>NC_059091.1:825820-3225820 GCF_020497125.1 Mauremys mutica | reverse complement strand
CACATGGCGGGGAGAGAAGGGAACAGGGGAGTAACCTTTTTTTTTTTTTTTTGGTAACCAAAACATTCAGCTTCCCTTGTGAACTGTGGGTGGGTGTGTCAGTCCCAGCATTGCTTGCAAGCTCCGCTGAAGTCCGTGCACGGCATAATTATCATCTATGCATCTTTTTTTTTTTTTTTTTGGAAATGTCTAACGCTGGATGCTGAGTCCACTGCATTCCACGCGAATGACTCACTCGTTCCCTCTGACTGGGATGTGTTCCCCTACCTTTCGCTGTTTCATGCACGTGTTTGGATGGAGAGGGGAGAGGAAATCTGGCGTTAGCAGGGTAGTAAGGGCGGAAAGTCTGCCCTGGAAATGCAAGTTCAGGGTTCCCTCTGCTGAGCAGGCCAGTCAAGATGAGCAGATGCGGTTGGTGTTGGTTGTCTCCGGTGCCGGAGTGAGTGAGGTAGACAAAACGTGAGGGCGAGACGGAGTAGGCACAGAGCTCTCAGCTGCATCACCCCAGAAGCTGTGCTGCTTGGAGATCTGCTTTGCGTAGAGAGCTGATTTGCTGCGCTACCTTGAGCGAAGGGTGGTGGTTTGTTTTCGGTCCTGGCCACAGTGTGCTTGGTTCTATACAGACGTAAAGGCGGCCGCGGTCCCTGCCCCAAAGGGCTCCCAGGATAAACGACAGAAAGTACAATCTAGGCAGCGGGGTTCTGTTACTGCTGCAGAGAGGCGCGGGGTAGCTGCCAAAGCTTGGGGCTCCCTTGGGGGATGCTCACCCACCGTAACCAAACCTGCACCAGGTTCCCAGGAGGGTGTGTCCCCCCCGTGCCATCAGAATGGAAGATACCAGTCGGGATTCTGCCTTTCCCTGAGGTCGGTCTTCCAGGGTACCACTCCTGTTAACTGCGTGCTCTCGGCCACTGAGAGGGGTCGGAAGGTGGATTATAGGGTGAAGTAAGGGACGGGACAGGGATTTCTGGAGCACATCGCAAGTGCTTGCCCGTAAAGATCCATTTTCGGCCAATGGGATCAGTGCTGGCATTTTCTGGCTATAGCCAGAAAATCTTATGGCAACTGAAGCTAGACCGGGAAGTAGTGATGGGAGAGGTGAAGGGGTTTGGCTGGTACCCGGCAGCGTGAGATTTGAGCAAAGGGATCCGCTCTGGGCCATGTTCACTCTCTTGCTATTGACAGTCCATACGTGGGTTCTGAAAAGTGTCTTCGGGTTCAGAGCCTGCCCCTCACTGAGTGACCCCCAAGATCTAGCTTTCCTGAGTATTTGCTCATCGGCTGCTTGATCCTCTTGGGAGCAGATGGCTCAGGGGATTTGGGAGAGGGATGCAGCATCTTTCCCCTCTAAGGCACTTGTTAAAATTCAGGCTGGGTAAGAAGTGTAGGAATCGCTAGACCGGATCAGACCTGTCATCTATCGAGACAGTATTTTGTCTCAGACAGTGGCCAGCATCGGCCACTTCAAAGGACGTTGCAAGAAGCCCGGGGGAAGGCAGATGTGGGATAATCTACCCCCTATGAAGGTCTCATCCCAATAATTAGAGAGTGGGTTAAGCCATGAAGCTTGATGGCTTATATCCCTTCCTCAACGAGTTTTGTTGGCATCATAACTTCTTATAAATGGCCAGTTCCTCTTTGAGTTTTACAAAGTCTTTGGCCTCCACAACAGAGCAATCAAAAGCCATTGCCAGCTGTTGAGTGTGGCCCCTGTGTGAAATGGGTTTGAGTCTCAGTCCAGTTCCCAGTGGGCAAGTGTCCACATCAGGAAAACCTCCACAACTGGCAGCAGGTGGCCCTCTTCTTGGCAGAGAGGCTAAGGGGACAGATTCCCACTGATATCTGGCCAGGGTCAGGGCCTGAATGGATGGTCCTGCCCCCCCCAGATGATGTCTTTCCAGGCCCATGGGTAGGGTGCAAAACTTGTACCGCGCTTCTTCATCTCGTGGCTTTATTCCCTAGGGTGGATAACCCGGCAATTTCCACCAACACTCACTTCGCTTCAGTTTTTTAACCCTTTCAGAAGCAGCAGCCCCTCTTTCGCCTTTTATTTTTTTAAACAGAAATTGACTTGTATAAATATTAAAAGCCTTCAGCTGCAAGGAGTGGGGGAGAATTCCTGTCCGATGCCACAGCTGGGCCTGTCTCCACAGCTGCAGCTCACTAGAATGGCTCAGTAGATGTTGCGTTTGCTATAGAAGCAGGAGCCCCAAACAAACCCAGGTGGCATGAGGTGACTAACGTGTCGGGCTGGTCTTGGGCTATATGAATGATGTTGCCGGCCATCCTCCCGTCCCTGTCCTTGCACATTCATTTTACCTGCTTCACAGCTTGATTGTCTTTCTCTTTGCAGCCTCCTCTGGTCCAAGCCATCTTCAACCGTGATCTAGAGGAGGTGAGGTCATTGCTGAACCAGAAAGAGAATATCAATATATTGGTGAGTGCTGGAGCAGCAGCTGCCTGGCCCAGCTTGGCACGCTGACGCTCCTGTCTCAGATTGACCTGTCCTCCTCCGTGTTGCCTCTGAAATATGCTTGTGTAGCCAAAGCAGAGAGGGTGGAACTGTTACGGTTCTGATAAGCGAGCGAGAATCTTTTCTGCAGTGTGATCCAGTGGTTAGAGTAGGCAACTTGGAGGGAAGGCTCCTGGGTTCTATTTCTGGCTTTGCAACTTTGGCTCAGATTTTTAAAGGTATTTAGGGGTTGCAACACCTAACTGACTTAGGCTCCCAAGCTAGGCCTTGGGATGCCTAAATATCTTAAAAAATCTGGGCCTTTGTCCCCTGGCCTCCCTCTCCCTATCTGTAAAATGGGGTTAATGGTACATCCTAGTCACTGGGAGACTTGCCTGCTCTTTATAAAGTGTTCGGACAATGCAGTGGCTTGTCGGGTTTCTGCTCTTCGTTTGAAGGCTGCAGGTGAATGGAAGGGCAGTGAAGTGGGACTAGTTGGCTGCATGCCCAGCATCCCTTGCTCTCCTTTGGAACAGGGGTCCAGCATAGGCTGATGAGAGCAGGGCTGAGCTGTCTGTGTTGAGGCTGCCCTGATTGGTGGGGCAGAGCTCACATCCCAAGGAATACAGACGCACTTTCACTGCCCCTCTTTTAAATTTGGCTGCGGAGTGCACCCGAGCAGGGTGGGGATGGCCGAAATGCAGCCTTGCAGGTGCTACCACCTGGCTGTTCTCACCTTGGGTAAGGAGGTGTGGCTTGCCAGGCCCAGAATGCAGTGGTCCAGACTGAGTTGTTTGGGGATGGGGTTGGCCCTTTGGATGAAGATGCCACATTGAATGCTGCAGTCTTCAGACCACACCCCGTCTTCAGGACGAATAGTAGCCGCCAGTTCGTTCACTCTCTTGCCAGTCAGATGCATCCTTCTAGCTCCTGGTAACGCTCATTTTGGGTGCCCTTGCTTCAGAGGCCTCCTGGGTTGATCGTGACCCATGATGTAACCTGAATAGCCAGCTCTGAGGAAGAGGAGTGTAAAATCCGCATGCAGATGTTCCAATCAGACTTGGATGCAAACACTCCCTTACTCTGGCTTACAAGATTCCTGCAAACAAAGCAGTGGCAGGTGTGTGGCTGAGAGAGGTGACTCTGTCTGTCGGGTAGGCTGGTGAATAGATTCCAAGGCCAGAAAGGGGGACCACTGCGATCATCCGATCTGGCCTCCTGAATCACACAGACCAGAGAGCTGCCCTGAAACACTTCCTGCTTGGACTAGAGCGGATCCAACCTCGATCTGAAAACTGCCACGACAGAGAGTTCACCACGACTCCTAGTAAATGATCCCAGTGATGACCCTGACTGGGTCAGCCTCGCTGGCTGTCTGTGTGTGGCACTGGGGGACTGGCTCTGGATCAGTGACTAGTTGCTCTTTTAGGCTGTGTGTCTAGGTCAGTGTCATGGGTTCTGGGTAAGTGGCTGAGTCCGGTTCAGCATCTTACTCTCTGATAGGCTGTGGGGCATTAATGAGGTTTTCACTGCATGCTGCCCCCAGCTGTGCTCTGGCCTAGTGTTGTTTTTTCTGCATGCTCTTGGCCATTGCATCTAATGCTTCCGCCTCTTTCTGTCGATGCTGCAGCATGCACGGGGCTAGCACTGTTGTGTACCCTGAATGAATAGTGCACGGGAGCAGCATAGGTCTGGGTCGAGCATCGTGGGCTCTGTGCTGGCTCAGAGGGGAGGCCTAGCACTGTTTTTGGTGCCAGCCACTGAGACTAATGATTAGATCATATCTTGACATGTTACAAAGGGATCGGGAGACTTTGTTCCTTGGCTGCCTCGTTCAGGGACGTGATAATTCCCTTCTCTTTAAAGGGAGTTGATCAGGATCATCCTTTCTCTAAAATGCCTTTGCTCTGTTGCCCGAAAAACGAGAGAACGATTAACACTTAACGGGCGTATCTCTTTGGGTGCTGATTTCACTTGGGAATGAGATTGGTCAGTTTCACTTTCTGCTTCTCCAGATTGTTTGCCAGTCCGACCAGTCCTTTTCTTGATTCTCTCTCTTTTTTTTTAATTTAATGAAAAAAAAAATACAACTTTCGTTAAATGCAACTAAAAGGTGGGACCTAAATCTCTCTTCTGTGCCCCTCTAACCCACTTGGTGTTTGCCGAGACTGAGCCAAATGCCTCAAGGAAGAGGTTACGCAGGGCCCAGCACCAAGCGAAGAAAACTGATCCTATCTACGCTGTGCTTCCTGCACCTTTATAGCCTCTCCCAGTCATTTGGGCTTGGTGCGTTTGGGGAGCTGCTTGTGGTGCTCGCAAGCGTTTATTGTTGTTGGCACTTGACGAAGAATGACGGGGTGTGTGAAGGGCATGCAGAGCTGCTTGGTGGTTTTATAAACCTTTCATGTAGGGATCTCCAAGCGCTTTGCAAACCTTCATTAAGCTTTACAACCCTGCGAGCTGGATGCCATCTCTGTTTAGGGAAGCTGGAGCAGGGAGGAAGTGAAGTAACTTGTCCAAAGTGACAGAGCTAGAAATTAACCACCTGAGAGTCCTGGCTCCCAGCCCCCTGCTCTAACCACTAGACCCCACTCACCTCCCCGAACTGGGAATAGACCCCTGGATTCCTGGCCCCCAGCCCTGCTCTAACCACTAGACCCCACTCACCTCCCCGAACTGGGAATAGACCCCTGGATTCCTGGCTCCCAGCCCTGCTCTAACCACTAGACCCCACTCACCTCCCCAAACTGGGAATAGACCCCTGGATTCCTGGCTCCCAGCCCCCTGCTCTAACCACTAGACCCCACTCACCTCCCCGAACTGGGAATAGACCCCTGGATTCCTGGCTCCCAGCCCCCTGCTCTAACCACTAGACCCCACTCACCTCCCCGAACTGGGAATAGACCCCTGGATTCCTGGCTCCCAGCCCTGCTCTAACCACTAGACCCCACTCACCTCCCCGAACTGGGAATAGACCCCTGGATTCCTGGCCCCCAGCCCTGCTCTAACCACTAGACCCCACTCACCTCCCCAAACTGGGAATAGACCCCTGGATTCCTGGCCCCCAGCCCTGCTCTAACCACTAGACCCCACTCACCTCCCCGAACTGGGAATAGACCCCTGGATTCCTGGCCCCCAGCCCCTGCTCTAACCACTAGACCCCACTCACCTCCCCGAACTGGGAATAGACCCCTGGATTCCTGGCCCCCAGCCCTGCTCTAACCACTAGACCCCACTCACCTCCCCGAACTGGGAATAGACCCCTGGATTCCTGGCTTTCAGCCCTGCTCTAACCACTAGACCCCCACTCACCTCCCCAAACTGGGAATAGACCCCTGGATTCCTGGCTCCCAGCCCCTGCTCTAACCACTAGACCCCACTCACTTCCCCAAACTGGGAATAGACCCCTGGATTCCTGGCTCCCAGCCCCCTGCTCTAACCACTAGACCCCACTCACCTCCCCAAACTGGGAATAGACCCCTGGATTCCTGGCCCCCAGCCCCTGCTGTACCTGACAGATACCCTGAAATGGACTGAGGTATGAAAGGTAGTCCATTGCTTCTTCACCACGCTGTCTGTTATTGCTGGTCCTAAGCAGGCTCCTCCATCCACTTAGACTTACCCAGATGTCCTCAGGGCAGGAAGCAACATTTGGGTCTTTAGGGTGGGGGAAGTTGGATGGGGAAGGAGTGGTGTTTGCTGTGTGGATAGTTGCATCACGGCCTTTTCTTAATCTCCCTGGGCAGGACCAAGAACGACGAACCCCACTGCATGCTGCTGCCTACTTAGGAGATGTCCCAATCATTGAGCTCCTAATACTGTCAGGTAAGACCCGCAACTGTCTCTGCCCAGTATAGCCCGTTGCATGGACGTGCTTAGGTTTAGCCGGCCTGGCCCTCCTGTGGGTCTAACGTGGAAGGGCTGCTGCTCAAGGGCATGGGGGTACAAGGGTTTTTCATCCACAGGAGAATTGGTGCTTGAGTCACAAGGGAAACGTCATTAGTTGCTCTCACCCAGATGCCAAGAGGAGGTTTGTGCAAATCTTAAAACAACCTGGAACTGGATTATTGGAGGGGGTTAGGGAGATGCGGATTGGGATTGAGGGGCACCAGCAGACCTGGAGAGGGGAGCAGTGAATTGGGATTGAGGGGCAGTGGCAGAGCTCGGGGGAGCCTACCGCTGTAATACTGGGGGGCTATGGGGTCAGGATTGGGGGGCATTGACCGAGTTCTATGCGGGGAGCCCGGGGCTGGGATAGCAGGGATTGTGGGTCAGGATTGAAGGATAGTGACAGAACTGGCTGGGGGAAGCCTCGGACTGCAGGAGCGGGGTGGGGAGCCGCAGATCTGGATCATTTGTTGGGTGTGGGATGAGGACTAGAGAATTTTGCTCAGCACCTGCCTGCTGCATGCTTGGCTCTAACCCAAGGTACCAGCCCCTCCATTTCCCTCTGAAACGGCTCAAGTCTACATCCAGGCTTGCTCGCCACACGCCATAGACGGGAGAAAAACAGCCCCATATCTGACATTCATTGTCATTGCTCCCTCTAGGTACCCTTGACTTGTCAGCAGTTTGCTGGTGGCGTGGAAGAGCCTCTAGTGATCCTACACCAGCCCCGACGGACGTGTTTCACGTGGCTTTCAGGGCAGGGCAGCTCTACGCAGTAGAGCCGGGGCAGCTGGGTTTTGATGGTCCTAGGCTGGCACAGAGAATCTGGAGCCAGCAGAGCAGGGATGACAAAAGCCAGGCCTGCCGACTCCTGCAGTGCAGCTCTGGTCTCCTTCACCTGTGCACAGAGGCACAGCATACAAAGACCTACAGATTCCAGTATGAAATGCGCCATCTTTGTCTGAGCAGCCTCCTTTTAGATCATGATGACGAACTGCATTCTGGGACTGATAGTCTTGTGGCCACTGAGATGAAGGTGGAGCAGTGTGTGCTGGGAAATGTAGTTTTTTCCATTTACCTCAGTGCTGCATTCCCTGTGCTTCATGCCAAGGAGCTGCAGCCCTCTGCTGGGCGTAGCTTATCCCCCTGGTGCCGGAGCATGTGTCTTGTAGCATCCAAACGAATGGTAGAGCTACGCTACAGAAGCACCACGGTCTAGTGCTAGACAGTGACAGAAGGGGTCTGCGGATGTAGGTAGAGTTCTTCCATCGGCCCAGCTGTGTCTACAGCGTGGTTTCGATTGGCTTAACTTCTGGCTCCGAGGTGTGAAGGGTTAAGTGTTGACCGGCCCTAAAGCTCAATATGTTTCCTTCTTTAACCGAAGAAATTGATACGCTGTCTGACCAAGCAGATGCAGCAGTGGGTGTTTAAAAACAGCGATGGTGCCTTGGAGCATCTGGCAGTCTTGTATCCCAGCAGTGCCCCTTGCCCAGATGTGTTCACCTCCTCTTTCTGCTCCGTCTCCTCAGGTGCTAACGTAAATGCAAAGGACACTGTGTGGCTAACCCCGCTGCATCGCGCCGCAGCTTCCCGCAATGAGGTAGGTGCCCTTGCAAGCCTCGCAGTAATGAATCGGTCGGTCTCCTCTGGGCTCTTTTCTGAGTAACTGTTTTCTTCCCCCTGCTTTCTGCATGCCTGCTCTGAGTCCAGTGAGAGCCCTGGGGGGAGTGGATGTTCCCTTTTGACGCAGTTAAAGGACCATCCAGACCCCATAATAATTTGAAAAATAGAAAACAGAACTGGGAAAGACCCATAATACTCCCTTTACTCCACCCCCAATACGTGGGTTCTCCCTGCAACATCTTCCCATTAGGGCTTTGTCTGGTTCTAAATGCCCCACGTGATGGGGCTCCCACCTCTTTCTTTTAGGAGATGATGCCGCAGCCTAATGGATCTCATTGTCAGGAAGTATTTCCTGATATTCAGCCTTCCCTGGGCTTAACTTCACTTTATTCATTGTAATAATACTCCTGGGACCACCCTAGCCAATCCCCCTCCCACCGTGGTGCTTACACCTTTCAGCTGTCTGCTAGTATCACGTCTGCCCCTTCCAAGGGCTCATTTCTGCCGTCACATCTGTGCACTTAAGTTTCTTTGCAGGCAGTGGCAGTTCTGTGTGCAGCGGGTGCCCGATAATGTTGTTTAGCCAAGGTACACGTAGTTAAATCTTTCCTCACGTGCAGCTCTCTGCATCGATTTCCAGCGTGTTCCTGTGACAATGATAAAGGTCAAGCACAATTGAATCTGTCAGCATGCGTAGTACAGACGGGTGGCCGCTGACGACATGGGCAGCAGGACAGGCTGGAGGTGCCAGGCTAGTCAGTGACTCCTGAGCGCTAAAAAAGGGGCTTTTGTACCAGGCGACTACTCCCTGGCATCCCACGTGCGAGCTACTGACGGGAGTTTCTCTTGTATGCCAGGAGTAGCAATTAGGTGTCTCAGAAATTTCTTCTTCCTACTTCCTCCGTGCCCTGTCCTTTCTGCAGTTCGGTGAGCAAGTGTTGTCGAGCGCTCACCTTCCCCACTCAAATGTCCCCCGCAAAACTAAGCAAGGATTTAAAACTTTGAACCGAAACATCGTGAAGCTGCCACTTTAGTCTCAGTTCCTTTCGGTGCTGGTCCCCAAGAGATCTGTACCCGGAGGGAAACATCAGAGCTCCTTCATCACTAGCCAGTTCGGTCCAGTTCTGGGCAGAGATGCTATGAAAGGGGGGCTTTTGTTTTGGTCACAGGGTTGTGACGTGGGTGGCAGAGGTTGGCTAAACAAATATAGAATCATAGGATCGTAGCACTGGAAGGGCCCTCGAGAGGTCGTCTAGCCCAGTCCCCTGCACTCATGGCAGAACTCAGTATTTTCTAGACTGTCGGGGACAAGTGTTTGTCCAACCTCCTCTTAAAAATCTCCAGTGATGGAGATCCCACAGTCTCCCTGGGCATTTTATTCCCGTGCTTGACCACCCTGACAGGAAGTTTTTCCTCATGTCCAACCTAAACCTCCCTTGCGGCAGTGGAAGCCAATGGACATACGGACAGCTTGAGGGAGAGCAGAGCATTGTGGTCTAGCGGCCGGAGCAGGGGACTGGAGAGCTGAACCTAGTCACTAACGTGCTACATGGACTTGGGCAAGCTGCTTTGTCCCTCTGTGTCGTAGGCTTGGCTGCGTCTGGAATAGGGGTAGGAGCCAGCCTACCTTTCGGGGGGTTGTGGGGTACATTGTTGGCAAAGCCCTTTGAGGTGGGCTAGAGAGGCAGAACTCCACGGCAGAGAGGAAGAACCCGCGAGTCCTGGGCAGCGGGAGAATTCCTGCTAATCGTATTAGACCCGAGGAGGAGTGGGGAGCGTCTCAAAGGCACCGAAGGCATTTAAGAGCACAAATCCCACTGGCCCTCAATGGAACCTGAGCATCTAAATCTCTTAGGTGCTTTTGAAGGTCTCCCCCATGGAATCTATCCCAGCGCTGAGGACGTTTCCAGGCAGGGTCCTGGCTTTGGATTTGAGGGCTGCGGTGCATGACGAGGGTGTGCTGGGGTCTCTCTTGTCCCCACCATTGTGCGGTTGGAGTGCCTCGCGCTCTGCTCTCAATCAGGCCCCTTGGAAGGGGCCTTTCTGCTCTGCTCACCAGTGCTCCCTGGAGGGAAAAGTGCTGAACTTCTTCGTTCTCCCCTACAGCCAGTTAACTTGTGTAATGGCTTCTCTCTGCTGCCCCCATGGCTTCAGGCCATGTCCAGCCGCTGAGCAGCCTAACCTAATCCCCGCACACGTAGGAAGTGTTGCATTCCTGCTCAGGATCAGCCAGCCCCTGGGAAAGGGGGTTGTGGTGCCTTGTCCTTGGAAAGGGGGGGGGAATGATGATAAAATATAGGTCAGTGGGTCACATGGGTCTGCGTCTGCGATCCTCACACCTCCCGAGTCACTCGAGAACGCTCATTAACTGCAAGATCACAGGACTCAGTGCCGGGGATTTTGCGCTGGGGAAAGGGGTCAGATCATGCCGGAGGCCTCTCTTTAGCCTTAGAACGGGCCATACAGGCAACAGAAGGCAGGTTTCCCCCATGCGCCACGTACTCCCCCGTGTGACTTTTTGGAGGGGCCTTCTTAAGGGGTGAGAGGAGCGTTCGGGCTCCAGGGCTCAGTCAGTCCTTGGCTGAGGCTGCCAGCAGGAGCCTGGCGGAGGGCAGCTGCTGCTGTGATTTGGAAGGTGGCTGGTGGCCCTCTGGGAACTACACCGAGAAACGTCACGCAAGGGCCACCAAACAGTTCACGAGCCTTTTGGTTGCTCCTGAGCTGGGCTGGATTCGAACCTGCCACCTAGACAGTCCATGGCCCACCCCTGAGCCCCCCAGCACGATTCCCCCATGAAAGGCCCAGGGCAAAGGAGAGTTCTTTCCTGGCCAGTGCCCACGTGAGGGCACAGAGCAGCATTCTGGGACGCGTGCTCCGTCTGCATGCTCCCAAGGATCCTGCGAGCCGCCAGCCCCCCGGGTGAGGAAGAACGAGGGGATCTTGTCAGGGCCAGGGACTCGGGTTGGAGTCGGAGGCATGGGGAGGTCTGTGCTGTTCCCTGCTGAGGAGGAACATGCTCTCTGTTCTAGAGGCATCACTCTTGTATGCTGACGGTTTGGAGAAGCAAAGCTGAAGTGGAACCGCTTGTGGTGGGCAGAGGGGGTCTCTAGAGGAACAGTGCCAGCTGCTCCCTGCACGAAGGCGGATGTAGCTCGCTTCAGATCCCCGAGGGGCTTGGCTGGAGAATGGAGCTTTAAAAAGCATCTCATTTTGTAGCTTCCCCGCCTGATTTCAGGGCCTCGGTCGGTCACACGTTGCCCCGCTCCAGTAGGCCGGTTCAGTGGTTTAACCAGCTGTCTGAGTTGTTTTTTCAAGGCCATGCCTCTTCCTTTCTCAGCAGGGGCTTTGGGTCAGGGGCAGCATCCTTTCCTCTTACTGGAATGGCTTAGTGATGATAAGGTAACCTCCCTTTGAGGCTTGTCACTGACCAGTAGGAGTCACTCTAGGGTGAGATAGGCGCAGTCTTGTGAGGGCCCAGATGCCCACAGGGTAAGGCTCAGATGCCCTGGTAAGCCAAAGGGACTTAGGCGCCCAGCACCCATTGAAATTCCATCTGTGGGGGGCGGGCAGGGGCCTGTGACGACCCCAGCCTGGGGCCCCTCTTGGCTATCATCGGCAACTGCCCGTGGCTTTGTCTAGATTTCAGTGGTTTTAAAAAAGAAAACTCACGCAATGAAATGAAGGACTGATACAAGTATGGCTAGCTGGTGCCTGGTATGGTGCCCGCTGCCCCAGCCAACTCTGCCAGCTAGCACCCAAGTCCTGAAGGGCAAACCTTGTCTCCCAGCCCTTCCGGTCCCAGGCTGCATCTAGGCAGGGGCGATTGGGCTGAATTGTCAGGGCAGTGTTTTTGAAGGTGCAGATAGAATTCGCCCCAGAGATGAGCCCATCGTAGGCTGCTCAGCTGCTTCGGCCCCAGGAAAACGGGTGTTTCACACGTGACAGCCAGCACACTTAACATCGTTGTGGAGACAGGGCGCGTTGTAGCTTACTGGGCGTCAGCCGGGTAACGCGTGTTAAGCTACAACGTGCCCTGTCTGCACTAGGGTTTTGTACCATCCTAGCTAACGTGTGATTGTTACACCAGTTTAAAACGCCGCCAGGCCTTTTGGTCCTAGTGGAGACAGGGCCTGAGGGCCAGTCTCGCTCCCCGGCAGAGCCACCCTTCTGCAGCAGGGTGCCATTGAAAGGGGAGCTGCCCAAGCTGGCAGGCGTGGTGATGAGTGCGGTGTGCAAACCCAACCAAATCGCAGCCTTCCCACACCAGCCTGGCCCACTCTGATACCCAGCAGCTGTGCTCAAGATGAAGCATTGCATGCTGGGAGTTGTAGTCCCTGGGCGAGCTGTGGGCTGCTGTTACCGATCTAAGAGGCGGGTAGGGTAACCAGACTCGTTGCTAGTGATGAACCTGCTCCTTCACCCCTGGCTGCTTGGTTTAATTTCAAGACCGAATGGTGCTGCTTAGCTCCCAAGGCTTTGTCTGCCCCCACCGGCGTCGGGTACAGCCACCCTTTCTCTGTCCTGGCAGAAGGCACTTAACCTCCTCCTGAAGCACTCAGCGGACGTCAACGCCCGCGATAAGTTCTGGCAAACGCCGCTCCACGTCGCTGCTGCCAACAGAGCCACCAAGTGCGCGGAGGCCATCATCCCCCTGCTGAGCAGTGTCAACGTGGCGGATCGCACGGGCCGCACAGCGCTGCACCACGCCGTGCACAGCGGCCACATCGAGGTGAGCGGCCTGCCCCTGCGTGTTCCTCCCCGAGGGAGTGCGGGCGGGTGGTCCGGGGGGAGGAGGCGCTCGGGACTTAGGGGTTCTCAGTCTGGTACTGTGACCTTGGCATGTCGGCTTCCCCGTCTGTGAAGCGAGGGTGATCTCTTGAGGGAAGGGACTACGTGGAAATGACGCAGTGACCGACAGGCTCGGGATTCTGGCCAGGTTGCTTTGTTTGTTGTTTGCAGCAGTCTGTCCGCCTTTTGGCTTGGGAGCTCTTTGGATCAGGGGCTGTATTCCATGCTGTGTGCGCAGCGCCTGACACACTGGGGCCCTGCAGCTGATCAGAGCCTGGAGGCGTTCCCAGAATACAAATATGGGGGAGCCATAAAGCATTGCTAAGCTGCTGGCTAGAGGTGGGGAAAGTGCTTCGCCCTTAGATACATGCGCTCCATGTGCAGGATCCTCAGCCAGGGCAGTGAGGAGCTGGGGGTGGGAATGGACACCCAACATGCAGCGTCTGTTTCCTGCCCTCTGAACCCCTCTGTCATGCCATGACCTCCTCCGGACACATCCCCGGCTGGCCAGGTTCAGCCAGCCAGGCTGGGGCTGCCGTTACGTTTAAATTGTGGCAGTGCCTGGAGGCCAGCCGGGCCCCATCGCTCCAGGGGCCGCAGAAAGCGTGAGGCTCTCGTGTGTGCCGGGGCGGGGTTGGCGGAATTTGGTGGGAGCCGTTCCTCTGACTGCTGCCTCTCTCCTCCAGATGGTGAACTTGCTCTTAAACAAGGGAGCCAGCCTGAGCACGTGTGACAAGAAGGAGCGTCAGCCCATCCACTGGGCAGCCTTCCTAGGTACGTCTCCCTTTGTTAGCTGGCCCTGTTCTGATACAGGTACTCCCTAGTTCCCCAGCGTCCCCTTTTGGGACTCCCCTGCAGGTACAGCCAGTGGCACAGGCAGTGAGTCTGGGCGGGCTCACCACTGGGTGTTCTCCCCTTCCCCCCCAGTCTCCCCAGTCCTGCACATAGAACCCCAAAACTGTCCCCTCCCTCTGCAGCTGTGAGCTCTTTGGGTGTCATTCAGCACCTGGGTGTGACTCTTTGTTCGGCAGCCAGGGCTCCAGATCTCTCTCGTCCCGGGCCTGGGTGCGTTCGGCATCACGTGGCTTGCCGTGTTGGAGGAGAAGGGACAGAGCCGCCGAGATCTGGTGGGCAGGGTGGGAGGAGAACCCTTTTCCGGATTCTCCCATCAGCGTGTGGCTGCAGGGGGGCGGGGGAGACGTAGGACTTTGGAGGGGCGCGTGGCACCTTTCGTATACAAAAGAATGTTATGAAGGTGTAACGGGGTGGCCTGTCCCGCAAAGGCCAGGAGGCCGGGGGCCAGCCAGCCCGGATTGCTCAGCCTGCCTGTGCCACAGGTAGCTACTTCCCGGCTTCAGGAGCAGGACTCCCTGGGTTCAGGTGATGGCAGAGAACTCAGGTTGGTGGGGGAGACCACCGGGACCAAGCTGGGCTTCTGGGGAAGGCCCTTATTAGGGGCTGGGAGGACCCCAGGGAAGCAGCCTGGGCATCAAGGCTCTCCCCATGAAAGGCAGCCCAGAGGGGGTGATGGGAAACTGAGGCAGGGGGTGTACAGGGCACATACAGCCTCTTCTCTCCCTCCTAACTTATGGGGGAGCAAAGTCTGGGCAGTGACAGCCGGGGGCAGCCTTGTGCCACTTCTTACGCTGCCGTCAGGCCCAAGTCCTGCTGTCATTAGCAGGCCATGGCCAGTGACAGGGCGCTGCACCGGGGGACGGCGCTAATATTATGCCACTGCTGCGCAGGCGGGGAAAAGCAGGTCCCCTCCCACTGCTGGTGTTGGTGTCAAAGGGACAGCCCGTGGGATTCCCTGGCGGGAGGATTGAACTGCGGGGAGGTAGGAGGATACGGAGGCTTGATCCACGTATCCAAGCCCCTGCCCATCCCATGTGGAGCAAGTGAAGCCAAACAAAGACATTTCTATCTGAATCGCCTTATTAGCAAGCTTCAGGGCATGGCTGGGGCGCAGGGAATCTTTCCCCCTCTGGGCCGCCCAGCTGGCTGGTCCGTGGAACGCGATGGCGGGTCCCAGTCCAGTGTCTGGTGGCTGCGTATCGACCCTGACGCCCCCATCGCCGCCGACTCGGTCGCCGTGCTCGGGACTCGCCAGCCGCTGAGGTGCTGCAGCCCTGAGCTCCTGTTTCCTTTGCACAGGGCATTTGGAAGTTCTGAAGCTGCTGGTGGCCCGGGGCGCTGACGTCATGTGTAAGGATAAGAAGGGTTACACCTTGCTCCACACCGCAGCAGCCAGCGGCCAGGTCGAGGTCGTGAAACATCTGCTGAGGCTGGGAGTTGAGGTGAGGCCAGCGGCGGCTTGGCCAACTCCAGTCCAGCGCCAGTGCGGGACCCTGGCTCCGCTGGCAATGCAGACTCGAAGGAAGGCACTGGGTGTAGGCAGAGGCTGGGAGATGTCCTGGGAGAGCGTGCGGTGTTAGTCCTTGGATAGGTAGCCGCCAAGGAAATCCGTGGGGGTGCTGGAAACCCCCTGGCTGTCGTGGGGGTAGTGAGGGGGCATTCTCACCCGTTGAGGCTGCACGGATCCACGCGGGATGCTGCTGGACTTGAAGCTAGAGAGGGAAAGCTGAGGCCCTGGTCACTTGTGCTTTTTAAAGATCCACCAGTGCTTTCCCCAGGAGTTAGGGGAGTTAATGCCATTGTCCTACCCAGATTCCCCCTGGAGTTAAGTGTTTGGCCCTTGTTTCTGTTGGATTTGGGACTTTTCTTCACCTCCTGTGCTGAGCAGTCGGCGTTTGCTCCTGTTTCCTGTGATGACTTGAGGGGGTCCCCAGGCACTGAGGGGAATGGGGGGTGGGTGACTTATTGGCATGGATGGGGAATGTGTGGAGGAGGAGATCAGGGATTGATGGCGTCTGGTTCTCGGTAGAGTGGGCTCCCCCCGCCCCCCCTTTTCTTGGCCAGTCCCAGCCCATCCTTGCCTGAGATCCCCTGACGTCTCGGCTCTGTTCGTTCCCGCAGATCGATGAACCCAATTGCCTTGGGAACACTGCACTTCACATCGCCTGTTACATGGGCCAGGACGCCGTGGCCAATGAACTCGTCAACTACGGCGCCAACGTCAATCAGCCCAACGAGAAGGGCTTCACCCCTCTGCACTTTGCTGCCGTCTCCACCAATGGGGCCCTTTGCCTGGAGCTCCTCGTGAACAATGGCGCTGACGTGAACTTTCAGGTAGGCCGGCCAGGGCTGGACCACGCGCATGAGACGTGCAGGGGCAGCAGGTGGCATGAACTCAGTGGGGCGTGGGCGGGAGGACGGAGTTCGGAACCCAGACGCGGGATCTTCCAGGCACGGACGGAACTTTCACCCCTCGATTGCCGAGCTCGGGGACCGTGTCACCAGCTGGCTTGTTTCCCCCTCTCTCCCTGCAGAGTAAGGAAGGGAAGAGCCCTTTGCATATGGCTGCCATTCACGGACGGTTTACGCGTTCTCAGATCCTCATACAGAACGGTAAGTGGCTCTCTGGACGCTGAGCTAATGTTCTTCTCCTCCCGGGCAGTTCACTCCAGCTCGCTCACCAACCGGTGCCTCCGGGCATCCCGTCCTTCTCTCCTTGTTTCAGTGTTAATGGCGTCTGCCAGGGGAATGAAGTGCCCTGCCTCCTGCCCCACCCCCAAAATCTAGGCCGCCCCTCACAGGGAGACACAGGTTAGGTTTAGATCTCGTGGGGCACCAAGCTGAAATTCCAGCGCATGGAAGCCCAGAGCTGCTAGATCCTGCCACCAGACCATCTTCCTCGGAGTCCAGTGCCAGCCGCTGTCTTGGCTGCTGCGGCCAGGGCTGAACCGGGGACCAAACGCAAGAGCTGCTACAGCTTGAGCTAAAGAGCCCGGGCTCCACAGCTGGGGCTGCGACGGACTCAGACGCTTTGCAGATCAGGCCTGGGAAGTGTGTGCGCATGTGGGGAGCAGGGATGAGGGCTGTAACACTCAGTCATCCGTGGGTTACAGTAGCAGTGAGGTTGGGCCTTCTCCCTGGAGACCAGCGGCGTGACGCTGTCTCAGTGCAATGCACCGCAGCCCTCCGGGGGGGCAAGTCTTGGGCTGCCTGAGCCAGAAACTCCCCACCAAGCCGGCTGCCTCTTGCTTTCTTTTCTAGGCAGCGAGATAGACTGTGCTGACAAATATGGCAATACCCCCCTCCATGTTGCTGCTAGATATGGCCACGAGCTGCTAATTAGTACTTTGATGACGAATGGTGCTGACACTGCAAGGTGAGGAGGCCTCCAGGGGGGCGTGGCGATGTGGGAGGTGCGGAGAGCGGGGCGGGGGGCGGGCTCAGCCGGTGGGAGGCAGTTTTCCCCCTGATGTGCAATTGACGTGAGGGATTCTGGGTTTTTTGCCTTCAGCGATTCTCCACGGCCCGGAGACGGGACCAGTTAGACCCGTGCTCAGAGGCAGAGCGGAGAAGCCTTCTTAGCTGCTGGCTGGTGGCTCTTGCTCATGTGCCTGGGTCAAACCGATCGCCAGATTTGGGGCAGGGGAGCAGTTCCCCCCTAGGTCAGATTGACGGGGACTTTGGGGCGTTTTTGCCTTCCTCTGCAGCATGGCGCCCGGCTCGCTTGCTGCATCATCGCTCATGTCTCCCCTACGGACCTTGGGCGGGGGGGTCCTTCGTGCTACACACAGAGACCTGGAGACGCTGGTTGATTTTCCAGAGGACTGAAATGTTTGACCTAACTATAGTCGTTGGGCGTGATAGAGGGCTCTGTGGGTGCACCTGAACGGCCTGCGTTAGACTAGGTCATCCCATGGGCCTGGCTAGCTTCAGGCTCTGCTGCTGTGCGGAAGGAAGTTTGCTGAGGATAGGGAGGGCTGACCGGGAGAGCCTGCAGGCTGCCATGGGGTAGGATTCCTTCTCCACCATCAGGAGACCCCCACGTCAGGGGGACAGGAGGAAGGACTGTCTGCTAGCTGGGGCTAGGGCTTCAGAGGGCAGCGACTGTGACTTCCGTTCCTATCTGGCCTCTCTCCCCGTTGGCAGGCGTGGAATCCATGACATGTTCCCTCTGCACTTAGCTGTTCTCTTTGGATTTTCAGACTGTTGTCGTAAGCTACTTTCCTCAGGTGAGCAAAGCCTGGGGTGGCTTGGGGGGTGGGGAAGGGGGGGTAGCCTGGGCTGGGAGGGGCCTGGCGAGTCCTTGCCTGACCCGTCTCCCCGCTGCCCTGCAGGTCAGCTGTACAGCATCGTCTCCTCGCTGAGCAACGAGCACGTGCTGTCCGCGGGTTTCGATATCAACACGCCTGACAACCTTGGGAGGACGTGCCTCCATGCTGCTGCTTCTGGAGGGTGCGTCCCTGCCCCGGGCATGGCCGGGCATCGCGCCAGGCTCACCGGCAGCCCTCTAGGGAGAGGCAACTGCAGCTGCTTTCGCCCTGTCGCGGGGACGTCAGGTTCTTTAGCCCCAAACGCAGCCTGCCTCCCCTCTGCGTACCGCAGTGTATAACGCAGGCAGTGTGGTCTAGTGGTCAGGACACGATGGGGGGTCAGCTCATCTGGGTTCTGTTCCCAGCTCTGGGAGGGAAATGGGGGCCAGCGTCTAAAGCAGGGCCTGGGAGAGCTGACCCTTTTGATTCCTGCTTCCGCTGTGAACGCGCCGGGCCTCTGGGCAAGTCACTGACCTTTGTTCCTCAGTTTCCCCATGTTTAAAATGCTTCCCTGCCTCCCGGGGGGTATGGTAAGGGGGGATCGGGCCATGCTGGTAAAGCACTCTGAAGAGTGAACGCGAAGTATTGGTAACTAATGAATTGTATTTCCTCGGGGCCCACTACAGTTCGATTTCATGCCGTTGCAGAGTGAGATCACGGCGCTGAAGGAGGGCGGGTTGCACAGCTCTCATCTCAGTGGGGAAAGAGGGGCTCACGGGAGCGGTGCTTTTCCTCCACCCAATCAGCAAGTCAAGGGCCCAGCAGGGAACAGCACCCAGGAGTCAGAGATCCTATTTGTAGCATGAAATCCAATGCCCAGATCATGCTAGCGGCAGGGGTCGAGTTTTATTACCCATCGCAGCCTGGCTGGAATACCTAGATACGATTCCCAGTCGCTGAAGAGCAGCAGGAAGAGAGAAATAGAGCCACAAGCGTGTTCCCGGAGAGCTGGAGAGTTGCTAGTGATACGGGCAGCCCCAGTGCAGTGGGTCATCTAGGCACCATGCCAGTGGGGACGGGCAGGGCGCTCGATCGTATGCTCTTGTCTTACAAATGGGAAAACGGGCTGCAGGCAGGCGCAGGTCACGTGTTAGGCAGAGCAGCCCCAGAGAGCCAGCGCTGACCGTAAGAGGGATGGCGTTCAGGTTCCACCCCAGCCCCTCTCAGCGGGTTTCCCCTCTGTTCCCTCTGCAGGAACGTTGAATGTCTTAATTTGCTGTTGAGCAGCGGTGCTGACTTGAGGAGGAGAGATAAATTTGGAAGGTAAGTACTGATGGCGGCACGCCCGTGTGAAGGGGCAGAGAGAAGCCTTTTGTGAACAATCGCACCCTCGGGGCTGCGGGACAGAGAGCTGCACGTTAGGCGCGAACCCCTGTGGCTGGGAAGATCTGCGGGCGCAGGGGGGCAGCAGGGGCTCGTCCTGCGCTGAAGGTGCTCGCAGAGGAGAAGTCACCCATATCCGTGTCCCCTCCTCCTCCCCCCCCCCGTGGGAGCCCAGCTCCACTTCTTGGAGAGTTGCTGCTGCCCCAAGGGGGAGCCGTGTAGCCTGGGGGGTTGGATATTGCTGTGCCATGCGTGTGTGTCACTTTGGCCTGGCTGCAGCCGTCTCTGCAGAGTCCTGCATTTCCTTGGGTTTGCAGCCGTTCTGCACAGCGGCGGGTGTTCCTCACCCCGTTTTCTGCTCTCCTCCCCAGGACTCCACTGCACTACGCAGCTGCCAATGGCAGCTATCAGTGTACGGTGACACTGGTCACTGCCGGAGCCAGTATTAACGAGACGGACTGTAAAGGCTGCACTCCCTTACACTATGCTGCTGCTTCGGACACGTACAGGAGGTAGGACAGCCCTGAGGGACCTGCCTCCCATAGCAGCTGCTGCTGGATACCACAGGGCAGAGCGGTCCGTGGTACTTCCTGATTGGAGCGGGTACCCGGCAGTTCCCTGGTGCCCGCCAGCTGGGGGGAGGTGGTGCCTGGTGGCTTCTAAAGAGGAGGAGCATTGTAAGGGAAAGGAAGGATAGGCCAGTGCCTGTCTCTGGACTCCTGGGGTTTACTCCCAGCTCTGCTGGGTGATGACAAGTCACCTCCCCTCTAGGTGTGTGAAATAAGGATAATGCTGACCTGCCGCTGAGGAGGAGGCTTATTTAGGGTTTTCTCAGCTCTTGATCCTAAGATGGTAGAAACAAATCACTGATGAAGAACAAAGCCCCCTGCTTATGCTGCCGGGCCCGCGTGTTCCAGAATGCTCTTCTGCTACGAAGGCAGCAGGAAACTGGTCCAAAAGAACCGACGTTCAGCCTAGCGCGGCGGGGGCGGAACAGAGGCTCTTCCAGGGCTGTGCAGCTGCTGCTGCAGGGAGTGGGTCTGGACCTGGCTTTCCAAGAGCGGAAAGCGTCTGGGCGTTTGCAAGCTGGCTGGGGTCTCTCCAGCTTCCCCGTCCCCCTCGCTTGCTTTGTCTCATGGGCTTGCGATCTTTCAGAGCGGAGACTCATTCAGGAAACAGCCATGACACTGACGAGGAGCCACTGAAGGAGTCCAGAGTGAAGGAGGCATTCTTGTGAGTGGCCGATCTCAACCCCCTGCTCAGGGCTAACATTTGTCGTCCGTCCCGTCTCCCATGGCACTGGTGGAACCCCGCCATTTACCCCTTCCCCCACCTGCTCTCAGCTGAGAGGCACCCTCCAAGCCGGCGCGCTGGGGGCATCTCCAGCAGGCATTGGAGTGACTGACTTTTAATAAGGATCTGCCCTTGGATCAAAAGTGCCTTGAGGCAGATCCATCATGGGCACGGCGTTCTCATTGCCTTTAGCAGGAATTTCAGGGGGGGACACTGAGTCCTTTTCGCCCCCCGTGTGCTGGGCAGCGCGGATCTGGCGTTTGCACGGAATCTGTGCTGGCTGCTTACAGCTGGCCCAGCAGGCGCGTCCGGGGAACGCGTGTCTGACCACCGCCTCTCCCTGTGCTTGTTGCAGTTGTTTAGAGTTCTTACTGGATAACGGTGCGGACGCGTCGCTCCGGGACAAGCAGGGATACACCGCTGTCCACTATGCAGCTGCCTATGGCAACAGACAGAACCTCGAGCTGGTAAGCAGGCCGGGGTGGGGGGCAGTCGAAGCTGCCTGGTGCCCTTTGGTTTACAGGCGACTCGAGTGAGGAGTGCTCTCAGGGAGAGGTAGGGGGGGAGTTTCTGCTCAGCCTCCTCAGCTGAATCTGGGAGTATGGCAGAAGTCTTCTGGGGAGTGGCCAGGGCCGAGTGCTGCGGCCGAAGGTGTGGGGGGCAGAGCTGTGTGACGAGGAACGAAGGAACTGGGGTTATAATGTAGGTTTTAAAACCCTTTGGGCTCCTAATCCCCCTCCCTCGGATCTGGCTGAGGAGGGGAAGCCTGTGCTTGCCAGTTCCCCCAAAAAGATGAGATGGGAGCAGAGAGGAGACTTGGTGACTGGTGCACACAGACGTGCCCGGATCTCAGGCCAGCTCCCAAAGACAGGATGGTAACCTCAGCTGAGAAGCTGCAGGCCAGTGAGCGATGGGCACTGGGGTGCTGGGCGTCTCAGAAACACATGGAGATGCTCTCCTGGAAGACGGCTCCACTCCAGGGGACGTGGAAGCCATCGTCCTGTGGTGAAGAGCAGTGAGGCCATTTTTAAACACCCATGATGACGGAATCCATTTGAGGTGCACCAACGTGTGAGATGCGCAGGGCAAACGCCCTGCTACAAGGACTCGGACTCACATGTCTTGTGCGCTTGATCCTGATCTCGTTAGTGAAAGCAGTGGGGAGATCTACCCCATTAAAGGAATTTCTCCATTCCGGGTTCCAAGCATGTGGCTTTGGTGCTGTTGGGGGCTGGCTTCCAACATCCCAGGTGCTCCACACAGCAAGCTGCTGGCGTTGCCCGTGGTGGCCGGAACAGAGGAGCAGTACAACCCAAAGAGTTTACCGTGGCGTGTTTTGTTGCAGCTCCTGGAAATGTCTTTTAACTGCCTGGAGGACGTGGAAAGCACCATCCCAGTCAGCCCTTTGCACTTAGCTGTAAGTTTGTCTGTTGTTGACCTTTGACCCATGACCTGAGCTCAGGTGATCAGGGAAATACACTCGCTGTGTCTTAGACAGAGTTCAGCTGCCGGCTACACTGTCCTGACATCGCTGGTGAAGAAACAAGGTTGGCTTTGCTCCCAGTGATGCCACGTGCGTAATAGGGCTAACCCCATGGAAAGGGCTTGCTGCCTGATCATGGGGTGTCAGGCTCCAAAACAGTGGCTGCTGTCCCGTGGTTAAGCACAGATACTGTGCTCTGTGCTTTCCGAGACACGGACGAGGGGAGTTTGCAGTCTAGACCGACGTCAGCGGGTTGTATCCCCTTCTCCATTGTCTTGTGGGCAGCTGGGCAATGTCTCAATTTTTTTAAGCTTGGCTAATTTTTCAAGGTTTCTTCGTAAAGATTCAGGGCTTCAGGCCAGAAGAGACCATTAGATCATGTAGTCTGGCCCCCCACGGGCCGGAGAAATTAACCCCGTTACCCCTGTATTGAGCCCAATAATTCATGCTGTCAGGATGAATTTGTTTTGATCGTTTTCAAACGAGAATAGCCTGTTTCGAATTAGTAACTTGTGGCATTTACACAGCAGCAGCGGACAAGCTACACGCGAGGGAAACAAGGGCACGCGTCAGCCGGGCAGTCGTACGCTGCTGTGCCAGTCGCTGGGGCGAGGGGGGGAGGTATAAGCAATCTGGACAGCAGCGGGAGGAAAATGGGGTATTTCCCACTGTCCCTTCCAGAGCGTGCACCTTGGCAGTTCTGCAGGCACCGGCCAGGGGGGCGGAAGGGGGAGCGTGGTATCGAGAGAGCCTTCATTATAACGGTGGTAGAGAATTTTGACTGCCCCTTCCTCCTGGACAGCGTGTGTCCGGCTCCTTTCTAAGGGGACGTGCTCTGTGTTACCTGCAGGCCTATAACGGTCACTGTGAAGCCCTGAAGACACTAGCCGAAACCCTCGTGAACCTTGACGTGCGGGACCACAAAGGGCGGACGGCGCTGTACCTTGCCACGGAGAGGGGCTCCACGGAGTGCGTGGAGGTGCTCACCAGCCACGGCGCTTCCGCCCTCGTGAAGGAGAAGAAGAAGAAGTGGACGCCGCTCCATGCTGCAGGTGGGAGTGGAAAGGCACCTCTGCTGGGTTGGTCGGTGGATCGGGCACCACATTGCAGGGTTCTTTTCTGCAGAGTCAGCCCTTCAGAGCCCAGGCCTGCCCCTGCCTGACCCACAACAGACAGCCTGCTTGGCTCGGGGTGACTTAACATGGCTCCTTTTGAGGTCATGAAAAGGGATGTTGCAGGGTGACGGGCCCGTCAAGCAGGAGCAGGGTCCTGTGACCAATTCCCTGCTCCTCAGGAGGGCCTACAGGAGTACCTGGGCCTTATAAAAGAGGAAACTGTGGCAAAAGTCTGAGCTATAGAATCATAGAGTCATAGAAATGTTGGGCTGGAAGGGACCTCGAGAGGTCATAAAGTCCAGCCCCCTGCGCTGAGGCAGCACCAAGTAAATCTAGACCTGCCCTGACCACTGTTTGTGCCACCTGTGCTCAAAACCACCCCAGTGATGCGGATTTCACCATCTCCCCTGGAAGCCTGTTCCAGAGCTGAACTCCCCTTTTTCCTAACGTCACTCTAACCTAGATCTCCCTGGCTGCAGATGAAGCCCATTGCTTCTTGTCCTCCCGCCAGTGGACATGAGAACAATCAATCACCGTCCTCGTTATAACAGTCCTCAGCGTATTTGTAGACTGTTAACAGGTTCTCTCAAAGGATCTAACTTGCATCACGCCGGGGCATGAAAAAGCCCCCACCCCCCGGAGTGACGCAAGTTTCGCGCTGTCCACCAACATAGCTTACGCTTCTCGATGAAGTGGAGTGATCTTGCCAATGGGAGAGCGCTCTCCTGTCAGCATAGTGCGTCTTCCCCAGACACACTGCAGCGCTGTCATGTAGACTTCCCCTCAGTCGTCTTTTCTCAGAGCTAAACATCCCCAGGTTTAACCTTTCCTTGTGGATCTGGTTTTCTAAACCTTAAATCATTTTTGTTGCTCTCCTCTGGACTCTCTCTAGCTTGTCCACATCTTTCTTAGAGTGTGGTGCCCAGAGCAGGACACAGTACAGCTGAGATCTCACCAGTGCCGAGCACAGCAGGACAGTTACCACCTGTGTCTGACCTAAGACCCTCCTGTTAATACACCCTAGAATGAGATTAGTCTTTTTTCTCAGTTGCATCACATTGTTGACTCGTATTTAATTTGTGATCCCCTCTAACCCCCTGGTATTTTTCCGCCGCGCTCCGTCCTAGGCAGTCAGTTCCCATTTTGTATGTGTGCAACTGATTGTTCCTTCCCAAGTGTAATACTTTGCCCCTTGTCTTTACTGAATTTCATCTTGCTGATTTCAGACAAATTCTCCAATTGATCAGTCGTTTTGAATTCTAATCCTGTCCACCAAAGTGCTTCCAATCCCTCCCAGCTTGGTGTCACCCAGAAATTTTGTAAGCATGTTCTCCACTCTGTTGTCTAAGTCATTAATGAAAATATCGTCTCGTACCAGACCAGGAGTAACCGTCATGGGAAGCCACTAGAGACGCCTTTCTAGTTTGGCAGCGAACCATTGATAACTGCTCTCTGACTACAGTCTTTCAACTGGTTGTGCACCCACGTTATAGCAGTTTCAGTTAGATCACATCTCCCTAGTCTGCTTATGAGAGTGTCATGCGGGACTGTATCAAAAGCCCCACTAAAATCAAGGCCTGTCACATCTACTGCTTCCCCTAGGCCAGTAACATTGTGTATGTCTCTGTAACTCCTCCCTCCCTTGTGTCTCTCTCACAGCTGCCTATGGGAACACAGATTCCCTACACCTTCTGATCGACAACGGGGAGCGGGCAGATCTCACCGATGTTATGGACATCCATGGCCAGTGAGTCAATTCTTATTTCTCTGTAATATCGGTTGTCCGCATGAGGATATCCTTCCTTCCTGCCCCAGAGCAGTGTGTGACATGCCAAACGGCTGCATAGAACGATGCTGCTGCTCAGCAATGGTCCCCTGAGGATCTTCCCAAAGTGCTTTGCAAAGAATTAAACCTCCCTACACCCCCAGCCTATCTTACAGAAAGGGGAAACTGAGGCAAGGAAAAGGACTCATTCAAGGTCATGCAGCAAATCGGAGGCAGCGCTGGGAATAAAGCTCAGGACTCCCTGACTCCCAGTCCTCCTGCTCCAAGCCCTGCCTTTCCTGCTGTCACCCTAGGCAGCACTGACCTCCCAAAGCTGAGCAGAACCCAGCAGTCCTGACTCCCAGCCCCCCTGCGCTCTCATCCCTAGGCAGCACTGACCTCCCAGAGCTGGGAAGAACCCAGCCCCCCTGCGCTCTCAGCCCCCCTGCGCTCTCATCCCTAGGCAGCACTGACCTCCCAGAGCTGGGAAGAACCCAGGAGTCCTGACTCCCAGCCCCCCGGCGCTCTCATCCCTAGACAGCACTGACCTCCCAGAGCTGGGAAGAACCCAGGGGTCCTGACTCCCAGCCTCCCGGCGCTCTCATCCTTAGACAGCACTGACCTCCCAGAGCTGGGATAGATTCCAGGAGTTCTGTAAAATAGGGATTTAAACTTGCAAATGTTCACTGCCCTTCTCAAGCCAACATCCTTCTCCTGTGCTCCCCCAATCGCCCCGCAGAACCCCACTGATGCTGGCGATCATGAACGGCCACGTCGACTGCGTCCATCTCTTGCTGGAGAAGGGATCCACAGCAGATGCAGCAGACAGGAGAGGCAGGACTGCGCTGCATCGAGGGGTGAGTGAGCGTGATGGAGCTCAGCGCGGACCCTGGGGTTTCTCTCACTGGGTTTCCTGCAGGTCGCTTTGTTCTAGGAAGGGCTGGTGGCACCGACACTCTCCATTATAAGACCCTGTTTTCAGTTACTTATAACATTGCCCAACTTCAACCATTTGAGCTGAAATTTTGCATGCCAGGCGTCTGCCTCAGGCTGACTTTTTGGGGCAAATTTTAGCCAAAACAGTTCAGCCGCCTCTGAGACGAGGCAAAGGGACAATATTTTTTAAAATTCCGGCAACCTTTTCCTTGGAGAAACTCTAGCGCCCCCCAGCTGTGGAGCCAGGAGTTGAAATTCAGTGGGGTGCCTTTTGCTGTTCCTGTGCAAATCCAGCCACATTCGTTGTAACCCTACCGGCACTTGGCGTGTGGAGCGGTTTCCCGCTGGGCTGGAGGCACCGCTTCACAGCCGTGGCTGTTCTTTACCCGGCACAGGCGGTGACGGGGTGTGAGGACTGCCTGGGAGCCCTGCTGGATCACGATGCCTTTGTATTGTGTCGGGATTTCAAGGGTCGAACCCCGATCCATTTTGCGTCGGCGTGTGGGCATTCAGAAATCCTGAGGACCTTGCTGCAGGCAGCGCTCTCTACTGACCCTCTGGACTCCGTGGTCGATTACAGCGGCTACTCACCGATGCACTGGGCTTCGTACAGCGGTAAGAACCCAAGAGCCATGACGCCCCTCCGTCCTCTCTGCCTTATACCCACTGCAGACCAAGAGAGAGCTCAGCCAAAACAGCCCTTCCTCGTTCAGCACTAACGAGGCCATGGATAGAACACTGTGTTGTTCTGGGGGCCCTACTGTAAATAAGACACTGAGGCTCACAGAGCCTCCCCCTCGCTGGGTTGGGAGTGACAGGACGTCGTTGGCATCTGGCTGTTCAGGGTTTGACATGAAATCCTGGACGTCGGCGGCCAAGTATCCGCGACACGCAGGCCACCCCCTTGTGGCGTCCCCCAGCCCCTGTGTGTTGGCAAACTCAGCCAAGAGGCCAACGACGGGGGCAGAATTAGGGCTTGTCTACACTTGAAATGCTACAGTACCACCATGGTAGCGTGTTGGTGTAGACCCTACCTACACCCCCGGGAGGCTAGTCAGTCCACCTCCCCGACAGGCGGTAGCGAGGCCGGTGGAAGACACGGGGCTGTCTACATCAGCTGACCTACGTTGCTCAGGGATGTGAATTTCTCATGCTCCGTAGCAACATAGCTGGGTTGACCTAGTGTAGACCAGGTCTTCGAAATGTCTGAAAATGCAGCAGGGTTTTACTGTTAGACAAGCCAGGGGACCGATCTCTCTCTGGCCGAGAAGAGAAGCCGAGGGTTTGCCCGGCTAGCAGAGCTGGCATTGTCTCCTTGTCATACTGCACCAGGCTGTTTGTGTCCAGTCCGGTATCCTGCTGCCAAGTCTTCATGTTTCAGACGAATGGCGCTCGCTTGCCTTCCCCTCCTCTAAATAATGCACCGGGCCGGCTTGATCTCACGCCACGGGAGACTGCAAGAAACTTCTTCCTGCTTCGCCCATGATGGCTTCCCTGGGCCTTGGAAGGAGCTAAGGGCTGGTCGGGGCATTTGTTCCATTCAGGTCTTCCCCCCTCCGGTGTCAGTCTCCCAGGCCTGAGAGGTGATTGCCAGGACACTGCTCAGCTCACAGCTCCCCTGTCCTTTCTCCCTCTTTGCAGGACATGAAGATTGTCTTGAATTGTTACTTGAACACAATCCATTTGTGTACCTAGAAGGAAACCCCTTTACTCCATTGCACTGTGCAGTGTAAGTAGCCACCGGCCCGGAGCCGGCTTCTTCTGCATCCTGGTTCGGAACAGTGTGCGAGAGCGCGCGCACTGCAGGGCAGGGGCGGACGTGTGCTCTCGGAGCGACAGGCTGGGCTCCAGCTCCTTGTTATCCCAAGGGCTCTCGACCCCATGGGGCTGCAGAGATTGACGGTTCTACCACGCCCTCCCTGCTGCGTTGGCCTCAGAATCCAGTCACCGGACTCGTCCCCTCCGGGTCCCTTCTGGGGCTGTGGTCAGTGTGAACCACTAGAGGGTGCATCGGAGCCAGGCAGCCAGGGTCCTGCCATCAGCATGGGGGTAGTTCAGAGATTTATTCACTTCCTAGCCAGCTGGGCTAAGCAGGCAATCACCCTGGAGCCCATTCAGCTGGCCAGGCAATCACCCTGGAGCCCATTCAGCTGGCCTGCGGCTCTTTGGCCCGGGGCAGCAAAGGATTGAGCTAAGCCATTGCCTGGCACGTGGACAGCTCGGCCCAGCCTTGGTTTTCATTTTCCTTCTTGTCACCCCTGCAGAATTAACAGCCAGGAAGGCACTGCTGAAATGCTGGTGGAAGCATTGGGTGCCAAGATTGTTAATAGCAGAGATGCCAAAGGAAGGTGAGCGGCGTCTTTTAATCTCGTGGCTCGGTCTCTCCCGGCATTCAGAGGAGCCTGGGGGATGCCAAAGGGCGACGTAGGCTCCCGCTCGATTGCGTCTGTGCTCCGATCCCATTGGCTCTCACTAGCCGAGCGAAGTGCGTACTGGGAAACCTCCCAGGGGCACCCACAAAGTGGTGCCGACCCTCTGCCCCCCGAGTTACTCCTGACCCAGATGTAGTGCCGGGGCGCTGTGCTGCTGCTGATGCCGTGGGTCACAGCAGGTGTGAAAGCAAGGTCCTGGCAGCTTGGGGTGATGATAGGAAGGTCCCCTGGCACTCTGTATGGGTCAGACTCACCCCAAATTCCATCTTGGGTAACTACATCTGATTCCCTGGGATCTCAGCTGCATACAGCGTTTGGTTTTACTTCCTGTCCTAAATGGTCACGGAGTGGCAGTGCACGCCTGCTGCGTCCCGCCCCCTCCTGCTGTGTGTGTCTCGAGTCAGCAGGAGACTCCTGGAAATTAAGACAAACCCTCCTTGCCCTATGCTGGGTGGTCATGGAGAGCAACTGATCACCCCAATACCAGGGCTTAGGGGTCTGACATGTGTCTGGGTCCTTGGGAATGAAAGGCACCAGTGTTGGCCATCACTGGGGTGATGTCTCTGACGGGGGTCCTCAACCAGGCTTCCCCCTGGAGTCCTGGGAGTGTCCCCCTGGAGTCCTGGTAGAGTTTTGCTAGTGCGGATGTGGTGGGGTCTCCCCTCACGCCCTCCCCTCTCCTTCCAGGACACCCCTTCACGCTGCTGCCTTTGCAGACAACATCCACGGTTTACAGCTGCTGCTGCGTCACCAGGCTGAGGTAGACACGACTGACCAGTTGGGAAGGACCCCTCTCATGATGGCTGCTGAGAACGGGCAGACCGCAGCAGTCGGTGCGTAGCAACCCAGCGCTTACTTCCTTGGCCTGCCTCTGGCTCCTCCCTTTTGTTCACCCCGGTAGATCCTCCCCCCGCCCCCGAATAGCATTTAATTCCGAGGGGCCCCGAAGATCCAAGGCTGGGCCGTGGTGGCGGGATGGAATTGACAGTCGGGTGGGCGGCTCTAGGCTGGCAGTTGCTCAGTGGCAGGCTGGGGTGTCGTAATCAGAAACCCGCAGTGTTCTGAGTGTTCACACGCACCCAGTCGGGTACGGTGCCGTTCCGCAGCTAGCGGACGTGCTGTTCCTGCTGCCTTATCCCTGAGCTACGGGAGTCGGGGCTGCGTGGGCCTGACGCCGTTTGCCTCTCTTGCTTGTAGAGTTCCTGCTGTATAGAGCGAAAGCAGATTTAACTGTGCTGGACGTCAACAAGAACACAGCTCTTCACCTGGCCTGCAGCAAGGTATGGGATTGACCCTTCTCTTAAACAGTCACGTTCACCAAGACCTTCAATCCGTGAGCCTCAAAACATCAGAGCGTGCTTATCTGTGCCCTGCTGGTGAGACGAGATTGCACCCCCAGGCCGTGTCTACACAGGCATTTGCACAGGTTGAACGAAGCCAGTGTCCACCAGTGTGGACACTCTTGTGTCAATGTCAGTGGCTTATTTTGGTTGATCTTAAATCTGTTTTTAATCAACTTAACCTAAACGGAAATAAGGGTTTGTCTACAGGGGGAGTTATTCCTGATTAACTCCTTCTGGGGACGCTCTTATTCTGGAATGAATGCACCTTATTACAAATAAGGTTTAATCCACTTTGGTAGTGGTGGGAACGGGAGCTTCCAGATCCGTGTCTCGAATGCAAACAAACCAAAAAAGGGGCACAGTTTGTACCACAGAACGGGGGTTATTCTCAGAGCCCTGAACAGAAAAATTGGATAGGAGGAGGGAGTAGAGAACAGAGTCCTAAACTAGAGATTAGAAAGCCCACTAGTCTGTGCATTTCCCCGTGCAAACATGGGTCAGCGTGGCAGCGTATTGAAACAGGACCGTTCCTCTGCAAAGCACGAGCCAGGTGAGAACGCCATTTGCAGAGACACCTGCGTTCTCCCTCCCCACCTTATATGCCTTAATTTTAAACTGTTCGGTTTTCTTGCCAGGGTCATGAAAAGTGTGCCTTGTTGATCCTGGGGGAAACCCAAGACCTTGGCCTTATCAATGCAACTAACAGTGCTCTGCAGATGTGAGTATGCGACCAGCTGGTATGAATGGGGGAAAGGATATTGGGGGGTTTGGTTTTGCCGGGTGGCTGTAAATGTTTGGAGGCGTGAGGGAAAGGGGAAGCCAGGTGGTTGTGGGTGAGCCCAGGCGGAGGGGCAATCCCTGGGCCGCAGTCCTAGGTGGAAGAATCACACGTTCACACACAGTAAAGAGCCCTTTGCGATATGGATGTTTTCCCCCCTCTTAGCCCTGGAGAATCTCAGTCCAAAGGGAGACTATCCTAGCGTGCGTAGCGTGCAGTCCTTTGCAATAACCTCTCGCGTCCTGGGAGTTCAAGGGAGGTAGATTAGGCCGTAAGATGCTGCTCTGTCTTGAAGCTGTCCAAGGGCTTTCGCTGATTTGCACAACTCACAGCCACCTGCCTCTTTCATGCAGAGGTGGGACCCACCAAGACCATTCCCAGCATGCGCTGTGCCAGGACGGCTCTCAGCAAGGTCAGAGCATTGCCTGCTGGGACTTGGGATCTCCATGGCCACACTTCTGCAGAATGCCTTTGTCTCCCTGCCTCCTCCCGTGGGTCAGCCTTCCCTAGGCCCTAGCTTCAGTCGTGGGCCCTTCTGTGTGTTGAGTTTGTGTTGCTCTCCAGTCCAGAGCTAGTTGGCTGTCTCCCCAGCCGATCAGAAAGCTCTGGCAGGGTGCGGAGAGGAAGCCGCATGCCGCTGATGAGGGTTGCGCTGAATTGGAAGTGCGTCGGGGAGACTGCTCCAGGCGGAAAAGGCAGCCGAGTTGGTTCGGTAACGCGTTCCCTTTCCCTGTTGCCTGCAGGCCGCTTCATATTGCAGCTCGGAATGGGCTAGCCTCTGTTGTCCAGGCCTTGCTCAGCAGAGGTGCCACTGTACTTGCTGTGGATGAAGAAGGTGCGTATGCCTCACAGCTGGGATCTCTGGCGGATGGGCGGGGTCAGGTACAACGTAGTCTCTACGTGGCATCTTTTGGGGCAGGGGGGGCTGGTTGGGGTTCTCACCTGCACCGTGACTGGGATTATTTCCTCACCCCCTGTACTGAACGTGGTTATGCTCTCGTGCTGGGTTTGCTGTGGGCGACGCGGGAGCAGCCCTTGTGGTGGTAATGCCGGGATCCTCGTAGCCTGGCGAAGACACGTCCAAGCTCCACATCCCAGTGGGGCAGCAGGTGGTGGTAACGTGGCTTTCGCCCCATGTGTCATCCTCTGGGTCACCTGGCCAGCTGGGGCCACGCGTGAAAGCTCAGAGCTGGGATGAGGATAAAGAAGCTATTTCCTCATTCGCACGGCTGTAGAATCTGCGTATTGGGGGATCAGCGGGTTTTCTCTCTGCTTCGATCCTGAAAGTATTCGCAGCGCATCCTTCTCGCTACTGGAGGAAGGGTTTCTGGGCCTGCCAAATAGGACCCAGTTGCTTTCGTTTTTCCCCCACTTAAATTCTGGCCTGGTTTTAGCAACTGCTAAAAGCCTCAAGAACAGCCAGAGCCCCAAAGCAATAACGTGAATTTCTGGGATCCCAGTTTTCAAATAAAGCCCCACACTCCAGTGCTAGCTCCTCTGCTCAGGGAATAAAAACTGCCTTGGGTGAAAAGATTGAATCCACAGCTCTGGACACGTTTAAAACACAATTAAAAAAACTGTTGAGCAGTTGCCTTTCTCCAAGACCACAAATGACTAACCCCACTGCGGCCCTGCCCAGAGCAGCCCAGGAAAATAGTTGACGGGTTTTGCACAAGGTCCGAAGACTCCTGCCAAGGGGAGGGAGTGAAACCCAGTGAGCAAACACCCCTTTTCTAAACCAGCAGGCTCCAGTCAGACCCCTGCACTGGTCCCAGTTGCCTAGTCTGGGATGGGGAGAGTGAAAAGCTGCCCCCATGCAATGCTCCCGCATCAGGCGCTGTCCATTTACCTGCATGTCGTGGGCCCTGTCGCCATGGTATCTGAGTGCCCCAGAGTTTTTAATGCCTTTCTCTGAGTGCGCTGCTGTGAGGCCGGGCAGGGATCCCCACTGGGGAGCTGCGGCATAGAGAAGTTAAGTGACTTGCCCGCGGGGTCTCCCAGGGAGTCTGTGGCGGAGCGTGGCATTGACCCCCCAAGTCACAGGCTAATGCCCTATTGCTGGACAATACTTCCCCTTGGGGCGGGGGCGAGCCTTGTCCTGCTGCTCAATGCGGCAGTGTCCCAGGGCTCCTTTGACGCGTGCAGCTGGCTTGACGGCTTCACTAGCGCTGCCTCGCGGCTTCGTTGCAGGTCACACCCCAGCCTTGGCTTGCGCCCCCAACAAGGATGTTGCAGACTGCCTGGCACTTATCCTCTCCACCATGAAGCCTTTTCCACCTAAAGACGCCATCAGCCCTTTCAGCTTCAACCTCCTCAAGAACTGCGGCATTGCAGCCAAAACAGCGGCCTGCGGGGCCCTGCCCAACGGCAGCACGTGCCCGTACACCACGGACCGGCACAATGCTATCGGCTTAGACGGCTGTTACTCGGAGTAGCTTAAACCATGGGTATCTAATATCTTATTCTATTTATTTAGAAATTCTATAAATATAGGGCACTTTAAAGGAGAACAAGACTGGACAGGCCTTCACACAGGGCTTGGCAACCGATGTTAGAGCTTCCTCTTCTGCCTAGGCCCTCACTCGGTTGCCAGCAGCTAATTGACTTAATGAGCAGCTGGCAAAGAGCCTTTCCTCTCCCCGTGTTCCGTGCAGGCGAACCCCTCCTGGAGCCCCGGCTGGGAAAAGCAGCCCCGCTGCATTAGCACAGCTGGTCCCAGGCACGGGCCAGGGAATGTTTCAGGTTTTCTGAAAAAGGGACTTTCTGATTTCTAACTTCCGGTTTCTCCCCGTTGGGAAGCTCCTTAGGAGGGCAGCCCTGCTTGGTTCTTCTGCAGTGCACTCCTCCCGTCACCACACCCAAACCGTCTCTTGGTGACCGCCGAGCTCTGAGGCGGCAGCGATCAATCAGCCGTAGAGGGCTGCTCATTGCTAGGAGGGCTTCTCCACCACTAGGAATTGGATTGCCAATTCCTTTCGCCCAGTAGCTGGGAAGAACGTTTGGTCCCTCCCAGCCCTGAGGTTGGATTGACTTTGGAGCCAGTTTTGTTTCAAATCCTCCACCTGGAACTTCCCTTTCTGCCTCTAACCCTCCGCTTTCCTTTCAGTTCCCCTCCCGTGCGCCCGACTCTGCAGCGTGCCGGCTCTGTTCATTCCACAGTTGCCCCGTCTGGCCAGAAAGCGGAAACTTGAACTTGGTGGGAGGGGATTAGACAAGCGAGCGACTGCTCAGTGGTGGGCATTAGCACCTGGGCAAGTGCCACTGTAACTGCTCCTTCATCTGAATCGTTTTGTTTTCATGCTCATCCTTTGATTCCAATAAGAACACTTGAATCCCGAACTACTGTACCCAGGATATTGAGATAACCTCTGGCAGCTCTCACTCCTTCATATGCAAAAACGGGTGCTACTGTCCATCCGCCGCGGTCTGCTCCGAGCCCCACGTTTGCACTGCTGGAATATTCCCTCCCCACACCAGGCACTTTAGGGATTCTAATTTTTTTCTTCTTTGGATCCTGAGAGGCGATTCCTTCTTAAGTTTTGTTCCTCTCCGTATTGCGCGGCCATTCCCATGTGAGAGTACGTCAGTGTTGCTTTTTAACATTTATTTATAACGAAATGAGCTTTTACGTTTTAAAAAAAAACACACACAAAAAAATTCTGAAAGTTTTAACCTTTTAAGGAAAAAAATGCACTTCAAAGTCCTCATTCACAACCCTAAGTCTGTATTTATTTTTCTAACGTGGCATCTTGGCAGGTTTTATTAGCGTGTGTGTATGTGGGATTGGTGTTTTCATTTTAGTGTTGTTGGTTTTTTTTTATTTTAAAAATCCTATTTATAATGCATGTTTTAAACATTCAAGAATGTGCACTACTTTTTTTTTTAATTACTGTAACAGTATCGTGCAAAAAAAAAAAAAAAAACCCCACAAAAAACCTTTCACCATATCGCAAGTCTGTTTGAAGCCAAAGACTGGGATGTTAGCGATCAGAGCGGGTCAACAGGGCAAAAACATTTGATGTACGATCTTTTCCACTGATTCTCTTTCCTTTTGCAGCCCTGGGGGTGGGATAACCTCCTGGTTCTCAGACTATAGTCAGTGACGCGTGCACGCGTTGAAAGAAATATTTTGAGAACCAAGCCTTGGGCTGGGGCCAGGGGGACGTCCAGGAACGGATCTCTCTCCTTTTCATTCAGCAGAGCATCGGCGCTAGTCACTTTCTCTTCTTGGTCAGTAAGACTGTTACAGGAAATGGGTGAGCCGTAAGTGTTGGCTGTCCTGCCTAAGTTACATCTATTACAAAAATCAGCATTTCTTGGATCAAAATAGCATATTTTTAAATGAAGGTGAATTCTGGTTTTCTTTTTGGTTTTTTTTTTTTTGGCCAGACATTTACGTTACGTGAAATGGGCATTGCAACGAATTGCTGTTTCCCGCAGGCAATGACAGACCGCCCCCTTTCCAAAAGAGCACCAAATAGGGAGCGGAGAGACGGGATGCTGGCCGTAGCTGCATGCTGGCAGCCGGCAGAGAGAGGTGCTTTATCCGGGCAGGAGTAGAGTCTGGAATAGCGAGCAGCTCCTGTTGCACTGTTAGTTTCTTTTACCAAAGTTTAACTCTTAGAACCAAATGTGAAGTTACAGTCTTGGCCTTTGGGTGGTCAGCGCATCTTCCTTTCATTTCACGGAAGGGTTTCACCCGGAGAGTAGCAGAGACTTGGGTGGCATTTCTGTTTGTTTTTCCTCTTGAAAGTCGTCTTTTTTTATCCTCACTGCACCAGCTGAGCTTGGTCTCCCTTAGCGTTACCATCCGACACTCCAGCTCAGCAAAACTCTTGAAACAGGGACTGCCGAGGGAACGCTCCGTGTGTAGAAAGTAGCCAGTTCTGGTCTTCAGAGAGGGCCTAAAATCCTCCGATGGGGAAGGAAGAAAAGGCAGAGAGCCAGCTTGTTTCCCTCAATGTCAATAAAACCTTCCTTGCTGGTGTCTCTGATAGTCTAGAAATCCAACGCACAAGAGCAGAGTGAGGATTTCTCTCCACCCACTGGATGCTGGACCATTCTGTGACCAGTCCTTTCTTCCCCTTCTGAAACGTGTTACAAAAGGCTCAGTTCTTAGGTACGTTGCGGCAAGATCAATTCCCCCCTCGCCTCCACCCTCAGCACTAAAGTTCTCTACCTTGATAGCAAGTGTTACCTTTCTACACCGAATACCTCAGTTCGGAATCAAACCACACAAAACTTGAATGAAAGATCCTCTTGGAAGATCGTTTTCAGTATTCTGCAGAGGGAGAACTGGAAAAAAAAACAAACGAAACGACTTGTTTACATTATTGTTGAGTTCGGGTACTTGCCTCTTGCAATGCTTTCTCTTTTCATTTTTTAAATACTGAATTCAGGCACTGCCTAGTTCTCAGCCTTCAAATAAGCCCCTGTAACATTTCCTGTAACGGGGCAGGAATATGGGTCCAAAGTCAAGATTTGTCCTCTCTCTCCCCGCCCCTCCCCGGGCAAATGTCCTTCTCTTGCTGTGCGGCAGCAGGCCTGAGCATTCAGAAGCGTATCAGAGCACTACACTGAGAAAGCTGTGCAGGTCTGGAAGCCTTGGCTTCCCTTATCTTTGTCCTTTTCCTGGGGGTTTGAAGGAACAGTGACAGAATTGCTGGGGTGAGTCACAGAGACCTGGCACATTTAGGGCACGGGAGAATTCCTTTAACAGCTCAGTAGTTTTGAGTGAAATCCTCGCCCTGTTGAAGTAAATGGCCAAGTTCCTGTTGACTCCAAGACTTGGGTTTCACCCTCGTGTGCGCATGTACAGCAGAGGGCAAGACCCACGTCCGTGCAGCACTGGGATAATTTTAATGCCATCTTACTTTAATTTTAATTAAATATCACGGGGAGGATTTCAAAATCATTTCAAACAAGGGCAGCTGTTTTCCCCTCTTCCGGGCAAGGGAATATCTTAGCATAGTGTTTGGAGCGTGCTTCTTTTTTTAGTATAGTGGCATTAAGCTTTTTTTTTTTTTTTTTAATTAAGAGGAAAAAAATGGCCTTTGGTTTGCCTTGTTTTCATGCTGTAATGCGTTACCTCTTCACTTGACATGGTAAAGACTAAACTCTGACAAGACAATCAATGTGATCTCTCTAAGGGCTTCAGCATGTCTTCGCTCCGCTGCAGCGTACTTTTTAATTTAATTTTATTTGCTCTTAGTACGTTTTTGGGGATTATTTTTACTCCTCCCCTTGTGTCTTTTTTTTTAAATAATAATAATAATAATAATACCGGAGCGGAAAACCATTCCAGCAGTGCATCCGCGGGGGGGCTGGGGGGGGTGGAAATTGGCCATTTCTACCGCAGGCGCTAGTCTTGTTCTCCTTTAACGCTGTAATGTAAACATTTGACAGCACAGCTTGACAATTTAAGTAATAATCAAAGTGTTTGGTAATAATGCATTATTTTGCTAAACGAGATTTGTGATGGTTTCCCTAGTGCATTGTAAAGAGGGTCGGAGGGAAACTTCCGCTCGTGGGCCCCCCCCCCCGTCCCCCAACTTTGTGTCTCTCGACACCTCATTGGCATCGGCATAAGAACGTTACGTGTTTTGTGTGTGGCGGCAGGGGGGCCTTCTCTAACCCTTCCTGCACACAGACCTTTATGCCAAAGTCAGACCATTCCTGCTTGTCGTTCTGTTAGGCTCTGTGCATAGATTTGGCGTAGAGTGAACCTTTTCCGCTCCCCCCAGTGCCACTTCATTTTTAAAAACGAAACGGGTGTGGAATTGCCCCCTCCCCTCCCAGAAAAGGAAGTTTCTCTCCAAGCCCTCGCTTCACAGCACTTGCTTCAAGCACTTTTGTTAAAACCTGAGAGTCTGGTTTCTCTTTAGTGACCCACAGGATAGAGAGCAGCGGGGAGGGGGGGCGGGAGGGGCGAGAGATGAGTGTCTGGGGGGGTTCTATTTTAATGTTGAAAGTTTCCGTTTCTAGGGAATGAATGAACAAAGGGAAGTTGCTTTTAAAAAAAAAAAAAAACAGCACAAATGCATTTCAACTCAAAAGATGTATTTGCACTGCCATTGTTAGACACGCTGCCAGACAGGCAGCTCAACTGAGCCATATAACTGCTGACAAACACTGAATGTAACGTCCTTGACCAGGGCTGTCCTGGGAAGCTAGGAATTGGCTTTATTCTCGATGAGCACTTCCATGAATTCAAAAATAACCTGAGGAGGATGATACCGTCGTCACTTTTGTTTAGGTTCCCGAGTCACAGCAGATTAGAGGCTTCTCTGGTTTTGGTTTTTTCCCCTGTAACAGTCTGATTTTCTCCCCCTTGTCCTACAAGGAGGGAGAGTGGGTGGTCAGTCCCAGATCTGCACATCCCAGCCGCTGAGCTCGGGAGGTAGCACTAAAAACACAGCTCCGAAGGGGAACGAGTAAGCTTTATTTCCCAGGACGCTCCCAGCGCTTACGTGGCTTCTGTCCGGACAACGGACCTGTGTCGTTTTTCTGAGCGTATCAGATTATAAGTATTAGTAAAACAAAAATAAAAATCAACCTTTTTTTTTTTTTTTTTGGTTAGGTGGGAGCAGCAGGGGTGGGGAACAGCACTGAGATCTCCCCAATCTCTTGTCCCACCCCATCAAAAAAATAAAATAAAATAAAAAGGATCAACTTCCATCTCAAGATTTCCTCTTGCACTTCAACCCTAATTAGGAGGAGTGTTTCCTCCTCACCAAAAGGCTCCATGCCACAGGGACCAGAAAGGGGGGGGGCGGAATTTGTGTGATTCCCCCCCCCTTCCACACCCCCAGTTGTGAATGTCAAAGGTCTTTTCTGTTCCATTCACACTGTAAGCCCTGCTCTCACCTTTGCCTTCAGTAAGAAACCAAAGGAAAAACCCAACCCTCCATTTGAGATCACGGGCGTGAAAACGTGGACCGTTCGGGTTCGGGGCTTTGCGGCTGCAAAAAGCCGTTTGAACCTCTTCTCCTGGCTGGGGTCAGCAGCACTGGGGGTGTATTGAAAATCTGAAACTGCCAGCAGGAGAGTAAAAACTGGACACGGTTTTTTGTTTGTTTTTTGGGGAGGGGGGAGGGGGGGCGGCGTGATGTGAAATTTTTCAGCTGAAGCAAGAGGGGGAGACAACCGGGAGAAAAGGAACTCTTTGAAATTTAGAGCGATGGCTCCATTTGGATCATGAATATTTAGTCAGACTTAGAGTCCTTAAAGATACAATGTGAAACAAACCAACTAGAATCCGAAGGGGGGGGGAGGGGGGAATACACCTTTAAGGACTTTTAAGGCATCTGTAGCAAGCTCTCAGTGTCTTTACAATATCCTGTGTGTAAATGCTGCACCTCTGTATATTATGCACATAAAGCATTTCTTTGAATAAGATAGGACAGACCTCATCACCAGTCAGGTATAAACAACACTTCCTCTTCTGTGTCTTGGTTTTCCAGCGCATGTGTGTGTTTGCGTGTGTGTGTGTGTGTTGCGTGTGCGTCTTTTCCAGTTCACTTCCGATGCAAAGGAGAAAGGGGGGGAGGAAAATAGCCTTACTAAATCCAATCTTAACTATTGTTCGTCAGCTTGAAACGAATAAAGCAAATGCATGGACCCCTGAGCCTCAGGGGCCACAGTGGTTTTAAGAATCGGTGCAATTTCACCTGTGCTGGGCCTTTATAAAGCACTTGATCAGAACCAAACCGTAACACTCTCTCTGTTAGATGTGTAACGACAGGAGCAGGAGGAGCTGTCTTAAGGCCGCCCTGCCAGCCTGCTTCCAATCTGTGCTCTCAAAGAGCAGAGGACACAACTAGTTCTTCATGGATAGATCAAAATTGCAGTTTCTTTGGTGCTCTGCACTCGGTCTCTGTGGGGCTACGGTGTTTCTGGGATCCCCGTTCGGTGGATGGGGGGCTTTCCTGGCCTTTGCCTGCGTAGGCCGTCTGTGTGTGGTTAGCGATGGTTGGCAGAGGCCCGGGACTCGTCCGAACGCGGTAAAGGTGTGGGCTGTAGCATGTCCTGTCTTCTCGTGCCCAGGGCCCCTTCCTCTTCCCGTGAGGTGCTACACGACTATTCTAGCTCAAGGAGGAAATCTCTGGTGCGGGTCGTTCATTGAGCCAAGGCAGCAAAAATGCTGCCAAGAGAGTGAAGCTGCTTAAAGTGGGAGAGAACAAGAGGTTTCTTGGGCTACTTGCAAAGGAGAGGTACCTTTAAATCCAGTTTACCTTCCCGGGCAAAGCTGTCTCCTCTCCCCTTCCCAAGAGAGAGGCTGTTGTGTTCTGCTGCCTTTGCTCCTGGGAGGTAGGTGGCCCTGGAGCACAGACCTTTCAGAGGAGAGGTCTCCTTTGAGTCCTCGGCCAGGCGGCCAGGCAAGTACACCAGATCGGGTGTCGAGAGCAGCTATTCCTTAGGAGCTGGGTTGAACGTCTCCCTTAGAACGGAATGGGTCCAGAAACCACCCCAGCCCTTCTCTGGCTCTCGCACTGTGGGACCCGAGAGTGGACATTTGACCATTTTCCTCTCGTCCATTGCATGTTACAGAGGGGAAACAGCTGCCTCTCCTGGGTGCCGGTGAGTTCTCGGTTTCTGAGGCACCTTGCCCAGCCCCGGCTCCATTTCTTTGCCACACGCAGTCTCTGGATACACCACTAACTTTTGGATTTTCAAGCCCTGTCACCGGGGCAACGTGCTGGAGAAAACTCCCACGTAACCCCCGCACCCATCTCTCCCTCTCACCAGAGGCACAACCCCACAGCAGTGGAGAAGGGAGTTAGCCACGGGCCCCAAACCACTGTAGAGGTTTTGGTAGCTTTGCCTTTTGCGTCCTGTGTCTGAATTTGCACTACTGTGAAATCCGGCGTGTTCGGGAGAAGAGAAGTGTCCCATAAAAGCAATACATGAGCTACCGTGATGCATGCAAGGAACGTTAGGAGATGACCAAAAAATAAAAACAAACAAGGCCAGTTCTTCAGTTTGAGCAGCCCTCTGGGGTGATCCTGGGAGCCTTAGCCAGTATTCGGGGGGTCTGGGTACCTTGGAACTGCCCCGTCCCCACACGAGCGTTGCGGTTCTGGTGGGCAAGAGGGCATTTTAATGGAACCGGATTTCTGTTTCGAAATCTGTCTCGATTTCAAAAAGGCTTTTTCTTGTTGATCTACTTGAAGGTACTAACCAAACCGGCTGTTGTTTTCATTTTTAGAGTTTTGCTGGGGGGGGGTGTTTGGAAGTTGCTTGGAACTGTCATTCCCTGGGGGTGTGGATGGGGGCGGGGGGGGGGGGTGTCGGCTTTTTGCGGAGAACCGTGGCCCGAAGCGCAGTGGGCCCCGAATAGGGGACTGCGGCATTTGAATCTGCTGACTTGCCCCCTCCTTGCTCTGTAGGATTCTCCCTCTCATTGTTTCTTTCTGCAGTTCGGAGGCAGCAGCCCCTGCTTGGTTTCTGAAAACCGCGTCAGGCAGCCTGACAGCTCCAGGGATGTAGAAACTGCAAAACCTTTTTGCCACCACATGCCTTGCAGCACAGGCCAGGGTAGGGAACAACCAAGTCAGTCTCCTTTCGATCGAGGGGGCAGAGCGCCTGTCTCGGGCCCCAACAGTCCACTGTAGATTTCAAATAAATAGATGGGGGTGGTAAAGGGGGCGGGTGTGGAGGGAAGCCCTTCCCCCCCGGTGGAGGTGGAAGGATTTGGAGGGTATATGGAAAAATGGAGACTGGAAATCTACAGTGATTTTCTTTCTCTTTTAGCCTCCCACAAACAAAAGCAGACACCAAAGATAGACCAGAAACCCCACCTGGATTTAAGAGAGTTTCTGGCAGGTTGGGTTGAATAGTGGGATCCTCCCCCGCGCACACACACATGAGATAGAGGGAATAGATTTTGCAGCCTGATCAGAGTTCACCCCTTTGGGGTCCTAGCATTGCCTCTCAGCTCCCCCGAGTCGTTGGCTTGAGGAAGCAGGGCTCTTTAACCTCAGAGATTTGGGGTGCTTTGCTAACGGATTGGCAGCACCCCTGGCTTTGCGACATGATTGCATCTGAATTTAGACACTGCAAAAAACCAAAACCAGCTCACAGCCTTGGGATGCCTCTGAGGGGCAGATGTCGCAGAGAAGATCCGTAGCCCCCAACCTGGGGGGGCTGCAGAGGTGTATGTGGTCTGCAGTCGTGCCGTGCTTTCAGGACACGCTCCTTTGCCATCCAAGGCAGTGCATCGAGTCAAACATGGGCCAAGCCGATGAGTGTTTGGCAGGTTTGCCACCTGATTCGGTGCAGCGTTGGCAGCTTGTGCCAGAACGCAGGGCCGTCGCTGCTTATGGCAAGCCACCGGGTGCAGAGGGGCGTAACTGGAGCCCAGTGTGTTAGGAGCCTGTAGCAGCTTTGTGTAGTCCCTCCCTAGAATCGTCGTAGCATGTAAATACAGGATTGAAAATTGCACTGGAACTAGCTGTGTGCCAGCTTCTCTCTCCCCTCCTTTGACCATGGTTTTGATTTGGGTTTGGATTTTTTTTTAAGTCTGTTTCCTCCTCCCTTAAAACCAAAAATTAAAAGGCTCCTCTGTCCCTGGAGGATGCGTCAAGTACTGTCTCTCTCTGTCCTGCATCAGCTTAGATTCCCACTCTGTCAGATCAGCATCTTCTCCATCCACCCTCCACTCAGCATGCTAAGGAAACTTCTGCTTGCCAGAACTCTTCTGGATTTCAGGGTTTGTCTCATCTCTACAGCTCTGTCAAGTTTCTATTTTATTTTTGGCCTTAGGGCTCCCATAGCTTTCTCCTGCTTCCTTCTTTAAGGAGGCATTTAAAAATGAAAGACAAAAGCCAGCAATATGTAGCAGGAATCTTGTTTCCTCCCGAGCTGCACGCACTCTTAGAGACGTCTTTACCTAACAATACCCATGCCACTAAATTTCCTTTCTCAAAAAGAGCTGGTAGCTAATAGATGGGCAAGGTGTCCCCACTGGCTCAGAACCCAGTGTTCAGAGGGGCAGCACCCACTTAGAAAGCTGCTTCGGTCTTTAAACCGCTTTCTTTGCTTGCTTTGTTACCGAGAGTTTCACCCTGTGCCGAACATCCGTAGGAGGGCTTTATGCTGCTTAAGTCAGTTTCACCCATGATGATTCTAATGCAGATCAGAAGAGGAATGTATTTCTCTCTTTGGCTCCAGTTGGTTGAGTCCGGTCGGTTTCTTCTGTTTGTGCGGAGGAGAGAAAAGTATTCTTTAAAGAGAGAAAATATCATGGTCAAACCACAAAACCTGCCAGGGGAGCTCAGGGGCAGCTGTGGGACATGAAACTTCTTGACATTTTTGGTTTGAAATTGACTAGATTTGTAGTCCGCACTGTCCCGTCAAACGCTCCTTGGTAACGGTACCGTTTCTCAGTGGTTTGAGCATTGGCCTGCTAAACCCTGGGCTGTGAGTTCAATCCTTGAGGGGGCCACTTAGGGATCTGGGGCAAAAATTGGTCCTGCTAGTGAAGGCAGGGGGCTGGACTCGATGACCTTTCGAGGTCCCTTCCAGTTCTAGGAGATTGGTATATCTCCAATTATTACCTATTACCTTTAGATGAGGGGACTTTGTCAGAGAATCATGTTGCTGTGAGTGACCTCTAGCAAGATTAACACCACTCTGCGAAACAGTTCCTGCAAACTTGCCTGGGAAACCTCTGACATGGCTAGCAGTGGTTTTGACACCAGGCTTTGCTGTGTGACTCCGGGGAAAGGCCAGAGAGTTGAGGGGTGTTTTTTGTTTACGAGGCTCCAACTTTGCTATTTAGCAAGGGTAACCAAATGCCCCGGATTCTCCAACCCGTCTGCTGGAAGATTGGAATCTTGCCCCATGCGCATCTTGCCAGTAACTTGCTTAGCTATAAAGTAAGATCCCAAATCGAAGCACTTTCAAGACCCCTCTTTAATTCAAGCGGTTAGTTCTTCACTATCCTTTTCTTTCCTGTGCACCTGTGTGGAGAGGAGAGTTTTAAAGTTTATGCTCATTGTCTGTCTTCTTAGGAAAAATGAATTACACCCCGTCTCTAGCGACCTACCTTCAGAATTTCTGCTTTTGGACCTGCTCGGTCTTGACAATCTCTGTGTATTTTCCTCTCCCCCAACCCAAAAATCTTGCCTTGTAGTGTCAGTATTGGTTAAATAACCCTCCGGCCAGCCCGGTGCCCCTTTCTCTGCTCTGCACCGGAGCTGCTCTGTTGCGGGCCTGTTAGGAACTGGATTGTTAAGGAATTCCCCGAGCTTGGTTGCAGTAGTTACTCCTGCTAAATAAGTTGATCTGAAAACAGGAGTGGAGGTGGCGGGGGAGGAGAAACGGGAGTCACTTTATTTCCTTATGTTCTGTTTGTCGCAGATGTGCCAAACTGGGGAGGGAGGGGGCAGTCGCTTCCAACGTCTCTCTCGCTAAAGCAATAGACAGCGGCTGAGTCTCGCAGGTTCTTCACTCCGCGCTGTACTTGGGGCAGTGGTAGCGGGTTCACGAAAGTTCTCTCGGAAAGTGCAGGTGCTGGCTGGGAATTTGGGTGGAGAGGAAGGCAGGCGGGGAAGGACGACCCTGCCTGCCTGTCGGAACCGTAACGTTCGCTGTAGAACTCAGATAGTTTCAGTCCCAATTCCCTGAGCCTTCGCTGCTGGAGTCTGCTGGCCCTTATTCCCTTCAGGGTGCGCTGAAACCTTCTACTTTGCACTGGTATTGGTGCGTCCAAGATGGATACAATACACTTCGCTCTCCGGACATCCCCTGCGTGGTGTGTGACAGCATGTACAGCGTTTAGGTGTGTTCTTTATGTCCTGTAACAAACGCGTCTTGTGCGTCCGTTTCATAGACCGTGCTGTCGTGTGAGATGCATGACGTGTGATGCTGCCTATCCATCGCCGGACTGGGGGCGTCTCCTGCCCTCCCCAGGCCCCTCTCTCTGCCGACACACCTCACGCCCTAGTGCAGAAACGCGCCATGTGGTTTTGACTTGAATCTCCCCAGAGCCATTTCTCATTCCTCTCCCCTTCCCCGGCAGTTGTTGCCCACGCTCAGTGAGTTTCTAGTCACTACAGTTCGATTCATATGGGCAGCAGGGGGATTTTTGCCCACAGGCAGCATCGGCATTTGAGCTGATAGCCACCATGGTTGCCTTTAACGCGAGAGGTGCATCCTGCGTCGACTGATTTTCTGCCTTTAGGGCTCAGTGTAACGTGGAGGATGGGGCTTTTAACACATCCTGGCTTGGACTGGCTTAGTGCAGCTGGGAGAGACTCATCCTTACACCCCGGACCCTTGACTTCCTTTGCCTCTGCTTCTCCTGTCCTGGCCCCGACGTCAGCAAGCCGCGCTCCCGGGCAGCTGTTTGGGAGCGGTTCGCCGGCCGCTGCTCTTTGGGACTCTTTGACGATCCGGGTTCCAGACCCATGGTGGTTCTGGTCTTCAGGGAGCAAATTCACCTCGAGGGCGAGTGGCGGATCCAGCCCCCAGCGGGGACACAGACGGCGCTGACTGAAATTGACTTGCCGCCGCCTTGACCCATCCGTGCTGCGTACGGGCGAGGAGGCGCCGGGGTTCCGCAGCGTGTGCGGACGAGGCAGAAGCAGGCGTCTCAGCTCAGGTCGGTAGATCGGTGTGGCTTTGTGGTGTTGCAGAGGACGCAGGGCCCAGCAGCGTCACACAGGCTTGTTGCTTTTACAGGCAGGGGGGTGTCACCTCAGACGCCAGGTTCCCCTCTGCCGTCTGGAGGAGGCCTGGGGAGCCAGCACCCACGGGACCTATTGGCAATAGACTGATTTCTAGCACCATGTGTGTTCCAGTCCAGTGTCGTGGCTTGTTGGCTGCCGTGGGGTTTGCGGGGCTCGGCGCTTTGAGATTTCAGGCTTTGGGGTGTTTTCCTGGCCTCTTTCACGCTGGTGTTCCTGTGGTTTCCATTTCCGGCTGCACAGAGGCCAGAGGGCTGGGCCGGCCCAGCTGGAAGATCCATCTGGGGAGCTCTAAGGAGAGGGTTATTCATTGTGCGGGGGGGCCTCACAGATCCCCTTTAACCCTCCCCCCCAGAGGAGTTAGCTCAGCACTCCTCACACATTGAGAGTACCAGGAGGGGCTCCCTGCCGGCCCCCCAGAAGCTGCCTCGGCCTGAGGGCGTGCACTTTAAACACCTGTCCCCAGTGTGAGTGAGCTTAGGGCAGACGTCCCCCCCTTCCCCCAGCATTTTCAGTTCAGTTCAGTCAGGTACATTTGGGACCTGACTGAACTGGATTGGCGCTAGAACCTACACGTGGGGACCTGGTCGGTCACTGCGGAGGGGTTGGGGCGTGTCTGCGTGCGTGTGGCGGGGAGGTGGCTGCATCGTGTGTGAATTTATGTCATCGGGGGGTGGGTGTTGTGTATTTGAGATGGTTGGAAATACAAAAAAGCTTTTTAATTTTAGACTCCACTGCACTGTTCACACCTACCTCTTGCAATAAACAGAATGGCTCCCGGGCGTGGAGAATGTTTGCTTGCCTCTGAAATCCCACCCCCCAGAGCCTCGGGCTGGCAAACTCCTGACATCCCAAGCAGCTGGCTGCGTTGCCGGGGCCGGCTGGATCCAGCCAAAGAGCTGCTGGGAAAACTTCCACTGAGAACTTTCTGCTTCGCCGCAGCCCCCCCTGCATCATTACCCTTCCTGGAAAGCACTGACCCCACCGGCGCCGGCCTCTGCTCGCTGGAGCCGTTTGCTTCTCGTATTTACCAGCTGCTGGGGTTTGCTTTGGGTTTTGAAATAAAAGGGGCTTTTTGTTCCCTGGGATTTTTCCCCTTCAGAGCACTGAATCTGGAACCTGCTGAGCAAACCCAGCGTGTGGTGGTGATGTTGTTCCTAATGGACGGGGGCCTTCATTGGAGGTTATGGTGCAGGGCAACTTAATTGGACGCCTTTTAATTTCAGCCGGTAGGGGAGAGGCGCGTGCGCGAACTGGATCTGTCTGAGGTGCCGGGGAATTCTCGCGGGAGCAGCCGTCTTCTCCCCCCCGCAGTATCAGCAGAGGGCAGGTGTATGGGCAAGGGATGGACCGATCTTTGGAAGAGACACCAACTGTATCTCTCCCCTGGCCCCGGCACCAGTTCATTCTTCCTTCCTCCGCTGGTTTAAAGCACAAAACCTGCCCTGCCGGTGGGCTGGTGGGCGGGCGGAGTATCGGGACGCCTCTGCTTTACCGGCAGAGGTGCAGGGGCCGCGGCGTGAAATAAGGCAGAGTTTTGATGTGCAATTAACATTTAAAAAGGAAAAAAGGCGTGAAACCCTCTCCTGCCCCCCCCCCCGGGGGCGAGAGGCTGCAGGTGCCTGGCTTGGCAAGATTTGAGCCGCGCAGGTTTCATCTTAGCAGCTGGTTTCTCTCCCCTCCCGTACAGCCCGGCACCCGGGGGGGCGCCGGCATCAAGTCCTGACCAACGAAGCACTTGTCTCCGTGGAGGAAATTTAAAAAAAATAAAAACTCCTGTTCGTGAAGGGAAACCCAGAGCTGTTAAACCCCCTCGTGGGGCTGTGAAATTGCATAAGGAGACAAACCAAGAAGCCATCCACCCCCCCAGCGTGAATGCCACCCGTTTGCCTTGGCCCACACCCGCGGGCGAGCCCGGTGGCCGGTTCCTTGTTGTCCGAGATGTTCCACATGTGTGTTTTGAGAAATCCTGCATCCGTTGGGGGGGGGGGGGGGGCTAAAAACACAAGCATTCAGACTTGATCTATTTTATACAATGTATCTGCAACCAAGTCCTGTTCTTCATATTGTGGCTTTGAATCAATTATGTTTATTAAAATGCTATTGCTTCTACTTCCTCGCCCGTCCTCCTTTCCCACCGCTGGGGGTTAGCGCCGGCGGGATCAGGCCTGGGGGGCTGGGGGGGGCGGGGGGAGGGGCTCTCCTGCAGCGTTTTTCAGCCGGAGATCAGATCTCAAAGCAGGGCAGAATCATCGTGTCTGTTTTACAGATGGGGAAACTGTGGCCCGGGGAAGGGGGAGTCGTCCAGGTTCACCCAGCAAGTCAGTGGCAGAGCTGGGAACAGAATTCTGGTTTCCTGACCCCCAGTCCAATTAAACTGGATTTAGTCTTTACAGAAGCTGTTGGCAGAGGCTAGGTGGGGAAACGTCTGCCAACCTCTAACCCCTGCAGAACCACAGCTTCGGGGGGGAGCGGGGGGATTGGTTAAACCGTTAGCTGCCCAGCAGATTTCGGAGGCTCCATGCCGGGCGGTGCAGGGGAAGGAGGGAGGAGCCCTGCCGCTCGTCTCCGGACGGTGGTGACGGTGAGTTCCTGTGTCCGCTCCCCAGCTGAACGTCTCCTCCCGGCAATGGACGCACGCTCCCATCAGACTCCGGCACTTCCCCCGCCTCCGAAATGCTCCGTTCTGCCCCCTTCGTCTCCTGTACCCGCCCCAAAATCGCCCACAGATCGGCTGCGTTTCCCTCCGAAACGCCGAGATTCGCTCGGGTCACTTGCGGGCCAGGTGGCTTGAGGGCCGCTGGGCTGTTTTCAGCCTGGCCTCGTGCACGCGACATACCAAGACGTCGGGCAGACGCTGAGAATCTGAACGGCAGTGTCCTCACGGAAGGTGTCCTTTGGAAAGGGGGGGTAGGGGATTGTGCTGGCCACACGCTCTCCTCCGTGTACTGAACAGCAAAACGCTGCCCCTCTTCCGCACCAGTCAGCCCCAGCCCGCCCAGGTCACGACCCGCGCTTGGCCCCGGGGGATGTGGAGCAAACAGTGGGGGGCTGCACCCGCCGTCAGGAAGAGAGTCCAGGATCCTAGTTCTCTGAGAAGGAAGCAGGGGGCGCCCATAACCTCGGCCTCGGCCCCTCCGAGCTCGGCGGGCCGTGTGGCCGCCCCCGTGTTACGGATCCACACGGAAGCTCATCTGCCCTTCGAAGAGGGCGATGCACAGCATGATGGCCGCTCCCAGGAGAAAGCCCAGGTTCTGGAGGGCGAAATACGTCACGGGCCCCTTCCTGCTCCCGCCGGAGCTTCGCCGCAGCATCTCGGGCAGCTGCAGGGAAAACGGAGAAGTCTGTGAGCCGCCAGCTCCGGCGCTACGGGAAAGGACGGACGTCCCGCACGGGGAGGGGAGAACCCCAGAGCCCTGGGCGTGCCCGTGCCTGGTGCTGACTCGCTGGGCCTGCCCTCTGGCTACCCAGTCGAGACGCCTGTGCCGTCCGTTTGCGGACGGAGCCGCTTGCTGCCGTTCATGCCTTTGGGATGATTTGCGGTCCCTGGAGCCGCAGGCGTGGGACAGGACCCCGCGCACCAGGGGCTGGGCAAACCCGCAGCCAAAACTGCCCCTGCGCCAAAGAGGAGACGACAGACCGGGCGAGGGGGCAGCCCGGTGCCCGGCGGGCGGCCTCAGCAGCCTCCCCCGGTTGGCACCAGGATCTCCTATGAATGCAGCCGAGCTGCAGCCGCCGCCCAGGACCGAAGCTGTACCGGAGCCAGCCCCCCCTTACCATGTCCACCAGTGCCACGTAGAGAAAGATGCCCGCTGTGATGGAGAAGATCCAGGGGGTGATGGGCGAGGCGCCCTGGCTGACCACCGCGCCCACCGCCATGCCCAGATACGCCAGGAAGGCCGACGTGAGGTTGGAGAGAAGCACCCTCTTGACTGGCAGGCCAGCCTGGAGCAGCATGGCCAGGTCACCTGCCGGAGCGAGGGAGGCGGCAGGTGAGAGCGTGTGGGATGCCAGGTGGTGCCAACCTTGCCGTGCTGGTAGGGGACTTACCGAGCTCATGGGGCAGTTCATGGCAGAAGACGGCTACCGTGGTGCTCAAGCCACTGGAGACGCCGTCAGAAAACGCAGCCCCTGCAGGAACGAGAAGCCCATTGGTACCGGGAAGCCGGTGCCCGGCCCCGGGGTGGCTCCTGCCCCCTTACCGATGGCCAGCCCGTCCGTCAGGTTGTGTATCCCGTCCCCCAGGATGACCATCCAGGCGATGTCGGCGCTGCCGGCTGCCGGGCCGTGCGAGTGTCCGTGGTGGCTCAGCTCCTCCGTCTGTCCGTCCGCGCTCGGCACTGGCTGCCTCGTCCCCTCCTCTCCCCGGCCGGGGCTGTCGCTGCGCGGCCCTGGGGCCGTCAGACGCTGCAATTCGGCTTCTGCGCCTGCGAAAGAGCAGCCGCAGGCTGGTAGCAGCCCCGAGCCGGTGGGGGGCAGGGGATGGGGACCGGGCTGCTGGGAAGTGCCGGCCTGGAGAGGTCTGTGCTGGCCTCTGCCAGCAGTGGGGGCTGTGGGGTGCGGGGCAGGGGCAGCTTCTGGCTTCTCCAGCCTCAGCGCAGAGCCCAGGCTCACCTGGGGAAGGAGCCGACGCCTGCAGGGTCAAGCCGCGGCTTCCGTCTGCAGCCAGAGAGGGGCTCCCGGGGCTCCGTCCCGCGGCGCGGCTCTGAGGGGGGGAAAGCAACGGCCAGAGCTGAAAGCCGCCCGAGGGGCCAGGGCCCGGCTGGCTCGGGGCATCGCGCCCGCTGGGGGGGGGTGGGCCCCACCCGCGTTAACCAAGCCAGGCGCAAACCAGGCGCTTGCGGGTTACAGTGCTGGACGGACCCGACACTGGGACCTGGACGGGCCCAGGGAGCCGGGAGGCAGCAGTAGCAGGACCCAGGATGTGCCGTCACCACGTAGCTGCCCCCGACAGGCAGCGCCACCCCCACCCCCCAGCAGGCGCTGACCCCGGCAGGGCCTGGACGCCGGTGCCAACGCTCCTGCTCTCGTCAGCTCTGCAGGCCCCCGCTGCACCGGGGCCCGTCCGGGAGCCACCAGCCCGGTGCCCCCTGGCATTGCCCCAGGGCGCCCCCTGCTGTCCCACCCGCCCTCCAGCCCCCTGCCCTGGGCGGGCTCCAGCTCCCAGGGGCAACCCAGCGGGCTCTTACCGCCTGGCGCCGTCGGTGCCTCAGCGTGCCCAGGAGGTGTTCGATGAGGAACAAGAGGTAAACGCCCCCCAGGACCGACAGCCCCTTCAGCACCGAGTCCTGCTGCTCCCGCGGGGTCTCCTGGTGCCTCCCTTGGGCCTAAACACAGGAGGAGGGAGGGGAGCCCGGAGTCCCTCTCGGGGGCTCCCAGAGCCGGGGGGGCAGGAGAAAGCGGGGGGTTCAATGGGGGGGCTCTGGGAGGGCCCCCGCTCTGGGAGCTGGCATGGCTGGGGGCCCGGGCCGCTGCCCGGGTGCCAAGCTGGGCCGGGGGGGCCGCTGGGCTCCCTGGCTGCCATGCAGCTGCAGCCGAACTCGGCTCCCGCCTCCTCCCACGTGTGTGTCCCGGCCCCCGGCTTTCCAGGGGCCCGGCTGGGGCCGGGGGGCCCGGCGAGCCCGTACGTACGTGCGGCCAGAGGTGAAGCAGGGCGTCCCCGCACAGCGTCCCCACGGCCAGCGCCACCAGGAAGGCCAGCAGAAGGCGGCCGAAGTCGCGGCCGAGGAAGGGCACCAGCAGCAGGGCCAGCGCCGAGGGCAGGCTGATGAGCGTGACGGCCAGGAAGCCCCAGCCTAGGACTGCAAGAGGAAGCAGGGTGAGGCAGGGGCTGGGCTCTATCCCCCCGACACCCTGGGGGTTTGGCAAATCCCTTGGCACAGGAGAGGCTCCCAGTGCTCTGTGCCTCGGTTTCCCCATGGGGGTGGCTGCCCCTTCCCAAGGCCCTGGAGGTGGTACCTGGCCACAGCGGCCCCGCCAGGGGCTCCGGCGTCAGCTGGTCGAGGTGCCGGATGCAGACCCGGCTGTCGATCTGGTAGAGCAGGGCCGGGCACAGCAGCGTGAACTGCTGGGGCGTGATCTGGGAGCCGGCGTTCAGCCCAAAGTTCACCAGCAGCTGCGTCACGTTGAGACACTGGGGGGGGGGGGGGACAGCGGGGGTTAGCGAGGCCACCCGGGGAAGGGGCGTCACCCACCTGCCCTCCCTGGCTGGGACGCAGGGGCTGCCTAGGGCGTAGCAGAGGCCTGCGGGGCCAGGACGCCTGGGTTCCATTCCCAGTGACGACGGGGGGGGCAGGGGTTAGAGCCAGGCTGGTCAGCACTGAGACCCCCACCCCTCAGGCCCCTCCCCTCACATCCTCGTGCAGATGGTCCGCGACGGAGTGGTCCAGGGCCAGCACCCGCTCCAGCAGGGTCAGGCGGGGGGAGCCGGGGGGGGCCTGCACAGGGTCTCTCCTGCTCCCAGGCTGCCCGGTGGCGTTGGGCTCTTCTGTGTCCAAGGGCGGGCGGGTGCCCCCGGAGGCAGCTCGCGGCCTGGGCGTCGGGTCAGCCTGGAGCAGCCAGACGGTCTCTGGCTGGTTCCTTCCAGGGGATCCTGGCCTGAAAGAAACGAACAAAAACGAATTCCCAGTTCCCAGCAGCAGCCCGGGCCGGGAGGGGATGAGGGGGACTGACGGGCAGCAGCAGGACTGGTATATTGAGGGTCTGCGGGTCGGGAGTGAGGGGCACCGGCAGGGCTGGGGAAGGGGGGAGCCGGGGAGCCCAGGGCTGGCCCAGCAGGGGCTGCGGGTCGGGAGTGAGGGGCACCGGCAGGGCTGGGGAAGGGGGGAGCCCAGGGGGCTGCGGGTCGGCAGGGCTGGGGGGAGCCCAGGGCTGGCCCAGCAGGGGCTGCGGGTCGGGAGTGAGGGGCACCGGCAGGGCTGGGGAAGGGGGGAGCCCAGGGCTGGCCCAGCAGGGGCTGCGGGTCGGGAGTGAGGGGCACCGGCAGAGCTGGGGAAGGGGGGAGCCCAGGGCTGGCCCAGCAGGGGCTGCGGGTCGGGAGTGAGGGGCACCGGCAGGGCTGGGGAAGGGGGGAGCCCAGGGCTGGCCCAGCAGGGGCTGCGGGTCGGGAGTGAGGGGCACCGGCAGGGCTGGGGAAGGGGGGAGCCCAGGGCCGGGCTAGCAGGGGCTGCAGGTCGGGAGTGAGGGGCAGCGCTGGGTACCTGGAGGTGCCGTTCTCTCCCCGCAGCCCGGGGCCCAGGCTGGGCGGCTCCGCTCCGTGCTCCAGGGCCGAGTGCCGGTGCCGGTGCTGGTTGTCCTGCACCTCCAGGATGTCCAGGTGGGGGACGTGCCCGTGGCCCAGGGCCTCGTGCTCCATCTCCACCACGTGCACGTGGCCCAGGCCCAGGCTGCGCAGCAGGCGGGTGAGGCCCTGGACGGACAAGGTGCCGCGCTCCCCGTACAGCCCGAAGAGCTGCTGCAGGTAGTGGCCCTGCTCCTGCTCCGCGTCCTGCGGCGGGGCCGGGCCGGGGGGCGGGCGGCCCTCGCCCGGCAGCAGCGGCAGCAGCGCAGCGACCCAGAGTCCGGCCAGCAGCAGCCGCGGCTTCCTCGGGGCCATGGCGGGGCGGGGGGGGCGTCAGCCGGGCTCGCACCTGGCCAGGTGCGCTGCTGGGGCGCCCCCTAGGGGCGGATCTGTTGGCACGAGGGGGCGGAGCTGAGAGGGGTGAAGGGGCCTCTCCCGTCTGCCCCGTTCTACCGGCTCCCGGCTGGTGCCCCCCCCCCCGGGACCCAAATACCCCGGGCTCTGGCAGAACCTCCGGAGGGAGCTGGCGGCCACCGGCTCGGACTCCTGGGTCCATTCCCGGCTGCCCGGTGGTGTCAGGGGAACCGGCTTTCTCCAGTGGTGCAAAGGGGGGAGGGGGGGTCTCAGACCGCTGTCCGCGGGGGGGGCTGGGCGTTCTAAGGGGGGACAGGGACCAAATCAAGCCAAAGAAACACTCAAGCAGGTGCCCCCCCGCCCTCGGGCCTGTTAAACATACAGCGAAATAACGCCCCGCCCGCCCGCCCACGGCCCCAGGCACCGCTGCTCAGAACCGCTTCGCCCAGGGGCTGGGAGCGGCCGGACACTCAACGCGCTGCTCTGCCGGTGCCTTGTCTGCCCAGCCCAGGCCCGGGACCCAGGCGAGTCGGGCTCTGGCCTGTGGGTGACAGCGGGGCAGGTCCCGGCCTCGTTCCGTGCCTCAGTTTCCCCTCCCGCACTTTGCCTAGTGAGCTGTACGGGGCAGCGACTCGCTCTCCCCTGTGCCCGGGCTGCGGTTGCAGAAATTAGGCCTGGGGGCCAGAAGCGCTGCTGGAACTACAGCGTCCCACCAGCTCCTTTCACTGGCCCGGGAGAGTTAAAACTCTCTAGTGTGGACGTGGCCTGAGTCTTTCCAAACCCCCCCCCCCAGCGAAGGCAGCTGAGAATGAGCCCAGGATCCCAGGCGGGGAAACCGAGGCAGGGAGCTGGGGTGCTGCAGCTCCCTCCGAGAAGAGGCTCCCAGGGGGGTCTCTGAACAGCGGAGACCCCGCGCAGGGAGAGGGAATCCAGCAGCCTCGGTCAAAACCCACCTGTGCGGCCTGTCCCTGCCCTGGCCGTGTCGTGGCGCAGCGTGGCCGGCTAGCGGTGCGGGCTGGTCCCTCGCCCGGCTCGCGGCAAGGCCTGGCCAGGCGGAGCCGCCCGAGGCGATCGCAGCGCCGGGCAGGGAGCTGGGCTGGGGATTTGAATCGGCCGCGGATCCAGTTAGGCACCGGCCCCGCGTGTCCCCTCACACGTGTGTGAGCTCGGACGTCCAGTCCCTCCGCCACCCCCCCTCCCCGGGGCTGGGACTCACGAGCTGCCCCGCTGCCTGCGCAGCTGAACCAAGGGGCCGAGGCAGGGAGCTGCCCCTTGCCCCGGGGGGCGCAAAGGGAACCCAGGGCCAGGCCTGTGGAACTCACCGCTGTATTATGTGCGTACTGCCTGAGACCCCCTGCGCGCTGGGGATGAACGAACAGACCCAGAAATCCACCCCCCCCCCCGGAGATGCGGGCACTGCAAGTGTCACCTCCCTGTCCGGCCCGGCGGGCTCTCTTTGTTCTAGGTGTACAGCGCCGAGCACGCTGGGCCGGGGCCTCTCGCCACCGCCCCGAGATCGGCCGCAGGCCCCGGGCTGAGCATTCCCGGGGCGGGCACGAGGCCGGGCAGCGCTGGACACCGCGGTGCGTGCTACAAAACTAAGCGTGTGCGACGGCCGCTCTCCGGGGACCTGACCGGAATGGCCCGGGACGGGGCGTCTCGCCCCTCCCTGGGCAGCAGCTGGGGCCGGCCCCGGGCTCGGTTCTGCGTGCGGGTGTGGAGCGATGGGCTGCGGAGCCAGGCGGTGAAGGTGGAACGTCCCCGGCTTGGCGGCCTGATGCTAACGAGGCCCGGGGGTTCCCCCCCCCATGCTGGGGCGCTGTGCAGCTGGAGGCAACGTCTTTCGGGAGGGCTGAGTGGCTCGGGGTTATTCAATCGCCCTGGCCCTCGGCTGGCCCGTTACCAGCTCCCGCCAGACACGCGGTTCCCCTTCCCCTCCCGTGAGCTGCCACGCTCCGCCCCAGAGGTGGCTGCATTTCCGCGGCAGGTCCGTGCGGCGCCACGGAGCCCCACGCTGCTATTACAGACTGAGGCATGATGGGCTGGGGCTGCGGGAGGGGGGACGGAGGTCTCAGCGCCCCCCCGCCCAGTCCCTGGAGAAGGGCGGGGAGCGTGTGTCCTTGACAGGCAGTTTTGCAAGCCCGGGTACTTGATTGCGAGGCGTTAATGATTCACCCAGGTGATAACCAGCCCCCGGCCGCCTGCCAGCCCTGCCCTGTGTCAAACCAAGCAGCTGCTGTGGGGCGGGGGCCTGGCCCTTGGGGGGCCGCACTGGCCGGAGGCAGAAAACCCAGGAGCTGGGGCAGCCGCGGCCAATGTCCAGCTCCCGGGACGGGGGGAGGCGCAGTGACTTCTCTCCCCCCCTCCAGTGGGAGGAGTCATGGGGCAGGCGCTGAGCAGGGCTGGGGCGGCGGGGGGGAGGCCGCTGCATGACAGAGCTGGTGCCTGGGAATCTCAAATCCTTCTCCCACCGGTGTCCCCCCCCTTCCCCCCACCCCTAAAGAGTCCGGGCTCAAGGTAAATCCACTTGGCTGTTTGCAGAATATCTAGGGCAGGTCCCATGGTTGCGCCCCCCCCCCGCAAGCCCTGCTGGCCTAGAAATCTCCCCAGTAGCCCCTGTGCGGGAGCTGGACACCCAGGTGTCACGGGGTTAAAATCCTAGAAACGCCCGTCTCGTTTTCACGGGACTCCGGGTGCTGGGGCTTTGGGAATCGTCCCGATGAGCGGGAGAGCTGGTGCGGCTCTGTCGGCTCATGGGCTCGATGGGCTGCCTGGACCCCTCCCCGCTACCAGCCCCAGGAACGGGTCCTAGCCTGGATGCTCCCGCGGGAGGCAGTCCTACCCCGCCGCTTCCCATCCACCCCCTGGTCTTACCAACCCGCTCGATCGGCCCCTCGAGAGCCTGAGGACACATCTGGGACCCGCCGAGTTGGGCCCATGTCATGGGTGCACTTATTAGCCGTAGCAGAGCCGAGCCCCACCCAGAGCCGGGCCTGAGCGCGCCAGGTGCTGCACAAACGGCGCTGCCACCCTCAGCGCTGACTTCGCGCCATGAGGTTTCTGCCTCGCCGGCCAGGGCACCAGGCAAACACGCCAGGACGAGCCTCCGGGAAGCCACCCTGGTGCCGTTTGCAGACCCACCCCGAGGGCTGCGTCTGGCCAGGGCTGGTGGCAGACACCTCCCCCTGCCCCGGTCCAAAACCACCAGCTTCCAACTCTGCCCCAGGACCAGGGGCCAGTACTGGGGCATTACCCCCCCCATGGGGGATCTGGCCCCCCAGAAGTGGAGAAAGGAAATGCACTGACCTGGGGCAGCGTCTCGGTCCCCTGCCCTTCGCTGCACAAAATCTGGCTGCTCCAGTGCCTATGGGGCAAGGGTCAGGCAGGTCTCCTTGAAGCCCGGCCCCTCCCCCCCCCACCCAAGGGAGCCTGAAGGGAGGGTTGGGGAGGAGCCTAACGGGGCGAGTCCCTGTGGGTTTCCTGCCCCTATCAGCCTGCAGGGCACGTGCAGAGGGAGGGGGCTGGTCCCGAGCCGCAGCCCTGCCCCCACCCTGGGCGCTGTCTTCTCCTGGCTCTTGGGGTCGGCTCCAGCCCAGAGCCCCCGGGGTCACCCCGCCAGTCAGGGACAGAGCTGGGGGGCCACGAGCCAGGTGACCTGCGGCCCAGCGCAGCCCCCTAGCCACTGGGCCCCGCTGCCTCCCTTCGCAGTCTGTGCCCCCTTGGGGCTCAGGGGCACTCGTGCCCGGGGATGGGCCTCGTCCCGCCCGGGGGAGAGATTTCCGTGCGAGTCGGGCAGGAGCTGCCCCCAGCAGCCCTAGGACTCTGGACTGGGCCAGCTGGCCAGTAGAACGCCCAGCGGGGCCCCGCTGCCGCCAGCCGACGGGGCCGGGTCTCGTTACAGGGCTTGGGAAGGGGGGGGCTGATCTCAGCCACTCCAAGCTGCTCTGGTGCCGAGAGACCAGGCCCGGTGCGACTGGTACAGAGGTTCCCCCAGGCGCAAGCGACCACGCGGCAGGCGGGAGGGGAGGGCGGCACGGTCTTTATTCCAACGCAGCCCGGGCAGGTCAGCGACTCCGCTCGGGGGAGACGAGAAAAGGGAGCTGGGGGGTGAAAACAGAATAAAAGGGGGGAGCCGGGAGCATCGGCTGGGGGGAGGAGCAGTCCCCAAACCTGCCGGGCGAGGGAGAACGGCGCCGAGGTCAGCGCCAGGCTCAGTCCCTCCCTGGGTGGGCAGACGTGGCAGCCCTTCCCGTCGCAGCGAGTCGGGGGAGCCCAGATCCTCCACCTGGCCCCTGCGAGGGGGGCGCTCGTAAGGACGGAGACGTACAGGGGGCCCAGGCGGGGATCACGGCCGACCTGGCCTGCAGCCAGCGCCCCGCCCCATCGCCCCCCCTCCGCTGAGACACCAAGACCCAAATGGGCCCCTTCCAGGGGCAAGGAGGGGGGGAGCCCCACTGCTGCTGCCCCCCTGTCCTATGCCCCGAGGCCTCAGCAGTCCCCGGCTGCCCCCTGGCCACTGACTCCACCTGGCAAAATCAGCTTTTTAAAGTTTGCTAAAAAGTTTCAGGATATTTGTTTAAAAAAAAAAAAAAAAAGAGGAATGAAATCCGGGGGGGGGGGCCTGGCACACACCCCCCCGAGGGGATCCCAGTGGGGGCAGGGCGGTTGGCTGTGGTTCAGATTAGTCTCAGAGCAGAGCCGTGAAGATAAAGGGCTGGTTTCCAATGGGGGGGGCACCCCCCTCCCCATCACTGCTCAGGAGAAGGCCACAGTCCTGGTTAAAATGGTCACGACCGCGGCGAGGAAAACGCTCTTGGTTTCGCTGTCTCTGATCTAGCCCATAGCGCCAGCCGGCCACGGTCTCTCCCCCACTCCCCGCCCTCCGGCTCAGCCTCCTCCCTGCGAGCCGGCACAGAGCTGGGGCGGGGGGGCCCAACCCCAGGCGTTATCTCTTGCTGCTTCGCCGGGTCTCTTTGCCGTTGCTGATGGGGCTGGAGGATGAGCCGGACCCGGCCGAGCCCGCGCCCTGGTGGTTCGGCTGGCTCCTGGTGATCCGGCCGCTGGTGGGGTGGGATGGGACATTTGGCGGGTGGGGGAGGGCGCCAGGGCCTGGGGCACTCAGCCCGTTGCCGTTCTGGTTATCGGCAGCTGAAAACAAAAGCAGGGAAATGAACAGCGAAGCCAAGGCAGGGCTGGGCAGAGAACCCAGGAGTTCTGGCTCCCGGCCCCCACTGCTCTAACCACCACACCCCAGTGCCCCCCAGAGCTGGGGATAGAACCCAGGAGTCCTGGCTCTCAGCCCTCCCCGCTCTAATCACTACATCCCGCACCCCTCCCCGAGCTGGGGATAGAACCCAGGAGTCCTGGCTCTCAGCCCTCCCCGCTCTAATCACTACATCCCGCTCCCCTCCCCGAGCTGGGGATAGAACCCAGGAGTCCTGGCTCTCAGCCCCCACCCTGCTCTAATCACTACATCCCGCTCCCCTCCCCGAGCTGGGGATAGAACCCAGGAGTCCTGGCTCCCAGCCCTCCCCGCTCTAATCACTACATCCCGCACCCCTCCCCGAGCTGGGGATAGAACCCAGGAGTCCTGGCTCTCAGCCCTCCCCGCTCTAATCACTACATCTCGCACCCCTCCCCGAGCTGGGGATAGAACCCAGGAGTCCTGGCTCTCAGCCCTCCCCGCTCTAACCTGCTAGACTTGCCTCCCCGACTTACTGGAGTAGAGAATCGGCTCGAGCTGTGAATGCCCCGAGTGGCTAGTGCTGAATGGCTCTGAGGCAGGGCCATGTCCCACCCGCCTTGCTCAGGGACGGGGGGACACCCAGCCTGTGGGGCGAGGGGGCTCCCTTACCTGGGGCCGATGCGGCGGGGCCCGGGGTATTCTGGGGAGCAGCAGGGGTTGCGTTGTCGTTCTGGGCCTGAAGGAAACGGAAGCGAGAACTCGTGGTCCCGGATCTGGCAGGATCCTGGCGCATTTCCCCAGCCGCCCGCGGGACAGAGATGGGTCCGCTTCTGGGCAGCAGCCGGAGCAGCCGCGCATCTGCGACGGACACAAATCCACCCCCCCCCCCAGCCCGTCCCAGCAGGAGCAGAGCCGGGGGAGATTCCAGCGACGCTCCGGTGCCTCCTGGCCCCTGGGGTCACAGGAGTCCCCGTGGGCATCCGCAGGTGAGCAGATCCCATTACCCCATTCGAAGGGCCCCCCCAGCCCTCTGCCCCCCAGCTGGGACTCACGGCTTTGCTCTGGGACTGCTGGGTCACGTACTCCGGGTTGGGTTCGCTGAAGTTCGGGACCTCGGAGTAAATCATGCAGAACCTAGGGAGGGAAATGGCAGGTCAGCGAGGCCACCAGGACACCGGCCAACCCCTTCCTCCCCTCGCACTCAGCCCTGTCCCGGGGGAGGGGATGCCCCGACTCTCCAGCGGGGAGCGTCCTGGACCGTCTCGGGCCAGGATCTTGATGCAAACTATGCTGGGAATAGAGAGCCTGGGCATCCAGTCTCCCCTGCTCTACCCAGCAGGCCAGGCCCCCTCCCGGGGCTGGGAACAGAACCCAGGAGTCCTGGCTCCCCGCCCCCACCCTGCTCTAAACACCAGTCACTCCTGAGCAGACACCTACAGGGCCAGCTGGGCTGGCTGCATGGTCAGCCCTGGGGGGAAATCGCTCCGGCTTTGGGGCTGCCCCACACTTCTCCCCTCCCCAGCCTCTAAGAAGCCAGGCTCCAGTGAGCGACGTCCCCAGTGAAGCCCACGGGCTTTCCTTACTCTCCGATTTTCTGCAGGTCTCCTCCGCGGCCCGTGTAGAGCGTCAGGCAGCCTTTGAAAACTGACGCGTAGCTGAAAGCAAGAGGAATGCCGAGATGTGTGGTTAACTGCCCGGGGCTGGCCCAGCGAAACCTCACCCGGGACACGCACCCTGGACTGGGTGCAGAGCTAGGGGCCCCAATTCTCACTTCCCCTGAACCCACACTTGGGGGAGGCATCTTTGTGCTCCCAATGCTCTGGGGCTGGCCAGGGACACCCCCTGATGTAATTCAGAGCAGCCCCGAGGCTGCTCTGACTTACACTCTGCTTCCCACAACCCCCTATAGAAGGAGAGAAGAAACCCGCCCCCCTGGCAGCACTGTGTGCTGCTCCGGCAGCGCCACCAGGGGGCGCCCTAATTATTCTTTCAAGTGGCTCCCACAAAAGCAGTCGCAGTTTCCGGGCACAGTGATGGCTGGGGGTGGCGGGGGGGAAGATCGAGACTCTTAGAATGACAAAGATTTCTCCTCGGGATACAGGGACAGTAAAATCCTGCCTTGACGTCGTGTCTAAGTTAAGCCGACATGATGAATCCATTGAGATCAGTCCTACCCACTTCCAGTAACTTCCCCCCACCCCCAATGTCCGGGGATAGAGAGACGGTGTCTGATCGCTCCTCTGAGATTAACTCTGTGGGTGTGCGGGAAGGATCTTTTCCAGGGACTTCACTGGATTTATTTTTTTTAATTGTATCTATATATTTAAAATCATAAAGTCTCCTACCCAAGGTGCCCTGACCCCACCATACATCCATTACAATGCACCCTCAGCGTTAAAGTCGTCAGCAGGAATTCAGCCACTGCCCTCGGCCTTCTCCCGAACCCACCCCACCCCTTCTGCAGCCTGCCTAGAAAGTTAGGAGACTCGGGCTATTTCGGAGCACAGAGACGACCTGATCCCGCAAGGAGCCAGAGCTCGCATGTAGCTCTCAGCAGGCAGGCGCAGGCCTGTTTGCTCAGGCTTCTATCTCCCTCGACAGAGGAAGGGGACCGGACGCTTCGCTTCCGCTGGGAACGACGGCCAGGGAGAGGAGCAGCCTGGCCCGTTCTCCACCCCCTGGAAGGGCAGGCGGCACAATCTCAGCTGTGGGGAGCTCAGGTAAGCCCCCAGCCTGGTCTATCAAACCCTGAATGAGCTCGTCTCAGGAGCCCTGAGGCTGACGGGCCGGGCGTCCAGCAGGCACCAACACGACCGGGTCCCGTGGGTCCCCCCCTCCCGCAGCAGGGTCTCGCCTACCCTTTGGTCAATCGGATGATGTCCCCCGGCTGAATGAGGTTCCCTACGTCGTCCCACACCGAGATGTTGATGCTGCCCGTTTTGTCGGCTACTTTGCACGTCCGCACCTCGTGGCCGTCCTTTGTCTTGGTCACCCGACCTGCAGGGGGGAGCAAACCGTCCAGTTCGCGGCACATCTCCGGGGTAACACCGAGGAGCCCCTCTGGGCTAGACGAGGCCTTGTACAGACACAGACCACAAAGGTGGCCCTGGCCTCAAAGAATTCACGGTCTAAGGTCCTGAGCCTACAAACGCTGAGCCGAGTCACGGCAGCAAACGTAAGCACGTGCACTTACCCTACGTCAGTTATGGTGCCTCAGAAATGGACACTGACCTCACTAAGCAGCTGGGGAGGGGGTGAAATCCAGCCACAAATATTGGCTGAGAACTGACTGCAACCGTTCAATGGAATTTCAGCAAGACAGCGGCTCTCCACCTTTCCAGACGACCGTCCCCCTTTCAGGAGTTGGATCTGTCTTCCCTACCCCCAAGTTTCACCTCACTTCAAAAACTACTTGCTTACAAAATCAGACATAAAAGTGCAGCAGTGTCACAGCCACATTATTACTGAAAAATGACTTTCTCGTTTATACCATATCGTTATAAAATAAATCAACTGGAATATAAATAGTGCACTTACATTTCACTGTATGGTATATAGAACAGTATAAAAAAAGTCATCGTATGAAATTGTACTTTGTCCTGATTTCACTAGGGCTTCTTCTGTAGCCTTGTGTAAAACTAGGCAAATACCTAGATGAGTTGATGTACCCCCTGGAAGACCTCTGCTACCCCCAGGGGCACACGGACCCCTGGGGGTTGAGAACCACTGCAGTAAGATATTTAATAGATATCTCTCGGACATCATTAATACCCACCTGTTTCCAGTACAATAAAAATAAGGTTCAAGTTTTTCAAGCCAGGTTTAATGTCCTTTACAAAGGTTTCAGTCGTCATATTGAGCGGCGTCTGGCTTCCACTGCGTTATCTGTGCAAATAATAATAAAACAACATAACCACATTTGAAAAGAAAGCGACAGTCAGCACACGGAATGGAAAGGCGGACGCTGGCTCCTGCAGCCAAGGTGGAGCGAATGCAGGGACATGGAGAAATGTGCAGGCTCAGGGGGTTAATTGGCACAGCTCCCTCCCAAGATTAGCCAATAGGGGAATGCCCTGTAGGAAGAATGAAACATCCTGCTGTTAATTTATCCCCAAAGGGAAGAAAATACAAAATGGCAACTGCAATTGAAGATTCTTGCAAGAAAAGTGCATCTGTTTTTCATTTCTGCTCAAATTTCTATCACGGAGTCTAGAGCCCTACCATAAAATGGCATCCCTTTCTTTTTGCACAAGTTGTGGCCAGGAGTCAGACGGTGGCAAGAAAAACCCCATGGATTGCAACCCTGATTCCGACGCACAATAGTTCATCTTGCTCTTTTGCAAATGTCACCATCCTGCACATTTGTGTCCGACTCCCAAAACGGAAACAGGCTAATTAAAACAGAAGACAGACCCTGAAAAACCACCTGTGCCGGGAAAATGCATTTTATCTTTGGCACAAATCACAGCCCTGATTTCACACCACCCCCGCCAGGAAAATGCCTGTTTCTCCTTTTGTATAAATTGCAACCCCGTCCCCAATTCACCCTAGTGCAAGCAAAGTGCTTTTCTCCGGGGGTGGAGGAGCTGGGGCTCATTCACCTGGGAGGATCAGTTCGCTCGCGTGTTGGTGGAAATTCTTGCAGAGGAGGGGGGAACAGGAGACACGATTTGGGGACTGAAAATTGCTGGGGTGGTGCATGTATCCTGCCACATGCATGCCCCCTGCCCTGCAATGCACCACCTGCAAGGGAGCTCAGGCCCCTTTACCAAAGCTCCCGAGGCTGCTGCAGAAGGGGCTAGTGGGGGGAATCAGGAGGGTCCCCCCCCCCGACTTTCCCTGTAAAACTGACCTGATGGAACGTTGGGTTGCAGACATTCCAGGAAGTATCCAGCGGCGTTGTGAGTAGCCAATCACAGTCGTAGGACGCTCTTCGACAGGTCTGAACGTGCTACACCGCCAGCCAATTGCATTGCAGGGGGAGGCCTGGCACTGAGGAATTAAAGGGACAGCGACGTCCCCTGCACGTGTGTGAAATTTCCCAATGTGGGGGGAGAGGGGAGCCTTTCCTATGTACTGTACTCGGAGCAGGGGAGTCGAGATTTAATCCCCTGCTTAGGGTGACCAGACAGCAAATGTGAAAAATTGGGACGGGGGTGGGGGTAATAGGAGCCTATATAAGAAAAAGACCCAAAACTCGGGACTGTCCCTATAAAATCGGGACATCGGGTCACCCTACCCCTGCTATGCCTGGGCCACAGACACCTAGCACATGAATCATACAAGTTCCGTTACTGTGCGTGGGCCCGGCTCACGCCATGACGTTGCGGCTAGACACGTGTGGCAGCATGACAAGCCATGCATTGTTATTCCCGTTTAGGAGGTGTCTTGCCTAGCACCCAGTCATGACCCAGGGCCCGTTGTACCAGGTGGTGTAGAACTGCAGAACAGAAACATTCCGAAAGCGGGTCTCCATCCATGCTGTGACGGCCCTTCGGAGAGAAAGGGGGGCCGGGAGGGTTGAGGTAATATCTTTTATAGGACCAGCCTCTGTGGGTGAGAGACACATGCGGGCACATGTGAGTCATGCATGCTGTGATGGCATGGATCATGCATGCCACAGGTGGTCCATGCGTTCGCATAGAATGGCCAGGCCTGGGAGAGGCACATGTAGACTATAGGTGAGGTTCATCATAAATAATGATGGTTTTTAACATTCGCCACCAGCAGAGGCCCAAGCTGGTTTACAGGGGGAAGGAAAAGCCCCTTCTCCAGGGATCTCACAGGCCAGGAACAGCTCCAGCCTGCGGAATAATTTTCATTGGGTAAAGGAGGGGGAGGCCACACGGCCTTTGCTGTTCACTTGGCAGACAGAGGGGCGGGATCAGGGCCAGACAGACTGAGGTGCAGGGACAGACCAACACGGAGAGAATGACTGACACGGGGTCAGGAACAGAATTACACAGGGACAGACACATACATGGAGGACTGGGGGTGGGGGCAGGGACAGACAGACACAGGGAGGACTAATGGGGGCAGGGACAGACAGAGGGAGGTGTGGGGGGGACAGGGACAGACAGACACATGGGCAGGGACAGAGACACAGGGAGGACTGGGGGGGCCGGGACAGACAGAGGGAGGTGGGGGGGGGCAGGGACAGACAGACACATGGGCAGGGACAGACAGACACAGGGAGGATTGGGGGGACGGGGACAGACAGACACTGGGGGGCAGGGACAGAGACACAGGGAGGACTGGGAGGGACAGAGGGAGGACTGGGGGGCAGGGACAGACAGACAGACACTGGGGGGCAGGGACAGACAGAGGGAGGTGTGGGGGGGACAGGGACAGACAGACACAGGGAGGACTGGGGGGATGGGGACAGACAGACACTGGGGGGCAGGGAGAGACAGAGGGAGGTGGGGGGGCAGGGACAGACACACGGGGGCAGAACCCCCCCCAGCCAATCACCCACTCACTCCCAGGCAGCATGGAGGGAAGCCCCGCCCCCTTCCCAAAGCCCCGCCCCTCCCGCCTTTTGGCCCGGGGCGGCGCGCCCGCCGACCATAGAGTCCCCTCACTCCCCTGCGGCGGGGTAGAGCGGCCGGCGACCATAGAGTCCTCGTCCCCCTCCCCCCGCGGCTGGCTGGAGCGTCGCATCCGGGCGGGGCGCCCCCGTGTTTCCGGCGGGGAGGGGGGTTGCGTAGCAGCGGGGGGGCCGGGGAGGCTGCGGCCGCCTCTGAGCCCTGCAGGGTCCCGGAGCAGCCCGAGGAGCCGGGGCTCGGCGCGGTACGTGCGGGGGCGGGGGGCTGTAGGGGGGCTGGTTTGGGGGAGGGGCTGGGGGTTGGTAGGATGGGATCTGGCGGGGGGGCCTGTGGAGGGGGGGCTGGTTTGGGGGGGGAGCTGGGGGTTGGTAGGAGGGGATCTGGCGGGGGGGCCTGTGGAGGGGGGGCTGGTTTGGGGGAGGGGCTGGGGGTTGGTAGCACGGGATCTGGCGGGGGGGCCTGTGGAGGGGGGGCTGGTTTGGGGGAGGGGCTGGGGGTTGGTAGGACGGGATCTGGCGGGGGGGCCTGTGGAGGGGGGGCTGGTTTGGGGGAGGGGCTGGGGGTTGGTAGGATGGGATCTGGCGGGGGGGCCTGTGGAGGGGGGGCTGGTTTGGGGGAGGGGCTGGGGGTTGGTAGCACGGGATCTGGCGGGGGGGCCTGTGGAGGGGGGGCTGGTTTGGGGGAGGGGATGGGGGTGGGTAGGACGGGATCTGGCAAAGTGGGGTTTGTGTGGAGACGGGGTGGGGTCTAGCTGGGGGAGGGTTGTGAGCTCAGTTTGGGGAAGGGGCTGAAGGTTGGTAGGGGACGATCTGGGGGGCCGTGGGTGGAGGCTGGGGGAAGTGGCCAAGGATGAATGGTCTGGTGGGGGGCTGTGGACAGAGGCTGAGAGGGGGCCCTTAGGGCACTGTGTGGTTATACAGGGCTCCCCCCAGGTGTGTGGTGGTGGCCACAGGGATCTGGCTTGTTCAGGGCAGTGACTGGGACACTTGCTGCCAAAAGTGATTGTTTTGTAAGTTTAGTGACTAAGCAAATAACCCGATTTAAAACCCCCAGGATCCTTCCCCTCCCCCGGGCGTCTGCGCCAGGAAATGAGCTCTAATTCATCCTGACGATGCCCTCGGACTTTAATGTCTGCTGATATTTCATACTGTCTGCATCAACCTGGCCCGCGTTGGTGGAGTCTGAGCTGCTTGGGCTGCTGCTAAATTGTTGCTGAGAAAATGGGGCAAAATCACTGTGGTTTGGGGAATAGGGAGGTTCCGCCTCCTTGTGTTGCATCATAAATGCTCTGCTAATAGGTTACCACGGTTACTTTTTAATTGGGCAGGGAATTGTTGCTGTTCTGGTGAATTATTGAAATTTGTAGCCTCTGGGTGCTACTTTAATTCAGGCAGGATCGGGGCCCCTTTTTTCTATCCCCCCCATAGGAAAGCACAGTCTAGAAAACAGTGGTGTACAGAGACAAGAGCTGAGGGAACTGATCAGATATATACAGTGTCTATATAGGCATTATATATACACTACACTGATAAAAGGGAATGTGGAGACCATTTAGCACGTTGTGGTTTTCTAAGTGCTCTATGAATCCGTTGTCTTTCAGAGCTCAGTTGTTTGTGCAGGCATTTGAGGAAGGGTCAGGGGAGTGGGGACTGACGTGGAATGGGGTTTTATATAGTTTCAGTGGTAAATGTGAAATTACTTAACCCGCTATGGAAAATGCAGTACGGTAGTGACAAATGTGCTTCATATTGTGATAGTGAATTTTGGGTGCTAGACTTACAAAAAGTACAAGGGTGTGATGGTTCCCAGTTCATTGCTGTGTAAATGTCACAGGGAGATCATTGGGTGTCCTGTTCGGTGGTGGTTTGAAGAACTATATTTGACCAGATTGCTTAGCTTCTAAAGTGCTGCATTTACCTATAGGGGAGTATACGCTCTCTCCCAATGCTTCCCTTTCTGTTGTGTGAAATCATTCCAGGACAGAACGTTCCTGATTTGAAAATTCTTTGTTACCTGAAATTGGGTTATGTCCCTACCGAGCATCAGTCACGCTGAAAACTTCTCGTAGGCTTTGTCTGCACTGCCACCGACAGCGCTGAAACTTTCTTCGCTCGGGGTGTGAAAAAACACCCCCCCCCCCTTAGCGCTGTAAAGTGCCAGTGTAGATAGTGGTGCAGCGCTGGGGGCCATTGCCCTCGCAGAGGTGGTTTTATCACACCGCTGGGAGAGCCCTTTACATTGAAAACTCCCCTGTACCCAGCATGTGGCAGAACACCCGACTGAATGTCTGTTCCCTGGAACACCTGGTAGCATCCAGACCTGAAGCAAATATCTTGCTACTGAAATGATGCAGCGGGCAGCCTTTTAGCTGCCTGGAGAACAAGTCTTGGGAACAAAGCAGTATTTTCCCAGATCACTCACATGCTTCAGTTTCCTGGCCTTAGAGAGGGTTTGTATCTGTTCTTGTTCGGGGAGGAATATCACTGGCTGAAAAGGCTCAGACTTTGCAGATCCTGGTTGTATCAGCAACACCGGGTGTGCAGCCTCGCTAGGCAGGTTATAAAAATGTTTCAAATGCTTTGCAGCAAGTGGCTTTTAAGAAATGCGGGTGGGGCGGGGGGGATGCACGTGGCTGGAGGCATGTGGTCAGTGGAACAGGAGTTCCTGGGTAGAAAAGGTTAGGCCGTCTCCCACGTGATGCCAGGAGTGCAGGGCGGGGGTGTGTGGAGGGGGCGGGGAGCCGCACACCTTGCCATATTTCTGTTTACATTACTCATTTTGTTCTCCTTGTTCCTATTCATAGATCAAGCCTGTTTGTGACCTCCTGACTATTCCTGTGGGAACAGGTCTTGGTCACCGGGAAGAATGACGTTTTAATCCGAGCGAGGAGGAAGGGAAAAGATGGGCCGCTGGGAGCAGCTGCTTAAAAAGAGCAATCAAAACCCGCCCCTGTGTCTTTGCCATTTCAGGAGGAATTCTGCCACAGAAGGTAAATACTTCAGTTCAAATCTTCTTCCAGATCTCGAGCAGCAGAAGCGTTTAATTAAAAGAGATTCAGACACAGGAGTGTTTGGAACCAAATCAGCAGCTTCATTTGTAAAGAACAGTGTGTGGGGGTGGTGGGGAGGATAGTCCCCCTTTTCTGTACAAGCTAAGGGGGCTATAATTGAATTGAGATCGCACGTCTCAAAAACACTTTGTATCTGCTCCCGTAACAAGAGATGCAGGTACAAGCTCTGATCCTGCATTGGGAATCTTATGGGCAGACCCCCTGTGGCCATGGTCAGCCCCTCTGATTTCACTGGAGCTCAGCGGGAGGATCTGCCTGTCCAGACCCTGGCCCTTACTTTGCGCAATGCAGAACCTGGCCCTTACTTTGCGCAATTGACGGTGCCTTGTGTATCGTCACATTCAGTGTTTCTTCTGTACAGTCAGTTTCTCCGGTGGTGAAATGGTTATTGTTTGGGTTAGGGTCTGCCTAGGGGTCAGGGCCCCATTGCGCTGGACATCGTGCAAACACAGAACAAAGCCCTTACAAGACCTTTCCATATAAACAGCCACAGGGGACAGCAAGCCCGTTATTCAATTCCAGGGCATAACTCTTTCAAGGTGGCTCTGTCAGAAACTGGATTTGGGCGGGAGGGTGGTAAATTATTTGAAAAATCCAAGTTGTGTCCTTTAAGCACTTGTTTGAATGGTTGACCTTAGGGTTCTGATTGGGTTTAAAAAAAATACTCACCCACCGCTTGATTTCCAGGGCACTTTTCTTTCCTGTGATAGTCTAGAATTTGAGAATTAAAACATCCCCATAAAATTACTCGATGCCTTTCTAAGGAGGAAGATTCAACATAACATGCAGTAAAATGCATAATTATTTAAAAACATGCTAACAGTGGAGCTCGTGTTGGAATCTGGAAAGGCCTCCCAGCTGGTAGGAGTGATGACTGGAGGCCATTATTTAAAAAAATAAAAAATGTAAAGGTTAGTTGGGCTGCGTAGCGCATGTGAGCGTTCGCAGTAAATCAGTCAGCTTGGTGCACAGTCAATTTCCACCAGCTTGCCTAGGCTTCTTCACAGCAGAAAACAATAACTATTTCTCACTGAATAGAGCCCTCAGCAATTTTATGCTGTAAAGACAGATTTGTTCACCAGTACGTAGATGAAATATTTCACTTACATCCCAATGCTTAGGATCTAGTCTAAGAGGCAAAAACTGCTGGGTTCCCTTTTCTGGTGATACGTTTTCTATATGGTGGCCTAGCCAGTGTCACTCCCCTCAGATATTCCTGAGTGAATCTGCAGTGGCCACTGAAATGTTTATCTGATCATAAGTCTGAAAAACTTCACTGAACTGCAGTCCGGACCTTTGCATCTTCCCAGTGAGAAATGGCCCGTGTTTTCTGTGTCTCCGGAATGGTTTGGTTTTGCTGTTGCATATGCTCAGTTGAGACTTTCACCATTATTTCTGGCAGTATGACAGTTCCTGCAATTGACCAGGTGAAAGAGCAAAATAAAATTTGGTGTAAGTATTGTTGTTCTGGAACACTGTGTCTAGCGCCTGCTAGAAACTACGCCATTAATATTTCCTTTGTAGCTAGGGTGTCAACTGAACTACCATCAAGGAGACTGTATTTTTAAAAAAGCTGTTTTGTCCAATGTTGAATAAGAAGCAATGAGCCATTTGATTTTTTTTTGTAACTCCGTGTGTATTTAAATTCCACTTTGCCGGCTCTAATTTGGTATCTACTGATAATTTTGCTGTCTTGGAGTGATAAGGGGGGAAGAATCTTGAACATGTTTAAGTTTATTTGGAAAATACCAGCTTTCTATCAGCACGCGGCAGCTATGCTATTACGTAAGCGTTTCCAATCTGACTCTTTAAACAGTGGCACGGTGTCTCTCACCCATTGTGACAGCAGAATGGCTCTGCAGTAATGTAAGGGGCATTTTGAACATTGCTAGCAGTGCTGGGGAAATGGTGCCTTCTGATTATCTAATGGTATGAGACCTGCTTTCCCGCTGAAGTTCATGTCAAAACATTCATTGACTTCATTCCTGGCTCTGATTACTATCACTTATCCTTTCCCTGTTGTTATCCACGGCGCATCGTGTGTCAGCACTTTGTGGCAGGAGCTGTTCTTTACTGTATGTTTGTATAGACCTAGCACAAAGGGGCCTTGATTCTGATCACGGCCTGTGTGCGCTGCTGCCCATAGGAATGAATGCCTGGGGCTTTCACAGATCTACTAAGCAGGGTTCCTGCCCCGGTGATCCTGCAATCGGACGTCTCCCTATGCTCTTTGCCTCTGCTGGTAGATGTGCCGTGGGCTGCATTCTGTGCCCTGCTGCATTTCTCCGCCAGCCACAGGGATTCCTGGTTGTTAAATAAGCACTTCCTAGCCTGGAAAGCCGTACATGCAAGGGAGGCTGGGAGGGGCTTGGGCAATGTATAATGGGACCTAGTGACCCAGACGTTAAAGGCCCCAGGTCAGGTTCAGCACAGATCTTTATTGGCCAAGGCTGTTACCTCCTGCAGCTGATCAGTGCCCCCACGTGAAATGAGTTTGTCTCTTGGGACAGCTCTCTGGAGACAGCCGTGCGCCTCGCAGACACACGCTGCTAATTGGCCCATAACTGGAAGCGGCATCAGAGAGGCCAAAGAGTTAAATGGGGCACGGAGACTGAACTTCTCCCCAGGCTCTGGAGGTGGGGCTCTGGGACATGCCAGCAGCACATTCCTGGCCACTGGCCCTGCTGTGCCTGTCCTGCTCAGCATGGACAGCCCGAGTCCAGGGGACTTTCAATCAATCACCAGCACCGAATCTGTGTTTTAACAAAAGCCGCGGCATAAGCCATCGAGGCTGGAGTCCGGGTTCATGTCAGAAACGTTCATTCACTTGGGTGTGATGAAGGCCGGGTTCGGGAGCATGGCGTTTTGGAAAATAATTAAGTGGTGCTTTTTCTCAGGGAGTAACCAGTAATGTGCTCGGGCTGCAGAAATACACAGATCACAATCACTGTCATTCATAGGAGGCAGCACGTCTGGTCTGTGTGTTCAAACATCCTGATTGAGCATATTTTCCAACTCGAGCAGAAATGCTTTATGGGTAAGTACCTTTGGGTGCCTTAAATCTTTCATATACCATCCTGAATAGTCACAGACCTGATCTTTACCTCTGGTTTTCTCATGATACTGACCACCTTCTGAAAGCGCTTTGAGATCTAAGGATGGAAAGCCCTAGAAAAGAGAAACCACTGGTATTTGCAAATGCATTTTTGCATTTAACAATGCTATTGATACATACTTCATTGTAAGAGCCTCGTTCAATTGTGTGTTCATCTCAGTGAGACTCCCTCTCTAGAGAAGTCAGAAAAGGTTTCCCTTAGCAGGTGGGCGGGGCACTCCTCCGCCTAAGTGTCGGTTCTGTAGCAGCTCTCCAGGGCAAGGGAAGTCCAGGGGACAAGGTGTGCTGCACGCGTGAAGGACACGGGCCTAAGTGTCTCATTAGGAAGACACGCGAAGCAAGCGGAGTGCTCGGATTGTTTGAAGGAGGCTTGCCAGGCTGAGGGAGCAGTGCCTTTGGCTTGCATCCGCAGCAGTCGACACACCTCTAAGCTAGATTTTCTGGGAAGCTGCATGGATTGTGCTTTCATGTCTCTGCGTCACGATCTGAAGGGATAACTTGGCTTTGCGTAACTCAGGGTGGACGGGGAGCCAGGTGGAGGCGGCTTGTCAAAGTGTGTTTGCTTTAACCTTTAAGTAACTTATTTTGGTGGTGAACTCTATTGCGTAAAGTCCCGGTCTCCCCTGTTCTTTAGGACCCCGTCCAACTCCTGTTAAAGCCATTGCTAAGGCCTTTAGACTGCAAGCTCTTCTGGGCAGGGGCTGTCCTCGTGTACTCTTGTACTGTGCTGCGAACATCGATATGTGGTGCTGGCATGGTCCCTAAAGTGCTGTGCAATCACTCAGGGTATGTCTTCACTGGAGAGTTACCCTGGGCTCTTACTGGGCCATTGCCCTTAACCCCCTTCCAGCCACACATGAAACCTTCCCCCCGAGTTTAGTGGTGCCTTCGACCCCGGCTAGTGGGCTGGCTGTGGGTGCAGGCTATAGCCTGGATTCTGCTTTCACTGCCCGCTTTGCAGTGCTGATAGTCCTCCAGCGCCATCCCACAATTCCCCACACACGCCCAGACGGACAGACCAGTTCTGTCACAGTTCCCTGGGAAAGGATCAGAGTGGCTCAAGTTACTGCGCTACAGAGAGCCAGTGAGGACGCAGTATTCTGCTGTGGCTTCGCGGTGTGGGCTAGGCTAATGTGGGTGCCGATCACCCGGGGTAACTCTCTGCAGGGCAGACCTGTCATCTGATCTTCACGTCACACCTGTGAGAAGTCACCTTACGGATCGGAAAGCTGAGCTATCGAGTGGTGAAGTGATTTGCCCAGGACTCTGCAGTGAGTCGGTAGCAGATTTAGAACTAGTGCATTCCTGGCTCTCAGCCTTGAGTTCACTTGGCTAGGCGAGAGGTTCTCGCAGTGGGCTGTCGAGCACTTAGGTTTCAAGGCCAGAAGAGATCATTGTGGTCACCTAGTCTGACTTCCTGCGTGACACAAGCCATGGGACTTCCCCCAAATAATTCCCCGAGCAGATAATTCCTTGTCACTATTTGCTGCAGGTCGTGCCTTGGGGTCTTGTGCAGCAAATACTGTGCACTAAAATCTCTGCAAATTACTGCCGGGGGTTGTTAGTTCAGGAAGTCTTTGTCTGATGGGGTAAACCAACTTAGAACAAGGATTTTAATAGTGGAGTTGGTGCTTCAAAGTACAGGGTTTCCTTGTACATGTGGGAGAGGCTGCACTGATCAACAGAAACCTGATCAAATGGTTTCCTAGTGTGATGTAAACGAACAAATTCAGAGATGGGATTAATTCCTCACCAGTGTTTCAAAGTATGTATGTTAGGGCAACAACTGCTGGTGATGGTGGTGGCTCGCTAGGAATTAGTGAGAAGAATAAAGAAAACAGGAGATTCTTATTAAATAATTTAAACTACAGTTCCTGTAACCTTCCTGTAATTGATGTCAAGTGAGATCGATCTGGTGGGTTATAATTTGAATGCCTTCCCAAACGATTATTGCCACGAGCCATGTTACCTCTCACACGCGTGTGGTGCACATGTTGGTGTGAATGCATCAGCGCCTAAATATCGCAGTGTTGGGCTCTATAGATAATTGCAGGTTAAACACGTTTAGAAAACTACAAATGCTATTACTGAGTTAAAACCTTTTCATTCCCGAATTTTCCCTCTGAGTGGAGCGCACATTGTTTGAAATTGCTAGCGGACTTCCTGGATGCAGACGAGTGCAATCAAAGGCATTTTGTACTAATGCTGCGTGGGTGAGTTCTTTGATAACCATTCAACTCAGTGCACAGTTGAGTTTCTGTTCAAGCTCTTGCTCTGAAAAGACAACTGATGCCTGTGACTTGAAGCTTATGGTTGAACAGCTCTGTTCCTAGTCACGCTCGCATTCGAGCAGTCAATGGTACAGTTGTCTTGGGCCGTGGGAAGGTTGATAGGTGAAGAGCCATGTGCCGTTGCAGCCTTTTTCTCTCTAAATCACTGTGGCAAGTTAGTGGGAAAATCTTACTTTAAAAAAAGACTCTTGCGAAATTTCAGGGATATAATTTCTTAAACCCTCTGAATTTCAGTCAAAAACGTGTCCCTCTCCCGTCCGTTACTGGCATGGAAATAAGCGTCCTTACCAGCTCTGCCGGCCAGGTGGCATAATTCACTGTTGGCTGCTTTCAGGCCCAAATTTTAGTTTTGTTTGGCCACTCCAGGTCATAAGAAGCAAGGAAATAAAGTACCCAAATTATCCTTGGTTGTGGCACAAATTTCATCCCAGGTTTTAGAGAGACAAGGTGGGTGAGGTGAGCTCAAAAGCTCATGTCTCATGCCAACAGACGTTGGTCCAATCAAAGATATGACCTCCCCCACCTTGTCTCTCTAAGATCCTGGGACAAACGTAAGAACGGCCAGACTGGGTCAGACCAAAGGTCCATCTAGCCCAGTGTCCTGTCTTCCGACAGTGGCCAGTGCCAGGTGCCCCCGAGGGAATGAACATTCCCTATTGCCCATTCCCAGCTTCTGGCAAACAGAGGCCAGGGACCCCATCCCTGCCATCCTGGCTAATAGCCACTGACGGACCTGTCCTCCATGAACTTCTCTAGGTCTTTTTTGAAAGAACTCAGTTACTTCGCAGAGATGGGGACTGAAAGAACAGGGCTATAACAATCCTGCGTATCCCAGGTTTTGTCGAAGTTGTGTTCCTGTTCCTGATCTTTCTTTACCTCTTGGAGTGGAGTTAACTAGGCTTTGTTAACAGGCAACTAGGCTTTGTCTTCACTGCTAAAAAAACCCCAACAGGTGGGTTTTTAGCCTCAGGGTAATATGCGGGAGCTTTTCTGAGGTAAAAACACTGTGAAGAGAAGGCACTTCAGTTTCACCCCAGGTTAGCTAGGTGAGGTCAGCACTATGCCCCTGCCTGGCGCGGACCTCGCGTCGTTCATCTCAGTAAAAGGAAAGTGCCTTCTCTTCGCTGGGTTTTCCCCCTTAGTGTAGCTCTCAAACATTAGTTCCCCCCTGGTAAAAAAATTCACCTTTTCAGCAGTGAAGTCAAGGCCTCAGCCTCCATCTCTGCTAAGTAATTGAGTCTGTCAGTGCTTCGTCCCCCACATCCACCCTGGCGAAGTGTAGATCAGACAAAACTCATCAACAAAACTGTCTTAGTACGAGCTTTGGCCTCTTAAAAACAGAACTCTGCATTCCCAGGTCTGACCGTCAAACCCACGCTCTCCGTGTGGTTGAAGCCACATTAAGCACCTACAGCCGCTAAGGGTAACGCTACCCTGGAAAGAGTAACAGGTTGACCTGGAAAATCTGGCACATGAATAAAGGCTCCAGCTACCAATAAACCAGGCCCCATCTGTTGGCAGAAGCTGCCCAGGTAGGAGACTTAATAAAATTCCCCAAATAATCTAACTGAGCCTCACGCAGGAGCAGGGGCTGCTCCAGGCACCAGCGCACCAAGCACGTGCCTGGGGCGGGAAGCCGCGGGGGGCGGCCTGTGGGTTGCCGTGAGGGCGGCAGGCAGGCTGCCTTCGGCAGCATGCCTGCGGGAGGTCCGCTGGTCCCGTGGTTTTGGCAGCAATTTGGTGGTGGGTACACCGAAGGTGCGGGACCGGCAGACCTCCCGCAGGCAAGCCGCCGAATCCGCGTTACCAGCAGACCTCCCGCAGGCGTGCCACCGAAAGCCACCTGACTGCCGTGCTTGGGGTGGCAAAATACACAGAGCCGCCCCTGCTCAGGAGGAAGCTGTGGGTGGGAGCACATGCACGCCTTGTAACCACATAGAAAACTCAGGCTTTCGTTTGTTAGTCCCTCCATAATATGCTGTTGTCCAGCTTCCACGCGGGGCCAGAGTAACCGTCTCATCTCTGCAGGGCAGTTCAGCTGCACAACCTCCGTGGGAGATGTGAGGCCAAAACTCAGTCTTGCTTTGGTCATTTACCCCTTGATGTTCGTGCCTCTCACATGGGCTCCGAGGTGCATTTTGCATAATAAATTCTCTCTTCCCTTCGTCGCGGAAGGGTTTCAGATTTTCATCTGAGCAGAGAGGTGGCAAGTGCCTGTGGTTTCCAGCTCAAGGGAAACTTTAGATCCCACTGCCTAATTGATATGCTGTCGGAGTGTGTCCTTCCACCACCTCGCCGGGCTGTCTATCGAAACGACCTCAGCTCACATTCGGTTTCTGTGCCACGTTCTGTCCCCTGCATTGCACTGTTCAAACAAGGTTGCTGGCCAGCTAGGTCATGCAGACGGCATTCTAGCTGGCAATACGTTCTGCTGGACGTTCAGGTTCAATGTCACTGCAGTTAATCGTCAGCTTCAGAACGGGGCGTGTTGCTGTCGGTGAGCAGCAGCATCTGCCTTGTGCTGGAGAGGTGCACGGGGAGAGCGAAAGGTCATTGTTGGAGCCGTGGAGTCGTCATCTCTCTCGGCTGCACCGATTCCACTCGGATCTGGGATGAGGTGAAGCAAGGCGGCAGAGAGGAAGCTGCAGCGGATGCGACTTTGTGCCCGAAGCAGCAAGGTCACGTGAAGGTTGGGATAGAAGACAGCCGGGCCAGATGAGCAGAAATGTTGCACGTCAGAAACCCGTGGCAGGCTGGAGTGCTTGGGCTCTGTCCATGGCTAAGCAGCTCATTTCTTCTCTCACGCTTGGTCTGGGCTGCATGTTTTACCAGCGTAACTATGACAATCGGGAATTGTTTTGGTTTTACTGACATCGCTTTGCCAGTGGATCGCGCAACGTAGGTGTCATTCTGCTGGTGCAGGATAGTTCCTCGAGCTCGGCTGCACTGGCCTCCGCAGCCCTGTTCTGCTGGTCTGACTGCACCGGGGTCTGCTGGCCTGGAGCCACACCTGCAGCGTTAAAGCTGCAGAACTGAAGTGTACACAAGGCCTTCGATTCGCTCACTATCTGTCTCTCCCATCTTCTCCTAAACAATCTGCTTATCAGTCCAGAGCCCTGTCTGTGTGGCTTGGGCCACCCCCTCCCCACACCGGCTCTCCCCCTAGTAGATAAGGAGAAGACTGAAGCAGAGGCTCATGGGGGGAGTGTTTCTAGCCTTGCAAGGCCTGTAAACGACCCCCTCTAAACACCAGCTGGGTGATTCCGTCAGAATTCATCTGTCTTGGTCCTGTACTAGCTTAAGCAGCTGTGACACATACTCACAGCTGCCCCAGTGCGTCTCCTCCACGTGTCGAATGCCTGTTACTTTCCTTTGCCTCTTAGGGACAGAACTCTGGGCTCCCCTTTTCTGACCATTCCCGCTCTGACCACTAGACTATGCTTCCTCCAGCTGGCTGAAGCTACAGGAAGCACAGGCAGAAGCTACAGTCCAGTACTGCCACCACCTTGCTTTCACCTTTCATTGGAAGCCCTCAGAGCACTTTGAACACATAGGAATTCCCCCCGAGATGTTCCTGTATCGTACGTACTTTAAAGATGGGAAAACCGAGGCGCAGGGGTCATGCCCAAGGTCACAAGGTGAGTCAGTGGCAGGGCTGGGAACAGAGCCCTGGCGTTCTGGCCCCTGTCCTGTGCTTTAACTACAAGAGACAGTCCCTCTTGTGGCCTTTGTGTTTCCCCTTTGGTTTCAATTTACTTTTCTGGCCCCCAGGGTTTATGAAATTGGGAAGATTATAAAAAAACAACATTGCTTACGGAACAGGTTTCCTCCAAACTCGCCCAGCTGCAGTGCTGTTGGAGACCTCGCATGGGCCGTAATGAAAACAGGGTGTGTGTGTTCTGAGAACCCAGGCAAAGCTGGAAACCCGAGACTTCCAGCACAGGCCGTAATTCAGTTTGATTTAGGAGATGGGTCCAACAAGTTCTGGCTCCCATTATCGACTCGTCCCTTGCATCTGATACTGACTCAGTAAATCCACCAGCTGCGTGTATCTGCGGTCAGAGGGGGTGGGTGGAATAACTTACTCACCAGATTCGACTTGACAGGTCCTGGTGTCGGCTAGCGGGTGCCCTTGTGCCCTGTTAGCGAAGTTCTCTTGTCCTCGGCCTGCTGGAGCCGCTACGTGAGGGGTTTAACTCCGGGCTCACCGGGTCTTGGCTTTCCCCACGCCGCTTTGCATGTCGCATTTGGGAGGGTTATTTCCCACACGCCGAGGGTGCTGAGCTCCGACCCCAGACTCTGCGTGTTCTGCGTTTAGTCCAAAGCGTGTCTGTAGCCTGCAATTGGTAGTGAGCTAAATTGCTTCCCTTCCAGCCTTTTGGCCTGGGCTGCTCGTAGCAGACCAGGACGTGAGTTAGGCCTTTTTTGTGTTGACTGTTTCATCCCGTCCATCGTCTCTCCCCTCTGGCTGTAAAACATCCCGTCGGAGGCCTTCGTCGGGGCACCGCGTGTCTAGAGTCTCTCCTTTCTGCTTGAGGTTCTGTACTCGAGCGTCACAGCTGGGATTTCCAAAGCAGCTAAAGGGGAATTAGACTGGGGATTTTCAAAGGCAGGGGGGTGTCTCTCGGACTTGCAGGGAATGGACCTGAATGGTTCTCTTCTACCTCTCTGATCTTCGCTTCGACTTGATATTGCTTTGACTGTCGGTAGATTTACTCTGCAGTTCCTGGATGTTGTGTGCTGCTGCTATCCCTGCTGTGCCAGGATCTATCAAATTAGGACTGATTATAAAACCCCAGAGTGGGAACGTGTAGAAACTGATGCTCAATACTTAAACAGTCACTCCAGAGCAAGGCTCTCGTACAGCGGCTGCAGGGTTTTTTAGGGTAGAGTTTGACACATTCAGTGCCTGGGGTCTGGTCCTGATACTCAATCAGCCAACTAATGGACATCTCTGAATGTTCCCTGTTGCCATGTCGCTCAAGCCATCGGTTATATACTCTAGCCATACAAAACAGCCAGTAGTTTGGACCCCAGACATCTGCAGACTGGATGGATTTTTTTTTTCAGCCAGAATGATTTTGCGCCGATCAGACTCGCAATACACTTCGCTGCTCAGTCATGCTGCTTTCTGTTCTTTCCAGTGCCCTGTTCCTTGGCTGCGTCTTGTCCATATTGAATGTAATCAGGGCAAGTAACGGCCTTTAAAGCCCCATGTTGGCCCCACACAGGATAGGAAGTGCACTCTGAAGCGCTGAGCCAGAGGAGTGCCGCGTCCATCCTGGCAAACATTGCTCCTGTGAGCGTTCAGCGGTGCATGGATCTAGTGCGGAAAGCTTGTCCGGCGTTCCTTGGTGAGCAGCAGCACAAGGCTGGTGTGAAACCTAGAACTGGTGGTACGAAAGCGAGGAAAATGAACTGGGTGGGACATTGAGGGGACACACAGGAAATCTGTGTGTGGAGCGCTGTCTTGCTTGGAAAACGCACCATGGTTACACCGAGATCTTTGTACTCTTGGTGTTACTGCAGACGTAGACATGGGCAGCTTTGCTTTCCAGGGCTCTGTGTGGCCTTTGGGGGAGCTGCGACCTCCTTTGCTATCCCAGCCTGTCTCCGGGGCTGACCTAGCGTTCCTGGGCCATCGCCAGTGGCCGAGTGGACTGATGCCAGGCAACTGGATTGTGACGGGTTAGTTCAGGAACTGGGACAAAACTCCAATGTGATTTTGAGGTACTTGCACCAATAGGATGATGGCTTTCAAATGAGCGACAGGGTAGGTGGCGACTGGCTGATTTACCTTTTGATGTCATAATCCCCCCCCCTTACTGGTTGGCTTGTGGAGCAGAGAGAGGAGCCGCTCCAATCACAGGCCATGTGCTGACTTCTTAGTTCAAGGGTTAGGAGCCTTGTGTCTCCTCCATAGCAACTTTTGGTCTAGGAAGAGCCTCTGTAAGAAATGGGGGAGACCTTTTAGCCCGTCACTGCCAGCTGCTCTGACGCCCTGGAGATGTGAGTGGGGTTATCGTCTTCCTGCGGGAGGGCCCGGGAACGGACCTTTGTCCCAGTGCAGGGGCGTGTAGAAGGTTGCAGGTACATGCAGGAACTTCATGAGGTTCACAGGTGCTCCTGGCCCTTTACCTAGGTGTCCTGTGATGATAACTACAGACCCAAAGGAGGTCAGGGCCCCCACCTCCCTGGGCGCTATGCGGACACCCCAGGCCCTGACGTGAAGAGCGTAGAGGCTAAACAGAGCGTGTTCCCCTGAGGGGTGGATGGTGTCACGTGACTCAGACCAGTCCCACCTCTGAAACGTTTTGATGTTGGTGGTGATCATGCTGCGTAATCTCCACAGCCTTCCTGTAATGTTCCCGCACACCGGGCGTGTGTAGAGAAGCCCAGGAGCCCACGGTAGCCCTGGCGAATTGTGTGGGGCTTGGGCAGTGCTGTGCCCTGAGGATGCATAAGGGACTCGTTAAGACGCCTGGAATTAGAGCAGCACCTGAAGTTTTCCAGTCCTGGGATCAGTGGATCCATTTCTCGAATCCTGGCTTAGGAGCAGAAGAGCTGTAGGAACGTGGGAATAACTTGCACTGCCAGTGGGCTGGGAGATTCCTGTACCCGACACTACAGGGCTCCTGTGTTAACTGAATCCCCATCTCCATCCGGCTCTTCTGGGCCCGGGGAGCAGCTAACCGCAGACGGGCTGTGGCTTGCCGGCGGAGAGGCTGCACTTTAACCAGTGAATGGAGACGCGGCTCCCTGAGTACTGGGCAGGACAGCGCTGGGTAACCAGCTCAGGTTGACTGCAGTGTCTCTAGTTCCCTGCATGGGAACCTGGGGGTGGAGAAGGGGAATGGAAGCCAAAGGGAATCCGGGCATTGCTGAGGATGATCAGGGTGCAGTTCTGGGGGGGAACAAAGCTGAGACATTAGGGCTAGGGTCAGGCCTGGAAGGGACCCTCCAGTCCCCTGCGACCGCAGACACCCCATTCGTAAACGGATCCAGCCGGGGCCTCGCCGTGAGGAGTTCCTGGAGCGGGCAGTGGCCCAGGGGCATGTGCTAGTCAAATGATGGTAGCGCCTCGAGACCCCGTCTGAGTGTGCTGGCTCATTGCGCCAGGCACGGTTCAGACACCTGCTCAGGGACTGACAGAGCTACAGAGGCAGAGAGAGGCAAAGTGACTTGCCCAAGGTCACCCTGTGTCAGTGGCAGGGCCCGGAGCTGGACTCCCGGTGGTCTGAGCATGTCTGGTGGGCCAGTGTCCCCCCTACGTCTCCGTAGTGTCCTGGGCGCTCGGCCCCCCCTCTGCCCTCTCACGCACAAATCCTTCCATAGCGAGGACGAGTGCGGAGGGTGAGTAATGCCTTGGGGGGAGGGGAGTGTGCAGTTGGTGCTAGCGGGAGAGCAATGCATGGAGGTGGGGCTGAGAACCCTGCACCACACCCTATTGTGTAAGCTTGGAGCGGGTCTGCGAGCCCCTGGCTTAGCATGCAGCAGGCTCAGGTCTGTTTCCAACTCTCAGCATTGCAAAGAGGGACTTTAAACTCCCAAATCAGGCTCTGCCTTCAGAGGAGCAGAACATGAGTCTGTCCTTGCTTTCCTCCTGGCGTGATCCCTGCAGTTCTCGGCCTGCCCTGATCGCCTTCCTTCTCTCTCTCCAGGGTTCTGGCGACTGTGGTGAGCAATGGGGTATGATGTAGCCCGCTTTCAGGGGGATGTTGATGAAGACCTTATCTGCCCCATCTGCAGCGGGGTTCTGGAGGAGCCGGTGCAGGTAGGTGCTGAAAAGAGCAATGACCAGTTCCTTTCCGCTGTCGTGATCGGAGAGATTTACAGGGGTGATTCCGTACGACGGTTTCATCTCCGCTCTAGCAAGGGCGGGTGGATGTTAAACGCACAGCCCTGCGTGTGTGAAAAGAGACGTTTAATGTACACGTGCAGCTCCGACCCTTCCGATCGCTGCCTGAAAGTACCGGCTTGCCAAAATCAGCCAACCCAGGGCTAAATTGCTGCGAGCTAACAAGTACTGGTGGAAATCTGCTGGAAGCTGCTAGTATATGAACATACCGGCTATTTCAATTCATCGCTTTTAAAATGCAACTGCCCAACCGCCGCAGGTGTCTGAGACCTGCCAGAGGCTCTGGAGCTGGTGTGTGCATTGGCATTTGATGGTTCTATATAAAACACTTCTCCGGGTGTATTTGCATGGGGTGTGTTCAGCCCGGCTTCTCAGGACTCCCCCGAACCAGCCTTCTTCCGAAGTCTTGCTCCGCACGAGCAGAAGAGACGCCGCGTACTCCAGAGCCTTGCGCTGATGCCTCTCCCCAGCTCCTCGTGGCCGTATCCTGCGCATTGAAAGGCCAGACTTTTTCTTTTGCTGCAGAGACTCGCTAAGTGGCTCTCAGTGTATTTCCACTTCCTATCTGCAGGCTGGCAGGTCTCTCCCTCCGCACTTTGAAGCGTGCTCCCCCGGGGCACAGGCACCATCTTCCGCCTACTTTAGGAACGTGCCAGCCTGAGGGCTGCCAGGCGTGATGATCCATTGCAGGAGAGCAGGGCTCCAATCCCTGTTTGACTGATGCAGCTGGAACCCCCCCTCCCCGCCCCTCCTGTTGTCCCAGGAGGATACAGCCTGCCAGGCACCTAGAGTGGGCTCCACACTGACCCATACTCGAAGAGGGGAGAGAACAGTGACGTTCCTGGCAGGAACTGTGCTCTTGGAGATGCTGGAGTCCGTGTGGATCCCATCACCTGCCCTCCGTCCTGGCTCTTCAGGGCCCTCAGCAGCCTGGGCTTTGAATCCTGAGGGACTTTTCTCCTTTCTGCCTGGGTCCGGGTGCATGTGCTGCCCCGATCGATGCTCCTGTTAAAAAACAACTCCGATTGTGCATGCGTGAGGGGCTTGTGCAGCTCCACGGGGAACCGCCGTTCCTGGAGGGTATCTGACGACCATTCTTTTCTAGCAGCAGCAAGATTTCAGGCTCTCCCCCTGCCCTCCTCCCTGCCACCTGTTGGGAGCAAATGTTCAACCCAGGGAAGCGGAGGGGATCCAGATTGTGAACATTGTGCTCCTTTGGCACGTCGTTAATAGCTCAGTATGTTCAGAGCTGCCTTCTCCCACCACCCCCACACACGCACACAATCCAGACGCGGGAGTCGCTTGCACAGAGCCAGGCCAGCAGCAGAAGCAATAGGGAGTGTCGTCAGCCGGGGGGCCTCTTTCAGCTCTTAGCTGTGGGTCGCGGTGATTTTTGGCTCCCCCGCCCGTCTTGGGAGCGTTCCTCCGAAATGCTGGTGAAGCCGCAGAGCTCGCCAGTGGGTGGGCTGCTCTGGGCTCTGTACAGCGGGTGGCAGGGGGAGGAGCTGGGGGCTGCGTTCCTGTGTAGAGCCCGAGGCCTAGCAGAGGTGAGCCTGCCGGTATTTATAGACCTGCTCTTGCCGCAAGCCGTCGCTCTGCGTTGGGAGAAGATTGCTGGGTCCGGGAAGGGGGAAATCGTTCAAGGAGGGAGGCTGGGAATCCTCTGCTCCTTACGTTACACGCGCAGCAGGAAATCCCGACTGGGGAAAGCTTTAGTGTTCGGTGGGTGGTCCAGCTCCGGGCACGAGGGCTGAGACTTGTCCCCAGGGCTTGGATAGATTTAATTCGAGATCTTAGCAGCTGTCTCCTACAGGTGGTGGGAGGGGGGGTCGTCCTCCTTGCAGCCTTGGGGGGCACTGCCCATTCACCAGCTTGTTGGAGCCGGGCAGTCAGGCTGTGTGTAAGTACTGACGGGGTGTTATCACACCGCACCTGTGCACAAAGATTTTCAGACCCAGGCCCTTCCTGAGGTCCCTGTGTCCTTACGCCTGCCCGTGGCAGACGTGCTGCTCCCTTCAGGAAGTGGATTCTTTCCCTGCCCTTGATTTGCATTGTCACCCGTGCAGGGACACGAGGGTTTAGGGTTTGTTCTGTGACCCCCTTGAGCATTTTCGGGGCTGCCGGAAAAAATCCTGAAATTGCCAGCTACCCAACCTAGGGACTGAGTGACAGCAGGGACTCCGGCAAAGAACTGCCAAGCTGGGGGCCTGCTCTGAGCAACTCGAGTGATGGGACTGGTTTTTCTAAAAGGCCCGTTAGAGCGTGAGTGACAGTAACACAAAACTTTGCCGCAAACGAATGCACTGCAGTGCGGCTAATGGAAAGTTGAGCCGCACAGGGACGTTCAGCTGGGACTCGTGATCAGCAGGTACTGCAGTGCCAGTAAGCTGTGGACAAAGTGCAAGGCACGACGCTTTGCTGGCTGGAGTGTTTTGTGGCTTGCTAAGCTGTCTGGGCTTGGCAAAAATGAAATCTGAAGATCGCATCACTAGTAAACAATGTACTGTGACCGAGGGAGGGGGTGTTTGTTCTCTACAGATCTTGCATCTGGGACAGACACGTTCACTGCATTTTTCTCCGAATTGATGATGTGCAATTGACAAGAAGGACAAGAGGATGCAGGGGGTAACCACGTGGTAGGGCAGTACACGTTGTACGTCTAATAACTTCCATTTGCTGAGAAGCACTCTGAACACGAGTTAGTTGGTTTCTCGATGGGCTGGAGTGATGTAAATCCAGGCAAGTTTAAACCACTGACTTAAATTACCGATTTAAAATAAAACATGGTGATTTAAATCAGAGTGACGCTAACTTAAAAACGTGCACCCATTGTACATTTAGCTTAACACTTTATAATGAACTCAATTATAAATGCTGGATTTTAAATGTCAGAACTAAGAGGCTATTGAATTTTACAAACCTACTACAAGCAAAACAACAAAATATTGGAAATGTGAGTCTCTGATCCTGCAAATATTGTGTGCCTCAGTGTTTGTAGCAACAGATGCCAAAACTGTTAACTGTTCTCTCAATGGCATGATGTCTGTCCCTTCAAAACGATTTTCAGTGTTAACAGTGAAAAGTTATTTAACCTTTCAGTATGTTCTTGACGTTATTATGAATGTTCATACGCAGCAAAATGTTCAAAAAAAGCCTGAAGATAGCGTCCAAAGGGTGGGATTTTCCAAGCGGAAAGGCCAGATGTTTCAAGGTATTTAGGCACCGACGTGACATAAGCGTTCAAGTCCCATTGACTTCAAGCTGCATTCCCTGGTGGAGGAGCGTAGTCTAGCGGAAGCATTCACCTTTCTTGGCATGTGGAAGTTTGATCTGTTGGAAGGTGCCGTTGGTCGCAGATACAGCACAAGCTGTCTGCATATCTGTGCCTGAGTTTGTGGTGGCCTCGAAGTCGGGATGTTTATGAAGCTCCAGAATGGTCTCATTCTGGAGAGAGGGGCCGAAATTCAGGTAACAATCCGCCCTCCACTTCAGCAATTTCAGACTGTCCAATGGGGAGAGAGAAAAGAACTAGCAACACGTTCAAAATGGGTTGGAATTTTGTAATGTTCGAAATAAAAGCACTTTGGAAAATCAGAACTTTATCCAGCTTGGCCCCTGATTTCCTTTCCAAGAGAGCTGAGCCGCCCGCCGCCCCTGTCAAAGTCAGTGGGCTCTGTGATTTCTCAGTCCGTCCTGAAGACAAGACTTCTGATCTTTCGGACACATCCTCGTGTGGTGGCTACGCACAGCACTAGACCGGCGCGACAGCTGGGGACGCCATGTGGCACCGAAATTAACCATCTTGTCCAAGGCCACCCAGCAAGTCTGCACGGCACAGAGTCAATTCCGGAATCTGGACTTGTCATGCCCTGCTCTGCTACAGGCCTGCCGCTCAGGGAGCGTCCCGGTCTAGTTATCTGGCACCTCCGTGGTCGCTTCCTTGCCCTGGCTGGAAAGGGGGCGTTCGTATGCTTGAAGGAGGAGCGTGGTACGGCACAGCTTGGCTAGCGCCGTTTCCAGGGGGGAAAGAAATCGGTTTGCTGTGGCTGGAGAAGCCCTGCTGGAAAGCTCCTAGCGACATGAGTGTGTAAATGGGATCCTGGCCAGCCTGGTGTCGCCACGATCTGTTAAACTAACCCCCCGGAACAGAGGCTCCCCGGTAACGGCTACAACCCTGGCAACCAAACGTTCCGGTGCTGAGTGCCGGGAGCCGACTCCCCAGTGCAGTTTGGGTTCTGCTCTGGCTGGTGTCCGTCTATTTCCCGGTGGTGGGAGGAGTTAGCAGAGTTGAGGGGAAATATTTCAGCCGGGGGTGGGGGGGGACGCGCCGGCTGCGGAGGGCTGGGTCTCACTCGCTGCAGCGAGACCCGGTGTTAACCCAGGGCGAGAGCAGGGACTCGGCAAGGGGGCAGCGACCTAGGCGGGTGTGAAGGCCGACAGAGCAAATAGTTCATGGAGGGGAGGCAGTGCCACCAGGCCACCCAGAGTAAAATCTGGAACTGAGGGTCTTCCCCTCCCCCCTTCCCAAAAACCCCTACTGAGGGGAGAGGGGTTGGGGCCAGCGCCCCTCCCTGGGGTGTCCAGGCCAAACCTGCGTGGCGCTGCGAGCCCACAAAACCACTTGGCTCGGGGGCCTTCTCAAATGGCCGCCTCCTGCCCCGGGCCACCCCCGGGATGGAAAGCCGTCAGGCCCCCCGCAGCGTCCCATTGCGCCAGGCCCTGCACTCGCTCTGTTCTCTTCCAGCAACCTCAGCTGCCGGCCAGGCAGTGGGGGCGTCCGACGGAGCTGGATCTGTGTCCCTGAAGGGCGCTTATGGAAATGTTACTAGCGATGCTACCAGATGGCCCCAAGCCTTCTGCCCACTGGGTACCTCAGGGCTTGCTGGACTCCAGGCAGCAGAGTCCCCTGGCCCATCAACCCTGCGTTTAAAGAGGCAGCAGCATCTAGTGGGTAGAGCAGGGGAATGCGTGACGGCCCTTGTGCTGTGTTTGGGGCTTGGGCCCCGGCTTTGCCAGCCCTGGTTTGGGCCTGTGGCATGGATGGGGGGAGTGCCCCCTCAGCTCCCAGTGGGGGTTGAGAGGCGGGATGAACTATGTTTGCAGGCCAGGTGAAAGGTGCTGGCTTTGCCCATCCGCCCTGGGCGTTTGCGGGGTGAGACTGAGGCTGGGGGTCGGGGCGAGTCACTGCATCCTGCGTTTCCTTCCCCGTGCAGGCTCCTCACTGTGAACATGCCTTCTGCAATGCCTGCATCACCCAGTGGTTCTCCCAGCAGCAGACCTGCCCCGTGGACCGCAGCGTAGTCACCGTGGCCCACCTCCGCCCCGTCCCCCGGATCATGCGGAACATGCTCTCCAAGCTGCAGATCACTTGCGACAACGCGGTTTTCGGCTGCACGGCGGTCGTGCGACTCGACAACCTGATGTCTCACCTCAATGACTGTGAGCATAATCCAAAGCGGCCGGTGACGTGCGAGCAAGGATGCGGGTGAGGATTGTTCTTGCCGGATTGTTTCCTGGGGCTGAAGGGAGGGTCCCCTGCTCCTGGGGGTGAGGCCAGGAGCTGTGGCCTCCCGCGAGGCAGTGACAGCTGGGACGCTGGCCAGCTCTGTGCTGCTGGGAGCTGGGGAGAAGGCTGATCTCCCCGCAGGCTGGGAGCGCACAGGGCAGGGCTATCCAGCCTTGGCCCGCTCAGCTCGGCCTCTGAGCCCATTGGCAGCTGGTGTCTTGCTCGTCTTTAAACTTCGTTAAAATCCGGGCCCTGGATTTCCAGCCCTGGAGACCGGGGGAGACTTTCCTAAGTCCAGGTGGCAGTTAGGAACCCAAGTCAGCAAGACAGCTAAGCTCTTATCCACCGAACACGGTGTAGCAAGAGCAGCGCCTCCTACCCACGCCTGCTTCCCCCGGGCCGGCTGGAGCAGGGCAGTCGGTCTCCGGCCTCGGTTTCTCCGTCAGGCTGCCACCCAGGCAGCCCAGTTGTTGCCTGGCTATTATGATGCACGAGCTGTGCTGAGACCACCCGCTGTCCAGTGAGGTGTGGGGGGCCTAGTGATCCCGGCTGACCTGGAGGTGGGTGGCTCTGTATTGTAGGTCCAGCTACTCCAAGGCCTCATCTCCAGCGGTGGCCAGCACCAGACAGTCAGAGGAGAGTGAAAGAACCCTGCAATGGGCAGATGAGGGATTTCCCCCCCCCCCCCACGGCCTCATCCTGATCCCTAGTGGTTAGATCAGCTTACGATCCCATCCCAAACGTCTGTGGTTAATTATAATTCGGGCTAGTCTGACATCTCGCTGCAAGTCCCTGAGTTTGTCGTGGGAGCTGGGTGGGCGCTGACGCTTCTTGCTAATCCCGAGCCCTGGCCTGCTCTGTCTTCCCCTGCCGTCCGTTCTCTCTCGCCCTGCAGCTTGGAAATGCCCAAAGACGAGCTGCCGAATCACAACTGCATCAAGCACTTAAGGTCGGTGGTGCAGCAGCAGCAGACGAGAATTGCTGAGCTGGAGAAGACTTCAGCAGAGCACAAGCATCAGCTGGCCGAGCAGGTAGCTGCTTTCACGTGGGTGTCCATGGCTGGGGTTCTAGTTTGCTCTGGCCGTCTAGGCTAACAGCTTCTCTGGATGGCTGGACTCTTACCTGGCACAACTACTGGACAAATGAATCTGCTGGTTAAAAGCCAAAGGCAGCTTGATAGGCTACTAGGTTCTAGCATTCCCTTAGTTCTGTGCAGTGTCTGTTTGAATGGGAGCTTCCTCTCCCAGCTCCAGGCTGTTGTCCTGCATCGAAATCCTTGTCCCATGAGGTCCCCCCCCGCCCAGCGGGAGCAGCACACTTTGCACTATGATCTCACAAGATTGGGACGCAGGGGAGGACGGCTGGCGCTCCAGGCACTCTGACCTCAGTCTGTTTCATGAGCTCCGAGGATCCCCGAGCTGACCCGCTGGGAAGCAGAGAGTGAGCAGGAAAAACAGTGAAGGGTTAATTTTTAAAAACTCTGCTTCCACCACCTGAGTGCTAATGAGACAGCCAGGTCCCCCGCTGCCGTCCCGTGTGGGGCTGAATGTAACACTCTGTGTTCAGTGCCACTTCCAGCCCTGCGTACCCGCGGGAAGGGGGGCGGGCAGCTCTGTGCGTGTGTGGGACTCCCGCCTGTTGCAAACATCTCTCCGTTTGCCCTGCCTCCTGCAGAAACGGGACATCCAGCTGCTGAAGGCCTACATGCGAGCCATCCGCAGCGTCAACCCCAACCTGCAGAACCTGGAAGAGACCATTGAATACAATGAAATCCTAGAGTAAGTGCCGCTCCGATGCACGATCCCGGTGACAGGGGGTGAGTGGGTGTTCGGGAGGCAGACGCGGGGGACTGATGCGTCAGCTGAGCTGGCGAGATTTGGGAACAGTCATTAAATCCCCCAGCAGATTAAGGACCGAGCTAGGGGAGCCATAAGAAAACCCCTAATTGTAAAGCAAGCAGGACGCTGCTAAGGCGACTCAGCCCTGTTAATGGTACGGGTCCCACCAGCTGTAAAATTCTACACCTGCAGCCAGTTCGAAACCAGCGAGCTGCCGGCCCGTGCCCTGCCCGTGAAAGTGGGGCTGGAAGAGGTGGCTTCGGAGCTGATCCTTGCTCCGTCCTGGCACAGATGGGACCTGGTGGAAGGGTCGTTTCAGCCCAGCTCAGGAAAACTGAATTCCACCGGAGTTAATAGAACGGCATCAAAAGAACAGGGAGAGGCTTTACTCCGGGGGTTCTCAGACATCGGGGTTCACTGGAGTTCTAGTGCGTGGAAGCGTCCTCAGGTGCCTGGAAAGCTGGAAAATGGCAGCTTCTCTCCCCGCTGCATCTGCTGCCGTGGGAGGTTAACGCTGTCCTGGGCAGGGACGAGGCCGGTGGATCTGAGAGGCTGGAGGGAAGCAAGCCCCTGAAGAACTTTGAAGGCCTTCCTGGGTAGCTGGGAAGCCAGGGATGTGGCCCCACTTTCTGGAGCAAGACCTTCGGAACATGCTTGGCTCACGTAGGGAGGACCAGAGAGAGGACTTTCAGTCGTTGCCACGCTGCAGTTACGGCCTGGAAAAGGATTTTGATGGGGGGGGGGAGGGCGGGGGCCGTGATTAAGGTCCAGAAGAACTCTAAGGGTCTGACTTCAGGAGCACCGTACCGTGAGTTAAGGAGAAAGGAGGAGAGCAGGGATGTGGGGCAAAGGGCTCCGTATCGACAGACTTCAGCCTCTGAAGCAGTTAGTGCGGGGAAGTGGTGGGGTCGCCCGATGTCCCTCCAGCATTGCTGTTAGCTACTTGAGTCTGGCAGATTGTTTTCTGTCATGGGCACCATCTCTAACTGCACCGGTCTCCTCCCGGCCTCATCCCTTCTCTCCACCAGAAGAGGGTGCAGCCCCAGCAGCGCCCGGGGGAGTGGCTGGCTCTGACGTCCGTTCTCACTAGGTTTGACAAAGGGAAGCTGGTGAGTTTTCTGGATCCATCCCGAGGGGGCACCTGAGTTATTTGGCACTGCCCTTTCTGAGACCATTCTAGGCTGGCGCTGTGTCCTGTAGACACCACAGAGCCTCTGACAGTCCTTGATGTGGCCAGCCTGCCTCTGAGGATCACGTTGAAGTAACCGTCTTGCCGGTCTCATTCTCTGGCAGAGCAGTCCCTGCCTCCCCGTTAGCCGTTACTGTCTCTTGGGTGCCCCTGTCTTTTACTCATGGTGTCTTGGTGTCTTACAGGTGGGTGAACTCCTTGCAGCCTGCGCGGGTGACGCGCTGGGGCGGGATGATCTCCACGCCGGACGCCGTGCTCCAGGCGGTCATCAAGCGCTCGCTGGTGGAGAGCGGGTGCCCCACGTCCATCATCAACGAGCTGATCGAGAACGCCCACGAGCGGAACTGGCCGCAGGGCCTGGCCACCCTGGAAACCCGCCAGATGAACCGGCGCTATTATGAGAACTACGTGGCCAAGCGCATCCCCGGCAAGCAGGCCGTGGTGGTGATGGCCTGCGAGAACCAGCACATGGGGGAGGACATGGTGCTCGAGCCGGGCCTGGTGATGATATTTGCACACGGAGTGGAGGAGATCTAAAGACTTTTAAAGAGAGAGAAACATTTTGTGCTTGAAAAAGAATAACTTGTCTAAACCGCTGACATCTCCCCCGGCCCCCGTCAGTCACGGCATTATATCAGGGCATTATTCCTCCAAGCGTGTGGCTCGTAATTTCAAACGCGATTCAAGGCCTCTGGCAAACGCTCCCTTGTAGCGCTGGGCGGTCACCCAGCATCATATGCAAAATGCGGTTTGCCTCTTGCAGCAGATCCGCCTCCCAGTCCGGTGTCCGTGTGGCTTCGGACTGGCTTTGAAAAGCGCAGCCCCTCGAAACCGCTGCGGGCTTTGGAGCGGGCCTGACTGCTGACACCTCTGCCGTTGTCCCGACCTCCTGGCGCAGATCTTGGCGTGGTGCTGCCCTGGGGTGACCTGACCACCCGGTGTTCATGTCCGTGCCACAGCTTTATCCCCCCCCACTCCCGGTTTCTTTCCCCACTCTGAGACACCTGTGTGAGAGCCACACCTCTCCAGCCGGGCTCTCACACACCTGCACGGTCTCGCTTTGCAGCCTTAGGTGGGAAGCGGGACCCTGCTCAGATACGGCGATGGTTTGGCCGGGAGGCTAAGCTGCAGACACGAGCGATGCCAAATAACCGCTCCCCACAAACGAGTAGCGTTTTGCAGCCAGACAGCTGAGCCGTCGAGCAGACGCGCTCTGGAGCTTGGCCGTGGGGCCTTACGCTGCGGCGGGGAGAAACCCGGCTTCAAGGGGGAATTCGAAGTGGAACTAAACACTCATTGGCCGGCCCTTTCGCCTCCTTCCTTTCTCCCGTCCCGCTCGGAGCCGGACACCCGAGGGAGGCGCTGGACTCCAGAAGCCTGTGATGTGGACGGCCTCTCTGCCTGCCAGGGACAGTTGCCTCCACTTCTTGCCCGGAACCTGGCTCCAGCTGCCCTGTCTGTGTGTGCGTTGAACGGGCCACAAAGAGCTTTATATATTTTTTTTCAGACACTTGTGATTGTGGTTCGTTTTTTTTGTACCTTTTTTTTGCCTCGTTTGTTTGTATTTTCCCTTTATTTTATTTTTTAAATACAGTGGCCAGAAATGCTGCCAGGTCCAATTAAGTTTACTTGTCGGGAATTTAATTTATTTGCATTTGTGGGGAGTGGGGAGGGGATTTTTGGCTTTTGTTCCTTCCTTTCGGTCTTTGTTTTCTCTTTAGCTCATTGTTTGGTGCCCAAGGTGGCTGCGTGTGGGACAGGGAGTGAATTGTCAATAAATAAGAGGTTCTGATGGCTTTAATCCAGACCTCGACACTACCATCCCTTCGGAGACTGTTCGCATCTCCGTGGTCCTCTGGACAGCTTGGGCCCTCCCCAGCTGCTAGCTGGAAGCTGCAGATAGTTGGTGGGGTAAGAGTTTGAATTCCCAGTTAACAGTTCCACAACAAGCAGCTCTCCTGGGTTCCCACTCTGTCGGTCAATAGCGGAGCTGCCTCCACCGATGGAAAGGAGTCTGATCTCAGGACGACACCCACCCCTCTGCCCCTGCCATCTGCAGCAGCCCTGCCCCAGCTGGCAGAGCAGCCCTGCCAAAGAGGGGGTTCTTGGAGACCATCTTCAGGGGCAACGTCTGTCCAGTGGGTGATTACCCTGCGGCCCATGGGAGGCTGCCCAGACGTAGGCTCTGTAAGAACTACATTTCCCATCATGCCTCACACTGATTGGCCTAGTTCTGCCCAGCTGTATGACACTAGAGAAAGCTGCTTCCAGGGGCTGAATCCGATTGCGTCGGCCCAGACTGCAGCCAGTGGCTGAGGCACGTGGAGGGAGCTAAATGTGCTTCCTGGCGCTGTAAGCGGAGCAGGACGCCCCTCGCCCAGCTGCCTGTCACAAAGGGCCTGTCCCCTTCTGGTCCTGGAGCTCCACCACGGAGCACGGGCAGGGCTCCCAGGGAGACGCTGCGTGAGAACATCGCTCAGGCCCCGGCGGCGGGTTTTGTTACACGCTGTCCCCGATTTCCCTCCGCTGTTCGCTGGGCATCCAGGGAAGCCTTTGCGTCCGCTTCAGAGGCTCTGTAAACCGCTGCAGGATTTCCATTTGGCTTCACCTCTACCGCCCGGCCCGCCGGGGTAGGGGGGTTTAAGGTCCTTCTCTCACTTCTTTCCCCTTTCAACTGGCAAATTTGCTGGTGTGGGTTGGTTTGTTTTTGTTTTAATGCTGCATCATTTCTTGAGGAAATCCAGCTAGTTCTGTTTCAGGGCATGGCCTGGTTTTCCCCTGCAGGCGTAGAAGCTCTTTGTTGGGTAACTCCATAGTTTTCCGTGTGTCTCGTATCCTACGTTACAAGCACCTGGCGCGTTCTTCAGAAGTCAGATCAGTTGGAGGTATGGAGCGGGTTGTATTTGAATTCATGTCTCGATGAGGTGTGTGGAAGGGGAATTACTGGGTGGGAGCTCTGTCCAACCCAGACCCTTATGCTCAGGAATTAGAAAAAGCTGCTAAATCCAACCTGGTAACTGCATCTGTCTAGCTGGACTTTTTTTAAAAAAAAAAACTGATTCCCCCGCCCCCACTGGGCCTTCGCTTCCAGAGATGGCCTCCGTCTCCTTTCCACTGGAGGACCCGGGCGCTTGGAAATCAGACTAGACTTGCAATGGTGTCTTTGCTGGTCCATAAAAGTTGCTGGTTGTGTCTTGTGTGCGCTGTTTCATTGTGTTGACTGCACTAATAAACTGCCTTTTCTTGACTCTCCAACCCTTCATTCCGATCCCCGGGCGCGCTCTCCTGCATGGAAACGCTGCAAAAACCGCGTCTGCTTTTCCGTGACCTTTCCTTTCCGCTGCCTGCAGTTCGCACCTCGCTGTATATCCTCTATAGGCTTCTGCCCCGGGAATGGCCCATATCAATGAGCCTCGTAGCTAGTTCTCTGTGCAAGTCCCTTGTTGGGGTGCCGACTAGAAACCGCTAACTGCTGTGCACTGCAGCTGGAGCTCTCCCAGCGGGAGAACCCCCGGACAGGGTTATTCGCCTGCTGCACAAAGGAATCCCAGAGAAGAGCCTGGGGTGCAGGCTGGGCCTGGCCAGCGCGTGCATGGAGACTGCCACGGAAACGGTCAAGGTGGTCACGGCTGAGTTGGTGCTGACTCTGGGGTGCTGGCAGGGCTTGTTCCAGCCGACGCCAGCCTGAGCGCTTGACGAGCCTGGCGTTTCGTTGGGGTTTTGCAAGAAGCTGATGCGGGGACAGCTGGGCTGGGCTCTGCTAACCGAAATTCTTCGGCTGATCCAACCAGGCCACTTCGGGAGCTCGCAAAGCCCTGGGCGTTTTCTGTCGGATGAGCTGGGAGGTTAACGCTGCGTGGAAGGGGCTGGAGCTAGCTTGACGATGGCTCAAAATTATGATGGGCTCCTTGAGAAGTCCCCCCCCACACACACACACCTCGTGCCAGCACACAGCGTTGCACGGGGGTAGAGGCGAGCGTATTTGGGGAAGAGAACATCAGACTGTTGTGCTCACGTGGTCCCCGGTCCTGCCAGACCGCAGCTCGTGTTAATCACGAAACTGGCTTCTCTGTAATCTGTCTGCTTCACCAGGGAGCGGTCGCCTCAGCTCTCCTGCCCCGGGTCTGGGCTCTGGCTCCAGGGGTGTTTAGCAATAGGGTGTTTTGACATGGCTGCTGCACCCCCTGGGGTCTCCTGGGCCGGGCTTCTCTCAGCTCTGGCTTGGCGTGTTAGCTGCCAATCTTTGTTTTTGGAGAGAAACGGCTCTGCTGCCTTTACCCACTCCTAGCATTTCCCGGGGGGGGGGTGCACCCCCACGAGTGGAGCAGGACAGGTTAAATGGGGGGGAAAGTCCCTAGATGCTTGCCAAGAGAACTTTGAGCCGGTGACTGGAAGTGCCGCCAATCGCTGCCTGGGTTTGCAGAGCCTGAAACAAGGGCTCTGAGGTGGAATTACCCCCAATCAGCCCAGCAGTGCTAATTCAGAGGCCAGTACGGATACTTTAAATGTCCCCATTCTTGCAGGCAGTGAAAGAGGTAAGAGCAAAGATCGGCTTTGCAGGGCTCTGTTCCGGCAGGAGCCCCTGGCTGCCAGCACTTATCCCGGACCCAGCCCGGCTTGCAGGCTGCGCTGCTCGAGCCATTGCAAAGTCAGCAGCAGGAGGGGGACGGGGGCATGGCGGGCTGGGACTGGACCTTTTGCTTCTACTTTAGGAAAGCGGGTGTGTGAATTCTCCTGCTTCTTCCTAAGCCACAAGTCTCAGGAAGGCCGAGTGCCTGGCTCTGATGGCTGGTTTGCTGGTGGTGGATTTGGGAGGGGTGAATCTTTGACCAGCCCCCCACCCCCTTCTCCAGGCGTTTGACGGGTCTCTGAGTCTAACAGGGGTTGGCAAAAGCAGCGTTTTGAAATAGTCTGAATAAAACTCGTTCCCCCTCCCTGGTGGGAGGCTCCCCGCGGGCTCAGCACAACCTCGCTGCAAATCAGGAGCCGTTACAGGCTTCCTACCCCCAAGAGATACCGGGGGGGGGGGTCAAATGCAAACTCCCTTCACCCCCACCCCCCATCTGTCCTCACGGGTGATGCAGCCTCTGGGACCCTGGGTCCTTCCCAGGCCCTTCCACGATGGAACCTGTGTCCAAGATGTTGGAATTGCTGCGTGAAGAGCAACGACTTAAAGCTCCTTCCCCTCCGGCTGTTCTCCAGGTGATTTTATTTTGGAAGCAGAGGCCCGCAGGCCTGCTGCTGGCGGCAGCGCCTTCCGTACCCTCTGGACCAGTGCAGTGCCTGAACCCGCTATTGCTTACTGCTCAAAGCAGCCATGGCAGCAGGCCGGCCCGTGGCCAGGAAGCAGCCTTGTGAAAGCACCCCGAGGAACAGCGCCGTAGCCTTGCATACGCTCCCCTGGGGGCCCTGCATGCTCGGGGGGGGGGAGAGCAGAGGCTGGCCCCACTCCACTGCTCTGCTCTCTTCCACCTCTGTGGTCCAGGCGCTGGGTGGGGTCCCCGCCATGAGGACCAGCTCTGGTGCATGCTGGTTCCCAAGGCTGCCGGCTGGCCAGTAACGGAAGGATGATGCGACAGGTTCGGAGCTTGTCCAAACAGCCTGCGGCTCTTCCAGGCACCAGGCTGGCAGCGTCTGGTTCCTCCGTTTCCTTCCCCCGCACCCTGTGCAGCTGGGGAAAGGCCAGACGCTCTTCAGGCTCCTGCAGCTGAGCTGGGTTCTGCTTGCTGCACCCGGCATCAGCTTTTCCTCCGGCGCTTTGCGGCAACAGAAAGGCCCCCGCCGCCCCCTTCCCTAGTTTGGCCCCTGGAGCGTTTTGCGAGAGGGGGAAGCGTCATTAAATGCTCACCGTGGGGTGGCGGATTCTGTCTCAAATCTCCCAAGCCCCTGTCCCTTAACCATCCTTCCCCTGCACTGTTCAAACTGCCCCCGTGCTGGGGGGGGAGCACGGCAGCTGGTTAAGCAGCACCCAGCACCACCGCAAGCCAGGGGCAGGATGTGTTTGGACAGAGCTTGGTCCGCGGGAGGCCTGGCCCACGGCTGGGCGCCGACGTGCCGGAGCAATGACCCTCAGGCCGGGTGCAGGTTCAGCATGAGGGGGACGGGTGGGATCGTAGCCAGGGTCACGGATCCTTGGTGAAGTGTCACGGGCCAGCGAACGAGGGGTCAGGTGGCACCTCCGCGTAGCTGCGTTTTCTCTGCACGGGGAGCTGATTCTGTCGCTGGAATAGACGCTCGTCGGTGTGACTGACAGCCAGCCGGGCCAGCGGGTCCCCATGTGCCTGGGGGGAGAGTTGCTGGCATTTCATGGTTACAACGTCTCCCGTGGCTCCCCCTTCTTGCACTGCCCGTGGGCGTCCCCGTTCTCCCCCTTTCCATCTCTGCTCTGCTCATGAGCCGCCGGGCCTGGCAGGTGCCCCGGCGACCAGGGAGAGCGGGTGCCTTTACTTCCCGTCTTCTAGCTCCAGAAGAAGAAAGGTGAAGCCTAATCCAGCTGCAAGAGACCTGGCTCTGCTGCACCTTGGTGCTGCTCTCTGTCCTGTCTCCCCTCCCACCCTGGGGCCTGGCTGCTGTATCTGGCAAGCGGCCTGGGGCAGGGGCATGTTCAGTGGTACGTACAGCACCCTGCACCTCTGATGGCTCTTGGGGCTTCTAGCCACTGTTGCGATGCTGCTGGGGAGGGGGGGAGATGCAGCAGCTTGTACCCCCATCCCATCCCCCCCCTTTGCTGTCTGCTTATGGGGCTGGGAGGGCAGGGAGTGCTCATTGCCACGTGCCACACGGCTGAATCCACCTCTTGTGTCTCATCACAGGCTGTCGGCTCCTGGGCGTAGGGCCTGGCTTTGTTATGGGGGGCAGGGCGGTGCTTAATTTGTGCCCTGTCCCCTCTGGGCCTGGCAGTTCAGAGCCCTGGCCCCTCTGGACGTGCTGCATCAGTTATGGATGTAAAAAAATAATCCTTGAGCCCTGGCTGCTCTTTCATTACAAATTAAGCACCGGGGGCCCCGATCCCTTCTTGGAGCTTGCACGTGCTGCTGCGGTACCCACCCGACTGCCAGCTCACCTGGCCTCAGACAGCTGCCAGCCTGGCCCCAGCAGGCTGCCAACCCCCCGGGGAGAGCCGGATCTCCCGGCCCAAGCAGGGAAACCCTCCGAGGCTCAAAGGTGTGAGGCCGGACCGGACCCTGGATGGCTGCAACGCAGACCACAGGCCCCAAGACATGAAGGTTTCCCCCCCAGCCCCCACCTTGGCCCAGCCCCTGCTTTTCATCAGTCCCTGTTTGGGGGGTCTCTGAGCCCCCCACAAATAAAATACAGTGGGGGTGATGGTGGTGTCCCTAGTGTCCGTATACTCTAGCGCGGGGCTGGGCCGAGTCTGCAGTTATTCACTCTGAGTTAGGGGCTCGGGGGCCGGTGATGCATTGTACCGTTTTTAGAAGGTCTCTTTCTATAAGTCTATAATATAGAACTAAACGATTGTCGTATGTAAAGTCAATAAGGCTTTTAAAAGGTTTAAGAAGCTTCATTTAAAATTACATTAAAGTGCAGAGCCCCCCAGCCCGGTGGCCAGGCCCCGGGCAGTGTGAGTGACCCTGAAACTCAGCCTTCGGCACCCAGGCCATAGGGTGCCTCCCCCTGCGCTAATGCATTGGCTGCCCCCTGCTGGGGGGAATAAGCCATGCAATCCTCCGCAGCTCCCCGGAGCCTCTCCCCGGCCCAGGGGCAGGCGCTGTGGCGGTGCGGGGCACGGTGGGGTGAGGCGCAGGCCTGCAGCCCCTGACGCTGAACTGGGTCAGAGCTGTCGCCCCAGGGAGGGGGTCGTGGCGTGGCGACGGGGGGGAGAGTCAAACCCCACCCTGCAGTCGCGTGATTTACACCCCCCCCCAACGCTGCTTGTACTCGGTTGGGCGGAGAATCCAAAGCGGGGGCTGGTCGGCTCTTGGGGGGGCAGGGCGGGGGCTGTGTTCTGGGCTGTACAGCGCCTGGCGCGCCGGGCTCTCAGGCGTCTCCTGGGAGCGGCTAGAAGCCCCAATCACTGAGTGAGGCGGAGCAGCTGCTCCACCCAGCCAAGTGCAACTGGCCCCTCGCCCCACTGGGCTGCCTTCGGGGGGCCCCCCATTGCCAGGCTCCTGCCCCCCGTTTGCCGGGGGACCCAGTGACACATGGGCAGCTGTGAATGAGGCGGCGACGTCGGGCAGCGGGTGCCCTGCTCCATGCCCGGGAGCCACACGCCCGGCTGGCTGCGAATCAGACGTTCCAGATTTAAATACCCCACTGGTCTCCCGGGCGCCCTCTCATGCCAACGCGCTGCGGAAGGCTCACGCCGGAGCGGGCAGCCCTGCTGCGCCGTCCTTTTCCGGCGGGCCTGGCGGTCCCGCCCGCAACCAGGGCCAGGCCCCACAACACGGAGGAAGGGCCCCGGCCTGGCCCGACAAGCTCACGCTGCGGCAGCCGGCGTGGGGGAGAAGGGGCAGAGAGGGGGGATTATTCACATTTTACTGATGGGGAAGCTGATCCCTGCAGAGCTGAAGGGCCGGAGCTTCCCCCCGCGTCCAGGTGCTGGGGGCCAGGGCTGAAACGCAGCCCGCCGGGGAAACTGGCTACAAGCAGCTCGCCCCATGGGCGTCTGTGCTCGAGCTTGGACGTGAAGCCAGGGCTCCACCCCCAAGCCCCCCCGCAGCAGGCACAAGATCTAGGCCCCCTAACCTCAGGAGCTCTGCGGGTGGAAGGAGGTTTGCCCAATTCCTGCTTCAGGCTTTCAGCCGATCCCAGTTAGGGGGTCAGAGGAGACCAGCGTTACCCTGTGTCTGCGCCTGGGAGGATTTTTTTCGGCATCTTCCCCCGGTATCTGGCGCTGGTCGTGGCTGGAGCGAGGAGACGGGGCTGGGTGGCACCAGAGACTGGGACTACGCGTGTGCTTAACATTCAGCATGAGTTTAAGTGCTGAGTCAGCCTCCAGGAGGGGAACGCTAAACCCGTCCTGGGCATTACCACCCCACCTCGGTATGGACCCAGACCGCACCGCGCTAGGTGCTGCACAAAAACCGAGCTAACGATCTAAGCACCAGACAAGCGCCGTCGGCTGGACGCGGCCGGTCGGGGCAGCACAGCGAACCACTGGGCCAGCTGTAGTCAGCAGCCTGCCGACTGTCACGGTTTCCTAGGGAGCCTGGCAAAGCAGGTTTTAAACGAGACCGGCAGGAGGCAGCTTTGTGGGTGTGCGCGGGGGGGCTCCTGCCATGCCCAGCTCGTTCAGACTCAACTCCCGTTCCAGAACCCCCAAGCTCCGGGAGGACGGTCTGGCGGCTGAGCTAAAGGCCAGGACGGGGCTGTGGGCGATCCAGGTTCATGTTTCTGACCCTGCCGCAGCCGGGCTGCCAGTGAGGCTGGAATGGGACAATTTCTTCCCAGTTGTTGTCTTTGCGTTCTGTGTCGGCACGGCACTGGGCCGGCGGCGTGGTGGGCCGCGCCTGTGGCTCCTGCCCGCTGCCGTAAGACACCTAATGCTCTGTGTTTCAGTAGCACCTGGGAGTCCCTGTCACGGACCAGGACCCCCCGCGGTAGGCGCTGGACAAACAACAGAACAACGGGCCAGGCCCCAGCGTGCCGCCCCTCCAAGCACAGGACAAAAGATAATCGCTGGGACCAGCCGGGGGAGAACCAAGGAACGAGAGACGATTTCTTGCCATTAGCTGAGTTTTGCTCCCCCGCTGCACTTCCAGAACAGCCTTGGCACAGATGCCAGAATGGGGGAGGGAGATGGCTCCGTGCCAGATAGAAACCAGCCCCCCCCGATCGGGGACGGGCCCTGGGTAGCAATCCACAAACTCCTTCCCCGGAGCCCTGTGACCCGCCGGGACCCACTGAGCAGTGTCAGGTCTGGGTCACGGCTCAGGTCAGCTGGGCTCTCCCGTTCCTGGCCATGGGGTCAGCGTAGCGGCAGCTGTGTGCCCCCTCCTGCGGGCAACGCAGGTTTGGGTCGGGTCAGAAAAAGACTTGACCCACTCGGGCCCGGGATGGACCTAAGACGTAGGCCACAGCAGATCTCGAATGCTTCCTCCTCCTGCCAGCAAGCGGGGGGAAGGGGGGGCTTTTCTTTGAATGCATTTCGCGGCGCTGCTTGGGCTCGGCGTGGGCCAGGAACGGTGTGACGCTGCTCAGTCAGCCAGAAGGAACCAGCGGTCGCCCCAGCACGAAGTACAAAGTTTATAGAGATTAGCCACCGAGCCAGCCATGTCCTTCCGCACGTGTTTAAAACGGAGCGGAAGTGGCCCATTGGCAGGGCATCCTGGCCTCCCTTTGCAGACCCTCCCTGCTGCTCTTTGCCTGAGCTTGCGTTTTTCACAGTCATTTTCACAATATGATTTTTTGGGGGGATGAGGAAGGGATTTTATTGGCGCTAATGAAACCCGCCGGCCTGTTTTATCTCCTGCCAGCGGTGCCGCCTGCAAGCAGGGGCTGGCGCAAGGAGCAAAGCGAGATTTGTCGCTTTGTCGAAACGGGGCTGAATCTGTTCTGGGTTTGCCCCGAGTGGCCAGGGTGGGCTAGGCACAAGCTGCCATGGGTCCTGCTCCCGTTTGGCAGGGGGCAGCCCAGGCTCTGCCGTGTGCCGAGGAGACTGGAGAACAGAGCTCCCCTTTAATAACAGGAGTGAGACCCGAGCTGCTCTGGGGGAGGGTCCCCAGCCCCCTAGCTATGTGCACGGCCTGATGGGAGTCACTGTTTACATTAGTGCGACATTTCCAGCCCCGTGATTTGCATGGACATGGTCGTACCAGGGTAGCGGTGCTGTGGCAAACTGACTCCAGCAGCCAAACCCTAATTCTCCGCCTCCCTCCCCCTAATTTTTCCCAGGCCTTTGCAGCTATAGATTCACTCCAGCTCTCCGCCGGCTGTGGCCTGTAGCTGTGGTTCTGCTGAGCCGAAAAGTAACCGCTCGAACAAGGGGCACAAATATCTCCTGGCTGGGCACCCAGAGGCCGGGGGATGTGGGGCAGGGCTGGGGTTCTATTGAAAGGATCAGGAGAAAAACTGGGGAGTGGGGCTGGCTGGGTTTTGGTTGTTGGCAGGTCCCCTGCCCTGCCCTGAAATAGCCCCGCAGCCTGGCAACTCCGCACTGGGTGCGTGTGGGTGAAGGTTCGCAGAGAAAAGCGCCTGTAAATCCAGCTGTACCCCCCACCTCGGCAAAGAGGGGATCGCGTCCCCACTGCTGGGGAGCCCCACACTCTGCCAGCCCCTGGCAAAGCAGAGTCAGCATTCTAGCAACCCCCCTACACATTCAGAGACCTCTTGCCCCCCTGCACTACACTCAGCAAATCAAGATGTGACACCCCCCCCCGGAGCCAGTTCTGCAACTGCCCCCCCCCTAAAAAAATGACATGTGCCCCCCACCCCAGCAAATAGTACAGCTGTGCACCCCCCAGGACCAATTCTGCAACCCCAGAGCAACTCACCCCTGCACATCCAGATGTATCGCTGCCCTCCTCTGGGACCCCCATCCAGAGTGCCCCCCAACTGTGCAACCCCCCACTCCAGATGTGCTCCCCAACTCCGCAGCCCCCCCAGGGCACATGTTCCCCCCCAGGTTTCCAGCCCCCCCATCTCCCAGTAAAAGCTGACAGCCCCCCCCCTTGCAGCGCTGCCGGTGCCTATGGGTAAAGCTGTCGCTCCCTGCCCCCTCCCCGCTGGAAAGGGGGTTTATTAAAAGGGGGGTGAACGCTCAGGCCCCCCCCCGCCGCCCACAAAAACGCGGCGCCGTCACGAACAGGATTCGAACCTGTGCGGGGAAACCCCATTGGATTTCGAGTCCAACGCCTTAACCACTCGGCCACCGTGACACCCGGCCGGGCCTGCGCCGAGCGCCGCCTAGACAGGCCGGGCCGGCGGGGGGAGCGACTCAGCCCGCCCCCCCAGCACCCCCGGGATCCCCCGCAGGGCCTGCCCCGCCCCCCCGGCCCCGGCCTGCCCCACTGAGCCCCCCCCGGCCCCATAGCCCCCGCGGCCTCCTGGGCCCCACTGAGCCCCCCCGAGTCCCTCAGCGCCTCCCCCCTCTCCTGGGCCCCACATAACCCCCCCTCTGCCCCCCGCCCCTCTCCTGGGCCCCACATAACGCCCCCGTGCCCCACAGCGTCTCCCCCCTCTCCTGGGCCCCGCATAGCCCCCCCGTGCCCCACAGCGCCTCCCCCCTCTCCTGGGCCCCACATAACCCCCCCGTGCCCCACAGCGCCTCCCCTGGGCCCCACATAGCCCCCCCGTGCCCCACAGCGCCTCCCCCCTCTCCTGGGCCCCACTGCCCCCCGCCCATCTCCTGGGCCCCACATAACCCCCCCGTGCCCCACAGCGCCTCCCCCCTCTCCTGGGCCCCGCATAGCCCCCCCGGGCCCCATAGCCCCCCTACATCGCTGGGCCCCACAGCCCCTCCCCCCTCTCCCACATAGCCCCCCCCCGTGCCCCACGCCCCCCGTGCCCCTCCTGGGCCCCCCCGCGCCCCCCCGCCCCAGGCCCCGGCGGCCGGCCGGCAGGGGGCGCGGCGGCGCGGGAAGATGGCGGTGCGGAAGAAGGACGGCGGCCCCAACGTCAAGTACTACGAGGCCGCGGACACCGTCAGCCAGTTCGACAGCGCGCGGCTCTGGCTGGGCAAGAACTACAAGAAGGTGCCGGCCCCCCCCGGGCCCCCCCAGCCCCGGCTCCCCCCGGAGCCCCCCCCGCCCGCCGCCGCCCCCCCCGTTCCCGGCCCCATCCCCGGCTCGGGCCCCCCCGCCCGCCGCCGCCCCCCCCATTCCCGGGCCCTGCCCCCCCCCGGCCCCATCCCCGGCTCCATCCCCGGCTCGCCCCCCCCCATTCCCGGCCCCATCCCCGGCTCGGGCCCCCCCGCCCCACGGCCCCTACCCCCCGGGTCTCCCCCGGCCAGGCCCCCGCCCCCTCCCGCATCCCCGGCTTGGGCCCCCGCTGCCGCCCCCCCATTCCCGGCCCCATCCCGGCTCGGGCCCCCCCGCCCGCCGCCGCCCCCCAGCCCTGGCCCCCCGACCCCTACCCCCCCCGGCCAGGCCCCTGCCCCCACAGCCCCTACCTCCCCCGCACCCACCTATCCCTGGCCCGCTCCACTCGGGCCCCCCCCATTGACCTCTGCCGCCCCCCCCCCGAGCCCCGCCATTGACGCCCCATCTCCCCTCCCCACATCCCCCTGGGGCCCTGCCCATTGGCCCCCCTGACAGCCCCCTCCCATAGCGGCCACAGACAGTCCCCTCAAAGCCGCGCCCCCTCGCCCCACGGGCACCCCCTGCCCCCCCTCCCCATGCCCCACTGACCCCCCCAATTCCGCTGTCAGCCCCCCACTCAGTGCCCACCTCTCGCTGACCCCTGGGCCCCACTGACAGCCGTCAGCCCCTCAGATCCCATTGAATCCCCCCCGGGCCCCGATAATCTCCAAGGCTCCAGTCACCCTTTCCTGCCCCCTCTGTTCCCCCATTCAGTCCCTTCCCCCCTCATCCATTGCAGCCCCCTTTCCAGCTGCTTGGGTCCCCCCTTCCTCCCCCTCATTCGTCCCCTTCAGCCCCACTGACCCCTCCCCCTCCTTCCTCCACCACCCTTAATTCCCTTCCAATCCTCCCCCCAGCTCAGCAGAGGCCTTGCAAGGGTTTGGGGGCTGATCCGATTTGTACACAGCCCGTCCTCTTCCTGAAGGGGGTTTGTTCCCCACCCAACCGCAGCTGTCCTGGGAAGGGGCTCCGGGTCCCCCTTAACCTCCTACCCTGTCCCCTGCGCTTAGGGGCACAGTAGATGCTCTTTCATTCACTCTGGCTGTCAAGCTTGTCCCGTCCCGTCCCTCCGAGGGGGGACCCTGCCCAGCAGCGGAGGACACCCCGTCCCCATCTTTCGCCCAAGTGCCTCTGCCCAGACAAAGGCCGGCCTGTCTCCCGAGAAGCTGAAAATGGAGTGAAAGTTACCGAGAGAACAGGCCCCCTCTGGCTTGGGATCGCTCTTCCCTGATGAACCCATCAGTTCCTCTGCCCAGGAGCTGCAGCGGAGCCGGGCTGCGAGGAGCCTGCTCTTTGTAGGGGCAGCGTTAGTGTTACCCTAGATCAGCCACCTGCCCTGCTGTCTCTCCTGCCGGCCCCACCTGGCTCTTCCAGCCCCCAGTGTCCCGGTCCGGTCGGGTCCCTCCGCTGTCATGCAAAGAGCGTGGGGCTGTGGTTCCCAGGCTGTTACCTTTGACCTTCCGACTGTAGCCAGTGGCTGAGTCACCAGACAGCTCCTGGGTCTGGAGTGACAGGCTGTGACCTGACCCTCACCCGCTCCCTGGGAATTTGCCTTTTCCCACCCCCACAGGGTTGAGCTACTGCCAGAAGCTGGGACTGGCTGACAGGATCACTGGCTAATTGCCCTGTTCTGTTCATTCCCTCAAGCACCTGGCACCAGCCGCTGTCAGAGGATATTGGGCTGGATAGACCATTGGCCTGCCCCAGCGTGGCCGGTCCTATGTCCTTCGCTGCTCCCCTCCCTAGCTACCTTCGGCTAAAAGCTCTGTCCTCTGAGCTGCAGTGCATATGGCTGCATGCCGGGCCACCCCCGGAAATGCATCCGACGAAGTGGGGATTCACTCACGAAAGCTCCTGCTCCAATACGTCTGTTAGTCTATGAGGTGCCACAGGACTCTGCTGCCCCTGAATAGCGTCTCTCCTGCCCTGGCTTGTGGTGAATGCCCGTCTCCTCGGGCTTGTCCCAATCGCTACCGCCCCATGGGGCATTGCTTTGGGTCACCCCAGTGTTTGAGACAAACGCAGCGTATTGATATGGATTATTGCAGTAACGCTGGGGGAACCCAAATGACGGGCTGGGTGCGGGACAGACACGTGGCGAGACAGTCGCTGTCCCGAGGAGCTTACAGTCGTCACAGGCAGAGTGGGAGGAGAAAGAGGCCCAGAGAAAGGTGAAGTAAAGGCCATTCCTCAGGCCAGGGGCAGAAGCCAGTTCCTGTCTGCTGTCCTGCCCACCGGAGCCCGTTGTCCTCAGGGAACAAACCTTTGCAGAGTGCTTTGAAGATGGAAGGGCCAATATGATCGGCTTGTATATTTCTTCGGAGTCTGGGTTCCCGTACAGACACGGGGCCCATGCACCCACTGCTGCCTGCATTAAAAACAGAAATGTGCATAGGCTGACCAAAGTCACCTCCGAGGAGAGGACAGATCACAGCCAGCGCCCCCCTCAGGTTCTCCCCACCTGCTGGGGCTGTGCTGGGGGGCCCGGGGAGCAGTGGGGGTGAGGGTTTCATAGGACACACCTCTTCCCCCAAGGGTTAAGGCGCCTTGCGTTTGTCCAAACTGACTCAAAGGAAGCTGCTGCTGGTCAGGCTTGAGATGGGATACAGGACTGGAAGGATGGCAGACCAGTCCAATATAAGGATTAAGGCCCAGGTCCTCAAGGGTATTTAGGTGCCGAACTGAGATGTTGGCAGCCCTGCAAAGCCCAGCACATCTGGTACCTGTAAACCTAGGCAGAGCACAGACCACCGAGAGAGCGGAAAGAACAGAGCGGTTCGTCCTCCTGCGGGGACGTGGTAGACAAATGACGTGACGAATGGGCTGGCCAAGGTCGAGTGGATGCCTCTCTCCTCCCTCTCGTGTTTGGACAAGAGCGGGGGGAGCAGGGGGGAGTCAGGTGAAACAAAAGCAACACATTGGAAAGCAATGGAAGGAAATATTTTTACTCACAAGGCATAATTAGCCTGGGGAACTCCACGCCACAAGCTCTTGTGGAGGCCAAGAGCTTAGCAGGTTTTCTTTTCCTGTTCCTCTGGCTTTGAGCGCGTCCACAGCTCTATTAGTAGGACAAAAGGGGCCACAAACCTTCCTACTTCAAGGATAACCAGCCTTGGACTGGCCGGGGCTGGGAGAAAACACCCCCCACGGGCCGGATTCCATGACTGGCCGCAAAAAGTTGCTCTCGTCTGTTTTCTGGAGCACTTGTATTGACCGCGGCTGGAGAGGGGACACCGGAGGGACCGGCCCCCTCTGGCAGGGCCAGTGTTCCCAAGGGCTGTTCATTGCCAGTCCGGGGGCGGCGGCCCAGCACGGTAATGGGCTGCGGGCGATCGGTGCCTGGCAGACGCGCCCCCATTGCAGAAAGGTTGTGCCGGGTGGCCCCATGGGTCTCTAGGCACTGGGGGATGGCAAATAAAATCCAGATGCAGGCTGCCAGCTGCGAGGAAGGAGAGAGACAACCGCACGGTCAAGCCCTCTGCTGCTGACCCTCCTTCTTCTAAGGGAACAGCCTGGGTGTCCAGGCCAGCCAGGAGACGGGCAGTCAGGACTCCTGGGTCCCGCTCTGTTACTGAAATAGCCCTCGAGCGCAGTGTGTTACAGCCCCGCTCCGTCCTCTCTTGCTCTTCCCACAGTACATCCAGGCAGAGCCTCCCACCAACAAGTCCCTCTCCAGCCTGGTGGTGCAGCTGCTGCAGTTCCAGGAAGAGGTTTTCGGCAAACATGTCAGCAACGCCCCGCTCACCAAGCTGCCGGTGAGTGCCGTGAGCCGTGCGGGGCAGAGGGGGACGGCCCTTAACGGAGCAGCCCGTCCGCTCGCACACCCCGAGGGGGGGCGGCCTGGGCAAGAGACAGCCTGCTCCGTGCCAGCCGCCATCACCCTGCCACACGGGTTGGTGATGGGGGATTTCTGCCTGTGAAATCCACCCGTGCCGAGACCAGGCTCCCCCCGACGCAGGTCTCAGGGAGGTGCTGCCTTTCCCGTTACCCAGCAGGAGGTGCTGGGATGGGGGCTGGATTGTCAGCGTGCCTCGGAAGTGCCACCCGTGGCTCCGAGAGAGACAGCTTGTGCCCTTTAACCCCTCGCCGGCCAGCCGCCGTCTTCTCCGTCGGCTCAGCCTCTCCCGTCCCCCCCGTCCTTCTATTGCAGATAAAATGCTTCCTGGATTTCAAAGCGGGAGGATCCCTGTGCCACATCCTTGCTGCAGCCTATAAATTCAAGAGCGACCAAGGATGGTGAGTTGCCCTCGTCCCCGCCCGCTTGTCTCCCTGCTCGTGGGGGGTGGGCAGGTCCCCCCCCCCCAGGCTCCCCGCGCACCAGCAGATGCACCTTGCTGGGGCAGTGCTGCCCATGGCTCGCGGACCTTCAAAGGCCATAACGGGGCCAGACTTTGTTCTTGTGAACCTGGGGGTCAAACTAGCCTGGGTGGTGTCTATGGGACGGGGGGCAGCTCTTGGCTCCCAGTTCCGATCCTGGCGGGGGGCATGGATTTGGGGAGGGGATTCAGTAATGAGCTGCGGTGCATGGAGCCCCCCCCGGCGGCTGATTGAATGAGTCTCCACAGAGGCAGCGGGTTGGCTGGCCGGCCCCAGCAGTGGGGTGGGTGCAGTAGGACCCAGTCCAGTGCCCAGCCCGTCGCCACAGGAAGCAGGTGCCAGGCTGTGCTCGCAGACACGTCCGGTGAGAGGAAGGATCCTGTGGATCCAGCGCCCGCCGCCAGCGGGCAGTGCCCGGCCCCCCTCCCAGGGAGTGAAGAGCCCTCCCGTGGCACCGCCACGTGGCTTGGGCTCGGGTGCTGGATCCAGGTGGGGTGTCGTCTCCCATCCCCCAGTCCGGGCCAAGGCAGGGTTGGAAGGGTGGCTGATCCAGGAGGGTGAGCTGTGGCTTTCATGAGAGTCGCTCTTTTCTTCCAATAAGGCGGCGTTTCGATTTCCAGAACCCTTCGCGGATGGATCGCAACGTGGAGATGTTCATGACCATCGAGAAATCCTTGGTGCAGGTAACCGGCCTGGTCCCCCCCCCTTCCATTCGAGTCGCTCCTTGCCCCCCAGCCCCGCCTGGCCCTCACTGCTCCACTTCCCTCTTCCTCCTGCAGAACAACTGCCTGGCCCGGCCTAACATCTTCCTGCACCAGGAGATCGAACCCAAGCTGCTGGGCAAGCTGAAGGACATTATCAAGCGGCACCAGGTAGGTGGGAGCCCGCGGGGCGAGTTCCGTGCCAGGTGGAGGCTGGCACGTCGTGGGCTGAATCCCCTCCCCAAATCCATGCCGCCTGCCTCATCCACCTGGGCGTCCCCGGCTCCAGGGCGCCAGGCCCAGCTTCCGCCGTTTGCCCCGTGCCTCTGACGCTCTCCTGTGATCTCCTTGCAGGGGACGGTCACCGAGGATCGGAACAACGCCTCCCATGTCGTCTGCCCGGTCCCCAGCAACCTAGAGGAGGGTGAGGCGGCAGCACGCGCACTCCTCCCAGCCTCTGTGACCAGGCTGGAGGAGTCTGGGTCTAATCCAGCTCCCAAAGGCTCCCGTTGGCTTCTTTGGGGCCCGGCTGAGGCCATGTGGGTGTCAGAGGCTAGCACTGAGAGCTGAGCGTGAACCTGCGTTCTGGGTCAGCGGGGCTCCGTCTGCAGGGGGGCAGCAGCCTGACTCTGGGGCACAAAGCAGGGTCGGATCCACTGCCAGGCTGCGTGCAGGGAACGGCCCCTATGGGGATTTGCTCTTGGGAGGGGAACAACCTAGAGACCTGCAGGAAAAGGGCTGGTGAACCACGAAGCCAGTAGCTTGTGCTCACAAGGGAAGAGCAGCTGGGCTGATACAGTGAGTGGGAGCAGATGGTTCTTTAATGGCAGCTCTGACACTGAACGAAGTGCCCTAGCAGGGTGCCAGGGGGTCTGTGCTGCTAGAGACACCATCTCTCTGAGGAGGCGACAGACGTGGCCTGACCACGCCTGGTCCTTGGGGAGCCGAGGTGTAGGGTCTGGCTGGGCGATTCAGTTCTGCCTCTGTGAATTGCCCCGGCACTTTCCATTGGCTACAGGACCCTGCTTTTCACTTCCTGTCCTAAAGAGCGCCTGGCACCGCTGCCCGGAGCTGGCGGTGGTGAGGAAGGTGCTGGTGTGTCTATAGCCTTTACCCCCGCGGGCTGGCGGGCAGGCGGGTCTAGATGAAAGAGAGAAGGCTGAAGTCTTAGAATGATTATACAGGAGTTGGTAGCATCCAGGAGGCGTTGGTTTGGTGCTGGAGCTGCGCCCCCGGCTGCCTCTGGGACCCCAGAGGTCCCTCTGTGTCTCACCCCGCCACTCACTCCCCTCTGTGTCTCTCGTAGAAGAATGGGTCCGACCTGTCATGAAGAGAGACAAGCAGGTCCTTCTGCACTGGGGCTACTTCCCGGACAGGTGAGTGGGAGACGAAGGGGAGTGGGCCCCACCTTCAAGAGACCCCCTCAGCCTGGCTGCAGCCCCGGGATGCAGAACTGGGTTCGCACGTTCTCGTTCAGTCTTTGTGTGGCCCCCTGCGGTGGCCCCCAGAGGTGCGTCCTGCACCGTGTCTCTCACAGGGCAGAGGGCCAGGCTGAGCAGCTGCCCTGCGCCATCGTGCTGGGGGCAGCATGGGGAGCTGCATGCGAACCCCTCCAGCGCCTGGCCAGGCCTGCCAAGGGGATGTGCGTGGGATGTGGGGGACACGCAGCCTCCCCCCCACTCCCTGTGTTCCTCCCCCACAGCTACGACACCTGGATCCCTGCGAGTGAAATCGAAGCTTCTGTCGAGGACGCACCCACCCCGGAGAAGCCCCGGAAGGTAACGGGGCTCCCTTGGCTGGGACTTGTGTAAACGGAGCCGGGGCTGGCTCACGACTGGCCTTGGGGGGCCAGTGGGCTCTGGGCCCTGACTCTGGGTTCTCACTGTGTTGACATCAGCAGATTCCTGCACACGCCTGGTTGCTCTGCCTTGGCCTCCTGACGGAACCTCCCCCAATTCCTGTGCAGTCGATTCGGGGTGTCTTAATCGCCCCGTCCCCCGAATGCAGGGCATCTCCACCAAGCTTTCAGGGGGGTTCGTTCTGTTCCCCATGGCACCATTCGGTGCTGAGGGGAACGATCCTTCCCGTCTCCTTCCCCCTCCCCCATGGCACTCACCCCCCAGAACCGGGCCCTTTCTGCCCCTGCAGGTCCATGCCAAGTGGATCCTCGACACGGACACCTTCAACGAGTGGATGAACGAGGAGGACTACGAGGTGACCGACGAGAAGAGCCTCGTCTCCCGCAGGAAGAAAATCTCAGCCAAAACGCTCACTGACGAAGTAAGATCCTAGCTGGGTTCTGTTCCCAGCTCTGGGAGGGGAGAGGGGGCTGGTGGTTAGAGCAGGAGACTGGCAGCCAGGACGCCTGGGTTCTCCCAGCTCTGGAGGGGAGAGGGGGCTAGTGCAGTGGCTCTCAACCTTTTCAGTTGCCTGTCCCCCTTTCAGAGTCTGATTTGTCCTCTGGACCCCAAGTTTCGCCTCCCTTAAAGACGACTTGCTTACAAGATCAGACAAAAAACTACAGAAGTGTCACAGCCGCACTGTTACTGAACAATGCCGTATACGTCTAAAATAAATCGACGGCAATGTAAATCTTGTACTGACATTTCCGTGCGCGGTGTACAGAGCAGTCTGAACAAGTCATCGTCTGTATGAAATTGTAGTTTGTCCTGACTTCGCTAGGGCTTTTTCTGTCGCCTGTTGTAAAACCAGGCAAGTCTCTAGATGAGTTGACGTCCCCCCTGGAACACCTCTCATAGCCCCAGGGGTAAACGTACCCTGGTTGAGAACCACTGCTCTAATGGAAAGAGTAGACAACTGGGTGTCAGGACTCCTGGGTTCTGTTCCTGTCACTGAGTCAGTATGTAGATTTGGACATCCCCAGTATACGCTGTACCAGGCCTGAATGTAAGTACAGTATCTCCTCACTTAACGTTGTAGTTATGTCCCTGAAAAATGCAACTTTAAGTGAAACAATGTTAAATGAATCCAATTGTCCCACAAGATTTAATGTCAATACGGGGGGTTAGGTTCCAAGGAAGTATTTTTGGGGCCGACCAAAGGCGTTATACTGTACACTGTACTGTACTGTGGTGGGGAAGTGCCCCTGGCTTACCCCACACAGGCACAGCCCGCTGCAGGCAAGGGCGCTAGGAAACACCTGTGCAGCAGCAGCGGCAGCTGTCCCGAGAATAGACTCGGATTTTGCCGGGAACGCTCCAGGCCGCCTCTTCCCACCCCCACTCCACCTCCTCCCCGGAGCACGCCACATCCCTCCCCCCAAAGCCCTAAGCGCCGCTAAACAGCTGTTTGGCGGCACTTAGGACTTTCTGGGAGAGAGGGGGAGGAGCGGAGACACAGTGCATCCCGGCTCCTGCCCCTCCCTCCCAGAAAATCGGAAGCTCTGGGAGGGAGGGGGAGGAGGCGGAGAAGCAGAACTTGCGCAATGCTCCCTTGTAAAGTCGCTGCTCTGCCACAGGATCTTACGAGCAGGCAGCCAAACGATGTTCTAAGGGAGCATTGCACAACTTTAAACGAGCATGTTCCCTAATTGAGCAGGGATGTAACATTGAAACAACGTTAAGTGGGACAACGTTAAATGAGGAGTTACTGTCCACATCTAGGAACAGGGCCGGCCCTGCGTGCAGGCTGGGGGCTCTCTCCTGGGAACCAATGACTCTGAAAAAAAAGATGTGGCGGTCGTGGTGGATAATCAGCTGAACGCGAGCTCCTAGTGAAGGGGCCAGAAGGGGTGGTGCGATCCTTGGATGCGTGAATGGGATCTCGAGTAGGGACAGAGAGGTTCTTTTCCCTCTGTATCTGGCACTGGTGCGGCCACTGCTGGAATCCCGTGTCCAGTTCTGGGGTCCACCATTCTAGAAGGATGTTGCCAAAATTGCAGAGGGCTCTGAGACGAGCCACGGGAATGGTTTAAAGGGTTAGAAAACCTGCCTTGTAGTGAGAGGCCCAAGGAGCTCGATGTACTTAGCTTAGCAAAGAGACGGTTCAGAGGTGACTTGATCCCGGTGTGTACGTACCTGCGTGGGGAGGAACTGTTGGCTAACGGGCTCGTTGGTCGAGCAGAGAGGTGTCTCACGCGATCCAATGGCTGGAAGGGGCAGTCGCCAGTTCAGGCCGGAAATAAGGCACTAGATGATCACAGTGATCCCTTCCGGCCTTGGAATCTATAAATCACTCCAGTCTGTGCCTCGGTATCTCCACCTGTGGGAGGGAGGGAGCCGCTGCCTGCATCCGGGGGCACGTGCTAGGCTTTGCCAGCCATTGGGGGCCCTGGGGTGTGGTCCCCCCTTGCAAAGCCAAGCCAGGGCAAATAAACGGCCGGGGGAAGGGTAGCTGGAGCCTGGCCGCCCTCCGGCCCGAGCGGCGTGCAGATGAGCTTCTCTGCCCCCCAGGTGAACAGCCCCGACTCGGACCGGCGCGACAAGAAGGGTGGGAACTACAAGAAGAGAAAGCGCTCCCCCTCGCCGTCCCCGACCCCGGAGGCCAAGAAGAAGAACGCCAAGAAAGGGTGAGGCCGGCGCCAGCCCCCCCCCGGGGATTCTGCCGGGGGGGGACTGGGTGCGTGGCCCGTGATTGCGTGTCTGGACCTGGGGCTTCCGGCAAAGGGGCCCTGGCAGCGCCCGCCCCGGGGCTGGTGAGCTTGGAGCAGGCTGCGCCCCATCAGGCCGTCCGGTGCCCGCTGCAGCCGTCAGCAACGGGCCGTGTTGGGTTTCTCCTTCCCTGCAGCCCGTCGACCCCGTACACCAAGTCCAAGCGCGGGCACCGCGAGGAGGAGCAGGAGGACCTGACGAAGGACATGGACGAGCCCTCCCCCGTCCCCAACGTGGAGGAGGTCACGCTGCCCAAAACAGGTCTGGGCAGCAGTCCCGCCCAGAGCCCGACAGCGCCCCCAGGGGGAGAGGCTGGGAGCTTCCCCACACAGCATGTGCGCCTGCCTCACCCCTTACAGTGCCCCTTGTGGGGGGAGGATGGGACTGGAGTACAGCCCCCATTCCCGCCCCACAGTGCCCCCTGCTGGCAGAGGCTGGAATAGCCGGGACCCACAGCCAGGGCTCCTGTGTCGTGCTGTGTAGTGCCCCCTGCTGGCAGAGGCTGGAATAGCCGGGACCCACAGCCAGGGCTCCTGTGTCGTGCTGTGTAGTGCCCCCTGCTGGCAGAGGCTGAGGCTGGAATAGCCAGGAGCGTTTTCTGGCCAGGCTCAGGGCGAGTTGCTGAGCTGGGGAGGGTGGGCAGAGTCTCTCCAAGGTCGGGGCCTCCCAGTAAAGCCTTTCCCCTTCTCCCTGGTACAGTGAACACCAAGAAGGACTCGGAGTCTGCACCCGTGAAGGGGGGCACCATGACCGACCTGGGTAAGGACCCCCTGAGCATCCTCCCCTCTGTTAGAAGGAGACGGGGCCCCGGCTAGGGCTGGGCCACTTCCGTCTGAAGCCCCCGGCAGTCGCCCTGTGGTGAGCACGGACGGACGCTCCCAGGCGCCTTGGGGCCTGCTCCTGCCAATCCGGGGCAATGTCTCGTTCCCTGCCCCGAGGGGTTAATTTTCCCCGGTGGCGGAGGCAGGCGGAACGAGCTCCATGCTGCGGCCTGGCTGTGTCTGTCCCCAGCTGGGCACCGTAGGAGGGAGGCCGGCGGTCCAGAGTGGGCACAGTTCTTTCCCCCGCTTGGCCTGGGCTCCCTGATCGCTGATCTGTCTCCCTTCCCTTCCCTTCCAGACGAGCAGGAGGATGAGAGCATGGAGACCGCCGGCAAGGTGAGACTGGGGCAGGGGCAGCAGCTTCACCCTCTCTGCTGCCCCGTTCTGCCCTGCACCCCCTTCTGCCCTTCTCCGTCCCGGCCACGCTCGGCCCTGGCACACGCCGCAGCACCTGTCCCCTCCTCCGCTTTCAAACACCCCAGCCCCCTGTCCTGGGAACAGCCTCCCACTCCCCCTTCGAAACGCCCCTTGCCCCCGTTGCTGGACCTGCCTGCGCCCCAGCGGTGGCACCGGGGGGTCTCTGCTGGGGTACCTGGGTTGCAAGGCGCCCCGCAGGGCTCCGAGTGAGAGCCCTGGTTCGGCTGAGACTCCGAAGTCCCTTTGCCGGTGCCCCGCTGGGCGAGAGCTCTGCTCCCGGAGCCGAGGACCGCGCTGGGCTAGCCCTGGTGGAGTTCCCGCCGGGGTGGCAGGGCGGGGGCGAGCATGTGGGGCGCCCCCCTTCCCCCCCGCCCACCTGCGACTGTCTGATTCCAGGATGAGGAGGAAAACAGTGCGGGGAACAAAGGGGAGCAGGCCAAGAACCCGGACCTGCACGAGGACAATGTGACGGAGCAGACTCACCATATTATCATCCCCAGCTACGCCGCTTGGTTCGACTACAACAGGTACCGGGGGGGGCCCTCTCCCCGCCACCCCCTGTTCCGAGACCCGCGGCTCTAACGCTTCCGTCTGTGCTTCTCCCGCAGCGTCCACGCCATCGAGCGCAGAGCCCTGCCCGAGTTCTTCAACGGCAAGAACAAATCCAAGACCCCCGAAATGTAAGGCTGCTCCCCCCCGCCCCATCCGTTAGCCCCCCTGGGCCGGTGCTTTGTGCGTGGCGCTGGCATCGGGTGGCTCCAGGCACCAGCACGCCAAGCACGTGCCTGGGGCGGCAAGCCACGGGGGGGCGCTCTGCCGGTCGCCGCAAGGGTGGCAGGCAGGTTGCCTTCGGCACCATGCCTGTGGAGGGTCTGCTGGTCCCGCGGCTTCGGCGGACCTCCCGCAGGCGTGCCGCCGAATCCGCGGGACCGGGGACCTCCCGCAGGCGTGCCGCCGAATCCGCGGGACCGGGGACCTCCCGCAGGCGTGCCGCCGAGTCCGCGGGACCGGGGACCTCCCGCAGGCGTGCCGCCGAGTCCGCGGGACCGGGGACCTCCCGCAGGCGTGCCGCCGAGTCCGCGGGACCGGGGACCTCCCGCAGCCGTGCCGCCGAATCCGCGGGACCGGGGACCTCCCACAGGCAAGCTGCCGAAGGCAGCCTGCCTGCCGTGCTTGGGGTGGCAAAATACCTAGAGCTGTCCCTGGCTGCCAGAGTCAACACTGAGGGATGGCCTGTTGCAGGGAGAGGGGAGTGGCCCCAGGCCAGGGGTGGGTTTGGTTTCTGGGGCTGTGGAAGCGAGGGGCTGAGCGTGCCGGGTGAGCAGGCACCGGATGGAGCATTGCAGGCTGGGAGCTGTGGTCCCCATAGGCCCCCGAGCCCTGTGAAAGCTGCGGGTGTTGGCGCTCTCCAGGCAGCTGAGCTGGGCGTGAAACGAAACTGGTGGGTGGGGAAAGAACTGGGACTTGCTTCTGTTCCCGGCTCGGAGCAGAGCATGGTCTAGTGGTTAGAGCTGCGGGGGGGAGGGCTAAGGAGCCAGGACTCCTGGGTTCTGTTTATTACTCTGGGAGTGGAGTGTGGTCTAGTGGTTAGAGCAGGGGGCAGGACTGGGAGCCAGGACTCCTGGGTTCTGTTGTTTGCCACTAACTCACTCTGTGACCTCGGTTGAGTCACTTGGCCTTTGTGCCTCAGTTTCCCCGTCTGTTGAGGTGGGGGGGGGATAGTGATGCTGACCAAGCGCATGAGTTTGAGACCCCCCCTCCCCTCCAGCGCGAAGTCTGTTACTGAGCCTTGTGGGTTCTGAACGCAGAGTGATGCCGGAGCTCCCACCCGCCCTGCTTCGTGCTAACCCTCCCCTCTCCCCAGATACCTGGCTTATCGCAACTTCATGATCGACACCTACCGGCTGAACCCCCAGGAGTACCTGACCTCCACCGCCTGCCGCCGGAACCTGGCCGGGGACGTCTGCGCCATCATGCGGTGGGTTGGGCGGCAGAGCGACCGCCAGGCCGGGGTGGGGATGGGGGGAGCGAGGTGGCATCCGTCTCTCCCGCTGGCACAGCGCAGCCGGGGGGCTGAGCCGGGGGGCTGGGGCCGGATCTAACCCGCTGCTGTCTGCAGGGTCCACGCCTTCCTGGAGCAGTGGGGGCTGATCAACTACCAGGTGGATGCGGAGAGCCGGCCAACCCCTATGGGACCTCCCCCTACGTCGCATTTCCATGTCCTGGCCGACACCCCGTCGGGGCTGGTGCCGCTGCAGCCCAAGACGCCCCAGGTAGGGCGAGAAAGCGAGAATCTCTGCCCCCGTTGGAGGGGGCGGCTCGTCCCTTCCCCCCTTCGGTTCTGCTGCTGTGCTCTGATCAGGGCCCCTCTGTGTGTGGGCGGCAGCGCCTCCCACTGGGGCAGGAGAGCGTTGATCTGTGGGATACGCGTCACCCCTCAGTCCCTGTCTGAGCTGGGGAGCAGGCGCGCTCACCGCGACCTTGTCTGTCCCCTCAGGGTCGCCAGGGCGACAGCGACGCAAAGGCCGGCCGCAAGAGCAAAGAAATCGAGGACCTGGTCCCGGAGGCGGCGAAGGCGAAGCCCGAGCTGGTAGGTGGACTCCCGGGAATCGTCTCTGCAGGGGGGAAGGCGAGTGGCCCCGTGGGGGCGCTGGCAGGAGTGCAGCAGCAGGGGGCACGTGGATTCCTCGCTGTGTCCTGGAGAGCTGCGGAACTCACCGCCGCAGGAGGCTGCGGAGTTCAGCAGGGGGCTAACTGGTGGTGGGGAGGGTGGGGGTCATCAGGCTTGAGGGGCTGAGCTGCTAGGGGGTCAGGAAGGAATTTCTGCCCCTGGACAGCCCAGCAGGGGATATTTGCCTCTGTCTCTGAAGCATTGGGCTGCTGCTGGGATGGGATTGTAGACAAGTGAGTGAGGTTTGGGTGACAGGACCTTCCAGTGCCTAGAGCTGGAACCTCAGTCAGAGCCCCCGACCCCGGGAGCAGCAGCAATACGGGGCAGAGGCAGGGAGCGCTGGCCCATGGGCCGAGCCGTTGGGAGTCAGCCGCTAGGTGAAAGTGGGGCGAGAGGCCGGCATAGGGGGCCTCACCGCCCCCTCCTCTCTCCGCAGCAGACCTCGGCCTCCCAGCAGATGCTCAGCTTCCCCGACAAGGGCAAGGAGAAGCCGACGGACCTGCAGAACTTCGGCCTGCGCACGGACATGTACACCAGAAAGAACGTCCCTTCCAAGGTAGGCGCGGGCAGTGGGCGGCTCCCTGCCCCCCCCACCCCGGGGCTTGTCGTCGCGCCGCCGTCGCCCGCTCTCACCCCCGCCGTCTCCTCTCCCCGCAGAGCAAAGCCGCCGCCAGCGCCACCCGGGAGTGGACGGAGCAGGAGACGCTGCTGCTGCTGGAGGTGAGAGGGGAGGGCTCTCGGGGGGTCCCCGTGGTGCTGGGCTGGCACCAGCCAAGCCACCCCTCTGGCGCCCTGTCTCCCCCTCCCCCTGCAGGCCCTGGAGATGTACAAGGACGACTGGAACAAGGTGTCGGAGCACGTGGGCAGCCGCACCCAGGACGAGTGTATCCTCCACTTCCTGCGCCTGCCCATCGAGGACCCCTACCTGGAGGACTCGGAGGCGTCGCTCGGGCCCCTGGCCTACCAGCCCATCCCCTTCAGCCAGTCGGGCAACCCCGTCATGAGCACCGTGGCCTTCCTGGCATCCGTCGTGGACCCCCGCGTGGCCTCCGCGGCGGCCAAGTCCGCTCTCGGTAACGCCCTGCCCCCGCTCGGAACCCCAGTGCCCGGCCCGCGGGTCAGTCCCAGCCACGCTGGCTTAGCCAGGCGGCATGACCCAGGCCCGGGCCGTCTGGTCACCTGAGAGCCGTCGAGCCACCCCCTGGGAGCCGTGCCTGGCCCGAGGAGACGCTGGTGGGGCAGGGGGAACGTCCACGGGCTCAGAACGGTGTCCAGTCCATTATCCTGGCACCCGGCCCACCAGGCAGGGCACATTACTCGGCCCGGCCCCTCCCCGGGGACCCCAGGGCATAGGGGGACGGATGGAGGGCCAGTGATCTGACCCGGGGCTGTGCTCGGCAGAGGAGTTCTCCAAGATGAAGGAGGAGGTGCCCACGGCGCTGGTGGAAGCTCACGTCCGCAAGGTGGAGGAGGCGGCCAAGGTTACGGGCAAGGCCGACCCGGCCTTCGGGCTGGAGAGCAGCGGGATCGCGGGGACCACGTCCGACGAGCCGGAGAGAATAGGTGAGGGGGGCGAGCGAGGCTCCTTCCGCGCCTTGGCCCGTGAGGCGCCCGCCATCTCGCCTCCGTCGGACGCTGCTCCGTGCGCGGCGAGTAGGAAGGGTAATGAGCGAAGAGGGGAGGAGCCACAGGAGACCAGAGCTGGCCTGGCCTCCGGTCTGGAGCTCACCCTCAATCGGCTGGCTCAGGGTAAGGGACCCCGTCGTCACCACCGCCTCCCTCCCATGTGCACGCGAGAACCCCCGCGGGACCCAGTGGCGGGGTCAGGATCCGGCCATGGGGCCTTTCCCCACTAGGGGGCGCCAGCTCCCATCTGCCCCCGGGACGGGGGACTGGCTGGCACGGGGGAAGGGGACACGGGGCCTTTCCCCTCTAGGGGGCGCCAGCTCCCATCTGCCCCTGGGACGGGGGACTGGCTGGCACGGGGGATGGGGACGCGAGGCCTTTCCCCACTAGGGGGCGCCAGCTCCCATCTGCCCCCGGGACGGGGGACTGGCTGGCACGGGGGACGGGGACACGGGGCCTTTCCCCACTAGGGGGCGCCAGCTCCCATCTGCCCCCGGGACGGGGGACTGGCTGGCACGGGGGATGGGGACACGGGGCCTTTCCCCTCTAGGGGGCGCCAGCTCCCATCTGCCCCCGGGACGGGGGACTGGCTGGCACGGGGGATGGGGACACGGGGCCTTTCCCCACTAGGGGGTCTGGCTCCGATCTGGCCGTTGGGCATGGGGACGAGCTGGCTCGAGGCAGGGCATGGGCCACGGGGCCTTTCCCCTCTCAGTGAGCCTGGCCCAGGCTGGGCAGTGGCTGGAAGCCCCCCCGTCTGTGTCAGCAAGTCGCCTGACTCGGGCCTGCGCTCCGGGGCTCCGAGCAGCAGCGCAGACGTTCCCACGCGGGTCTGTGAGCCCCCTCCCCTCGCTGGGCCTGGGGAGCCCGCGTGGAGTCTGCGCGGCTGGTTTTAGCCCCGGCGTGAGCCCAGCTGAGACTTGCCGCTGGGGAGTGCGGGGCGGCCTCTGTGCAGTGAGCTGGCCGGGTCTCGGTCCAGCAGCAGCGCAGAATCCGCCCCTGGCCTGAATGCAGCCCGGAGCTGTGCGCTGGCGCCCCAGGCGGCCCCATGCCCTTTAGCGCATCCTCTCCCCCCTCCATCGTTGTGACTGTCATTGCTGGGGGGTGGGGGGAGCCCTGCGTTCACGCTCTGACCTGCCTGTCTCTGTCTGCCCCCCACACCCCAGAGGAGAGCGGCGCTGACGAGCCGCGGGCCGACGCTCAGCCGGTGGAAGAGAAGAAGGAGCTGAAGGTACAGAGGGAAGGGACCCCACCCTGTGCCTTTGGGGGGGAGCCCTGGGGGGCGTGGAGCTGGGGGGAGCGAGGGACGGGGAAGCGTGAACCACTGGGGTGACAGATCCCCCCACCCCTTCATGCCCATTGGCCTCTCCGTACAGGGCTGGTCCTGTCTGGCTGGGGGGCGCGCTGCCTGCAGTGGGGCGGCCGGGGGGCGTGCTGCCTGCAGCGGAGCGGCCGGGGGGCGTGCTGCCTGCAGCGGAGCGGCTGGGGGGCGCGCTGCCTGCAGCGGGGCGGCCGGGGGGCGCGCTGCCTGCAGTGGGGCGGCCGGGGGGCGCGCTGCCTGCAGTGGGGCGGCCGGGGGGCGCGCTGCCTGCAGTGGGGCGGCCGGGGGGCGCGCTGCCTGCAGTGGGGCGGCCGGGGGGCGCGCTGCCTGCAGTGGGGCGGCCGGGGGGCGCGCTGCCTGCAGCGGAGCGGCTGCGCCCAGGAGGGCTGGGGCAGGGGGGAGCTCTCGTTCCATCGGGGCAGACCGGAGGACTCTTTGCATCAGTCCCATCCCTCCCTCCGTCCAGGAGCCCCGGGAAGCAGGCGCGGAGGAGGAAGCGAAGGAGAAGCTGGGCGAAGCACCCAGGAAAGAGGAGGAGAAAGGCAAGGAGGGGGACAGCGAGAAGGAGTCGGAGAAGGGCGACGGTGACGGCATGGGTGAGCGCCGCACGGCCGGGCAGAGCAGGAGGCGAACGCGCCAGATCCGGTCTCGCGGGGGGATGGGTTCTGCCGAGCCAGCAGCCTCTGCTCAGGAGAGGCCAGCGCTGGAGGGGGCTGCGAGTCGGGATTGAGGGGCACTGGCAGAGCTGGGGGAGGGGAGTTTGCATGTGGCCGCTGTGGCAGTGGGGCAGGTTTTCCCCCTTCCCTCCCCACATCTCAGCAGTGCCAGCGCCAAACCTACATTTCCCTTCCCCGCCCCCCAGCGGGCCCAGCCCCACTCGCCCAGGGGGGCAATGGCAGCAGCACCCAGCCCTCATTCCCCACCCGTCTCTCTCCCCTGGCCCCAGCCGAGAAGGAGAAGGAGCCCAAGGACGGCCAGGAGGAGCTGCCCAAGGACCTGGCTGAGGCAGAAGGGGAGAGGAAGACCAAGGTGGAGCGAGACATCGGCGAAGGGAACCTGTCCACCGCAGCCGCTGCTGCCCTGGCTGCTGCCGCCGTGAAGGCCAAGGTGAGGGGCCAGGACCGGCCACGCCCCTGCTCTGATCCCAGCGCCCCATGGACAGGGCTGAGCTGGAGGGATTGGCTCGGAGCCTAGGCTGAGCCAGACCCCATTTCTATAACCACTAGACCCCACTCCCCTCCCAGAGCCGGGGGAGAACCCAGGAGTCCTGCCCTCAGCCCCCTGTGCTCTAACCCACCAGCCCCACTCCCCTCCCAGAGCCGGGGGAGAACCCAGGAGTCCAGGCTCCCAGCCCCTTTGCTCTAACCCACCAGCCCCACTCCCCTCCCAGAGCCGGGGGAGAACCCAGGAGTCCTGCCCTCAGCCCCCTGTGCTCTAACCCCCACTCCCCTCCCAGAGCCGGGGGAGAACCCAGGAGTCCTGCCCTCAGCCCCCTGTGCTCTAACCCACCAGCCCCACTCCCCTCCCAGAGCCGGGGGAGAACCCAGGAGTCCTGCCCTCAGCCCCCTGTGCTCTAACCCCTAGACCCCACTCCCCTCCCAGAGCCCGGGAGAGAACCCAGGAGTCCTGCCCTCAGCCCCCCTCGCTCTAACCCACCAGCCCCACTCACCTCCCAGAGCCGGGGAGAGAACCCAGGAGTCCTGCCCTCAGCCCCCTTTGCTCTAATCCACCAGCCCCACTCCCCTCCCAGAGCCGGGGAGAGAACCCAGGAGTCCTGCCCTCAGCCCCCTGTGCTCTAACCCACCAGCCCCACTCCCCTCCCAGAGCCAGGGGAGAACCCAGGAGTCCTGCCTCCCAGCCCCCCCTGCTCTAACCAGTTGCTCTCCCTTTGAATCCCGGGGGGCGGATGAGCACCAGGAAAGCACCCAGGCTCCCCCCTGCCACGGTGGCTTCCTCCCTTCCTGTCCCTGGCTCGGAAATGCCCCATGGTCGTTCCTCTGCTGCCCTAGTGGAGGTTCTGAGCTGTCGTGCCAGAGCCCTAACCCGCCCGTCCTTCCCCTGCTCCGCCCCGTGCAGCACCTGGCCGCGGTGGAGGAGCGCAAGATCAAGTCCCTGGTGGCCCTGCTGGTGGAGACCCAGATGAAGAAGCTGGAGATCAAGCTGCGACACTTTGAGGAGCTGGAGACCATCATGGACCGGGAGCGCGAGGCAGTGAGTGAGGCCCCGGGGGTGCACGGATCCCTCCACCCCACACAGAGCGCGGAGATGCAGCCACCTCTGGGGTGGGGCACAGCTGTTTATATAGGATCACCCACTGCTGAGATGCAGCCACCTCTGGGTGGGGTATGACAGCTGTTTAACCAATCACACATCAGCGTGGCATGACACTGCAGGTTAGGAAGTGAAGAAAGAATCGGTGTCGAAGGGACTTTTAGTGGAGGTCGTAGCTGATGGGGCTTGGGGAAGGGATCGGACCCTGTCAACTGCAGTACAAGCCTCTGCCTATGCCCTGGTGACGCCGGAGTCTGATCCAATCTGGGGCCTGGTGATCACGGCAGTGGGGCTGTGGGAAGTGAGGGGCTGTGGAGAGCCTGGATCCTGGATTGGGCAGAGTAAAGGGGGGGATCCCGATGACAGAAGGACCCATACAGGGCGTGCAGGCAAGGGGGGTGGCCGGGGAGGCTGTCCAGGGGCAGTGCCACACGACCCTGGCCCGAGTGACCGGCGGGTGCCCTCTCTGCAGCTGGAGTACCAGAGGCAGCAGCTCCTGGCAGACCGACAGGCCTTCCACATGGAGCAGCTCAAATATGCTGAGATGCGCGCCAGGCAGCAGCACTTCCAGCAGATGCACCAGCAGCAGCAGCAGCCGCCGCCTCCGCCCCTCCCACCCGGCTCCCAGCCCATCCCGTCCTCCGGGGCTCCCTTAGCGCCAGCCGCCCACTCCATGCCCGTGGCCCAGGCCCCGGGGGCGCCGACCGCGGCCAGCCTGGTGCCCCAGGCCAGCCTGGCTCCAACGGAACAGATCGGCCAGGCGGTGCCGGCCACGCCGGGGGCTCCGCACACAGTACCGGCTCAGCAGGGACAGACCCCTGCCGGCCCTCACGGTAAGTGGCCTCCCGCCAGAAACCGGGTACAAGCTGGCCTGTGGGACCACCGTGCCCCCTTTGACTGTCTGGCTCAGGGTCCCTCTCGCCCTTTCTCATTGCCTGCAGCGTAGGGGGGGAGGAGAGAGGTGGACTCACAATGCCACGGTCCCTTATTTTATACACTCAGTTCACATGCCAGGAAGATACTGGCTCGGAAACGGAATCAAGCATCGGGTGTCATGGGGTGCCCGGCTGCAGCAGATAATGACACGGTCCCTACTGGTAAATTGCAGGGGGGATTTGATTTAAACCAAATTGATTTAAATCATTAGTCAGGAAGACTTGATTTAATCATGGATTTCTACATAAAAGTGCATTCTTGGTGGTGGTTATAACCTTACTACATATTCTTCACAACTCAGAGGTAGCTGTAGCTCTCATGTTTAGAAGGTACACACGATCCACTTTTAAACAGTGGTTTAGTTTGAAAACTTTTCAGATCAGTTTTACAGCTATATCAGGAAATGAATGATTGTTTGGTTATTTCATTTACCAAAGGTAATTGACGCAGATATTTATGAAGTCATTGGGAGGTGAACTATCTCCAATTCTACAGGTTAATCTTTAATATTTGAAGGATTTTCTTGACATGCTCCATTAGGAGGAGAACATCACCAGACAGACATTTAAATTGTTTTATTGAACTAAAACAACAACATTAAGTATTCTGGATTTTTTTCTTCAACAGCAAACATATAATATTTTAACAAAACAAGCATATGTCCCTCGCTTCTCACATTGATCTCCAGATCTATTCCGCCCCCAACCATCTTCTATTCATTGAACTTTTTGAAACTTTGCACTTTTAGGGAGAGGAAAGAGATTGACTTTGTGTACACAAATTTCCAGAGGTACAATAGGGATGAGGTCTGTTATTTCTCACCTCTCTATATTATTTCTTTAAAAACAGTTTTGCTGTTAACAAGCACGTTATCTCTGGAGACACAAATCCACAGTCTGAGAACTGCAAAACTAAGCATCTCTGAGCACTGAGTCCCATTGGGTAGATCGAAATCTATACAAAAGCCCCTGGAACCCCATAAGAAGCCTGTGGAACCCTAATCCATGAACTATTGGGACTCATTTGCAAAACTTTTCTTAAACATTATATGACTATTTTGTCGCATACTATAGAATTAGAATTTACAATCCCTATTCCATGCTGAGAGATCTCTGAGCTGTAATGTATCTATCCTAATTAAAACTGTCGATAGGTTTTTTCCTCAAAAAGCATTTTATCAAAAAAATCCAATTTAAATTTTAAAAAATGTGATTTTTATTTATTTTTTTTAAATCATTGATTTTTATCCACGCTGCTAAATCATAAATCTGTTTCCAGTCCCTTGCTCGCCAGTGGCTGCTGCTGGTCACTTAACACCCGTCGGGGTGTCGGCCAGCTGCCTTGTTGCCACTGGGGAACCAGCCGTGGGCGTCTCCCAGACCCACGGCAACAACCAGGGAGCAGAATCTCCCGACTCCCTGTACGATGGGGGTGTGCCTGTGTGACAGAACAAGGAGATTCAGCAAGTCCTGACTTTTCATGGGATACCTTACAAGGCTCCTCTGTATGAAACATCACCGTGGGTCAGGACCCTGTTTTAATGGGGTCGCCAGGGCTAAAGCCCTGGTATCGGGACTCAGGTTACAGGCCCCCTTTGGCGGTGGTCCCCCCCCCTCCCCCACCTGAGGTGGTGAGGCTCAGGCTTTGCACACACACACCCCACCCCCCCGAGGGTGGCAGGACTCGGGCAGGCTCAGGATTTGGTCCCCCCTTCTGGGGTCGGGCAGTAATGTTTGTTGTCAGAAGGGGGTCGCGGTGCAGTGAAGTTTGAGATCCCCCATATCACACCATAGAGCAGAGCAGTGGTGCATACCTGGGTACAGGTGCTATTTTGAGGTACAGGATGTTCCCTCTGAGGCTTGGGGGTGCCGGGAGGAGGCAGGCCCTCCCTGCTGCCCCTAAGCCTCCCGCCCCGCCTCCCAGCAAGAGGGATTGGACGCTGAGTCTGCCTTGTGGGGCCGGGGCCAGCCATAGAGGAGGATTAAAGGGCCAGGACTGCGCTGCCGCATGTAACCCCGTGTCGCTGGTTTCTCTCTCTCTCCAGCCCAGCCTCCGTTCCCTGGCCAGCAGCCCTCCTCTCAGATGCTCCCCGGGACGGTTGGAGTGAGCTGCCACCCCGGCGTGCCCGGTAATCTCCCGGCGGCTCCGCCTTTCGGAATACCTCCATCCATCCCATTTAGCATGGCTAGTAACGTAGCAGACTCCATCAGTATTAACCTCCCCGCTAACACGCCCGCTCATCCAATGCATGGTAACCTCCCGTGCGGCATGCTGGCCGGGGGCGCCCTGGCCCCGCCTAACCTGCCCGTCACCGTGTCTAGCGCGATGCACCCTAGCATGCTGACGACCAACGGACCGCCGCTCGCCGCGCCTGCCTTGCCTCATGTCTCGGGACTGGCCTCGGCAGCTGCCCAAAGTCCAGCCATTGTGGCGGCCATGCAGGGCAGTCTCCTTCCAAACGCCGCCCTGGCACCAGGTGAGACTCCGCAGCAGGGCAGGGGGGGCGCTAAGGCCCCGAGCGATGCCACTGTCTGCTTGGCCGTTCGGTGGCTCCCTCCGCAGGGCAGGGTTGGGGGGCGCTGTGGGCGGGGAAGCCTGCCTGGCCACTGCCCAGCTCTGTGCCCGCCTGCCCCTGCACGTTCTGCTGGCTGGCGAGGGAGGTGAAGACCCCTCGCTATTCACCTCCATCCCCTCGTGACGTGCGCCGGGTGCAGGCTGGAGGGCTGCTGCGACCCCCCCCCTTCTGCTATCCAAAGTTGGGGCGCTGCAACCTGTCAATTCTCTCCTGCAGACCAGGGCCCCCCTCTGCAGACGGACCCCATCGCACCCAGCACGGCCACCCCGGTCCCACCCACGCAGTGAGGCTGCCCCACCCACCGCCCGGAGATGCCACCCGACAGGACAAAAACCTTCGCAACCTGTAAAACCTGCCTGGGATTGTTTGGGATGAGGGAGGGGGGTGGGGATTTCATTGGTTTCAAAAAACACATTGATCACGGGGTTAAAAAGGAATCGCCCGTGTTCAGCCCTCAGTCCCGCTGTGTCTGTCTGTCCTGCCCCCTCGCTGCCACCCCCGGGCTTTTTTTGTATCCGATCGTCCCGAAACTTTTATTTAAATGCGCTGAGAACCACCTCTGACAGCGCTGAGGGGCCTGCTGGGGCGGAGGTGATGGCTATTTATAGAAGGCTCTGAATTTACCTGGGTCCTGGGCATTTAAAGCTCTCGTGTCTTCTCTCTTTTTTTTTTTAATAATAAAAATAAAATAAAAATTCCAGGTTCCCCGGGGTTGGGGATCTGTCTGCCCGGGATGGGGAGGGATGGATGGAGTCCCCTGTCCCCTCCATGCAGTGTCCCTTGGGGGCATGTGTCCCCATCCGTTGGGTGTGCAGAAAGCAGGATTCACCCTCAGGCTCCCACCCCCTTTCCCAAAGCAAACGTGACTGCAGGGGACGATTCCCCTGGAGTTGGAGGTCATGGGACCCACGTGTGCTCAGTGACCTTCCGGCTGTGGTGACTTCTTGGTGGTTAATTCTTCCTAGTTCTATGGACTCGGGGTGTCTCGGTGAGCCTAAGACAGCATAACAATCAGGGGAGGACTGGGAGAGAACCTCTAAACATCCAGTGGTCTGCCCTCTGCCACCGAGCTGGCAGAAACAACGAGGAGTCCGGTGGCGTCTCAAAGACTAACAGATTTATTTGGGAATAAGCTTTCATGGGTAAAACCCCACTTCTTCAGCTGCATGGAGTGAAAATTACAGCTACAGGCGTAAATATCCTGGCACACGAAGAGAAGGGAGTTACCTCACAGGCGGAGAACCAGTGCTGACAAGGCCAGTTCAGTCAGGGTGGATGTGGCCCACTCCCAGTAACTGATGAGGAGGTGGCAATTCCAGGAGAGGCAAAGCGAGCCAGCCACTCCCAGTCCCTGTTCAGGCCCAAACTGCTGGGGTTAAATTTGTAAATGAATTGCAGCTCGGCGGTTTCTCTCTGAAGTCTGTTTCTGAAGGTTTTTTGTTCAAGAATAGTGACTTTTAAATCTGTTCTAGAATCTCCAGGGAGATTGAAGTGTTCACCCACTGGCTTTTGTACGTTACCATTCCTGATGTCCGATTTGTGTCCATTTATTCTTTTACGTAGGGACGGTCCGGTTTGGCCAATGTGCATGGCAGAGGGGCACTGCTGGCACATGATGGCGTATATCACATTAGTAGCTGTGCAGGTGAATGAGCTCCTGGTGTGGCTGGGTCCTCTGATCTGTTGCTAGAGTAGATATGGGGACAGAGTAGGCAACAATGTTTGTTACAGGGATTGGTTCATGGGTTAGTGTTTCTGTGGTGTGGTGTGTAGTTGCTGGTGAGTTGTGGGGTTGTCTGTAAGCCAGGGCTGGCCTGTCTTCCAAGGTCTGTGAGAGTGAGGAATCGTTTTCCAGGATAGGTTGTAGATCGTTGATCATGCGCTGGAGAGGTTTTAGCTGGGGGATGTATGTGATGGCCAGAGGTGTTCTGTTGTTTTCCTGCTTGGGCGTGTCCTGTGGTAGGTGACTTCTGGATACCCATCTCACTCGTCATTCTGTTTCCTCACTTCCCCAGGTGGGTATTGTAGTTGTAAGAACGCCTGATAGAAAGTGTTTGTCTCAGGGATTGGAGCAAATGGGGTTGTATCTTAGAGCTTGGCTGTAGACAATGGATCGTGTGGTGTGTCCGGGATGGAAGCTGGAGGCCTGTAGGTAAGTATAGGGGTCAGTAGGTTTCCGGTATAGGGTGGTGGTTGTGACCATCACTTGTTTGCACTGTATTGTCCAGGAAGTGGAGCTCTTGTGTGGACTGGTCCAGGCTGAGGTTGAGGGTGGGGTGGAAGTCGTTGAAATCCAGGTGGAATTCTTCAAGGGCCTCCTTCCCGATGTCATCAGTGTAGCGCAAGAGGAGGGGCGTTAGGGGGCGAGAGCCGAGGAAGCGTTGTCCATCAACGGTGAGGCCGTGCGGGTGCCCAGATTGTCCCGAATCTGAACTGGTCGTGGGTGAGGACAGAGTCACACAGCTCAGCCACGGGGTTTTTACCCACCGACGCTGCTGCCCAGATAAATCAGTTAGTCTTTAAGCGCCTCGTATTGGTGGACACACCCTAACACGGCTACCGCGCTGAGCCTGAGCTGGCAGAAGTTCGGTGAGGTGGGGCCCCCTGCTGCTGGCTGTCGCCGCCCCCCCCAAGGGCTGGGCTTAGGCACAGGCTTGTATTTTACAGCTTCCCCGAGGCTCTGCAAAGCCGCAGGAATCGGGAAGGCCGAGCTCTGAGCCTCTCTCCCCTCCCTGGTACAAGGGCCGTGTACCCTGCTGGCCCTGGGCGGCCCTTGCTAAGGGCAGGGGGCTCCCCCCTCGGTGCAGGGGGCTGGCCTGAGGCTTACAGTGCGGCCGTGGGGGGGTGCTATGGCCATGTCCCCTCTGCACGGGGGGGGGAATCTCGCTTTGGCAGTCGGTGGGAGTGGTGCGGGTGGCACTAGGTGCTGGAGGGCAGGGGCAGCGGGCTGGCTTAGAGACCGGGCACCGAGCTGGACTGGGCCTCACTGGGCCAGTGGTACTGGCTGCTCCGCCAGCTCCTCGGCCGATGCTGCTGGTGTAGAACGGGAGGCAGAACGGAGCCAAGGGCTGGGAAACCACAAGCAGCTTGGTCAAGAGAAGGGCAGGAGGGGAGTGGACCCCCGTCTGCAAGGAGCCCCAGGGCACAGGGCTGCTTAGCAGGGGGCTTGCTGCTCCGGCTGGCAGAGCAGGGCCCAGGGGTGGTGAGCGGAAGTCAGACCAATTGCAGCTAGCGAGGAGCATTGCCCGGGGGGCTGGCTTGGTGGGGGCTGGGCTGGGGTCTCTGGTGCCTGGTAGCTTTTTCCTCCTCAAAAAGTTCTGCAGGAGTTGGGGGCCGCAGGTCGTTCTCTGGCTTGGCAGGCGGGCGGGAGCCAGCCGGGCACTTCTCACCTTGGGCTGGGAAGCAAACAGTGCAGGGGGGGCCCTGGACCGGGGGGGGGGGTGTGGCAGGGGAGACGGTGCCCATCGCCTACCCGGCCCTGGGCTGGTTTAACGGGAGGAGCCGTCCAGGGCATTTCTCACCTCCCTCTGCCTGGGGGGATGGAGCTGTGGATGAGGGGCCGGGGCCCCCAGCAGCCAGGGATCAGCACTTGGGGCTAGGATCAAAGCCCCGTGGGCCCCATGGGGCTGCTCCAAGTGCCCAGACTGACATACTGCTTCCTGTGCGAGTTCCTCCCTCAGCCCTTGCACCACGAGTTAACCCAGGGCAGTGCCAGGCCATGGGGCACTGCTGGCTTTATGAGGGGCTGCAGCACCCACCCTGCTGCGGGGGAAGTGGTTGGGGGTGCTGGGAAGGTGTTTTCCCTCCATGTAAGGTGCTGGCTGCAGGGACGCGGTGCCTGGGAGGCTCCCGGCGCTGGCCAGGCTAAAAATAGCCACTGCTGGGAAACATCAAACCCGCTGGAGCAGAGCGGCAGGAAACGCACTGCAGGCCTGGGCTGTGCCGGGCAGCTGGGCAAGGGGCTTTGTGCCTCAGTTTCCCGCTGTAAGATGCATGGGGGGTAATGGTGCCGGTGATGCCAAGCGGGTAGTGACACACACCAAAGGAGGGCAGGAGCCCCACGGCGCCGCCCCCCCACACGCTGCTGTTCGTAGACGTGACACCACCTCCACCCCAGGAGCTGCAGGATTATTGTTGGGGGGGGTGAGGGCCTCCCTCCATAACCCCCTATTTAATCGCCCCAGTCGCTGCTTGCCAGGGGCAGTGTGTGCCCCCCACCCCCATGCAGCAGGTCACTGGAGCCAGGTAACCCCCCACCCCCTCCCAGCTGTGGGCCACTCTCACCCCTGCCCCTCACCAGCCATTTTAATTCCATGGCCAGCCAGTGGGTCTGCTGTGCAGGGCAGGGTCGCCCCCAGGGGGGTAGGGGTGAGATCAGGGGTTGCTGCTTTATGCACCTCTACTCCATTACTCAGCTTAGCCTGGCTGTGCGGCCTAGTGGGCAGAACACACCCCTGCCCAGTCCCAGCTCTGCTAGTCCCCCTCTGTGCCTCGGTTTCCCCACACCATTGTAAAGGGCTCTAGGAGCCAGTGTTACTCTAGGCAGGGGCCAGGGGTGTCCTCACCCCCTTGACCCAGCACCCACCCTTGCTCCTTCCCCCCCAGCAACCCCCATTTGTCCCTGTTAATCTTATTCAGAAGTTGGCTGAGAGAGACCCCAAGGCTGGGGGCTCTTCGATGGAAGGAACCCCCTTCCCTCAGGCCACTGCCTCCTGCTCAGCTACCCGGGCACGTAACAGGTGCATTTTTCCCAGAACCCATCTGCGGATCCCTTCTCACCCTCCCGCTCCCTTTCCAGGAGCTGGGTTCAGCCCCTGCCCCCCGCTTTCCACACAGGGCCAAGAGCCACCACTTTCCAAACCGTTTATTAGTGAAAGCAGCTGGAAGGAGAAACTGAGCACTGCTGCAGGGGCTAGAGGGGGGGGGAGAACCCCAGAAAAAACAGGGATCACCCATCCTCCCCCCCCCAGGGAGCACCCCTGGGACACCCCCCTGCAGCACTGAAGTCTCCTTCTGGTCCACACCGGGAGGAGTTTACACAGGGCGTAGAAAAGGCACAAAACAGAATAAACTCGAGTGCCCGGCCGCGAGCCGAGGCCTCGGGGGGGACGGGACAGGACGGGGGGAGATCGGCTGGACTCTTCATCCGCTCAGCACCATCCGGACCAGCTCTGTGGAGAGAAGGGTGCGGATGAGCGGGGGAGGCGCCTCGGTCGCTGGGGGAGAAAGGGTCCTTGGGGCTAATGCCAGCAGGGCCTGGGGCTGCCAGGCAGGTTCTTCCAGGGTTTGCAAGGAGTCTGCAGCAGCTGTGCTCTAGTGTCCCCCTTTCACCCCCCCTCCCCAGCGAGCCCTGGGCCCCCCAGCCCTCCGGAGCCCTCCGGGCCCCCTGGCTCCCAGCCCAGGGGCCATGCACGGGCCCCTTCCCCTAAACCTGCTACAGCCTGGGCTCTGTTCTCCCCCTCCTGGCTGGGAAGCCCCCACCCCCCTGCACGAGGGTGAGGGCTGCTGGCCCCGGCCCCACCCTTCACCCCACGGCCCCAGGACACTTTCTTCCCTCCGCAGCAGCCCGTCCTCAGAGCAGCGCGACCCCCCCACGGCGGCAGAGGGGGAAGGGGGGAGGAGAGACGGGGGCAGCGCGGTTTCTACAGCTACTGCCAGGCACGGGGGGGCCTACAAGCCGCGCTGCTTCCTGCCCCCGGCGAGGGGAGAGCTTGACTGTATCTACAGCAGAGAACAGGCCATTCGAGGGGGAGGATCAGACAGAGAGAAGGGGCCAGGCAGGCAGCCACTGCACCGCTCCCTAAAGAAAGACTGTCGGGGTAACCTACGGCCCATGGGACCAGGCAGCGGCCGCCTCCTGCCCGGGGCTCCCTACCCACAGCGGCCCTGGGCTCAGCCACGGGCAGGGGGGCGGCTGCCCCGCTGGGGTAGGATAGAGGCGCACGCAGCTCCCCCCGGACAGGACACAAGCAGCCCAGGCTGCATCTGACACCCCCTCTGCCCCCCATCTCCCCGCCCACCCCCGGACCCACACAGGTGACACAGTCTTGCTTTAAACTTGGTGCATGGCCCCCCAGCAGAGCCGCCTCTTCCCCCCCGCTAGAGAGAGAGTCAGCTCCATGCAGAGACATGCCGAGGGGGGGGTATGCTGGGGGGGGAGCGCAAACCGGACTTCCTTTAAAAGAAAACCAAGGGGGGGCGGGGGGTTGGGGAAGGGGTTCGGGAAGAGGCGTACCCCGCTCCGCTTCACCCTGACAAGATGTGCCTCACAAACGCTGTTGGAAGGAACAGACATCATCAAGCAAACGCACCGGACACGCGGCGCGAACGAGCGCGAGGGGATCCCCAGGGACACGCCAGCGCCCGGCTGCCTCCAGCTCCCAACCCGCCGGGCCCAGCGTCCGCGCCCCGGGGAGGGGAGCCGGCCTCGCCCCCAGGGGCACCCTCAGGGGCTGCTGTTTCTGAGCACAGCCCCCGGCGCTTCGTTCCTTGGGTGGGAGACGCCCTGAGGGGCTGCAGCGTCCTCACTGGGGAGGAAAAAAACGAGCCAGAGGCTCTGGGCTAGTCCCAAAATGAACCCTGGCCGTGGGAAAGCGAATTCGTGCCCCACCCCATCCCCAGGTTGGAATCCCCTCCCCACCTCCCCCAGCACGGCAGGAGAGCCAAAGCCACCAGGTGCCACAGGGTTAAGCAACCTCTGGAGATAAACCCAGGGCTGCTGATCCCAAGACACCGATGCCCCCCGAGCTCTCACCTTCGTAGTTAATGCAGCCGTTGCTGTCTTCGTGCCCGGCCACCAGGATCTCCACCTCTTCCTCCGTCATCTTCTCCCCTGTGGGGGACAGACGGGATTTTACTACCTCCCAGCAAACCCACCCTCCGTGACCCTCCCTGACCAGACACCCAGGCCTTCCTCCTAGTCGCTGCCCCGCATCTGCCAACGGGCGACTGGAGCAGGGGGCTGGGAGCCAGGACTCCTGGGTTCTGTTCCCAGAGGTTGGCACCGTTCAACCTGCTTTGTGCTGCAGGGAAATGACACCTCTTCGCCAGCCACCTTGAAGAGACCCTTGGGGGGTGGGGGTCTTCTCTGCTTCTCCCTGACCCAGACATCCCTGGAAGAGACTCAGCCAGAGGCCTTCGGCTACCCTCCTGCCCCAGCCGCAGCAGCCCCCTCTGCCAGGCCGGCGTCAGCGCCTCACCCAGGGTCACGAGGACGTGGCGGATCTCGGCCCCCATGACGGTGCCGTTCCCCTCCTTGTCGAAGACCCGCAGCCCCTCCACGTAGTCCTCGAAGCAGCCCTGGTCCTTGTTCTTGGCGATGGTCTGCATCATGGGCAGGAACTGCTCGAAACTCAGCGTCTTCATGTTCATCTCTGGCGAGAGAAGGGGGCGCGGCTGAGACCAGCTCTCTGGGCAGCCGCCTGCCAGGCCGGGCACCCCGCAGCATCAAATCCCTCCTGTGCCAGGACCCAGCGAGGGACGGGATGGGACGGGAACGCTCACAGCAGCGAGCACGGTGCCTCCCAGGCACCCAGAGATGGGGCAGGCCCCCACAGACGCCAGCCATTCTGCAGAGGTTTGAGGGCGGGGGGGGAGAATGGTGCTGGGCACAGGGCTCAGCGCGGGTGGGGGCTGGGTAACGTTAGGTGAGAAATTTGAAATTTGGGGAAAAAATTCTCATTCTACATGGGACAAAACCAAGGCCCGGGGGTATTTTTCCATAGAGAAACCTCCCCTCCGCCCGGGAGGGGCAGCTGCACATCTGGGATGGCGAAGACCCAGCTTCAAGCCCCCTGCACTGGAGATTCGAACCCAGATCGCCCGGAGCCCAGACCATCGGTCTGGGGAGGCCAGGCCCAAGATTAACCTCCTCGTTCTGAGCAACAGAGCCAGCCCCAGAGAGGCGGGGGGGGGGTTCCCTGCAGCCCCCCAAGTTTTAAGCCAGTCTGAGCCCCATTGAGCCGTAGTCTCACTCCAGCCAATGGGGCGGCGAGAAGGGCCCGTTCCCACCCGCCGCCAGCTCAGGGAGGCGAGAGACGGGCAAGGCCCCCTGGCCCTGGGGCTGCTGCAGCAGCACCTGCCAGTCACTCACCATCGCTCTTGGGGTTCCCCAGCACCTTCATGACCTCGGCGTTGGTGGGGTTCTGGCCCAGGGCCCTCATCACGTCCCCGCACTGGCTGTACAGGATCTTGCCATCCCCGGTTCGGTCGAAGAGCTGGAAAGCCTCCTTGAACTCTGGGAGGGGGGGGGGGAGCAGGGAGGGTGTCACTGTGGCCCCAGGTGCTGATCCCGCCTGCAGGGGCCCTGCACCCGTTGGTTCAAACAACAAACTCCCCTTGGCCAGCCCTGAGCTGCCTGGTACCCAGCCGGCTCCAGCCAAACTGCACACGCCGGGGCAGCAGCCTCAGCCCCAAACCCCCCCCGCCCCCGGCAGCTGGGGGCCCACAGGAAAGCAGGCGCTTCAGCACGATAAGAGCCCTCGATAATTCCCCTACCAGGGTTCCTGGCAGCATCGGCCAGGATCCCTGCACGGGATCGGGCCCCGGACGTCTAGTGTCCTGCCCTCTGCAGCGACCCGCGCTAGACGGGCCGCCTGGCCTCAGGGATAAGGCGCCAGAGCAGAGCCCTGGCTCCGCTTCCCGGCTCTGCCCCAGATTCCCAGGGACGAGTCCCTGTCTCTCTGCGCCAGCCCCATCTCAGAGGGGAAACCCACAGGCGCCGCGGCCGAGCCAGGGCACGGATCCGCCCTGGCTAGCGGGTTAGCGCCTCTCGGTCCCAGGGCCGGCTTCACCCTGGCAGGGGATCGGCTCACGCAAGGCCCCACGGGCCAGCCCCAGTGGGGTTCGCATCAGGGACTTGACCACAGGGCAGCAGCCGAGGCCCTATGAGACAGCCCCTGCCCAGCACCTCCACAGCCACCGCCCGCCTCATGGGAGCGAGCCAGGATTTACGGATGGGAAAGCAGAGAGCCCCGGGCCAGAGCCGGGCAGAGATGGGAATGGAACAGAGGCATAACCCACTCCCCTCCCAGAGCTGGGGAGAGAACCCAGGAGTCCGGGCTCCCAGCCCCCTGACCCCATAGACCCCACTCCCCTCCCAGAGCTGGGGCGAGAACCCAGGAGTCCGGGCTCCCAGCCCCCTGACCCCATAGACCCCACTCCCCTCCCAGAGCTGGGGCGAGAACCCAGGAGTCCGGGCTCCCAGCCCCCTGACCCCATAGACCCCACTCCCCTCCCAGAGCTGGGGCGAGAACCCAGGAGTCCGAGGTCACTTCCTGCTTTAGCTAAAGCAAACACCGGAAAAGGGACCCAGGGAGGGTCTGGCGGGTGGGTTCGCAGAGACCCACATTCCCCCCGCTCCCGGGCTGGCCGAGCCGTGCCCCCGCCCCCGCCGCCCGGCGGGGCGCTGCCCGCGCAGGGAGGCGCAGCCTGCGCTCAGCCGGGGTTTTGTGCCCATATAAGGAAGTCAGCGCAAGGCACCGCGCAGGAATTGCGCTGCGCCTCCAACACAACATTCCAGGCGCGACCCGTGGGGCAGCCGCCCCCCTCCCCCGCTCCGGGTGTGCCCCCCCCCCAGCGGCGGGGCACCGGGGGGCACCAGGGCGGGAGCCGGCTCGGCTGGGAGTGTGTCACAACTTGGATCAGAGAGAGCGGAGCTGTGCAGCCATTTTCCCCTGTGCAATCACACCCCGCCCGCGGCCGGCCACACCCCGCAACCCACAGCCGAGGGGGCCGCGCAGCGCCCCTAAAACCAGCTCTCCCCCCCACTCCGGCCTGGCTGGGGGAACGCGGCAGGGAGGCTCGCAGACTGGGCGGGACCCGCCGGGCTTGGCCAGGAAACTGCTCCAGGGTGAGCCATGCGCGCACCGGGGGGGGGTGTGAGTCACCCCCAGACCCGGGGTTGGGGGGGCAGGAACCCCACAGCAGCAAGAGCCCAAAGCAGCCCGGAGAGATTTCACCCCCTGCGCCCCAGAAGCGAGGGGCCCGGTGTTAAGCCGGGGGGGGGGGGAGCAAACACGCCCCGCCCCACTTACCGGCCGGCTAGAAAGAGGCTACGGGAGGAGAGTGGAGGCTAGTGACAGAGGAGGAGGAAGGTCTGCAAGGGAGGGAGAGAGCGGTAAGTGCATCCGCGGCGGGACGCGCAAGGGATTCGCCCCCGAAATGAAAATAGCGCGCAAGGACGGAGGTCGCGCAAGGGGGAGGCACTTACCGGCCGTCTGATCCTCGGAGAAATCGCACTGCAAGGCAAGCACAGGGGCGGGGGGCCGCCGTCAGCGGGGCTGCCCGGCCCCCCCCTTCCCGCGAGCCCCGCACCCCCCCACAAGCGCTGTCAGCGGCCTCCCTTCCGGGGGGGCGGGCTTGGAGTGAGGCCCCGGGGATGTCCCTGGCCTCGGGCAGCCGGAACCTAACCGTGGCCCCCCGCCTAGTTCCGTGCACCACTCGCCCCCCCCGTCCCGTCCAGCGCCCCCCCCGCCCGGAGCTCGCCCCCCCCAGTCCCGTGCACCGGCCCCCCGCCCGGAGCTCGCCCCCCCCTCCAGCCCCGTGCACCGGCCCCCCCGCCCGGAGCTCGCCCGCCCCCCGTCCCGTGCACCGGCCGGAGCTCGCCCCACCATGGCTATTGCTGCTGCGGCTCCGCTCCCTGCAATGGCCCCTGCGCGGACTCGCCTCCGCCAGCCCCTTTCTACTGGCTCTGACGTCACCGCCCAGGCACCCGCGCGCCAGTGGCTGCCCAAGGCGGGGCGCTGCGTCACTCGCTATGCTAATTAGCTGCTGCATTATTCATGAAGAGCCCCGGGAAGGGGGCGGGGCTGAGTCGCTCGCCGCCAGCCCCGGCTTTGCCCATAGATAGTCATCGAGATGGGGCCTGGCGGGGGGTGCCCGGGGAGAGGGGGAGCGGGGGGGTCCCAGCGGGGGGGCTGGGGGGTGCATGGGGAGCAGGGAGGGTCCCAGTGGGGGGCTGGGGGCACATGGGGAGCACTGGGGTCCCAGCAGGGGATTGGGGGCACATGGGGAGCAGGGGGGTCCCAGCAGGGGATTGGGGACACGCGGGGAGCAGGGGGGTCCCAGCGGGGGGCTGGGGGCACATTGGGGGTGGGGGGTCCCAGCGGGGGGTCTGGGGTGCATGGGGAGACGAGGAGCAGGGAGGGCCCCAGCAGGGGATTGAGGCCCCATGGGGAGCCAGGGGGTCCCAGCGGGGGGCTGGGGGAGCCAGGGGGGTCCCAGCGGGGGATTGGGGGCACATGGGGAGCAGGGGGGTCCCAGCGGGGGGCTGGGGGCACATGGGGAGCAGGGGGATCCCAGCGGGGGATTGGGGGCACATGGGGAGCAGGGGGGTCCCAGCGGGGGATTGGGGGCACATGGGGAGCCAGGGGGGTCCCAGCAGGGGGCTGGGGGCACATGGGGAGCAGGGGGGTCCCAGCGGGGGATTGGGGCACATGGGGAGCAGGGAGCCCGGGTGCCCCCAGCTGGGTTCAGCTTTGGGCGGGGAAGTAACCCAGCGAGTGGCTGCCTGGTGACTGCGGGGCAGGTTTCCACGGGACCTTGGGCTGCAAAAAGCCTTCGCTCTGGCAGCGCCAGGGCTGCTGCAAGCTGGGCAGGGGGGTGTCCTGTGCTGATGCTTTTTGAGACACTCGAGCGGCCTGAGGCCCCAGCAAAAGAACCAAGGAATAAGCCGAGAGCAGAGCGTGAAGTCTGAGTGTGGGGAAACCACCCGAGATGGGCAGGAATTCTCACCCTCAGCAGGGGGCGCTGCGGGGCGCGGGGCAGGCGGGTTGGCTGCTGGGGCAGATCCCCGCTGCTCCAGGCCCGACCTTTCACCCCCTAACGAACAGGAAATGGCGGCTGTATTCCCTGAAATCCTCCGGGCCCCCCCTGCCATGCCCTGGCTCTGGGCACCTGGAGCAGCTCCCACCCCCCCGTCCCTCATTGAAAGTGGATGCAGAACTCGGCCCCCGTCGACCCAGGGATGCTGAGACGGCCCCTGGGGCCAAGATCCAAGGGGCCAGAAGCTTCTGCAAACAAACGGCTTTTATTGTCCGGGCGCAGGGAGGATCGGGTCCCTTCCCACCCAGGATCGGGACCGCGGCTCGGCTTGGTGGGCACCCCCGGGCTGGGCCGCTGCTCTCAGGGGGAGCCTGCGTCCCCCCTCGCTGGATCCTCAGCCGCTGAGGTCCTGGGCTCTCCTGGGGCAGTGCTCGAAGTCCTTCGCAGCAGCCATTGGGTGGGGGGGGGGTTAGAGAGACGGACAAAGGGGGCAGGGAACATGCCCCCCCGCAGAGCAATGGGCTGAGGAGGCATCAGTCGCTTAGGCCCATCCTGCCCGGCCTGGGGAGAGAAGAGGAGACAGTGAGACGCCGGCGGGGTCCAGGCTGGGGAGCTGGGATCCCATGGGAGGGGGAGAAGGATCCGGGCCTAGAGCTCAGGTTTGTTCTGTATCTCCGGCCCCTGGAGCAGAGGCTGGAGGGAATCGCGCTCCCGGCACGGCTGGGCCGGCGGGTGTGACTCAGGGCACCGGCTGTGCCCGCAGGACCCCGGCCCAGCAGAGGCGCTCGGAGTCGGGATGGTTTGGGGGAGTTAGAGCTCTCGGCAGCCCTGCAAGGCGAGTATGTTCACGGGTGGGGAAACCGAGGCCCAGGGCAGCGCTGGGCATAGGGCCCAGGCGTCGTTTGTGATGCCCTGTCCCGAGTGATTAAAGCAAAGCCATGGGGCCCTTCCACGCCGGTGCCCTGGACAGAGCTCCCAGGGCCCCCGAGAGGCGTTTGGTTCACTCGGGCTGGGCTCCCCCCCGGGGACGGGCTCGGTTCCCCGCGAGGGACACGGCGCTGCGGAGAGGAGCGGGAGGAGACGTTGAATGAGTTGTGCCTGTCTGATGGCACTGGACCTCAGCTGGCAGCGGAGCAAGTCCCTGTGCCTCAGTTTCCCCCTCTGCAGAACGGGGCTGAGGCGCCTGCACTCGGAGGTCTGCTGCTGGGAGGTGCTAGGGGGTGGTAGCAGCACCCCGAAAACACGAGCCTCTTCCAGGGCAGAGGGATTAGACACACAGGCTGGAGATGAGCCGCCGGGCACGGAGATGGTCCAGCCGGGTCCCTGCCAAGGGGCAGAGCCACTGAGACTCACGGCAAGGAGGGGAGAAAGGAGCGGCCACCCCCCAAAACAGTCAGAAAAGTAAAAGCCCCGGGGGGGCACCTACCCCACAGCACCCGCTCAGCCAGACAGGATGTGCTTGACGAAGGCTGCGGGGGGAGGAGAGAGGCTTTAGGCAGAGGAACCGGGCTCCCAGGGGCCCCTGGACGTCCCCTCCCTTGGGAGCCTCACCCCCCCCCCACGTTTCCTGGCCCTGCGGCTGGAGGGTCCCCGACTCCGGGCTCTCACCTTCGTAGTTGATGCAGCCGTTGGCGTCCTCGTGCCCGGACAGGAGGGCGTCCACCTCCTCCTCCGTCAGCTTTTCGCCTGCCGCCGGAGGGGGCCGCGCGTTAGTGCTGGGGAGATGTTCCCCCCCCCCACACACACACACCCAGTGCCCGTCCAACAGCCCGGGGGGCCCTGTCCCTGCCGGGCGCCAGGCCAACAGCCCGGGGGGGGCCCGTTCCCCCCCCGCCCACTCTGGGGAGCCCTGCCCCCCCATCCAGTGCCAGACCGACATCCCTGGGGGGCCCTGTTCCTGCCTGGTGCCCTCCTGACAGTCCGGGGGGGGCATCCCCCCGCCCGGTGCCCGTCCAACAGCCCGGGGGGGCCTGTCCCTGCCGGACGCCAGACCAACAGCCCCAGGGGACCACATCTCCCCCCCAGCCCGGTGCTCACTCTGGGGGGCCCTGCCCCCCCAGTGCCCGACCGACAGCCCTGCCCCCCCCCCCGAAGCAGGGCACGCTGCCTCCCTCCCCACAGGGACGCTGAACCTCAGCGCAGCCAGTGCCGGTGCCGGGCAGGACACCTGGTGGGGTGCCCCCGACCTGGCACCGTACCCGCGGGCCCCTGCCCCTCGCCAGCCTAGGGGGCCCCTCTGCCAGCGGCAGGCGGCGCTCACCCAGCGTGGAGAGCACATGGCGCAGCTCGGCCCCCATGACGGTGCCGTTCCCCTCCTTGTCGAAGACCCGCAGCCCCTCCACGTAGTCCTCGAAGGTGCCCTGGTCCTTGTTCTTGGCGATGGTCTGCAGCATGGGCAGGAACTGCTCGAACTCCACCCGCCTGGAGTTCAGCTCTGCCGCGGGAAGGAGAAACTGAGGCCGGGCCGAGCCCCCGGGGACCCTGCCATGCAGCCCCCCCCATGTGGCTGGAGGAGGGCAGTCTGGCCCCCATGGCACCACGTGGGGCCCCTGATGCCCCCCCATCACATTGCCTAACCACACCCCAAAGGAGGACTCCCATTGCTAACCCCAGCGGTCAGGGGGTCTCTGAAGGGCTAGGGGGGCCAGACCGACTCCCACCACACGCACAATCTGCTGCTCGGGTGGGGCTGGTAGCAGTCCCCCAGAGCAGGGGGTGCCTGGAAGTAACACCCCTCCGAGACGCATGGGGCAATTCCTTTCTCCCTTTGGAGCAACTGTTTCAGGCTCTCTGCAGACTCAGGCAGATGCCGTTACACTGGATTCCAGGTTTTTCCCTTTTCACAGTGCAAGCTGGGGCTGCGATGTCACGTGACTCCAGAAGCTGCATGAGCCAAATCCCACCCTCCACCCCGGCCCCACAGCTGCTGAGGCTGCTCACTCACCATCGGGCTTGGGGTGGCCCAGCACCTTCATGACCTCAGCGTTGGTGGGGTTCTGGCCCAGGGCCCGCAGCACGTCCCCGCACTGGCTCAGCTGAATCTTGCCGTCCCCAACCCGGTCGAAGAGCTGGAAAGCCTCCCTGTAATCTGGGGGGGCGGGGGGCAGAGCAGGTCAGAGGGGCTGGAACCGGCGATCCTCTGCCAGTCTAACCTGCCTGCTTCATGCCAGGATCGGAGCCGGACGGGATGGCGGGGGGCCCAGCCCGGTCCGGAGCGCCCTTCCTGCCAGCAGCCAGCAAAGCCCAGAGATCACCAACCCCAGCAGGAGCCGGGCGTCCTCACCCAGGGACAGAGCTCCAGAGACCCCCATCCCAGCATCCCGCTCTGGGCGTGACGTGCTGCTCACGCTTGTATGGCCCCCAGAGCCCATCGAAATCTGAGACTACACACAGGGAGCATCGCTGAGACACAGCCACCTCTGGGGTGGAGCCTGGCAGCTGCTGATTCAGCTCACGCACCACTGAAATGCAGCCACCTCTGGGGTGGAGCCTGGCAGCTGCTGATTCAGCTCACGCACCACTGAAATGCAGCCACCTCTGGGGTGGAACCTGGCAGCTGCTTAGCAAGACCACAGGACGGTTTAGGACAGGAAGTGAAGCACACGCCTGTGTTGGATTGAAACTGCGGGGGGGTGGGTTGGCTGAATTAATACACAATTGTGACACTGGACACGGGGGTTAACACCTCGCCCAGAGTCACGGTGGGATCTCCCCTAACCACACGAGGGCACCAAAACCTACTGCCTTCGTTTGTATGCGACAGGGCGCCCACAAGTGGCAGAGACCTGCTACTGCCACAGGCCAAAGGCAGGGATCCTTTAGCTCACCTGGCCAGGGCGGTGGTTTAGGAGCAGGAGGCCGGGAGTTCTAATCCCATCTCCCTGCAGGAATTGTGTTTTACCTACAAGCCTGGGATGAGTGACAGGAGGAGCCTGGCTCGTTCAGAGCCCAGGAGCTGCCAGCCAGGTGCTTGCATCTTAACCCGACACCCCCCACGGTGAGAGAGCCCCCCACACCCTGGTCCCGCCCCATGGCAGGCTGGGTAAGGGAAGATGCCACATACCCAGGGTTTCCGCCCCCCGGGGATGGGTTAGGACCTCACAGGCGCTTGTTGGGGACAGAGGCCCAAGGCAGGAACCGCGTAAGTGGGGGAAGCAACTAGATTTAGCGGGGCCAGAGCTGGGTGGAGGCTGGTGGAAGAGCGACCCCCCCCCTGCCCCCCAGCTACACAGACACGCGGCCCAGCGACTTACCCTCCAGCTGGTCCTTGCTAAACTCAATCTGCAAAGAGGAAGTGACAGAAACAGGGATGTGAATGAAGATTTGGGGGAGCTGCACAAAGTCTGTTACCGCGCCTACGAGGGGGGGGGGGCACAGTGGGGCAAAGGCTCCGGGTATCACCCGCCCCACCAGCTCTCTGCTGCAGGGGCCGAGCTCGGCCCCGGGGGGCCCCTCCAGCCCGAACCCACCAAATGCCTCGTTGGGGGATCCTCCAGCCTCACCGGTCTGACCTCAGGCTCGGTGGGGCTGGCAGCCATTTTTTTGGGGGGGAGAGAAAGCAGCAGCTACCTCGCCTGAATTTATACCTGCCGGGTGGGGGGGGGGAGCTGAGAGGCCCCCCCTTTGCATCTGTCTACCATGGAGTTGGGGGGCAGGGAACCCTGGGGGGCTGAGCTCAGTTGGAGGTTGGGTGGGGGGTGAGGCCTTACAGGGCCTGACGCCGGGGTGCAAAGAGGAAGCTGCCCCAGTTGCTGGGGGCGGTGAAAGGGCCTGTGAGTTTTGCTCAATATAAGGTGAGGGCCGAGTCTGCTCCCGCCCTGGCCTCTGCCAGCAGGGGGCGCTGTGGGGAGCAGGGCAGGGGCCCTGGCTGCGGGTGCCCAGGTTTGCCCGCCCCAGACTCTGCCAGAAGGGGGTGCTGTGGGGGAGCAGGGCGGGGGCCCTGGGTGTGTGTGTGTGTGTGTGCCCAGCTTCGCCCACCCCTGTCTCTGCCAGCAGAGGGCGCTATGGGGCCCTGATTGCGTGTGTCGGGGGTGCCCAGGTTCTCCCACCCCAACCTCTGCCAGCAGGGGGGCGCTGTGGGGCGCAGGGCAGGGGCCCCGGCTGTGTATATGGGGGGGGGTGCCCAGGTTCGCCCGCCCCAGTGTCTGCCAGCAGGGGGCGCTGTGGGGCGCAGGGCAGGGGCCCTGACTGTGGGGGGGTGCCCAGGTTCGCCCGCCCCAGTGTCTGCCAGCAGGGGGCGCTGTGGGGCGCAGGGCGGGGCCCTGGCTGTGTATGTGGGGGGGTGCCCAGGTTCGCCCGCCCCAGTCTCTGCCAGCAGGGGGCGCTGTGGGGCACAGGGCAGGGGCCCTGGCTGTGTATGTGGGGGGTGCCCAGGTTCGCCAGCCCCAGTCTCTGCCAGCAGGGGGCGCTGGGCCACGCATGCAGCTGCGTTCATATAAGGGCCTGATGGCCCCCTCCCCGGTCACACTCTTTATCGGGGGCCTACCTCACTGCCTCAGGAATCTTCCTGCATTCTGTCCCCCCCCCGTCCCCCCGTCCCCCGCACAGAGGCGCGGCCGGTTGGGTCCCCCCCCCACCCCCCGCCGGAACTCGAGCCCCTTGGCTCGGCCTGGCCCAGCGGTGCCTGGCGCTGGGGCTGGAATAAATCTGCCCGGAAAAGCGGGTGCTAATCCCCCGGCTGCAGCCACCTGTCCCCGAGCCGGTGCCTGGGAATGCAGCCCCCACCCCCCCGCCTCATTCCAGCCTGTCATGAAAATAACAGGGCCCTGCTCACCACCTAAATTTATCTGCCCCAGTGAGCCTGCGCTTGGCCCCCCCCGCCAGCTGTGACTGTCTAACAGCCCCCCCCAGGCTCGCTCCTTCCTGAGTGGAGCCTCTGCCCATTGTTGGAGAAAGCCAGGAAAACGCTAGAGATAGAACCCAGGAGTCCTGGCTCCCCCGCTCCAACCCACCACTGCCCTCCCAGAGCCGGGGGAGAGAACCCAGGCGTCCTGGCTCCCAGCCCCCTGCTCCAATCCACCAGACCCCCCCACCCTTCCTGGCACCATGGCTAGAACCCAGGAGCTGGTCTCTGGCTGCTTAGATGGGCCCCAGTTAGATGAAGCAAGTTCCACTGGCTGCAGTCCCCTGCCCCACCTCAGCCCTACTGCTGAGCGCCCGGCGTGGGCGGGGGCAGCCCATGACAGCGCTGGGGCAGGGAAGTGGTTAGACTGGAGGTGGCCGGGGTGGTGGGGGTAGCTAGGACTCTTGGGTTCTGGCCCCAGCTCTGCCATCGACTCACACTGGGCAAGTCGCAGGCCCAGCCTGGGCCTCAGTTTCCCCATCTGTAAAGGGGCTAATACTGGCCCTTCCCCACTGGGGGCGGGGTAGCTGCTGTGTCCCTGATGGAGTCTGGGGGCTCCCCCTGCCCCATCATGAACCCTCTGGAGGCAGCTCACGGCCCTTTCGGGTGGGGGGAACACTAGGTGTGGGGGGGGCTCCATCCCACTCCCTGCCAATGCAGGCGCTGGGGCTGGTCAATATTTGGGCCACAAGGAAGCAGGCCGGGGCGGGGGGGGCTGATGGGGGGGGGCGTTTTCTCACCTGTCCCGCCTGTGGCAAACCGGGTGCAGTGGGCCGGGCCGGGGGCACTGGGGCACCGTGTCTGTCCTTGGCTCTGTGCCATCCGGCCACTGGGCTCCCGGGCCCGCTCGCATGGCAGGTCTAAACCTCGTGGCTTTGCTGCCACATGGGGGGGGGAATGCCCCCCCCAGCCACTGTCCTGGACCCATGCACCCCCCCATCTTTCTCCACCCCCCCATTTCGCAGCCCCCCCACATACCACCACTTTAGAGAGGTCAATCGGTGGCTCCTTGGGTTTCTCCGGGGCTGGGGCCGGGGCCGGGGCCGGTTCTGGGGCTTTGGGCTTAGCTGCAGCAGCCGCCGGCTTGGCTATGGCCGGCTTGGCGGCCGGTTTGGCTGGCGCGGCCACCGGCTTCTTGACGGGCAGCTCCTTCTTGGGGGGCATGGCGGCTGGGCCCGGCGGCACGTGCCCGGGCGAGCGGGGCTGGCAGACGAGGCTGCGGGGCCGTGAAGTCCCAGCCTGGGGCTGGCCCTGCCCGGCCCAGCTTAAATAGCCTGGGGTGACGTCAGGCTGTAGCAGCGCTAGATAAGGGCAGTGGGGGGGCTACAAATGGGAGCATCATTCATTGTCAGAAGTGACAGCTCCCCCCCCCATCTCCAGGGCTTTTCTTAGCGCCGAGCTCGAGGGGGCAGCCATGCCAAGCATGCACCAGGGGGCCAGGCCCCCAGCACGGTGCCCCCCGTCAGAGGAAATCCCCCCCCCCAAGCACGGGGGGGGCTGGAGGTGCATGAACGCAGGGGTTGGTGGCGGTGAGGGATGGGCACTGCCCGCCCTGGAGACGGGCCCCCGTGGGCACCTGGCAGGGCCCTTTCCTCTGCTCAAATGGCACCGGGACCGAGTCGCAGCGCTGGGCCGGGGACCCAGGAGTCCTGATTCCCAGCCCCCCCGCCCCTGCCTCCTGGAACCCAGGTGCCCTGACCACCTCCCCCAGCCAGCCCCCACCCCCTCCTGGCCCAGGAATAGAGCCCAGGTGTCCGGGGGGGTCCACTCTCAGCACTAGGCCACACTGCCCCCCCCCCAAAGGGGGGCTGCTCTGCTGGCCATGGGCAGAGAGCTGGGCAGAGGGCACAGTATGCGGCTGGGTGATGCGCAGGGAGCTGCAGGCTACAGTGATGGGGTGGCTGTGACCCCAACGTGGAGCTGGGAGGGGGCTGTGCTGCGGGGGGGGGGTGCTCTCACCTCTGACTCCTCCCCCCCCACCTAGGTGGTGGTGCCAGAATTCAGATAAACCCGTGTGCGGCTCCTTGTGGCCAGTACTGTTTCGGGGTGGGGGGACTTTTGGGAGGTGCCCCCCCAGGTTTAAATTCAGCCAATGATTTTCTGCCGCTCCTACGCTGCTGTGAAGCGTCGCCAGCTTCAGTGAGCCGGGGCTGGGTGCAGCAATGTCTAAGCAGCTGCTGTGGCCCACCCCAGAGGTGGCTGCATCGGCGTGTGCTCCCTCAGCCCCCGAGGAGCTGGGTGGGTTCATTAGCACCTGGAAATCACCCTGAGGGTAAATGAAAACGCCTGGGCCAGGCGGGGGCTGCCAGGCTCTGGCCCTGGGCCCAGCCCTGCCGGCTAAGCAGGGGTTGATGGAAGAGTCCAGGTGGCAGGTCCCCCGTCACGGCTTGATTAAGGGTTGGCTCGAGGCCCGCGGCCATCGGCGAGCTATGTCCCCCCCCCACTCCCATGAAGCGGGTTTCTCCGTATATTATTATTAACAAGCCGGCCTGGCTGGGCGCCCAGCAGCGCTGAGCAGGGGTCGGGGCTCATGGCGCAGCAGATGGGGGGGCAGAAGGGAGGGGCCAGGCCAAGCAGCTTGGGGGGGGGTGCAGGGAAGAGGGGTGTCCAGGCCTGGCACTTGGTGGGGAGATGGGGGGGATGCAATGACCCCGTCACACCCCCACCCTCCCCCAGGTAGCGAGTCTGGCTCCACTGCCCTGGAGCATAAATCCTGGGGCGGGGGCTGGGTGTCACCCAAACCAGCTCCCCCCCAGTTCCACACCCTCTGTGGGACTGTGCCCACCCTGTGCCTCAGTTTCCCCTGTTAAACAGGGCAGCTTCCTCCCGCCCCCGCAGCTGAGGGTGGGGACCCATGGGCCATTCACAGCTGGAACCCACGGGGGTGAGGCCGGGCAGTCGTGGGCTGGCCCCCTTCCCCCCATGGATTGGGGCCCACGCAGCAGCTGCTCTGGGCAGGCTGAAAGCTCCTGCCCCATTGGAGGGGTGGGGCCCAAGACAAGCCCCCCAGGGTCCATCCTGCACTGGAGCCGGGGCGTGGGCCTGGGCTGGGGGAGGAGCTGTGACCCCAGCTCAGCTCTGGGCCCCGCCTGCCGCTCTCACCCGGGTCTCCCCTTCCTCCCGCTGCCCTGGGCCCAGCATGGGGGTGCCCCTTCCACCCCCCAGCAGGGGGAGGGGGCGGAGATAGCAGAGCTGGAGGGAGGGGATCCCCGGCCCTGACACAGGGGGGGTCCTGCCGCCCCACCGGCTCAGCCCAGAGCCCCAGCTCCTCCCGGGGGCAGCTGAAAGACACCGGAGGAGCCGCGATTGGCAGGAGCAGGGGGCAGGGGACGGGATTAGGGGCTGTAATCCCTGGGCTTGGCAGGGGGTTGGGCGCGTGGGGGGGGGGCAGAGCCAGAGGATTGTTCACACACACGGGGCGTTAACCCGGCTTAGGCTGCTAATCGCACCCCTCCTGCGGCTCAGCCCTCCCCCCTGGCGCCGCTGCTGGGCAGAGGGGCTGTTACGCTGGGGCAGTGCCCGTCTCCCATGGGCCACGGGGGGATGAGCCGGCCCCCCGCCCTGCAGCCGGGTGCGAGCCCCTGCAGCGTGGGAGTCACAGTCCCTTTGGGCAGCGCTGTTGCCAGGTGGAAGCCAGTTCTGCCCGGCGCTGGCACCGGGACCAAGGTCGGGGGGGGGGGGTGAGGCCAGGCTTGGCCCAGATCTGCAGATTTAACCTTCAAATCGGCAACACTGTTAACGTGGGTCCAGCTTGTTCCCACGGGCAAGGGAGGAGCCCGGGGGGCTGCCTGAGAGACGCTGCCTCCCCCTCCATCAGCTCCCACAGCTCGGACCCACCGGCCCTGGCGCGGGAGGGCAGAGCGCGGCTACAGCAGGGAACTCGCCAGGAGACGGGAGGGTGGCGTCTAACCTCCGCCCACCCCCGGGACAGGTCCCTACCGGGTCTGGGGTAGCTGAGAACCAGGCCCGAACCCCATGGGGGGTGGGAGGGGCCCCATCGAACGTGGCAGGTTCCCCTTTGACCCAGCCGTCGAGGGTGAAATCAACGGCGCCAGGCTTGTCAACTCCTCACTTTTATTGGCAGAGGCGGGTTACAACGGTGCCGGCCTGGCAGGCGCGGGCCCGGCCTTGTAGGCAGTGGGGGCGCCCGGCTGGCGCCGGCCGCGTGGGACCTTCGTGGTGCAAACACTCGAAAAGCGGCGTCTTCACAATACAGATAAATACGGCGCGAGAGTTTTTGGCTTGAGCAGGGGGCGGCTCCCGTGGGGAGGGTCCAGGGCACCGTCCAGAGGAATCTACCTTCACCCCATGCCCGGGGGGGCAGAGCCCTCCTGCCCCATGCAGCCGGCCTGGGGCCCGCCTCTCCCCCGCTGAGCCGGCTGCTTTTAAAACAAGAATTAAAAGGCACGTGAGATAAATAACGTAAAAAAGCCGAGAAACTGGCACAAGGAAATACAACAAAGTAAGAAAAACAAGGCGAGGACCTTGGCGAGAGCGAGACACAGGGGGGGGGGGGGTCCAGACCCTTAGCGAAGAGCAGGAGCGGCTGCATTGCGCAGTGGGGCCGGGGGGTTCTGTGCTGGAGCTGGAACCCTGCTGCTGGGTACAGGGTCGGGGGGGGGGGGGATCTTTCCTTCTTGGGGCAATAAACCCCCTGTGGTTCTCGCTGGGCAGGACGGGATCCCTGCCCTCCGTGGCTCGGCGGGGTCTCCCCCATGCCCGTCACCCTGGCATCTGGGCTGCTCTCTCTACCACACTGCGGCAGCTCGGCCAGAGCCCCCCTGTGCCAAGCAACTCCCGCCCCGCGGTGCCGTCCGGCAGGGCCTGCGTTTCGGACCAGGCAGGTGGGGTTCTTGGGGGGGACATCTTGCTGCCCGACCCCTGCTCCATCTGGGATCGTGCCCAAGAGCCGGTGCCTGCTGACGAGGCCCCAGGCTCCTGCCCGGCTCCGCCCGCGGGTCCATTTTCTTTGGTCAGTTAAAAGGCAGATTGCGTTTGGCATCCCTGATCAGTGACGCAGGGCGGGGAATGGGGGGGGGTGACATCCCCGTCCACAGCCTCCCCCCAGCGCCCCCCCCCATGGCTTTACACCGAAGAGATGCGAGTGCTCAGAGCCAGGCGAGCGAAGGCTGCTGCCGCCGGGGGCGGGCTGGGCTGGGCCCTGCTGGGAAGCGGGGGGCTGCCAGGGGGACTAAGAGCTGCTCCTGTCGTCTTTCAAGTAGTGCCTGCAAGATCAAGGGGGCAGAGCGTGAACGGGGGGGGGGGCAGCGGCCTCCAGAACCGCCCCCCCAGCCCAGATCCCCCCCCATGGAGCAGGCAGGTGCCTTTGCTGAGCCGAGCTGGGCGCCCGCTGCTTCTGGCCACAGCGCTCGGGGTCCCCGATGCAGCCGAGCCCCCCGCATCCTTCCTGGGGAGCCTGGGATTTTTCAGGGCCGGGGGGTGCAGGACACGGGGCCCCATTCCGGAGGGGGCCCCGCTCTGGCTAGGGCCCTGCGCTGCACTGCTCTGCCTGGGAGAAGCCGCCCCACAGCCACCTTCCCACCCTGGCGTGCGGGGCCCCAGCAATCAGGGAGCCCCACTGGCCCTGGACTTCGCAAGGGGGACCCACCTGCTCTCCCCAGAGAGGGGGAGAGTTCCCAGGCCCGCCCCCCATTGCTGCAGCTGGGGGGAGGGGCAGGGGAGATTCCCAGACTCCCCCATTGCTCAGCTGGGGCAGGGGGTGTTCCCAGCCCCTTCCCCCCCACTCACCACTGGGCCTTGCCCTGGGCCAGGTCCATCTGCGACAGGTCCAGATGCACCTGGGGGGTGAGAAGCAGGAGTCAGGTGATATGTTTCGAGGGGGGGAGAACAGACAGCCCAGCGGTAACCATGGCGACGGCCCCCCCTTACCTTCCCCAGGGGCTCCTTCTCCCGGGACATGAAGGAGACGCTGTTTTTGACGCAGGCCTCGAGCTTCCTCCGGGTGGCCTCCTCCAGGGGCAGTTCCCACTCGAACCTGCCGGGGGGTATGTGGGGGGGAGACAGAGGTGTGAGGGGAGCCTGGGGACAGGTCCCACACCGGTGAGAAGAGGCCTCCCCCGCCCAGCCGCATCACTGCCCCCATCACCTCTCATTGAACTCGGGGTTCAGGGTCCTTTTCCGCACGGTGGTTTTCCTCTTGGTCACGCGGTTCCTGTCGGGCAGGAGGATCAGGGAGACGTAGGGGTCGGGAATGTCCTTCGAACTGGCCCTCAGCTTCCTGGGGAGGTGCGGGAGGGGGGGACACACAGTGCGAGGGGGTCAGAGGGTGGCAAAGCTCTACCTCCCGAGCCGGGCCGGCCACCCCGCCGCTGCAGAGACGTGCCCAGAGAGCCACGGACGGGGGCTGGCACCAAGCTCTTGGGGGGCCCCGTTGGGTGCCCAGCCTGCGTACGGATGTGGGGTGAACCCCAAAGGCCCAGGCCTTACAACCGCTGGTAGGGAGCTCCAGGCAGGGGGACGATGGGCACCCGGCACCTCCCACCAGCTCCAGCCAGTGGTGGGAGATCCTGGAAGCCCTGGGGTCAGGCCTGAGTTGGTCCCCTGGGAGCGGGGGGAACGTCGTCCCCGTCCAGCAAGCTCCACACAGGCTCAGGGCAGCTGGTTCCGTAACAAGGGGCTGAACCAAGCCCCCCGCCAGCCAAGAGGAACTTAAGCTCATACAGGGCAGCTGGAGAACCCAGGTGTCCTTGGAAACCTCCCCCCACCCGCCCTGAAAGGGGTCCCAACATCTCCGCATCGCCATGCCCGGCCCCCCATTACCTGCAGGAATGTACGATGACAACTAGCTTGCGCTCGTCCATGTGGTACCAGACTGTGAGTTGCAGCTGGCCCAGGGGGCCCTCCACCAGCTCCGAGTTACTGCGCAAGGGAGAGGGGGCAGTGTTATGGGGGGGCACCGGAATCCTGCCCATTTGGGTGGGTGCATTATTAGCAGTATTACGGTAGCACCTAGAGGCCCCAGCTGAGCCTCTTTATGACATGGAGCTTTATTAGCAGCATTACAGTAGCACCACTGTAGTGTGCCCATTATTAGCAGCATTACGGTAGCACCCGTGTAGTGGACCTGTTATTAGTGGTGTTACGGTAGCCCTTAGAGCCCCCAGCTGAGCCTCTTTATGACATGAGCTTTATTAGCAGCATTACGGTAGCACCACTGTAGTGTGCCTTTTATCAGTGGTGTTACGGTAGCCCCTAGAGCCCCCAGCTGAGCCTCTATTACTTGAGCTTTATTAGGTGCATTACGGTAGCACCACTGTAGTGTGCCTTTTATCAGTGGTGTTGCGGTAGCCCCTAGAGCCCCCAGCTGAGCCTCTATTACTTGAGCTTTATTAGGTGCATTACGGTAGCACCACTGTAGTGTGCCTTTTATTAGTGGTGTTACGGTAGCCCCTAGAGCCCCCAGCTGAGATCCGAGCCCCGTTATCTCATGCTCGTTAGTAGCAGTATTACGGTAGCCCCCCAAGTGGCGGCTCCTGGCAGTGCCGGGTCGAGCCCAGGGAGGGCCCCAGGGTCCCCCAGGAAAGGGTCGGGAATCCAGGGGGCCGGACTCTGCAGCTGCCCACTGCCCCCCTCCCCCCCGACTCGGGCGCCCCCCACCTGTCCGCGTGGGTGAGGCGCTGGCGCAGCTCCTGGGCAGGCGCGGCCCCCCCGCGGTCCCCGTCCTCCCCGCCGTAGAGCTCCGGCTCCGCCCCCCCGGGGGGGCGCTCGGCCTCCTCGCCAGCTGACCGGGCGCTGCGGGGCTCCACCCCCGAGTGCTGGGAGACCAGGATCTGGGGGGCGGGAGAGACGAGGGGATCAGAGGGGTTCAGCCTCCAGTGCACCCAGCCCCCCGCCCCCGCCCCCGCCGGGCGACTCACCCCGAGCTGCACTCGCAGCAGGACCTGGCTGCCGGGGCCGGCGCGGCTGAGCGGGAACCAGCGATCCAGCGTCAGCGTCTCAGCCGCCAGCAGCTGGGTGAGGGGCAGGCTCAGCGACCCCAGGCCCTGCCCCCCCTCGTCCTTCACCTGCGGGCGGGACAGAGCTCAGGCCTGGCTCAGACAGTGGGGGGGGGCGGGGGGGGCTGGGATTTACCTGCAGCTCCAAGGACTCCACGTGGGGGCGCTTGACGAGGAAGGAGAAGCCTTCGTCCCAGATGGGCTCCGAGGTGGAGGTGGCGGTCTGGGGGGGGGGAAGAAAGCCTGTGAAAGCAGAGAGGCCAGGACCCCCCCCCAACACACAGGGTGCCCCTCCCCATGGCACCCCTCCCCATGGCATCCCCTTGGGCACAAGTACCCCCCCTCCCAACACCCACTCCGCCACCTATCCCAATGCCTCTCCCTCTCCAGCACAGAGCAAGCCCCCCAGACCATCCCCCGGCCCCACAGGGACCCCCCCAGGTCTCCCCCACACCTGTCCCAATGCCTCTCCCTCTCCGGCAGCCCCCACCTCTGGACAAGCCCCACACTCTGCCCCTCCCCCTGCCCCCCCTACCTTGCTCTTGTAGGAGACATTCCGGACAGAAAGGCTGACGTAGGGGCTGGGGGGCTTGGAGCCCTTCCGGAGCTGGGGAGAAGGGGGGAGGTGAGTGGAAGAAACACGGGGGGGGCACAAGCCCCATGGAGCTGGGCCAGCCCCACCCTCAGGACCAGACAGGGGATGCACAACAGGCTGTGTCTGAGACCCCCAGCCTGGGGCCGCCTGACTGCAAACCGGGGGGGGTCTCGCCCCTCACACCCAGCACCTGGAGAGGGCGGGGCGGGAGGCCTGGGCGAGGCTGGGACCCAGGAGTCCGAGGGGTGGGGCCGCGCTCACCGGCAGGTCGGCCGCCCGGTCCAGGAAGACGGAGAGGAGGGCGGACGACAGCTCCGCGCTCCGCTGGGTCTGGGTCAGGCTGTTCACCATCAGCACCTGCAACAGAGCCAGCGTGAGCCCCGGCCCTGGCCCCAGAACAGCGGGCAGGGGAGGGGAGCCTGGCACCCCCACCGCGAGGGCTGGCTTCACAGCAAGCGCCTAGCACGCAGCCTAGCTCTCCCTGCCCCACTCCTGCCCCACATTCCCCCGTCCCCAGCTCTGCCGGTGCCCCTCACTCCCGACCCGCAGCCCTCCACTAGCCCAGCGCTGGCCGTGTCTTGGACGGCTCCCGCAGCCTGAGCGGTGCGGCTGTGACCCCGGGGTCCTGGCTACACAGCAAACCCTGGGCCAAGCGCCCGTCCCCCCGCAGAGCGGGGGCTGGAGATTCTCGGGGAGTCAATACCCAATGGGCTGGTGCCAACTCTGCTGCGGGGGGGCAGGGAGCTGGGCTGAGACCCAGCAAGCTCGCGGCGCTTGTGACACCTGCTGCGTCTGGAAACCCCCCCCCGTATCGCTCTAGCTCCACCCCGTAGCGCAATCCCCTCCCCCCCTCCCTCGCCCAGCGGCTGCCCCCTCCTCCAGCCCACAGCAGCCTGCCCGGGATCCTGGGGGCCCCCCCCTACCTGCTCCAGCTCGGCGCCATCGGGGGTGGGGGCCAGGCACTCCAGCCTCACGTGGAGGCGGCCGGATTTCACGTCCTCCAGGGGGAGCCACTGGAAGGAGAAAGGCAGCAGGGGTCAGATCCCCCTGCCTGCCCCCTCCCCCCGCCCGCCCCCTTCCCCCCGGGGGCCCGCAAGCTCCCACCTCGTCGATGAAGCGGCTGCTCAGGACTCGCTTCAGGGCGATCTTACACCTGGGGGGAGAAGACGGGTCAGTCTGGGGGGCGTGTGCCGGAGGGGCCTGCAGACCGGGCAGGGGGCGCAGAGACGCCCCCCGAACCAGGGAACCCCACGAGGACACAAGTGGGGCGGGGAGGGGGGCAGGGGCCCCAGTTTGGTTCTTTCCCCTCCCCCGCCCGGTTCCGGTCCCGACCCACCTGCCCAGGAAGTCGTCCTTGTCGATGTCTTTGTCGTAGATCTCGAACTCCACCTCCTGGCCTGGGATCTCGTTCACAACGACCTCGGGGAGGGGAAACAACGGGGGGGGTGTCACCAGGAGCCACCCCCCCCCGGCCGTGGCCCTGCTCCCAGCACAGACCGGGGGGAGGGGCAGGGGGGGGCTGGGAGCCAGGACTCCTGGGTTCTCCCCGGCTCTAGGAGGGGAGCGGGGCCTAGTGAGTTAGAGCAGGAATGGTGGGGGCTGGGAGCCAGGACTCCTGGGTTCTCCCTGGCTCTAGGAGGGGAGCGGGGTCTAGTGGGTTAGAGCAGGAATGGTGGGGGCTGGGAGCCAGGACTCCTGGGTTCTCCCCAGCTCTAGGAGGGGAGCGGGGTCTAGTGGGTTAGATGTGGCGGGGGGGCTGAGCCAGGACTCCTGGGTTCTCCCCGGCTCTGGGAGGGGAGCGGGGTCTAGTGGGTTAGATGTGGCGGGGGGGCTGAGCCAGGACTCCTGGGTTCTCCCCGGCTCTGGGAGGGGAGCGGGGTCTAGTGGGTTAGATGTGGCGGGGGGGCTGAGCCAGGACTCCTGGGTTCTACGCCCAGATCTGACCACTGCGCAATCTTGGGCAGTCCCCCCGTTTGTGCTGCTCCCCCATCTGTAGAATGATGGATGGGACCCCCCCCGCCCCTCAGGGGTACTCAGGGAAAAGGGGGGGGGGAGAACATCTCTCTGCCCCCTCCCGGCCTAGGCAGGCTCAGCCTGGCTGGTCCCTCGGAGCCCCACGGCAAGGGGAGGGGCCCCCCTCACCTCGTAGACCTCGTTCCAGCGGGGGCTCAGCTCCTCCTTGACCACGTGGCTGCGGAAGCTCTGCCCGCCCAGCCGCACCTTGGCGTAGGGGTCCGACTTGCCCCGGATCATGCCGCCCATAAAGTTATCCTTGGCGATGAGGTTCTCGGCTTCCAGCAGGTGAATGCGGATCACACTCTGGGGGGAGGGGGGGAGGGGTGTTCACGTGACCCGCTCGGGGGCAGGTTCCCCCCCACAGCCGCCCCCGACGCTGCACAGGAGAGGCCCCCCCAGCCTGCCCTAGGCTCGCTGCCCCCGTGAGGGTTCCGTCTCCACGGCCCGGCGAGCGCACAGCACCCTGGGCTGGATTCGAACCAGCCACCTTGGGGTGCAGGGCTCGACGTCCCAGCACCCGACGGGAGGGGCAGGCTGCGGGGCCCATACGTCCCCCACCCCCCCATGGCTGTACCTCGGTGCCGAACTGGGCGTCAGGGCTGGCTTGGCTGGGCCGGGGCGGCATGTCCACACTGCTGCCAGCAAAGGTGCTGGTCTCCCCGTCCGACTGCCCCGGGGCACACGGCCGGGGAGTGTTGCAGACCTCGGGGGCGTCCAGGAACAGGATCTGCGAGGAGAGCGGCCCTGGGCGTCACGGGGGGGAGCCGGACGTTAACGGCCCAGGGGTGCCACTGGCAGAGGGCCCAGGAAGCTTCTCAGCAGAGCTGGGATCAACCCCCCTCCCTGGGGGCAGCTGCTGGTGGCTGCAGAGATCTCAGCTGCTGGGGGACCCCCCCCCGCCCGCGAGATCTACCCCGCGCCCCAGCTTCACCCGCATGACGAGCTTCATGTAGATGCGGCTGCCCGGCCCCGAGTTCTCCAGCTGGAACCACTGGTCCAGCGTCAGGTCCTCGGCACTCAGCAGGCGGGACAGGCGGACGCTGAGCGAGCCCAGGCTGGTCTGGCGCGTGTCGTCCTTCACCTGCAGGGGGCAGAAGGGCTCCCGTTACAGGGAAGGGGCGGGGCTAGGACCAGGGGGTGGAGCCTGCCAGTAAGGGGGCGGGGCCCACCTGGATGTCGATGTCCTGATTGGCCGGGTCCTGGAGGAAGAAGCGGAAGGCGTCGTCCCAGACTGGGTTGCTGGTGTTATAGACAACCTGTGGGGGAGGAGATGGGGCTGGGTTACAGCGCCCCCTGCTGGGGGAGGCTGGGGCAGGAGACAGGGGCTCTCCACAGCGCCCCCTGCTGGGACCCCCAAGCCAGCTCCTGCCCCGCTCCCACAGCGCCCCCTGCTGGGACCCCCAAGCCAGCTCCTGCCCCGCTCCCACAGCGCCCCCTGCTGGGACCCCCAAGCCAGCTCCTGCCCCGCTCCCACAGCGCCCCCTGCTGGGACCCCCAAGCCAGCTCCTGCCCCGCTCCCACAGCGCCCCCTGCTGGGACCCCCAAGCCAGCTCCTGCCCCGCTCCCACAGCGCCCCCTGCTGGGACCCCCAAGCCAGCTCCTGCCCCGCTCCCACAGCGCCCCCTGCTGGGACCCCCAAGCCAGCTCCTGCCGCGCTCCCACAGCGCCCCCTGCTGGGACCCCCAAGCCAGCTCCTGCCCCGCTCCCACAGCGCCCCCTGCTGGGACCCCCAAGCCAGCTCCTGCCCCGCTCCCACAGCGCCCCCTGCTGGGACCCCCAAGCCAGCTCCTGCCCCGCTCCCACAGCGCCCCCTGCTGGGACCCCCAAGCCAGCTCCTGCCGCACTCCCACAGCGCCCCCTGCTGGGACCCCCAAGCCAGCTCCTGCCCCACTCCCACAGCGCCCCCTGCTGGGACCCCCAAGCCAGCTCCTGCCGCACTCCCACAGCGCCCCCTGCTGGGACCCCCAAGCCAGCTCCTGCCCCACTCCCACAGCGCCCCCTGCTGGGACCCCCAAGCCAGCTCCTGCCCCGCTCCCACAGCGCCCCCTGCTGGGACCCCCAAGCCAGCTCCTGCCCCGCTCCCACAGCGCCCCCTGCTGGGACCCCCAAGCCAGCTCCTGCTGGGGGAGGCTGGAACAGGAGGAGCTGGGGGCTCCGTTACGGCCCTGCTCTTTCTGTGACCCCCCCATCACACGGTGGCCCGGGGGGGGGGGCTGGCGGGGGCCCCGCAGCCCCAGCTCACCCTGCTCTCCCGCGTGACGTCCTGCACCGAGAGCTGCACCATGGGGTTGGGCTCCTTGCCAGGCTTCTTCAGCTGTGGGGAGACGTGGGGGGGTGTCACTGACAGTAACCGGGGGCCAGGACCCAGCTCGGCTCCTCCCCCTCCCCCCAGAAACACCCTCCCCCCCTCGATCTGCTCCCCCAACCCTCCAGGTACAAGCCCCCCCCCAGCCCCACTCAGTACAGATCCCCTCCTCCCACTGCCCCGGCCCCCCCCACGGCGCCGATACTCACAGGAAGCTCCTGGGCCCGGTCCAGGTAGATGACCAGGATGGCGGCCGACGGCGCCTCCGGCTTGGAGGAGATTCCCCGGTTCCTCTGGAGGACCTGGGGCAGGGGGAGAGTCACCCCTGAAAGCTCTGGCCCAACAGACCCCCCCCATGCCGAGGGGGGCTCACCGCCCCCCCCACCCCCATTCTTGTCTGCCCAGGAGTTAATCTCCCCCAACCCCCCCATGGATCTTAAGCTGAACTTCTCCATCCTCGCAACCGCCCTGGTCTCTGCACAAACGGAGGCGGCGGTCAACTGATGATGGAATCCCAGAGCTGGGAAGAGAACCCAGGAGTCCTGGCTCCCAGCCCCCTGCTCTAACCACTAGACTGCTCTTCTCCCGGTGAGGGGGCTGCACTACGGTGATGTCCTGTATCCGCAGCCCCGGCTCCGTCAGGCCCCCCCGTGGAGGGAGCCCCTCAGAGTCGAGGGGAGCCCAGGTCCCGGGGGCGGCTGAGGCTGGCGCTGGCTGCGACGGGGGGACAGGAGCAGGCTCCTGGGGGGGGGGTCTCACCTGCTCCAGCTTGGAGGCGTCGGAGAGGAGCTTGAGCCACTCCAGGCGCAGGTGGAGCTGGCCCCGGCCACCGTCCTGCAACGGGAACCACTGCGGGGGGACAGGACATGGGTCAGCCCCTGAATCCCAGGGACCCCAGACCCCCCCTCCCCCCTGCTGAGCCCCGTCTGTCCTTCCCCATCCTCAGCCCCCCCGAGCCCCCCACTTTGCTCCAGCCACTCACCTCCCCACCCCAAGGGGACCTCTCTGACCCGCCCAGATCCCCCACCCACCCATGGGCCGAGCGGCTCAGAGCCTGGCAGCAAACAGGTTTCTTACCCTGGGAAAATTTTCCCGCCCCAAATTGGGAGAAAAAGTCAAAATTTTTCATGAACCGGGGGTGGGGGGGGACCCAGCTAGGCTCAGCGTCGGCCTCTTCCGAAGCCAAACGCTGGGACTGACCCAACGATCCTGCCCCCCCCCCCCCCGTGGTGCCTGGCCCGGACCCCCACGGCTGGAACCATCTCCCTTCCCAAGCGTTCCCAGACGCTCCCCCTGCAGCCCCCGGAGAGACGCTCTCAGCCAGCCGGCCTCTCCCAGGGGAAACGTGGAGTCATGAAATTCCCAGCCAGCTCCCCCACCTCCGCACCTGGGGGTACGCCCCCCAAATCCACACCCCCTCCAGCACTCCCTCCGTCCCTGCAGTCCCCAAACCCGCCCCCAAAACCCTCCTGCCGCCCCCTCCGCCCCCAGATCCACACACACCCCCAGCCCTGCCGTCCCCAAAACCCTCCTGCCACCCCCTCTGCCCCAGATCCACACACACCCCCAGCCCTGCGGTCCCCAAACCCACCCCAATTCCCTCCTGCCGCCCCACTGACCTCCTCCAGCACGCGGGCCCGCAGCACCTCCCCGAAATCCAGCTTCATCCTGGAAGGGGCGGAAGTAGACGCCGTGAGCGCCCCGCCAGAACCTGCCGCTCGAGGGGGGGTTGAATCTGGCCCCGGCCTCCCCCGTGGCTTCAGCCCTTGTGGTTCTGCCCATCCCCAGAGCGGGGCTCCCCCCAAGCAGCGGATCCCGGCCTGGTGCTCCCCACCCGTGTCTCTCACCTGCCCAGGAAGTCGTCCTGGTCGGGGTCCTTGTCAAACAGCTCCACCTCCAGCTCCTGCCCTGGCACCTCATGCACCACGAACTGGGGAGGGGGGCGGAAGTGGGAGAGGTCAGTGCATGGGGGGGGCGCACCAAGCCCAGACCCACATGCACCCCACCCGGGGCTCCGTCCCCTCTAGCGCCCGGGCCAGGGGCGGCTCTCGGAGAGGCTCCCTGGTGAGTCGGGCTCGGCGCCCCGAGTTCGAGTCCCGCCGGCCGGCCGTGCTCACCTCGTACGTCTCGTTCCAGGTGGGGTTCAGGTTCTCGTCGATGACCCGGCTGGTGAAGACCTGGGTGCCCACGCGGACGAGGGCGTAGGGGTCCGACTTGCCCTCGATCAGCCCCTTCACGTACTTATCCTTGGACTGCAGGTCCCTGGCCTCCCGCAGGTGGACGCGGACAATCCCCTGCGGGGGGGGACGGGGGGGGACGACAGTCAGCCAGGCCCTGGCGCCCCGGCCCCTCCCCCCGGGCACGGTGCCGGCCTTACCCTGGGCAGCGGGGAGCGGAGCTGGGCCGCATCATGCAGGTCGGGCACCAGGGGCACCAGCAGGCGGTTGGGCAGCACCAGGAAAGCCGCGATGGAGTCCATGATCATCGAGTCCGACAGGGAGCTGCAGGGGGGGCACGGGCAGAGCTCAGCCGGCTGGGCCAGTGTCCCACCAATCCCAAAACTTGGGGGGGGGGGGAACGGCTGGGCTGCGGGGGATGGGGACAGGGACTCACCTGAGCCCTGGGATGTCCAGGAGGTTGGTCATCCCCGTCCAGTTAATGTCCAGAGTCTGGGGGGGGGGAAAGCGAGGGGGGGTTAGACTCACCAGCTGCTCCCCCCCCAGCTGGAGGGCACACTGGGAATCCCAGACAGAGGGTGGGGGCCCTTATCAGCACCCCCCCACTAAAGGCATCTTGGTATCTCCCGGGGGCCCCATAGTCAACCCCCCGCGGCCGGCGAGCCGGAGCCTGGGCCTGCCCCAGAGCGGGAGCCAGGCCGGGGGGCAGGGGGGTGTGTGGGGAGGGGGCCGTGGGGCCACGACACGTCCAGGGACTGACACCCCCACAGCCCCCAGTCGCTGCGCTGCGGGGGGAGCCCGGTGCTCAGAGCCCAGGGGAAACCCAAGTCCAGCTGCACCTCCAGACCGGAGAGCGGGTCCGGCTCCCGCACCGATCTCCGGCCTCCCGCCCTCGTCCCCAGCGCCCCACACGCTCCTCAGCCCGGGGGGCTCGGAGCCGGGCCTCCCTGCAGCCCCCAGGCACGGGGGGGGCTGTACTCACGGGGCGGCGGATGAAGAACATGGTCAGGGCCCCCACGATGGGCATGTCCCCGATGAGGGGCTCCAGGATGACGCGCAGCACCCCGTGCAGCTGGGGGGCGAGACGGAGCGTGAGCGCCTGGCCCCGCCCCCCCGACTTCCCCCACCCCAGCAACCCCCCCACTCCTCCCCCAGCTCCCCCCGACCAGCTCCCCCACCCCAGCAACCCCCCCACGCCTCCCCAACCAGCCCCTCCATCCCAGTAACTCCCCCACGGCTCCCCCAGCCCCCCCACCAGCTCCTTCCACCCCAGCAACCCCCCCACTCCTCCCCCAGCTCCCCCACCCCAGCAACCCCCCCACGCCTCCCCAACCAGCCCCCCCATCCCAGTAACTCCCCCATGACTCCCCCAGCCCCCCCACCAGCTCCTTCCACCCCAGCAACCCCCCCACGCCTCCCCAACCAGCCCCCCCATCCCAGTTACTCCCCCACTCCTCTCCCAGCTCCCCCCGACCAGCTCCCACACCCCAGTAACTCCCCCACGGCTCCCCCAGCTCCCCCCACCCCAGCATCCCCCACACGCCTCCCCAACCAGCTCCCCCGTCCCAGTAACTCCCCCATGGCTCCCCCAGCTCCCCCACAAGCTCCCCCATCCCAGCAACCCCCTCGGCCTCGGCCAAGAGCGTGGGAGGTGCTGGGTCCCAGCAGCGCAGTGGGGGGTGGCACCTGATCCGCACCCCCCCCCCACGGGGCCAGGCTGGGCCCCACTCGCGGGCGCGTCTCACCTGCATCCCCTTCACCCCGGCCTTGCAGAAGAATTTCTTCACCTCCACGTCGATGTGCACGTCCCCCACGTAGCTGCGGAGACGGGAGCATGAGGGGAGCCCCCCCCTTAACCCTTCGCACGCCCCTCACCGTACCCCGGCTCCCCCCCAGACCAGGGACCCCCATCCTCTCCCTAGCAGAGAGCCAAGACCCGTCTCCCCGCCCCCAGGCACCGCACAGGGCAGCCAGGCCCAAGGACCGAGGCTGCAGGCCGCAGACAGGCCCTGCGGCCCCTCCTGGCAAGATCCCGGCCCCTGCGACCAGGGCTTTGGCCCAGAGGGGCAGGGGCTGAGGACCGGCCCCTTCGGCACCCGGGCGAGTCTCCGAGCTGCGCTGCCGGGGCTGGCTGCTAGGGGGCAGCGCGGAGGCAGCCGGCTCCTTACCTGATGGTCAGGTCCAGCAGGATTTGCTTCTTGTTCTGGCCAGTGTGAACGTTCACGCCCATGACCCTGAGGGGCTGGATGGAAGCAGGAGGCAGACGGTTACGGGAGCATGACCCGCCCCGCGCCGGGGAGATCCTGGCTCCCCAGAGGGCTCGGACCCTGAAATGCGGCTGCTTCTGGGGTGGGACATGGCAGCTGCTTAACAAGGCCACGTGCTGCGGGCGAATTGAGGGGACGGACGTGCACCCAGCCCACGTGATGGGGAGGGTCTCCCCCATGCTCGTGGGGGGGGCTGCTTTAACAGGGCTGGGGTCTCACTTGTGCACCCCTGGGATGCCCCCCTCCCCCCCAGCTCCATCCGTCTCCGTCTGCAGCAGGGAGGGAGCCAGGCAGAGATTCCCTCCCGCCCTGGGCGGCTCGGGCCTCAGCCAGCCCCCCCCAGGGCTGCTAGGCCCAGAAGCAGCTTGGGAGATGTGGGCTGGGGGTGAGGTGGGGGCCCGAGGGGGGGGCCCTACCTTCTCGCCCATGTCGACCTTGGTGAAGGCGAAGGTCTGCAGGTGGGTGTTAGAGGCGCGGATCATGGGGGCGATGTTCTCCACCAGCAACTTCTCCATGTACTGCCCGAAGAAAGGCCAGGCCTGGGCCAGGATCTGCAGGGGGCACGTGGAGGGGAAGGGGTGTTAGCTGGGGGGCAGAGCCAGCCCCCCCCAGCCCCCACGGCTGACAGACACGTGCCCGCCCTTCACACTCACCTTGTTGAGCCATTCGGCCTTCTCCACGTCCGGGAAACTGACCTGCAGACAAAGGCAGACAGAGCCCGTCAGCCGGCTCGGGGAGGGGAGCAGGGGCTGGTGGTTAGAGCGGGGGGAAGGGCTGGGAGCCAGGACTCCTGGGTTCTCTCCCCAGCTCTGGAAGGGGAGTGGGGTCTAGTGGTTAGAGCAGGGGGCTGGGAGCCAGGACTCCTGGGTTCTTGTCCATTCTGTGACCATGGGTAAGTCACTTCCTCTCCCTCAGTTTCCCCATTTGCAAAGCAGGGTTAACACCCCCCTCAGCCACAGGTGTGTGTGTGTGTGTGAGATATCTGGGAAGTGCATGGGGGCCCCACACTGCTCGTGTACCAAGGGCTCCAGAGATTCCTGCTGCTGTCTGCATCAGGCTCTTATCACGGGGAGGGAAAACGCGGGACGTGCCAAGGGCCAGGGGTTCAATTCCACCTGCAGCGAGGTCTGGGTCAGCGGGCGAGGAGGGGCTGGGTCAGGAGCCCCGATCCAGGGGAGCGAGTGGAGGGGCCGGGGGCTCCGGGAACGAGGCGACGACGCAGCGGTTGTACCCTGGGGGTCAAAGGCTCCAGCCCCCCGGGCGGCTTATCACCGAGACCCAGGGCGTGAAGCAAGTCTGCCTGCCGCCGAGGGCGGGTTTCTTCCTCTCTCTTCTCAGAACTGAGGGGACCGCAGGGAAAAACCACAGGAGACGCCTGGCGAAGCGCGTCAGGCCGGGCTGCAGGAGAGCTGCCAGCGCGGGAGGAAAAGGCCCTGCACGCCCCCCAATACTGAACTAGGGGCCGTTTCTTTGGGGCCCGGCTTCAGAGGGAGTTTGGCCCCACCCATCCGTGTGCAGCACCAACCCCCCCAACGGTAAAGCCCCCTTGCTCCCCGCCGCGTGTGGCCCGAAGGGGTGGGGGGCAGGACGGTTTGCAGCGAGGTCGGGCACAAGCTGGGCAATGGAGCTGTGTGTGTGCAGATCTTTCGCCTGCAGCGCGGCCTGGCCTGGCGACGGGGGAAACGGCAACGTGGCGGCACACGAGACCTCGGGCCTGGCCCCCCGCCCCGCGAAGCAAGTCACCCCCCAGCGTTATAGAGACGCAGGCCGGCCCGCGGGGGCTGTGGGGCGGTGCCCCCGCAGTGCCGGTGGCAGGGCAGGAAGCGGGGGTGCCGGGGGCCCTTCGGCTTCCCCATGACGAGAATCAAAGCGAAACCCGGAGCGCCCGTCTCACATGTTCTCCCCCCTCAACCCAGGGTTAAGAACACAGCTGTGGGGGGCTCAGCATGAACCAAACCCAGGAGGGCGCTACCCCGAGTGCACCAGCTCCCTCCGCCCCCAGTGCCAGGCGTGACCCCGTGACCTGGGCCTGGCTTCCCCGAGGGACAGGGGCACCGGGAGCTAGTTTTGGGAGCCAGTGACTGGAGGCTGAGGAGCTTGGGGGGGGATGGGAAAGACGGATCTGACGGGGAGCCCAGGACGGGCTGGGCACGGCGACCGGCACCGGGCCAAGGAGGGGTGGCGAGCGGGGCGGGGAAGAGAAGGTGCCAGGGAGTCAGGATTGGGCAGAAGGCGTCAAGTCTGGGGGTAGGGGGCCTCCAGGGCACGACTCCCACGTGCCCGGCTAGGATCAAGGGGGGAGGCCGCAGAATCAGCCCCCTCTTCCCCCTCCCCGTCAGAGCCCATCGGCTAAGGGAGTGTGCCCTGGTGGGGGGCCCCACAGAGTCCAGCCCCTATTCCCATGCCAGTATCCTGGTCACAGACAGCGATGCAGGGAGCTGGAAAGGCCTGGCCGGGGGATCTGCTCAGGTCTCATCCTGTCTGCATGGCTGAGCACTTCAAAATCCCGCTTGCATGGTGTGCCTGGGCCGCAGTGCCTCGCCCCAGAGGCAGCCGCATCTCAGTACCGGGCAAGGGATCCCTGGACAGACAGCCCGCATGTCCCACCCCAGAGACAGCTGCATCTCAGAGCCAGGCGAGGGACCCCCTGACAGAGCCTGCATGGCCCACCCCAGAGGCAGCCACAGCTCAGCACTGGGTGAGGGATCCCTGGAGAGACAGCCCGTGTCCCACCCCAGAGGTGGCTGCATTTCCCTGTTGGCACAGAGCCTGCGAAGGGCTCTGGAACAGACACAGATGAGGGACACAAACAGTCACCCTCGAGCCGGCTCTGAGCAGCACACCAAACCCTGCCCCCCGCCAAACCCTGCCCCACTTTGTCAGCTCTATGCACGAGGGACGTGCAGGGTGGTGGCTGGAGCAGCCAAGGGGCCCACAGTTGCCTTGCGGCCGGGAGCCCAGAGCCTCCCACAAGCTGTTTCGCTTCCTCCCCTCGCAGGCAAAGGCAGAGAGCAGCACATGGGGCCGGGCACAAGAGGGGAGGGCACCAGTGGGGCATGGGCTGCGCCCTCCCATACGGGGCATGAGCAGTGGACTCAGGGGGCCACCTCCTCCCACTTTAACCAGTAGATCCCACTCCCCTCCCCAAACTGGAATGGAACCCAGGAGTCCTGGCTCCCAACCCCCACTAGATCCCACTCCCCTCCCCAAGCTGTGGCAGAACCCAGGAGTCCTGGCTCCCAACCCCCTCCACACTAGACCCCTCCCTCGTCCATCACAAGGGAGGCATCAGGCCCCAGATACGGCGCTGAGCTGCTCCCACCGCGGATCATGTGCAGGGCGGTAACCACGGGACCCAGCGGGCAGAGATCCCACAACTGGGGGCCCAGGGGGCTCCCAGAGCATCTGATTAACGAGCTGCCGGTGGTCAGCGGCACAAGCCAAGAGCTCGGGGAAAGGGGGGACCTGCCTCCCCAGAAATGATGCTGGGGATGGGGGTGGCCCGGAAGGTCTTTGGGAAGGGGGGGGCTGATCTGGCGGGGGGGTAGCAACCCTGCTGAGCTCTGAGGATCCAGAGGGGAGGGGACGACGCCTGCAGGGAAGCTGATCAAGGGTGAGTTGGGAGCCCAGAGAGGGACCTGGGGGTTAGTGCAAAACGAAAAGATCAACAGCCCCCGTGAGAGACCCTACAAAAACAAACCGGCATGCGAAGCACCCCCCGCCCGTGAGAGATCCTACGATAACATACGGGCACGCCCTGCCTAACGCCCGTGACAGATGCTCCACTTAGTCCGCTCCGCTCAGACCGCCAAGAGCAGCAGCGCTTGTGAGTGACCCTACAATAACAAACCCCGTGTCCATTGGAGGGGACGGATTTGGGGCACTGCAAACTGGGGGCAGGGAGCGATTGCCAAGCCCTGCTCCAGTGCAGCCGCGGTTCCCATAGTCCCGGGCTGCTGGACAGCATTGGCCTCAGGCCAGATGGGGAAACCGAGGCACAGAGAGGGGGCACCCGCAGCAGTTGAACACAGCCCAGGTCTCCTGCCACCCAAGCAGGCCTCTCCGCTGGCCAGACCCTGAGAGTCCAAGTCCCTGGGTCACCCCAGCGCTCCACCATCTGGGCACTCGAGCCGACTGGCCGGGGGCGAGCGGGGAGCTCTTCTCGGCTCGGAGATCTGCTAAAGTGGTGAGTTTGGCTGGAAGGAACCAGGGTTAAAGCCAAGCGCCCGCCCCACCGCAGAGGGGAGAGTTGTGGGCACAAGCTGAGAGTCAGGACTCCTGGGTTCTATTCCCAGCTCCCCGCCCCCCCGGGCCCTGCTGTGCCTTAGTTTCCCCCTCTGTACAGTAAGCTGACCTGAGAGGGGCCAGCTGGTGAGGGCGACTCGGGGCCTGTGCTCAGCGCAAGGGAGGGCTCGGCAGAGCTACCGTGAGAGAAAGTGCCCCAGGCCGGCACCGAGACGCCAGGCCCGGCTCAGGCAGCACAACCCCCCCCCATACAACCCCTTCCCCCCACAGCCCCACACGACCAGCACTCGTGGGGGATGGGGCAGGAGCTGCACCCCGCAGAGCAAACACCGCCCAGGAGACACTTCCAAACCTGCCGGGCCTGTTCCGGGGACCGACCTGCCCCGGCGCCGGGGAGGCAGAGCCCAGCTGGGGGCTCAGCAGAGGCTGCCCATCCCCATCGGTACCACGGGGAGCATCTCCCAGCCGTGCACGTCGAGGGGGGGTGCCCCAGGCATGTGCGGCTTTGCACGAGGGGCCCCGCACGGGCACGCCCCGCAGCTGCTGCTGAGCGATCTGGCCCTGCACACGCGCCCGGCCGGGAGCTCGGGGGGTCTCTATAGGGGCAGCTCAGCCTCCCCCAGCTTTGGGCTCCACCTGCACCTTGTGGGGGAACCCGTTTCCCCGGCTGGGGTCGGCCAGGGGTCCCCTAGCGCCCCCTCCCCCCCGCCGGCCCTGACCCAAAGCCAGCAGGAGCCTTTCTGCCCCCCTTCCCCAGGCTTTGGGCTGGGCCATGGGGCCAGCTCCCCATGGGGCCTGGAGGCCGCGGGTCTGGGGGGAGAGGCAGGAAGCGGCTGTCTAGAGACAGCGGATGAATGAGCCACAGGGGCCTGCATCCATCACAGCCGCTCCCCCCACCCCCAGCAGGTCCGTGGAGCCGGGTAGGTGGATGGGGAGCAGGCGACACCCACAGAGCGGCTGGCAGCTGCCAAGGGCGCCCAGGGCTAAGAAAGAGGCAGCAGCAGGGTTTCCGTTATGGCAGAAAACAGAGGGGGCGGCTGGCAGTGACTCAGCCGCATTCCATGCGTGCCAGGAGCGGGGATGCGGCGGCTCAGAGCGGCGGCTTCCTCTGGAGGCCAGCGGGGCGGGGCCGGACGGGAGCGATTCTGGCCTGTGAAATGAGTCTGCCGGGCCTCGGGGGGCTGCAGCAGGCAGTGTGGGATTGCGATAGCGCCTAGAGGGGCCGGCCAGGCTCAGGGGCCTGCCCTGCCAGGTGCCGCAGGAGGCGGTCGCTGCCCCAAAACAGCTCGCGAGTTGGGTAGACAGATGAAGGCTGGGTGGGGAAACTGAGGCACCGAGAGCCAGAGCGACTTGCTCACAGTCACCCAGCAAAGCCAGGTCCCCTGAGGCCCAGACCACCAGCCTCTGAGCCACCCAGCCAACTGGCACTAGCCAGCCCCGGTGGGGCAGCCCAGGAGGGGACGAGCCCTGGAGACCGAGCTCCGTTCTCATGCGCCCTACAGGCAGGTTTGCCCAGGGCCAGAGGACATTTGCCTGTTTCACAACCCAACCTTTAGACCCAGCAGCAGATCGGGGGCAGCCCCACCCGGCTGGTCCCAGCAGGGGAGACACGGCTCAGGGTGGGCAGCTGGAAAACACAGGAACACACGCCAATGAGCAGCTCCCAGCCCCCCCCTTCCAAAAGAGACCTGACCCTTCCCCACTGCCCCGTACGATCCCCCCTCCTTCGCCACAGGAGGGGGAAAACGGGGCCAACGCACTCAGGGCTGGACCACGCGTAGCCGGGTTCGCGCTCCCGGCATCCCGGAGCAACACAAGGCCAGTGCAGGGAAATCTCTCCATGTATGGTGTGTAAGGAATCCCTTATCCCAGGGGACGAGCACACACATCCCGCTTCCCCCATCCCAGCTGCCGGACACACAGGGCCCAAGACTTTTTTAAACCACAGAAGATGAGGCTTCAGCTCTTCTTTATCCGTCAGGATTAAAATCATGGATTTCCAGGGCAGAAGGCACCCTACTAATCACCCAGGGCTGATTCCTGCCCCCAGCCCCCAGCTGCTGGGTGAGCAAGTGCATCTCTGGCAGAAAGATATCTAGTCCCGAGACAAAGATCTGTAGTCTCACTTCCTGTCACCCCGCCCCAGTTCCTGACCACAGTGGCCAAAAAAACCCCTCTTTTCAACATCGATTTTTTGTTTGTCACTGTTGATGCTGTGTAAAGCATCTTGATCTTCATCCATTTTGGGTCCGTAAACCAGATCAGATGTTGTTCTGGACCCTGCCCCAAGGAGCTGGTGAACTGAGCAATTTCCCATGTCACGCTAAGGTTCTCATGCTGCAGCACCTTGCTGTGAGGTTTTGGTTGCAGACACTGCAGGGGTAGGGTTTAAAAAGCCTACTGAAGAGTTTGGAAGAGATCTGAACCCTCATGCTTCAGGGCACGTGTCAACCTCGGACTGAGAGAGGTCAGGAGGGAACTTCCCCTCTGGGGAAGTCATTCCACAATGTCCCTTTGAATCAGCTGGGTCCAGCCACTGCTGGAGACAGGATACTGGACTCAGACGGACCCCTGCTCTGACCCACCGTGGCTTCAATCCACATGCAACACCGCTTCCCACTTAAAGATGTTAGAAGTGATGTTAGGAAATCAAATATCATAATGACAAAACAGAGCTCTAAAGATTGCTCCAGCCCCCGCTCGTCCAAGGCGTACCTGAAACACTCTGGTGGGCAAAGAGGGACGAAGGAGAAGTAAAAACCGCACAAGCACCAGGCCACAAACACTCCCCTGTCGCTAGATTTTAGTTCCGTTAAGCCGAGCAGAGAACGCCTCGTGAAATGGGCTCTGTGCCGATTGTTAATGACTCAAATTAACTTGGAATCCAGAGTAGGTTTAACGCCAGCCAACCCAGCCCCGAGCCAGAACGTTCACACCAGGTCTGTACGGAAGCACCCAGAACTCGTTGAGTTTTCAGATGCTCCCGCTGCAATAACCAAGGCCTGGATTCAGCAAGCCACATAAGCATGTGCTCAGAGCCCAGGGGCCTTTAAGCTCCGTGTCCCCCTGAACAGGGATGGACTCGGTGACACGGCCCAGGGGCTTTGCCGGATCACAGCCCTGCCTGGATGTCGGCGTCTAACCTTCAGCACCTAAGACTGAAGCTGCCGACCTCTGATCCTGGCTGCTCAGGATTTTGCTTGCTCCCTTCTCTCCCTGCGCTGGCAGCTGAGTGCCCGGTGCTCCGTGCTGGCTCAATCCACAGCTCAGCACAGAACGGCCGGTGCTAAAAGAACCAGCAGCCGGCTGCTGGGGAGCCCCAGCAAAATCCGGGGCCGGCTGCTCCCACTGCTGGAAAAGGGGGCTGGGCTGCGATGCCCCCCCACATCGTCGTCACTGATCCAATCCCGACCCTCCCACCCCCACCTGCTCCCCACACACAGAGAGACGGAAAAGCCCGGCCAGAGGAAGCAGCAGTGAGGGAAGGGGAGAAGGGACCGGCAGGATGGCAGGGTGGGGCAGGGCTGGCACGAGATGAGGCCTGGCACAGGAAGAGGCAGGGAACTGGATGCCCAGAGCGAAGGGCTCCTGGAGAAGGACCGGCGCAGTCTCTGGGAGGGACACGGGCATGTGATGCCCTGGGAGGAGGTTGCTATAGACAGAGCCAGCCAAGGGGCTGGGTGAGGGCAGGCAGCGAGGATGGCAGGGACCAAGGAGAGGGATCCTGAGGCAGCTCCTGGTGGAAGTGAATGTGTGAAGGGGGGGAATGAGGGGGTTCCGGCTGAGGGGGGCCTGGTCTGCTCAGGGCAGGGAGGGGGGTGAAGAGGGGGGTGAAGAGAACGGGAAGTTCCCCAGGGGTGGGGCAGAGGGAACTGTGTGTATTTGGGGGGTGGGGGGCAGGTGCTCTCCTCACCCAGGCGAGCAGCTCTAGGGAGGGGGATCCCCATGGGGGTGAAGAGGAGGTGGGGATCTCTGGTGGGATGGGGGTGCACAGTGAGGTGAGGGAACCCCAAGGGATCCCAGAAGTTACAGGGACCTGGGGGAGCAGGGGAACACCGGGGAGTCCCGCTCTCCTCCCCCAGGCCGGCAGCTCCCAGCGCAGAGAAGGGGATGGGGAACCCTGGGAGGGACGGGGCCCCTCTCCTCACCCAGGCCGGCAGCTCCCGGCGGGGGGGTAAAGGGGGGATCCTGGGGGGGGGCGGGGCCCCTCTCCTCACCCGGACCGGCAGCTCCCGGGGATGGGGGGGCCGGGGGATCCCGGGGGGGCGGGGCCCCTCTCCTCACCCAGGCCGGCAGCTCCCGGGGGGGGGAAGGGGGTGGGGGATCCCGGGGGGGCGGGGGCCCCTCTCCTCACCCGGGCCGGCAGCTCCCGGGGGGGGGGAATGGGGGTATCCCGGGGGATCCCGGGGGGGCCGGGGCCCCACTCCTCACCCAGGCCGGCCGCTCCCGGGGGGGGAAGGGGTGGGGGTTCCCGGGGGGGGGGGGGCCCCTCTCCTCACCCAGGCCGGCAGCTCCCGGGGGGGGAAGGGGGTGGGGGATCCCGGGGGGGGCGGGGGCCCCTCTCCTCACCCAGGCCGGCAGCTCCCGGGGGGGGAAGGGGGTGGGGGATCCCGGGGGGGCGGGGCCCCTCTCCTCACCCAGGCCGGCAGCTCCCGGGGGGGGGAAGGGGGGGCCGGGGGATCCCGGGGGGGCGGGGGCCCCTCTCCTCACCCGGGCCGGCAGCTCCCGGTGGGGGGGAAGGGGGGTATCCCGGGGGATCCCGGGGGGGCGGGGGCCCCTCTCCTCACCCAGGCCGGCAGCTCCCGGGGGGGGAAGGGGGTGGGGGATCCCGGGGGGGCGGGGGCCCCTCTCCTCACCCAGGCCGGCAGCTCCCGGGGGGGGAAGGGGGTGGGGATCCCGGGGGGGCGGGGGCCCCTCTCCTCACCCAGGCCGGCAGCTCCCGCGCGCTGAGGTAGAGGCCGGCGGCGGCGGCGCTCACGTGGCGCTCCTCGTCCTGCAGCAGGCGGCGGGCGGCCCGCAGGCTCCGCTCCTTGCCGCGCCGCGCCGCCCGCCAGCCCGCGTACAGCGCCAGCCCCAGCAGCACGAAGCCCAGGCTCAGGCCCAGCCGCCCGGCCACGTACACGGGCGCCAGGCCCAGCAGCAGCTTCCCGAAGGCGGCCAGGGCGGCCAGCGCCTCGCCCGAGCCGGGCGCGGGCCCGGACCCGGGACCCTCCCGCTGCTCCATGGGGCCGCCGCACTGGCCGCGCCCGCCGCCCGCTGCGGAGCCCGGGCCGGGCAGCCCGGGGGCGGGGCACGCGCCGGCCACGCCCCGCGCGCCGGCCCATTGGACAGACCGGCGACGGGGCGGGGCCGGGCGCCCCCTAAGCCGCGCCCCTCTGGTTCTGATTGGGCAGGAGGGGAGGGGCCTTGGCGCAGCCACGCCCTTTCCCTCTCCGACGGGCTCTGTAAAAGTCACGCCCCCTCGTGCTCTGATTGGGCCATATCGTGGGGCGGGGCCGAGTGATCATTCCACCACGCCCCCTCCCGCCTCATTGGCCAGAGTAGCTAAAGAGGGTGGAGCCGGCCCTGCTGATTGGCCAGAGAGACCAGGCAGGCGGGGCTAGTGACATTGATACAGATATAGTAGCCAGGCGGGGCCCTCTTGGTCTCTACGCTCAGCCAGTCCAGGGCCCCGCCCCGCCCCCACTGTACTGCACTGGGGGGCGGGGGGGGGCTGATGCCACCTCACGTGGGGCCAGGCCATGGGGCTGGGGCCAGGGCTGAACTTGCTGGGCTGCAGCATCGCCTGGGCCAGGGGCCCCTGGGTCGGGGGGCGCTGGGGGCCCAGCCTGGGTTTCAGTTGCCCCAGAGCCTGGGGCTCATGGCCTTGGCTTTGATTCAGCCCCACTTCCAGCTCGGGAGATAACCTGGAACCCGGGGGAAAGGGCTGCTGGGGCCAGGCTCCGCTCCCAGGCGGTGGCTTCTTGCACCGAGTCCCAGGGCGGGGTTGTCACCATGTTTGTGTTTGCAAAGCCCTGGGCATCTCCTCATGGTCTCCCAGGCTCCTGCACCAACCCACTGCACTCTGCCCACCTACACGGAGGCAAGCCAGCTTTTTCCTCTGCTACGGCTGCAGTTTGGACCAATTTCACACCGTTTTGGTGTGAAAAATCCCTCCCTTTTCAACTTTCGAACCAGGGCGGGGTTTTCCTCAGGCGGCTTGTGAAGCTTTTGACTCAAAGTGCTGGGGAGAGGGATGTGACAACCCCCTCCCCAGCCCCCTGAACTTCCTGTGTGGCTTCTGTGGCACAGCTGCAATGTTGAGGCCCGAGGAAGATTGCTACAAGATAGGACTCGTTTCGCTCTTATCCATCAATCTCAAAACGCTTTGCAACAGCCTGAAAGTATCGTTATCGCCGCTTTCGAGATGTGGAAACTGGGCCATAGAGAGTGGGCCCAAGGTCACGCAGGCCAGTCAGTGCCAGGCTGGAGAAGCCGGTGCAGTTCTGACTCAGCCTAGTGCCTTGACCATTGTTTCCTTTCCATGTTGTTCTCCGGGCAAAATCTCTGATTCCGCAAACTGCATGTTTGTGTCTTCTTGTTATAGGCTTATCTTGCTGAAAGCTTTCCTGGCAGCAGCACGGCTGGGGCCAGACTATTTGTTCTTCCCTTGCAGAACAGATCCTGTGTGATGAGCAAAGCTGCTTTTCTTGTCCACAGTTGACTGTAGCAGCCGTTCTGGCCTTCCAGTTTTACAGGTTACCTAATCCCTGTTTTTACTCACCAAGCTTCTCTGTGTAAACTCGACTTCCTAGCGCACCGTTCCTGCAGTCAGCGGGGAGTCTGATTTCAGTTGGAGCAGGATTGGATCCTTTGACATTGTGACTACAACACAGATTGTGTCCCAAACGGCTTGAGGATGTTTCTTTTAAACAGGGAAAAAAAGGTCACAGGGAACTTGAAATGAGATGAGGGCTCATGAGGTGGTGCTATAAAACAGCTGTTCCAAGGAGGGGGGTGAATACCCCAGTCTGGTGGTTTGGGCTTTTCCACCCTCTGCTTCCCTGAAGTCCCACAGCGTGACAAATACTGGTCCAGGAGTAGAACGCAGCAGTCCTAGCTCCCCACCCCTGGCTCTAACCACTTGGCAACACTCCCTAAAGTTGGGAAACAGAACCCAGGTGTCCTGCTTTCCAATCCCCCGCTTTAACTGCTACAGTGCCAGGTGGCAAAGATAGAGCCGACTTTCTTTACAAAGCAAAAGAAATCATGCTTCCATCTAAGCCACCCTACAGCGATAGGCCAGAATGACGCCATCTCCGCGCCCTCAATCTGGATGGCCGTGCTTTCCAAGGTGTTTCGTAGAGCTAGACACGTCCTCTGCTGTCTGGCCACTTAACTCCTGCAGCCTCCAGCCGCTAAAAAGGCTCACTCTGCACATGACTGGAGCTGCCTGTAAAAGCCAGTTCAAAGTGTCTCTTCTGCAAACAGGATAATTGCTGTTGCAGTTACATGTTTGCGTTGCTGGCCTAGAGCCTCCCCGGTTAAACAAAACCCTGTGGGTTTAAAGCCAGCTCTGATTGATTGAATACACCACCGCAGCTAGAAAGTTCATCCCTCGGGCCTTGGCGATAGCTTACCAGGCTTCCACTCCAGCTGCTGGAACATAAATAACCCCCACGCTAGGGTAGGCCTGGTGCCATCTGCCTGCAGCAGTGCGTTAGAAACAAAGGCTGGGGCTGGCGCACCAGAGCAGATGGCAGTGGGGGAAGGCAGGGGCTTTTGCTCCCCGCCTATTACAGATCAGACCCTACCACATCCTCACTCATTTCCAGAGCAACCCAGAACCTGAGCGTGAAGGGAGCACAGGCTTGTCCAGTGTAAAGGCAGGAAGGGCAGGGATCCATTGCCAGGGGCAATGGTTTACAGGCCTAAACACAGGGACTCCAATGCTTAGACTTCCTGGACTCACAAGTCAGACTCTCAGGCAGATGCAATGAGCCGGTCAGGTTAGATAAACTGATCGGGGGGAGGGGTTAGTCAATTACACAGATCTTCAGCCCCCCAGGTACAGCCTCTCAGGGTGACTGGCGCCTGCGTTGGCTGCCTTTCAGCGGCAAAGGGCGTGTAGTTTACTGGAAGCTTTGGGGCAGAACGGGACTCTCTCTACGTACACGTTACTCTCACAACCACCGATCTGCAAAGAGCAGCGTCCAGCCAAGACGTCCTCTGCATACCTCTGCCATGCCCGGCTGATTCTAGCACGGAGCTGCCCTGGCTGAGAGGGGAGTCTTGTTACTATGCGCTCCAGGCAGGTGTGGCATGGTACGAAGTGTGCAAGGAACCAGGCTGCCAGCTGGAAACCTCACCACTGGGGGAAAATCAGACAAGCAGCTGGCAAACACCACAGAAGTGAACAACCCTCACCAGCCTCTGAGCTCCCACCTGCATCAAACTCGCCCTAATGAAGACCATTTCCAAGGGGGGAGCATTGCTCCAGTGCTCTCTGTTACACAGACACAGGCAGATCGAGCTCCTCGGATCTATTTCACTGAACACAGAGTGGGTTAAGAGGTGACTTGCTGAGTCTGGAAGTTCCTATATTTGGCAATGGGCTCTTCGGCCTAGCAGACAAAGGCATAACACAATCCAACAGCTGGGAGTTGACGCTAGACACATTCAGACTGGAAAGAAAGTGTAACTTGGTAACTGTGAGGGTAATTAACCATTGGAACAATTCCCCCGGGGTCCTGAGAGCTCCTCCAGCAGTGGCCATGTCTAAGATTGGACGGTTTGCCAGCTCTGCTCTAGGAATTAGTTTGGGGGAGTTCTCTGGCCTCTGTTATACGGGGGGGGGAGGGGGGGAGTCAGACGAGATAATCTCCATGGTCTGTTCTGGGCTTGGACTTCATTCACCTAGTGCCTGGCCGTATGACTTCCCTGCGAGGGGCTGGGCCGAAAGGGGCCTGGCGGGCGCTGACTGCAGGAGTGCAGCGCACTGAAAGGCTCTGACGCTCCAAGGAGCTGCCTCCGTGTAAACAAGGGGGGAGCAGAAATGAGCCAGGGCTTTAATCCCTCACCCCCTGGCTGCAGCACAACGCGAGACCAGATGGAGTCTCCCGGCTACAGCACTGGGTTGAACTGACGATCTAAGCCAATGGAGAGCTGGGGCAAAAGGGAATTGTAACCGTGGGCCCTTTGCAGCAGCCAGGGGGGCGGGCTGCAGACTAGCCATTGTAGTAAGGGGAGGCCCTGAGATACAAACCTTGGGATCAGAGGCCTGGTGTGAGGCCTAAGGCCTGAGCTAAAGGAATGGTCAAGACTTTGCTAACAAAGCAAAGTGAAGCTGTGAGCAGAGGCAGGCCCTGCTCACAGAAGCTGGCGAGGAAAGGGCTGAGGCTGCAAAGAGAGACAGACCTAAAAGGTCCTGGACACCGGATATCAGAACATTCACATACTTGTACACAACCCAGATAACAAGGAACAGGCTGACCCAGCCCAATGCCAGGGCCAAAAGGGGAATATGATGGATAGAGTTGTTTTGTTCGAACCAACATGTACAAGGTGAGAGGCGGCACCTTGCTGCGTAGAGGGGTTGCACCTCAATATGTCAGGAGTGATGTGTAACTTGTTTGTACCTGTGGATAAGAAAGCATCCCTGGGGCGGTGTCTTTGTCCAGCCTAGGGGGCAGTGGAAAATCCTGCCCCCGACTGAGCTGAGTCCATTGCCAGGGAGCACATATGTACTAGCTAGCAGCACCTCAGCAGCACCTTGGACTTCTATGCCAGGGAAAGCTGGAGACTGTTTCTCTTCGACAATAAACCTGGCCCAGGTGCCTTCGTACCTTACTAGAGTCTGGGGTCATTGGGGGTTCTCTCGGGGTCGGCGATCTGCGCAGAGCTGGGGCAGCACACACAGGGAACACACACACGCCGCCGATTGATATCGACATTGAACAGAGCAGAGCACCACACCGCTAGCATCTGACACCAGCCATCACCAATAAGGGGCCTGTACAGACCCGCTCTACACGTCTGCCCATCGCTGTCCATGTATGTCCGTCTGCTGGAACAGAGCGCCAAGTGCCATCACTTCCACGCACAAACAATCCCACCGACTCTACACACTGCCCCTCTCTGGAGCAGCCCCGAGGGTGCTAGGGCCGTCCCTGCGGAGAAGGGGGAGTCGCCTTGGAAGCTTTCACCAGGTCCCTGGGGGTAACAGCCAGCACTCAAGGGGAGCGAAGCTGAGGACAGCAGTAGCCGTGACTCCCCGGGCCCTGCTCTATCTACCTGGCCAGGGAGGCAGCTGCTAAACGCCGATCTCAGCGCCCCACACATGGTGGAACAACTATTAGGGTTCCCCGCCGGGTCAGTCACTTGACCCAATCTTCCCACAAGCTTTCCCCGCTCGCTGACACCAAATCCTAGAGCCCCTGGGAAAGGGTCTTCAAATAGCAAAGATGCAGCACATTACACAGACAAAACTGCACCATTTTGGTTTCTCAGTGCCTAGGTCGGAGAGCGGTGGTTTGCAGGAGGCTCTCCCAGGTGCAGGAGTGACAGGCCAGCCAGGATACATTCCACGCTGCGACCAGTCAGCACCCATCACATGCTAAGAGGGGCCGTGGTCAGCTCAGCCCTGGGATGGGAGACCTCCAAGCAAGCTGCGAGAAGGGCCTGGGGGCGCTCTCCTGACTCCGCAAGGAACCCAGCAGAGCTCCTGCTGTCTTTCAGCTACTAAAGATGCCAGGGCACATCCCCCTTGGAGCAATGCTGTCAGCTGCTTTAGACAGCTGCTACATTTCACCCCAGAGGTGGCTGCATTTCAGTGGTGCCCACGTAGCCCGTACCGACATCTCAGTGGGGTTTATAGACGTCTCATCCCTCTGTAAAGGGCTTGGATATGCTCAGATGAAAGGCAAACGGTCCATCTAGTGGCTAGTCAGAGCTTTAAAGAGCGAGTGTCAACACCAGAATATATCCGTCGGGGGCTGTACGTTTTCTTTTAATAGCTGAAAACTTTACACTGTAGTCACGGAACTAAAACGCTAGACGTACAAAGTGCAGCACTCTTCGAAAGAGCTCCTGCCGTAAAGCATTCTCCTCCTCTTTCAGTTCTCAAACCCAGACAGAACTACGCAAAAACTACTCTAGATCCCTGGGTGAGCTTCAGTTTTAGAAACAAAAATACAGCATATGAGGGAGGGAGGGAGGGAGGGGTCTCTTTGAACCCTTTGAGGACGTGTGAATGGGGTGAACAGAGAAAATGGCCGTAAGAGGCAGATGGACGTCTTGGGGTGGGGAGGCTCAGGCACGCAAGTTGCTGGTGGATGGCGAAGGGCGTGCAGGGTTGCTCAGGGCACGGGTGGATTTGCTCGCATTTGCCAGTCCAACAGCTCCAGAGGGAACTGATGAGCAGGTCTGCTCTTGCAAGGTGCTGAGCACTCTGAAGTGTGCTCAGGGACCTGGCAGGATTGCTGTCCAACCCTGGTCTCCTTTCAGCGAGCTGCTGTGCCTCGGGAGGTGACCGGAGGAGCCCTGACAACTCATAAAGCAACAGAGACGAGTTTATTTCAACCCACGACCTCAAGCAGAACACAACCCCCGCCCCGCGGGCTGCGAGGCGAAGCAGGGTCAGACGCTATCACGTTTAACTAGCGCCCCACCCCCGCAACGGGGTTTATGAGCAATTCAGCAACAACGTCTGCTGGAACTGGTGACACCTCCCCCCTTGGGATCCAGATGGGCCTAGGAACGCGCCCCCCTCTCCCTGGCAGGGTGACTGGAACAGGGATGCTCTCAAGGCCACCGCAGAGACGGTTTCCTAGAGTCCAGGTTGTGCTGCCCCCTTTTAAAGCACCAGGGCTCAGTTTACAAATCCTATTTGATTTAACCATTTCATCACCAGGCAAAGCTGCCCCAGGGCCATTCCCCCTAGGAGAGGGCTGCCAGACGGAGCAGCCTTTCTGCCAGTTCTGGGGGAGGCTCACTTCCCTGATTCTGCCTGAGCCCAGGGAAGCCCGGGAGTATCTCTAGAGAGCAGCGAGCCAGGGGACCCAAGCTTCCACACACCCCTGGGGGTGATTTCCCTACAGCCTCCATTCTGGTGTGTCCTGTCAGTGAAATGATACTGCCATAGCCAGGCGATATACTGAGTTCCTGAACTCGCAGGGCTATGGAGGGGCTTGCGCGGTGGGTACAGAGGGGCAGGTATTCGGGCAAAGATACAGGTGACGGGCAAAGGCTCTGAGGTTACTGTACCCTTCGAATCATGTGGCATTAAAGCCCTTCATCCCTGAATTCTGCTGCCTTGTGGAAGACCACGTGTGGTTGCTAGGGGTTAAGGGAAATCCAAGTCACTCGCCTGCAGGGTGGAAAGCCCATCCCTGAAAGGGGAGAGAGGTTTCCACGGGTTTCAGTTCAATTCTCTCCCTTCTCAGTTCCAGTCTCCCCAAAGGAAGGAGCAAGTCCTGCCAGTGACAGAGCCCTTCCACCTGCCAGGGGTGGTTCCGAACAGCACGGACCCATGGCGGTACGTGTGGCCCTTTAGTGTGGCATGGCTGTTATCCTCATGCTCTGCGACGCGATGGGGTACGTCACCATGGGCGTGGTGGCGTGGCTCATGGTGATACCTCCCAGCGGCTGTGCCATTGAAACTGCCACGGGCGCCACCGACACCGCCACAGGCGCCATGGAGACCGGAGGAGCCATGCCCTGTGCGATGGTCTGAGCCAGAGCAGCCGAGAGTGGGGTGATTTCAGGGTTCATGGGGGGCGCTGCGTTGGTGGGGGGTGCTGCCTGCGCTCCGGCCGGAGCCACCAAATCCTGCTGGGTGACGGGGCGCGGCTGGAGGGCCTGGCTGCTGAGCGTGGTGTGAGTCTGGGCAATGCTGTGGTTATAATTGGTGACAGTGCCCACGGTTGGGGCCAGGGTCTGCTCGGTGGCCGTGGCGGTGGAGCTGAGAGTCATGACTTTGGCCTGGTTTCGGAACTGGGCGTTCTGCTCCAGCAGCACCTCGTTGGTCGCCAGCAGGTTGTTGACCTGCTTCTTGAGGTCCTCCACGCGCTTGCGCAGCATGATGTTCTCCTCCTCCAGGAGCCGGTACTCCACCGTGCGCGGGCTGGTGAAGCTGTACTCGTAGGCTTCGAAGTGCAGCCCGTCCACCCGCCTCCGCTTCAGCACCGGGTCGTGGTCGTCGTAGCGGTCGGGGTCGTACATGACGTCGTAGGGGTCGTAGCGGCGCACGGTGGTGGCAATGCTGGGGTCCCGGGCCGCGATGACCCGGGCGTCGTACTCGTACTCCCGCTGCAAGTGCTGGAACTTGCACTTGGCTCCCCGCTGGCAGTCGCCCTTCAGGAAGTCCCTGCATATCGGCACCTCCTCCTTGCTGTTCGGCAGGTCCGCTGGGGAGAGGCCGAGCCCAGCCGCCACCTTCTGGCGCAGGCGCAGGGGCAGCTCCCCCGTCTTCTTGTAATAGTCCTCGTCCTCCTTGGTGCCGTGGATGAAGCGGCAGTTGAGGCGCACGCACTCCTTGTTCTGGAAGTCGTGGCAGAAGATGAATTCGTTCTTGCGCACACCCAGGTTGGTGACCTCGCTGATGTCGGGGTGCCGGAAGCGGCAGCGCTTGCCTCGCTTGCAGACGTTGCGTAGGAAGTCGCGGCAGATGTCGTCGGAGTTGGCGCCCGCCTCGTCACCGCTACTGCCATTGTTGTAGTTGTCACGGTCGGGCATTTTCCCACCTATGCCCTCCCCTCCTGGTGGCGCGAGCTCGGGCAACTGCAAAAGAGGAGGAGGTGGGAGTGAGAGCGGAATCCTCACTTAAAGGGAGGAACTGTTCTGGTGTAGCTGGCAGGGAAATATCTGCCCTGAGGCATTACAGCAGGGCGCCAGCCTCTGCTGTGGTTAAGGTTATGACCAGCTTTCAGGATAACGTTGCTGCAAAAGCCGCATGGCTACTCAGGCTGTCTTGAAATGTGCTGTAACCAGTATAACAAGGTCTGTGCAAAAAAAGTTGATCGTTTCTCTCAAAGTTGAGGGGTTCTGATTTTTTGGGGGGCTGGGGCCGCCTCAACTTTGAGAGAAATGATCAACTTTTTTTGCACAGACCTTGTTATACTGGTTACAGCACATGAGCCAGCTTGACACTCCGAGCTTTGCCTGGACTGAGAACCAGGCAGCTCATTGCATAGAAACCAAGAGACACAGACTCCTTCCACTACAAACTAACATCCACAACTCTAGGGGTCCAAATGCATTTAACATCCAATTGTCTTTTGACCCCACCAGACCCTTCAACAGAGACCGCCTGTTCAAAACAGCTCAGCTTTACCTGTAAGATCCAAAATCTTCAAAGTCACCCCAGGCCGGATCACAGCTAGAGGAGCTGACTTGATTTGAGATCAAAGTCCTAATAAAATTAAAAAATAATCAAAACAAGCTAGTAGTCGCCGATTTTCTATTAGTCAAGTCCAAGGCAGATGGGGCCGATCTCACAGCTCTCTATGTCACATTAGACAGGATTACTATACATATAAAATGATGGGGTCTAAATTAGCTGTTACCACTCAAGAACGAGATCTCGGAGTCACTGTGGATAGTTCTCTGAAAACATCCACTCAATGTGCAGCAGCAGTCAAAAACTAGGGGACACCAAATGAAATTAATAGGCTGCAAGTTTAAAACAAACAAAAGGAAGGGTTTTTTTTCACACAATGCACAGTCAACCTGTGGAACTCCTTGCCAGAGGATGTTGCAAAGGCCAAGACTATAACAGGGTTCAAAAAAGAACTAGCTAAATTCATGGAGGATAGGTCCATCAACGGCTATTAGCCAGGATGGCAGGGATGGTGTCCCTGACTTCTGTTTGCTAGAAGCTGGGAATGGGTGACAGGGAATGGATCACTTGATGATTCCCTGTTCTGTTCATTCCCTCTGGGGCACCTGGCATTTGCCACTGTCGGCAGACAGGATACTGGGCTGGATGGACCTTTGGTCTGACACAGTGCAGTGGTTCTTATGTTCTTAAATCAAGATGGCAGCTACTTTTATTTTAAATCACACCCGCCCAGCAGGGTGTGCGGAATCCCCTTCCTGCCACACAGCTAAGTGTCAGATACCCTGGTGTGTATCTTTACAGCACATGAGGTACAGCAGCAGGTGGGAGTTCTTGTCTGAATTCTGTCTCCTGAACTGTATACATTGGAAGGGTAGGGGAAGTCTGTCATCACACACGGTTACATCCAGAGGCAGAGAGTAAATTTTCTATGGCAGGGCCACTGTTGCATGTACAGCAGCTAGCGCAATGGGGTTGGGATTAGGGCTCTCAGAGCTACTACAATACAAATAATAAACAACATTCTACCTGGCTGACCTTGTAAATCACGGCAGTCGAGCAAAAGCTGCTTATGCGTTCATGCAAAGGCATGCAAGAGAAAGCTAATCAACCCTCAGCCTTTTTGACTAACGATGGGAACATAGGACTGGAAGGGACCTCCTGGGTCAGAGTCCAGTCCCCTGCTGTCGTATCCTATGATCCTATTCATAAAGTTACTTAAAGAAACACTGAAGGACGTGCAAAAGATTGTTACTAACTGTGCTTGTCTGGGAACCTGAGCTCGCTTGACCAGCAAAGCCTTCCTAGGCAGAGTCAACCCGCCCCCTAGAGTCCCCGTGGCAGACAGCCACCACTGCTGCGTGACCCCCACGGACAGCCCCGGCTCAGCGGCGAGTCCCAGGAGTCCTGCTGGCCCAAGGCACCGAGCAGGGCGGATCTCTGAGCCGAGCTGCCGCAACTCCGCTGGGGCTGGCCCCCCCGGGCCGCGCCGGAGCAGGTGGGTTTCTGGGGCCTGCGGCGGGGGAGGGGGGCGGACCCTGGCCAGGCCAGAGGACGGGCGGGGGGGGGGACACTCAGGAGTAACCCCCCCCCCGTGGCTTGGGCCAGAGGCCCGGGGGGGGCAGGGGCTCCGCGGAGACGGGGACCCCTTAGGCCCTGGGGGGCCGGCTGGGGGGTTAGTGAGACCCGGGTACGCCCCGGCGGAGGCGGAGGGAGGGGGAGAGTCCGTCCGCCCCCCCCCACCCACCCACCCACCCACCCACCACCACCACCACCACCCACCCACAACCCCTGCTCGGGGCGGCCTCTCGCTCACCCGCTCTCCGGCCGCGTCCTGCTCCAGCAGCCACAAAGAGCGGCCTCTTCCGCCCTCCACCGGAACTACTCTATGGTCCTTCCGGCCGCTGGCCGGATCCTCCCAGCATGCAGCGCGCGCGGCCCGTCGGGGTTACCATAGCGACAAGGCCCCGCTCCCCAATAGCTCTAACTCGGGGTGGGAGACCCCGCCCTCTTACACGGAGGTGGGCGGGGCATGACTGACGGATGACATCACAGGGAACACCATGGCACCCACCCCGGTTGTCATGGCCACCTGGGCCTGGGGGACCCGTGCACACCAGGGTGCTAGTGAAACAGGCCCTGGCCCTGCCCCCTCCACCCCAGGAAACCAGCTTGATGCCACCAGAGCTTCCTTTCCCCCTGACCCAGCCGGGTTCACCCCTCTCCTATGGCACAGCTGGTCCCTGCTCAGGGTTACACTGAACTATGTGAGGTCACCTGTAGTTGCCCTTGATGGGGGCATCTTAATCATACCCCTGGCACAGTCCCCCCACCTCCACCACAGCCTGCCCAAGACTCAGATCACACACCTGGTCATTATGCACAGGCTAAACTCTTAGGGACACGACAAGAATAATTACCTGGTCTAGCCAGAACGAAAGAGGGGCTCTGTACAGTGCCAGCCATCAGGACTAGCTGTGCTAGGAGGGGTTGGCAGATGATTAGCCATTAGCCAGTTTTCAGTGTTTATATTTTCGGCATATTCATGATTACAGCATTAACCCCTGGAAAGGAGGATAAAGCACTGAGATCTTCAGTGAAGGGTGCTATAAATTTGGAGCTCATTTCCTTCAAGTTCCAATCAAAGGGCAGGTAGCCTTTTGGGAAAGGGATTTACCCTTCATGCAAGCGGTTACCCCATCCACATCTCACCAGAAAGTGTCTTAATACACTATATACATCTTGTGCCACCCACTTCATCAGAGGGGAACGTAACTTGTGAGTAAGTCTAATGCAATGCAGAAATGTAATGCTCTGCCACTTGTCAGACATTCTATCAGGACAAGAACCAACACTTTTATACTGGGAAGTCACTGTTCAGAGACCAGTGTGAACTCAGCACAGTTAATTCTGAAAACTACAACTGCATCACACAACTCACTGCAGTGTTGCACTGTGGCCTGGACATTTGCACTTTCCCCAGTCACGTCTTCAGCAAAAAGTGATTTCTATATTCAGTGGATGATTCTTCTCAGCCAGGCCATGCAACTGTGTATTGGGAAAGGGCCCAGAAAGCCAGCCAGAAGAGGGCTGAATGATGCAGGTCAAGTATCTTTAAAAGTCAAGTTACATACATGCCTAGAGATCACACAGATTCTGTTTTAAAATAGTTTAAAATGCAACATTAAGAAAAAACATGCTGAATTCCCAACCAAACCTGGTTTTGTTTATTGTATGCCTGCTACATTCAACTACAAAGACCAGAACCAGTCCAGAACGTGAAAGCTCAGGGCTACCACCCATATGGATGAGACCTTCATTCTTAAGATGGAAAACTCTTGAAGACTGATAGGAAAGCACTCCTGCAACACCAGGAAGTAGTTGTGTCTGGAGGTCTGCGTCCCAAGCTCCAACGTTTCTTTGCTCTGCTTTGCAGCCTCAGTAGCAGCAGAGAAGACATCTACTTAGACCTCTGCCTCATCTTTCTCCTTTTGCGCTTCAGCCTGAGAAAGACAATTTTACCCCATCAGAGAAAGAATATCAGCATGGTAACAAAGCTATCAGACATTCCACAGCAGGCAGCCAATCTGGTTAAATGGACTTTGAATGAGTCATTATCAGGCCAAAAAACTTGTGTGTAAGAACAAGCATGTCAACAGTTTTGGAAAAAAGTTGCAGTGTGCCATTTTTAAAGAGAATGACAATCGCGCAATGTCCACCACCTAACTGCTGCCTTGTCCTAGTGCACAAGGACCCCAAACTGAAATTACCAGAAACCAAGTAACCTATCCACATTTCTGTGGACAATGAAATAGAAGACCAACAAGGACAGCACCTTCAGTAGAGAGGCTAGATTTAAGCCTATTCCTGCTCGCCTTTCCAGAGTTTTAAACTCAAGTTTCAGATCTTATTTAAAAGCAGAGCAGAAAACGAAACTGCTAAATACAGTAACAAATGCATGTTTACTCTGTTTGGAAAAGGAACTTTGCATCTTTGCTACAGTGTTTTAATGGCTTCTTTTAAACATATACAATAAGACTTGTGTAAACCCAATGTACTAACTCCTACAATAAATTTGGTCCATCATCCTTACCTGCCATGCCTAACCCAGAACAGCTTGTTACACCAAAGCTGGAAAATGCCAGAGGAGAGAGGCAGTTTTAGCTCTGAGCAGGCCTGGCTGCTCTTATACTTACACAGAACTGCCAGATGAGCTAAGAAATAGTCACTGGAAGTAAAATAGGTTTAGTTCTGCACCCCCCCACCCCCACACTCAAGAAAAGCAGTGTTTACAATGCTGCAGTCTATTAGAGGTTTAGAACAGCATACACCACAAAGCACTTCACATGCATCCATGTTTCTTTCGTCACTCCCCACCCTGAAGCAGACTTATCACCGTTTTACAGATGAGAAATGGAGGCACAAAACACTTACCCAAGGTCATACAAACACATGTGCAGTAGAAACAGGAATTTAACCCAAATCCTACTACAGAACTTTACCTCCTACACCCTCCTGCTTCTCGTCAGTTTAGCCTGCAAACTCTTTGTGGCAAGGCCAGTGTCTGAGTTTTCACAGGGTCTAGCATAGTGGGCTCCCAATTTCAGTTGAGGCCTCTAGACATGACAGAAATAAACGTATTTTAACTGTCATCAGTTAGCCTGAGGGATGTGGGATGCAGTGCTAACATTAACACACCCAACTCCCCATTTACCAAGTCTGATCAACCATCTTAGCCAGGCCCGTTACTACATTCCTACAGGGCCCAGCACACAAGATGTAGATTTTATACAAAACAAGTCACGCAAACCATTTACATCAATTAGCATAACAACCCGTTGGGCAAGCCTGGCACCCAACAAGCCTGGCACGTCCCCGGGCCCAACAAGCCAAAACAGACGCTCACATACCTGCGCATACGCTTCTTTCGCCACTAGAGGAAAGAGGGGGAAAAACACAAGAGTCAGCAGCATATTAACATCAGGCTCAGCCTCCACCACGTCTCCACGCCCCCCGTTACCTGCTGCACTGACCAAATGGTGCCCGAGGGGAAATTAAAGGCAGCAAACCTCACCCCCCCCACCCCGCGCATTTCTATGGGGCTTTACTGCTGGGTGCTAAGGACAGGGCTGGGGCCCGCGTAACAGTGGGGCCCGGCAGACCTGAACCCGCCTCCCCCATCGCCCCCACGCCGGAGGGGGCCGCTCCCCCGATGCCAGCCAAGCAGGGGCCGGGGGGGATCAGCTCGCAGCCCCGAGCCCCGCCCCACGTGGGCGCAGGACGCCACAGGCCGGTGCCTCCCACGCGCGTGGAGCGCCCGGGGCACAGGGCCTGGGACGGGGGGGCTCCCCCCGCAGCACGGGCCTAGGGGGCAACCCCCCCTGCATCCGGGGACCCCGCGAGAGCCAGGCCCCGCCCCCTGCCCCGGGAGGGAAGCGCGGCCCGAGGCCTAGGAAAGCCCCCCCCACAGCCCCGCTTCCTCCCGCCGGGCCGGGCCCCCTCGCCCCACACCGGGCTCCGGCCCCACCCACCTTCGCTCTCATGGCGGCCCGGGCTCAGTGCCCGCGGATGGCGGCGGATGGCGGCAGGAACCTCCGGCCTCCGACAAAATGGCGGCGACAACAGCCGAGAGAGAGCAGCCCGTGCCGCTGGGCCCCCTTTTATAGGCCAGTTCCGGAAGCGGGTGGGCGGAGCCGGAGCGTCACGGAGGAGCCGCGCGCGCGCGCCCCCTTCGCGGAGCATGACGGGAGGTGTAGTTTCTCCCTCCCCCGAGGCAGCACGGGAGTTGTAGTTTTCTCCCTCCCGACCCGCCTCCATTTTGAATACAAATCCTCTGAGCTGAGCCCAGATAGGGGGCGGGGTGAAGACCGCAACTTCCACGGGGGGCCGGGGTGGGGGAAGACCCAACCCCCCCAGCTACACCCCAGGGGTCACTTCCCCCGACACACAGTGCACGTGCCCAAGTGTTGGGTGTGCGACACCGAGGGCCCAACACGTGCAAGGGCACCCGCGCGTGTTAACACGAGAACGGCCGTACGGATCAGACCGGCTCAGACCAAGGGTCCTGTCAGGCGACAGCGGCCAGCGCCAGGGGCCCCAGAGGGAGTGACCCTAACAGGGAATCATCCAGTGACCCATCCCCTGTCGCCCATTCCCAGCTTCTGGCAGACAGGCCAGGGACCCCGTCCCTGCCCAGCCTGGCTAGTAGCCATCGATGGACCTGTCCTCCATGAACGTCTCTAGGTCTTTTCTGAACCCTGTTATAGTCTTGGCCTTCACAACATCCCCTGGCGAGGCGTCCCATAGGCTGACTGTGCAGTTGTGTGAAAATATTCTTCCATTTGTTTGTTTTAAACCTGCTGCCTATTCATTTAATTGGGTGGCTCCTAGTTCTTGTGTTACGAGTAAATAACACTCCCTTATTTTCTTTCTCCACACCAGTCATGATTGTATAGTCCTCTAGCACATCCCCCGAGCCGTCTCTTTTCCAAGCTGAGAAGTCCCAGTTTTATTAATCTCTCCTCATACGGCAGCCGTTCCAGCCTCCTTGTCATTTTTGTTGCCCTTTTCTGAACCTTTTCCACTGTATGTTTGTTGAGATGGGACAACATCTGCACACAGTATTCAAGATGTGGGCGTCCCGTGGAGTTAAATAAAGACCTTATTGTGACGTTACAGCCTATATGATTTTACACAAATATGCTAATGAGTGAATATAATGTAACTGGAATATGCTTCATGCAAAAGGCCTCTTGTAAGGTATCATTGCAAAGCTTGTGATCATCCTGTTTGTATAAATGTATCACTCTTGTAACTGGAACTAGAAATATGAAATATGACTCTGAGGGCCTATTGTAATCATGCAAAGTGTGGGCCATTAATGGTGCCTTGGAATCTTGATGACTCCCATTAACCAGGACAACTGACTGGCTGGCACTGTCTGCAGGCAGGCTCCCTGTGAGTCAGGCTGGGAGGAATGAAGGCTTGAAGTGACATGTGATCATGTCACCTGAACTGGAATCCATCTTTAACCAGGTGTCTTTCCATTGAGGCGCGGGTGCGAACCCAGAGAGGGACAAAAGGATTAGACATAGATTTGCGCATTTTATTTTATTTTGCTTGGTGACTTACTTTGTTCTGTCAGTTACTACTTGGAACCACTTCAATCCTACTTTCTGTATTTAATAAAATCACTTTTTAGTTATTAACTCAGAGTGTGTGTTAATAGCTGGGGAGCAAACAGCCGCGCACGTCTCTGTCGGTGTTATCGAGGGCGAACAATCGATGAGTTTACCCTGCATAAGCTTGATACAGGGTAAACCGGATTTATTTGGGTTTAGACCCCACTGGGAGTTGGGCATCTGAGTGCTAAAGACAAGAACACTCCTGTGAGCTGCTTTCAGGTAAACCTGCAGCTTTGGGGCAGGTAATTCAGCCCCTGGGTCTGTGTTGGAGCAGACAGGAGTGTCTGGCTCGGCAAGACGGGGTGCGGGGGCCTCGAGCTAGCAGGGAAAGCAGGGGCAGAAGTAGTCTTGGCACATCAGTTGGCAGCTCCCGGGGGGGTTTCTGGGATCCAACCTCTCACAATTGTATTTTCTGTCTTCTCTCTCCCTTTCCTAATGAGTCCCAACGTTCTGTTTGCTTTTTTTTTTTTTACTGCTGCTGCACATTGGGTGGATGTTTTCAGTGACTCCAAGATCTTCTTGAGCACTAACAGCTCATTCAGCCCCCAGCGTTTGATACGTAGAGTTGGGATGATGTAGTGTAGTGTAGCTGTGACAGCCGGACAGTCAACAAGCTCCTGCCAATTCACCGCTTTGCCTGGCAAAAAGCACCGTTGACTTTGTTACATCTCAGAGCATTTAAAAAAAGCAAAACCTGTCTACACCATTCTCCCCTCCCCACCCCAGCCCTCAAACACCACAGCTCACAGGACAGCATCGAAAACAGCGTGATGTCCTTCCATTTGTGAATCTCCAAGCCCTTTACAAACCGCCCAGCAACCCATGGAGATGCGGCATTAGACCTATTTTAGGAGTGGGGAAACAGACTTGCCTGACCCATGTCAGAGCGAGGGAGAGCCAGGAATATACCCCACAAACTCGTCAAACTCAGGCTGGCCAATCTACTACACGAGACATGGCAACATCGGCTCCCTGAGGGCCACACGGCAGTAAGGTGACAGTAGCGGAGGTAAGAACCTGCAGCTGTGTCAAGGCATTTGTGCCACAACTCACCCCCACTGATCGTGGAGCTGCTGCCAGCTGGGGCTTGGAACAGACTTACAAGGCAGCTGAAGATCCGAGTGACCCTATTCAGACTGACCTCCGGGATATGCCCCAAAATCCCCAGCATAGGGCCGCTTGCTTTCTCCACCCCCATTTCTGGGGATGCTTTAACCTCACACCATGAATGGGAGCAAGGCACTGAGCACTTGCTGCACCAGAATTTAAAGGACAACTGAGTAACTGTTTGGGCACTAGGATCAGACCCCACCAGAGGGTCGGTTCTCATGCTAAACATCCCACGCTCTGAATACGCCCTCGGGGATTCCTTTGCCTCTTGCCTGTGGCACAGCCAGGCTGGCGCACCCTCACCAGAAGCTATGGTGCTAAAATGACCTGATGACTTTAGCGCTGGAATTTGAAATGCCCCAACTCCCTGGGACCAACCCCAGCAGGTTAACTAGGCCCTTCGCCCTTCCAAAGGAGGGAAGGGGAGTTTCAACACCCAAACCACTCTGGTAGGGTTTGGATTTGAAGGGCCAAGGATCCCTGCCTTTGGCAGAGCGTGCTGTGCTCTGTCCAGCCGCCTCCAGCCCAGAGGTGGCTGCATTTCAAAGATGCACCCCAGGATGCCTTAAAACCTTGTAGGGTGAAATGGATTGCAGAAATAATACAGCCCACACTCCCTTCCCCGCCCGCTGCAGCACCACAGACCCCAAAACAGCAGACTCATTCTTCTGTCCAAACAGCAGTGTCACTAGTCAATTTTATTTGGAAAAAAAATCAGTTACAGAATATTTCTTGGGAATTCTGTTTCAGACTTTTCACAACCAGAATGGTTTTTCTTGTCTCAAGAGGTACATCTTTTTCCAACGTTATTTAAAAGTAAAAATAGAAAATTAAATAAACCTCCAGCAAGTCGTAGTGGTTTACAAATCAGAATGGTGAATGAGAAAGATTAGCCCTGCCCTTCCGTTACCGAAGGCAATAGACAGTGTATTGCTTAGAAATGCTAAAATGTTCCTCTTCAGGAACAAGGCAGCTTTAGTTTCCCTTAAGCTCATGGTTAACCTTTGGGAGCACCTAAGCTAAGCCAACCTGCGACAGGCGTGTGATGGCAGCTACCCTGCATCCCTTCAGAATACAGCCCACGTATCTCTGACTACCCAACCCCCTACAAGAGCTGAACACAGGTTAGAAATGGGAGCAGACAGTTCGTAGACAGATGGAAAAAAAATCTCATTGATTTCCTTTTATTGACGTAAACTTTGGTAGCATTTGCAAGGTTCTTTTTTTCTCATTTAAATTTTCAAACTCAAATACTGCCAAGGAAGCACTTGCCCTGCAGAAACGCACAGGTGCGCTCGTCAGAAAGGGTATCGTTAACAGGCAGGCGGCCTCCCACGCCAGCTGCAGTAAGTGCTTTAGACAGAGACCTGGCTGGATAACACATCCCCCACTCAGAGCCGTACAATTCAGCCGGACAGCTTTAAAAACAGACACACCATAGAAAAGAGATTCCCAGGGGTGAAGCCTAGCCCAGGTCTGCTCACTTCTGCAGCGTTTCCCGAATTCTTTTATGGCACAGAAGGGCGGGTGGGGAGGAGAGGGGCATTCTTCTGAACAAGCCGACTGGATGCGACATAAGCAGCGGCAGCTGTTTTGGTGTGTGTGGGGGGAGAATGCTGAACCGCCCTGTGATGCTGGGAAGGTAAAACCGCTGGCGGGGTGCTGACGCCAGACGCCTCTTGCCCTTAGGAGTGGTTTTGCAAGGGGTTAGTGGAAAGAATGGCTCGAAGCGAGTGCTTCCTTCCTTACGTTAGGACAGTCTCAATTAAAAACAAGCTTATCACACCTGTGTATTAAAACCAGCTTAGACACAAACCAACACAAGCCAGAACTCAACAGGCTGAATGGTCTACGGTCGGGGGGGGAGAAATAAAATTCAGTATGACTATCCCAATTTGAAATATACAGGCTAAAAAAGGGGGAAATTCCACACCAAGGTAACAGTTTTAAGTGGCAGAGAAACGTCCTTGCGGGCAGGGGAGCACTGGGGAGCATCCCGGCTCCCATAGCACATGGCGCTTCTCAGGCTTCAATCGGCTGGTTGTCAGGTGTGACCAAAGATCCCCCCCCACCAAGAGGGGTCAGAAATTCCTGAAAGGGAGGAGGAGGAGGAGGAAAGAAGAGCTGTCTACACTCCCTCGCTCGGGACGGGACGGGTAGTCACTCACCTCTGGACCAAGCACGAGTAGTATCAAAGGTTAGAAAGAGTGGGGAATAGACTAGTTTTTACTCCTGGTTTTATTATTTTGGTTGGTTGGTTGGTTGGTTTGAAGCAGTCTGAAGTTGCTGAGCGAATCCTCCCTCAGAGCAGAGTCAATCGGAGCTGCTGTTGTCAGTGGGAAGTCCAGGCTGTCTGTCACTGAGGGTGTAAAGAGACAGACAGCACTAGATTTTTGTTTCTCATTTTTTGGGGGAGCGTGCGAGAGACTCGGGTGCTACATGAGGGGAGCTGGAGCCGTTCAGTCGCCGGCTTCGTTCTCTTCTGCTGTTTCCCCCGTGGTGGCGTTCTCTGCGTTCTTAGATGCCTGCGGAAACGAACCCAAACCGGGATAAGCGACTCTGCTTCAGAGGGGAGAATCGCTAACTAATTCTGGAGAGAACCCGGAGACACGCAGACCCACAGCACCCTGGAGTCGCCCACCCTGCAATACTCCGTTGTGTCAGGGCCACCCTCCCCACCCCCCCAAACGCAGTTCAGCTCCTGTCGGGAGCACTGGGCATCTCCTCCCTTCCCAGGATCTCTGATGTTGGTGCAAGAAGAGTTCTCTCCTGCCACCCAGGAAAGTCTCGTGAAGCTCCCCACCTTATCAGCAATACCAGCCGGTCAAATCTCAGCTGAGCTAGTTCCTTTCCCTGCTGACATCTCCCAGGGTGCAGCTCGGCCTGGGTACCTGGCTACAAACCACTGTGCCTCAATGACTCAAGATCAAGGCGAATCAGTTTACAAGCAGGAAAACAGCCTCTCTACCTGCCACTGCTGCAAACTCACTCTGGGATCTGAGAGGCATGCTGGGTGCTTTCTGGCCGGCCCGTGGTAAAGATTCTGCTGACCAGATTCTGCTTTCAGTTACACCTGTGCAACTGCACTCCAGACAAGGGGCGGTAGTCACCCCCCGCCAGTGAGCAAACAGAATTTGGGATGGAGCAAATAATCCCACTGACAACACGTGAGCCGGAACAGAATCCCTCTCCCTCTTCCGCAGCCGTAAGAGCTCTGCTAGGCTAAGAGGAGTCAAAATCTCTTTTTGCTAAGGTCTGAGTGGAGAGACTGGAGTCTCCCAAGAGGCAGTTAACCCGTGCGTGTGTGAGATCCAGCCATTATGAAGTGACAACTAAATTACCTTCTTCTTCTTCTTCTTCTGGGTCTTCCGGCTGGCGGAGCTTTGTAGCAGTGCCTAGGAAGAGGAAGAGAAGGTAAGCAGCCGGGACACACATGTTTTCTTTGCTCTGACTGCGAGTAAAGGGAAATGCCAATGTAGAAAACAAGCCTTTGCCAGCTATAAGGGAACAGCAGCACGTCCTGGGCAATGACACTCGCCATGCGCAGCCCCTCTGAATCCCCACGGCCCTGCAGGAAAGGACGACACACCCATGACCAAGCAGGTGCCATTTGTGGCCCAGGCGGGAGACTTGGGGGGAGCCTGCTGGAGATCATGTTCCTGACACAACCACCGAGAAACCGGACTGCAACTCCTCTTTGCTCTGAATGCTGCTGCCACCTTCCCACATGTGCAGAGCAGCGCATCAGAACCACGCCCCAGACAGCTCCAGCTGGCTCCGCTTTCTCCTCAAACCTGCACTCTGTCTCTGCCGGAGCTTGGCCTCACAGCCCTGCCTTACAGGGGGTTCTACACATCCAAACAGCCGAGCGAGAATAACGACCAACCCACCACTGCGAGGGGACTGACCAAGCTGCAGTCTCCTACCGACCCGCGTGCCTCACGCACCCCCTAAGGCGGTGAGCTAGGTCTTGTTTCTGTGACTCGTGCGTTTCTATGCGCTCCAGGGAAGCAAACGCGTTTCCTTGGACTGACCTTCAGTTCTGCATCCTGAACCTCAAGGTGGGATTTGTAGCGCTCCGGCTCGAAGGGGCCGCCGGTTATCCTCATGGGGCCGTTGGGCATTAGAAGCACTGTGAATTTGAACTGGGCGACGAACTCGCCTGCAAAGCAGGAATCCCGGTTAGGGCCACCACGCCGGGGGAACAGCGCACAACCCACAGTCCACCTCGCTTCCCTGCCGTCGCATCCGCCTGGGACAACCAGGCAACTGCATCTGCAGCGTTTCAACGGCGGCCCTCCCCGCTCAGGGCAGGATCGTTCCTGAAGCAGGTCCTCCTGGCTAACCTTTAAGTGAACCAAACTGATGGCGCGTCCATCACCAGCCCGAGGAGATTATCCCCCATGGACCAGCAGATCTCACCACCGGGATTGTTCTTACACCAGACCTGGCAACCAAGGGGCTAAGAGCTACTTAGCGAAGAAATCTCCTGGTTCCTTGGGAGCAGGTGTCGGCCCAGCACCACCCTCCAGGGACATGGCTACAGCGGGAACCTGTCTGAGCAGAGCCCCGGGGGGACCAGCCCCTGTGCTCTCCTGCAAGCCCCCCGTCCCTCCAGACTCACCTTCCTTCTCATAGAGGACATTGAAAGGCTGGAGCAGCTCGTGTTTGGCGCATTCCACCACCCCCATCCTAGCCTTCTTCTCATCCTCAAACGCCCTGCGAGAAAGGGAGAGCGCCACGGACCTGAGCTTCTGCCTCTCGCTGCTCTAAGGATCGCACAACCGACGACCGTTTTCAGCAGAGGAGGGGGAAGCCCTGCGAGCCAAGTTACAGACCCAACCCTGCTGCCTAACTTCCCACTGCGGGGTTGGCTGGAGACGTTACTCAGCCATTCCCCGACGAGAGGCCAGCCTGGCTGCGGTGTGTGGCTGGTGCAGGATGGCTGGCAGCAGGTGCGCAGATGAAAGCTCAGGAAGGTAATGGAGCAAAGTGAACGCAAGGCGTTAGTTTAGAATCCCAGAAAAAGCCCACCGCTCTGAGGCACAAATGGAGCATTAACCTGGGAGCTAATTTCCTTTTGCGAAAGTGCACATCAGTCAAAAAAGGGGGCTTGGAACTACCCCTGTGTCCTGACACAGCTTTGACTCTTCTCTGTGAATACGACAGAACTGGTCCCCTTGTATTTCAGCAGCAACCCCCCGCAAAGGCGCAGGAGGGTCTCAATCCCCTGGCCAGGGTGAAACATCAAAGTCTATCACATCCCCTCCCTACGGCTTGTCCAGCCGCAGCAAACCCCGCCATAACAGCACCCTCTGGGACAGAACAGCTGTCAACAACCAGGTGAGGGCTCTTGCAAGGCCCCTATTCTGGGCAGATGGGGAGGCCGTGAAAGGAAGGAGAGAGAATACCTGAGAGTAAATGGCATAGTGTCAAAGCGCCTCTCCACCTCGCTGAAAAAGGCACGAGAGGTTTTCATTTTCAAGCCATACTGCTTGGAGGGGTCCCTTTTGTAAATGGTAGTTCTCTGGCCAGCATCCTTTGCCTAAGAGAACACAAACAAGATTCAAACACAACCCAGACGCTAGCACTGAGTGCATGCTGGGGCTTCAGTACCGCCACAGGGCTTTACACATACACACAAATACTCCCAGCCCTCCCCAAGAGGGCTGCATTTTACACACAGGGAAATGGAGACCCATGGAGGTGAAGTGACTGCATACAGAGATGGAGCCTGGCTCCCCATGCCACACTCAGACCAAGGGACCATTCTGAAGTCCCCATGGGCATAAAGTAACAGCAAGCTGAAGGACACTCACCTTCCCTTCCCCGGTGCTGACAAGCACGTCAATGGCGTAAACTTCATGGACCTCAAACTCGGCTTTTTCGTGGTCCTTCCTAGGTGGGAGAGGTTTGGCGAGTGAGCAAAGTGAGACATCTCTACAAGGGAAAAAAATCCCCCTTTGCCCTAGTAATACTGCTGTACAGAGCTGGGGTGTGTGGTGCTTTACACAGCAATTAGGGAAGCTTAATCAAACCAACACACAGGAGACAGAGGCAAGGCTCCATGGAAGTGCTCTGCAGCGGTTCTAGAGATCTGCTAGACAACCATCATTCTGGAAATTCTTCGCTGCCCCAGCCACCAGCGCCAGCTTCCATCATTGAGATGGAAGGGACTTCAAGAAACAAGTTTATTTTTAATCACTTATGCTGTTTACTCTGCACTTCGCTCAGCCTAGAACACAGACGGGTCATTTTCACTTCCAGTACGTCTTGCATTAGCTCAATGCTAGAGAGGCCGGACTGCAGCTTACAGATCAATTTTCACTGAAGATATTTAAACAAATGTCATGGAAACTTTTCTAGTAACATTTATTCTCTGTTATTTGTATGGTAGCACTTGGGTGCATTAGGCATGGACCAGGGCCCATTGTGCCAGGCACTCTACGAACCCCAAACACAAAGTGGCCTTTCCAATGTACGTAGTAGATTTTAGATTTTAAAAACCCCAAAATCCTCAATGTTGGGTCTAAATAACCAGAACCTCTCCCTGAAGGCAAGGGAGGAGCTGGTGGAAGCGAAGAGAAGGAAACGGGTCCAAGTTGTGACTGAAAATGGCAGCCTATGAGAACTAATTTGATTGGGTTCAATCTAGTTCACACCATTAAAGCAATCCACTGTCACAGCTGGGAATAGCTGGCGAGTTTGCTGGCCGTTGAAGAGACCAAGGACTGACTTCGTGTTGGGGACACTTTCTAAAACGACCAGCTGACTGCACAGGTGCCAGCGAAAGGTTTAGGGGGTGTAAACCTTCAGTCAATGCAGAGCATCACAAATTACCTTAATGTAAGAAAAAATGGAAGACTCTGGGCTAACTAACACCCACCCAGCCAGGCACCACAGGCCAGGACTAGAAAAGAGAGGGGATTCTCACTGCAGGTCTGGTCTCACACCCCCTCGCAATGCTGCTGATAGAAGTGACACTCCCGGAGAGGAGACTTACTTTTGCTGGTCTGTAGGGTTTTGGATGATGGTTTTCTCTCCATCAATCACGTGCTGTTTCAGCTGGTGTGACAGCATCCCTGCCAAGTTAGGAGAATCCATTAGCACCTCAGAGCTGCAAACCAGCTACCGAGTGACTTGCATTATTAACGCTCCAAGAAGGTGCCCATAAGCTTTCTGCTATAGGGAGAACAGCAAAGCTAAAATTTGAGACCGTTTGCCTTTCTACCACCACCTCAGCTCAAACGGCTTCATTCACGGAGTTACACAACTATTCTGTGACAAAGCAAAGGTCCCCACTTTAAAGGGGTAACTGCATGTCCTAGGTCCAAGGCACAGCCACAGATCGATTCCTTTGTACAACTTCCAACTCCCAGCACAACAATCTAACCACTGGACCACACCGGCTCAGCGGTAACTCCAGGAGGACATGGTCTAAGCCCCCCCTAAAATCATGCAGCATGTGTTTTAAACAAGCCGACATTCTTCTTTTCAGTCTCTGCAGCCTGGGACATCAGCTACCAGGAGAATCAGCAGTTGCATGGGGATTACCGGCATCCAATGTCTCTGAACGACGCATTCTTGAGCGTCTCCAGGGACGCGTGGAGGCAGAAATGGTTTTGCCAGTGTTTAGATTACTTATGTCCCTCCTGCACAGTCTAGCTAATGGGGCATTCAGCAAATATTTTTGGGCTTAACTCAGCCCCCTGTCTGCTTTGCAGTACATGTTACAATTCAGATTTACCAAGGAAAACCAAAAGGCCATTCCTAGTCTGCTTCCCACGTCACCAGCCACAGCAAGGGAACTAACAGGTCTCCATTTTGGAAGGACTGCGGCCGGTTGTGGCAGAGATCACCGCTGAGGCAGAAAACGGCTCCATTTGTTTTCATAAACCAGGTCCTTATGCTGCTGTTGCCAGTGACTGGATAATTAAGGCACCCGACTGTTTCCAAAACAGTGGCTGCTTAAACTCCCTTGACAGCGTGAGCAGCCGCCTCCTCACTGCAGCCGAGGTGATGTTTTTCTCCCTGAGCGCGGAGCAAAGCATTGGCGAGACCTACCCAACATCCCACGTAACAAACAGCCCAGTCTTGGAACTGCAGCTCTCTGCAGCGAGCGGGGAGAACAAGCCTGCTACAGTATGTCCTGGGATTCAACTGATTAGTGGCGACATGATTTGTCGCTGAAGTAACTGACAGCTACATCACTACGTGAGCAAACCAACAGGATAACAGAACCTGTCCAAACATTTGTGTTTATAATTTTGACAGATAATTTCCATGTTTATATTTAAGCATTTACTTTCCACTTTTATCCATTTAAATGTTCACAGCTGCAGGAGTTTATCGGGAGGTCAGACAACAATTATTTAATGATGGTAAAAAAAAAACCCCAAAGCTTATTAACCACTAAAACACAAATCTGTCAACATCACATGTCCAAACACACAAAGTAACTGTCCTTAAATCAAACTCTAAGTCAGAGGTCCCCAAAGTGTGGGACATGGGGGGGCAGGAGCACTACCCAGCCCCTCCCCACTCCTGCTCCGGTCACACCCCCAGCCATGTCCCTGGCCCCACACCAGCCACAGCCCCACTCCAGACCGCCCCCAGCTGCGGCCCACTTACCCTTGTCCACGACCCCCTCCAAGACATTCCATGTGTGCGTGTGCACGTGCGCGGACAAGGGTAAGGGAAGTAGGACCCTCAAAAGTTTGGGGACCACCCCTCTAAGTTGTCCCGCACCCCTTTCCTTTCTTACTTTGCCAATCTGTACATTCCAGTTACCCACCAATGAACATTTTTTTGGTTGGTTTGTCAGCATACAGTGAAACTAACCCTTCCAAAGCTAAACCTAACTGAGAACTGTGAGCTCAGCTCCCAGGCACCTTTTCAAACATTATGGTCTGATTTGTCTAAGATGCTTCCAAAGGCAACTTCCCACTCGCCGGTTCAGAACGGTATTACTGAGAAAACGCCAACCAGTTAACGACTGACAGGAGCCGCTCACACTTACTGCCTTATAGCATCGTTCAGCAAAGGATCCCCAAGCAATTTATAAACATTCCCTCACCTACACAGTTAAACATCTGCATTGTACCAACAGGCAAACTGGAGACACGAAGGTTAAATGATTTCCACCAGGTCTCACAGGGAGCCTGCAGCAGGCTTGGGGGAGAGTGCACCAGAGTCCTAATCCGTGATAGACACGGAGCCATGCTCATAACAATTAAATGCTTCCCAAGGTTTTGAATCGAGTAGGCCAGGGCTCCCTGGATAGGATTGGTGCACCTCTACTTCTCCTCTGGCTATCACTTGCTCTGAGCTGAGCAAGGCCTTACCTTCGATAGGTGTGCAGTTAAATGAGTGTGCTATTTTGTTCCAGGCGTCTGTCACTTGTGTGTTCTGCGGGAGTAAGAAGACAGGAGAACAAGTAAAGATTTTAAAATTCAAGCCACAGACACACCAGAGATTTCATCTGTATTCTGCAATGAAACCAGTGCATTCTCTAACTGACCGGCTCCTGCAACATCCCCTGACATTTAGGGAGCTGAAACAATCACAGGTTGTGTGTTATTTCATACCCACAAAAATGACAAGGTAACAGCAAAAATACAAATCCAGAAGGAAAAAAGGGTATGTTTTGTTTTGCGCTATGGCAGTGGTCCAACGTCCACACGGCGCTAGGCACTGTACACACACATTGTAGGAGACAGATCCTAATCTGCAATGTGGATACTACTAGGAGAACCCAAGCATGGAAGAAAGGACTGGAGCATTATCCCCATTTACAAACAAGGAGCTAAAACCCAGCAAGATTCGTTCACTTGCCGCAGGTCACCTAGTTAGTCAATATGGAAGGGGGCTGGTAGCACGGACAAAAGGAGAACGTCAGCAGTGTCTGAGAAGTGTGAACCCCAAGGACAGAAGCGTGCTTTAGGGTCCCAGCGGAGAGGGTTCTGAGGAATGGCATGAAATCAAGACCAAGAAATTTAAGCCAATTATTAGGAAACATTCCCGAAGAGCGAGCTCTATTAGAATGTGACAGGCTCCCAAGGAAATTGGTGCAAGCCCCATAAAACTTGTATTTAAATGATAAGCCCTCTGAGGCAGGGACTTTTTTATTCCATTTGTTCAGCACCAGGCACAACGGGATCCCAGGCTACATTTACCGCTTCGGTAATACAAATAAATAATAATAAATAAGCGAAGGACGACTGTGCACTGAGGAGAAAGGATGGGTTAGAGCTTTGCCATCTTTAACTTCTAGGATTTTATTGCTTCTCATTTTGACTGGAAGTTTCTCACTGGAGAAACACTGACTTTCTCCGGAACTTAAGGCACGGTGATACATGCCAATTGACCTCGGTCACTGGGCCACCACCTTGATGGAAATTCCACTGTGAAAGAGACTAGCAGAAGCTAGTCTATTCCTTGGGTTTCATACTTGGCTGGAGAGTGAAACCTGTGCACATCCGAAGTATCTGCAAAACCCAAGATGCAGGTCACAGACACAAGCCAGCAAGTGTGACAGGTTCACTCCCTCTGGTGCTCTTGCTCACCACGCCTCAAACTGAAAAGCAAGCCACCAACCCAGTGAAACAAGGTTCATCTGCTCCTTCCTGGAGGGCATCTGACCAAGCAGTCTGCTGCCAGTGACTCGTAACCCTTAGAATGGCTCAGAGTGCTCAGCTGTCTTCAGGGAGGGATGACAAGCAGTAGCACCAAGCCCCTGTGTAACAATGGCTTCTTCCCAAGTAGCGCTCAAAGGCTGCTGGCCAGTTAACCCTGCATACAGCATTACAGCCACAGCAACTCTCCGCATAGCTCCTGCTCACCCCAGAACGCGGCTCAGCTGGCTATGGCCAGCTGGCTGTAGCTTCCCCACTGTTGATCCACCCCTTTCAGAGAAGTTCACAGCTTTCTACTTCTACACGTACGGGGCTGCAGGGCAAGGGTAGGGTCTGACTCTCTAGATACACCTGGGAAACACCAAACCATTCTCACCTGGTTTCCGGGTTTTACCAGGCGCAGGGCAGCTTCCGCACAGAGGTGAGCCGCCTTGACGACATCAGCTTTACGACCCGTCACCGGGGTTTCCTGAAAAAAGTTGCCTGTTTTTGAAACATGTCTTTTCTCCGCTCTCTAGGATGAATTCTGTGCTAGTGGGAGCTCCAATCCTGACCCCACCCGTAACACGGCAGGACGCCCTTCCCTCCCTCCCGCTTTGCTAACCAATCTCAGGCTAAGCATGGAAGGGACCCTGAGGAGAGGGGAGTTCAAACTCCCCAACCTATTCAGTCATCTCCACTCTGTCAGAGGGGCCAGCTACTGCCAGCTGCAGCTGAAATAAATTTAAGAACTGAAATGTAAATGGCAGAGCTACTGCCAGGAGCGCTGTGTAATGGGTCTGACCCCCCAGAACTACACAGGACAAAGCCCTGGAGAGCGTCCTTTAGCAGCCAGGAGCCTGGACAAGATGAGATCTAAGGGCTCTTTTCCAACTCCGCTTTCTAGCATCTAGCCCTAGTATCAAGTCAACATGTTCATGAGAGAACCGCTGCCCCCAGGAGCTTGTCTATGATTCACTAACATCCTCCTCCAAGGGCTACAGGTAAAAACATAGGTTTAAACTTTGCCTACATGAAAAGTTTATTCAAATTTTACACATTTTTTCCCCTAGGTGGCATTCCCTGAATGCTATTTGCGTACGTGACTTCCCAACGCCATGACAAATGGTCTGTGCCATCAACCACCCACGTCCTGCAAGCACCTCCACCACCACACACCAGGCCTGTACATGTCACACTGCCCCTGAGTAAATACAGCCACTTACAAGCCAGTGTGCTGCAAGTTCAGGCAGGAGAAGTGTGTAGTGGGGACTGGGTCCTGAGGCCATCTACCTTGCTGTACAAACCACCTGAGCTTAGAGCTGCAAAGGTGAACACAGCAGCCTCCTGTGGTGGCAGAAGGACCATGATTCTCGACCTTAGCCAGCAGGCTGCAGCAAGTCCAGTTTGCTCAGTCTGCTCCATGCACCCAGGACACTGTCCTCTCAGACTTTCACCACAGATCAGCCGGTAAGTGCAGTTCGTCTGCCACAGCTCAGCTAACATTTGATTTGTTTCACATGTGTTGTGTTTGATCTACTTTAACGTTCAAACAGTTCAGCATCCCGGCTTTTCTAAGGTGAATAATGATTAATTGTTTTTAAACACTGTTTCTGTTAATGTTCTCCAAACTCATCGATGCACAGACTTCTGCTCTGCTGCCAGCGTCAGGTGCTCTCTGCAACCAGGGGCACTCAAGCGTGGGCTTTTATATCCTGCTTTTGCGGAACCTCGCCTGATGTGAAAGTAGCGTGGGAGAGCTCTCTGCTCAAGCCATTGGCAAGAAACCTACCTTCGCTGCATCGACGATAAAACTGTGCGCTACATTCGCTATGAAGCCATCCACATGGACTCCCAGGTCACTAACACAAAGAGGAAAAACAGGCTTAGTTGCAGGCAGGGCCTCGTGGCTCAAAAACTTCTTTAAGACCTCTAAAGCCATTAGCGGAACAGGGTATGTTTCAAACGCATCACTTGCCTGGCCAATACTTCCTAGGGTTAGCCAGTTGGTAAACACACTTACCAGATCAAGCAACAGTAAACAGCAGAAGCCAACATTTAACTCTCAATAGCATAGCTCAGACACTTACATCTTGACCAAATCTCCGTCTTTGAGGATATAATCCTGGTCACTCTTCAAGGGGGAGAAGTGGCAGACACAGTTATTGACAGATATACTCGTCGGGAAGGCAATACCTATGAACAAAAGGAATAATGGTGAGATCGCACCTGTGCGAGACCCGTGTGCACTTTGGAGATACGGACCCTGCCACCATGTACTACAAGATACCATGCAGGCACCACCCCATGTTCCATCACACAGAGCAGCCAACAAACGATCTGCACTTGGGTCCAAACGCACACGTGATTCAAAGCCCCAACCTGCCGCTCATACATGCAGGATACAACCAGGAGTCTAGTTTGTTAGTCTCTTCTGATGCACCAGAGAATAAAATACAGAGCTGCACTACCTCATGCTGTGACCTGGGCAGCTCACTCAAGCTAAGCCGGGCCTGTCCGTGCCCAAAGAGAGAGCTCTTCTCAAGAACAGAACTCCGCTCGTTTGGCGCGTGTGAGACTTAAGCAAAGCTAAAAGAGTCACTAATTCTTATGACATACAAGTAAGGAGACAGAAAATCAATTGAGACCACAAGGCAATATGGTCTGAGGGTCAGAGCACATGAAAGGAAGTCATGAATTTCAAAATTCTTATCTCAGCTCTGCCTATGACTAGCTGTCTCCTATTCGGGGAAAATCAAAGCCTCGAGGGTGTTTGTCTCCTCCGCTGAGCACCTGCGAGCGGCGGAGGACTGCTGAATGGTGTACAGTGCTTTTAAAACCAAAGCACTAAAGTACCAACATAGATCAGTTGGGGTTTGACGCTGATTTTTTAAGCATTGTTCTGTGCTCTGGGCACAGCCCTTTGGCCAAAAAACAGAACAAACGTTTGCTGCGTCTCCCAGCGTCAGACCAACTCCAGCCCAGACAGACAAATGTGGAAGAACTGCGTTTAAAGCAATCGTCTTTCTCTCAAGAGACCTCAAATATCCAGGGCCAGGAACCATGACGCTCACCATGGCACTTTATCTAGCCATGGAAATCGTGTGAAAATTACAGACCAGCAAGTATGGTAGACAAGGCATTTGTCTCCAAAACAAATCTAGTTTGTCTGAATGGGCGTGGCTAATCCAAGCGTGAAACTCAAACTACCCAGTGCTGTGTGGTAGCTGCTGTAGACTGTTCCTTAACAGAAAATTTGGGGTGAGTTTTTTTTGGGTGAGAGTGAGAAGCATGAAGCCTGGAATTCAGCTTTCAGAAACAATCTTCATTACGCATTTCAGTAGTTTCACTGTATGGTGTGATGGAAACAAAGAGAAAAGGAAAGAGCCCTGCATTGAAAAGGGAACCCTTGAAACTGTACTTTACCTTTTTTCATTTCTTTCTCCTTCTTGAAGATTTTGCCAGTCTCTTCCATGATCATGGCATCCCCTTTCTCACACAGGCCGAGAACAGACCCTCCAGATTTAGCTGCTTCAACCACTGCACGCAGGACCCCTGGGTTCAAACACAGAGTGTTGAATTTGAAATGGATGCGTTAACTAAAAACAGCCAACAACTTTAAAAAAACCCAGACCCTTCATAGATGACAGTGCTGCAGGAAGGATTAAAATTGGTGACAACTTTTCACTGCGAGTGAGTACACCAAACATGCACAACTTTGATTTTTTTATTATCATTTTTTACAACTGGCATCTATGGACTGACTCAGGAAGTCCAACAAGCACTACCGTGCTCTGATTGCAAGAACATGTGTGCACATCGCTGTGCTAGTCAGGGGCGGCTCTAGAAAATAGGCTGCCCCAAGCAGCCGTGCGCAGCGCCGCCCCTTCCCCGGTCCCGCGGCGGGTCCCCTCTTCCCGCGGCACCTGTTGAGCTCCCGCAGGCATGCCTGCGGCAGGTCAACCGGAGCCCGGGACCAGCGGACCTGCCGCAGGCGTGCCTGCGGGAGCTCAGCCGGAGCCGCGGGAAGAGGGGACCCGCCGCAGTCATGCCTGCGGCAGGTCCGCTCCTCCCGGGCTCCGGTTGACCTGCCGCAGGCACGCCTGCGGGAGCTCAGCCGGAGCCAAATGCCGCCCCCCAGGGAAAGGGCCGCCCCACGCGCCTGCTTGGCGCGCTGGGGTCTAGAGCCGGCCCTGGTGCTAGTTCACATGAAGTGTTGAACTGCAGATGCCCTTGAAATGTCAAACACCTGTCCACTCCCACCTACACACACAGCAAGGTCTGTTTAATAAAGGAGTCAAGTGGAAGCAACGCTGTTCTCCCACATTCCTTCCCTTCAGAAGTCAGGGCTATAGAAGAGGTTCAAAAATGACCCAGGAGACTGTGTGTGTCACACATCAAAGGAACAAGGGCTGCTATTGTGGGTTTCAAGGACTATTATATATCGTTTCTCATTGGGACAGGTCTCTTGGCATCAGAGTTGGCAACAGCACAGAACAAGTGCAGCTTAGCTACCTACATTAGTCTTACACTTTGCAACCACCTTCCTGCAATTGCACATAGAAGCATTTCAGAACTAACCCCTTGCTTCCTTTCATTCTTCCTAGCGCGGCTACTTCATAGACAGTGTGCCGCACCCGAGATCACAAAACGTTATAGTCCCTAGTCACAACCCATTGCATGGATTTGGTTATGGAGGTATTATAGTTTTGCTTTTTGAGCGCTTCAAAGGGCTTTATCAGGATGCTGAGATCCCATCACAGAATATGTTTTCTCTCTTTTTATAAATGGCTAGAAAAGATTTGATGAAGTACTCCAGCGTCACACCTGTGAACAAATCTTGATTGCCTTACTCACAAGAGCAGCCCCAGGGAAGTCTCTGGGATTATTTGAGGGTGACCAGAAAACAGGTTTGCGCACTAGCCGCCAGTATGTACAGGCACTGGGAGCCAGGGCTTTCCTTCTGTTCCCAGATCTACCTCTGGCTGTATGCCATTACTTCACCTCTGGGCTTCATTCCCCCTCCTTCCTCTGACCAAGTGGGATAATTCTTCTTGGGAGCTGTGACGCTTACCATTTTGTAAAGTGCTTTTAGATCCCTGGATAAAAGGCATTTGCTCAGAAATATTTTGCACAATTTCTCCTACGTGGTGGAAAGAGCCTAGTTAAGGAATTAAGTCAAAAAGCTTATGCCCAAATAAATCTGTGGGTCTTTAAGGTGCCACAGGATTCCTCCTTGTTTTTGTGGACACAGACTAACACAGCTACCCCCCGATACATAAACTGTGAATTTGGAAGTGGGTTTTTTAAGTATATCTAAAAATCATCACAAAAAACAGTATTTCTGGATGCCATCATGTTGTGAAGAAGGGGCGGCATGAAAATATGAAGTGTTAAAATTCACACAGAAGCAAAACAAATGGCGATCAATATCCATTAGGGAATGGAAAAGTTACAAAACAGTTTAATAGCACTGGCCAAGGAACATCTATTAACTGTACTTTGTACTTATACAGTGCCTCATTCCATGAATTAAAAGCACTTTACATCATTAAATACATATACTACGTTGTCAAGAAATCAAGAGAAAAATCAGGAAAATGTAAAACCTTGTAACTATTCTGGATTTTGAATGTTTTACCTGTGACGTACAGAAAAATACTGTGACCATTTTACTTTCCCATGAGGAGTGCCCCCTACATGCCATTAAACTGATCAGAACAGATTTAACTTTTTTTAGTACAGTTAATGTTAAAAAAAAGTATATAATACATAGCTTGAGAAAAGAGCGTCTGTACATCTGGGTATAGTGCTTAGATTATCCACAAATACAAAGCTGGTTTTTAAAAGTCATATGACACACAGAGTACATAATCAGCAATAACGCAAATGTAGGTGAATAGATTTAACGATACAGTTTAGATATTAGAATCCAAATACTCGGGTAACATCACTCATGAACCGTCGTACAGAGATTTGGTTGTGGAAAGCCAAATCTATCCGTGAGTGGAGCGTGTCCCTCAGCAATTGAGAATTGGGCAGGTTGGCCACGAGGAAAGGGTTTCTAGGCACTACATTCTGCCTAGATCCTGGCGTTAAATCCAGCTTGCGGAGCCTCCCAAGAGGACACAAGTTTACACGTGACTGGTAAGAAACCCACTCAATCTACCTCACTGCCCCTGCCGTGACAGCCTCCGCCGGGCCCCCTTTAAAGGGGGGGTTCAATAGGGTGATTGCCGAGGGCACCAGTGAAGCAGCTTCAGCCCAGCCGGGCTGTTCGGCAGCTGTCACTTGTCCCCGGAGTTACTGGCCGCCACCATGGCCGGCAAAGCGAACACCTGGGAAAGGAAGAGGGGCCGGAGGCTGAAGCGGTTTTAAGGACGGACCCAGCGGCTCGTTGGGGGTCTCGGGGCCGGGCTGGGGGGCCCTGCGGGGCGCGAGGCGGGCACCCCGGGGGCTCTCCGGCTGCCCCCCGCCCCGCCAGGGGCCCGGGAACAAAAGCCCACGCGGGAGGAAGCGGGCGGGCTGCGGGAGCCGCACATGGCAGAGGCGCCGCGGGACCATGTGGCGGCACTTCCCGGCCGGGGCTCGGCTCGGCGCCGCGCCCCCCCCCGGCCTGGCTGCCCCCCCCCGCCAGGCCTGGCTGCCCCGGGGGGGGCTGGGTACCCCCCACACTCCAGCTGGGGGGGGCGCGGCCTGGCCACGTGCTAGGGGCGCCCCAAGATGCGGGGGGAGGAACCGGGCCCTCCCCGGCCTTACTTGGGGGAGGGGGGGCCGTGCCGGCGGGGCCCCCCCGGAGCCGCGTGGGGGGAGGGGCGGGCATGGCCCGGGGGGGGGCGCTGCCTTTCCCCCATGGGGGGGGCTCAGGGCACCTCGGGGGGACCCAGCCCCCCCCCGCGCCGCCGCCCCGCGCGGATCCGACCCGCCCCGCCCCGCCCCGGCCCCGCACTCACGGTTGGCGATGTCCCCCCCCATCTTGTACTTGGTCACCACCAGGTCCTCGGCGATGGTCAGCTCGGCCGCCTCCTCCTCGCCCGACATGGTGGGCGCCGCCCGGGCCCGGCCTGGCCTGGCCTCGCCCCGCGCTGGAACCGCCGCCGCCTGAGGAGAGACCCGGCCGGAGGGAGCGAGCGAGCCGGAGAGAGCGCGGGCTCCGCGCGGGGCACGCTGGGGAGGCGAGTCCCCGCCCGCTCGGCCGCCGGACTACGACTCCCGGCAGGCGCCGCGCGAAGGGGAAGGGGCCCCGCCCGCTGCGTCGGGGGACCACGGCTCCCGGCATGCAGCGCGCCCGGGGCGCTCTCGCGCGAACAGGGGCAGAGTCGCGTTTTGCGAGATGGCGGGTGGGCCGGCGGGTCGCAGTGCACGCTGGGAGTTGTAGGCTGGGGTTGGCCTGGACTACAAGTCCCAGCGGGCTGAGGGGCCCTTAGTTAAAGAGGGTTGGAACTGGAGGGGCTGCCCTAAGGGTGGGAGGAGCACCCCTAGGGAGGGGAAGAAAGGGGGCACGAGGGGGGGACGGGGGAAAAGGGATTCACCCTAAGGGGGAGGGGCAACCTCAGGGGAGGGGGAGAAAGGGGGTGCCCCGAGGGGGAGAAGGGGGCACCCCACGTGGGGGAGGCACAGGGGCTCCCCTGGGGAGGCTGAGGGTGCATGCTGTGGGGAGGGGTTTAACCCAAGATACCTCCAGCAGGACCTGGAGCTGCAGCAATGGCAGCCAAGGGAGGGGGAAGAAACTGCCTCCTCCAGGTGCCCCTTGGCATGGGGCATGTGGGGAGAGGCATCTCCAGGGTCTGCCTGCCCTGGCCCCACCCACTCCTCATGCCAGCCCCCCTCCCCTCCCAAAGCTATGCCAGCCGGGACACACTCGGGCACCATGTTCATCAGCGTCACTTTTATTTTGTCTTAAAAAAATACATTAAAACTCCTTCAGTGATGGGAAGCACAGAAAACGGAGAGACGGCTTGAGCAAGGGCTTTCCCCACGGGGGCTCATGGGCCCAGCCAAACCCGGCGTCCCAGCCCGAGAGCGACGGGTGCCAAACGCTTGAGAGAAGGCACCAGTCCCCACCCACCTGTAACAACACACGTATGGCCCCGATCTGGCAGTGAGATGTGCTCGGAAAGGCCCTTCCTTTGCGCTGCCAGTGCTCAGTGTACGGTTTTGCATTTGGTGTTTTCTTAAAGCTTCATAGTAAATAAAGTTTGGTTCTAGTCTTCGTGGCCGCACAGAAAAGCTTGAAAATACAACGCCTTGTCAGGCCTAAAGGCTCAGAAACCAGAAGGCAAATTAAAAAAACAAACCCAAACCAAACTCATTTAAAAAAACAAACCAACCAGGATTCTATAGCTGAGTTCGTGGTTTTTGAATACTTGAGGTTGGCACAGCTGCTCCCAGAGACCTCCTTGACTTTAGAATATTTGTTTGCACTGTCGCAGAGCACAGCACGTGCTGTACAATTTCCTTCCTTCACCAATGTTGTATTCGCTATGGCCACGGGCTATAGTACACTGCAGTTTGTATGTGGTTTGCCTAGCTCGTGCCAGAGCAAATTTGTTGATAGGCCCCTATATTAATAAATACATCCCAGGTGCTACATGAGTCCAACTCTCTGCATCTCCTTCCAAGACCAGAGCCTAAATACGCAATAATAGTAAATTCCCTTCTGAGCTGCCTATTCCCTGTGAACCTTGAGACATTTATCCTAGCTGGTGTCACCACAAATGGTGTTTCTATTCCTGTAAGTGTCTCATTCCTTTAAAAAACAAAACACTAAAGTAATTTCATCCTGCGGCTGTGAGTCCCACAGGTAAAACTGTAAAGCTCAGAGATTCCTTTTAACCTTCATTCCACCAGTTCTGACACACAGCAAGACAATCCAAACCAGGACAGGAGGGGAAAAAAAGTACTCCCTGCTTTCCAGTGCATAACCTTTGGGGGGGTGGGGCTCTTCTGGAAGATCCAGGCCAGGCTACTGGAGGCATCGCATGTGTTTCTTTAAAAAGACTAATTAGCAAATTGGATTGGCTCAGTTTGCACCTGCTCTTCCCCTGCGTCTCGTGTCCTCACTTGCATCCCTGCAGCATGCTGCCAGGGCGAGCTGCCACGTTTACATGCCCTTTGCACAGGTGTAAACAATCCAAAGAGGATTCGGACCCGGTGATTTCACTAGAATTAGTCCAGCCGGAAGCAAAACCGGGATCAGCCCCTTTGAGTTGAGTAGGAAGGTGCAGGCCCAGAGGTGCAGCCCCCATGCTCAGCTCTCCCCTGGTGGGTTCCTCAGTTCTCTCCTTTGGAGAGCCTGGGAAGAAAACACAGCAAACCCCTCACCTTGTCATGCTAGAACCCAGGAGTCCGGGCCCAGCAGACTATTGGCGCCTGCATTTAAAACAAATAAAAAGGGATGGTGCAGCGCAGCCTGGGTGAAGCACACAACGGGTGAGGGGACCTCAGGCTTGTTTCTACTTTTCATTCTGAAATACAAGAAACCCTTCCCACGTGAGAACGTTAGTGCCACTTGCCGGCAGGGGGCAGAGTGGCAGCTCTGAGCCGTGTGCCAGGCAGGGGCCCCATGCCAGCCTCGCTAGCAAGGTGCCCGCGTGGATTCCTTCGCCCAGACGTGTGTTTTAGGACTGAGACGTGTCACGCACTGCGCCCCACGTGGGGGGGGGGATCACGAGTCGGTGCTTCCCCACGGCTCTAGCAGGCAGGAGGTCTCACTGGACACCCCAGAAGGGTCTCTGATCTCCACAGCCAGTTCAGGGCAATGGGGCTGGCGCCCCCCTGCTCAGCCGGCTGCAAGAGGGAGGGGAGGAGCCCGGAGAGACCTGCCCCACGCTCCCTCCCTCCCTCCCGTGCAGGTCCCCGCTCTAGTCACACATTGGTAGTATGGTCTGTCCCCCCTCCCGCCCCACCCTCTGGCTGGGGGGAAATGCCCCTTCCACAGCTCAGAGAGCAGAGGGTGACAGCCTGTTCTAACCACTAGACACCCGCTTCCTCCTGGAGCTGGGAGCAGTGCAGCCGCAGAGCAAGGAAGGACCCCGGTTCCCTCTTACAGTGGGACCAGAACCCAGGAATCCGGACTCTCGCGCTCCCTGCTCTAACCCCTAGACCATGCTCCCCTGCCAAGGATTCATCGACTTCGCCACTTTAACCAAGGCTGCTCAGACCCGCTGTGAGTCCCCCAGGTAAACAGCACTGACATCCCATGGCCTCAAGTGGGAAGAATTCAGAGCCCCCACTTGCTTCATTTAGGGGGGTGACAAGGGGGGCACACACGCTCCGCTTCCTGCGAAGGAGAGAAACACTTCAGCAGCCCTCGGCGTACCCAGAGACGCTGGCCACGACCCCCCCCAGACCGCGCACGGAGGAGAGGAAAGAGGGGAGCGCGGGCCGGAGCCCCAGGCAGGGAGGCAGCCCGCGGGCCAGGCCAGCCTGCTCCAGCTTGGCACATGGAGGGAACCCCGCCACGAGATTCAGTGCAAAAACATCAACTTCATTTCTTGGCCCCAGGCTTGGGGCGTCGTCCCCCCACCCCCGCTGGTAGCTAGCTCCTGCCTCTCAGCGGGCACGGGGGGGAGGTCTGGGGCTGGAGCCTGCTGGTCTCGGGCCCCAGGCTGGGGTCACCCCCTGGCGCGGGCTCTGATCACCCCGGGGGGTCGGGATCAGACTCCGGCCCCCGGGCTTCTTACCCCAGCGGAAATCGGGTTGAACAGGACAGAACCCGACCCACCGACTCCACCCGGCTCCAGCCGCCGCTCCTAAGCTGTGCCTAGCGCAGCAGCGGCAAGGGAGGGGGCAGCAGTCGTTGGGACACCCCCGGTTTGCAGGGGGGCAGGAGAGAGAAGGTCTCTAACTCCCTACATGGCCCAGAGGGGGAAACTGAGGCCCAGAGCAGCGAGTCTGGGACGTAGATCTCAGGAGTTCTGGCTCCCGGTCCAGCGTTTTACCCGCTAGACCCCAAACCAGCAGCCCCCTCTTCTGTTCACGTCACCCCACGGCCCTGCCTGGAGCAGCTCTGGGATTCTTCATATCCAGGTGTAAGGAGACCCCCCCCCGTTTGCTTGGTAGGGGGTGAGGAATGAGGCAGCCTCTCCTCCAGCTGCTCCCCACGTGCCTGACCCATGGCTGGGCCCCAAACGCCCCCAGGCCCTGTGCTGGGAGCTCAGTACAGGAGGGGGGAGGGGAGGGCGCAGCCCGACTCCCCTGGTACCTGGCCTGCGTCCATGTCTGTGATCCTGAGGCGGAACGGGGGAGGGGCTGCCCCCCCTCCCCCGACTGGTTTGATTTCACAGTGGGGCAGAGCCAGCCTGCATCCCAGCATGCAATGGGCACAGACCCAGGGGCAGCGTTCGTTCGCTGTAAATACCCCCTGGGGCTGGGGAAGGACGTTTGCTCCCAGCCCCCCGGCTGGGCTCGTTCAGCGAGGGGCGGGCGGGGGCTGGAGTCCAATCCCCCCCCCAGGACAGACGGGTTGGGCACCCCCTGGCCCCCTAGGTCCGCTGGGCGTCCGCCTTGGCGAAGAGCCGGCTGTGCCAGTAGTCGGGGTTGTCGAAGGCGCAGTCGGAGGCTTCCAGGCTCCGCAGGGGTTTCATGAAGCCGTTCTTGGGGCAGGGCGAGCTCTGGCAGCCGGGCGCCAGGATGGCCTCCATCACCTCGTAGGCCTGCTCCTCGGGGGAGCCCCGGGGGACGGCCGCGCTCATGCAGGTGTAGTCGTCCCGCCCGGCCCCCGGCGAGCTCAGCACGCTGCTCAGGGACTGGCTGAGTTTGGGCTGCTTGTTCATGTATTCGTAGTCCTCCTCGGCCGCGGCCACCTCCCAGCCGGCCACGGGCAGCTGGGAGCTCAGCACGCTGCCCAGGGAGGCGCTGCGCTCCGAGCCCAGGTCCATGTACTCGTAGCCCAGCTCCTCCAGGGAGGCCGGCCGGGGCTGCGGGGGGCGTCTGTTCATGTACTCGTACTCCTCCTCCGGCTCCGAGGCGCGGCCCAGGGGCCCGTCCCGCGCTGCCCGGGCGGCGCTGCCCGCTCGCTCTGCAGGGGAAAGCAACGACAAGCCGGCGTTAGGTGCAGCCGGCAGGGGGTGGCAGCTGGAGACGGGGGGGCGGGTCTGATCTGCCTCGTGGCCTCTCGCCCGCCTGCCTCGTGCGTGGGGGCAGCCGGGGCACAGCATCCTGGGCACAATGGGAGAGGCAGCCGGCTCTCCTCCCCCATGGCAGCTTCCTTCCGGAGTCCCCAGTGAGGCAGGAGGGACCGAGTGGCTCAGGGGAAGGGGCACCGGGACCCAGAGATTTCCCACCTCCGGCTCGTGGGCTTCCCAGGCCCCAGCTGCGGCGAGTTTGCTGGGTCTCAGCCCAGCAGGCCAGGTAACGACCAGATAACGACCACCCCCGCGGGCCCCTTCGTGGCAGGATAGACCCAGACCAGCCCCCTGACTCCCAGAGCAGGGTCCCGCCCAGGGAAGCTGCGGGAAGCAGCCTGAGGCCCGGAGGTCGGACCCCGGGGCTGCCGTTACCTCGGCTGTGGTTATCCGGCAGGACGTAGCCGTTGATGTCGTCCTCGCCGTCGGCCGTGCCCGCGGACAGGGGGAAGCTCTCGCGCTGGGAGAGGTAGGCGCTGTCGCCCCGGGAGCGCAGGCCCTGGCACAGGCTGCCCGGCAGGGAGAGCTCCTCCATCAGCTCGCACTCCGAGGCCGTGCCCCGGCCCTCCGACGACTCCGACACCGTCCGGCCCACCGACTCCTGCCGGGCCCGCAGGGTCTGCCGGGAGCCCAGCCCGGTGCCCTGGGAGACGTGGGGAGAGAGACGGGGTCAGGAGAGGAGCCGCCGGGCACGGGTAGCGTTAGCCCAGCTGCTCCACTGCTGACCCGCAGCCCTGACCCAGCCAGCTCTGCCGGTGCCCCTCACTCCCGACCCACAGCCCCCTGGGCTCCCCACTTCCCCAGCTCTGCCGGTGCCCCTCACTCCCGACCCACAGCCCCCTGGGCTCCCCACTTCCCCAGCTCTGCCGGTGCCCCTCACTCCCGACCCACAGCCCCCTGGGCTCCCCACTTCCCCAGCTCTGCCGGTGCCCCTCACTCCCGACCTACAGCCCCCTGGGCTCCCCACTTCCCCAGCTCTGCCGGTGCCCCTCACTCCCGACCCACAGCCCCCTGGGCTCCCCACTTCCCCAGCTCTGCCGGTGCCCCTCACTCCTGACCCACAGCCCCCTGGGCTCCCCACTTCCCCAGCTCTGCCGGTGCCCCTCACTCCCGACCCACAGTCCCCTGGGCTCCCCACTTCCCCAGCTCTGCCGGTGCCCCTCACTCCCGACCCACAGCCCCCTGCTAGTCCAGCCCTGGGTCCCCCCAACCCAGCTCTGCTGGTGCCCCTCACTCCTGACCCACAGCCCCCTGGGCTCCCCACTTCCCCAGCTCTGCCGGTGCCCCTCACTCCCGACCCACAGCCCCCTGCTAGTCCAGCCCTCGGCTCCCCCCAGCCCTGGTGGTGCCCCTCACTCCCGAACCACAGCCCCCTGCTAGTCCAGCCCTGCTCCCCTCCAGCCCTGGTGGTGCCCCTCACTTCTGCCCAATGGGCCCACAGGACCCTCCGGCAGAGGCCGTCCATGGGGCACACCCCCTATACGCTGTGCTGGGTACCTGGCGGCAGCCGCTGAGGCCGGTCTGGTTCATGGGGATGTAGCCGGCTGGGGGGCTCAGGTTCGGGCTCTGCGAAAGGAGAGGGGCAGGATGGTGATTGCTCGGCCCAGGACAGGGGGTTCTTGGCACCGGGACCAAGGGAGACGGGGCGCACGCAGTCTGCGGGACCCCCAGGCGCAGGCTGGGCTGTGGGGTCAGCGCTGAGCGACGACCCATGGAACCAGGTCTCATGCTGCAAGGCCGAGCGCTGCCGGGGTCAGGAAGGAAACCCCTCCCCCGCGGGGGGTGTCCCACATGGACGTGAGGGGGTCCCCCCCTCCCATCCTTTACAAGAAGGATTTTTAGCCTCCCCGCAGAAGGGCCAGGATGTGGGGGGGGTCCAGGCCGAGGGGGAGGCGGCCACCTCTCACCCGGGCGTAGTCCACACGCTGCCTGGAGGCGAAGAGGCCGCTGGCCGTGTTGAAGGGGCCGAGCTCCTCCTCCAGCTCCAGCGTCTCCATGTCCTCCAGCTCCTTGTCGCTCAGGGGGGGCTCGGCGGGGGGCAGCGGCCCACTCTCCCTCTGCACCGGGGGGGGACACCGCGTCAGGGGCTGGCCAGGGGTTAACGGGGCCCAGCCCCCAACGCTGAGCGGCCAGGGGCCCTTAACGCCTCCCGGGGCAGGATGGGGGCTGGGAGGGGGGCAGACAAGACTCTTGTCTAGAGCAGCCGAGGAGTGGGGAGCCGGGGGGCTGGGGACACCCAGCGACAGGATCCCCGCAAGGGGCAGGGGGCTCCCTGGGTGCATGTGACAGGCAGGGAGCCCAGAGAGCCGGGCATGGAGTGGGGAGGGGACAGATGGGGCAGGACCTGGGACCCTTATGCTGGGGGGTGGGATTTAAAGGGCTAATGCACCATTGACCGGGCGGCTCATGGGGGGCAGGGGGCTGGATTTGCTGAGGGCCCAGGGCAGCCCCCCCCAGAACGGCCCGGGGCCAGGCACTCACCTTGATGACCAGGTAGCGGGGCGGGTCGCGGGCCATGCGAGTGAACTCGTTGGCCAGTTCCTTGAAGGTGGGACGGACGTTCTCGTCGATCATCCAGCCTGGCGGGGGGCACGGGGGGGGGTGAGATCCGGCCGGAGGTGACACCCAGCCCCCCCCACACCCCTCAGCTCACAGCTCTCCCCTGGGACCACAAGGAGACGCCCCTCCCTGCACCCGGGGCATATCGGGGTCAGTGCCAATTGCAGGGCACGTCCCTCCGCCCCTCCCACGAGTCCCACTGGCCACGGTGCAGGCCAGACCCGCGCCCCCCTCCCAAGCCCACAGCCACGGGCTCTGGGCCAACCTGCCCTGCAAACTGCCCCCAGGGCAGGGCCCAGCCCCGGCAGCAGGGGGCGGCAGGGAGACAGACAGACGCAGGGACTCACATTTCACCATCACCATGTAGACGTCGATGGTGCAGATCTGGGGCTGCATGAGCCGCTCGCCCTTCTCCAGCAGGTCGGGCACCTCGGCGAGCCGGATCCCCGCGTAGGGCTCTGCCCCGAACGTCATCATCTCCCACAGCGTCACGCCTGCAGGGACCGGGGGGGGGTCAGGCCAGGAGGGGCTGCAAGGGGCGGTGGGAATTCTGCGCTGGGGGGGTGCACATGGGACCCAGCAGGGGGCGCTGTGGGAGCGGGGAAGGGCACAGGCTGGGGGGGCAGCTCCCGGCTGCGGGTGAGGGCAGGGGCACGGTGGGCACTGACCGTAGCTCCAGACGTCGCTCTGGTGCGTGTACTTCCCAAAGTGGATGCTCTCCAGCGCCATCCATTTAATCGGCGTCTGCGGGACGAGAGGCGGGGGAGGAATGTTACCCAGGCGGGGGGTGCCTGGGGGCTGCTTCTGCCAGGGAGACCCCTGGGGCCGGATTCCATGGGGCCCTGGGGCTGCTCCGACCCACACGCTGCTCCGCTGGGAAGAAGAGCAGACCCGGAATGCAGGGCCCCCCCGGGACACCCCCCAATCCGCCCCAGCTGCTGGGGGGGTGCAGACCTCTGACACCGGCCCCACGCTGGCGGGGGCGGCCCCGGGGAGGGAGCCTCGGGGGAGTGGACCTGCCCCCGGAGCGGGTGTGGGGGGGACCGAGGGGGGTCCCGGGGCTGTGCCCCACCTTGAGCTCATTGTAGAAGTATTTCTTGTCGTCGGGGTAGAGCAGGTCGGCGATGCCGAAATCCGCCACCTGCACCTGGCTGGGCGACTTCAGCAGGACGTTGCGGGCGGCCAGGTTCCGATGGACCATGCGATGCTCTTCCAAGTAGTACATCCCCTGGGGGCGAGAGGCGGAGCGCTGGGGGCCGACCCGTGTGTGTGTGTCTGGGGGGGGGCCCACTTGGGTTTCATACCAGTGACAGGGAGCAGGCTGGCCTAGCTCCGCCCACAGCCTCAGGCTCCACCCATGGCCCCAAAGCTCCACCCACAACTGCAGAGCCAGCGGAGGGCGCTTGCGAAAGTGGTCCCGCCTCAAAGTCCACCCGTGAGCCACGTAGCTCCTCCCACGGCACCAGGCTCCTCCCACCACGGCAAAGCTCCACCCACAGCCACAGACTCTTGCCACCACCCCACTGATTAGAAGAGAGAGTTAACAGCAGCGACATGTTCCGAACGCCCCCCATTAGGGTTCAGGGTAAACGCCCCAGTGGAGATGAACAGGGCAGATTCACCCTCCCTTCAGGACAGCAGCCCTTTGGGGGCAGGTGTTTGGAAGGGTCCCCCGCCCAGTGTGGGAGCCAAGGGAGCTGCTCCCCCAGCCTCTGGCTCTGCTCGTGCTGCCTGGCCAGCCCCACCCATGAGCCTGGGGCCAAGGACACCTCACCCGGAGCCCAGCTCTGCTTGGGCCCTGCCTTCCCCGAGCCGGGCTGGCTCCCGGCTCAGCCCCGGATTGACGCCGGTGGGGAGGGGACCCCTGGGCCCGCGCCGTCGAGTGCCGGGGGGCAGCTCACCTTGGCAACCTGCACGCACCAGTTGAGCAGCAGCTGCGGCCCGATGGCGTCCCTGTTCTTGTGCACGTAGTCGAGCAGCGAGCCCAGCGGCAGGAGCTGCGTCACCAGCTGCAGCTGCGTCCCGGGGCAGATGCCCAGCAGCCGCACGATGTAGGCGTGGTCCAGGCTGCCAATGGCCAGCATGTGCTGCAGGGCCAGAGGGAGACAGGCCCTGTTACAGCCTTGGCTCCGCCCCCAGCAGCCGGCTCCCCTGTGGAACTCCCCGCCACTGGGATTTGATCCCAGCCAAATGAACATGGACATGGGGTGACGCCGGCCGGGGCTGGCAGCCTCAGAGCCTCCGCCGATGCCAGGGGGAGTTTGGGGTGGGCAAGGCAGGCCCTGGCGGTGGGGGCTCCCCCTCCACCTGGTTTCCTGGGCACGTGGAAGTGCATGATGGGCGTTTTAAGCCTCTCTCTGAAGCACTGGGACTGGTCGCTGATAGGACATCAGAGCGGATAGGTCAGTGGGCAGTGGTGGCACAGTGGGGGGTGGGACACTGGGCTGGATGGGCCAATCGCCTGGCCCCAAGCTGGCCATGGGGGGGCCCCCACTCACGTCGGTGACAGCGTGGAAGGTCTGGCGGCCGCTCCGGTCCTCTATCACCTTGATGCTGACGGGGATCTTGATGGAGTCTCCGTCCGGGATCCAGACGCCCTGGTGGGAGGGGAACCCCCAGTGTGAACAGCGCTGGGATCCCAGGGGCTGCCCCACCCCGGCCCCCACTCCGGGCTCCCCCACAGCAGCGAGGAGCCGCCGTCCCCCCACCCCCCTAACGGCTGCGGCTGCTCCGGGACAGAGGGTGCCACTGAGCCTCCCCCTGCCCAGGACAGGCTCCCTCCCGCCCCCAGGCTGCAGCTCCCCCCCCCCCCCAGGCTGCAGCTCCCCCCCCCCCAGGCTGCAGCTCCCCCCCACCTTGTGCACCGTCCCAAACACGCCCGAGCCCAGCGCCTTCAGCTTCCTCAGCTCCGTCTCCTTGAAGATCCGGGCCAGCACCTTGTTGGCTTTCTCGCTGGGGTCCAGGGGCTCGAGGCTCTGCCAAGGGAGAAAGATGGTGGAACCGGAGCCGGGGGGCCGCCCCTCCCAGACCCCCCCGCTGCCTCGATGCCCCCGCCCTGGCTAGCGATTTGTGCCTCTCTCCCTGGGCTATTCACTGACTTAGGTCACCGGTCAAGACTGAAGGGCCCCGTGCGGAGCTGGGGAGATAGAGCCAGGATAGCAGGGGGCTGCGGGTCGGGAGTGAGGGGCACCGGCAGAGCTGGGGGGGAGCCCAGGGCTGAGCTAGCAGGGCTGTGGGTCGGGAGTGAGGGGCACCGGCAGAGCTGGGGGGACCCAGGGCTGGGCTAGCAGGGGCTGCGGGTCGGGAGTGAGGGGCACTGGCAGAGCTGTGGGGGGAGCCCAGGGCTGAGCTAGCAGGGCTGCGGGTCGGGAGTGAGGGGCACCGGCAGAGCTTGGAGTGGGGAAGCCCAGGGCTGGGCTGGCAGGGGCTGTGGGTCGGGAGTGAGGGGCACCGGCAGGGCTGTGGGGAGCCCAGGGCTGGGCTAGCAGGGGCTGTGGGTCGGGAGTGAGGGGCACTGGCAGAGCTGGGGGGACCCAGGGCTGGGCTTGCAGGGGCTGTGGGTCGGGAGTGAGGGGCACTGGCAGAGCTGGGGGGGGAGCCCAGGGCTGGGCTGGCAGGGGCTGTGGGTCGGGAGTGAGGGGCACCGGCAGGGCTGTGGGGAGCCCAGGGCTGGGCTGGCAGGGGCTGTGGGTCAGAGTGAGGGGCACCGGCAGAGCTGGGGGGAACAGAGCCGGGACAGCAGGGGCTGGAGGGGCACCAGCAGATGAGCCCTTTTCTCTCCTGGCACAACCCTCCTTTCTGCCCCATCACCCGAGCGCCCTGCGGGCACGAGAACCCTCCCGCCCACGTCCCCCGCCCGGGGCAGCCCTGCTCCCGGGGCGGTGGGGGCTGGCGGGGGGGTCTCACCTCTCCCCTCTCCAGGTAGCGGCGCATCGCCCGCTTCTTCTGGATCTTCTTGCCGCGCCAGTACAGGAGGGTGAGCAGGAAGCAGGAGCAGGAGATGAAGAGGCAGCCCACGACCATCACCGCTATGAGCGTGGGGCTTTTCCTGGGGCACAGATGTGGGGGGGGGGTCAGCGCCAGGCACCGGGCTGGCAGGAACCCCGGGGGAGCTGGCGCGATCCCGTCCGTGGGACCGGCCTGGCGGAGGCACAGGAGGGCTCTTGAGTGGGGGGGGGGGTCGGGGAGCACATGCCAGCTGGGGGCCGCCCCCCTCTGCCGCGCAGGCCCCGGGGCTCCGGAGCAGTCGTGGGGCTGTTCCCACGCAGGGCGAGGGGGCTGGGTGCCCGCGAGAACCAGACTGGGAGACGAGGCTGCAGGACAAGTGGGGTCACAACCCTCAGCTGGAAGGTGGTTCGGGAGCTGAGCCCAGGGGGTGCCCAGCCCCACCCTCAGCGGCTGGTTCACATCATGCCAGTGCCCGGGTGAGGGGGCCTGGCATGGCGGGGGAGGGGGATCAGGGCTCTGCACATGTCCCGCTGGGGCCGGGCTGAGAACTGCCAAACTCAATCTATGCAGGGGCCCCGCCCCACCCCCACCCCAAATCTCCTCCGACCCCCCCAGCTGAAGGGCCCTCAGGCCGGGGTCAGAGCCCCAGTGAGCGCAGCCGCCTGCGACGGGTACCTGGCGATGGGCAGGGGCTCTGTGACGCAGTCCTGGAGCTGCGGCCCGAGGCACCTGCGGGAGACAGAACCCGCCGATCACCCCCCGGACGGACAGACAGAGGGGAGCCGCGGAGCGCACCAGGCTTATGGGAAGGATGTCAGAGCACGGGGGCAGGACTCCTGGGTTCTCTCCCAGCTCTGGGAGGGGCGTGGGGTCTGGTGCTTAGAGCAGGGGGGCTGGGAGCCAGGACTCCTGGGTTCTCTCCCGGCTCTGGGAGGGGAGTGGGGCTGGTGGGTTAGAGCAGGGGGGCTGGGAGCCAGGACTCCTGGGTTCTCTCCCAGCTCTGGGAGGGGAGTGGGGCTGGTGGGTTAGAGCAGGGGGGCTGGGAGCCAGGACTCCTGGGTTCTCTCCCCGGCTCTAGGAGGAGAGTGGGGGCTGGTGGTTAGAGCAGGGGGCTGGGAGCCAGGACTCCTGGGTTCTCTCCCCGGCCCTGGGAATCACGCAGAGACGGCTCTTGGAAGACACCCCCAGCACAAACACCCCTGCGAGTCACCCGGAGCCTGGGTGCCCCTCTCAGAGCCCCCCGAACGTGGGGCTTGGCCGCAGCTCCTCCCCCACTCCAAGCCTCAGGCCCGAGGGCACCGGCTGCTGCTGAGGGGGAGAGAGGGAGGCTCCTTTCCCCGCCATGCAGTGAGGTCCTTGGGGGGCCGGGCTGCAGGAACGCTCCCCCCGTCCGAGCCCCGGGGGGGCTGCTGCTCTCACCCCCGCGTGCAGTTCTCGTGGCAGGGGCGGCACTCGCGGTGGGCGTCCGGGTACTTGTAGATCGGCCCCTGCTCGCCCAGGATGCCCTCGGGGCAGCTGTCCACGCAGTGGGGGCCATCCTTGTACCGGGCACATCTCACGCAGGCGTCCGCGCCCTGCGGGGGCCACACAGAGTCAGGAGGGGGCTGGGACGGACCCCTCCCCCGCCAGCACCCAGAACCCCCTCTGGTGCCCCCGTGTCCCATCCCCTGCCCTGGGGCCGGATGGGAGCCAGGGACCCCTAGAGGGGACGGGCCCCAGGCCCCATTCCCCCCCCCCGCCGTGGTGCCCGAGAGGAGAAAGGCCGGGGGGGGGTCACCGCACCGAGCCGTTGCAGGTCACGTTGCCCTCCATCCTCTCGCACTCCGGGTGGCACTGGTAGCACTCGCCCCCGCGGGCGTATTCCCGGGTCGCCCTGCACAACAAAGTGAGGGGGGGTCACTAACGCTGCCCCCAAGGGTCTCGCGTTCTCCGGCCCCCCAGCCCCCCGGCTCTCAGCGGCCGCTCACCCCTGGTAGAAGCTGCAGGTGGCCACGCAGGTCCCCTCCCGGCTGTAGTTGCGGCAGGAGATGCACTGGTCGGGGCCGGGCCCCCAGCAGCCGTCGCCGGAGCAGAGCGGGTCACACACCTTCCCTTCTTGCACTGCGGGGGAGCCAGGGGTCAGCGCGGGGGTGAGCGCCCAGCCCCCCAGCCAGGGCCCCTTTCCGCCCCCAGCCTCCACTGCTCCCCCATTCCAAGTGCCCCATGTTCTTCCACTCTCCCCATCCCAGAGCCGGGGACGGAACCCAGGAGTCCTGGCGCCCAGTCCCCACCTCCAACCACTAGACCCCACTCCCCTCCCAGAGCTGGGATGGAACCCAGGAGTCCTGGCTCCCAGCCCCCACCTCCAACCACTAGACCCCACTCCCCTCCCAGAGCTGGGATGGAACCCAGGAGTCCTGGCTCCCAGCCCCCACCTCCAACCACTAGACCCCACTCCCCTCCCAGAGCCAGGGGGACAGAACCCAGGAGTCCTGGCGCCCAGCCCCCCAACCACTACACCCCACTCCCCTCCCAGAGCCGGGGACGGAACCCAGGAGTCCTGGCTCCCAGCCCCCCAACCACTACACCCCACTCCCCTCCCAGAGCCAGGGGGACAGAACCCAGGAGTCCTGGCTCCCAGCCCCCCAACCACTACACCCCACTCCCCTCCCAGAGCCGGGGACGGAACCCAGGAGTCCTGGCGCCCAGCCCCCCAACCACTACACCCCACTCCCCTCCCAGAGCCGGGGACGGAACCCAGGAGTCCTGGCGCCCAGCCCCCCAACCACTACACCCCACTCCCCTCCCAGAGCCAGGGGGACAGAACCCAGGAGTCCTGGCGCCCAGCCCCCCAACCACTACACCCCACTCCCCTCCCAGAGCCAGGGGGACAGAACCCAGGAGTCCTGGCTCCCAGCCCCCCAACCACTACACCCCACTCCCCTCCCAGAGCCAGGGGGACAGAACCCAGGAGTCCTGGCGCCCAGCCCCCCAACCACTACACCCCACTCCCCTCCCAGAGCCGGGGACGGAACCCAGGAGTCCTGGCTCCCAGCCCCCCAACCACTACACCCCACTCCCCTCCCAGAGCCAGGGGGACAGAACCCAGGAGTCCTGGCTCCCAGCCCCCCAACCACTAGACCCCACTCCCCTCCCAGAGCCGGGGACGGAACCCAGGAGTCCTGGCGCCCAGCCCCCCTCTCTCACGCACTGCACCCCTCCCTGGCTGCGACCCAGGATCGCGCCCCGCCCCCACTCACCGCACTTGCCCCGGGGCTTGTTGTCCTTGATCTCCAGGTCGGCCCCGCGGCGCGACAGCGCCCCCCAGTTGACGGTGTGGAGGTAGCAGAGCTGCCGGTTCTGGGTGATGTAAACCTTCCCCGCGCTGATCTCCCGCAGCGAGCGCAGCCCCAGCGACGTCACGTTCAGGTTCTTCATGATCAGCAGGGAGAAGCCGCGGCTGGGGGCGGACGGGCCCGTGTCAGCCCCACGCCGCCGGGCCTCGGGGACCCTGCCGCCCCCCAGCGTCACTGGGCTGGGGGGAGCCCGGACTCCTGGGTTCCCTGCCCAGGGGCGTGGAGCACCCCTGGTGCTGCTCCCGTGCGATGGATCCACCCATCCCGCGACCAACGGGGCCTCGTTTCACAGGGGGCCACCGACAGGGGCTGGCTCTTAGCCCCCAACACGGGGGGGCTGGATTTGAACAGACCCCCCTGAACCAAAGGCGCCTCCTCTCCCCGCAGCCCTGAGCCACAGTCCTGCTTGTAGGGACCCCGGCACCGCTGGGCAAGGGGCTGGGGGAAACCCCCCAATTCTCTATGGGCCGGGGGGCCTCCCCCCCGGGGCGGGGCAGGGCTGGGGGGGCAGGGCCAGGGGCCTCCCCCCGGGGCGGGGCAGGGCCAGGGGCCTCCCCCCGGGGCGGGACAGGGCTGGGGGGGCCGGGCCGGGGGCCTCCCCCCGGGGCGGGGCAGGGCTGGGGGGTCTCTCACTTGTACAGGCTCCGGCCCCCGATGGTGACGAGGTTGGAGAAGACACTGAAGTTGTCCATGTGTTTGGGCCACGACTGGATGTTCAGATAACCTGGGGGGGGCCACCGGAGTGTCAGGGACGCCCCCCCTTTGTCTCCAGCCGCCCCCCCAACACGGGCACCTCCCCTGGCACCCGGGACCCTCCCTCCCATGAAGCCCCCTCTTGGCCGCCAGGGTCATGGAGCCGATAGACACACCTGGGGCTTCCCCACAGGTCACCGGGCTGGGCCCTGCCCCCCCCGGTCCCCCCCAGCCCCTGCCCGCTCCTCACCTGTGATCTCCCGCACCGTCCGGAAGACGTTCAGCTTCTCCGGATCCAGGGCCGAGATGTTGTGCCAGGGGTCCCTGCGTGTGGGGGGAGGGAGCGAGACCCCAACACCGTCAGAACGGCTGGCCTGGCTGAGCCCACTCAGCAGGGGGCGCTCTCCCCGGGCTGGGCGCTAGGGGGCGCTGTGCTGCAGGGAGCTGGGGGTCAGCAGGGGGCACTCTCCCCGGCTCTCTGGGCTAGGCACTAGGGGGCGCTGTGCTGTAGGGCGGGGGGTCAGCAGGGGGTGCTCTCCCCTGGCTCTCAGGGTTGGGCCCTAGGGGGCGCTGTGCTGCAGGGCAGGGGGTCAGCAGGGGGTGCTCTCTCCCGGCTCTCAGGGCTGGGCGCTAGGGGGCGCTGTGCTGCAGAGCGGGGGGTCAGCAGGGGGCGCTGTGCTGCAGGGAGCCGGGGGTCAGTAGGGGGCGCTCTCCCTGGCTCTCCGGGCTGGGCGCTAGGGGGCGCTGTGCTGCGGAGGGGGTCGCCAGGGGGCGCTGTGCTGCGGGGGGGGTCAGCAGGGGGCGCTCTCCCATGGCTCTCAGGGCTGGGTGCTAGGGTGCGCTGTGCTGTGGGGGGGGGAGGTAGGGGGCGCTGTGCTGCAGGGGGCTGGGGGGGGAGGTAGGGGGCGCTGTGCTGCAGGGGGCAGGGGGGGTCAGCAGGGGGCTCTCAGGGCTGGGTGCTAGGGGGCGCTGTGCTGCAGGGCGGGGGGGGTGGGTAGGGGGCGCTGTGCTGCAGGGGGGGTCAGCAGGGGGCTCTCAGGGCTGGGCACTAGGGGGCGCTGTGCTGCAGGGGGGTTGGTAGGGGGCGCTGTGCTGCAGGGGGGGTCAGCAGGGGGCTCTCAGGGCTGGGTGCTAGGGGGCGCTGTGCTGCAGGGGGGTTGGTAGGGGGCGCTGTGCTGCAGGGCAGGGGGTCAGCAGGGGGCTCTCAGGGCTGGCCCCACTGCCCCAGCGTGGGGGTAGGGGGGCGCCGTCTCTCACATGAGACATGAAACCGAAGCCCCGCCCTCCTGGGGCCGTTAAAATCCCCCTTGCCCTGTGCCCTGCCCACCTGGCCAGCTCCCCCGGCCATTCACCAGCGCCAGCGGCTCCGGTGACGCCGCGCCCGCCCCGCGGCGGGCACAGGGGCAGGACTCACCCGTTCAGCCCCGTGATGAGGAAGTCCAGGTTGCCCCGGATCTTGGTGCAGTTGACGAACGTGTCGATGTTGCTCGAGTCGACAGTCTGGTATTTGTTCCCGGTGCCCGTCCCCTCGCAGGCTGGGTGGCAGGAGGGGAGAGGGAATGAGCCAACCGACACGCCCGCACCCCACGCCCGGGGGTGGGCACCATGGACGTGCCAGGGCTGCCCAACGCGCCATCCAGTTTGTCCGGCCTCTGTTGGGGGTTATGAGCGGGGGCGGGGGGGGCTGGGAGCCAGGACTCCTGGGTTCTCTCCCCAGCTCTGGGAAGGGAGTGGGGTCCAGTGGTAAGAGCAGGGGGGGCTGGGAGCCAGGACTCCTGGGTTCTCTCCCCAGCTCTGGGAAGGGAGTGGGGTCCAGTGGTAAGAGCAGGGGGGGCTGGGAGCCAGGACTCCTGGGTTCTCTCCCCAACTCTGGGAGGGGAGTGGGGGCTGGTGGGTAAGAGCAGGGGGGGCTGGGAGCCAGGACTCCTGGGTTCTCTCCCCAGCTCTGGAAGGGGAGTGGGGGCTGGTGGGTCAAAGTAGGGGGGCTGGGAGCCAGGACTCCTGGGTTCTCTCCCCAGCTCTGGGAGGGGAGTGGGGGCTGGTGGGTCAGAGTAGGGGGGCTAGGAGCCAGGACTCCTGGGTTCTGACACCCCCCGCACCCCTCCGTACCTTTAGGGCAGAGGCCAGGGCAGGGCTCACACATCTTCAGGCCGTTCTTCTCCACCTCCATCTTGTCCTTGGGACAGGCCCGCACGCAGGAGCTCTGATCCACCACGAAGTTATCTGCAGGCGGGGGGGGAGCGGGTGAGGAGAGAGCTAATGGGCGGGGGAGGGGGGCAGAGTGACTAGTGGTTGGAGGGCGTGTCTGGGAACCGGGACTCCTGGGTTCTATTCCCAGCTCTGCCAGGCCGCATGCACCCGCCTGGCTCTGTGCCTCAGTTTCCCCACATTGCTCTAATAACCCTGCTCTTTGCAAAGCCCCTTTGGCACCCTTGGCGGGGGGCCCGTGCCGGGAAGGACGATTCCCCAGTGACGTCCCCTCCCCAGAAGGGTGGGTGTGGGGCACCGCAGCGTGCGAGGAGCACGGGGGGGGGGGGGTGTCTCACAACAGGGCCAGGCTCAGTTACCCTCCCCCCGGCAAAGGGTCTCATGGGGAGCTGGATGGCTGGGACCCGCCCCCCCCGTGGGAGCCCCCCGGCCCCGGCTCACGTGGGCAGCTGGCCACGCAGATGCCCCCGTACTGGTACTTGGTGTCGGGGTTGGGCTCCAGCTGGAAGGTGAGTTTGTTGTAGATCAGCGGCTGCGGGCACAGCGGGACGCAGGCCCCACTGTCATTGAAGTGGCGGCAGGCCTGGGGGGGGGGGGCAGAGTGTCAGGGACCCCGGCCCAGCACAGGGGGACAGACACACAGACACCCCCCCCGTTCCCCTTGGCCTGGTATAGACAGACACACAGACCCGCCCCCCCCCGTTCCCCTTGGCCTGGTATAGACAGACACACAGACCCCCCCCTCCCCGTTCCCCTTGGCCTGGTATAGACAGACAGACAGACCCCCCCCCCTCCCCGTTCCCCTTGGCCTGGTATAGACAGACAGACCCCCCCCCCGCTCCCCTTGGCCTGGTATAGACAGACAGACAGCCCCCCTCCCCCAGCTCAGACACCCCCCAGTACAGACACCCAGCCCCCCTCCCCCAGCCCAGACACCCCCCGGTACGGACACCGAGCCCCCCTCCCCCAGCCCAGACACCCCCCGGTACAGACACCCAGCCCCCCTCCCCCAGCCCAGACACTCACCTGTACTGACACACAGCCCCCCTCCCCCAGCCCAGACACCCCCCGGTACGGACACCGAGCCCCCCTCCCCCAGCCCAGACACCCCCCGGTACGGACACCCAGCCCCCCTCCCCCAGCACAGACACCTCCCGGCCCCCCCGCCCCGCAGGGGACGTACGAAGCACTCAGTCTGGCGGGGGCCGGTGCAGCCCCCGGCACACTCGTCATGGCAGCACTCGCTGGGGTTGCGCCCGAAGCAGCGCCCGTTGCACTGCGGGGCGCAGATGGTCTTGGTCACTGAGGGGGGAGCAGAGGAGATGAGTGAGGGGGCGGTGGCCTGAGCCCCCTCCGAGCCCCCCGCCACCAGCTCAGGCGCCCCCGCCTGATGAACGGTGCCAGATCCGGGCCCACCCAGCCCTCGGCCGACCCGGGGGGATTCAAACCAACCTCCCCCCACCCCGGCCCCCCGACTAGGCCCATGGAGCCAGCCCCCGGCCTGCGACTTTCTGGTCTCTCTCTGTAAGACAGAGACCACCCCCCTTGGCTTCCGGCCCTGGCAGCTGCCCGCCCCCCATGCCGGGCAGGCTCCGAGCGGATACCCACATTTCTGGCAGTCCTCTGGGTTCGGGCCCCAGCAGTGTCCCTCGCAGCTCTCATGGCAGGGGGCACCTGGGAGGAGCGAAACGCCCAGCGTCAGAGACGGGCAGAGGGGACGGGGTCTTGCTCCGGTGCCCTCATGTAGGGCAGGCCAGGCGGGCAGAGCAGGGCGCCGGCTGGCATGGGGGGTGCTGAAGCCAGCCCCTCGCATGGGCAGGGCTGCAGCATGGGACAGGAGAGTCGGCCCAGGTCTCAGACCTCCCCAAACTCAGCTGGAACCCTGGAGGGTGGGGTGGACTAGGAGCCAGGACTCCTGGGTTCTCTCCCTGGCTCTGGGAGGGGAGTGAGGGCTAGTGGTAAGAGCAGGGGGCTGGGAGCCAGGACTCCTGGGGTCTCTCCCTGGCTCTGGGAGGGGAGCGGGGTCTAGTGGGTAGAGCATCCTCCTCGATCCTTCATTCTGGCAGGCCGGGCTGGCCCTGCTCTTCTCTGCAGCTGGGAGCCCTGCCAGGCCCTGTTTGCCTTGGGAAGGAGTTTTGGACACTGGCCGTGAGGGCTAATATTTGCAAAGGGGGTGGTGGTGGCCGGGTGCCCCGCCCTGCAGCACTGGGGGCACAGGCTGGGTGAGGCGCACAATGGGGGAACCGAACACGTCCAGGGGTGGAGCAGGATCCTGATTCTGCCTCCCTGTTAGTCTGTGATTCTGGCAGGTGGCCCCATTGTGGCAGATGCTGCACAAAGGGAGTTCCCCCCAGGGTGGAAAGGGAAACTGAGGCATGGGGGGTCGAATGACTTGACCAGGGTCGCCCAGCGGGTCAGTAGCGGAGTTGCAAATAGACCCCCCACCACTCCTGAGCCCCTGTTAATTGGCCACATCTGTGCTCATGAAGGGACCCGCCTGGCCCCGGCCCCAGTGGCCCCTGCCCACATCCAGCAGAAACCAGGACAAACCTGCCCCAGGGCAGCCCCCTGGAAAGCTCCCTGGAGCCGGTGCTGGTCTCTGGGGTCCCCCGTGGGGGCGAGAGGAGAGATGGGGAGCCAGGCGGGGAGGGGGGCTCTCGGCAGGAGACTGAGCACACTGAGGGCGATTCAGGACCAGATCCTGGGGCTTAAGATTCCTGGCGCAAGGGGAGCCAGGGCCCGGGGCCGCCACCGGCAGGACACAGGCAGCGGGGGCCGGGGCTGCCCCCCCCAGGACACTCACACTTCCTGCCATTCTGCCGAACCACCGGGTCGATCCCCGGGTCCCGGATGATGTCCCTCCACTCGATGGTGTCCACGTGGCACAACTGCTCGTTCCTCTCGATGTCAACCCCGCCCGCCAGGATCTCTGCAAGGCAAGGACCCGCTGGGACCGGGCTGTGCCCTGGGGCAGTGCCCCCTGCGGAGCCGCGGCCCTGGCCCCCCCACGCCGGGACTCGGGGCGGGCCCAGAACCCAGGTGGCGGAACGGGGGGGCAGGGCAGGGACAGAGCCAGAAGTGGGGGTTGTCTGGGGCCGGGCGCACGCGCCCCACTCGCACCCCAGGGTCCGTGCACCCCGTGAGCGGAGGGTTACCTCGCAGGAGAGGCAAGAGGGGGTTTCCGGCTCCAGGAGGCAATTCCTCGCCGGCTCCGCCCAGCCCGGGTTGTTTTGACAGCCGGAGTCGGGGCGTGGGACGGGACGGCAGCCCCAGCGCCGGGGCGGGGCAGGCCGGGCGCTTGCCATGGGGTGCTGAGGACGCCGATAAAAGCCTCCGTCTGGGGCGGGGCGGCTGGAGCGCTCTGACTGCAGAGCCGGGCGCAGCCAGTGGGTCAGGCCGGGACGCCGGCGACGGGAACCTCCCGCCGGGACGCGCCCCAGCCTGCACGCGCCTGCGAACGGGGCCCCGGCCGGCTCCCCGGGGAGTCGAACATCCACGGCCCTCCCAGGCACCCGGGAGCCCCCCGGGCTGGCGGGACGGGCGAGGCTGGGCCCTGGCTGCTGAGCAGTACCCGGGGGGCTTTGCAAAGTACACGCGAGGCGTGGGGCTGACCCAGCCCCCCACGGCCCCCGGTCCGAGAGGGGGCAGGACTGTGTGCGGACCCAGGGCTGAGCTGGGCAGCTCGGAGAAGGAGGCTCATTCCCGCCCCACCCCGGAGTGCAGCCACCTCTGGGTGGGAGGACGTCTAACTACCCAGCAGCCCAGGACAGAAAGCGAAGAGAAGCCCAGCGACTAGCCGGACGCACGGGGGGCTCGGCGTGGAGCCGGGGCAGCAGGCCGGCCCCCAGACACTGGCTAGGGGACTCCGACCATCACCTCTGTCCTGTCTCATCTGAACGGCGCCAGCCCCCTCCTGAGCCCCCCGCCCCACAGCACCTCCTAGCCCCATCCTGGGCCGTGGGGCTCAGCCCTGACTCCAAGGGGGCAGCGCCCCCTCCTGATCCCGCTCCTTGCTGAACAGCACCCCCTAGCGCCGATGCACCGGCCCCCCGCCCTCCGGGCGCTGCCTCTTCCCCCAGCCAAGGTGCATTTCACCTCGGCGGAGCCTCTGCCCCAAACCATTTACCTGCTTCTGGCCCAGCGGCGGCCGGGAAAGGCTCATAAACCTGCTCCTCGGCGCCGATAAGGGGACTGATTACCCGCCCCGCCGCCCCATTGGCCAGGAGCGCCCATAAAGCGCCCGTCGGCCCCTGGACTTTCACCCCACGAACCCGCCGGGGCACACAGGGCAGAGGCGTGGTCCCGGAGGCCTTGCCAGGGGAGCTCAGGGGCTGGGGGCAGGGCCCAGAGCGCAGCACCTGGAGGTCCCCAGTTTCTGACTGGTCCCATCGCAGCCCCCGCATGGGAGACCGAATGCCCCGCTGGCGAACCCCTCTGCGAAAGCTCCCCCCAAAGAATGCTGCTCCTCCCTGACTCCACCCCCAAAGCAGAGCCTTGACCCCCCAAAGCAGAGAAGTGCCGGAGACACCAAGGAACGGCACTAGGGACTTGCGGAAGGTGCCCAGATACCACAGTGACGGGCGGCAGCAGCATGACCCTAGAGGAGCTGGTGCACGTGAGCTGCTGGTCCTGCAGATAAACACGTCACCTCAGCCTCTGGGGCACTGGCCCAGCGCTGCGCTCCCCCGACAGTGGGTCCGACCCAGCGGGGAAGCCCTGGGCGCTCAGGTCGTTTGGGATCCCCGGGTGCTTTGGGTAAGAGCAGGGGGATCAGCCCCCATATCCCGGCCAAAGTCCAACACGGGGGATACATTCACCGACCCGACATCCCCCCTGCAGCCCCCAGGGCTGCTCGCATCTCCCTCCAGAGCAATTGGTCCTGGTTACTGCCTGGAGAAGGGGACGCCGGACAAGGCGGCCCACTGCTCTGATCCAGGCTATTTTCCCCCTCAGCTGCATGGCGTTGTTGTGAGCAGCTCCCGTCGGCCACCCCAGAAGTGGCTGTATTTTGCCAGCAGGGGGGAAAGTTCTGCAGGGCATTGCCAGGGCGGGATGTGTCACCTGGAGCCTGCAGTGAATTCCCTCCTCCCTCCGCGAATCTGAGCGCAGGTGAACAGGGGCCAAGGATGAGGTCACCGTGTTTATGCGGAGAGTAGGTGCAGCCAGCAGCACACGCGCCCCCACCCCCTGCCAGCGTGTCCCCGCCCTGCCCTGGGGTGGCAGCTCGAGAGGGGTGGGGGCGGCCCCACAGGGCTCTCCGCCGGCATCAGACGCTGCTTGCGCAACGTCCTCTGTCCACTAGGCAGTGGGTGAGAACCGCCCAACGTGGGTCACGCGGGAGAGCCCCAGGCAGCTCCCCGGGGCCGGCTGACTCACCCGTGAGCTGGTTGAACCCCACCTGGCGGAGGGCGTGCGAGCCGTTGGTGTGGTAATTCAGCAGCACGAAGAGGGCGTGTTTGTCCTCGTAGAGCTGGGTGCCCCGGATCACCCGCAGGTTCCCCAGAGGCAGGTACGTGAAGACGTTCATGGCGATCAGGACGTAGCCCGTCACTTCCCGGATGGTCTGGAGCCGCGGAAGAAAGCGCCGTCAGCCCCCACCGGGCCAAACCTCCCTCCCCCGTCGTCAGCACAGCCCGGGCCTTCCAAAGGCAGCAGGCCTCTGCCCAGCCCCGGGACGCCAGGATGGACGGGGCGTTGGAGACCTCTGGGTGTTCAGAGCAGGGAGAGTCCCCCGCACGCACACGGGGACTAGGGTGACCAGACAGCAAGTGGGAACAATCGGGACGGGGGTGGGAGGTAATAGACACCTATAGAAGAGAGAGCCCCAAATATCGGGACTGTCCCTATAAAAATGGGACATCTGGTCACCCTAACGGGGACACACGGCCTCCTTCATCCTGCAGCCAGCCCCGAGGCTCTGGGCTCTGCCAGCTTACGGCCTCGGCTCCCCGGGGGGTGTCGGGGCCGCCGCCAAATGATTCTGAATTGCTGTGACTGATGTGAGTGAATGTGGCAGGCATGAGGTGGGTACGGCTTGGTAGGTCTCAACTTGCGAGAGGATTCTGGGAGCAGGATTCTCTTAGCATTAGATCAACGATGTGAAAAATTACTGGAAGTGCTGAAGCTGCGTTGGAATTAATGGCTGATAACGGCTCGATCGGCATATATGGCTTCAACATCGAACTTTGGAAGAGCCCAGCAGGGAACCAGCTCACAGAGTAAAGCAAAGGGAACATCACGGTATCAGTGGGGCTGGCGCAAGCTAACGTGTCGCAGTGACCACGCTGGGTGGCATCGCTGAAAGCGGCAGCGCGTGACTGATGAGAGGGTAACGCTGACTGAGCTCTGGTTGAGTCTGTTCCTCAGACCCCCTCCCCCCCCGGCACCCTCCAAAACATGAATTCAGAAGCTGGCCCTAAACGCCCACAAGGCACGTTTCTGGAGCAGGCGACTCCTTTAAGAACCAAAAGGGACAAATGCGAAGCAAAGTAAATCCGTTAAGTTAGTTCCCCAATAAGCAGCTAAGACAGTGGCCGGGGGCAACCCAGGCTCCGCTTCGAGGGCCGCTGGCGGGATTCTAGAACCAAGGGGCTCGGGCGACCTAGACCCTGCGCCGGGCGGGGGGCCCTTGACAGACCACGTTCCTGGGTACGGCGTAAGGCCAGCACAGTTCCTGCTTGAGGAGCTGCGGCTTACAGGAAAAGACGGGAGCCATGTCACCGTAACTGCTTGGGTGATTCTCCCGCACAGAAACGACCAGGCATGAAGCACGTTGGTTTCCAAATTCTCACGGTACCACAAGGCCCCGAGACTCCAAGAATTCACCTGCTCTGGGGCCCAGCTCTGTGGGTTGCGGGGGGGTCAATGACCGGGGAGGTTTGGGGGCTGGCAGGTGACCCCGACGCTCCGGGTCTCTGCACTCCGAACCTGCCCCACCCACCCCAGCAGCGGTCAAACCGCCAGGGCCTCGGAAGGCCCTAAGTTCACGCCCGCGAGATCCCCGTGCCCGGGTGACAGCCTGCCCCTGAGAGGATTTGCACGTGTATTCGTGCTTGCACACCCGTGTGTCCGGAAGTTTGCGTTTGCCCGTGCGCTCTCCCAGTCCCATGGTGCACGGGCAGCCCCACCCTGGCCTGATTTCTCCCAGGGCAGTTTGGGGTCTGACCCTCCCCCACCCCCCACTCCCACCAGCAAGGACACGCTCCTGGGCGCCAGCGCTGCCAGGGGGCTGTGGCACAGCTGTGCTGAGCCACATTCGCCAAGGCAGCGACCCCGGAGGCACATGGATCTCCCCAAGCCGTGGGGCCAGCACAAGGGGAAGGGCTGGAGCCCGGCTCTGCTCCTCACGCTGCCTCTCCCTGGCCCCAGAGCTGTCAGCCGGGCATGTCAGAGCAGGTCACCAGCTGGCACGGGAACCAGGCCGGGGGAGTAAAGCTTCCCACATGGCAGGCGGACGGGATGGGAGGGAGGAGACAGCAAAGGGCCCTTTAATCCCCAGCACCCCCGCGCCGGGCCGGGCCGGGCCGACCCCCCTTGCCAGGCGGCACGGCCCCCCCTCACCTGCAGGAAGGACAGGTTCTGTTTGTGGTCGATCAGCACGATCTCCAGGTTCCCCATGACGATCTCGCAGTTGTTGTACATTTTGAAGAGCGTCTGGTACTGGTGCTGGGCATCGCCCGTCACGCTCAGCCCGTTCAGGGTCCCCGCACACACTGCAACGAGGGAAGGGCGGCGTGAGAGCCAGAAACGGGCTAATCGCACACTGGCCCCCGCACCCCCCGGGCAGGGGGGGGGTCCCCCAAGCCGCCCGCCCGGCCCCTCCCGGCAGGACGGGGAAACACTGGTGCAATGGATGTTCTCTCCGGCACCAGGCCGGGCCGCTCAGTCTCACTCCAGGCCAGGAAGCAGCCGGGGGGGGGGGCTGCTTTAGCCCCCTCCATTTCGCTGGGTGCCCCCAACCCTCCTTCCCTGGCTGCCTTCCAGCCGATACTCCCGGCCAGGCCCTTCCTGGGCCCTCGCCAAGCAGCCGAGGGACCCGCCCCACCCTCCTGCAGGTAAACAAGTGACGGCCGATCCCCTCCCCCTCCCGCTGCCATAATAGCTCCATTGTGACACCCGCCGGGGGAGGCAGCGCTTGGGACGTGGCCAGGGGCAGCCGATGCCAGCAGGCGGCGGGGCAGGGGGGGCACCTCAGCCGAGCGGGTGAAGGACCCGATCCTGCCTCGCCGTGGGGCCAAGGCCCATATGCTGCCTCCCGCGACGGCTCCGGCGCCCCCAGCCCTGCGCCAGGCCATCTGCCCCGGCCTCTGCCACCCACCGTCCACCCCGGGCACTGCTCAGGCGGACGGAGCACGGGGAGGGCACCAGTCTTGGCACCCAGGACACCTGGGTTCAGTTGCCAGGTGGGCCACAGACAGGGAGCGCGTCCGTGGGCACCTCCCGGCCTCTCTGGGCCTGACGTCCCCCAGGGTGCGGTGGGGCCTAACACAGGCTCCCCCGGCCCCTCACCCCTGGGGCCAGGCTGCGGAGGGGCGAGACTGGCACCTCCCAAATCCCGCGAGGGGGCGAACCGGCCGAGGTGCTTCTTGTGCAAGGGAGCAAACACCCCGCCCGGCGCACCCCGAGGACTGGGCACTGCCAGCCGGCGTCACGCAGCACCAGGGGGGCGCCCGGCCCGAGTCAGAGACGCCCCAGAGGCCAGCACAGGCCTGGGCCCCGGGTTCTGTTCCCAGCCCGGGCAGGGCAGCAGGGCGAGTGGTTACAGCTCTTGGGAGGACAGGGTCAAAGGAAAGCCCAGGCACCCACATTCCCTCCGTTTGATTGTGGGTTCAATCCAACCCCCTGCCCCCTTCCTTGCTCCTCCCCTCCCCCCCCATCCCCTGCCCTCCCCATCTCCTGCCCCCCCTCTCTCCACCCTGCCCCCATCACTGCCCCCCATCTCCTTCCCCCCTTTCTCTCTCCACCCCACCCCCATCACTGCCCCCATCCCCTGCCCTCCCCATCTCCTGCCCCCCCTTTCTCTCTCCACCCCCCCATCACTGCCCCCCAACCCCCTCAGCCTCCCCCCACCCGGCTGAACTTTCCATCATCTCTGACAGACCCTGCAAAGGTCAGATGCCACCTCCCCGGCGCAGAAGAATCGGCCCTTTGGGACGGGGACCGGGCGGCCCTGCCAGCTCCAGGGAGGGGGCGGGGGACGCACAGGGGCTTCATTGTGCCCGGCCCGGCAGGATGCAGCCGCCTTGCAGCTTTGGGGCGTATCTGCTCCCCAGGCTCCGAGGGGCCCTTTGTGCGGCCGAGGGGAAAGGGGGAGGCGGGGGGTGAGGGGCCCCAGGCCTGTTCTTACAATAGGGGGATTATTCGTGGGGAGGGGAGCGCCGCCCGCCACAAACGGCTCCAGCCCATCAGCTCCTGGGGGGGCTGCCCCCTGACATCCGATTCCCAGAGCCCTCTGGGGGGGTCATCCCTGCCCCCGCTTTGGTTTACACCGGGGGGGATCCCTGCTCCTCCCCACCCCCTGAGATTCCTGCCCCTGCACCTGGGGGGGGAGTCAAGAAACCCCCCCCCCCGCTGGGACATGGGGGCAGATCCTTTGTGCATCTGCTGCCTCCCAGCAACCCCACCCTAGAGCACCCCAAAACTCCCCAGCACCCCAAATACCCCAAGCAGCCTCCTAAACCCCACCAGACAGCCCCCACCTACGCCCCCCCAATCCCATTCCTTGCAAATGCCCCCTACACCCCAAGCACCCCCAAGCCCCCCTCCAACAGCCCCCCACTATTCAACACCCCTGCTCACCCCCCCATTCCAAGAGGCCAGGGCAGTGCCCGCCAGCCTGTCAATGGGGGGGGGGGCTACAAGAGCCCCCCCCCAGGTCCTGTGGCGTCCGCAGCCAGGCTCAGGCAAGGAGCCGCTCCCGCCGTCACCCTCCCCCCCCAAAGCCCAGGTCCAGACAGGAGGCTCCAGGCCAGGATCCAGGCCCATCGGCCAGCCAGCCCCCGGCCCTTCCTGCCCGATAAAGGGCTGGGGGAGTCATTCGGGGGACGCTCCTGGCTCCCCCCCCCCAGTCCTTCCTGCTGGCCCAGACGGCCCCTTCCAAGGCGGGTACCAAGGGCCAGACGTGACTCAGGCAGCGTGTGTTAAATAGGGTCTTTGTCTCCGGGCTGAGATAAGGGCCCCCCCTTCCCTGCCCCCCCCCAGCTGCCAGGAGTCGGGCTTCAGCCAGAGGTTTGGCACCAGAGGAGGTGGATAGACCGGGACCCCCCAGGGGGCTGGGGGAGACAGGGGTGGGGCAGATTCCTCTGTGATGCCTGCGGCTCAGCACAGCCCCCCCCCTTGGCCCCCCATATGCCCCCTGCCGCAGAGAACAAGGAGCTTGGCACAGGCGTGAGCAGCTTGGGGAATGGGGCAGGGGCCTGTCCCCTCTAGGGGGCGCCGGCTCCCGCCCGGCCCCAGGGCAGGGCCTGGCTGGCTGGGGGGGGGGGAATGGGGCAGGGGCCTGTCCCCTCTAGGGGGCGCCGGCTCCCACCCGGCCCCAGGGCGGGGCCTGGCTGGCTGGCGGGGGGGGGAATGGGGCAGGGGCCTGTCCCCTCCGGGGGGCGCTGGCTCCCATCAGCCCCAGGGCAGGGACTGGCTGGCTGGGCAGGGGGGGAATGGGGCAGGGGCAGATGGGTCAGGAAGGGCGAGAGCCCCAGCTACCCCCCCCCATGGCTGGTGTTTTAACCCTTTGTGCTCTGCTGCCCTGAGGGGCTCCCCGGATTCCCCTCCAGGCTGTTCTGTCTCCCCGAAAAGCCCCCCCCAGTCACCGGGCCGGGGGGGCACCAGACAAACACCCCCCACCCCCCACAGAGGGGCCCAGGGGAAGGAAGCGCCTTGAACTCGGTTCTGGTGGCCCCAGCTCGGAGATGGGGGCTGGGGGGGGTGTCCCACCCCCCAATGGGAGCGGGGGATGGGCCGTGGTGACTGACAGGCAGCCGCAACCCCCCACCCGGGCAGCTGGGCGCGGCCGCAGGAGCTATTCTGGTGGGAGTTTAAAAAAAGCCTCCCAGCTGCGTTCCAGGCTGGGGCCCGCGGGGCCTGGCCCATGGGGCAGGGGGAGGGAGCCCCGGCGACGAGCCGGAGCTGGGGAGCCCGCGGGGAGCTGCCAGCCCCAGACAGAGACCCCCCCCGGGGACAGGCAGGTTCAGTGCCCCCCACTGCCCCCCACTGCAGGGGTCTCCTGTGTCAGCACAGGCTGCAGCTCCCCGGCCAGGCCGTGGGGTGAGGAGGGGCCGTTACCAGCCCCCGTCAGGTCCATCAAACCCCTGTCCCCCCCCCGGCTTTCCTTGGAGAGCAACCCCCTGGCACCCCCCAACCCTGGGCTAGGCCACGCCTCGCTCCCAGCCCCACAGCACCCCGAGGGGGCAGGCAAGGGGGCACACAGTGTCGCCCCACCCCCCATGATACAGAGTGAATGGAGGGATCCGGACCCCTCCCACCCCAGGGCCATTCAGGGAATGCCAGAAATGCTCCCTCCCCATCACACAGAAATGGCCTGGTGGGGGCGGGGAGCCAGGACTCCTGGGTTCTGTCCCCAGCTCTGGGAGGGCAGTGGGGTCTAATGGTCAGAGCAGGGAAGCTGAGAGCCAGGACTCCTGGGTTCTGTCCCCAGCTCTGGGAGGGCAGTGGGGTCTAATGGTCAGAGCAGGGAAGCTGAGAGCCAGGACTCCTGGGTTCTGTCCCCAGTTCTGCTGCAGATTCACTGCTTGGCCTCACTTGATCCGTTCCCTGGAATCCACAACTGCCCCCCCCACCCCCACCACTCCCAGTCTCCACTTTAAACTGCTCCAAGCAGCCGGGACCGTCTCCCCACCAGCCCCAAACGGCCCAAGGATAAAAGATGCTGAGGCCCCATCACTCATCCCCCCCCCCCCCCCCAGCAGCTGAGTGAGCCGAGCCCGGCCGGCCTGGCCCCAGCGATCCACAGAACCGCAGTGTGTGACTAGGCCCTGGAAAGTAGCTTCCCCAGCCCTGGGCTCCCCCCAGCTCTGCCGGTGCCCCTCACTCCCGACCCGCAGCCCCTGCTAGCCCGGCCCTGGGCTCCCCCATTCCCCAGCTCTGCCGGTGCCCCTCACTCCCGACCCGCAGCCCCTGCCAGCCCAGCCCTGGGCTCCCCCCTTCCCCAGCTCTGCCGGTGCCCCTCACTCCCGACCCGCAGCCCTCTGCTAGCCCAGCCCTGGGCTCCCCCATTCCCCAGCTCTGCCGGTGCCCCTCACTCCCGACCCGCAGCCCCTATGACTCCAGCCCTGGGCTCCCCCCAGCTCTGCTCACTCCCGACCTGCAGCCCTACCCTTCCCTCCACACTATTTCAGCCTTTGCCTTCTGAGAGCAGAGACTGAGAACTGAGGTCAATGTTTGTGATTCGATGATGTGGAGAAAACCCACCCAACATCCACTGGACGAGGGTTCAGATGCTCCTGCCAGGCCGGGTGCCCGGTACAGCCTGATCGGGGGCTCTGGCAGCTGTTTTCAGGCTAACTGGCTCCGGCCTGTGGCGGAGAGATCAGGGTCCAGGGAGTTTGGCTGAGCCCCAGAGACCTGGGAACAGAGGGGCTTTTAAATCATTAACTGGACACACAAAGGGACGGAGTCTCCCTCACTACCCAGCCAGGCGCAGCCCCGGGGGCTCCTTGAGCTGCCTTCCCAGGCAGAGTCGTCAGCCCCGCAATGGGGGGAGTAACCCCCCTCCCCCTCCGAGCCCCCAAACCCTCGGCAGGCGCATGCGTCTGGGCATCCCCGAGCGCCCGGCGGCTCCCGCTGCTTTTCCTGCCGGGGCTGAACACCCCGGAAACTTCCAGCCCTGAGCCTACTGACCGTCGCCATCCCCACTAGGCTGAGGGGGAAACTGAGGCGCGGGGGGGGGGCAGTCAGGTCAGCGGCAGAGCTACCCATAGAACCCAGGAGTCCTGATTCGCCCGTGGCCGGGGACAAATAACTCCCATTGCCTGAAGAGCCCCAACCCCGCCACCCTCGTCCCAGAGCCAGGAAAAGAACCCAGGCGTCCTGACTCTCAGCCCCTCTGCTCTAACCCCCAGGTCCCGCTCCCCTCCCAGAGCTGCGGAAAGGAGCCAGGTGTCCGAGTCCCCAAGCCCCTTTCTCTCCAGCCGCTGGACAACTGCCCACGGGGAAAAGCACCAACCTCCCTGCTCAAGTCTCAGCAGGACAAGAAACCAGGAGGGCCCAGGGCAGGACAGAGGAGTTATTTTTAACTCATCAGTGTCCCCTGAACGCATCCCTGGGGCGTCCTGGGCCCCGACTGGCTGAGGGGGGATTAAAGCTGGGCGGGAGGGTCAATGGAAGCAAAGTGTCCCCCGTCCCTGCTTGCGGGCCGGGCAGCGCAGCTCCACGCAGGGCACTCCGGGATGGGAAGCCTGCGGGGGCACCCGGGGCCCTTCCGCGGTGCCTCCCTTGTGGCTGGCGCTGGGGATGGAAGCGGGCGGGGCGAAGAGAGCAGGCGAGGGACCTGGGGCAGGACACAGGCATGCGACTGGCCCGGGGAGGGTTCCCAGTGGGGAGCGGAGGATGGCAGCCCAGGCAGGGCTGATGCCTTCGACTGACATGCAGATGGGTTCATGCAGGGTGGGGCCTGCAGCCGGGGCCTGAGCCAGGGCTCCCCTTGCACCCAATGGGCCTGCAGCCGAGGGCAGCGACCCCCAAGGTCCCCCCGGCGCAGGGGATGGGGACTGACGCCTGTTGTCTGGGCAGCACCAGGCCCTACAGGACACACGTGACAATCAACGTGGCAGGGACTTAACGTCTCGTTGCGAGTCACTGAGCTCCGGCCACGTCCCCTTTGATTCCATCCCCCCGGCCCCGAAACCAGGAGCATTCGGGTCGTCGCACGTTCTGAATTGCCCTGGCCTGGCGCTGCCCAGCATCGAGCCTGGGGCCGGGCCGGGCGGACCTGGGTTCCAATCCAGCCTGGCCCGTCCTCTGCCGGCAGGAGTTCTGGGGCGGGGACTTTGTTCCAAACTCCAGTGGGGGGTGGACCCCGCAGGTGTCGGCGGCTCTGGCTGACCCCCCCGCCCCCGCTCTCCCGCTGACGGAGCTGTGTCTGCAGACGGGCCCTCGAAGCCAGCCAGCAGCGGGAGCAGAGAAGCCTTGTCAACGTGCCTGGGGTGGCGGGTGATGGGTGGGAGCGCCCGGGCTGCCGTGTGTTATCAGCGAGCTGCTCGGGAACACAGCCGCTGTCTGCGGCATTCCACGCTGGTGCCCAGAGAGCCCCACACCAGCTGGGGTGCAGGGGGCTCGCGGGGAGCGACGGGGCGAGCGGAGGGATGAAGTGAGGCTGGGTACTAGGAAGTAAACGGCCTCGCGGGTGAAATATCCTGGCGTGGGGAGTTGTGTCTGACGGGGGCAGTGGGCTCCTTGGAACAAGGCCCACCATGACCCCCCACCCCCCGGCTGTAGCCAAGGGATGGGGCTGTGGGCCCCTGGCATTTTCACCACCACATTGTACAGATGCCCCGGTGCCAGGCAGGCAGCTCCCGCTGCTGCCCCCACCAGAGCCCCCTCTGATGAGTGGAGGGGGGGATCAGGAGGAAGCCGGGGGAGGGAGGGGGCAGCCAACAAAGACTTTCACTGAGAGGGGAAACTGAGGCAGAGCAGGGGGACATGACTGGCAGAAAGGCAGTAGCAGAGGTGGAAAGAGAACCCAGGAGTCCTGGTTCCCAGCCCCCCTCCCCCCCCGAATTCTAACGACTAGATCCCACTCCCCTCCCAGAGCCAGGAATAGAACCCAGGAGTCCTGGGGCCCCAGCTAGCAGTCGTGCTGCCCCAGGGTGGGGGCTGAGTTGCCGACAGCCCCAAGCAGCCAGGCAGGGGGTCCCGACCCTGTGCCCCCTCCAGTCCCACGGCTGCCATGGCGACACAATGGGGCGCCTTTATCCGCTCACCCCGCCTGGGCGTGGGGCTGGCTTTTCATTCCCAGGCTCCGGCCCATTAGGGGCTTTTGAGAAAACTCTTGCTTGTCGCAGCAGCTACCAGCCAGGAACAAAAGAGCTACAGAGAGAAAACACCATGTCCTGGCCCCAGATAAAGCCTGGGTGCTCGGCGGGAGGGGATGGGGGGGGCTCCCTGCCTGGGCTCTGAGCCGCACACAGGAGCCGCAGAAGCTGAACGAAACCCAGATAAAGGCATGGAAGAGAGAGAGGGAGGGAGGGAGGGAGCTTGGCCCGGACACCCGCACAGCCCGCCACACCCACCGCGCTGGCAGACCGCTGCCCAACACACTGAACACAGCCGAGATCCTGGCTTGATCCTGATTGGACAAATCCCCTGCGGCACCTGACCGGGGGTCTGCCCCTGGCCCACAGAACGGGGCCCCCACCCCATCTCCCGCCTCCTGCGTCCCTGGGCTCATCACCACCACTCTCCTGCCTCAGTTTCCCTATGTGTGAAACTGTCTCCTGCCTGCCTTGCCTATGCCGACTGGAAGCTCCTTGAGGCAGGGACCATCTCACGCTGTGGGTCTGGCAGCGCCCGGCACGGTGGGGCACCAATCTCAGCTGGATCCCCTAGGCACGACCTTAACACCCATAACAAATTAGAAATCATTTCCCGGTGCATATGGGACATTTACAGAACAGAGCTAGGCTGGGTCCTGGCCACCTTTGACATCAGCCTGGAGAGGATCTGGGGGAAGAGAACCCACATGCACCCAGGGTGTTTGCCCTGGGATTAGTCACCTCTCTGGGCACCTGTCTTGCTGTTTTCCTTGCTGGGCTTCGAAACAACGGCTGGGCGTTCACTTCCCTCCTGGAGAGCTTTTGGACTCTGCCTCTAAGCCGAAAGGGGAGGCTGGAGGGGTTGAGTCATACAGGACCCACTACGGAGCTCAAGGTGGCATAAGGAAGCCAGGGAACTTGCCAGGTACCAGGAGACCGACAGCTTGGGACGGTTAATGGCAGAGCTTGAAAAGTATTAACCTCACGGTGCTACAGAGAACGACCCTGCCCTGCAGCAGATCCACCCCCCATGCGATCAGCCGGGGCTGCTGCTCTGTAACTGCATAGACACCGCCCGGACAGTCAGAGCACCCGGAGGCCCCATGGTGCTGGGCCCTGGACAGACACTGGGCAGAGAGCTGGAGGGACAGGTCCCGGGTCCATACGGAGACCAAGCCCGCTGGGTCAACATGGGAAATCACGCCTCACCAATCTACTAGAATTCTCCGAGGGGGTCAAAAGCATGTGGACAAGGGGATCCAGTGGATATAGTTACTTAGATTTTCAGAAAGCCTTTGACAAGGTCCCTCACCAGAGGCTCCTAAGCCAAGTGAGCTGCCATGGGATAAGAGGGAAGGTTCTCTCATGGGTCGGTAACTGGTTAAAAGCCAGGAAACAAAGGGTAGGAATAACTGGTCAGTTTTCAGACTGGAGAAGAGGTGAATAGTGGTGTCCCCAGGGTCTGTACTGGGACCAGCCCTATTTAACATATTCCTAATTGAGCTGGAAAAAGGGGTAAACAGGGAGGTGGCCACATTTGCAGATGATACAAAACTACTCAAGATAGTCAAGTCCCAGGCAGACGGCGAAGAGCTACAAAGGGATCTCACAGAACTGGGTGATTGGGCAACAAAATGGCAGATGAAATTCAGTGTAGATAAATACAAAGTGATGCACCTGGGAAAACATCATCCCAACTCTACGTATACAATGCTGGGTCTAAATGAGCTGTTTCCATCAAGAACGAGACCTTGGAGTCACTGTGGACAGTTCTCTGAAATCATCCACTCAATGGGCAGCTGCAGTCAGAAAAGCGAACAGAATGTTGGGAATCATTAGGAAAGGGATGGATAAGACGACAGAAAATATCGCGTTGCCTCTATATAAATCCACGGGACGCCCTCCCCTTGAATACTGGGTGCAGATGTAGTGGCCCCATCTCAGAAAAGTTATATTGGAATTGGACAAGGTTCAGAAAAGGGCGGGGTTTGGACCGGCTGCCGTGTGAGGAGAGATTCGTGAGACCGGGACAGTTCAGCTTGGAAAAGTGCCGACTATGGGGAGATATGACAGAGGGCTATAAAATCCTGCCTGGTGTGGAGAGAGTAAATAAGGACGTGTTCTTTACTCCTTCTCGTAACACCAGAACTAGGGGCCACCAAATGAAATTAAAAGGCAGCAGGTTTAAGACAAACAAAAGGAAGTTCTTCACACAACACGCAGTCAACCTGTGGAACTCCTCGCCAGAGGATGTTGTGAAGGCCAAGACTATAACAGGGTTAAAAAAAGACCTAGATAAGTTCATGGAGGACAGGTCCATCGATGGCTACTAGCCAGGCTGGGCAGGGACGGGGTCCCTGGCCTGTTTGCCAGAAGCTGGGAATGGGCGACAGGGGATGGGTCACTGGATGATTCCCTGTTCTGTTCATCCCCTCTGGGGCCCCTGGCACTGGCCGCTGTCGGCACCCAGGACACTGGGCTGGATGGACCCTTGGTCTGACCCGTTCCATGTTCCAAGTCTCCAGAGTCCTGGCCTGGCACTTTAACCATGGACCGTCCTTCCTCTCCACTTCCAGCTGGGTCGTGCCACCTTCCATCCGCGATGTGCTTGGAGCAGCTCCCATGGGACGTGGCGCTAGGGAACCGCTGCTCCGCCAGCTCCCGGCTCAGCCCCAAAATGAAGCCAGCGGCTGCGAGAGCACATGGCAGGAGCCGAGCGCCAACGGCGGCTTTAAAGGGACACGGTCAAGGCTGCAAGGCCTAAAATTAGAGCAGGCAGCTGAGCCTGGGAGCACAGGTGCCTTTGTGCCCTCCCAACCCCTCAGAGCTGGGAGGAGAGTGACGCTGGCGAGGAGCTGGTGCCTCTCGGCCTCCTGGCGTCAGGATCCAGCATCTCGGCAAGGATGGGGCAGTGGGGAAGGCGCGTCGGAGGGAGGAACTTGGGGCCGCAGGGAAAGCCAGGGCCTTGGGCTGGTTCCCTGGCACAGCGGCCGGGGAGGAAGTTAAGAGGGTTGAGCGCTCGTGTTCGAGATGGAAAAGGTCTATTGAAGCATCCAGTCCCGTCCCCCCACAGGGCAGCCCGGCCTCCCTGCCCCAGTGAGTAGAGATCAGGTCCTGTCCTAGCGGGACACGACAAACCAGCCCAGCCCAAGGGCCAGGAAGCAGCAGCCTCAGTTTGTCACAACTGCTGAGGAATCGGATTCTCACGCTCGTCTTGTCACAAGCGGCGCTCACACTTGGGGGTGACAGACACGCACGAGTCGCACCACGCCACAGGGAAGGAAGGCCGGACTCCCCAAGGAGCTAAGAAAAACCCAGCCCGAAGGATGGCCCGGGAATGCACCTACAGCAGATCAGTTACAAAACAAGAGCAAAGGTCTCTGCAAATCCAGAAAACACAAATAACCTTGACCCTTGTCCCTGAGTGCTCAGGAGAATCCCTTGTAAAAAGCCGCCTCGTCTTCCAGAGTTTCTCTGGGACTCCTGGGTCCCAGCCCCTGATGGTTCGCACAGGCAATGTTCCCCATTACAATCTCAGATCCCCTCCCGGAGAACACTGCCTCACAGGTCCTTCCACTGACGCACTAGCCCCTGCTTATGCATGGGGTAAACTGAGGCAGAGAGCGGCAGTGACTTGCCTAAAATCATACAGCGAGAGCCAGCCCTGGGAGTAGAACCCAGGCGTCCTAGGCCCCGTGCCCCACCCAGAGCAGGCAGTGGAAACCAGTAACTTTGATTGCAAACACCTTGGCTGTCTGATGACTCAGCCACATGCTCGCAGGAAAACCGAGCCAGCTCTCTGGGGTTACATCATGAAGGGTGCCCTACCCACCCCCACCCCACCCCACCCCACCCCGGCGATGCCTGAGTGGACCAGCCCCTGCAATAACATCCCTTGGTTGCGCTGTTGTTTTCAGGTCGCTTTGCACTGCACAAGCCCCCCCCCCCCCCGGATTGCGCCGCGACCTGTGCGATCAGCGAGCACTAAAAACCGGTCCCGGGAGCTTCTGCAGAAGTGATTCAGTTCAGAGCAATCCAGCCAACGCTGGGCATGCAAATCCGCTGTGGGCGCGGAGCGGGGCTGGGGCGCCTGCCGCCTCGGCGTCCATGGACAGGAGCTCGGTAAAGCGGCTCCGGGCGAGGCGGGAGCAGAACCAGGCCGGCAGTTTAAACAGGGAGCATTTGGAGCAAGTGCCCTGACTTCCGCCTGCATGGCACAGGGCAGGGATTCCTGAGTTACCTGCTTCTTTTCCCTCCATCCTTGATAACCAGGGAACCAACTGCAGGTGCTGCTAATGTTCCCCCCAAAACTGCTTCCAAGCAGCCAGGACAGAGCCCAAGCCAGCACCCCGCGGGGTCATTAGCAGGCAGGGCGGATGAGAACAATTCAAATAATCCTACAAATATTTCGTCCTAGTGTCTCCAGCTGAGGATCTGGAGCCATTTAAACATGAACTAATCAGCCCTGCAAGAGAGGAATCGGTGCTTCTTCCCCACCATGTGGGGAAACTGAGGCACGGAGACCGGGGGAGTGATTTGCCCACCCAGTCAATCCCCGTCCATAGCAGGGTTTCAGGCACTGGTGGCCCGGGGTTTTCTCCTGGTTTCTGGCTGAGCCGTACAATAGTTTAGCCTCATGAGGACGGAAATGCTTGAAGTCATTGGGTTCAGCACGGGGTGTGTGGGTGACACATCATGGCTGGTGCTACCCAGTAGTTTGGCAGGACGGGGACCTGGTGTGCGTCTCACCACATTAAAGGTTGCAAAGCGCTGGGAGCTTGGCGGCTGAACGGCACGAACGGTTCCTTCTGGCCTCGCACTCCAAGCAGCTTTCGGCACCGCTGGGAAGAAACCCCCGTTTTCCTGCGCCCGAGACCCGGTCACGGCTCCGCTGGTTCTGTCCCTGATTTCACCAGGCTCAGCCTAGGCCAGCCCCAGGACTGCTCTGAAAGTGCCCAGTGGACAAAGCGAGGTGGCTTTCCCGCCCCACACCCAACAAACAAACACAACAGGTGCCCAGGGCGCAGAGGGCCTGGCCCGGCTCCAGGAAACGCCGGCCGTTGAACCAGCAATTCCAAGTTCCTTAACTTGCCAAAGCCTGTTAGTCAAGTGTGCTCAGGAGACGAGGCCCCGCAGAGCGACCGAGAACTTGTAAAGCAAGATACCAGAGTCCTGCACTTGGCCTCCCGCGCGGCCTTGTCCTCGGGCATCTGCTTTCCCGCCGCCCGCCCGGCACATTCCCACTCGACACTGGGAGGCAGGAAACCCCGCAGCAGCCGCTCCCCTGCCCGGGCCGATCTCCCGTCAACTCCTCCTGCTCAACCCTGGGTGCTGTAGCCTTGGCCGCCAAGGGGGAGTGTGTGTGTGTGGGGGGATCCTCTGGGCCCTGATCCTGAGACAGGGCCCTGCCCACGGGGACGCGACCGTCGGACCGGGGCCTTGGCTTGCCCCCAGACACACCCGCTGCCCTGCCACACTTCAAACAGATCAATTCACTGGAAACTCCCGAGGAGGCGTCCCAAGCCAAAGGCCACCAATTCTCTTCCAAAGCCGAAAACAGGCAGAAGGGGGGAGAGTCCGAACCCGGCCCTGCGCCACACGGTGATTTACGCACCTAACTCCCATGGGATTAGGCACCTCAATCCCTTTGAGCCCCAAGAAATTCGCCAGGGCAGAGGCTGATTTTGCACCCGCCGCTGGCTAGAACTGTGCCAAGGCGGCTAGTGACTCCGGGGGGCCGGAGCCGGCTGGTCACCAGCCCCGGGGCTCCCTGACCCACTCGGCTGCACCCTCCAGCCCCTGGCCTCTGCCCGGCGCTCGGGGGCAGTGAGCTAAGGAACCTCCGTTTACCAAGGGGGAGAGCTCCAGCCCCCCCCGGCCCTGCGGCTTTACGATCCACCTGCCTCCGCCCTGCGCGCCCAGCCGGTGCAAACAACCCAGGTTCAAGTCTCGGCGGGAGCGGGGGCGGGGGGCCGGTTCAGTGACACCCAAGGGTGCAGCCCCCGTTCATACGCCGCCGGGCGCTCCACGGGCTCCGGCTCGGGCTCGCTCTGCCCTGACTTACCCGCCTGGGCGGCGGCGAGCTCCGGGCGGCAGAGCAGCAGCAGGAGGCAGAGGAAAGGTCCCGGGCGCGGGCTGCTCCGCATCGTGCCGGGCGCGCTAGGACATGCTCGGGCCGGGCCCCCGGCTGGCGGATCCGCGGCGGCCGCGCAGCTCCCGTGTCCCCGCCGCTGCGATCCGGGTCGGGCACCCGCCGCTCCCGGAGTCACTCCGCAGCCACAACACACTTCATTCAGGAGTAGCTGCGCCGGCCGCCCATTGGCTGGGGCTGGCAGCCAATCAGAGCCGGCCCAGCTGAGGTTGGGTTTGGGGCGAAGCTGGGGCTGCGGGGCCGAGCCCCCGGGGCCCACCCCCCTGCGCGCCCCCCAGGACCGGGCCGGGCACTGGTCGGCTAAGCCCGCGGGCAGGGCCCTGTGTGCCAGGCGCTGCGCGGCCGCGGGTCTCTGCCCCAGGGAGCTTGCAATGCCCCAGCCCAAGGCCTGTCAGTCTGCCCCCTGCCCCCCTGCCGGGTCTCTGCCCCAGGGAGCTTGCAATGCCCCAGCCCAGGGCCCGTCAGTCTGCCCCCTGCCGGGTCTCTGCCCCAGGTCGTGCCCAGACACGGAGCCGTCAGTCTGCCCCCTGCCCCCCTGCCGGGTCTCTGCCCCAGGGAGCTTGCAATGCCCCAGCCCAGGGCCCGTCAGTCTGCCCCCTGCCGGGTCTCTGCCCCAGGGAGGGCCCAGACACGGAGCCGTCAGTCTGGCCCCCTGCCCCCGGAGCTCTGGCTGGGGCACCGGTGCCCTGGCGTCGGGGGGTAAGCAGGACCTGGCTGCGGTGGGAGCTCCAGCCCCAGGCGAGCAGAGAGAGGCTGAGGGAGGTGCCAGCTCTCACCCCCTGGAGAACCGCTGGGTGCCAATGCTTGTCCCTCTCCCAGGGGACCTTGGTCGAAGCAGAGGTTCCCTCGCCCGCCTTGTCTCTCTCGGCTCCTCCAGGGAATCGCAATCCCCTGAACACCTCGGAGGGCCCGGCCCCATCACGGCAGAGAGAGGAACTGGACCCCCCACGCTGGGAAATAACCGTCTGCCCCTTTGGCACGGGGAGAGAGACACCGAGGGTGGCCACGGGCACCGCAAGGCAGCGTCAGGATTAGAACTCAGACCCCCGAGCTGGTAGCCCATGTCCCCCTCTCCCCCACCCCCCCTTGCCAGCATCTCCTCTCCTCCCAGGGCCTGGCTTCCCACCTGCGCTTCATTCACACCGTTGGCACGTCACCCCCAGGCTCTGCTCCGCGTCTGTCCCTGGCACAGCAGCAGCCGGCACGGCCTCCCAGGGCCTGGGCACTGCAGCTGGCAAGGCAGTGCCAGGCAGGCCAGGGGGGCACGCTATAGGTTTGGGGTGGGCGGAGGAACAATGGGCACAGTCAGGGAGGGGAGCTGACGCACGCCGGGTGAGCGCCCACCACACCACAATTGTCAGTAACTGGCAGCCCCTGATCCACCCCCGCCCCAGCGGGAGTGGAGCCAGCGCAGCAGCCTGGCAGAGTTCTTCTGGCAACCCACCTCCCGCTGCCAGCATGCCTCAGCCGTGACACCGGGGGTGACACGGACGCAGGGCCCATCTTCAGTGTCACCAAGCACATTAGGGACACTGGAGACAAAGGAGGTTATTTTTCACCCTACTTTAATCACAGAGTCTCATTTAGTCAGAGTCTTTGGGCCCAGCTGAACTCTTGGCCGCAGTGAGTTCTTGTGGCAGAGAGTTCCGCAGGCCCATCACACACTGCGTGTTGTCAGGTTACGAGGGTAAACAAAGGCGCCCTTACAGCCCTTCTCTGCTTGTTCTCTGTTCCTGTCTCCTCCTCCTCCCAAATCTTTTCTATTCCTCCTTTTCAGGCCTCCAGGGCTGCTCTCCTTGGCCGGACCTTTCCCACAGGAGCCTCTTGGAGATGGGACTGGCCAGAAACAGCCCCACACCCGCTCTTAGAGTAATCAGCCCCCACAGGGCAGAGCAGGAACTGGAAGGGTGAAGCCAACACCTGTTCCTGCCCTGGGGCGCCCCCCCATGGCCATTTCTGGAAATTCCTCTCTTGGGACTGGGGCTAAGGACACTGCTCACTCGGATTTCACTTCATTATCTTCTCACCCAAACCTGCGGTTCCTTCCTGGCCCCCCCGCCCCAGGGGAATTCCCCCCACTAGCAGGGGGCAGAAGCAACATCTTCACCCCCAGGGCTGATGCAAAGGGGCCCCCACCACAAGGGGGAACTGGACCCCAGGAGTGTGTATGCTCCTGTCCTACCTGAATCCCAGCAAGTTCTCCAGACACCCAACGCTCCACCCATGGCTGAAGCCTGGATCTAGGGCTGAGAGGCCAGGCAGGTAGGACCGATAGGGTTTGCCAGACGGGCACAGAGTTAAGGGAGAGCCTCAGCCTTCCGCCCAGGGGAGCAGAGAATCACAGAACGGGGCCGGCCCGGGCCACTTTGCTCCCCTTGAACCCAATCAGTGCAACCGCACCCACTAACCTAGCGTCACTTCAGGGCCCTGCCGAGCCCACAGTGGAGCCACCCGCAGAGAAGCGAGGGGTGATCCCGGCTGACGCAGGCTAGACAGGCGAGCCCCCCACACGCAGGGCGCAAAGTGCCAAGCTGGAGGAACTGCCTACCCGCCCCTGCTGGCTGCCCGTGAACAGCCCGGGAGGAATGAGAGGGGGCAGGAGAGACGCTCCCTGCACTGGATCCGCGAGCAGCTACGGGTCAGGATCAGCGTCTTCACTCAACCGTTCAGCTTCCGGGTTGGTCTCTTCCCTGCATTTTTGGCCGATGTTGATTCGATGGAGCTCTTGGCAGCACTGACGCCCTCCCGAAGTTGTGCCACAACAGCAGGTAACACCCACAGTCCAAAATATTCCCTCCCCCTCCCCATGGTACCGAAGGGCCTTCAGCTTCCCTGCCAAACATTCCAGTTACCCTGTGGGGTCCTGTCAACCCCAGCAGAGACTCCTGAGCTCCCTTTGGGAAGCCACGGCCAGTTACTGGGATGCTTTGCTGGCAAACAAGAGCCCCTCCCATGGCATCTTCTGGCAGCCCCCCCTCCCGTGCACTGGGATCTGTCCATAAAGCCAAAGTCCTGCCCCCCCAGTCAGCCGAGGGAGCCCTGGCACCCCAGAGGGCATCTAATCCTCACCCTCTTGTTTCCAGAGTCAGTCACTGCCCTGCCCACCGGCTCCCAGCAAGGACAAGGACCCGGTGCCACCCCCCCTCCCCACACAGACTCACACCCACAGACCAGATGTAAAGTCATTTATTGAGGCAATGTCTCAAGATGCACTTTTCCAGCCCCATCTCCTCACATGGGCTTGGGGGGAGGTCTCGGGGCAGCGCCCTAGAGGGGAGAGAGGAGAACGTTAGGACACATTCAGCCAGTGGCTCAGTGGTCTGACTCCAGGCAGGGAAAGGCCCGTCAGCTCAGGGGAACCGCCAGCCTGGATCGGACCCGAGATCCAGCTACCTCCAGCCTGGCTCTGATCGAGGCCAAACCAAAGGAAGGTGGAAGAACCCAGCCACGGGCAGACGGGCAGGTGGTTTAATATCCCTCCAGGACGTGTCGTCCATGATAACGACCTACCCCCGTTACCCACATGGGCCAAGCCCCTTGGTCCCAGCTTCCCCACTCAGCTCCCCTCCCCACACATTCACTGGTGTCCCGAGCACAGGGGGCTTCTCTGAAGAGACTATTCCCCAGAGAGCCCCAGGCCTGGGGTGCGGTGTGCTCGCTCTGCGCTGGGCTGCCTCACTGGGCAGCACTGATCACTGCCACGCGGAGCAATGGGGTGGACACCGAGTCACTGGCATGGGAGGCGCCACCATCCCTGGCAGAGAAGAGTTTGCGGGGGGTTGGCAGGAGTCCCTGAGCCACAGGGGGATGCGAATTTGGGGGGGAGAAACAGAGGGATGCGGTGAGACCCAAGCGTGTGCCCTTGGCCTGCCCGCTGGAGAGCTTTGTGCACAATACGTACCGCAGGCCTGAACCTGGGCGGAGGGGTACGGTCCTTCCGGGCCTCCCGGGAACGGTTCCTCACCACCTTGCTGTGGATGGCGCAGCTGACGCAGTAATGCAGCTTCACATACAGCTTGGGCAGCACGTACGCTGGGGAGAGACGTAAATCAGGAGCCTGAAGCCGCGGCTTCCCCAGTTCCGCTCCAGAGGGATCGGTTAGCGTTGCCCCAGGGTGCCGGAGAGCCAACCGCGGGGCCAGCGATTATACACAGGAAGCCGTGCTCAGGGCCAGGCCGGAGCGCTGCACGAGGGGACATGGGCTCAGCTCCTCAGTCTGCTCATTCCATGCCCCCCAGGTGCGTCCCGGAGCACAAACAGGCCACATTCCCGCTGCTTCCCTGCAACTGGTTTCTGGCAGGAATCCTGGACCTCCCGATGGCGCCTGGCCTGGGCCTTCCACCCCGACGGGCGCCCGTCAGGGGACCAGAAGCCCCACCTGAAACCCCAGGCACCATTTTGCTGCAGAGGGGCTAATGGTTAGAGCAAGCAGCCAGGACACCTGGATTCTACACCCAGCTTCACCACCCTCCTTCTTGCAGCTTTTGGCAAACGAGTTCAGCCCTGTCTCCGCCTCCCCCCCAGCATAACGAGGAGACCACCACTTAACCCTGCTAGATGGGCAAAGTGCTCTGGGACCCTCGCCAAGGCAGTGTCTCATCCATAGGCTACTAGTGCTCGGCCAGCTCAGCACGTAGCATCAGCCGGGAGACACGCCAGCATCTGCTGGGGGAGCAGAGCACACAAGTCTGGGCGCCTCTTCACTGCCACGTTATGCTTGATTGAGTTCAGAGGTACAATCCCTGGGGTATTCGTCCGGCCTCCATCCCTGCAGCGTGCGAGTACCTCACCCCCCTCGACTGTGTTTATCCCCGAACGCCGCCGGGAGGCAGGCGCTGCCACTGTCCCCATTGCACAGAGGAGCCAACTGAGGAAGTGGACCCAGGTCTCCAGCTGGGGCCTGAACTCCTGGGCTGTCCCGGGTAACAGGGGCTGCAGCCAGGGCTGGCCCCGCCCCCCGCAGCCCAGCGCCACGCCACCCCCCGGCCCCGCACCGGCCCCCCAGGGGCTCACAATCGAAGACGCTGGCTTCGGAGATGTCCCGCACCGCGGCCGCCTCCACGATGTTCCGGATGACGAACTTCTTGATGGCCTTGTCCTTGGGGACGCAGCGGGCGCAGTTGGTGCAGCGGATGGGCTGGACATGCCCGCGGCCCTTCTTGGCGCGCCCGTTGTTCCGCCGCTTCTTGGTCTGGGGGGAGAAAGGGGGTCAGAGGCGCTGGGGGGGGGTCAGAGCCAGGGCTACGCACGAGCCCCCCCCCCCGGGGAGCGTGCCCCCCCCACGCTGAACCCGCCCCCCCAGCTCCCGGGGGGGTCAGAGCCAGGGCTACGCACGAGCCCCCCCCCCCCGGGGGAGCGTGCCCCCCCCACGCTGAACCCGCCCCCCCAGCTCCCGGGGGGGGTCAGAGCCAGGGCTACGCACGCGCCCCCCCCCGGGGGAGCGTGCCCCCCCCCACGCTGAACCCGCCCCCCCAGCTCCCGGGGGGGTCAGAGCCAGGGCTACCCACCCGCCCCCCCCCCCGGGGAGCGTGCCCCCCCCACGCTGAACCCGCCCCCCCAGCTCCCGGGGGGGGGTCAGAGCCAGGGCTACGCACAAGCCCCCCCCCGGGGAGCGTGCCCCCCCCACGCTGAACCCGCCCCCCCAGCTCCCGGGGGGGGTCAGAGCCAGGGCTACGCACCCGCCCCCCCCCGGGGGAGCGTGCCCCCCCCACGCTGAACCCGCCCCCCCAGCTCCCGGGGGGGTCAGAGCCAGGGCTAGGCACGAGCCCCCCCCCCCATTGCCCACCCCCAGAGGGCCCCGCGCCGCCGTCGCTGCCGCTCACCATCTCGGAACAGACGAGGCGAAAGAGGATCCGGCCGCCACGCCGAACCCTTATATAGTGCTCCGCCCGTCCCGGAAGTGCCTCCGCCGGGGGAGCGGGAGCCCGGGGAGGCGCCGAGAGCCCCCGTCCGGCCTCACGTCCCTTCCTCCTGCGGAGCAGGGGCTCCGGATCGCTGCGGCCGCGGAGGAAGCCGGTACCGGCTCCTCGGCGCTCGGGAGGGGACTATTTTTATGCCTTGGCGGAGGGATTATACGTCAAGTACAAGAAAGGTGACAGTCCAGCATGCACCGCGGCGGCTAGGCCCGAGCCGCCCGCAGGCACGTGGACGCGGTGCATGCTGGGACCTGTCGTCCTCTGCCCAGGAGGCCCCAGTGCATGCTGGGACCTGTAGGCCCCGTGGCGCCGCATGGCCCAGGCTCTGAGCCGCAGGAGGCAGGCGGGGAGTGGGGTGGGTCTGGGGACCCAGGAGTCCTGGCTCCCAGCCCCCGCCCCGCTTAGACCCCACTCCCCTCCCAGACCAGGGAGAGAACCCAGGAGTCCTGGCTCCCAGCCCACCGCCCACTCTAACCCACCAGCCCCCACTCCCCTCTCGGAGCCGGGGAGAGAACCCAGGAGTCCTGGCTCCTAATCTCCTCCTTCCACCCCACCCCCACTCTCATCTACTAGTCCTCTCTCCATCCCCCCAGCCCTGCTGCCGAGGACAGAACCCAGGAGCCCTGGCTCCCCCAGTGTTTTAACTACTCCCGCACGGTGCTGGGCCTTCAAATACAAAGCTGATAAAGAAACAAAAAAACAAGTTCATGTCTCAGAATCCTTAAGATTTTATTGTAGCCACAAAAGCAGGAGGAAAAAGAGACGGCCCCAGGCCCCCACATTCACTGAACTCCACTGGGGTGAAACCTCGGGTACCGTGATGCAGAACAACAGACCCTGGTATCATGTGCGCCACTTGCAGACAGAGCGAAACCTCCATGCGCTCGCGCTGTGTAACGGCTCCCTCGGAGGAGACTCCGGGACATACAGACGCCCCAACTGAGTCGAACCCCCCCCGTTGCTATCATTCCATCGCTGCCTGGCAGAACCGCGCTCAGGTTACTCATGGGCTTTGGGTTTCACACTGAAAAAGCTCAGTGCAAAGTCTGGCCCCTCATCAGCGGCTCTTGCTCGAAAAGGGCAGAGATCCTAATCTGCCCAGAAAGGCAGCTCTGACCTTTCTACCTGTGGTAGCGCAAAGGGGATAAACGTCTCTCACCCCTTCCCTCCCCCTCATCCCAGCAGCTCAAAGCTTCCTCCTGCTGCTATGAGAAAGATCCCAACGGCCCCAGAGCCTCAGCTGAGCGAAGTCCCTTGTGCGCTCACCGGACTTCACAGGCTGTCCGCAAAAGCCTGGAAGTTACCCAGAGGGCAACCTTCAAAAACAGAATCCCCCTCCAAGTCGCATTTCCCCCTCCGAGTTAAACCAGGCTACTCCAAGCCCTGCCGAAGGAGGGCGGCAGCTTTAATACATTTTCCAGCACCTGGAGCAAGCAGCGTGCTGAGACCACTGCCCAGTGCCGTCTCACTGCGTCCTCGCCTTCCCCCCTCTGCCTGTCTGCAGCTGGTCTCTCTCGTCTTACACTTCGATTGGCCCAGAGAGCTCCCAGGGACCTTGCTGTCGTTCTGTTTGTCCAGCGCCTAGCGCAAAGGGGCTCGGTGTGTCACTAGGCCCTCCAGTAATATCACTACCACAGATGGCCAAGCACTGCACCTGCAGCGATACCAACGCTGCTGGCTAGGTGAAAAAACATCTGTGATTAGACTGAGTGGGGAGAGCTCTGGCCCGGCCCTGTTAGCCCCTCTGTGCGACACCGTCACTGTACTGCCGGCTAGTGAATAGGGCACCGAGGCAGAAATCAGAAACCCTGAGCTCTGACGCTCTGCGACTGACCTGCTGTTTGACCCCACAGGTCGCTTCTGCTGTCTCCGTCTGGTCTCTCGACTGTGAGCTCTGGAGGTCCCGGTGTTTGTACAGAACCTGGAGCAATGGCGGCTACGAGCGCTCCCATCGGGCAGAATTAACGTCCTAGGTACCGGCCTTGTCAGCTGAGGGGCTGAAGAGCCTCAAGGGGCCTGGGAAGTAGCAATGAGGAAACGACTCGAGCACCGAGAGGGGAAATAACCTGCCCTGGTCACACACGCAGCGCAGGGAGCAGAGCCCATCGACACTGCAACGAAAACCCACCGCCCCGAGTCTCAAAGACCAGGTCAATTGACCGGGGCTCCCAGGGGTCAGGCTCCAGGGCTAAATATGGCAGCGTAGACATTCGGGCTAGGGCTGGAGTCCAGGCCGAGGCCCCTCCCCGCTGCGGGGTGTCTCAGCCCAAGCCTGAATATCGACACGGCACGATCTCAGCCCCGCAGCCTGGGCCTTTGCCGGCAATATGGACTCCCCCCCCCGAGAGCCAGGCCAGCGTCTGACCCAGACAGATCTTCCAGAGATGGAGCCGAATTCAGAAGTGGGGAGGAAGTCGCGGTCATTCCATTCACGTCGAGGGGGTTGCCTGAGTTTGGAGGCTAGAATGCGGAACTGGTCCTGGGACCAGCACGGGAACCCATCTCGATGGAGCGCGCTCTGGGGAGGTGAGGCGAGGCGAGGCCTTTCCACTTACCACCTGCCTCTGGCTCGGCTCCACTGCAGAACAACATTCCCAGGACCTCAGCTGGAATCCCAGGGGACTCCGTCAGGGAGAGATGTTCATGTCCCAGAGCCTCCCTCCCCTCTGAGGCTCCTGTTCCGATTCTAGCTCCCTGCTTTCAGCGGAGGTGAGAGATGCACCCTGGCCTGGCCTCCGTTCAGAGCCGCTCCGGGAACACAGCCCTGTTTCGCAGGTGTGGAGTGGAGCAGGGAGGGAAGAGGATGGAGTCCACAATGGTCTGGCTCAGCAAACCTCCAGGCTGAGAGGAGAGGCAGGTCCTAGTCCGAATAGCCAGGCCCCGGTGAGCTGGTGTCCGTATTACAGATCTACCCCATGCAGCTGGACCCCCTGCTGGCAACCTGGTGACCAGATGGCCCGATTTTTGGGTCTTTTTCTCATATAGGCTCCTATTACGCCCCCGACCCACTGTCCTGATTTTTCACACTTGCTGTCTGGTCACCCCCGAGAGGCTGAAGATGGATGGGGCTGTGGTGACCAAAGTTCCCTCTGCGCCGAGATGGCCCTGCATGGCTGGGGTGGTGCGAGGGCGGATTGACCTGGGGCTGTCTGCATGGGGGAGGGGAGAGCAGGGGGTGACTTTAGGTGAGGGACAGTACCTGAGCCTGTAACCTGAGCTGGGAGGGGGGTGGGGCCAGGTGACACCTTTGCCGGACAAAGGGAGAGGAAGGGGGGGGTCGGCTGGAGGGTTTTTCAGTTTGGGGCTGGCTGGGAAGAGGCAGGAACCCCAAGTCTGGGGTCTAAGATCCTTGCCCCCCAGAGGGACCTGGCTGAGGGGTCCTACAAGCCCTGCTTGGGACCGTGTTCCTGTCGTCTAATAAACCCTCCGTGTCACTGGCTGGCTGAGAGTCCCGGGGAACTGCAGGAAGTGGGGGGTGCAGGGCCCTGACTCCCCCACACTCCGTGACCGTTGGGCTGAGCGGTAAAGAAATGAGCCTTCTCATTTACTCTCCAGTCCCTTTAAGCTGCCCTGACAGTGTCAAGGGGTCTTAAAATGGGCAGAAATGCCCCCCCACACACACACATAGACCCCAAGAACTGCTCCTGCCCTAAAGGACCCTCCAGCTTCTGCAGAGATGGCATCAAGGATCTGGAGAATGCAGTTACAGCTGTTCTCTGACACCCAGCAGCCACAAGGATCAGTGGGAAGTAGAACACTAGTTAGAGCAGCCCCAAGGCTGCTCTAACTTACACTATGTGCCAGTTAGGACTCTGCAGGACCCTACAATACCGGGAGCTTGTAGGTGAGTTCTAGGGCTCTCTCCCACAAACCTCCATCCTCTTCAGGAACCAAGTAACAGAATCAGCCGCTGTGAATCAGACCGTACCTGTTCTCGGGACTTACGTCCAGGGCCATCAATCTGGCATCTTTCCCCAGCACGTTGCGTTTCTCAGGTTCAGCTGTTTCAATTCCTTCCTCCCCCAAAGAGGGTCCTCACCCCTTCCTCCTTTTAATCGTAGCTGTAACAGACACAGCCCACATCTTTCCTTGGCAGCCTCAAATCAACAACAACATAGAAATAGGGCTGTGAGCAAGGTTACTCGAGTGCCGTTCAAGGCAGACACCAATTGTTTGCCATGACGGCTCCCCATCTGTGAGCTATTACGGTGCAGCACTTAGGCCGGCAAGCAGCAAGGCTGGGGTAACAATAACCCAGGCACAATGAGAGAGAAGCGACAAAGGATTCTTTGCTTTTCAACTTGGCCACCATTCTGTTCAGCTGTGCGTACGGACACGCACTCTCTGCTCTGCTCTCCCTGGGAAGGGTCTGAACCTGGGGTTTGTCATGCAGGGGAACTGACCAACAGAACTGGAGCAGAATAATGATTCCCAAACAGTTCCGCCCACTAGTCAGTTTCCCAGCAGACAAGTCCTTAGCCAAGCTGGCTGGAACATTGTCCATGGAATGGCTTCTCATGGCAACACGCTGCTTCGAAGCTGAAACATTTCCAGAGCTGGAGCATTTTGACAGGAAGGCTTCTGAGATCCGGGGTGGACTCGTCCGGCGCTTCCAAAGAGAGACCCCTGAATTGGAAACCTAAACGTCTCGATCCAAAGAAGGGTATTTCGAGACAATTCCCCATTGGGGGGGGGAGGCGGCTTTTGAAAGGTTTTGGTTTTGCTCTGACACAAAAATGAAAAAAATTCCAACCCTTGAAAGTTCTCGCAAACTGGAATCATCATTCTCCAGCCAGCTTTAGTCTTGTAACTAAGACTCTGCAAAGCTGGCTTTAGTTCCCAGCAATGCCAGCCTTGGGTAAGCCAGAGTCACGATCCCTATGTTACAGACAGGGGAAGCCACTTCCCTCTGTCACAGGGGGTCGGGAGGATAGATTGCGCCGTGTTTGTGAGGTGTTCCTGAGGATGGGGACATCTTTGGGCACATCATGCTCCAGAAGCCATGACGTTTGAGCAGGAAGAGGCCCGGGACATTAAATTACTCATGTTTATTTATAACAGACTTTCAGCCAGTACAGTACAAAACTTACAGTAGTATATCTCCATTACACAAATATTTACTTACAATATATTACAGATACAAAAAGCTTTTGCGGTAAGAGAGAGTTTTGTTGTTGAAAAGCGAGTCTAACCTCACAAAAAAGGGAAAAAAACCCAGACAACAGCGAATCCATTAACGATATACAAATGAAAACTCGATCGAAAGGAAGGAGGCGTCGGAGCTGGAAGAGGGCTGGGGTATTGCACATCATATTTTTTTGTTCTTCATACATCTGATTAAAAAATATCTATATATTTACACAAGTCAAGCGACCTGGAGTTTTACAAAATTCCTACATTTGTTTTAGACTCTTTTTACAGGTAAAAGAAAAAAGATGCGGAAAAAAGGTGTTTATAAATTTCAGAACTTCCCTTTCCCTTTGTTTAAAAAACACCCCCCCCTTTGAATATTGTGTTGGTTTTACCTTTTGAAAAGGGGAACAGGAGGCATGGGGGGGTTGTGGGGCTCTTCATACTTATTCACAGTCTACTGGGGATAACAGTCAGGTCCAGATAAGCTGAATTTCGTACCAAATCAACAATACGACAGTGCAGCGGTTGTGGTCAGAAAGCGACTATAAAACTGATGCTTTCCTGTAGCTCCTTGGCTGTCAGGGAAGCTGAGCGGATCTGATCTGGGCAAAGGAGTTTTTACTCCCGGGAGCCCCGCAGGAGCCAGCTGAGCACCCGAAGGGTGATTATGTCCTGCCGTGTGCATTAGCAGGCAGCAGTGCTGCTCCACCTGTGGACTTTAGAGGCTGGAGGTAGAACTAAGCTAGCCGGGTTTCCACACTCAGTGGGGGATGGTTGGTGGCACAGAAGTTGCCTTTGCAAGTCAAAAGATAGATTTTTTGAAGTGAATCAGAGAGCACACGCAGCAGCTATAATGTCACTTCTACAAGTCTGCTCTTCAGACCACAACCCTGCTTTCAAAATCCCCCAAACGGCAGCCAACCGGGGCACCGGCGTCCCAGGACGGAATTTACCCAGTGACAGTAAGAAAAGGAGACCCACGTCTCGCTCTCAGCTTTGTTTCCAGCTCTGCTCAGAGAAGATGTTTGTTTCCTTCTCGCTCGGCCTGCTCAGTGGCAGACAGACGGCAGGAAAAGTGCATCGTTTCTGCGCGAGAACCGACAGCTTGGGGCTCTGTTGGAGAAGACATCTCAAAAATGACACCCAATCGAGCCATTTTGCCTTTTATTGCTACCTTGCTATCCATCACACCCGGAAAGCCTTAAAGGCCAGGCCAGTCCTGCCTGGTTTTCGTATTCACGACGTACCTAGGTGGAGATTTCTAAAGTCAGATCATAAGGGAAGAGAAATGATTTCTGAGCATATTTCTGAAAAGGGATTGACTCCCGAGCCTGGGCCAGTGCTGAAAGTGACTTTGAAAAGGTCAGATCTCTCAGAGCACTAGGCCTAGAACCGAATGCTCTGAAGTAACGGAACCGTGTCATTCTGATTAACATCTTGCTTCTCACTTCAGTTCTGTTCAAAGCAGATGCTAGCCCAAGACCCACTAGAGTTGAAAACCCTCATCTGCAGCTCAGGAATCCCACCTTTTGAGAGGTATAAAGTCTGTGGTCAACATGTTCAAACGAGGATGACATCAGGCTCCTAAGTCTACACGTCAGCCCCCGAATAAGTAGCTCTATGTTCAAAGGTGCTGGCACCTACAGATCTCCTGGCCTTCGGCAGCAGCTGTGGGTGCTCTCCAATTCCAAAAAAATAAATAAAAAAGTAACAGACCACTTATTTTAGAAGCTTAAGGACTGGGGTTTTCAAACACGTTTGAAGAAATGAAGTGCCCAACACCCAGAGAAAGTCAGTGAGAGTCGGGTGCCTTTTGAAAAATCCCAGTCCAAAGGTGGAGGTCAGTGCTCAATTTTAGGGCAAATTTTAGTCTCAATCTAACTTTGGTCCCTCTCCAGAATGACTGATAAAACCAGGTTTTACTTGGCACTTCAGCTGGAAGATGGTAATCAGAATGCCAGGATTTTATGGTCTGGTTTCTCGTCGTCTGCTGGGGCTCAAACCACTTTGGTGGAAAACGGTACCAACTGCTTTCTGAGCCAGTCAAACATTTCACTGGCTCTGGGGCAGAGAGCAGAAAGGAATAAGCGAGTTTGCCCCACAACGCTCAGATTAATGAACTGGAAAGGGGGGTGGCAAATGTCTGCTCGGGAACGTTCCTAACCTCTCATCGCAGCAGACATGCCCGGCCCTTCTGCCCAAGCCGGTTTGTGCCGCCAACGGGCTTCAGAAAAAAAACGGCTCAGCGGTTTCGTTCCACATCCGGATACACAAACACCGTCAACAGAAAAGCAAGAAGAAAAGAAAGAGCAACGAGCGTTGCCGCTTGTGAGGTGGTTCTGTTTGTTTTAGTAGAAAAAGAACAAGGCTTTGGTTTAAACCTCAAGGGAGCAGTTTGTTGGGCTGCTGTTGAGTGATTATTTTTATGCATCGTGGGCCTTGGTATAAAGCAGGGATCCCTCCCCTCACGCCCCCCCGTTATGGCCACTGGAACAGTCAGGCTCTGGGGTCCCCCCCACCCTGCGACTCATGTTTCCTAAGACAGAGCAGTGAGGTTAACGGACACTGGGGCCTACTGACCAATGAATGGGGGAAGGGGACAGCACATCCCCCCCCCTTTTGCACCCAGTGCCCTGGTGTAGCTCTCACGCCCCTTCCAAGTGCAAGTACCGTCAGGATCCTGGCTGCAGGGGATGGGGAGGGTTTTTTGCTATAAAAATAAAAGAAGGGTGGAGGCTGCCTGCTCCTCTGCCTCCTCCCTGGAGCAGGTGAAAGCCCGGCCACTGGCTACCAACCCCCCATCAGTGCAGCCCTCCCGCACTTTGTCCATGGACTGAATGGACTGTTTTAAAATCCCTCTCCCGGGGATCACGGCTAGTTCTAGGATTCTGGGGACCTCCCCCCTCATTATTTTGGGGGGGGGGGTTTCCATTGACATGATTTCCTGCTTCCAGGAAGCAGCAGCAGAACCCACAGCCCCACAGATCCTGCTGGCTTTGCAAGTCCCAGAAGCCAGCAGTCACCTTCCCCCATTTCTTGGATGTTTCCATACAGTAACAAAGCAAGATCCCAGTCAATTCCCTCGCCCAGGGGGCTTGAGCACCTGCCAGGAGTTAGCAGCCTGCTGGGGCAGACGCAACTCTCAACGGAAGCCACTTCTCTGATGCAGCAAATCCCTCCCACCCCCCCAGATTCACACATTTAACACATCACTCTAAAGACACAATCTGCTTACGCACAAGTGCTAGAGACACAACTTCCACATCTCTCTGCTGTGCCACGCAGCAGCACAGCTACCTGTGGGGCAAAGCGACCCCAACCCAGCCCAACAACAAGCTTCCGCATTGAAAGTGCAGCTCTTTAGGGCTTATGCAACGGACCCAATTCCTCTGTGCAAATAAGAGCCAGACACGTGCTCCCTGGGAAGCTACGGAATCAGACGGCAAAGTGCCCAGCGGTGACCCCTGGGCAAAGCTGCCGAAGAGGAAGAAACTCTTTAACCAGGCAGCACGGAATGAAGGGACAGGATTAGGGTTCCTAGGGGCTGGCCTGTTTAATGACCGTCCTTCCTTCCCTGGATACCGTCCCCAGCGACCGTTCACTAGGTGACACTACCAAGGTCCTCGTGGGATCAGGTCCAGGTCTCCAGGGCTCAGCAGGCAGAGGGGTCACCGCTATCCTTGCTAAAGGAAGCAAAGTGCTTTGGGGGAGCGGGAGTCAGTGACAGGTGCCTAATCCAGGACCGAGGCCTAGGCCTGTTTCTTACTCACACTTACAAGAGCTGACCCCAGACACTGACAAGGAAGCGAATTCAGCCAATGTTCTCCTCAGCAAAACCCGCCGGCGGATCCCAGATGCTTGCTATCCTCCCGGCTAAAGTACTTTAATCTCCTCACGGGCACAGCTGGATCCCACCCAGATCCGCCAAGCCGTTACCCTCCTACCTCTGAACTGAGACGCAGTTTGTACTTAAAAGCCATGAGCGTCGGAGGCCTGGCAAACGGCCTGCACAGCTCCACCTTCCTTCAACAGGTGGCACTGAGACAGCTTCACCCTGCCTGCTACAGGAGACTTCATCACAAAGCCGTCAACCAGCCGCCTCCGGAACAGAAGGCTCCCGGAGGGACTGGTCTGCGTTCCAGGCGGTTTCATGCCACAGAGACACCTCCCATTAAAGCTTGGGGCGCATTCACCCTACGGACACCCCCTGTGGCTAGCTCGGGGCTTCCTGGCCAGGGGAGTTCTCTTCTCTTTAGCACCTAATCTGAGATTACGGCAGCTTGACAGGTGGCTCAGGACTGAAACCAAAAAAAGAGTCAGACGGAAGGGGCAGGGGCGAGAGGCTTAAACCGTAAGACGTGTGTTCACGCGTGTGCATGTTACGTCAACATGTGCTTGAGGTTTACGTGCTCCTCTCGGCACAGAGAGAAGTAGATCAAGTCTCTGACAAAAATTCAAAAAGAGCTTTAGGGAGAGTTTTCTAAAGAAATCAAAAGCTTAATAAATAACCAAGGGAGGACCAGGAAGGAAAAGCACAAAGAATGTAAAAAATCCGTGAACAATATTTAAATAACTCCGTTTATAAAAAGGCAAATCGTTAAGAGCTCCCCTCGGGATTTTTTTTTAATTATTGATTTTTTTTTTTTAAATATTTTGTAGCCAAAGTCAGTGCAAAGGAGTATAAAAGAAAAAAGAGGTCCACGCCCAACGGGGGGCCGGGCTAGAGCCGGGGGAGGAGTCACAGGGAGGTCAGGGCGAAGGGGGAGGGCAGTTTGCCTACACTTTGTGCTCGCCCCTCACTATGTGGGAGGAGAATTCGTACCGATCCTGGCTGTGGTAGCCACAGATGTTGCACTCGAAAGGGTCTCTGAAGCCGTGGCAGCCCATGTGGATGGTGAACATCACGTGGTCCAGGAAGAGGATCCGGCAGTGCTCGCACTTGAAGGCTTTCACCTGCTCCCCCTCCTCGTTCAGCACACGCAGGACGTCTTTGGCTGAGCTGGGCGTTGCTCGGGCAGCGGGGGTGCCCTCCTGCAGCTTGGGGTCCTCTTTGGCGTAGGCTGGGCTCTGCCGGCTGCTGGTGCAGTTCCCCGCCGGCAGCTGCGAGCTCCTCTCTTCGTGGTTGCTGTCAGTGTCTGTGGAATCCTGGCAGCCGTTGCTGGGCGACACGCCCTGGTCGCGCCCCCGGTACACAATCTGCGCCCCCTCGGGAATGTCCTCGTGGCCTTCAGCGGCTTCTCGGCTCCCCGGGATTTCCAGCCGGCCCGGGATGGGCTGGATCTGGGTGTAGACGGAGCTGATCACAGGCGTGATCTCCGAGATGCAGTTTGTGGAGGGGAGGCGGAGGGGGCGCAGGTGCTCGGACCCCACAAACGACAGCGAGCTGCCGTAACTGGGGTCGATGGGGTGGTGGGCGGCCACCAGCTCCACGTCCTTCTCGAAGCTGGAGTTCACATCGAAGGAGAGGTCGGAGAGGTTGAATCGCATCTGCTTCTCCCCTGGGGGCAAGGAGCAAGGGGTCAGAACCCGGGGCAAGCCCCACACACTGCACAGAGGGGCTTTGTCTGCACGGCTCAGCCCGTGATCCTTCCGCAGGCCTGGGCCTCGGCCCCGTCCACCAGTGGCGCTGCTACCCCAGGATGGGGCTGGGGGAGCCGTGTGTGCAGGGGAGGGTAGCTCAGCAGGGGGCGCTCTCCCCTCCAACAGTAGGATCAGGGCTCTGCTGTGCGCACCCTGACCCCAGTGTCTCAGCGAGGTCTGGTGCTGCTGAGGGCACAGACTTCCCAGCCCTCGGAATTACGCCCCCTCCTCCCCCACGCCCCCAGCAGGTTCGAATGGAGGCGAGGTTCTACGCTGCCCCCTTCTGAACCCCGCTGTGGTCCCGGTGCGGAACCCCAGAGGTGACTGCATTTCGGGGAGGCGAAGGATCCCTATCTGTACAGGGCTTTGGGGGCGCTGGGTAAGTACGCCCAGGGCCCTAGCGCATTCAGGGGGGCCCCACAGAGACGGTCAGTCCCTACACGTAGGGCCAAGGAACTGCTGCCAACCCCTCCCTCACCTCTCCCTCTGCTCTTCCCGAGAAGCAAGGGGGAGCCCCTTACCCACAAATTTCTGAGGTGTGGAGCGTTTCCGTTTGGTGAGGCTGTTCGCCAGCCGGTCGATGAACGTCGGCCGATCGGACGAGGAGTGAAGCAGAGAATCCGGCACCATCTCCAGGTCTCGCATCTCATCGCCTGCCAAGACAAGGAAACCCCACTTAGCCAATACCCGCTGCGGGAGGGGCGACCAGAGATCGCTGGAGGCGGGGCAGGTGAAGAGTGGGGCACACGGTCACACCTCTCCTTTTATCCACTGGGGGAAGGTCCGTTGTCCTGGGCTCAGTCTGGGAGCCAGAAGCTTACCCACGTCTTCCCCGGATCAGTCCTCCAATGGCACCACACACTCCTTGGCTGTGCGGCACCGTAACCGCTCTCGGTCGGTGCTTTGAGCATCCCCGGCAGCCACAGTGCTAGGGAAGAGCTTTGTGGCAGGAGAGGCGTCTCCACCCCCGCCGGCAATCTGTCGCTCTCACCGCCGCTGGCGAGGGTGCTTCTGCCATTGCTCCTCGGGGCAGCGATGAGCCAGTTAAAGTGTTACTGACCATCACCCTCCCCGACATACCAGGGACTGACATGACACTTGGTTCTACAGCTCCCCCCTTGCCCTGCAGGGAGACCCCCTCCCAAGCAGAGCCCTGCTACTGCCAGCCGAGTCTCCGTGGACGGGGCTCCGACAGCAGGGTAGCAAACCCTCGGAGGCTGCAGGCTGCTGGGGAAGGAAGGGCATGAGGTGCTCCTCAACTTGCCTCCCCTTCCTGGCCTGTCCAGAGTGCCAGGTCCCAATGTGGCATCTGACTCACACTTGGTGTTGTGTTTAATCTGGACTGTAAAGGTAGCACCTCTGTCTCAGACAGCCTAGAAACACTAATGATGGTGCGGAAAATTGGAACTACAAAGAGGCTGAAAGAATCTCAGCCCAACTGGCCTTTCAGCTCACATCAGATCTGCCCTCTCTCCAGGGGATTATCCTGCCCTGGCTGGGGAGAGCCATGGAGCAGGTCCTGGAGGTCTGCAAAAAGAAAGCTTCACCGTAAGCCGGCTGCTCCGCTTTGGCAGCGTGTCAGCCAGGTTAGGCTTTGCTAGCAGGGCGGGTCTTTATGATTGTTAGGGCTGATTTTTCCTTTGAACCAAGGTGCAGATGGTGGCACTAGCCAGCTCTTACGAGCTGAGCACAAGTTTCAGTTCCACAGAGCTGACGGAGAGGCACAGAAAGCGTGCGAGATGCACGCCCACAATGCCAGGCCTGTCCCGCTGGGCAGGCTGCCATGCTGGGAACCAGCGTGCAAAGGAACACGTGCAGAGATTCCATTTTGGCCCAAGGTGATCTCCTGAGCACGGAGGTGCTATCTGGGGAGCTGGAGGTGCTTTACCCACTGCTGGAGGTTGTTAGATTTCGGAGCACAGTTAGTTTGGTGTGGATCAGTTTGGAGATTATCCATTCGTTCGCAAGTCCCCTGCTCTGTAAGGTTCAATCCTTTGCTTACTAAGCATAAGCTGTAACAGAGCCTAGGAACGGCCATACAGGGTGAGAGCAATGGTCTGTCGAGCCGTGTCCTGTCCTCCGACAGTGGCCAATGCCAGGTGCTTCAGAGGGAGTGAACAGAGCAGGGGAATCACTGAGGGATCCAGCCCCTGACGCAAAGGGAGGCTAGAGCATGGTTCTGCACAGTAACGTTTTGTTTGTTCATGGGAAATGCTCTGAGGTGTTTTCTCCTCATAGAATTATTTATAAGAAGGTACCAGGTTATGCTGCAAGCAATCGGCTCTACCAAACCAGAGGCTCTGGGCAAGGGGATCTGCAGAACGAGGGGAGACTTTGCTCTTCCTTGGTCCCCAATATTAGGAATCTGCGCACCTTTAGCACCTTCTATCCCAGGGTCTCCAGAGCATTTTGGTTTAAACAAACTTCCGTTAATTACACCCTCCCGCTTCCCAGAGCCGTTACCCCATTTCCTCAGTGGGGAAAAAGAACTGGGAAGTGACCTGTCCCAATGTTACATAATCTAGAGTCAGGGGTGGAGCTGGGAACACTCCCAATTTTCTACTCTAACCACTAGCCCACATGCCCTTCCAGAGCCAGGAAGAGAAGCCCAAAGCCCTGACTCGCCCCCCCTGCTCTAAGCACCAGCAGGTGCCTGGGACTGGCTATTCACTCGGCCAACGCACTGACCTTGCTGGCTGGCCAGCGACTGCTGCTCAGCGTTCAGACTCTGCAGATAGTTGTGGCAGCGCTCCTTGTGCTCCTCCAGCGTGCTCTGCTGCTTGTAGCTCCGGCCGCAGTAGTTGCATTTGTAGGGCTTGCCGACTGTGGGGGAGGAGACTGGAAAAAATGAAAAAACAGATCCTGGCCATCAAAACAGATATTACACTGAAACCCAGATATCACCCGGAAGCTGTCGCAGCCACGTGTGTGCAGCAACTCGGAGGGGTTAAGGGCGTAACACGGCTGGGATCAAAGCAGACACAGAGCAGGCGGATTTGCCAAGGAGCCGATATTGATGTGCAGTGGCATTGCCTAATCAAAGCGCCTCTTGGCGTTTGAGGCCACAGCATGTGTGAGCTGGGCACCAAATCGGTCAGGCCCTTGCACACTCCACATGGACCCTTCACATAGTCCTTCTCCTCCTTGACAGTTTAGTCCCGTAGCAGCTTTTATAAAACACCTTTACTAATCTGTACAATGCACCAGTTAGTGTCTCATGTATGTGTCAGGTTTAAAATGACAGTTTTGAGCCAAGAGCTGATGAGATGTTTCCTCTGGAATAAACGCACACGCCAGCATGCCTGGCCTAGCGAGCTGGATCCCTTCTTTACAGGCCAGGGAACAGCGGGCCAGCACAGGCAAGATGTCTCGCTGAAGACTGCAGTGATCCATGACGAGTTAGGAACTCGAACCCAGGCCACTCAGCTGGCTCTAATTATTGGGCCAACGGCCTTTCCAGAGCCAGGATCGGAGCCCAGGAGTTCAGCCCCCAGGCTCCTGATCTAACCAGGCTCCTTCACCTCATCCCAAACACAAGGTCAGTGAATACGCTGCAGTGGCTCTCACCCCCCTTGTTGAAGGTTTCTCTCCTCCCCAGCAGTCTTCGCACAGCAACAAGGCGTCCCGGCTTCTGGCTTCTGAAAGGGGAGGGGAAGGTCTGAGCTTGTGGAATGCTGATTCGGGACAGCAGCCTCCTCGGACCCGTCCTCTCTCTCACAGCTGCCCAGCCGCACTGTCCTGCCCCTTGGCGTAAGTGTGGCTGGTCTGCAGGACTGGCCCGCGGAAGCCAGGGCAATATTTACATGTGCTGCCGCAGCCCTGCTGGAAATCCCCAATGCTTCGTTACACCTCTCAGCACACCCGCGCTGTGAACGGCCGGCCGGTTAGACTGGTGACTGCTGGCTGCCGAGAGCCTGGGGGCTCTGAAAGCCCTGTGCTTAGGGATGGGTCGGGAGCAGCACTCTCACCTCTGCTACTTTCCCCGTTGATGGCTGCTGGTTCTCTCAGCTTCGACAGAGCCATGAAACGCTTTGGCCATGCTAGCCGGGCAGGCGGCAGGTTGCACTGATGAATTAGTATGGAACTTTTAGCCAAGCACCTCCAGAGGCAGACGGGTTTGCAGATATAATCGTTACACCGGGCAGGGGCAGACAGCAGCCCTAGAGAGCCCAAACCCTGAGCATGTCGCAGTCGGTGCTGAGGACGGGGAAGCACTTTTGCACTGGTTTAAGACAATCTGCTGCATTAGGAGGAATCCTGGTGCCGAGGAGCAGCGTTTTGCTAGGCATTGTACAGAGCAGGCGACAGTCCTTGCCCAGACGAACTGCGTCGGCACAGACAGGCCAAAGGGGGATATAAACCAAGCAGAACAATCCACGTGATGGTGGCAAACATCACGCGAGCTCCAGCTGGGGAGGGGGCGTTCGGCAGACAGGGATACGCTCAATGGAACGAAAAGGGACAGGAGAAGGGGACAGATCATGGGAGAAGGGCAGATGGGCCAGATGTGGAGTCTGTGGACACAAATCCTGCAGGTGAACGTAATACGCCTTCTGCGACTCATTCACACTCAGCAGCAATGCTCGAAATCTTTTCCCCCGAGTCGCGTTGGGCACGGCCCCCTGGTTGCTCATTCCTCTCAGCATTCGATGTCAGAGGAATCTGGAAGCTGCCCAGATCCTGCACTGCTGGTGTAGCGGCAACAGAGGCTATTTATTATGTCCCTCCAGTGGGGGATTTTGGCCACCTACTGCCCTGGAGGGGGCAGTTCTGCCCCGGCAAAGAGCGGGACTCACAGGCTGACAGGTCTTTTCCCACAAAGACGTTCTAGGGGGCGTGGAGCTTCCCTGAAACCCTTCCCAGGCCTTTGACATGAGTTGGGAACCATCCCAATGCTCGACACGCCTGACAAGCCCTGCGCTCGGACGCAGAGGGGCCGCGCGCACCACCACAGCAGCCTGCAGTACTTCGGACCAGACTCCACTAAGCTGCCTCTCCCGGGTCATAGCCGAGAAAACCGAAGGCCCCGAGGTTCTGCAGCAAGTCAGCGGCGGTGCTAGGGGCACAAGTCCTGACTCCTCGGCCTCCTGCTCTAACCACTTTAAGCTTTGCCAAACACTCTGCAGGGAAGGGACGCCGGTTCCTGAGCCAAGGGGGCGCAAACGGCACAGCTCAGGAGCTGGAACACGGCATTACCGCCGCTGGCGAGATGCACCACGGGGCAGAGTGTGGTGTGATGGGTACAGTGAGAGACTGCAAGTCAGGACTCCTGGGTTCCCTTTCCGACTGGAGCTAGAGCAGTATTCTGCTTTGCAGTCCACTTCTGTGAAACTGTCAAGTGTGCGTAGGGGTGGGGGTGGGGGTGGGATTCCTATGTTTTTAGCCAACTACCAGAGGAATATTCTGATACCGGCTCCATTTGCGAGACTCAAAGGCTTTGCCAGCGTTCTCCGAACCATTCAGAGGAAGTGCCTGCGTGGAACGAAACCGTCGCTCATCAGATACGGTGGCACCTGCGTCACGAACACACCATCTTGGGGTCTGAGGCTCCGGCGGAGTTTTTCCCCTCGCTGAAACCGCCCTGCTCAGACCTGCCGGAACCAGACTTCTTGAGTCATGTCACAGAAACCGGCTATTTGCTTTGCGACGTGTGGTTTAACCTTTAACTACTCTGATTTTTCAAGAAAAAAAATGTTTGCCCCTCATCCGCTCACGTAGCTGGAACTTTACCGTTTCAAGTTTTGCACTCTCATAAAAATCACTTCCTATGTATAAAGCTCCTTTCATTGGAGGACCTCAAGGGTGCTTCACATAGAATCAAATATCAAGGTTGGAAGGGACTTCAGGAGGTATCTAGTCCAACCCCCTGCTCAAAGCAGGGCCAACCCCAACTAAATCATCCCAGCCAGGGCTTTGTCAAGCCGGGCCTTAAAAACCTCTAAGGAAGGAGATTCCAGCACCTCCCTAGGGAACCCATCCCAGTGCTTCGCCACCCTCCTAGTGAGAAAGTTTTCCTAATATCCAACGTAAACCTCCCCCACTGCAACTTGAGACCATTGCTCCTTGTTCTGTCATCTGCCACCACTGAGAACAGTCTAGATCCATCCTCTTTGGAACCCCCCTTCAGGTAGTTGAAAGCAGCTATCAAATCCCCCCTCATGATTCTCTTCTGCAGACTAAACAGTCCCAGGTCCCTCAGCCTCTCCTCGTAACTCGTGTGCTCCAGCCCCCTCATCATTTTTGTTGCTCTCCGCTGGACTCTCTCCAATTTTTCCACATCCTTCTTGTAGTGTGGGGTCCAACACTGGACACAGTATCCAGATGAGGCCTCACCAATGTCAAATAGAGGGGAACGATCATGACCCTCGATCTGCTGGCAATGCCCCTACTTATACTTATTCGCACCCCTTAGGTAAGCCTCCAGCTTCTGGCACCAGGGCCAGTATCGTTACCCCCACATCACAGAAGGTGGAAACTGAGGCCCAGAGCTACGAAGTGAGGTCAGAGAGTCAGTGGCAGACCTAGTGACAGCCAGTCCTCTGCTCTCGCTCCTACACCACACCCAGGCTCAAGAAACCAGGGTTGTGCTACCCAGTTCTCCAACGTGGGAAGGGATCTTAAGAGAATTAATACATCCTAGGCTTCCTCATTTCAATCTGAGCGGGAACACAAGAGACACTTTTCTTGGGGGTCAGGGCAGGGACTAACTAAGTGACTTGTAAGTGTAGCAGCCATAGTGGCGCTGACAGGCCAGAATAAACAAACCTGTATAATCCTAGCTCCGGGAACCACATCCTAGGTTAAATTCTAGCCAGAGACCTGGGCTCATCTCAGGCCCTTCTCCACTCCTTACGAAATGCTCCACACTGCAGCCGGGTCCCCAGGATGTGGGTTACTAGTTAAATCTCTCTCACCTTTAGTTCCACGTTAGTTCCAAACTGCCCAGATGGGCAAGAACGAAAATCTAGACAGAACCGAAAAGCTGATCCCCTTGCGGGAGTTTATTGCTGTGGAAGCCAACTACATTCTAACTGCATTTGTGACGCAGACGAGCGACACGTTCATTCCACTCAGGCACTTCCTCTGAATGGTTCGGAGAACTCTGGCAAAGCGTTTCAGATTCTAGTAAATGGGGCCAGAATCAGAGTATGACTCTGTTAGTTGGCTAAAAACACAGGACCCCAACCTCTGCCCACCCACACGTCCACTCCACAATCTCAGAGCAGAAGACTGCAAAGCAGCCTACAACGTAATGTAATTGTAACTAAATTATAAACTGTGTAGATGACACCACACTGGGAGGGTTGCGCGCATTTTGGAGGACAGGTTTAAAATTCAAAATGGCCCTGACAGATCAGAGAATTGGTCTGAATTCAACAAGATGCAATTCAATAAAATGCAAAGTACTTCACTTTGGAAGGAAAAATCAAATGCACAAACTACCAACGGGGGAATAACTAGCTAGGCGGTTGGACCGCTGAGAAGGACCCGGGGGCTCTCGTGGATCACAAAGGGAATATGAGTCACCAAGGCAATGGACTTGCAAAGGAGGCTGATGTGATTCTGGGGTGCTTGAACAGGAGTAAATGTCCCGCTCTGCTCAGCGCTGGTGAGGTCCCGGCTGGAGAACTGCGGCCAGTTCTGGGCCCCGCGCTTTAGGAAAGATGTTGACAAACTGGAAAGAGTCGAGAGGAGAACAACAAAAACCTCTTCCGAAAACCTGCCCCGAGGAAAGGTTACAAACAAACCCTGGGCAGGTGTAGTCTGGAGAAAAGGCGGCTGAAGGGGGCCCTGAGAGGAGTCTTCCAATACACGAAGAGCCGTTACAAAGAGGATGGTGAGCGACTGTTCTGCAGGTTCACTGAAGGGAGGACAAGTAATGGGCTTAATCTGCAGCCAGGGAGACATCAGGAAAACCCTTCCAACGCTAAGGGGTGTTAACCTCTGGAACGGGAGCTTTTCCAAGCAGGTTGGACAGACACCTGGCGGGGCTCGGCTCGGTTTACCTGGTCCTGCCACAGTGCAGAGGCTGAACTTGCTGACCACTCACGATCCCTGCCAGCCCTGCATTTCTTCCAATGCAGAACGGTACGAGTCACACGCAGGACACTGCAGGAAATGTCTGGGTCTGGATTTTAATAGAGGGAAGTTATGTGAAACTGTCGGGCTCTTGGGAAGATGCCAAATACAGCCTGGGCACCACAACATTTTGGCACCTGGTAATTCAATCCCAGACCGCAAGGAACAGCCTCTGTCCCAGCAAAGCCACAGTGAGTAAGTTTGCACAAGCCACTGGCAGCTTCAAGTAGGAACTGACCAAGGAAACTTCACAACATGGACGTGGCTTGGAGTCCAGGGACCAAATTCAGCTTTGGGGTAAAGACTGGGGCATCGTCACTGAAGCCCACGAGGATTACGCCATTGCTGTGGTTATCCAGGGAGAGGATGGACGGGTCTGGACCGGCCCCGCCCCAGACAAAATGGGGCAACTAAGTCCAAGATCTTCATCAATCCTGCCCGCACTGGCTGATGCTCTACACAATGAGAAAGCAAGTGTCATCTCCACACTTGGCTTCCTCCATGAGCTCCCCAGCTTCGGAGCTGGGTCAAACCTCAGGCCAGGCTACTGGAACTAACAAGTCAGCGTTAATTTCAGCTGAAAACACCTCCTTCCAAATCGCTTGGGAGGAGCTGATTGCAGCTACAAACCCCTTCCTCCCTCCCCAACTAAACAGCATTATTTTCATACAGCAACCAACACTCTGTTTAACCCAGCCCCGAGGGAGACGGGCTAATGTAGTCTGCAACCACAGACTGGCGGCTTTGTGTTAGAAATATGAATTATTTCCCAAATCTTTAGCTATTGAGATGCTAGTGACTTGATGAAAAGTTCCATTGCCTCTCATTAGTCTAGCTCGCTCAGCTCTTATGGAAATAGCTGCCTGAATGGCTTGGTTGGTTTGTTTTTAATCTGCATTTATTTTTGGCTTCAGAAAAATCTTTTGAAAACCAGGCTGGGGTCCTGAGTTGGGTTTCCTAGGCCAGGGTTTTGAAGTTCCAGGATGAAAAGCCCCACAGTTATTTTCCCTTCCAGGGGAATCTGCCTTTAGCTCCAAAGCTTCTCTCTCTCCCCTGACCTGGCCGGTATTGCAGAGTGCTCTGGGCAGACCGCTCCCAGTTCTGCACAAAGAGATGGCAGAACACGCATGACCCAGACCAGCTCCTGTTCGCAAAGGAGTCCAGGTTTCAGCTTTAATTTCTGACACCGCTGGTACAGGTCTCTGAGCACCAACCTGTTATTTCCCGGGCAGAGCTCCCGCACACACTCTCGCTAACGCACCTCGGCTCTGTCCAGCAGCAGCCGCTTGCTCTCCTGGGACCAGCCTTCACCCGAGGAGAGAATAAGTGTCACTCTGTCACAAATCCCCCCCATGTGACCATAAAGAGGCAGGATGATGTAATGGTTAGAGAACTGGATTTCTGGGTTCTACTCACTGGCTTTGTGACGTCACTTCATTTCTCTTCCTCAGTTTACCCAGCTGAAAAACAGGTGCAATACCACTTACCTACTTTACAGGATTGCTGGGCATAATTTGTGTCTTCGAGAGCCTCCCTCCTGCCACCCCCACTTTCATCTGTCACCTGACCGAACGCTCTTTTGGCCAGGGTCCAGGTCTGGTTCAATTGTCTGCAAAGCATCTAATGCCCAGCTGATGGCAAGCACACACAGCGTAATGATTGCAAGGAAGTAAGAGGGTTAGTTTGACTGTCAAGTCTCTACAAATCCTGAGGAGGGAAAATAAGTTTCTTCAGAAGAGGCTCTACGGTAAACTGGGGCAGGCTCTCATGTGAACACAGACTGCCACGAGGAGCAGCAAACGCTGCAACGGAAGGTGGGCTCCAGGGACAGGAGTCTCATCGCAGCTGTCCCGTGTGTGGGATGCGGCTTCTGATCGATTTCAGAACGATGCGGCACCTTTGAGCTGGATTTTAAAACTTCATTCTTTTGGACAGCTTATCTTCTGAGATTACAGCCTGGGCATGCCGATGGGGGACAGCATGAAACGCACAGGCCTCTCGCTAAGGGGGTCCCCAGTTCCCTTCCAGCAAGGCAGGGCAGCCCCCTTTCTGTGGCTGAAAAATCCACACCCCAATGAGACTTCTTCTTAGTAATTAGCTGTTATAAAGATGAATGATGTTTGCTATTCTAAACCAGACCAGTTCCTGTCCTATTTCCATGCCTGATACAAGAAGAACTAAGGCTCTAAGGTAGCCCTTCCTGTGCCACGAGGTGGAGGGACCTTACTGCAGCCCTACGACTGCACTAACTGGCCTCTGAAGAGCAGGAAGGTTGACGCATGGGATTTTCACCTCAGGAGACCTGGGTTCGAATCCCAAGAATGTCACAAGGGACTCTGCTATGGCCAATCTGACGTGGAAAGTGCATGGGTGGCAGGACAAAACCCTACAATCAATGGATTGCCTCAGGAGAGACGTGTAGCAGCCACCCTCCCCGACTCGAATGGCTGATCTGTCCAGCATATAAGTGGGTATGTTTGGCGGGTCTTTGCTTAGGAGGTGGCACAGCCTAGAACAAGGATGGACCCTTTGCCCTGCTTCTGCCTGCATGTTGCCAGGTTACAGCCAGGATAAACGGCTCCTTTTCGCAAGCACCATGTTCACCTTAAGGAGAAGAGACGAGAGCCTTGGTGCTCGCAGTGCAGAGCTCCGAGCCAACTGCTGGATCCCTTGCCAAGGGCCTAATTCACAGCCACATGCTACAAGATGCAGCTGATTAAGGCTGGTCATTTCACCGTTATGTAGGCCCAGCTCCCAAAACGGGGCTGAGTGACACAATGCACAAACCAACCTACGGAACTCACTGCCCCAAGGTACCACTAAGACCAAGAGCTTAGAGGACTAAACCAAAAACATTCATACAGATGAGACCTTCCAGGTACAACAGAGAGAATAAGACAAACGGGAACCCTCATGCTTCAGGGCATGTGTAAGCCACTAGCTATCAGGGGTCAGGCAGTAACTTCCCTCAAGGGCAAATTATTCTGCAATTGTCCACTAGGGGATTCCCTGAACCTTCCTCTGAAGCAAATGGCCTTGGCCACTGCTGGAGACAGGGTACTAGTTTAAACAAGGACCACAGGTCTGATCCTGTATAGCAAATCCTGTGCTCTACTCTCCCCAAAGAACTGCACTTACTGACCCGCTACGAATGCAGGGACAACAGAGATACCTGCTGGTGCTGGGACACACATACAGAGCAAGTGTCAAAGCACTTTGTTCTGCTAGTTTTAAATCCCATTTTGTAACTTTTCCCCTGTTTGGAAACAAACAGCGCCAGACAAGATGGACCTCAGCTTGTGCTGAGCTTGGCAGGTACCTTCCGGCCTGCTCCCTAACAGATCGAGCGGAGCCGTCATTACTAGCTGTCGCCATGAACCACCAGGAGAAGCTGGGGGTGGACGGGAAGGGAACAGCTGATGCTGATTGCTGTAGACTGAAGGCCTCAAGGCAAACAGGCCGCAGCTCAGCCAGCCCTGGGAATGTCAGCGGTCTCAGTGCAGAGAAGAGAACCGTCGCTGTTACCTGGCTTTTCTCAACCTCCAAATGAGCCTGGATAAACAGACAGGCTCTTTGCTCCCTCTGGAGTCAGCCTCATTAAGGGTTCTGCTCCCAGCCATTGACTTATTTTATTATTATTATTTTTTTTTTGGACAGGGACGGTCTTGGGGAAAGGATCTTGTTACTGGCTCCCTGTTATCCCTGCAGCCCTAAGCCACTAATCTCGCTTCATCCCATAGGGTGAAACCGACCAGGAACAGCATCAAGATGGTCAGAAAAGAATCGTTACAATAGAAACGTCTGCCACATTCAGTCCAGCGTTTCACCAGCAAGTCGACTTAGTTTTGCTAAGTTACGGTTCACGCAGAGACACCAGAGTTTGTTCCCTGCCCTGCAGAAACAGCCAGAGATGCAACAGGTCCAAACCCACTACCTTGCTGTAAAACCCACCAAACAACAGAGCAGTAAAATGCCGCCAATGGCGGGTTCATCGGAGAGCAGTCCCTGGCCAGGGTTCTTGCTCTGGGGCGGCGGGTGCCTCACATTTTTCAGATGCCCCTTTGGCATCTTCAGGCAAGTCACTGATGGAAACTGACAGGTTCCCAAAAGCCTTCAGTCCCAGGGAAAGGAAAGCGTGGGGGCTGCAACAGGAGGCCCCTTGTGCGGGGCTGTTAAGATAATCCGGGCTCTCCATCAAGACCACGGACGGGGAACGAGTTCTGTGGCAGCTCAGTAAAGGACCCTGGGCAAGGCCCTGATCAGAAAAGTCCCCGCAGAGGTTGGTTTTCGCCCCCCTTAGAAAAGAAAAGAAAAAAGAAAGAGGAAGCCACACACGAGACACCTGTTTCCCTCTGGCACTCGAAAGGTTAAACAGGAGAAAGTCCCAGATGGCTTCAGACACCTGTGTGAACTTTAAAACCCGGAGGGCGAGGGCGGAGCAGACACTCCTGCACACAAGCCAAGGGAGCTGGTATCTTTCACTCCCACCCCACGCCCTCGGCCAGCTGTTACGTCAGGGAACCAAAGGGAAAAGCCCCGTCTCAAATGCCACATTGAAAAGGACACTGTCAAAACAACAACAGAAACCCCCAGCTGCTTGTTTCCACTGGACAGGGCCAGCCCAGCGGTGCACCTGCAGCTGGCCGGAGCCAGAGGGAGGATGCGCGTGCGAACAACATGAAGGCAATCCCGGGGCTCTCCTGTGCAACGTGCCGGGGCGGCCACGCGTGCCGAGCACCATCCTGGGCCAGGGAGACACCATTTTGTTTTCAGTCCATTCGGGGAAGTTCCCAGACTCTCGGCAAGACACCAGCGGGGGGGTCCCACTGCACCAAACTCAGCGGACTGAGGCAGACACACAAAGTGACTCACTCAAAGCCATGGAGCCTGTTGGGAGGACAGGCCGACACGGGATGAAGGCTGGGCCAGCCTGGGACACGGGTTCAAGTCCCTGTGTGACCTTGGGTGAGGATTTTACTCTCTCTGGGTCTCAATTCCCCTCTGTGAGCTGAGGACAACAGCCCTTCCCTCCCTCCCAGCAGGGAGGTGGCGCAGAGAGAGACTCTGGCCACCGGGAGGTGCTCAGACACGCTGGTGATGGGGGAGCAGACAAGGCGAGCTGGAACCCAGGAGTCCGGCCCCCCGAGCTACCCACCTGAGTGCGTGCGGAGGTGGCCGGTGAGCGCGTCTCTCCGGCGGCAGGCGTAGTTGCAGAAGGGACATTTGAAGGGCTTCTCGCCAGAGTGCAGTTTGATGTGCCGCAGGAGGTTCCCCTTCTGGGTGAAGGAAGCTCCGCACTGGTTGCAGTGGAACGGCCTCTCTCCTGAAACGCAAGCAGCTCGTGAGCCCCCCGCCTCCGTGGGACGGGTTACAAAACCCTCCTGACCGTTTGCCCTGAAACGTCATGCTGGGTGAGGGGTGTGGGATTGGCAGCCCGGCAGGGAGGATGTCCCGCCCCCCCGAGCCCCTCTATGCGAGAGCACTGCTAAGTGCCCACGGCCCAGTCGTCTCTGCCCCGGCCGCTCACCCGTGTGGCTCCGTTTGTGCACCATCAGCACGTTGGGGCCGATACACACCATCCCGCAGATGTCACATTTCAGCTTGCCATTGGGGAGCCGGATGCCACCCGGAGAGTGAGGTTCCTGCCCCGTGCCGTCACAGTACCCCAGGGGCTCAGAGAGGGAGTCCTCCACAATCACGCTGTCCTCTTTCTCGAGGAGGCGGTCGTCCTGCGACAGCAGCCTGCTGGCTTCTTCATCACTATACATTTCCACCTTGATAGAGTTCGCTGCAGCGAGATGGAGGGACAATACATAAATACACAGTCAATGGAAAAAACCTCAACAGGCAGTTTAAAACAACTAATATCACTGACATTGGGTGTGTGTCACGGCAAAGAAAACAGGGAAGAAAGTTAAATGATTTGCTTGTCAGTAACACAACTGGTTACGGGTGCAGAAGGACATCACCCCTCCTGAGACTTCTGGATTGCTCCCATTTCCACTGGGAAACCGGGCAACCTCCCATCGCAGGACATCAAAGAAACTGACGCCTCGCTGGAGCCAAGAGTCACAAGACAACAATCGAGACAACAGTGACGTGGCCAAATGGAACAAGAAACTTTTCTGTTTTCGATAGTCAGGGTTGGCAAGTAGTGCCGAGAGACCATCGCATCCGGGAGGAAGCGGAAGACGACGGGTTCTCGAAAGCAGCCACCGGGCAAGACACCACATCTGAGCACTGACGGAGGAACAGCCGCATGGCAGAGCCAGCAAATCACATCACCCCAGAACACGTGCATGAGAACGAAGGGACGGCTTGTGTGCTTTAAACTGGCACGGCATGCGAGCCATCACATCGTTAAAGGCAGGAAAAGCGAGCAAGGTAGCGCACTGAGCGCCTGAAGCCAACAGCTCCCCTTTCCCACCAGTGACAGCCAAGCAGTCAGAGCAGACCTTGAAACGCACGTGTCCAGCACGGGACACGCGTTCCTCATGGAGAGCTTTGCGCCGACGTCGCACTCGCAAGGGAACTCAGCGATCCAAGTGGCAATTCCCTGAGAGTTGACAAGCGTGTGAGCAGCCACACGACAGTAACATGAACACGGACGCAGACATACCTGGTGGGGGTGCTAGGTAGCTACAATGGTAGATGCTATGCCGGAGTTCTCAAACTGGGGGTCGGGAGGTTATTACATGGGGGGTCGCGAGCTGTCAGGCTCCACCCCAAGCCCCGCTTTGCCTCCAGCATTTAGAATGGTGTTAAAGTGTTTTTAATGTATGGGGGGGTCGCACTGTGTGAAAGGGGTCCCCACTACAAAGGGCTGAGAACCCAATAGGGCCCTGGGTTACTAAAAAGGTCTTGGAACAATCCAGAGCCTCTGGAAAAAAGGGGGTTTGTGGTAAGCCGGGGAAAGACACATGCATGGTGTGGGCCCTTATGGAGGAGCGTTCCATAAAGAGTGGCCGGCCAGACTGGCCAGGGGCTAGCGAACCAAGCGGGAGAAGGGCTGGGGCCACGGAAAGGCAGAGCATTTCCGGAAGTGTACACCCCTGCCCCTCCCCTGGGGGGACGAGGAGGAGGGTACTGGCCACAGAGGTTTATGGGGACAGTTGGCCACGCAGATGCTGCCAAGGTAACCTGTACAGCACGGTTTGGAGGGTGGGGGGTTTATGGGGACAGTTGGCCATGCAGATGCTGCCAAGGTAACCTGTACAGCACGGTTTGGAGGGTGGGGGGTTTCTAAGTGACACCGCACAGTGTACCTGAGCTCCCAGCCCCCGCGGTGACAAGCCGCATCCATGCACGCGTCACACGGCCCCCTGGTTGCTACCTTCCTTCGCTTCTGCAGCATCGCAGGCTGAGCCCAGAAAGCAGAATGGAGACGCCAGCCGTGACCTACATTCCCAGCTATTCTAATGATCTGTGGAATGCCACAGATCAAACAGCCCTTGGAAGACAACTGGCCAGTGATAGCTGCCTGCTCATTCCGGTGAGACCAAGGTAGAGCCTCGTGTCTCCCTGTCCCCAGCCTGCTCCTACCCCAGCGTTTTCTGAGCCGTCTCGCTCCAGATCTTTGGTGCTTTCAGGCCACCCTGGGGAGGGTCGTTTTCAGAGTGGCTGGGGAGCCAGGAGAGCGCACCCCAGCCCATTAACGGGAGTCGCACCCTTAACAAGGCCCAGCGTCTCCCTCACGGGAAGCGTGTTTCGCCTGGAGAGCAAGGTCTGCGCACGACTCAGTTCAGAAGTTTCCTGCTGTTTTAAGCCATCCCGTCAGCCAAGAACTAGGGGGAATTCCCTGCGGGGATTCCTGCTGCTGCTCTTTAGACAGAAAGAGCTGCTTCTCTGTAATGGAGACCCCCCACCCCGGCCTCCAAGCTGTTCTCCTAGTGCTCCTGCGAGGGCTGGGCTGGGCTGCTGAGAGAGACCCCACGGGAGGGCAAACCACCACTGAGCCACAGAGAATTTTAATTGCCTCCTTTCAAATCTCAGAGTCCGATTTCTTCCATCTAATGCAAGAGATGTGGCTGGTCCTGACCTCTCAGCATGCCAGGAAATCGACGGGCGTGAACTTCAGCTTCCGAACAGAGGCGCTTGGAGGGGACCTGACGTTTGGATTTCCTCCCAGCGCCCACGTTGCCTTCTGGAGACGGGTGTGAGGGCTGGACGTGGGACTAATCGCCCTGAACTCCAGAGGGCTGATCCCAGGTTTGATGCGGACACCACCCGACGGAGCAATTCTTACCTCTCGCCTGGGGGCTTCGGTTAACGTGGCAACGTACTCCGACGAGCTCGGCATGGATTTAGGGCTGTGATTCAACAAGAGAGGACAGTGATTGAATATCAGCCGGTCAACGGGATTAGAGCCTTAATAATGAGCCAATTCTGGAGCAGGGCAGGCACGTTCCTGCAGGGGCATTGGCTGGGATGCTGCAGGTGCGGCAGGCGAGGTGGCTGTTAGGCTGGAGCGAGGCATCTTCCACTCAGGTGACCTCCTGGGCCCGCAGGCTCCACACTGACACTCTTCAGCCCCCCTGCTTTCCAAGTGAATCCCACCCACACTCTGAAAGTGACCGGTCCCTACTGCCTTCCCAGGGAGCATGGGCCAGCAACAGGTGCCCAGGTGCAAGCGAGGCAGCTGCTCGGCCTGTCGGAGGAGGATGGTGAATGCTACATTCCCTTTGCGCGTCTCTGGTGCCTTTCACCCGAGGATCTCCAAGCGCTCCAGGAGGCCCCGCTGGGGGAAATGGAGGAATGAAGAGTGGAAGGGACTCGTCTGAGGTTGCTTTAGGTCAGTGGCTGAGCTGGGCTCTGGCTTTCCAGTCTTGCTGTAGCTAATGGACAACACGGCCTCCCAGAAATCTCTTGGAGAGAGGAACAAAGCTTCTGCTCGGACTTGGGCACTAACAGATTCCCTGGCATGCCACCGGTCGAGCCTGCTGCTGGACGCTGGCTGGGATCAACTCTGAGGCTGAAACGCTTTCTTGAGGGAAAGCACCAAGTTCAAACCACACCACATTCCACTGGGTGCATCCTGGAGACCCAGCACGAACGGAGGCCTCTGCACAACCCCCAAGTGAAAAGCTCCTCTCCCTTGGCAGGAGCTGCCCGCATACGCGGCTCTTTGCTGCACTTGGATTGTTTCCATCCCCCTGGGCCTGTCATTTTCTTTCTGGGCAGAGGGAGGCCGACTATTGTTCTGCCAGTCTCCTTTCAGAACCAATGCAGAGTCCAGTCTCGCTGGAGCGCGACTCTCGGCTGGCAGAGCAGGTTATATAATATCCCCGCTCCTCTGGGGCACAATGCTGGCTGGATGAACCAGCTGTGAAGTCAAGTCAGATCAGGAGCAAACCATCACCAGCATCCCTCCGTTAAAGGGGAAGAGAGCTCTCTTTTTCTTTAGGTCTCTCCATGGGTTGGATTCCCTCTGCTTATGTCTCTGGGTTTTCCTGCACGAGACCTCAAATTTGATTCTTTGGGGGGCCTTCTAACCATTTTTACAGGACAAGAACCACATGCCAAATAACAGAGGAGAAAGGGGATCAGACCAGGGCTAATTCGCCCTGATGCAACCTTACTGCTTTGGGTCTAACTTGTCCTAGCACCCTTAGGGCAACCTCCAGATCCAATCATCTAGGGGCTGCTGGAAGCACCTGGTGAAAGTGGATGATCTATACGGCAGTTTCTCTTGTATGGAAAGGAACTTCCATGCTTACAGAGGAGAGGAGAGATCACAGCGAACCATTTTAGCTGGTCAGTTTCAATTTGGGGTCAATTTTGGGGAGCACTGAACTCAGGGCTTGCAAGCGGAGCAGGAATCAATTCTCAGTTCTCTTGCTTTGATACTATTTTTATTAAAGGGACAACGGTGCTCAGAGCTGTACGAGCTGTAGGGAGACTCAGCCACTGCCCAGGAAGCTTGTGATGTAAATAGCATGTTTACAATTCAAGCCTACATCAGGCTTGTTAAGTTCCACTTGTCCTAGGGCCATGCCATTTTTGACATGTAAGTGACATTAAATTTCTCAGCAATTGCCACAGTGAAGGGTGGGCGAGCAGACTAAGGATTTTGGGGGCAATTTTGAAATCAGACCTGCCTATTTTACTGAAGTGGACTCTGAAATGTATTTTAAAAAGAAGCTTAATTCACCTTTGGACCGTGGAGAAAGATTTCAGTCACAACGCAGAGACGGAGCTGAAATGCTTCACGTTACAAACTTTCAATTGGAAGTGCATCCAAACCCCACTGCTACTTCCCACCCCAGCCTGGCTCACCACTCCTCCTAGCCACACTCATGTCACGGAAAGTCCAAGAAAGCAGCAGCTTGACACAGATCAGCCTTTAATGGGCCACGCCAACGTGACTCCATGCAGTGACGTTAAAGTTCCGCAGAGGAGGTAGACGACATTTCCCGAGAGCGCTGAAGATAGATCTTGAGCAGAAGGAGAAAAAAAAAACCCAGCAGGAACTGGACGGACTTGATGACATCTGCAATCTCGGGTAATCAGAGGTTGCAAGTCATCAGTCATGGCTGGCGTTAAGATGGCACACGCCTTCGATTTTCAGTGCAATGCAGCAGGCTCGTTCCATCTCCTAGGCCCGAGGTTAAGAGTTAATGTTCGCCAACCCTACCAACATGTGCTTAAGAGCGGCTGCTCTTAGCCCTCTGTTTTGCCCATCCCTTCACCAACCTGGCACTGCATACCCCTGGACTTCCCGATATCTGACGCTTGCTCAGCAAGCCAGGCTAGGAGGGAGCCCTACGCAAAGCTCTGGATGCACCCGAGCTGTCACAGTGTCCCGAGGGCAGAGCTGCTCATGTCCAGAGTCATGTTCTCACGCCAAGATCTTGTTTCAGACACTGCTAGCTCTTACCTGCTTGTCTGGGGAGGGGAGCGTACGTTGGGCTCATGCTGAAGAGGTACGTTTCAACACGCCCAGCAGCTTTCAGAAACAAGAACAATCCCTCTCCTGCTAACACACACTCCCAGCTGCTACACTTCTCCAGACACACATTCTCCACTCTCCACTGGGTCCGAGTGCAGAGAGCCCAGCCACAGGAATAACTACACCTGCCCCAACTCCCAACGAGAGGGGTAATAGGGAGGTGGCCCTGGTCCATTTCCAATACATCAGACCTGGTGGTTGCAACAAGCACTTGGTTCCTATGTAGCCCTGGGGGTTTACCCCCCCCCCCCCCGAGCGAACTCCTCTCCTGTTAACAGAGGCCGGAGCACGCAGCTGTTTTGGTTCTGTGCCAAACGAACAAAGGAAGCTTATTTGGGGAGTATGGAATTTAGCATGGCAGGGTTACACGCGTGACTTTAATCTCAAGGCAGAGAGGTTGGTAGCTTAGGTAAGTAACCCCACTGCAGCTATGAACACAAGAACCGAAGTCAGAATTTATCCTCTTCAGTTTGAAGAGTCAAATTCTAAAGGAAACTCATTGCACCAAACTTCCGGGTCAGCCTAACAGAGCCCAGCCGTAATCCGGCGGAGCCAGCTGCACCTGGCGAGGAGGGTGGGTACTCACCACTCCGGGAGCGGCTCGGGGAGGAGTGCTGGCTGTTTGGGGTGCTCACCGTGGGTCCCACGATCGCCGAGCTGAACTCCTTCTCCAGAGAGGAATCCCCACTACCTTCGGGAATAAGAAGCAGGGAACACAGATGAGATGTGGCTGCTCCTGCCAGCTTTAAGATCGGTTTCGGTCAGTGAACACCTCGCCCTCATTACCAAAGCAGCAGAGCCCTGGAAAGAGGCTCTGGCTGGACTGCAGACACCTCTAGACTGGTGTCAGAAGACAAACACTACAGTGTGCTGCTCACAGCAAGACAAACCCTTCCTTACCACGGACCTAGGTCCATTCCAGGTGCCATGCAAACTGGGTGCTACTTTGCAGTGAAGTGGTTAGTGGACAGACAAGCCCAGCACACTTGAAAGGATCCACACAGCTACGTGCCAGGACGACTGCCAGGCCGCAGTGGAAAGGTGGATCCCAGGTGTATTGGGCCCCTGGCTACGCAAGCGTTTGGGACGGCTCCCAAGGGAGCCCCTTTGCCAGAACAACATGGCAGCAGTCGGACGGGCTGAAGCTCTCCCAAGACACAGGTCTGTTTTCTGTAGCCCGACGGGGACTGAGCGCCAGCATGTGACGCATGCTGGTTTGCAATCACCAACTGGGGGTGGGCATTTCCCACAAGGTGGCTGTCAAAAAATATCAGCCCTGGGAGGCCAGGGGTTAATTCAATCCAGCAGGGCAGATTCAGCTCTTCACCCTCCTGTGATTAATGATGCACTGCACAGCTTCTTGCTTGGACAAACCCTTACCAGCTAAGAGCCCCCTGCCGCAAACAGACACGCAAGAACCTTTGGGGCAGCGCGCGTGTGCGGGTGCACAGGTGAACATCCCCTCCCCACTGCTGTTGCGTGCCCTGCACCCCAGAGGTGGCTGCATCTCAGTGGCGCGGCAGGAACAGAGTTGGCGAGGAGCTTTGGGATGAAGGCTGTAGCATTGTGCACTTTTAATGCAGATGGTAAAACTGTTTCCAGTAGCTGATCTGGGTAAACCCGAGTCCTGACACACACAGCGTCGAGCTCGCCCCGCTGTTTGACGGGCCAGAGGGAATGCTGCATCAGGAGGCCAAGCCGGCAATGGGCGTCATTTACCATAAATGCCCTGAAGTGATGTGGTGGGCTGCAAATCACTGCTCGGCACGGAGCCACCAGGCTGAGTTGGGACTCCTCGGCCAGCGTTCTGCCCTCTCCAGCCCACCTGGAGCAATATTTTAAGAGAGTTTCTGTTCCCCTGGGCTGGGGTGGTTGAGATCGCCCGGATCCTCTCCCCCATGCTTTGACTGGCTCAATAAGATGTTGCTGGCAAGTTTGAGTCATGCTAAGCCAACATGCATCGCCAACAGAAGCCACACGCCCCGGGTAATGGATATTAGCTCTGAATTAGGAGAGGTTAACGAGACAATTTCAGACAACCAAACCCAACACTGAGAAACCCAGTGATGCTGCAGGGGTCAGTCAGGGCGACTGAACATCCCCTAAGAGCTGGACCCAGCTTTGTCTCAGTCCCTGCCGGCAGCAGCTGGGCGTTACGGTTGGACTAGATGCATGGAGTGTATATTTGACAGCCGGAAAGCCTCTCGGAAAAGGCACGGGGGGTTGGGGGGGGCAGGGGCACCCTGATCTCTGTTAAAGGCACTTAGCACCTCTGAGTATAAACCATGCTCTGTTCCCACATCCCTGCCAGCGTTTGCCTTTTTCTCATTCTTCCATGGTCAGAAGCCTGTGGTAGCATTTCAAATGGTCAAGTGTTTCCCTATTCCCCCCCCCCCCACCCGCAATCGCTTAATCTCCATCTAAAGATATTTCTCCTGCACAGCATGTTAAAGACCCCGCACCCCCTGTCTCCTCCCCACCTCCGACGACACAGAAATGACGGAGTTCTTCCCCCAGCCCTCCCGTTTCACTTACATGATTCTACCTTGCTGAAGATACCCTGGAGTGTTCTCACAGCCAACTCCTTGGAAACAGCACTGAAATACAGGCTGTGTGTGCATGTCTGCATGGCAGTGGTAGGGTGAACTCAGCCACTCACCTTCCAGGAAGAACAGATTCCTGGAAGTGAGAGAAACGGCCGTCATTTTACAGGCAAGCGGCACAGTTAGCAGGAATTCAGGGCTGCGGCATCCCCTTTTGCAGAGACGCACACTCGCTCCTCCGGCTGCTCGGCGGGTGGGCGCACGTGTCCGAAAATAGCACAGCCAGCGAGAGGGCAAGGCTGGGCCATCCCTTTAACAAGCCAGCTAGGTGCTAACCCCCGAGCCCTGTCTCCATGGGGAATGGCTGCAGGGCACCCAGCACACCCAGCACTGTCCAAACGCAGGGAATACACCTCACACTGCAAAGCTACAGATCTGCCATCATGGCCCTTGCAAGCCACAGACACGAGATGCTACTGAGCAAAGCACCATGAGATACAACGGGGGTGAGGGTGGGGGGGACACTTACGCCAAACAAGCAGCAGCCACCCTCCAAGCACTCAGTTAATGACAGAACACTGGGGCAGCCCCTCCAGCTGTAGTAATGGGTTGGGAGAGGAGAGTGTCTTTAAATCTTAGTCATGGATTGAAGATGGGTGGGGAAACCCTGGCAAGCGACCTGTGTCCTGGGGAGCTCTGAGACAGCCGAGTGCCCCATCTTCCAAGAGGACTTTAACCCTTCCCTTCTACCCGGACGGGGAGTTCGTGCGAACTGCTCTGGATACGGCACCCGCACCTGTCAGAGAGGCCCAGGAACACACAATGGAACTAGCAGGTTTCCTTTCAATACACACAAAGAGAAGAACTGCAGCTTTCTCTCATTCCTTTGACCTACTTCGTGGAGGGACTAGTGTAGGGCTTCTGATCCTCTCTTCAGAGTTTTCGACTCGAATAACTCTTCCAGCTTTAAGACTTCAGGCAGCGTAAGGTAACACTCTTCACTAACTAAATGTGGGCACAAGTCTTGCACACAACAGAAAATAACAATGTGTTCGTCTATAGCACCTGTTGTCCAAAGTAATTAAACCTCACTAAGCCTCTGTATGCTATTATCCCCATTTCATAGGTGGGGAAACTGAGGCAAAAGAGACCAAAAGCAACTAGCTTCACCCAGACGAGTGATCTGACATACAAGTAAGCGGCAAAGTTGGGAACAGAACCCAGGAGTCCTTGCTCTCATGGCCCCAGCCTCATACACACATTTCTCTGCTTCCAGCAATCACCTCAGGCAAAAGACGAGGCAAACGGACAGTGTCAGTAGGCAGCAAGGATCCCAGTCTCAGAGAGCACATGTGTTTGATGGTAACAGAACAGCAAAGTTCTAATCACAGAGAATGGCTCTTACTTTCTTATTAAAAACCATGGAGAGAGTGTTCTCTCTCCACAATCCGAGGACTTGCTGCCTCAGGGAACTGATATGCCATACGTGTTGTTTACTGCCCCCGTGACTGAGTCATTACCAGAGCTGATCAAAAACTGTACTTTATTTTCCCAGAAAAAGTTCCCATTTTCTTAAAAACATTTTCAGGTTTTCAGTTTTCCAAGGAAAGCCTGAAAAACTGACAAAACCGGAAATTCCCTTTAATTACAGAGCCAGTTTTTGTGGAAGAGAGTTTTGACGCAAGTTTTGGTTCTGTTTTTTTTTTTTTTTCTTTTTGAACCTACTCAAGACCCGAATCAAATGACTGGGTGGCTCTTGGTCTGGTTCCTAGCGGAGAGGTAACCGTTGAGAACATCACCCGGATCCCCCTTGCAGACCATCTAAACTGTGAGGTCAAGGATCGAATGGGCCCTGGAGAGTGAATTCCCCCACCCCCCAAAGGGAGGCCTTCAGGGTAGGGCTTGGTCTATGCTGTAGCTGAGCACAAGATACTCGTTCTGGGGTTCAAGGACTTTGGTCTCCAGCACGATCCATCAAGCACTTTTCATTGGCACTAAATTCACTTTAAAAGACAGACTGAATATAAGGTTTGGGGTCTGACTTTGAGCAAGAGAAGCCAAGACACTTTCTGATGAAGCCACTGCTCCATGCTCCACTCACCACGTTGGGGGCTTGCCCTCTGGGCCAAATTTAGATGTGGTGTAAGCAGGTGCAACTCCATTGGCTTCCACTGGGCCTGACTTTTGCCCCCACCAATGTGGTATCAAAGCATCAGTAAGAATGGAAGGTGGAGCCCGATCCCCTGGCTATAGTTCACGTTTTCCCGGAGAAAGGTTTCCTGCTAGATATGCCGGTGTGTTTAGTGTCAGATCATCCTTGACCACACCCCTTTGCAGCCTGGGACGACAGGCCAGGATAAAGCAGCTTCTGAATTCCTTCGGTCACACGTCCCTCTTGCACCAGGTGGCTGCAGGGTGAGTGCAGAGAGCGTCCTTGACAAACAGTGAACACCGGCCCGGACAGCTTTGCCACCCCACAGGGAAGAGGAAAATTTGATTGTGTGACTGCAACTCATCTTCCCTCCTTGTTCATTCCCTTTGCTACTTTAGCCTTGACAAGCTGCCAGCAGCTGCTTGCAATTCGGAGTTCCCGCACCCTAAGCTCAAGCAGGATTCAAATTACATCAAGGGAGCTGCTCTCTTTTCATGTCAAGCATTCTTCCCGAACTCCAGCATCTCCATGGAGCTCAGGGGCAAACAGCAACCTGCTGCAAAGGCGGCGGGGAGGGGTGAGGCTCACCAGAAAATTCCCAAAGAAAAGGAAAGCAACAGCTTGCAAGACAATGCAACCCCCTGAGCAGAGTGCACCCAGGCATGGTCAAACTCGGCTGCTGCAAAGCAGGGAGATGCAGCTCTGCCGAGTGGGAAAATGAACTAACCAAGCAGAGCAGCCACTTCCAGCAAGCGCCCACCCTCGCTCGCTCCATACGAGCCACCAGCCTCTCCTCACGGAAGCGTTTCATGACTTAACAAGGGGGCATCCCGGCGGCCAGACCCCAGGGCTTTACGACGACCCACACCCCAAGCAGCAAAGCACTGCCAGAAACTAACGATCCAGCCACCAGCACCCGCCCGCCAGGGAGCAGAGGAAGCTTCTTTTCTTAAAAGCAAAACAAAAAACCGAACGAACAACTCAGGCTCGTTGGATTTGGTCAGTCAGAGTCTGATGCAAACAGACACTGTTCAAGTTTCCTTGCCCAGCTCCAGCAGTGCCCCCCAATGCTGGCCGGCGGCAGTACCCCCGTTTAACAGGCCTGGCTCTGCCCCAAAGCTCTATTCATGCACTTCACTTCCCACCTTCACTCCTGGGAGTCCAGGTCTTTTGGTCACTGCCCATGAGCTCCATCCGCCTATCACCTTAGCCTACAATCGGAATTCACGGAAGCCCCGTGCGTGGCCTGTGTTATGCAAGAGGTCAGACAGCTGACCTCAGTGCTCCATTCTGGCTTTGTCATTGATGAATCTACCCCAACCCTTATCCTAGCCCAAGGCTTTCCTTGAGCAGAGACTGAAGTTCAAACTGAAAGGAGATGAGGTGGACACACATCCACTAGAGAACTGCAGGGCCCCGCCAAGCTAGCATGCACGGCTCACCTACAAAGACTAGGCAGCAGGTTTCCAGCGGCAATCCTCTAGCCTCGGAAACCCCCTGGCACTCTTGAGCCCACGTCTGGAGATGTTCACAAGTCACTGAATGCCTGGCACCATCATTCTGACCCACGCTCTCCACCCACACCCAAAAGGGTAGGGTGACCAGATGTCCCAATTTTATAGGGACAGTCCTGATTTTTGGGTCTTTTTCTTATATAGGCTCCTATTACCCTCCACCCTCCGTCCCGATTTTTCACACTTGCTGACTGGTCGCCCTACGAAAGGGCCTTCATGTTCCCAACAGATCGTAACAATCAAACAACAACAAAGAGGTGAACTCACCCCACACACACACCTCACCCTCTCCCCGCGCAACATTTCATGGCTCCAAACCCAGCCTGAGCTCCAGATTTAATCTTAACGCTCTCTAACGAACAATAGTGCAGTGTTTGGCAGGGCAGATATTTCAGAGCCGCCATGGGGGTCTTAAATATCACATGTTTGCAAGTTTAGCATTGATTCATGTGCAGAAGAATGGAGTCTAACAGGAGAGAATAAAATATCCATCTATAAACATAAGCAGAGTATCAAACTCCTTCGACTATCTAGCATTGCAGATCAAGCCAGATGTCACTGGAAAGATACTTTTCCTTCTGTTTGCAGCGAGGGCCGAGATCTGACCTGTGGTCTGGAGGACCCGAGGTACTAACGATCACCAAACCAAGGAGCACATTATGACATTCAGAACTGCCCATTGGCAGTGAGTGGCAGCTGGCCTGACCAGCCCAGCATCCCCCAACTCACTATTGTTATAATCTGTGTCTGAGGTGCCATGTAATGTCATTGGAAAGCTCGTAACTTGCTAGTTATTAATATCAATGTGTCATGTAGGTGCAAGAAACTGGTGCAAAGTTATGGACAGAAACTGAAAGTATAGTTCTTAAAATATGTTTTCCAGTCAAACAGGAGTTACCCCACCCCACACAAAGGAATGTGGTTTCTCTACCGGGCAGTTACTTCCAAGGTACTTGGAAAGACAATGAGAATGCATTTACAGACAAAGCTATCAAGCTAACACACGGGAGGGGGTGGGGCAGGAGAGACAGCATGGTTACACCCCAGCGGGGAAGAGAAATTTTATCTGAGCTATAGAGATGATGGACAATCTAAGCATCAAATCATATGCAACTGAATCAACCGCCTGAATACAATATCAGGTCATTTATGAATGTCTGGAACACGCTGGAGATTAACGTCCTTGGGAAATGTCTGTATTAACGCTCTAGGAGGAATCATGAAGACACTAATAGTATGTTTTAAAACGTGTGGCTGAAGAAGAGAAGGAACAGCTCCCTCCCAGACAAGGAGGTAGGAGAGGCAGCTGTGTACCAGTCTCTAGGATCCTTCAACCCAAGGGCGCGGGGGTTGCAGTCTGTGGGAACTGGACTAGAGAGAAGGGGAAGGGGCCCCTAAGTTCTCTTTCACTTGGGGAGACGAGGGAAGCTAGCCTGTTGCTCTTCTGTGACGAGGTCCTGGCCTTGGTATGATCGGCCATTTTGAGTTATCTTGCTGGGAGCACGTGGTAAGGATTTTACCTTGATCCCAGACAGTAGCTTGGTAAGTGAAGTCTTAGCCATTGGAAGCATGTTTTGTTGTGTGTTACTTGGAATCCTTTCTACCTTTATTCCCTTGAACTCACTTCATTCGTGCTCTTTTGTTAATAAAATGGTTTATTTTTACTATAGACCAAGCCAGTGCTGTGTTGAACTGGCGGTGAGTATTAACTCCAGTTAAAGTGATGAGCTGGTGGGATGGGACTCTTCACAGGAGCAAATCAACCTTATTATTCCCCTGAGCTGGCTGGGAGAGGGCTGGACACGTCAAGGCATATGGTTTTGGGGAAACTCAGCACGGGGAGGGGGGGCGTTGGGGTCATCTCACTGGTTGTAACCCAGGCTGGTGGAAGCCAGAGTGGGGCTATATTCAGGCTGTTGAACCATGGCTGTCGAAGCAGACACTCTCAGGATGCGATTTGCACGCTTCTTGCTGACTGTGAGCGTCCCAGGCTGAGAACTCCAGTATCAAGGCCTTGAGAGGCACCCAGGGTTGCGTAGCAAGTGGTGACACAACCCCTCGCTGGCCTGGATTTGCACCCTGAACAGACTGGACCATCACACACAACTAACCAAGTGTATAAAATCTGGTACCATTAGGTTGATCTTGGCAAACTAAATTCTAACTCAGTTTCTAAAATGATCCTTCTTGACAGTGGACGTGTCTGTTGCTGAGAAGGGGAATGCCAACCACATGTGTTAGTACTTTTCAGGTATTAGTATTAACAAGATACACTAGATAATCTGAAAACAATCCATATCACCACCAGAGAGTATGCGCCTTACGGGAGAGCTGTGGAGCAAAGCAACACACCGGCATTAGACTCCAAGACAGGTAACTATTGAGCATCGGAAAATGGCCTTTTGAAATACAGCTATCCAAAATATCGGATAACAGCAAAACAGGTGACATACCAGATATGTAGGAGCGTCCATTGCAGTCTTCTATATCCATCTTTAAGGTACTTTGCTGAAAGAGAAAGCAGAGCTCTGTCAGCAAGTCTCTGGAAATGCAGGGCTGGAATCTCTTTCCAGACACAACCTCTTTAGTAGAAGGGCCCATCAACCTCTGACAGTGGATGAATTACCCAGCCCTGATTGATAAATGCCAGCTTGCAGCACTGACTTTGACACAGTGGAACAAGCTAAAACTTTGATTTGATCCCCACTTTGGAACTTAATGTGTATTGCCCCCTAAAGAGCTACTTTCTAGGCACCGAGAAACAACCTTCTATTGGAAAGCAAAACCTGCTTTTAAGCTGTAGCGATTATACAGCGGTCAATGCGAGGCAGGGTTGGCAGTTTGCAGTACATAGCATCCAACTAACAAGCAATGATTCCCAATAAACAACATGAATACAGTGCGTTTTCATCCGAGCCCCTGCCTTCAGCGCTCCACCATCACAGGGCTGCAGCAGTTACACGGGAGTCTCTTTGTCAAATGACATTAGTTCTTAAAAGTCAGACTTGTAATACTGGGAGTGCTGTAAGACGGGGGGAAAAGCAGCTGTCAATTCTCCTGGAGCATCTGACAAAGCAGGACCTGATTCAAACTTCACTGGTCCAGAAGGACGAGCGCCCACAGGTCGTTGCTAATTAATTTGAAACCTCAAGCGGCGAGGTATGATAGCAGTTGTACATACAATTCATTTAATCAACCAGACTCTTTTCTGCGATGCCCCATTTCAACAGGGGACTTCTCTACTGAAAACTGATGCTGGACTATATGGGGTGCCAGCAGGTACCTGACGTCTGGAGTGGGAGAAGTGTTTAACTGAAACATTCTGCTTCATTTTATCAATGAAAAAGGATGCATCTTTGGGCAATGAGATTGAAAACTCGCACCCAGTGTGCCGCTGAGCAGTCTGGCAACAACCATTCCAAAGATCACGCTAGAATAAAAGCAAATCTGCCTTCTATTTGGCTACTCGGTGCCCTGCAGAGATAATGAACATTGTATACATCCAAATGGCTTTTTGTCAATTACATTTGTTGTTTAAAAAACAAAATGAGGACAGCCTCACAAAGCACAAGTTTGGCTGTTTAGAATTCAGGCTGTAATTGGCAGTTGGTACGTTCAGAAATGAGGAGAATTTGCTGCAGAGAACAATTAAAAGTGATCATTTGCCGCGATGAATTGTCTCCTTGAGAAGGAAAATAAATGCCATTTGCAAAATGTGAACACAAAGGCCAAAAAACCAATAGAATTAACTTTTTTCCTCCCTTTTTTAATGATCAAATGTTACTTAAAGCCAGTGCAAACTGCTTTAAAAAAAAAAAAAAGGTCAGAGAAATAATCCGAGTTACCCCCCTTCTGATAATTCCCATTTTAGAGAGGATTTTTTTTTAAGCCAAAGGAACTCAAATAAATGGTGTTAATGTTACAATTTTATGAGCAAACTGGGGGCAGCGTAGAGGAGATCAGTACAGAGATGGATGAGGCAGCCAGGATGGCTTAGTGGCTTGAGCAATTGACTGGGACTCACGAAAGCTGGGGTTTAATCCCAGCTTCGCCCCGGCCTCCAGGGGGACCTTAGCCAGGTCACTCTGTATCTCCTCTGCAAAGCAGGGACAAGGTTACTGACCTCCTTTGTAAAGCATGTTCAGATCCCTGGATGAAAAGCAGAACGTATTTGTTTCGTTACTAATCACTTTCTATTAACCCACCAGATCTAATTACTCGTTTTTAAATAAATAAAGTTTAGGTCTTGACAACCCCCACGGAGTTGAAAAGCACCCTTCAAAACAAGCTGGCTTTGACAACACGGAGCCTTTCGCTCCTGGGTCTCCAGTTTACAGCCAGGCTAGGTCGGCAGTGGTGGTTTCCGTCGGACAGCTATTCGTCAGCCTTTGTCCCGTGAGTTGGTGGGTCTCCGCTCAGTTTCCAGTAACGCAAGTATCCCCGGTACAAATACTAAAATGGGCTCTGCTGCTGGTAATTGCAGCAGAAACTGCCCTCTCAGCCCTAAAGGTGGTATGGAATCTCCAGAACGAAGACAAACCTTGATGGTGGGAGTGTGGGGGAGTTTGTGAGGCTGCTTGCTCCTATTTCGTAGATAAACAAGAGGACTCGGTCCCGATGCATCACTAACATTTTCACAGTTAATCACACTAAATAAACTGACCCCTCCACCCCCCCGAAAAAAGCAGAGAGCCAACCTTATTTTATTGTCCTCCCAGTTTTAAAACAACTATAGACAACGGGCCCTTGCTCTATCTGCTACTCAAAACGCTGGATTTGCTGGTTATTCAGTTCCAGTTCCAAGGGCTGAATTACACTGGAAACGCTTCCTACCCACAGTGGCAATTAACTTTACGAGATGAAAATAATTTAGGTTGAAATATATATTTCAAGGCCAGGTTATACGGTAACTGTGCCTCCTGCCGTTTTATTTTTGTTGAATCCATAATTTTGCTGTTTAATGTTATGCACACACACTTGGGGATTCGCCTGGCTCCATACGAAGGGCACACAACACGCCAATACAAGTCATTTTTAGTTAGTTCACTCTCCCGCCCCTTTCCCTGGACTCTGCAGAAGCCATTGAAAACACTCAATTAAAAAAGACCCACAAGAAAATGCAAAGGGATTATCCTAAAATCTTTGGAAAGACGAGTGTTTATTGATGTTCAAAAGTGGATTATTTGGTCAGAAGTGGGTCCATTTCTCAGGTTTCCCCAATTTATGTTTAATAAAGCAGGTGCCCCTTTCAAATCACCTTCTCTCGACACCAACTTGAACTAACACTGCCCCATCTATCGCCATAAGACCCTTGTTAATTACAAAGCAGAGTTTGCTTTGGCTCTGTAACGCCAGACTCAGGACAAGCCGAACCAGACTCACTTTTGCAGCCAGCATGTTCGTTGCTTTTCCACCGACTTGGTGCTCACCAGATCATCATCAGCTGAACACACAAGCAGTGCAGGCTTCCCTGTATGCCCCCAATATGCCTCAGCCCCATCCTAGAGGGAGCTCTGGGCCCCATTCAAACCTTGGCCTCTTGGCCACGGCGAAGAACAATTTCAATTTTTATTTTCAACTGTGCACAGGGGCTGGCAAGGAACAGGACCGAGATCGAGTAATTTCACACACGCTAAGTAATCGGCTAGTAATGCCAAGAGCGCCGCCGAGCCGGAGGCCCAGTTCCGCAGCCATTACTCCTTATTCACACCAGCAGCCCCATTCGAGTCAAGAAGTCTGTGCCCAACATCAAGGAAGCGAGGCTCAGACGCCAGCTCTGTATTTTAAAAGGGGAGAAGACAGCAGTTGGCCAAGCCAGGTGCCGGCCAGCAGGAATTTTTACTTTGGAAGACTGGCTACATCTGGTGAATAAGGCACTACTCATCTAAGCCCACTAGCAATGACTGGCCTTAAGGACCCTCAGCTGAACAAACAGTTGTGTTGGTATTTTTTTCTGAGACATTTTTACAAACACACACACACTCAACATCTGCACTGATCAGACCCTAGACCTCAAAGTCAGCAATGCCAGGTGACTGAAAACAATCCCTGGTTTAAAGAAACGGATTGCTTCAAAGGATGAATTTTACATTTTGGTGACATGCGCTGGGTCTGGAAGGAATTTGATTATAAAGGAAGATCAAATGGTTACGTTCTCAGGTTTGCTCTAAATTGCCAGTTAGCAACTGCTTGATAGGAGTGTGCTTGTATTTGCAACACTACCTTTGTCTCAAAGCCTTTTACAAATGCTGAATGATCAGCCCCTATGAAATACAGCTGCCTCCTGAATGGTCTGCACAATCGAAAGGGAAGGGGATATTTAGATCACTGGAGGATCCCCTATTCTTAAGAAAAGTGTCCCATGGGATCTTTGGTGCCCACACAGAAGAGACGTGACCCTCCTTGGTTTATAAGGTCTTTTGTGAAAGATCCAGAGCAAAATGCACAAAATCGTTTATCTCCTTGGAGAGGGTAGAGACCATGCTCCTGGAGATCTGACCCTGCAGCTACAGGGACATGAAACGTGTCAAACTTCGCCCATTGAGCCATCCCATCTCACACTGCTACTGTGGCAGAGAGCAGGCCAATACCTACCCTTTCCTCCTAGCTTTCAGACATGAGCGTGTTAGAGCATTAGGAACTTCAATGCACTAAAATTAGAGCAGAGTGGCTTTAGAACTGCTTGAAGTTCTCATCTTCTCTGAAATAAGGACTTTTCCCCTAGTGACAAGACTCAGGGGGGAAAAAACCTCAGAAATAGCCCAATTAAAAGCAACATTTACAAACGGCATCACAGTGAGATTGGAAATGTCCTTTGCACTGAGAGGGGCTTTGAGAAAAGCTAGGACTGGACTGCCTTATGGAGGGGGGAAAAGGGCTGCCTCACTGTGTATTTAGTCATTTGGATTATGAAAGAATTCTAGAGATAGAAAAGTCGTTAGGTCACACCTCGTCCATCCGTCCCCAGACTCCCGTCTAATTCCAAGCATCTCAAACCATGAGGATTCCATCAGTCCCTTGGGACGCAATTCTGCAGTCCTATCGTTCTCACTGGAAGACAGCCTAAATTTTTCTTCTCTTAATTTCATCCCATTACTCTGTTTATACCTTAAGTACTGTGAAATAGTGCTCTGCATTTTAAATATCCCAACGTCAGCCGTGGTACACTTTTCAGATTCCTGATGCCGTAATTGCAAGAGCGAGAACACTAAATTCCAACCAAATTATACTGAGGCATCTGCATTATTACAAGTAGGATCACAATGAACATTAACCCCTAATGAGAAGAAGCCTGCCTTCTGCAGAAAGCTCCAGATCCTACAACAGGTTTATGGAAAGCCTGGCCACGATGATTAAAATTCTTCAGATCCTCACGAGAGCCCAACACTCCAAGATGATCTGCATGTGTATCGTCTCCCTAGAGAGAACGTACGTTTATTTTTGTGCTCGCCATGATTCACTGTTTAAGATGCACAAATTGGACTCTTCGTGCCATTCAAGCTGTGAGCTGGGATAAACAGGAGCCTCCCTAGGGAACGGTTCAAATGAACACCCTCACATTTTAATGGCATGAAAACAATTAACCGACAAAAGCAACGCAACAGATCGCAGGGAGCGATGAAAACGTCCAGCTTCAGTGAATCCACTAATCAAGGCAAAAGCAACAGCTTGTGCTTTTCAACTCAGAAGCAAACTTGCCACAGCCAGCTTCCGAGCTGTGCATTTATTTTTCCCTCCACTCAGGGTGCAAAGAAAACAAGATACTCACAGGGTTGATGGTGCTAAAACGTACTCGCTTCATCCTCTCCTTGAAGGAGACGGACCTTGTCTAGAGTGAGACTCTCTCAGTGACCTTTAGGGTTAGCATGCCTCCACTTACTGTGCTGAAAGAGCTGGGGAACTGCGTGCTAAGTGAGTGAGTTCAGGGCCCCCATTCTGCACAGGGGGTGGAGGGCTAAGGTGATATGTCAAGATGTATACTTAGCTTCCAATCAGTTAGAGTGGGATGTGACCTTAAAATGGCCCTATTAATACTGAAAGATCCCAAATTAAACAGGTGGCATCAAACCAATAATTGCTGTTAGAACTGACTTCATCCTACCGCAAATTGCAGCTACAATCCATCTTTTCTCTCCTGCCTAGAATCTCTGAATTTCTCTGCCCCCTCTTCAGCTGTTATTGAACTTTGTTCGGGGATAAGAAATACAATATCAAATAAAGCTGTAATGCAAAAAGAGCCAGGAGGGCCATGCTTTAAAAAAGCAAGAGAATAAACTTTCAAACAATAGCCTGGAACATACACTGGATAAAATATTCTGATTTTTCAGTCAAACCCACGGAGGGTCTGCACCTGATGGAATATGTCTGAGAACTTACGTACTTTCCTTCACAGACAAGAGGGAAGACACTAACACTGAACACTTTTTGTTCAGGAAAAAGGAAACATACAAATCAAAACACCTTCAAGCCAAACTGCATTCATCAAACAGAAAGCTGCATTTCTCCTCCCCTGTTACAAACAGTCCCTAGACAAAGCCCCCTTCCAATAAGGACATTTTAAACTTAATTGTTATTTTACCATTAATCCAAACTGCATGGCAGTAGTGAGGTTTCAAAGCTGCTTTTAAATCCGTGTGGCTAATAACTGTCCAATAGGTTTTCTGAATTAAGAACATAAAAAGGGCCATACTGGGTCAGACCAATGGTCCATCTAGCCCAGCATCCTGTCTTCTGGCAGCAGCCGCTGCCAGATGTGTTAGAGGGAATTAACAGAACAGGGCAATTTATTGAGTGATTCATCATCCCGTTGTTCAGTCCCAGCTTCTGGCAGTCAGAGGTATAGCGACACCCAGAACATGGGGTTGCGTCCCCAACTATCTTGGGAAATAGCCATTGATGGACCTCTCCTCCATGAACTTATCTAATTCTTTTTTGAACCCAGTCACACTTCTGGCCTTCACAACATCCCCTGGCAAGGAGTTCCACAGGTTGACTGTGCGTTCTGTGAAGTAGTACTTCCTTATATTTGTTTTAAACTTGCTGCCTATTCATTTCAGCAGGTGACCCCTGGTTTTTCTGTTAGGTGTAGGACGTAACTAACACTTCCTTATCCACTTTTACCACACCATGCTTTTACAGACCTCTATCATATCCCTCCACAGTCATCTCTTTTCCAAGCTGAACAGTCCCAGTCTTTTTAATATCTCCTCCGATAGTGGCTGTTCCATACCCTTTATCACTTTTGTTGTCTTCTCTGTACTTTTTCCAATTCTAACATGCCTTTTTTGAGATGGAGCGGCCAGCACTGCAGGCAGTGTTCAAGGGGTGGGCGTACCATGGGTTTATATAATGGCATTATGATCTTTTCTGTCTTCTTATCTATCCTGTTCCTTACATTGTTCGCTTTTTGAACTGCCACTGCACACTGAGCAGATGTTTTCAGAGCACTATCCATGACTCCAACCTCTTTTTCGTGAGTGGAAACAGCTAATTAAGACACCATTATCTTGTATATATACTTAGGATTATGTTTTCCAATGTGCATTATTTTCCATTTATCAACGTTGAATTTAATCTGCCATTTTCTTGTCTAGTCACCCAGTTTTGGGAGATCCCTTTGTAGGCAGCTTTAGACTTAACTATCTTGAGTAGTTTTGTACCGTCTGCAAACTTTGCCACCTCACTGTTCACCCCCTTTTCCAAATCATTTATGAATATGTTGACCAGCACTGGTTCTAGTACAGATCTTTGGGGAACCCCACTATTTACCTCTCTCCACTGTGAAAACTGATAATTTATTCCTATCCCTTGTTTTCTATCTTTTAACCAGTTATTGATCCACGAGAGGACCTTCCCTCTTATCCCACAACTGCTCACTTTGTTTAAGAGCCTTTGGTGAGGGACCTTGGCAACGAACGGGGAAAGACCAAGTACACTATACCCACTCAATCAACATGTTTGTTGACCCCCTCCAAGAATTCTAATAGATTAGTGAGGCATGATTTCCCTTCACAAAAGCCATGCTGACTCTTCCTCAACAAATCGGCTTACTGGTATATAATTGTCAGGATTGCCTCTGGAGCCTTTTTTAAATATTGGTGTTATATTAGCTGTCTTCCAATCCTCTGGTACAGAGGCCAATTTAAGCTATAGGTTACATACCACAGTTAGTAGTTCTGCAATTTCATATCTGAGTTCCTTCAGAACTCTTGGGTGAATTCCGTTTGGTCCTGGTGACCTATTACTGTTTATCAGTTTGTTCCAAAACCTCCTCTACTGACACCTCAATCTGGGACAGGTCCTCAGATCTGTCATTCTAAAAATGACGACTCAGGTGTGAGGATCTCACTCACATCCTCTGCAGTGAAGACAGATGCAAAGAATTCATTTAGTTTCTCCACAATGGCCTTGTCTTCCTTGAATGCTCCTTTAGCAACTCGATCGTCCAGAGACCCCACTGTTTGGCAGGCTTCCTGCTTCCGATGTACTTAAAAAAAATCACCGTTAGTTTTTGTGTCTTTTGCTAACTGCTCTTCAGATTCCTTTTTGGTCTCCCTAATTATACTTTTACATTGGATATGCCAGAGTTTATGCTCTTGTTCTAATTTTACTTTCTTTTTGCAATAGTAATTTGGTTTATTTTCTCCATCACCAATAAATGTTTTATATTAAGAATCAGCCATAAAAACTGAAAGCTAAGCAATTAAGAAGAGGAAGATTTGTTGAGGTTTATTTTTCAGCCAGACTTATTCCAAACATTGTTTTTCTAAGTGTCTATTTAACTCCAACATCTGATGCACTCTTGGGAGAAAAGCTGTGTGTGAAAGACTCAAACTGGTACTTCAACTGAGTGCTGAGAAAGTTCCCACAACAATTTTCTAGTCCTCCAGGAAACTTCCATTAAAAACAAGACAGACAAGACTTGATATTGCCAATGGTCAAAAAACCAAGCAAAACCTTTACATTTTATCATGACATGGAAGCAATAAACAAATAAAATACAATTAAAAAATGACAAACTTTTTATTCCTTTGCGGGTCAGCTTTATATTACTAAAGTTTCTTCAGGAACTTGGTTTCATAAGGAAGCATTGTCAGAACTTTGAAATACATCCTACAACACAAGACATCAGCGAGATGGCATAGTCTAGCAGGCCGAGCATCAGGTTTGGCAATCAAGAACTTCAGAGTTCCACGCCCAACCACCACTGATACAGGCAAGTAAATTTCATCTCCTGTGTTTCAGTTTCCCCATCTGTAAAATACAGGTGAAGATACTCATCTCACAACTGATGTTATTAGGATTAGCTAATGTTTGTACTGCACTTTGAGATATAAAGCCAAATGCCAGGAACTGAGATAACAATGATCAGTAGACAAGCAAGTGCTTAATAAGCGGCATCACTTCAAAGATTTGCAGAACCTCTCTCTGCTTGGACTGTTCTATGGTGGTTTTACCAAGTAGAAGAATGCTTTGAAAACTGAAGACAATTTCTTTTACTAGGGTGATGGGATATAATTGAAATATTTTCAGTCCAGATATGAAGCTAATCAAGAACAGCCAAAGACATTCCCAATCCTGAAAACATGCCCATGGAAATCAATACCACTGCAACATAGGCTGCACCTTTCTCCTTCCAACCCAGGGCTGTCCAGGAAGAATACAGGGAGGCCTCACAAGCTGACTGCAGTGTCAGTTCAACAAGTGGATCATTCAAATGTCACAAAGCAAACTCTTCAGAACATCTTCATTCGTCTAATGACTTGGTCAGCCACGGAGTCATTGACAGAGGATAAACTTACCCAAGAGGCTGTGCACCTTTGCAGCTCCAACCAAAGTACTAATGGTGGGAGTGCTAACGCACACGGAGTCCAGAAGAGGACTATGGTCTGAGGCAGCATGGCCTAGGAGGACAGAGCACTGGACTGGTACTCAGGAGAGCTGAGTTCTATTCCCAGCTCCACCACTGGGCCAGTCACCCTAACTCTGTGCCTCAGTTTCCCCATCCTACAGATAATGATACTGACCTCCTTGGTAAAGCCCTTTGGAACTTATGGATGAGAAGCCCCTACATAAGTTCTGGGTATTATTATTATTTATACAAGCAACACACCACCAATTGAACTCCAACTGTGGGACGTGTGAAGGAACAGATTTAGGGCAGACGCAGCCATAATTAGCATCTCTGCTAGGGTAAGAATTAATAAGAGCCATAAACGCCCCTGTATTTTCTTTTTCTAACCCATTGTTTCCATCACCAGCAGTTTATTTTCCAGCATGAGGACTTTTTTCCACCTTTGCTACAGACAGACGTTCATCGGATGAACCGGCTTTTTTTGACATTTGGGTCATTGGAAGCATTTCAAAAATAAGCTCAGCGCAAAGAATTTAAAAAAAAAAAGTTTGTTTTTAATCAAACTGCCAATGCTTTAAATGCCAAGGAAGCTGCTTTCAGAGCTCCGAGTGGCGTACCCATGCACTGCTGCGACGAGCTGCAGTTATCTGGCAGGGCAGAACTAGAGAACACCCTTTGCAGCTGAGTGATTGTGACAAATTAGCAAGTAAATAGACCAAATCAAAACAAAGAGCTAGCGCATCACGATGTTGTCTTTGTCCGTTAATATTATCCATTGCAGTTGAGTTTACTGATCTATTACAAAGCATTAAAAAATTAAAACAACCTGAAGTGTAACTGGAAAAATAAATTCAGTGTAATACTAGACCGAAAGGTCTTTCTCCCATTCCTAAAGCAGAAACTTGAACAGGCTGCAGCGTAACACTTTAATATTACGTTAAATTTGCCCAGTAACACCTCATTAGACACACGCTTCAGAATAAGCACCCAAGAAAATCGGTCGTCCCTTCCCAATTCAGAAATGATGCCCAGGTAGACGTCTACACGCTTCAGAATAAGGACCCAAGAAAATCGGTCGTCCCTTCCCAATTCAGAAATGATGCCCAGGTAGACGTCTACCTGGGCATCATTTCTGAATTGGGAAGGGACGACCGATTTTCTTGGGTGCTTATTCTGAAGCGTGTGTCTAATGAGGTGTTACTGGGCAAATTTAACGTAATATTAAAGTGTTACGCTGCAGCCTGTTCAAGTTTCTGCTTTAGGAATGGGAGAAAGAAACGTGATATAGAAATAAATCTAACTCACCCACTCGAGAGAAGATGACTACGTAAGAATGGCCATTCTGGGTCAGACCAGTGGTCCATCTAGCCGAGTCTCTTGTCTTCCAAAAGTGGACTGCCAGAAGTTTGAGGGAATGAACAGAACAGGGCAATTTCAAGTGATCCACCCCCACATCCAGTCCCAGCTTCTAGCAGTCAGTGGTTCAAGGATATCTGGAGCATGGGATGTGTCCCTGGCTCTCGTGGCTAATAGCCATTGATGGACCTGTCCTCCAGGAACTGATCTAATTTTTTTTTAACCCACTGACACTTTTGGCCCTCAACACCCTATGGCAATGAGCTCCACACTTCGGTTGTGCGTGTGTGAAGCAGAACTTCCTTTTGTTTGTTTTAAACCTGCTGCCTATTCATTTCATGAGGTGAGCCCTAATCCTTGTGTGATGCGAAGGGGTAAACAACACTTCCTTATTCACTTTCTCTGCCATTTGTGATTTTATAGACCTTGGTCATACCCCCCGTTAGCCATCTCTTTTCTAAGAGAAACACTCCCAGCCTTTTTCATCTTTCCTCAGATGGAAGCTGTCCTATACCCTTAATCATTTTCAATGCCCTTCTCTGCCCCTTTTCCAATTCTAATGTATCTTTTTGAGATGAAGCGACCAGAACTGCACACAGTATTCCAGGTGTGGCCATACAATAGATTTATAATAGTGACATTCTGATATTTTCTGTCTTATTATCTATCCCGTTCCTAGTGGTTCCTAACATTGGTAGCTCTTTGCTCAATGTGCAGCCGCAGTCCAGATGTTTTCAGGGAACTACCAATGATGACTCGAAGATCTCTTTTGTGAGCCTAACCAGGTGCGGCGCTAGGCATTTTGCCGCTCCAAGCACGGCAGGCAGGCTGCCTTTGGCAGCTTGCCTGCGGAGGGTCCGCTGGTCCCACGGCTTCGGAGGACCTCCCGCAGGCATCCTCTGAAGCCGCGGGACCAGCGGACCCTCCGCAGGCAAGCCGCCGAAGGCAGCCTGCCTGCCGCCCTCGCGGCGCCGGCAGAGCGCCCCCCGCGGCTTGCCGCCCCAAGCACACGCTTGGCGTGCTGGGGCCTGGAGCCGTCCCTGAGCATAACAGCTAGTTGAGAGTCCATCATTTTGTATGTATAGTTGGAATTACACACACCCCGGTGCATTACTTTGCACTTATCATTGAATTTCATCGGCCAGTCACCCAGTTTAGTGAGATCCTTTTGTAGTAGGGACTTATCCTAATAAACAGGTCCCCTTTACTGCTCTGGTCAAGTCATCATCACCACCATTTTATTACACTTAGCAGCATCCTAAGCTATAAGGATAAGTTGGATATTTTTCCCTCTAAGAACATCAGTGGACAAGCACACTTAACACCAAGCTGCTCTTAAATAACTTCCATGCCAGAGTCCCCTATTCCAAAGGCTGCCTAAATAGGAGTAAAAATTCTGTCCTTTCTATAAAGATAATGCTTGAAAATCAGGGTGTGAGGTTGCCAGGGATATGATAAACCACTTTAGAGCTCTAAATCCATTTCCTCTGGGCAACACCCAAAATTAGGTCCAACCGAGTGACTTTCTATAAAATATGAACTGTTACAAGAACTATACTTGACTGAAGCAAAGGTGCTTTTTTTTTTTTTTTTTAGGATTATATCATTGGAAAGAGTCTCCCAGAAATGAAACTTTCTAATAATGCTAATAGGAGGCCTGTGTGTAAATTTCCCATGCAGCAATCTACTTTTTATTTAAAGGCCATTGACGGAAGCGTAATAAAACAGTAAGTTCAACTACTGCTCTTAGCCATTAAGATTAAAAAAACTTTTAAAACAAAGTTTGAACTGAAAGCGTAAAAAGAAGGACTGTCTCCTACCGTGTTTTTGTACAGCATCTGGATCCTTGTTGAGTTCTCTGGGCACTACCACAATTTGAACAAATAATAACCATAATCATGGGCTGCTATGCTGAAAACTACAAGAGGTAGCATGAAATGCAAGAAGGTTCTTTTCTTTCTAAGGGAATGAAGGAAAACCCGACCTCCTCAGCATTTGCCTAGACGGATTCACAGACAAATGGAAAGTCAGTCCCACTCCCACCCACCACCCTCGAGTGACAGCGACCTTTACAAATCAAGGCGTACTGCACTTTTGAACACCAATATTTTGAGATCCAACATGAGGCAGTATAGAAACACAATGTACTTGACTAACATTAACTGTACCGATGCCAGATGCACACAAGCTTTCAGCTGAACTGATCCACTGCAAACAGAATAAATAATCCTCACGCGCTCCCCCCCCACCACCACCATTGGCATTTTCTACCTCTTCCTCCTTTGGTGACCTCAGATAACCCCATCTTCATCTCACAGGATGGGAGACCAAAACCTAATATCTGCGATCCTATAAGTCCGTTACCAGCGTACAAGCTGCTGCTGTATAAATTCCCCAAAGGAATTAAAGCTTTTGGGGAATCAAGTTAACTACTAGGCCAAACTGCCTCCCACTCTAAACAGTGACACTTTCACTAGGTCTCCCAGCTCAGCCTTTGCAAGCTGAGGGGCATGACTAGCTCATTATCCCGTCTGCGCTGGGTCTCTCGCTACATGCACAAGACAAGTTCTAAGTGAGGACAAAACTTGCCCTGCTTCTCCCGATACCTCTGCAGCATTGATCAACAACTCAGCAATGACCGTGCCCTGGTCTTCACCAAGCAAAAAGGAGAGTGATCGTACCATGCGCTAGCTAACATGAGGTGAAATCCTAGGGAAGTGTCCAAGCATGTACCTCAACCTGCTAACACACATGAAAACTACATACTGCCTTGTCTTTAGGATTTGAACATGTGGTAAGAACACACCTTGATTGCTAGTCTGAGCACACCCCAAAGCTCTGCCTAGATAACACCTCTGTATGCCAAACTTACTGTTTCCGGGGAGCAGCCTCAGTGCATGAGGAATGGACTGTTCCCTGCACTAACCCAGCACCGCTTAGCTGAGGACCTGGAGACACTTTACAAATATTATGATTCAAACGTTACATTTTCTTAACCTTCCTCAAGAGATTACCCCAAACTTACTACTAGGGAAACTGAGGCACGGGGACATTATATGACTTGCCAAAGGGCACACACTGAGTCAGTGGCAGGGCTAGGAACATATCATGGGACTCCTGCCCTGTGCTTTGGTCACAAGACCATCCCTCCCTCGGGGGGGGGGGGGCAGCTGAACCACAGATAAGAAATATTATTTCTTCTAGCGTGCAGGTCCCAGGACAGGCCATTTCTGAGCCTGGTAAGCTCACTCGAGAGTTCAGATTCAGCATCAGGAGCCACAGAACCAGACAGAGGAGTCCATAGCCGAGGCAGCTACGTTTATCCTCAAGCTGCCAACAACAGCTTGTGGTCCAAGAACATCTCGCCGCAAGGCTGCTGCTGCTGAGTCTTCATGCGCCTTACCCCTGCCATGCTAGGAAATTTGGATCCTTCTTCCTTAAGTCTCTACGGCCCCTATCTATGCTGAGATACTGCATGTGGATAGAAAAGACTTAATCCAGCCCTCCTCTGCGATTGCTGGAGAACCCAAGCCTAGCCTCTGTGGAACTGCACATGGACAACCAGGGCTGATGAGGGGCAATTGTACTGGGGCCCTGAGCTCAGGGTCGCCCCCCAAAACATCTGTCACTGCTGCATAAATAAAGTGAAATGGGAGTGGGTGGGGCCCTAGTGAACATGTCATACCGGGCCCGCAAATGTCTCAACGGCGCCTGTGGACAATGCCTTGGCCCAGTGAGGAATGCTTTTGTGTGCTGTAGTGAGGCAACACTCCTCATGTGGGAGGGAAGTTTAGATTTTGCTTGGATCTAGTTGGCTTCAGTTATGAGGCGAACAACATACATCAGTGGTCGGGTACCATCCAGCAGATGGCACTCTGCACAATACATCCTCCTCCTCCTCAGGTACCGAACATCAGGTGATAAAGAAAGGATGGTCCACTGGCTAGATCTGTACAGCGCCGAGCACAACGGAGCCTGGTCCATGACTAGGACTCCTCCGCACTATGGTAATACAAATAAAGTAATCACAGCTGCTAGCCTGGGGCATGGGTGTTCAATTCCCTGCTCCACCACTGACTTCTCGAATGACCTTGCTCAAGTCACTTCGCCTCTTGCGGCTCTGCTCCCCACCTGTAAAATGAGGATAGCAGCACTTCCCCCCTTCAGAGGGGTCTGACGCAGGTAAAGACGTTCAAGATTATGAGTAAATCTTCCAAATACCCCAACAAATGGAACTGTTAGTGCAGAGATAAAGCTGAGCAAGGAAATCATCATCTAAGCCAGACACCAACCTGACAGTTTCACACTTCTCAGATGAAAAGTGCTAAGTATTATCCAACAGCAGCCTTAACCCCGCCACCATGTGCACCATCACACCAGCTGTAGGTAATACAACGTGCACACGGCTGCATCTGCCAGGCTAGGGAAAGGCAACCGAAAAGAAATTCCTCCAAGAACGTAAGATGATCAGACAAATCAACCTACAAGACACTGGATTGAAGCAGAGAAGCAAAGCAATTTTATGGAAATCCAACAAGATTCACTGTCCCTGAAGGACTAGAAATAAGAAACTTTAGTTGCATTTCTAAAAACGTGAAACCCTTCACTCTTCTCACACCCCCACAGGGTGCCTGGTACCACCAAGTGCCAACAAAACAGTCAGGTTAAGTTTATGTTTTCTTATAGAGGAATATCATGACGAACTACAGCACCATTCGAGAGCTGGGAGCGGCCAAAGTAAAGGGAGAAGGGTAACGGGCTGGAAGTGGGGGTGGGGCGGGGATGTCAGCGAGTGTTTCTTTCCTCTTTTCCAAAAGTAACTACAAGGAAAACCCTAGGAGGCGAGGATTTCTTGTGGATTCGTTAGTCAGGTGGCTGTGGAGGGGAGGGAAGGGTGTACCTGCCCCCACCCCAGTTCCCCAACGCTACCAAGCCTGCCGGGCAGTATATGGAGAGGAACCGAGAAGGGAAAATAGAAGGACCCAGGTACGGCCCCAGTCTGTCCCCTCTCACGCCAGCGCCCCACCCCGTCAAACATGAAGAAAAGGGGCTTCATAAAGGAAGTCTGGGACTGCTGAGCAACGGGGAAACACTCCCCAGTTCTCCCCCCATTCCCAATAGGTCCCCTATCAGCCCTCCGGCCTCAGCCAGCTGCACCCCATTACCCCGGCCCCCCCCACCTCCCTTACCCCCCTCCCCACTGCTGGGCAGCCGCCCCTCCCCCCTCCCACAGACACCCCCCAGCCCCCCTCTATCCCCTCCCCCGCCATCTCCCCCAGCCCCCCCCCAACCAGAGATGCCTCTGTACCCTGCCCCCGCCTCCCCACTGCTGGGCAGCCGCCCCTCCCCCAGACACCCCCCGGCCCCGCCATCTCCTCCCAGCCCCCCACCAGAGATGCCTCTGTAGCCTCCCCCCCCCAGCTCCCTTATCCCCCTCCCCACTGCTGGGCAGCCGCCCCTCCCCCCTCCCACAGACACCCCCCAGCCCCCCTCTATCCCCTCCCCCGCCATCTCCCCCAGCCCCCCTCTATCCCCTCCCCCGCCATCTCCCCCAGCCCCCCCGGCCCCTGCCTTCTCCTCCCAGCCCCCCACCAGAGATGCCTCTGTACCCTGCCCCCGCCTCCCCACAGCTGGGCAGCCGCCCCTCCCCCCGGCCAAGCTGCCCCTCCCCCTTCTCACCTGAGGGGAGGGGCTGCGGGGGAGGGGCCCCCCGGCCCGGCCGCTGGGGGTGGGGACTGGGGGGCTCAGCGGCTCCGCAGCGGCGGCTCCATCGGCAGCGGCTTCACCTGAGGAGGGACCGGGCCCCCCTCCCCTCCCCTCCCCGAGCCACTTCCGGTCCCACTGCCAGGAGACAGGCGGGGGCAACCGCGCGCCGAGCGCATCGAGCTGGCAGGGAGCAACCGAGAGCATCGTTCCGGGGGGGGGGCGTTGGCAGCAGCCGAGCGCCGAACGAATCGAGCGAGCAGGGAGCAGCCAGGCGCCGAGCCCTCGTTCCGAGGGGAGCCAGGGAAGCGGGCGAGTGCCGAGAGCATCGAGCCAGGGAGAAGCCCCGGGCAGCGGCGAAGCGCATCGATAGCCAGGTGGCCGCAGGAGCAGCCGAGAGCATCGATTGGGGGAGCAGCCCAGCGTCGAGAGCATCGATGGGCAGGGCTGGCCCCGCAGGCTACCGCTGGCGGCAGGGCGGGGTGGAGGGCGTCGGAGATCATCGATCACCAAGGATCGATCAGCGATATTGGCAACGATCGATCCTGAATTAGCTCCCCCTCAACGAACTTTCATTGTTCATTTTGATGAGCAAAGTATTTGCAAAGCGACGGCTGATCACATCGATCGATAATCGTCTGATTAATAATCGATAATCAGCTGATAATCACTCCGCCCGAACCCTCGGTAAACAACAGGGCAGCAGCTTGGCAGGAATCGTCGCAATGACCCAATAACGTGTTAAATAGCGTCAGTTCCCCTAAATCACAGACCGAGAATCGATCCCGTCGCTGACGGACCAGTGAGCAAATCAGCATAACCTGGGGACAACGTAACACTAAGGACTCATTAGTGCATAACGATTTCCCAACCGATTCGTTTGCATTAGGGAATTACACATTAATCACCAGCAGACTGATGATCAAGCTCATTCCTTACTAACGAACGTGCAGTGGGTGCGTCCCTGTCTATTAACACGCAGCCCCGCATGGCCTCCCTGCGCTCCAGGCCTTCCCCGTACTCCCCACCTGTTCTAGGAGTTGGTGCTGTCTGTCTTTTTAGTGCAGGACCCAGCACAACTGGAGGACTTGCCAATCCAGCAAGGAGCTCTGCTTTCACACAGGGTTCGGCTGGCACACAGCTCACTGCAGGATTGGGACCACAGTCGGTTTTATTTTGACCCTTTAAAAGAGCCAAGCTGCCTGAAGTCAACAGGAGCTGTGGATACTCAGCACCTCTGAAAATCAGGCCCGAGGGGGGTTCTCATGTTGGGTTCCCAAAATCAGTGGCCACTTTTGAACATTTGGCTGCAAAAATCCCATCCTGAGGGTAGGGTTATTACTAACCTGCACTTAGCAGAATTCATTTCATTACAGAAAATAAAGACAAGAAACATGGATGATGGGCCAGATTCGCTCCTGCCACAAGCCAGTGGAATTTCAGGCTTCAGTTGGGAGCTAGACCTGCTTACGCTGCATAGAGCGTCAGGTCTTTTGTCGTGTGTGTGTACAGCACCTCACGCATGGGGGGCCGCAACGGGGGCTTTTACTGCACTACAAGTTATACGTAATGATCATCATCGGAACAGAGTTGCTCTTACCAAAGCTCAACCCACAACTGCCCCTGTGCCGCTTCCTCTCGCTGCTTCTCCGCCTCTAAAGGCCCTGCCTGGTCAGTCCCCATCTGAAATTCCCTTTGAAGCCTGAGGCACTGTCTGAAGGACGCAATCAATTCCCTGCAGATGCTAATTCCGATCTCTTTGGAGTTGGGAATTTTTGACCAAAGTAGCTAATTAAATTGTTGTAGCCAATATGCAAATGGCTCAGAGCCGCCTGATGCTCCTAGAATTTCCCTTTGATCCAGACATGAGCCACTTCAAACCTTTGCTGGCTCGCGGCAGGAAATCTGGCGTTTTTCCGTATGTGCCATGAAGTGAGGGGACCCTCTCTTGGCTACATCGTGTTATTGTGTTTACACAGCGATGGCTGCGGTCTGGGTGAATGATGCTCTGTCAGTTACCCCGGGGATCAGGTTTGATTCCTCGGTAGCCAGGCTCATCTGCATTTCTCCCTAAGCAGCCTGCGGCCCTTGAAGTGCGTTGGTGGCTCGGTAGGTGGCAGTCTTCCCTTGGCGCTCACTGGGGGCTGGATCCTCAGGCAGGCAGGCACCTAATTCCCATTGCAATCCAATGAGGCCAGATGGGCAGTGCTGGCTGATGTCAAGGGGAGTGAGGCACGTTGAGGATCTGGGTCCAAATCGGAGCACCAGAGATAGATGACAAAGACCCCATGACACAGTCTGTATTCGCCTCAGTGCCCAGGCCCGGATCGTTACAGTCTGTTTCCTTTTGTTGTTTCAATGGTGTACAATGTTCCTCTTCATTCCCCCACCTGGAATCATTGCAGCCTTGTCACGCACGGGCTGTTCTACAGCTGCCACGTTCCACCCCAGCGGTGGCTGCATTTTTGTGGCGGATGGAGAGGCTAGAAAGCGCTAGCAGCTGAAAACCGCTAGAGAAGGAAGGTAACATTTTTTTATTAACAGGCCCATGGCAAGGCTGCAGTGGTGGCACATCTTCCTGCTGCAGAGCAGCTTTCCACTGCTCCCGGCCTCCCCTGATTATTAAAATAGGCAGTGGTCTCCGGTCTAGCTCCCCCTCCCCGCCCTTTGATTTCAATGTCTTGTGACACCCGCCCCCCATGCAGCACATACCAATGAATCCATTAGCCACGAATCACTGTCACTGGCTCAGAGCCAGGCCGAATAGCCCAGTGTCTAGGATGGTTGTTTACAGGCCCGATCTAAAGCCTGTGGGCGTGAGTTCCGCTGACTCCAAGGGAGGTTGGCTCAGATTCGCTACGCCTGCCACTCGCGTTACAGGGGAATCTAGATGCCTCGAGTGTGACTGGACCTCACTGTGCCAGGTGCTGCATAAACACGGGGGCAGGCTCTCTCCACTAGGCCCTGCTGCCTCCCAGAGTCTCTATCACATGCTCTCTGTTGAGGGGAGAATTCCCCCACAGTCAGTCAAACCCGGGCAATGCCAGCTGGTGGCACGGCCTGACACACACACCCCCACACACGCCTCAGCATTCCTGGGTCCCACTGAGCTGTCAGCCCCTCGCCCTCCTCCTGCCCCTCGCCAAGGCGCTCTGCTCTGCCTGTGAGAGGACAAGCCCCCGAATGCGGGAATGCCGCGTTCCCTCCCTCTCCGTGCACTCGGGCTTCTGCCACCCCTCGCCCCTTCTAAACCAGACCCACCAAGCGTGCCCTTGTGTCCTTCCCCTTCCTGGGCGGGTGGGTGCCAGGCCAGGGCAGGTGGGTGGGCGTATCCTGGCACCAACCCGCAATCACTCCTTCGGCCCACCCTGACCCCAGCTCTGCGGGCTCCCGGCGAGCCCAGAGCACACCCCTGGGGGGCTCCTTCCTGCCCAGCTCAGGGCTGGTTTGGTGGGTTAGCCAAAGGGGGTCAGAGCTTCTCAGCAGCCCCCAGAAGCACCCACTCCAGGGTGCAGTATCACTCGGTCCATTCCTTCCTTCCCGTAGCACTGGGAGCCGGTGCCTTTCAACACAACCGGTCTGCGAGCGGCCCCGTGTCCGCAGCCCTCCCCAAGGGCCGCGACGTGCCGACGCGGGCCCATCTCTTCCCATCGCAGGCCCGACGGTGCCCTTATCCCCCCTGCGGGGGCCAAGCCAGCTCTGTGTATTCCCCCCCACACACACACAGTGGGGTCAGGGCCCTGAACCTGCTCTGCATCGGCTGCCCACTGGCCGTGCTGGTTGGACCTTCCCAGCCGCGGAAACGTGTGAAATCTGGAATCTGAACAGCCCCCAGCTCCCCGCGCAGGCAGGGAGTGGGGAGAGCGGGCCGCGCTCTGCTCTGCCTTCCCGGCCTTTTTTTTTTTTTTTTGACCTGGGGCAATTGGAGCTGCCCGCAGGATTCAAGGTGTGGGCCTGCCCTGGATTTATACGCTAGCGTTACAGTTTCTGTTGGTGTTATCTCACCCCTGTGCTAATGTCCTGTTTGCTTTTCTGACGGCCGCTGCACCCGGAGTGGATGTTTTCAGAGAACCATCCGCAATGACTCCAAGATCGCTGGTAACAGCTAATTTAGACCCATCATTTGATATGGAGAGTTGGGATTGTTTTCCACGGTGCATGTATCATCACTGACTGTCATCTGCCAGTTTCTTGCCTAGCCAGTGCCTCAGAGCCTCGTGAGATCCCTTTGTAACTCTTCGGGGGCAGCTTTGGACTTAACTAGCTTGAGGCACGGTGCAGCAGCTGCAGACTTTGCCACCTCACCGTTTACGCCTTGTTCCAGATCATTTTATGAATATTCTGAACAGTGCTGGTCCCAGTACAGATCCTTGCAGGACCCTGCTATTTACCTGTCTCCACTATCAAAACTGACCCTTTGGTCCTACCCTGTGTTTCATTGTTTAACCTGTTACCGACCTGTGAGAGCACCTTCCCTCTGGTCCCTGGACTCCCTACTTTGCCTAAGACCCTTTGGTGAGGGGCCTTGGCAAGGGCTTTCTGAAAGTCCAAGTACAGTGTAGCAACAGATTTGTTGACCCCCTCAAAGAATTCTAGTAGATTGGTGAGGCATGATTTCCCTTTACAAAAACCATGTTGACTCTTCCCCAACATATCATGTTAAGGAACAGAATTATCAGACAAAGATTACTGTAGTTTCAACCACTTTGCCTGGTACTGATGTTAGACTTACTGGCCTGTAATTGCCAGGATCGCCGCTGGAGCCTTTTTTAAAGATCAGCATCACATTAGCTACTCTCCGGGCATCTGGTCCAGAGGCTGATTTCAGCAATCGGTCACATGCCCCAGTTAGTAGTTCTGAGGTAGCTGGGCCATAGAGAATGGGTGATGAGGCACCAAAATCACAACCACCAGGAGGCAGTGCTCACCTGGGTGCAGATTAACGCTGAACTAACCTGCAACGAACCATTTCAGTAGAGCTCGACAAACCAGACGGCTCAGAGTCAGGCTAGCCTCAGACAAAAGATTTTATTTACAAATTTTCTCAACAGAAAATTGAAAAATGTCAGGGGAAAAAAAACCCTGAAATTTTCCTGGTGAAAAAAGTTGAACTTTGTGGAAGCCGCACATCCTAGTGGAGAATCCCCGGCCAGCGTACGGCTTATGGCTTTTAACATCTCAGCAGACTGATATTGACCACAGCACAGGGGACACTTATGTAGCATTTTCCTAGTGGGGGGAATCAGAGGAAAATCCCCTCACCCAGCTCTTGATCCCAGCCCGAGGCAGATGGCAGCAGCAGAGCCAGGCTAGGCAGCATGGCTGGGGTGGTTTGAGCCGTTTAGAAATCAGATCATTCCCCTGCCCGGGGCACGAGCTCGTCAGACTCATGCTCAGCTCCTGCTGCGAGGAGAACTCAGATCAGGGAGCCCTGACTTCCACCGGGGTTTTAACCTCAGCCTGACCCCAGGCAACAGTTAACCCCACAAAGCCTCGGTGGGTAGCCAGCTGCCCTGTAAATGAACGAGACGAGTCCATAAACGCGGCACAATCTTTACGGCCGCCTGCGTCTGACACTTCCCTGCAGCCGTAAAGCAATCGGACTTTGGCCCGGCCCGGAACAGCACCGGGGACGGGACGGGAAGAGCCGAGGTGTTTGCCCCGAGCCGAGGAAGGGCCCAGGCGAGACGCGGTGGATCGGTCGGCGAACAGGCCAGCTACGCGGCAGGAGGGAGGCGAGTGCTGGGGCAGCGCTGGGGAGCAGAGGATGAACGGGCTCTGACCCAGAAGGCACATCGGGCTGAAGGCAGGTGGAGGGCACAGGCCGGCACGGGCACCAAGGGCAGGTGGGGAGAAGGAGACGGCTGCCAGAAGGGGGAGTGGATTTTACGCCGGGTTAATGGGGTGGGGGGGTGACATGGGCAGGAATAACGGCACCAGCGGGAGAACTGGGCACTGCCATCCTGGCTCCAGGCCAGGAACAGCTTCCTCTCCCTGCACCCGCCCAAGCCGGGGAGACCTGCCTCCAGGGATAAGCTCCGTCCCCGCAGGCCGGTCCGGGGGGGGGCCCGCTTGGGGCGAGCAGGAACGGTATCTCAGTGCTAAGGCCCCCCTCCCCCATCCTCGTGGGAACTAGGCCGAGACCCACCAAACTCATCTCACCCAGGGCTGCAGCCCCTGGCTCCTAGCTCACCCTGGGGCCAGCCCGGCTGTCCCCCCGCCTCCTCCCTGGGGGTCGCTGCTCATCAGGCCCCTCCAGAGAGGGGATCGTTCCCAGGCCAGGCCCACGGGAAGGGAGCCCTGGAGGGGCCTGCGGGAGGGGCTGTCCCTGAATCGGCCTCTCCAAGCTCCCCCTGCGGCTGGGTGGATCCGTTTCAGGGACTCCCTCCCCGACTCAGCCACCCATCTCGATCCATCCGGGGAGGGGGCAGAGGGCACTGGGGGGGCTGCATGTCTCCCCTGCCCCCCCCGTGCTGCCGCAGGCCATTGGTGCCCACTGAGCGGCCGGGACCTGCTCCCCCGCCCTCGTTAATCCTCAGCCACGGTGACGCGGACGCGGTGCCAGGCGTTGCTCAGCACCCCCCGCAGGTTCCAGATGGGCTCCACGGTGTCGGGCTGCACGTTGTAGCTGGCGTCCACGGCCTTGCAGACGATGTCCAGCTCCGCGGCGTCGGGGGGGACGGGGGCCGTGAGCCGCCACAGGCGCCAGGCCCAGGCCCGGCCCGGCCGCTGCTCCTCGCCCGTCAGCTCGGCCACGCGCCACGTCCGGCCGCCGTCCAGCGAGACGTCCACGCGCACCACGCCGCGCCCGCCCCCGCTCCAGGCGTAGCCCTTGACCGTCAGCTCCCCGGGCGGGACGGTGGCCCCCGGCGCGGGCTCCGTGATGGCTGACTGGACGGGCAGCTCCTGGATGGCGGGGGCCGTGGTGAAATCCACCGTGTCCCAGTCCACGGCGGGCGAGAAGCCCTTGTAGTCGTTGCGCTGCCAGTGGCTGGGGCTCTCCTCCCGGCGCACGGAGACCCGACCCAGCCACTTAACGTTGCGGGCGCCCACCACGCCCGGCACCACCACCCGCAGCGGGTAGCCGTGGTCCCGCGGCAGCTCCTCGCCGTTCATCTCGTAGGCCAGCAGCACGTCGGCCCCGCGGCCCATGGCCGTGCGGTAGGGGATGGAGGCGCCGTAGGCCGCCCCGCTCAGGTCCTTATCCAGGCCCTCGAAGCAGACGTGCTGCTCCCCGGCCTCCTCCTCCTCCTCCTCCCCGTAGCCGGCGTGCGCCAGGACATCCCGGAGCCGGACGCCGCCCCAGCGGGCCGTGCTGATGGCCGCCACCCCCCACTCCAGCCCCTTCACCTGCCGGACGCGGCTCATCTCCGCCCGGCGGTTCCCGGCGCACTGCAGGGTGACCGTCACCTCGTGCTTGGGAAAGCGGCCCTTGAGCTCGGGCAGCGAGAGCGCCAGCACCCGGCCGCCCGGCCCCTCCACCCGCAGCCGGTAGCTGGCGGGGTCCACGGCCGGTACCGGCAGGTGGTTGCGTTTGAAGAACAGCTGGTTGGGCGTCAGGTAGGTCTCGGTCAGCAGCTCGGCCGGCGGCTCCGCGTTGAAGGGCTTGAGGCTGTTGACTTTGAGGGCGGGGTGCCGAGGGGGGTCCCCGGAGTAGGGGTCCCCCTGGCTGGGCTGGCTCTGCTCCTCGGGGCTCAGCTCCCCCACCTTGTAGGCCCGCAGGATCTCCAGCACGTGCTCCTGGCTGTGCACGGCGTACAGGGCCCAGAAGGGCTCCAGGGCGCCCCCCGCCGCCAGCAGGATCTTGCTCTTGCCTCCCGGGTGCAGCTCCACGAAGTCGGTGATGTCGAAGACCTCGCCCCCGTAGGTCACCCAGACCCGCTCGGCCAGGCTGCGGTGCCGCCCCACCTCCTGGCGGGTGAACACGGGGTACGGCGCCCCGGGCGCGGCCTCGGCCTTCGGCTCGGCCTCCGCCGCCTGCAGGGAGGAGGAGAGGGGCTCCAGTGTGCGTCCGCCAACACCCACCGCAGGCCTCCGAGGGCCCGGCCCCTCACCCGCCTTGGGGGGAAGGGATGCACCCCAGGCTACGCAGCACATCAGGGGCAGAACTGGGAGCAGAACCAGGAGTCCTGGTTCCCAATCCTCCCTCCCCACTCTAACCCTAGACCCCACTCCCCTCCCAGAGCCGGGGAGAGAACCCAGGAGTCCTGGATCCCAGCCCCCCCTGCTCTAACCCACTACCCCCACTCCCCTCCCAGAGCTGGGGAGAGAACCCAGGAGTCCTGGATCCCAGCCCCCCCTGCTCTAACCCACTACCCCCACTCCCTCCCAGGGCCAGGGAGAGAACCCAGGAGTCCTGGCTCCCAGTTCCCCCTACTCTAACCCACTACCCCCACTCCCCTCCCAGAGCCAGGGGGAGAACCCAGGAGTCCTGGCTCCCAGTCCCCCCTGCTCTAACCCACTACCCCCACTCCCCTCCCAGAGCTGGGGAGAGAACCCAGGAGTCCTGGATCCCAGCCCCCCCTGCTCTAACCCACTACCCCCACTCCCCTCCCAGAGCTGGGGAGAGAACCCAGGAGTCCTGGATCCCAGCCCCCCCTGCTCTAACCCACTACCCCCACTCCCCTCCCAGAGCTGGGGAGAGAACCCAGGAGTCCTGGTTCCCAAGCCCCCCGCTCTAACCACTAGACCATCCTTCCTTCCCCAAGTTGCCCATCCAGCTCTCAAGCCACCTTCATGCCCTGAGACAGAGAGCTGAGCACCAGCCCGCTCTGCCTCCCCACCCACTGCTTCCACCCCTCCCCGCACAGCACGGGCCCCTCCCCATGACGCTGGTCCAAGCTCCTTCCTCACCCGCCGGCGGTGATCTCCGTAGGCCAGGCCGGCGCCTAGGCCCAGCAGAGCCCCCACGGCGGTGACCTTCCATCTCCGGCTGCCGTCGCCCGGGCTCCAGGTGCCATGAGTGCGGGAGGGGGTCCAGGCAGTGCAGGCTTGTGGGTGGGACCCCCAGGCTACAGCTGCCAACCTGGGGGAGAAACCAGGACTCCAGTAAGGGCAAAAATCCCCCAGCGACCTCCCCGACACCCAGGGCACCAGTGCTGCTCGCCTGCCATCTACCGGCTGTGCAGCAGGGGGCGCTCTCTGCACAGGGCTGATCCCACTGCGGCACTAGGGGGCGCTGTGCTGCAGGGTGAGGCTCAGCTAGGGACGTTCTCCCCAGGGGCGGCTCTAGGCACCAGCAAAACAAGCTGGTGCCTAGGGCGGCCAAATCTAGGGGGCGTCCCCTGCTGCCGGGGGGGGCGGCAGGCTGGGCCGGCGGACCTGCCGCAGTCATGCCTGCGGGAGGTCCACCGGAGCCCCGGGACGAGCGGACCTGCCGCAGGCATGACTGCGGAGGGGGCGCTCGTCCCGCGGCTTGGCTGGACCTCCCGCAGGCATGACTGCGGCAGCTCAAGCGGAGCCGCCGGACCCGCGAGCCGTCCGCAGCCGCGGGAGGTCCAGCCGAGCCACGCGGGACCAGCAGTCATGTCCGCGGGAGGTCCGCTGCTCCCGCAGCTCCGGGGCGCCTCCCGCGCATGACTGCTTGGGGCGGCCAAAAAGCTAGAGCCGCCCCTGGTTCTCCCCCCCTCCCCCCCCCGTGTTCCTGGCCTGCTTCCAACCCAGCTAAATACATTCTGCCTCCCTAAAACACCACCTGTAATTTCAGCCCGACCAGGGGGTCCTGTTCCCTTCCTTTGCTAGGCAACTGTTAAACAGCTGCTGCCTGCCACCCCAGAGGTGGCTGCATTTCAGCCTCCAGCCCCTGGGCGCCCTCTGGCCCGTGAAAGGTTCCCTTTGGGAGCAGCTTTCGGCAGCTGGTCCATGGGCTCCTTCCCAGTCCAGCAGCTGGTGGAACATTAACCCAGTGTTCCCCTGCCACAGGTCTGATAAGATAACGCCAGCCACAGAGCCATAAAGGGATCTCCCCTGCCAGATAAAACCCGCTGCTCTCTGGCTTGGGCTGCGGGGGCTGAGGCTGCGAGCTGTGTGCAGGGGGACCGCAGAGATTAGATTACAACCCAGATCAGATTAGAGCCGCTGGGTGAGTCTGCAAAATCCTGGCAAGGTGTCAAAGCGGCAGCTGCCCTAAAGAGAATCCCAAAGGAAATTCACGCTAGCGCCCTACGGGAGGGGCACCGGCAGAGCTGGGGGCGGGGAGCCCGGGGCTGGGCAGCGAGGGGCACCGGCAGAGCCCAGGGCTGGGCAGCGCGGGGCACCGGCAGAGCCCAGGGCTGGGCAGTGCGGGGCACCGGCAGAGCCTGGGGCTGGGCAGTGCGGGGCTGGGCAGCGCGGGGCACCGGCAGAGCCCGGAGCTGGGCAGTGAGGGGCACCGGCAGAGCTGGGGGCGGGGAGCCCGGGGCTGGGCAGTGAGGGGCACCGGCAGAGCGGGGGGCGGGGAGCCCGGGGCTGGGCAGTGAGGGGCACCGGCAGAGCTGCGGGAGGCAGGAACTGGGCTAGCAGGGGGCTGCGGGTCAGGAGTGAGGGACACGGGCAGAGCTGCGGGGCACCGGCAGAGCCCGGGGCTGGGCAGCGCGGGGCACCGGCAGAGCCCGGGGCTGGGCAGCGCGGGGCACCGGCAGAGCCCGGGGCTGGGCAGCGCGGGGCACCGGCAGAGCCCGGGGCTGGGCAGCGAGGGGCACCGGCAGAGCCCGGGGCTGGGCAGCGAGGGGCACCGGCAGAGCCCGGGGCTGGGCAGCGCGGGGCACCGGCAGAGCTGCGGGAGGCAGGAACTGGGCTAGCAGGGGGCTCCAGGGCAGGGCTGAGGTTCACCAGCGGAGTGGTGTTGGGGGGCCCAGGGCGGGACCAGCGGGGGGGGGGTAGTGATTTCTGCAGTGTCTCTCATACCTAGGCGTTCTCTGGAGGACCCAGGGTCCTCTCACAATGGGTCTGAGCAGCAGCATCTCCGCCGGGCCTGTGCAGGGAGCGAAAGAACAAGCGATGAACGACCTCGTCCCCAAGCCACGAACCCGAGACACCCGAGCAGGCAAGGCAGGACCAGTCCCTCGGGGGGGGGGGGTGAGACACGCAGCAGCTTCCTCCGCCCAGGTGCAGGGACCCCAGACCCCACAGCGACGAGCATCGCTCCGCCGGGGCTCCCAGCTCAAAGCCAGGAGCCCCGTCCTCGCCGGAGCCCCCAGAACAGTCAGCAAAGGGACCGGGGCAGGACGCGGCCGGCTCGGGCCGATCCTCCCAGCCGCGCCGGAGGAGCTGGGCGCGGAGCGGAACCGCCGGGCAGGACATTCAGCCAGTGGCCGGAACGGGCAGCCGAGCCCTGGCAGAGTTCCTGGCTTAGGCCCTGCCCGATGCAGCCGCTCGGGCTGTATTTTCCTGGACTGTTCAGGCCTCATTTTCTGAGCCCGGGGGCGGGGGGGAGAAAAACTTGCTCTTAACTGCTCCCCTCGCCTTAGCGACAAGGGAGGGAGTCGAAATCCCTGGGGATGGTAGCGGCGCCTATTCCCCAGCCGGGTCTCGTCCTTCCATTCCAACCCCCCAGGGGAGGGACCACGGCGCAGCACAGACCGACAGCGAGAGCCAGGCTGGATTTAACCCTTGACCCTGTGTTCAAACAGCCCCCGGGGCGAAGACACGGATCTTTGGCGGGATGGGGACGAGGCAGCTGGACAAGTCAACACCCGGTTCTGGGCATCCGGCACCACAGGATCCAGCTGATTTAGGAACCTGCAGCCGCCCCGGCCCTGGGATCTAGGCCCTGCAACAGCGACTCCTTTGTGAACCGGACGAAAGAGAAACGGGGCTGCAGGCAGGTGCTTGGATCGGCCAGAGTCAGAGCTGGGCTCCGCCCCCCCTTCCCCCCAGAGGGAAAACATCCACTAAAGATTCACCAGCTGCCAGTCAGCTGGGGGCCAGGCTGCCCAGGCTGGGGGGGAGGGATCGGGAGCACAGCGGAATTTGGACCCGATCAGTCCAGATAGAGTCACCCCCCCGGAACCATCCCCGCCAACAGCCATGGGGGCGCCTGCCCCCATCAGCCAGTGGGGGGGGCTCTGCCATAGGAGGATGGCATGAGAGTCCGAAGCCCCAGGCAGTTTGATCTCCTGGAGACCCCCAAACGCTTGGGGACCAGGCGCCCCATACAACTGGGCACTGCACAGGGAGGAAGAAGGGGGTCACGATGTGGGGTGTAAATCCCTGTCCGGACCCTGCCTGGGAGCACCCAGAACAGGTGGGAGAAGGGAACCACCTACTGCCCCCACCCCCAAATGCTCCTTAGCACCCACTAGGGAAGGAACAATGTACAGCCAGAGCTCCAGGGAGTCCCAGAACAGCCCCCCAACACCCCCCCAGAGCAACCCTCCATGTACCCCCCAGGCACACACCCCTAGAGCACCCTGCCCCCAGTGCAACCCTCTACACACACACCCGGCACCCGCCCTGCAACCCTCCACGAGCCCCCCAGCCCCCTGCCCCCCCCCGAGCACCCTGTCCCCAGAGCACCCCTCCATGTACCCCCCAGGCACACACCCCTAGAGCACCCTGCCCCCAGTGCAACCCTCTACACACACACCCGGCACCCCCCCTGCAACCCTCCACGAGCCCCCCAGCCCCCTGCCCCCCCGAGCACCCTGTCCCCAGAGCACCCCTCCATGTACCCCCAGCCCCCAGGCAACCCCCCCCGAGCACCCTGCCCCCAGAGCACCCCTCCATGTACCCCCAGCCCCCAGGCAACCCCCCCCAGAGCACCCTGTCCCCAGAGCACCCCTCCATGTACCCCCAGCCTCACATCCCTAGAGCACCCTGCCCCCAGTGCAACCCTCTACACACACCCCCGGCGCCCCCCCTGCAACCCCCCACGAGCACCCCAGCCCCCTGCCCTCCCGAGCACCCTGCCCCCAGAGCACCCCTCCATGTACCCCCAGCCCCCAGGCAACCCCCCCCAGAGCACCCTGTCCCCAGAGCACCCCTCCATGTAACCCCCAGGCACACACCCCTAGAGCACCCTGCCCCCAGTGCAACCCTCTACACACACACCCGGCACCCGCCCTGCAACCCTCCACGAGCCCCCCTGACCCCCCCCCAAGCACCCTGTCCCCAGAGCACCCCTCCATGTACCCCCAGCCCCCAGGCAACCCCCCCCCGAGCACCCTGCCCCCAGTGCAACCCTCTACACACACACCCGGCACCCGTCCTGCAACCCTCCAGGAGCCCCCCCCCCAGAGCACCCTGCCCTCACTGCAACCCCCCGCAATTACCCCCACGAGCCCCCCACGCGCCCCGCCTCTCCCACCTGTGAGCGCGGCGCGCGGGGGAAGGAAGGTCACCGCCCCCCGCCCCGAGCCTGCGCCTTTAAGGCCGGGGAAGGGCGTGGCCTCGGCGAGTGACATCAGGGGTGGAGCCGAACCCCGCCCCCTGGAGGGGGAAGCGGCGATTTAAAGGGCCAGAGGCCGCGCTCGGGGGGCGGGGCCCGGCGCCTGCCGCAGGCGCAGCACGTGCCCCCTGGTTCCCACGCAAGAGGCGAGGGCGGAGTAGCGTCCCCGGGGCCCGCGGGGGGGGGGGGGATTTGGGGGTGCAGGGGGGCTCGTCAGGGCACCTGCAAACTCACCTGAGACCCCTCCCCCGCCCCCTGGGGTGATCCGGGCAAAGCCCAGCCGGGTGCAGTGATTTACGGGGCCCGGCCCGGCCCGGCTGGGAACAGGGTGCAGCTCCGGTTCCCAGCCCGGGCGGGGGCAGAACCGCCAAGGAGCTAGTTCCTCTCCCCTGGCAGCAGCACGGGGCTCAGGGCGACGCAGGGTGACCACATTTCCCGAGTTTATAGGGCCAGGCCTGACTTTGGGGCCTTTTTCTGATAGCGGCTCCTATTACCCCCCAGCCCAGCCCCATCACACTGGTTGTCTGGTCACCCTACGGCTCCAGGAGGGAGGGGAGGTGGGCACCATCTTTCCCCCACGAAATATCCCACTGACATTCACCTACAGCCTAATCCCACCCCCGCCCCCAGGCTGCTCGTCGCTGGGAATTTAAGGCAGGAGCTTACCCTGGGCTAAGGTCCTGGGACACTGCTCCAACAGCATCCAAGTACTGAGAGCCCCTGCCCCTGCCCCTGCCCGGGGGGGTCTGTCATAGGCCTAGAGCTTGGAGAAGGGCGATACACTAGCCCTAACCGCTAGGTGGCAGACCGAGGGAGGGATAGAGGGCTCCACCCTATAGCTGTGCTGCATGTCCCAGCAGGGTATGTTAGAGCAGCCCTGAGACTGCTCTAACTTCCACTGGGAACCAGCCCAGTCCCCATACAGCCCCAGACTCCAGGGGAAGGAGGCGGGGGGGTGCTAGTTATTGCCAGCTGTAGAGACACATTTTGCTGTGTAGACGCAACCCCTGGAAACCAGAGACAGACCCAGCACAGCCACGAAACAGGAGCAAACTCTGGCAAGTGCTACCGGCAGCTGGCTCTGAACCTGTGACCTCTCAGTGCAAGACTCCATCAGCCATCTCTCCTGGGGCCATATCCCTGCCAGCGCGGTTCACACCCAGGAACCCGCCCCGGTGGCTGGCAAGGGGCAGCAATTCCCCCTCTCAGCCCCAGCCGTGTGGGGAGCAGCTACCCTACAACAACCAGCCCCCCTGGCCCACACACCCAGGCAGCTCAGTGCCCCCTGCCGGCCAGTGAATGGCTTCTGCAGCCAGAGGAAAGTCTTCATGCAGGGGAGGTGGGGGGAGTGGGTAGCTGCACAGGCACAGCTGTTCCCAGCCAGCCCTCGAGCAGAACTAGCCTTCTGGGGACCCCTTGCCCAGCCCAAGCTCCTCGGCCAGCGCCCGCTGCCTGAGAACGTTTCTCAGTGCGGCGCGGTGCTGGTGAGAGCTGGGAAGGAGCAGATTCTATTTCCCACCTCCCCCCTGGTCTCCAAGCTCCCGCGTTACCATGCTGGTGAGCGGGCGTAAAACCATCACCCCTCCCCCCCCACCCCGGGCCTGCAAAACCTTGGCCGGGAACCAGCTAATTACAGTCCCGTTCGCTTCCTTTTCTGAGGCCCAGCCCCTCCCTCCTGGCACCAGCCCGTGAGAACAGGGCAGAGGGGCTCTGCCGGCACTGGCTGCCCTTGGGCAGGCACAGCCTGGAGGGGCCAGGGGCTTGCCCCACCGTAAATCTCAGCCCCCACCCGAGGATGAGCTCCTCAGCCCAGTGCTAAGGCTGCCAGGCAGGTACCCATCACGCCCAGCCTCAGGCCTGTGGCCGCACAGGACTCGCCTCCCCGCTTCCCACCTGGACTCACCCCGGCCGCAGAGAAGTCACAAGCTCCCTCGCCTCCCCCAGGACCCAAGCTGACCCCTCCTGGGACTTGTTGATTTAACTCTGCGCCTGGGGGCGGTGACATGAGCCCAGCTCTTATCAGGCGGGGGCAGAGAGGCAGCCACCAGCTCCATTTATCACCAGGGACCGGCTGGTCACCCCCAGGGAAGGGGAGTTCGGCGCAGAGGTGGCTAGAGCCTAGGAAAGAGGCTGCTTGACCACCTCCAGCCTGAAGAGCTGGTGCCCATCAGACAGACCCAGGCCCGGCCCCTCAGGCGTTAACCTCACATCTCTCAGGGCCCGAGAAGCCCGGCCTGGCCGCAGGCTAGAGCCAGTTTCCTGCCAGTCGCCCCCCCACCCCCTCAGCGGGGGCATCAGGTGGCCTGGCTGAACCCCCTGGTCTATCACCCCCAAGGGGCAGCGCACCTGGGCTCGCTGGGCATGATGGGAGCAGGCCCCAGCCCAGGAATCCACCTCAAAGCAGGTGCAGGGCTCAGACCGGGCCTGTGGGGGAGCAGGGGGTGCTCACCCCCATCCAACAGGCACCTCGACACATCCAGTGACCGCCCCTAAGCCGGTGCCAGGCCAGGCCCCGCCAGCCATGAGCTTCAGCTTACAGGCTGCCCAGCCGGGCAAAGGACAAGCCTGACCTGTGCTCCAGGCACCCCCAGCCTGAGAGGGCCGGGGGCAGCTCTGCAGCAGCCATGGGGTCAGTGCCCCCGCGGCTGGGGGAGCTGGGCTCACAGGCAGGGGAGCTACCTTTGGCTCACTGACCGGCCACGAGCACAGATGGGGAGGCCCAGGACGGGCAAGTTAAAATGGCAGCTGTTCCCCCACTTCCGGCCCTGGGGTCCGTGGCCAGGGGCTGAGAGGCAGCAGATTCTCACAAGTCTACAGCCCGGCCCCCACCCAGAGAACAGGAGCCAGAGCCGGTGGTGCGAGCGGGTGTTCGGAGAAGCCGACCCTCCAGCTTCCCCCCGCCCCCACACCAGCTACCTGCAGACACAACCAAACAGCAGCTTCATTTAATACACTGATTTTTTTTTTTTTTTACTTACATTAAATACATTGGTAAATCAGCAGCTGAGTTCTGTTACCATGATTGTTATTTTAAATGCGATGTAGGAGCTCTCTCAAAGCAAAACAAATTCATCAGAAAAAAAGGCAAGCGGGATTGGGGAGGCAGGGGTGGGCTTTCAACAGCTGCAGTGTCCCAATTTGGTCCAGGGATTTAGCCAGAAAACCACCCCCACTCCTGCAAGAGGGGTGTGGACACGGGGGAGAGCAGAGGACTCTGGACCCAGGCTCGGGGTGTCCCGGCCACTTCCCGAGCAATTCCACCCCCCATCCCCCCGGGCTGGCCTGGTGCTTCCCCTGCCTAGTTGTCTCTGGTTGACCCAGACAATAGGAGCTGCTTCCTGGAAGATGTTGGGGCTGCAGTTTGGCTAGTGCTGGGGAAGGGCACCACAGCTCCCCCGTGGAGAGATCCCACTTCAAAGCCACCCTCCCACCCCAACACACGCCCAGGAGCTCCCCTCCGCCCGGGGCAGTCAGAGCAGCAGCAGCACAGAGGGGCCCTGAGTTTCAAACCACGACTGACAGCGCCGCAGGCGGCTGATGCAGAGACCAGGTGCAGGGGGACGTGCGAGATTCCCTTCGCCCCGGCTCACAAGAGGCAAAGTGCAGCCTGGGGCCCTGGCAGCCTCCGCGGCACCTAAGAAAAGCCAGCAGCTGGCACCAGAGGTAATGGTGCAGCCAGGATCCTCGGCAGGTGGCAACACACCCAAGGGCGACTCAGAACCAGAAGCAAGAGACTCCGGGCCCTGGTTTCCCCCTGCAGCTGGGCAGGGCCCCAGGACCCATCTGGAACCTGCTACGGCCCATTAAGCCGCAGGGGAGACCAGCCGAACAGGCAACCTGTGAAAGAAACCGGTTCCTGCTCCGAGCAGCTCCAGCGGGTGCTGCTCCGAGGATCAGCGATTCCCGGACTACACCGGGGGCTTCCCAGACAGCCGCACAGGACCAAGCGCTGGTGACAGCCAACGTAAAAACGGCTGCTGCTGCTTCGCACGCGAGCGCTCGGATTTCACAGGCCCGCAGCCGTGGAGCTGAGTTTGAGACACTACATAGGCAGGGGCGGTGCACAGGCAGGCTGGGTGCCTGTCTGACCCCCCAGCAGAGCCAGCTGGGGCAGGCGTGGGGCTGAGAAGCAGAAGACGCCCCCCGTGAGCAGTGACACCCCCACAGCGTCCGGAGAGGACGCAGACTGGCCTGTGATTTGATGCAAGGAGAACCTGCAGGTGAAGCCGACAGGGACCTCAAGGTACCCCGTGTGTTCCTCTTCCATGGGGGGAGCCGAGCCCTTGCCAGTGTCCCAGACTCCTCCCCACCTCCCCCAGGTTCCAGCCCCTGCTAGACGGGGCATGGGGAAGGGGCAGCACACAGGACAGCTGCCTCCCCCAGGCCAGGAAGGAAGGCAGGTCCTCTGCCTTTGCATGGCCTCCCACTCTCCTTCACCTCGTCTCTAACAGACTCCCAGCCCCACGTCCCGCCTGGAGCTCCCTAGGTTTGCTGCTCAGTGCGCCCCCCCCCCGACAGGGGGACACCCCCATTCTGAAGTGAGCCTGGCTAGCCACTTGGCCTGCAGGGTAACAGACAACGCGAGCCCCGTTTCCCGGCACACAGCCGGGGCTCTGCAGCGCACACGACAGAGGAGCGGACTGGAGCCCGGAGGATAAAACCTTTGGTGGGTTCCCTTAGCAGAGCTCAGAGCGGTGACCCCCTCCAGATAGCTTAAAAACCGAATGCGGCTCAAGGCGAGCTGAGCTCAACGGGACCGACTGGAGATGAAAGTGCAAACCAGAGAGTTGACGCGGCTGCTGATGGAGCTCTCGGCTTAGCCCTCCCCCGAGAGGCCAGGAGCTCTCGGGAGACGAATCCCAGCAGGAACTTTGGAGTTTTACACCCACCCAAGTCAGTATGAACGAGACCATCTGCCACACAGCCGTGGAATCCCCCCAGCACACGATGCTGGGTGCATTGGCCTGGCGTTACCACCATCAATGGGATTAGGGGGGCTGGCCACTGCTCGCACTGGCTATTCATAGCAACGTATTTCACGATTCTATTCCTGCTACTGAGACTTAGCCACTGAAGAGTCATTGTCTGTGTTTGCTTCGTAGCGATCAGCACTAGCCAGAATCAGCCCTCCCGCTGGAGCACAGGATTCCAACCCCGCACTCCCCCCCGTTCCCCATCACTGCCGAGCCCCTGCCAGAAAGGCCACCCAGGACGAAGTTAAGGACACTGCAGCTTCCCCCCCCCACCCCAAACATTGAAATAGATGAGGGGCGGGGGGGGGGAGAGAACAGGAGAAAAATTAAAGAGTGAACCCACAAAAGACACCCTCAGAAAACAGTGTTTTCTGTAGGTCCCCGTTCAACTTATTCTTCATAAAGTAAACCCACAAGGATTACGTTTCCACCTCCTTTGGGCCCCTCCCCCCAGCACTAAATAAGGGGGGGGACGGTAGAAGAGGACGGGTGGGACGGGACCGAGAACACAGATTCACCAAAGCAAAGAGGGGGCGGGTGGGAGGGAGGAGTTAGCTGGAGAAGGAGACGGGGAATCAATCAGAATTAGGTAGCGATTTGCACCTATAATACAAAGTGAAGAGTTTGTGTTTTGGAAGTTAAGTCCCTGGTCGATCTGGTTCCACTGTCACTGGCCTGGTGGGAACAGATGTCTGGCGGTGGTTCTGAAGCATTAAAAAGTGCAGTTAGAGGCGCCGGGAGGGCTTCGGTTCAGCCGGTGTTAGGGGAGGTGAAGTGTGGCGGACGGGGGTGGGAATGGAGGGTCTCTCTTAGCTCGTCGTCTCGCGCCGGCCTCGCTCTCGACCGCCACCCTTCAGTTGCTACAACACTGGCTCTTGTTCTGCTGGGTCTGCTCGTGGAGGTCCACCCCTCGGCTCCGTCCCGCCACGCCACCCGTGCTCTGCGGCTCGCTCTTTGGCAGCTTCTTGGCTGGAGGGGGGAGAGGGGGAGAGTGAGCGAGGCCGACGGAGAGGAGCAGCTCCCCTCCCTGCCCCCTGGGACACTGGCACCAGCCACCTTCCGCCCAGGCCGGTTCTCAGACGGCCCATTTCTGAGACTCAAATGTGGATTTCAGAGCCACCTCCCTGCTGTCCCCACCACCACTCTGCTCTCTGGGGAACCCGGCTCCTGTCCTGCTGTGGCCCTGGAGAGCCAGCCAGCGCCCGGAGAGCTGGCTGGAGTCGCTCCTGTGCGGGTCCTGCTGCACGACCAATCGTTACGGGCACCAGCCAGGCCAGAACGGCCTTCCCATGGATGCGGAGAGTTGGGAACATCCCAGGTGATGCAGATTCTGTGCAAGCAGCAGCTCCCAGGCCTTTTGTTTGCACGCATGGATTTGAAGGCACTAAAGCCTGAGGTGCTAAGACAATCAGAAACGCAGCAGCCCTGGAGATGCGAGAAGGAGCCAAGGTTTCAGGGACGTGGGAGGTCTGAGGGCACAAACACCCAGCAGCCTAACCTGTAACCGCAAAGACTAGCCTGGCACTTCCCCAGTGGAGAGCGTAGGCACGGGTCCCCTCCGAGCCGGCCAGCGCTAATGCAGCTTCAGCATGGAGCCTGCACACTGAGCCCAGCGCCAGAGCCGATGGCAGATCACTGCTTGCTTCCCTACTGAACATGCAGCAGTACAGCTCCTCCCCCTCGAAATGCCTTCAGGAACCACGGGCACGTCCAGTCCTGTGGTACTGGAGCAGGGCAGGAAGGGGAGCTCCAGCCCTCCACACGGACTGGAGGAATCAGAGCGCCGGGGGGAACTGCCTCCCGCAGCCCCGGGGCAGAGCTCCCAAGACAGGAGCCTGGTGCGTGCGGCACCCACACCTTACCTATCGCCAGGAAGAGATCGTTAACATTCATCGCGGTCTTGGCCGACGTCTCCATGAACAATAGGCTGTTGTCATCTGCATAAGCTTGTGCCTCCTGTAACAGAGATGCAAGTTCCACCGTTGAGGGTGTGGGAAGGGGGAGTGGCAGCCAGACCCACCAAGGAGGCCCTTTTACAGGCACTGACAGTCCCACCTCTACACAAAAGGCCGAGGTCCTCTGCTATGCAGCCGAGCCAGCGGCTCCAGAGACGGACCCTTAACCCCAGCTGGGCTGGAGGCAGGAAGCAGCAAACTCTGCTCTCTGGGAGGCTTCGAGAGGCTGCTGCAGGGGCTTGGCTGTGCCAACAGGCCTAGCTAGGTGCCCGACGGGAGCAGCGATCCACCTCGAACGCCCCTGTGCCACTCAGAGGGGCTGCCAACATGGCCAGGACACCCCTGCTCCTGGGCGGATTAGATTCCAGGGGGCTGCTCCCCCTTCCCCGTGCAGCCCCCACACTCGGATTCTGGGAGTACTTGACAGAGCACATGTCCAACGGACCCACGAGCTGCTTGCTGGCCGACCCCCGGCCAGAGCAGAGGGACTCCCGTGCTGCTGCAGCTAGATGCCAAGAGGCTTTCAAAGGCCAGGGGCAGAATTCAGGTGGTGACGGGGGGCTGGGACGCCTTAGCCAAGTCCACAAACCCCAGCTACTCACTTCATATTCTACCATGCGCTTGTTGGCGAGGTCGGCCTTGTTGCCTGCGAGGGCTATGACAATGTTGGGGCTGGCTTGCCGCTGCAGCTCTTTCACCCATGTCTTCGCTCGGGCAAACGTTTCCTGGAGGGGAAGGCGGGAGAGGACGGCGTCAAGTCAGTGACCGGCCAGGTTCCGGGTGCTGAGCGGCCAAGCTAGACAGAACCCAGGTTTCCCAGCTCCTGGCCTTCCCCCGAGACCATCCTCCCGCCTAGAGTGGGACAATTTCACCCCCCGTCCCCTTCCCTCCCTTAGCTGTCGGTGCTGGAGAACTCCCAGTGTACCTGGTTGGTGATGTCATAGACCACAATGGCAGCTTGTGCCCCCCGGTAATACATGGGGGCCAGACTGTGATATCGCTCCTGGCCAGCCGTGTCCCAGATCTCAAACTTGACCGTTGTGTCATCCAGGCAGACGGACTGTGTGAGAAACGCCGCTGTGGAGAGGCAAGGAGACAGTGGTACGGTAGCACTCAGCCCACTGCGTAGGGCAAGAGAGGCGCTGCCCTGGCGAGCTGTCAGGCTAAGGAGATTGACAGTGACTGCCCAAGGGCTCTGAATCTAGGACCTTGGAGCCTGCTGCCTCTCTAGGCGCACAGGAGCAGGTTAATCATTTCAAGTTGGGACATTAACATTCACCCCCTATTGCTGAAACCCTGCTGCTGTGCACAGTGGCTGCTTATCCAGAGATCAAAGAGTCGGCTCCCATGGCGGCTGCAAACAAGAGCCAGTCCCGTGTTCTGCAAGGAGCTGGGGGCTCCCGCCCCGTCAGACGTGGGGGATACAGCCACGTCCAAACAGGAACAGTGTTTGTGCCCAGGCAGGTTGGCACATCCCGATGCCGTTGTGCGGGACGCAATGAGTCAGCGTGGGATACTGCGACCTACGGTTCCAAGAGGGACCAGCAACCCTGTTAAAAGGGGCTTGGTTTCCAGAGGAGCCCAGCACCCTTGGTGTTAAGGTGGGAGCCCTAGCGCCTTCCCAAGACATTCAAGAGCCTGGTTCCATTCCCGGCAGCTTTTGGGGCGATACAAAGGCTTTGCATGCGACGTTCAAACCTGACTGGGCCCCAAGTCCCCCTGCACAGGGAGGGAAACGGATACGACGGGCTGGTGTTTGCCCGCAGCAGAGCCCAGGAGTCTTGGCTCCCAGGTCCCCACAAACGGCTGTCTGCGGGTGTGTGTGGCCACATGAGTGCGCTGTCGGTACCCCCGGGCTAGGGCTGTCTGCGGGTGTGTGTGGCCACATGAGTGCGCTCTCGGTACCCCCGGGCTAGGGCTGTCTGCGGGTGTGTGTGGCCACATGAGTGCGCTCTCGGTACCCCCGGGCTAGGGCTGTCCATGGCCACATGAGTGCGCTCTCGGTACCCCCGGCCTAGGGCTGTCCGTGGCCACATGAGTGCGCTCTCGGTACCCCCGGCCTAGGGCTGTCCGTGGCCACATGAGTGCGCTCTCGGTACCCCCGGCCTAGGGCTGTCTGTGGGTGTGTGTGGCCACATGAGTGCGCTCTCGGTACCCCCGGCCTAGGGCTGTCTGCGGGTGTGTGTGGCCACATGAGTGCGCTCTCGGTACCCCCGGCCTAGGGCTGTCCGTGGCCACATGAGTGCGCTCTCGGTACCCCCGGCCTAGGGCTGTCTGCGGCCACATGAGTGCGCTCTCGGTACCCCCGGCCTAGGGCTGTCCGTGGCCACATGAGTGCGCTCTCGGTACCCCCGGCCTAGGGCTGTCTGCGGCCACATGAGTGCGCTCTCGGTACCCCCGGCCTAGGGCTGTCTGCGGCCACATGAGTGCGCTCTCGGTACCCCCGGGCTAGGGCTGTCTGCGGGTGTGTGTGGCCACATGAGTGCGCTCTCGGTACCCCCGGCCTAGGGCTGTCCGTGGCCACATGAGTGCGCTCTCGGTACCCCCGGCCTAGGGCTGTCCGTGGCCACATGAGTGCGCTCTCGGTACCCCCGGGCTAGGGCTGTCTGTGGGTGGGTGTGGCCACATGAGTGCGCTGTCGGTACCCCCGGGCTAGGGCTGTCTGCGGGTGTGTGTGGCCACATGAGTGCACTCTCGGTACCCCCGGCCTAGGGCTGTCTGCGGGTGTGTGTGGCCACATGAGTGCGCTCTCGGTACCCCCGGCCTAGGGCTGTCCGTGGCCACATGAGTGCGCTCTCGGTACCCCCGGCCTAGGGCTGTCCGTGGCCACATGAGTGCGCTCTCGGTACCCCCGGGCTAGGGCTGTCCGTGGCCACATGAGTGCGCTCTCGGTACCCCCGGGCTAGGGCTGTCTGTGGGTGGGTGTGGCCACATGAGTGCGCTGTCGGTACCCCTGGGCTAGGGCTGTCTGCGGGTGTGTGTGGCCACATGAGTGCGCTCTCGGTACCCCCGGCCTAGGGCTGTCTGTGGGTGTGTGTGGCCACATGAGTGCGCTCTCGGTACCCCCGGCCTAGGGCTGTCTGCGGGTGTGTGTGGCCACATGAGTGCGCTCTCGGTACCCCCAGGCTGGGGGACGACAGGCTGAGAGAAGGCAAAACACATTAAAAAGGTTCTACACGAGCCAAGACTGAGCGCTCGGGTGGTGAGCAACCCGGGTGTCACAGAATCTCAGGGCTGGAAGGGGCCTCAGGAGGTGTCTAGTCCAACCCCCTGCTCAGAGCAGGCCCAATCCCCAGACAGATTTTTACCCCAGTTCCCTAAGTGGCCCCCTCAAGGATTGAACTCTCACCCCTGGGGTTAGCCGGCCACTGCTCAAACCACTGAGGTCTCCCTCCCCCACTGCTGGGCGCTGAAGGAGTCAGGAACACGTCTCCTGGGGGCTTCACCCCGTGATCACTCAGCACTTCCTCAGCCCTCCACTGCTGCCAGTCTCCAAGCTCTCAATGAAAGATGGTCCCCACTTTACAGAGGGGGCCGGGACACGCGCACGAACAGAGCTCAGGTCTCAGCTCCTGCTTCAGTGCCCTACCCTGCCTCACTGCCCGTTACACAGACATGCCACCTACTCATCGAGATCCATCGTGCCTCAGCCGTGATCGGAGAACTGGCTGTGCCATCTCACACGCACTACGGGATTCTTTCAGGAGCCTTAGCAAGTCACAGCTGCATCCTTCTCCATACAGCGAGGCTGCAGGGAACTCCGGGAGGAGCATGGATTCATTACGCCAACTAGCACTGACCTCACCCCGCTACTCCCAGGCCTGGGGCGGCTCCCAGTGACACGACAGGGTCTGAAGCGGCCAAGCAAGGGAGGAGCGAGGGAAGCCGGAGCGCCAGAGCACGGTGGGGAGTCTGCGTCTACCCCCCGGACACTCCCCCGCGCCCTCGCACAGCACTTACCCCCAATGGTGCTCTCCTGGTATTCGTGGAACTGACCCTTGACGAAGCGCAGCACCAGACTGGACTTCCCCACCGCGGACTCGCCCAGCAGCACCAGCTTAAATTGACAGATTTTACTCGCTTGGGACTGACCATTCGGCCGGGCGGCTCCTCTGCTGGTCATGGCCTGGATTCTGGTCACACCCTGCGCCCCAGCGGATCCGAGAACCTTTGCGCCACTGACCAGCTCTTGGCTTGGTTCTGAGCCCAGGAACAGTATCCCAGTGGCTCAACGCTCCTGAAACACAAGAGGGGGAAGAATCAACACCCGGCACAGATACAACACTACAGAGGTGGAAGTCTCAGATGGTAACTCGGTTGGACTGAGCTGCCTTGTGCTCCAATCAGACAGAAGCTGAGTGCAGCTGGAAAGCACTGATTACTCTGCTAAGCCCCAAACAGCCCCACAAGAGGGACCGAGCCCCAATGTACGGACCAGTAACCGCCCCAGGCTCCCTTCTTATGACCCTTTGACCGCACTCCTGTCCCTGTTCTTTTATTAATTGTCCCCCGCAATTAGTGGGTTTCTGAGGCCCTGTGGAACCTCCCCTTAGGCTGGGGGGGATCCGTTAGCATGGGGCGGGCTTTGCCCGCCCCGTTTCCCGGAAACCCAATAGATACCACACCGGGGGAGCGAGGAATAGAACCCGGGAGTCCGACTCGCCTACTGCACCTCCTAGGCCACGCTCCCTTTCCTGCCAAGAGCTCCGATTCGCCCACACATGAAGGCAGAGAGGCCTGCGCCCCGGGCCTCACTGGCGGATGAGCTTTAGAAAGGAGCATGCTGACGAGCAGAAATCGGTGCACGGAGGGAAAGAAGCCGGATCCTTACAGCTGAGTGAGTGAGTCAGCAATCCTAGCAGATCTCACTCGCATTCCTGCAGACGGAGCACACAGCTCCCGGACAGGACCGGCCATTGCAGCATGTGGTCCCAAGGGCCGGGGCGGAGGGGCAGCGCCTCTGACCTGTTCTAGGAAGGGGCAGGAGGATTCAAGAGCTCTCTGTTGTGCAGCAACAAGCTCAGGCCCCATTTGCAGCCTGAATGCAGCTGTTCTGTTTACTGCAAGTGGCCTGAAATGCCACATTATCTGGTCTCCCCTCCCTCCCCGTGGCTCTCTGGGGGCAGGACGGAAGGACTGAACTATTTCATCGCTGCGCCGTTGGGAAGGGAAATTCTTAACTGAGGGACAGTCAGGTCAATGTTTGTTTGTGTCTTTGGAGATCCCCATTCACGCAAGCAGTACAGGCTCACCGCCTCCACACCAGGGCTATGGGCAGGCCACATTCCCTGCCCAGCAACCCCCACCCCTTTTAAGGCCTTTCCTGTGAAAAAAGCCCTTGCACGGTCTGCAGCAGAGTGAAACCATGCAAGCCTGGTCAGTTTCACACGGCCACTCCCCATGGCCATAAGTGGTTCTCCCCCGCCCCGGCAATGGGTGAAAAGAACCACCCTGCGGGGCGTTCTCAGGGGGGACACGTGGCGACCACCCAGAGCTGGGCTGGTTTATCGTACACCAGTCTGACCCCATTCAGTTAGACCAGCGCCAGGGGCTGCGAGAACAACTTACTGCAGTTTAAGTGAAGTCAACTAGGAATCGGTTTAAACTAGACTGAAATAAGCCACTCTGAAACCTGAGGCACCCAAAGGTTTGCAAGAGTGGAACATGTACAGTCAATACCAGAGATCCTATTTCAAGTGGTGGCCAGTGGTGGGTGGAGGGGTTAACCAGGTAGGGCTAGAACTGGAATTGCAACAGGACACTATCTGAAATAAGCACCCAGACATCTGCACCACAGACTCTTGGTTTGGTTCCAGTTTGTGTGTACCAACGCCTCCGGTCTGCCAGCGGCTGTGAGTTCAGGTCCCACAGGTCTCAGGGCTTCAACTCAATCCTTTGTTCAATGCACTAAGACAGGGATAAAGGATTCCTTCGAGCTGATGTGAAATGCATGTGAAGACCTCAAAGCACATGCATCTAGCGATGCTTCTTTACTAGAATCCCCTTAGAAAACAATGCAAGAAGTGGGCTGTAGCCCACGAAAGCTTATGCTCAAATACATTTTTTTAGTCTCTAAGGTGCCACAAGGGCTCCTGTTCTTTTTGTGTTCATTCAAATAGCTCTACGTCTGCTTTGGGATGTTCGTAACTGCAAAAAAGATACCGGGAGCAATGGAAGAAAACAGCATTAAACTTCAGAGTGTTTATTTCACCGTTTAACGGATTAAATTAAGTGACAAACATCTTAGCCCTTTATTCCAGTGGATTCGTACCCCTGGTGATGAGTCAGGGAAAGTTTAGCAAAATGGGTCCAATTCTCCGGAGCCCATTTCTGGATTCCATAGCCAGCACCGGTGACCTTGGTGCTAAGGGCAGACGGGTTTCTCAAATGCAGGCAACTGGGCCAAGATTTTTCCAGATGAGTCCTGATTGTGGCTATCAAATCTGAGACACCTTAAAGGGACCTGATTGCACAGCCTCTGAGTCGGGTCTCTTGGAGACCTCTTAAATCAGACACCCAAAGATCACTAGCCATTTTTCAGTGTCTCAGGCCTTTCCTTCTGTGTTCAAACCCTAACGGAAGCACTTCCAGGCCTTGAGGTGAGAGATCAGATCCAAGTCTGGTGTGTTATAGGGAAGACCCTGGAGCAAAGATTTGTTAGCATTAACAGGGCCAAGTCTACAAGAACACAAGGGTCATCTGAAGACCCACCAGCGAGCTGCCAGGAAAAGCCTGGCCTGGCCATTTCCCGTTCCCCATCTGCTTGGGGACACAAGCAGGCGAGAGGCCAAACCCTGGCAGGAAATGCTAAACAGACCCCACTGATTTGTACAACTCCAACGCTGGGCAGCCCGATACTTCCCAGCCCCACCAAGGAAGAGGGACAGTCGCCCGTTTATTTTTCTAAACCAAGACTCCAAGAACAGTGTGAAAAGATTTCAAAGCCCGTAACAGCCAAAGCCCAGTACTGCGTGTTCAGCTTTCCTGGAGCTGAGCTGGCTAAAGCCAGGGAAACGCTTCCTTCCGCTTTGAGGACCTTGTTTTGTTAAATATGTAAGAGGAACGATTAAGCAATGACCTCGTCAGCATCCTACGAGAGTTTCCTGGGGAGAGTCCTGCGTGGTTCTGGAGAAGCAGCCTGCACAGGCCACAGTGCTCTGATGCTTAGCAGCCACACTCTGCTTTGCCTGTCCAGGAAAACGCAGGCTGTAGCGACGCCAGGTTAGAGCTTCAAATTAGGCCAGACACAGATGGGGAGAGTTAGATACAGAGGGAGCAGTAAGAGGGTTTAGCAAGTACAATTAGGGCCAGATTTGAAAGTCCTCAGCGCCTCCCTTTGGGAGCCGATCTCCTTTGGAAGTCCGTCCCTCGGGGTCAAAAGAATATTGGGCTTCTCCAACTGAAGACATTGCCATGGCTTGTCCCGCAGGGTGAACTGAGGGTCACCCCACCCTCTATCTCAACCTGCCAATCACTGGTCAGTCCCAGCCCTTCGTATGCAAGTCACAAGAGGCTAAACAGGAAGGGAAGCACAGCCTCATTGCAAAGCCAGTCACCGCAGACCCTTCACGGCCATCCGCAAAGGGTGGCTTGGTCGGGTTTTTTACGTGGCTTTGCCTTTGAAGGCTTCCGCAGCAATCAGGAGCCTTGTCTGGCTTCCCTCTATGCTGGAGGTTCAAGCTCCCACAAAACACGAAGGTGGCGTCTCTCCCGAGCGCGTGTTACATATTGGGTAGCGGGGGGAAAGATGCTGTGACCATTCTGTCAAAAATCCCTTCTCCTCAATTGCTGCAGCTTTCACTTCCTTGTGACGCGCTCGTTTCATTCACTCCCCAACTCACCGCAGTCTTCCAGGGTGGGTGGGCAGGAAAGTCAAACGTAAAGACACTTTTCAGATTCTTCCACAGCATAAAGGACACAGACACAAGCCAAGTTACCCACCTCCTCACTGCAGCTCAGGTCACCTAAGTGCCTGCTAAATTAGTACCAGAGAAAACTCATCTCTCAGCAATCCTCTGCACTCAGACAGGGCCTTCCAAAACCAAGGCTCTACAAACCGAGCTGAATTCAGCCTCCCCATGCCCCTGGGAGTAGCACCCCCATTTCAGACAGGGGGAAGGGACAGCACAGACATGAAGTCGCTTGCAAGTCTGCAGAGCCGTGTGTCAGGCATAAGAACGTTCAACCTGCGCGTTATTTCACCCGATAGCTCCTAAGAGCTTCTTCTGTTCCGTGGGTTCCCTCCCCAACAAGACCGAGCTTCTTCAGAGTGTTTGACAGTGAGGTGTGTACACACATCACAAGAACAGACAAACCGACACCGCTCATGGGGTACCCAGAAAGGTTAGAAATCCTGTTGTACTATTGGTGTCCAGAGACCAGGGACTGGCATGAGATGGGAAGCGGAATACAAGTGCTACAGCCGCTCTTTAGACTAAGCTCTTCGGAGCAGGAACTGTCTCCTCTGCATCGTGCCGAACAACGAGGCGCTGTTCTTGGATGGTCCCTAGCCACCGCTGTAATACGCACCATCAATACAATCCCAGGGAAGCTCCAGGAACTCACCCCCCGTGCAATCAGAGGAGTTGATCCAGCCGTCCACTCGTATTCACTAAATACAGAGCTCCAGCACAACAGAAGCTTCCACCACCAACAAGAATGAATTTAACTCAAAGAAATTCAATCAGAAAAGCCCCCCTCTGAAGCATGGGGGCCCCTACAGATGAGGGGTTCTCCACCCCCCCCCCACATGCTATAAAAACTCCATGGCCCAGCTGTGCCACCACACCTGGTTTTCTGCATAGGGAGTAGCAAGGAGGAGAACTGTCTGGGGCCCCACACCACAAGGGGCCCTGCAAAGCTAAGTTGCCCAGGCTTCGGCTTCCACCCCGGCCCTGGTGGTGGGGCTTGGGACCCCGGGCTGCAGTCTCTTGTGGCTGGACTTTGGCTTTCTGGCCTGGGCCCCAGCGAGCCTAATGCCAGCCATGCTCGGCAGAGCCCCGACACCTGCTCAGGGCCCCCCTGGCTGAGAACCACTGCTACAGATCACATGGACCCCTCTCTTTAAAAGGCTCCTGCCCAAATGTAGCTCTTTCATTGACTACCTGAAATAACCGGCATGAGGTGTCCGACCCCGAACAGGTCAAAGCCCAGGGTCCATCAGCTCTTCGGATCTTTCAGTAGATCAGTGTAACCGGCCGGAGCAGCCTCTGGACATTTCCAGAGTAATTTTACACCTGCATGACTAATATTAAACATCTGCTGGAACCACAATTACTGTCCAGAAAGTCACTTACCAACCAAAGCAAAACCTTTTCAGTAAGCAACTAACAGCTGGCCCAGCAACTGATCCCCCCCCCACCTCCTCGGAGCCGCATTTTATTCTGCGGCAGCAACTTACACATCACAATCCTTAGCTTGCACAAGTCACAACAACGGTGTTCTAGCAGCAGGCAGCGCCGCTTCGGCCTGGCAGCCAACCAGTCACGCTGTGCGCCGGCATCTCCACTGCCAACATTAGAGATCCAGGAGACCGTCTGGCTGACCCCTGCTCCGCTTCTCGGGGTAACACAACAGCCGCCTTGGATGCACCGAGCAAGTTCACCGTCTTGTGGACAGTACGGGGTGAAAGATCCGCCCAGCCCAGCCCTTGCGGATTCCTCGCCCCCTAGTACCGATACCGGCGTAGGGAGCCAGCTCGATATCCACCCTTGGCTCAGCTCAGGCCCCGTTTCACTGCACCGCCCTGGGGGGGGGGTCACGGGAGGGATGAACGCGTCCATTGCAATTCAGTCATGAAGAGCTTCAATAGCAGAACTTGGTTTCAGGGAAAGGCCTGCTCAGGAGATACCCCCAGGAGTTGGAGTTGCAACAGCCTATCTGGGTTAACTGCTTTCCTGTTGCCAGTGTTACTTTTCCTATGTCTTAATCACATACAACATAAGCCACTGCCATCCAAACCGCACGCATGGGTTAACCTGCCGGCAGCCTCTTCCCCCCACCCGGCTTTGTTACCTAGCCAGACAGCCAAGAGGATGCAACGTTCTAGAGCCGTTGCAGACCTGGATCCTACCCGACCACTCGACATTTGAAAGCCTGAAACACGGGAGTTCCAGATCCGACCCCCGGTGCAAACCTGAGTAGTGCGGAACCCCATTCCCTTCAGTCCTGCCCGGCAAGGGCTGCAGGCAGGGGCGGCTCTAGCATTTCTGCCACCCCAAGCCCGGCAGGCAGGCTGCCTTCGACGGCACACCTGTGGGAGGTCCCTGGTCCCGCAGATTCGGCGGCTTGCCTGCGGGAGGTCCCCGGTCCCGCGGATTGGGTGTACCCGCTGCCGAATTGCGGGACCGGGGACCTCCCGCAGGCAAGCCGCCTAAGGCAGCCTGACTGCCACCCTCACAGGGACCAGCAGGGCGCCCCCCCGCAGGTTGCCGCCCCAGGCGGGCGCTTGGAGCGCTGGTGCCTGGAGCCGCCGCGAGACGCTGAGAGCACATTACGAGGGAGCCACTGCTCTTGACTGAGATGTTAGTGAAGAGCCCCGGTGATGCACCATCAGATACAGGATAACGGGAGCAGAGCGACGTTCACTACACAGCCTTTCTAGTCTTCAAAGCGCTTTCCACACTAGTCCATCCTCAGCCTCCACAGCAAAGAGACAAGAATCCTCCTCTCCACTTCACTGTTGAGAACTAAGCCCAAGAGCCGCTTGCAACAGGTGATGGAGGGTCTTGTCTACATGGGGATTTGAAGCTAAGAGTCCTGTGCCATAGCCACCATCGGAATGCTGCCATTCCTGCCTCCCGGTTCTCTCCTCCGCTCCTTTCTCAATACGGATCCCGGCCTCTGAACTATGCTGCAGTCCAGCCACCGCTACCCAGCTGGGTTCCAATTACAGTCACCAAACAAAACTTTAAGAGTCACCGCTGGGATAATTAGCACCTCTGTCTCAAGGGTGTTTACTGTGTAAAGTCACTGCACACCACTGGTCATTAAACAGGTAATGCTCATTGACTCACAATACTGATATCCGGTGGCTCAAGGGCCACCAGTCTTCTTTCTACTAGACAGATTAGGAATATCCTGTACAACTGCAGTCACCCAGGAATGTCCTGTCGTCCCCAAATGAATGCAACACTCACACAGAACTTGAGCAGCCACAGAGATAGGACCCAGCCCCTCTTGCTCCAAAACACACGTCCATTTCAGTTGGGGGGAAAAAGGAGAATCTCCCTTAGCAATACAAGGCCTATCTAACACAGATGAGCAGTTTTGATTCCATCCAGTGGAAGGCAGCGATACATGGATGGAATTAACCAGCACAATATAGCAAGTCTTAAATCAAAGCTTGTTTTCAGCAGGCATTGGGCGCGGGGCCGGCTCCAGGCACCAGTGAAGGAAGCAGGTGCTTGGGGCGGCACGTCCGGGTCTTCGGCGGTGGGTCCCTCAGTCCCCCTCAGAGCGAAGGACCTGCCACCGAATTGCCGCCGAAGAATTAAGGGGCGCAGTAGAGCTGTTGCCGATCGGGGCTCTCTCTCTTCCTCCCCCCCCCGCGGCTTTGCCCTGACTGGGCGATGTAGTGCTCTGGCGGGGGATCAGCTAGAATTTCCCAGGCTTAAGAAAACGTCTCACCCAGGGCAAGCATTAGCTCTGCAGACACCAGTCGAGCTTTCAGGGCATTGCTGGAAGACTAAGGGACACCCGGTTTAGTAAGCACCCCACAACAAAGCTGTCATTTGTCTCTATAAACGTGCCAGGTCACAACCACTTGTTGCAAGCGTAAAATAAAAGCAGGATTTACTGTCAAACACCGGCTGGCGGAGAGAGGACGGAGTGTGTTGCAGGCAGCATGGAAAGCTCTTGTGCTGAGCTTACAGCAAACGTTGGAAATTAGACACACAAGAAGCACCTGAAGGGCAGGGCTCTCTCCAGACAGGCCAGGATATTCCCTGCCACACACCCCCATACATGAGAACAGAGGCACTAATGCGCCCACAGGTTGTCTCTAGCAAGGGCGTGTATTGATTTAACTACCAGGAGAGGCCTTGAGCGTTAGCTCTCCTTGCCACACTGGCCTGGCCACTAACATTGCTAAAGGGCTAACAATGACACAGCCACCTTCTAGGCGAGCGTGGGGAGGCGACTGGCAGTCACCTGGCAATGTTTAATAGATCCTGACACCCAAAGGAGGACAAACATCCCTGCCTCTTTACAGATAGAGGGAAAGTGACTTGCCCATGTGCCTCCATTTCCCCAGTCACTCAGTGACGCTGTGGCAACGCTGGCAGTGCACCCAGGAGTCCAAGCTCCCAGTCCCTTGCACTAGCTATTAACAATGCAGCATCTCTTCCTTTCCCTCCATAAGAAGTTAGGAAAGTTCATATGGGTGCTAGGCCAGTCATCAAATGTTAATAAGCTGGGGGGGAGGCGGGGCATTGCACACATGAATCCACTTAGAGACCACAAAGTATTTCTGAGACTGAACCTAGGGGGAAATCCAGGGTAGGGTTTGAGAGAGTACAACGCAGCTGCGACCCTTAAGGATTTCAGCACTGGGAGGAGTGAACCCGCTTGACCATTGTGAGAGCAGGAGATCTGCTTCCGCCCCTCCAGCACACTTAGAGGAAGTTGTTCACATCACTGGAGAGAATGAGAATAGTTGGAGCAATGGGATGAGATAAAGAGGCAGCAAGCTCAGCCTGAATAGCAGGACAAGCTTCCCAAGAGCAGAGGAGATCTGCTAAAGGATGGAACAGTCCTCAGGGTAAGCCCACACTGCAATTTAAGCCCAGGGATTGAAATCAGGCTCAAGCCTAACCCCCCTTCTGTCTACACACAAATGGTGCTAACCCAGGGCCCCAGGATCCCACAGGGGCGGAGGGTCCAAGGCTGAGTCAAGCCCAGACCCAGGGTTCAAGCCCTGTTGCTTTGCAGTGTAGATGCAGCCCCACTGGACTTGTGCTCTGAGGGGATGTCTACACTGTGATAATAAAACCCACAGCACTGACACAGGTCAGCTGACTCTGGCTCCCAGGGCTAAAAACTGCAGTGTAGACATTCAGGCGGGGGCCCATGCTGGGAGACCAACCTCTCAGGTCATGGATATTTTCTCACAATGTAGATGTACGGTGGGAGTCTGCCGGAATTACTGCACAGTCTCACGGGCCGACTTTCTTTGTCCTCTGGACAGTCAAGTTTTCCCCACACTGCACCACAAACAAAGGGCTAGCGCTGCCACACTTCGGGAGGGTGCTAGGGAAGTCTGGGATACGGGTGGGTGAACTTGGGCCTGCAAAACGGAATGTAGACTCTGGAGCCCCAGCGTCCTACAATTCCTAACCTGGAGTTAGAAATGAGTGTAGACGCTCAAACCTTAGGTTAACAATTCCAGGGTCTGCTAACTCAAGTTCTACTAGCCCTGGACTGACACTGCAGTGTAGACATACCCCCAGAGAGACCTGGTGAAAGCACCGTTATTCCAGGAGATTTAAAACTAACCAGATACAGGAGGCAAGACTGTAGGTAGCAATTACACACTAGTATAGTGTGGACTGGATGATCTCCAAGGCCTCCCCAATCTCTGAACATCCATGATTCACTTCCTCCTTTCCTTAATTGACATGCAAATAATAAAGTGTCCGATTCGACACAGACACATTTAACACAAGCAGGCTGCACTGCGGCCATCCCAGAAGGGAAAAGAACTAACCTAAATACCAAGAGCCCTCGAGGCAAGCGCCCTGGAAATAAACATTCCAGCACATATTGCATGTGAACGTGCCCATCACCGTAGCCTCGACTTATGTTTGGAGCCAGCCATAGGATTCCAGCTGAGAGACTCACCCATACTCCAAGGTGGAGTCTGGCAGTCAGCCCACACCTGATAATTGATGGTATGCCGGGGTATCGCAGCTACCCAGCCGCCCCTATTTAAGAGACAGGGTCCTTTTTGGCTCTCTCCAATAAAAGAAATATTTATCCCTTTCCCCTCCGGGAGGATCTCCTGTTCCAATGCATTTTTAATGGAGTTAAATAAGAAGGGGATTAGAAGCACCTCAGGGCTGTGGGAGTCTATCCATGAATTTCTAATATGCCTGTCTTCGCACTATCCAGGGGCTAATTACAAGGATTAGTGGAACCATCAGCAATGCCCAGCCAGGAGCACGTTGGAGGCTGAGTCGACAGACCAGCCCTGGATGTTAATTATACACTACGTGGCTCCCCTCGCACAGGTCTGCTCGCAAGCACGGAGAAGCAACGAGGTGGTGTTTTCCCGCCCCAGGTGTCCCTACTGTGAAGAGCTGTACGCTGCTGGTGTGTTTGCTGGGCTGACCGGGGGGGGGGGGGGGCATCTGTGCTGTACTGCCCTCGCTATGGAACACACCTTAGCAACATGGGCAGGCGTGAGGCCCGAGAACGAACTCAGGCCCCAGCCCCGGGGACAGGTGCAGCCAGGCCTCAAGCGAAGGGGTGTGCAGGGAGGGGGGCAGGGGAGATGGACGAGCGTCTCTGTAACCTCACCTAGGCAAACAGAGCACAGCGGGGCTTGCTGGGACCCCAAGAACCCGGCCCTGAGGGGGGGGGGATACAGCCCCTTCGCCATCCTACGGGACATCCTGACCCCAACCCCCGCAAACGGGGCAGCTGGACCAGCTGCCAAGCCCCAGCCATCCTACGGGAAGATGCACCCTGACCCCAACCCCCGCAAATGGGGCAGCTGGACCAGCTGCCAAGCCCCAGCCATCCTACGACCCTGGGCACCCTGAAACCTGGGCTCCCCCCAGAGCGAGGCGAGTCTCCCCGCTTCCTTCCAGCCTGCCCCCCCCCAGCAGGTCAGTCATCCCTGCCCCCCGCCTGCCCCCCCGTGCAGTAACCCCCAGGCCTCACCCCCCCCCCGCAGGCCAGTCATCCCCTCCCTGCCCCCCAAACCTGCCCCCCCCAGCAGGCCAGTCATCCCTGCCCCCAGCCTGCCCCCCCCGCAGGCCAGTCATCCCCTCCCTGCCCCCCCCCGTGCAGTAACCCCCAGGCCTCACCCCCCCGCAGGCCAGTCATCCACGCCCCCCGCCTGGCCCCCCCCCGCAGGCCAGTCATCCCCTCCCTGCCCCCCAAACCTGCCCCCCCCAGCAGGCCAGTCATCCCTGCCCCCAGCCTGCCCCCCCCGCAGGCCAGTCATCCCCTCCCTCCCCCCCCCGTGCAGTGACCCCCCCCAGGCCTCGCCCCCCCGCAGGCCAGTCATCCCTGCCCCCCGCCTCCCCCCCCGTGCAGTGACCCCCCCCCAGGGCTCAAGGGCCCAGACCCCCTCCCCGCTCCCCTCACCCCACGGGGCGGGGCAGAGACCCCCCCCCGCAAACGGGCCAGGCCCCCAACCCGCCGAGCGCCCCGCCCTGGGGACCCCGCCCGGCTCCCGCTCTCCGGTACCTGAGGCGGCGGCGGCTCCGGCTCCAGCCCCCCCCCGGTCTCGGCCCCTAAAGTGTCGAACACACCAACAGCTGCTCTCAACCAAACCTTCCTCTGGTGGGCGGGGCTAAGCGGCGGCGGCGCCAATCCGTGCCGGGCACCTGGCGAGCGGACACGCCCCTGCCAGCCGTCTCGCCCAATTGCTGCTCCGGAAAACGCATCACCGGGCCACCCAACTCGATTCACCAATAAGAGCTCATAAATGGCCGGACGGGCGCAAACTTTAGCCAATGACGACTGGGGCACAATGGAGCTAACAGACCAATAAAATGGAAGAACGTCATGGTAGGGGTGGATCTTATGTTAACTGACGGACCCTGAGACCAATGAAACAGCAGTTGTTCCGGGGGCTGCAGCCACAACAAATAAGGTGACCTAAAGGGGCGGCACCCTCGAGCCCCACTGTCCAATCACAATCCGGAATGCTGTCCCCTCTTTCCAATCACAGGGACCAGAAAGCGATGATTGACAAGCGACGGACGGCGTCTCACCCTCCCTATTCTGGCCAAGCAAAGGACGGCCCGCCTCCCCGCTGGCCAATCAGAGACGAGCCGGGGAATGATTGGCAGGGTGCGGGTGAGAAGGAAGGTGAGAGCCCGGAGGCCTCTGGGAATCTGACCTTTGACCTTGGCATGAACCTCTCCCCAATTAGCTTAACTGAGCTAAAAATAGACGATGGTTCCCGGGCTCAGAGACCAGGGGGCGGGGCCCAGAGGGGGGCAACTAGGGGGTGGAGCCAGGCACCAGGAGCCCAAGGGGGCGGGGGCCAGGGATAGGGGCGGGGCCTGAGGGGCGGGCCCAGGGAGAGGGGCGGGGCCTACAGGTGTAGCCCAGATAAAGGCGGAGCCAAGGGAGGGCAGGGTCTGGGCACCAGGAGCCGGGGGTCTGACAACCCAGGGCAGGGGCCCAGGCGCCAGCAGCCAGGCCAGGCTGGGGGGGGGGGGCACGTGGCCCATGGCCCATGTGGGGCTCCAGGCCCCCGGCTTGCCAGGCCCCTGCTCACTGATAGCACCAGGGCTGCAGGCGGCTGCGCCAGGTGCTGCGCAGACACCACGAAGCTGGCCCCTGCCTCCACGAGCTCACACCCCTTCAGCAAAGTGGCAGCTGCTGGGCCAGAAAGGTGGCAGGAGGGAGGGCCGTGGGGGGGACCGAGGGCCAGCCGTCGAGGTGGGCCGGGAGCCCAGGGCTGGCGTGGCCGGGCGGCTGCCCCTTGCAACATTCCCAGAGCTCAAGGGAGCTTCGGCCAACGGCTCTACCCTCCCGTCCGACAGAGCTGTCAGCCTCTTGCCCCCAGCGCTAAAATCGCCCCTGACACGGCCCCAGGGAAGAATGTGGACTTTCCCAGATAAACGTAATGGACCTAGTCCAGCCGTGCACGTCACTGGTGCTATTCTGCTTATGCTCGGTCAGCTGCTGGCTCTCATCTTGCCTTGTAAGCACTTTGGAGCAGGAGCTGTGTGCAGCACCTTGCACAATGGGGCCAGGCCCATGACTAGGCACTCTTAAGCCCAGAGCCTGACAGGTACTGGAGTGGCCAACTGCCATTGAAATCGGTGCCTAACGCCCACTTCAATACCTCTGTATTTGTACCAAGGTCTGTAGCAGAGCTGGGAACAGAACCTGTTTCTAAGTGACCTACTCACTGGACAGGACTTCCTCTCTCAGCTCACAGAAGATATTTTCCTCTGTAGCTATCCCCTTGGAAGAAAATCACATTCACGACAAGTTAAAACTAAGAATATTTTTAATGATTTATAAACCAATCCCATAATATTATTAACATTTGGTAAGAAACAACAGTCTACAAAGAATTACAAAAATCAAGGACGACAAATATATTTGAGGGTTTGTTTGTTAAAAATATTCACTTAGACAAGCACCGTGGTTTTTGTAACAAACTTTATAGAAATCCAGAGCGCTGCTTTAAAACTAACCCAGCCTTATAAATATTGCCCTATTTGTTCCAGTCCAAAAAATATATATTCATGCTCCCAAATATTGTGTCATTATAGCTAGTAAACCCCATCTCCGTCTCGCCTTCCCTCTGTTTTCATCGTGAGTTGGCAGGAGCACTGTTTTGGGGGAATTCTCTTCCGCCTTCTGTAGCCAGCGGCTTGGAGACTCAATTTCCCCTCCCTCCTCAAACCGGTTCCCATCAGGCACCTGCCCCCCCGTTGCTGTCCTAATCCTACATTTTTCTTTAGGCAACTGAGTTGAGAAAAAAAGCTAGTCCACTGTGGAAGGAAATGAGACACAATCCTTCTGCTCTAAAGAAACTCAAGATGCAAGAGCTCAGAATAGCTATGCTAGGAACAGAACCATTCGGACTTTTAACCCTCACCTGGAAAGGGCCCATGTGGCTTATGAGCTTCCCTTAATGATCATTCCTCTCCTGGAATGTTAATTTGTACCCCTAAAATACTTTTATAAACAACCCTTAAATATAAAATGCTTTACTATAAAATACACTAAGTCTGTTTTTAAATAGTCTATTCCTCTATTGTCAACTTTTGGTTTAGACGTGGATTTCCCCCTCCCCCCCATCTCCTTTTTAAGCAGACCCCAAGAGCTTGGCGGTGGGCGGGTGAGAGCAGCCCACCATCCGCACCGTGGGATGTTCCAGGCTGTTACAACTGGGGCTGTTTGTAGGGAAACATCCGGAACTGATCCCGTTACGCTGGCGGACAGCTGCCCCCAGCAATAGCTGCCTCCAGTGAGCTCGACTGGCGCCTTCCTGTCCATTCAAACACCCCATCTGCACTGGAGTATCTGCTGCCACCGAGGGCTGGGTGACGGGGGATACCTTCGAACACCCTTCCCCGCCCTGCAGGGCAATCCCAGTGGAAGAGTGCTCCAACCCAGACTCAGCAGCACCCCCCAGCCCCTTGAGCTGCCCCTGCTTCCCCAGGTTTGGGCCGTTCTTTGTGGATTTAAAATCAGATACGTTGCTGGGTGGCCAAATCGGACCTTCCAGGGAAACACAGACACCAGGGTGGCGGGGACACCCACAGGAAAGGAGGTGAATTAAAATCGCAGGTTGGGTGCATGTACTAATTTCACAGGCCAGATCCTCAGCTGGTGTAAATACGCATCGCTCTGCTGAAGGCAGCGGAGTTTCACCATCCGCACGAGCTGGGGATCTGGCCCCACGTGCCGGAGCCAGCCTTTCCACGGGCTGAAGCGCCTCTGGCATGGAAAGATCTGAGCCAAAGGAAAGCGACAAGGAATCCCACCCCTCCGGGAGCCAGCCCTCCAGAGCGCGTGGGGAACAGCCCGGCTGGCACCAGTTCTAGTGAGGCGTATGTCAGATTGTGGGGTCAGATCCGTACCTGGCATAAGCTGCCATTGCACCATTGACAAGTCAGTGGAACCCCACTGATCGATGCCCACCGAGGCTCTGTCCCCTTGCAGCGAGCTTGGCCATAGGCAGTGCCACAGAATGAGCGGCCAATGATGCAGTGGGTGGAGGATCTGCCAGAGGAGACTGCAGCACCGTCAGGTTGGGGGCTCCTTTCGGGGCCAAAGACCTTTGCTTTCAAAGCCCTTCAGGGAGCAGAGAATTGGGGGGTGTCTTGCGGTGAAGCCATGAGAAGAGCCGGCTGCAAGGATGTTTCAGCTGCTGGGTGCCTGCTCCACCACCCGGCGCAGGGTGAAGCCGTTAGAGCAAACCCCCTCCTGTGAGTGCAGATTCTCCCTGGAGCGGATGAGGAACCTGCTTCCCTGCAGAAGCCACGTGCATCAGGTCACACCTGGTGAGACGTTCCCGTGGGGAGGAGGACGCCAGCGTTGGACATGCGAGGGTCTCGGGCCCCGTCGGTCAAAACGCTTCTGCCCATGGGACATGGGGGGATACTAAGCGAGCAGAGTCCCTGCTTAGGGTCAGATCCTGCTAGGGGAGGAGGGGAGCTGAGCGGGCCCAACCCGCTGCAGGATCAGCCCTTACAACGCATGTTTCCTGAGCGGTTGGGGACGCGTGGGGCCCCCTGACCCAAAGAGCCGAAGGGGATTCAGGCAGCCGATGCGCAGCAGGAACAGGAGTTGCCAGCAGCGCCGGCTGCAGTTCGAGCCCCTGGTGCAGCAGACTCCAGGGTGCTGGCCAGGGAGCAGGCAGCGGGGAGGCGGGTGAGTTCACCGGGGCCAGTGAGCGGATCTAGTTTGTGGTTCCCCAGCCAGACCCTCCCTGCCTTCCACCCATCGAGGAGGCGTGCGGGCTCCAGGGGGTTCACCCTGTGTTGGAGCAAGAAGAGGCTGGGGGGGGGGCACACCGAGGGAGGGGAGAGAAGGGGCTCAACCAGGGCAGCTGGGGGGTGGGGGCGCTCCCAGCTGCAGCGAGCAAGGTCCCATTGCTGGTGCTGAAATCCAAGCCCTCCAGGGAGGGTCAAAGCCACGGACTAGGAGCTTCAGCCAGGGCAACGGGGGCTGGGCTGGGGGGAGCCCCCCGCCCCCCATCCAGCATCCCCACGGTCGGGGGGCTAAGTGCAAGTCCGCAGGGGCAGGATGAGTCACAGGCCCCCCGGGGCAGGCCCAGGCCCAGCCCCAGCCCCAGGAGACGGATCCAGACACAGGCCAGACAGCGCCAGCGTGGGGGCAGCAGAGTCCCGGGTGGGCCGGCCCCCTCCCCGAAGCCACTTCACAAGCGCAGGTGAGGGACGGCCTTGGTGACGTCCTGGAAGAAGGGATGGTTCAGCGCTGACTTGGCCGAAATCCGCTTGTTGGGGTCGTAGTGCAGCATTTGCTGGGTAGGAGAGGGGTGGGTGGTTATTGGGGGTGGGGGACGGGACAGGCGGGAACCCTGCCATTCCCATGGCAACTTTCATCATGAAGCACCAAGGTGGGTCACACCCAAGGCCGTAGCGACGCTGCCTCTGGGGTGGAACGTGGCCGCTGCTCCACCACCACCACTAAGAACAGGGAAGGAGATGGAATCTCGAACCCTTGGAACATCTCCCGGGGGAACTCAGAGACAACGCGATGGACTCTGGTCCGGACGCCGGGGCTAACGCCTCTCGCGGCGGGAGGGCAGAGGGTCTGGCAGGCAGGATTCCTGGGTCTCGGTCCAGCTCTGGGATGGGGACCTGGGGTCTATTCCTGGTTGTGCCGCTGATTGTGTGGCCTGGGCAAGTCGCTGCCCCGGGGGGGGGAGGGGGAGGCTGCTTGCTGTCCATGTAGCACCGGTGGAGGGCTACGGAGCTTGGCTACAGCTGGAGGGCAAGTGGCTTCCAGTCCCCAGAGCCAGCCCTGCCCTCTCCCAAGAAACCTCGTTCCTCCCGCCCCCTCCCCAAGCTAACCAAGGTACCGGGTCAATTCTGGAGCCCCCCCCAGCTACTCACAGCCAAGAGCTTCCTCCCCTCCTCGTCCAGCGGGGGCACCACCTTGCTGAAGTCCTGCCTGGCCCATTTGGGGAAGCTGGGCTTGTAATCGGGCATGGAAGTGACCCCCGGCCACACGGCCTCGTCCGGGGTGCCCAGCGTCCGGAAGATGCGGAAGAGCTGGTCAATTTCCGAGTCTCCGGGGAACAGGGCTCGCCTGGTGATCTGACGGCAGGAGAGGGGTCACGCAAGGTCCCAGCACGGCCCCACCCCCCACTGGCTCAAAGCGGAGAGGGGGGCTTTCCCAAGGGAGGGAGCTGAGGGCCAGGGGTGCTCTGGGCTCAGCACAGGGGAAGTCAATGGCCTGCATGGATCCTTTCACGATCCCCTCTGGCCTTAAACCCTACGAGCCGTCCCCTCCCTCTACAGCCTCATGACTCCCCCCACTCCCCCCCCGCAGCCAAGCCTCTACCCGGCGGGGGTGGGGTGACCTGGGCACGAAGGGTTAAGGCCAACTGGCTCCCGTGGGAAACGAGCCGCTCCGTGGTCTGCTCCCCTCGCCCACCCCGTGATGCAGACGCCAGCCCATGTGCTCCGCATGACCCACCTCTTCGTGCCCCCGCTGCCAGCACAACCCCTTCCCCCGGGCGGGGGGCATGCCAGGCAGGGCACCCCCCCGAGAAGGCAACAGAGCCCCTTTCTTTCCTGGTTCCCGCTCCAGGGACGAGTGACGTCCCCAGCGCATCCCGGAGCTGCCCCCGGGCAGAGGGAGCGAGGCTGCGGCTGCCCATCTGACACCATCAGCAGCTCTGGCAGCCTGTGGGGAGGCCTTGATCAGATCCGGCCAGGCTGGGATCTGCCCCAGCGCACCCTTAACGCTGCCTCTCACACCTGGGGGGAAACTCTGTGGAGCACCAGGCCAGGCAGCGGGACCTGCTGCCCCCGCTGGAACCGGAGGTGGCTGGGTGCAAGAGGCAGGATGGAGTAACTAACTCACACGCCTTCCCCCAGCATGTGACAGGACGAGCTGGGAACAGAGAGGAGCCGGGTACAGCCCCCCCCCCCTCCATCTCACAGACACACACAACCTCGTTTCACTCCCCCCCCCGCATGGGCCACACGTGGCCCCTCCCTGACTGCGGGACGAGAAAAACCACGTGCCGGGGGCGGGAGGCACGTACCATCTCGGCAAAGATGCAGCCCAGGCTCCAGATATCCACGGCCGTCGAGTAGTACTTGCAGCCGAGCAGGATTTCAGGGGCCCGGTACCAGAGAGTCACCACCTGGCCAAGTGGGGGAAATCCTTGTTAATCAGACAGGGACGTCTCTCACCCTCTCCTCGCCAAGGACCCCAAAGACCTTTACACACAATAGGCCCCCGGCAAACCCCATTTTGCAGATGGGGAAACTGAGGCACAGAACGGGAAACACACCCAAGGCAAGACAGCGAATTTTGGGGGGAGCTGAGAATAGAACCCAGGAGTCCGGGCTCCCGGCCTTGCGGGGGTAACCGTTAGACACCCCTCTCCCTAGCAGGGCTTTGGCCCAGGAATGGAGTGGCAGGCAGGGTGGTGTGAGGCCATGGATCTGGGAGCCTGGAGTAGGCGCAGGGGCTGCAGCCGGATCTCTCCCACCTCCTAGGGGCATGACAGCCTTGGAGGAGGATGGGTCCATGGTTCAGCCCCTACAAGGAGGAGGTTACGTCACATACGCGCCGCAGGAGGCAGGATCAGCTGGAGCCGGGGGTCCTGGTGCAGGGAGGACAGGGATACTCAGCCCATCAGGGGCACCTACCCGGGTGAGGTGGCCCCATCTCACTACCTAGCCCCCGAGTCCCAGCTCCCAGCAGGTGCCAGACGGCTGGAGGAGGGGGGAGCCCCCCCGGACGCACCTCATGGGTGTAGGTTCGCACCGGCACGCCGAACGCCCGCGCCAGCCCAAAGTCTGCCAGCTTGATGGCTCCCTCGGCATTGATGAGCAGGTTCTGCGGCTTGAGGTCGCGGTGCAGCACCCGGTGGGAGTGGCAGAAGGCCAGGCCCTGCAGCAGCTGGAACAGGTAACTCTGCAGCGGGGGGCAGACAGGGCTGGGGTCAGAGGGGACCTTGGCTCGCATGGGACGGGAGGAGAGGAGGCTGGGGAGGGGGCTGAGCAGCCGGCCCGGTTACCTTGATGAGGGGCAGAGGGATGCCGCTGATGGAGGACGCGTCCATGAACTTCTTCAGGTCCTGGTGCAGGAACTCGAAGACCAGGTAGAGCTTGTTCTCCGTGTGGATCACGTCCAGCAGCCTGCGGGCGCAGGGAGAGGAACGAGGAGACGTCACCGCTCCCTCCCCGGAGAGGCCCTGGCAGGAGGGGCGGGGGCTGTGCCCGTCCTGTGCTGAGCCTGCCAGCGGGCAGCACCCAGCGTGACGAGTTTGTGGGGCACACGTCCCACTGGGGAGCCGGGCCCAGACCAGCCACGATGGGGGCCACAGCTCTGGGTCCCCCCCGGCCCCGGGGGAAGAGGGGCTCTGGGTCCCCGTAGCTCGGTGACCGTGTGGTGCCACCCTACAGGGACTTCGTTAACTCACGTCACCACCCGCCCCCACTTACTTGACGATGTTGGAGTGATTCAGCTCCTTAAGCAGGGAGATCTCCCGGATGGCCGTGCTGGGGACGCCCTCCGTCTCTCTGCAGTGGGGAGGGAAGCCATGGGGAGCCTGGAGACACGCAGAGGGTCTGGGGCTCCAATCTACCCCAGCTCTCCCCCCCCAGCCCAGCACACACAGGCCCCAGCCTAGTGCAGCAGCAATGGAAATGCAGCCCCCTCTGGGGTGGAAGCAACGGCGAGGGGAGGGGACAAAACTCCTGCCTGCCCTAGGGAGTGTTCACATCTGTGCAGAGCTGACGGGACCCTGGAGCAGCTCTCTGGGTCGGAACGAGGGGGGCAGGGCCCTGCGCACGGCCGCAGCCCCTCCCAAGGAGTAACTAACGGCCTCGTTCCTAGGCTCCGAGCCCAGAGCATCAGCTGCTGGACACGGGCACCAACCGCAAAATACAACAGAGCAGCTCCAGGCACGCTAGGCCAGGGCCAGACCGGGGCCATTTCCCCACCCGAAGCTCGTGACCAGTGAGTGGCACCCACCTGCCCGGCCTGTGCTGCCCAGCACCACGCAGGCAGCGGGAGCGGCCGGGGGCTGGGAACGCAGCCTCCCCAGGGCCATTGGGATCACCCGGCCTGGCCAGCGTCCCGCAGGCAGCAGGAGCGGCCGGGGGCTGGGAACGCAGCCTCCCCAGGGCCATTGGGATCACCCGGCCTGGCCAGCGTCCCGCAGGCAGCGGGAGCGGCCGGGGGCTGGGAACGCAGCCTCCCCAGGGCCATTGGGATCACCCGGCCGGGTCAGCGTCCCGCAGGCAGCGGGAGCGGCCGGGGGCTGGGAACGCAGTCTCCACAGCCCATTCAGACCAGTGGGGTTTGTGACTCGCAGGTTCCATAGGGCCATTGAGATCACCCGGCCAGGTCAGCGTCCCGCAGGCCTGGCACCCCCCAGCTGAGCTAGAGCTGAGCTTGGAGAAAAACGTCCAACGTCCATTTAAAAACGGCCAGTGATGGAGAATCCACTCCGGCCCTTGGGAAACTGTCCAGTGGTTACTGACCCTCGTCCTCCGGGATTTGTGCCTCATCTCCAGTCAGAAATTGTCTCACTTCAACGTCCTGCCAAGGGACCTGTTAGACCAGGGGTCTCAAACTCAACCAGTGCCAGTCCTCATCCTCCCAGCGGGCCAAGAATGTCACTCATGCTGCCCAGAACCCGCCCCCGCCTGCCTAACGCTCTGGGAGGGAGTTGGGGGGGAAGAAGGAGGAGGTCTGGGGTAGGGGATTGGGGTGCAGGCTCTGGGCTGGAGTTTGGGTGCTGGGTGCAGGCTCTGGGCTGGGGGTGCAGGAGAAGGGGTGCAGGCTCTGAGAGGGAGTTTGGGGGTGGGGGTGTGTGGGAAGGGGGTGGGGGTGCGGGAAGGGGGTGGGGGTGCAGGCTCTGAGAGGGAGTTTGGGGGTGGGGGGGAAGGGGGTGGGGGTGCAGGCTCTGAGAGGGAGTTTGGGGGTGGGGGGGGTGTGGGAAGGGGGTGGGGGTGCAGGCTCTGAGAGGGAGTTTGGGGGTGGGGGTGTGTGTGGGAAGGGGGTGGGGGTGCAGGCTCTGAGAGGGAGTTTGGGGGTGGGGGGGAAGGGGGTGGGGGTGCAGGCTCTGAGAGGGAGTTTGGGGGTGGGGGTGTGTGTGGGAAGGGGGTGGGGGTGCAGGCTCTGTGAGGCTCCGGGTCTTCTCTGAGCTTCTCCAACGGCTCCACATCCCCCTTGGATTGCGGGCACCAGAACCAGGCACAGACGCCGGATGCAGCCTCAATTCAACCTCCGGCCCCCTAGTCGACCTGGCCCCGAGCCCCACCACACGGCGCCGACTTCCCCTGCCCCCGCATTAGGAGTGACAGTGACTGGGCCGGGACCCCCACAGCCGGCCCGGCGCGGTGCCATGACCCACACGGCGGCCGAGAGGCGAAGCCGGCTGCGATACTCAGCCACTGCGCCTGGGAAGAGAATTTCCTCGCGGCCCTTCCAGGGCAGCCGGACAAGCTCAGAAAGGCTGTTTCAGCGCCGCCCAGGAGCGAGCGACTGACCGGTCTCAGCGCCCCAGGGTGACCTTTGTCAGGGCGCTAACGCAGCATGTGGGGCAGAAGAGCCCCCCAGAAATGGGGCTGCAGGAAGGGCTACGGGAGCTCATTCCCCCCACCTGCCCCAGTCCCCCGAAGGGCTGCTTGGCCCCAGCCTCACTGAGCGGAGCGGGGCGCTGCTGATTGACCCCACAAACATCCAGCGCCCCCTGGAGGGAGGGACCCGGGTGCCCCCCCAGCACCCCTGACCCAAGGGTTATCCGGGCCTCTGGCAGTGCCCTGCCCACCCCCGGCCACCAGCTCGACACTCGGGCTCTGCGGAACCGCCATGGACCCAGCCCACCTCGGCTGCCCCTCGCCAAGTACCTGGTGCCAGCCGCTCCCCGGGCACCCCAGCCCCAGAGGGAGGAAACCGCCCCCCCCGGATGCCAGTCCCGCCTCGGACCCCTTCTCTGCCAGATCTGCAGCCCCAGGGTGCCGCACGCTTCGCCCCCGGGGTGGGCTCACGCAGGAGGCCCCCAGCCCTCGAGGCGAGGGGTCCGCCCGCCCCAGGGAGGGGCCTGCCCGCCCCAGGGAGGGGCCAGCTCCCTGTGCCCCACTACAAGGAGACACCCCCTGCCCCCCACCCCTCGGGCCCCACGGCCGGAGACGGGGGGTTCCCTGGGACTCCCCGGGGGGGGGGGGACTCACGTATCCAGGCGGATTTTCTTCAGCGCCACCACCTCGCCGGTGACTTTGTTCCGGGCCTTGTAGACAACCCCGTAGGTGCCCTCGCCGATCTTCTCCACCTTCTGGAAGTTCTCCATGGGGCGCGGGCTGGCGCGGGCCGGGGCCGGGCCCGGGCCGGGGCGGGTCCCGGAGCCTGCCCGCCCCGGGGAGGGGGCCCGGGCTGGGAACCGGGGATCGGGATCGGGCCCGGGGGGGCGGGGCGGGGCGGCCCGGACAGAACGTTCCGCAGCCCCCGGCGGTTACAAACCCACCCAACTGGCAACAATGTAGCGCCGCCCCCCGCCGGCCGCTTCCCGCGTTCCACTCGCCCCGCCCACCCCGCCGCGCCATTGGCTGGCGCCTGGAGGGGACGCTGGGAGCGACGCGGGAGTCTCCTTAAAGGGACAGGCGCCGAGAAAGCAGCACCCCCCCCCGTCCCCGTAGGGTTGCGGGGTGGGCCAGAGCCAGAGCTGCGCTTAAATCCTAGGTGACCCCCCCAGCTGGGTGTCAGTGGGGGGAGCCCCAGGGGGCTCCACGCCAGTCCAAGGGCTGCTCCCCGGTGTGTGTATTACTGGGGGGATTTCCCCAGCCCCCCTCCCGAGCTGGAGCGGGCCAGGCCCCCCCTCCCTAAGGAGACTCCCCTCCCCAATGGTTTAACTCCAGGTGCTCCCCCATCCCCAGGGAGCTGCTCCCCCCCTTCCCCCACCCCGCATGCGGAACCCCCCAGCCCTGCCTAGGCGCCGCCTGGCAGAATCTGAAGGGGGGTCCCCAGGGTTAAGATTATGATCGATTGATGGCAAGTGCCCCCCTCGGGACCCTGGTTGTACAGAAGCCCTGAGGACCTCGCCCAGAGCCAGGGCTCAGACTGGGCTTTCGGCTTCCGTTCCAAACATTACACCACTAAGGCCCAGCTCCGGAGAAGCACTGAGGCTCCAAACTTCCTTTGAGGATCTGGGCATCAGGCCTCCTCCGCACGGGGGATTTCAGACCTAGCAGCCCAAAGCAGCCAGCCAAACACGCAGCCCCCTCGCCCCCAGGGGACTCGTGCGCCGTGAGCTGCGCCCGGCCCTGGCCCTGGCCTTTCTGAGCAGGAGCAGCACAATTCATCTGTGCAGCTGATCAATGAGACAGTCCAAGGGGTGACTTGAGCACAGCCTAGAGACACCTGCCCAGGGCTCTTTAATCCAGCAGACAAAAGAGCTGGCAGTGGAAGGCCGCGGAGTTCCTGCTGAACTGGTTTCCGCTGTCTCTCGTTTCCCGGAGCCCGGGGATCTCCTCCCCGAAGGGATCCAGCTCCAACCTTGAATGGAGGTTGGAGCAGACCACGGCTTCCCGTACAGACAACCTTCCTTAGAGGTGTTTAAGGCCTGGCTTGACAAAGCCCTGGCTGGGATGGTTTAGCTGGGGTGGGTCCTGCTTTGAGCAGAGGGTTGGACTAGATACCCCCGAGGTCCCTCAAATTACCTGCCCTGGTTCTGCTAACTGGCAGTTCTGGTTTCTCTCTCTGCCCAGACCAGGGTGCTCAGACGTGACTTTCCTCTATGCGCACAAGTGAACCGAGCACTCTGCACCCAGAACTCACGCTGGTTTAACGTCAGTTGGTTTGAGAATGGATTTAGTGACACCGACCCCCACCCCATCCCGTATGCACCCTCGTCTAGTGATTTCCAGCTGGGGCTATCGGTTTCGCTTGCATCTACGAGCACGGACACAGACTAAACCACTACGAGCCGGGTGCAAAGCCATTTTTTAAGTGTCCACAGATAAAGTTGCACCGGTTTGATTAGACTGGCTTTAAATCACACCCTAAATTAACCAGGCGAAGCTCTGCGTGTTGGCCAGGTCTAAGTCACTAGTGTTATAGGACCTGCCGCTGGAAGGCAAGTGCTCGGCTTCAGTATCCTGTAGCAGTGAGTTCCGCCTGCTAATTGTGTGTGTGTGTTTCACGTTTCCGTTGATCAGGTTTCAAGGTGCTGCCTGTCTCCTCGCTCCTGTATCGGGGAGAGGGGGAATGGAAGCAGCCGGATGCCCCGAGCGAGGTGGGGTGACTTGTCCCGTAGTGAGGTTGCCTCACGGGTTACTCGTCCCTCCTGTCGGTCTGTGATCAGTAGAGACGCTTTCCTCTCAGAGCGGAAACCCGTGTCTGTCCTTCGCCCCGCGAAATTCCAGGCTCTGGCTGGGAGGCAAAGCTAGTGAGGCCCCATTGTGCTAGAAACACAAACTTGTGACTGGTTGTCACCCCCACGCCCTGCTGCTGGGGGGTGTGTGTGTGTGGGGGTTTTTCCTGAGGTTGTGCCAGGAAAGGGGGCGGGGCTATGCAAAGGAGGTGCCTTCTTATGCAGGGCGTCCGGGATGCTTCACCTCTCTGCCGTCGGGCGGTCGCGGGGGTCCAGGCGCGCGCGGGGCGGGTGCGAAGGACGGGCCGGGAGATGCGGACGAGCTGGTACTTGGTGGCTGCCTGGGCCCTGCTGGCTGCGGCTGCAGCTCAACGCAGTGAGTGGGGTCCCGTCCTCAGGGCTAGCCACGGGCCTGGAGCGGGGGGAGGCAGGATCCACACCCCCGGCCAGGGCAGGATCGATCCCTGTCACGCCTCGTTCCTGACTCCAGAACGCTGGGGCGGGGACGGATAACCCCCCCGAGGCGCCGCAGGATCTTACCCTTGGGGGCCAAGGGGGCATTGACCTGCCATGGCCTAGCTCGGGGGTCACACTGGGCTTCCCCGCTCCCCTGCCCAGATCGCTGTGTGGGGCGGATGGTCCCAGCTGAAGGGGAGACGGGTCGGGGGGCGGGGGGGTGTGGTATGCAAATAGGGGCAGCAAAGACCCCAACTGACCCAGACCCCCAGCTCCATCCCTGCAGGGGGGAGCACGTTTCTTGGGGGGGGGAGGTGCTTTTGGATGCAGTGATGCTAAAATGTGAAGGGACCTTAAAGTCCTGGGGGGGGAGCAGCCCCCCCATAGCAATTCCAGCTCTCATGTGCCCCCTGTGGGCATGCGGAGGGTTCCCCCCTGCAGACAGACGCCCATGGCTGGGCCAGCTCCCTGGGCTGAGAGTGAGAGCAGAGACGGTGCTACGCCCTGGGGACCCCAAAGCCCCTTGCCCCTCACCCATCCCCAGTATTTCCACACCCCAGACCTAGCCCACCCCACTGCCTGCTCTGCCTGCGCCCCGAGCCCCCCGCCTCGAAGCTGCTCTGTGCCAGGCCGGCCTGGGGAGCAGGGCGGGGAGCGGCCCAGGGCAGTGCAGCCTCGCCCCGTCCGTCGGCTGCCCCCGAGCGGCTGCGCAGGGAGACGGGCCGGGCGCCCGCCGGGCCGGTTCCAAGCTGGAGCTGCCGGGTGCTCCGGTGGGTTTAACCCTCCTCGTCCCGGCGTGGCTGGAGCAGGGATGCGGCCCCGCCCCGCTGGGAAGCCTCTTGCCGGATTAACGGGGGCCGGGGGTAAAGCCGAACCGCGTGGGGAGCTGGCTCAGAGCCCCTGCTAATCCCCCGCCCTGGGCCCCGCGTCTGGCAAAGACTGGAATGGGGCTGAATCGGGGAGGGGGACCCAGTGGGGGACCCCACTGCGCTCACCCCCATCCCCATACCGAGGAGGGAGCCTGGGGGGCTGGTCTCTGCTCCCCAAGGGCGGACGGGGCAGCGGCTTCTGGGTAATCTCCGTACAGCTCCTTGCGCTGTGCCAGGCGCAGGGATGTCCCCACTGCCCCAGCCCCAACCTACCGCTGCAAGGACCCTTCCCCCCACCTACCTACTGTCGCCTGCAGTCAGGCATCTGCCCCCTGCAGTCCCCCCCAGCTGACCCTCCTGCCTCCTCCGAGACCCCCCGCCCTGTGCTGAGAACTAACACTGCACCCGTAGCAGGGGGAGGCCTGGACACCTGGCCCAGGGGCTTGCGGGGATCCCCTAAGCTAAGGGGGCAGGTTTGGGGGGCAGTTGATTCTCCGCCCTTAGCCCTTGTTGGTCTCTCTAGGCCTGTCTGCAGCGGGGAGCCCCCCTGAAGGCCTCACTTCTCAGTGGAGAGACACTGCGGGGGGGAGGGGGGCTGCCTGTCTGGCCCCATGTCTGCTGGGCGTGGGGTGGGGGGCGTTGAAAGTCAGACCATTTCCCTGGGAAGTCTCCCCTCCCTGCCCAAGCATCCCAAAGCGCTTCACTGCCAGGTGCTGAGCCTGACAACGGGGTCGCTGGCATTCCCCGCATCGTACAGCTGGGGAAACCGAGGCACGAAGGGAGACGGGGACATGATGCAAGTCATACAATGAGTCACCCCAGAACTGGGACTACACCCCAGGAGTCCAGGCCCCCTGTTCTGACCCACCTTCCCCCACTCCTCTCACAGAGCCAGGCAGAGAACCCAGGAGTCCTGACTCCCAGCCCCACCCCTGCTCCAACCACGAGACCCCCGCCCTTCACCCCCAGTGGTCACACTATCCAGGTGTGATATGGAAGGGCAGCGAGCTCTCCATCCCCCGTCCCACCCAGGGAGGCTGCCTGGGACTTCCCCCCTCCCCGCTGAGAGGTGGTGCAAAGGGGGGGCCATTAACCCCGCGCTGGCTGGAGCGCCCTGCACCAGGGACTCAGCTGAGAGTCACATGCAAGGGCTCGGCGGAGGATTTAGAGGCCCATGTGATGGGTTTTGCCTGGAGCCCCGAGTGCTGGGTGGGAGATCGGTCACATGCTCCCCGCACAGGCAGCCGGGGCGCGGGGGGTGGGAGGGCCGTGGCCAGGCTGGGCGCAGACACCCCCCAGCTGCTGGAGCCTGGGGGCCCGTGGGGCTGAGCCTGTCTGCGGGGGCCTGGAGGTGCCTCGGCTAGGTCCCCGTCCCGCGCTGCCGCTAGAGTCCCCGTCCCGCGCTGCCGCTCAGCCGGGACGCCAGGAGACAGGTGGTGCCCAGGCTGCCGGGGGCCATGGGCCCTGCCCCAGCGGAGGTGCCACGCCCAGTGCTTTGGGGCAGCGAATCTCCCACCGTTCTCCTCGTGGGGAATTATCCGCGCCCCCCCTGCAGCCTTCCCACCATGGAGCGCAAAGCACCTCGTTCATACTCCACACACGAGCTGGGGACGGAACCCAGGAGTCCTGACTAAACCTGCCCCCTCCCCTCCCCGCTCTAACCCAGGAGACGAGACACCTCTCCCTTCCCAGAGCTCAGCACAGAACCCAGGCGTCCTGACTAAACCTGCCCCCTCCCCTCCCCACTCTAACCCAGGAGAGGCCTCTTCCTTCCCAGAGCTCAGCACAGAACCCAGGCGTCCTGGGTTCCAGCCCTCACCCCACTGGGGAACACTCAAGCTCTGTTCTAGCCTGATCCACCCCGGGCAGTGACGGGTCTTTGCACGCCCTGGCGGGGGATCGAGGCCAGGGTCTGATCCTGCCAGCTGGGCTCAGGGACTGCGCCCCCCCCCATCCCATCTCGGATCCCGTCTCTCTCCAGGGGCCGGCAGCAGAGGCCAGGGGAGCGATCGACGGAACCGACAGCCCTCGGTCGAGGGGTCCTGGAACTCCCAGCTGTACCCCCGCTGGCAGGAGGGCGACCCCCGGCAGCAGAACTGCTGGAGAGGTACGGGCTGGCCCCTCTGAGCCCAACGCTGTGCCACTGGGGGCTGCGGGTCGGGAGTGAGGGGCACCGGCAGAGCGGGGGGGTTAGGGATGAAGGATTCATCCTGTGACAAGCTGGAAACACTCGGGGAGGGGGGGGCTGCACCCGTCCCCCGATCTGCGCCCCACCCGCTGGCTGCTTCCCCCTCTCCCTCCCAGGTGGCACCGTGACCTTTGACATCAGCAACGACGCCCCCACCATGACGGGCGCCAGGGCCACCTTCGCCATCGCCCTGCGCTTTCCCGGCACCCAGGCGGTGCTGCCCGACGGCCGGGTCGTGTGGAGCCAGAACTGCACCGTGAACGGTGAGACCCCCCCCCGCGACGCGCCTGCTCTGGGGCTGGGAGGGACCACGTGCCCCCCCCTCGGTATTTCAGCAGCACGTGGGGTGGAGAATATTGCTGGGGGGGGCTAGTATTCCCGGGGGGAGCGCAGCTGCATGCACAGTATTTCTATATGGGGGGCAGTGGAGCTAGGATTTCTATCGGGTGGGGGGGGCTGCCTCGAAAGCCGCCCGCATTAGTCCCCTGGATTTGAAAGGACCCTCTTGGGGGGCTGGACCCCCCCCCGGGGGCGGCCGGTGCCAGGATGTGCTGACCCCCCTGATTGCCCTGCTCCTGCGGTTGAACCATCTGCCAGTGGCAGCTCCGGGCTGCATTCGGGGCAGGCGGCCCAGCCCGCCCCATGGTCCCTTGGTGCTGGGGGGCAGAAGTGCTGCTAGTGGCCATGTGGGCCAGAGTTAAGGGGCTCCCAGGCCGGGGTCCAGATGTTTCCCCCGCCCCAGCGCCACCAGATCCACCCAGCGGCAGCTGCCCCCGCCCCAGCTCCACGCAGGATCTGCCCCCTTCTCAGCCTGCTCCCAGGCCTGGTGGGGTGGGGGTGGGGCAGAAACAGCTCTGGCTGCCCCTAGGGCAACCCCCTCCCCAGATAGGGCTGGGAACAGAACCCAGGAGTCCTGGCTCCCAGCCCCCCCCCCTTTTCTAACCACTAGCCCCCACTCCCCTCCCAGAGCCAGGAGAGAACCCAGGAGTCCTGGCTCCCAGCCCCTCCCCTTTTCTAACCACTAGCCCCCACTCCCCTGCCAGAGCCAGGAGAGAACTAACGGCCCCCTTCCCTCCTGCAGGTACCCGGGTGAGACAGGGCGACGCTGTCTTCCCAGAGGAGCTGGGCGAGGGCCCTGGTGGCGTCTTCCCCGACGGGCAGCCCTTCCCCCCCAGCGCCCGGGGCAAGCGCAGCAAATTCGTCTACGTCTGGCGGACCTGGGGTGAGAGGCGGCTCCCTGCCCACTGCCCGGCTCCTCCCGGGCCCCCCCCACCCTGCAGGCCCCTCGCAGAGGGAGCCCCACCGAAGGCAGGGCCACGGCAGAAGGCTCCACCCCACGGGCAGGGCTGGCCCCGGCACCCCACGGGTGGGGCTGACCCCCAGCGCCCCACGGGTGGGGCTGACCCCCAGCGCCCCATGGGGGACTCTAGCCTGAGGCTGGCCCCTGGCGCCCCCCAATATCCCTCGACGTCTTCTGCTCTTCGAAGCCCCCGAACCAACGTTATCCAATTACTTCTCCCAGCGTTTCCTACCATTAGGGCAGATGGGGAAACTGAGGCACAGACGAGCCCCAATCGCACTCCCTGGCAGAGCTGGGAATACAACCCAGGAGTCCTGGCTCCTGGTAACCCCCCAGCCCCCGCTGTAACCAAGACACCTCCCTCTCCTCCCAGAGCTGGGAGAGAACCCAGGAGTCCTGGCTCCCAGCCCCCTGCTCTGGCCACTAGCGCCCCCAGACCACGCTGCAGGACCCTCTCCAGTCAGAACTGGGGTCTGGGTGCACGTGCCCCCGAGCTCTGCCCCCCTGCTCCCTCCTGGGCTGCACCCTGACCTCTCCCCCCCAGGGCAGTACTGGCAGGTGGTAGACGGCCCCTCCTCGCTGCTGACGGTGGAGACGGCCGGCGTGCCCCTGGGCTCCTATGCCATGGACGTGCAGGTGTATCACTACCGCGGGCGCCAGAAGTTCATCCCCATGGGCCGCGCCACGTCCCAGTTCAGCATCACGGGTGAGGCCCGGGCAGGGCAGGGGGCGACGACCGGGGGCTGCTGGGCGGGAGGGGGCCTGGACGGGTTTCACCCTCCTCACCACGGGCTCCATTTGGGCACCACGGGCTCCTCTTCCTCCTCCACCTCCACGGCCTCGCTCCGCTCTGCTCGCCCCCCGCCCCAGAGCAGCTCCCCGGGCAGGTCGGGGGCAGGGCTGTTGGGGCATGGAGCAGGTCCCAGGGCAGGGTGGAGGAACCATGGGGCTGCGGAGGCGGGGGGGCCAGGGTCTGTGGGGTTCCAGGGGGCAGGGGGGCCCAGGTCTGTGGGGCGGGGGGGCCCAGCGTCTGTGGGGCCCTGGGCCTGTGGGGGCAGGGGGGGCAGGGTCTGTGGGGCTCTGGGCCTGTGGGGGCAGGACACCCTGGGGTCTGTGGGGTTCCAGGGGACAGGGGGGCCTGGGTTTGTGGGGGCAGGGGGACCCCAGGGTCTGTGGGGCTCCAGGAGGCAGGACCCCATCACAAAGGTCTGGAGTCTTCCTGCCCCCCCCCCCAGACCAGGTGCCCTTCGCCGTGGACATCGCCCAGGTGCTAGACGTGGACGGGGGCGACCGGCGCTTCGTGCGGAACCGGGCCGTGGCCTTCAGCGTCCGGCTGCACGACCCCAGCCGCTACCTGCAGGCCGCCGACCTCTCCTACTCCTGGGACTTCGGGGACCAGAGCGGGACCCTCATCTCCCGCGCCAGCACCGTCACCCACACCTACCTGGAGGCCGGCCCCGTCCAGCCCCGCGTGGTGCTCCAGGCTGCCATCCCCGTGGCCTGCAGCAGCACCTCGCCGGCACCGGTCGTGGACCCCACCACGGCCCCCCCGGCGCAGCCCACCTCCGCCTCGGCTCCAGCCAGCCTGGCGCCCAGCGGGGTCCCCACGCAGACCCCGGCACCGAGCGTGGGTAAGTGGCGGGCATGTCCCTGGGGCTGGGCTGCGGGTGCCAGCCTGGAAGCGGCTGCAGCTCTTGCTCTCTCTGCCCGCAGCGCCCACCGCCACGGCCGAGCCAGCGACGCCCACGGCAGGCCCTGCCTCCGTCCCTGCCAGCCCCGCAGAGCCCGGCATGGGCACCACCCTCCCCAGTGCTGCGACCCCGGCCGCCGCCAGTACCGCAGCTCCCACCCCTGCCTTGGAAACCGGCACCGTGCCCGCCGTGGCACCTGAGTCCGTGGTCACCGTCGTCGCCGCCGGCTCAGACCTGGCCGTGGCTTCTGTGGATCCGCTGCTCCCTGCCTCTGTCTCTGCCACTGGGGACCTGCCAGGCACCTCGCCACCGGCATCTGCGTCCTCCGTGGCCAACCCACCGGGCACCTCGCCACCAGCATCTGCGTCCTCCGTGGCCAACCCGCCGGGCACCTCGCCACCTATGTTTGCGTCCACCGTGGCCAATGCGCCGGGCACCTCGCCACCAGCATCTGCGTCCTCCGTGGCCAACCCGCCGGGCACCTCGCCCCCTACGTTTGCGTCCTCCGTGGCCAACGCGCCGGGCACCTCGCCACCAGCATCTGCGTCCTCCGTGGCCAACCCGCCGGGCACCTCGCCACCTACGTTTGCGTCCTCCGTGGCCAACCTGCCGGCCAGCGTGGCAGGAACCGTGGCCAACACTAGCTTGGAAGTGGCAGGTGGGTGCCTCGCATGGGGGGGTCCCACGGGGCTGACCCAAAAGATCCCCCACGCTCCAGTGATCTCAGGGGTCCAGCTTGGGCCTGCTCTCAGGCTGTGGGGGGCAGGGTCCTGCCCGGGCTGCCTGGGGATTGAGGCCGGGGAGGCTCGGCTCAGCCGGATACGGGGCCCTGGGGGTGGAGGGCAGCGGGTCGCGGCTGCGCCTGGCGGGGGGGCAGCATGGTCCCAGGCCCAGCGGCCGGAGCCAGGACAACGTCGGGCATCCCGCGGGCGGGGCAGCTGTGAGCCAGGGGGCTCGCCGGGTGGGCCGGGCCTGGCCGGGGGAGTCTCCTTCCTGTCTCTTGTCTCTCGGCAGACGCGGATCCTGCCGCCCCCGAGGCTCTGGTGCTGGCCAAGCGGCAGGCGCCCGCCGGCTGCCTCCTGTACCGATACGGCACCTTCTCGACGGAGCTGGAGATCGTCCGTGAGTTGGGGCCCGGTGCCTCCTGCGCTCGCTGCCCCCGGCCCAGGGCCCCAGCAAGCCCCTGGCCCCGAGCAATGGGGGGCGCAGGCCGGCCACGGGGCAGTGACCAGCCACAGAGCTCCGGGCGTGGGAGGGGCCAACCCAGCCTGGCGGGGCTCGGGGCAGGGGGCACTGGTGAAATCCAGGGGCTCCATGGTCCCTGGGGGTGAGTCTGGCCCGAGATTCACCCTGAATGGGGGGCTGCCCTGCCCCCCATGTGCTTGGGAAGGGGGCACAGTGCAGGGCCCCCCAGTCGTTCCCATGCCACCCCCTGTATCTGGACCACAGCAATGGGCACTGGGCCGGCTCCGCTGCTGGGCTCTGTCCATGGGGGGGGGCTGCTTCCAGGGGAGCGGCGGGTTCCGGGGGTGGCCGTGGCTGGGCGGGGACAGGTATCGGGGCACCGTGCCCCCCCTAATGCCCGCCCGTTGCAGAGGGGATCGAGAGCGTGGAGATCGTCCAGGTGGTGCCACTGGCCCCGGCGGCGGGCGAGAACGCCGTGGAGCTCACCGTGACCTGCCAGGGGAGGTAGGGGGCACCGGGGGGTGGCATGCGGGACGGGCAGGGCTCCAGCTGGCAGGGCGGCTTCATGCACCAACCCCCCTCACCCCACGGCCTGGAGCCCGGCCCCACCCTGCAGCAGAACCTCCCAGCCCAGCTGGGGGAGATCCCCCGGGCCAGGCCACCCCCAGCACTGGGGCGGCCCCCGCGCCTGCTGGAGCCTGGCTCCCAGGGGCACCTGGCCCTTCCCCCGCCTGCGGGCATCCTCCCCCCCCGGCCATGCCTTACCTGCCCCCTCCCCCCAGCCTGCCGGACGAGGTCTGCACCACCGTCTTGGACCCCACGTGCCGCACCCCCCAGCAGAGCGTCTGCAGCCCCGTGCCGCCGGCGCCCGCCTGCCAGCTCCTGCTGCGCCAGCCCTTCAGCCAGAGCGGCCTCTACTGCCTCAACGTCTCGCTGGCCAACCCCGCCAGCCTGGCCGTCGCCAGCACCCACGTCAGCATCCGAGGTAGGGCCTGGGTTTGGGGGGGCGGCGCTGGGAGAGGGGGAGGGTAACGGAGAGGCTGGCTGGCGGCCCCACCCCGGCCCCGCCTCACCGCTGCCCGTGCCCTGCAGGTGCCGATCCCGCCGCGCCCAGGATCACACTCATCGTGGGGCTCACGCTGGTAGCCGTGGCCCTCGGCGCCGCGTCCTACGCCTACAGGTGAGACCAGCCCCTGCCCCTGCCCCTGCCCGCTTCGTCCGCCGGGGCCGTGCCAGCCCGGCCCGGTCCCGCCGCTCCCAGAGCCAGGGCACCAACCGCCCCCCCCCCAGCCCAGCCCGGTCCCGCCGCTCCCAGAGCCAGGGCACCAACCGCCCCCCCCCCCCAGCCCAGCCCGGTCCCGCCGCTCCCAGAGCCAGGGCACCAACCGCCCCCCCCCTGGCAGCCCGGCCCGGCCCCACCGCTCCCAGAGCCAGGGCACCAACCGCCCCCCCCCTGGCAGCCCGGCCCGGCCCCACCGCTCCCAGAGCCAGGGCACCAACCGCGCCCCCCAGCCCAGCCCAGCCCAGCAGCACCCACATGCCCAGCTAAGATCAGGGCCCTCTCCGGGGCTGGGCACTGCCCAGCGTCCCCTGGCCACGATCAGGGCCCCACTGGGCCAGGCGCAGCCCCAGCTCCTGCCCCGAAGAGCTTCCCTGCTGCACAAAGGGAGGGTTGTGAGCTCCCAGTTATGGAGGGGGAAACTGAGGCACGGTGCATCAGTGGCAGAATTAGGGCAAACCCAGCTCCCGGCGTTGTGGGCTGCCCTCTGTGGAGCCAGCCCCCATGTGGTGGGGTTTTTTTGGAGGGGGGGCCCAGTCCTGAGCTCCAGCAGGCCAGGTATGACCCCACCCCCCTCTCTTTGCCCCTTGGCAGGCGTGTGAAGTACAGACCCCTGCCTGCCGGCCCCGCCCGCAGCCCCCTCCCCCGGGCCTGGCTGCCCGACCGTGCCGCCCTGCGTCTCCTCCTGCGCCAGGCCTGGGGCACCGCGCCCACCGGCGAGAGCAGCCCCCTGCTGAGCGGCAACGTGGTGTAGAGACGGCGACGCCCCCGAAGGACCCGGCCCAGCCCCCGAGCTGCACTGCTCCCTGCCCCCACAGCACGGGGGGAGAGGAGGGAGCCCCCCCTCAGCTGGGGGGTGCCCGTGTCCTTACCAGCTATTAAACACTCAGACTCCCGCCCGCGTCGGCTTGGTTCTGTCCGCGCCAGGGAAGGTGCTGGGTGAATGCTGGGGGGGGGCTGGCGATGCGGGGGAGGGGGGGGGGTGAGATATTCAGGACCCAGCACCCCGAATGTGGAGTCAGCCGCCCCCCCCCACTATGGGTCATGCTTAGCACCCTCCCCGGCAGGGGAAGGCAAAGCAGGGGGCAGGGAGGTGCCCGCAGGGACTGGAATGGAACCCAGGCGTCCTGCAACCCACTGTCCCCCAGAACTGGGCGTAGGAACCCAGGCGTCCTGGGACGCTGTGAGCCCAGCCCCCCCGGGCAGCGCTGCCTCTAACCCCAGCTCACCCCTCCGGGCGCGTGACGGGCACCAGGCATGGGGCGCCCTGCTCAAAGCCACGGCCTGGGGCCCGGGGCCCACCCCCCGCCCCTGGGGCCCACCCCCCGCCTGAGAACTGGGGTTTGTGCCCCTCCCCCCAGAACAGAGACCACGGGGGGGGGGAGAAAACCAAAACTCCGACCTTTATTAGTGAGATGAGGCACTTGGAATCTCAAGGGGGAGGGGCTGGACGGTGGGGGCAATAAATAGGGGGCTGGAATGTGGGGTACGCGGGGGCCCAGCGTGCTGCTGCCCCCCTCCCCGCAGGGGCCAGAGCTGCACGGGAGGGGCAGGTACAGACGCCCCCCTTGCCCCCATCATGGGGCAGAAACAGCGGAGAGGAGGGGGGGCAGCGGGGGGGGGCAGACCAAGGCCCCCGCCCGGCCCCCGCTCGCTACCAGGCACGGGCCAGGCTGGCAAGCAGGGGAGCGGGGGCAGAGAAGGGGCCCTGGCTGGCGGGGCCCCATGACGCAATGACGCCCAAGGGGGCCGGGTCGGGGGGGTCCTTGTCCCCCAGCTGGGCCCCCCTACGACTCAGGGGGTCCCTTCTTGATGCCGAAGAAGCTGGAGGAGCGGGGGGGCGGGGCCAGGAGCATGGGCGCCTGGTTCTTGTGGGTGATCCTGATCTGAAAGAGAGAGAGAGAGTGGGGGGAGGACACGCTGGGGGGGCCCCTTCCCCCAGCTCCGGTCACCCCCCCCCACGTTCCCTGGTAATGCACCTGCCCTCCCCCCGGCACCTCCTGTCCTTGGGGGGCGGGTGGGCTGCCAGCACTGCAGCCCCATAGCTCCGAACCGCCCTTCAGCGAGCGAGGGGCCCCCGGGCCCCACCCCAAACGGGCCCCGTCTCTGCCGCCTGCCCCCCCACCCCCACAACGCCAGGCGGCCCCGGCTTCCTTCACACCCCCAACGGATTGGCGGGGCAGGGGGGTCTATTGAGGCCTCTCGCAGGGGCTGGGAACGCTGCAGGGGCCCCGGATCCCCACCGCTGGGGAGCACGGGGGGACCCCGCTGTGGCTCCTTACCGTGCAGGGTGGCTGCATCCAGGGCTCCCCGTCGATCTGCATGGGCAGGCACTTCAGGGTCCTGCGGAGACCCCGGTGTGAGACAGGAGCACACCCCCCCGCCCCCAACATGGGGCGGGTCCCAGGAGCGGGAGGCCAGGGCTGAGCCTGCCTCCCTTGGTACCACGGGGGGCCGCCCGCCCCCGGGGGACCCCCCAGCGCTCACCGCAGCGTGATCTCCGAGCACTTGGCCAGTCGCTTCCCTGCGCTCTTCAGCCCCGTGTAGATCTGCCCCATCTCGATCACGCCCTCCAGCCCCACCACTTCCAGCCGCCTGTCGCTCAGGTCTGCGGGGAGCGAGGGGGGGAGGGGCCGTCAGCGCTGGGGCCCCTGCTGCCGGGGGCCCGGGGATGACTGAGCCCAGCCCCCACACGTGGGTCCCCCCAGCCAGCTCCGGGGGCCGGCGGACGAGTCCTCAGTGAGTGGGGCTGGTCAGCGGGCACCAGGGGGTGGGGGTACCCGGGGTGCCCCAGCTCTGGGGAGCTCCCCTCCCAACCCCCCCATAGGCTGCTGTGCCTTTAAGGAGGCGGGGCTCTAATGGCTCCGCCTAGTGGGAGGGGCCAAGGGGGGCTGTGCCGGTGTTCATGCAGAATTAGCCTGTAACCTGCCTGGGGCCCCGCCCCCCACCTGCACCTAAGAGGTGGCCCCGCCCCCGCTCCGCCTGAGGCCCCGCCCCCCGCCCTGCACCTTGCACGCAGGTCTTGAGCAGCTCCGGGTCGGTGACGGCCTGGGGCTGGCTCCCCCCGCCCGCGTTCCGGGCCTCGCCCAGCGGCTTCTTGGTCTCGCCCCAGAGGTTGGAGCCGCCGTGCATGCTGGGGATGTTGAGGACGGCGACCCCCGAGAGGGCTCCGCTCAGGTCCAGGGGTTGCCCGCAGCACTGGGGGGGCAGTGCCCAAGTTACCAACCGGGCACCTCCTTAAACCAGCCCCCACCCCAGCGAGGCCACCCGGCTCGCCTGCCGATGCTCCAGCCCTGGGCTCTGCCAGCGAGGGGGCGCTGGGGGGGGGGTGCTCCCAGCTCCTCCAGCCCTGGGCTCTGCCAGCGGGGGGGCTGGGGCGGGGGGGGGTGCTCCGAGCTCCTCCGGCCCTGGGCTCTGCCAGCGGGGGGCGCTGGGGCGGGGGGGCGCTGGGGGGGGGGTGTGCTCCGAGCTCCTCCGGCCCTGGGCTCTGCCAGCGGGGGGCGCTGCGGGGGGCAGGGCAGGAGGGCCAGCTCGGGGGGTGCTCCCAGCTGCTCCAGCCCTGGGCTCTGCCAGCGGGGGGCGCTGGGGCGGGGGGGGGGTGCTCCGAGCTCCTCCGGCCCTGGGCTCTGCCAGCGGGGGGCGCTGGGGCGGGGGGGGGGGTGCTCCGAGCTCCTCCGGCCCTGGGCTCTGCCAGCGGGGGGCGCTGGGGCGGGGGGGGGGTGCTCCGAGCTCCTCCGGCCCTGGGCTCTGCCAGCGGGGGGCGCTGGGGCGGGGGGGGGGTGCTCCGAGCTCCTCCGGCCCTGGGCTGTCCCTCACCTCAATGGTCAGATATTCCTTGAGCTTTTTGCAGGTGGCGAAGATGGTCTCAGATGTGGCAAATTCAAAATACCAGAGTTTGTTCTTCATCCTGGAGAGGAACCAGAGCCCACAAACCCCGGGTGGAAAACAGAACAAACCAAACCACAGCAGGGGGCGCCGTGGGGGCGGGCAGGGCACTGGGGGGGGGGAGGGGAGTGCCCAGCTGTTCCCATCCCAGCAGGGGGCGCTGTGGGGGCAGGGTGCTGGCAGGACCCACATGGGACGCCAGGGCCCCCCCACCTCCGGGAACCCCTAGGCTACAGCGCGGCTGGCAGCCCAGCCCCCGCCCCCCAGCCTGCCCCCCTCGCCCCCTGCCCGGCCGGCCCCTGCCCCCCAGCCTGCCCCCCTCGCCCCCTGCCCGGCCAGCCCCCGCCCCCCAGCCTGCCCCCCTCGCCCCCTGCCCGGCCAGCCCCCGCCCCCCAGCCTGCCCCCCTGCCCCCCCTCGCCCCCTGCCCGGCCGGCCCCTGCCCCCCTCGCCCCCTGTCCGGCCGGTCCCTGCCCCCCAGCCTGCCCCCCTCGCCCCCTGCCCGGCCAGCCCCCGCCCCCCAGCCTGCCCCCCTCGCCCCCTGCCCGGCCGGCCCCTGCCCCCCAGCCTGCCCTACCCCCCCCCCCACTCACCTGCTGTTGAATTTCTCGGGGTACTTCTCCCTCATGAGGTGGAAGCGGTGAGCGATGGAGGCGTCCTGGAGACGAGACAGACGCAGTCAGAGCCCAGCGGCTGCCCCCTGCGGGGGTGACACCGACCAGGCCCTGAGCATCCTGGGGGCCCCCCCAAACCACCGCCCCCCCCCGGCCGTACCACGCCGATGGAGAAGTAGTTGTTGATGATCTCGTAGGGGACGGGGTCCCCCTTCTCCGCGGGGTTCTCGGGGGTCACCTGCACCAGCCACCGGTCCATGGGCAGGACGCTGCTGCTCTCGATGTCCTTCAGGATCTTCCCCAGGTTCTCCCCGTCGTAGCCTGGGGGTGGGGGCAGGGCGTCAGGGGGGGCAGCGGTGCCCCAGCTGGGCTGAGCAGGGGGGGGGGATCTGGGCCGGCCGTGCCCGTTGCTCTGACGGGGTCGGGGGGGGGCCAGGCCAGGCAGATCCATGGGCCCGGCTCCCCCCCGGCGTCACTCACCTCCTCCCCAGCGCAGGCACCGCGCCAGGTCATTGCCGGTGCCCAGCGGCAGCAGGGCCACTGGGGGGCGCCGGGGCAGGTTGGCTTTATCTGCAACGAGAGGGGGGGTGGTCAGCGGGGGGGCCAGGTTACTGCCCCTCCCCCTCCAGCTTCCACCTACCGATGGCGTCCAGGATCCACCCCACGGTGCCGTCCCCCCCGCACACCAGGATCCGGAAATCCGGCACGTCCCGGAAAAAGTTCAGCCTGAGAACAGACACACGGAGCTGGGTCACCGCTGGGGCCCGGATTCCCCCCCCCCCCCGATTCCCTGCCAGATCCTCCCCAAGGGTCAGTTAAACCCTGACCCGCCCTGGGTTCCCCCCAGCTCTGCCGGTGCCCCTCACTCCCGACCCGCAGCCCCCTGCTCCCCCAGCCCTGGGCTCCCCCCTTCCCCCGCCCTGCCGGTGCCCCTCACTCCCAACCCACAGCCCCCTGCTCCCCCAGCCCTGGGCTCCCCCCTTCCCCCGCCCTGACGGTGCCCCTCACTCCCGACCCGCAGCCCCCTGCTCCCCCAGCCCTGGGCTCCCCCCTTCCCCCGCCCTGCCGGTGCCCCTCACTCCCAACCCACAGCCCCCTGCTCCCCCAGCCCTGGGCTCCCCCCTTCCCCCGCCCTGACGGTGCCCCTCACTCCCGACCCGCAGCCCCCTGCTCCCCCAGCCCTGGGCTCCCCCCTTCCCCTGCCCTGCCGGTGCCCCTCACTCCCGACCCGCAGCCCCCTGTTAGCCCAGCCTGGGGCTGCCAGAGCCCTCACTCGGCCGATGCCCTTTGACCCTCGCCCCCACCCCATTCATGCTGTGGAGCTGCCCCGTGGCGTTGCAATGTGGGCAAGAGTCCACTAGGGGGCGGGGGCGAGCCCCACCCGCGAAAGGCCGCGGGGCCCCTGAATTCTCACTCACCCAGGGGCTGGGCCCCCCTTCATCAGGTTGTAAACCTGCCGCGGGTTGAGGAGATACTGGAGCTTCCGGAGCACCCTGGTCGTGGAGACGAAGGGAGGGTTTCAGGAGCGGCGCCGACAAGCCTAGAACCCACCGGGCATCGCCATGGACACGCCCCCCCCCCGGACAGTCTAGAGCTGGGAAGAGAACCCCGGAGTCCTGCCACCTCCCTCCCCCCACTCCATGTCTAACCATTAGACCCCATACTTCTGGCACTGCCAGAAATAGAACCCAGGAGTCCTGCCTCTGCCCCCTCCCCCTGCCCCATGTCTAACCATTAGGCCCCACACTTCTCGCACTGCCAGACATGGAACCCAGGAGTCCTGCCTCCCCCCCCATGTCTAACCATTAGACCCCACACTTCTCGCACTGCCAGACATGGAACCCAGGAGTCCTGCCTCCCCCCCCATGTCTAACCATTAGACCCCACACTTCTCGCACTGCCAGACATGGAACCCAGGAGTCCTGCCTCTGCCCCCTCCCCCCGCCCCATGTCTAACCATTAGGCCCCACACTTCTCGCACTGCCAGAAATAGAACCCAGGAGTCCTGCCTCCGCCCCCTCCCCCCACCCCATGTCTAACCATTAGGCCCCACACTTCTCGCACTGCCAGACATAGAACCCAGGAGTCCTGTCTCCCAAGAGCCCCCCCCACTAGATCCCACCTCTCTTACCTCTCCCCCTGTTTCCCGCCACTCTTGGGGTTGACGAAGACCAGGAGGGGGTGGGTGTCGGGTACTGGGATGATCTGCAGGGTGAGGGAAAGGGAAAACGAAAGGATGAGACACGAGTGAGTCACGAGCGCTGGCCAGAGCAAACCGCAGCCGGGTTCCATCAGGACGACCGCACGCCAGCGGCAGCCGCGGCACGGCTGGGGCGGGGATCTGCGGCTCGTGCCGAGGGGCTGGGGGGTCAGCAAGGCAACGCCTGGCTAGTGCCACTGCGGGCACGGGAAGAAGTGCACGTGTCGGGGTCTGCGCCGGCCGAGGCGACGCCAAGTCCGCGGGGTTTCACCGGCTCCCTCCAGCCGCACCGGCTCAGGGGAGGCAGCTGCTGTGGCCAAGTTGCATGGCCACCTTCTGCCACCAGAGGGAGCCACTGTGCCCTGTATGAGCCAATAGCGAGTGTCCTCGGTGTGTATGGACCACTGTGAAGGAGGGGCCGGGAAGCCCAGGGCTGGGCGAGCGGGGGCTGCAGGTCGGGAGTGAGGGGCACCAGCAGGGCTGGGGAATGGGGGAGCCCAGGGCTGGGCGAGCAGGGGGCTACGGGTCGGGAGTGAGGGGCACCGGATAGGAATGGCTGACCTGGGGGACGGGGTGTTACCTCGTTCTGGGCAGGGATAAACTCCCTCATTTTTTGAAATCCCAGCCCCACCCCCGCCCAGGCCCTGCCGTGGGGCCTCGCCTGGTGCCTATTCCAGGTGGCCGCACCCCGCAGGTGCCAGCCGAAGAGCAGCGCCGTTGAGGCGTCGCCCCCACTCACCCGCAGCGCCTGGCCCTCGGGCGTGGTGCAGGGCTGCGGCGTCTCCTCCACCGGGGTCCCACCGTCGTTCTTCTGGCTGTTCTGCCTCTCCTGGAACCCAGAGCCAGGACGTCACCTGGGGGCAGGGGTCCGGAGCTGGCGCTGGAGGCTCCGTGGGGGCGGGGGCCCGGAGCCGGTGCCAGAGCCCAGACGGGCCCGGAGCCCTGGGAGAGGAACCAGCAGCCCCCAGGGGCTCCGTGGGGGCAGGGGCCCGGAGCCCTGGGAGAGGAACCAGCAGCCCCCAGGGCCTCCGTGGGGGAGAAGCCCAGAGCCGGTGCTGGAGCCCAGACGGGCCCGGAGCCCTGGGAGAGGATCCAGCAGCCCCCAGGGGCTCCGTTGGGGCAGGGGCCCGGAGCCGGCGCTGGAGCCCAGACGGGCCCGGAGCCCTAGGAGAGGATCCAGCAGCCCCCAGGGGCTCCGTTGGGGCAGGGGCCCGGAGCCGGCGCTGGAGCCCAGACGGGCCCGGAGCCCTAGGAGAGGATCCAGCAGCCCCCAGGGACTCCGTGGGGGCAAGGGATGAGCTGCTGCTTTGGGTTCAAAGCCCAGTGGGGCACAGAGCCCCTCGCCGGTGGCCTCTGGTCTCACCCCAGCGTGGAGGCGGGGGGAACTCCCCAGCCTGGCAGGCCTCCCAAAGGCGCCCGGCCTGGTCCAGAAAGCCCCTAGCCAGCGGCTCCGGGCAGGTCCATCCGCCCGGCGGGGACTCACTCACCAGCACCACGGGGTAGATGGCCGAAGGGGGCAGGACGTGGTCGCGCAGGGCCCCGCAGTCGCAGGTCGGGGGCACGCTGGGCTGACACTCCTCGTGGATCTGGGGGAGATGGGGGTTAGCGCGGCGCAGGCTCTGGCCCCACCTCCCCTGAAGCTGCCCCCAGCCCCTGGCAGAGCGACAGGGGCACCGGGGGGGGGGGTCGCACCCACCTTGAGGTGGCACCAGACGCAGTGAAGCCCCGTCAGGCTCTGGAAACTCTTGATCTTCTTCTGACACTTGTCGCACTTGCTGGCCTCGCAGCCGCCCTTCACCCACACGTGGCTCTGCGCCTGGGGAGGGACGGGGCAGTGAGCGCTACGGGGGCTGGGAGCCAGGACGCCTGGGTTCTCTCCTGGCTCTGGGAGGGGAGTCTAGTGGTTTACAGGGGGGGTGGGGGAGGGCTGAGAGTCAGGACTCCTGGGTTCTAGTCCCACAGTGTGTCAGCCCATCAGTGGCAAGTCCCTTCTGCGCGCTGTGCCTCAGTTTCCCCGCCTGTCCATGGGTTAGTGAGCACGTGGCAGGCCCTTGGGGGACCGGACACGGGGGGTCCCCTGCCCCCCACTCACGCTGGTGTCCTTGCGGGACTTGGCATAGGTGCTGATGCAGCTGAGGGGTGCCCGGCGGGCGCAGCGCTCGTGGGCCGTGAACTTGCAGACTGGAGGCAGAAAAGGCAGGTTAGTGACCAGGGAGGAGGGGCATGAGCTGGGCAGGGGCGGGCTTAGCTCCTCCCCTAGCCACACCCCCTTAAAGGTCCTGCTCAGTGATTGGCTGGGCTTCGAGCAGGCCAGCCAATCACATCTGACTGGAAGGAGGTGGGCGGCGGTTAGCACAGGCACAATGCTGATTTGCTTGTGTTTCATTGGCTGAGTGAGAGGTGGGCGGGGTCGCCCCAGGCTGAGCCCCCCCCAGCCCCCCACTACTCACAGCGCCCCCTGGGCACCTTTCCCAGGCTTGTGACCATTTCTCCGGGGGGCCGAGGTGGGGGGTCCCCCTCCCCCGGCCGTGCCCGCGTCGGGGGAGGGAGTGGGGGGCAGAGGGGGGGGCCATGCCCGCGTCCGGGGGGGCAGGGGGGGGGCCGTGCCCGCGTCCGGGGGGGCAGGGGGGGGGCCGTGCCCGCGTCGGGGGGGCAGGGGGGGGGCCGTGCCCGCGTCGGGGGGGCAGGGCGGGTCGGGGGGGCCGTGCCCGCGTCGGGGGGGCAGAGGGGGGCCCGTGCCAGCGTCGGGGGGGGCAGGGGGGGGCCGTGCCCGCGTCGGGGGGGCAGGGGGGGGCCGTGCCCGCGTCGGGGGGGCAGGGAGGGTCGGGGGGGCCGTGCGCAGGTCGGGGGGGCAGAGGGGGGGCCGTGCCCGCGTCGGGGGGGGCAGAGGGGAGCCGTGCCCGCGTCGGGGGGGGCAGAGGGGGGCCCGTGCCAGCGTCGGGGGGGCAGAGGGGGGCCCGTGCCAGCGTCGGGGGGGCAGGGGGGGGCCCGTGCCAGCGTCGGGGGGGCAGGGGGGGGCCCGTGCCAGCGTCGGGGGGGCAGGGGGGGCCGTGCCCGCGTCGGGGGGGCAGGGGGGGGCCGTGCCCGCGTCGGGGGGGGAGAGGGGGTCGGGGGGGCCGTCCCCGCGTCGGGGGGGCAGAGGGGGGCCCGTGCCAGCGTCGGGGGGGGCAGGGGGGGCCGTCCCCGCGTCGGGGGGGCAGGGGGGGGCCGTGCCCGCGTCGGGGGGGCACTCACAGGTGCAGCACAGGCCCTGCTTGCGCAGCCCGAGCAGGAGGGTCTCGCAGACGTTGCAGTAAACGGGCCGGTTAAAGTGCTTCAGCCGCCACATGTGCTGCCCGTCGTCTTTCATGTTCTGGGGGGAGAAGAGGGTCGGTGGGGGCGGGGCACACGGAGCTCACTCACTTCTCCCCGAGGGGCGTGGGGCTCCCCTATGGGCCGGTACCACTCGGGGGGGGTCCCAGATCCACAGGAGCTTCCCCCCGACCCCCCAGTCCCGCCCGGCTGCTCCCCATCTTGCTCCGTGGGGATCCCCATTGCTGGAGGGGGTCAGACTCCCCCACAGCTCACAGCATTTCTGCCGCTCCCCAGGATCTCCCCCCTCCACCCCCGGGTCCCCCTGCCCCCCCAGACATCGCCCCTCTCTCCCCCCCCCCAGACTCACCACTTCCAGGCCCAGCAGCACCAGCAGGGGGATGGTGGTGACCCCCCCTCGCAGCCACTCGGCCAGCGACACCGTCCCGCTATCGTCATAGTCGATCTCCTTCATCATCTCCTGCAGGATCTGGGGGGGGGGGGGAGGGACATGGCTCAGGGGCTCCAGGGGGGTTGGCGAGCCCCCACCCAGCAGCCCCCCCTCCAAGAACCCCATCTGCCCCCGCAGCAGCCCCCACGGCTGGCGCAAGGGCCTGCCCCCCCCACGGGCTCGGGGCAGCCCCCCCCCACATGCTGCCCCCTGCAGTGCCAAGGGGCTGGTGCCTCTCCAGGCAGGAGGGGGCAGGGCCAGGGCCAGGGGCAGGGCACCCCCCCCCCCCCACGGCGCCAGCCCGGTACTCACGGGTTTGAGCTCCGTGACGTCCCAGTCCAGGTACTCGGCCACTCGCATCATCTGGGTGATGATCCGATCCACCTCCTGGGGGGGCACGGAGGGGGGGAAGAGAGCGGGTCAGAACCGGCCCATGGGGGGGGGCGAGCGGGTCAGAACCGGCCCATGGGGGGGGCAGGCGGCCCCCCAGGGACGGGGCACCGGGGATGGACCCGTCGCTCAGCCCTGAGGCCAGAAGCACCTGGGGGGTCCCTGGAGAGGTGGGGGGGCAGCGGCCCCCCTTGCCTGCAGGGCTGGACCCAGCCGGGGGGGGGGCTCCCAGGCCCCGGGGGGGGTCCTGCAGGGGCCAGGCGCTCAGAGCGGGCAGTGGGGGGCACTGGGGTGAAGGGGGCGGGGGGGGCTGCGGCCCCCCCACCCCACGGCACTCACCGAGCTGTCCAGCAGGCCGTTCCCATCCTTGTCGTAGAGCTTAAAGGTGACTGGGGGGAGAGAGAGCGGAGTCAGTGGGGGGGCCCCCAACCAGGCCCAGACCCCCATGGCCACCCCCCGTCCAGCCCACATCCTAGCACAGCCTGGCAGCCCCCACCCGTCTGGGGACCCCTCCCCCCTTAGGAACCCACCGCAGGTCTGAGCCCGAGAGCTGCACCAAGCTCGTCGCCTCTCCATGGGCCTGGGGCGGGTGGGACATGCCCCCCCGGTGCCCCCCCAGACTCACACTCCAGCTTGTCCTCGGGGCGTCCCCCCTCCAGCAGCGAGAAGTAGCAGGAGACGTCGTTGACGCAGACCAGGCCGCTGCCTGCAAAGGGACAGAGCCGGCGCTGAATCCCGCAGCCCCCCTGCCCCACACGGGACCCAGGAGATCGGGCCCCGAGGCACATTCACTCCTTGGCTTCAGCTCCCATTGGGGGGGAGGAATGGTGAGCAGTGACGGGAAACAGGGGACCCTCTGCCCCCCCAATATCAGCTGCAGCCCCCTAGCCCCAGGCAGCCTGTGCCCATGTCACCCCCCTCCCCAAGGCAGGGGGGGGGCAAGACACAGGCCCTATCCTCAATTCAGCTCTGGCCACTGCAGCAATCTGGCTAGCAACTGCCCCCTGCTGCCTGGGATGAGAACTGCTCCTCTGCGTGTCATATCCCCCGTACAGTCAGCATCTGATGGGGATTCTCCTCCAGCTCAGTCAGGCTGACGGAGCAGGCGGGGCCGGTGCACATCCTTACCTGGCTGCTGCCCGGGGGCCTCCCCGGGCGAGGTCTGGAAGGACAGGAAGAGGTGCTGGCAGAGCGCGTCTGAGATCTCCTCGGCCTCCAGGTAGCTCCGCATGAACAGCTTGAAGCCCTCAAAGTCGATCGACTGGGGGGAGGCAGCGGGGGGGGGGCAGTTAGGGGGGGGCCTGGCTCAGAGCAGAGGGGCTCTGGGGTCAGACTGGGACCCCCCGGGGGGCACGGGGGGGCATCGGGGCAGACTCACGTCTCCCTGCAGGTGCTGCACCAAGGTGCCATCTCCATAGAACTCCTGCAGCACGTCCTGGACCTTCCTGCTGCTGTCTGGGGGGGAGAGACGGGGGGGGTCAGGATCCCAGGTTCCCCCCCGCCCCCGAGCCAGGAGGGGGGAGCAGCCCTGGCCTGGGGCAGACACTGCCCAGACCCACGGCCAAGCCCTCCCCATCCCACAGCCCTGCCGGGGGGGGGGGGGGGAGCTGCAGTTCTGCCACCGTGACCCCCGCCCTGCTCTGGGGGCAAATCCAGCCACTCTCCTGCCCCCCGCAAGCCTCCAGGCAGGTCAGCCCCCCCGGCCGGAAATCAGCCCCACCTGCAGGCCTGGAGTGGTGGTACCAGGGCAAATCCCCAACAGAGGCGACCCCCTCCCCACTGCAGAACCTGATGGGGGCTCCCAGAGGGGCCGACCCCCCCAGTGCGAAGCGGGATGTGGGTGGGGTTAACACTGGCATGGCTGGGCTCAGCTGCCACCCCCCCATGCCGCCCTCCCCCCACCCGGGGCCCGATCCTGCTCCCGCCAGAGCAGGGGCAACTCCCCCCCGGCCCCCGCCCGAGGCGGAGCCCAGCCCAGCGGGGCTGGCGCTCGCTGGTGGGGGGGTGCTTCCCCTTGGCACCCCGATGCCCTGGGGGGGACGGGCCGTTCCCACAGGGATCCCCCGGGGCAGCGGGACCACGGCGAGGGCAGGGCCGTCCCGGGGGGCCGGTTACTCACAGTCAATGTACTTCTGCAGGTGGGCGAACTCCTCGGGGCTCAGGGTGGCCCACTCCTTGCTCTCCGACATGACGCTCTGGGGCCTCCGGGCTGCGGCTGCGGGGGAGCGGGGGGGCAGTTAGACACCCGTGCGGGGGGGACAACAGGAGCCAATGGGAGTGAGGCCGCAGAGCACGAGGGGCCCCGGGGAGGTGCCGGGGGGGGGGCGCTGGGCAGTGCCCCTCCCGGATTAGCTGAGTCGGCACATTCCCCGTCTCCAGTCCCCAGGCTCCGCCAGCCAAGCCCCTGGCGCCCCCTGACCTGGGCCAACCCGGGGGGGCTGCGCGGGGGCTGCCGGGAGTGGGGCCTGATCCGCCCCTTCTGGACCCACTGCCGAGACCCCCGGCCCCACGGGCTCTTAAAGGGATGTTCCCCAATTACCGACGGGGGGGGGCTGGCCGCCCGCCAGCAGACGGGGGCACCGTTTGCCCCAGAGCAGCCCCATGGCCAGCGCAGACACCCCTGCCGGCTCCAGCGCCGCGGGGATCCGGAGCGGGACTCTTGGGGGGCGCCTGGACCGGCCGGTGCCCCAGCAGCCTGGCACGGAGCTGCCGGCACCAGCGGTTTAGAGCGGCCACGCCGCCGGCTCTGCTCAATATTTAATGGTGCCAAGTCACGGCTGGGGGGAGCTTTGTGGTTCTCCAATCGCGGCTGTGAATTGGGGATGGGGGGGGGAATCGTCTGATTCAGAGACACAAACTGGGGGGGGAGAGAGGTGGGACGTGGCAACAGGCCAAGCTCCGCGAGGCCTGGGGCGCAAACCGCGTAAGGACCAGCTGGAGTCCAAAGGCAACAGCAATGCCTGGGGGGGGGGGGGGCTGAGCAGCGTGAGGGAGGGGCCGCCACCGCTCCAGCCTCCCCCCCCAGATCTTGATTGGCACGGTGCCCCCCGCAGCATCCAGCCCTGTTCCCGGGTCTAATGGTTACTGCAGGGGACTTAGGAGCCAGGATGCCTGGGTCCCGTTCCTAGCTGTGCCGCCGAAGCTCTGCTGACTGCCCCTCTGTGCCTCAGTTTCCCCCTCAGGGGCTAATAGAGCACTGAGTGCTTGGAGATCCTCCCGCTCAGTGGGAGCAAGGGGCTGTTAGCACCAGGGGGGCGCCTGCTCTGGGGCGGCCCCCCCGTTTCCTTCCCCGGCAGCAGCGTTTTCCCAGGATTTGAGCCCACCAGAGGCCTCCCCCACTCCATTACGGAGATGATTTATTCATGTTGATACCGATCTCGGCGCACACCTGGGAGCTGCCGGCCGCACTAAGTGCTCCGAGGTCTCTGCGGGGCAGGGAGAGGACGGGACGTGCCGCCCCCATTAACGCTAATGGGGCTAATCCGAGCACCGGGGCCGCCAGCAAGTCTGAGACCCCAGAGCGGCTTGGATGGTGCCCTCAATCCTGACCCACAGCCCCTGCTAGCCCAACCCTGGGTCCCCCCAGCCCTGCCGGTGCCTCTCACTCCCGACCCGCAGCCCCCTGCTAGCCCAGCCCTGGGTCCCCCCAGCTCTGCCGGTGCCCCTCACTCCCGACCCGCAGCCCCCTGCTAGCCCAGCCCTGGGTCCCCCCAGCTCTGCCGGTGCCCCTCACTCCCGACCCGCAGCCCCTGCTAGCCCAGCCCTGGGTCCCCCCAGCCCTGCCGGTGCCCCTCACTCCCGACCCGCAGCCCCCTGCTAGCCCAGCCCTGGGTCCCCCCAGCTCTGCCGGTGCCCCTCACTCCCGACCCGCAGCCCCTGCTAGCCCAGCCCTGGGTCCCCCCAGCCCTGCCGGTGCCCCTCACTCCCGACCCGCAGCCCCTGCTAGCCCAGCCGTGGGTCCCCCCAGCTCTGCCGGTGCCCCTCACTCCCGACCCGCAGCCCCTGCTAGCCCAGCCGTGGGCTCCCCTCCAGGACAAGCTGGAGCAGTAACTCACTGCTTAGCCAGGCGGGGCTGACGGTCACTAGTGCGGCTGAAGGGGGAGCCCAGGGCTGGGCTAGCAGGGGGCTGAGGGTCGAGAGTGAGGGGCACCGGCAGAGCTGGGGGGGAAGGGCACAAAACTGGGGGTGCTGGCTGGGAAGACGGGGACTCAGGGCTGAGCTAAGAGGAGCTGAGGGGCTAACACGCAGGACAATGAAAATGAAGGAGGGGCAGGAGGCAGGACTCCTGAGTTCTCTCCCGGCTCTGGGAGGGGAGCGGGGGCCAGTGGGGGGGGGCGCTGGGAGCCAGAACTCCCTGGGTTCTCTCCCGGCTCTGGGAGGGGAGTGGGGCCCAGCGTTTAGCTCTGCCAACCTTCCTGTACCCCGACCGGCCCCACCCCCCGTTCCGCTAGCTCCAAGGCCCTGCAGCTGGGGGGGGCTCTGACTTTGCCTCATTCCCAGCCCCCCCTTTTCATCCCAAACATGTGACTAACCAACCCCCAATTCACCCCCCCCCCGGGGCAGCTGCTCTGGGGCCAGCAGAGCCAGGAGTCCCCCCCCCACCCTATGGGGCCGGCTGGGGGAGGGGACGACAGAGCCAGTCCAAGCCCTTTAACAAACGACTTCTGCTTTCGGTGGCTCCATTTTTAGAGCAGTTGGGGGGGGCCACGCCCACAGGGATCCCCCCTCCCTGGGTAAACATGGGGCTGTCCCAGGCCAAGGAACAAACCACTGGGACCGGGGGGGGGGCAGGGTGCTGGTGCCTCCTCCCCCAACATACCCCCCCAGACACGCCACCATCACCCTACACAACCTCACCCCCCTGTGCCCCCCCCAGCCATGCACATGCCCGCACGCAGCCCCCCCCATGGTGCATGCCCAGCTGGGGGGGGGCAGGCGGCCGCTCAGCACCCCCCCTTTCACGTAGGGGGTTGGGCTTCGAAGGCGGCTTTGCTCAGTGCCCGCCCCCAGGGACCCCCTGGGCGAGGGGGGGCAGGAAGGAAAGGGGGAGGCCGAGGGCTGGCGTGAAACGCGGCCCAGGCAAACGGCCCCTGGCACCCGAGCCGAGACTGCAGAGATCCCAGGGGCCTGGCTAGCTACCCGCCCGCCCCCGGCGGAATGGGAGTCCCTGGGGGGAGGTGGGGTGCTCAGGCAGCCCGGCTGCACACGAGAGTGGGGGCTACGGGGTATGAGGGGGCTTCCCGACGCCTCTCAGGGAGGCTGCTGTCAATGCAGCCCCTAGGATGTGAGTTTAGTGGGTCCTCAGCTTCACCCTCACCTCTGATTGGCAGCAGCTGACCCCCCCCCCCAGCCCGATCAGGACTCAGAGATGGAGCCCAGCCCAGGGATAGTGCAGCTGGGGTCAGGCAGGGAAATTCCTGCCTGACCCCAGCTGGGGACCAGGCTGTGCCTTGGAGCATGAGGATTGCCAGCCCCCTGGGAGAATTCCAGCCTCGCTCCTCCAGCCGGCCTGGCCTTTCTGTCAGCTCACTTCCCTCTTTGCCCCCAGAAGATCCTGCCGCAGTGACTTCCACAGGGTAATCACCCGGGGAGGGGGGACCCGTGAGCTCTGAGCATCAGTCAGAACCGGGGCAGGGAAGGCAGATGCAGCCACAGCCAGGGTGAGAGGCCGGGCGCTGCATCTGCCTGAACAAACTTAGTGGCAAAGCGAATAAACCCTGTTGTTAACAGCGCCATGAACCTTCGCTAGCAGCTGTCGGATGCACTTATAGCCCCTGATAGGATCCTGCTCCCCCGCCCTTTATAGAAGGGAAACTGAGGCAGAGCGGTGATGCGACACAAAGCAAACCAGCAGGACTACTGAGAAAAGAACCCAGGAGTCCTGGCTCCCAGCCCCCCTACTCTAACCACTAGACCCCACTCCCCTTCCAGAACTAGGAACAGAACCCAGGAGTCCTGGCTCCCGGCCCCCCCAAGCTGTCGGGAGGAGGGCAGGCACACCAGGCCTGGGGGAAGGGGCACCGACTCCACCCTGGACACATCCCAGTGAGCCTGAGGTTACCAAGTCCTGCTAACTCCATCAGCGGCGCTAAATTTAGCTCAGTTCTGCCTGCCCCTGGCTCCAGCCGCCGAGCGCGGCAAATGGAAACCAGATGCTGGGAGAAGCCGTTTGGGGTTGGAGGCCAAAGCTTAACACCTTGATCCCCAGGGGACGGCCGAGCAGGGGGCCCGGCCCTGCTGCCCCCGGCCCCGCTGCCCCCGGCCCGGCCCACGACTCGGAGCAGCCTCGGCTCTGACCCAGCCCGGCTCTGCCTGGCCCTGCAGCGCTGGCTCCGCTCCTGGGACGCCGACTGGCTCGGGCCAGGGAGGAGAGAAGGGACCCCAGGGACTCACTGTGCAGCCCCCCAACCAAGGGTCCAGCCAGTCCCCCCCAGCCCCGGCTCCAGTGACACCTGACGGGCGTCTAGCCGCAGCTGGGGCCCAGGCGATCCAGGGCAAAGCCCCTCCCCCGACCCTTTGTCATGAGTGGGGCAGCGCGGAGGGGGGGGGGCGGCTCAGACACCAGCTCCCTTCCCTGGGACACCGCGGGGGCCTCTCCTCACCAGCCCCATTGCTCCAGGGGGGGGCACAGCAGGGCTGCACCCCAGCCCGGGGCGTTATCTCAGCCTGACGGAGGAGATTTTTGGCAAGGCGGCTGCTGTGCTAATGGCCCCACCCCGCCCCCCTTGGCATGGGGCTGCAGCTTCCCAGCCTGGGGGGGGGCAGCTCCCCTGCTACTGCGCCTCGGCCTCCCCCTTGCCACGTGCATCACGCCTCCCACCCCAGCGCCCGTCACCCAGCAAGTGCCAAGGTACCTGGGGGCTGCACAAGGCAAGCGAGTGCTGGCGCGGCCAGGGGGGGGGAGGGGGACACCGATCTTAGCAGCTCCTGACCCACAGCCCCCTGCTATCCCAGCCCTGCCCCCCCCCCCAAGATCTGCCAGTGCCCCCCAATCCTGGTCCAAAGTGCTCTGTAAACATGAGTCATTAGTTTAGCCTCACAGCCTCCCTGCTTTCCAGATGGGGAAACTGAGGCAGAGAGGGGCAGGGACTTGCCTACAAGCACCCGGAAAAGAACCCAGGAGTCTTGACTCCCTCTGGGGCTGCCCATCTTCACAGCATCACCTCCGCCCCCCCAGCCCAGCTGAGCCCGCACTCCCCCCCAGCCAGTGCTGGCCGGAGGCAGGGGTGGGAACACCGGGGTGCTGGCCCAGGCTGGCAGGCTCCCCCCCCACCCCCTCTGGGATTCCTGGCTAATGGGATCCAGCTGCCCTTAAATGCTTCCCTGACTTAGCTGGGGGGTGCCGCCCTGCGTGGGGCTGGGCCAGGGGCTGGGCCAGGGCTCGGCAGGGGGCCGACTGGCCACGCAGGAGGGGTGGGAATGTCCAGGGAATGGCTCAGTGCCCTGCTCTGGGACTCCCCCCCCCCCCTCCAGCTGTCTTCCCCACTCTGGGCAGGGGGCTTCCCGGGCGGGCAGGCAGGGGCAGCCTGGCCCCACTGCCAGGAGCCTGGGAATTGGCTGGCCCCCACCCATGCCCCAGCTGAGCTGCCAGCCCCCACCTGACTGATGGGGGGGGTCATCCCCCACAGGCGGGTCTTAAAGGGACAGCACAAGGAGAAGCTTCGGGGAAGGTGGTTGAGCTCGGGGGGGGGGGGGGGGGCTGGGAGCCAGAACTCCTGGGTTCCAGCCCCAGCTCTGGGAGGGGAGTGGGGGCCAGGACTCCAGGGCAGGGACTCTCCATTTTAACTCACTCGCACTGGACACAAGGCAGCTGTCCCAACGCCGTGAGCCAAGCGACAGTGGGTCTGAACTGCACCTGGCAGCCGGCTCCCCGCCCAGCTCTGATCTCCCTGGGCTTCCCCGCCAGCCCAGCCATCGGCTCTGACCCAGCCCCCAGCCAGATCCAGACACCGCGAGTCGGTTACTCCCTGCCATTGTCAGGCCAACACCCTGCGTTCCCAGCGAGTTCAGGCCTGCGGAACCAGCAGGCTTGAATGAAGGAAACACTCCTGCCCTGGGCTGCGGCTTTAACAAGTGGTTCGGCGCGTCTGCTGGTGCCGGGCCGCTCACCCGGCGTCTGACTCCGGGGGACCCTGTTCCTAGGCCGGGGCAGGGCGAAGCCCTAACTCCCCATAGCCTGGGCCTGGCCTGCCTCCCGCAGAGGTTCCAGCAGCCCCGAGGCAGCTCTAAGTGACACATTGGGAAATGGGGGAACAGTCACCACACAGGGCCCTGACCCCAGCTCCACAGGGGAGGCGCTGGGGGGGTGATAAGGTAATAACTGGAGATACACCAATCTCCTAGAGCTGGAAGGGACCTTGCAAGGTCATCGAGTCCAGCCCCTGCCTTCACTAGCAGGACCAAATGGCCCCCTCAAGGATTGAACTCACAACCCTGGGTTTAGCCGGCCACTGCTCAAACCACTGAGCTATCCCTCCCCCCTTTCACCCAGCCACAAGCCGAGCGCCACCGAGACTCCCCCGCCCCCACCAGTGACTGCAGCTCTCTCTCCCCTTGATTAACGGAGGTTCCTGCTTCATCCCGGTCTCTCTGCAAATGCCCCTCCCGCCGCACTTCAAAGCAAAGCCCCATCGGCCACCCCCTGCCCCCCACCCCCAGAGCAACGGGACAGTCTAGGCTGCAGCTCCCCAGAAAGGGTTCGGTCAGCTGGACCCTGCACCCCCTCCCGCCTCAGCACAGTCAGAGGGATCCAGCGAGCCAGGCCCGCCGCTGCCCCAGTCCCTCCACACGACCCACAGAAGGGATGAGCATGGGGGGGGGGTCCCCCCCTCGCTTGGCATCCTGAGCTGGGTCAGCGCTTGGATGAGGGCGGGCCAAGTTGCTGCCGGCCCAACGAGGGCACCCTTCCCTCTGCCCTCAGACCTCAAACCACCGCTCTGCCGGGCCCTGTCTAAACAGCTGCTGCGCCCCCCCCAGAGGTGGCCGCATCTCCATGGCGGAAGATGACCTGTCTATAGCCAGTGCTGGGGGAGGAAAGGCGCTCGGGAATCGCACGTTATTGTTTGTCCACCGTTCAGATCTTGGCAGGAAGTTATTCTGTTTTCCTTAATTAACAATCACTCCTGCCCCCCCCTGTTATTTACCCAGGAGCGCTCGTAAACGTGCCCTTTGGCACATGACTGGAGCTGGGCTCTTTAGCACAGGTGGATGCTGCCTCTCCGGTCTGAGGAGAATTGCTGGGGGCAGGACAAACCCTTCCCAGCCCGCGCGCCTGCAGCGTCGCTTTCTCACCATGGATCGTTCCAGGCTCCAGAAAAGAGAGTGTCAAAGCCAAGCAGAATATGAAGCGTAACCCCGGAAACTCGCCCCGAGGATCAGTTAACCGAGGGGCGGGTAGGACTGGGAGCCAGGACTCCTGGGTTCCATTTCCCCGGGAGCCTTCCCAGCGCTGAAGGAAGGTGCCCACGCTGGAGGTCCAGTTGCGACACACTCGGGGCGATTTCTGCCCTGGCGGCGAGGGAGCCGGACTGGCCAAAGCCCCAACCTGGCCCAGGAAGGATTTTTTCCCCCCATATATAAAAGTTAAACAAGATGGCGGGGCCTTTGTGACTTGAGTCACGGGGGCTGGTTTTCTCCTGGGCCAGGGCATCACACACCGAAACCTGCCTCCGAAATCCCGTGGGAGGCTGAACCCCTAAAAGCTCCAGGCCCCAGGGAGCCGATCCTCAGCTAGTGTTAACCATCAGTGCTCCCCCGTGCCCCCGGGCGCCAAGCCCAGGCCCCCCGGCTCCCGCACACAGAGATTCGGCTGGGCTCTCTCATTAGCAGAGCCAGAGGTCCCAGCAGGCAGGGTTGATCCCAGCCGGACCAGTCCTTGGGGCTCAGAGATTCACCAGCCAAGCCTGGAGCCAGAGCTCAGCACCCAGCAGGCACCGGGGTTGGGTTCGAGGTGCTCCACCGGGTGCTTTGCTGGCCACACAGGCCCATCACTTCAGGCAGGGGTCTTCCCCTGTGCCCTGCCTCACGGTTCCCCCTGGTCAAACCTCTGCCCCTCGCTACACAGCCACCCACTGCCACCCGCCGGCCCCACTCGGCCAACCGCCGGCCCCACTCGGCCACCCGCCTGCCACCCGCCGGCCCCACTCAGCCACCCGCCGGCCCCACTCAGCCACCCGCCTGCCACCCGCCTGCCCCACTCGGCCACCCGCTGCCACCCGCCGGCCCCACTCGGCCACCCGCCGGCCCCACTCGGCCACCCGCCGGCCCCACTCGGCCACCCGCCTGCCACCCGCCGGCCCCACTCGGCCACCCGCCGGCCACCCGCCGGCCCCACTCGGCCACCCGCCGGCCACCCGCCGGCCCCACTCGGCCCCCCGCCGGCCCCACTCGGCCACCCGCCTGCCACCCGCCGGCCCCACTCGGCCACCCACTGCCACCCACCGGCCCCACTCGGCCACCCGCCGGCCCCACTCGGCCACCCGCCTGCCACCCGCCGGCCCCACTCGGCCACCCGCCTGCCACCCGCCAGCCCCACTCGACCACCCGCCAGCCCCACTCGACCACCCGCCTGCCACCCGCCGGCCCCACTCGGCCACCCGCCTGCCCCACTCGGCCACCCGCCTGCCCCACTCGGCCACCCGCCTGCCACCCGCCGGCCACCCTCAGCCAAACACCCCAGCGCCTCCTCCTGTGCGGCCCTTTCCCCTTCGCGTCCCTGCAGCCCCCCAGCGCAGCGACGGCTCCATGGCAGCTCGGGGGGTAGGTGGGGAACGCGGCACCGCCCCGGCGGGGGAAGCCCTGGACCCCTCCGGCCCTGGCCCTGCGGGGCGGGCGCACAGGAGGGTCCCTCCTGGCCGGACTCTATGACTGGGGGCAAGAGCCCAGCCCCCCCCCCGCTCCCGGCAGCCCCCCGCCAGGAGGGACTGAACCAGCCCGCCCAGTGGGTCACCCTGGGGCCAGGCCGGGGCACGGAGAAGCCCCTCCCCCTGCGCAGCGCCGGGCACCGGAGCCAGACCCGGACGGGGGGGGGCTGCGGCCACCAGCTCCTGTGCTCGGCGCTGCAGGGAGCGCGGCACCCACCGGGCACCGCGAGCGGGGAGCGGCCGGACCCGGCTCCGGCTCCGGCTCCGGCTCCTGCCCGGGCGCTGCGGGAGGGGGAAGCCCCGGGAGCGCAGGGACCCCCCGGGCCGCCGCAAAGTTTCTTTGCCCCTCGCCGGCGCCGGGGGCTGCGGAGCCGGGCGGGGTCCCCGCAGCCCCGTCCCCCGGGCGCGCCCTACCTCGTCCGGAGCTCGGCAGCGCGGGGCGAGCCTGGGGCGCCGCCCGGCCGAGCCCGGCCCCGCTGACATCACACCCGCCCCGGCCCCTCCCTCCCCTGCCGGGGCCCCCGCACCTTCCTCCGGCGCGGCGCGAAGCGAGCTCCGGGCGGCGCGGGCAGGTTCTCCCGGGCCCCGCAGCGGGTTTGCGACGCCCCCTCCCGGAGCCTCCTGCCCCGGCCGGCTCGAGCGAGCCCGGGGGGGGGGACACGCTTAAAGAGACAGCAGCGCCCTGCACCAGCGAGAGCAAACCCCGCAGCGCCCCCCCCCCCGCCGGGTTAGTTACAGCAAGAATCCAGCCCGGGGGCTGGGCCGCTGCCAGCAGAGCTTTTCTGGGACCCCCCCCCGGGACCCCCCCACGCCTGGGCCTTGAGCCGCAGGGCTGGGGGGGGGCTTGGGGCTAAACTCAGGGGTGGTGCAAGCAGCTCCCATTTCAGCGTGGGGGGGGGGGGCTGAGGTGGCAGGTGGCAGGACTGGGCGGGAGCCCCCGGCGCCCGTGGCAGGAGGAAGGCCCCAGCCCTGGCAGGTGTTTGCCAACCTGCTCTGAAAACCCTCCAGTGATGGCGATTCCACCACCTCCCTGGGGGGTTACTGAGGGGTGTGGGGGCAGCCGCCTTCCCAGGCCGGCCTGCGCCCGAGTGTGTGGGGCTGGATTCGTGCAGGGGGCCTGGTGTCTCTCTGCTCCCCAAGCCGGCAGCACGCGGGGGCCTCTGGCTCTGTGCAGGCCTGACTCGATGGGGCCGCGTGGGCACCTGGGTGCTGGGCCCGGCCCCGTCTCCGTGCTGGGGGGGGGGGGGTTTCTGGGTCCCTCCGCGTGTGAGGAATCGATCTCGGTGTGTACCAGGTGCACGTCCGTGTGGGGGTGGAATCAGCCTGGATCTCTGCATGTGGGTGCAGGCGTGTACCTGTGTGCGTGTCGCTGGCTCATCCCTCGGCACCGACCCGTGGGTGTGCCGGAGCCAGCCTCTGCAGCTCCGTGCACGTGGCCAGCCCAGGCCTGCCCTCGCCAGGCGCCTGTCAGAGCCTCGCTCCGGGCGCGCAGGCTCCGAGTGCTCTCTGGGATCGACGCCAGGCTGCCAGGTGCGAGGGGGTGGCACTGATCCAGAGACAGCGGCAGGAGGGGACCTGCCCCCCAGTCCCCTTGAGCTGTTCGTCCCTTTCTACGCCCTCATCCTTCTCCCCCAGGCGTGATCAGTGGGCACACGTGTGCTGCGAAGGGGCTGCCCCCCCACACCCAGTTCAGTCTGGGCCCCAGCCAGCCCTTGGCCTTGGTGCTGGGGGGTTAAGGGTCCCACCTGGGAACTGGACTGAGACCCAGCAAACTCACTGCACTCGGGCCACCGGCAAGCCCTTGCAGTCTGGGCAGGTGAGCGGTGCTCTCCGAGCAGCTGGCTCCGGTGCGGAGTCTTGCGCCCTGGGCTACCAGTCCAGATCCAGTTGAGTTGCTGCCACGTGACTGGCACGGATGGGCCCCCTCCCAGCCAGGCTTGGAGGAGAAGCCAAGGACTGACCGGGCCGGGGAGACTCGACTCCTGTCACTCCTGCTGGGGCCGTCTGCAGACAGAGGAGCCCAGAGCGGAGGGCGGTAGCCCCAGAGCCCCAGGGCGAGGCACAAACCCTGCAGCTGGAATTTCCCCTTCGTGGGCTGCCGAGCTTTGCTCTGCGGGCTGAGCGTGTGTGTGGGCGGGAGGCGCGAGTGCTGCGGGGAGCCGATGCCGCCTCTGCAGCTGTTTCCATCCAGGGCCGCCCGGGGGGGGGGGCAAGTGGGGCCCCCACGAGAATATAGTATCTATAGAATTGCAACTTCTTTTTTATGGAAGCGGCCCCTGAAATTGCTTTGTCCCCGGCCCCCTGAATCCTCTGGGTGGCCCTGAGCCCATCTCACGTTACCCTGTTACCCTCCTTCCCGCCTGGCTGTGCAGATGGGGACAGGGAGGCCAGGAGAGGAGAAGGGACTTGCTCCAGGCCCAGCAGTGAGTCAGTGGCAGAGTTGCTTGGCAGTTCCTGGCCCACTGCTGGGGACCCAGGCAGTGCTGCCCTCCACGATTGCACGGTCTCTTCAGTGCCGCAAACCAGGCTGGGGCGGGGGGGCTGGACTCTGGGCCGTGTGCTCTGCCCCCCTCTCTAGTTCTACCCCCCCCCCATTTCGTACAGAGCCTGGGAAAGCCTCTAGCAGCGGCTCGCGCTGGGAGCAGATCGAGCAGCCCCCAGGGCTCTGCCCGAGGACGGTGCAGACCTGCAGAAATTCCGGCCTGTCGCTCAGCCGCAGCGGAGCCGGAAATAGGAGCCAAGTAACAAAAGCAGCGTTTTTATCTCCCCTGGGGATCTCCGGCCGTTGCAGCATTGTGTGTGCTCCGCGCGAGGGCAGGATGTGCCCACACCAAGCCCCGCCTCGCGCCCGGAACCCCCCGCCACAGGTGGGGCCACACGGCCTGGCCCTTGGGGGGAACGAATCGATGGCTGGGCGTGGACACGCGGCCCAGGTCGGGAGGGTGTTACCGAGGTGAAGGGACTGAGCACGTGGCAAGGGGGGATTTCGCTCCCGGGACACCCGGAGCGGAGCCAGGAAAAGCCGTTCCCGCCCGGCAGCCCGCGTGACCGCCCCGGCCCCTCGCTCAGTCGGAAGGCCCAGGAGCCGATGAGCCATGTTGGTGGAGCTCGTGGGGTGGGCAGGGTCCCTCTGGCTGGGGCGGGGGGGGGGGGGATCTCACTGTGCTGTGGGTCTGGCTCAGAACGAAGCAGGCACCGTTCCCAGCCCTGCATTGACTCAGTGACTGTGCTGCCAAACAGGCTGTCGAATCGAAATACCAGCTCGGCTGAATCACGCCGCTGTGGCGGGGCCGACCCTGCTCCGGCTGACGAATTCTTCAAAGGCGGCTGGTTCGTCAGGCTTTCAAACGACAGCCGGGGGGGGGGGGGCAGGAGCATATTTACCATCCTGTGAAACCCAACAGGAATGGGGGGGGGTCTGAAAAATAGGGGTGTTCAGGGGTTCCTAGCCATGCTGTGTAGTGGGTGACAGCTTCAGTTTGGAGCAGAGGTGGGGGTTGGGATACACTCTGAATGGGGTGTATGCGTTTGTATACACACACCATGACTCACACTCACAACTTCACCGCGTTGGCAAGGCTAGAACCCAGGTCTGCTTGCTCCTACCCCTTAAAGGAGAATCCCCAATAGCTGAAAGCAGTCTGGGTGCTATGGTACACAGTTGCCATCCTCATCCCATCCAGTAGAGGGCAGTGTTGAACATATACACAAACTGGGGCGCTAGAACCTACGTATTGTTAAAAGCTTTGCCATTTGTCAAACATAAGAACGGCCAGACTGGCTCAGCCCAACGGGCCATCTAGCCCAGTGTCCTGTCTTCCAACAGCGGCCAGTGCCAAGTGCTTCCGAGGGAACGAAATTACTGAGTGATCCACCCCTGTCATCCAGGCCCAGCTTCTGGCAATCAGAGGCCGAGGGACACCCAGACCCCAGGGTTGCATCGCTGAGCATCTTGGCTCATAGCCAGCGATGGACCCATCCTCTGTGAACTGATCTAGTTCTTTTTTGAACCCCATTATAGTCTTGGCCTTCACAACATCCCCCAGCGAGGAGTTCCACAAGTTAACTGTGTGTTACATCCTTGTGTTTGTTTTAAACCTGCGGCCTATTAATTTAATGGGGTGACCCTGGTTCTTGTGATATGTGGAGGGATAAATAACACGTCCTTATTCCCTTTCTCCACACCAGCCACGATTTACAGACCTCTCTCAGATCCCTCCACGGTCGTGGCTTTTCGAAGCTGAACAGTCCCAGTCTTTTTAATCTCTCCTCAGACAGAGGCTGTTCCATCCCCCTAAGCAGTTGTGTTGCCCATCTCTGTACTTTTTCCAATTCTTCTAATGCATCTTTTTTGAGACGAGGCGCCCAGACCTGCCGGCAGTATTCAAGGGGCGAGTGTACTTTGGATTTATATCACGGCATTATGATGTTTCCTGTCTTATGATCTAGCCCTGTCCTAATGGTTCCTAACATTCTGGTCGCTCTTCTGACGCCCGCTGGACATTAAGTGGATGATTTCAGAGAACTCTCCATTATGACTCCAAGGTCTCTTTCTTGAGCGGTAACAGCACATTTAGACCCCATGATTGCAGAGCTCTAGTTGGAATTCTGTTTTCCAAGGGGTGTTACTTTGCACTGATCAATGCTGAATTTCATCTGCCAGTGTGTGGCCCCGGCACCCAGGGCTGCGAGCTCCCATTGTAACTCTCTGCAGTCTGCTTCGGACTTTGCTATCATGAGCAATTTTGTATCATTTGCAAACTTTGCCACCTCACGCTCTATTTCTTTTTCCAGATCATACATGAATCTGTCTGACAGCACCGGCCCCGGAACTGATCCTTGGGGGACCTCGCTATCTACGCTTCACTGTGAAAACTGACCATGGATTCCTACCCTTTCCGCTGTTACTGACCTGTGAGAAAACCTTCCCTCTTAGCCCACGACTGCTCACGTTGGCGAGGGACCGTGGGAAAGGCTTTCTGAAAGACCAAGTTCACTAGATCCCCTGGATCACTTTTGTCCATGTTGGCTGACCCCCACTTGAAGAATTCTAATAGATTAGCGAGGCGTGATTTCCCTTCCCAAAAGCTGTGTTGACTCTTCCCCAGCAAAGGGTCTTCAGCTGTGTGTCTGATCAGCGTCCACAAACAATGTATGCCCCAGCCATGCACCCCAAGTCAGGGGGGATGGGGGGAGAGCCTTCCCAGCATGCCTTGCAGGCCCCCAGCCTTCCCGTGCACAGACAGGCAGCCTGCTAAGGTTGCCTCTGTTGAGCAATGGCAGCAGCTGGCAGCAGCTGTCTGCAAACACAGCGGCGTCACCCCCCCCCCCCCGGGACCACGCTGGCAGAAGGAAGGGGGTGGGGGGGGAGGCAGAGGCACAGTGCAGAGGAGCCAGGTACAGAGGAGCGAGTATGTTCCTGCCCTGGCATGAGTCACAGGTGGGGCCCTGCCCACACGCGGCACCTACTTCCCTGTCAGCCCCAGCGCCGCTGCCCACGTCTGAGTGAGAGCGAGAAACCGCCAGAGAACAAAGGGAAAGGAAAGGAGGAGCGAGACTCTGCAGAGCGGGGCTCCGGTGCTGACGCCACCGCAGATAAGCTCTGCTTCCTTCAAGCCGGGCTAGGACGCAGGAGCCCTGGGTTTCTGCCCCACGGTGTTCTAACCACTAGCCCATGCTCCCTCCCAGAGCTGGAGACAGGACCCAGGAGTCCTGACTCCCAGTTCTCTGCCCTGGCCACTAGACAACGCTCTCCCCTAAGGATGAGAACCCAGGAGTCCTGACTCGCAGCCCTCCACTCTAGCCACTGAAATACCGAACAAGACTAGAATAGTCCCACTGCGAGGAGCTCCTCTCGCTTTGCTAATGATTGAAAAACACGCAATAAAGAGGGTGCAGAATTACTGTGCTGGGCAGCCCACCGCCATCTCCGCGTAGCCCTGAAAGTGCCCGGCTCGGAGCTAACTGACGCTGCCCGACGGCACGTGGGAATTCGCAGGCACCATCTGCTCTAAGAAATGCACATGCCGCGGATATTAGCTTCAGCGAGGTCTGTCTCCCCCGCACCTGTGAGCTGGAGAAGGGGGGAAGCGGCAGACTGGAGCGAGAGGCCGGGAGGTGTGGGTGTGTTACAATGCGTGACCCCAGGGAGCAGCGCTCCAGAAATACCTGGACAGACACGGAAACGCCCTGAGGCTGCTCGAATGCCCATGGCTCCCTCTGGGCCTCGGGGAGCAGGGAACAGCCCCGGCGCAGCGTGCTCGGGCCACTCCCCCGCTCTGCCCCTCCAAGGCCCCGTCACGCGGCCAGAGCCGAATCCGGCTCGATCCCCTGTGTCACGCTGCTTTTCTACTGGCTCAAGCCCAGCCCACCATGCGAGTGCCCGAGTGGATCACGTGTTGGAGCTCTCGTGCCGTTGTTTACACTGGAGCCAGGCGAGCGTGCAAACCCCTCACCCCCGTGCAGAGTTTCACACTGGTTTGCACTGGTGTTAGCGACGAGGGACTCGGAGCCCGGTCCGGTTCTGCCAGGGCCAAGCGCAGCTGTGTCCAAGCCGTGGTTTGGGACTGATGGGGAGGTGTAAGGGGGGGCACTGGGGCAACTGAAGCCGAAGCATCGGCCCCTCGCCAAGGCTGGGCCGTCTCCCCGGTGCTCAGCACGACACCTGCTGGGTACTCGCTGCAGGGCTCAGGCCGGGTCTGTGAACGCAGCAGACACAGCTGAGCAGCTTCCTCCCGCTGGGTGTATCTCTCACTGGGATCAGAACTCAGCCCTGCCGGCAGCGCTTCCCTGCCTGCTGGCCACTCGACTGGTAAACCTCAAATCTCCGCCGATAGGGATCACCCACAGAAGCTCCTCGGCGTGTGCCCCGATGAATGGAGAGCGGTGATTGAGTGCCGGAGCTGGCAGCAGCGCCCTAGCAGCATGAGGGCTGCATGGCTGAGACGAGGGAGCCCAGCCTTCTCCGGGGGCGGCAAGGGGGGGTCCCGGGAGGCCCCCAGGGTCACCCCAGACATGCCCAGCCAGGTGTTTATCCCAACTGCTCTTACAAACCTCCACCTCCCTTGGAAGCCCCTTCAACTGCCTGGAGAGACAGAAAGATTAAATCTCCCTTGCTGCCAACTAAGCCCCTTGCATCTTGTCCTCCCTTCGGTGGACCTGGAGAACACCCGATCCCCGTCCTTTTTCTAACAGCTCTGCCATCAGGGCCCCCCGCAGCCGCCTTTCCTCACGACTCAGCGGATTGGAAATCGGCCGGGTCACGGTAACGGGAATCGCTCTGGGGAAGGGCTCCCGGCCAAGGGCCCGTTATGCTACACACACAGGCTCGTCTTCACTAGGATTTTTGAATTGCCCGTTAAACCCAGGTAGCTTCCGCGAAGAGAGAGCTGGCTCCAGACCAGCCAGTCCTGCTCAGGGGGAACTGCTGGAGCCGAAGGCTAGTGGGTAAAGCTGGGGGAACCCAGGGCTGGGCTAGCAGGGGGCTGCGGGTCGGGAGTGAGGGGCACCGGCAGAAGGTGGGTGGGGGAGCCCAGGGCCGGGCTAGCAGGGGCTGCAGGTCAGGAGTGAGGGGCACCGGCAGGCCTGGGTGCTGGCAAGTGAGGGGAAGGGTGGGAAGTACCCAGTCCCTTTATCCCTCACCGCCCACCCGGCCTGAGCTCCCGTCTGTCTCCACAGAGTTCGAATACAAAGATTTGCCAAGGCCTGGGGCTCTGCTGCCCCCAGGGGAGAGCGGCACCAGACAGCAAGGCCGAGCTGTCCAGCAGCTAGAACAGGGCCTGGGGCGTCGGGGGCCTGGCTTCTGTCCCCCTCCGCTCCCAGCAGTGAAACGAGGGTGACCAAGTGCCCACCGTGAGCAGGGCCCCAGGAGCAGCCAGTCAGGGGTGGGTCAGCTCCCGGGCTGGCAGGTGCCAAGCAAACACCGCGCAGCTGGTTCTCCGGCCAGCACACGCTCCCCCTCCCTTGCCCCTGCTGCCAGAAACTGCCCTGAGGCTGGACTGCCTCCCTTGTGCTCCCCTTGCGAAACTGCCACCCAGCCCAGCGCAGGGAAAACGGTGTTAAGCCCCCCCCCAGGGTTAGCTAAGGGAGCGGCCGCAGTGCAAGGCCCCCGCCACATGCAGCTCCCAGCACACACAGAAAAGGTGGGAGGATGGAGCCAAGCTCACAGCCCCACCCACAAAGCCTCTAGAAAGTCCAATCAGCTGCTCCCCTTGCTCCCAATACGCCTGCCGCTAGGGACCCTAATGCAACAGGTGAGGGTGGGGAGATCCCCAGAGCGGGAGAATCCTGCTGCCCTGAGAGGTGCAGGCAGCCGCTGGGGCGCAAATGGGGGCTCCAGGGGTGTTTGCAGCTGGCCTGAGGGCTCCGCTCGTTACAGAGTCTGGCCCTTGTGTTCCAAAAGCAGCTTCAGGGCTTTAAACGCACAGGGAGCGCCTGGGGTTTGGCCTAAATCAATTACAGGTTCTCCCTGCCTGAGTAATGGAGCTAATCCCTGTGTAACTACATTACCCCACGCTCTGCTAATTGGATTGATCATTGTAACTAGTTAATGAAACTCCAGCCAATCTTCTTAAATCAGATTGTTGGCTGATATGGAACTAATTATCTACTGACCTGGAGGTTGTGAATCAAATCAGAGGTTTCACTGCAGCTCCAGGGGAAATGGGCTTTTCCTTGCCATCTGGCCTTGCTCTCCGGCGCTCATGATGCCTTGTTAACGGCGGCAGGAAGGAAATGCTGTAGCTGGGGAGGCTGCCGGCTCTTCTCTGCCACTAACTAAAGACCCAAAACAAAACACAAATCTCCTGGGTTGCAAATCGTCCCCGGGGTTAATCCGAAGGTGGAACATCCAGCCAGGTATCAGCTCGGCCCATCCCATGGGGAGGCAGGATGGCGCAACGGTTACGGCGCTGTCTAGGATGGGGGAAACCCAGCTTACGTCCTTTCTGTGCCCCAGGAGTGTGACCGTAGCCGCTCTGGGCCACTTCCCCACCTGTAAAATGGGATTAGTTGCACTTCCCAGCCTCACCGGGCATCTGTGAGAGGCTCAGATCCTACCAGTGGGGGGCTGGATACAAGCAGGAGACAGACAGCTCCACAAGGGTGGAAATAGCATCTGTCGCCACCGAAAGTGGTCAGGCAGCTGCTGGGCTGTGATCAGCCACTGTAACAGCTTCCCTAGCGTGCTGCTACCATGGCCTCCCTCCCCTTCCAGCTGCCAGATCTTGGGTTGTCAGTGCCTGGGGGTGGGGGGGGAGGTGCATGGACACAGGATTTCCACCCCCAAGTGTCCAATAATCCATTCTAGAGCCTTGAGGCCAGAGGGGCCCATTCGATCACCTGCTCTCTGGCACAGAACAGAGGCTTTCGCCCACTGAGCTCGTGTGTGGCTAAGGAAGCCAGGAGACACCTTGCTGTGAGGAGCTGGGTCCAGGGGTTGTCCCCTCCCTGCTAACATTCTGGGGCTAATTTCCCATTGGAATCAGCCTGCCTTTGGCTTCCCACTGCGGGTGGTTCTTGTTCCTGGCGACACCAAATCACCTCCCCCATCTTCTCTTGGAGGTGCTGAGCTCTGGGCATCTCCCGGGGAGCCTTTCCTCCAGCCCCTGCGGAGTCCTAGCAGTTGGGTGGTGCCGTCTTCACTTCCTCTGCATCCTTTAAAAAATGCACCACCCCAGGCTGGGTTGCCCCAATGCCCTGTCCAGAGGGAGAATCGCCCCCTGGCTCCTCGCTGCTATGCCCTGTGTGTGGACATGGCCAGGCGGCTGGGGACGGCGACGGAGCATGTTTACTGCTCCTGGCTGTGGGGGGATGTGGCGGTCACAGGAACAGAGGGTGTAAGGTGCAGACCCCCAGCCCAGCTGCAACCCCATTGCCCCCGCCAAGCTGGGGCTGGGTTTCAACCTCAGACCCCTGATCCCACCCTTGGGAGATGCTCCGTTCCCTCTGTGATGGGTTGGATCACAGAACCCCCCCTTGGGAGCTGCCAAGACTACTTCTGCCCCTGCCTTCCCTGCCAGCTCGGGGCCCCCGCACCCCGTCTTGCCAAGCCAGACACTCCCCTCTGCTCCAACACAGACCCAGGGGCTGAATTACCTGCCCCAAAGCTGCAGGTTTAGCTGAAAGCAGCTCACAGGAGTGTTCTTGTCTTTAGCACTCAGATGCCCAACTCCCAGTGGGGTCTAAACCCAAATACATCCGGTTTACCCTGTATAAAGCTTATGCAGGGTAAACTCATCGATTGTTCGCCCTCTATATCACCGACAGAGAGATGTGCGCGGCTGTTTGCTCCCCAGCTATTAACACACACTCTGAGTTAATTAATAAGTAAAAAGTGATTTTATTAAATACACAAACTAGGATTGAAGTGGTTCTGAATAGTAACTGACAGAACAAAGTAAGTCACCAAGCGAAATAAAATAAAATGTGCAAATCTATGTCTAATCAAACTGAATACAGATAATCTCATCAATTCCAGGATACTCCCTTTTACAGACTAATCTCCTTTCAGCCTGGGTCCAGCAATCACTCACACCCCTTTGTTCCAGTTTCTTTCAAGTATCCTGGGGTGGGGTTGCGATGCTCTCTCTTTAGCCAGCTGAAGACAAAATGGAGGGGGTCTCCCACGGATTTAAATAGACTTTCTCTTGTGGGTGAAGACCCACCTCCTCACCCCTATGCAAAGTCCAGCTCCAAGATGGAGTTTTGGAGTCACCTGGGCAAGTCACATGTCCAGGCATGACTCACAGTTTTTACAGGTAGCAGGTGCTTTGAACGTCCTCAAGTAGACTTCTTATGTGGATTGGAGCATTCCAAGATCCATTGTCCTTTAAGTATCAGAGGGGTGGCCGTGTTAGTCTGGATCTGCAAAAGCAGGAAAGAGTCCTGCATGCATCCACAAAGTGGGTATTCACCCACGAAAGCTCATGCTCCAATACGGCTGTTAGTCTATAAGGTGCTACAGGACTCTTTGCTGATTGTCCATTAAGTAGCAAAGAATCCTGTGGCACCTTATAGACTAACAGACGTTTTGCAGCATGAGCTTTCGTGGGTGAATACCCACTTCTTCAGATGCAAGAAGTCTTGCTCATGCTCATGCTCCAATACGGCTGTTAGTCTATAAGGTGCCACAGGATTCTTTGCTGCTTCTACAGAACCAGACTAACACGGCTCCCCTCTGATACTTGTCCATTAAGTGTCTCTCCATTAGGTACTTACCTTCAACAGTCCTTTCTCCAGGAACTGGTCTACTGGGGTGGATTTAGGAATCGAGCCAGTACCCAGGCACCATTCATAACTTCCAATACAAAGTGGCACGTGCCTGCAGACAGGATTAATAGAGCCAGGAGCTGTTACACGGCGCATGTAGCACACATCACAGTCTAAGCATATTTCCATAAGGCCTTATGGGCGGCCCCGTCACACCCTGCACCGGCCTGGGGCCACGGTCACTCCCCGAGGTGCCCGGGCGGCCCCGTCTCCCCCCACCCCGGAGCAGGATTCGAACCCATGAGCCCTCCCCCCTCAGATGTCCCCCTGGGGAGGCCTGTGTCCCACGTGACTCGCTGTGCTGGGGGGGGGGGCGGGGGTCGCTAAGCCTCAGCCCCAAAGGATTCTGGGAAATGACTCCCCTCCCCGTTTAGCCCTGTGGCGGTCGGTGTCTCTTTAAAAACAAGATGGCCCCCGGCCCAGCGGTCCCCGCCCCGGTCACGCCACTTCCGGGGGCGGAGCAGCGTGGCCGGAAGTGGGTCGCGTTTCCAAGATGGCGACTCCCTATGTGACTGACGAGACCGGTAAGTGCGGAAACCGCTTCCGGGAGGGGGGATCCCCCCCCCGCTCCGGCCTCACCCCCCCGCGAGCCCCCCCCCGCCTGGCCCGTATCCCCCCCTCCTGCCCCCAGCTCCCCCCGCCAGGGCCCCTCCCCCCCCGCCCGCATCTCCCCCCCGGCTCCACCGCCCACATCCCCCCCCACCGCCAGGGCCCCTCCCCCACCGCCCGCATCCCCCCCGGCTCCTCCCCCCGGCTCCGGCACCCCCCCCACCGCCCGCATTCCCCCCGGCTCCGGCACCCCCCCCCCCCGCCCGCATCCCCCCCGGCTCCTCCCCCCCGGCTCCGGCACCCCCCCCACCGCCCACATTCCCCCCTCCCGGCCCCCTTGTCCCCCCTTCCCCCTGTGCCTGGGTGTTGTGCAGCTCCCGGCCCCCCATAACCAGTCACGTGTCTGTGCCCCCCCCCTTTCAGTGTCACTCCGGATTGCGGGGGCTGTTTCCTGCCCGGCCCCGCCAGTGAAGCCCCATCCTGACTGCGGCCTGGGGGGGCTGCGCGGGTGGCGTGGCCGCGGGGCAGGCCCTGGGGGTAGTGAACCCCCGTTTCTCTGCGGTAGGAGACGGCCCCGGTACAGTCGCACTGACCCAGCAGAGACCTGACTCGTTGGGTGACCTCAGGCCGAATTCCCTTTCCTGCCCCGTGCCTCGGTTTCCCCATCTGAGGGTCCAGTACTGACCCGGGGGGGGGGGGCAAAGCTGGTTTTCAGTTTTTCTGTAAACTGGAAGTTGGCAGAGAGAAGTGGGGAGGTGACGTCTCTCGCTGGACCGGGTTCTTAGCTGGCCGTGTCTTACTGAGCAGCCGTTAGGTGAATATTGAAATCACTTTTTCCCTTCCCCCCTTTAAAATATCCCATCACAGACCAAGCTGCTTGTAACGTTTCAGGGAAGTACATCGCCTCCACGCAGCGCCCTGATGGGACCTGGAGGAAGCAGCGAAAGGTGAAGGAGGGATACGTGCCCCAAGAAGAGGTGCCAGTGTAAGTCGAATTCCAGCCCTTATGGCCGCCCCCTCCAGAGAGCGGGGGAGGGCCGCTGGGATCTCTTGCATGGCCCATAGTGGGTGGGCTGTTCCGCAGTCCAGCTGCTCGCATCTGAAAACCTCGACAGCTCCTAATGCTGTGAGATTATCCACGTCTGCGGCACTGAGTGTGTGCCTGGCGCTTTGGCCCAGTCAGCTTCCGCAGCTGGGCTACCCGAGGAAGCGGCACTGGGTTCGCTTAAGGTGTGATTTTAAGCGGGGGCGAACTGTTGTGCGCACTCTTTGGGATTCGGGGCGGTTTCTTTTGGTTTAGCTTAAACCTGTTCTTAAAGGCCATAAGCTCACCTGAAGAAAGCCGCGCTCACTGAAATCACTGTGCCTATGGGTTTGCACAGGGATAGGTTAAACTGCCACCATGTCTGCATATAGGCCTGAGACCCATCCCTCCTTCAGCTGGCTTCCTTTTATGGTAAGGGCACATCTTACAATCGTTAGTCCTCTCCTGCTCCACTTCTAAGCTGGGTGCAGCGTGACGAGCCAGACAATTGTACACTTGGGGCCTGCTCACCACTTGGGGGTGCTTTCCCCAAAGGATCCGTGGGAGGCTTTTTGGCTAAGTTGGAAACACATTCTTTAAAAAGAGGAGAGCTCAGTGCTCCACAGAACCAGACTAGGTGATCCCAAGGGTGTCTTCTGGCTTTAAATCTCTGAATCCTCTTCATTCCCTAATGCGAGCCAGGCATTCCTGTCAGCCCCTGGAGTGCTGATCCCAGCTCTTCTCCCATGGCAGAGCATGTTCAGTGAGCTCCCAGGGCATCTGGCTTGGCTTCACAATTCCCATGGCCACAGAAAGGTTATTAGTAAGCTGGGACGGGGGGTTGGGCTCAGTGTGCCGCTGTGGATCTAGGTCGGCGCCCATGGGGGCTCATCGACTCTCATGCGTGCGATGTGGCTCCCGCTCCTCGCTATAACCTAGGCCAATCGGCTGTCAGCTTTCTAGGCTTCCAGATTGGGCCATGAAGTGTTGGGAACGTGGCCGTTGGTTGGAGTCGAACCTGCTGTCTCCAAACCCTTTGGGGAACGCTAAGGATGGCCTCCCTGCCCTGTCTCCCGAGGCCTTGCCCTGCCTCAGAGGGAGTCCTGTTTTCAGCGTGCTAGTGCCGAGCGCTGCATTTCGGGCTGGCGTGCACGTGTGCAGTTCTTACACCCTAGACATCCCCTCGCTGGCCCAGCGTGAGTCGAGCCGAGAGGGGCCATGGTGCAGCAAACCGCCTGTCTCCCATTGGGCCACAGCTGTCAGGAAGGATGAAATGGAGAGGCTGTCCCGCGTTTCCCAATCAAGCCCCTTTAAAATCCCCCCCGCCCAGCGCCCCCTCGGCTGTAATGATTTATAACCATGTGTATGTACTGTTGGGTTACATCGTGAGATCTGAGTCTTTTTCCAGGTGCCCGAGCAACTTTGACCCCCTCTTATACCATAAGATGTAACCTGGCGGTATGTATTAACTCCCCTTATAAATCATTCTGGTGGGTGGCTTCGGATGTGTCCTGCCTGCGAGGATAACCTCTACTGGCATCGCTAGTCTCTGGCCTAGAGCTCAGGTACTCGCAAACAGTGCTCAAATCCTGTAATGTCCGAGGGGCGCCTGCTTCACTCCTCTGGTCCTGGGCGGCGGCCAGGTGCTGCGATTCCTTCGCCCTTCAGAGTTGTCACTCAGTGATGCCGCTGTTCTGTGGGGCCTGATGGGAGGGGCTGAGCATTCGTGACTGGTTGGGTGCTGATTGGAGCAGTGGGTTCTCAGCACCTCTTGCGGTGGGCTCTGGGTGTAATGGGGTCAGAGAGCCTTGGCGCTGACGGCTGCCGCATGGACCAGCTGGCCGGCCCCTGTTCTTTGTGCGTGGGAGAGGGAAGTCCTGATGGATTTTGTTCTGTGCAGGTATGAGAATAAGTATGTGAAGTTTTTCAAAAGCAAACCAGACCTGCCCCCCGGTCTGAGCCCCGAGGCCAACGTGCAGCCGGGCAAGCAGGCCACCAAGGCGGAGAGCGGCGAGAGCGGCCTGTCCAAGACGGCCAAGAGGAACTTGAAACGTAAGGAGAAGAGGAAGCAGCAGCAGGAGAAAGGGGAGAGGGAGACAGACGAACTGATCCAGGCACTGGAGAAGGCCACCCTCTCGGGGGCCAGCAGCAGGGCCAGGGACCCCCCGGGGGATGGTAAGTCGGCCCTGCAGCAGCAGCAGGCCTGCGGCGGAAAGGCCCTGGGGGACGGGGACTCCTCAGCCTCTGAGAAAACAAAGAAGATGAAAAACCTGAAAAAGAAGCTGCGGCAGGTGGAGGAGCTGCAGCAGCGGCTGGACTCGGGGGAAATAAAGCAGCCGACGAAAGAGCAGCTGGAGAAGCTGGCGCGGCGGAAAGCGCTGGAGGAGGAGCTGGAGGACCTGGAGCTGGATTTGTAAGGGGCGGCCCGGGAGGGAGACTCGGAACCAGACTCAGTGCGCGCAGGTGACTGAATTCTGCGAGCTGTGGTGACCGGAGCCCAGCTGCCTCGTGGGGCCCGGCTGGGTTTTTGGTTGGGTGCTGCCTGATTTTTAAGAACAATTTCCCAGCTATCGATGTTAGAAACTCGACAACTTTTCACATACCTCTCTCCTTTTTTTATTATTTTCTTTGGGGGGTGGGGGGAGGGAAGGCTGGGGATGTCGTCGGGAGGGGGTGAGCGGGGCTAGCACCCCACGGCTGTTTCCCCAGCCCCGTAGGATTCCCAGGTCCTCAGTGTTCTGTGCTCCAGCCACTCACTCACTCCTCAGATTTTTAAAAATGACGCAATAATAAAATTGCAGTAGTGACCTCGGCGTCTGGGATTTTGTTTTTCCTCCTTCGAGCCAAGCTGCCTTCGGGCCCCCGCAGAGTCTCGTTGGCTTCCCTGGAGAGTCCGCGCTCTGCGCGCTGGAGGGAAAGCAGAGAAAGCTGAGACGTGCCCCTCTCTCAGGAGAACACGCCCATCCTCCCCCCTTCAGCCCCCAGCGTGGTAAAGGCTGACCCAAAATGCGTGGCTACTCGGAGCAGATTGTGTAGCTTTCTGGAACACGGTGCTTTCTCCGTGTCTTCCATGATCCGATGAGCAGAGAACTAGTTCACAGTGCTGGCCCTTAACGTATCTGCACCAGCTCTGAGACCGCACTCATTGGAATGACTGGTTCAGGCTCTCTGCAGACTCAGGAAGGTGCTGCTCCGTCTAGGTCCCATTTTCCAAGTTTTTTCTGTGCAAGTCTCACTGCTAGAGCCTCCTATAATTGAAAGAACAGTCGGGGGGGGGGGGGGCTGACTGTGCCCTGGCTAGTCCTTAGTGCACCCCGGGACGGTGAGTGCAACACCTCGTGTTGGGGGTATATTGAGCCCTCTGTAAACGGGGCCCTGTTCTGCCTGACAGTGGCCACCAGGTGGCTCTGTAGGGCCCAGTCCCTGGAGTATGGTGGGCTGAAAACGAGAACCTTGCAAACTGCTCTGGGGACGCCTGTTCCCCGGCGGCGTGGCCAGGCTGCACGTGCGAGCGAAATCCGAGCAGCCTTGTCCGTTCGTGGAGTGCGGGCGCCTGGGCGGGGTCTGCCAGCCCAGCGGTAGCGAGTGCAGGCTGGGGTGGGCGTTGCGTTTTGGGGGGTTCTGGAGGCCAAGCCGCAGCGTAGCGCTGCTGGAGAGGTGAGGGAGGCAGGGGACCGGGCGGGTGTGTCCTGCTGCCGCAGACACCACATGAAGATCACGATTTGTGTCTGGGGGAGGGGGTTGCAAAGGGGTTTAAACAAAACCCTTCTGGGCTTGTTGGCGGCTTCGGGAGCTGAGGGAGTGAGGCCTCGATCCCCTTTGACTGGGCTCCAAAACGTGGCCTGTGGCTCCTGCTCCCTTCGCCTTGTCTCAGAAATGGCTGGAGAGTTTTGGCTGGAGAATCCAGCAGGAGGCAGATGCCGGGGGTGGGAAATGTCAGCTCGAGCGGTTAAAGCTTAGCCAAGTTCTAAGCAACGAAAACAGGGTCTTGTAATGGGAAAGGTCGGAAAACCTTGCTGGGTGGTGCTGCTGACTCGGGGCGTGGTGCCTGGCTAATTGACAATGGCGACTTGCCTGGCCGTGACCCCAGTGCCTAAATCCCCCTGGCGGGTTTGTCGTCTCCAACGCCAGGCCTGGCAGTGCCCGTCTGCCTTGGGTATGTGGGGATGCTGGGGGGAGCCCCTGGGGGCAGGTTTTCTGGGTGGGTGCAGCACCCAGCATGCTGGGCCCCCGATCACCTCTGGGTGCCTCCTAAAATACAGGGCAGAGTCCTCTGCAAGCCCCAGCTCCGCCCGGCCCACCTGCTATTGACCAGCCAACCCCTCTTCAGCTCAGTGCGCGGGCCGGTTCCCCGAGGTAACGCTGCCAGCGGCGTCCTGCCCTGGCTGCCTTGCTGGCTGCGACGCCCGTGTGCACCCCCACGCCGCAGGGCCAGTTTGCTTCACGAGCAGCTCGGTGACCCTGCTCCTGCGCTGGGGCCGTGCTGCGCTGACGCATGCGGGGTTGTTGGTGCAGCTGGGTGTTCGCGGGCTGTAAGCGCCCTACAGAGCTGGGCCCGGTGCCGCAGAGGCAGCGCCTTAGCACGGCCAGGGAGAGGCGGCGCGGGGGGCCCGGTGGGGGGAGCAGGGTTCTAGTCACCGGCCCCTGGAGACCTGGGGCAGGCGACTGGGCAGTGCCTCGGTTTCCCCAGCTGTGCAGTAACAGCAGCTCAGCCAGGGTCCGTCCCAGCGGAAGAACCCCGCCGCGGGTAGATGTGGGGTTATCTGCCCCCTTCCTCTCCAGCACTTGAGGAGCGATGGATGGGAACAGGCCGGACCACGTGGTGTTCTGTGCCCGGGGGTGGGCAACAGCCCCCCTATGTCTCATGGGAACGATATGTCCCCCCCCCGCTGGCCGAGTCATCCCTCCCTTGCCCTTAACGAGCTGCAGCTGTGGGGCTGGGACAGCAGCCCCCTGTGCGTGACCCAGCCCGGTGGTTTTTGGGTAGCGCCGGGTTTTTAGGGCACAGAATTGGTGACTAACTAAAAGCCGCACAGAACACAGCTTCTCTTGTCTGTGTTGCCATAGTGAGGAGAGGGTGACTAAGCGGGAGCCGTGCCAGGGTGACTGACGCGGGTCCGGTCAGTGTCACTGCGGGGGCGGGCGCAGCGCAGCGGGGGACAGGGCAGCGGGAGCGTCTCCTGGGCATGCAGAGGGCAATTTGTTACCAGCGTGGCTGCCTCTTGGGGAAACTGAGGCACGGGGGGGGCGGGCATGACTTGCCTGAACCCCTGCAGTGAGATGGCAGCAGGTCTGGGCACAGAACCCAGGAGTCCTGGCTCTCGATCTGCCTGTGATAACCCCTAGACCGCGTGGCTGGGTGGGGCCAAACCAGGGGAGCGCAGGGTCCTGATGGCAGCAGTGGCATGAACCCGCCATGGGGCTGGGGCCCACTGCTGTGTAAATACCGGCCTGTGGGCTGGCTCCTGCCCCACCTCTAGGGGGAGGGGGGCTCATTAGCTCCTGCGGGGCTCTTGCTGGCTGTGGGATCAGACTCCTCGCAGAGCCACCCGGCCTCCGGAACGTGCGCGGCCCTGGGCTGGCTGGGAGCTTTCCCCGGGCCGGGCAGCGGCCGGGACCCGCGGCTCCGTTCCACCGCTGAGCTTGGCGCTGGGCGTGAAACCCCTCGCTGCGTCTGCGTGGGCTGAGCTGGCACCGGCGCATGCCCCCCCACCTGGGGACTGCACGAGGTCTGTTAACGCTGTGTGATGGGGGGGGCACGGGCTGGCCCGTCTCCCTGCAGCCCCTCCCAGCTCTGGGAACCCGTTAGCATTCATTGATTTGAGCGCTGGGTCCCTGTGGGCCGGGCGCGGGGCGCACACAGAGACCAGGCCCTGTCCTGGAGAGCTAAAGGCGCTGGAGTTCCTGGCACCGTGACTCAGTTTCCAGGTGGAAATGGGGAAACTGAGTCACGGTGCTGGGACAGTGACTTGCCTAAGAGCATGTAGAACCCAGGAGTCCGGACTCCCACCCTGGCGCTCGAATCGCTGGGCAGTGGGAGGAAAGCAGCTGAGCGGGTTGGAGCAGGGGCTTTGTCTGGGCTGACGGCCCCGGAGCTGCGGCTGGGATACAAAGCCCATTTGTCATCCCCCTGCCTGCTCCGCCTCCAAGCTGCACTCTCCTGCCCCCCCCGACTCCCCCCTCCTAGCCCGTTAGCTCTGCCAGACCAGTCAGCGCCCGCCTGGAGTTCCTGGCAGTGCTGGGTCACTGACTGTGCCCCTTGGCCCAGCCGCTCGCCCGTGCCAATTGAACAGCCCAGGCGGGGGCCGAGCCCAGGGACCAGACGGGCCTTAGGGGGGCGTGTTCGGCTTTTGTGCTTGAAGGTTAAACTGTTTCCTGGGGGCCGGGCTGGGCTGGGCAGCAGGCCTGGGCTGGGGTGCTTGGAGGAAGTGCTGCCCAGGGAGATGGGCTGGGGGGGGTGGGGGTGGGATTCCTTGGTTCTATCCCCAGCTGTGGGGTCTAGTGGTTAGAGCAGTGGGGGCTGGGCCCCAGAACTCCTGGGTTCGATCCCCAGCTGTGGGAAAGGAGGGGGCTCTCGTGGGTTAGAGTAGAGGTGGGAGTGGGAGTCTGTTTCCAGGAGTGGGGAGGCCTAGTGGTTAGAGGGCAGAGTTAGGACTCCTGGGTCCTCAGCATGGTTCGGGGGAGGAGGTCTGAACGAGTTCTATCAGGGCGTTTGTACTGTGCTCTGGAGACCCCACTCCAAGCTCCTGCCACTAACTTTCACCGTGACAGCTTGGGTAAGGTCACGCCCCTCCACGCCTCAGTTTCCCTGTGAGCACAGAGTGGCAGGGCCGCACTCTGCATCTCAGCCAGGTCTCTGGGCTCATCTCTAGGCAGGTTACTGGCTCTGTAACTCATCTCTCCATTCCCTTCCCTCCTGCCTGCATGGCAGGGTCCATGGTACGTCCCTCTCACCCACTGTGCCCTGATCCCAACCCTGTTCCCCGTCCCTCACTCCGGTTAGCCCCGCAGGGCTGGTACGGTGCCGGAGTCTGATCCCACTGGCTAGGCTGTGTCTCCCCGTCAGCCGGTGATGGCGAGAGCCCTGGAGCCGTGCCCTGATGGTTTCTCAGCTGGGGGAGTTGGCAGGAGCTGGCAGCATGGAAAATACCCATCGTACAAAACAGCAAATATGGGGCAGAAGGAGGGAGCTGGGTGTGGGAGCCGCTGTCCTGGCCCTCCCCCACCACTGGTCGTCCCCGTCTGTCTCCCTCTGCAGCTTCAGCTGGGGTGGGGGTTCTGCCTCCCTACTGGATTCTGCAGTGCAGGTGTTAACAGCTGCCACGTTCCACCCCAGAGGTTGCTGCATTTCGGTGGTGGCGGGACTGATTGCTACGTGGACTTGTTGGCCCTTGTAACTTTTATCATAGCTGGGTCCTGTCCTTAGTCCTGTACATATCTAACCCCTTGAATCCTATGCCTCTGTCCGATACTGTTGCAGTGAGTTCCCCAGGTGAATTGTCCCATCACACCCCAATTCTTTCCCCCTTCTGCAGGTGAGCGGAGGGGAAGGGGGAACCCTTGAACTGCTGTGAAAGGGGGGAGCCCTTGGACTCAGGCCGCGCAGCAGCTGGTTGTGTAACGAGCTGCCGCTTCCCAGGCATGTGTGGGGCTCACGTCGCCATGGCTGTGGGGGGAACGGGCCAGAGACAGACGAGAGGCTGACAACGCTGGGGCCTTGCTGGGAGCCCTGGTCCTTTGTGCCGTTCTCCTGGCAGCTGTTCCATGGGGGAGGGTTCTGGGCATGGAGTGAGTCTGCGAGAACGGGCTGGGGTGACCCAACCGGTGCCCACGGGCGTTAGTGGGGCCCAAGCCCAGCGGGGGCGACCTGACCGGTGCCCACGGGCGTTAGTGGGGCCCGAGCCCAGCAGGGGCGACCTGACCGGTGCCCACGGGCGTTAGTGGGGCCAGAGCCCAGCGGGGGCGACCTCACCGGTGCCCACGGGCGTCGATGGGGCCAGAGCCCAGCTGGGGCGACCTGACCGGTGCCCACGGGCGTTAGTGGGGCCCGAGCCCAGCGGGGGCGACCTGACCGGTGCCCACGGGCGTTAGTGGGGCCCGAGCCCAGCGGGGGCGACCTGACCGGTGCCCACGGGCGTTAGTGGGGCCCGAGCCCAGCGGGGGCGACCTGACCGGTGCCCACGGGCGTTAGTGGGGCCCGAGCCCAGCTGGGGTGACCTGACTGGTGCCCCACTGACTTCACCAGCTTTACACCCACTGGGGCCCTGGGGGATGGGTCCCAGCCGGTTCCTAGGGGCACGTGCAGACCCCCAGCAGCTGACCCCAGTGGGCTGGAGAGATTGCGGCAGGGGAGGGCTGGGGCTGTCCGGGCTGGGGGCAGAGGGTTAATCCCACAGGCTTGTTGAACACTGCTTTGCCCCCAGGGTCAGGCTGGGGGGACACTTGAGAGCATCCCAGAGCAGTAACCTGGGCCGGGCTTGGCCAGCATCTCACAGGGAAAGTACGTGAAGGGAAACTGAGGCCGGGGGGGGGGGTCTGTGGTTGTCCCAGGGTCACGCAGCAGAGCCAGGATTAGAACCCAGGAGTCCTGTGCCCTATTCAGGTGCCCAGAGCGCGCAGGGCAGAGACTGTCCTGTGTGCAGCCCCTGGCCCGGCGGGCCCTGCGCTGGGTCGGTCCGTCGTGCAGCCCGCTCGGGAAGGGGTTAACTGCCCGGCCGTCCCCCAGGGGCTCTGGCCTGCGGTTGCAACATGGTTTAGTTTGGAATGAGTCATTCGGGCTGTTCAAGGTTATAAACTTGGGAAGGGCTGGAGAGGAGCGAAGGGCCGCTGGGAACCCGGCGGGCAGGAGGGGACGAGGGACCAGGCCCAGAAAGACGGTTTCCAAGGGCTCAGAGGAGCGTCTAGTGCCCCCCCTTAGAAACCGCCATTGGCCGCTGCTGCTGGAGGCTCCGGTGAGGATGACTGGGCTGGAGCTGCTCTGCCAGGTCTGTGCCCTCGCCCTCTTCGCCAGCGCCGCTGCCAGCGACCCCTCGGAGGAGCAGGAAGCCGTGGTGAGCGTTCTCCTGTCCCAGAGGGAGCGCCGGCTCCGGGGCCCAGCCGGGACGGCGCTGGGGGGACCGGGGATGGGGCGGGATGGTTTGCTGACCAAAGTGAGAGGCAAGTGCTGAGAAACTGCCCCGGGGCAGCTCTGCCGGGGCCCCCCAATCCCCGTCCCGTTCCCGGGACCCCGCCCGGCTCTGCCGGGGCCCCCCAATCCCCGTCCCGTTCCCGGGACCCCGCCCGGCTCTGCCGGGGCCCCCCAATCCCCGTCCCGTTCCCGGGACCCCGCCCGGCTCTGCCGGGGCCCCCCAATCCCCGTCCCGTTCCCGGGACCCCGCCCGGCTCTGCCGGGGCCCCCCAATCCCCGTCCCGTTCCCGGGACCCCGCCCGGCTCTGCCGGGGCCCCCCAATCCCCGTCTCGTTCCCGGGATCCCGCCCGGCTCTGCCGGGGCCCCCAAATCCCCGTCTCGTTCCCGGGATCCCGCCCGGCTCTGCCGGGGCCCCCAATCCCCGTCTCGTTCCCGGGACCCCGCCCGGCTCTGCCGGGTCCCCCCAATCCCCGTCCCGTTCCCGGGATCCCGCCCGGCTCTGCCGGGGCCCCCCAATCCCCGTCCCGTTCCCGGGACCCCGCCCGGCTCTGCCGGGGCCCCCCAATCCCCGTCCCGTTCCCGGGATCCCGCCCGGCTCTGCCGGGGCCCCCCAATCCCCGTCCCGTTCCCGGGACCCCGCCCGGCTCTGCCGGGGCCCCCCAATCCCCGTCCCGTCCCCGGGACCCCGCCCGGCTCTGCCGGGGCCCCCCAATCCCCGTTCCCGGGACCCCGCCCGGCTCTGCCGGGGCCCCCCAATCCCCGTCCCGTTCCCGGGACCCCGCCCGGCTCTGCCGGGGCCCCCCAATCCCCGTCCCGTTCCCGGGACCCCGCCCGGCTCTGCCGGGGCCCCTCACTCCTGCCCCGCAGCCCCGTTATCCCAGAGCTGGGGTATGGGGAGCTGACAGTCCAGGGCTCCCCCAGCCCAACCCTGCCAGCCTTCCCACACCAGCCCCGGGACCTGTTTCAATACAGAGCCTGCCCACGTGCCAGGGCCTTGTAGCGTGGCTGGGCCAACGGGACACGGCAGCGAACCCAGCTGGGACAGGCCAGGCCTCTCGCTGACGTGCCAAGCAGGCCGTGAGAATTTCCTGTCAGCTTGTTCACCCGGCTGTGCGGGCCACACAGGCCTGGTGGCCAGGATCCCTGGGTTCTCTCCCTGGCTCTGGGAGGGGAGTGGGAGGGGTGTCTAGTGGTTAGCGCAGGGGGACTGGGAGCCAGGACTGCGGGGTTCTGTCCCCGGCTCTGGCACTGACCTGAGAGAAGTCTCTTAGCCCCTGCCTCAGTTTCCCCATCTGTATAATGGAGACAATGATCCCCCCACACACCCTGGGGGGCTGTGACCCTTAAGGGACAGCGTTTTGAGCTCCTCAAAGCATTATGGGAACTGCCAGCCCCTAAGTGCCCAGCATGAGCTCACGCAGCTCATCCCCTGCCAGGCCCAGAGCCCGGATCCGGGTGGTGCTGCACCCCTCTGGCCAGGGCCCCGTTTCCCACCTGCAGAGCGATGCCCAGGTCCCTGGGGGCCGGAAGTGTCCCGCTGACCCGTGTCCCCCCTCCCCCCCCCAGCGTTACCTGCTGCAGTTCGGCTATTTGCAGAAGCCGCTGGAGAGGCTGACGGACGAGTTCAGCGAGGCCGAGCTCACCGAGGCCATGAGGTAACACGGGGACAGGGCCGGGCTGGGGCATGGGCGTGGCTGGTGGTCGGACTCGGAGTCCCAGCGGGGCGTGTGCGTGACCAGAGCCACGCTGCCCCTGGGCATGCTGGGCCGTACCCAGATGTCCCTGGCACCCCCAGCCTGCGCCAGGGGGGAGCTGGTCTCTTCCAGGCTGCATGTGGGAATCCCCTTCCCTGGAGCGTCGTCGCCCCAGCTGACCCTGCCGTCTGTGCCCCCTGCGTCCAGGTCTTTCCAGCTGGCCTCCGAGCTGCCCGCCACCGGCCTCCTGGACGATGCCACCCTGGAGCAGATGAGGCAGCCGCGCTGCGGGGTCGAGGACCCCTTCAACCAGAAAACCCTCAAATACCTGCTCCTGGGTGAGGGGCGGGCGGACGGACTGGGACTGGGTGGGGGGAGCTGGGCCGCCTGGGGGGCTCGGGGTTCCGGCTGGGTCCGGCCGGGGCCAGGCAGGCGTTAGGGTCGTGCTGGGTTGGGCTCGAGGTTACGGAGCTAGGGATGGGCGGGGGTCAGGTCGGCATTATGGGGCTAGGCCCAGAGGTGGAGGTGAGGGGTGATGGATGCCAGGGCAGTGCAGGGCTGCCCCTCTCCTGCCACCGGGCACCGTGGGGTGGAGGCCGGGTCCCAGCGTTCCCTGGGGCCTCGGGAGGGGGCTGCTGGCACAGCCGCTCTCCTCCTCCTGCCCCCCAGGCCGCTGGCGCAGGAAGAACCTGACCTACCGGATCTACCGCTACACCCCCGACATGGCGGCCAGCGCTACCCGCCAGGCCATCCAGGCTGCCTTCAGGTACTGGAGCGACGTGGCGCCGCTCACCTTCCGGGAGGTGCGGCACGGCCCGGCCGACATCCGCATCTCCTTCCACGGCACCTACTCCTGGACCTGCTCCCGCCCCTTCGACGGACCTGGTACGCGGGGAGGGGCGGGGGCTGGAGGGGGGCCGTGCTGCCCCCCGTGCGCGGCAGGGCGGGGGGCTCCGGCGGGCTGGGGGAGCTGCGCTCAGCGCGTCTCCGCCCCGTCTCCGGCGCAGGGAAGGTGCTGGCTCACGCCGACGTCCCGGAGGAGGGCACGGTGCACTTCGACGAGGACGAGCTGTGGACGGAGGGGACGTACCGTGGCGTCAACCTGCGCATCATTGCGGCCCACGAGATCGGCCACGCCCTGGGCCTGGGCCACTCCCGCTACCCCACGGCCCTCATGGCCCCCGTCTACGGCGGCTACCGGCCCCACTTCCGCCTGCACTTCGATGACATCGACGGCATCCGGGCCCTGTACGGTGAGGGAGGCCGGGGGTAGCTCGGGGGTCTGAGCATGGGCCTGCTAAACCCAGGGCTGGGAGTTCAGTTCCTGAGGGGGCCATTTAGGGATCTGGGGCAAAAACCTGTCTGGGGGTTGGTCCTGCTTTGAGCAGGGGGTGGGACTAGACACCTCCTGAGGCCCCTTCCAACCCCGCTAGTCTATGAACAATCTCCCCTGCCTGGGTCCATCCCCTCCCACACCAGTATCCCCCTCCCCGGGTCCTGCTGGGCCTGGTATCCCCACACCCCTCTGGTGTTCCACGGCGGGACCCCACTTCTCCTTGCCATGCCCTGCCTGCGGGGCCCCACCTCCTGCCCCATGGGTCCAGCCCCCGCCCGGCCTGGAACAGGCCACAATAACCGCTGTCTGGTCTTACTTTAAGGCAAAAAGACTGCGCCAGTGATGCCGTCCGGGACCCTGCCGGGCCTGTTGCCTACCTCCCCCAGCCTGCCGCCCACCAAGGTGCCCGACCCCTGCGCCGACGGCTTGGACGCCCTGATGTTCGGTGAGCCGGCAGGGCTCTTCGTGGGGGAATTCCCAGGGGCCGTGAGAGAAGGAACCAAAGGCCCCTGGATTCTCCGGGGTTGGTGCCCGGGGATGGAGGCAGATGCCGGGCGTTCGGGGAACGGCATCAGAGGAGCACAAGGGGACCTCCCCAGCCGTGTCGGGCATCAGAACCGGGCCAGCGGCTGCCGACAGCCTGAGCTGAAAGGGAGCGTTCGGGGGGGCTGAGCAGGACGAGTGGCCAGGCAGCACCGACCTACAAATCAGCCCCTGCCCCCTTCCCTAACCGCCGGTGAATGAACGGGCGTCCCCCGTCTCTCTGGTTCTGTTCAACGTGGTCTCAGACCAGATCCCGTGTAAACCCCCCACCGGTGGAGCGAGCGTTTGCCAGCCCAGTCCCGGGAGCTAAAACACAGGTGCAAACCAGGGCGGCCCAGCCCCCGCTTGCAGCGGGGCCCCGACTTCCCTGCGACGGGCTGAGGGGCCCCAGGCCAAGTGAGGAAACGGGCGAGTTACATGGTGCCCCGTCTCTGCCTAAGGACACGCCCGTGTCGTGTCGTCGCTCCAGGCTGCACTGCCTGGCCCCGGGCTCAGGCACCTCTCCCCAGCGCCCCACAGCCGAGAGGTTGGGGGCCGCCCACCAGGCATTAACCCTTTGCTCCCCTCTGCCTCCCAGGCCCTTATGAGCAGACCTACGCCTTCAGGGGGGGCTACGTCTGGACCGTGACGGATTTCGGGACCGGCCCCCTGAAGGAGATCCCGGCCCTGTGGAAGGGGCTCCCGGGGCGGCTGGACGCAGCCGTGCACTCCCCACGCACTGGCAGGAGCTACTTCTTCAAAGGTGGGCCGGGCCTTGCCGGGCGGGGCAGAGGGGCGATGGGGGAAGGGGCACAGGAGGTTGGGGGCAGCTGCTCGTGGGCCCGGCTTTGGGCACCATTCTGCAGCACAGACACCCCCCCCCCCCGCGTCTGCCGCAGGTGACAAGGTCTGGCGGTACCGAGGCTTCGAGCTGGACCCCGGCTACCCCAAGGCCCTGACCCGGGTCCCGGCCAAGATCGACGCCGCCTTCTACTGGCCGGGGAACAAGAAGATTTTCCTCTTCAAGGTAGGCGCCGGGGCCCGGGTCCTGCTGATCTCTCGGAAGGTCCCCGGCCTCCCCTCTGGCCCCCGAGCCAGGCAGCCCCCGGCCCAGGCAGCTCCTCTGCCCACTCCGGCTTTAGGACCCAGCAAGCGGAGCCGGCTGGGGTGGGAATTCCCAGCTCCGCCCCCTCACCCTGCCAGCTCCGCCCCCTCACCCTGCCAGCTCCGCCCCCTCACCCTGCCAGCTCCGCCCCCTCACCCTGCCAGCCCCTTGGGGCAGGGAGCTTTGGGTCCCGCCTTGTTCCCATGCTGCCCCTGTCCTGAGCGCGGGTTGGCTGGCAGAGTCCAACAGGGGAGGCGTCACCGCTCAGCCAAGGACAAGTGCAGAGTCCTGCACTTGACGGATGAATCCCAGGCACCGCTACAGACTAGGGACCGACTGGCTAAGCAGCAGTTCTGCAGAAAAGGACCTGGGGGTTACAGTGGACAAGAAGCTGGATAGGAGTCAGCAGTGGCCCTTGTTGCCAAGAAGGCCAATGGCATTTTGGGCTGCATTAGTAGGGGCACTGCCAGCAGATCAAGGGACGTGCTCATTCCCCTCTATTCAGCATTGGTGAGGCCTCATCTGGAGACTGTGTCCAGTGTTGGGCCCCACACTACAGAAGGGATGTGGACAAATTGGAGAGAGTCCAGCGGAGGGCAAGGAAAATGACCAGGGGGCTGGAGCACATGACTTATGAGGAGAGGCTGAGGGACCTGGGATTGTTTAGTCTGCAGAGGAGAAGAGTGAGGGGGGATTCGATAGCTGCTTTCAGCTACCTGAAAGGGGCTTCCAAAGAGGATGGATCTAGCCTGTTCTCAGTGGTGGCCGATGACAGAACAAGGAGCAATGGGCTCAGGATGCAGTGGGGTAACTAGGCTGGATATTAGGAAAAAATTTTCACCAGGAGGGTGGTGAAGCCCTGGGGTGGGTTCCCTAGGGAGGGGGTGGAATCTCCTTCCTTAGAGGTTTTTAAGGTCCGGCTTGACAAAGCCCTGGCTGGGATGATTTAGTTGGGGCTGGTCCTGCTTTGAGCAGGGGGTGGGACTAGATACCCCCCCCCCCCCGGGGTCCCTTCCCACCCCTCCTCACGGGCTGTGTAACAGAGCCTGGGCCCAGGGCATTGTGGGAAGTGTAGTTCCCATCCTGCAGTCTCCTTCCCCTGGGGCCCTGGAACTGTGTAGCCATCTCCAAGCTGGTCCTGAGGGACCCCCCCAAGCATCCTGCCAGATGCATTCTGGGAGAATCCGTCTGGCCTGTTGTTGGCTCCAAGCCAGGAGCTGGGCAGCCAGCCCTGCCTGCCAGGACCAGGGGCTAGTACCCGGCACGGGGGAGGGGACCTAGCCCTGGAGAGCCAAGACCCAGCCCCCCCCCCCTTTGCCTTCCTGCTCAGGGCACCGGCTACTGGCAGTGGGACGAGCTGGCCTGGAGCGACTTTGGCGGCTACCCCAGGAAGATCTCCCAGCTGTTCACCGGGGTGCCCTCCCACCTGGACGCGGCCGTGGCCTGGGAGAACGGCCGGGTCTATTTCTTCAAGGGGGGGCAGTACTGGCGGGTGAACGCGCAGCTGCGGGTGGAGAGGGGGTACCCGCTGAGCACGGCCGAGCGCTGGATGCACTGTGAGGCCTAGGCGCCCCCCCGCATGGGCCCGGACGGGTGGGGGTTAATGGGCCAGAGGCGCCACCTGCAGGCAGCTGGTGGGAACGGCACTGGGACAGGACATGGTGGGTGGGGCGGGATGGGGGCCTTGCCTGGGCACTGTACCCCTGGGAGCCACTGCTCCCTCCCTGCACAATAAACCCCGTCCCCTGTGCATCATGGGGACCCGCCAGCTCTGCGCCGCGGCCTCCCGGGGTGGCTGAGCAGCGGGGGCCTGGCTGCTTTCTGCCCCCCCCCCCCCAATCCAGCACCCCCCGCAGCTGGGAACCCGAGCCCTGAGCTGCTCAGCCCCTGAGGTCCTGCCGAAGGGGGCAGAACCGGCGCCCCCAGGGCTCGCAGCCTGGGGGGGACCCTGCAGAGAGACACGGAGCCAGCCAGCCACACCCGGTCTCGAAGGCAGTTTAATGTGCCCCCCCCCCCGGTACAGTACATAGGGTATAAACAGGGGGACCAGCTCCCTCCCCCTCGGGAGCCAGGGCTGAGATGGGGGGGCTGCTGGAGCCGGTGGGGTAGGAAAGTGCTGCTAGAGGCGGCTGGGCCTTGGCTGTCGTCCTTGCAGGCCAGGGGATCTGGGTCCCCCCCGCTGGGCCCAACCCTGGCAGAAGACGCCCCCCCGCCCCCCTTGCAGGGCGTCTGCCATGGCGGCAGTGCCTGTGTGTACAGACCCCCCCAGCCTGCGAGCGCCCTGTACCCCCCAGGGCTGGCAGACGGGGCTCGGGCAGGGGCGGCTGCTGAGTTCCCAGAATGCTCCGGGCCAGCCCCCCCCCCGCTGCTCCCCACCCAGCCTGGGCAGAGCTTTAACCCGGGCCCAGGGCAGAGCCCCCCAGCGATGGGGCCCGGGGCTCAGCCCCCACCCGGCCTGGGCCGAGCTTTAACCCGGGCCCAGGGCAGAGCCCCCCAGCGATGGGGCCCGGGGCTCTGCCCCCACCCGGCTGGGCAGAGCTTTAACCCGGGCCCAGGGCAGAGCCCCCCAGCGATGGGGCCCGGGGCTCTGCCCCCACCCCAGTGCTGGGGGCGACGGGGGAGGCTGGACATCGCGGGGGGCCCAGAGCAGGGTCCCCAGCCTGACACTGGAGAGCAGATCAAATGGAACCAGCTGTATCCCCGGAGCACCACCTCCCCTCTGGACAGGCCAATAGGAGCAGGGGAAAGCAGCTGTTTTGAATATTTAAAGGGCCAGGCAGGCAGGTGCCCACCCTACCTGGGAACCGCAGCTGCTGGGCTGGGGAGAGGGCACGGGGGTGGGGTGAGGGGGGGGTCAAGTGTCACCAGCAAAACGGTCTCCCCACCCTCCCCCCATCGCTGCCGCCTCCGCCCCTAAGGCACAACTGGAACGAAGTGAAGCCCCTGCCCTGGTCAGAGGCGCCCGCCGGGCGCAGGGGCCGTCAGGGGCACGGTGGAGCCGCAGTCGTAGTCCAGGTCGAGGACGGTGTGGGTGGCGCTGCCGGTGCCCAGCTGGCGATCCCGCAGGCTCTGGATGTAGCTCTGGGTGCGCAGAGGGGACAGGTCAACACAGGGCGCGCCCTGAGGGGGGGCCCCACTGCCTCCCACCCACTGCGCGGGGAGGCTCCCCCTTCATCCCCGACCCCTGGCCAGGCAGCAGAGTCCAGCATTCACCCCATAAACTGGCCGTGTGGCATCCCCCTTCCTACCCCCCACCCCCTTACAGACTGCCTGGGCCTCTCTCCTGCCCAAACCCAGCTGGCTCTGGGGCGGAGCGTGGCAGCCGAGTATAACGGGGAGCCCAGCTGAGCTATTCAGGGCGCGGGGCTCCGTGCTCACTCGGGGGAGGGGGTGAAGGGGGCTCCCCACTCACCGGCGCCAGGACGTCGCCTGCATAGCGCTTGACGGGGTTGGGCTTGCGCCGGTAGCTGCCCTCCTGCGGGGGGAGGCTCTGCCGTTTCTTGGCCTCCTTCTGCCGGATCCGCAGCAGCTGCAACCGCTTCTGCCGCCGGCTGATGATCACTGGGAGGGTGAGTCACCGTGAGCACCCGCGCCAGGCCCCCCCGCTCCGCGCCAGGCCCCAGATGTGGGAAGCACAGGACCAGCCTGGGCTTGCTCCTTCAGTGCGGCAGGGAAACTGAGGCACCACCAGGTGAGGGAATTACCCAAGAGAGGGTCAGTGGCTGGGAATAGAAATCAAGCATCCTGATTCCCTGCCCCCATCCCACCCTCCCTGTGCTCTCACCCACCAGCCCCACCCCCCGCCACAGCCCGGGAACCCAGGAGTCCTGGCTCCCAGCCCCTCCCTGCTCCGAGCACTCAGTAATGAGACAGTCCAGATTTTACAGGCGGGGGGGGGTAAAGGAGGTCCCCGCCCCATGCCCCCCACCCGAGCCCCAGGCTGGCTCATGGACCCCCAGCACCACTGCTTTGCCCCCGCCCCGCTCACCGTCCGTGTGCGAGTAGCCCTCGGCCGTCACTTTCCACTGCAGCAGCAGGCCCAGCACGCTGAGGGCCGGCCAGAGCGCCAGGACGGCCCAGCTGTGCCAGCAGAGCGGGGCCGAGGGTGCCAGGCGCAGCCGGTCGTACACGTGGCCCAGCAGCGCCAGCAGCTCCACGAAATAGTCCACGCAGCCCACGATGACGGCGGCCCCGAAGACGGCCGTGGAGAGCACGGTGAGCGGCTTCTGCCAGCGCAGCGCCAGCAGGGCGCAGAGCAGTGCCAGCCCCAGCACGCTGCCCACGGGCACCCACAGGCTCTGCGGCTGGTAGAGCGGCTCCGTGGCCACCAGGCCGGCCGTGGCCAGCAGCAGCCCCAGCAGCAGCCCTGTCATGAAGAGCCCCACGCTGTGCACCAGCATAGTGACCAGCCCGCACAGCGCCCCGATGCCCAGCGCGATGCCCGCGCTCACTTCCAGGCTCAGCTGCGTCTCCAGCACTCGCTCCTTGTAGCACAGCAGGAAGATGACCAGGGAGCCGAAGAGAAGCCCCGACAGGAACATGATGGCTTTGAAGCAGCGGTAACCTGGGAAGTGGGGCCGGGGGCAGATACGTTAGCAGGATCCAGCGTGTGGGGCAGGGGCTCTGGGGGGCTGTAGGAGATGGGGGGCTGCGGGTTGGGAGTGAGGGGCACCAGCTGGGCTGGCTAGCAGGGGCTGCGGGTCGGGAGTGAGGGGCACCGGCTGGGCTGGCTAGCAGGGGGCTGCGGGTCGGGAGTGAGGGGCACCGGCTGGGCTGGTTAGCAGGGGGCTGCGGGTCGGGAGTGAGGGGCACCGGCTGGGCTGGTTAGCAGGGGCTGCGGGTCGGGAGTGAGGGGCACCGGCTGGGCTGGTTAGCAGGGGGCTGCGGGTCGGGAGTGAGGGGCACCGGCAGGGCTGGTTAGCAGGGGCTGCAGCTCGAGAGTGAGGGGCACCGGCTGGGCTGGTTAGCAGGGGCTGCGGGTCGGGAGTGAGGGGCACCGGCTGGGCTGGTTAGCAGGGGGCTGCGGGTCGGGAGTGAGGGGCACCGGCAGGGCTGGTTAGCAGGGGCTGCGGGTCGGGAGTGAGGGGCAGCAGCGGAAGTTGGGGGGGGCTCAGCAGTCACTGCCCACAGGTTCCAGCCCCACAGGAGGCCTTGCCGCCCACTCACCGAAGCAGCTGTAGATGACCCCGAAGAGGCAGCAGAGGGCGCAGACTGCGGCGGGCACGGCCTGGTAGCGACGCTCCAGGTTCAGGCTGCAGGGGTCCAGGCCGGGGGTGCCCGGCCCCAGCTCCGTGGCCTGCTGGTTAAAGCCCCAGGGCTCGGCCGTCAGGACGAGGGGCAGGAGGTCGGGCTCCATGCTGGGTGGGAGTCAGGGCCCTGCAGCCATCCACACAGGGAGCCTGCGGGGGGGCGCCTGGTGTTAGCCCTAGAGATCTGTGACACCCCCCACCCCGAGCTCCTGGCTCCCCCTACACCCTTGTGCAGCCAGAGACAGTCACGTCAAAACCCCCACTCCCCCCCACCCCATTGGCCCAAATCTACCCCGAGTCCCCCCTTCCCGGGGTCTGATCCACCCCCTGCCTGGGAGAGGCTAATCTCTTCACACGACCCAGGCTGGAAAAAATGACTAATTCCCCCCAACAGCTGGAATCAACACACAAAACACCAGCCCCTCCCCCCCAACATCTGGCGGCTGCTCCAGAGCCAGGACACATGGACACATCTGGCAGCGTCTCCTTGGGGCGAGCGGGAGGAGGGATCAGAGGAGCACAAGGGGGATCTCCCCAGCCGTGTCGGCTCCCTGATCTCCCCTGGGTGCTGCCCCTGGAGCGGGACCCTGTACTGTGCCCATCCCCACTGCTTCCCGCCTGCACCCTTGCTGGCCCATGGCTCCCTGGAAGCCACCCCCCCATTCCATACAGAGACACCCCCCTCCAGCTTTCTCCCACCTGCCCCAAAGCCCCACACCAAGGGTTCCCCTCCCCAGCTAATGTCCACGACCCGCACAGCCCCCACCTGGGGGTGCCACCCCCCTAATGAGGGTGGGGTCACTGCTCTGACCCACCCACACCCAAAATGAGGGAATCCTGCAAAATCCAGGGGCTGGCAGCCTGCCCCTCTGGGGGCAGGGTCTCAGGCATCATCCCGTCAGAACCTGATGGGGAAACTGGGGCGGCCCCCCCAGCCAGGGGAGACAGAGCCTGTGAGCAGCATGGGGCCTTTCTCTGCTCCTCATTACCAGCCTGCCCTGCTGGGGGTGCCAGGAGAATCCCCCACCCTGGGTTCTGCTTGGTCTAGCCAGCCCCGGGCAAGCCCCGTCCCGTTCAGTGCCTCAGTTTCCGCTTCTGTGGAATGGGGCTCCTCTACCATCCATGGGGTGTGCCCGAATGGCAGGGCCCTCAGCCAGGTGGGGTTTGGAGAGGCAGAGGGGACGCAGGGCGGCTGCTGCGCTGCTAGAGCCGGTCCAGGGGGCAGGCTGCCCCCCAGCTGGCAGGGGAGGGGGGGTGTGGAAGTGGCAGCCCCCTGCATGAAAGGGACCAGATGTTTTGATCTCAGCCCACAGCCCCCCCTCTCCATGAATCCTGATGGACCCCCTCCCTGGGGCACTAGGAGCAAAAGGGTCCCCCCTCCCTTGGGGCCAGAGCTGGGGGCTGGGGAGAGGGTGCGGGGGGGGGGATCATTCATCACCCCAGAGGGAAAGGGTGAGTCCCTCCCAGCTGCGGGGGGGCAGGAGGGCCTGGAGCCCCAACATCCCAGGGTTCCCCAGAGCCCTGCTCTGCTGCAGCTGCACCCGCCAGCCAGCTACGCCCCGGCACAGCCGAGCCCAGGCCAGAGGGGCACAGCAGGGAAGGGGTTAAACTGCCCAGCAGGGACTTGCTGCTGGATCCGGCCAGGCCCTTGGCTGTCCTGGGGCAAGGCTGGGCCAGCCAGAGAGGGACAATCCCCAGCCCCCCCCCCCCCCCCCAGTTCTGCCGGTGCCCCTCACTCCCGAACCGCAGCCCCCTGCTCTCCCAGCACTGGGCTCCCCACCCCCAGCTCTGCCAGTGCCCCTCACTCCCGACCCGCAGCCCCTGCTCTCTCCGGCTGCAGAGGTGCCCGACAGTGAGGTAGTTTAGGAGACAAATACCAGCGAGGACAGAGGAGACTAAACTCCTTCCACTAGTGACCTGGAGGCAGGACGGGGAGGCCCAGGCCCAGGCCTCAGGGTTTGTGCACTGACCCTGCAGAGCCCAGGGGGGACCTGTGAGCAGGGGGGGGGGGAAGGCCTGTTGGATTGAATGGAATAGAGATTAAACCAAGAGGGAGACAGAGAAATCCCACAGACCAACAATGCCAGCAAATGGGACCCGTTCTATGACCCATCCTGTACCATTCTGTAGTGGGGAGAGAGGGGCTGCGGGTCGGGAGTGAGGGGCACCGGCAGAGCCAGGGAAGGGGGAGCCCAGGGCTGGGCTAGCAGGGGCTGCGGGTCGGGAGTGAGGGGCACCGGCAGAGCCAGGGAAGGGGGGAGCCCAGGGCTGGGCTAGCAGGGGCTGCGGGTCGGGAGTGAGGGGCACCAGCAGAGCCAGGGAAGGGGGGAGCCCAGGGCTGGGAGAGCAGTGGGCTGCGGGTCGGGAGTGAGGGGCACCGGCAGAGCTGCGGGGGGCAGGGCCGGGATTCTGGGGTGCTGCATCTGTGTCAGGCCTGGCACCCGACATGCTGCCCCCAGAGCCCCCAGCCCCCTCTGCCCTACGCTGGGCACCCTGTGAAGGGCCAGCAGGAGGGGAGGGGGCTCCTGGCCAGAGTGGGACTCGGTGCGGGGGGGCCACTGGACCAGGGCTGGGAGCGAGGGAGACAAGGCTGAAGAGTGGGGGGCACCCGTGCGGGGGGCTCGGTCCGGGAGCCGGGGGGGGGGGGGGGCTCGGTCCCGGAGAGGCACAGGGTTGCGAGGCTCGGGCAGGGATCAGCGTGGACACAGGGGTTGGGGGGGTGCTCGGTCCGGGACGCGACACTGGGCTGGGGGGGGGGGCGCTCGGTCCGGGACGGGACACTGGGCTGGGGGGGGGGGCGCTCGGTCCGGGACGGGACACTGGGCTGGGGGGGGGCGCTCGGTCCGGGAGCCGGGGGGGGGCGCTCGGTCCGGGACACTGGGCTGGGGGGGGGCTCGGTCCGGGACGGGACACTGGGCTGGGGGGGCCCAGGGGCGCGGGGCGCTCGGTCCGGGGGGAGGATTCCCGGTTCTCGGGGCTTGTTTAAAAGTTTGAGGGGTCTCGCCCGCCCCCCCCGCGCTCTCTCGACACTTTGTTTTGCTGTAAAGCTCCCGCGGGGGCCCCAGAGCCGGGTCCCGCCTCCCGGGCCGAGCTGGGGGGGCACCAAACCCCCCCCGGGGCCCCCCGACCCGACCCGACCGTTCCCCAAACTTGCCCGGAGCGCAGGCGGCTCCGGCCCGGGCCCCGAGCACTCACCGCCGGCCGGGAAGGGCCCCGCGCTCCGGGGCTAGCGGCGCATCCCAGCCCGGCCCGGCCCGCTCCGCTCCGGCTCCGGCTCCGGATTAAACTCCGCCGCGGCCCCGTCCTGCCCCCGCTGCGGGCTGACATCAGCCGCGGGCGGCCGCAAACCGCGTGGCGGGCAGGGGGGGCTGGGGGCGGGGCCGGGGGGCCCAGGGGGCCGAGCCCCCCCGGCCCTGGGAAGCGGCGGGGGGGGCGCTCGCTGCTGGGGGGTTGGTTCCTTCCAGCTCCGGCGAAGGGCTGCTGGGTCTGGCCGGGAAAGGGGGGAGCTGGGGGGCCGGGGGGCTCCCAGGGCCAGGAGCCCGTCGCACCCCAGGGTGCTGCCCGGGGCTGAGCCTCCCTCCCAGCACCGGCTCCCCAGGCTCCCCAGGCTCCTGCTCCTGGGTGCGAGCCCCAGGGTGGGTCTGGCTGGGTGGGTCTGGTTCCCCTCAGGCAGGAACCAAGGGCCCCGGTGCCTGGCCCAGGGCAGTGCAGGGAATCCCAACCTTTCAGCAGGCAGCGGTGTCCAGTGGTTGGAGCGCGGGGCCCCCGGCTCTGATGGCCGATTCCAGCGCTCTGGGTCTCCAGGCCTGTCGCCCGGACAAAGGCCCCGCGGTCTGGAGCCAGCGTCCCACGGACGCCGTCCAGAGCCATGTCACGTCCCCAGCCCCTCTGCCTGCCCCCTGCCCCCTGCCCCGAGGACGCCTGGGTTCCAGCCTGGCTATAGGGTAGTGGGGTCTCACGGCTAGTGCAGGGGACGCTGGGGTCAGGACTCCTGGGTCCTGCCCATGTCTACACTACACAGAGTGGTGACTGATCTGGTTTCGCTGCAGGTGGAGCCGGCCCCTTTCAGCCTCCTTCCCTGGAATGCAGAGCTGCCCTGGCCCCTGTTCCTGGCAGCCCTGCCTGTCCCTGGGGCTCGCGGTCGCTGGCGCCTGCCCAAGCAGGTGCCTGAAGCCAGGCCAGCATCCCAGCAACTGGCCAGACACCAGCTGGGCCGCAGCAGAGGGGCCCCTCTGTCCTGCGGGGAGGGGAGGGCCTCGAGGGGTCAGGCAGCCCCACTGCTCCTTCCCAGGGCCTGGCCATAGCGGGCACTAGAGCACCGTGCAATAGAACCCAGGCGTCCTGGCTCCCAGCCCCCCAGGCTGAGGGTAGAACCCAGGAGTCCTGACCAGGGCCGGCTCTAGACCCCAGCGCGCCAAGCGCGCGCTTGGGGCGGCATTTTGCCGGCAGGGCGGCAGGCGGCTCCGGCGGACCTTCCGCAGTCATGCCAGCGGAAGCTGCACCGGAGCCGCGGGACCAGCGCACCCTCCGCAGGCACGTCTGCAAGAGGTCCCCCGGAGCCGCGGGACCGGCGCCCGGCAGCGCGCCCCCTGCCGCGTGCCGCCCTGCTTGGGGCGGCCAAATTCTTAGAGCCGCCCCTGGTCCTGACTCCCAGACACCCCTCCCCCATTGCAATCTGCTCTGAGATGGCGCCAGCAACAACCAACAGTCACAGGAACCTGCCCCTGGGTCCTGCCTCTGCCCCAGCAACCACCGAGCCCTGGGGAGACCAGCTCTCCTCCCCGGCCTGGCCTGGGGGGGCCTCAGCGTCCCTGGCCAGTAGGTCCAGTCCCAGGGCGCGTCCATGCCCCAGCACCGCCCTGGGCGCTGCCCATCCCCCCACGCCCCCAGCACACCTGGGTGCCCCCCAGATCCTGCTCCCCGCCTCGTTTTCCCAGAGGCAGGTTACTCCCCTGGCCTGTGTCCCCCTAGCCCCTCCCCGCCCCCTCCCCGCCCGGGGCCGGTGCCAGGGGGAGCTGCAGAGGAGCACCCGGCTCATTCACAGGAGCCAGGAGCCTGTGGGAGCCTGAGCTCTTGGCAGCTGGATTTTCTCACCCTCTCCTGAGCCAGCTGGGCCAGCCCTGACCCGGCCTCCCCGCCTGCGCGGTGCCAGGCTCCCACGGGGCCAGCGGGGCGCGAGCTGCCATCAGCGGGACAGAGACGCCATCCAGGCCTGGGGAGCAGCCGGATCTCATCTTCCTCCTTACTGGATCCCCGGACTCCTGGGTTCCCCTGACAACAGCCAGAGAGCGCTCCTGCGGGGGGGGGGGGGGCAGCCTGGGAAATGACCAGGACTCGCCACGACCAGCCCCCCAAGCCTGGGCGCGGCTCCTGCGGGTGAGGGGCGGGGAGTGCAGGGGGCTGCGGAACAGGGGAGCCAGGCCAGGCAGCCCCTTGCCCGCTGGTGAAGTGTGGGGCTGGCACGGGTGCCCCTCCCCCCAGCAGGGGAGAGGGGCAGGAACACGAAGCACCAGCTGCCCAGAGCTAAGCCTAGAGCCAGGCCTAGGCGCCAGGCCCGAAGCCTTGACCAGCATGTGGCACAGCCACTGGGCCTGGGGCCACATGGCCCTGGGCTCCCCCCAGGCAGGCTGCCCCCCTCCTCGCTCCCCCCACTCCAGAGCCAATCCCCTCGCCGGTGCCCCCAGCCCTGCCCTCCCCCCAGGTTTGCAGCCAGGATGTGAAGGGACTTTCTGTCTGGCTCTGCATGGATCAGGAGTGAGGGGCAGTGCAGGTCTCTGGGCCGGGGGGGAGCCCAGGGCTGGGCTGGCAGGGGCTGCGGGTCGGGAGTGAGGGGCACCGGCAGAGCTGGTGGGGGGGCGGCCCAGGGCTGGGCTGGCAGGGGCTGCGGGTCGGGAGTGAGGGGCACCGGCAGAGCTGGTGGGGGGGCAGCCCAGGGCTGGGCTGGCAGGGGGCTGCGGGTTGGGAGTGAGGGGCACCGGCAGAGCTGGTGGGGGGGCAGCCCAGGGCTGGGCTGGCAGGGGCTGCGGGTTGGGAGTGAGGGGCACCGGCAGAGCTGGTGGGGGGGCAGCCCAGGGCTGGGCTGGCAGGGAGTGCAAGTCAGAATTGAGGGGCACTGGCAGAGATGTTGGGGGAGGGGAAGAGTCCAGGGCTGGGAGAGCAGGGGCTGCAGGTTGGGAGTGAGGGGCACTGGCAGAGCTGCGGGGGGGAGAGCTCAGGGCTGGGAGAGCAGGGGGCTGCGGGTCGGGAGTGAGGGGCACCGGCAGAGCTGTTGCAGTGGTGAGGTGGGGGAGCCTAGGGCTGGATCAGGACCGAGAGAGGCATGTCAATGTCATTTTTCCTATGTTACCTGTGGGGAAACTGAGGCACAGAATGGGGACGCTGGGAACAGAACCCAGGAGCCTGGACTGCCAGACCTCGGTCTAACTCAGTGCTAGGTCTCGCTGTCTCTCACGCCCTAGCCCTTGGGGGAGCGGGAGGCCACGGTGGATGCCGTGTCTCGGAACAATGCAGAACAGCACCCCTCCCCCCGCCAGCCCCCTCCTTCCTCCATGGCACAGTGGAAGCTCTCAGGCCCGGACCCTGGAGACAGAGGGAGCTTTGTGTCTCCCCAGCGCCGAAGTCGAGGGAATGCGGCACATGATCAGCCAGCCAAGCCCCGCAGCCGCTGCGTCAGCCAGAGCCAGGCAGCGGGCACCTCCTGGCAGAGGGGCTGGGGCAGCCGTAGGGGCCTCCCCAACGCCTGCCCCACCTTCATAGTGGTGGGCAGCATCCTCCCGCACTGAGCTGGCAAGGCCCAGGGGGCTGCACATGCTGGCAACAGGGTCAGCATAGTCCTCTGGCCACCACAGGGGGAGGTTAGTGCAGGGGGACTCAGAGCAGGACTCCTGGGTTCTCTCTCCAGCTGGGAGGGGGGCTTAGTGGGTTAAAGTCTGGTGGGCTGGGAGCCAGGACTCCTGGGTTCTATCCCAGCTCTGGGAGGGGGGCTTAGTGGGTTAAAGCCTGGTGGGCTGGGAGCCAGGACTCCTGGGTTCTATCCCAGCTCTGGGAGCGGACTGGGGGCTGGTGGGTTGGTCCATGGGACTGGGAACCAGGACTCCCAGCATCCTATGCCCAGAAGTCAGATTCTTTCTCGAGTGGTGAGGGCCGGGCTCTGCTACTGAGTTGCTGCCTCACCTAGTCACAGCCCCTGTGGCCCCCTCTTCCTGGGCTGGAGAACCGGGAGCGCAGCAGCCCCACCTGGCAGAGGGGGCCAGAGCAGGAGTTAATGCTGGTGGAGCCAGTCGCTACCCCTGGAAAGAAGCTGCTAAGACCAGGGGAGCCAATGATGTTTTTTTAAGGTCCAAATTTCTCGGTCAAGGTCCAGACTCCAGAGAAAATAATTCAATAATGCTCATAAGTAAATGACAAGACGGTGGGGAGTGTTCACAAGTGCCTGGTGCTCCGGGTTTGGCCTGCGGGCTGCCTGGTGACTGCCCCAGTGCTAAGGAAACACAAAGAACCTCTGATACCATCTCCCTTTGGTTTAGCTCCTTTCATGGGGCAGCCCAACATGATGTACAACGTACAAATGGCAAGTGCCTCACCCAGGAGAGCAACACTTCACAGGGTTCAGCTGCCCAACGCTGAAATGCAGCTGTCTCTGGGGTGGAGCCTGGTAGTTGTATACCAGGGCACAGTGACAATGAACAAGGATCAGTTACCTGGGAGGGAAATGCAGCTGTCTCTGGGGTGGAGCACTCTGGCTGTTTAACAGCAGGCCGCACTGTGATGCACATTATGGTAGAAAGAAAGAAGACTGTATCCAATGGAAACAACGGGAATTGAGGTTGGTTAATTAAGGTCCCATGATGGGAAAGGACCCACTGTCTCCAGGGTTCACTTCTCTGGAGGGGATTGACCCAGGAGGTACGAGCCAGACCAAAGGCTCGGTCCCCCTCTCTACATCCAATTGTAGGCCTAGTTCCTGGTCCTGTTTACATGGGTGTAAATCCGGATCAGCTCCAATAGAGAATATTTAAAAAATAAACGATACAAAGTGTTTGAAGCGTCAGTTATTGCGTCATTGGGGGTAACATACAGGTTGTAGGGGGGTATTAGCGCAGCATTTTGGTGTTAGGCAGCATATGCCATACACAGTCTGTCATGTCCCCAATGCGGGGTATACGGTGGGTGAGTTCAAGGTACAGCCAGCAAACAGTGCGGGTACATCACTCATACAAACGAGTTACAGACAGTCATGGGCATGACTAAGCGGGCTGAATAATGGGGCTGGGACGACCCTCACATGGTGGAGTTCGGTGTGGTGGGTTCAGGGCTTAGGGGATATGGATTTACAACAGGGCAGCCGAGGTCAGGGTCTGGCCTTATCTTTTCGGGGGCTGGGAGGAAAGTCCCGCAGCGTTGGAGGAAAGGGGCAGATGGGAGACTGGAAGGCCCCGGGCTTAACCTGTGAGGGATCACGGGCCAAATTCATACCCGGTGCAACTCAGTTGGCCCCAGTGGAGTTACACCAGGGAGAAGTTTGGCCCCATCTGTATGTGTGGGGTGTATGTGGACAACTGCTCCTTCCTCTGCATCAGGTTGTTCTGCCCGTGATCCAGCTGTGACGTCTCCGGACTCTCCCGAGCGCCGTCTCTGCCTCCCCGAGTTACGGGCTCCACCAAGAAGTCACTCAGGAGTCGCACTTGGGGTCAGGGAGGCTGGAACAATGTGTATAGTGGGGGGCTGAGAACTATTGAACCAAACTGTAAACCCTGCAGATGATAGAAACCACTTCAAGCCGGGGGTCATGGCAGCCCCCCAACCACTCCTAGTCCCAGTGCCTAGGCTCGGAATGCCTCCCCCCTCCCCCCGTGCAGATCTGCTTTGCATCAAGGTGGCCAGACACCCCCTTCCCTGAGCCAACCGAAACAGCAGTGGGTGCTGCCTCCTGGCCAGCAGGCTGGAGCGGGGTTCGAGGGACACATTGCTCTCTGCTGGAGAAAGGGCTGATCCTTCTCATCTGGGACTCTCCAAGCAGAAACACCTGGGCAGCGGAGGGTTTTTCTCAACAGCTGTTTTATGTCCTATCTGCGTCGTAGCCCCCTTGTGCCAGGTGCGGCACAGACCCAGAACAAGGAAATCGCCTCTGCCCCACAGAGTGTAACACTGACAGTAACACTAGCCCCACTGAGCTCTTCTCATCAAGAGGTCTCCTGGTGTGTGACAAAGTCATTATCCCCATTTTACAGATGGGGAAACCGAGGCACTGAGCTGGGTCGTGACCTGCCCAACGTTACCCAGCCGGCCAGGGCAGAGCGGGAATAGATCCCAGAAGTCCCGGCTCCGTCTCTTTTTCTGTGGAGGCTGCTGGGGAGGGGGCTGGGTAGCGCCAAGGGTGATGGAGCGTCGGGGTGCGGGGGACCGGCTGGCTCAGGGGCGTGGGGCGATCTGGCCCCGGGGGAGGGAACCGGCTGGCTTGGGGAGGGGCTGGGCCCGATTCAAACCCGCTGCCCCTGCCCCAGGCTGAGGCCTGACGCGCTCAGCACATGGCGCAGCCCCGCAGAGGGTTTCTGGGGCGCTGGCCCTTTAAGGAGCAGGGAGGGCGGGACGCTCGGCAGCCCCGCCCTCTCCCCCGGAAGTAGAAGCCGCCGGGGTCACGGCGGGCGGAAGGCGGAAGTGCAGCGAGACGGGGACCGGGGGGGGCAAGAGGAGGCGGCGGAGACCCCCCCCGGGCACCGGGATCAGGTGAGTTCCCCCCCATGTGGGGGGCGCCCCCCCCGGGCTGAGCCCCCGTTTCAGGGCGGTTCCCGCGGGGGGGGGCGCTGCCCCAGCTCCCGCCCGGGGGGGGGGGGGCAGAGGCGGGCGCTGCCCAGGGGCACGTGGGGGGAGCCGGGGGGTCCCGGAGGTAGCGGGACGATGCCCCCCCCCCCGTCAGTGCTGGGGCCGGGCCGGGCCTGTCTGACCCCGGCAGCGCCTCCCGCCCCCTGGCTGGTTCCCCCGTGGGGGGGGGGACACGTGCGGTGCCTGGGCCCCGGCCCGGGCTCTGACCGCCCCCCCCCCCCCGCGCTGTGTGTAACGCTCGCGGCCTTGAAGCCAAGCTCGCAGCGCGCCGGGGCCGGACTCGGGGCTTCTGAATGTGGCAAAACGGGACCGAGTCTGTGACGGGGCCAGAGGCCCGATACCGGGGTGAGCGGCGCCTAGAACTAGGAGGCGGGTGCAGAGCTGCCCCCCACCCCCCCATTGCCCAGCAGACATGGGGCGTGTGATTCCATAGCCAAGCGTGGGGCAAGGACTTCAGGGCCGTTGCCGGGGTAAACCCAAGGAGCGTGGGCTCACTGCGACTCTGCCATTTCGGGTGGGTTGTTTGTAATCCAGACTCAGATGCCTGCACTTTCCGCTCTGTTCTCCCCAGGGGCACTTGCGCTGCTGTGCTCCGCAGTGACCCCTCACAGAGGGTCGCTCCTGATTCCTGGAGCCAGTGACTGAAGCAGTGGCCAGTGGATTTCTCTTCAGGCGCTGGTGAAAGCTGCGTGCGAGGAAGTTCTGTACAGCCTTGGCTAGCACGAGCGTCAGCTTCTCACGACCGCTGTGGGGTGAGAGGGGAGTTCGCTGGCACTTGTGGGGGGAGAGCTGAACACCTGGGATCTGGGCTACGACCGGCTGCCGATCTCAGTGGCTCCTCTGCAAGCAGCTATTGGGGGTCGCTGCTGTCTACGAAGGAGCTGAGGTGGGGAAAGCTCTGTCTCCCCTTCCAGGGGCCCCAGTCCGCTCTGCTCTCAGTGTGCGTCAGAAGGTAGGCCCAGTCGCGTGGACTGGGGCTTTGAGAACGAGCCTTGGAGACCACTCACGATTCATGGCCAGGGCTGCCCTTCGATCCCTCACGTTGTGTATCTTGGCCTTGTGCCTGGTTTTGAAGCCTTTGATTTTATTTTTATTTTTTTTTAATTTGCAGGATAAAGGCTACAAAATGACAGCTGTAACTTAACCCTTGCTGGTCCAGGACGGCTCTGGGGGCAAGGCAGTGGAGAAGCAAACGTCTGGAGGAGGAGGGATGTGTGAAACCAAACCGGATAGTTCCTGCTGCTGGAGTGGCGAGTTCTCGGAGGGCAGGGGTGCACCAGGTGCCAGCCCTGGTGTGGATAACGGACCCTTGTTCTCAAGTTTTGGGGATCCGGGAAGCACTGGGCCTAACGGCAGCCAGTTCTTCCGAGAATGCTGCGGTCCTGAAGGCCCAGAGCGTACGTCTCCAAGCCAGAGCTGGCCGAAACAGCTCCACGGAGCCACCAACGGCTTGGAACCGATGGAGGCTCGTGGACCAGCTGCTGCTGGGACTCCTAGCGTACGTGAGACATTGCTAGCCGAACCATCAGCCGAGAGGCTAGGGAAGGTGGAGGAGGCCGGCCATTCTCCCCATCAGGGCTTTCCAGAAGGCAGCGGGCAGGGGACTGCCTGCGCCGCAGGGGAGGGTGTTGCTTGGAATGGAAGCTGCGACCGAGTACCGATGGGGCTGCTTGAAGAGGATGGCTTGCACTTTACTGAGTACAGTGCCCCTGGCTCCGGTCTGTCCAGTTACGAATGTTCCTGTAGTTGTCAGGGCGAGAGTTTGGATCCCTCCAGGACTTATTTGGAAAAGGGGAACTGCTCGTGTAGCATCACCTGCCAGCGCTGGGCTTCAGAGTCCCCTGGAGCCGAGGATGAAGCCTTTGGTCCTGATTCAGCACCATTGCTGCAGGGCCAGGAGGAATACGAGGAAGATGACGGCGTGTCCAAGGCCAGCGAGGACCCTTCCGACTCCGGCAGGACGCTCAGCGGCCGGAAGAATGGGAGACGCCAGAGGCACCGCTCTGGCACGAAGGACAAGGAGGAGGGGAAGGAGAATGCCAAGCGGGAGGGTAGATCTGCGCCGGCTGGCGGGAAGCACAAGCAGGCCAGGAAGAGGAGCCATACGGACCGGCAGCGCCACCTAAAAGCGGAGGTCCCCAAGCAGCTGGAAGAGCTGGCCTGGGTCTGTGTCTCCTGTTTCAAGAAGCTCATCAAGCTGGTGCTGGTCATCACCCATGAGTGTGGCGAGTACGTGGAAGCTGGTGGGAGGCTCCTCTACTCCTGCTGCCAGCTCGATGCCTGGGACCTGGGCTCCGCCCAAGGCAGCATGAGGACGTGGAGCCAGCGGGCCAAGAGCAGCTCGGGGAAGGCGGCCCGGTGGCTGGGTTCCTGGGGGAACCGGCTGTGGCGGCTGCTCAAGATGCTGGGTGCCCTGCTCTTCCTGGTGCTCATGCTGCTCCTGGGCAGCCTGCGGCTGTGCTGGCGAGTCTCCAAGTCCCTGCTCCTTGCTGGGGCAGCTAAGCTGGGCAGAACCAGCAGCGTGGCTTGGCTCCTCTCGCTCCTGGACTCCCCCTTCCTCCGCAGAACATGGGCTCTCTTCAAAGAAACCAGGACTTGCAAGTACGTGTCCCACTTGCTGCAAAAGTGGAGAGGGCTGCTTGGGGCATCCAAAGGACTAAGGACCGATGGGCTGGGAGAGGCTGTGGCTGGCCCTGATCCTGGCACAGGGGGGCGCTACCAGCCCAGCCAGGAGGTGGCACGGCTGCTGGCCCTGGCCGACGTGCCTGAGGAAGAGCTGAACCCCTTCCAGGTGCTGGGGCTGGAGGTGACTGCTTCAGACACAGAGCTGAAGAAGGCCTATCGTCAGCTGGCCGTGCTGGTGAGTGTGGCGGGGGATGGACTTCGCAGCCAGCCCCATGGCAGCCAAGCACCTGGGGGGCATGAGGCAGGAACTCCATTCGAGCTGCATTATCCTCTTACGGGGGGAGAGTGAGCCACTCTTCTCTAGCCTCTCCCCACTGAGGCTCAATATGCTTAACCCCCGCCCCCATATTACAGATGGGTAACTGAGACGCACAGTTAGGGTGACTTGTCCAAAGGCCACGTAACGTGTCTGTTTCAGAGCTGGGGGGAGACCCACATTCCTTCCTGTGAATCCCTTTGGTGGGTCCACTGCAAGGCCTTGCCAGTGGCGTGGGGATCTGGGTTAATCGCTGGCGGCACCGGCAGCAGCTCCTGAGTTAAGCTGGTGCTGAGACTGGCACGGGCTGCAGGGCTGAGCAGCTGACTGACTCTGGTCCCCGGAGCTGCCTGGTATCTCAGCGGGGGACGCTGCGCTTTCCACGTCCTTTATAAAGTGAAAATTCTGCTTGATGTTTTGCCCCATGTGCTTCCTGTTTTCCTGGGTTCCTCTAAAGAGTCACGGCCTTCGCGTGCTTCCCGGCCCCAAGGTGCATCCACCGCCTCTTGCAGTTCTGTCTCCTCCACTGCCCCTAGTTCAGCGCCATCAGCTGTGCTCTGACGGTGCTGGCTGGGGTGAGGAGGGACTGGCAGAAGAAGCTGAGCTCTGTGGGGACCTGTTAGGGGCAGGTGGATCCTGGAGGAGCAGGCCAGGGCAGCAGTGCCTCGGGGCACTCTCCGAGCCCTGACACCTCGGGGTGGTGGCGGCACGTCCTGACGCAGCTTTGTCAGGTGGAGTCGCCATGCGAGCACCGGGGAGTCGTGGCGGGGGCTGCGCTGGGAGCGCGTGATGGCTTTGAGGCTCCCCTTGGTGCTGGCCAGCCCTTCTGCCCCAGCCCATCAGCTGGGCACCCCCTTTTTGTGCTGGCCGGGATGGGGAGCCCTCCTGCCTTTGCTGCTCTGCCGAGAAGGAGGGCGAGGAGCTGCCAGTCAGGGGTCGGGACTCAGGAGCGGCAGGTGGGGGCTGAGGCTTGCCAGCTCAGTAGCCTGGCCCCACCCACACCAGAGTGGACCAGTTGGCCTCATCTGAGGCCAGGTAGCACCCCCTCCTTTCTCCCCCCAGACCCACCTGGCTGTGCTGTCCTGCCCTGCCCCTGGAGGGGGCTCCATCCCGGCCAGATCCCTCGCACCAGATGAGGGCAGTGCCGAAGGAGCCTCTCGGTGTTCTCAGGTTTCTGTGTCTTGCTTCGCAGGTTCATCCTGACAAGAACGAGCATCCGCGGGCGGAGGAAGCCTTCAAGGTGCTGCGAGCCGCCTGGGACATCGTGAGCAACCCGGAGAAGAGGAAAGAGTACGAGATGTGAGTGGGGGGGCCCCTTCCCGCCCCCTAAGGCAGGACAGGCGAGGGATGGAGGGGCACCTGCGGTCGCTGGTGGTGGATTAGAGAACATGGCCTCCTCCGTGTACTCGAGGGACGGGCGACGGCGAGGAAGGTGGTCTGGGATCTTGGGCTGTGCTAATCAGTCCCACCGTGACTTGCTGATCTGAGCTGCTCACCAAAGTCGGTGCTCTGCCATGGGACTTCTACCTCCCCTGCTGACTGGGGGAGCAAGGCTGGCGCCTTCAGACGGGTGTCTTGAGTGGGCCCAGTCCTCTTCCAGTACTCGCCACTGCGAGACGTTGCTTTCAGGCCTGAGCGTGGGTGACCCTCCTGTGCTCTGCTGGGAGGACACAGCCAGGGATTTCTGAGTGAGGCTTTTCATGAGCTGTTGGTCATGAGAGCAAAGGCAGAGCATGAGGGCTTTAACCGAGAAACCTCCTGTACTTAAATACCCTTTAAAAGTCGCTCTTAGGCTCCAGTCCCCCGTCAGAGAACTGGCATGTGGGAATTTCCAATTATAAGTGAAATCCCTCAGGCTGTTCTTCTCTTCTCACCTGTGATCGGTGTTACGGTTGGGCCCAGGTCAGGGTGTGGGCGCTGTTGTGCTAGGAGCTGGACAAATGTGTCCTATAGACCGTCCCTGTCCTAGAGTGCTTACTGCCTGGGTTAGTGAGGAGCCGCCACAGGTGACGGGAGCAAATGGGTGGGGAGGGGAGGAGGGCTTACCATGCTGCACAGGCTAGTGCTGCGAGCGGTGCGGCGTCAGACCCGGGTTGATGGGACAGAGCGGAGGCATTCCAAGCCCAGCTGCCCGGCACGGTGGCCTCCGAAGTGCTGTTCTAGTGCCGGGCTTCTGCCGCCCCCATCTCAGCCAGCGAGGGCCTGGGGAAGAGGTAAGGATGTGTGCCCCACGCTGGCTGTAGCAAGCGCCTCGTGCAAAGCCGGCCCTGTGCCGACAGGGCCCGAGCCCAGCAGCGATGGGCAGGGGCTGACTGCTGGGTGCAGAGGCTCCCTGCCTGGGGCGTGACTCGCTTCCATGCCGTTGTGATTGCAGCAAGCGGATGGCGGAGAGCGAGCTGACCAGGTCCATGACTGAGTTCCTCACCAAGCTGCGGGAAGACCTGAAGGAGGCCATGAACACCATGATGTGCAGCAAGTGCCAGGGGAAGCACAGGTAGGTGCTGCAGCCCTGGGGCCCTGCCTCCCCCTGGGGCGCGGAGAGTTACCCCTCCGTGGGGCCTGGGGCTCAGGAGTGGGCCTGGCCCTGCGTGGTGGCTGGAATGGAGCAACCAGACAGTCCTGCAGCTGGTGGACTCATGTCCTGGCTTTCCCAGTTAGCTGCGCTTAAGGCCACTGTGCCTCTTCCTTCAGCATAAGTGTTCTGTGGTGCGGGTTGTCCCAGAGCATTCTGGGAATTCGGGGTGCTGTGGGAGGGAGGCTGGTGAAGCTGGCCCTGCTCGAATGGCGTTTGAAAATCTCCGCTGCTCTAGGAGGTTCGAGATGGACCGAGATCCGCTCAGCGCTCGCTACTGCGCGGAGTGTGGCAAGCTGCACCCTGCCAAGGAGGGAGACTTCTGGGCCGAATCGAGCCTGCTGGGATTGAAAATCACCTACTTCGCCCTGATGGATGGGAAAATCTATGACATCACAGGTACGGGGGCGTCCGTGGGGCTGCCTGACCACACCGTGAAACTGCCCAGTTGTTTGCCAGCCCGCTGAAGGGCAGTTACCCCAGGCTGATTAACCTGTGTCTAAACCTTCCTGTGCTCCTGCTGGGTCAGGGTCGAGCACGCTGAGCCCAGCTGGAGAGGAGGACACCAGCCCTTAGGGCTGGCGGGGGCTGCGGGGAGGGAGGGAGGGAGTGTGCGGCTGCCTCCCGCTTCCCCTGAGCGTGTCATGGCTCCTGTGCTCCGGAGGCTTGGAGGGGAGATGGCGGCGGTTGCTTCCTGCGCTGAGCTAAGGCGGCTTCCCGCTGGCTGATGGTGTGTCCTGTCTGTCTGCAGAGTGGGCTGGCTGCCAGCGGGTTGGGATCTCTCCTGACACCCATCGCGTCCCGTATCACATATCATTTGGATCACGGAGCTCTGGCTCGGGTGGACGCCAGAGGTTGGTACTGGATGCTGTTCTGGTTCCTTCGTGCTCTCGCCTTGGTCTGAGTGGGTGGGGATGGGTCAAATTGCCGATCTTGAGCCCTTCTGGGGGAGCTGGGGCTAGCCATGAGTTCCCCCTGGCATCCCCCTCCCCCCATCCAGGCCGAAGGGAGCAGAGTTACTAGTGTCCCTGGGAGTCTCCTAGATGGGGTCAGCAAAGCTCCCCCCTTTCCTAATCATGCTGTTGCTGGGCCCTGGAGCAGTGCCCCCTTGTGGCAGAGCACTGCAGTGCGGCTTTAAGCCATGTGGACTGAGGACAGGTTATTCTGTACAGATAAATCTCCCCCTTTCTGTGGCTGTTGGAGGAACCCCCCCGTCCTCACAGACGTGCCTTAAACCAACATCTGTCGCTCTGTCAACCTGTCCTGTTTCTAGCTGCCTGGAGTTCCAGCTGCCTCCCCCACTGGGTGGAAGGGTCACGGGAGACCCCTGCCAAGTGCCATCCAATGCTGCTGAAGTTAACAGGAGGGCAGGTCACTGAGCCCCTGGCAGGATCTGGCCCCTTAGCCTCACATCTCCCTTGCTGTGTGGCTGCTCTCCCTGGCGAGGAGACGGGGAGTGGCCTGACATGAGAGTCCATGACTGAGCTGGGAATAGAACCCAGGAGCCCCTGCCAATCACTTAGACCCCCACTGCCTCCCTGAAGTGGGGACAGAACCCAGGAGTCCTGAGTGCCACCCCCCCCGCTCTAACCCACTAGGCCTTGGAAACCTCCCAGGGCTGGCCCTACAACCTAGGAGTCCTGACTCCCTGCTTTAATCACTAGACCCCACTGATCTGCCCCTTGACACCCAACTACATGTGTAAGGGCCGTCTCTTTGTTTTTCCCCAGAACTGCCTCTGAAGGCAGCCCTGCCTCGGCAGCAGACCTGCAGGACTTCTTCAACCGCATATTTCAGGGGACCCCAGGGCAGATGCCCAACGGGGGCTTCTTCAGGCCACCCCAACCCCCCCAGGCAGCAGCTCCTTCTGCTTCTGCTCCTGCCCCGAAGACAGAGAGTGCAGCCCCAAAAGGGGACTCGAAGCAGAAAAGGCGGAAGAAAGTTCGCCGTCCCTTCCAGCGCTGAGGAGCGGCGTGGCCCGTGGGGGCTGCTTTGAACTTGGCCTGGCAGGAGGCCACAAGCACTGACAGGAAACGAAGCTCCTGTGTACGTTCCAGCAGGCAGCTGGGTGCGTCCCAGGCGCGAGGTCGGACACTAAAAGGGCTCTTTACAAGAAGAAGAATCTATTTTTTTCTTTAGATATTTAAAAGTAACCAGGCGTTCGGGGAGTTTCCGGCGGACGCCGTTAACTTCTAGCGTAAAGAACCAGACCCAGTGATACCAAAGAACTCCAGCGGGGGGTGCCCTGCAGGATCCCTGGAGACACCAGTCCTGTGTGTGGAAGGACGGTCTCTCTGCTGGGGTGGGGTGGGGTGGGGGAAGCTGGACAGAGCCATGGAATCTCTTCAGGGTTAATTTAAAAATCAGGGGATGTTTCCTTTCCGTGAAGGCCACAGGTGGGACCCATGGGGAGGCAGCCATGTCCCTTCCATCCACCTGCCCCTTGCTTCTCATGTGTGGCTCCCCTTCATTCCCTGCCCATTGAAGTCTGCGTCTCGCAGCCCTCCGAGAGCTGGGGGGAGCTGTAACCCGTCAGACACAGCGCGCGAGCAGCATCCCTTAGAACTGAGTCTCCTAAAGCTTCTGCAGCAGAGCGGCTTCTTGTCCCCGCAGCTCATGGCCCCAGAAGTCTGGTGCCGGAGGGCAGCTTGCTCAGCTCACGGCTGCCTGGAGAAGGCTCCTAGGGGGCAGCCTGGCCTTGGCCCTGAGAGCCAAGACTGAGTCCTTGTCTAACTCTTGCAGTGTGTTCTCCACACCTGCTGCTGGAGCCAGGGCAGCTGGCAGCGCTCTCAGCGGAGCGGAGCGGGTGGGGAAGCCTGTTTCCCTGGAGATGAAATGAGGCAGTTGGGGGGGGGGGGTGGCGGCGGCCTTATGTGAAATGAGTATAGGGTCTTTAGCTGGTTCCTTGCAGATGTACATCCATGTCCCTAAAAATTCCAGCTCCGGGGGGTGCAAATGGGGGGTCCTCAGAGAGGGCAGCATGATTGTATGCAGGAGCGCAGGGTCTGACCGGACCCCTGAGGAGGTGCAAGCTGTGCTCCCTGTGAGGCAGCTTGGACTGTTTCTACCAGAGCTTTACCCAGGCTGCAGAGCGGTGGCCCACATCTGGCACCCTATCCCCTCGCTCCTGGGCTCAGTTTACCTTGAGCTAAGTAGGCAGCCGTGAGCTCTAGGTTTGAAGTTGGTGGGAGGAGGCAGCAGCGTTTTAACACAGGGCCAGTCAGTCACTGGTGCGTAATGGGTGAGTGGACAATGTAAAGCCAGGCAGCCAACTGCTCAGTTAGAAGGGCCAGGAAGGGAGCTAAGCGTATGAACGGCCATACTGGGTCAGACCAATAGTCTTGCTAGCCCAGTGTCCTGGCTTCAGCTAGTGGCAGGTGTCAAGTGTTTCTGAGGGCGCGAACAGAACAGGGCAATCACTGAGAGATCCAGCCTGTCTTCCCACTCCAGCAGCTGGCAGTCAGAGGTTTAAGGACACCCGGAGCGTGGGGCTGTGTCTCTGCCTATCTTGGCTAACAGCCATTGATGGACCTCTCCCCTGTGAACTTAACTAATTCTTTTTTTGAACCCAGTTATAGTCTTGGCCTTCACCACATCCCCTGGCAAGGAGTTCCACAGGTTGACTGTGCGTTGTGGGATCCATTGCTGGGTTTTAAAGCTGCTGCCTATTAATTTCATTGGGTGATGCCTGGTTGGTTGGTTATGAGAAGGGGTAAATAACACTTCCCTAGTCACTTTCTTCACACCAGTCATGACTTTATAGACCTCTCATATTCCCCCCTCCCCCATCTCTTTTCCAAGCTGAGCTGTCCCAGTCGCTTTTCAGCTCTCCTCACCTGGAAGCTCTTCCCAAGGGAGATCCACCGTGAGCTCTCACACATGGGCTGCTGGGGATTTGCTCTCTAGTTCTCAGCTGCAAAGGACAACTTGGCTGGTAGTGCCTCTGGGACCCCAAAATGTGCATTAAGGGGCCTTGGAAACATACCAGGAGGGCACAACTCCTCCAGTAACGTTCTAGCTGCCGTCGCAGGGGGCAGCTGCAGAACTGTAATGTCCTCGTGGGCTCTATACACGTGGCTTCTTGTTGGCTCCTCTTGGGCAGCTGCCACAGCCACCTTGCTGCTCCTTATCCCTTCATGTTTAAGGGGGAGTTTGTCTACGGCTGGGCTGCCAGACTCCTTAGCTTGTCTTTTCATCATGAGCGCGTACAGCAAAGCTTGTTGCCTTTGGCAGATGCCAGAGCCTCTCTTTCGCTGGGGCCTCCCTCCCCAGACACTGAAAGCCACAGGCTCACCGCTGCAGCTTTGAGCTGAGCGTGCACAGAGCACAGGAGAACAGCCACACCCAAGGACACCTCCCTGGTCTCACCTGCCAGCTTGTTCTGTTCTCCCTTGAGCTTGTGTGGCTTCTGCGGCTCTGCTGCCAGGGCTGCCTAACTCCGTTCACAACAGAGGAGCCAGAAACCGAGTGACAGGCATGTTCCCTCTCTGCCCTGCCTCTGAGCTCCTGTCGATGTGCCTCTGCAGCTTCTCTGCGCTAGTGGAGCTTTGGGGAAGCTGAGTGGCTGGATGCGCATCTGCTTGGGCTGCTGCGGAGCAGAGCTGCCTTAAGATGCTTAAATATGTTTTGCAGAAAAGTCAGTCTTGGACAATCAATCCCTCTTCCTGACCTGTACTGCCATGCGAGTGTTTGATGCCGGGTGCAGTCACAGTTCAGCTCCTGGGTCTGGAGGGCTGAGCACGGAGGCTTTTAAGGTGATTGTGTATCTCTTTCTTATCACTTTTGTTAAATTAAAATATGATTTGAAGAAGCCTCTCTCTCCTGCGAGGTGGGGAAGGAACGAGCAGCGGGTTGTGGGATCCACTCCACATCCTCTCCCCTGAGCGACTATCTTCTGTTCTTCACCATCACCCCTGGCTGATTCCGCTAAGCCTAGGGCCCCCTTGCAAGAACACCACTCTTGGCTCTAAAACATCTTTATTACAGTAGAAGTTTATAAAACACAAGGAGGGGGAGGATGCACAGACTGGCTATTTCCCCCCGCTGGGCATGTCGCAGTTACATGAGGGGTAGACACCTGACAGGGTAGCTCATGTGACACTTAAACCCCCTCCCTCCTCACAGCTCTCTCCACCCAAACAAAAGATAAAGCCCAAATACCGATGATTATTACGGAGAGTAACTTAATCCCCTTGCAAAATAATCCCTCCAGGTGGCTCAGGCAGTGGCTGGTCCCTTGCTTGCATGGCCGCCCTAGTTCACAATCAGGACCACACCCTCACGCTGGGTTCCTTACTCCTTCGCCAGAGCAGGAGGTTGCTGGGATGCGCCCTCTCTTCCCTCGCACCCGGCTGGGCAGCGCTGAATCTTAGTATTTGTTGATGCCAAAGACGCGCACGCCATGGAACTGGGGCAGCTTGGGGAGGAGGACGCTGAGGAGGGACGTTGTGTTGATTATAAAATGTGCAGGGTCGTATTTGGTATAAAAGCTGGTGAGGAGGTAACTGGAAGAGAGACAGAGGCAGGGTTAGTTCTGTGGCCATCCAGTCCCTGGCTGGGGTGATGGCACACGAAAGCTATTTCCGAGGCTGGATTGACAGCAAAGGTGGTCATGCAAACATCCCAGCCAATGAACCTCATGCAGAACCATTTCCCTGGCACAGGCAGAGTTCAGTCACCAGAGCCCATGCTGCTCAGGGCACAAGCCTTCAAGGACTAGCCTGATGCTCACTGGTTTGTTTCAGGCCCGAGAGCTTGTGCCCTCCAGTTGCAATCGTCGGAGGGCAGCCACCTCGCCCAGGCGTGCAGGGCTCTGGCCAGTTCCATTGAAAAGTGACGTACTCTATAGCCAAAGTGGCTTTCCCTGTGTAGGAGAAGGCCCAACATAGGCTAGTGCCTCAGTATGGCTTCATGCAGACTCCAGCAAACCCATCTTCTCCCTGAGCCATTCACGCCTGCGCAGCTAAAGCTAGAGCCTGGCATAATGTGCTTCTAGTCTCCATGGGCTACGCAGGGGAACTGCAGTGAGCCCCACTGAATGCCTGGGAGCTGCAGCTCTGGGCAGGTTTGAAGCCCTGCTACCACAGGCCCCTGCAGAGCAGGCAGGTCCTGGAAATGAAACACCACTGGCAGCGCTACAGCTGACCTGCCGCAGCAGGAACTGACACTCACAGAACTACTGGTGAGATGCTGAGGAACTTGCGGGAGGAGGTGCACTGCGTCCCATAATCTATCTGTTCCCAGTGCGTGAGCAGGCGATCCTTGCCCTGGTCCGGCGTCTCAAAGGGGGTTCCTTTCACAGTGTGAAGAAACCAGTACATAACCTGCAATTTCCATGGTGAGAAGGGAGGATGTAAGGAGAGGGCCTGGGTCCTTATGCTCTTGTATCATTAACACAACAGGGGGGCAGGGATCAGACAGGCCACACAGCTAGAGGGCAGTTGCGCTGTGGAACTCATTGTTACGGGAGGCCAGAGTCAAACACCAGGTCTGTGTTTAGAAAAGGGCTGGCTGGGCAGGTAAGTTCTCCCTAGGTAAAGTGACTTCCCTAAAAGAGTGTCAGCTGGAAACAGAACTCGGGAGTTCTTGCTCCTAAATGAGGAAAAGGATAACGAAATGCCATGCGTCAGGCCACAGCTGATCATCAGCAGGGGCTAGGAAAGTACTTCCTATATCTCCTTAAGCTTTCCCAAATACAGCACCCTTTATAGCTAAATCTCTCCGAGTGCTGCCCCACTGGGCCTCATCCCAGCTCCTCCAGGCCCAAAGAGCCGAGTCTAACCCTGCTCTTTCTAGCAGTACAGGAAAACGAGCCGGGAGGCTGAGATTCGACTCACCAGGTTGTGTATAACATTAGTGAGGGTCCAGACCACGGGAATGCTGAAGAATGGGATGCTGAGGAGAATGATATGGAGAACTCCCACCGAGATCACGTAGGCCAGCCAGATGCCACGGCTGTTCAGCACCCGTGTGTTGGGATTCACCTCGCTGTGGGCCACCCCAACATTCATCCTGAATGAGAGACAGGGTGTAGGAGAAGAGTCCAACGTTACTCATCTGAGACGACGAGGTTTTCTGATTCCGCCGTGTGCCTGATGCCATCCTTCCTTGCGATCACGGCTTTCGGCACATGCCCGTTCCAGGTTTCTTTCTAATACTTTGTCCTTCTGCAACATCTTGCAGCCAAGAGTCCCCAGATGCTTTATAAACATTAATGCATGAATCATCGCAGCCCCCCGGCGGGTTGGTAAGGTATCTGGATCCCCATCTTACGGGCAGAACATCAAGTCACAGAGAGGGGAAACGACCATCCCACAGCCACAAACTGATGTAGCAGCAATGAGAAGTGGGACCCAGGCATAGCTGCCTCCTCTAGCCCCCAGACCCCACTCCTTGCCCAGAGCTGGGGAATAGAACCCAGGCATCCTGACTCCCAGCCCCGTTCCCTCTTGCCCCTTTACCCCCCACCCTCATCCACTGGATGGCACCTGTTAGTGATTCTGGAAATCCCGCCAGCAAAGCTGAAATCGCAGGGACCCTATGAGCTGCTTTTGCTTGTAATTCAGGTTTTAGTTTCCCCCATCTTTACGGCCACACAGCCCCACCGCACCCCAATACCTACAGCTCATCCTGCATCCCACATGTCTCTCTCCACCTCTCAGCCCTTGTATGGCCCCGCCACCCCTTCCAGTGGAATCATACCACCGCCTAGCTCTTTAAAGCTCACTTACACCGGCGGATCTCAAATCTCTTTACAACGGAGGGCAATATCATGCTCTCCATACTACCCATGCGGAAACTGAGGCACAGAGCCAGGAAATGACTCGCTCAAGGTCACTGAGCAGGCCAATGGCAGAGCTGGGAACAGAACCCAGGTCTCCTGAGCCAGAGCTGTAGCCACCAGTACCTCTATAGGGGTTTGGGCACCGCCTCCTGGTTAGAAATGGGGCCCAGGACTGGCCTTGTGCCAGAACCACTAGACCCTGCTCTCACCCTTGCTGCTCTCTAGAGGCACCAGGGCCCCCCCACGGGCCGCCCCCGCCTCCCACCGGTGCCCCCCACCCCCTACCGGTGCCCCCGCCTCCCACGGGCGCCTCGCCCCCACCGGTGCCCCCCGCCTCCCACGGGCCGCCCCCGCCCCCTACCGGTGCCCCGCCCCCACGGGCCGCCCCGCCCCCTACCGGTGCCCCGCCCCCCACGGGCGCCCCTCCTCCCACATCGCTCCCTGCCCCCCGCCCCCTACAGGGAGGCCCCTATAGCTGCTCCTCCCCACTTTCCTTCCCCCTTCAGAGCCCGCGGGCCCCTACAACGGACCCCCCGCGCCCTCACCCACCTGGCGGCTGGGGCGGAACCTCCACACAGCTCCCCCGGCTCGTCTCCAGGAAGTGCTCCTGCTGCCGCCCATCTCCGTCTTCTGCGCACCTATTGGCCAGCATCGTCGTCGCTCACCTCTGCCCCGCCCCTCCCTCTGTGGCTACCAATAGGAAGCCGTAGGGAGGGTGCCGCTAGGCCAGTAGGAAGGCGCGATATTGAGGGGGTGGGTTGGGTGCCCGCTCAGGAAGAGCGCGGGTGATTGGGCGGCGGGCGCTCGGGGTGGGCGGGGTCAGGCCGCAGCGACCTGAGGAGGCGACAAGATGGCGGCGGAAACCGTGGAGCTCCACAAGCTAAAGGTAACGGAGGGAGGCGCGCCGAGGAGCCCCGCCTCCCCGGGACCCTCACTCTCCTAGCGGGTGGGGCCTGGCCCCCGGCCTCCCTCGCCGCGGGGCAGCCTCACCCCCGCCTGCGGGAGAGGCCGAGACCCCCCGGGCCGCCCGAGCCTCGCCGCCTCCGAGCGCTCAGCTCCCGCCCGCGGCGCGTGCGCTGACCCCCTCCCCCCCGCTCCTTGGGGCGTCCCGGGCGGCAGGGCCGCCACAGCGGGTGCCCCAGCTCCGGGGCGTTCCTCCGTCCCCGGGGCTGCTCGGGATCCCGCGGAGCTGTGGGGGCAGCGGGCGAGGCCTGTGTTATTAGCAATGAAACGGGCCTTGCGCCAAGCGCTTCCCTGCCCCTGGGAACGCGCTGTGAAGCGCCCCCCCCCCCCCCGGGCGTGTGAAATAAGGTGTTCGTGAGAGTGTCACGTGGGAAGCAAATCAGGAGAAAGTCACAAAACCCTGGGCGAGTCGTGATCTTCCAAACCTGTGGGCAGGGCAGCCGCTTCAAATACTGCTGAGAAACCCCTCCCGCTGCGGTCACTGGCTGCCTCATCCCCAAAATATGGGATTTCCAGAGTGTATTTGGGCTTAAAAAGTGGTATATCTTCTAGTTTGTTGTGGTGAGTTCCTCCACCTGTTAGTGCGTGCTCGCTGTTGCTTTCACACCCTACTGTGGGCAATGCTCTAAAAACGCTTAAATGTGCATTACTTTTACTGAAGGAAAAGAATAAAGATAGGATCTGATTACAGGGTAGCCAAAAATCAATCATTGTACACCAGGTACATATATTAACCTTCCCAGAATAATCAACATTCTGGGTTTTCTCAGCATGTTCTCTAGTCTTTGTCTTAGTAAGAAATATCACCAAACCTGTATGATGCTAATAAACAGGCATGTAAAAATTCTGCAGGGGAAAAAACTTAGATAGCAAGATGTTTGACTGTAATATAATCTTGTGAGGACTGCGGTTGAAGCCTGTATTTAGGACTCTTAAAATTAGCCTGGGCAGAATACTAGAAAGAGTTCATTGAGGGATAATCTTGAATTGGGCCCAGGCAGATGGACTGGATAATCTAATGGCTCTTTTGTCTCTAACTTCTGTGGTTTCAATAACATGACTATGGTGTCATACAGAAGGACCTTTCATCTTAATGTCTTTGAAACACTTAAACAGAGAGGCACATATTTTTTTTTTATTAGGTTTGGGGGGAAACTGATCACAGGGAGACGAACTGATTTGTCCAAGGCATCAATAAATCATTGGCACAGCTGAGGGTAGTTTCAAGGAATCCTGACCCTCTGCCCCTGCTCTAACCACTAGAACACACTCCTCTCAAATCCCAGCAGTTGAGAGTCCCAGTCCCTGGGCACTAGGCATCATCTCTATGCTCTTATCTTTAGAATTTTCAATTGACTATTACGATAACACTAATGATAGCAAATAGCGATTGGAAGTTCTTCATATCTTGAGTATTTTGGGGGTGAGTCGGCAGGTTTAATTATACTTAAGGAGTATGACTAGCGAGATGTTACTATATAGAACAATGTAATTTTTCTGCTGTTTTTGTTCAGTGTGGGGTGTAATGTCCGCAGCTACATTTCTGTTCCCAGTCCCCAGAGCAACTCAGAATCTGCAGGATGTAAAGCAGCTCTCAGGGGGAGCACAGCACGGATTCAGACCCTCTATTGTTAATACATCTTTTGTCCTGCTCCAGCTCTTTTTGTCCAAGGATTGTGAAGCACCTATCTACCTCAGAGGGCTTGAGGCATTTGACAGATGGGAGAAATGGAGGCACTGAGAGGATTACAGAAATTGTGATGGAGAAATTCTAGTAGATTATCCGACTCCCTTCTAGTGCAGCACTGTTCCCTTCTGGTACATTTTCTGTGGAATCCTAGATGTCAGGGGTAAAGTAAATATCAAGTCTGCACAAAGGGAGCCAATGGAAAAGCTGGAAAGAACCCGCTCATTGACTCCTGGTCCCCCCAGCTCTAACCACTAGCCTTATTGCCTTTTCTTTTGTCAGTGCCAATGTACTTGGTGTATCTGGTCTGCTCATTATTTGCTTGTTTTGATCCTTTTGCTTTGGTGGTGTTCCTCCTGTTCTTTGAAAACTTGAATGAATTAAGTATGCTAATGAGAAGTCTCTTCTGGTACGCAGCTTGCTGAACTGAAACAAGAATGTCTCGCCCGTGGCCTGGAGGTGAAAGGAAACAAACAGGATCTCATAAACAGACTCCAGGCCTACCTTGATGAACATGGTGGGTAATATGTTAGGCTGGAGCAAGCTTTGCAGTTCGAGGGTCCCTCTAGGAAGGTCGACTCAGGGCCCAGCTATGGCCTCTTTGTTTTTACAGGAATTTTGAACTCTCCCTAATTGGTCCCTTTTTATAGATTCTAGCTGTTGTGAACAGTCCCCATTTCACGGGCTTGCTGTGAGACTCTTGCAATAAGAGCTGTCCTGTGGCTGTAGCCTCAGAGAATCCCCTGATGAGACAGTCCTCAGATTTTTCTTGGTGATAGGCCCAATTCATCAGGTGTTCCTCATGTGGCGCTCCTATCCAAGTCTATGTAAGGAGAGTGACTGTAATATTGAGTAATTCAAGGTGTATTCTTTTCTTCTTTGATCCCAATTCCCACCCCCTAAAAAACCCCAAATTTATGAAGTGTCCGTGTATACATTTTGTATAACACAGGCCACAGAGCTTCTCCAAAACAATTCCTAGAGTATATGCTTACATATTGATGGGCCTGATGTAAGAACCTGAATAGAATCTTTACAACATTAACTTACTTATTACTGTGGAGAACATCAGCTTTCTAGGAGTTAATTTCTCACTAATCTGTGGATTTTTTTTAAATTCTTTTAGCTGAAGAAGAAGCAAATGAAGAAGATGTTTTGGGAGAAGAAACAGAGGTAATTCCTATTACTGTGAGCAGATTATCATACTGTCAGTCTATTTTTAGGTGTAGCTGTGTACCAGTTTGCCTGACGTCATCTGATCTTTGGCCAGTTTCCAGCCCAGTAGCAATGTACAGATTAATTACTCTATATATCATGTTAATCACTGTCGCAATTGTGGGGAACTCCCCTGTGAATGAACTGTAGTGTATTTATCAGAGGGATAGCTCTGTTATTCTGGATCTGTAAAAAGTGAGAGAGTCCTGTGGCACCTTATAGACTAACAGAAGTATTGGAGCATAAGCTTTTGTGGGTGAATACCCACTTCATCAGACGCATGTGGTAGAAATTTCCAGAGGCAGGTATAAATATGCAGGCAAGAATCAGTCTAGAAATAACGAGGTTAGTTCAATCAGGGAGGATGAGGCCCTCTGTACAGATCCAGACTAACACGGCTACCCCTCTGATACTTGACACCATGCAAGGCACTGCATTTGCCCGTATAGAGTGGAAATCCATCAACCTCATGAAGAAACTTGCACAAGTACAGACAGATCATCTTCCTTTCCAAATGCAAACGGATGGACATCATACCAAATGGACTGAAGGTGAAAAATCCATTGCTATCTACATACTGCACAGAGCACAGTGAGAGATTATGCCATTCACTATCAAAGAAACTGAGGAACCACCTGATCAGCATCCTATACAGCAAACAGGAAAACATCAAAAAAGAGCTCTCCAACCTGGAGACTCTCATAAATAACCAACCTTCCACACAAACAGACTTTACTAAAATAAGACAGTTGATCTACATTACACACTTCACCTCTCTACGAAGGAAAAAGGATTGTGAGCTGTCTAAGATCCTACCTGCCACATGGGGCCACAGCAGTGGTACCCCTAACTCACCCAGCAATATCATCAATTTATCCAGCTAGACACAACCCGGCAGAAGAGTCTGCCCTATCTCGGGGACTCTTTTTGCCTCGCCGCCCCCATGAACATGATACAGTTCTGTGGTGATCTGGAAGCCTACTTTTGCCGTCTCCGACTCAAAGAATACTTTCAAGATAACACTGAACAGCCCAATGGTACCCCACCACCAACAGCACAAGAAGAAGAACTCCACATGGACTCCTCCTGAGGGTAGAAATGACAGTCTGGACCTATACATAGAATGCTTCCGCCGACATGCACAGGCAGAAATTCTGGAAAAACAACATCACTTGCCTCATAACCTAAGTCGTGCAGAACGCAATACCATCCACAGCCTCAGAAACAACCCTGACATTATAATCAAAGAGGCTGATAAAGGAGGTCCGTTTGTCATCATGAACAGGTCTGACTACCAAAACAACACTCCAATACCAAATTCTACAGGCCACTTTCCTCAGATCCCATTGAGAAATATACTAAGAAACTGCACCATCTACTCAGGACACTCCCTACACTAACACAGGAACAAATCAACATGCCCTTAGAATAACCCTGGTCGGGGCTCTATCTACTACCCAAGATCCACAAACCTGGAAAACCTGGACGCCCCATCATCTCTGGAATTGGGACTCTCACTGAAGGACTGTCTGGATATGTGGAGACTCTACTCAGACTCTATGCCACCAGCACTCCTAGCTATCTCCCTGACACCACTGATTTCCTGAGGAAACTACAATGCATTGGTGATCTTCCAGAAAACACCATCCTGGCCACCATGGATGTGGAGGCTCTCTACAAAACATCCCACACACAGATGGAATACAAGCTGTCAGGAACAGTATCCCTGATGATGCCACAGCACAACTGGTTGCTGAGCTCTGTAACTTTATCCTCACACACAATTATTTCAAATTTGGTGACAATGTATACCTCCAGACCAGTGGCACCGCTATGGGTACCCGGATGGCCCCACAATATGCCAACATTTTTATGGCTGACCTGGAACAACGCTTCCTCAGCTCTTGTCCACTCACAGCCCTTCTTTACCTACACTACATTGATGTCATCTTCATCATCTGGACCCATGGGAAGGAGACGCTGGAAGAATTCCACCATGATTTCAACAGCTTCCACCCCACCATCAACCTCAGCCTGGACCAATCTACACGGGAGGTCCTAAACACCACGGTACAAATAAGTGATGGTCACGTTAACACCACCCTATAGCAAAAACCCACCGACCGCTATGCCTACCTTCATGCCTCCAGTTTCCATCCTGCACACACCACATGATCCATCGTCTACAGCCAAGTGCTGAGATACAACCACTTTTGCTCCAACCCCTTAGACAGAGACCAACACCTACAAGATCTTCGCCAAGCAGTCTCAAAACTACGATACCCGCACGAAGAAATAAGGAAACAAATCAACAGAGCCAGATGTGTACCCAGAAGCCTCCTGCTGCAAGACAATCCCAAGAAAGAAACCAACAGAACTCCACTGGCCATCACCTACAGTCCTCAGCTAAAACCTCTCCAGTGCATCGTCAGTGATCTACAACCCATCCTGGACAACGATCTCTCACTTTCACAAGCCTTGGGAGGCAGGCCAGTCCTCGCCCACAGACAACCTGCCAACCTGAAGCATATTCTCACCAGTAACTGCACACTGCACCACAGTAACTCTAACTCAGGAACCAATCCATGCAACGAACCTCGATGCCAACTCTGCCCACATATTTACACCAGTGACACCATCACAGGACCTAACCAGATCAGCCACAACATCACCGGTTCATTCACTTGCACGTTCGCCAATGTAATATACGCCATCATGTGCCAGCAATGCCCCTCTGCCATGTACATTGGCCAAACTGGACAGTCTCTACGTAAAAGGATAAATGGACACAAATCAGATATTAGGAATGGCAATATACAAAAACGCGTAGGAGAACACTTCAACCTCCCTGGACACGCATTAGCAGAGTTAAAGGTAGCCATCCTGCAGCAAAAAAACTTCAGGACCAGACTCCAAAGAGAAACGCTGAACTTCAGTTCATTTGCAAATTTGACACCATCAGCTCAGGATTAAACCAAGACTGTGAATGGCTAGCCAACTACAAAAGCAGTTTCTCCTCCCTTGGTGTTCACACCTCAACTGCTAGAAGAGGGCCTCATCCTCCCTGATTGAACTAACCTCGTTATCTCTAGACTGATTCTTGCCTGCATATTTATACCTGCCTCTGGAAATTTCCACCGCATGCGTCTGATGAAGTGGGTATTCACCCACGAAAGCTTATGCTCCAGTACTTCTGTTAGTCTATAGGTGCCACAGGACTCTGTTGCTTTGTAGCGTATTTGACATTGTCATTAATGGGGTTTCTTGTGGACTGCATAATCTTGGTATGTGGCTGACATTACAGAATTGGACTCTTTTAATACTCACCTTAAGTATGAAGTAAACTGAGTTAGTTTTAGGCCTCACTCACTGAAGAGCAGATCTTATCAACTGGAAAATATTGTGCTTAAGAAAAGCACCGTTTTTTTGTACTTTTACATAGTGCTGTAAAAATGAGCGGACACGGGCATAGCCAGTTTACCTGAAGAAGTGAGCCTCAAAACTAAGGACTTGCACTCCGAGAGAGAGCAAAGAGCTCAACCCTGGGGAGACCATCTATTATTAGGAAAACTAGTCTCTTTAGGTATTTTTATTTACCCCCAAATGTGTTCGACATGCATCCGACGAAGTGGGTATTCACCCACGAAAGCTCATGCTCCAAAATGTCTGTTAGTCTATAAGATGCCACAAGACTCTTTGCTGCTTTTACTGACAAATGTGTTGTGTTTGGATCATACATGTTGTGTATGCTCTCTTTGCCAGCTATCTCGCTGTGAGAGGGTAGGATGTTGTAAACTTGAGAAAGGACACATGCTTGGGATGAGAACAATGTCCTCAGAAAATATGGATTTTTTTTTATTAAGTATTAGCCTTGTCAAAACAAATATAACCCACAAATAGATGTATGTTATCCTAACACTTACGAAACCTGCTAAGACTTCATGAAAATACCCCAGTATAAATAATAAAGTCCTTGAGTTTACCCATAAGCCCAGAGGAAAAATAAAGCCAAAAAAAAATTTGCCAATGACATCTAGGTTAAATTCGGACCTGACATATCCAGGTGTATCTCTGCTGAAGTCAAGAGTTGCATCTTTGTATGTAATTTCTAGATTTGGCCCCATGTCTGTGTTTTTAAATACATTTAGTTGTTTGTTGTTGCACTTTGATTTCAGTGTCTCTAGAATTTTTGTTACTCTTAATACTATAACTTCAGTTGGAAGAAAAGCTCTAATCCTGCAAACACGTATGAAGCTTTACTCATGTGAGTGGTCTTCAGTGTTGTAGAATCATGTCTCAAAATACTACTGTATGGAGAAGCCGGGGTAAATCTTAGCCCCTTATATCGTTCACTCAAAAAAATAAATTGCGATTAAAAAAAATTAATCACAATTAATTGCAGTTTTAATCGCACTGTGTAATAAATTTCAATTAGTATTCTATTGTTTAATATTTTTGATGTTTTTCTACATTTTTCAAATATGTTGATTTCAGTTGCAACAGAGAATACAAAGTGTACAGTACTCACTTTATATTATTACAAATATTTGCACTGTAAAAATGATAAAATATATAGTATTTTTCAATTCACCTCATACAAATACTGTATTGCAATCTCTTTATTGTTAAAACGCAACTTACAAATGTACATTTTTTTGTTACATAGCTGCACTCAAAAACAAAACAATGTAAAACTTTAGAGCTTACAAAACCACTCAGTCCTACTTCTTGTTCAGCCAATCACTAAGAGAAACAAGTTTGTTTACATTTACGGGAGATAGTGCTGCCCGCTTCTAATTTACAATGTCACCCGAAAGTGAGAACAGACATTCGGATGGCACTTTTGTAGCCGGCATTGCAAGGTACAGTATATATGTGCCAGATATGCTAAAACATTTCCATGCTGATTACGCTTGTTAAATAATGCGTTAATTAAATTTGTGATTGAATTCCTTGGGAAAGAATTGTATGTCCCGTGCTCTGTTTTTTACCTGCATTCTGCCATATATTTCATGTTGTTGTAGTCTTGGATGATGACCCAGCACATGTTGTTCATTTTAAGAGCGCTTTCACTGCAGATTTGACAAAACGCAAAGAAGGTACCAATGTGAGATTTCTAAAGATAATTACAGCACTTGACCCAAGATTTAAGAATCTGAAGTGCCTTCCAAAATGTGGTTGGGATGGGGTGTGGAGCATGCTTTCAGAAGTCTTAAAAGAGCAGCACTGCGATGTGGAAACGAGAGAATCTGAACTACCAAAAAAAATAAAATCAACCTTCTGCTGGTGGCATCTGACTCTCCTGATGAAAATGAATATGCATTGGTCTGCACTGTTTTGGATCGTTACTGAGCAGAACCCATCATCAGCATGGACCCATGTCCCCTGGAATGGTGGTTGAAGCATGAAGAGGCATATGAATATTTAGTGCATCTGGCAACGCTTGCCATGCGAATGCCTGTTCTCACTTTCAGGTGACGTAAACAAGAAGCGGGCAGCATTATCTCCTGCAAATGTAAACAGACTTCTTTGTCTGAGCGATTGGCTGAACAAGCAGTAGGACTGAGTGGACTTGTAGTCTCTAAAGTTTTCCATTGTTTTATTTTTGAATGCAGTTTTTTTGTACATAATTCTACATTTGTAAGTTCAACTTTCATGATAGAGATTGCACTACAATACTTGTATTAAGTGAATTGAAAAATAAAAAATAGTATTTTTCAATTCAAAGTGCAAATATTTATAATACAAAATAAATATAAAGTGAGCACTGTACACTTTGTATTCTGTGTTGTAACTGAAATCAATATATTTGAAAATGTGGAAAACATCCAAAAATATTTATATAAATAGTATTGTTATTGTTTAACAGTGTAATTAATCACGGTTAATTTTTTTAATTGCTTGACAGCCATATAATTTGCAAAATAAATGCCCAGAATATAAAATCCAGGCATTTAAATTAACACTGTATGATAAATACAGATGGCTGTAGCGACTACATTATGGGGTAAGCACTAAGTATTGTATTTTATGCAAAGCTTTCAGCTGTTTCTTAATGGATCTATCCTCACCGCACCCTCCATACAGTAGGGTTGTCTGCAGTGTTATCACTGTTTTTACAGATGAGGAAGGTGAGGTAGAGGTAAAGTGACTTGCCTTGATCACTAAGGGAGACTGTTTCAGAACCAAAACTAGAGACAGGCTTTGCAGTGTCTACTGAAGGTCAGCAGTCTGGCCCTGGGCTCTGATGACTAGGCTACAGCCCCCTCTAATAAATACTAACAAGGCTTTTGCAACAGACAGTTATCCCACAGCGAGGTGCTTATTGGCCAGGCTACACAGACTTCTGGGGAAGTAAAGTTTGTGCTGCTCTCTGAGGAGAGGCCAGCAGTGAGACTGCAGAATGTCCATGTGGGATGGTAGCCCAGCAATTTTAGCCTTTATTTATTTATTTATTTATTTTAAAGGATCAGGAGGAGTCTTGAAGTACATTAAAATGGGTAGATAGGTTCACTCTTTGGCCTCTTAACCTTTAGAGAGACTCTTTCCTCGGGTGTTACTAGGGCAGCTGATGAGATGTTGCAGCTGACAGCCCTCTGGTTTAAAATGAGAGGTTAATTTTCTCCTTGCTTTGCCAGAGTCTGAGATGGTTGACCTTCAGTAGACATTGCAAAGCCTGTCTCTTTTCCCAGGGACTGGGTGGAAAGGGAAAGTGAGATCTGATGTGCAGAGATTCAGGGGGAGAAGGGTGCACTGATTGGGGACATTGTCACCATTTTAATTCTGTATGTAATGTGGAAAAAACTTGTTTCCAAGCACCTAGAGCTCCAGGTAGATGTTTTTAAACAATCAAAATCTGTAAATGTTGACAGTGTCCCCCCCAATGCCTCTTCCTTCCATTCAGCTGACTGGAGTATTAACCTGACCCACTTTCTCAACTAATTGAATTGCAGGAAGAAGAACAGAAACCGGTAGAGCCTCCTGCTAAAGAGGAAGAACCTCCTGAAAAATCAGCTGATGTGTATGTTTCTGGGGAATGCATGGCTATAACTGAGGGGGGGTATGTCTGGGTGTGGAGACAGTAGCACTGTATGAACACTCACTAGTTCCATAGTACCTGCTTCAAAGGAGTTGAAATCTACAAGACAAGTATCATAGTTGTATGTGTGTGGAGGGGGTTTAGTGGAATAAACATCAGGTGTGCAGTACCTTGGACTCCCTGGAATCTCAGGTTCACATCCCAGCAGGGTAGGCTCTGCCCCTCATTTGTTCCTGGCAGATAAACTGGCTTCCAAGCAGTTTAGTCTGTAGATCTTTTGGAGGAAACTTTGAAAAGCAAGGCTCTGTCTGCCCTGTGTGGTCACCAAACATCCCTGACACCTTCTGTGAGAACAGAATTCTGGCCTGGTGTCCTTGGCCTCACCTTGCTGTTGGACTGGTTACTGTGGTCCACCTCAGAGGTGGCTGCATTTCAGGGGAGCTGTGTATAGTTTGTGAAGGATTTGGGGATGAAAGATACTATAGAAATGTGAAATATTCATCTGATTTCCCGTCAGTTGGCCTAGTTGGCCTCGTCCTTCTCTTGTGACAGTGTCTATGTTGTATATTTCCCATTCGCTCAGGCGACCCTCAGTGACGTGGAGTTGGATGGAAGAGGATCAGACTAGTAAATTAGTCTCCTCACTTTTGCATCATGCCAGCAAGTCACAGCACAGGATGTCTCTTTTCATGCTTTTGTTCCTTTCATTGTGGTTCCTAAGCATATGCTTCCAGAGCTCTGAGTTGAGTTTCCTTATTAATCCACAGGCAGTTGTTTGCTGGACGCGGGGGGCGTGATTTAGCAGTTACTGCAGATCTAGAATGCACAGGGTTTACTGCCACAAGGGAAATAGGAAATTAGCCTGCGAGTTTTGTTTTTGTTTGGCTCTGAGATGCGTCATGTCTGTGCAAAGAGAGACCCTCTTTCAGATGAACTGAATGGTGGAGGTTAAACCCCAGTGCACTACTGCTAGCAATCCCTGCAACACTGATGGTGCTTTTCCTCTGCAAAGCCCTTTGCTGCTAACCCTCCCCACCTCTTGGCAGGCAAGGAAGTATTTATCCCCCTTATTTTTGTCAGGTGGTAAAACTGGGGAGCGGAGAGGTAAAGTGACTTGGTCCAAGACCACAAAAGGAGTCATTGTCCCTGCTGCGATTGGCATTCAGGACGTCTTTCCTCCCAGTCCTCTGCGTAGCCCTCACCTCTTGCTACAGGAGCGGGTTTCCAGCATGTGTTTTGCTGTCCTCCATTGCCAGTTACTGCGTGCAGGTAGTCAACATGAGCTTGTTAATGTTGCCCTCTTGACATTCACTCCTGTGCTGTGGGTCAGAACAAAGCCTCACTTAAGCCGTCAGGATCGCACATAAGCGGTGCATAGGCCTGGGCCTGGCCCTCTGCAGAAGTGGAACTTTCACTTAATTGCCTACATTCATGCTCGCGCCTGGGCTATTGGGAGTACCTGAAGGAAGCTGCAGCAATGGGAATGAAGAGCTCTTTAGAGCATCGGAATGAGGCTGTAGCGCAGCACATTGGCTTGTGGGCGCATGTGAGTAATGTAGTTCAGATGAAACCATGTTCTGAGGCCCCTTCATCTCAGCTGTAGACACTGACCCAGCTGGAAGTTAAAGGTCTTATAAGGAGAAAGGGATAATTCCTCGTGTCCCAACCAACATCCCCCATAACCATAAATCAGGTTCTAATGTCCTTGGCTGCCTGGGAGCTCTGGCTGAGCGTGTCGTAGCTGCGTATTTGCCTGCATGATTGCTGCCTTACCAGTACTTGAATGGTTACTATGAAAGAGATGAGAGAGAACCAAACTCTCTGATGTACAACTGTCTGCTAAGGAGATAGAACTGGCTCAAGCTAATTTGAGTTCAGTACTTAATTTTGGACAGCAGGGGGCGTCCTTTATCTGCATCCCAAACAAGTAGCTCCTGTGGAGGCTGGAGAGTAACAAGTCCTGGTTCCTGTTCCGAATTGCTTCCTGTGAAAGTGTAATTAAACCATTACTACCTTTCAGGGCATAAAATGGGAAAACTGTCCAGGAATCTGGAACAAAGGCAGCACATTTCTCTAAATGGGAGACCTTAATGAGGCTGGTTATGACCCACTGGTTTATGGGAGTTGTTTGGGGGAGGAGGATGCTGTTTCTTTTACCCTGGGAACTTCCGAACTTTGTCTTTTCCCCCTTTGTTTTCTCCCTCAAACCTCAGCCCTATTTTCAGAGCATAAACTTTGGAGCACGCCCACCCCATTATGTTTGTGTTTAGTCTCGTTGCTGGGCTTCACTGTAGCCAACTGTGCATTGTTAAAGAAGCGTGCATTTGAAATATCGCCAGAGCTGAGGAAGCTGGTGCTGACCTGGTGAAAGTAACCTGTGGCTGTGCCGTGAACTAGAACAGAGCAATCCTTTGTAAACGAATAGCTGTAAAGGAATAAAGCTCTACAGGGCACACGGTCCAGGCTTTGGGCTTCTGATGGGAGCTGAACATTACTGTTGAGAGCCTCTGGGAAATAAGAGAGAGGTTATTCTTGAGTGTGTGGAAGACTAGTGATACTTTGCATTTCTGTATCACCTTTCAACCAAGCTTCTCAGAGTGCTGTGTGCACACTGGTTAATCCTCACCTCTCCGCTGTGACTTGGGGAGCATCAACAGTTTCCTCAGCGCTGGAGAGACTTCTTCCCTCTCGAGGGTGCATTGGTGACAGAGCTGGGAGTAGAACCCAAGAGTTCTTGACCCCATGGATCTTCTCTGGCAACTAGGCCACGCTTCCTGTCAGAGCCCCTAATGGAGTCTAGGAGTCCTGACTGCCAGAGCCCTAGCCCACCCCACTAGTCACACTCTAGGTAGGACCCATTGGTCCTGACTGTCAAGGCTGTGGCCTCGCCAAGAGAGTACTTCCCTCTCTGCCTTACCCCTGACCGTGGGTAAGGATTGTATTTCCATACCTCGTGTTCTCTTTGGCAGGGGCGGCTCTAGGCACCAGCAAAACAAGCTGGTGCCTAGGGCGGCAAAATGTAGGGGGCGTTCCCTGCCGCCGGGGGGGGGGCGGCAGGCTGGGCCGGCGGACCTGCCGCAGTCATGCCTGCGGGAGGTCCACCGGAGCCCCGGGAGGACCGGACCTGCCGCAGGCATGACTGCGGAGGGGGCGCTCGTCCCGCGGCTCGGCTGGACCTCCCGCAGGCATGCCTGCGGCAGCTCAACCGGAGCCGTCAGACCAGCGAACCGCCCGCAGCTGCGGGAGGTCCAGCCGAGCCGCGCGACCAGCGGACCCTCCGCAGTCATGCCCGCGGCAGGTCCGCTGCTCCCGCGGCTCGGGGGCGCCTCCCGCGCATGACTGCTTGGGGCGGCCAAAAACGTAGAGCCGCCCCTGCTCTTTGGCACCTAGGCACCATGCTTACAGAGGTTTGTCTTGCAAGGATCTGGAGAGGCACTGGTGTCCTAAGGGTGTTGGCTGTGGGTGCTTTTGTTCTGTAGACCATGAACCCAGTGATGGTTGAAAAATGTTGGTTATGCTTACAGAGGTGGAGGGAGGCAACCCAGTATATCTGCTACTGGGACATATTATTTTAAACTAACAGGAATTCTCTGGTTGGAAATTAGATTGAGTGTAGATTCCTGGCTCTGATCCATCTCTCTTTCCCCCCCCAATCTTCTAGGGGTGCAGAAAAGAAAGTGGTGAAAATAACATCAGAAATACCACAGATGGAGGTAAGGTTCCTGTCGCCACCCCATCCCTTCCCTCCTTTTAGGGGTATCCATTTAACCTGTGTGTGTTTTTTCACATTTGAGGATCCGTCCCTTCAGTTTCTTATCAGTGTTTCCATTGTAAACTCTGTTAGGTTTTTCAGGGCTTTATATTGTGATTCTGAGTTTCTTTAGGCTGCAGCTTGTCTTCAAGAGATGCCAAGCTCTTGGTGCATTTCAGTTTGACACCAGATTTTAAGGTCTGTTCCTGTCAATCGTCTGTCAGTGTATGTCACTTTCCTTTCTTCCTGTCTCATTTCTGCCACTTTATTCCTTCTTGCCAGAAATCATCACAGGCCATGCATCAGTGCCACCTGCCTGGCAGCAGCAAGCTGGACATGGAGCTAAATGCATCCCTAGCTTGTAACTGTAGTGCAGTCAGTGGATGAACTGAGTCCATGGCATCCTCTGATGTGAGTTGGCTGAAGGGATTGCTAGAGAGGAACTCAGACAGACCTACCTCCATTATCACATGGGCTATGTAAGCTGCATCTTTGTTCCTGATGTCTCTAAAGCCCTGTCACTGGACTGCTGTTACCAGTTCTGTTAGGCTGATATCCTGGATTCCTCGAGACCTGTCAAACTGGAGAGGATAGAGCCCTGCTGAGAATACGCTGTAGGGAATAATCCTGTTTCGGATTAACTGATGAGTTAACAGATTCTCATCTTTACCTTTTATGATCCTCTCTCTTCTTTTATGCTTACTTGTCTTATTTAAAATACACACACCAGAAGCAACTGATGCAGTCCCCTGTGGAAACTGCAGAATTGTTCAGTCTCCAAAACCCATTCTGCTTCCTCTAATGCTTTTTTCTGTCTTGATTTTTTTTCTCTTGTTCTCCATAACTCAGGAGTTGGTATGAAAACACGATTTGTGTCTCCTCGCTGTTCAGCCACCACCTTGAAATTATAATCTTTGGTTTGTGACATGAACAGCTCCACAGCAACCAGGGGGTGATGTCGCAAAGGGAGGATTATGACTTCGGCTGGGGGAGCAATGAGGAGAAATACATAAAAATTGATCTGAGGTGGAGCCAGAACAAATCACGAAGGAGTATCGTCTTCCACGCGTTGTGGGATGCCTTTGTCATTAGCTGCTTAAACAGCTCATTAAAGGCATTTGCTGACATCATACCTACAGCCTTGTTTTCAGTTCCAAACTCTGCCAAGACCCATTCAGAAAGAAAACACATTTATGTCATGTAAATTAGTTTCATGTACCTTTTTAATCAAGGAATGTAGACACCTACTGGAGTATATGTGTGTAGAATGGCATCCCACTGATGTTTCCAGGACTCCTGGGTTCTAGTCCCAGCTCAGCCACTGACTTGCCATGTGACCTAGGGCAAGTCATTTCACCTCGTCGGTTCGAGCGGAATGAAATGCAAGTGTAAAAAAGGAGCATAAGTAAATCACGTTTTTTAAAATTCTGTTTTAATACCATAAGGAGCTTAGTGTAACAAAGGGTTAGTAAGTAGTTAAGAACATAAGAATTGCCTGGATCAGACCAGTGTTCCATCTAGTCCAATATCCTACCCCCAGCAGTGTCCAATACTAGCCCTTTCAGTGCGGGGTGCAGATAAACTGCCCCCTCCTAGCCCGTAATACTCAAGCTGGCGTGTGCCCAGAAGCAGGAGGGTGTATAGACCTTCCAAAGCTCTTGTCTGTGGTTATATTGTTTGCTGTAACAACTCTGGATATTCTTGTTGTTCATATAAATGTCCAATCCTTTTGAATCTCGCTAAGCTTTTGGCCTGAATTCTACTTGGGGGCCATGAGTTCAGCAAGCTAATGCATGAACAAATATTTCTTGTTATCAATTTTAAACATGTTCCCTTTGTTTCGTTAAACATACTCTTGTTTTTGTGCTATGGGAGAGGGTGTGTTGCAGAGTTTGGTCTAACTTCTCGAGACCATGATTTTGTATACCTCTTACTGCATCCCTCCCAAATTGCTCTCTTTGTGAAGGTAAACAGTCCCCGTCTTTTCAGTCTCTCTTCATATAGCTTGACAATAGTCAAGGGAACGGTTACTGCAGCTATTTTTAGTCCAAGTAACTAAAAAATTCCCAGTTGCTCTTAGCTGTAAAGCACCAAATCAAATTTATGGTCTTGTATAAATAATAATAAGGCACTGAATGGCTGATCAAATTTCTTTCCTCCTTTTAAGTATAAAAATACTTAAAGGGTTATAAATAAATATGTATGTGTATGACCACACACGCATCCCTGTGCTTTCAACACTTCCATCCTTTTCTCCTTTCCAAGGCAGACTGCATCTTGGTCTGTGGGAGCTTTGTCTTTGGGGAAAGGATGGCAGACTGGGTCCTTCCTGTGGTGAATTTCAGCATTAATTGTATTTTCACTGCTAAGTGATAAACTCCACTTGAAAGGCTGAGCCAGCTGTGTGAATTGTGCTGGTCACCCTCAGAAAGACTTGTTCTAAGATTTAAGGAACAAATTCCTTTTTTTTTAAATAATCTTTCTTTTCAAGCGTATTTCTCCTTCTTGTTTCACTTTTTTTAAAAAATTGTTTGCCTTTTTTTGCAAATCAGCTGAGGCTGGATAATGTTCTGGTTTCTTCCTGCCCCTGGAGGGCAAGTCACAGTTGCTCCCTTTGCAGTCAGTGCGAGGGCTGATGCTTCTTTGCCTTTTGGCACAAGGTTCTCCCCAGATGAGATGTGCAAGGTTCTGTCTCACCGGCTTGGCATGCCAGTCTTCTGCCCAGCAGCAGATTTGTTTTGTACTAATTTGAAAAAGAAAAAAGTCCATCCTTTTGCCTCTGGGTCAGTGTGCTAATCTGTCAATTCCCTTTCCATACAGATGGTTAATAAGTCCCCTCTGCTCAGATTTAAAGTTGGGGAGCTGCAGGTGCCCAGGACTTCACCAGAGAAAAGCTTGCTCTAGGATTAGATAGATTTTTATTATGCTGTTCATCACTGCCATAGAAATAAAGGAGAGCTACATTGCTAGGCCTGTATCTCAAAGTTTAAGGGATGGCCATGATACAGAGCATGCAAATAGCAACTCTCTCCCACTGGCTGTGGGATGAGAGCAAAGCTGATCAGCTGCAGGTCTCTGCTCTAATGATCTATTAAGGCAGACCTCAGATGCTTTTGTGACAATTTTACACACCTTTTGTATGGTTTTCCCTTCTGTGGTGCCTTCTCTCCAAGGCTCTCCCGTCCTCTCAGTGAGGATGGGAAATAGCTCTGTTTTAAGCAGGGGGGGGGAACTGAGGCATAAAGAGGTGAAGAAACTTGCTCAGTCATGGTGAGTTTCTGGCAGAACTGGGGATGGAGCCCAGGAACTCTGCTCTCTGTCTTTAAATACCAGGCCACAAATTATGAGTGGACTCTTGGCCTCCTAGCTCTTTGGTAATGCTTTCTTGGGAACTGAATGCGGGAATCCCCGGGTTAAGATGTCCCCCGAGTGGCTGCCAGTGTGGCTGGACTAAGGCTCACCCTTTTTCTTCTCCCTGTTTCAGCGAATGCAGAAACGGGCTGAGAGATTCAACGTCCCCGTGAGCTTGGAGAGTAAGAAGGCAGCGCGAGCAGCTCGGTAAGTCTCTGCTTGGAACGGTGTCACCCTTTTTCGATTTGGTGGGAAACTGCGGGACTCTTGTCTCATTGACAGGCCATACTGATGTGGATCCTCACCACAGCTCCATGTGGGGGATCTGGGGCAGCTTTGGGGATTGAAAGTGTCTGGATTTTTGAGGTGCATGTAAGGAGGAGGTGAAGGCTGCTTCCTACCTGGATTGCCTTTCGGAAAGCTGCTTCCTGAGTTTTTGGAAGGCTTTGCCCATTTTGTAGTCCTTGTTGCTTGCCTAAGCATCTCTTGTCCTAGCACATCAGAGCACTTGTCAAGTGTTAACGCTTGAAACCTCACAGCCCCTACACTGCTGCCTCTCCCCCCTTCTCCCCTGGAGAGTGAAGTGGTTCTTATCACCATTTACAGCTGGGGAAACTGAGTCTTGGGGTTTGGCCAGGATCATTGTTGACAGAGCTCAGAATGCAAGGTGGGAGTCCTAGAGCAGAAGCCTGGGCATTCACTGCTAGGTAACATTGCCCGCCTGCCCCCCTGAGTGTGTCAGGTGGCTAAGGCAGGGGAGATGGTGCTCAAAATATCAGGTGAGTGTTTGTATTCAGCACCTGGACTATACTGATTCGCTAGCACTGGCACAGCATGCTTTGGGTATGTAATCTGTGTCCCTTACCTTGATCCTAAAATACCAGGAAACTGATGCTGCCTACTCCCCGTGATGTAGAGTAACAAAGGGAAAGGTGGTTATTGAGGGGCTTTGCGGCTGCTTGTATGGAACAATGGTGCTGATGCTAGCCCAGCAGAGATTTCCATTTTGCAAAGTAAATACTGCGGTGATCACTACAGTAGTAGCATTAACTGGAAGCCAGGGTTGCCGGCTAATCCCATCCAAAGACCAATTTGTCTCAAGTGCTCTCATGAAGAATTTTTGAAGGAAATGCTCCTGCTACATCTTACACTTGGCGAGTCAGACACTTTCCTACCTTATATTGCAGCTCTGAGTCTCTAACAAAACTCTGTTTACTTTCTACAGGTTTGGTATGTCCACAGCTTCAACTAAAGGTAAGCAAGTCAAGTAGAGCTAATCTGTGGAATTAACCCGTCTGCAAATATTTAACGCTTCCTATACAGAAAAAGCCAAATGGGACTTTGTGTGCTTCCAACTGCTGGTGTCCCTTTCCCTAGTGATCACCAGAATCAGTGGGCTGGAAGAACACAGGATAGGAAATGGAACTGCATTGTCTTTGTCCTTTTTCAGAGTGGCTCCGAGCTACTCTAGTCCAGTGTGTCTGTCTTGTGTCTAAACATGGCTAGACACTAACAGCCAGATTTTTGTGCAGTGCCCAGCTGCCATAAGCAATCAGTGGGACCTGGGCTATCTTTCAAAATACCACTCCTAATTGTCAAAGCTCTCAGCTACCTCACAAGAAGCCCATCTGTATTTTTACAGATGGGGAAACAGAATCAGGGATGAAGTGACTTATCTCCCAGGTCACCCAGCGAGACAGTGTCAGAGCCAGGATTAAAATGGACTTCAATTCCTGGCTCTCACTTGTGTTTAGCTCGCTAGAACATGAGGGATATCCAGCTAGTTCTGTTCAATCATGATCCAGTGGAAATTGCTTAAACTACGTTTTTGCCAAGGGGGTCAGAGAACTCTGTTTAAAACTGTTCTTGCCATTTCTGATCACTAACTGTGTCCTCCCCTTCCCCAATCTCAGGTCTGTCTGCAGACAGCAAGCCTACGGTAAGGAATGCTTATAATTATAGCTGATCATGCCCTGTAATCACAATACCAAAAGTGTTTAGCTTGTTCAGACAAGTCTCCATCCCCAGGAGTAAATAGTAAACCCCCAAAACAAACCAGGTAGGATATGCACGAGGTTGCTCAAGGTTATACAGGCATTAAGTTTGCTAGGACCCCCTCCTCTGTGCAGTATTTGGCTGCCTCTCTCAGCTGACCGCACTCCTGGATAAGCTGGCTTTAGAACTAAATGCCTGAAGGAATAAAGGCAAATATTTTATTAATATTGCATGTGAGCTTCCCGCCTGTGTGCCTGGTGTTCTGTCTTTGCCCTTTTTTGCTTGAATTGATATACGCATTACTCCAAGAACCTAGATTCTGTACAGCTTGCTATTTTTCTACAGTGAATTACCCTTCCTTTCTAATGTCCAAATGGTGCACTATTCTACCTCCGATTTCAACTGGAAATGGAAGGTATTAAAATACATGGAGGGCTGAGAGCTCTGAGCAGAGTGGGCAGCCCACTTAGTACCTATCTGCTTGATCGTGGTGAATTATTGGTGCAAGATGCAACAGAAAGCTAATTTAAGCAAGTTTTGGGTCTAATCCAGGTTTCTCTTGTGCTGAGTGTTTTTGGAAGATGTTTTGCAAATACTGCTGAGAAGTAGGTTAGCATCAGGGACCCCATTTTCTTCCATGGCACCACATACTGTAGAAGGTTTGTCACTGAAAGCCAAAACTGGGCCTCATTAGACTGTGGGATACTTCCCCCAAGGGAAACCCTATTGCTTGTGACCTGGGCAAAGCAAGGGAAAATAACTTGACCAGGGGCTTGACTAGATGTGTCTTAGTAGTTCCTGAAGAGTAAGAATGAAACACAGTGGTTACTGGAAACAGCAGGAGTTGGAGAGAGATGGCTGGTGTGTTTGTCTGAGAGGCAGTAAGTTTCCTTCCATTGTGTTAATTGTATCTGGCTGCTGAAGGAAGAATACTAAGTTCATTTGATTTACAGTACAAAAAAAAAAATGAGGAATCTGTTGAACGAGCTGGTCCTGCAGTGGGAGAATTCACCATCTGTAGCGTTATCCTTTGGAGATGTCCGTTAATGAAGCTTGGGAGCAGAATACAGCTCTCTGAAAGCTCTTGGCTGCTTCATTTGGGGCACTGTTTTCTTCCCCTCTTTAGCTGACAGGTGTCGCTGCTGAGTCTGCCGACCTAGCACAGAGAGGGAGTGCTCACAGGAGTGTTGCTCGCTCCACCAGGTTTTCCACAGACCCATCAGAATGGGCCACTCTCTATCCAGGGACCCTTCTCACGAACTGCCCTCTCCCAACCACAGTTGGTCTTTTAGTTTTCCTAATCTTACAGTTCAAGTGACAATGACTTAAACGTTAAACTGTTTCCTGTGTCTTTGTAGGTAAACATGGATAAATTAAAGGAAAGGGCTCAAAGATTTGGTTTGAATGTCTCTTCAGTCTCCAAGAAGGTAAGGTGCATTGGCCTCTAGGACACTGTCTGCACCTACAGGTTAGCACAGTGCACAGAATAGTGGAAGTTCTAAGTTGTTTTACCTCCTGTTGCTGATACAGCACTCCATGCACCACGCCCCAAGAGGACTCTCATCAGCATCATTTTCCTTACCCCGTCCTTTCCTCTCTTTGTTTGGCTGTAATTTTGTTGGTTTTGAGGAAGCCTGACTGCCAAGGCCAGGCTGGTGGATAGAGGGCTTCCTTCCAGGGTCTGTCAAGATAAACTCTTCATAAAATGTTACAAGTGGGAAGGAGAGACAGTTGAGGAGGCTTTATAACTGGATTGTTTTCAGGCATTTGACTTGTGTTGTATAGGTGGATAGACCTAATCAGTCTTCACAACTGATCTTTTTCCCCAAGGTAATGATGAGAGGCTCCAGAGCTCAGTTTGAAAAGTGACTCAAAAGTGTAATTCATCAAATGATTGAAAATGCTGGACAGAGCTCTAGGTCCCCTTAGCCATCAGGTTCAAAAAGACTCGTGTGTATGTGTGCAGGATTTGACTGAGCATGTCTGATTGGAAATACAGCGAACGAAGCACAATTCCACCTTGCCTGGAGGGACTGGATCTTTTTGGTGACAGGATGTTGAGTGAGGTGGGAAGGGAAATATAAATGTCAGGAGGGAGAGGAAGAGTGTGGGAGCACAGGCATCATCACCAGTACAATAATTCCCTGCGTAAAAATGAGATGAAAATGGAAGGGGAAAAGAGATGCATCTAGTCCTGTTTGGGGGAGACAGATAGAAAAGAGAGGGATCAGTAATACCCTCTTACATCGATACAGCCACCTGGATCACAAAACATCACACAGGAATAACTTTCTCCTCCTCTGGGATGAAGTGCAGCCGTGACTTACCAGTGCACGATAACACTGCGCAATGCTTTAGGACAGGAGGTGAAGAAAAATCTTGTCCATTTGCGACGGCTGTGCTAGCGGGCTTTGGAAACCCTTCCTCTCTCTTTGAAAGAGTGTAAGGGGGTGGGTTTGTCCTCCTCCCTCCACCACTGAGCTATAACCCCCTCTTCTCCCCTGGGGTTTGTACTGTGGACATTTTAATGCATCTGTTTCTTCAGCAAGTCAGAGTGAAGTGCCAGGCTCTGCAAATGTGGAGCCAGGAAGTTCAGTGATGTAGAAAATAGCGTGTTGGAGGCCACTGTTCCTCCCCCCCACATCCCTTTGGGGGTGGGGGAATCAGGCAAGTGCATTAAAGCTGGAATATGTGGAAGGGCAGGTCAGGGTGAGAGGCTGCTCAAACATCATTAACCCTGTCACTAGGAACTGTCGTTTTTCAGGAAGGATATATGCCTTGTCAGCGTTCATGGCTGCAGCTTGCTTTGGGTGGAATAGTAGATCTGGGGCTTAGTAATAAGTCAGCATTTCTGATTACTCTTTTTGCTCCGGAATCTTGGAGAGCTCCAAAGCAGCCCAGTGCTGCACCTGGTCTGAACGAGTGCTTTACAAACAGAAATGCCAGGCTAAGTTCATTAATGAACTGATCCCCTTCTCCAGATGGCGGCGTACCAGGGTGGGGAAACGACATGCCCAAGGTCACAAATCCATGGCAGAGTTAGGTCTAGCATCCAGTTTGCCTGACTTCCAGGCTTGTGGTTTAACTCCAAATGCCGTCCTTGTGCCTTTGACAAAGCAAGGTGTCCAGCAGCAATGGCAGCCTTTGCAGTGCTGTGTCTTTTTTTTTGTTTCTGTTTCATCAGGAAGCTGAGTTCATAGGCTTAGCAGTGGCTTCTCCCACTGAGCGGAACACACTCTCACATTCCTGTGAGGAATATTATTGGTTACTTTAATTAGCCTGTAGTATTGTGCTTCCCACCTGGGTGTTCTTTATAGCTTTTCATTACAGAGGAGCCTGGCAGTTGCTAATGTTTACATGTGCTGTGGCAGATTTTTATACCCCGCGTAGCAGCAAAAACTTTACAATAAACCATTGTCTCCACGGAGCCACACTTCATTTCTATTCAAATTGGTTTGGAAGAAGGGAGGGCCGGGGGGTGAGAGAATCATTGCTTAAGGGGGATTTCAGACCTGCTGAGAGCAGGGAGCAAATGCAGAGCTGCATTAGTGGCTGAGAACTCATCTGTAGCTTTGAACCCCCTGACTAGCCCTCCAGGGTGAAATCTTTCAAGTTTAAAATCCTCTTCCTCTCCACCTAAAAGGGAGGAAAGGCCCCAGTAGTTCAGAAGAGACCTAGCAGGAAAAGGTTGATTTTGGCAGAACAGAGGGCAGGTGCTAGCTTGCGTCTTGGCAGTACAGGCCCATCAAATTAATGTTTAAAATAAAACCAAGCGTTTATCTCCCCCTAATACTAACCCACCCTCCCCATCCTCTCTTGTGAAGCCTCCTGTTATAAAACACTCGCTCTGACCTGAAGCTACCATCCCTTGAGCCCTACTTACCCCTACACACATTTGTAAATTTCCCTCTCCCTGTAATGCTGAGAGCTCCCCAGGGGCCAGAGTTATAGCTGCATGTTTTATAGGTGGGAATCGTGGTAGTTTGTGATGCAGAAGCATTTCTCCAAGGCGTTGGTTTGCTTTTTTTTCTATAAAGTAGCCTCATAAGTCTCCTGCTGAGAGCGTTGCCACCAAATGGAAAGTCAGAGCTCTAGGGATAACATAAAAGCCCAAAGCCCCCCCCATGCCCTGGATTGCATTATCAGATACCTTCCCCTATCTGAGCAGATGACCAAAGTAATTGACTTTTATGTCTCTCCTTTAATGTGGAGGTCTCAAACTGCCTTACAGACAGTTGGCTGAGTAACCCTCCGCCACATGGATGTTGAGATCAGAGAGATGAAGTGACTGCTTTGAGGTCATACACTGAATCGGGGCAGTATTGCTAATCGAATCCAGGAGTCCTGAATCCCAGTTCCCTACTCTAAGCACTAGAAACACACCGTCCCAGAGCTGTGAATGGGACTCTTTAACCACAATGAGGTGTGTGTGTGTACACACATTACTCAGTGGTACCACGTGTGGGAATGGTTGTCCATGGTACAGAGAGTACTGTGATGTCCAGAACACCAGGTTGTGATGACGTCAAGTGAGTTAGGCCGGAAGAGGCCAGTTGCTATGAAGAGCGCTTCTATGTATTGGACATGTCTTAGAGATGATATGGTCAGCTGTGGTTAGAGTGGGGAAAACTGGGAGGCAGGACTTCTGGGGTCCATTCTCTGCACTGACACTCAGGTAAATCGCTTCACCTTTCTGTGTCTGTTTCCCTATCTGTAAAATGGAGTGAGAACCTGGCCATTTCCTATGGCTATTGTGATGCTTGTGTAGTGCCTGTGCAGTGTTTTGAGAGCTCCATAGACATGCCGGCTTAGTTATTAGTCGGCAGTGATGGCAGATTGCACGTTTTAGTGGAGAAAGTTGTCTTTGTGGCAAGGAAGAGTTAAATAAAAATTAACATGGCTACCAGTCACTGCTCTGGCTTAATTCTCTTTAATGAGGATTTGTTTTACAGGTGGCAGATGAGAATTATTGCACTCATCGTTTGAGATTAGGTGGACAGAGCTGGCAGGCTGATTATTTCATGACGTTTGTGTGATATTGAGGGAGAGCAGGGGTCAGGAGCCCAGCAGAAAGTTTGTGTGTGTACAAAATATCTAAATGAGAGAGAGAGAAAACAATTGGCTTAATTGTTTGGCTCCCAGCAAGCTTATAATAACATGCTGAGGAGGAATCCTTTTCCCGGATAATTTTTCTTCCTGCAGTCTTTCCAAGCACCTCCGCCAATGCCGGATGTGAAAATATTAAGCACCAAAGAAGCAAAGGAGGGGAAAAATGCTGATGTTGGCAGATCAGGAAGGAGAAAACTCCCTAAAAAGAAGCTGCTTCTAGCTACCCACTAGGGATTTATATTTAATATATAATAAGACCAGCTTGGTGCTCTGTGACGTTGCTGGTAATTGCAAATGGCTTATGCTGAACAAGGATGGTGAAAGGTCATGAGCTTCACGTCAGTATTCAATCTGAGACTTCCTAAACCCTCCATCACTTTAGGTATCATGTGAAGAGTGAAGCTTCCTCCTGACCTCTCATATGGAGACAGCTATAAATCCACAAAGCTTAGTCGTCGGGAGCTCTGCAGTTGTTACAGGAGATATGAGGACTGGTTCCTGGCTCGTTTTAGCAGCAGGCTCCATTCCCGGTTATGTGTCTTGTTTTTTAAACTTTCTGTGGACTCTCCAGTTGTCTCCTAGACCTTGCTTGCGTCTGCTCACATTTTAGGTCTCCCTGGCCATCCCTTTACACAATCACAGCCCTGTTGGCCCAGGAGCCTTCTCCTCTGCAGCATCTGGAGTAGTCTTAGAGGACTCTCTCCGATGACACCTGAAAACATCCCTTCTATCTTCTTCACACCTCTTAATTTCTTCTTAACACACCTCCTTTCGCTATTGTTTTTGCCCTCTGTAGTGCCTTGTGGTACAGTTTGTATAAAAGGTGCTACAGGAGAGTATATTTACTCTGTGTGTGCACACATGCTTATGTATGTATGTACGTACGTATAGCCCTGCACCATCGTGGTGCTTGGATCCATATAATAACTTGTGTATATCTTGCACCTTTGAGCACCTCCCCAGTGTTCTGCCTACTCTCTCTTACCCACCAGATCTGCTTGGAATATTCCAGACGTCTAAGCAGCTTCTTACAACTGGGAGTTCTTAAAAATCAGCCTGCCACAGAAACGTTTTTCTCCTAAGAGTAATGCTGAACTGAGGTTCAGAATAGTCACTGTTCAGTCCTAGACCACTACAAGGTATCTGGTACTTTGTGACAAGGTGGGGCGACAAAATGGAGCTCTACCTTTAGAAAGGAAAGATTTTCAGGGGGATGCACAGTATTTTTTTTCTTAGACCTGAAACTCCCATGATATTGGCTGTTTGAATCTTATTATTTTTAGGTATTTAAAAAAAGTTGCTCTGGGTAATTTGTAGAGGATTTTCTGTTTCCCTCTGAGTTATGTATAGTTGGACTAACAGTAACTAAGGCATTGAGATTTACAGGTGGGGGGAATTAAAAAAAGTTCACTTTAAAAAACAAAATTCTAAAACATTTGAAAAATCTTTTGCTGTAGCACACAGTAGGTGGAGAAAGTGTTTTGGTTGGGGTGGCATAGAAATCTTGTGAGCCCTCAGTTGGGTTGACCTGCACAACTTGTCTTCATTGTTTCAGTGTGATTTGGAAGAGTCCCAAATTCATGCTGCTAAAACCCTTTATATTACATCATTCCATATATTAAAAAAGGAACCTCTGCTATCTACAGAGTATAGGCATTAGGGAGTAGCTCGTTACATAGCCTGAGAGCCCAATAATGGCCCTCAGCATCTTCAGAAGCCACTAGAGCCCTGCCAGAGCAGCAGTGCGTATATATAGTTAGCTCTTGTATGTTGTATACATTTAGTAAACGTCGTCATTTGGACCCAGTTGTGACCTAGTGATTCCTTTGACTTAAGATGTATCACTCTATAAGGCAAAATATGAATGTGGAGATACCGCTTCCTAAATTGGGGCTTGTGGCTACACTTAATAGTTTTAGATTGTCTCTGAATTTTTTTTGGAGCATATATATGCTATGCACTAATATTTGGAAGCCTTAATTTCCATGTTTGTTTCAGAAAAAGCTTGGATAGAATAACCGCATGACTCAGTGTTGAACTGTGTGTGTCACACACACACATGTACACATCACAGTATCTAGCAGTCTGGTATGTTTGCCCCCCTTGCTGCTGCTCCTTCCCCCATCCCCTTAAAAACCAACGTCACCGGTTTCTAACTTGAGTAGCTGTGAATACAGGCCTGTTGGTTTAGGATAATGGGAAGTGACAAGGTGAAGAATAGTGCTGGCAGTCATGGAGATTTTAACACAAGGGTGCAGTAAGCTAGGCTGCCTCCTCCCCCGCCCACTGGATTGCTGGGAGAAGGAGTTTCTCTACCTACTGGCCCGCACATGGCTGCGTTGATGGCATGGGCTCCATGGCTAAAGGAGGGCTGTGAGTGTGAAACATGGATTTGTTTTCCCTCCTGTAATAAGAATGCTTTCTAGTCTTTTACTTAACACTCATGTCTCCCCTCTTGCATGCCCCCCCAGCTCCTTGGTCTCAATACGTATGATCATTGTATTTCCTAATCGCAGCCCCTGGCTGTGTGATCATTAGCTTTCTATGACAAAGACCTGATTTGAAACTGGACTCAGGAATGGCGTGGAGGGGGAAATTTATATTTTCACATATTGGTTTGCTGCTAAGTTCAGCGCCAGGCCACCTCTTGACAAAGGCCAGTGAGAAGGCTGTCTCTTGCAGGCTAATACAGTGTGCTGAAAAAGAAATGCACGCTCTGATCTGGGCTGCTTAAGAATAGGGCAGAGCAGGGCAGGACTGCTCAGGACGTAGGCATGAGAAGGAATAACTCAGCAGAGCTAGCATACGCATGGATAATGTACTGGTTTGCCTGAGAGAGAAACCCAAACCCTAGTGGGGCTTAGTGAGTAAGTGCCTAGGGGGAAGGTGAATGTAAGGACTAAAAAGATATTTATAGCTGATTTTTCTCATAAAAATAGCAGCCGCACAAAAGGGAGTGTTTGAGGCTTTGGGGAGGGAGTGAAGCAGTATATTAAACTGGCAATGAGCACAGGGGAGAACTACAACTTGCTGGGGGAAATAGAGGTAGATCAGTGGTACCCCTGGTAAGTTTCACACCAGTCCTGAGCCCATGTACTCTGGCTGGCACATAGTGGAACCATAGAGGGAGATTTATGGTAAGTGGTGAGTCCTCATGTGTCTCCCATTGAAAGAAAATAGGGAAGTTTGTGAAATCCAGCAGCTTATCCCCTGGAGGATTTTCAAGAACTCCAAACTGGGGGGAATAGAATCCAGGGATAGGGATTGTAAGAAGGGACCTCACTGAAAGCTCCGGGGTGGGGGAGGCTCCATTGATTATATGAGCCACTGTCCAGTCAGTACAGGAACCAAAGGTAAGATAAGGCAAAATTTCTTTACCCAGAGTAGTTGATACATGGACTAAACTACCAAGAGTTCCCACCAGAGACCTTAAAAAAAAACAACAACACGTCAGTAGGTGTTTGGAGGAGATGTGCTTTGGGTGACAGCTGCTTTAACAAGAGGCCCAGACTGGCTTCCTGGTTCATTCACCCTAAGGTGCTGAGCACCTGCAACCTCCCGTCTTATCAGGCTCCAAAGTGTCACTTCCCATAGCATGGGCTACGTAAGGATAGTCTTATCAAAGCAGAGTTCTCAGTTCCATATTGTTTGAACTCCCCAACACGTGTTTAAAAATGGCTACCCAGCCCAAACTGAGCCTGACCACTGTTTTCCAGCATGGTTATTCCTAATGCCCTGGTTTTGAGGTGCTTGGTTTTGGGGTCAAGTCCACAGTCTTCGCCTCTAGTTCATAGCAAGGTTTATAGTATAACTTATTACTGTTAGATGTGGACACAAAAGCATCTTAAAGCTGTGGTACACTAATGTGGGTTTGATGCTGTTATGAGCCTGCAAGCATGCAGTTTAATTCCTCTGTAGAGAGCAGAATAAAAGGGGCCTTTATGAAATAATAGGAAATGTGAACATACTGCAACTGTCTGAAGGTGGGCAGGTCTGTCTGTCGGGTAGAATTCCTTTACTGGATTGTAAACTTTTTGTGACAGAGACTGTCCTGATATTGTTGCTCTGTAATGCACCTAGCAGGTTTTTTGGGGTGCTAAGTAAACACCATTGCAAGAATTCCTGACTAGTAATGGTTGTATCCAAGTTATCCCACTCTGGGTACCTAGCTACCTCCTTGTGCTGACTTAGATTATCTGTATGGTCTACTTAGCCAACACTGCAAACAGCAGTCTGCATCTGAACTTAAGCTACAGGAAGTGTGGATAAAGAGCCATTGCCGTCTCTGTTTTGTGAGAACAGTGTTCTTCCACTGAAGGAAAAATAACCCTTTCCCTCCTGTCGGTAGCATTCCTGTTGCAGGGTTTTTGAAGGACACCAAAGTGCCTAGTTCCCACTGAGTTTCACTCTTGGACACCTTTGAAAATCCTGTGCACAATTGCTGCTTGAGGTGTGGCTCAAGATCTGCTGTAATTTAGACAGGCTGCTTCTTCTACGGAGTTATAGGTAGGTTTGAAAATTGCTGATTCCCCACCCCCACTTCACTCCATCTAAAACCAGATTTTAAAACATGCCCATGGTTAATCAAAATGTAATGGGAGAAGTTTGACAAAGGACTGAATATCCCCTGAAGATTAAGTGTGTGTGTTTGAGCTCCAGCATGGAATTCATTATTCCCCAATGGTTAAAAGTGAGACCCTAATATTAAACATTAGGGTGAAGTTACGTTTCTGTTTCATTCTGGACTCACATAATTCATTTACGTTTTGAATAAATAACAATTTATCCTAAGATGTATTTTGATTTTTAATTTCCTGTGAGTGCAAAAATGTAAGTAGGGTGTTTTTTTTTTAAATTGGAAATCTGTGTATTTGTTGAAAATCTTTGTACACCTACTTAGAAAAGTAGCATTTCCTTGCATTCAGCATCCTTCTTTGCAGAAGCTGCAATGACACCAACCTGCCTTTCCATCTCTGTGTGTGAAAATTAAATAGTTTTCACCTCCTTTGAAGAGGCTATTCTATAGCCAGGGCATTTTAAAGAAGTAGGAATCAGTAAAAAGTTGCTCTCTGAAAGGGACATCATCAGTTTGAAATCTAATTAATATAAACAGTTTAAAGCAGCTCCAGGTATGACATCTTCCCCCGAGTCTCTTCGTCAGATCTTGTGGCTTTACAATCACGTTTTCCTGTTCTTTTAAATGTTTTTCTGTGTCCCTGTTGCTTTGATGAATGAGCCACATAAATGGGAAACAGTGAAGCTGATGAGATACAAGTGCAGTTAGCTGCACAAAGTAGTAGGGCCCCTAGGTGTTACCTGTAACAAATCGTTCAGGGTGGTGTGATTTTTTTTGGGGGGGAGGACTGTGCTCCTTCCAGCACAGAATCCCAATCTCATCCCCATGTGGTTATAACTCTCCTGGGAAAACTCTCTCTCCTGCGGCTTGGTAGAGATGAGGGTGCTTCCCTGGCATTCCCCTAAAAAGTCATTTGCCAGTGGAGGCTAAAACTCAGCCCCCTGTTGTGTAGGTCACTCTGTCTCTCTGGATTTTGTCCAGTTTGCTTTTCTCTTGTAACATGGTTGCCAGAGGAGGAGGCAGCCATTATTCAGACCGTCACCAGCACCTACACTGGAAGGGTGGTTGGAAGTGGTCTTTGGATGACAGGGCAAACCCCTCCAGATTCTCAGTCCCCTTCCTTTGCAGCCCTGGTGTCCTCTTTGGTTGGCCCCTTCATGTTCCTTTTGCAGTAATCTTGGTCATCTCTTCTCTGAGCTGCTGCCATCTCCTCGTCTGGCCTTCCCTCTCCATCAGATCCAAAACTCTGCGGCTAATGTAATTTTCCACCTGCTCTGACCACATGTCTCCAGCACTGTCACTGGCTTCCTTTCCTTCCACATCAACTTCATGCTCTCCTTCCTTGACTCAGATTTTAAGCTGCTCATCTTTCATAGATCTATCAACTACCCAAGGTGCTGAATTAACAATGGCAAGGCTCTGCGTAGCTCTGTTTTCAGGCCATCCTGTGGCCTGCACTTCCCAGTCTCCATGCTGCCTTATAAGCTCTGACCAGTTTTCCCTCTGTCAAGTATTTTCCCTATCTTCGATCCTTCCTCCAAATCCAGTTTTTCCAAGCAGGCTTCCTCTTGTTTCTGACCTACCAACCATATCTCTGTGTACGTTCTGATTTTTCCGAAGTGCCTATCACTGTTGTATCTAAGCAAAGTCTTCAAGGCATTCTCCACCATGTAGTGAACTCTTCACCTCTCCAAGGTTCTAGGAGTCCTCCCTCCTCTTCTTACCAGGGTTTTGCTGTCTCTGTGGCAAAGGCTTTAGTGAATGTACAGGCCTCTAGTTTACTCTTATCTCTTCTGGGAGCTCATTCCACCCCTTCTTATATAGTCACGTTAGGCCGTGTAGGATTGTGACCTTTCAAGGCAGGGATGGTGTCAAGTTCAACCCATACTTGTTAGGTGCTATTTAAACATAATTCCAAGATCTAGGGGGCCAGAACCCTAAAGGGACCTCACTTTCCAGAAGCGCTGAGGAACTGCTGTCTGGAAGTCAGCCCCTGGGAGGTGGCTCAAGCTGGGGGTATCCAGACTCTGAGGCCCAAGTATCTGTCTAGGCTAGGACTTTCCAGTGGTGCTAGGATTTTTACCCCTTGTGTCTGTTTAGTATGTTAGCCTTTTTCCGAGTTGCTGGCGGCTTGTGCGCCATACCACTCTTGTTGTTTTTCCTTTTCTCCTGGTTCTCAAACTCTTCTGTAAAATGGACCTTGGAGAGAGAGAGAGGGTCTCATGGACTTCTCCTTTTCTGTTCATGTTACATCCCTGTGGCAACTCCAGCACTGAGCAGCTTATATAGAACGATAACAACAGGAAAGGCCTGAGGGTATTTGTAGCTGTTGGATACAATTTAGAAGCTGGAAATGAGGAGGAGGCAGAGCCAAGACCATGTGACCAGTGAGTGCTATTGGGAGGGGGGAGGAACCACTGTCCTACTTGAGTTTGTGAGCATTTTTCTTCCTCCCTCTTTAATGGAAGGTCTTTTAGTCCCTCTTGATAATATTACAGTCTCTTTCTCACGCTTCTTCAGATTTTAGACACCGGACTATAAAATCCCTCTGTCTTGTTTCTCTTGTCACACTGGTGACACCATCTGTTTTTGTCTCCCCGTTTTGGTTACCAGCTTGTGAGTGGTTCTCTTTTGGGGGAGGGTTGCATCTCTCTCCCCACCCCCAAACAGTACACTCTAAATAATTTCAGATGGTGTGTTTCTGCTAGGCATAGGCCAAACCGAAACCCTGCATTGAAACAGTCCATAACCTTTGCTGTGTTCTCAGTCCTAATCTGAACTATGCAGATGCCTTCTCTCAAATGGACTGAACCAACTCCTCTCCTCCAGATTTCAGGGTGTTTTGCATATTTCAGTTTGGCCATCACTTAATGAACACAATACCCAAAGTATGCTCCCAATTTCAGATTTGTGGCAGGCTGCTTTCCCAAACAGCTGCCAGTCTAGGGGAGAGGAAGAAATGGTGAAATCTAAAAACACAGTAATTGAGTGGTTCCGGCGGGGACATTCCATTATTTTGTTGTCCTTCTGCTTTGCCTTTCCCCTTTGTAACGGCTTTAATGTTCATAGTAATGTAGTGTTTACAGTTACTCCTTTCTTCATGTTTGTCTCTTCCCCTCCTTTTACCTCTTTGCACACGCTGACACACACACGATGTCATTTTAAAAATAAATGACGAGGAGCTGCGAGGGGTCAGCAGGACTCCTGATCTTTTCATTATCCACGGTGCCATTTGAAAAGGATTTGCGTCCCTAACAAACCTTTAGGGAGAGGGGAAGGGGTTGCTTAAAGGGAAGACAATGCTGGGGGGGACTCTGTGACCTCACTCTGTCCAGTCATCTGGTTCTTCGTTTGTCCCTGCTGTGAAACAGAACTTATCTTTTGTCTGTAACACAAATACATCTTTTCCCCACTCCCCCTTTCCCCTCTATTATGGTTCAATCAATGATGTCATTATGTGTGCCATTCAGGGGCTAGTGAACCACTTGGCTGCAGGAATTTGGAGGAGCGAGGGAGAATGGCAAACTGTGCTCTTGCTCTTAGCCTTCAAGGATCTATTCTAATTTGAAGGAGAGAAACGAAGTCAGGTTTTTCTTTAACCCCTGTTCACCAGGGAAGACAAAAGTTAAACCAAAAAACCCAGCCCACATAAAATGAAGAGTGAATGAGAGAGGTAGTAGCATGAACTGCTAGGGCTTTCTTAAATAAAGGTTCTTAAGCCTATAAAAGTTCTGTTTGCGCTACCACCCTCTGAATTTTTAATAAAGATATTTAAGAAGTTTTCTCCATTGCTCTTAACCAAACTGTCAAACATCTCTGCTAGTGCTACTTGCTGTAATTTTACTCGCTTCCCTCATTCGTTGGATTAATTCTCTTCGCCAACATGTTTCTGAAAGGACTGACTACAGAGGGAGTCCTGTGAGTTTGGAAACCTACCATGCAGTCAAATTAATACACTGTCAGTGAGTTGCTATGGCATTCGATTTGGAATTGGAGTACCCCTTTGGTTTACCTTTTAACACAGTCTTGCAGAACGTTGTGGAGCCTCGCGAAATGTAACTGATCCAAACCACATTCAATCAATGGAAGACTCCCATGGGGCTTTGGATCAGGCTGTTAAGAGTATTATCATTCCAACTAATTCATCTTATGGAAAATGCTTCGTCTCACTTCATTGGAAGCCTGCTTTGATTTAGTTATTTACTAAAAGGGAAAGGCTTTCCTAACTCATCCCAATTCAAGGAGATATCATAAGAGTGCATTAAAAAAGTTCTGTGATTACTGGAGCTTGCTCAGAGCTGCAAAATGGATTGATCCAGATCAGAATGCCATCAGATGGATCTGGATTTAGGTTCAGGCCCATCTCTGAGTAATGCCTTTGTTTATGTATGTCAGCTTTCCTACAAGAGTCCAACAGGAAATGGCTGTGTAAAACCCTACTGCCCTAGGCATAAGATGGTTTTAAATGTAGGATTAGTTTAGCTTTAAGGAGATTCTGATTCACCTGTCTTTTGCCAAAACATAGTAGATTTATATTGCTAAGTATTTTAACTCTATTTAAAACAAAAAGCAGTAAGTCTTTTGGACTAAATGTATGAGTGGGTGGGCTCAGACTCCTAAGCTTGATGGTGTTGTTGGAAAAGTGATTTGTATCAAGGTCTGGGATTTAACCTGGCTTCAGTTACTAATAATTTGGAAATTCCTAACACATCTATTCCTTGCTCTGGCTATTCCCACTAATAATAGGTATGATGTCTTCTGGAAAAAGGAACACTTAAGATCCAAACAGAAAAGAAGGAATGGTGTTTAGCGGTTAAACTGTCTTCAATGTGTTTGTCCAGCAATTTTTTCTCTGCATGTTATCTGAAATCCTTGAGAAATGTATGTGGAGATTTAAAAACTAGCAACATTTTGATCTTGACAAAATATTTGCAAAAAGTCTGCTCCTTCATTGACCTGCCCGTCTCCCTGATTTTGGGGCTGCTTTTGTTGGCATCACAGAAACCTTAAGCCGTGAAGCAAATAGAAAAGGACAAATGTGTGTTACTTTTCTACTGAATGTACTTCTACTGCCGCCTTATTCCAAACCAGAGAGACGCTCCTTAGTATTTTATAAGGCATTTGAAGTAGCTAACATCCAGAGTAGCTGGACTAATTCGATGGATGAGATCCGGTCTGCTTGATGATAGACAAGATTTGCAGTACTTGCATGCCTTTTAAATATGGCAACGGATAAACTTTGCATAATAAAATTCTTGCTTTCCAAGTTCAGAGTGACGGTTTTGTGGCTATGGCTCTGGACCGAGACTCTGGAGATCTGGGTTCAGTTCCCAGTTCTCCCACACACTTTCTGTGCTACCTGTCGATTAATCTTCCTGAGCTGCAAAGTGTAATCCACCTAATGTACATCTACGGCCATCATTACCGGAGCATCTGAGCACCGTATCATCTTTGTTGTATTTACCCTTACAGCACCCCTGTGAGGTAGGGAAGTGCTGATAGCACCACTGTACAGATGAAATTGAGGCCCAGAGAAATGGTGGCAGAGGAGGGAGTTGAGCGCCTGGGTCTCCGGCATGTCCCAGGCTGGTGCCCTGGACACTGGAACTCCTTTCTCCCACCCTCTGTCTTGTCTCTGAAGATTATTAGGTCTTTGATGCAAGGCCAGTCTCTTGCTCCATGTTTGGGCAGTGCCCTGCGCGATGGCTGGGAACTAAGCAGCACTGTCATACAGATAACTACATCTTTCGAATCTCCATTCACCTTTAATAATTAAACACCAGTAATGCCTCTGCTAACGGACTACAGGGGAATTCAGCCAAGCAAAGTTGGTCATGGAAGGGAGTTAATCAACCCGGTCTTTGTGTCTGCCACTCCGCAAAAAGAGAAACTGAGTATAAAATGATGAACGAAGGACTCTGAGAGCTATTGCTAACTCTCTCACTTGTGTGTGTTGGGAATCTTGCATTTAATCTTGTTTATAGAGTAGTTCAAAGCCTGTCCTAATGAATCTATGTCATGAAGTGACACTCTGAAGTACTGTGTGTATTGCCATTTGTTCTTTCTCCCATAGCCTTTTTACTTTCTGACCATATATAGACTCTTTAAGTCTAATGGCCACTGATTACTCCCAGTCTCTGCTCCCCATGTACTGAGTTGGATCCAGTTGCTTTGATATTGATACATTTTCATTTATTGTCTATTCTGTAGAATGGAAGTATTAAGTCACTGTGATATCTAGGAGTGCTTAGCCCTGCATGAGCTCCCAGTGCTGCTGTGGGAGACTGAGGGGGATTCTCTTTGGCCTCTGTCCAAATATGTAGCTCAGTACTGATTGCAGAATCACTTACAGTTGGGGGTCACAGTTGGAAGGAGCCCAGCTGCGTTTCCAGGTCCCAGGGGAAGTGTGAGAGGCCTGCAGATAGAAGAACCTTCATTTGACTTGTCAACTGAGCCAGTTTAAACTGAAATCCTGGAGTGGGGATAAATCGGGGACCCCACACGGCCCCTTTTACACACTCATTTTCAGCACACTAGGACTGTGCTGTCCATTTAAATGAGCAAGTATGCACTCTGATGTTTTCCCTTGCACCCCAAATTCACTGGAGTTCCAGGGCCCTAGAATGTGGTTTGAGTCCACATTTATCACCACTTTAAGTAAAATTGCTAGTTGGTAGAATGGCTAGTTATATTGGCCTCAGCTGATAAAATACAGTTGAAATATGATCCACTTCCCCGAACGAAAAGTTCTCCCTCCCATAAATGGAGGTGTGTGGATATGAACTGTCTCAATGCACAGGAAGGGTTAACATTGCTGTGGTGTGTTGCCGTTTTTGCGCTTGTTGGTTTTGAATAGGATGGATTTTTTTTTAATCTGGGGCTAATGTGCAATTCAAATAGTGTTTAGTAATCGCCCGATTGCTCCTTTTTAATAACAGCTGGACGCTTCAAGGGAAAACTTTCCCTGCACCAAGTAGCTTTAACTTGAGGTGGCCTCTTGTTTACCATAAATACCATAACTCCTAAATATGTTTTTGTCAAGCAAAGCCTCTGGTGTCTACAGATTGGTGGAGATTCTGTACGCTGTGGGCTTGTCAAAATCTGTGCTGGTAAATTAAAAAACAACTCTGCTGAAATGCTTTGATGATGTTTAGGACGCTGTTCTTAAGGGACTGTGAAGATGCTTCCTAACCCCTTTGCCTTGCCCTGCACCTGAGATATGTCTCTTTCACTCTGCCATGTGGTATTCCTTACGCGGGTCTTTCTTCCTCTGACGTCTAGGTCAAAGAATGCTTTTCAACTTCAGTATTCCACTTCTGGGAGAGTTGCAGGTGTACTCTTAACACATGGCTGTGACTTTTTTGTCTTCCTCCCCTGCTGATTCCATTTGGAGAGAGCATAAACTTTTAACTGTTAAGGCCTCAGTATCTTGACACAGAGAAGCCTCAGAACTGCCAGCTGTTGTAACGTTTGCCCTCTACCAAAACCAGCGTCCAAAAAATACATTAGCTAGATTCCTTCATCCTTCCCTTGCCCGATCTGTGTTTCCTGGATTTTTACTGGAAGGGAGGTGGGGAAAGGGAGAGGAGCTAACGGTAATGCCACAGTCACTTTTCCCCCCCCCACTAATGTATTATAGCAGAAATTTGCTTACTGTGAACTACAGAGTTGCTGTCTCAGCATAGAGGCCTGCTACTGATCTTGCCTGTACTGCATTTACATTTCACTGATTTGAATGGAGAGGCCCTCAGTTCACACCACTGTCAGATCAGAATCCGGCTCAATAAGTTTTACAAGTTGGCCTCTTTGTTGTATTAGCACTCAGAAATATGTACTAGGAGTTGCTGCCCTTAAAAGTGACTGGCTTTAATACATTTTGATTTGTCCCTAGTGTTTATAAATGTTTTAATAGACCACATTAGCTGGCAAATGAAGCATCACTCCAGACCTACATGATATAGAGGCTGATTCTGTGAAAGTCCTAGTCCTTAAAGACAGCAAAATGTGTGAGAACCTTCCAAGAGGGGAGATTGGTCAGTAAACTTCCCACACCTAGAGAGGCCAGCTAAAGTTGCATCAGTGAAACACAAATGGTCAGTTCTTAGGGCTGGAACTTCTGTGTTCTGTCACTGAGGTGCTGGGGGAATCTTGGGTGAGCCATTAGCAAAATGAGGATGATGCCCACTTCCCATGGGGATGCAACTGAATAATGCTTGTGAAGTGCTGTGAGATCCTTCAGTGTACATGTCTTATGCTACTGTCTATAAATAATAAATAATCCCCCCCGAGCCTGGGAGGAAAGGTGATACAAAAGAGCAGAGTCTTTTTATAAGTGGGACGTGATACAAGCCTTTCATTAATAACCCTTTTGTAGGTATCTAATATAAATGGAGTTGAAAAGGTGAACGTATTCCACACTAGGCTGAGGGAATGTTCTCAGGGCTTAGCGTTATTTTTGAACAAGACTTTGAGCTGCTGGAAAGAGAGAGCCTCAGTCTCGCCATACATCTCCCTGTAAGCAGCTCCAAATGTTGAATGAAGACATGAAGTGAGGTGAACCTTACAAAATTTTATTTACCTTCATTTCATGAGGTTGGAGATTAAAGAGTCCTGTTGACTTGGGTTGAAAGGGACAGATTGAAAACAACCAGGCGTTTGAAGGTCTTTTGGGGGCAGCAGAATGAGGGTGAGGAAGTGGAGTCTATAAAACCACCAGCTCCTTGGTTATTCCTGTAAAATAGTTTACAGTGTGTGTATAGTATGAAACTGAGGTCTTGCACAGTGATACCTCTGTGAAAAGCAATCTGGGGATGCAAATTGAAAGGTAAGCCACATGAGGATTGCTTATATAAAACCCCTGGGATTTCCAATTGTTTCACAGCCCCTGCTAAATATTTGCTGATGTACATTACTTTATCAACTCCAAATGGACTCAGAAGCTCTTGAATGGAGTCAGCAAGGCAAAAGAGCCAGGAGGTATAAATACGTTGAGATGAATTTAAAAAAGGTGGTGGGTGACAGCTGTGCGTCCCAGGATTGGAGTGTTTCTGAGAATAAAACCATCCGTTGCTGTCATTCACCCTCTGGGTATGAAATTGGAAGCCCAGTTACCCTTGAGTGTTTCATAACCTTTACCTTTTGGAGGTCAAGGCCATGTCATCATTAATCTACCATCGCCTGAAAGCCTCAGGGCTCTGCTTTTCATCCTGCCATCCGTCATGCTGCAGCAAGATACAGGAGAGTAGATGACCAGAAGGGTCCATTTTTACACATACATGCGCATGCACACCCGTCCATTCTCTCAGAATGAAAGCTCCAAGGATGAGATTATGGAGGTTTGTGTCTGTATCTCTACGTTCGTGATTAGAATTCCTCTCCAGTGTTGGTCTGGAAATTCAGACTCCTTTTCTCTAGGGGACTCGTAATCTGTGGAGACGGCATCGTGTCCATACAATACTGTGAGGCTTGGCTTTCAGGAGTGTGAGGTATTGTACCATGGTTTCTTGTCTGTAAGGTCTAGGATTAGTGGTGAATCTAGCACGACCCCAGGATTACACACTACTTTGATCATCTGTGATCTGATGCCGGCTGTCAGAGGTGAGGTTAGAGTATTGGCAGGTTCTTCAGAGCATAGCCCCTTCCCTACAACTTCTGTTTCCTGTATTGAGCCTGAGCCCAATGCTCATCACCTGTCTGCTGCTACTAAAGAGAGAGGTTGGTCCTCCATTCATTTCCATCTATCTTCGTTATCTGTAACGAGCCCTGCGCTGTAGCCTTGAGGTGTCATTCCATAGCACCTTCACCCAGGCCACTGCTAAGAAATCGAAACAGCTGAGGATTAGGAGCTGCTGCTGTGTCACTTGCTTGGGCTTCCCGGCTTTCTGAGGCTAACCAGAGGGAGCAATGTGTGTTAATACGTGTTCTCATCTCTTACTGTCCCTTCAGAAGCCCCCCTTCTTTGTTTGCAGTGATTGACTCAGTGCAGATGAGTGTTCGTTGGAGCCGTGTTTCTGGTAGCAGGGACCAGATCTCATGGACCGGCTGTTGAGAAACACTGTGTTAGAGCACAAAAGCTTGGGACTAGTGTAGGCCTAAAACTCAAGTCAGTCTAGTTGCATTGCTCAGGGGTGTGGAAAGTTCCACCCAGAGAGACGTCGTTCAGCTGACCTAAGCCCGACAAAACTAGCTTGATGGAAGAATTCTTCCATTGACCTAGCTACCACCTCTTGAGGGGGTGGATTTACCACAGTGACAGAAACCCCCCACCATTGCTGTAGTGGTGTAGTTGCAGCACTTGTAGTGTAGCCATAGTCGTAGTAATTACTAGGGACATTGCAGCTAATCTGGGCCCCCCCGGCCCCTAACATAGAGGACACCAAGAGGTTTCACTTGTACTGGGATCAGCTGGGAGCTGCCTCACTTCAGATGGGAGAAAGATCAGGGCTTCTCCTGTTGGAGCAGAGCTGAGTGCCACCATTGTTGCAGGGAGCTCTTGCATGTCATTTAAAAAGGTAACCAGCTGCGCCCTCCCCTCCCAAGTTAAAATCCAATTCTGCTTGCGGGGATGAGGTTAGTACCAGAGCTGCTCCGTGCACCATGGAAACCAAGACTTAATGCATTTTGGCATTCACCCTTCCACCACTGAAACTGGCAACCTGCCCACCCTGTGGGGCGAGGGGAATGATCTGATTTTTAAAAGGGTCCTTTTATCTTTTGGGAATAAACTAGGTACGAAATAAAGGCCAGATAAACGTGGGATTATTTAATTCTCACAGACATTTTTTAAATCTGGAGCTGTGCTGGCGGCACCTCCCTGTTGGACCTCTTCAGTGGATGTTCATGTTGAGTTTGCACACCTGCCCCCACTGTGTGTCAGTGTTGCTTCACGATAAGGCTGCTCCTGGCCTATTTGTCTGGCTGCAGTAAACAGAGTCTCTTAAAGCTGGTTTGGGGGTGTGACCACTCTAGAGTCTTCTGGTTCAACTGTCGAGTACCACTTTTCAGGTGAAGAGCTCAGTCCAGTTAATGTCGTCGTCCTTTCAGTTTGATCAAACCCTTTCACTGGACACTGCGCGCATGCTCCGTGAGTACGTTCCATAAGAGACATTTTGGTCCCTGTCCCAAGGTGCTTACGTCTATAGAAGTAATCCCACCTTCAGAATGAATGACCTGACTCTGCCTGGAGCTCAGCTGAGCTCCAGCCACTCCCATTGAAGTCATTTGGCATGGAGAGTGTTCAGCAATTTACAGGCCTAAGGGCTGATTTGAAGGATCATTGATGTTCAGTTGCTGGCTGTAGAAAACTGCCACTTATAAAGGAAAGAGCCAAAATCTTGAATGGGTTAGAAAAGAGCCTGAGGAAGATCCATATGGTGTGGTGACATTATTGACGATAGCACTGAGGTGAGCTGTGTTATTGTGGCCCTGAGGATGACTGGGTTAGCTACTTATTTCATTCAAATGACAGGATAGGGCTAGATTGAAACGAAAGTGCTGCAGCTAGGTACAGCGCAGTAGAAATATGTAGTTACACATGTCTAAAATTCTGGACGCTCCCCCATGCCCATTACACTTTAAAAGTTTTTAACTCTCAGGCTCGAATCCTTCACGGAAAGCCCCCCACCCTCAAAAAAATCTCTCCTAGTGTGAGTGCATAGGGAGCAAACGTAGTAACAGTAAGGTTAAAATTCGTCTGCTGCTGCTGGAAAGGTCAACTTTCCCTGCAGATGCACATGTGCCCATTTGTACGCTCAAGCATGGCCCCAGGGCTTGATAAATGCAGAGATAGCAGTGTTTTGATAGAGGTAATTTTCCTCAGATGGGTTTCAGCACCCCATGAATCAAAACCTGTCAGCGAGGAGCCAAAGATGGAGTGAAGTTTATTGTAACCGTGTTTGCATCTGACACTGTCATGCTAGGGGGTCAAGTGAGCAAGATCATTAGAACACTGTTGATTTAGTGAGACTGTTATACTCTTTCCTTGCAGGGCCACAATCAGGGGTGGAGGGGTTACCGAAAAAATAAATAAATAACCTGCAGCTCAGTGCAGTTCCCCAAGAGACTCTCCCATGTGTCCTTTTAAAGACACAGTGCTGTTGTTTCTCCAGAAGTATTTGGGCCATGCTCCCACCAGCAGGGTTCGAACAACACTTTGGCCACCCGTAGCAATCGAAGAGCATGGCTGTACATGGTTAAATGAGCAGATTGGAGTGGATTTTCTCTACCAGCATCAGTGCTTGCTTATAGATTACACTTCTCCAAACAGTGACTTTTGCAGCCCCCATGATCCCAAGTGATACATAATTCTGCCCGCCATTGGTGGTTCCAAAGGCTCTCAGCTTCACAACTGCCTTTCTAGGGATGGAGAAGGTGATATACCCACACTAAGGCTTGTCCACACTTACATTTTATAGTGCTCTAACTTGCTGGCTCGGGGGTAAATCACCCCCCTGAGCGCAGCAAGTTTGAGTGCTTTAAAGCGCTGGTGTGGACAGGCTCTGGGCTCCCAGCGCTTGGAGCTGTTCCTCTCGTGGAGGTGGATTACCAGCTCTCCCCCAGCGCTCATGCATGATCACACTCACACTTCAAAGCCGCTCCCGCGGCAGCACTTTGACGTTTCTAGTGTAGACGTAGCCTTAGAGAGGATGGCCTCTTGGAGTGAGACACAGGAAAAGGGGGTTCAGTTCCCTGCTCTACCACAGACTTCCTGTGTGTCTTGGGAAGGTCACTTAATTTGTCTACCCCTCTGTTCCCCAGCTGTGAAATGGGAAACAGCATTTCAGACCCAAAGTGCTAAAAAGCCATGCCCAGAGAGGCACTGTGATGCTCCTGCGCTGGGGATCGTGTAAGAAACTAGGTAGTGGTAATGTTGAGTACAGAGTCCCAGTCCCTAGCAGGCAGATGGATGCTAGAGCTGCTACACTGCACTGCTTCCTTGAAATGACTGTTGTTTATAGTCCAGGTCTCGAGAGGCTTTCTGGGAAGGGAAGTTAAAGACTAAAAACATGGCAGATCTGTGGGTGTTCAAGGGCTAAGGGGATCCTGGAACAAAAGAAAAAGTTAGCAGTTGTATTTAGCAATAATTACTCCGGAGAAGTGTCATAAGTGCACAGAAAGAAATGAATGCACTGTTTGGGCCATGACTGCCTATGGAGCCAAAACTCATGAGAAATTGCTGAGTTTTCAATTAAAACTTTTCAGTCCCCCCTGTTGCCACAACACATGGAGATGTCATAATTAATAATGCTGAGCCGGTTGCTATGGTGTCATTTATGTAAGGTATTGACATAACGAAGGCTGTCCAGCTGCTCGCTGAGGGGGTGTCAAGTGTCACTTTTGTCATGAAAATTGGCCACAGCACCGGTGATGTCATTAGGTCTGTTTTGCGAGTTTGCATTTAAATTGATCTTTTTTCTAAGTGTCCGATTTGTTTCCTCTGCTTGGCTGGCTAACGTCAGTTTAATAAACTGTAGCAATTGGGTTAGAAGTTACTTGTTACTAATATATGATTTCTATTAGCCGTAGGCAGAGGGCCTCCTGGGTTCTTGCTCTGATGGGGTGCCTTTTTAGTAAAGCAAATGATGACGAAGTTCACACCCATTTACTTAGGGTGCCTAATGGACGTGGGAAGTTGTGCATCCAGTGAGGAGTTCCAGGCACCCGCTGTATTGGTGATGGTTTCGATTTGTTTCATCTCTTATTTGTGTCATCACAAGGATGGGTCTGCAGGCTTCATCTGATTGCAAATGAATGCCTTTTAGTGCCTCTGTCAGACCATGCTCTCCCGAGTCACGAAATGTAACAAATGGTGTTGGAGGGGAAGACATGAAATATACTTAGTGACAGGGGACAGAGGAGAAATTATAGGAGTGTAGCAAGGTAATTGGACAGCCTGAGTTGACGAAACTGGCTAAATGAGGACTGAAATAGCCAAAGCTAGAAATAAATCCATGGAAAATGGATGCATTGAGGCTTTTAAAGGGTAATGATGGCCTTGGTTATTACTGATAGTCAAGGCATCTGTGTGGGTAGTGGCAGTGGAGATAAAAGCCTCTGGTTTTGTGGAGAATCTCAAGAAATGTAGGGACATGACGGTTCTGCAAAATGTCAGTAAAATTGTGTCCATTCAGACTGCAAATCACTGAAATGGAGTTTGTGAAGGTCAGCTGAGTGAGTGCTGAGATGGTCATGTCAAAATGGAAATGCTTTTGAGAGGAGTGGCGGCCGGTGCAGGGAACAGAAAAGGTGAGCAAGAGCCCTATGCTGAGTATAGGAGTAGTTGTGTGGTATATCAGACTATCTCCACTGCCTCTTGCTAGAGTGAAAACTATTAGTCAGTCAGATCTCTCATCCTGCCAGCGGTAGCCAAATGTATTGTGTCCATAGCAAGAGAAGGACTCCTCTGAGCATGTATGCCTGCCCCTCTGCTCTTGCTGAAGGAGCGGGGAGTGAAGTAAAATATCCTAATCTGAAGCATCCCCTGTGAAAAAAGTTTGGTGTGCAAAGTGAATGTCAGCAAAACAATGGAGTCAAGCTCCATGAGACATCCTTTCTGATGCTTGCAGAAATGAGACCCTCGCACTGGCTAGCAAGCCAGATTCTACCTGGGCGGTTTATTGAACCATGGCTAACAAATCCAAGGGCACTGCAGCAAAGAATTCAAAGGAAAGGTGCCTTCATATTTAATGATGTAGAAAAATACCACTTGATGGGGTTGTGAGATATATCTCTTGTGCAGATCCTTGAGGAGCAGCAGCTGTAGAATTTTACAGCAAATTATAGGCCTGGTCTTTTTCATCCGAGGCTGCCATCAACTTATTGGTAGTTCTGCTTACTAACTCCACAGGAAAGAGCCCTAAGCTTGTAAGTGGTAAGGGTGTAGAAACCCTTAACTGCGAATGAACCACAATCTGGTTAGGACATTCCCAGTTTTAAGGGATGTATGTTTTTTGTGAAGGCTTCAAACAGAAGGTGCCTTTCAAAAATCCCTAGTGACCCCATGTACATAGTTTACATTAACATCATTAACACAATAGAACCACAGAGCCGAGCCTTATGGTCTGTTGTAAGTGAGAGAGTTTAGGGTACTTTGTGAGATTGGATTATTTGTCACATCAGTCTGTAGAAGTTAAAATGTGCAAAACCAATATCTGTGCTGTCTAATCTGCCTGCTCTACTGTGCAGATGTACACAGGATATATACTGAAATGTCCTCTTGAGGCTGAACCAAAGATCTTTGGGGCCCATGCTAAGACTTTGTGTCTAGATTGAACTTCGGAGGGATTTTTTGGATTGTTCTATTGCACTGGAATGCTGCCTTGCAGAAAAAACTCTGCTTTGGTTTATAAAGGATACGCTGACAGATAGCAGCATCCTCCGGGCCATTGGGCACCTCTCTAAATAGGGGATTAGAAAATGCAAGAAACTGAGTGGTGGAAATAATAATAATAATAATAAAATAAATCCATATGGCCATAAAAATCCTCCTTGGAAGCAGCAAAGAGAGCTCATTAGGTACCTTGTGTGAGACTTTCCAGTAACATCAGCGCTCCCTTATGAAGGGGGCAGAGGGTTCTCTTGATAACAGTTGAGACCATCATCATGATCCATGAAGTGGGGAGCTAGGGCTTCAAGCTCAGGGCCTGTCGCATTGGGGCAGGCATGGGAAGCTATTTATACAACACAGGCACCTGGGGAGCACAATGTTCCCTTGGTTTGTGTTGGATGAGTCACATAGTCCTGTGGCTGACATTAGCCTGCTGCTAGAGAGAGAGGGGTGATGTTGCAAACATGGCATTAATTCACTGCAGGATCAAGTGTAAGATTAAAAAAACTGGGCCTGTTCAGCTTGGAAAAGAGATGACTATAGAGGGGGAGATGATAGAGGTTCGTAAAATCATGAATGATTTGGAAAAAGTGAATAAAGAAGTGTTACTTAGTCCTTCACGTAACACACAAACCAGGGGTCACCCAGTGAAATTAATAGGCAGCATCTGTAAAACAAACAAATTGAACTACTACTTCACACAATGCACAGTCAGCCTGTGGAACTCGTTGCCAGGGGATGTTGTGAAGGCCAAAAGTATAATTAGGTTAAAAAAAGAATTAAGGAAGATCATGGAGGATAGATTCATCAATGGCTATTAGCCAAGATGGTCTGAGACACAGTCTTATGCCCCAGGTGTCCCTAAACCTCCAACTGCCAGAAGCTGGACTGGATGACAGGATAGATCACTCAGAATTGCCATGTTCTGTTGATTCCCTTTGTAGCATCTGGGACTGGCCACTGTCAGAAGGCAGGATACTAGATACTAGATGGACCACTGGGCTGACCCGATCCGTGCGTTCTGATCATGTTGTTTGACCACATTCCTTAATTTCCAAATGAGGAAAAACATGCAGCCGGTGGATTGGTGTTAGTTGGTGGTGATGCTCATCAAAGTGAATTGGGTTCTTCCCTTTTACTGCTAGTGTCACCAGAGCTGCTGAAGAGTGTTTATGCCGTTCTATATTTTGCATTCATTCTGCATGGAGTAGCCAGCTTCACTTTCTGCAAATTCGCTTTGTGTGGCAAACTTTACGGGGCAGTTTTCAGCATTATTTCCATTGGAGCATTTCATCGGGGAAACATTTTGATTTTCATGTGAGATCTTGTAAATCCTCAACGTTGGATTGGTACTATTGGTACTTGGATTGGTAATAGGGATACAGAGGCTTTCACCTCTAGGTTCCTAACTGAAATCCAGCCCTGGTCTGCTGCTCAATGGCCTATGTGAAATGAGTTTTGGGTTCCATTACGGAGGCCAAAGATTTAATGGGGTCATTAAGGGAGAATTTAGGAAGGGCCCCTCCCTGTCAGGATTGGGACACATTGACAGGAAACTTACAGTGCCACTGTCCAGGTACTTGTACTGCTTTGGTTAAACAGACTCGCGCTCTAAGGCTGCCAATCCAGCGCCTTTCATTTACTCCATTGGGAATATAAAGGCTTTCCCTTTTCCTTCCTACCTCACTGCACCATGCCTCACTAGCTATCGTGGTCGACTCTTCTTTGACTCGACCTGTTCAGGTGTGGACAGTTAAAGGTTAAACACATTTAAAATGGAGGGGATAGAGCAGTTGCAAAGTTAGGCAGGTGCAAAGTCACAGGTTACTTAGCTTTAGCCATTAATCCCACAAACTCCACGAATTTCACCACTGTGCTCCAGAGAAATAGGTTTCACTTTTCCTTGATTACCATGGAGGGAGAGCAGGTTTTGCATGGGGACCTACTTGTCATAAATGCTCCTCGGAGGTTCTTTTTAGCATCTGTTCAAGAAATCCCCTCTGGATGGGGCACCTAACCATGCCAGCATGATGATGCCTGCTAACGTGTATGTTCAGCTCTGTGCACTAATTCATGTGCACCCCAAATTCATCTTGCAACTACTCTTTTTTTTTTTTTTTTTTTTCCTAGCAGCTGGTGTTGTAGCTAAAAGCAGGAAGATTTGGGGGACAAGGAAAGGAACCTTATCAGCTGTTAAATTGATTATTTTGGGTCTGGCTGGCAAACTAAATCTTCTACCTTCTTTCCACACAGAGCGAAGATGATGAGAAGCTGAAGAAGAGGAAGGAGCGATTTGGCATTGTAACAAGTTCAGCTGGGGCTGGAGCCACAGAGGACACAGAGGTAAAATACTAAACCTGCAAGCAGAAGGACATGTGATAAGAAGTTTGGTGGGTGAGAGGGCAGCTGAGAACACTTTCCATGCTGACTTGTTAGGAGAGTTGAATATCCCAGAAGATGGCACTGTAACTCTTTGCACGCATGAGATCTTGCTACACAAGTAGATCTCATCCTACTGGTCCACATGCAAGTACTTATATTCAGTTCCTTCAGGTACCCCAGTGATGGTACTGCAAAGATAAATTCTCTTCTTTATGTTGATGGTGAGCACCTGCCTCTTTGGGTTGCATGCATTCCAACCCCCAGTGGAGCAGCCCAAGCTACAAGATCTGGCCAGTGCTGGCTGATGTGGCTGAGCTCTTAGTCTTGCAGACTAATACAGATGCCTGCAGAAAATTTGGAGCAACCGTTCTCCTCCAGTTTCCTCCACACTGCTCCCTTTATGCCTTGAGTGGCCTACTATACTACCTCCCATTCACATCCCTCCTTATGACTTCCTTTATCCAGGAAGCCCTTGAACTTTAAACTTCTTCACTTCTTTCATCATAAAAGCCATGTAAATTTCACAACACAAAAAGGAAGGAACAAGTAAGGATCAAGAAATTGATCCACACCCCTTGCTTTTCTCTCTTCCATCTTTTGATTTGACACCTCTGTCCTGCTGTTGTATCTTTGGTCTGATTTTTAATTTGTAAGCTCTGCCAGACAGTGCCTCACCATTTTATTTATGGGGGTTTATGCCTTGCTGTGCGGCACCTGGTACCAGAGACCAGGGTAGATGGCCCCTTGGCAGTTCCTACGTTCCTGTTTGTCGAGTACCATGAACGCTATTGGTGCTGCATAAATAATACTCTAGCATAAATCAGTGAGAGCTGAGCCCCCATCACTGTCCACAGAGGGGTGCTGGATGTGGATTTTAATTTTAACAATCAATTGGCAAAGGTTGCGGGAGGGTGAGCTGTTGGGGTCTTAGAAGCTACTTAACCAGATGGCTTCTGGATTCGACATACAAGAAGTGGTTTTTTGTTTGGCTCCAAAGAGTGATCTCAGCAATTCAGGTGGGGTTTGGGGGCTTTTTTTGTTTTGTTTTTGTAGCTTTTTGATAAACGCTTCCCTTGAATGAAATGGTGCACGGCATTCCCAGCCTTCTGCAAGCAGCACTGGAGAACGAGCCCCTGTTCAGTCTGAGCAGAGGGGGTGGCTGGGGGTGAAGGATTCCATGTTTTTCCGCTAGGTCACTTATAGGTTGTGCCTGGAACAAAAAGATCTTTTTACTAGTATTGTGTGTGCTCAAATGCACCTTTCCCCTGGAGATTCTTGGTTTGGGCTTCTGTTGCCCCCTGGCTATTTATCCTGCTAAAAATTAAGATTTATATGCCCCTCGTGTATCAAGTTAAAGGCATATCTGAGAGACGCAATAGAATATTTAATGCAGTTTCGTGTGTCCCTCTCACCTTTTCCATGAATAGAAGAGTGTTAACCCTTTGCCCTTTTAAATTTCCCACCTCCTCATTGCCTAGAAGGGTTTCCAGGCCTCTCAAGTAGGCATTGTTCCCTTTTGTAGCACGTTGCCAGCGAGATGAAGTGACTTCAGCAGCACTGTATCTTGGGCACTGTATGCTTTTGCAACTTGATTTCAAGCTCCGTTTGTTCAAATGCTGGACTAAAATCTTCTTGCGCCTTGCCAAGCATTGATACCAAATACCCTCTTGAGCTAACCTTGTGATCCCATATTCAGGCAGGGGCTGGGTCAGTCATGCACTAGGGTCATTTTCTACCATCAAGTGTGGTTTTTTTGTTTGTTTTTGTTTTAGTCTTCATCCAAATGTGTGTGGGGTTTGAATTGTGCATGTTTGTTTCTTTTTGGTTTTGATTTTTCTTTCAATCCCTTTTGCAGGCAAAGAAGAGGAAAAGAGCAGAACGCTTTGGGATTGTCTGATGTCTGTCCATTTTAGGCTTTACCTGTTGGGTGGGGAGCACGCTCACGTGTGGCGCGTTCTCTCTCTCTCTCCCCCCCCTTCCCTTCCCCCGCCACACACACAGTAGCACTAGTAAGGAGCGTAGGCTGTTCCCCACACAGGACCTAATAGAGAATCCCTGATAGCTGTCCAGTTGTGCTGCTTATTTTTTCAATTGTGAAGTTTAAAAAAAAAATATACAGAGCAAAGAGCAAAAATGTTCTTCTTGTATCTGTGGTGGGTGAAATCCCAGTGCCCAGTACTCCATTCCCCTGCCACTTGTGTAGTTGTTTACAGCTTTGCAAAGCAGGTGTGTAATGCCAGCACATCAAAACTGGAAGTGTTTTACACCCATTGTGCACTGGTGTCCATGCCCACACAAGGGGCAGGTATGAACCTAGGTAGTGGGGAAGGAGAACTGGCGTGGCCAAGCATCTCTCAGCGGTAGGATGAGGAAGGGATAATGCCATTCAGGGATGAAGGTGGCTCTCCCTGCTATGTCTTGGGGAGTTGCACCCTTGGGTTGAGAGGCAGGTTATGCCACTTAAAGCAGGAACTACCTGGAGCCCCCCTTTTATTTAAATGTTGCTGTTTTTTATTGTCTCCATTTCTCTGGGCTGCCCTGGGCAAAGAAACCCTCCTCTCCCTCCTTCAGCCCGAGGAAATCGCTCTTTAAGTTCAGCAGTGTCAGGGCATGCACACCATAGCCTGGCTACTAACATTCGTCAGCTCAAGTGCACCACGCATCCCTACTTCGGTTCTGCTGTGGATCATCGGCTTCTACATGGGTTGCCCCTCCCAGCTTGTGACATCATGTTTGCTGCCTAGCTGTCCAGGGCAGGGCCTTTCTAGTGTATTGCACGGGGCTGCCAAAGCCCATAGTAGTAATTCTTGTATCAGATAGGCTTTAAACTTCGTGAACCACCCCGTATGTGAAAGGGTCTTTCTCAGCTACCTCTGCTCCCAGGGCTGGACTAGTGGGGAATGGGTTGGAGCAGCAGCTGGCGATTGGCAGAAGCTCAAGGCCAAAGCCTTGGAATAAGGAGAGGGGAATACCAGAACATTTACAAATGAAACCCACTTCACCTGCCTCTAAAGGCTGTTCTGGGGCTTGTGGCATTGAGTATAAATGTTCAGATCTCCTTGAAGGTTATTCCCAGGTTGAATTTTGTGTTGTCCTCATCTAACATCCAGGCTAGCTCAGTCAGGCTTGTTAACAGCTCACACACTCTTAAACCAGCCTTCCTTGCCTCACCTCTTGCAAAGGGGAACAGCAGTAACCTTGTCCGGGGAATACGTGGTTTGAAAAGGTGTTGCAGTGAACCTGTTCTGCATCTGAACTGAAGCGAATTTCCCTCCTGCATGTTAACTTCTCCATTTTCCTCTGCAACATCATGCGTGGTACAGCAGCGAAACGCAGCACGGCTGCAACTTGTTATGCACCTTTTGTCTGGTTAGCCTATCAAACGGCACCTTCTCTTTTCAGGAAGCTGTAGGAATCCGTTCTCCATGTTAAGTTGTGTGGATGGAGCAAGAGTGTTAGCTAATACCAGAGAGCTGTTGTCCCATGCTTTGCTCTAGGCCTCTGAGGCCAGTAGCTGTTAGCAGTGATTCAGTAGAGAGGGAAGACGTATGGTGCCTTTCTTCGTCTCCTTAATAGGTTTTTACACACAGGTATTCCTTGTGCGTCTAACATCTTATGTTACTTTTTTTACCCTTAAACTTATATCAAGATCCCCAGAAAAATAGAACAGCTGGGCAGATTTCCCCTTGATTGATCTTTGCTTTTAAATGTTCATTTTGGTTGAAATGTGAGCTTTGCATCCTGGGATTGTTGCTTCTGACCATACGCTCTATTGGAAAGAGGTTTGCACTGGTCACACACAGTTCCTTCAGATGCTGGAGAACAGCAGCTGTATGTGTACAGTAGGCTGGGCAAAGGGGCCAGCCTGACTCTTGAAAAGCAATATATTTTTCTTTAAATGTAGAGGTCTTCAAATTGCTTGTGCTCTGCACCACCACCACTGCAGGCTGATGTCTCAGCTGTAGGCCCCAGGTGATTCTAAGCAATATCTGAGGTTGGTTTGCTTGCCCAGCAACTATAGGATCCAGGTTGCATTGTGTGTGTCTTGGGGTGTCAATGGTAGAATGAACCGAAGCCCCCTGTCTCCTTCCAGACTTAATGGAATAACCTTATTCTGTTTGGGGTCTTTTTTGTATGTCAGATTTTGTAATATGTATTTTCTATTCCGCTCATGACTTTGCTGGTTATTTGCTTGAAATGTTTTGAAGTGTGCCAGGACAAACACTGCATTTCACTCTTGGTTTCATAATAAAACTGCTTCTTCAAGGCAACACCTGTATCTGCCTATTTGGTGTGTGAAGTAACAGTGCTTTTCCTGTGGTGTCAGGGCTGGGCAGCGCTAGCACAGAGCCAGACATCACTGAGGTCCGATTCTCTCTGGCGCTCCATCTTGTGGTGTTATTTACACCCATGCACGTCAATCCCACGGCCAAAGGAAAATGCCATTTACATCCACTCTGCCCTGGTTTAAATGACTTCCCACGGCGTACTGTGCCCCTTACCTTGGAATGAACACACAGGTCCTGAGCACTTGTAGTCGTGAAAGATCCCATGATACTTTTTGTTAACCCCTGGCGTCCCGGACGAGCCCCAGTTCTTAGCCCATTCTGCATCCCTAAATTCTTCCCTATAGTTTGTTGGATACAGAATTCCTCTTCGCTTCCTGTTGACCTCATTAAACTTTCCAAGCCCTTTGGAGAAGGGACTCTGCTTTTAATTGTCCTGTAAAGCATCTTGCACATGCAGGGTGCTGCATATATAGTGCCCAGGCCTCCTTTGTTTGTTTATTTGGTGCTAAGAAGTCAGATGTTCTCAGTTCTAGGATTGCCCTTGGTCTGCTCGGCAAGTGCAAATATCCTTTTGTGGCCTTGGCTGCTTTATTTCTGATCACTTCCTGTGCTTCTCCGTATACTACCCAAGTGGAATAAATGATCGGCTGATTGACAGTACCGCAAGGAGGGGTGCTGGTGGTACTCAAATCCCTAATCTCCCCTGGGTGGTAGGTATGTGGGGTCCCCTTTGTACAGGCTGACGTACGGTAAAGGGACTCACTTAAGATTGTACAGCAGAGTTGGGTGTAGAACCCAGGAGTTCCAATTTCCATGCTTGTGCTCTGACCACTTGATTACACGCCCCTTCCTGAGGTAGGAACAGAACCCAAGAGTCCTGACTTCAGTCTCCCGTTCTAACTAGTCAATATTTTCTCTTCCCAGAGCTGGGAATAGAAGCCAGATAGTCTGTCTTGCCGTCCTGTTGTCTGACCACTGGAACCCAGCCCCTATTGCCTCTAGTAACCACACAAGCTCAGCTTGTTGTTTCCCTTGGCATATGGGATCACTACAGATATGGACAGTGTCTCCACTGCACGTTCTCTCTGCCATGCCAAATCATTCCTCACGTTCTAGGGGCACTAATGCATATTCTGCTTCCCTCCCCTCCCCCGGCATTCTCGCCCCTGCACCCAGCATCAAATTGATCGCTTCCCTGGGCTCTAGTAAAACTACCCGAGTGTCTCTTGCTCCCCCATTTCACCTCCCTCTCCTTGTTCGGGATGAATTTCCTTTGGCCATGGGAGCAATATAACGATGAACCCAGGTCTACTCCCTCCCTTCTCCTTTATCGACCACTCTCTCCCTTTGCCTGTATATAGGCACTTTCTGTATTCCCAGCCCTGGTCCAGGAGCTGCCTCCAGCAGCCAGTTCTACAGGGGGCATCACTGCCTGTAGAGATCTCTCCTCCCCTCTCTCTCCCCCCTGCTTCTTTTTCCCGCTTGGTGGGAGTTGATTTTGTAGAGGACACTGCTTCTTTTAAATGCTGGGCTTCCCCTCTGCGGTGTGGGGGGGAATCATTCTAATCACACTGTGTTTAAAACACCACCTAATTTATTTTTCCTCTCCAAGCTGGGAGCCGCTCGTGACTAATTTGGGCTGAATAGGTGGAGAAAAAAAGCAGCGGGCACACAATGAGCGGGGGAAAGTGTGGGAAAGCGAGCGAAAGAAAAGGAGGGCCAGGGCTTGCAGCGTGAGAGCTGGTAACGCCGCGCAGCGCCCAAATTCAGCATGAAGTCACTTTTCACAGCAGACGCTTGGGCTGGAAACGCAAGTGGGACTATAGGTCAGGCCGGCGGGAGGAGTGGGGGTGGGAAATGGTTGGGCTCGCACAATGTGAAGGGAAGAAGGAGGTGGGCACACTGTGTGCGCGTGCGTGCATGCCCCTTCACAAAGAAATAAACACATCTTCCCGCTCGCGCTGTCCCCTTCACCCCAATGGCCTCCTGCCCCGAGTCGTCTGTGGCTGGCTTGGAAACGTCTTGTGTTGAAATTCAGAAAAATAAGGAAACAAAAGCAGAGCCTGAGAAAATGTGAGAGGGACGGGTGGGGTTAATACAGAGCCATACACTTTAAGATTTCTTCTGTCCCTTCCTTCCCTCCCCACAGTTTTAAATATCTTAAAGGCCTGCACTGAAATCTCTTCTGGAGTCACCTTGAAACTGACTGTAGTTAAACCCCCTTGCTTGAAGTTGTGTTATGTTCAAATTGGTTAGATTACAAGTTATCCCCTGCCCCTGCCCCCAATTGCTTCAAGGGCTGGTTAGTTTCACAGCAAGGGCCCATCCTGCTCTGTACTGCTGTGTCTTGAGGTGCTGCCCCTTCTGTGCACCTTAACAGTAATAGTTCTGACCACGCTCTTCCCCTCCTCCCTGCATTTGGAGTTGAATGGACTGTTTAAAAAATAAATATCTATATCCATCTTGCAACAACTGGGACTTAGTGAGCTGCTGCTGCTGCAATTGGCTCAATACCTGGAGTCTCTGGCTAATCCAAGGGGTTCAGGACTAGTTAAACTCTGATTTGCGCAGCTTGTTTGGGTTGTGAATCAACTGTGCTTTTCCCTTAGAAATCGGAGTTCAGGAAGGCCTGTTGGTGATCCAAGGCCAGGGATGGATTTTCTATATAATCAATATAATTTCACTACCCCAAATATTTTTCAGGACAGAAGGAATGTTGCTGAGTAGTTAGAGCAGGAAGATTGGCATCTCTGCACCAAGGCTTTGAGCAGGGGCTTGGTGTCAGGACTCGGGTTCTATTCCTGTTGTCAGAAGCAGTAATGTCTAGTGTGTGGGGGCAGGGGCTGTGAGTCTGGAGTCCTGGCTTCTGTTCCAAGCTCAGTTTCTGGATTGGCTGAGTGGCTGCTGTCACGACAGTTCAGGGGGCTTCTGGGCCCCTGTCTGTGGGGAAACTTGGGCTGCATGATGGTTTTGTGAAACATATTGAAGCGGAAGTGGCTTGACCCGGAGGGAGTTGGTGTCGGAGCTGGCAGTAGAACCCAGGCATCCTGGCTCCCCTCCTTTGCAAGAACGACTCTGGACATTAACGCCATGGTTGCTCCCTCAGTCCTGCCCCTTTTTGAAGTGCATGGCTGTGTGTTACTCCCAGCTCGGTTTGCTAGGTGCACTCAAGCTGGAAGCTGGAGGGAGGGGCGTGTGCCATGGTTGGCCATGTGATGACCCTTCAGGACATGCTTCGGGAAGCACATGCTCTGGCAAAAGCCTGAAGAGAAGTGAGTGAGCTGGGCTGTCCTCTCTTCCCCAGATAGCTCCTGCAGTCAACTCTTCCTCCCCGGCACCTCGCCCCTTAGCTGTCAATCACACTTCTCATTGCTGTCATACTGTATCTGCTCTTGGCACTCCCGCACTGGAGGCTTGGTGCCCAGACCTCAGCCAGGCCAGAGCCCCAGTGTGGTGTGGTGGGTGCTGTATGGACGTGTCATAAATTCAGAGATGACAAGGCTAGGAGAGACCACTATGGTCCTCTAGTCTGACCTCCTTCATAGCACAGGCCAGAGAATCCCACAGTGCCTGCGCTCAGGTAGAAGGGTGGAGTGAGGGGACTCAGCAGAACCTGTTGCTTCTCTTCTGCTGAGCCAGGAGCTCCCAGAGATGAGGGTCAGAGGTTAGATGTTCCCTGTTGCTCCTGTGTAGCGTAATTGGCTTGTTGGGGGGTCTCGGAAGGGAAGATGTTTTCAATACCTGGGGGATTTCCCCCCCATCTCATCCCAGGAGCCTTGGAAGAAGAGACTCAGTGGGGAATAGAGTGAGGACCTTTATTCTCTCTCCACAGTTGTGTACGTGCCATTCTGCTCCCCCCACGCTCGTGGCAGCCTCAGGGTGACCTGCCCCTCTGCTTGGCCTTTCTCCAGCAAGGACAGCTTATCCCAGGTGTGAAGCAAGGTTCAGAAGCACATACGGCAGCAGGTGGAAGTGTCCATATGCATGGATCCTTGGCTGCTTTCTAGAGCTTTGGTCCCAGCGCCATGTACAAAGCTGCAACTTAGCTCTACAGAATGGTAGGCTGAGGTTGATAAAGCCACGGGTGATAGGGGACAGACAGTCAGGACACGTTCTGTTCTAACCTTTCGAAGACAGGGCTGTCCCTGAGGAGGAGATGGTGTAGGCTTGGAACTGCTCCCCAGCAGAGTCAGCTCAGCCCTTTGTCCTTCCACGGTGGACACACCGTGTTCGGCGGGGTCTACTGGCTGTGGACTGTGCCCATGAGACCTTGGACAAACAAGGGACACCCCACAGCTGAGTTTAGGCTGGGCCCATTGGATGACAATTGCCCCGAACCATCTGTTATGCTGTGGGCTGGCTGCTGTCCTGTACAGCACGGTGGGACCCATGTGTGCTTTATCAGGGCTTGTGCCCACCTCTCCAGCATGATCACCCTGCCGCTGCATTACAGTCCTCGCTCACAGGCAGCAGGATCACTGGATCCCAGCCAAGCTCCCTGCCTGCTGGTATAATTACTGTGAACGTTGCATGTGCACAGTCTTATTAGGCATCAGAGGGGGAAGGTTAGGAGAGCCAGATTATGGCATGGCTGGCATGGGGTTGCACCCCCTCCCTCTGACATGGCTGTGGGTGGTCACCAGGATGGAGGTAACTGGCTCTGTCCCTGTCCTAATTTGTCTGCCCTGCGTGCCTGCACCCTCTGTCTCTGAATTAGGTCAGCGGAGGGCTGGGGAAAGCAGGTGATGCGGGGCGCAGCTCCCAGCAGCCTCGGGGGAGACGGGCCCGGAACAAAAGCGAGCTCTCATTAAACTTTTGACATCGTCCTTCGAAGCAAACCAACCAGCCCAACCAGGAATGTTACAAGGGGGCTGACCGACCCTAACCCTCAGCCCAGCCCCATGCGCCCCTCTGGCGCAATCACTGTTGCTCTGGAGGAGAGGAACCAAGAGATCTAGATTCCATCTAGAGCTCCAGATGCTCTGCTAGCTGCTACCATCCATCTTTGCCTCCGGCTGTGTCGTAGGTGGCAGCTTGGAGATGGGGGTTCAGTAATATTATAGACCCTTTAATAGTAACACAGTGGTGGGAGTTACCTGCCGGTATGCAACAAAGCCTGCAGCTGGAGCCCTCGTGTTTGAGCAATCCAGGCTTAGCTAGCTCAGGTACTGATTTGATGCTGCTGTAATAGGGGACCAGGTAGGGCAGGGTCTGGCTGTTTTTCCAGGTGTCTGTACAGGTGGTCCCATGGGGTTATGGTCCATTACAGGGGCTCTCAGGTGCTACCAGAGCACAGCTAACGAGTATCTCAGAGATTATCTACCCCGCCTCACAGTGTCTGAATACCTCTCAGCTTTTAATGTATCGATTCTCAAGGCCTCTGTGATGCCGGACAGGGCTGTTATCCCATTGTACAAGTGGGGAAACTGAGGCACAGAAACTAAGTGATTTGTCCTAGGTCACCCCGGAAGTCTGTGGCAGAGTCAGGAACTGAACCAGGGCTCTCAAGACCCCTGTACAGGGGGCGGGGAGCAGCGCTGGGGTGTGGGAAGTCACTTTCCTGACTCTCTAGGCACAACCCTCTTTCCCATTTTCCTCTGAAAGCGACTGGTCTGAGAGTGGAATCAGTGGGGTAAGTCTCTTGGGGATCTGGGCACCCTCTGGCTTCCCCGAGACCTTGGCTGGGCTCAGCACCTCTGAAAAGTAGCTGCATGCACCTTTCAAAAACTCAACTGCAGCCATGCCTAGCGCTGCTGGGGAGGCTGGAGTGACAGCCCGCGGGGGCATTTCGTGTTTCTCCCCAGGTTGGTAGCTGTCAGACAAGGCTGGGAGCATCCAATCTCTGCTTCCTATTCAATCTTTGGTTTATCTTCAGAGGCCGGACAGGAGGGGCAGCTAGGGCCAACTGCAGTGCGCTAGGGGACGGTTTGTGATATGGATGCACCTGTCCAGAAAGAACTCAACTGAGCCCATCAATGTGTTTCACACCAGGCAGCTGCAGGCTCTTGGGTGGTCACAGCTCAAAGAAACACCCTAGAGAGAGAATCGAATCCTATCCAGGCAGAATGAGAATAGCGGCCAGGAAAGAGATGTCCAGAGGCAGCCAGAGCAAGGTACCCCGTAGCCCAGGGCTGATAGAGACGCACGTGCACTCCCTGCAGATCCAGCTCGGCCTTGGCCTTGTCTTGAAGAAGTGGCTGGTTACAGCAAGGTGGCTCCGTGGGGAGAGATTTTGGATTAAACAGACCCAGCATTGTCCCAGAGGGCGAATGGGCCAGAAACGCAGGAACTGGGGCAAGGGAGAGTAGGGGTGGAGAATGGAGAGTCACATCACGGGAGAGGGAAGGAGCCGTGGTAAGATGGCGCGTCCATCCTGCCGGGCGAAGGTACAGAGGACCCCCCTGCTAGGGGGCGAGGGCCAATTAGCTAATGGGAGCGGTACCCAGGCCAGCCCGTGCGAGGGGCTCATGGGTTGGCATCAGGAAGTCCCCGACTGGTCTCTCCCATGTTTGTTTGAGGTCCCTATAGGCTGGTCCATGCTTGAGCCAAGCTGCTCACTGCCCCACACGTTACCCTTTGAGTCCTTCCCTCTTGTCCCACCAGTGATGCTAGCAAATCCCTCTGCTGCTCCATTCCCTCCCTCCCTCCTTGGCACCCGTGCTCACTGGTCTATAGGCTAAGGACCAGCCCGCTTTGGGTTGGTTTAATGTCGGGGTGTGTGCCCCCTTGGTCCCCCACTCCCTCTGATCACAGATGTAATGAGCTGTGACATTCTCAGCATACCTGCCAGCTCCTAATGAGGGCTCCATAAAAGCTGCCGTGGATCTAGTTTCCTCCGGCACTTCGGGCCAGTTGTAAATCTCAGCTTTACAATTTCGAGCTGCACGAGGAGGAAGCAGTCGTGTGAAGCCGGGGGCTGTGGGGGTGAGTATCACCGTGTGTATGCGGGAGGATGTCATCCACCAGGGCATTTGGAGTCCTAGCAGAGGTATCGAACCGCACTGCTCTATATGCTGCATGCTGTGTGGACCCTTCCTAGACCCATGCCTAGGTGGGTCTCGGAGTTCAACGGCTAGAATGCTGCTCAGGCCCTGACTCGGGCTGTTACAGTGACTACAGGCCATCAACGTCACTTGGCTTTGCCAACGAGCATCTGCTTTGGCAACACCAACCGCCACGCTGCCCCTCTTGTCGACAGCTTTGCCTGGGCTCCTCTGCCCTGGGCTAGTGGCTGTTCAGCTGGAGATCCCAAAGCCCTTGGCCAGCAGTTATTAAAGCTCCCGGCACCACCCCCCGTTAGGTGTACGAGAGGGCTGTGCGTATCAGGGCCTGGGGCCTGGAGAGACAGGCTTCCCCAGAGTCACATGGCAGAGCCGGGGCCTGATGCAGGGTCTCCTCTGATGTCTAGCCCGCTGTTCTGTCCGCTGAACCATGCTGCCTACTGCAGGGAGAGCCCCTGGGCCCTACATTTTCACAAGTAATTCTGGGGGCCCAACCTGTGGGCTCTTCGACGAGCCCAGTTTTCCCAGGGTGGGTGCCAGGCACCGTCCGGCAATCGGGTCTTGTTAAGCTTTCCTCAGCGGGGTTCCTAGAATCACTGTTGGCTTTGGAAAGGTTCGGCCCCTTGCATTACCCAACCTGGCCCTGCCCACAACCAACTGAGACAACCTGCTCTCCCGCCTGGAGCCCCGCATGGAAGGCCAGAGCCCGGCCTGCCTGAATTAGCATAACCCCGCCCATGTTTGGGGCCTGGCCTCCCATTTTTTCCTTCCAGCCCCAAGGAAAGCGTGAGCGAGCGGCTGGCAGCCAGTGAGTTTTCGGGCCAGGGAACCACCAAATGGCAAGGTGCCTGCTGGAGAGCTGTGGGCCTGGGTGCCCTTTGGTTGCTGTAGCCTGGGGCCAGGGGGAGTGTCACATACTCTCCTGCCAGCCTGCCTCTTTCTCTGGGGCTGGGGCTGGGGCTGGGGCAGGAGAGGGGCATTCAGGCTCCATGACTCAGTCAGCCCGTGGCCCCTCTGCTGAGGTGGCCCAGGAGGGAATGGTGGTTTTCAGGAGGATGACAGCTGGAGTTGGGCTGAGACCCACCAAACTCATTTCACACAGCGGCCCACTTGCCGCCCTTTGGCTGGGAGCAGCGGCCGGTCCCTGCTGCCCCAGTTGGCCAAAGGCTCTGCATTGTGGTTTTGGGAGCTGCTTTTCCCCTGGGGTTAGTAGCCAGCAGGAGCCCCCGAAACATCACGAGCCTCTTCAGAACATGTGGGATTCTTTAACTTGCCCTGGGGGCTGGCCTGGATGCTCTAACCCAGGGGTTCTCAGACTTTTGTAGTGGGGACCCCTTTCACACAGCTAGCCTCTGAGTGCGACCCCCCCATACATTGAAAACACTTTACCACCATTCTAAATGCTGGAGGCAAAGCGGGGTTTGGAGTGGAGGCTGACAGCTCGCAATCCCCTGAGGGGTCCCGACCCCCAGTTTGAGACCCCTGCTCTAACCCTTTCTGCCCTGGCTGAGAGCTGCCTCCCACCCAGACCAAGCTGGGCGAGCTTTCTCCTCTCCGTTTCTCCGCTGCCCCCCTCTGCTTCCAAAGAAAAGGACTGGAGCTTTTCGCATGACGGACCAGGCATAGCTGGCACTGGCTATGCAGGGTCCCCTCCTTGCACAGGGGTTCCCAAAGTGAGGGCTGTATCAGTGAGGACTAGCTGGAGGGGGGCAAGGGAAGACCCTTAATAACCCACAGCGTGTGCAGGGGGCATGGCTGGCTTCAGGCCAGATCCTGCCCATTTGTCTGCATTAGCCAGGCTTGGGGACTGGAGAGCCCCTCTGCTGGGGGCGCCGCTGGAGCTGCGGCTCGCCTGCCTTGCCTGTGCTCAGGGAGAGCCGAGCCAGCAACTCTACCCCGGGGGGCCAATGTAGAGAGCAGTTTAACCAAGGTGCCAAGCCCACTCCTGGCACCATTTACACCCTGCAGAACCCGCGGGGCCCTGCTATTCCACCCCAGCCTGGTGTCCGTCCCCTGGACTTGCTCTGCAGGCATCCCGAGGGGCTGGGTGCCATCTGTGCAGGGCTGGATTGCTGCTGGACGGGGCTGAGAGTAATCCTGGGCAAAGCCAACTGAGTCCAGTGTTACTGATGTCAGCTGGCTGTGGCACTTATCTGCCCCCATAAGCACCTCCCAGCCCCCGGTGAGGGGAGGCGGTGCTGGCATCTCGGTTGTACAGGAGGGGTACTGAGGCACAGCATCTAAGGGCTTGTCTGCGTGCGAAAGTCGCGCTGGTTTAACTCCTGTCAGTCAGAGGAGGATTTGTTGCCCACGTAGCAATACCAGTATAGCCCCTTGTGTGGATGCTAGTAGAGGGGGTTCTTAGGTGGGGGGTATAGCTGGCAGCCCTACGGCTCTGAAGTACCTTTATAACTGCAGCCGCGCTGGGGGCAGGGTTGCCACTTGAACGAGAACAGCAGAGTCAAAGCTGTACAGTTTTGCATGTGTAGAAAAGGCCTTAAACAGGTGCAGAGCCCTGCAAGGATGCTCCTGTATCACTGGAAGTGCTTCTGGTTCGGGTCTGGTTTAACCCTGCTCCTAATGAATTTAAGCAAGTCCACCCAGGGGGTTGCTCAGTTGATATTCATACCGCAGAGTAAACTGGTGCCACTTGTTCCTCTTGGCTGCCCAAGGTCACACAGGGAGGCTGTGGAGGAGCAAGAACCAGAGCCCCTGACTCTCTTGAGCTCTCTACTACCCATCCTGATGGTCCTTGCTGAGACGGAGGCACGTCTCTTCTGCAACTGAAGGAGCAGCTCTGCTGACAGGCTGCCTTTTTGCAAAGCTGGGTGCATTCCTGTCTTTGCATCATTGTTAAAATTACAAAGAGCAACAGCTACAGAGCGTTTAAAAAGGGAGAGAGAGCATGGCTGTGTTTGGTCTGACTGGCATATGAAAGCAAGGATGTCCTGCAGCTACGGAAAATAATTCTGGGCATGGGTTTAGGCTGGATTTTCTTCTCCCAGCAGCTCCTCCACCCGCGTGATGGACTGGTTTTATGATTAGCAACAGGGAGTGTGGGGGAAAAAAGGAGAAACATTAAGAAACATATTTTTGGAGCCAGTCAAAACTCGGGTCATTGAATCCAACCAAAAACTCTCGAGGGAGGAAATGGACAGGGGAGAGCTGAAGGGATTGGATGCACCAACACGTGGGTTTGGAAGGCTCTGAGGATGTGTAGGCTCAGCTGCAAACCTCAGAAGCTTTCCAGAGCCCACTATGGAGGGAGGTGCAGGCCAACGGCCCGATCCTGTAGGCTGCTCCCCACAGAGCCCTTGGGATCAGCTCACACAGACCAAGTCACTGGACCATGGCTGAAGTGCCTGTTTGGGCCAAGCTAACACTGGATGCCCTTGCCTTGCCCCCAGGATATTTACAAGCCTGTTTCCTTTTTTGCTAAATCAGGAATGATTTACGATGCGCTGGCCCATATAGTCTATAATAAGTCTCGTTCCAAAGAATCCCACAGGCCTTCGCCAGCCAGGAATAACTTGCCTGTATCGAGCCTCCCAAGCAAAGATCTCAAAGCATGTTGCAAACAGGAATTAAACTCCCCAACACCCCCAGAGAGTAAAGACAGATAAGGAAACTGAGACTTAGAAAGGTGAAGTGACTGACCCAAGGTCATACAGGGAACAGAACCCAGGAGTCCTGATCCCTAGGCCCTGCCCCCCTCCTCTAATCCACTAGACCCAACTTGCCTCCCAGAGCTGGCACGGAACCCAGGTGTTTATGGATAGGCCGAGAGCGAGAGCTTGAGACCATAAACCAAATGGGAAATAAATCGAGCTCTACTTAGAGAGTTTCTAAAACGTACCAGCTGCAATCTGGGCAGCAGAACCCCCGAGTTCTATTCCTTGCATTAGGCTCTGTCATAAGACAACCAAAGAAAAGTCACCAAAGGAAAATGCATTTGCCAGCAGATTTTTTTTCCTTTTTCCTTTTTTCCCCTTTTTGTTTTGTTTGGCTATATCATTTTTATTGTACAAAAAATGTCTAAAAAAAGAAAGAAAGAAATTGGGACAGAAGCAACGGTTATAATATATACAAATGCCTAAAGCTTAGTTTATACAACATGGAAGAGAAATAACAGACAGTCATTGCATTTTTTTTCCCTTTCCTGTAGCTTTTTCTAGACTGATTTATGAAAGAGAAGCTGTAAATCCCTCCGGTTCTGCCCCATCTCATCATAAATGTGAGCTTCCTTCGGTTTTTTATCTTACATTTTCATGTACCAGAGGGTTTTTTTTTTGTTGTTCTTTAGTTGATTGCGTCCGTGTGAAATTTGCCCCCTTGGTGAGAATTTTAAACAGGAATGTTTGCTGGGGGGAAGGAATTTGTTTCCTAGAGGGACATTTTAACATGGACCACATGATATATATGAAACCATATTGGTTTTTCCCAGAGGCTGTTAAATCCACCTCCAGCAGTGGATTCAGCTTGGAGAGTAGTTCCAGTGTTGCCTTCAGCTCAGGGACACTCAGCAGGGTAGTTTTTCTGTCTGTTTGGCGGAGAAGTGAAACACACTAAAACTTTTTAAACTTCAAAGTCAACTGAACAGCAGCTGAGGAGGTGGCTGCTTGGAGCAGTGGGATCTCTGGTTTAAGACTAATTTCTGTTGGATCTGGGAGGTGAGGGAGTGGTGGCATTTCCTTTTAAATATGTTATACAAAAAAACCCATCACCCAACACGTGTGTTCTCAGCATTGTATGTGGCTGTAGCATGCCTGCTGCCTGTAGATTTCAAAATGCCTCGCGCAGTCATGAAGCCTCACAAGACCCTTATGAGGTAGGTATTATCTTTGTTCTACTGAGGAGGAACACAAACCTTTGCTCAAGGTCAGGAATCCTGATTCCCAGCTCTAACCACTGGACCCAACTCCCTTCCCACGCTGGCTTCGTAAAAGTATTTAAAAAATCAGGGATGCTCCTTAACACACAAGAACTATTTCCCTGCCCTTTCTCGAAGGGCTGTGGAGTTCTTCATAAGCAGTGGGCAGCTGGGACCCTCTCTTATGGGGTGGAGCACAGGTTATTCTCCAGCAAGACACCAATGCACAGCCCAGTTTCTTCCCGTGCTCCTGAGCCACTTATCACATGGGCAGAGCCCTCTGCTTGGCCCCAAGTGATAGCTGGGGATTGCAGGGCTGGGCTGTGTGCTGGGGAACCCAGAACTGTCCCTGTTTGTCAGAGAAGATCTGTAGAAGATGCAGGAGCGGGGGAATTTCACACATTGCAAGTGGAGCTCAGTGATGCTAGCAGTGCAGCAGTTACAAGCCGCCATCTGGATTCAGTCGAGTATCCTGGCACGGGTGCCTAGCCTCTGACCGCTGGGATTCCAGGGACACAGAGCAGGGCAGAGGGAACCAGCTCCTCTGGCAGCAAGGAAAAAACATCAAGACGCATACGCACTAATCCTTATGCACAGCAATTACAAGAAGAGAAAGCACAGACATAAAAGCATCTCCTGTCAAGCCCTTGGTGTGTCACAAAGGGAAACCCCATACTAGTCTCTTAAATTTTCTTTAACCTTCCATAGTGCAAATGGTACCTTAGCCCAAGTCTCTCAATACAGAAATTTTTACAGTGAACATTCAGCGTTCTCAAGTCAGACGCTTTGCCTCACTCCTGCAATTTGGGAAGAATCAAGTCTCCTGTTGCCACTACCTCTGAGCCTCCAGAGCGTCCCCACAGCTCGCGCTGCCTGTCGCCTCCTGGATGGATTGAGATTTTGCTTCGGTGAGAGGGAGCAGTGCAGAGGGGATGGATGGATACATCAGCCAAGTCAATAAACGTTCCATGGATTCTTGTAGGAAGCCTGTTGATGGGCACCTGCTGTGGTGGCCCCTGGACCTGGAAATCAGCTGACGAAACAAGTCTAACCCTTTACTGGGAATAAAAGTTACTGCTTGGTGCAGCGGCCAGTGCCTGAAAACCCAGTGCCGATCCTTGCCAGAAGAATCCCTCTTGATGGGAGCACATGTGCCTCTAGCTGCACTGTCTGTAATGGTGGAGCCCCAGCTGAATCGCTGGCTCAGGCCCAGGGCGAGTGAGTCACAGGTGCAGGACTGGAGTGGAAAGCGCTGAACTCTTTGATTTTTTTTTATTATTACTTTTTAAAATATTTTTATTTATTTATTTATTTTTGATGTTCAAGTGCTGTGTTTGGTCATGTGATTAAAACAACAACAACAACGAAAAAACAACCCAACCAATGAATGGCCTTTTGGTCATGTGATTAAAAAAAAAAAACCCCACCCCAACCAATGGCTTCTTTCCTGAGCCGCCATCCTCGTAAACTCTTCTCTTCATCTTCAGATACCCATTGAAAAAACAAACACAAGCTAAGACATTACGCACAGTAACATACACAAAGTAAATAATAAAATACTCGTAGGGCTGATCTGTACAAACACACATGAAACAACACCTGCCTGCCCTCAGCCAGTCAGCTTCCCCCGGACAATACACAGAACAGCCATGGGTGATGTTCCCCATTGCCAGAGTTAGGACTTTTCATTTCCGGTGTCACCTGACTGTAAAAATGTCCCCAAATTTCTCCATGCCCCAGCCAACAGCCAGTGAGAGGTTCCATGTTTAAGAGGGAGAGCAGAGGTCTGCCTGGCAGATGTGTGTATCTAAGAAGGGGTTATGTATTTGCAGGGAGCTGGACTGCAGGGTCTACCACACCGTTCTCATTTCTAACTTCCCTGATTCAAACACCACCATCTCACTGGTGGGTCTCCCATTGACTGGGAGAACTTAAACCAGCCTGGTGAAAGCACTAGGAAATATGCTGTAAGGAATGAAGGAGGCAGAACAGATGGGACCTAGGGATTGTTTTTCATCTCTGATGTGTAGGATTCTTTAGGCTTCATCTCTCATGGGGACAATCTAGGCGGCTTGTCAGCTACTCTAGCCACAAATAAGGTCCTGGTCCTGTTCTCTGTCTCCGAGCCGACCTCCCGAGCCTGTAGTTAGCATGAAGGACTGATCTCAGCTGTAGTTTGAAGGTTGCTCGAGAGCTCCCTTGGCTGCTGTGAGCAAGACACACCTGAGCTATCCTGGGATAGCCCATTGCTCAGAGCCTTTCAAAACAGCCTTGGGGAAGCATTAGAAATGTCCTGTGGGGAACAATCCTTTCCCCATAAATCTAACTGGTCTTTTCCATCTCTGATCTCTGGGTTAACATTTTCCCCCTCCATGTCTGAGTGAGGCCACCAACAGGAAACTGTCCTTAGTCAGAAATAGTCTCATAATTCACGCTAACTCCCTCCTCCCTCTGCTCCCCCGTGGCGACGGGGCACATGATGGCAAGTATGTGGCCCAGTTCCATAGCTCAGGTCACCTAAGAACGTCTCCATCTTAAAACTGGAGTGGATTCAAGTATGTAACAATCGTCCAATCCCAGGCTGACCTGCGCAGCTTTAGAGAGGGGTTCTGGGCAAAGGTATTGAACAGATCAGCTGGGCTTGGGAAACAGTGTTCCCCAGGCATGTTGGCAAGGAGTGGTTTGCCTCCTAGACGCTGAATGCTGTCCCTTGGCAAGCCAGCCCAGCTCCAGGAGAGCGAGGGGACAGCAGCAGAGGGATAACCCACCGCCTCCAGATCGCTGAAGCGTCGTTCCCAGTGACAATGCTGGAAGCAGCCAGAGCCCGGGCGGTGGTGGCTAGAAAATGAACCTTCCCCGTATGAGATGAGCAAACAGGAAGCGGGATCATTGCGAGGGAATAAAACCAGAGACCTGCCAGGTTACTGTTAGAGCTGTTTCCTTGAGCATGACCACTCCTGAAACACTGCCTTCATGGCACTTCTTGTTCCTAGAGCAGGGTCTTGTGGGAGAAGCACAGAGCCAGTGATTCCTGACAGCTGCTTTCCCTTTTACACCTCCATTTCCCCACAGGCTGCGAGGCGGGGTGAGCCCCATTTCACGGGGGAAACTGAGGCACAGCTGGGGAAGCAGCTTCCCGAAAGGACAACAGCAGGAAAGAAATCCAGGTGCCTTGACTCTGTCACCTGGTCTAACTGCTAGACCCATGTAGCCCAGGCCTTTGTACTGCGAATACCTTAGTACGTGCTCACTGGTGGAGTAATATCTCTTGGGTCCTTCCAACTGAGGCATCACTGTGAGGGGTTAGATACAACGCTGCTCCGGTTCCTTGTTGCTCAAGTCATGCTGTTCCAGAGGGTATCTCTGTGAGGAAGAGGAAGAGGTGTGTTCTTAGACCCCCAAACTGGGGCCGCCCTCCATGCCTGGACTGGGAAGCATCATGCTAAGGGGTGAAGAGAACAGAAGGTCCCCAGCAGCAGATTTGACAGAGGAGCAGGGGCTGTTTCCTTGTCCCTGCGTCAGATGCCAGATGGGAAAATGATTCCCAGGCAGAATAAAGCAGCAGTGGGCTGCAGGGAGCATGAGAATTGGCCAGTCAGCTCCTGGTTCGGTCGGCTGCTGCCTCCAGAGCTCAGAAGGTTCTTTGCAGGTGTAGATTCCAGCACTGCCTCTTCATGAGAACCAGCAATGCAGCCACCCAGGTACCGCTGCAGGGCTCTCTGACCACTCGCTGACCCTATGACCCTGTCGCCCCACTGGGTCCCTCCTCTCTCTCTGCTCCACGGTCAGAAGCTGGCGGTTGTGGCTGCGGTGATGCGCGAGGCAGGCTGTGAATCCTTCTCACTCCTTCACAGCTGGGCTGGGGCTGTGTGGTTGTCACAGGAGAGAAAGGGGACAGGGATGCCAAGTCAGATGGTGCCACTTCAGATCACAGCCACATCGGAGGGACAGGTTCTTCTAACGAGACTAAGATCTGGCTCTCTGTCGCTCAGGACTTCAGCATGAAAACAGGATCTCTGGGTCCTCAGAGTTCACGGCTTCCTGTTGCTTTAATGACCCCTCCTTGAAACTAGACAATATTCCGATCTCCTTTTCGACCCTGCCCTGCCCAGGCCTCCCTTGGCAGTGAACGGAAAACACTTTCTTGTCCTGCCAAGAGCACAAACTGCAGACCTCAGCTGGCTGGTGTGCAGCAGAAAAGCCCAGCCTGCTCCGGCAGTGGGGGGCTAATGTGCCAGGAGGATGAGAGTCAGGCGGATGGAATACAGGAGGCACCTCAAAGTGGCAAAGGGTCGGTGTTTCCTTCCTTTCTCTAGCAGGAGCTCAGCCTGATCCCTTTCATTGCCCATCCTTAGCCTAGGTTAACAGCCTGGCTAGAACCAGCTCATGGGCTGAGTAAGTTAGTTAATCTATGAACAGTGCTTTGAAAACGTAAAGCGCTACAGTCTATAAGTGCTAAGGAGCGAGGCGGCAGCCCAGGGGCTAAGGCCTGGACTGGGAGCCAGGAGATCTGCGGTCTGTGCCTGGCTCTGCCATTGGCTCTTTGTGTGACACTGGGACGGTGACGTCCTCTCTCTGCACCTCAGTTCTCCCTCTGTCAAGCGGGGGCCATCCCCTTTGTAAAGCGCTTTGAGATCCACGGGCAAAAAGCAGGAGACAAGTGCTAAGAGTTGTGGGCCCATCCTGCTCCCCTGGAGTCAGTAGCTCAGCCGGAGCAGAACTGATCTCTCTAGCAGTGGCAGATAGCAGGATCAAAGGGATCTATTCCCAGAGCCACCCCTAAGTGCTTTGTAGGGTGTATTCCTAGAGCCAGGGAGGCCCCAGCCCCGGGGGAAAGGCGGGTCTACCTGGCAGCCTTTCTGCCCTAGTACCTGCACACGGTATCGGGAGAGGAAAGCAAGGAGGCGTTGGCTCCAGCTGACCCCTGAGAGGAGCTTAGAGAGGCCCCGTTGGAATTTGGCCAGGATGCCAGACTCTTAAGATAAGTGCTAGGGGCGGGGACTCTCCGGCCTTTTCCTTCCAGTGGGCCCCACTCGCACAGGGAGCGTCTCACCGACAGCTCCCTCCCCTCGCCCTGTGCCCACTACACTGATGCGTCCATGGCAAAGGAATGGGGCGAAAGGGCTGAGGTATTTTTAGCTTCACACAGTTCTGTAGCTGGCAGCAGGCTGAGGGGCCAGGTCTCTGCCGACCCAGCGTGGGAAGTGTTGTGCTCCAGGGGTTTTAATGACCACGAGGCATCAGGGTCTTGGTCTGACATCTGCAGTGGAACATCATCCAACTCCCCTGTGGTCCGTCAGCTCGGCGCCGGGGACGCTGCCCCACGACTGCTCGGAGATGGCAACCCACGGATTCTGTTTGCATCCTCCCGATGGCGGGGGCGGGGGTGGGGGGCAGTCCCAAGCAGCAGGAGCCAATGAACTCTTGAGAAACAAGGATCCTGTTTTTGTGCAAATGTTCTTAGTAATAATCCAAACAGCGAGGGCAGAGTGGGAAGCAAATGTGCTGCATCAGCAAAATTCTCCGCGGCCAGGGTTTCTGGCCAAGTTTTCCTCCTTTAGAGATAAACGCGACCCACATGCGTCCATCCTGCCGCACACCAGTAACAAACCCCAGGCTCTGCTCAGGACAGCGGGATGAAGCTTCCTGTTCTCCTGAATAGTGATCCACTTTTTGACCAAGAAGATAATGCCCATGGAAGTGCCAGGCTGGCTGAACCCACAGACTGGGGAGCTTGCCCTATGCCACCCCACCAGCCAACCTTGGAGATGCTCCGTCTCCAGGAGCTCTCTGGTGCCAACAAATAGACTGGGGAATCCCAATTGCAAAGGTGGTTTTTCCACCAGGACTCCCTGACTCACTTCACGCAGGGGCATCCAGTCGGGGGAACCGTGTCTGGTCCCTGGGCTGAATGCAAAGCAGCAACCAAGAGGCAAATCATTGGCAGCCTGATTGCCTGAGCCAGCTAGCAGAGAATCTCTCCAGAACCGCCCCTGTGCCAGGAGCCGGTCGGGATCCACACAGCGACTGCACGACCGGGCTCAGTTCCTCCTCACATCCAGAGCACTGAGCCTCCTACGCTGCGGCCTGCCTGGTCCCATGGCGTCTGGAGACCGAGACCACCACAAAGATTGGGGCCTGGGCCGAACCCGGCAAACCTCTCGCCAGGGCGTTGGGACAACGCTCCACGGCCCATTAGGGTTCATCATGGAAGCACATCAAGCCATGTTCGTCCCTGTGACTCTCTCCACAGATCTCAGTGATGGAAAAGCCCTGAGAGATCCTGCCTAGTCCATCCAAACAGCCCATACGTCCAGGGCCGGATTGTTCCCTCCAGTCTATTCCTAATCCTTTGTGTAGACAGCCTAGGGAACGGTGCTTCCACAACTGCCCTTCAAGAGACTTCCGCAGGCAGAGAGACTGCTCCTGTTCTGGCCTCCACCTGGCCGGGAATGCAAGTGGAGCCTCCAGGAGCCAGGATTCCCCATCCCTCACGCACCTGCTTGGGACAGATCACCTCTGCCTGTGCTAGTGGGGTCTCAGTCTGTTGCTAACCCAGGCAGGCTATCCCTGGTGGGCTGTGGGGTTTAGGCCAGAACCTCAGACCTAGCGTGGGGCAGGGGGTTATTTGGTGATTCCGAAGACAGCAAGAAAAGGGTTTATGTAAGTGCATTAAAAACCACGGCCATTCACACGGCTCTGTCTAGGTGAGCTGGGAGGCCACGTGCTTTTCTAGTGCAGTAGCCAGGCGAATTGTGAATTCTCACAAGGAGAATAATTAATAAATAAATAAGTTACCGCGGGAAGCTGTCTCTTCCCAGGCCGGGCCCCTGTGCGGCCAGCGTTCTAGCACGAGTGGCATGCACGGCACCCTGTGGGAGTGGGGCTGCGGGGGCTTGCTGGACTCCTTCACCTGCTCCTGCAGTCCTCTCGCAGGCAAAAACTCCCAGCCCCCCCGATATTAGGATCAAAGCTTGACCCGGACGGGAGCTGGAGCCTGTCGTCCCTACCAGCTCGTCTCTAGCAGTACAATGGGATCAGGGAATTTGGGGTGCACGGGGGATGGTGGGATGGGTGTCCTGGGGTGCCAGGATGGAAAGATTCGGGCTGAGATGGGGTGGTGGGGAGTTCGAGGTGCTGGGATGCCAGGATGGGCGCATTCAGGGTGCACAAGGGGCTTGGGGTATGCAGAGGTAATGGGGGCTTGGGATGCAGAGGGGTGTCAGGGGTTGGGGTATTGAGGGGTGACGGGATGAGGGCATTGGGGTGCACAAGGGGTGATGGAATTGGGGTGAGTTTGCTGTGGAGCAGATTGACAAGGAACAATGAGATCAAGGAGCCTGACCATAATCTGGGCTCACGGCACCTGCTCTGGGCCAGGCGGTGGGATCAGATCAGGCAGTTTAACCTGTGCTGGGCCAGCAGGATCAGACTTTCCAACATCAGCAATGCAGCCGCAGCCCTCCATGTCCCCTCCTAGCTCTCCGCAGCACGCGCTGGCTGCGGCCGGGAGCCCTGCCAGGGGAATTCTCTCTCTCAAAGGGCAGGCAGCTGAAATCCCCTCTCCCGTCCCCCCCGAAACAAAACCACTGGAAGAAAAGGCCAGTGATCCAGGGTATCTTTCCTTTTTACCAGGCCGCTTTGTTCTTCGGTTCTTCTCTCGTTCCGCACAAAATATCCTGTGTTTCTGTGAGTGCTCCAACTCCACACAATTGTTCTGATTTTTTGTTTTTAACTTAAACACATAGAAAGCTTCCACTGCTTGTAAACGGTTGAAGAGTCGCTGTCCTGCCGTCTCGGCGTTAACCATTTTGCTCCCAGGCCGCCCAGGGACCGGCTAGTCCTCCAAGAACCAAAGCCCGGTAAGAGCTGGTTGCTGCTGCCGATGGCTGGGTGGGGTTGAGGGGGGGATAAGGCCTTTGCAGGCTTGCCTTGGGAGGAAAGCGGTGCCCCAGCTGCCCCCCATGTGGGGACGTTGGCTTATTGCACAGTGCATGGCGAAGCGCGGGAGAGTTTGGGTTTGCTTAGTTTTTCTTGGGGGGGTTCTGTCTCTCCCCCCTCCCCCGACATTCACAAAAGAATTTTAATGTTCGTTCTTTTTATATCTATAAAAAAGGGGGGGAAGCAAAGATGACGCTTGCTGGTTGGCTGGGAGCACGGGAGCGGGGCTGGGGGAGCTCCGGCTGGGCTTTAAGAGCAGCCGCATCTGTCGACCACCATGCCCGGGATCTTCCCGTAGATAATCTGCTGTTTGTCATTGAAGTAAAGCATGTTGATGGGGGACATCTTGGTGGGGGTGCAGCAGGGCCCGGCCGAGCCCCGGGGGTTGGCCTGTTGCACCAGGTGGGTGTGCGGGTACTTCTGCATGAACATGTACTCGCACTGGCCCGAGCAGTAGTTGGCTTTGTACCGCTTAGGGGCAATAATCCAGTCCCAGCCGAAGGCCTCAAAGTCAACAGTCAGCGGGTAGCGGCAGCAGCGGGACTCGGTGGAGTGCTCGTCGCAGTCCAGCCCCAGGTTGCGCCGCGAGCGCTTGTTGTTCTCCAGCACACGGAGCTCCATGAAGGGATGCTGGGGGGAGAAAGCAGACAGCTGAGCCTGGGGCAGCTAGGGCCAGCCTTCGGGGGGGGGGGGCATGCTGCAGGGAGCCTTCCCATCGGCTCCCCTAACCAACCATCCCTCTACCTACCCATCCCTCCCTAGCTACGTCCACCCCGCCATCCCCTTCCACCCCATCCCTAGCCTCCATCCACCTAGCCACCCCCCTGTATCCACCGGCCTTCCCTAGCTACGTCCACCCCGCCATCCCCTTCCACCCCATCCCTAGCCTCCATCCACCTAGCCACCCTCCTGTATCCACCGGCCTTCCCTAGCTACGTCCACCCCGCCATCCCCTTCCACCCCATCCCTAGCCTCCATCCACCTAGCCACCCTCCTGTATCCACCGGCCTTCCCTAGCTACCTGTCCACCCAGCCATCCCCTTCCACCCCATCCCTAGCCTCCATCCACCTAGCCACCCTCCTGTATCCACCGGCCTTCCCTAGCTACCTGTCCACCCAGCCATCCCCTTCCACCCCATCCCTAGCCTCCATCCACCTAGCCACCCTCCTGTATCCACCGGCCTTCCCTAGCTACCTGTCCACCCAGCCATCCCCTTCCACCCCATCCCTAGCCTCCATCCACCTAGCCACCCCCCTGTATCCACCGGCCTTCCCTAGCTACCTGTCCACCCAGCCATCCCCTTCCACCCCATCCCTAGCCTCCATCCACCTAGCCACCCTCCTGTATCCACCGGCCTTCCCTAGCTACCTGTCCACCCCGCCATCCCCTTCCACCCCATCCTTAGCCACCCTCCTGTATCCACCAGCCTTCCCTAGCTACCTGTCCACCCCGCCATCCCCTTCCACCCCATCCCTAGCCACCCCCCTGTATCCACCGGCCTTCCCTAGCTACCTGTCCACCCCGCCATCCCCTTCCACCCCATCCCTAGCCACCCTCCTGTATCCACCATCCCTCCCTAGCTACCTGTCCACCCCGCCATCCCCTTCCACCCCATCCCTAGCCACCCTCCTGTATCCACCATCCCTCCCTAGCTACCTGTCCACCCCGCCATCCCCTTCCACCCCATCCCTAGCCACCCTCCTGTATCCACCAGCCTTCCCTAGCTACCTGTCCACCCAGCCATCCCCTTCCACCCTATCCCTAGCCTCCATCCACCTAGCCACCCTCCTGTATCCACCGGCCTTCCCTAGCTACCTGTCCACCCAGCCATCCCCTTCCACCCCATCCCTAGCCTCCATCCACCTAGCAACCCTCCTGTATCCACCGGCCTTCCCTAGCTACGTCCACCCAGCCATCCCCTTCCACCCCATCCCTAGCCTCCATCCACCTAGCCACCCTCCTGTATCCACCGGCCTTCCCTAGCTACCTGTCCACCCCGCCATCCCCTTCCACCCCATCCCTAGCCTCCATCCACCTAGCCACCCTCCTGTATCCACCAGCCTTCCCTAGCTACCTGTCCACCCTGCCATCCCCTTCCACCCCATCCCTAGCCTCCATCCACCTAGCCACCCTCCTGTATCCACCATCCCTCCCTAGCTACCTGTCCACCCCGCCATCCCCTTCCACCCCATCCCTAGCCACCCTCCTGTATCCACCATCCCTCCCTAGCTACCTGTCCACCCAGCCATCCCCTTCCACCCCATCCCTAGCCACCCTCCTCTATCCACCAGCCTTCCCTAGCTACCTGTCCACCCAGCCATCCCCTTCCACCCCATCCCTAGCCACCCTCCTGTATCCACCAGCCTTCCCTAGCTACCTGTCCACCCAGCCATCCCCTTCCACCCCATCCCTAGCCTCCATCCACCTAGCCACCCTCCTGTATTCACCGGCCTTCCCTAGCTACCTGTCCACCCAGCCATCCCCTTCCACCCCATCCCTAGCCTCCATCCACCTAGCCACCCTCCTGTATCCACCGGCCTTCCCTAGCTACCTGTCCACCCAGCCATCCCCTTCCACAGCCTCCATCCACCTAGCCACCCCCCTGTATCCACCGGCCTTCCCTAGCTACCTGTCCACCCAGCCATCCCCTTCCACCCCATCCCTAGCCACCCTCCTGTATCCACCGGCCTTCCCTAGCTACCTATCCACCCAGCCATCCCCTTCCACCCCATCCCTAGCCACCCTCCTGTATCCACCAGCCTTCCCTAGCTACCTGTCCACCCAGCCATCCCCTTCCACCCCATCCCTAGCCTCCATCCACCTAGCCACCCTCCTGTATTCACCAGCCTTCCCTAGCTACCTGTCCACCCAGCCATCCCCTTCCACCCCATCCCTAGCCACCCTCCTGTATCCACCGGCCTTCCCTAGCTACCTGTCCACCCCGCCATCCCCTTCCACCCCATCCCTAGCCTCCATCCACCTAGCCACCCTCCTGTATCCACCGGCCTTCCCTAGCTACCTGTCCACCCCGCCATCCCCTTCCACCCCATCCCTAGCCGCCCTCCTGTATCCACCGGCCTTCCCTAGCTACCTGTCCACCCAGCCATCCCCTTCCACCCCATCCCTAGCCTCCATCCACCTAGCCACCCTCCTGTATCCACCGGCCTTCCCTAGCTACCTGTCCACCCAGCCATCCCCTTCCACCCCATCCCTAGCCTCCATCCACCTAGCCATCCTCATCTACTAATCCAGCCTCATCTGTCCTCTGCCGGCCCCTGATGAGGTGGGGGGAGAGGTTCACCCTGTAGCTGGGTGCCAGGCAATGCAGGCTGTGGTCTGGGCTGAGCTCTGCGGCACTAGGCTGAATGGGTCCCTCCCTCCTCCCCAGTGTTCAGCCTGGCCCTGGATTGTGCTCCAGCATGATTTGAACCCGGGGAGCTATAAATCCTGCCAGCAGGACAGCAAGAAGACGAGGAAAGGGGGCTGACATGTCAGCTACTATTGGCCCAAGGACTCAGAGACAGGACGGGCTTGGGCAGGAGCCAGCCATCTCCTCACTGGGTGCACAGACAGATGGGGGCAGATGACAGAACAAGGAGCAGTGCGGGAGGTCTAGGCTGGATATTAGGAAAAACTTTCTCACTAGGAGGGTGGTGAAGCACTGGACTGGGTTCCCTAGGGAGGGGGTGGAATCTCCTTCCTTAGAGGTTTTGAAGGCCCGGCTTGAGGAAGCCCTGGCTGGGATGGTTTAGTTGGGGTTGGTCCTGCTTTGGACTAGATACCTCCTGAGGTCCCTTCCAGCCCTGATCGTCTCTGACTCTCGTCTGAGAGGTGACACGATGCATCTCCCGTGGGAAGGCGGCCGTGGGTCTGGGCAGGAGACAACCCCTCTCCCGTCTGCCCAGGGACAGGCAGAGACTGAGGCTGAAGGGGGAAACAGGTGGGAAGGAGCATCCCCAGCAGCAGCCGTCGCTTGGCCTGCAGCACAGTGGCCTCCATCCCATGCCGGCTGCTGGGGAGCTCGACGGCTCCGGGGCGGCTGGGACAGGCCACACCCTCCGCGTCAGCCTGGCTCCCCAGGGCTCAGGCAGAAATCCCCCTTCACGGGCAGAGCATGGTGAACCCAGAGGGTAACGGGTGTGCGCCTTCCGCAAGCCATCGGGCTGCAACCAGTCTGGGGTACACAGCACTATACTGGACCCACAGCCCCTGCCAGCCCAGCCCTGGGCTCCCCCCCAGCTCTGCCAGTGCCCCTCAATCCCGACCCACAGCCCCTGCCAGCCCAGCCCTGGGCTCCCCCCCAGCTCTGCCGGTGCCCCTCACTCCCGACCCACAGCCCCTGCCAGCCCAGCCCTGGGCTCCCCCCCAGCACTGCCAGTGCCCCTCAATCCCGACCCACAGCCCCCTGCCAGCCCAGCCCTAGGCTCCCCCCCCAGCTCTGCCAGTGCCCCTCAACCCGACCCACAGCCCCTGCCAGCCCAGCCCTGGGCTCCCCCCAGCTCTGCCAGTGCCCCTCAATCCCGACCCACAGCCCCCTGCCAGCCCAGCCCTGGGCTCCCCCCAGCTCTGCCAGTGCCCCTCAATCCCGACCCGCAGCCCCTGCCAGCCCAGCCCTGGGCTTCCCCCCAGCTCTGCCAGTGCCCCTCAATCCCGACCCGCAGCCCCCTGCCAGCCCAGCCCTGGGCTCCCCCCCAGCTCTGCCAGTGCCCCTCAATCCCGACCCACAGCCCCCTGCCAGCCCAGCCCTGGGCTCCCCCCCAGCTCTGCCGGTGCCCCTCAATCCCGACCCACAGCCCCCTGCCAGCCCAGCCCTGGGCTCCCCCCCAGCTCTGCCGGTGCCCCTCAACCCGACCCACAGCCCCCTGCCAGCCCAGCCCTGGGCTCCCCCCCAGCTCTGCCGGTGCCCCTCAATCCCGACCCACAGCCCCTGCCAGCCCAGCCCTGGGCTCCCCCCCAGCTCTGCCGGTGCCCCTCAATCCCGACTCACAGCCCCCTGCCAGCCCAGCCCTGGGCTCCCCCCCAGCTCTGCCGGTGCCCCTCAATCCCGACCCACAGCCCCTGCCAGCCCAGCCCTGGGCTCCCCCCAGCACTGCCTGGGCCCCTCAATCCCGACCCACAGCCCCCTGCCAGCCCAGCCCTGGGCTCCCCCCCAGCTCTGCCGGTGCCCCTCAATCCCGACCCACAGCCCCCGCCAGCCCAGCCCTGGGCTCCCCCCCAGCTCTGCCGGTGCCCCTCAATCCCGACCCACAGCCCCCGCCAGCCCAGCCCTGGGCTCCCCCCCAGCTCTGCCGGTGCCCCTCAATCCCGACCCACAGCCCCCTGCCAGCCCAGCCCTGGGCTCCCCGCCCCTCACTCTGCCAGTGCCCCTCAATCCCGACCCACAGCCCCTGCTATCCAAGCCCTGGGCTTCTCCCCAGCCCTGCCAGTGCCCCATAATCCTGACCTGCAGCCCCCTGCTAGCCCAGGCCTGGGTTCCCCCCACCCCCCGTTCTGCCAGTGCCCCTCACTCCCGACCTGCAGTCCCCATTGCCATCCTGGTGCCAGTATTCTGGGGCTTTCCTAAGCAGAGTTCACCCATTATATGAAATGGAGCAGAATTTACGATCTGTGCCCCCCACTGAGCCCCCCGCCCTGCCCCTGCAGCGCCCCACTGAGCCCCCCGCCCCCTGCAGCATGGGCCCCCCACTGAGCCCCCCGCCCCCTGTAGCATGCCCCCCCACTGAGCCCCCCGCTCCGCCCCCTGCAGCGCCCCACTGAGCCCCCCGCCCCCTGCAGCATGGTGCCCTCCACTGAGCCCCCCGCTCCGCCCCCTGCAGCGCCCCGCCCCCTCGCCCTGCGCTGGGACATTGGGCTCAGCGCTGACTCAGCGGAGAGCTCCCCAGTCACCCCTCCCAAGGCAGGCAGGGCCCCCCCCCCGCGTGTTTACCTACCAGCCCTTCCGCTCCGGGGCCGAGGGAGGTGACGGCCAGGTCGTTGCCGTTCGGGTCGAAGGCGTTGATCTCGATGCCCCAGTTGTTCTGCGGCTGCTTGAACCAGTTCTGCAGCACGTGCTTGAAGTCGATGCTCTGCCAGTGGCCGAGGCGGGAGTGCAGGTCGATCTTGAGGGAGCGGATGCGGATGTGGCGGCTGCCCTCCTCGGTGACGGGCTTGAGGCGCAGGATCTGCAAGTAGACGGTGGAGGTGTGCTGCACGGGCCGCAGGTACACCCACAGCTGGGCCTTCACCACCTTGGTGAACATGATCTTGGGGCTGAAGTTGAAGTAGCAGCAGTGGGGGTTCCCCTCTATCTGCACCACCGGGTCCGCTGCGGGTGGGGGGGGGAAAGCACACGTGAGCGGAGCTGCCTCCCGGCTCTGGACACCCGCTGCCCAGCCCCAGGAGCGCTAACGAAGGGCTGAATGTGAACTCCTCCTAGATCGTTAGGAGGTGAAGGTCGGGTCAGAGGTCACTAGGCCATTTTCCCTAGATCTGCACTAAGGTATTACTGACCCCCCTGCAGATATTCCACAGGCAGGGATCGAAGTGGGGTTGCAGGTCGGGATTGAGGGGCAGTGGCTGAGCTGGGGGGATCCAATGCTGGAATAGTGGTCAGGGAGGGGGGACTTGCCAAGGCACTGAAGAGCTGTGGGTGGATCCCTGAGCTGACCTAGCGGGGCAGGGCTATGGGTCAGGATTGAGGAGCACATGCCGAGCTGGGAGGGTGGAACCTTGCCAGGACCAGCCCATGGTACATTTCTTCCAAGCAGCCCCTGAGCAAACCCTGCTTGGGGGGGAGCAGGAATCCTGAGTCCCCCTCAACCCGCACAATGCACAGCCAGGGAACTGATGGCCTCTCTGTCAGGACAACTGGAGCCAGCATTTCCTGCATGTCTGATCTTGGGGAGTCCCAAAGGGAGCAATTCCCCCACAGAACTGGACAAACCCACAATCCGGTGACGCACTGGGTCGTCCCTGGCTTCCAGTTTCCACCACTCAGCACCGAGTCTGCAGGGGTGTGGAACCCAAGAGTCCTGCACCATGGGCAGCGTTTAGGGTGAATCCAGGCCGGGGTGAGGCAGAGCCCGGGGGGCAGAACGCGGCTGGTTCAAAGCAGCAATCCAGGGTGAATTTGGGGGATCCCAGGACTCTGTGTTTCTATCCCCAGATTTGTGTTGAGGCTCATATTTTGCAGTCCCTCCCCTTTGTTTCCAGAACACCTCCACCAAAATCTAATAACCCCCTGCCCTGATCCAGCTTCCCCTACCTGAGACGGCCGGGATCATCCCAGCTGGCCCTGAAATGCTGCCACCTCTGGGGTGGAACATGCCAGCTGTGTAACAGCTCCAGCAAAGCTACACAAGGAGTTAGGATGGTGAGGGAAGAGCCTGCATCCAGCTGCAGCTCCAGGAGAAATTGAGAGGGGCAGCAGGATGAAAGCGCCAGGGCTGAGCCCTGCGAAAACTGGTAGGGACTCTGTAAAGACCATGGCCTCTCCCTGGAGCCTCACTTGCCAGATATCACCTCCAGCAGCACAGCGCCCCCTAGTGCCACGCTGGGACAATGGGGCCAGCCCTGCCTGCCGGGGGAGAGCGCCCCCCGCTGAGCCCCCCACCCTGCTGCCTGCAGCACAGCGCCCCCTAGAGCCACAGTGGGGCATTGGGGGCAGCCCTGCCTGCCGGGGGAGAGCGCCCCCCGCTGAGCCCCGCACCTGCTGCCTGCAGCACAGCGCCCCCTAGTGCCACAGTGGGGCATTGGGGGCAGCCCTGCCTGCCGGGGGAGAGCGCCCCCCGCTGAGCCCCGCACCTGCTGCCTGCAGCACAGCGCCCCCTAGTGCCACGCTGGGACAATGGGGCCAGCCCTGCCTGCCGGGGGAGAGCGCCCCCTGCTGAGCCCCCACCTGCTGCCTGCAGCACAGCGCCCCCTAGTGCCACGCTGGGACAATGGGGCCAGCCCTGCCTGCCGGGGGAGAGCGCCCCCTGCTGAGCCCCCCACCTGCTGCCTGCAGCACAGCGCCCCCTAGTGCCACGCTGGGACAATGGGGCCAGCCCTGCCTGTCGGGGGAGAGCGCCCCCCGCTGAGCCCCCCACCTGCTGCCTGCAGCACAGCGCCCCCTAGTGCCACGCTGGGACAATGGGGCCAGCCCTGCCTGCCGGGGGAGAGCGCCCCCCGCTGAGCCCCCCACCTGCTGCCTGCAGCACAGCGCCCCCTAGAGCCACAGTGGGGCATTGGGGCCAGCCCTGCCTGCCGGGGGAGAGCGCCCCCTGCTGAGCTCTCCTCCTCGGCTGCATCTGCAGGAATGGTGTTTTTCAAATCTAGATGGATTTTCAGGTTTCTGCTGCCTGGGTGACCCAGGAGGGGCAGGGGCAGGGGCAGGCCATGGGAGCTGGGAGCAGGCGAAGGGTGTATTTGGTCCAGTCAAGTGGTCTTTGTGTAAGGACACGGGGGTGCCGGCAGGGGAGCATGCTGCCTGCTTTGTATGGGCGCCGTTTGCCTGCTTACCATGGGACTAGCAGGGGTGCTGAGTCCTGAGAAGCTCATGCCACTGGTGATGTGAGCCAGCGAGGTTCCTGGCAGGACGTCTGGCTCTGGGTGAACTCCCTGAACTCAGCCCTGCCCCAAAGCTGGGAGCCAGGGCGGCTGCGCTCACCACGTCTCCCATAACTTGTTTGTGTCCGAGAGCAAGTGTGCCCCTTCCCTGGAGATGGGCGGGGTGGGACATGCTGGCATCTGCCAAGGGAAACATTTCTCCAAGCCAAACCGGCACAGCGACAGAGTGGGGAGCGGCAAACACGCGTCTGGGCCTTGCAATCCCAGGCACTGGCAGTTCTGCAGCACTTGGCTGCAGGCAGAGCAGAACAGTGGGCCCAGGGAGGACGGCAGGCCCCAGGCTGGGCGGGAGCCGTGTCAAGGTGGGGTCTGCGCTGGGCTGGGAGCCCCCCAAAACTAGGGCCGTGCTGCCCTCTGCGCCAGGAGGACTTGAGGAGCAGGGGCGGTGCTGCACGAGGTGTAAACGCCAGGGCCTGCCCCTGACTGCACGCAGCTCCGGGCTCCAGGTGGAGAAGGCCCCGGTTCTCCCAAGGAGCCCAGCTCTGTCCCTCGCAGAGCTCCGTGCGAGAGTCGCTGGCTTTCTTGGCAGAGGGCTGCCCCTTCTCTGCCTGGCAGCCCTTAGCTGGGGCAGCCAGACATTCTCGGGGGTTAGGTTAGGAGGGCACCAAAACCTCCCGAGCCCCAGTGCTGGCTCTGCTCCAGGGGCACACGCAGGACCAGGGCTGCCAAGCCATTTCTAACAGAACCTCCTACTTCTCCTTGGAGCTGGGAACTAAAACTACGCCTGCACTCATCCAGAGCCCAGAGAAAAGGGGGGGCAGGGAGCCCGGACTCCTGGGTTCTAGTCCCAGTTCTGATGCTGACTTGTCATGTGACCTTAGGGCGAGTCGTGCCTCGTCTCTGTGCCCCTTCTGTGAAATGAGGCTGTGAAGTGACCTCGCTGAGCAGCGCCCGGCTTCCTTAGCTCAGGGGGGGAAGAGGGCTGCAGAGGGCAGCACGTCCTAGCTGAATTGCTGATACCAGCCTGCCGTGGGCGCTGTCGGAGCGGGGCCGGGTGGGGCCGGGTGCCGTGGGCGCTGTCGGAGCGGGGCCGGGTGCCGTGGGCGCTGTCGGAGCAGGGCCGGGTGGGGCCGGGTGCCGTGGGCGCTGTCAGAGCGGAGCCGGGTGGGGCCGGGTGCCGTGGGCGCTGTCGGAGCGGGGCCGGGTGGGGCCGGGTGCCGTGGGCGCTGTCGGAGCGGGGCCGGGTGGGGCCGGGTGCCGTGGGCGCTGTCGGAGCGGGGCCGGGAGCTGGCTGTGGGGCGGGAATAGGGGGAGCTGGTTGGGGGATGGGAATCAGGGGAGCTAGGTGGGATGGGGTGATGCCCCCCAACTTTTTTCCCTGGTACACACACAACACCCTTTGCACACCCATCCCCCGAAAGCGCTGCTGGCTCCGACCCTCCCTTTTGGGGAAACATCTGGGTTGAATTGAGCGGGGAATTTCTCCCCCGTCCTCGCCCGGTGCCCCCCCGCACACGCACCGGTCAGGTTTAATAGCACCCAGCTGCAGCGCTGGGCCATTTGCTGTGAACCGAGGCCTCCACTAACAGATAGGGGTCATGACACCAACCGGGGGCCAGGAATGTCACCCGCACGGCCCCCCGCGCCCACAAGGGGCTCCCATAAAGCAAAGTGACAGGGGCCGGGGGCCTTGCGGTGCTTTGCTAACAAACCCCTCCCAGCAATTTGCTGAGCACAAGCCCCCTATTAAATCCACTCTCCTGGGAGCAGCCCATAAAAGTACTTTCCTCTCTCTGCCTCTTCCCCTCCCCTCCCCGTCGGCTCTTAAAGCCCCAGCACGGCTCTGCCTTCCTGGCCCTCGGCTCCGCTCGGCTCCGCTCCGCTCGCTGGGGGCAGAGCCATGGCCACTGATGCTCCGCAGCGCCTCCCTCTGGGGTGACACCGGGGGGGTCCCCCGAAGGGCCCTGCTGTGTGCTGGACTCAGGCGGGGGGGCAGGTGTGTGGCTCTCGGCAGCTGCCCCACGCCAGGCCCAGGGCAGCAGGCACAGCAGGAGGGGAAAGGCAGGACTGATGGGCGGTAGCTGGGCAGGGGCAGCCTCTGCAGCCCCCTGAGCCCCGGGACTCTGCGGTGCCCCCTGCAGTGAGCAGTGTGGGGCACCGGTACCCTGAGCTGGGCCAGGCCCCACTGACCCACAGCTCTCAGGGGCCCTCAGCCAGTGGGCGGCCCCCCAGCCTGCACCAGGGACTGACAGAGCAAAGGGGGGCAGGGAGGTGACAATCTGGGAGAGGAGGGAGCCAGGCCAAGCATGGCAGAGACAGGCAAGTTTAGCCCTGCTGGTGCCCCTCACTCCCGACCCGCAGCCCCCTGGGCTCCCCCCTTCCCCAGCTCTGCCGGTGCCCCTCACTCCCGACCCGCAGCCTTTGGTGAGACCATGAAGCCCATGTCACTTGTGGCCTGAGGCAGACATGAGTCCTGGCCTGCAGAGGCAGGTTTGTGCCTGAGCTGCCTCCCCTTTTCAGGACTCGGGTGTGGGGCAGGGATCTCCCTCCAGGGCGACCCCCGCCCCTGCTCCCCACCACGTGGCACCGCTGCCCGCTAACGCTGCCCTTGGCACGCTGGCTGCCCACGGTGCCAGGATGCTATTCCTGTCGGCCTGGCAACCAGGGGCAGAAAGGTTCCCGGGACACTGGCTGCAGCAGAGGAGCCGCTGGAGTGTGCGCGGGTGGGGGTGGCTCTTTGTTCCCAGGCCTGGCATGGAGCTGCCAGGGGGCTCCCCGGTGGCACTAGGCTGAACGGCCCGGGCACCTCACCCTTCGGCTGCTTCCCAGCCTGCCTGTTTGTGTTCACCCCTTGGGCTCTGGCCCCAGCTCCCACTTCAGGCCCGGCACTGCCCCGCTTGGCCCCAGCCCAGCGGCCTGGGAGGCTGAACCCTCGGGTGCCGAGGGATCGCGTGGGCCTGCTCGCAGGGCACTGAGCCCCTGGCAGCTGGCCCGGGTCGCTAGGGCCGGCAGCTGGGGCTGGAGCTTCAGGCAGACTGTGAACTAGATTGGGAGGTGCCAGATCCCGGCGTGCCAGCAGGCCAGAACCCCCCTCACCCTGGGGGCCGGGCAGGGCTTGGGCGCTGCTGATGCAATTGATGCCTTTCGTCTTTCTGGTCTAGCAGCAGCCACAGGCGCCGTGTAAACCCCCGTCCCAGAGACTCACACTCCATCCACCCTCCTGCTCTTCCAGGAGATTCTGCCTCCCTCTCCGCCGACCGGCGGCCCCCTGCTAGCCCAGCCCCAGGCTGCCCCGTTCCCCAGCTCTGCCGGTGCCCCTCTCTGCCGACCCACGGCCCCCTGCTAGCCCAGCCCCAGGCTGCCCCGTTCCCCAGCTCTGCCGGTGCCCCTCTCCGCCGACCGGCGGCCCCCTGCTAGCCCAGCCCCAGGCTGCCCCGTTCCCCAGCTCTGCCGGTGCCCCTCTCTGCCAACCCACGGCCCCCTGCTAGCCCAGCCCCGGGCTCCCCCATTCCCCAGCTCTGCCGGTGCCTCTCTGCCGACCCACGGCCCCCTGCTAGCCCAGCCCCGGGCTGCCCCGTTCCCCAGCTCTGCCGGTGCCTCTCTGCCGACCCACGGCCCCCTGCTAGCCCAGCCCCGGGCTCCCCCGTTCCCCAGCTCTGCCGGTGCTTCTCTGCCGACCCACGGCCCCCTGCTAGCCCAGCCCCGGGCTCCCCCGTTCCCCAGCTCTGCCGGTGCCTCTCTGCCGACCCACGACCCCCTGCTAGCCCAGCCCCGGGCTCCCCCGTTCCCCAGCTCTGCCGGTGCCCCTCTGCCGACCTGCAGCCCCCTGCTCTCCCAGCCCGGGGCTCCCCCCTTCCCTGGCTCTGTCGGTGCCCCTCACTGCCGACCTGCAGCCCCTGCTAGCCCAGCCCTGGGCTCCCCCTTCCCCGGCTCTGCCGGTGCCCCTCACTCCCGACCTGCAGCCTTCCCCCCCTCCAGCTTTTTTAATTTGCTCTGGGCTCCATGGCACCCTAATGGTGGGATTTGACGGTGAGGTTTGTTGGGTTTCACACTGTGCCCCCCCTTAATCTCCCTTCATTAACTTCCCCTCCCCCCACCCCAAAGGTCAGCAGGGTCACGGGTAGCCAATAAATGGTTTTAGGACCCAATTAACCTTCCCTAGTTTCTTGTGCAGTTAAAAAAAAGGGGGGGGGGGCTGTACTGAGGGGCGGGGTGGGGAGGGCAGGAGAACCTGAGAGGTTTATGGGCCCTACAGCCTATAAAACCTTCCTTTCCTTCTGTTCAGGAACCATAAAAACCCACCCGCAATTGCCAAGCCAAATTCATAATAATAATGCTGGAGGACAGTGCATGGGGGGTTGGGGTTGGGGTTGGGGGGGTCCCCTGCCCTAGGATCCCACAGGCCAGGCCTTCCCCTCCTCTGACAGCTCCCGCCCCACTGAGATGGGGGGGGCGGATGGCACTTAGGTTCCCTCCCCTTCAGCAGTCAGGTGGGGTGAGACTTAGGCTCTGGTATTTCTTGGGGGGGGGGCAAGGGAAGGGAATGGGGGGACGGGTGAGGAGCAAAGCCCCCGGCGGGTTCTCAATTTTATGGGTAATAAAATTTCAAAGCCGCTCAAGTCTATTAATGCTTGAGAAGGAAATTTGTCCATGAGCTGCTGGAGGGAAGCGCCTGGTCCTACCATTCCTCTCCCCCCCCCCTTCCGCTTAGCCTTTGCACACCCTCCACCCTGGCCAGACGCCCTGGCCCACCCTCACTGCCAGCCGACACTCCGGCACCAAAGCTGGCCCTGAGGCTGGGGAACCGGGCACTTGGCCATGCGCCGCGCTGGCCCCGGGCTCGTCCCAGTGCCAGGGCTGCAGGGGGCAGCACGCGTTCCAGGGGCCCCTGTGTATTGCCTCAGGCTGGAACAAGTCAAGGGCCCTGAACTCTGGATCAGCCTCAGGAGAAGGCACCAGAGTCCAGTAGCACCCCCTCCAGGAGAAGGTAAAGACAGGCAGTGTTTCCTAGTGGTTAGAGCAGGGGGGCTGGGAGCCAGGACTCCTGGGTTCTATCCCTGGCTCTGGGTGGGGAGTGGGGTCTAGTGGGTTAGAGCCCCACCAGTGACCACCTCCCTGCCGTTTGCAGAGTCCAGGGAGCACTGGGAATAGGAGACTCACTATTACTTAATTAGCCCAGCTGGGGCGAAGGTCAGTCTCACGCCTTGATTGTAAGCTTCCTTGGGCAGCGGCTGCCCGTGCTGTGCCCAGCGCAGTGGGACCTGGGCCACAGCTGGGTGACAGGATACCGCAGGGACACGAATAATGGCAAGAACTGTCCCCCTTTCCATTGCTGGGGAAACTGAGGCACGGATTGGGCTGTGACTTGCCCAAGTTCCCACAGTGAGTCATTGGCAAAGCAGGGAGCAGAGCCTGGGCAGCCTGGCTCCCATCTCCACCTCTCTCTCCCCACTAGTGAATGAGCTGTGAGCAGCCAGTTCTGCCCCTTCTCCTCTGGCTGCCCCGGCGGGGGCCGCTCCAGCCCCAGGATCAGGCCCAGTCCGGGAAGACAGGCTGCACTTTTCCGCCATTCCCCTGCACACGTCCTGCTGGAGAGGTGGGCGACTCGCTACCACCCGCCCCTGGGGCCTGGTTGGTTGGTTACTTTGCTTCTGGTTTGCCTCGGTTTACCTCACCCCCACCCCAGGGCTGGATCTGAGCTGGAGAGGCTCCTACCCAGAATGCTGCCCTCACCCAGAGCCCCACTTCTCTCTGCAACGTGACCAAGGCTCGTCGGGGCCTGGGCAGGGATGGGACGGGACTGACTGTCTCTGCTCTGTGGCACTTGCTCCCTCAGCTGATGCCAAGCACCTCAACAACCCGCTCCGGAGGGGTTCGGGACCCCACCCAGCCCAGCGGAACGGAGAACCCTCCCCACATGGCCCCTGGGAAAGGACTGGCCCGAGGCCGAGAGCTCCAGGCACAGTGAGTCCCCCCTGTTCCCAGGACTGCTGGTAAATGTCCCAGGTGATCACATCCAGGGAGGTACCAGAGGCCTCCCAGGTACCCACGCAGAGCCAGGGGCACGGGGACTGGCTGCCAGGGCCCATCCCAGGCCAGGAGAAAGCAGGATGCAGAGACGCTACGTCTGGGAGCAACGCTGTGTCTGGGGGCGCTCGAAGGGAGCAGAGACCCGATTCGAATGGGAATACATTGCTGTGGGGGGGGGGGAGAAGGGGCTTGGATGGGGATGGATGGAGAGAGAGGAAGTTGTGGTAGCCGGGTAGGTAGCTGGGTGGATGGATAGACTGATGGATGGACAGCTGGAGGGGCTGTCTGGAGATAGCGAGCTATGATCATTAGACACTTAATTGAGAGACGTCCCTTGTATTATATAACTAAGCCAGGACACAGCAGTGATCCGGAAAGCCCCAGCTGTAGCTTCCGTTCAGTTTGGTGGGTGTCTGTTGCACCTGCTGTCATGCAGAGCGGGATAAAGCAGAATGTGTTTGCCATCGGTTTAGTGCAGGGGGAGATCCCCGGGTCAGGGAATTCAGGGCAGTTCTGTATGAGCTTCACCTGTTTGCCGTGACAATACACACTGCAGAGATAGTCCCAGGAGTGACACAAGAACTATTCTGTCTGCAATGTAGCCCCCTCTGGGGTGGGACTCACTCACAGTTTAACAGCCCACAGCAACCCAGCACAAGAGATCAGTGCAAGGGCTCATTGTTGGTTTGCAGGGTGCACACAAGAGCTGATGTTGGAAGTAGAACCATCTTGTTATTGGGATAATCGAGCTAGCACTAACGAAGGTGACACATCTCTATGATACTAGGAAGTTAGTAGATCTAGTGGTGAAGGCGTGTCTCAATCTGCCACTTAGCTGCTGATTTGAAGAGTTAGAGACACTGGTGGAGGGAGAACAATGGCCGTTTTTAAGCAGGCAGGGTTACAGTGGAGGGGAGATCTCAGAAACATGAACGGCTCCATCCAGACACACGGAGGCTTGCTGGAGAGAGGAAAGAATGAAAGGAGATCATTCAACAGGAGCACGACAGCAGTACAAGAGCTCTTCTGCAACAAGAACCTGCAGACAAAGAGAAGGAAGTGAAAAGATCAGCCAGAGGAGATACGAGAGAATGGATGGAAAATCAAGAGAGAGAAGCTGGGGAGGTGCAGGAGAGAAGGGATTCTAAGCCCCTTTTCTGGTACCTAAACAGTTGGCATCACGTGTCTCAAACCTTTGTGGCATTGTGAAGGCCCGAGACGGTAACATTTTAACCCCAGAGGAAGAACAGAGTCCGTTGGGTGGAAGCTTTCCAGGCTGTGCTCAGCCAGCCAGAACCACTATCACACACCCAGAGATGTGAAGAACTAGCAGACTTACCTATGTCCCTAGAAGCAATCACCTTTGAGGAAGTAACTAAAGGCCATAAACCAATTGAAGAGCGGTAAAGCACCAGGCGATGCTGAGCTGGACGCTGAATGGTAAAGAGCAGCAGAGGAGGTGGCAGGGAATGCCACGGGCAGGGTGTGCAGGATGGTTTGGGATAAGGAGATCTGTCCCATGGACTGGAGAAGACGTGTCATTGGGGAACCAGCTTATTTGTGACAGCTGGAGAGGGGGAGCCTCCTGTCTGTACCTGGAGAAGGTCATTTTTAATAGGATGAAAACTGCTGCTGGTGGAGAACAGGCTGGATTTTGCTCCGGTCGGTTGTGTTCAGAGCACAGTTCCCCCTTGAGGAGACACTGAGACACACTTAGAATCTCAGCAGAAGGTGACTTTTTAACTTCCTTGATAAGCACAGATAAACCCTCTGGAAGATCCTGAGGGCTTGCCTACACATACAGAACTTCTCCTGTCAGCTGAGGTCCCCCACCTCCCCGAGAGACGGTAGCTGTGCTGGGAGAAGCTGGTGTCTGGGACGGTTTGTTTACCTGCCGCATCCGCAGGTTCGGCCGGTGGCGGCTCTCACTGGCTGCGGTTCGCTGCTCCAGGCCAATGGGGGCTGCGGGAAGGGCGGCCAGCACGTCCCTCAGCCCGTGCCGCTTCCCGCAGCCCCCATTGGTGTGGAGCGGTGAACCGCAGCCAGTGGGAGCCACGATTGGCTGAACCTGCGGACGCAGCAGGTAAACAATCCGGCCCGGACTGCCAGGGGCTTTCCCTGAACAAGTGGCGGCCCGACTTTGAGAACCACTGGTGTAGACCAAGCGGGAGCCGCTGTGAAATCCCAGCAAAGATCGCTAATTTGATCAAAGCTTTGACGAGCCTGCATCGGGACAGAGCGGAGACACAGAATGGCTAAAGATTGTTACTGCTCTGAGTCAAAGTGGCTTCTCTGCTGCACGGTCACAGACTGTGACAAGAAGGGTGCTGGCTGCTGGCCAGGCCTCTGGTATCATTTGGGCTGGAGATAAGCTGCGGGACTTGGATTTTGCAGATGATGTAGTCATCCTGGATACCAGCTTGGATGGAATGAAAAGATTCTTTTTGAGCAAAAAAGCAGAAGCTGCCCCAGTGGGACTTCATATCAGTACATGGAAGACCAAGACCATGGAGGAAGAGAATGCTGCCCGTGCTGGCCGATGTGTGATTGATGGAGAAGAGTACGGAGGAGCTGATGGCTTTGTCTATGTTGGACGAACAATATCTCCTAACAGCAGCTCACTACAGCGAAGGCAGGAATCCGCAAAGCCTGTGGATCATTCACCCATTTGTCAAACGTCTGGAAGAGGAAGATCCATCTACACGCTAAAATGAGACCACACAATGCTCCTGTTCTCCCAGCACTACTGTAACCACTGAGGGTCCGAGTGCACAACAGGATGCTGGGTGCCCTCCACCAGTGTTGTCTAAGAAGAATCGTGGGAATGAGCTGGAGAGATTGTGTAGCCAACGTAGAAGACAGAGATGGTGATGGTGGTTTGGCCATGTCATCCGGCTTCCCTGTGGCACAATCACAAGGTCCATCTTAGGTTGGATCCCACCTGGAGGGAAGAGAAGGTGCGGAGGACACGGAATGGCCTATCGCAGTAAGATCGGAAAGGAGACCGCTCTCATGGAGTCAGACATCAGTCACAGAGCCAGCCGGGGGGAAGCAGCTGGCCTTGTGCGCCTAGGCACAGGAGGTGAAGTCTCAGTGGGTCTGAGTGAAGGAGACCCCAGAATATGCTTGGCTGGAGGGAGAATGTAATTTCCTGAGCTGGGATTTCGCCTTGGCACACTCAATCTCAGAGGCAACATGCCAGGGGAAGTTTAGAGACCACAGGTGGCCAGGAGCTTGGTGTAAGTCTCACCCAGCAGAGAGAGGCCCGTATCCAAGCACCCCTTCCTGCTAAGCTGTGTTATCCAGACCCCCCACAGACTGCACTGTGGGTGACCCCCAACCCCCGGTACTCACTGGGCTCAGGAACAGCTCAGCATGGGGAAGAGGGGGTGTGGCCGACGAGAGATGAGCAGCCACCGCCTACCAGACCTAGCAAGGAGGATCACTGTGGGCAAAGCCAGAATGCCAGGCCCTGGGCCCCCAAGCACTTGGTGCTCTGTGAAATTCCCTGAAGAGCGGAGACCCGGGAGGTCAGTGATGCGTCAGCAACTCAGGGTGTTTGGACGCAGAGGGGACGGACACATGGACCTGTCAAGGCTGAACTCCCATGGTCACTAATCCTGCAGCCCCATGGATCCTACCACCCCTGCTTCCCCCAACCCCTCAGCATGCCTAGATCCTCCAGCCCCCTTTGCTTCCCGGGGCAGGTTGTTTGCTGAGAGCCGTGATCTGGTGTTTGTGTCATTGCAGCGCAACCCCCTCCACCTTCTCCATGTCCTTGCATAGCCTGAGTCCTGGCCCCACTCTGCCCCCACCTGCCCCCTGTTCTCTCCGCTCTGCTCACTGCCCAGGCCAGGCTGGCCGGCAGGGTCGGCATTTGGCCGCAGCCTGGTGGGGGCAGCACTCGCAGCCCATCTGTCAGCCCCCCAGGGAAGGAGGTTCCATTTCTTGCCTGCCCTGGAGGCAGCCCAGTCCCTGGGTCTCTGCTGCTGGGCAGGGGCAGGGTGACGCTGACAGGCTGGAGGCCTCGCCCCTGCCTAGCGGGCCCTGCCCCCAGGGGAGCTCAGTCCTGTGGCCCGGTCACACCCCGTCTCTGCGGAGGCTGCAGCACAGGGCCCAGCTGGTGCCAAGAGCAGTGGGATCTCACAAAGCGGCTGCTCTCCAGTGACCTCCCGGTGACTCGCCTGCGCTGGGCCCCGGCTCAGCTCTGCAAAACCCACCAGCCCAGCTGAGCGCGGAGGCCAAGGAGACAGAGCCCCAGGGCCGGGCTCGCTCTGGCACATGGGCATCACCCAGCGGCTCCCAACCTCCACCTGCTCATAGGACAGAGGCCTTTGGCCTCCGTGGCTCTCAGCTATTCCACTGCAATAAACGGGCCGGTTCAGTCATTCCCCACATTCGCCCCTCACTCCGGAACCACAGATGGGGAAACTGAGGCGCGGGGAGGCGCTGTGACTTGCACAAGCTCACACCATAGGTCAGGGACAGAAGCAGGATTCGACCCTACGAGTCCCGGCTTGCAGCCCCTATGCTAACCCGAGACGCCCCTGCTCCGAGCCGGGATTGGCAGCCAGCCCGCGTGTCCTGCCAGCAGCGATGCCCTCACTGAACGGGCAGCATCTTCCGGGCTGGGGCAGGGAGCCCAGGCCCCTGCTAGCCCTGTCTGAGTCAGCGCTGCAGGCGCCGCACCGCAGACTCGGATCAGCGCCTCCCCAGGGAGCTTCGGGCTCTGGGGAAGTCCCCCTCAAGGGCACTCAGCGGCAGCACCACCTGCCCTGTCTGCCCCATGAGCCCCACGTGTGCATCTCCCAAGCCCAGCCTGCCAGGCCTGCTCTGAGGGGCCCCTGGAGTGGAGCCCCAAGGTGCCACCTTCAGAGCCTGGCTCCAGAGGAGGAGGAAGGGAGAGGGGCCCAGCTCTGCCTTGCGGGGGATGCTTTCAAACTAACTTTCTCCCTTGGCCAACTGGAGCAACCCCCCCCCCTTCCCAGGAGCCAAAGCGGGGCTGGGCCTGGAGCCCCCCGCCCCAGCTGCCCCCCAGCTTGGCAGCCCCGGGCAGGAGGCTGGGCAGAGGGGGGCCCCTGCTGAATTGCGGGGGGCAGCGCTCCCGGGGCCTGGCTCACTTTGGGCCAATGGCGGAACCGGACCAAACTTTCGCAGCTCGCCCCAGCTGCAGCCGCGTTCGCGGAGCCCGGCCGCAGACAATGCCCCGCGGGACGCCCCGAGCGGCCTCCGGCCTCTGCCCGCGGGGTGCGGGACCCCGAACTTTGCAGGCGCAGGTTCCTCCGGCCGGGGAGGGGGCGGGAACCAATAGCCCCCCAGGGGAGCTGCACCCTCTCCCCCCCCAGGCCAGGAGTCAGGGGGAGCCTGCGGCGCCGCCCCCCGGGCAGGGAGCCCCGAGCGCTCCCCCCTGACGGGCTGCGGGGAGGGGTCCCCGAAGTTCGCCTCTCGCCCCCGCTAACAAAGAGCCACTCACTGTGCTGGGCCATGCTGAGGACGGTCTCGGTGGTGGCGTGGTACTCGTCCTCCTCCAGGTACTCGTCCTGCGGGAACGCGTCCCCCTGGAAGTCGTGCAAGTCCAGGATCTGCTGCAGCGGGGGCGCCTTGGGCAGCAGCTGGTTCACCACCTCCCGGGTGATGTTGGGCGCCTCCTTGAGCCGCAGCTTGCTCAGGATCTGCGACTTGATGGTCTCCAGCCGCAGCTCCTTGCTGTGCTTCCGCCACAGGCAGACGGGGCAGCCCGGCTCCTCCGCCTCGGGCCCCGGGGGGGGCTGCCCGCCGCCGGCCCCTTTCTCCACCACCTCCCCCGGGGCCAGCGCCACGGCCAGCGCCAGGGCGCACAGGAAGAGCGGGGACCTGCGCACCGACATGGCTGGACGGCCGGGTCCCTCCTGCCTCCCCCGCCTCGGGACTTGGGGCTCGGGCCGCGGCTGGCTGCCCTGGGGGGGGCGGGGGTGACGGGGCAGAGGCTCTCCGGGGCCGGCTGGGTGGGAGCCGGTAACTAGTGATGCTGGCCGGGGGGGGAGGCAAGAGAGACTCGGGGTTTTATATCCCAACTGAACTGTGTCGTAAAAAGCCTTGATTGGCTGGGGACGCAACAAAAGATCCTCTGGCGAAAGGGCTGTCACCGGAGGGGAACGAGCCGCGCGAGGGGGGCCCCGCTCCGCGCCGCGCCGGCCCGGCCCCGGCCCCGGCCGCCCCCACAGAACCCCCCGCCCCCGCGGCAGGGCTGCGCCGCACGAACCCGCCCCGGGGAACTTCTGGAGCCGGGGGGCGCGAACCCGCGTCTCCCCCGGGGGCAGAGCCAGCGGCCCCGGCTGAGCGCCCCGCACAGCCCCGAAGCGGGGGGGTCCCCGCCGGGGCTGCCCGGCTGTCACTGCCCTGCGCTCACTGCGGCGCAGCGTCTCGCTTGGCACCTGGGAGCTGCCCGGCCCGGCCCGGGTCCCACCGCTCCGGCCATTCCCCGCCTCTGCTCCGGTGCCCAAAGCACGCGCCGTCCCAGCCGGGGGGCCGGGAATCGCCCTCCGCCTTGCTCCGCTGCCCACGGGCGGAGCCGGCCAGGTGGGACGGGGCGCTGGAGCCGCTGTCACGGGTGACAGGCCCGGGGCGAGGCGAGGCCGAGGGGCCCAAAGTGCAACTAGCGAATCATCCAGTGAAAATCCCCAAGTCTCCCTGTCCTGCTCTTTTCTAAAAGGAGGGATGGATAGAGAGAGAGATGGGTGTAGGGGGGGGTAGATAGAGAGATGGGGTGGGGATAGATAGAGGGAGGGAGGGTGTGGGGGATAGAGGGTGTGGGGGATAGATGGGTAGACAGAGGGTGTGGGGGGTGGATAAAGGGGGTGGATGGGGATGGATAGAGGGAGGGGTGTGTGGGGATAGAGGGAGGGAAGGTGTGAGTATAGATAGAGGGAGGGGTGTGGGGATAGATAGATAGATGGGGTGGATGGGGATAGATAGAGGGAGGGGGTTTGTGGATAGATAGAGGGGGGTGGGGATAGATGGAGGGGGTGTGGGGATAGATGGAGGGAGGGATGTGGGGATGGAGGGGGTGGATGGGGATAGATAGAGGGAGGGGTGGATGGGGATAGAGGGAGGGGTGTGTGGGGATAGATGGAGGGGGTGTGTGGGGATAGATAGATAGATGGGGTGGATGGGGATAGATAGAGGGAGGGGTGTGTGGGGATAGATAGATGGGGTGGATGGGGATAGATTAGATAGAGGGTGTATGTGACTAGATAGATAGGTTAGATAGATGGAGGGGGTGTGTGGGGATAGATGGAGGGAGGGGCGTGTGGGGATAGATGGAGGGAGGGGTGTGGGGATAGATGGAGGGAGGGGTGGATGGGGATAGAGGGAGGGAGGGGTGGATGGGGATAGAGGGAGGGGTGGATGGGGATAGATAGATGGAGGGGGTGTGTGGGGATAGATGGAGGGAGGGGTTTGGGGATAGATAGATGGGGTGGATGGGGATAGATGGAGGGAGGGATGTGGGGATAGATAGATTAGATAGAGGGGGTGTGTGGGGATAGATGGAGGGAGGGGCGTGTGGGGATAGATGGAGGGAGGGGTGTAGGGATAGATGGAGGGAGGGGTGTGTGGGGATAGATGGAGGGAGGGGTGTAGGGATAGATAGATGGAGGAGGTGTGTGGGGATAGATGGAGGGGGTGGATGGGAATAGATAGATGGGGTGGATGGGGATAGATAGAGGGAGGGAGGGATGTGGGGATAGATAGATTAGATAGAGGGGGTGTGTGGGGATAGATGGAGGGAGGGGTGTGTGGGGATAGATGGAGGGAGGGGCGTGTGGGGATAGATGGAGGGAGGGGTGTAGGGATAGATAGATGAAGGGGTGTGTGGGGATAGATAGATGGGGTGGATGGGGATAGATAGAGGGAGGGTGTGTGTGAATAGATAGATAGGTTAGATAGATGGAAGGGGTGTGTGGGGATAGATGGAGGGAGGGGTGTAGGGATAGATAGATGGAGGAGGTGTGTGGGGATAGATGGAGGGAGGGGTGTGGGGATAGATGGAGGGGGTGGATGGGGATTGATAGATTAGATAGAGGGGGTGTAGATCAGGGGTGGGCAAAGTTTTTGGCCCAAGGGCCACATCTGGGTATGGGAATTGTCTGGTGGGCCAGGAATGCTCACCACACTGGGGGTTGGGGTGCAGGAGCAGGTGAGGGCCCCGACTGGGGACGTGGGCTCTGGCTGGGGGGTGGGATGGGGTAGAGGAGGGGCTGGGACTGAGGGGTTCGGATGGCGGGAGGGGGATCAGGGCTGGTGTAGGGGGTTGGGGCACGGGAAGGGGTCGGGGTTCAGGCTCTGGGCAGCGCTTACCTCCCAGAAACCAGCATGTCCCTCCTCCGGCTCCTACACAGGGGCCCGGCCAGGCAGCTGTGCGCTGACCCTCCCCCAACCTGTGCTCATTTCTTTGTCATTATTATTAGTCATAAAGCCTCTGGGGGCAGAGGTGCTGGAACTGGAGGTGCTGGGGCTCTTGCACCCCCTGTCTTGACGTGGTTTTCTTCATACCCAGGGTTTACAGTTTGGTTATTGGCTCTCAGCCCCCCACTGTACGAATTGTTCCAGCCCCCCTGTCTGGGGGACAGTGAGGTGGGGAAAACCCGTTTGTTCGGCGTCGTTTCTTGATTGTTGTAACAAGTCCACCCAGCCCCGGCGCATGGCTCCCCCCGCCTGGAGAGAGCCGGCGGAAAAGCCACTAGCAGGAGAGGTCTTGCCAGATGTTTCAGCACATCTGTTCAAGGATAAAGGATTCAGCTCCCCTCGAATGTGCAATAAGAACGGTGCTAAGCAGAGCCATGGCTCTAGGACCCAGGATGCCTGTCCTGGATTCTCATCATTATTTATCCCACATGGCGCAGCCCAGCTGGAAACCGCCATGGGCCTGGGAACACCAGCTGTGTCCCCCCATTTCCTGTCCCCCCTTGTCATCAGAACCATGGAGAGTGAAACGACCTGGAGCAGCCTGGCCACGGCTGGGCAGGCCAGCTGGAGTCAGGGTGCGTGAGGTGTGCAAGGGGCCATTTGACAGCTTGGCTCCCTGGAGACACCAATTCCAAGCCCATCTGGAGCGACTCAACCCCTCGCCCCATGTCGTGTGAGGGCAGCAGCTCAGCACTGGGGCCATGGGCCAGCCCGCTACAGAGACCAGCTGAGCACCCTGCAGCTCGGTGCATGGACCATTCAGAGGAGTCCGCACAAATCAAGGCCCAGGCTGGGGCCGTTCCAGATCGTGCAGAGGGTGGGGGCTGCAGAAAGGCCCATTCATTCATCCAGCCTGATGTGCAACACGGACCCATTAACCTCTGTCCCGTTCCCCCACGCTGAGCCCAGGGGCCTGGGCTTGGCTACAAGGCCTCCAGCCTGGAGCTGAAGCCATCAAGACCTGGAGAACCTGCCACTTCCCTGCAAGTTTGTTTGAGTGGTGCCGGGGGGCCAGAGCTGGTGACCAATTTCAGTAGCCACAAAGAACTTCCACAGCAGGAAAGATCCCACCTGGCCGAATGGACTGTCCCTGCTGGGATGGGTCTGTCTTGTAATCTCACCTCCTAGGCCCTGCCCCTGGCTGCTTCTCAGGCAGCCGGTCCCACAAGACAGATGTTAGCATCTGGCTGTTCTTACTCCAGTGCCACAGACACAGGGTCCCTCATCTGCCTTGGGGATAGCATAGCCCTTTGTTTGCATAGGGATCAAACTGATGGATCTACATAGACAGAAGCATAAAAGGGGAGAGCGAGAGAGAGTTGTGTGTAGATCGATAGCTAGATAGAGGGTGTGTGCGGAGATAGATAGATTAGATAGAAGGGGTGCATGGGGATAGATAGATAGGTAGGTAGATAGATTCTTCATAGATTCTAGGACTGGAAGGGACCTCGAGAGGTCATGGAGTCCAGTCCCCTGCCCTCATGGCAGGACCAAATACTGTCTAGACCATCCCGGATAGACATTTATCTAACCTGCTCTTAAATATCTCCAGAGATGGAGATTCCACAACCTCCCTGGGCAATTTATTCCAGCGTTTAACCACCCTGACTGTTAGGAACTTTTTCCTAATGTCCAACCTAAACCTCCCTTGCTGCCGTTAAGCCCATTGCTTCTTGTTCTGTCCTTAGAGGCTAAGGTGAACAAGTTTTCTCCCTCCTCCTCATGACGCCCTTTGAGATACCTGAAAACTGCTCTCATGTCCCCTCTGTCTTCTCTGTTCCAAACTAAACAAACCCAATTCTGTCAGCCTCCTTCCTAGGTCATGTTCTCAAGACCTTTAATCATCCTTGTTGCTCTTCTCTGGACCCTCTCCAATTTCTCCACATCTGTCTTGAAATGCGGTGCCCAGAACTGGACACGATACTCCAGTTGAGGCCTGACCAGCGCAGAGCAGAGCGGAGGAATGACGTCTCGTGTCTTGCTCACAACACACCTGTTAACGCATCCCAGAATCACGTTGGCTTTTTCTGCAACAGCATCACGCTGTTGACTCATATTTAGCTTGTGGTTCACTATAACCCCTAGATCCCTTTCTGCCGTACTCCTTCCTAGACAGTCTCTTCCCATTCTGTATGTGTGAAACTGATTGTTCCTTCCTTAGTGGAGCACTTTGCATTTGTCTTTGTTAAACTTCATCCTGTTTACCTCAGACCATTTCTCCAATTTGTCCAGATCATTTTGAATTATGACCCTGTTCTCCAAAGCAGTTGCAATCCCTCCCAGTTTGGTATCATCTGCAAACTTAATAAGCTACTTTCTATGCCAACATCTAAGTCGTTGATGAAGATATTGAACAGAGCCGGTCCCAAAACAGACCCCTGCGGAACCCCACTCGTTATACCTTTCCACAGGATTGGGAACCATTAATAACTACTCTCTGAGTACGGTTATCCAGCCAGTTATGCACCCACCTTATATTAGCCCCATCTAAATTGTATTTGCCTAGTTTATTGATAAGAATATCATGTGAGACCGTATCAAATGCTTTACTAAAGTCTAGGTATACCACATCCACCACTTCTCCCTTATCCACAAGACTCGTTATCCTATCAAAGAAAGCTCTCAGATTGGTTTGACATGATTTGTTCTTTACAAATCCATGCTGGCTATTCCCTATCACCTTACCACCGTCCAAGTGTTTGCAGATGATTTCCTTAATTACTTGCTCCATTATCTTCCCTGGCACTGAAGTTAAACTAACTGGTCTGTAGTTTCCTGGGTTGTTTTTATTTCCCTTTTTATAGATGGGCACTATATTTGCCCTTTTCCAGTCTTCTGGAATCTCTCCCGTCTCCCATGATTTTCCAAAGATAATAGCTAGAGGCTCAGATATCTCCTCTGTTAGCTCTTTGAGTGTTCTAGGATGTGTTTCATCAGGCCCTGGTGACTTGCAGGCATCTAACTTTTCTAAGTGATTTTTAACTTGTTCTTTTTTATTTTATCTTCTAAACCTACCCCCTTCCCATAAGCATTCACTCTGTTAGGCATTCCTTCAGACTTCTCGGTGAAGACCGAAACAAAGAAGCCACTAAGCATCTCTGCCATTTCCAAGTTTCCTGTTACTGTTTCTCCCTCCTCACTGAGCAGTGGCCTACCCTGTCCTTGGTCTTCCTCTTGCTTCTAATGTATTGATAAAAAGTCGTCTTGTTTCCCTTTATTCCCGTAGCTAGTTTGAGCTCATTTTGTGCCGTTGCCTTTCTAAACTTGCCCCTGCATTCCTGTGTTGTTTGCCTATATTCATCCTTTGTAATCTGTCCTAGTTTCCATTTTTTATATGGCTCCTTTTTATTTTTTAGATCATGCAAGATCTCGTGGTTAAGCCAAGGGGGTCTTTTGCCACATTTTCTATCTTTCCTACCCAGCGGAATAGCTTGCTTTTGGGCCCTTAATAGTGTCCCTTTGAAAAACTGCCAGCTCTCCTCAGTTGTTTTTCCCTCAGTCTTGATTCCCATGGGACCGTACCTATCAGCCTCTGAGCTTACCAAAATCTGCCTTCCTGAAATCCATTGTCTCTGTTTTGCTGTACTCCCTTCTACCCTTCCTTAGAATTGTGAACTCTAGGATTTCATGAGCACTTTCACCCAAGCTGCCTTCTACTTTCAAATTCTCAGTGAGTTCTTCACTATTTGTTAAAATCAAGTCTAGAACAGCTTCCCCCCAGTAGCTTTTTCAACCTTCTGAAATAAAAAGTTGTCTGCAATGCAGTCCAAGAACTTATTGGATAGTCTGTGCCCCGCGGTGTTATTTTCCCAACATATATCTGGATAGTTGAAGTCCCCCATCACCACCAAATCTTGGGCTTTGGATGATTTTGTTAGTTGTTTAAAAAAAGCCTCATCCACCTTCTTCCTGGTTAGGTGGCCTGTAGCAGACTCCTAGCATGACATCACCCTTGTTTCTTACCCCTTTTAGCCTAACCCAGAGACTCTCAACACTTCCATCTCCTGTGTCCATCTCCACCTCAGTCAAGTCTGTACATTTTTAATATATAAGGCAACACCTCCTCCCTTTTTCCCCTGTTTGTCCTTCCTGAGCAAGCTGCACCCATCCACACCAACACTCCAATCGTGTGTTATCCCACCAAGTTTCAGTGATGCCAACAATGTCATAGTTGTATTTATTTATTAGCACTTCCAGTTCTTCCTGCTTATTCCCCATACGTCTCACATTTGTATCTAGGCATCTAAGATACTGATTTGATCTTGCCTCCCAGTTTTGCCCTGACCCTCCTTTCTCTCTGCCGTTATGGCCCACACTCTCTCTTGTTTCCGACCCATCTCCAGGACTCCATGTTCCCCACTTACCTGTGGGCTTTGCTCACCTGTCCCCGTCGAACCTAGTTTAAAGCCCTCCTCACTAGGTTAGCCAGTCTGTGTGCAAATAGGGTCTTTCCCCTCCTCGAGAGGTGAGCGCCATCTCTGCCTAGCAGTCCTTCCTCGAATAGCATCCTGTGGGTGAGGAAGCCAAAGCCCTCCCGGCGACACCATCTTCGCAGCCAGACATTCACCTCCACGATGCACCTGTCTCTGCCCGGGACCCTACCTTTGACAGGAAGAATTGAAGAGAATACCCCCTGCGCTCCAAACTCCTTCACCCGCACTCCCAGAGCCCTGCAGTCACTCTTGATCCGCTCAGTGTCACACCTCGCAGTATCATTTGTGCCCACATGGCTGAGTAGCATGGGGTAGTAGTCAGAGGGCTGGATAATCCTCGACAATCCCTCCGTAACGTCTCGGATACGGGCCCCCGGCAGGCAGCAAACTTCCTGAGATGAACTGTCAGGGCGACAGATGGCGCCTCCGTCCCCCTCAGCAGAGAGTCTCTGACCACCACTACCCTACGTTTCCTATTCGCAGTGGTGGCAGCAGAGCTCCCAGCCCTAGGGGTACAAGGCTTCTCCTCCTCTACTGTAGGGGGTGATTCCTCCTCTCCTGTATCAAGAAGAGCATAACGGTTTCCTATTACCACGGCGGGAGGGTTCGGAGCAGGGGTGGAGCACTGCCCGCTGCCAGAAGTAACCAGCTTCCAGTGTCCACCCTGAGCCATCTCCTCCTCCACCGGTGGTGTGTCAGCAGTCCTGTGTACTGGGACAGCTACCTCAACTGTCTCCACATGGACACTGTCCAGGAATCGCTCCTGGATTCGGATGCTCCTCAGCCTAACCACCTCCTCCTGTAGCTCTGCCACCTGCTGCCTGAGAGACTCCACCAGCAGGCACCTTTCACATTGGATCCCTGCCCCCACCCCCCAGCCTGGATGTCAGTAAGTGGGAATTGCAAATCACAGTCTCTGCAAAACCACACCAGGCTCTGGGTAGAAGATCCATGCTCAGGCGCTCAGTCTGGCTACAGGTGCAGGCGGAGGAAACAGAAGCGGTGCCGGCACAGGTGTTGTGGGTCTTCCTAACCATCGTAAGCCTCCCTCTGTCAATCTCCCTCTCAAAGTCCCCTGTCTGTAGCCCCCTGGTCACTCTGCCTCTGGCTTTTAAAGCCTGCGTGCCTAGGTCAGTCCCGCCCCCTCGTGGGTCACACTGGGGAAGGGCCAATCAAAGGCAATGAAGGGAACAGGGTCAGGCACTCAGTCCCGACTGCCACAGCAGCTGTAACTGAAACTGACGTCATCTGAAATCAGAATCAAAATTCAAACAGTCGAGCAAACTCACTCACACCAACAGCTAGTGCTCTCACTCTCACCTGGTACCTGTCCGGCAGCGGGGTCTCCTGCTCTCCCCTCAAATGCCCTGGCTAGATAGATAGATAGATAGATGGGGGAGTGTCTGGGGATAGATAGGTAGATAGATAAGGGTGTGGGGATACATAGATGGGGTGGATGGGGATAGATAGATTAGATAGATGATAGAAGGGGTGCATGGGGATGGATGGATGGATGGATGGATGGGGGGTGTATGGGGATGGATGGATGGGGGGCATATGGGGATGGATAGATGGATGGATGGGGGGTGTATGGGGATGGATGGTGGGTGTATGGGGATGGATGGATGGATGGGGGTGTATGTGGATGGATGGATGGATGAGGGGTGTATGGGGATGGATGGATGGGTGGGGGTGTATGGGGATGGATGGATGGATAGATAGATAGAAGGGGTGCATGGGGATGGATGGATGGGGGGTGTATGGGGATGGATGGATGGGGGGCATATGGGGATGGATAGATGGATGGATGGGGGGTGTATGGGGATGGATGGATGGATGGATGGGGGTGTATGGGGATGGATGGATGGATGGATGGGGGTGTATGGGGATGGATGGATGGATAGATGGATGGATGAGGGGTGTATGGGGATGGATGGATGGATGGGTGGGGGTGTATGGGGATGGATGGATGGGGGGCATATGGGGATGGATAGATGGATGGATGGGGAGTGTATGGGGATGGATGGATGGATGGGGGTGTATGGGGATGGATGGATGGATGGATGGGGGTGTATGGGGATGGATGGATGGATAGATGGATGGATGAGGGGTGTATGGGGATGGATGGATGGATGGGTGGGGGTGTATGGGGATGGATGGATGGGGGAATAGGGGGATGGAGAGATGGAGGGAGGGGGGGTGTATGGGGATGGATGGATGGATGGGGGTGTATGGGGATGGATGGATGGATGGATGGGGGTGTATGGGGATGGATGGATGGATAGATGGATGGATGAGGGGTGTATGGGGATGGATGGATGGATGGGTGGGGGTGTATGGGGATGGATGGATGGGGGCATATGGGGATGGATAGATGGATGGGGGTGTATGGGGATGGATGGATGGATGGATGGGGGTGTATGGGGATGGATGGATGGATGGATGGGGGTGTATGGGGATGGATGGATGGATGGATGAGGGGTGTATGGGGATGGATGGATGGATGGATGGGTGGGGGTGTATGGGGATGGATGGATGGATGGGTGGGGGTGTATGGGGATGGATGGATGGATGGATGGGGGTGTATGGGGATGGATGGATGGATGGATGGGGGTGTATGGGGATGGATGGATGGATGGATGGATGGGGGTGTATGGGGATGGATGGATGGATGGATGGGGGTGTATGGGGATGGATGGATGGATGAGGGGTGTATGGGGATGGATGGATGGATGGATGGGTGGGGGTGTATGGGGATGGATGGATGGATAGATGGATGGATGGGGGTGTATGGGGATGGATGGATGGATGGGTGGGGGTGTATGGGGATGGATGGATGGATAGATAGAAGGGGTGCATGGGGATGGATGGATGGGGTGTATGGGGATAGATAGAAGGGGTGCATGGGGATAGATAGCTGGATGGATGGATAGATCGACAGATAGATTAGACCAGCTGACATGCTGAACTGTATTCTCTCTCTTAGACATTGCCAACTAGCCTGGAGATGGGCACCCAGAGCAGCACTGGCCAAGGATGGATTATTTGACCCCAATAGCTCTTGTCGAGCTCTAACCTCTGGAAATCTCGTGTAACACCACCCAGCTCCCCCGCGTCCCCGGTGCTGCACCCGTGGCCCCGCCTTGGCAAGGAACCTGCAGGCTGGGGCAGATGCAGAGACTTAGGTGTGCTCAGGGGCTTGAGAAATGAGGACCCCACACAAGCCAGTCCCACCAGCCTCGTCCCTGGGGGTCTTTGGGAGCCAGGGGTGTGCCAGGCAGGGCGGGACCTTGGTGCAGCATTAGTGGACCCGGCTGCAGCAAGGCAGCTGCTGGATGGCCACCAGGAGCCGCGTGCAGTGGCCAGATGGACACAGGCCGCAGCGGCTGGAGGCCACGAGCGGGACTGTGGGGCAGGGGAGGGCAGCAGGGGAAGGGAAGGGCTGGGATCAGCGGCTGCATGCAGGGGCCTGAGAACTGGACGTGGCGAAAGTGGGAACAGGCTCTGCACGGACCGGCCTCCCCCAGCAGCAGCCCAGTTCCCTGTGCAAGGCGGGGGCCAGAGGCTCCAAGGCAAAGTCAGGCTTGACGTAAGGTGCAGGTCTTTCCAGTGCCGGGCTGGGGCAGGTTCTCCCGCACTCGGAGGCGGCTCCTTGAGACACGCGGTGGCTTGGCCAGCGCCATGGGGATGCAGGAATCACTGGCTCTGTCCTGAGGCTTTGGGCCTAGTCTGGGGCTCCAATGGGCAGGTCCCTGCGCCTTGGTGTGCCTCAGTTTCCCACCGGTAGGATGGAAATGGAGCTGCTGCCTCTCTCACAGGGGGGCGGCGAGGCTAAAGGAGGCCATGCCCGTGAGCGACCCCAAGCCCTGATGTGTGAGCACGACTCTCCCTGGCGGAATTAGCTGAACCCTCCAGAAGGGGAAAGGGAAGAGGCAGGTTTCGAGCTAGGTCTGGACTTGCAGGTGCCCTACAATGTTCCTGGTGGCCCCAGCCAGTCCTGGAGCGACAGGCTGCTGGGGCTGTTTATTAGCCAACCGCCTCGACTCCTGGGCCAGATTGTCACGGACTCAGCACCTCTTTGGTTCCGTTCTTCTCTCCAGCTGGCCGGAAGCTTTGCTTTATGCCTGGAGCTTTTTCCTGTTTGACGCCACCCTTGAAGGCGGGGTGATCGCAGCTTGGAGGTGGGCCTGCCTCCAGCACCGTCTCTGCCATCCCAACTCTCCGTGGGATTCTCCAGCGGGAGAAAAGTGAACCCCAGGCCGTGACTGGGGAACCTGGATGTGGGAGAGAGCGTGGGAAAGCAGAGATGCAGGGCTGGGATCACTGGCGAGGTGTATGACTCTGTCCGCTCCTCCCCAGCCTCAGGTGCAAGGAGAAAGTAATTTAAAAAATCCTTGACTGGTTTGGAACTTGTGTGTATGGCTGAGCCATCAGGGCCTGGGGGATCCGGGCTCCTGGGTTCTCGCCTGTGCTTTACCGCGGACTTGCAGGGAATTATCACTCACAGCGTGGGACACGTTACAGAGAAGAGGGACCATCCTGCCCTGAGGCAGGTGCAGTTTCAGTGAGACGTGGCCTTGGGGGTGCGGTGGAGGAAGGGCCAGACGCCCTTATTCAGTATTTGCCTGTGAAAGGGCTGGTTCCAGTTCTGTGCGTGTCAGGTCAGTTTCTTTATCTGTTAGCAAAGTCCCAGTCGGATTCTTGTTGGTTTTGGTTTGGGGTTTTGGGCTGAGTTTTCGTTTCAGGTCCGTTCTTCTGAAAGACGATTACTTGTGCGCTGTGTCCTGCAGGCTGCGTCTTGCTGCGCCGGGGTGTCCGTGAGGGCAGGCGTTGTAGCTACAGCCTGGGGCTCGTGCTGCAGAGATGGGGAAATAACAATCAATGAATGAAAGGGTTTGTTTTAATGCCTGCCTCTTTGGAGGGGAGCCCCCACCCCAGAGAACATGGTTGCTCTAACCATTGCTCCATGCAGCCCACAGAGAGAGAACTCACCTGGACGCCCTCAAACTGCAGCCGTCCCTGGGTGTCGTTAAACCCGCTAGCTGCCCCTGGCATGTTTCCTCAGTGTAAAGGGTCGTCCCTCATGCCCTGGCCAAAGGGATTTACATTTTGCCTTCCCCTGCCGCAGTTACAGCTGGGCATGGAATCTCCTGGCGCAGGGGGTCAGGCCTGGGAGGTGCTGTGCTTCCAGCGGGCGTGCTCTGCACCAGAGGTGGCTGCACTTCAGCAGCAGGGCGAAGAGATGTTGTGGATTCAGGCCGCAATCCTGCCAGCGCTGCAGATTGTGCCTAAAGCTACGCATGGGCTGCAGCGTTTGTAGGGCCAGGAGCATCCGTTGGTCGCATCATGTCACCAAGCAACTGAATCGGAGCCGAAAAGGCCAGAGAACCGGCCCCACTGGGCAATGAGCCCCACGGGGAGGGCATCTTAGGAGCCTCTCACGGGGCAGGCCAGGCACTGAGAAAGGCTGGGAACTGGTGTTGCCTGCCCAGCCCGTTGCAGCCACCGATGCAACTCCTGTGCCATAGGCGTGAGACGCAGGAAGACAGGCCTGACGGAAATCAGCCCTGAATCCACCAGGGGGAGGCGCTGCAGGGCTCATCTCACCCAGCCCAGCTCCCCAGGCCCCCCCCCCCCCCCCGGGAAAGCCGTACAGCTCCACATGCATCCTCCCCCCCCCCCCGCTTGTAGCTAGCTGTGGCTGCTGCTGAGCTGGGTGCAGGGCTCTGGTCTTTGGGGGGGTCCCGGGGAGGGAGTTTATTCATGCCAGCTCCAGGGGGTGGCAGTGAAGCGGGGGAGGGGTGCATGGCAGCTGATTGTCTGCACGTGCAGTGGGATTGGTTTCACTAAAGTGGGGGAGTTTGCAATTGGATTTAGTGCAAACTAGGGGGGGGAATAGTCCAACCCAGCCCTTCCAGGCCTATGGCTGCGCCCCCCAAAATCATGAGAGTGGCATAAAAATGAGTTTTTCAAAAATATTAATGAATGTGGGTTTCTCTCTATTCCCCCCTTCTGGTTTCTGAGCGTTTAGGTTTCTACTCAGGTTCCGTGTCCAGTTTTTCTCTGCAGTCAAGGGAGCTAGTGACTGGTTGGTTCTGTTGGATGAAAAGGGAAACTCTCCTGTAAGAACGTGACTCTGAGAGCTGGGCCTGTGCGTAATAATCACCGAGTAGCCCCCAGCAATTACCCAGCACTTCTCACAGTGTCACAAAGTGCGTTACAGAGCAGGGCAGTGTCCACGGCCCCATTTTACAGATGGAGACACTGAGGCACTGAGCAGAGCAGTGACTTGTCCAAGAGCATTCGGCAGGCCAGAGTGTCCGTTAACAGCTGGACGGGGGGGGGGGGCGTGGTGCCTGGGAATGCAATAGCTTACACCCATTTGGTTTCTGAATGTAGATGCTAGTTCTGGGGGGCAGGGGGTGCGCACGTGTGTTGGGAAAACCCCAGATCTGAGGGGGAGGAGTTTGTTACTGTCTTTTCCGTGACTGGGATTTGCCACTGGGGCAGTGGGGCCACTGCGAATTCCAGTGACGCCTCAGGCACCTGTTCTACTTTGTTTTCCTACTTAAACTTTTGTTTTAAAATCCCATGCAATGAGCTCAAATGCAGGCGCCGGCCCACGGCGTTACAAAATGTCCATCACAGACTCCTAGAAGATCAGGGCTGGAAGGGGCCTCAGGAGGTATCTAGTCCAACCCCCTGCTCAAAGTAGGACCAACGTCCGCAGCTGAGTGACTGTGACTTCTTATTCTCCTTGCATTGCGGTGCTACCTAGGGGCTCCAGGCCTGGCCCGGGCACCCGGTGCGCCAGGTGCTGTACAAACGCAGAACCAGAAACCGGTCCCTGACCCAGACAGCTCCCAAGCCGAGCACTGCGCCGGGGGCATGAGCACGGGGCTCTGGGCCGCTTCCGAAGCATGAGGACCCAGGAGCACAACGAAGCGTTTCCAAAGCAGCTGAGGGGTTGTTGGTGCCGGGGTGTTTCAGCGGGTGCCCCAGAGCCCTGGAACCTGGGCACCCGGGTCCTTGTGCTCTGCAGAGAAACGTGCGCGGTCACTGAGTGCTCCGGCCCATCGCACTGCCGGGCGGGGGCGGGTCTTTTAGCGCCTGCTGTGGCCTGGGTGCACTCAGGGTCGGTTCAGCTTGGGCTGCTGGGGGCCAGAATAGCTCCCCAGTTCTTAACCAACCAGAACACCCCCCCCCTGGCTCTAGAGCAGGGTTCAGAGCACCACCTAGTGGAGGCGGGGCGTGCAGCACCCTGGCGTCCTGCGGCTGGAGTGCGCAGAACCAGGCGGGGAGCTAATGGCCCGGCCCGGCCCAGCCCAGCCCAGCCCCGGGGTGTGTGTGTGTGCGGGGGGGTGTAAAGCCATTTCCTCACGGGATACAAAGAGACAGTGAGATGCCTTAGCAGAGCTGGATGTGCAGGGAGCCCAGGGCTGGGCTGACAGGGGGCTGCGGGTCGGGAGTGAGGGGCACCGGCAGCGCTGGGTGGGGGGAGCCCATAGCAGGGGCTGCGGGTTGGGAGTGAGGGGCACCGGCAGCGCTGGGTGGGGGGAGCCCATAGCAGGGGCTGCGGGTTGGGAGTGAGGGGCACCGGCAGCGCTGGGTGGGGGGAGCCCATAGCAGGGGCTGCGGGTTGGGAGTGAGGGGCACCGGCAGCGCTGGGTGGGGGGAGCCCATAGCAGGGGCTGCGGGTTGGGAGTGAGGGGCACCGGCAGCGCTGGGTGGGGGGAGCCCATAGCAGGGGCTGCGGGTTGGGAGTGAGGGGCACCGGCAGCGCTGGGTGGGGGGAGCCCATAGCAGGGGCTGCGGGTTGGGAGTGAGGGGCACCGGCAGCGCTGGGTGGGGGGAGCCCATAGCAGGGGCTGCGGGTCGGGAGTGAGGGGCACTGGCAGCGCTGGGCGGGGGGAGCCCATAGCAGGGGCTGCAGGTTGGGAGTGAGGGGCACCGGCAGCGCTGGGTGGGGGGAGCCCATAGCAGGGGCTGCGGGTTGGGAGTGAGGGGCACCGGCCTCGCTGGGCGGGGGGAGCCCATAGCAGGGGCTGCGGGTTGGGAGTGAGGGGCACCGGCAGCGCTGGGCGGGGGGAGCCCATAGCAGGGGCTGCGGGTTGGGAGTGAGGGGCACCAGCAGCACTGGGCCAGGGGAGCCCATAGCAGGGGCTGCGGGTCGGGATCATGGTACCCTGGCACAATGGAGTGAAGGCAGCGAGTGTGGTTCCCTCCCTGGCTGTGGCTGGCTCCCCCTCCCCTTGTTTCCCCGGCAGCCCCACACCAGCCCACCCCCACAGCCAGGGGCTCGCAGGGCCCCGGCCCTCAAAGGAAGGGGCGTTCCAGAGCCATTGGCCATCACGGGGCGAGGATAAAACACAACGCAGCATAAACCCCTGGGCCCGGGGAACTGCTCCTTCACTGGGGCTGGGCCCTGCGGCCCCGCGGCCCAGCCCTGGCCCCTGGGCCCCGAAGGCAGCTCCTGTGACACCGTTTCTGGCCTCAGCTCCCTTCCCTCGAGTGCTGCTGGACACGGCTCCAGGGGCCTGATCCCCCCACGCCCAGGGATCCTGGGCAGGAAGGGAGCAGGCCCCAGAGCTAGGTTGGGCCTCCCCTGCCTGTCTGGGGGCAGAGGGAGGGTCTTTCTGGGGGGGCTCCGAGTCTTTGGGGGCAGCTTAGAATGTACATGGGGTGGGCGGTGCCATTTAGTCTGATAAAGGAAGGAAGGGCTAGTGGTTAGAGGGGGTGGGGGTCAGGACTCCTGGGTTCTCTCCCTGGCTCTGGGAGGGGAGTGGGGGCTAGTGGTTAGAGGGGGTGGGGGTCAGGACTCCTGGGTTCTCTCCCTGGCTCTGGGAGGGGAGTGGGGGCTAGTGGTTAGAGGGGGTGGGGGTCAGGACTCCTGGGTTCTCTCCCTGGCTCTGGGAGGGAAGTGGGGGCTAGTGGTTGGGGGGGGGGGTATGGGAGCCAGGACTCCTGGGTTCCATCCCCAGCTATGCCAGCCTTGCTGTGTGGCCAGGCTGAAGTCTCCCCCCCTGCCTCAGTTTCCCCTGTTGAGCAGGGCGGTGGCGGTCCCGGGGTCCCGTTCGTGAATGTGTGTAAAGTGCCAGGTGTCAGAATGATTTGAAAGCGGGAAAATCAGTTCTTCCTTTACTGACCTGTCAGGACCTGAGTTCAGAGCTCGCTGTTTCACTATGGCAACGGCTGATGACATCACCAAGGCCAGAGAGTGGGCCCGGTTCTGCCGTGCTGATGTCACCAGCGGTTGCCTGGGAAACCCAGAACCCGAAGTTCGGGTCGTGGCAGGTTAGAAACAGAGACCTACCGGGCGGGCCCGATCCGGGCCCAACTCTGCCCCGCTCCCGGCCCCGACCGCCCAGGGCCCCGGGGAGGGTCGGGTCGGGACCCCCGCGAATGGGGCGGGGGAGAAGGGGGGGGCAGGAGCCAGGACTCCTGGGTTCTATTCCCAGCTCTGGCGGGGGGCGAGGGGGACCCGGACTCCTGGGTTCTGTTCCCGGCCCTGGCAAGGGGGCGGGGTCCCTGGGAGGGAGGCGGACTCCGGACTCCTGGGTTCTATTCCTGGCTCTGCGCTGATTGGCCGGACCCCCCCTCCCCGTGCCTCGATTTCCCTGGCGATAACCGCTGTGACTAGCTGGGGGAGGGTCCGATCCACACCCGGGCACTCCCGACCTCGACGCCCAAGCACCTGGCGGGGGTGTGGGGCAGCCCGGCCCCGAAGGGGTTAACCCCGCGGCGTCACATGGCCGGGCGGGGACCCGCCCCTCGCGGGGGTGTCGGGACGATCCCACCCGTGATCCGTCAGCGCCCGCGAGCGGCCGCAGCATCCCTGAACCCGGCGGGTACGGGGGGGGCCGGGGCTCGGGGTCCCTGCCTGGGGGAGCTGCCCGATGCTGCACTCGAGGGGGGCCTGGCTTTAGGTGGGGGGAGCTGACAGGCGGGGGGCGCAGGTCACGGGGGGGAGCTGACAGGCGGGGGGCGCAGGTCACGGGGGGTGCAGGCTGGGGAGCTGCAGGCTGGGGGGCAGGTCACAGGCTGGGGGGGGGGCCCGCTACCGCCTCTGCCATTTGGCTCGGCTCCGGCCTGGGATGCTGTTCGGCACTGAAGGGGTTAATGTGGGGCCCCCTGGTTCGGGCGGGGTCGCCTCTGCAGGGGAGGGGTCGGGGTCTCTGTGGGGCCCGGGCCAGGGAGCTGGATGTGCTGCTGGCCCGGTATGGCCCGGGGGGAGGGGGCTGCACCCCCTGGGGAGCCCAGGGCTCTGATGGGGCAGGCCCATGGCACCGGCGGGTGAGGGTCTCCCAGCCGAGGCCTGGCAGGCTGCCCCCCTGCCAGTGCTGCCCCCCACCAGCCGGCCTCGCCCCTCCAAGCCAGCGAGGGGGGGCTGGCAACAGGAGGGGCCGAGGGAATTGCCCCAGTCTCCTTCCCCTCCCCCACGTGCTGCCAGCTTGGCCCAGTGCTCTGCCATGGGACCAAAGGCAGCATCCCCCAGAAGGAACCTTTGCCTGGGGGAGTGGGCCGGGCCGGAGCCCCCGTGGGTCGCTCCACGGCCCCAGGCCAGAGTCCCCGTGGGTCGCTTCACGGTCCCGGGCCGGGCCGGAGCCCCCGTGGGTCGCTCCACGGCCCCAGGCCAGAGTCCCCGTGGGTCGCTCCACGGCCCCAGGCCAGAGTCCCCGTGGGTCGCTTCACGGTCCCGGGCCGGGCCGGAGCCCCCGTGGGTCGCTCCACGGCCCCAGGCCGGAGTCCCCGTGGGTCGCTCCACGGCCCCAGGCCGGAGTCCCCGTGGGTCGCTTCACGGCCCCGGGCCGGAGTCCCCGTGGGTCGCTCCACGGCCCCGGGCCAGAGTCCCCGTGGGTCGCTCCACGGCCCCGGGCCAGAGTCCCCGTGGGTCGCTCCACGGCCCCGGGCCAGAGTCCCCGTGGGTCGCTCCACGGCCCCGGGCCAGAGTCCCCGTGGGTCGCTCCACGGCCCCGGGCCAGAGTCCCCGTGGGTCGCTCCACGGCCCCGGGCCAGAGTCCCCGTGGGTCGCTTCACGGCCCCGGGCCAGAGTCCCCGTGGGTCGCTCCACGGCCCCGGGCCAGAGTCCCTGTGGGTCGCTCCACGGCCCCGGGCCAGAGTCCCCGTGGCGTTCCCCTGCCCTCTGGTACTCAGCCTGGCCTGGCCTGGCCTCTGTCACATCTCGTAGCAGTTTGGGTTAATTTTGGCATGTGCCTCTCACAGAAACCTTTGGCGCTGGGGTGAGCCCTGCCCCACCTGGCAGGTGGCTCCCCGTCTCCGAGCCCCTCCCTGGGCTCCTGGGGCCTGCAATTAGTGCCTGCTGCTTTAGACCCAGCTAAGCCCTTGGGCACCGTGATGCCAGGTGGGGGTCCTGGCCCCTCTGCAGCCCCTTGAGAGCTGGAGACAAGTCTCATCTCTCCCCATTTCGGAGGGGAAACTGAGGCCTGGAGACAGGACTTGTCCAAAGTCGTGCAGTGGGTCGGGCACGGAACTGGCTCGTAGCCCTTCGCTGTCCTGCTAGCCCTGCTTCCCTTCCCCATGCGCCTGGGAGCCCCACCCCCAGGGCCGCCCAGAGGATTCCGGGGACCCGGGGTCTTCGGCGGCGGGGGGCCCTTCCGTTCCGGGACCCGCCGCCGAAGTGCCCCGAAGACCCGCGGCGGGCCCCCCCGCCGCCGAATTACCACCGAAGCCGGACCCGCCGCCGAAGCGCAGCCCGGTCTTCGGCGGTAATTCGGCGGGGGGGGGGGGCCCCCGCCGCGGGTCTTCGGGGCACTTCGGCGGCGGGTCCCGGAACGGAAGGGCCCCCCGCCGCCGAATTACCGCCAAAGACCGAGCTGAACTTCGGCGGCGGGTCCCGCTTCAGCGGTAATTCGCCGGCGGGGGGTTGTTCCGCCCCGGAGCGGAAGGACCCCCCCCCCCCCGCTGGCGAAGACCGGGAGCGACGAAGCTCCTGTGCCCGGCCCCGCAAGAGTTTTCCGGGCCCCCCGGAGCGAGTGAGGGACCCCGCTCCAGGGGCCCCGAAAAACTCTGGTGGGGGCCCCTGTGGGGCTTGGGGCCTGGGGCAAATTGCCCCTCTTGCCCCCCCCGGGCGGCCCTGCCCACCCCCCATCCCGCCCTCTAACCGCTGCACTTTCCTTTGCCCCGTCTGGTGGGCTGTGGTCTCTCCTGGCCTGTGGGGAGGTGTAGGGGGATCCGGGGTGCCATCTATCCCTGCCTCCTTCCAGAGCCCCGCTCCACCATGGCGGCCCTGCTGAAGAGCCTGGTGGGGGCGTCGGAGAAGTCGGCCCGCATCGCCCAGCTGTGCCGCCAGGAGGAGGCGCTCTTCCAGCTGCTCATCGAGGAGAAGACGGGCACCGACAAGAACAAGAAGTTTGTGCAGGATTTCAAGACGCTGGCGGACGTGCTCATCCAGGAGGTCATAAAGCACGACGTGGGCAAGGAGGTACCCGTGGGCATCCAGGGGGTGGAGATGGTGCTCAGGCAGGAGCAGGGGGTGCCCCTTGGGGGCATGGGGAGGGCATCTTAGCCCCGAGGCAAGGAGCTGCCTAGGACACCCCCCTCCAGGATCCCCTCACCCCTAGACCAAGGGAGATGGAGGAGTCTCAGGGGCCTGAGCCAAGGCGTTCCTGCTGCCTGAGCCCCCCTCCCCGTCTCTTTCAGTTCCCGGAGCTGCACGGACACATCTGCGGGGAGGAGTCGAACCAGTTTGAGAACAGCCTGGGTGAGTGACTCTGCGGCGTGGGCACGGGCCGGGGTGGGGTCCCTGGTCTCCCGCACGGCCTGTCCCTGCTCGTGCTGGGGGTCTGAGCTGGTCCTGTATTGGGGTGGGGGAGCCCCCCCACTTCACGCTGTACTGGGGGCCCCTGAGCCTGCCCTGTCTGGCTAAGCCGTCTGCCCGCAGGAGAGACCCTGGAGGTGCAGGTGTGTGCGACCCAGCAGGACACGGCCTCGCTGCTCTTTACAATCCTGGACCGGAACCGGCCGGCGGCCGAGCTGCTGGCAGCGGCCATCCACCAGGAGGTGGTGCTGCAGGACCCGGCGCTGGACGCTGTGGCGCTGGCAATCCCCCCGGAGAGACTGGCCATCTGGATCGACCCCATCGGTAAGGCGGGTCCCTCGCTGCCATCCCCCAGCACGACACCAGGGGGCGCCGGGAGCAGCTGACCAACTGCGCCCCCTACTGGGGTGTCCTGGGGCTGGGAAAAGGTGCTGACCCATGGCCCCACCCCGAGGTGGCTCCTCCCTGCCCGGGAGGGACCCCACATCCCCGGCTCTAGGGCTGAGACCCCCAGTTAGCGCCAGTCATGCTGAGGCCCAGAGAACTTGTTGCCCGGTGGCCCGCAAGGCGAGGACAAAGGGAGCCACGTGGCTTAGGCTGGGGGGCTTCGCGCTCTGGCCCAGGCGGGGCTCAGGGCCTGATTCTGACGCCGCCTCTCTCCGGCAGACTCCACCAATCAGTACATCCGCGGCCAGGCCAGTGTGGCACCCATCGGTGGCATCTGCCCGTCCGGGCTGCGCTCGGCGCTGGTGCTGATCGGGGCGTATGACCGCAGCTCGGGGGACCCGGTCCTGGGGGTCATCAACGAGCCGTTCTTCCGGGAGGATCCCCTCACCCACAGGTACCTGCCCCGCATCTCCCCTGGCACGTCCTGGCGCTGCCCCTGGCCTAGGGGGTCTGCCGGCGCCCCAGCAGCTGGACCTTGCTGGGGAACCCTTGGCCTGCACCAACCACACCCTTCCCCCAGGGACTGGGGCAGAGAGAAGGAGGTCGGGGGGGTTGCTTTGCCAGTGGCTGCTGGCTCTGAGGCTCCTGGTTACCTCTGATCAGCTTCAGTTCATGGCAGGGACCCCCCACAGGGTGTCCCCCAGTCCCGACCCGCAGCCCCCTCCGAGCCCAGCCCTGGGTTCTGCACCCCCCAGCTCGGCTAGTGCCCCTCACTCCCGACCCGCAGCCCCCTCCGAGCCCAGCCCTGGGTTCTGCACCCCCCAGCTCGGCTAGTGCCCCTCACTCCCGACCCGCAGCCCCCTCCGAGCCCAGCCCTGGGCTCCCCACTCCCACAGCCCCGAGCTCCTCTCCTGAGCGGCTGCCGTCAGCGTCGCAGCTGGTGCTGTCTCCGCTGTGTTCTCCTGTGCGCAGGTGGCAGGGTGTCTATCACTGGGGCATCTCGTACCAGGGCACCAGCCTGTCCTCGCTGCGCCGGCCCCCGCTGCGCCCCGAGCCCTCCGTCGTCCTGAGCAGCAGCGAGACGCCGGCGATCCAGCGGGCACTGAGGCCGCTGTACGGGGAGCGGCTGCGCTTCGCCTCAGGCGCCGGCTACAAGATGCTGTGTGTGATCCTGGGGCTGGCCGAGGCCTACGTCCTCTCGGAGGGCAGCACCTTCAAGTGGGACTCGTGCGCCCCCCACGCCATCCTGCGGGCCCTGGGCGGAGGGATGGTGGACCTGGAGGCTGCCCTGCAGGCCTGGCGCGCTGGCCAGCGGGGGGCGCTGCCGGAGCTGACCTACCACCAGCCTGCGGGGGGCGCCGTGGGGGCCGAGCGCTGGGCCAACCGAGGAGGCCTGGTGGCCTTCATGCACCGGGAACACCTGGAGGTGGTGGTGGCCACGCTGGCCACTGCTGCCCTGTGACCCGCAGGGCACTGCCTGGGGGGCAGGGGGAGCCTGGCCCCGCCCAGCTCCATGTATGGGGTTGGGGGCAGGCTGGCACCAAGGAAGCAAAGGGGGGAGGTTGGAGGGGGCAGGGGGCTGCAGGCGGCCACTGCTCCCATCGGGTGCCGCAGACCTGACGCATGGGGCAAAGGCCCCAGAGAGGTGCCAACCCCCCTTCCCCTCCAGAGCCTTCCAGCCCCACCCCCCTGCTAGTGCTGCGGGTGCTGCCGGTGCTGAGCTCGCCCGTTTGGGCCAGCCTCCGCGGGGGGGCATTGCCTGGCCCCCATTAAACAGTGCGTTTCGTTTCCCGCCCTCTCGCCTTTCATTTGTTCTCCTTCCTCCCCCCGGCCAGCCCCATCTCCAGAGCCATTGCCCGGCGGGTGCTCCTGCGGCACCGGGTCACCCGGCCCTGGGGCAGAGCTGGGCGGGCTCTGGGCATGGCAGCAGCCCCCATGCTGCGCTACCAGCCGGAGCCAGCAGGGGGCAGGAGCAGCCGGAAACTTGCCCCCGCTCTGCCCAGCCAGGCAAAGCCCCCTGGAGCCGGGGGCGCTTCCCCCAGGATGAGCAGTGAGCTCGGGGGCTGGGGGCCAGGCCCTTGTCTTGCAGCTGGATGCCCCCAGCCGGGGGTGCCAGGAGCTGGATGCAGAGGTGAGCAGCGGGGGTGGGGAGAGAGGCGCAGGGAGGGGAAGGGACCTGCCCCCCGTGACCTAGTCTGGGAGCACAGAGGTAGGAACAGAACCCAGGAGTCCTGGCTCCAGCCAGCCCACGCCCTGGGCTCCCCTACCTGGCAGCGCTGAGCTGTCTCTGGGCAGGGCAGGAGGGAGGCGTTTCCGTACACCTCACCCTGCTGCTATCTAATCTGGAGTGATGGGCGGCCCCTCTCCAGGGGGTGATCCGGCCCCAGGGTGGGGCCTGGCTGGCTCCGGGGGGCTGGGAATGGGGCAGGGGCCTGTCCCCTGCAGGGGGCGCTGGCTCTGATCCCCAGGGTGGGGCTGGCTGGCTCCGGGGGGCTGGGAATGGGGCAGGGGCCTTTCCCCTCCAGGGGGCGCTGGCTCTGATCCCCAGGGTAGGGCTGGCTGGCTCCGGGGGGCTGGGAATGGGGCAGGGGCCTTTCCCCTCTAGGGGGCGCTGGCTCTGATCCCCAGGGTGGGGCTGGCTGGCTAAGGGGGGGTGGGGAATGGGGCAGGGGCCTTTCCCCTCTAGGGGGCGCTGGGTCTGATCCCCAGGGTGGGGCTGGCTGGCTCCGGGGGGCTGGGAATGGGGTAGGGGCCTTTCCCCTCCGGGGGGCGCTGGCTCTGATCCCCAGGGTGGGCCTGGCTGGCTCTGGGGGGCTGGGAATGGGGCAGGAACCTGTCCCCTCTAGGGGGCGCTGTTTCCAGGTCTAACTGCTCACCTGGGGTCATTTCTGAGCTCTGCACCCACCGTGAGCAAGTCACCAAATCGCTCTGGGCCTCAGTGCGCTGCCCTCCCTCCTGCCCGGCTGCTTCGGGGTCAGGCTCTGGGGGCAGGGGCTGGCTCCTCCTCTGTGTCGGTGCAGGGCCTGGCACAGCACCGTAGGCACCACACACTGCATGTGCTAACGTAAGGCCCCAGCTCCTCGCATGGCGTGCCCGGCCCGGGCCGCGGGCAGCGGGCAGAGTGCCCGGCCCGTGCTTGGGCAGCGGGCAGCGGGCAGAGTGCCCGGCCCGGGGGCAGCGGGCAGCGGGCAGAGTGCCCGGCCCGGGCAGCGGGCAGAGTGCCCGCCTGGGCAGCGGGCAGCAGGCAGAGTGCCCGGCCCGGGGGCAGCGGGCAGCGGGCAGAGTGCCCGGCCCGGGCAGCGGGCAGAGTGCCCGCCCGGGCAGCGGGCAGCGGGCAGCGGGCAGAGTGCCCGCCCGGGCAGCGGGCAGCGGGCAGCAGGCAGAGTGCCCGCCCGGGCAGCGGGCAGCGGGCAGCAGGCAGAGTGCCCGGCCTGGGCAGCGGGCAGCAGGCAGCAGGCAGAGTGCCCGGCCTGGGCAGCGGGCAGAGTGCCCGGTCCGGGCCGCGGGCAGCGGGCAGAGGGCCCGGCCCGTGCTTGGGCAGCGGGCAGAGGGCCCGGCCCGGGCAGCGGGCAGCGGGCAGAGTGCCTGGCCCGGCCCGGGCAGTGGGCAGCGGGCAGCAGGCAGAGTGCCCGGCCCGGGCCGCGGGCAGCAGGCAGAGTGCCTGGCCCGGCCCGGGCAGTGGGCAGCGGGCAGCAGGCAGAGTGCCTGGCCCGGGCAGCGGGCAGCAGGCAGAGTGCCCGGCCCGGGCCGCGGGCAGCAGGCAGCGGGCAGAGTGCCCGGGCAGCGGGCAGCAGGCAGCGGGCAGAGTGCCCGGCCCGGGCTGCGGGCAGAGTGCCCGGCCCGGGCCGCGGGCAGCAGGCAGAGTGCCCGGCCCGTGCTTGGGCAGCAGGCAGCAGGCAGAGTGCCCGGCCCGGGCAGCGGGCCGCAGGCAGAGTGCCCGGCACGGGCAGCGGGCAGCGGGCAGCAGGCAGAGTGCCTGGCCCGGCCCGGGCAGTGGGCAGAGTGCCCGAGGGCGCAGCCCACGCGCTCTTTGGGGGCGACTGATCTTGGGGGAGGGTCTCTCTGTAATGCCCCGATGGAGGCTATAAAACACAAGGGAGTTAGGGAGACATTTAAACCAGGGTCCTGCCCCTAAGTGTGAGCTCCCCCCCCCCCCCCCCGGGCCTGCCCCTGCAACGTGGCGATAAAGGAAGGTTTGTCCTGTCCGGGCTGACGCCAGCCCCGCACCCAGGGACTTTCCTGGGCAAAGTGAAGTCACTTTCCAAGGCAGTTCGACAACAGCCCGGCATTGTCTGCATTCCCCAGAGGGGGAAACCGAGGCACTGACCAAGCCAGCGTCCGCCCGGGGTCACGCAGCGAGGCCTGGCAGTCCCGGTTCCCAGCCCCCTGCATGAGCCCTCCCAGAACCGGGACAGAACCCAGGAGGCCTGGCTCCCCCCGCTGGCCTCCCACGGAGCTAAGCTGCTCTGGCCCAGCTGGGAGGGGCTGGGACTCCTTTACACTCTTGGGGGGCTCAGAGGCTCCCTGGAGCAGGCGATCCAGCGCCCCGGGGCCGGCGCTGTCGGCTCCTGCACCTGCCGCAGGCTGTTGTGCTCCGGCCCGCGCTATTTGCAAGGGAAATTGCTGCTTCCACGCCGAGGGAGCCGCGTTCCCTGGGAAGCTGCCCAGCCCCACAAGCTCCTTTGGAACGGGCAGCCCCCTTGCGCCCCACGCCCCGCTCAGCCCTGGGAGAATCACCTGGTCCCAGAGCAGAGCAGAGCCCCCCAGCCAGGCCAGGCAGGGCTGGATTTGATCCTCCCGGGAGGGGGCCCGTCGGTGAGGAAAAGCCTCTCTAGGGCCTGGGTGAACTATCGATGGGGGAGACGCTGTTCTACCGTCGTGCAGGGGCCGGAGAGACCCCAGGTTCGCCTCTAGGCTGCCGTGGGTGCAGATGGAGGATCCCCCTGCCCTGGGAAGGTGGGTCCAGGGGCTAATCTCTGCCCCCCCCCGCCCCCCCGTTAACAACCTGGGCCTATTTCCAACTAATTTGTCTGATTCGGCTTCCGGCTCCCAGCCCGGTCGAACCCAGCACTCAGCGCCCGGGGCGGTTCGGGTCCTGCCCCATAGGGGACTAGCTACGGCCCAGAGCAGCAGGATGCTCCTTCCCGGGGCTGGAACGGCTCCCGTCCGAGGACCACGCCAGCCTGGGGCCCTTCAGCGTAGAAAGGAGACGACTGGGGGGGCTAGGAGAGAGGGCGAGAAAATCAGGCCTGGGGGGGAGAACGTAAGAACGGCCAGACTGGGTCAGACCAAGGGTCCATCCAGCCCAGGGTCCTGGGTGCCGACAGCGGCCAGTGCCCGGGGCCCCAGAGGGAATGAACAGAACCGGGAATCACCAAGTGATCCAGCCCCCGTCGCCCATTCCCAGCTTCTGGCAAACAGAGGCCAGGGACCCCGTCCCTGCCCAGCCTGGCTAGTAGCCATCGATGGACCCCTGGCCTCTGTGAACGTCTCTAGGTCTTTTCTGAACCCTGCTATAGTCTTGGCCTTCACAACATGCCTTGGCGAGGAGTCCCACCGGTGCCTGCGGTGTGGGAAGAACCACGTCCTCATTTCTTTTAAACCTGCTGTCTTGTAATTTCATTGGGTGACTCCTGGTTCTTGTGTTAGGAGTAAATAACCCTCCCGTCTTTACTCTCTGCTCACCAGGCAGGATTGTACAGCCCTCTGCCATAGCTCCCCTTGGTCGGCACCTTTCCAAGCTGAACAGTCCCGGGCTCACGAATCTCCTCACGGGGCAGCCGGCCCAAACCCCTCGTCGTTGTTGTTGCCCTTTTCTGACCCTTTTCCAATTCCAATAGATCTTTTTTGAGACGGGGCCACCACATCTGCAGGCCGTGTTCCGGGGTGGGCGGCCCGGGGATTGATACAGAGGCAACGTGATATTTGCTCTTATCTCTCCCTGGCTGATGATTCCTGCCCTTCTGTTTGCTTTTCTGCCCAGGAGTGTTTTCAGAGCCCCGGCCAGTGAAAGGGAGGAAGTGACTAGGGAGGGGTATTTGCCATGAAGTGAACAGGCCGCAGGCTCCTACCCAGGGCAGTGTCTCCATGCAGTGCACAGTTAACCTGTGGAACTCATCGCCAGGGGATGTTGTGAAGGGCCCAGAGTATAACCTGGGTCAGTTCAGGGGCAGGGCCGGGAGCTGGGGGGGGCTCGGCCGGCTGCCCTGGTCTGGTCTCTGGCCGGGCTGCTGGGGGCCGGGGCTAGATGGACCCTGGCTGAGCCAGGGGCCCTGGAGCTGCGGGAAGTTGCTGTTTGTTCCTGGGGGAGTTCTCAGGTCACGCGGGGCTGTGGGGCGCTTTCCAAGGGACAAAGTCAAACCCCAGCCACGGGTGGGGGGCTGAGCGGCCCCCCCACCCCGAGACGCCAGCCACAGCCGCGTGGGGGCAGGTCCCGGGGCTCGCAGCGCAGGGCCGGGCCGGCCGGGGGGGGATTTAACCGGGGCCCCCGCAGCCGGGGCTGGGACATACCCAGGGGCGGGGCCGCCCCACGCCCACTCGCGGGTTTCCTGTTGACTCACAGGGTCACATGGTGCCGCGGCCCCTCCTGCTACCTGCGTGGAGCCGACCGGGCAGCTGCGAGCCGCGTCCCGCGGGAGGAGGCAGGAGCCGGCTGGGGGCAGGGAGCGGCCGCTGCTTTGCGGGGGGAGACTGAGGTGAGGGGGGTGGGGGGTCCCGGAGGGGGAAGATCCGGCTGGGGGCAATTCAGGGGGGACGGGGGCGCAGGGGGGATTCAGGAGGCCGGAGGGGGGGATCCGGCGGGGCTGGGGGTCCGGAGGGGGGATTCGGGGGGGCGGGCGAGGGGGATTCGGGGATCCGGCGGGGTGGGGGGTCCGGAGGGGGGATTCAGGGGTCCGGAGGGGGGGATACGGCGGGGCTCGCAGTCCGGAGGGGGGATTCAGGGGGCCGGAGGGGGGGATCCGGCGGGGTGGGGGTTCCGGAGGGGGGATTCAGGGGGCCGGAGGGGGGGATCCGGCGGGGCGGGGGGTCCGGAGGGGGGATTCAGGGGGGCTGGAGGCGGGGATCCGGCGGGGCGGGGGGTCCGGAGGGGGGATTCGGGGGGCCGGAGGGGGGATTCGGCGGGGTGGGGGGGCCGGAGGGGGGATTCAGGGGGCCGGAGGCGGGGTGGGGTTTTCCCTGGGACAAGGGGCGGGGGGCGCTGCCCCCCCCCACCCCGCCGCGGCTCTGAGCGCTGTGTCCCCCCCCAGCACCGGGCGCCATGGCGTTGGAGGGCGGCATGAAATGCGTCAAGTTCCTGGTTTTCTTCTTCAACTTCTTGTTCTGGGTGAGTCGGGCCTGGCGCCCCCCCCCCGCCCCTCGTTCCCTCGGGTGACTCGAGCCGGCTCCTGACCCCCAAGTCTCCCCATGGGCGCGTCTCCCTGCCCCCTTTGCGGGGGGGGTCCAGGCTCCAGCCCAGCTCTGCGGGGGGGGGGGGGGAGGCTGGAGACTCCCCAGGGTCCCTGGAGTTGGACCGGGTGGGGCTCCCCATGGACGGGTGGTGGCAGCTGGGGTGTCGGGCCCCTCAGGACGTGGGGGGCTGACCCCCTCTATGGCAGGGCAGGGGCTGGGCCTGAGCCGGGGTGGGGCTCCCCATGGACGGGCTGTGGCAGCTGGGGGGTCGGGTCCCTCAGGAGGTGGGGGGCTGACCCCCCTCTATGGCAGGGCAGGGAGTGGGGCTGGGCGGAAGGTCTCCAGGGGCTGGTTGTCCCATCACTGCAGGGTTCCTGGACCCTCCTCAGAAGCAGCTGGGCTGCCCCCGTGGCCGGCTGGAGGCCGGGCTAGATGGGCCCGGGCTGAGGCTGATGCGTGGGGCCGAGGGGCCGAGGGCTCGTTAGAGAGACCAGGAGATTCCCACTCCCAGCCCTGAGCCCCTCTGACGTTCGGAGGGAGCCGGGTTCTTGGTTCTGGCCCAGCCCCGAAGAGGCTCCTTCCCCCTGCTGTGGGGGCCGGACGTTGGCTAGCTGCAGCCCAGCTCTGGTGGCATCACTAATGCCAATGCCGGCTCACGCTGGGGGCCAGGGAGGCGAGGAAGTTGGCTAGAATTGTCACGAACCTGGTGCTGCTCAGACCTTCGTGGCCACACCGGGACTCTCCCGTACCTGTTTGCAGTATCGGGTCTATGACAACAGGCTTGGGGCTCTGACTTTACCTGGCAGAGAGCATAGTACAGGCCTTGGCTAGCGATGGCACCGCCCAGCTCACGCCCATGGGTTACAGGAGTTTCCATTTAACATGTCTGGAGGGTGCAAACCAACCCACAATTGCAGGTGAGCAGACGGGGCCTTCCCTGGCTGCACCCGGCTCTCCGCTGGGGTTGGGCACAAGGGGTTGGGCCATGAGGCTTTTTCTGGTGCTCCTGGGCAGGAGATCTGGAGGGTGTCTGCTTGGGAGTGACTGACTTATTTGGGGGGTGGAGGGGTGGGCAGCTCATCCTAAACAGGAGTCAGCTGGGGGAGGTGTGGTTCCCCCCCCGCCCGCATGCCAGAGTAGCTGGTGATTTATGGCTAATAGCCCAGCAGCTGCACTGTCAACAAAGAACCAGCCAGCATTAGGTTTCAGGGGTAACGCCCCGATGCAGTGAGTGGGTCATACACATTTTTTCCAAGAGCGGCTGGAGACTTTGTGCCTGGCCGCCAGGGCTGCTCGACAGCGTATTCAGCAGCGATAGAATTGCCCTGCTGGCTAAGCCCAGAGCAGGCCTGGGGCGGGCAGTGCCAGGGCTGGCTTCCTCTCCCCTCGCCGGCCCTGGACAGATGCCCCCTCCACCCAGGGAGCTGGGCCTCCCTGGCCCGTTCGCCCCCGACATCTCTGCTGACGCTGCCATGGCCTGTCCATGACCCAGTGACCCCTGGAGCTGGGCCCCCGCCCCGAGGGAGATGCTATCGCAGCCGGTGTCATGTGCCCTCCGAACGGCCCAGGGGAAGTGGCTGGTGGGGAAAGACCTGGGCAGCGCCTAACGGCTCTGGGCTTTGATTGTAATCGGGCTGCGATTGCCCAACGGAACTGGCCGGAGCGGGAGGGCGCGTCCTGCCGGGAAGGGGGGGCTGAGTCACCCCTCGTAGGCGGGAGGAGCCGCTCGCATGGGGGTCTCATTTGCCCAATGGCGGGAAGGAGCCAGGGCCCCCTGTCTGAGCCCCACCCAGCCAGGTGGAGGGGGCGTGTGCCCAGCCCTGGCCACTGTCCCTCAGAGTTGGCAGGCGAACCCTCCAGCACCGTTGGCACCGGGGAATCCCTGGGCGGTGCTGGAGCGCCCATGGTGCCAGGGATATAGCCCAGGTGCCTGCAGTCGGGCTCAGCGGTGGGCGGTGCTGGAGCGCCCGTGGTGCCAGGGATATGGCTCAGGTGCCCGCAGTCGGGCTCAGCAGTGGGCGGTGCTGGAGCGCCCGTGGTGCCAGGGATATGGCCCAGGTGCCCGCAGTCGGGCTCAGCGGTGGGCGGTGCTGGAGCACCCGTGGTCCCAGGGATATGGCCCAGGTGCCCGCAGTCGGGCTCAGCGGTGGGCGGTGCTGGAACACTCGTGGTGCCAGGGATATGGCCCAGGTGCCTGCAGTCGGGCTCAGCGGTGGGCGGTGCTGGAGCGCCCGTGGTGCCAGGGATATGGCCCAGGTGCCCGCAGTCGGGCTCAGCGGTGGGCGGTGGGCAGTGCTGGAGCGCCCGTGGTGCCAGGGATATGGCCCAGGTGCCCGCAGTCGGGCTCAGCGGTGGGCGGTGCTGGCGCCAGGGGAATGAGTGCCTGGCCCAGCAGTGGTCCTTGTGACCCCAGTGGCTGGGTCTGTATCTCCCCTTGGCCTGGCATGGACGTGGGGCAGCCCTCGGTGAGTAGCTCAGGGGAGCGTCCCCGGTGTTTGCACAGGCAGGCAAGCTGGCCGCTCTGTTTACCCTCCCTGGCAGGTGTAAGCACGTGGGCATATGGGGCTTTCCCGGGGTGGGGATCCCAGCGGACAGAGCGTCACTGAAAGGGCTCCGGCTCGGGGTCTCTGACTGGTGCCCTGTGCTGCCCCCCCACCCCCAAACACCAGCGAATAAGGCTCCAGAAGGTAGAGCGGCCTCATTTGGCAGATGGGGAAACTGAGGCACGGGCAGGGACTTGAGTGTGGCAGAGGTGGCTCAGGCCCCCGGGTTCCAGTAGCAACTCTGCTCTAACCGCTGGGTGTTGCTCCCCTCCCAGGGCGGGGATGGGAACCCCGGAGGCCTGGCTCCCTGGGGGGGAGAGGGAGCCCGGGGCAGCTCGCAGCGGCAGCAGGAGGTGGTTTGTTGCAGGGCCGGTTGGGTCCCGCTTAGCACCGAGAGCTCGTCCTGCTGATGGGGGCGGGGGCTGAGCCAGGGCTGGGCTAACGTGGCAGCCGCCCGGCCCTGTGCGGTGGGGCCAGCGTCAGCCCCGGGATCCCGGGGGGCGGGGGGGGGGGGTCGAGCTTGGCATCGGGCCCTGTAGCAGAAGAGCCGATGCCAAGATCCTCTGCCCCCTGCGAGGCCTCACAACGCACACGCACACGCCCGCCTGCCAGCAGGCCAGGCCGGAAACCCCGGCTCCAGAGTTACTTGGCTTTAATACCCCCCCCCCCCACACCATGTAGCTGGGCTGGGGGAGGAGAAAGGCGGCTGGGCCCTGGGGGGAACAGGGAGGGCAGGGTGGAGGGGGGGCATTATTCCCCTGTTGGGGACCCCCAGGCCCGGTCACACCCGGGGGCGGGGCCTGTTCTCCCATGTGGCTTCTTCCTGTTCCGCTCCCCCCCCCCCACTGGTTCCAGCTGATCCTGACCCCCGTGTGCACAAGGACCCCCCCCGGGGGGGGGCTGAGCGGGGAGAAAGGGGAGGTCCAGAGTCACAGGACACATACTCCGGTGGGGGGGCTCCCATGGGGTCACAGTACTCAGACCTGGGGGGTGCTGAGTCCCCAGCCACACAGGGTCTGGTGCCCCCAGCTCTGTCCTGCTGGTACCAAATCACCCCCCGCTCAGTGGGGTGGGGCTGGGTAGGGGCCTGTGATGCCCTTGCCCAGCAGAGGGCAGTGGGGCGCACACCCTGTCTGCCCCGCTGAGGGGGGCCAGGGCGGCTTGGTCCCTGCCAGCCTCTGGCCCGGTGTCCCCTCCCGGGGCTGGCAGCTCTCTCTGCCCCTTGATCCCTGGCGCGTGGGTGGAGTCCACGCCCCGTGGGTCTGTGTTCCTTGGGCAGGGAAAGGTAAATAGGGCCGGGCGGGGCTGTTTGGGAAGGGGGTGGAGGCTGGCGGGGGAGGGGGGTGTACATGGCATGTGGAAGAGGCGACGTTCAGGGGGGTTTGTGCTTTGAGATCCGCAGACGGGATGGGGAGGGAACACCTTTCTCCAGCACTGCTGCTGTGAGGCTGCCATGCCCTGCCCCAGAGGTGGCCGCATTTCAAGCATGGCTGGCATGTGCTTTGGGATTCTGGGGGGACATTTAAGCTCTTGTAGCAAATAGAGGAACTCCCTGAGGATGGCAGGACTGGCACTCGCGTCCCCCCTCCTCCTCGTTCCAAAAGCCACCCCGGCTACGGGTGAATCCCCATCAGCTGCCAGCAGTACGGGGCTGTGACACACGGCTGAGCAGGCCAGGTGCCATCCAGCAGAGGGGACATGGCAGCATGTTCTTGGCTCTGGTGGGGCCCGGGTCTGGGTGGGGCGCTGACCAGGCGATGCGTGGGGTTGACTTGCCCCCGTTCCCCCCCCCAGCTCTGCGGCATCGCCCTCATCGTCATCGGGATCTTGGTGCAGATCGAACTCAACAAGACGCTGATCATGCACAGCGTTTCGGCCTCGGGCGCCCCCATCGTCATCATCGTGGTGGGCGTCGTCATCTTCTTCGTCTCCTTCTTCGGCTGCTGCGGGGCCGCCAAGGAAAACTACTGCATGGTCACCACGGTGAGGGGGCGCGGCCAGCGGCAGAGCGGGGGGGGGCAGGATTCAGGGGCCTCACAAGGGTTATGGGCTGGGGGGCAGGGAGCCGGGGGGGGGCAGGATTCAGGGGCCTCACAAGGGTTCAGGATGCGGGGGCAGGGAGCCGGGGGGGGGCTGCGGGGCAGGATTCAGGGGCCTCACAAGGGTTCAGGATGCGGGGGCAGGGAGCCGGGGGGGGCCGGGGGCAGGATTCAGGGGCCTCACAAGGGTTATGGGTTGGGGGGCAGGATTGAGGGGCCTCGTGAGGGTTCAGGATGCGGGGGCAGGGAGCCGGGGGGGGGATGGGGGGGGGATTCAGGTGCCTCGTGAGGGTTCAGGATGCGGGGGCAGGGAGCCGGGGGGGGCTGGGGGCAGGATTCAGGTGCCTCACAAGGGTTCAGGATGCGGGGGCAGGGAGCCGGGGGGGGGGGGGGGCTGGGGGCAGGATTCAGGTGCCTCACAAGGGTTCAGGATGCGGGGGCAGGGAGCCGGGGGGGGGGGCTGGGGGCAGGATTCAGGTGCCTCGTGAGGGTTCAGGATGCGGGGGCAGGGAGCCGGGGGGGGCTGGGGGCAGGATTCAGGGGCCTCACAAGGGTTCAGGATGCGGGGGCAGGGAGCCGGGGTGGGGCTGGGGGCAGGATTCAGGGGCCTCACAAGGGTTCAGGATGCGGGGGCAGGGAGCCGGGGGGGGGCGGGGGGCAGGATTCAGGTGCCTCGTGAGGGTTCAGGATGCGGGGGCAGGGAGCCGGGGGGGGCTGGGGGCAGGATTCAGGGGCCTCACAAGGGTTCAGGATGCGGGGGCAGGGAGCCGGGGGGGGGGCTGGGGGCAGGATTCAGGGGCCTCACAAGGGTTCAGGATGCGGGGGCAGGGAGCCGGGGGGGGGGGGCTGGGGGCAGGATTCAGGATGCGGGGGCAGGGAGCCGGGGAGGGGTTGGGCAGCAGGATTCAGGGGCCTCACCAGGGTTATGGGTGGGGGGAAGGGAGCCCGGGGGGGCTGGGGGCTGCGGGTCAGGGCTGAGGGGCACCGCTCACCCCGCTCTCCCCCACAGTTCGCCATCCTGCTCACCTGTATCTTCCTGGTGGAGATCGCGGCTGCCATCGCCGGGTACATCTTCAAGGACAAGGTGGGCACCTTGCTGCCGTGGGTCCCGCAATGGGGGGGGGTCTCGGGGAGACGCGCTCGGGGCTCAGCCTGGGTCCGGGCCTGCGCAGCTGAGGCTGTGGGTGACGCGAGAGCCCACAGGGGGGCGCTCAGTCCCGGCAGCCCTGGGGCCGCAATGGCTGCTCTGACCCCCTGCTCCCCCCCAGGTCCGCACCGCGCTCCAGGACCGCCTGGAGGTCGCCGTGAGGAAATACGGCAACGACTCGCTGATAAGGGACACCATGGACGAACTGCAGAGGAAGGTGAGTGAGGCGGGGGACCATTTGGGGGACCAGGTGGGGTGTTGCAGGCCCTGGTTCCAAGTGCTGGACCAAGGTTCCCCCTCTCAGCTGGGGAGGGACCCAGGAGTCGTGACTCCCAGCCACATGCTCTAACCACTAGGCCTCGCGCCCCTGAGGCCAGGCAGCTCCCATTTGCTCTGACGCCTGGTTCTCTCCTCGTTTGCAGTATTCCTGCTGTGGAGCCCATAACTACACTGACTGGTTCGGCGTCGAACCGTTCAAAAGCAACCACAGCGTCCCCAAATCCTGCTGCTGGGCAAACGCCACCATGGCCACCTGCAACATCAATCCCACTGCTACCACCATCAACGTCCGAGTGAGTTCCAGCCTGGGACCGGGGTGTGTGTGGGCAGGATGGGGGTGAAAGGGGGTTTGCACTGTCCCAGCGGGGGCTGGGGGGTGTGGGCAGGGCAGGGGGAAAGGGGGGTTCACATTGTCCCAGCTGGGTCCCTGAGCTACCTCGTCGGCTCCCCCTGCAGGGCTGTGCGGGCAGCATCGAGGCCTGGCTGAAGAAACACATCGTGATCGTGGCGGCCGTGGCACTGGGCATCGCCTTCTTCGAGGTACCGAGCACCCCGCCCCATGGCATGGCCCCGCCCTGGCTCCTGGCCCCGCCCCATGGCAGGCCCATGCCCCCGCCCGGGCTCCTGCCCCTGCCCCATGGCATGGCCCCGCCCGGGCTCCTGCCCCTGCCCCATGGCATGCCCCCGCCCCATGGCATGCCCCTGCCCGGGCCCCCGCCCCATGGCATGCCCCCGCCCCATGGCATGCCCCTGCCCGGGCCCCCGCCCCATGGCATGCCCCCGCCCCATGGCATGCCCCCGCCTGGGCTCCTGGCCCCGCCTGGGCTCCTGGCCCCGCCCCATGGCATGCTCCTGCCCCCGCCCCATGGCATGCCCCGCCCGGGCTCCTGGCCCCTGCCCCATGCCCCTGCCCGGGCTCCTGCCCCCGCCCCATGGCATGGCCCCGCCCTGGCTCCTGGCCCCGCCCCATGGCATGCCCCTGCCCCATGGCATGCCCGGGCTCCTGCCCCTGCCCCATGGCATGCCCGGGCTCCTGCCCCTGCCCCATGGCATGCCCGGGCTCCTGCCCCCGCCCCATGGCATGCCCCTGCCCCATGCCCCCGCCCGGGCTCCTGGCCCCGCCCCATGGCATGCCCCTGCCCCATGGCATGCCCGGGCTCCTTCCCCTGCCCCATGGCATGCCCCTCCCCCATGGCCCCGCCCGGGCTCCTGGCCCCGCCCCATGGCATGGCCCCGCCCGGGCTCCTGGCCCCGCCCCATGGCATGCCCCCGCCCGGGCTCCTGAGTCCGCCCACGGGCAGCCTGAATGGGCCGGGCAGTGCTGGGGAATCCAGGGTGCCAGACAACTTCCCCTGCCCTAGATCCTGCGGCTGGGCCAGTCGGGAGCTTTGGGGGTGAGCCTCCTTCTAATGGGCTGGAGGGCAAAGGTCGCAGTGCCCAGCGGGGGGGGAGGTTAAAGCCGGGGGGGGGGGGTCATTGGCATCGCGGTCGCCTGACGCCTCGTCCTCTCTTGCAGCTCCTGGGCATCGTCTTCGCCTGCTGCCTCATGAAGGGCATCCGGAGCGGCTACGAGGTCATGTAGCGGCTGGGCCAGGACTCCGGGGGGCTCCCCGGGGGGGGGGGGGGGTGTCTCTGCCCCTTTAAGCCGTCAGACCCGCCTTCTTTCCGCAGCGCCCCCTGGTGGGCAGCTCCTGTCCTGCAGCGGTTACCGTATTCCTTCTAATGGACGGGCAGCAGGTGCCTTAAACATTTGCCAAAACCCCTCCCCCTTTTCTTACTTTAGCTGCCCCTCCCCCCGCCTCTCCAGTGCCGGGGGAGGGGAGCTCGGGGGGTTTCTGTCTTTGGGGGGAGGGGGGAATGTTGATATGTTGAAGATGAGGGGGGGGCACAATATTTTGAAAATAAAAAGCTTCCCCAGATGGCTCCGTTCTGCTGCCTCTGGGGCTCCTTTGGCCCAGGCTTGGGGGGCAAGCGGGAGATTCCCCCTGGTCCCATCTGGTGTCCATCCCCCCCCCCCGATTTAAAGCCCAAGCCGTGGTGGGGCCTCCCCCGGCTCTGCTCCCGAGGGGCAGCTCTTGGGTGGGGGGCGGGGGGGTGACTCGAAGTGCCCCCCCCCCCCGCCGGGCCAAGTGCGGCAGCGGCCGGGCTCAAAGCAGGTGTTCCCGGGGCTGCCTGGGGGAGAGGACGCGGCCTGGCAGCCCGGGCAGGGGCAGGGTCAGGGCCGGTGGGGGTTTTCCCCCCCCCCCCCCCCCCCGTCAGTGGTGAGTGGGGGGCAGGGCCTGCCCACACGTGTTAACCCCTCTGCTGCTGCAGCGGGGGCAGGACCAGGAGCCTGGGGGGCATTTGTCATCCCCCCCCCCCCCCCCCCCAGTCCCTCTGACCCGAGTCCCCAGCTCCCTTCCAGCCCAGGGCCGGTGACCACACACCGAGAATTTCACCCACCTGGGCTGGTTGATTCTGTGTTTGACGGGTGGCCCCTCCCTGGAAGCGGGGTGGGAGGGGGCTGGACTCCTTCATCTCCCTCCCTCCCCCCTTGAATATTTTTCAGCCCATGAAGGTCTCTGGCAACTGTTGTCATGGAAACTTGCCCCGGCCCCTCCCCTCCGGAAGGGTCATGCTTCCTGCAGCAGGAAGGGGGGGGCAGCGGGGCCCCCGGGGGCTGGGTGGAGACAGGAGGGGCCCTGCTGTGCTGAGCAGCTGAGAGCCCTTATGGGGTGAGGCCGCTGGGGCCCCCTGCTGACCAGACGTGGGGCTCGGCCCTGGCACCCGGTGGCCTCCTGGCGTCCCCTCTGCCCCCCATAGCAGGCGCAGGCACCCGTAGGGGACACCCCCTCCCCCCGCTCCATCTCCAGGTCCCCAATGGCCGGGCAGGGGGGTCCGTGACCCATACATGGGCCATGACGCTGAGACCCAGCAGCTCGGCTCACCTGGGGCCACCCCTCGGCTGGGAGCAGCTCGCTCCTGCCTGCTTGGATTGGGCAGGGGCCCAGCTCTGCCCCCCCCCCCCGAGCAGCCCCATAGCTCTGCCCCCCACCTGGGAGCAGCCCATCCCCCATAGGGAAGGAGCTTTGGCTTTGCTTGGGGCCTGAGGGCTAGTGGGACACCCCGAGGGGGCGTTTACTGTCTCCCAGCGGGGCCCCCTGCTGGTCACATGTGAGGCTGCAAGGGGAGCAGCCTACCCAGCCCCCAGCTTTGCAGGTTCAAGCCCCGGGGCCGGAGCCAGCAGGATGGGAGCTGTGGGCACCGTGTGGGCCTGACCCTTCCTTTAAAAGGGGCAGAGCCTGCGGCCCAGGCCTGCCCGGGCACCCGCTGCCCAGCCTGGGGCCGTGTCTTGAAGCTCCACAGGGAACCCAGCCAGGGCTCCTGCTTTCCAGTGTCCTGGCCCCAGCGCCCCCTTGAGCAGCGGGGCTGAGAACTCCAGAGTCCTGACACCCCCCCCCCGGCCCCCTCCCTTCCCAGCAGCTGGGCTGAGAACCCCAGAGTCCTGACCCCCCCCGGCCCCCTCCCTTCCCAGCAGCTGGGCTGAGAACCCCGGAGTCCTGACACACACACCCCGGTCCCCTCCCTTCCCAGCAGCTGGGGAGAACCCCGGAGTCCTGACCTCCCTTCCCAGCAGTGGGGCCAGCCCCGCGGCACCCTGCTCGCCGCTGGCCCCTCAGGCTGTGTTGCACTGAGCAGGGGGCTGGCGGGAGGCGAAGCCCAGCTGGGAAGGGGACTCGCCTGTTCCCCCCCCCCCCCCCCGGGGAACGTGAACAGAGCCGAGCGGGCCGGGCCTGGCGTCCTTTGGGGGCCGGTTTATTTCCAACAGGCTGTGGGGCACTGGAGCCTGATCCCATTCTTTGGGCTCAACCCCATGCAGCGCTGGGGCTAGCGGACGTGGCGGGCCGGCTTCGGCAGGATCGTGGCCAGCACCACATCCACCAGGAAGGCCGGCAGGTAGGAGGCCGGCAGCCAGAGCAGCTTGGCGTCCCAGCCAGGGCTGTAGCGCGTCCGCGGGTGCTTGGCCTGCAGCGCGTGCTCCATGCAGCTGGTCACCTTGCTCAGGTCGGGGTCGCAGATGAAATTCATGATGATCCGCTGCACCTTCAGGTCTGGGGGCAGAGGGGGGGCGGTGAGGCGGGGCCAGGCACAGCCCCCCAATGCCTGGCTCCCATTCCTGCCCCCCCACCACGGCACCCTGTGTTACCAGCGAGATGCTGCCACCTGTGGGGTGGAGCACGGCAGCTGTTTCGACAGGGATCCCTTCCCTGGTGCTGAGATTCAACCACCTCGGGGCGGGGGCAGTGTTCAGCCAGCCATGCAGCAACTGGGCAGGGGAGTTTAGGACAGGAAGTGAAGGCGGCTCCTGCGTCCAGCAGAAGGCACAGCACTTCCTGTCTCCTCAGGGCCACGATTCCTTTCTTGTGCCCCCCGCCATCCCCACGTCTCCGCTTCTGCAGCACCTGGGTCACACGGCCCCCACCCCTGCAGCTGGGAGGGGTTCCCCACTGGGTGGCCACAGGGGCTGGCCTGAGACACATATGTGGGGGGGGGACAGAGCAGCCCCCTGGGGTGAGTGCAGGGGCTCAGCTGACTCGGTTTCCCCCTGGCAGCTGGGTGGCACCAGCCTCGTTCTGCAGCTGGGGAAACTGAGGCAGGGTAGCAGGCAAGTGACTTGACTGGGGGTCTCAGAGGCTGAAGGGGCCCCCCCATCCCCTTCAGCCTGTGACCTGGGCTCCCCTGTGCCAGAGGCCCCTGGACGTGGGGGGGACGAGCCCTGGATGTGGGGGGACGAGCCCCGGCCCCGGGCCCCCGGCACTCACACCGCTGGAAGAAATCCTCCCCGTAGCTCTGCCTGGCCTCGGGCGCCAGCTGGCTCCACAGCTGCTGCAGCGAGGCCTCGATGGCGTCCAGGCTGGTCACGGCTGTCTTGAAGAACCCGGGTTCGACGATGGACACGCGCACCCCGAAGTGGTACATGTCCCGCCTGCAAGGCACCGGCGTGAGCGGCCTGCGGGGGAAGTGCCCCCTACGCCTGGGACAGCCTGGGGGGGCAGGGACCAGGCCGGATCCTGAATGGAGCTGAGCCGCCGGGGTCCAGGCGTTAACTCCGTGTCCAGAGCAGGGAGCCGACTCTGCTGAGGTGCCACATCAACGCGGGGGCAGGGCAAGAACCCAGAAGTCCTGGGTCTCCCCACCCCCCTGCTCTAACCACTAGCCCCCACCCCCATCCCAGAGCTGGGAGAGAACCCAGGAGTCCTGGCTCTCTTCTCTTCTCCCCCCCCCCTGCTCTAACCACTAGCCCCCACTCCTCTCCCAGAGCCAGGGAGAGAACCCAGGAGTCCTGGCTCTCTTCTCTTTCCCCCCCCCGCTCTAACCACTAGCCCCCACTCCTCTCCCAGAGCCAGGGAGAGAACCCAGGAGTCCTGGCTCTCTTCTCTTCTCCCCCTCCCCTGCTCTAACCACTAGCCCCCACCCCCCTCCCAGAGCTGGGAGAGAACCCAGGAGTCCTGGCTCTTTTCTCTTCCCCCCCCCTCTAACCACTAGCCCCCACTCCTCTCCCAGAGCCAGGGAGAGAACCCAGGAGTCCTGGCTCTCTTCTCTTCTCCCCCTCCCCTGCTCTAACCACTAGCCCCCACCCCCCTCCCAGAGCTGGGAGAGAACCCAGGAGTCCTGGCTCTTTTCTCTTCCCCCCCCCCCTCTAACCACTAGCCCCCACTCCTCTCCCAGAGCCAGGGAGAGAACCCAGGAGTCCTGGCTCCCAGCCCATCCCCCGGCAGAGAGTTGAGGGATGGGGGTAACCCAGGCCTGCTCTGAGAAGGAGCCCTGCAGGGGGTACTACCTCCCAGTGTGGTATGACAGGGGGCTGGGGAAGGGGGCAGGATGTGGGGGGCTGTGTGATGGGGCAGGAGATGGGGGGGTTATGCGATGGGGCCGGATGTGGGGGGCTGTGCGATGGGGCCGGAGATGGGGCAGGAGGTGGGGAGCTGGGTGATGGGGCAGGAGGTGGGGGGCTGTGCGATGGGGCAGGACGTGGGGGGCTGTGTGATGGGGCAGGAGGTGGGGGGCTGTGCGATGGGGCAGGAGATGGGGGGGCTATGCGATGGGGCCGGATGTGGGGGGCTGTGTGATGGGGCAGGAGATGGGGCAGGAGGTGGGGGCTGTGCGATGGGGCAGGACGTGGGGGGCTGGATGTGGGGGGCTGTGTGATGGGGCCGGAGATGGGGCAGGAGGTGGGGGGCAGGAGGTGGGGGGCTGTGCGATGGGGCCGGAGGTGGGGGGCTGTGCGATGGGGCAGGACGTGGGGGGCTGGATGTGGGGGGCTGTGTGATGGGGCAGGAGATGGGGCAGGAGGTGGGGGGCCGGAGGTGGGGGGCTGTGCGATGGGGCAGGAGGTGGGGGGCTGTGCGATGGGGCTGGATGTGGGGGGCTGGATGTGGGGGGCTGTGTGATGGGGCAGGAGATGGGGCAGGAGGTGGGGGGCCGGAGGTGGGGGGCTGTGCGATGGGGCAGGAGGTGGGGGGCTGTGCGATGGGGCAGGGGATGGGGCAGGACGTGGGGGGCTGTGCGATGGGGCCGGAGGGGGGCCTGGAGGTGGGGGGCCGGAGGTGGGGGGCTGTGCGATGGGGCCGGAGATGGGGCAGGACGTGGGGGGCCGGAGGGGGGGGGGCTGTGCGATGGGGCAGGACGTGGGGGGCCGGAGGTGGGGGGCTGTGCGATGGGGCCGGAGGGGGGGGGCCGGAGGTGGGGGGCTGTGCGATGGGGCCGGAGGGGGGGGCCGGAGGTGGGGGGCTGTGCGATGGGGCCGGAGGGGGGCCCGGAGGGGGGGGTGCCGGGGGGCTCACCGCAGGCTGTCGGAGAAGGCCTCCACCGTGTACTTGGAGACGCAGTAGCCGCCCCCGCCGGCCGAGAGCCGCCCCAGGATGCTGGACATGTTCACCACGCGGCCCCGCGCCCGTTTCAGCAGCGGCAGGAGCCCCAGGGTCACCTCGATGAGGCCGAAGGTGTTAACGGCCAGGACCTGCCGGAAATCCTGGATCCGCATCCACTCGGTGGGGCCGATGGGGTTCGCCACCCCCGCGTTGTTCACCAGCCCGAAGAGACCTGCGAGGGCGGGAGCCGGGGTGTCCCCTGAGAGCCCCCCCAGGGCGCCCCTGCCGGGAGCCCCCCAGCACCTCTGCCCCCCAGGGCGCCTCCTGCCGGGAGCCCCCCAGCGCCTCTGCCCCCCAGGGCGCCTCCTGCCGGGAGCCCCCCAGCGCTTCTGCCCCCCAGGGCGCCTCCTGCCAGGAACCCCCTCCAGCACCTCTGCCCCCCAGCACCTCTGCCCCCCAGGGCACCTCCTGCCGGGAGCCCCCCACGGTGCCCCCCCAGCGCCTCTGCCCCCCAGCGCCTCTGCCCCCCAGGGCGCCCCTGCCAGGAGCCCCCCAGCGCCTCTGCCCCCCAGGGCACCTCCTGCTGGGAGCCCCCCATGGCGCCCCCCCAGTGCCTCTGCCCCCCAGCGCCTCTGCCCCCCAGGGCACCTCCTGCTGGGAGCCCCCCATGGCGCCCCCCCAGCGCCTCTGCCCCCCAGGGCACCTCCTGTTGGGAGCCCCCCACGGCGCCCCTGCCAGGAGCCCCCCCAGCACCTCTGCCCCCCAGCGCCTCTGCCCCCCAGTGCGCTCGTGCCAGGAGCCCCCCAAGTGCCTCTGCCCCCCAGTGCCTCTGCCCCCCAGGGCGCCCCTGCCAGAAGCCCCCCAGAGCCTCTGCCCCCCCGCACCTCTGCCCCCCCAGCGCCTCTGCCCCCCAGCGTGCTCGTGCCAGGAGCCCCCCAAGTGCCTCTGCCCCCCAGCGCCTCTGCCCCCCAGGGTGCCCCTGCCAGGAGCCCCCCAGCGCCTCTGCCCCCCAGCACCTCTGCCCCCCAGGGCGCCCCCTGCTGGGAGCCCCCCCACAGCACCCCCTGCTGGAAGAGGCCAGGCGATCCCCCCCCTCACCTTTCTCCCCCACCTCTGCCCGCACCCACTCCACGGCTCGCTGGATGCTCTCGCTGCTGGTCACGTCGAGCAGGGTGGCGCGCAGGCCGGGCGAGCTGCTGCGCTGCAGGTGGTCGGCGCCCCTCTGGGTCAGGCAGCCGGCCAGCACCCGGAAGCCCTTCCTGTCCAGCCGCTTGGCCAGCATGTGCCCGAAGCCCGAGTCGCAGCCCGTGATGAAGACGTGCTTGTCCTGGACGCTGGCCAGGGTCTGCCGGTCCCGCAGGTACCAGCCCAGCGCCCACACCAGGGCGGCCAGGCCCACGTAGAGCCACATGGCTGGCGCCTGCAGCCAAACACACCAGCCTCAGCGCTGCAGGGGAGGGAGCTGCGCAAGGAACCCAGGTGTCCTGGGTCCCTCCCCTCTAACCACTAGTCCCCACTTCCCTCCCAGAGTCATTTCACAGGGTGTGTGGGGCAGGGTGAGGCGGGTGCCCTGCACAGGGGGTGGGTCCCCTGGCACCAGCCCACTGGCTTCGGGCAGGGGCTGGGGGGTGGGGGGCTGTGGCCTGGGAGAGGCACTTACCACTTGGCAACTCCATGGTGCAGGAAGCCCCCCACCCACTGCATGGCCCATCACCCCCTCTCTGGGCAGCCTCCCTCCCAGGGGGGGGCAAGAGCCCCCCCGAGCCACGGCTCCCCCTTACCCCCCCCGGGCCGGTCGCCGCGACAACCTGCCCGAACTAGGCCGTGGGCCTCGGCTGGGCTGCTGGGGATTAGCCGGGATCAGCGCGTCAGAGGCTGCCTGGCGCCCAGCTCCCGCGGGGAGGGGCCGGGGGCCTCTTCCCTGTTACAGAGATGGAGAAACTGAGGCACGGAGCATGGACGGGCCGGGCCAGGGTGGCAAAGCCCGAAATGGAACCCAGGCGTCCCACGAGTGACGGGGCTGCCCCCCCCCCCCGTTGGTGCCCCATGCACCCGAGCCCTGCGCAGGGAGCCGGGCAGCGTGAACCTGGCCGCTGGGTCCTGCAGTCACGGAGGGGAGAGCTCCCCCCCCCCCCCGCCCTGGGCACGCTAAGCCCCCAGGGCTCGGGGCGGGGGGAGCTTCCTGTCATACCTGCTGATCCCCCTGGCCAGGGGGGTCAGTGCCTGGCCCCCGCGTTGCCTGTGTGCCCCCCCCTGCAGGTGGCCCTGGACGGGGCGAGCGGCGCCAGGCAGGTCGCCCCCCCCCGAGCCCCCAGAGGACCCTGCCTGGAGCTTAGGGGCTTGGCAGGGGCCACAGGAGGGGAGGGCAGAGTGACAGCTGGGCTCTGCACCTGGAGGCACCGGGGGGGGGGACACGCTGCTCCGCGGGGGGGACCCAGCGCCCCCCCCCCAAGAACCAGGGTTCTCCCGAGGGGCCCCGGCAGGGGCTGGCAGGAACGGGGGAAGGTGCAGCCCGTTCCCTGGCCGGAGGCAGAGCGGGGCCCGGGGCCCTGTGGCTGGCGGGGGGGGGGGGGATTAGCCCCGTGCTCCTGAATCCCCTGAGCAGCGAGAGGCCCAGCGGGGGAGGAGGTTTCATCACCTCCAGGGAGCCGGGCACGGCCCAGCGAGGGCCCCGCCCTGGGTGCTGGCACAGGCGGGGCCGGGCAGGTCTGTGCCTGCTCCAGGGGCTGCACCCCGAGTCGGTGCCCCCCCATTCCAGTTCTCCGGGGGGGCAGGGTGCTGGGTTATTCTCCCTCACCCCAGGGGCTGCCCTGGGCTCCGGCTGGGCAGGCCCGGTCCTGCCCCCCCCCCCCCCCGCCCCAGCAGGCGCTGGAGCCGGCGTTGGAAGGGTTAACGGAGGGGCCGGCTGGCCTGAGACCCCCCCCCCCCCCCGCCGAACGCGCCTCCCGCAGCAAAGGGCCGACAGGGCCGAGCCCCCGGCCTGCGGGCGCCTTGAGCGGGGCCCCACGGGCCCTGGCTCCGCCCCAGCCCCAGCCCCAGCGGGATGCAGGAGCGGCTGGACCACGGCCCCGGGCGGGCACAGCGGGCGGGGGGGGGGGGCTGCCCGCGTCTCGGCAGAGCTCCCGAGGGCCCCCCCGGCAGCGGCTGAGCGGTAACCGGGCGCCCCGTCCATGGCTCAGGGAACACGTGGGGCGGGGCAGCCGGTCGCTCGTCCTCGGCAGCTTTGTGTTTCAGGTGGGTAAATCGAGGCACGTAGCGGGGCAGGGGCTGGGACCGGGACCCAGGCGTCCTGATGCCCCAGCTGGGCTTTCAGCCCACGCACGGTGAGTCTCCCCGAGCAGCCCGGCTAGTGCCCCCCAAGCCCGGCCCCACACAGCCTCGGGCTGCAGCCATCGGGGGGCTGGGGGGGGATCAGTGGCTGAGCCGCTCACCCCCCACGGGCCTGCACCCCAACACGCGGCAGCCTGGCCCTGGGCCCCGATCCCGCCCCCCCAGCCCCTGGGCTGCGTTCGCCCCACATACCGCCCTGCTGTTCAGACCGGCTCTGGGGCTGGGGCCGGGTCCTGCTGCCCGGGGCTGAGCCACACAAGTTTTGCTCCAGCCAAAGTCCAAGGAAGAGCCGATTGCCCCGCCCCCCCCCCACACACACACGGGGCGGGCCCTGCCAGCAGCGTTAACCGCCCCCCAGCACCGCGCCAGGAGCTGGGCACAGCGGGTGGTGCCAGGGAGGGGGGCAGGGCTGGCTCTGCACCAGGCCAGGTCTAGAGCCAGAAGTGGGGCCCTGCCCCCCCATAGCGAGTGCGCCCCCGGCAGCCCCCAGCAATGGTCAGGGGGCACGTGCCCCACAGGCAGGCAGCGAGGGGTAGGGGGGGTTCTGGGGGGGGGGGGGGACCAGGGCAGCCGGGCCAAGCTGCGGGAGCCGGACAGAAGGGGTCCACTGAGCTGCACAAGGTCGGGGGGTCTGGTGCATGACTGCTCTGTGCCTCAGTTTCCCCAGCTGTACGATGGGTGAATTCCCTCATGGCACGTGGGGCGGGGGTGGCTCGCAGGCCCCTGGGTGGTAGAGGGGACCCCGAGTGCCCAGGCACAGAACAGGAACCCCCCCACCAGGGCCCCTGGCCTGGCCCAGCTGGGGGGTGGGGGAGATCAGTGCAGGGACCATGTGCTGAGCATGGGGCTGGGGTGGGATTAGCGGGCGCCCGGTCACACGGCTCCTTTGTCCGGGGCTCAGCAAGAGCCTCCGAGGTGGATTTAAGTGCGAAAGAGGATTTGGGGGAGGGGAGGGGAGAGCCATGACCTGGCACAAACTCCCCCTCCCCCCTCAGGCAAGTTCCCCCCATGGCCAGCGCTCCTGCCCCCCCCCCACAGCGCCTCCTGCTGGGAACCCCCCACCCAGTCCTCCTGCCCCCCCACAGCGCCTCCTGCTGGGACCCCCCCACCCAGTCCTCCTGCCATGCCCCCCACCGTGCCCCCTGCTCTGAGCACCCCCAGCCAGCGTTCCTGCCCTGCCCCCCCCACAGCGCCCCCTGCTGGGAGAGCCTGGGTTCCCCTTACCGCCCAGCTCCCCCCTTACAGAGGCTCTGACACGCAGCCTGCTCCAGCTTAACTGATGCATTTTATTCCATTCCCCAGCGAAGCCGCCCTGCAGCACCACCCCGGGGTGGGGACAGGATCTCACCCCCCACCCCCCGAGCCAGCCACCCTCTGCCCAAGCCCCCTGCTGCGAGCCACTCAGCACAGGGGCAGGCGACCTGCAGCCCAGTGAGAGGCTCCAGGGCCTCCACCCAACGGCTCCCCCCTGTGGCAGGGCACCAGAGGGCCCAGCAGCCCCCAGGGTCAGAGCAGAGCCCCTGCGGCCGGGGTCCCCCCCGCGGGCTGGCAGGACGGGGCCTCTCCCCCGGGGTGACGCTCAGAGACTTGAGGGCAATGGCTGCGGCCCAGGCGAGGGGTGTCCTGCGGGCGGCTCAGCAGGGCGGCCAGGCGGAGGGGCGGGGGCTCCGGCCGGGCGGGGGCTCAGGAGCTGGAGGGCTGCAGCTGCCCCTTGTAGACGTACTCCAGGGCGGTGGCGATGGTCCGCATGTCCAGCTCGATGCTGCGCGCCCAGTTCTCCACGTCGCCAATCTCCTGTCAGCAGAGGAGGCGTCAGGGCCCTGCCTGCGGGGCTGGGGGTCCCCTCGAGCCCCCTACGCCGCCCTGCCTGGGCCGGCGGCTGCCCGGCCCCCAGGACCAGGGGCGGCTCTAGCCATTCCGCCGCCCCAAGCCCGGCGGCTGCCGCGGGGGGTGCTCTGCCGGTCGCCGGTCCCGCGGCTCCGGTGGACCTCCCGCAGACGTGCCTGCGGATGCTCCACCGGAGCCGCCTGCCGCCCCCCGGCGGCAGCCGCCCCAAGCACGCGCTTGGCCTGCTGGGGCCTGGAGCCGCCCCTGCCCCGGACCCACCCGCCCTGGGCTGGGCTGCATGTGCCCAGGCGCGGTTCTCCCCTCTGGCCAGCAGGTGGCACCTTTCCCCGTTCAGCGCCCTGCACAGGAGCGCAGTGACCAGCAGGGGGGGCGACTCCACCGCGGGGTCACCCCCGCACCGCCCTGCTGGTGCCCCTCACTCCCGACCTGCAGCCCCTGCTAGCCCAGCCCTGGGCTCCCCCCAGCTCTGCCGGTGCCCCTCACTCCCGACCCGCAGCCCCTGCTAGCCCAGCTGAGTGCCTCCTGAGCACACAGCGCCCGTCGTGCTGAACCATCCATTCCTTGCACCCGGGCAGCTGAGGCTGCTCCACTCATTGCACCAGTGCCAGGCCCCCGGAGCCAGCGCAGGCAGGACCAGGAGGGAACACTCCCGGCATCGCCAGCACCCCCCACGCCAGGCAGACGGTACGTCCGGCGCCGCGGCTGCAGGTGGGCGAGGCCGGGGGGTGCCAGCCCGCTGGGTGGGCGAAGGGGAGGAGTCGGGCGCCAGCAGGGGGTGCGTCGGGCGGCTCTGACTGTGCGGCGAGAAGCACCGTCCTGCCGCCCCCCCCCACGCCCGCCGGGCACAAAGCGGCTCTGAGGCTCCGGCCAAGCCAGGCTCAAAGGGCCGATTCTCTGCCCTGGAGCTACTGCTGTGGGGAGGCCGGAGGGAGACTAAGCCCTGAACAAACGGCTCTGATCCGAGACGGCGGGGGAGGGCGGGGGTGGTGCCCATGCCAGCGTGATGGGGGCCCAGGCCTGTGTCAACAGAAGCCGGCACCAACCAGCTGCCTCCCCCCGCACGGTGCCCTCCCCGTGCTCCACGGCCGAGGGCCCCAGGGAAATCCGAGCCCCCTCCCGCCAGCTGACAAGGCTGCTTTCCCCCAAGACCCTGGGCTGGAGGTGGGAGGGCACCTGCCTGGCATTCCTGTCTCTGCCCTCGGGGCAGGGCGGGGGGCAGCCGGGCAGGAGATCCACCCCCCCAAGGGCGTCCCGGGGCAGACTGACCTTGAGCGCCTGGTTGAAGTTCTCCACCATGCTGATCCACTGGCCCGTCTGCTTGGCGAACTGGGCAGCTTGGATCTGCAGCGTCTTCACCTCATGGTCCAGCTTCCTCTGGTTCACGTAGGCTTGGGCCACCCTGGGCAGGGCAGGGCAGGAGGGTGATCAGCCAGCTGCCCCCTCGGCCCCCTGCATCTCCGTGCCGCCCCCTTCAGCGCCGGGAGCCAGGGGCCCGGGCCGGGGCAGGCCCTGGGGGAGCACGCCCCGGCGCGGGGGCGCTGGGAGTCTCTGGCTGGGGAAGTTCCCAAGCCAGAGCAGCTCAGCGGCTCAGCAGCAGCTGGGACCCATTACCAGGCCCTGGGAGCATCTGGTTCTCATCAGGCCGGGCCGCACGCGGGGCTCCTGGAGGGGGGAGGGATCTGGCCCGGCAGCAGGAGGGGGTGTGCCAGGCACCGAGATCCGGGGCGTGGGCCATGGGGCACGGGCGTGGGGGAGGCCTGTGGGCTGGGCCGGGCCGGGCCAGCTTCCTGGCGTGCGGTATGGGCGGCAGGGCAGGCACCCTCGCAGCCTGGCAGGGTGCCGGCGCCGGCCCATTGCCAGGCAGGGAATGCAGGCACAGGAGAGGGACCCAGGAGTCCTGCCTCCTCTAGCCACTAGCCCCACTGCCTCTGCAGCTCCCAGCCCCTCCCCAGGGGCGCTTCGGCCTCTCTGCGGGGACCACCACCAGGGGGCGCCATCGAGAGCCGGGCTGAGCCCCAGCATGTTCGTTTCGCGCCAGAGACGGAGCTCGCTTTCCCCAGGGGCTGCCAGCGGGGGCTGCTTGCCCGTCACGGGCACAGGGGCTGGCGTGCCCGACCCAGCTCAGACGGGTTATTTTCCCCGGGGGCTAAGAACAGAGCTGGCTCGGCCGGGGAGCCGGAACTGACAGAGCCCCCTGCAGAGATGCGCCTGGGGAGGAGCCGAGCCCGTGTGGCAGGAGGCTCCCCGGGGCCAGGTAACGCCCAGAGCCTACGGGGCAGCTGGGCCCCAGCTCCTCAGCCCTGCACTGCAGCCAGTGAGCTCCAGGCCGCCCCGGAAGGCTGCGGGTGCTTGGAGAAGGGGCCGCCTGCCTGGCGGGAGAGCCCTGCTGCCTCTCGGCGCCCACCGGGCACCTGCAACACGACGCTGCCCAAAGCCTTTGCAACCCAACCCTTCCCGGCCTTGGCCGGGACCGGCCCCTGGCTGGGCGGGTGCTCGTGGAGGGGGCGGCCCCCGGCTGGGCGGGTGCCCGTGGAGGGGGCGGCCCCCGGCTGGGCGGGTGCCCAGGATCCAGCTCCCTTCCTGACGCAGCACTCGCTGCCCGACGAGCAGAGCCGCAGCCCTGCTTAACGCAGCCCGTGCCCAGAACCCGGCCGCAGCGTCCGCGCTGCCGAGCCGCTTCCCGCAGCCAGGGCAGCGGGCTCTTGGGCAGGGAGCTGTCCCGGTCGGGGGGCGCTGAGGAGTCTTTGCTGGCTCCGGTTTTCAGAGGATTACGCAGGCGTTACTCACACAGCCCCAGCTAGCACCAAGGGGGGCCGGGCAGAGCCCCGGGCGATAGGCCCCTGAGCCACACACAAGGCCACTCGCCTGGGCCGCAAACCTTGAGCGTGAATTTCAGTGAGGGGTGCAGGATGCGGAGCCCTGGAGACCACAGGCCCTGCCCCCAGCCAACCAGCTTCCCCCTCCCCTGGGGGGAGAGGGCGACTGGATCCCAGTCAGTGACGTACAGTAACTATTTGTGGCTGGTGCCCGCCTGGGTGGGCCCCGCCTGGACGGAAGGTTTCGTGCCCCATTACCAGGCTGCGAGGGCAGCGCGTCTCCTGCCGCAATGGGGCTCCTCTGCTGAAAAGGGCAGGGGAGCTGCTGAATCAAGGTGGGGACGTTCCGTGGCCCCGGGCGCTTTAAGCAGGTGCCGGAGCCAGAGCCTCCCTCGCAGCGGGACCATGGGACAGTGGAAGGTGCTGGGCTGCCACTGGCCTCCCCTCTACGTCCGCAGAGCCCCCTGCCCCCACAGGGGCTAAGCCTCGGGGCCGGGGGCAGTTCAGTCACCGTGCCCACGTAGTGCCACTCACTGGAGGCGACTGGCTCTGGAAATCCCAGCCCAGCCCTGGGAGGCCGCGGGGAAACGCCCGTCCCCGTGCGCCGGGCAGGACACGCTTTTCCCAACGCTGCTGAGCAGCTCGGCCACTCACCCGACGTTCAGGTGATCCGTCAGGGCCTCGGTCAGGCACGTGGCTGCAGCAATGGCCTCTCGCCGTCTCCGCTCTGCAAGGGAAAGGCCCGAGTGCCTCAGTGTTTGTACCGGGGGGGGGGGGGCAAACCGACTGCCCCTTTGAGACGTGGCCCCGCCAGCACTGATCCCAGCTCGTGCAATGGCACGAGGTCCCGGAGACAAGCACGAGCACGAGGCGGGGCTGATCCCTGTGAGCGGTGGCGACAGTCCCCCACCCCAGGCGCTCAGCAGAACCAGGGGGCTCTGGGACGGCCTTGGAGGTGGCTGCGCCGCCTGGGAACGCTGTCAAAGCTCAGGCAATGATGAGGTGTTTGTACAGCGCTAGAGGGCGGGATCTGGCGTTAGTCCGGGGGGGGATGGGAGCCAGGACTCCTAGGTTCTACCCCTGGCTTTGGGAGGCCAGCAGAGTCTAGGGGTTACAGCAGGTGGCCAGGAGCAGCGTAACCCACACACCTCCTGGCTGTGCCGCGAGGGAGCGAGCGTGAGTCTGCGCTACAGCCCTAGCTAACAGCCCGCTGCCTGTTAGTCATGCACGAAGCTCCAGAGGGCCCAGGTTCGAGCCGACCGGCGGCTGTCGGCGTTACACCAGGACTCCCTGGAGTCGCTACAGGCTGGGGACTGACTGGCTAAGCGGCAGTTCTGCTGAAAAGGACCCGGGGGTTGCAGTGGACGAGAAGCTGGATATGACTCAGCAGTGTCTCCTCCTTGCCAAGAAGGCTAATGGCATTTTGGGCTGCATTAGTAGGAGCCTTGCCAGCAGATGGAGGGAAGTGATTATTCCCCTCTATTCGGCACTGGTGAGGCCACATCTGAAGTATCGTGTCCAGTTTTGGTCCCCCCCACGACAGATGTGGACAAATTGGAGAGAGTCCAGCGGAGGGCAAGGAAAATGACCAGGGGGCTGGAGCACACGAGTTACGGGGAGAGGCTGAGGGACCTGGGATTGTTTAGTCTGCAGAGGAGAAGAGTGAGGGGGGATTCGATAGCTGCTTTCAGCTACCTGAAGGGGGGTTCCAAAGAGGCTGGATCTAGACTGTTCTCAGTGGTGGCCGATGACAGAACAAGGAGCAATGGGCTCAGGATGCAGTGGGGAGGGCTAGGCTGGATATCAGGAGGGTGGTGAAGCACTGGGATGGGTGCTGGAGGGAGGTGCTGGGATCTCCGTCCTCAGAGGTTTTCCGGCCCGGCCTGCCACAGCCCTGGCTGGGTGAGTGGTGGGGGCGGATCCTGCGCTGAGCGGGGGGGGACCGGACACCCCCAGGTCCTGCCAGCCCAGCTAGACCCAGCCTGGCTGGGTGAGTGGTGGGGGCGGGTCCTGCTCTGAGCGGGGGGGGACCGGACACCCCCAGGTCCTGCCAGCCCAGCTAGACCCAGCCTGGCTGGGTGAGTGGTGGGGGCGGATCCTGCTCTGAGCGGGGGGGGGGGGGGACCGGACACCCCCAGGTCCCGCCACCCCGGCTAGACCCAGCCTGGCTGGGTGAGTGGTGGGGGCGGATCCTGCGCTGAGCGGGGGGGGGACCGGACACCCCCAGGTCCTGCCAGCCCAGCTAGACCCAGCCTGGCTGGGTGAGTGGTGGGGGCGGGTCCTGCGCTGAGCGGGGGGGGGGGGGGGACCGGACACCCCCAGGTCCTGCCAGCCCGGCTAGACCCAGCCTGGCTGGGTGAGTGGTGAGGGCGGGTCCTGCGCTGAGCAGGGGGGGGGGGCTTGGAGCAGGGCCGCCCGGAGTCAGGACACCTGGGTCCCGAGTCCAGCTTGGCCACCCGGAGCGGTCCCCCCCCTCTCTGCCTCAGTTTCCCCACCGAACTGGGGGTTGCAAAGGGCTGAACGACACCAGCGGGGCCACGGCCGCCCTGGCGGGTGACGTCACGGTATGACGTCACGAGAAGAGTAATGGGGCCACCGAGTCCTGGGGCAGGCAGCCCCCGAACAGTGATGTCACGAGTGTCGTCATCACGCAGCACCATGGCGCCCCCGAGGCCTGGCGCGACGCGGACAGGCGGGTCCAGCCCTCCTGAGTGACGGCCGCACGGGCCAATAGGAACCCGGCCGGGGGCAGGTTGCCATGGAGACGCCGGGACCCCCGGGCTCTCACCTTGCTGCTCCCTGCGCTCGCTCTGCCTGGCCTGGTGCTCGCGCAGCAGCCGGGACAGCATCGCCAGGCCGCGCCGCGCCGGGCCGCTGCGCGCGGGGTCATGGGACTGCGCCGCCACGTGACCGCCCGCGGCCCCGCCCCCCGCCTCGGGGGCGGGGCCTACGGGTCCAGAGCGGGGCGCGGGAGGGGGATGTCGCCCCCTGGCGGTGGGGGAGGTGATGCGGGGGGGCGTTTGGCAGGGAGACGTGGCGGGGGGAGATGTGGCGGGGGGGTTGGCACAGGGTGTGATGCGGGGGGGTTGGCACAGGGGGGTGATGCGGGGGGGGCGAGTGGCGGGGGAGACGTGGCGGGGGGGTTGGCACAGGGTGTGATGCGGGGGGGTTGGCACGGGGGTGTGATGCGGGGGGGGCGTGTGGCGGGGGGGCGTTTGGCAGGGAGACGTGGCGGGGGGAGATGTGGCGGGGGGGTTGGCACAGGGTGTGATGCGGGGGGGTTGGCACAGGGGGGTGATGCAGTGGGGGGGCGTGTGGCAGGGGGACATGGGGGGGTTGGCACAGGGTGTGATGCGGGGGGGTTGGCACAGGGTGTGATGCAGTGGGGGGGCGTGTGGCGGGGGGACATGGGGGGGTTGGCACAGGGGTGTGAGGCGGGCGGGGGGAGACAAGCTGGGGGGTGGTTGGCACTGGGGGGGACACACAGCGGGGGGCGCGATGTGGCCAGAGTAAGCGCTCGCTGAAGAACATCAGTGGCTGTGTTAAGTCGACACATAGACCAGACCCCGGCGTCACTGAAGTGTTTCACAGAGTCTGGACGGAGTTTCTGGCTGGGGCCAAAGCGCCCCTCACTCATTTGGCCTCACAAGAATTCAGTGTAAACACAGCTCATATCCACCTTGGAATGCCCTTAAAGTGTGTCCAGGGGCTCTGATTTCGCCCTTCCACACCAGTCTCACGCTGGGGGTGTGACGCCTGGCTAGAAAGGGTTAAACATCCTGCAAAATAAATAATCCTGGAAAGACTTGTGGGGAGAGAAGGTTTGTGTTCTTGTGTCTTTACATATGTAGGAGTAGGGTCGTCTGTGCTGTACTCTGCTCAGTCAGAGGGCGAAAGGAGCTCCTGTCAATCTCGGTGTTCATCTCTCTTGGACAGGTACTCTGCATCGTGGAGGAACAAGCCAATGGCCTTATGTTAACCGGTGATGGAAAATGTTCAGGGTAATGTGAATTTTCAGTTTGCTGCAACTGAAGGCTGTGGAAGTGATTTAATCAAGGAAGTTTAGTTCCTAACAGCCAGAAATTTTCTGTTGTGAATGGATCCACTGACTTTCCTTTTGCAAGATCCAGTGTGGATCACTTTGAGAAAGTCTCAGACGGAGTAAAAGCTATAAAGGAAGAGGAACAACCCTATAACCAAGTGGCTGGGTTTGGCCAGGTTGTTGGAGAGACAATGGTGTTTGTCAAGGTTCCTTCCCCACTCTGAACTTTAGGGTACAGATGTGGGACCTGCATGGACACTTCTAAGCTTAATTACCATCTTAGATCTGATATTGCTGCCACCATCCAGAATTTCTGAGTATCTGGATCACTCCCTTCCCCACAAAAAACCTTCCCCTCCCTGGGTAGCCTTGAGAGACTCCTCCACCAATTCCCTGGTGGACACTGATCCAAATCCCTTGGATCTTAAAACAAGGAGAATTTAACCACCCTCCCTCCTTTCCCCCGCCACCAACTCCTGGTGGATCCAGATCCAACCCCCTTGGATCTAAAAATAAGGAAAAATCAATCAGGTATTAAGAAAAAGAAAGGTAAAAGAAAACCCTCTGGGGGAGATTAGCAAACCAGCTACTCTCACAGACAACAGATTCAAAACACAGAGGTTGTTCCCCTGGGCACAAATTTAGTTACACAAACAATACCCCAAATGATAATTCCCTTAATGATACCAAGACAAGTTACAAAGAAAATAAACATAAACCTATTTATCCCTTTCTAAGAAGCAGCAAAGAATCCTGTGGCACCTTATAGACTAACAGATGTTTTGCAGCATGAGCTTTCGTGGGTGAATACCCACTTCTTCGGATGCAAGCAGTGGAAATTTCCAGGGGCAGGTGTGTATATATAAGCAAGCAAGAAGCAAGCTAGAGATAACGAGGTTAGATCAATCAGGGAGGATGAGGCCCTGTTCCAGCAGCTGAGGTGTGAAAATCAAGGGAGGAGAAACTGGTTCTGTAATTTACAGAACCAGTTTCTCCTCCCTTGGAGGAGGTTTTTTGTGGGGATCTGAGTGATCCAGATACTCAGAAATTCTGGATGGTGGCAGCAATATCAGATCTAAGCTGGTAATTAAGCTTAGAAGTGTCCATGCAGGTCCCACCTCAGCAGCTGAGGTGTGAAAATCAAGGGAGGAGAAACTGGTTCTGTAATTTACAGAACCAGTTTCTCCTCCCTTGGTTTTCACACCTCAGCTGCTGGAACAGGGCCTCATCCTCCCTGATTGATCTAACCTCGTTATCTCTAGCTTGCTTCTTGCTTGCATATATAAACCTGCCCCTGGAAATTTCCACCACTTGCATCCGAAGAAGTGGGTATTCACGCACGAAAGCTCATGCTGCAAAACGTCTGTTAGTTTATAAGGTGCCACAGGATTCTTTGCTGCTTCTACAGAACCAGACTAACACGGCTCCCCCTCTGATACTATCCCTTTCTAAAGGTACTACTCTGATAAGAGGCTGGTTCCTTGATCTTTTTCACTCCGGCTGAAACTGAAACTCTAAACAAAGAAAAATTCCCTCCTTCCTTTTGAAACATCTTGTTCCCCCATTGGTTCTTCTGGTCAGGTGTCAGCTAGGCTAGGTGAACTCCTTAACCCTTTACAGGTAAAAGAGGCATTAACCCTTAACTATCTGTTTCTGACAGTGTTGGAACAGGACTGTCTCCATGCTGATTCTGGGAGTGAGCATCTGTGCTTCAAGGTCTGAGGACAGATTTGGTTACTGGTGTTTCAAAGCAGAACAGTTTTATGGCCGAATGCTTGAGGATGCAGGGGAGAGCCAGCAAACTCTCACCCTCAGACTCTTCGGATTTGTGTGGTTGTCACGGACTCACAGATCGTGCTCACTCGTGGCCCCGTGCAGTCCATGGGGGGTGCCCCTTTCAGTGCAACAGCCCTTCATGGGGGTCCACTCTCAGGGTCAGGCCCCTCCACCTCCTGGAGCTGCAGCTCTCTGAGCCTTAGCACGTCTGTCTCTCGCCGTGGGCTCCCTCAGGGAGTCCCCTCGCTCTGGACCCCCCAGGCCTCCTCACCCCCGAAGGGGTTCATGCCCCCTGTTCTCTAGCCCAGAGCGACTCTCCCCCAGCGTAACACAGGAGGTTTATTGAGCGTTGAACCCAGCACAGGAAACTCTCAGGGCCTCAGGCCTGGCCTCCCTCAGCACAGCACATCCCAGTTCCCCTGCACCCAGGTGGGCTCTGCCTGCTCCCCCACTCCAGCCCTGAGCCCCCCTGCTTCCCAGCTGGGCCTCCGATACCCCCGGCCCCAAGCCCCCTCTGTCCATTGGCTTCTCTCCAGGGAAACAGGGTCGTAAACAGGCAGGCCTGGGTCTCCCCTCCTCTTAGCCCCACTCTGGCCCCTGTGGCTGGAACTGGCTGGTCAGGTCACCGGGGTCCTCTCCCCGCAGCCCATTGTCCCCCACTGGCCAGAACCGGCTGCGACTCCTGAGCTGGGTCTCTGGGTCACCAGGTCACCGATCGCTGGGGGCCAGGATCCCAAGTTCCCTCTCTGGTCCTCCGCTCTGTACCAACAAACTCCCTCTCCCCATAGCTCATTAAACCAGTAACACCGGGGGACACTGAGTCCTCCTCCCTCTGCATGCAACCCCCTGGAAAACACAAAAAAAACCAAGAAACCCCCCACTTCCTCACAGTGGTATCTCTGTAAAGCAGAGTCCAGCCTTGGAATTGGTAGCAATTAAGGATGTGAAAACTGGTGAACAAGCTAGTGTCTGTGCTGATGCACATTACCTGGCTGACAGAGAGAAGAAAAACTTGCTAATAGCTGTTAGCACAGAGCACGGCGGGGGGTGTGGGGTGTTGAGCACCCACCAGGAAGAGGGGAAGTCGTCGCCTGTGGTTGGGGATGTGGCGTCATTGACATGAACTGTGACTGTATAGATCATTGTTGCAGCCAAGGTCCTATAGTTGCACCAGATCTTTTACAAAGGCGGTCAAGTGAGAGTCTATGAAAAGGTTACGATTTGCTGGTTATGATGATGCTCTCTGGGTGCATGGATCATTCATGTATTTAAAGTTATAAGAGTTGGCTCTAGACTGTCTGCATTTCACACTTGTGCTGTGCTTCTGGGTGACACCCCAGACAATGTGGCATCAGCTCTGCCTGGCTGCTTGATGGCCCATTAAGGCCCATCAGCTACAACTGATCCATTGAGAGAAGCAGATACACCTTGTGACTCAGGAAGGCAGGGACAGGCCCATGGAGAGAATCGAAGGTTTTTCTATGGTGCCATGTGCTGGGCGACCTGTCTTTGGGTCAAAGGACGCAGAGGCCACATGGCAAGAGACTATAAAAGGCAGCTGCATCAGCTCCATTGTGTCTTCAGTCCTGCTTCTGACCTCTGGAGGGACTTTGCTACACTGAAGCTCTGAGCAAAGGACTGAATGACCCATCCCAGCAGGGGATGTTCCAGAGACTTGATTTGAACCTGCAGTTTATTCCATCCCTGCTACAAGCCTGAACCAAGACCTTTGCTATTACTGGATGAATTTGATTCCATTGAACCAATTCTAGCTCTCAGCTCTATTTTGTTCGTTTTATGAATAAACCTGTAGATTGTAAGGGATTGGCACCCATGTGATTTGTGGGTAAGATCTAACTGGGTATATTGAGCTGGGGCTGGGGCTTGGTCCTTTGGGATCGTGAGAACCTTTCTTCTGTTACTGGGGGTTGGTTTTCGTAACCATTCGTCCCCAGGACGAGTGGCGCTGGTGGGGATACTGGGAGACTGGAGTGTCGGAGGGAATTGCTTGTGTGACGTGTGGTTAGCCAGTGGGGTGAGAGCGAAGTCCTCTCTGGCTGGCTGGTTCGGTTTGCAAAGCGGCTGTGGCTGCCCTGCTCTAAGGAATTTGTCCTGAATTGATACCCTCAGTAGTGTCCTGCCAGAGGCCGGTGGTTCCAGGGGCGTTTGGCCGGGGGGGATATGCCCTGCCTCCGCTGTGCCCTGCAGTAGGGGACTGACCCAGCAGAGTGGCGGTTGGGCCTGGGGCTGGCACAGTGCCGGGCGTTTTGAGGCAATACAGTGACATGTTTGGAGGTGGTGTTGCCAAGGCACATCACACACGGCGCCATGCGAGACCCTGTTGCCAGAGCAGGGATGTTTTTGACACCCCCACTAACGCATTGTGATGGGACGCGGTGACGTGTCTTTCCCACGCAGCCCCCGGAGCAGTGACGATGCCGGAGCCGCCTTTTGAACATCCCCAGGCTCGGTGGCGCTGCTTTCCCGGGCGGCTTTGCCGTGCCGTGGGATGGTGGTGAAGTTCTGACACAGTCTGGTGCTGCTTCGTCATGGCGCGTTGTGATTTGAGTCGGCAGGACAATGTGTGGATGCAGCGTCCTCACTCTGCGCTGAAACGTTACTGTCGTGTGACCGCCGGGGCTGCTGGTGGGAGCTGAGTTAGTGAGCCGGGACCAGCTTGTGATTAGCGTTAGTTACACACCACAGGGAAAGGACCCCGAATAAGTGTAAGGAAAATAGATCCCAGACAAAAGAGACAAGTGAAATACTAACTCTGGTTTCTGTTGTCGGTTAGATCCTGTCCGAATGAGCCAGGTGGCCTTGTGGCTGTATCCAAGCAGCAGCAGTGAAATGCCGCCACCTCTGGGGCAGGATGCATCGGCTGTTTAACAGCACACGGCAAGTTTAGGACAGGAAGTGGAGGAGAATCCTAGATCTGATTGACACTTCAGGAGGATGTTAGGAAGGCAGAATGGAATTAGCCGGGTTGGAATTAGGTCAAGACAAAAAAGAGCAAGATTAAGGCACTGAACTGGGGCTATGGAGATCTGGAGTCAGTTCCTAGCTCTGCCACCGGCTGCCTGGGAGGACTTGGGCCAGTCCCTTCATCTCTCTGGAGCCAGTACTTCCTCCTCGGCCCCACCATAATGTAAACTCTGGGAATGACCTGACCATCCCCTTGGATCTTCTGGAGGAGGGCGAGCCCCAAGGGTGCAGCTACCTCTTGGGGGGAGACATGGAGGGCCCCCACCACTCTGGAATTTTGCAGGCTTGTCTCGGTTTTAATACAGTCGGCTGCACATTTCCCTTGCCAGGATGAGCCTCTTCTGCACCCGGGGATGGGCAGCGGGGCCTTGACTTCTCTCTCGCTCCTTCCCCCTTCTTCGCTGCGTCCAGCTTTGATCCCAGCTCGGGGGCTGCACTCACGGCGTGGCCTGGACCAGACGCCCCACCAGTTCCACAGCCATTCGGGCCAAGTGGCAGGACGCTGCGGCCCATTCTCCTCGCCAAGAGGGCTTCGCGCTGCTGACTTGGCTGGAGCTACTCTGCTTTGCACCGGTGTCAGCGGCAGGAGAATCAGACCCTTGGGAGTGCCAGTGCTTTGGGGAGGCGTTTGTCTGTCTGCCTTGGCAGAGAGCCTAGTGCCGTGGGGATCACGGGCCCTGCCTGGGGCTCCTAGCCACAGATCATATCATCTGGGCCCATCAGCGCTGCGCCTGGGCCCCTCTCGATCTGTGCTGTCTGGGGGGGGTTGTGTAGGTGGCATGGACGGCTGCCTGGCTGCTCGGCTCCATCTCAGGGCACGATGGGTGGGGGAGGCGGCAGGTACGTGAAATAGCAGCAGCCTGGGAAGGAGCTGGCTGGGCTCCAAAGACGGGGGAACCTGAGCCTTGGTGCTCGAGAGCCAGGAACACTCCGGAGATGGAATTAGCCTGCAGTGGACTCCAGACGCAGCCCCAGCTCCCGAAGGGTGAGTCGGCAAACGAGCACGTGGGGGCTGAGCTCACCGCCTTCGGCTGGCGTCAGAGCTGCATTTAGAGCTGGCGTAAGGCGGCATCTGTTGGAGCAGAGCCTGGGGATCTCAATACCCCAGCTCTGAGGGGCTGGTCCGGGACGGTTGGGGGGGCCCTTGGACACGGGATTGGGGGCGTTGGGGAGCCCAGGGGAGGAGAGACTGAAGGCTGGGACACACGACTCGGTCGAGCCCCCAATCTGCCCTAGTCCCTCTGTCCCTCCAGGGGGCTGACGGCCTCCTGCTCTGGTTATTCAGCCCAGCGCCAGGAGGAGAAAGACGTGATGTGGAACCCCAGGGCTGGAGTCTGGGGTGCCCTGCGGTGACCGTGTGTGACGGGGTGGGGGTTAGCCATTTGGAGGGAATACTGTGCGTGCCTCGGTTTCCCCTGTGGTGCGTGGTTAAGGAGGTGGCGGGTAAAAGGTGGCGGGGGTCCAGGGAGATCCAGGTCTGACTGAGGCCGGGCCTAGGGCCTCAGGCCCATGGACAGTCCTAGGGGACAATGGCCCCTTCGCTTGCCCAGACATGGATCCTAGCGACTAAGGACCATGCATGGTTCCCCCTCCGCGGAGGCCAGCGGGCTGTGGAGAAGGAGGGGCCAGGGAGGCCGGGCAGGTGGAGAACAGAGCATTGAGGAGGGGCCCGTGGGGTTAAGTGTGGGCTGTCAGAGGCAGGGGACAGGCTCCTGGGCTGGGACCAGAGACACCTCAGGGCTCAGGGCTCTGGGCTGCGCCAGCCGGACTTTGCTGAACTTCGTTCTCTGTGTGAACTAAGGACGTTCTGCGCTGTGTCCAGACGGGTAATAAACCCTCCTGCTGTTACCCCGCCGGCCGAGAGTCACTGCAGAGTCCAGGAGCCGGGGGTGCAAGTCTCCCTCGGGTGCTCAGTCCAGGTGGACTCGCTGCAGGGAGCTCCCGGCACAACACCGGGGTCTGACGGCTCAGACGGTGAAGCTGAGGGCTGACCCCCGTGAGCGTGTGACCCTGAGGGGGCTGACGGGCTGAAGGGATCCCCCAGGGACTGTTCCAGAGCTGTCGGAGAGCACCGGGCCTGTGGCTCTGTGACACCTCGATACTGAATATTGTTTCTTTAGCAGGATCCCTGAGCACTTTAAAGACGGGGTTTGCAGGGATCGTTCACTCACGGCTGCCATGCAGCTGTTTCTGGGGTGGAAGGTTGCAGCTGTTTAACAGCACGCAGCAACCCTATGCCACGGTCTGGGCCAGGAGTGGAAGAAGAACCAGGCCCCTGGGATCTTCGTTGCCCGTGAGGCATGTGGACGTCCGTGTCCGTGTCTGTGGCTGAACTGTAAGATGGCACCTCTAGCCGCATAGTCCACAGCTGGGCCCTCCTCAGAACAGCGGCTCCTCCTCAGCTGTGCCGACCACTCCTCACTCGGGCCCTGCTACCGCGGCTCCAGGGCTGAGTTTAGCTGCTCGGAGCAGGAGACGCTCTGACGGGAGCTACCAGCGTCGCTTGGCCCAAAGTTAGCACAGGGACGGTGTAAAAATAGCCCTGGCTGACTCCCTGCCCCGCGCACCTGGCGACAGATCGGCTGCCTCCGGCGACACAACCACGTTCTCCCAGGCGCCGGCCCCGCGGGAGCCCATCCAGGGGATCGAATTGTTGCCTGTGTTGGTGGCAGAGCGAACAGCCGAACGCTGTCGGAGGCAGAGCGCCCGGCCAGGCACTCGGCACCTTCGGAGAGCCAGGCCCGAGGTGGCTCAAGTTGGGCTCAGTTCTGAGGGTTTGGAGTTGCCCACAGCTGGTGGCAGCACTGGGAACGGAGCCAGGAGCCCTGCACTGTAGCCACTCAGCGGGGTCAGACTGGGAAATGGGGGGGGGGGGGGGCTGTTCTGCCTAGTGCCACCCGCAGATGAGCGCTGACCTCCTGACACCCCGTGGGGCCGGGCCACGGTTCATCTCTAAGCTCTGCGGGGCCCTTCGGCGGTGGGGGTGGTGGTGCAAATCAGCAGTGGCATCTCCCAACCGCCCCCTGCCCCCCTCTCCATGAGGGGTGGAGGCGTTAGCCATGCTCGGCCCTGGGAATCTGAGTCCACCCCTCCCTGCGATGAAGGGGACGGTTCACACTTCGCTGAGCTATTGGCCCAGGCTCTGTGCAGACTCTGGCAGACGTAGCTGCCTGGGTTACTCACGGGTCAGGTTTTCTTCGCCCCTCGCATGGCTAGGCATGAACGCTGAGATTCTGTCGCCGAGCCGGCCCCTGCAGAGAGGTGCCAGGCAGGTATATGGGCACGGACCAGCTGCCCTGTCCTCGCCGTCCGCCCTCCTCCCTCTACTCTCTAGCTTCTTCCCCTCCGTGCTGGAGGATGGTCCCGGGCGGGGCTGAAGGACTCGGCCCTGGGCCGGAGTTCAGAGAGCAGCCTTGGTGCTGCCGCTCTCAAGAACCGGAGGGGTCTGGGGAGCGGCTCCCTCTGTGTGTGTCCAGCAGGGTGGAGGCCACAGCCTGGCCCGAGTGGGATCCAAAGGTGGAGAGCCCCAGATCATTGCTTTAAAGAATCTCGTGGTTTTTAAACTAACCTCCGGATGTGGGGGTGCTCGACGCGGACGGTGGAAGCCTGGGGTTGGCAGGGGGCTGAAGGTAGCGGGTGCAGGGCAGCTTTACAAACCCTCCGCAGGGGTTCTCAGCCTTTTGTTCTGGTGACCCCTTGCACACAGCAGCCTCTGCGTGCGACCCCCCCCCCATATAAATGAAAAACAGGTTTGTATCTATTTAACACCATTATAAACGCTGGAGGCAAAGCGGGGTTTGGGGTGGAGGCTGACAGCTCCTGACCCCCCACGTAATAACCGTGTGACCCCCTGCGGGGTCCCGACCCCCTGCCCTACAGAAGAGCAGCAGGAGCGAGAGACGCGGAGGGTGTCTTGCTTCGCTAAGCAGGCTCCAGGACCTGGCTGCAGGGTGTGGCCTTGGGGCCGCGTTTGGAGCAGACAGATGGCTGAGTGCCCCCTCTGTGCCGAGGGCTGCAGGGACGACCCCAGGCTCGGTTTCATTTCCACCGGCTGTTCCTCGTTTCCCACCCACAACTGCCACGGAAGCCGGACCTGAGCGACACCAGCCTTCTCCCGCCGGATGGGCCGTGCAAAGATGCTGCCGAGAGGGGGGGTCTGATCTCAGGTCTCGGGTGTGGGGAGGGGATGTGCAGGGGGAGGGAGTTAACAGAGGCTAAAGCCACATGCTCCCTTGGGACGGTGGCTTGAATCGGGCCCATTCCCAGGTTCCACTGCGAAGGAAAAGCTCCTGGGGCTCATCTGCCATGAGGCAGCTGGTCCCAGAGACGGGGCTCTGCAAAGGGGCGGGGTCCCCCCATCTGTCCCAGCGCTGCCTCGGCCTGGAGAGCAGAAGTGAAGCAACTGGGGGAGGAAGGTCAAAGGTCGCCTGATTCTTGGGCTGCTGCATCCAGCGGCCGAGCTGGAGCCGACTCACGCGGACGCAGCGGCTCTGCCAACTCCCAAATATCTTGTCAAGCCCGTGGGGAGCGGGAGCGGTTAAAAATAGCTGGAAATGGGCTGGAAAAATGTGACGCCCACCGTGCTCCCGTTTGGGGTCAGGCCTGTGCTCCAGGGCCCGGCCGTTCCCTCTCGTTCGCAGCCGTCCTGCAGTGGGAGCGGCACTGCACGTCCTTCCTCCCGGGAAGGGAGCGCCCCGGGGGTTCACTCTTACCCACTTCTGCAAACTCCCGCCAGCCCACATTGTGTAAGGAAGCACAGGGCAGCGTGTAGGCCTGCCCGCGGCTGGGGCTTGCTGCTGGGGGGGGGTCTAGTCCCCTTTTCCCAGCCTCTCCCAGCAGGGGGCGCTGGAAGCAGTGGGGCAGGAGGTCACACAGCCCCAGCCCCAGCCTCTCCCAGCAGGGGGCGCTGGAAGCAGTGGGGCAGGAGGTCACACAGCCCCAGCCTCTCCCAGCAGGGGGCGCTGGAAGCAGTGGGGCAGGAGGTCACACAGCCCCAGCCTCTCCCAGCAGGGGGCGCTGGAAGCAGTGGGGCAGGAGGTCACACTGCCCCAGCCCCAGCCTCTCCCAGCAGGGGGCGCTGGAAGCAGTGGGGCAGGAGGTCACACAGCCCCAGCCTCTCCCAGCAGGGGGCGCTGGAAGCAGAGGGGCAGGAGGTCACACTGCCCCAGCCCCAGCCTCTCCCAGCAGGGGGCGCTGGAAGCAGTGGGGCAGGAGGTCACACTGCCCCAGCCCCAGCCTCTCCCAGCAGGGGGCGCTGGAAGCAGTGGGGCAGGAGGTCACACAGCCCCAGCCTCTCCCAGCAGGGGGCGCTGGAAGCAGTGGGGCAGGAGGTCACGCTCCCAGCAGGGGCGCTATTGCGGATGGTGGGGGGAGCTGTGGCTGCTGGGACCTGGGTGGCAGGGAGCTCGCTGGCAGGGGCTTCCCAGCTGCTCCAGCGGCAGCACCCCAAGGTGCTTTACAGATTGACGCCTGCGACCAGGCACTTCCCTCCCTGCTGCCATGCAGCCGCCTCTGGGGTGGAACATGCAGCTGGTTCGCAGCGAAGAACGCAGGGCACTGGCACGTCCCCGCCCGGTGCTGCGCAGCTGGGGTGTCGGGGGGCTGCTCAGGGCGGGAACTGGGCCAGGCACAGAGTCAGTGGGTGACTCGGTTCCTTGTTCCGAGCCCATCACCCTGCAGCCCAGTGAGCCCAAGGGTGTGAAACGCGCCGGGCCCTTCCCAGGCGCAGCCCCGGCGATCCGGCTCCTCCTCCGCTGCCCCGCCCCGGCCGCGCTCCGGGCTCCCCCCAGAGGTGGCTGCATTTCAGCGCGGGCTGCGGCGCTTTCCCCCTGCCAAGCACATGCTCGTAGCGGGGGCGGCGCCCTCGGCAGCTGCCCGGCCCCGAAGCCCCGGCCCGGCCCGGGGGGCGCCGCTCAGCCGCTGCCAGGGTCCCACGCACCTGTCCCGGGCCCGGGTTCGGGGCCGGGGAGCGGGGCCGGCAGCATGCGGGGGGCGCCGGGCGCCTGGCTCTGCTGCCTCGGCCTCCAGCTCCTGGCGGGCGCCGCCTTCAACCTGGACGGGACCGACCCGCTGCTGAAGGACGGGGCCGGCGGCAGCTTGTTCGGCTTCTCCGTGGCCCTGCACCGGCAGCTCCGGCCCGAGCCCGCCAGCTGGTGAGTGCGGGGGGGTCCCCTTATTCCCCCCCCGGAGCCTTCCCGTGGGGGCGGGGGAGGGTCCCCTTATTCCCCCCCCGGAGCCTTCCCGTGGGGGCGGGGGGTCCCCTTATCCCCCCCGGAGCCTTCCCGTGGGGGCGGGGGAGGGTCCCCTTATTCCCCCTTCCCGTGGGGCCGGGGGGGTCCCCTTATTCCCCCCTCCGGAGCCTTCCCGTGGGGGCGGAGGGGGGGTCCCCGGGCGCTCTGCATGAGCCCGGGGGGGATTTGTAAACCCCCTCCCCCGCGCCGATCCTAGCAAGTTTCGGGGGGGGAGCCCAGACCCCCCGTCCCTTGGCTCTAAATAGTAACTTCCCCGCCGGGGGGGGGGATGTCGCACGGTAACGTCTGTTACCCCAGGAGGCCGCCTGGCCCTGCCCCCCCGGACCTTCACCGACCCGCTGGGGGGGGGGGTCGCTCCCTCCTGCTCCCTGGATTCTTTGCGATCCGCTCGTGGGGTCCCCGGGCCAGATCCAGCCTCCAGTGGGGAACCCAGGCTGGCCCCGGGCTTCAGGGGTGTCCGGAGTCACCCCCCCCCCACGGCAATGGAATGGGGCCGGATTCGGCTCCCAGCTCCCCCAGGGTCAATCCGGAGTCACCCCCCCCCCGGCAATGGAATGGGGCCGGATTCGGCTCCCAGCTCCCCCAGGGTCAGTCCGGAGTCACCCCCCCCCGGCAATGGAATGGGGCCGGATTCGGCTCCCAGCTCCCCCAGGGTCAATCCGGAGTCACCCCCCCCCCCCCCCGGCAATGGAATGGGGCCGGGTTCGGCTCCCAGCTCCCCCAGGGTCAGTCCGGAGTCACCCCCCCCGGCAATGGAATGGGGCCGGATTCGGCTCCCAGCTCCCCCAGGGTCAGTCCGGAGTCACCCCCCCCCGGCAATGGAATGGGGCCGGATTCAGCTCCCAGCTCCCCCAGGGTCAGTCCGGAGTCACCCCTAAGAGCTAAGTGGTGTTGGTGAGTGGGAGCCCGGACTCCTGGGTTCTTTTCCTGACTCCCTGGGTGACCTTGGGCTGCACCTGTCAGGTCAGGTGCCCTTCCCGCCTCTGTGACCCTAAAGGGGGCAGCTCTGTCCCCGCCAGGGGGCTGGGGGGCTCGCCTGGAGGTGTCTCTGACTAGCACACAGACCCCATGGGGCCGGCCAGGGTGCAGATCTGCCCATCCTGGGCTGGGGATGCTCCTTGCCAGGCATCCTGCCCTGCTGGTGCCCCGGGGGGGGGGCAGAGGAGGGGCGCTGTCTGGAGCAACCCGGGTGCCCCCCATGGAGGCGCAGATGCCCAGATCCCCAGGGGCTGTGGGAGGGGGCATGGTCTGGGGAGCTTGTACCACAGCAGTTCCTTCCTCTTCCCCCCCCCCCCCGCCCATTGGGAGCGCGGACCTGCTGGTGGGAGAATGTGTCGGGGGGGGGGCAGAGCTGAGCTGTGTAATAATCCCCCCTGCACGTTACAGCATCATTATCCCTGTTGTGCGGATGGGGAAACTGAGGCACAGGGTGGGAAAGGACTTGGCCAAGGTCACCCTGTGGCAGAGATGGGAGCAGGGCTCCCTGGTCCCAGTGCTGTGCTCTGTCCACTACCCCTCTGAAGTCTGTACGGGTCGACGGCCGTGCACCGGGGCTGGCAGCGTGTGGGGCGCCAGGGCCATGGTGCTGCTGGTGATGCAGGAGCGATGGACGTGGCCATGTCAGCGCTTTGCGATCCTCAGCCTGGCGGTGTCCCGCTCTGTCCCTCTCTGCCCGGCCCCGCGGGGCTGGGCTCTCACTGGGTGCAGGGCCAGGGCTCCCTGGGGCAAGGGACGCGGGCAGCTCCCAGCTGGGCCAGTGAGGGAGCCTGCGAAGGGTTAAACGAAGCCCTCATGAATATGAATGGAGCTGTGGGCCCTGCTCAGAATCATTAATGGGCCATTTAGGTGAGGGGCCCAGACCCTGCCAGCTGCCCTGGGTTCCCCCCTCCCTGGTAAATTATTCAGCAGGGATTGGAGCCTGAGCCGGGAGGGGAACTCGATAGCGCTGGCCCCGGGCCTGCTGGATCCGTGGGGGTGGGAGGCTGAGAATCCCCCTGGGCCTGCCCCAGCGGCCCCACATCTGCTCCATGGTGCTTCTCTAGCCTCTTTGCAGACTCCCTGGGATGGTGCCACCTCTGGGGTGGGGCGCATCGAGTGCACAGAGCAACAGCAAAACGGGGGGCGAGACATGAGGGTGAGGCTTGTCGTCTTATAACGCCCCCCCTTGAGACATGGGGGGGGGATGACGACTGGGGGCTCCTGGCAGCTGCTTGAAGCCGGGTGAGTCATGGCTGGTGGTGCTAGTGCCCCCTGCTGGTGGTGACGCAGGGCTGGCGTGGGCACAGCGGCAGCCAGGGGAATGTGCTGTCCCTTATCACGCCCCCAGCGCCATCTTTGTTGGCTCCAGCCTGTCACAGTTTCTGCCAACTCTGATTTGGATTCGGGGGCAGCAGCTGCCTTCTCTGCAGAGCTGCCGATGGGCTCTGGCAGCGTGAGCTCGTGGGGCAGCTCCCGGGGCTGGGCCCCTGGCAGCGTGAGCCCCAGCAGTGCCTGGCTGCTGTGAGCATCCTCAGAGCAGTGCCCTCGCTGGCACCAAGCACTTAGATCCGATCTGTCCCTGGGGGTCTCTGGAGGGGAGGTCGCTGCCCGGAGAAGATAAAAACTCGCGTAAAACCAAATCCCCGTGGGCTGAGCTGGTGAAATGCCAGCCCCTCTCCCAGCCGGGCGGGTCGCAGGCCGGCCAGTCTGGGGGATGAACAGGTGCTGGGTCTCACGCCCTGGCTGGCGCAGGAAAGGTTCCTACGTGCGTCTGTCTGTTTATTGGGGCCGGGGGGAGCTTTGCTCATGTTCCCTGTTCTCCAGGCTGAAGCCCGTCAAACGTTCCTGGAATTCCTCCCCGCGGGGGGATTTGCTCTCGCTGCTCGGAGCCCCCGGGAGTTTGCATTGAGACGCCACGGACAAAGCGCAGGATTAGTGCAAATCCTGGCCGGGCCGTCGCACGCTGCCGAGGGGGGAGGCTCGGCAGCGAGGGCTTTGGACTGTCCCATCCCTGGCACTGGAGTGTTTCTGGGCTCCACCTGGCTCAGTGTCAGCTCTGTGTCCGGCCGATTCCCCGAGCCCTGCGCCTTGCACAGTCACTTCCACAGCGCAAAGGGAGCACGAACTGCTGCGCACTGGTCTGGGAGCAGGGTGCAGACACGGGTAGAGATTGTATGGCCGCAGGGCCCAGGGGCCCCACCTGAGATCGGGGCCCCGTCGTGCCAGGCGCTGCACCAGCAGAGTTGGAGACCGTCTGTGCTCTGAGGAGCTCACGGTCTAACTAGATAAGGCAGCCAAAAGGCAGGAGGGGAAACTGAGTCACACAGAGGGGCTGGGACTCATCCAAGGTCACTCAGCGGGTCAGTGGCAGAACGGGGAATAGAACCCAGGTGTCCTGCTGCCCAGGCCAGAGGGAGAAGGAAAGATCCTGCCCAGTCCTGGGCCCCGACTCTGCTGCCTGAGGGCGTTAGCCGGGTGTGACTCTGGGGTGATGCCAGCGCAGAGCCGGCCTGTGGCACCAGCCCAGGGGGATGCGCCTGGTTGCCTCGGTTTGGGATCAGCAGTGATGCCAACGGAAACGAAATCTCCATGAGACGCAGGGGGCCCGGTTCCGGCTGCCCTGGGCTGTGGATCGATGGTGCAGGGAGGGAGACTCTCCCTTCCCTTCCCTTCCCCAACGGGATTGCCAGGCAGGGGCAGCCTGTCTGGACAATGGGATCCCTTGGGGGGCTTAGCTTGGGAGCAGGGTGGGGCGCTGGGGAAACCGAGGCAGCATGGGTGCGTTCCCAGTGGGGGGTGAGGGGGTGCGTGCTGGGGGCGGGGGGGGCATAGGGAAGGTGCAGGGTGGCTCTGTGCCCAGCCCCTGGGACCCGCAAGGTGGCTTCCCTGGTGCCCTGGGCCAGCACAGATGCTCATGGGATCTCTCTGGCCCTGTCCTTTTTTGGGCATGTTGCTGCCGAGTTATTTGGAGTGAATTCCAGTTTATTTTTACCGGCTCCGTCTCTGTCTCCTCTCGGGAGCTGTCCTGCCTCTTTGGCGTCTCTTTCCCTGTGGGAGCAGGCGGGAGCGCTGGCCGGGGGCTCCCAGCAGGGGGCGCTGTGGGGGGCGGGGCGGGAGTGCTGGCTGGGTGCTCCCAGCAGGGGGCGCTGTGGGGGGCGGGGCGGGAGCGCTGGCTGGGTGCTCCCAGCAGGGGGCGCTGTGGGGGCGGGGTGGGAGCGCTGGCCGGGGGCTCCCAGCAGGGGGCGCTGTGGGGGAGCAGTGTGCACGGGATGGCCACAGGCCTCTGCAGGAGAGGGGCAGGCTGCCGTGCATGTGCACGAGGGAGCAGTGTGCACGTGGCACATTCAGGCACCAGCCTCTGTGTGCCCAGGATCCAATGCTGCTGTCGCCCCAGGCTTGGGCAAACCCTTCCCATGGGGGGCTGGGGGCTCCTCCCCCGGTGCTGGGCGGGTGCCTGTTGGCGAGGGGCCCGATCCCCGGCCCTGGCTCCGGGTCAGTCCAGTGTGGCAGCCCTGAGACTGGGGTGTGACCCCCGCGGCTGAGTCCTGATTCCAGCCAGGAGCAGTGACCCCCCCCCGCTCCGTCGCCCCCTCCCCCAATCCCGCCTCTGCCCCTGGCGCTCGCCCGGGTATTAATTACCCGGTGACTAAGCAGCAGCTTCTGGTCCCGGTTATTTATCGTATGTGGTGATTGGCTCCTGGCGCCGCTCCAGGCTGTTCCCATCAGAATCTGCCCCCCCCCCCCCGGATCCAGCCCCCTCATCCCTTCCCCCCCATCCCAGTCTGCAGAGGCGGGGTGGCCTTGCCCATTTCTGTGGTCAGTTTCACCTTGTCTGTGTCCCTGCTCTGGGTGCAGCCTGGGGTGGGGGTGGGGGGTCACAGCTCCCCCCCCCGCCAGCTCTGTGGGTGTGAGGGTCCCCTCTTCTCCCGGCCCTGGCCGTACTCCCCCCTCCCCCCCCATCGCCTGGGTTCCGGGGGGGGGAGGGGAGCAGAGGGGCGGCGCTGCGCTCCAGGGGCCTTGCTGGCATCGGGCCAGGCTGGGTCCAAGGAGCTTCCCATGGGGACTGGTGGGGCTGAGGCTGGGGGCAGCTGCTGGGCCTGGAATGGGGGTTGGGGCCACCCAGGCCTCTTCCCGCCCCCCAGGTGTTAGATCACAGCTTGGGCTTCGCCTCGGTCAAGGGCAAACTCAGTGGTTCGCTCTCCGGGGAGGGGGATGGGGGGGCTGTGTGCGCGCGTGGCTGGTGGGTGGTTTTGTGTCTCTCTCTCAGTGGGTGGTTGTGCAGGGTGTTGCGTGGGGCTGTGTGTATGGTTGTGCAGAGTGTTGCGTGGGGCTCTGTGTGTGTGTGTGTGTGTGTGTGTGTGTGTGTCTTGGTGGGTGGTTGTGCAGGGTGTTGCGTGGGGCTGTGTGTGTGGTTGTGCAGAGTGTTGCATGGGGCTCTGGGTGTGTGTGTGTCTCGGTGGATGGTTGTGCAGGGTGTTGCATGGAGCTGTGTGTGTGCAGGGCCGTCCTTAGGATTTATGGTGCCCTAGGCAGGATTATTAAACTGGTGCCCCTGTGCCTGTCTTGCTCTTAGCAACACAAACATAAGCTTACACTATTGGAAGACTTGCCACATGCATGTTATTAAAACCAGTTTAACATAGTTAACCGCACTGTAGTGCTGATGGACTAGCACTAAAGAAGTAGCACTATAGAAAAAATTCTGATTTGACAGAATGATGCAAATAATATAATGTTTTAAATTTGTCAACATTTTATTGGAAATTTCTATGCAGAGGTATTGAAACAAGGATTAGTTTTGAATTAAAAGCATCTTTCTGGCTTTTTTGGCTGCAAAATCGGTAATAGTGTCATTGTATGACAAAGACAAAGTGATGGCTTGTTTGATTGCAAGAACAGCAAGACCAGTCAAGTGTTCCTGACTCCTTGTAGAGCGGAGATAGTTTTTAATGAGCTTTAGTTTTGAGAAACTCCATTCTCATGATGCTGCTGTTACAGGAATTGTCAGGAGAATACGAGTGGCAATGTACACATTAGGATATATGTCAACAAGTTTGCTGGTATGAGTAAACTGTACAACGTCCATCATTGATTTTGCATGTGGCAACAACTCAATTCTTCATACAGTTCAAGTCCATTTAAATCAAAACGGTCACCGTGCTTCAGGAGGCTCTCAAGGTCAGGGGTCCCCAACGTGGTGCCTGTGGGTGCCATGGCGCCCGCAGGGGCCTCTCAGTGCCCCTGCGTACTGGCTGGTGGACGAGCATTTGCCGAAATGCCGCCAAAATTCGGCAGCATTTCGGCGGCGACGCCTCTGGATGATGCTGCTTGCCGCCGATAAGCAGCGTCATCCCGAGGCGTCGCCGCTGAAATGCCACCGAATTTCGGCGGATGCTCGTCCACTGTCACGGTCCTTCGTCTGGCGACCACTGCTCTAGGCTCTTGCACTTTGTCATTAATTGCTCTTGTTTTCCTATTTCGTTGAATTTAGTCCTGCTCAGCCCGCTACCAGCTGAGTGAATGGAACCCCAGGCCGACAGCGGGTTGAGTGGCTCAGCCAGGGTATCAGCCGCCGGTCTGCTCAGCCCGCTACAAGCCTGGGGTTCCTTGGGGGTCCCCAGGCCAGCAGCGGGTGCTGAGTGGGGCCGGCGGCCGGGACCCCGGGTGACAGTGGGGCAGCAGCTGGAACCCCAGAGCAGCGGCAGGCTGAGCCGCTCAGTCCGCTGCCGCGTGCCATCAAAAATCAGCTCGCGGGCCACCTTTGGCCCGTATGCAGTAGGTTGCTGACCCCTGCTCCATACACTAGTAAGGAGATGAGCATATTACAGTTGTTGGAGGGCTCTATTTAGCAGTAACAGGCTAGAGGAAAGTCAGTCAATGTTTTTTGTTTCTCTGATGAAAATTGGCCCACTCCCTTCCCCATACCAAACTTGTGACAAATAATTTTCTGTTTTTGGCTGAGAGATTGATTTTTTTTTTAAATATTGACATTGAATTCAGGATTGTTAGCAAGCTCTTTTGGCAAACAAAGTTGTTAAATGACAATCTAAATGGCAACGCAGCACTGCTTTCATGTTTGGCTCACCCCCCAGCCTGCTGGTCCAACAGCTGCAGTAGAGGAGATAGGTGGAAAACTGCAGGACCCCAAAATCCACCTCTTGGGGTGCAGAGTGGCAACAGCAGCAGCAAACCCTCATCTCCGATCACACGCCAATGGGCACCACCGCCAGCCCAACGACCATGGTGAAGTTAGCACAGCCTCTGATCTCAGGGACAGGTCACCCATGGAGCCACAGCAGCTCATCCTGCCCTGCGCAGCTCCCCCCGGATGAGGTGGATCACTGCCAGCCCGGGGGAGAGACGCGCTCCCCAGCTAGGGTGTCCAGATCCAGATGTCCTGATTTTATAGGGCCAGTCCCAATATTTGGGGCTTTGTCTTATATAGGCACCAATTACCCCCAGCTAGGGTGACCAGACAGCAAATGTGAAAAATCGGGCCGGGGGTGGGGGGGAATAGGAGCCTATATAAGAAAAAGACCCAAAAATTGGGACTGTGCCTATAAAATCGGGACATCTGGTCACCCTACAGGTGAGTTCCTTCCCAGAGACCCCAGCAGCCCATCCGCTCCCTCAGCCTGTGCTGCATCCGGCTCTCTCTAGGACCCAGCAGCCGGCTCTGACATGCTCCACTGCTTCCCGGCTGTCCGGGCTCCCAGCAGAGCGGTGCCCCCAGACCTAGTGGTGCCCTAGGCGGCTGCCTGTTCTGCCTGTGGCTAAGGACACGTGTGTGTGTGTGTGTGTGTGTGTGTGTGTGTGTGCGCGCGCGCGGGCTGGTGGGTGGTTTTGTGTGTGTGTCTCGGTGGGTGGTTGTGCAGGGTGTTGCGTGGGGCTCTGGGTGTGTCTCTCTCAGTGGGTGGTTGTGCAGGGTGTTGCGTGGGGCTCTGGGTGTGTCTCTCTCAGTGGGTGGTTGTGCAGGGTGTTGCGTGGAGCCGTGTTTGCGTGTGTGTCTCGGTGGGTGGTTGTGCAGGGTGTTGCGTGGGGCTCTGGGTGTGTCTCTCTCAGTGGGTGGTTGTGCAGGGTGTTGCGTGGGGCTCTGGGTGTGTCTCTCTCAGTGGGTGGTTGTGCAGGGTGTTGCGTGGAGCCGTGTTTGCGTGTGTGTCTCGGTGGGTGGTTGTGCAGGGTGTTGCGTGGGGCTCTGGGTGTGTCTCTCTCAGTGGGTGGTTGTGCAGGGTGTTGCGTGGGGCTCTGGGTGTGTCTCTCTCAGTGGGTGGTTGTGCAGGGTGTTGCGTGGGGCTCTGGGTGTGGGTGTGTCTCTCTCTCTCAGTGGGTGGTTGCGCGGGGCTGTGTGTTGTGCACACGCCCATCATCGCCTAGGCTCCGCCCATCACCTGCAGTCTTGGGGTCCCGCTATTCCCGGCTCTCGGCCCCACTGGGCTGGCACCAGCCCGGCCTCGCCCCGTCTCTCTGGCTCTGGCTCTGGCTGGGACCCCAGCTGGTGCCGGGGGCGTGAGGCAGGCTAACGTCTGGGGCGGGGGGATCCAGCTGGGGTTTGCCCCCTCCCAGCGAGTGGCCAGGGCGGCTGAGAACAGCTGGCACCGGGGCTGGCTCCCTCGGTGACTCAGGCGGGAGCGCGGCCCCCTCCGAGGCTGCAGCTGTTGGACACGGCTGATGGGCGCGGGGCGGAGCCCCCTGCCCCCGGGAGCCCCCCCGTCCTGAGCCATGGGTCCCCTCCCACTGCTCAGCGGGGCACAGCCAGTGCCAGGCCCCACCCCACCCCATTGCGCCCACTCCTCCCTCCCTCCCAGAGCACTGGTACCAGCCTGGCTCCTCCCGCGCCCCCCGGGAGAGCCGCCGGCGGCGCCGTTCCCAGCCCCAGCCCCAGCCCCGCCCGCCACAAGGGGAAAATCCCCGTCCAGATGTCATGGTTGGGGGACGAGCATCCGAGGGGTCAGCGATGGGGGGGGCTGTCCAAACCCCTCCCCCCTGGCTCCTCCAGCCAGGCGTTGGATTCTGTAGTTGTTTGAGTTTGGCAGGCGGGAATGGCTGGGGGGCAGGGGGCAGGGAATGGGTCGCGGGGTTGCTCCCCTCTACGGGCTGCCAGCTTGGACCCCGCCGTGGGGCACGAGTGACCCCAGGTCGCTCCCATCTGCCGACTGGGCACCAGCTCCTGGATTGACGGTGCTGGGTCTCAGCCCGGTGCCCAACGGTCTCCCCCAAATCCCCCCCAGAGCCGCTGGGCCCCTCTCTGGGGCAGGGCTCCGGCACCGCGGGGAGCACGGGGCGCCCCTGTCACTGCCCCACGCCTGGGGGTCACTGCAGCGCTGCTGTCCCGGGGCTGGCAGCTCCTTTCGGCCATGCAGCGGGCAGGGGGGTGTCAGCTGTACCCCTCACCCCCCAGGCTGGGAGCCCGTCCCGAGGGGCGTCTGACTGTGGCTGATCCCATCTCCCCCCTTCCACTGACGCTCGCCCGTCCCCCCCAGGATGCTGGTGGGTGCCCCGCAGGCGCCGGCCCTCCCAGGCCAGAAGGCAAACCGGACCGGCGGCCTCTACGCCTGCCCCCTGACACGCGAGCCGGACGACTGCTGGCGCGTGCCCATCGACGAGGGAGGTACGGGCACTGGGGGGCGGGAGCCGGGACCTGCCCTTGGTGGCATCAGCAGAAATCCAGAGTGGGAGCGGGGGTGACCCTGCCCTCAGCGAGGCCGGGGTAAATCCAGGGTGGCTCCATTGAAATGGGTGGGGGGTTACTCCTGATTTACACCGCCGCAGCCGGAAGCAGGATCTGGCCCCGTTTCCTTGCGCGTGGCCCTTGGCCGAGCTGACTCTGGGCTGGTGCCCGGCGCTGCCCATGGGGGAGTGGGTGGGAATCCTGGGCCAAGGATCTGCTGGGGGGGGCTGGCAGTGGGTCTCGGGGGGGGGGGCTGACTGCATGGCGGCTGATTGCGCCTCCCCCCAGTGGACCTGCGCAAGGAGAGCAAGGAGAACCAGTGGCTGGGCGTCACCGTGAAGAGCCAAGGTGCCGGCGGCAAGATCGTGGTGAGTGGCATTGCCGGGGGGGAGACGCCCTCTGCTCCGCCCTCTGGGGGGCTCTAGTGGGTTAGAGCCGGGAGGGGGGCAGGCTGGGGCTGGGGCAGGACACCTGGGTTCGCTCCCTGGCTTGAAGGGAGGGGGGGCTGGGCCAGGACACCTGGGTTCCATTCCCAGCTCTGCTGCTGACTCGCTGTGTGGCCTGAGGCGAGTCGCTCCCCAGAGCCAGCAGCCGAGAAGCCGGGACCCGGTGTCCTGCCTCGCCGAGCAGCGGGGCCCTCGTGTTTCACGGGCGATGGGGGGGAGCCTGGGAGAGGCATCGGGCACGGAGGGGAGGGGGCGGGACCCTCTCTAACCCACCCCACTTGTCATCCCCCGGCTGGACCCCAGACCTGCGCCCACCTCTACGAGTCGCGGAACCGGGTGAACCAGCCGCTGGAGACGCGGGACGTCATCGGGCGCTGCTACGTGCTGAGCCAGGACCTGACGGCGAGCGAGGAGCTGGACGGGGGCGAGTGGAAGTTCTGCGAGGGGCGTCCCCAGGGCCACGACCGCTTCGGCTTCTGCCAGCAGGGGGTGTCGGCCGGCTTCACCGCAGACAACCACTACATCCTCTTCGGGGCACCCGGCACCTACAACTGGAAGGGTGAGCCGGCGGGGGGCCTGGGGGCGGGGGGGGCAGGGGAACAGGGGCAGCATAGGCGGCAGGTTTGTATAATTTTTGGTGGTGCCCAAAATGGTGGTGCCCCCCCGCTCCCGCCCTGTAAGCCGATATAAAATGAAGCTACAACGCGTCAGCGCCACAAGATTACAAGGGTCAATTACAAGTGGAAAGTCAGAAGCAGCACTTGCCTGCTTCAATGTCCAGTATTATATTTTGTTGCACCTGTTGTGATGAAATGGGAATGTTCTTAATATTTTCTCTGAATACTGTGTGGGTGCCTCAGTTTCCCCTGCAAGATGCCAACTGAAGGTGTTGGGGACGAAGAGATCAGGTGGCCTCCTTGTCCGGAAGAGAGACAGAGGCCAGAGGAGGGAGTGTCAGTTTGGAGCTGGCTGGGGAAATGGGGAGAGAGTTCTGGGCTCCCCACCCCCCAAGATGGACCTGACCGAGGGGTTCTGTTTTCTGTACCAACAAGCTCTGTTTAAACTGTGTTCCCGTCATCTAAGAAACCTTCTGTTTTACTGTCTGGCTGAGAGTCACATCTGACTGCGGAGTTGGGGTGCAGCGACCTCTGGTTGCCCCAGGACCCGCCTGGGCAGACTCGCTGTGGAAAGTGCACGGTGTGGAAGGGCTGAATGCGCCGAGGTCAGACCCAGGAAGGTGTAAGCTTCTTGCCCTGGAGACAGTATGCTCCAAGAGAGGAGGCTCCCCCAGAGTCCTGACTGGCTTTGTATGGAGTTGTTCCAAAGCATCCCAGCATCCCCTTCCACACCGTGCACTTCCCAGAAGTCCACACAGGCACTGACACTCCCTCCTCCGGCCTTTGTCTCTTTTCCAGGCATTAGGAGGCCACCTGATCTCTCTGTTCTCCAACACCTTCAGTTGGCACCTTGCAGGGGAAACTGATTTGGGAGAAATGAAGTAAAAGCTGCCCAAACCGAGCTTGAGCACTCCTGAATTTTGAGGTGTTCAAATCTGGAAGGCAGGTGCTGGGGGTGGGAGAGGGCTGTGGGCTCCATGGGGGAGCTTGGCAGCAACTGTCTGGAGCTGCACGGAGCCAGACACGCTGGTCTGAGTGGCACAGTAAGCGGTTTGGGGGTTGGAGAAGGGGTAGGAGGTTCCGGGGGGCAGTCAAGGGACAAGGAGCAGGGGGGGTTGGATGGGGCAGAGGTTCGAAGGGGCAGTCAGGGGACAGGCAGCAATTGGATAGGCACGGGAGTCCAGGGGGCTTATCAGGGGATAGGTAGAGGGTGGGGTCCTGGGGGGGAAGTTGGGTGGGGTCTCAGGAGGGGGCAGTTGGGGACAAGGAGAAGGGAGGCTTAGATAGGGGTTGAGGTCCCAAGGGGCAGTTAGGGGCAGGGGTCTCGGGAGGGGGTAATCGGGGGACAAGGACCAGTGGTGCTTAGATAGGGGGTGGAGGTCCTGGGGGGCAGTTGGGGCAGGGGTCTGGGGAGGGGGCAATCAGCGGCCAGGGGCTGGGATTCAAAGGGCTCTGGGCTGCTGGCAGCCGCGGGGATCCCAGAGCCCTTTAAATCCCAGCCGCGGCCAGGAATCAGAGGGCTCTGGGCTGCCTGCAACCAAGGGGAGCCCAGAGCCTTTTAAATCCCGGCCGCGGCCGGGAATCAGAGGGCTCTGGGCTGCCCGCGGTTGCAGGCAGCCCAGAGCCCTCTGACTTCCAGCCTCGGCTGGGATTTAAAGGGCTCTGGGCTGCCGGCAGTGCAGAGCAGGGGAGAAACCTAGCTCCAAATATTGCTGGAGCAGAGCCCCTGTCTGTGAATATTCTTGGGGCTAAAGCCCCAGGAGCCCATATAAGTTGGCGCCCATGTGGGGCAGGGATGGCGTGTGGGGGCAGGGCAATGGGGGTGGGGATGGCGTAGGGGGTGGGGGGCGGGGGAACGGGGGCGTTCCCTTCTCTCCCCCAATGCCCACAGACGCTGGGGACTGGGCACCCCCCAGATCAGAGCATGGGCCCAGCTATCCTGGGACTGGTGGTAACTCATGGGGGGTGGGGAACAGTGCATGGCTGGGGGGTGCAGGATGGGGGAAGGGGCCCGTGGCTGGGGGGGGGCAGGCGGGGGAAGGGGCCGGTGGCTGGGGGGGGCAGTAAGGGGCACGGGCCCGGTGGCTGGGGGGGGCAGGACGGGGGGGCAGGCGGGGGAAGGGGCCAGTGGCTGGGGGGGCAGGATGGGGGAAGGGGCCGGTGGCTGGGGGGGGGCAGGCGGGGGAAGGGGCCGGTGGCTGGGGGGGCAGGATGGGGGAAGGGGCCGGTGGCTGGGGGGGGGAGGTGGGGGAAGGGGCCGGTGGCTGGGGGGGGGGCAGGCGGGGGAAGGGGCCGGTGGCTGGGAGGGGCAGGCGGGGGGGGCAGGCGGGGGAAGGGGAGAATCGTTTCTCTCCCTAGGGCGTGCGGCCACCTTCAGTTCAGAGCCAACGCTGGAAGCTCCGAGCTCTGTGCCGGGCAGAGGAGGAGCCAGGACTGTCCTTGCCCCCGTGCCCCCCCCGCCCCCGCTAACCCCTCTCTGGTTTGGCAGGGGACCTGCGCGTGGAGCTCGTTAGCCAGAGCTCCCTGGAGCCGGTTACCTACGACGACGGGCCCTACGAAGCCGGGGGGGAGAAGGACCAGGACCCCTCCCTCATCCCCGTGCCCGCCAACAGCTACTTCGGTAGGGAGCGCGGGCAGGCCGGGCACCCGGGCCAAACCGCCCCCGGCCGTTGGCAGCGGCCGGTCGAGTCTTTCGCCCCCAGGGCCCGCGGGGAAGGAACCAGCGAGGGAGCCTCTGCTGCCCGGGGGGCCGCCCCCTCGGTGCCTGGCTGGGGAGGGGTCTCCATCCTTTAACTCTCTCTCTCTCTCTCCCCCCCCCCGGCCTGGCGCGGCCCCGCAGGTCTGTTGTTTATGACCAATGTTCATAGCGCAGACCCCGACCAGCTGGTGTATAAAACGGCCGAGCCCGGCGAGCGGCTGCCCGGCACCGTCGGCGACGTGGCCCAGAATAGCAACCTAGGTGTGTAACCGCGGCGGCGTGTGGCGCCCGCCTGTCAGCGAGCGGCCGGCCGGCCGGGACCCCGGCTCTGCGCCCCCACCCCGAGCTCCTTCTCCTCTCGGCCTTTGGAGCTGAGGGGAAGTGAAAACGCCGTTCTGCTCCTGGGCCGGGGGGGGCGCCACGCCCAGGTCCTGCCCCATAGCGTGTGGGGGGGTGTAGGGTATGGGGGGGAGGGGTGACTGCTGCCCCTCCCTGAACACAGCCCCACACACCCGTTCACACTTACCCCTGCCCCTCCCTAGGCACGTCCCCATGTGCGAGCACAAACCCTGCACCCCCCACCCTCCCCACCTTCCCTCTCCCCACTTCAGAGCCGTCTCTGCGCGGTTCTCCCCCTGCAGCCCCCCCACCCCCGCTCTGCGGCTGCGCGTGCCAGGCTGGATGCTAGTGCCCAGGGATTTACACGTCCTGGTGCTCATTGCCCGGGGAACACGGATTCTGCTGGCCATGGCACCAGGGAGGGGGCGTGAACCCTTCCCCGCTCAGAGGGCATCCCACTGACCCAAGGCCCCGAGCAGGGGGCAGGATCTGTGGGGACACCTGCTCAGGGCAGCCCCTGCCCCTCACATCTCCAGGCGCTAGCACCGTCCCTTGCCCCCTGGGTGCCGGGGGGGAGGCCGTGAGCAGGGGCAGCCCAGCGCCGGGGAGACCCGCTCTGCTGCCGGGCGGGAGCGTCTTGTGCCCGTGCTGTCAGGGAACGTTCCAGGCTCCGGGGATCCGGGCTGGCTGCAGCGCAGGGGTGTCCTGGGCGGGGGGTGTTGGGGGGGCTGCAGACAGGAGGGGGGTCAGCACATGTGGGGGCTGGGGATCCCTGCTGGGAGAGGGACACGGAGCCTGGAAGGGTCCCCGAGGTGCTGCCTGGGCTGTGTTGCATGCGGTGTGTCCTGTGGGATGTGAGGGGGTGTCGCTCGGTTCGGGGTGCATGGCTCTCCCCAGCGCTTGCCAGCAGGACGTGCCCCCCTCGCTGAGCCCCGGCTGCTGCCCCCCCATCGTCCCCACTCCTGCCTGCAGGGAGCCCCCACGCACTGACCCGCTGCCGGCCTAGGCCCCAGAGACGGATGCCGCAGAGCAGCACCTGGGTGATTTGGCCATCGCACGGGCACATCCTGCTAGGCATCATCCGGGGGGGCAGGGTGTGCTGGCTTGGCAGCATCCCTGCAGCTGCCGGAATAGAACCCAGGAGTCCTGACTCCCACCCCACCTCCTTCAGTTCTAACTACCAGACACCCCCTACTCTCCTGGAGAGTCCTGGGTGGTCCAGTGTGCTATTAGAGAGCACCGCAGGGAAACTGAGGCACGGTGAGGGGCAGCCGGAGGCCCGGGCAGAGCAGAGACATGTTAGTGTGTGTGTGTGTGGGGCTCATCCAGCTGCTCTTTTTGTGCAATCCTCCCCTCGCCCATTGAGCACTGCAGGGGACCCCCCCTTTGCAGCACGGTCACCCCGCCCTGCCGGGTGTTTGCTAGCTGGGCCTTGCCTGGTATCTGAAATATGAGGCGTGTCCAGCTTCCTGGTTGCTCCCCTGGGCCCCCGCATCCTCCCGCCCCCGGGGCTGTATCCCGGCTGGCGGGGTCCTCGGGCCCAGTGTCTGGGGGGCTGAGCAGAGAGAGATGGACAGACACACGGAGCAGCAGAGGGGCCGGGCGCTGGGGATCGCTGCTCTGGGCCCCCCAGATAGGGGGCAGGGGGCGGGGGCCTGGCTTTAGGCCACCCTGTGGGGTTGAGGATGAGTGGGTGGAGTTCACATCTGGTGCCTCCCAGACCCCCACCCCAGCTCTGTCCAGCCCCCGGGAGCCTGTGTGTGGGCTTGGTGTGTGTTAGCCAAACCTCTCCTCTCCCCAGCGGGTGGGGAGGGTCCGTGGCTGGAAGAGACTCCATCCAGCCCCAGGTGTGGCTCAGCGTGGGGCGGGTTAGGTGCCAGGTCCTTCCAGCCTAGCCCACGCTGCGGCAGCTCCACGGGAATCCCCACTAGCTCTGCGCAGTACGGAGCCTCTGCCACACGCAGGAGCCGTGCTGATTGCATCCAGCAGGGGGCAGTGGTCTCGGTGTCTCTGGCTGGGGTGGGGCCCACGTACCCCTGGGCTGCGCTGGCCGAGGGTGCGGTGTTGGACAGAACCCGTCTATTCCCCCCCCCCCCCCCGGGATCTAGCAGCAGGGGGCTCAGTGAGTGGCCGGGGGGGGCTCTCCCCACCTGAGCTGAGAGTAGGGCCAGGGCAGTCCCTGCCCCCCTGCTCCTGAGGAGCCCTGGGGGACCCCCCCCCAGCAGTACCAACCCTGCCTGTCGCTCTGCCCCCCGCTCCAGGCTTCTCCGTCGACTCGGGGAAGGGCCTGACTCGGCAGGGCCAGCTCAGCTTCGTCACAGGGGCACCGCGGGCCAACCACACCGGGGCCGTGGTGATCCTGCGACGGGACAACGTCAACCGCCTGGTGCCCGAGGCCATCCTGCCCGGGGAGCAGCTCAGCTCCTCCTTCGGCTACGCCGTGGCCGTGCTGGATCTGAACAGCGACGGGTGAGCCGGGCCGGGGCGCCGGGGCGGGCTGGGCGCTGGGCGGCCCCGGGAGCTGGCAGGGGCAGGGCCTGACTCTGGTGCCCTCTGCCCCCGCCCAGCTGGATGGACCTGGTGGTGGGGGCGCCCCACTTCTTCGACCGGCAGGAGGAGCTCGGCGGGGCAGCCTACGTGTACATCAACCAGGCGGGGCGCTGGGCGGACCCCCGCCCCGTCCGCCTCAACGGCACCTCCCACTCCATGTTCGGCATCGGCCTCGCCGCCCTCGGCGACCTCAACCAGGACGGCTTCCAGGGTGAGGGGCCGGGCGGCCAGGGGAGGGGGATCGGGGGAGCCTGGCTGGGTCTGACCTGGGGTCCCGGGTCTGGGGAGTCGGCGCCGTCCCTTGGGGGGCTCCCCCCGCGGGTGTGGGCTGGGGGCAGGCGATGGGGCTGGTTGCTCAGCTGGGTTACGGGGTCTGGGGAACGGAGCTGCCCCTGCAGGAGGGAGGGACCCCTCCCCCCCGTGGCAAGTATCCAGCTCTGGGCAGGGGAACGGCCCTGGCCCTAGTGCCCCGGGGGGGCACAACCCCCTTCCAGCCTGCTCCAGCCATAACCCCCCCCCCCCCCCCGCAGACATCGCCGTGGGAGCCCCGTTTGATGGAGCCGGCAAGGTCTTTATCTACCACGGCAGCAGCCTGGGCATCGTCACCAAACCGGCCCAGGTGAGAGGGCGCGAGCAGGGCACCGGGGCGGGGGAGAGGGTCACTGAACTGTGGGGTCCTAAGCCCCTCCCCCGCCGCCCCCTTCACTTCCTGTCCTAAACGCTGGCGGCTCCGCTCTCCGTCCGTCTGTCCCCCTGCAGGTCCTGGACGGGGAAGGCGTCGGGCTGAGGACCTTCGGCTACGCCCTGTCCGGGGGCCTGGACGTGGACGGGAACCTCTACCCGGACCTGCTCGTTGGGACGCTCTCGGACAGCGTGGTGCTGTACAGGTGGGCGCTGCCCGCCCTGCCGCCCGCCCCCAGGCCTGAGGGAGGGAGCCGGGCAGGGACTCTGGCCCCTCCAGCCCTGGGCATTGCACTGCGTCCGGCTGGATCAGCCACCTGGGTGACACCGGCGCAGCCGGCGGCTCCCGGCGTGTGGGAAGGCCTGGGCCGCCTGGGGCACTGCGGGGCGGGAGGCCTGGTGCAGCCGGGGCGTGGGCCAGCCGGGTGCCTTTGCCAGCGGTTTCCCCTCTTGCTTTGCAGAGCCCGGCCCGTCATCCACGTCTCCAAGAACGTCTCCCTCTCCCCCCAGAACATCGACCTGGAGAGCAGGAACTGCCCCCGCCACCTGGGCATCTGGTGAGAGCGGCCTCGCCCCACCCCCAGGCTCCCTGGGATCCAGAGCTGTGCCTAGAAACCCCCCGACCCCCGCCAGCCAAGCACACTTTCCACACCCAGGGAGAGAGGGAGGTCTAGTGGTTAGAGCCGGTAGGGCATGGGGCTGGGAGCCAGGACTCCTGGGTTCTCTCCCCGGCTCTGGGAGGGGAGTGGGGGCTGGTGAGTTGGAGCAGGGAGCTGGGGACCAGGACTCCTGGGTTCTCTCCCTGGCTCTGGGAGGGGAGTGGGGCTGGTGGGTTGGAGCCGGCGGGGAAGGAGCCAGGACTCCTGGGTTCTCTCCCCAGCTCTGGGAGGGGAGTGGGGCTGGTGGTTAGAGCAGGGGGGCTGCGAACCAGGACTCCTGGGTTCTCTCCCCGGCTCTGGGAGGGGAGTGGGGCTGGTGGGTTGGAGCCGGCGGGGAAGGAGCCAGGACTCCTGGGTTCTGTCCCCAGCTCTGCTACTGACCTGTTGGGCCTTGGGCCAATCCCTGCCTCAGTTTCCCCAGGGGTACAACCGGGTTAGCGCTGCCCATCTCTAGGGCAGCGGCGCACTCTGACCCCGACGAAAGGGGCAAATGCCTGTTCCCAGCGCCTGCTCAGAGCTGGGTTATGCAGGGAACCAGCTGGCCCTGCTCTTACTCCTCCTCCCCGGAGGGTGGGGTGCTGAGCCCCCCTAGCCGGGGGGCGGCTGGTTTGACGTCGGCCTTGTCTCAGGCCGAGCCTTTCTGTGGTTTCCCTGTGCAGCGTGGAAGTACGAGCCTGCTTCAGCTACACGGCCAGTCCTGCCAGCTACAGCCCCCGCGTCAGTGAGTACTGCTGGGCCGGGCCCGCACTCCCCCAGGCCTGGACGTGCCGCGCTGGGGGGGGGATACCACCTGACAATACCCCCCCCCGCGTCAGTCCTGCTCCCGCACCCGGCACAGGGAGACGCCCAGAGCACGCTGCCCCACGGCCGTTCTCTGGGTCTCAGAGCCCAGAGGATGCTAAGGGAAGCAGGACACAACCCAGAGCAACCCTGAGGGTGCTCTAAGCTACTGGGGATCCCTACCCCAGAGGTGGCTGCATCTCAGCACTGGGTGACAGATCCCCGTATAAACAGCTGCCGTGCCCACCCCAGAGGTGGCTGCATTCGCTGATGGGTGACAGATCCCCGTATAAACAGCTGCCGTGCCCACCCCAGAGGTGGCTGCATTTCGCTGATGGGTGACAGATCCCCGTATAAACAGCTGCCGTGCCCACCCCAGAGGTGGCTGCATTTCGCTGATGGGTGACAGATCCTCGTATAAACAGCTGCCGTGCCCACCCCAGAGGTGGCTGCATTTCGCTGATGGGGGAGCAATCCCCCCAGGCAGGGAAGGCGCAGCAGAGCCCATGCCCGCCCGCCCTCCTCCCCCAGCACTCGCGTACACCTTGGACGCTGACGTGGACCGGCAGAAGCTGGGCCAGGCCCCCAGAGTCGCCTTCCTGGACCGGAAGCCCACGGACCCCGAACACCAGTTCTCGGACGTGGTGGAGCTGCCCCACCAGCGCGCCCCCGCCTGCGTCACTGCCACCTTCCAGCTGCAGGTGGGTCCTGCCGCCCCAGCCCTGCCCCGCCCCCCGGCCTGCCGCGGGCTCAGCCCCTGCTCCCTCATTGCAGGACAGCATCCGGGACAAGCTCCGCCCCATCGTCGTGGTGCTGACGTACAGCATCGAGCACGCCCGGAGCAAGCGCCAGGCCCAGGCTGCCGCCCTGCCCCCGCTGATGCCGGTGCTGAACGCCCAGCTGCCCAGCAGCCAGAGGGCAGAGGTGAGGCGGGTTCCTGGGTGACGGCCCCTGGGGACGTGGGCTCCCGCTCAGCAGGGTCAGGCCTGCTCAGCACATGGGCGGGAGCCCCGCCAGGAACAGGCTCCAGCAGGAGGCTCTCTGCCCCCTCCACCAGCGCCACCGCCGGCGCCCGGCCCCTTGCCCTGCCAGCAGCTCGTCCTGTGGGATCAGAGCTCCTGGCGGTGCCGATCCCCTGGCACCTTCCGTCAGGGTGCCCTGGCCAGCGCCCAGCACCGGTGTCAGCCTTTCGGGGGGTTGCTGCGTCCTGCTGAGCAGCGGCCGGGCCCCGCCCCAGAGGGGGCTGCACGTCGGCGCTGGGTGACTGAGCCCCGTGCGGTGTCGCCGGCGGCCGGGCCGGGCCCCGCCCCAGAGGGGGCTGCACGTCGGTGCTGTGGGCGCAGCTGGGCTCCTGCAGCACATGCAGAGTCCGCGGGAATATTCTGGGGGACGGCTCTGAGCTGGCGGGTGAGCCCTGCAGAGCCCTAGCTGGGGGGCAGGGCGCGGGGCAGAGGGGGCAGCCGCGGAGGTGGAGGAGCGCTGCCTGGGGGCCGTCCCAGCTGACCCCCTCCCCCCGGGGGCGTTTGTCCCCAGGTGAATTTTTTGAAGCAGGGCTGCGGGGACGACAAGATCTGCCAGAGCAACCTCCAGCTGCGCTACCAGTTCTGCTCCCGCGTGGGCGACGCCGACTTCCTGCCCCTGCCCAGGTGAGGGGGGGCTGGGGCTGAGCCCTGGGGGGCCCAGGATGGGGGGAGGGGTAATAGACACACACTGGCCCCACTCAGACCTGCTCTCCCGCCCCAGCTGGCCAGGTGGGGCCGGTCACTCCTGGCGGGGGGCTGGGATCTATCCAAGGGGCGGGTCTGGGGGCAGATCCCACCCTCTGGGGCAGCGGCTCCCTGCATGGTGCCCCCCTGCTGTGTCCAGGATGAGGTGGGGCCTGGGTAGCCGGGGGTCTGCCCCCTCTGGGGGGTCTCTGTGCTGATGCCCGCAGGGGCCCCTCACCGTGGCGCCGGGCCTGCCTGTCTCCGCCGCAGGGGCGCCGATGGCACGGCCGTCTTCGCCATGAGCGACCAGAAGGACGTGGCCTTGGAGATCCAGGTCACCAACCTGCCCTCGGACCCAGCGGCGCCGCAGCGGGACGGGGACGACGCCCACGAGGCCCTGCTCACGGCCACCTTCCCCGAGGCCCTGCCCTACTCCGGGGTCCGGGCCCATGACGCGTGGGCCGGGCCCGGCCTGGTACGGGGCCGGGGGCGGGGGGAGGGGGACGCGCTGTAGGCCCCGGTCTCTGACTTCTCGTCCTTTCCAGGAGAAGCAGCCCTGCCTGCCCAACCTGAACGGCTCGCAAGTGCAGTGTGAGCTGGGGAACCCCATGAAGCGCGGAGCTCAGGTGGGGATCAGCCCCCCAAATTCCTGCCCCCGCACTGCGCCCAGACCTCGCTGCCCCTCACTGCACCCAGACCTCACTGCCCCCCAGTGCCCCCCGCACTGCGCCCAGAGCTCACTGCCCCTCACTGCACCCAGACCTCACTGCCCCCCAGTGCCCCCCGCACTGCGCCCAGACCTCGCTGCCCCCCCAGTGCCCCCCGCACTGCGCCCAGACCTCACTGCCCCCCAGTGCCCCCCGCACTGCGCCCAGAGCTCACTGCTCCCCGCACTGTGCCAGACCTCGCTGCCCCTCCTGTGCCAACCGAACTGCGCCCAGACCTCACTGCCCCCCGCACTGCGCCCAGACCTCGCTGCCCCCCCAGTGCCCCCCGCACTGCGCCCCCCGCACTGCGCCCAGACCTCGCTGCCCCCCCAGTGCCCCCCGCACTGCGCCCAGACCTCGCTGCCCCCCCAGTGCCCCCCGCACTGTGCCCAGAGCTCACTGCCCCTCCTGTGCCAACCGAACTGCGCCCAGAGCTCACTGCCCCTCACTGCACCCAGACCTCACTGCCCCTCCAGTGCCCCCCACTTGCGCCCAGACGTCACCACCTCCCTCTTGCTCCCCTTGGCCTCTGCCCTCCCATGGCCCTTATCTCTCTCCCCCCCGCCAGGTGCGGTTTTATCTCATCGTCAGCACCTCGGGCATCACCATCGAGACCCAGGAGCTGGAGCTGGAGCTGGAGCTGAGCACGTGAGCACCCCCTGGAGGGCCGGGCAGGGGCTGGGTGATGTTCAGGGGCGTGGGGGGTTGGCTGTGGAGGGGGTCGGAGGAACTGCAGCTGGCCACTGGGGGGTTGCAGTGGGGGGACCCCCATGATGCCCCCCCGTCTCTCTCTCCCAGGATCAGTGAGCAGCCGGGGCTGCGGCCTGTGATGGCGCGAGCACGTGTGGTCATTGAGCTGCCCCTGTCCATCACGGGGTGAGTGCCCCAATGGGGCGGCTGCGGGGGGGCGCGGCAGGGGCAAGGGGAGACGTCGGGGGGCCAGCGGGGGGCCAGCGGCAGGCTGAGACGTCTCGGGGGTGGGGCAGGGGCAGAGGCTGGGGCAAATCGTCTGGGGGCCAGGGGCGGGGCTGGGGGTGGGGCGAGTCGTCTGGGGGCCAGGGGTGGGGCTGGGGGTGGGGCGAGCCGTCTGGGGGCCAGGGGTGGGGCTGGGGGTGGGGCGAGCCGTCTGGGGGCCAGGGGTGGGGCTGGGGGTGGGGCGAGCCGTCTGGGGGCCAGGGGTGGGGCTGGGGGTGGGGCGAGCCGTCTGGGGGCCAGGGGTGGGGCTGGGGGTGGGGCGAGCCGTCTGGGGGCGGGGCTCTGCAGGGCTCCCAGCCGCCCTCCCTGACTCCGTTCCCCCCCCCCCCCCCAGCGTGGCCGTCCCGCGGCGGCTGTTTTTTGGCGGCCAGGTACGGGGCGAGAGCGCCATTCGCACTGAGGGCCAGGTGGGCAGCGCCGTGCGCTACGAGGTGACGGTGAGTATCCCGCACGGGGGAGGGGGCAGCGCCCGGGCCAGTAACCCTCCCCCCCGCCCCCCGGCCAGACGTCACCCCGAGCCTCCCCTGCGACCACCCTGCGCATGGCTGCGGGAGGGTTGGGGATCATGGGGGGGCGGGGGCTGAGTTCAGGACGCCGGGGACCATTCCCAGCTGGGTCTAGTGGTTAGAGTAGGGGGGGCTGGAAGTCAGGACGTCTCTTCCCCCTTTGGTGCCTCGGTTTCCCCATCTGGGTGAGGGGGGGGGGTGGAATTTGACCCTGCCCCACAGACTCAGGCTGGTGAGCGTCTCCCCCCCCGCAGGTCTCCAACCGGGGCCAGTCGCTCAACACCCTGGGCTCGGCCTTCCTCAACCTCCTGTGGCCCCACGAGCTCGCCAACGGCAAGTGGCTGCTCTACCCGCTGCGGCTGGAGCTGGCGGCCCGGCCCGGGCAGCGCGTGGCCTGCAGCCCGGCAGCCAACCCCCTGCGGCTGGCACTGGTACGGGGCGTGGGGGGCGGGGAGCTGGGGGCTGCTGCTCAGCTCGGGGGTCTCTGGCTCTCAGGTCTCGGGGCGGGGGGGACGAGGGGCTGGAGCCCCCGCTGCAGGGATCGAGCTATGGGGATTGGGACCCTGCCCTAAGCTGTGCCCAGCTGTTTGCCCCCACAGGGGCCTGGCATGGGGGGAAGGGGCATCCGGGGGCACAGCTCGTGCTGCAGCATCACAGAGGGGCTGGGGGGGCCCAGCACACGGAGGGAGCCGCCCTAACCCCTCTCCTGCCGCCCCCAGGAGAGCCACGGGCAGGACAGGAGCAGGAGGGAGGCCGAGCGCCCGGAGGTGCCCAGCACGGGGCTCTGGTGGCCCCGTGCCCATGCTGAGAGGAGGAACGTCACATTGGTGAGTGGCTCCGGGGGGTGGAGATCCTGGCTGGGGCTGTGGGGGGGCCCTGGGGTGACCCTGGCTGGGGTGAGGGTTTGGGGGGGTGGGAATCTCTCCTCCCCGCACACCATGAAGCACTCTGCAGCCTGGAGCCCCATGGCTCGCCCCCCCGCCCCCCTCCCTGCCTGGAGCCCGCTGACCCGCTCTCTCCCCCTCCAGGACTGCGCCCGGGGCACCGCCCGCTGCCTCGTCTTCCGGTGCCCGCTCCACAGCTTCGAGCGCTCGGCCGTGCTCACGGCCTGGGGGCGCCTGTGGAACAGCACCTTCCTGGAGGTGAGCCGGCGCCGGGGCAGCCAGCTCTGGGCTGGGCTGCGCCTTAGGACAGGAAGTGGTGCAGTATCCTGCCCCCGCCTGGGACAGCTGGGGGCGGGGCGGGGGGCCGGGCGTGGGCACCAGGCTGAGCCATCTCCCTGCCCCCAGGAGTACCCGGCCGTGACCTCCGTGGAACTGCTGGTCCGCGCCAACATCACCGTCAAATCCACCATCCAGAACCTGGTGCTGAAGGATGCTGCCACGCAGGTACCGGATTGGCCGCTCCCCCCAGCCCCGCCCCCTGCCCCGCCTCCTGGTCCTGATCCTGCTGATCCCTTCCCCCCCCAGATCCCCGTCACCGTCTACCTGGACCCGAGCGCGGTGGTGGCCCGGGGCGTCCCCTGGTGGATCATCCTGATCGCGGTGCTGGCCGGGGTGCTGGTGCTGGGGCTGCTGGTCTCCGTCCTGTGGAAGGTGAGAGCCGGGGGGAGGGGGGACCCGGCTACCCTGGTCCTGGAAGGGGGGGTCTCTGCTCCAGGGCAGATGTGCCCCCAGGGATTGTGCCCCTCCCGCTCCAGCAACACCCCCTCCCCATGCACCCCCTGGGGGAGTGAGCCCCAAGCAGGGACTCCCCTTCCCCAGCCTCCTCCAGCTCCCCTGCCCCCCCCCCGGCACCTAGCCCTGCCCCCCCCTCCCCCGGGAATTCCTGCCCCATGCGTAACCCGGCGTCCCCTGGGTCCGGCTCTCTGGCCCAGGCCTGATGCTCTCGCCTCGGCCTCACTTCCTCCCCAGTGCGGCTTCTTCCAGCGGAGCAGCCGAGCGGCCCCGTACGCCACCAACTATTACCGGGCCCGGCTGGCCGTGCAGCCCTCCGAGGTGGAGAAACAAGCCGGGGAGGCCTAGCGGTAACAGCCAGCCCCGCCCCTCGTTTATGGAGGGCAAGGGGCATGCACGGGTGTGCAAGAGCATCTGCAGCAACAGTGCATGAGTGTGCGGGTGTGCCAGGCCCGTTGGGGGAGCAGGGTGTCTGCCAGGACAGCGCCTGGGTGTGCCGGGGCGGGTGCCGCTGGTGAGTGTGCCTGCGGGTGCCAGGCCAGCGCCTGGGTGTGCCGGGGCGGGTGCCGCTGATGAGTGTGCCGGGGCGGGTGCCAGGCCAGCGCCTGGGTGTGCCGGGGCGGGTGCCAGGCCAGCGCCTGGGTGTGCCGGGGCGGGTGCCGCTGGTGAGTGTGCCTGCGGGTGCCAGGCCAGCGCCTGGGTGTGCCGGGGCGGGTGCCGCTGGGAGTGTGCCTGCGGGTGCCAGGCCAGCGCCTGGGTGTGCCGGGGCGGGTGCCGCTGGTGAGTGTGCCTGCGGGTGCCAGGCCAGCGCCTGGGTGTGCCGGGGCGGGTGCCGCTGGTGAGTGTGCCTGCGGGTGCCAGGCCAGCGCCTGGGTGTGCCGGGGCGGGTGCCGCTGGTGAGTGTGCCTGCGGGTGCCAGGCCAGCCCCTGGGTGTGCCGGGGCGGGTGCCGCTGGTGACTGTGCCTGCGGGTGCCAGGCCAGCCCCTGGGTGTGCCGGGGCGGGTGCCGCTGGTGAGTGTGCCTGCGGGTGCCAGGCCAGCGCCTGGGTGTGCCGGGGCGGGTGTTGCTGGTGAGTGTGCCTGCGGGTGCCAGGCCAGCGCCTGCGTGTGCCGGGGCGGGTGCCGCTGGTGAGTGTGCCTGCGGGTGCCAGGCCAGCGCCTGCGTGTGCCGGGGCGGGTGCCGCTGGTGAGTGTGCCTGCGGGTGCCAGGCCAGCGCCTGCGTGTGCCGGGGCGGGTGCCGCTGGTGAGTGTGCCTGCGGGTGCCAGGCCAGCGCCTGGGTGTGCCGGGGCGGTTGCCGCTGGTGAGTGTGCCTGCGGGTGCCAGGCCAGCGCCTGGGTGTGCCGGGGCGGGTGCCGCTGGTGAGTGTGCCTGCGGGTGCCAGGCCAGCGCCTGGGTGTGCCGGGGCGGTTGCCGCTGGTGAGTGTGCCTGCGGGTGCCAGGCCAGTGCCTGGGTGTGCCGGGGCGGGTGCCGCTGGTGAGTGTGCCTGCGGGTGCCAGGTGAGTGTGCCTGCGGGTGCCAGGCCAGCGCCTGGGTGGGCCGGGGCAGGTGCCACTGGTGAGTGTGCCATGTGCCCCGACCCGCGGCCGTCGGGCAGGGGCGTTGCCAAGGGCGTAGAATGAGCTGGGCCCGTCCCTGACGCGTGGGGATCAGCCTGGCGCAGACCTGCAGGGGAGGTGACGCTGTCTCTGGCCTTGGCTTCCCATCGCCGCCTTTGATGCACGCGCCAGCCACTTGGGGGCGCCCCTGCTCCAGCCAAATGCAGCCTCCGTCTGCCAGGGGGGCCCCCGTGGGGCGGCGGCATCTGGGCTCTGCCAGGGGCCGGGCGCTGACTCCGTTTCTCTGGCCTCTTTCCAGGTGGGCTTCTTCGAGCGCCCCCGGCACCAGCAGGCCGCGGTGCCGCAGTACCACGCCATCAGGATCCCGCGGGAGGAGCGCCAGCTCTGCCGCGAGGAGAAGACGGGCACCATCCAGAAGAAGGAGTGGGTGACGAACTGGAGCGAGGGCAGCGACAGCCACGTGCCCATCTTGGGCTAGGCGCCCGCCGACCCACACGGGATCCCACTGGCCGGCGCTGGCTCAGACCTCGGGGTGGGGGGGGTCTCTGGGGAGCACGCAGAGTCGGGGTGACTCCGGCGCGGTGGCCGGGGGCTGCTCTGCCAGGCGGCTGCGGCAGGAGAGGCGGCTGCCGGACTCCGGACTGGAGATGTGGGACCTGCCCCCAGGACAGGCTGGGGCCGGAGCTGCTCAAGTCTGTCCAACCCCGCTGCTCCGGGGGATCCCAGCCCCACGGAGCCCCAGCCTGGTTCAGGTGGTAAAGCAAAGTACAGGGGGCTGACTCCGCCCCCTTGCGCAGTGACTCCGCCCCTTTGTGCAGTGTATTCGCCCCCTTGTGCAGTGACCCTGCTTTTCTCCCAGCAGGCCCCTCCATGGTCCGGCTGAGGGGCTCTGTTTATTGTTATTAAAGGGACACTGTTGGGAGAACAATGGCGTATCGCCCGTGCCTGCCCCCCCTCCACCGCGCTTTGCCCCACAAGGGCCCCCCCCCCAACAGGCGGTCACCATGGCGACCAGCGTGGCGCATTCCTGGAAGTGGAGCCAGAGGTCGCCCTTGGGGTCCAGGTCCCTGAAGAGCCGCTCCAGGGTCTCGGGGTCGCGGATCTCCTGCAGCCCCGGGAGAGGGAGTTTATGGGCCCCGGGTCTTTCCCCTCAAGGGGGTGCTGGCTTGGGGGGCAAGGAATGGGGCCCACTTCCCCAGCGGGCCAGTCTCAGCCCAGGGGCCCTGCCAGGCAGCTCCATCAGCTGCCCCCAGCCACTCCCCCCTCCCCTCCCTGCCCCGTTGGCACCTGTGCCAGGCCGGGTGCCCCTCGGCGTGGCTGGCGCTCACCTGGCTGAACAGCCAGAGTAGGTGTGGAGCACTGCCAGGCCCTTGGCTGCCCTAGAGCACTGCCCCCCAGCCCGGTGCCCCCAGGTCGCTCTCAGTGACCTGCCCCACGCCCCACCCCCCCACGGGCATTATTAACCCTTTATGGCCCGGGGGGGGGAGCTCACCCTGATGCTGCTTGTCCCATGGCCCCTTCCCCCGCCGCCAGCCCCTCCACCATGATAGCCGCAGGCGCCAGCGGGGTCCTTACACGGTGGGGGTGGGATTGCAGTGGAAGCTCCCCTCTGTCCTTTGCCCTGCCCTGGGGGCCCGGGCTGGGGTGGTCTCCCTGGCACTCAGCTGGGGCTGCCAGCCCAGGGCTCCGGTTCACAGCTGGTGCTTTGGGGGACACGGACGTCCATCCCCCTCTCCAAGACCCACTACGCTTGTCTCACCCAGGGGCCCTTGGTCCCCAATGACCCAGCCCAGCTCCCATCTGCTCCAGCCCCCTGGGGATCCTGCCTGCCCCTGCCTGTCTCTCCAGCATGCTCCCTCCTCCCCAGAGGTGGCTGCATTTCGGTGGGACCAGGCGTATAGGGTTCTTTGCAGTGAAAGGGGGGGCATATTATGGGATGCACAAAGCCCTTGGTTCCATGCAGCTCCCAGGTTCTGTCCCTATCGCTTGAGTCACCCAGGGAGGTGGACACGGCTCCCCAGCCCCACTCACAAGCCTGGCACACCACCTACCCTTGGCGGAGGCGGCAGCCATGTCCAACAGGCGGCAGGAGCGCTGCGTAGAGACTCTCGGAGCTGCCTGTGCTCCGCAGCTCGGCTCCATCGGCATGTCCGAGACACTGCGGAGGAGGGATCGCGGCTGCTCCACCATCTCCCTGCACACTAACAACTGGCCGTGCCGCTGCTGGGGCCTCGCCTCAATTATTCAGCATCCGCCCAGAAGTTAAAAAGTTCTTAACTGATTCTAATGGAGCCCTGGCCACTGCTGAGCCATCAGCGGCTGGGAGAGGGGCTGGCTCAGGCCCAGGTTTCAGCTCGCGCTGCACCCTGAGGAAACAGGATCGGGGTGTCCTGGGGCAGGAAAGAGGTGGGAGGCTTGTCATCCTAATCAGGGAGAGCGGCGGGGAGGTCGGATCACAGAAGTGTAGGGCCAGGCAGGTCCCCAAGAGGTTCTAGCCCATCCCCCTAGATCACCGTAACCTGGCTAGCAGCCAAAGGCCCCTGGGAAGCCCCCATGGGGGTTAAGGTGTCCCAGGAGTGTGGCTGGAGGGGTGGGAATTGAGGTCAGGCCTGGAAGAGGCAGCATGCTGCAGCAGAGAGAAGGCTGGGGCTCAGGACTCCTGGGTTCTCTGGTGACCTGGGGCACGTGTGATTGTGGGGGGTCACAGTAAGGCCAGGGAAGGGCCTGTCCGTCCGTCTGTCTGTGCAGCGGCTCCCGGCTGGAAGAGGCAGCATGCTGCAGCAGAGAGGAGGCTGGACGTCAGGACTCCTGGGTTCTCTGGTGACCTGGGGCGCGTGTGATTGTGGGGGGTCACAGTAAGGCCAGGGAAGGGCCTGTCCGTCTGTGCAGCGGCTCCCGGCTGGAAGAGGCAGCATGCTGCAGCAGAGAGGAGGCTGGACGTCAGGACTCCTGGGTTCTCTGGTGACCTGGGGCGCGTGTGATTGTGGGGGGTCACAGTAAGGCCAGGGAAGGGCCTGTCCGTCTGTGCAGCGGCTCCCGGCTGGAAGAGGCAGCATGCTGCAGCAGAGAGGAGGCTGGGGCTCAGGACTCCTGGGTTCTCTGGTGACCTGGGGCCCGTGTGATTGTGGGGGGTCACAGTAAGGCCAGGGAAGGGCCTGTCCGTCCGTCTGTCTGTGCAGCGGCTCCCGGCTGGAAGAGGCAGCATGCTGCAGCAGAGAGGATGCTGGACGTCAGGACTCCTGGGTTCTCTGGTGACCTGGGGCGCGTGTGATTGTGGGGGGGTCACAGTAAGGCCAGGGAAGGGCCTGTCCGTCCGTCTGTCTGTGCAGCAGCTCCCGGCTGGAAGAGGCAGCATGCTGCAGCAGAGAGGAGGCTGGACGTCAGGACTCCTGGGTTCTCTGGTGCCCTGGGGCGCGTGTGATTGTGGGGGGGTCACAGTAAGGCCAGGGAAGGGCCTGTCCGTCCGTCTGTCTGGGCAGCGGCTCCCGGCTGGCCGTGGGCACGTCTGTGACACGCCGGGCCGGGTAGCACAGCAGGGGCTCGTGCCTGTTGACTGATGGGTGATGTCCAAGCGCCCTGCGGGGTGGGCGGGGGCTCGGGGCAGCGCCTGCTGACGGCTGCTGCGCTGGGGTGGGCAGGGGGATGCTGAGCCTGCCATGGCAACGGGAGCGAGGCTGATGGGATTGGGTGCCCCATTGCTATGGCGATGAGCTTCAGCGCCCGTCGCCGGGGCACAGCCCCTGTTGCCATGTGGGTGGGGTGTGCGCTGCCATGGCAACAGGGTGCCCTATGTTGCGGCCTGTCCGCTGAGCTGGTGCCAGGGGTGGGGGTGGCCCCATTCCCTGGTAGCCAAAGAGTGGGCGCAGGACAGGCCATGGTCGCCCCCTTCACCAAGATGGCGCCGCCCATTCAGCCGCCAGAAGCGCGATGGCGGCGCCCACAGGCAGGGTCACGCAGTTTGAACCGGAAGCAGTCGCTCTCTTCCGCTCAGGCCCCCGGAAGTTAGCGAACTCTTCCGGAAGTGCGCCTCCTCTGTGGATGGAGGCTCCTGCCAGACGGACGCCACCGCGGAGCAGACGGAGCCGCCGCACCGGGGAATGGTGAGGCCGCGGGGCCACCGCGTCCCGGTGAGAGGGCGTCTGGCCGGCGGGGTGATTGCGCATGCGCGGCCTGGAGCGGGGAGTCAGGCTCAATGTCCCAGCGCGCATGCGCCTGATCCGTGTCAGGGAGGGGATGGGGTTGCTATGGAGACACCCCCCCAGGGAGAGACCCCTCCCCCCAGGCCCAGCCAGGACGCCTGGGTTCCCCCGCAGCTGCTGACTCCATGCGCGATCGGGGGAGGGGGGCGAGCGACTCGTCTCATCGTGCCTCAGTTTCCCTACCCGTGACTGGGACTGGGGGGAGGGGTCTATCCCTTGGGGGGTCTCCATAGCAACCCAGCCTGGCGCTGCAGAGCCGGCCCCGTGCTGGGGGTCTCTGCGCCCTGCGGGCTCCGTGGGGGCGGCTGGCGAAATCCGCCCCCACCTGCTCGGCGTCCGCAGCGGCCCCGGCGCAGCGTGTGGCAGGGCTCAGGGTACCGCAGCCCCTTGACTCCTACGTGCCCGCCTGGGCCCACCCTGGGGAGCCCCTTCCCCCCTCAGGGCCGGGGGTCTCCTCACGGCGCTCAGGTCAGGCGGGGGTGGAGGTGCTGCGTTGTCATTCAGAGGAGCCGTGAACCCAAGTTCCCCTGGCGTCCTGGCCCAGCTCCAGTCTGTGAGTTACTTCTGCTTTGCCGACAACGTCTCCTGCAGTTCCACTGGGGTCTGGGCGCCTCTGTCGCTTCCTGGCCTGGATCGCGAGATCTGCCGGGCAGGGTCTGTGTGTCCAGGGCCCAGTCCGGCGGGGCCCTGACTGGAGTCTTTGGGTGATAAATCGCTGTGCAGTGTTGCTGTGAGCTGTTATCCAGCACCACGTTCCTCTGCAGAGTTGGCTGCATTTGAGTGGAATGTCACGTGATCTCTATATCAGCTCCACGCGCTGCAGTCCTGATGTGGGGGTCTCCCTCTCTGGAGCTGTGGGGAGGTTTGCATTCTGGGGTCTCTAGGGCGTTCTGCCATAGAACGTAAGGTTTGCCCACAGCCACCTGCTCCCTGGCATTGGGCAGGCTGGCGCAGGGGAGCGCAGGTTCTCTGTGGCCGAGTGCAGTGTGATGCCCGGCGTCTGATTCCTTTGATGTGAGGGGGTGAGGCTCTGTCCCCTCTGTCCCCGTGCAGACGTGCTGGACTCCGGACTGATGGCGTCAGGCACGGCGAGCCGCTCTGAAGACGAGGAGTCGCTGGCGGGACAGAAAAGGAGCTCGTCACAGGTCTCGGGCACCATCCCCAAACGGCGGAGCTCCTCCAGGTACCCAGGGAGGGCCAAGGGCAATGAGGAGGGGGTGCAGGGCCCCCCTCTGGCGGTAAGGATGGATTAGTCCAGTGCCGTCCCAGAGAGGGGGATGGGAAGGTGGGACTTGGGGCTCCCTGATGTCCTGTGATGAACCAGGTGCTGCTAACTCAACACCATTCCTGTAAAGCAGCATCAGGCCTGGAGCCCGGCTCACCGGCTGCAACCAGGGAAACGCCTCGGCTGCAGTGATGGTTGGACTCGGAGCCACCAGAGGGCGCCCCACACCCAGCTTGCAGCTGTTTGGGGGTGGGAAGCTGGCTCCAGGTAGCCAGGTGTGCAGGGGGTCCGGCACCCGCACGTGGGCGGAGGGGCCTCACCTGGGGCCTGCGATTGTCCCACTAGGTTCATCAAGAGGAAGAAGTTCGATGATGAGCTGGTAGAGAGCAGCCTCGCCAAGTCGTCCAGCCGGGCCAAGGGGCCCAGTGGGGTGGAGCCCGGCCGCTGCTCGGGCAGCGAACCCTCCTCCAGCGAGAAGAAGAAGGTGAGGGGGGCAGGAGGGTGGGCAGCGCCCTGCGGGGCCTGGTGCCCTGTCCGATCCGGAGCAGGGCCCTAGTCCCTCTTCTCTGACAGCGCCTAAGGCTGGGTGTGTCGGGGAGGAGACACTATGCTGCGGGGAGGGGGGTTCTTCCTGACCTCTGGCGGGAGACCAGCCCTGAAGCCTGAGCATGGAGAGCTTGGGTGGCTTTATCCCTGGGGGGGGGAACAGAGAGAGCCATCAGCCACTAGATCCTGCAGCTCCCTGGGGGGAAGAACAGACACGCCTGGCTCAGCAGAGACACCTCCCCCTGGCAGGACTTGAAAGGGCACAGGGTGGGAGGCTCCTGCAGCCAGCTTGGGACAGAACTTGGGAGCCACAGAGCCCCTCAGCGACCATGCCAAAGGGACACCATCACCATGGCAGTCAGCAGCCTTTCCTGCCATGCCGTGACTTGCCGGGCAGAGCCTCCGGTAGCTCCTGTTCTCCCCTGTGGGGCCTGGTTCCTCTGCTGGGGGGCGGTGGAGCCAGAGCCAGTTAGTTTCATTCGCTGCCTGCAGCCAGTTCGCGTCCTGGCTCCGGCCCTGGCTGGGCTTTGGGCGGGGAAGCGTTAAGTGTCGTCGGCGCTCAAACACCTGCGTTCCCTGGGCATGTCCTGCTCAGGAGCCGGGGCCACGTGCTGCCCCCGGGGTGAGGGCTGGCTAGGTGTGATGTGCAGCCCCCGTCCGCCCATCGTGGCCTCCAGCAGTGGGCCCCGCTGGCCAGACACAAGGGCACTTTGAGCTCCATTCCCGGCTCGTGCAGGTCTCCAAATCCGTCTCTGCACCCGTCACCCCGAGCCCGGTCCCGAACCCCAGCCTCCCCAAGCGGATGAAGAAAAGCAAACAGCCCCTGCAGGTGACGAAGGACTTGGGCCGCTGGAAGCCTGCGGATGACCTGCTGCTCATCAATGCCGTGCTGCAGGTAACGCTGCCATCCTGCTCAGCAGGGCCCGGCCAGGCTGGCGTGCGTGGGACAGGTCCCAGCAGGGAGTGGGAGGTCAGCAGAGCTCCTGGTGTGGGGCCCGTGGTGCTGGGGGGCTGTTCTGTCAAGGTCTGGCCACCTGCCCAGCACCTTGTACCAAGACCTGGGGTGCTAGGCCCAGTGTCCTAAAGCCCAGCCCTGGCTGCCTCCCAGACCCCTCAGCTCAGCCCTCGCTCTGGTGCCTGAGGCTGGGAAGTGTTGCCCGTGGTGGCTGTTTCCGTGACCATGGCCGTCAGGGCCCCTCTGGCTGCGCTATGGGTGGGAGGGACAGCCCTGAGTCTGGCCTCTCTTGGGCCCCTGCAGACCAACGACCTGACCTCGGTCCACCTGGGCGTGAAGTTCAGCTGCCGCTTCACCCTGCGGGAGATCCAGGAGAGGTGGTACGCGCTGCTCTACGACCCGGTCATCTCCAAGTGAGTGCCAGGCCACGGGGGGGGCTGGGCCCTGCTGCTCCAGGCACGGCTGGTCACTCGCCCACAGGGGTGGCTGGGGAGTGGTGTGAGGAGTCCCCCACCCCTCTGTGACGGTGCTGCCTGTGGGAGCCAGCCGAGGTCACTCAATCAGGGTGAACTGCAAACAGACCGGGGCAGACAAACCCCAAACGCTGGTGGAGCTGCCAGTCCTTAGATTTCCCAACCAGCTTCTGGGGTACCTCACTGGTTACTCAGAAGTCCAATCAATGCAGTTCCCTTAAAGTGCCCAGCCTCAGGCCTCTGTCCAGACACACATGTCAGATAGGATGATGATTACTGAAAATCTTATCTCATCATATAAAAGAAAAGGGTCTTCCAGTCCCAAAGGATCAGCCACATACCCAGGTCCAATTATAACCTAGATCTTACCCAAAATACACGCTATGGTCAAGTCTTGTTAACTAAACTGAAATTTATTAAAAAAGAAAAGAGAGCGAGAGTTGGTTAAAAGATCAGTCTACAGACAGACTTGAATTCAATTCCTGAGGTTCAGGTACACAGCAGAGATGAGCTTGTAGTTGCCAAAAGTCCTTTTAGAAATAGACAATAGGTTATAGTCCAATGTCCATATTCAGGGTGACTCCAGTCAGTGACTGGGGATCTCAGTCCTTGTGGCTTAAGGTTTCCCCCTCTTGAAACCCAAAGCGGATCTGAGATGAAGCAGGATCGTGTCCCAGGGTTTTTATACATTTCCAGCAGCCTCTTGGCCTGAGAAAACAATCGGCTTCACTCCTTCTCCCAAACATCCTGGCAATTAGCCAAGGGGAATTTACCCATTAACAGTTCAGACCCAGGTTACCACAACCTTCACAGAGACACAGAGACAATGATACGATTTCACTCAAGTGTCTTCCTACATGTCAATATTCCTTTGTTGATCTTCGAATCAGAGCTGTAGCAATAGACAAGGCTTGTTTGCTGACATCCCAAGCCCTGAGCAGACACCTCCCCTTCTACCTCTAACAACGCCGGCTGCATTTCAAAGCTCTGCTCACTTCCATACCTTCCTAGCTTTTGGCCATGGGTCAGGTGGGTGTGTGAGTTAATTAACTCTGGCCCTGGCCCCTGTCAATGAGCTATTATATCACACTCCTAACGTCACAGCCCCCCCCGCTGCGGCTCTGGGGAGCAGTGAGTCCGAGGGGAAGAGCCCCTCCCTTTGCTTGGCATCAGAGACATGAAATCTGAGTCGGTAGCTGACGTGGTCCCGTCCCCTCCCCAGGCTGGCCTGTCAGGCCATGCGACAGCTGCACCCCGAAGCCATCACAGCCATCCAGAGCAAGGTGCTGTTCAGCAAAGCCGAGGAGCAACTGCTGAGCAAGGTGGGATCGGTAAGGCTCAGCCTTCCCCGTGCGCAGGGCGCGGTGACACCCGGACGCTGGGCCAGGTGGGTTCAGAACAGCCCGGGCAGCCGGTACCCGCTGGGCCCTCCCTGTGCGAAGGGCGTGGTGACACCCGGACGCTGGGCCAGGTGGGATCGGAACAGCCCGGGCAGCCGGTACCCGCTCGGCCCTCCCTGTGCGCAGGCCGCGGTGACACCCGGACGCTGGGCCAGCTGGGTTCAGAACAGCCCGGGCAGCCAGTACCCGCTCGGCCCTCCCTGTGCACAGGGCGCGGTGACACCCGGACACTGGGCCAGGTGGGATCGGAACAGCCCGGGCAGCCAGTACCCGCTCGGCCCTCCCTGTGCACAGGGCGCGGTGACACCCGGACGCTGGGCCAGGTGGGTTCAGAACAGCCCGGGCAGCCAGTACCCGCTCGGCCCTCCCTGTGCGCAGGGCGTGGTGACACCCGGATGCTGGGCCAGGTGGGATCGGAACAGCCCGGGCAGCCGGTACTTGCTCGGCCCTCCCTGTGCGCAGGGCGTGTTGACACCCGGACGCTGGGCCAGGTGGGATCGGAACAGCCCGGGCAGCCGGTACCCGCTCGGCCCTCCCTGTGCGCAGGGCGCGGTGACACCCGGACGCTGGGCCAGCTAGGATCGGAACAGCCCGGGCAGCCGGTACCCGCTCGGCTCTCCCTGTGCGCAGGGCGCGGTGACACCCGGACGCTGGGCCAGGTGGGATCGGAACAGCCCGAGCAGCCGGTACCCGCTCGGCTCTCCCTGTGCGCAGGGCGCGGTGACACCCGGACTCATGCTCCTGGCAAAAGGGAATTAACAAGGGACCCCGGAGTCCCCTCCCTGCCAGCTGGGGGCGAGAGTCGGGACCCGGGAGGCGCTCGGCTCCCTCTGCCCGGGGGAGGAAGGGTCGTCTCTGCAGAGCATCCTGCCGGGTGTCCTTTGCCAAAGCGCCCTGCAGCCAAACGGTTCCAGTGCCCCCCAGGGAGCCCCATCGTGTGGGAGCTGCACTGGCCTGGCCTGGGTGGTTCCTGGCTCCTCGCCCGCAGCACAGACACCCCGATTGCCCAGCGCTCGCGCCCCAGCTCTGGGTGCTGCCCGCACAGAAATCCCAAGGGGTCGATGCCATAGGAAAGCGTTGGGAGAGTCGCCAGGCCATGCCCCCGGCCCCGCCCCCATGGCCCTGCCCAGCGGAGCCCCCCGAGCGGTACCCCGGGCCGAGCCCTGGCATGTCCCCGGGCCTTGGCCTCGAACCCCCAGGCTCCCCCTGCCGGCTTGGGGTCCAGCCGTGGTTAATGGGAGCTGCCCTGCCCCGTCTCCCGCAGACCAGCCAGCCCACGCTGGACACCTTCCAGGGCCTGCTGCAGAAGCACCCCGAGGCGTTCTACCCGGCGCGCACGGCCAAGGCCCTGCAGCTCTACTGGCAGCTCCTGAAGCAGTACTACCTCCTGGACGACCAGACAGGTAGGGCCCGGCCCGGCCCCCCGCCTGCCCCCCTCCCTGCGGCTGCCCCGCCCGGCCCCAGAGCAGGGGGCTGCCACGACTGTACTAACCCCCCCCCGCCCTCTGCTCCCGTTCAGTGCAGCCGCTCCCCAAGGGGGACCAGGTGCTGAACTTCTCGGACGCGGAGGACATGATCGACGACAGCAAGCTGAAGTGAGTGTCCGCGGGGGGGCTCCTTCCCGCCAGGGCCAGACCCCCTGGGCAGCCTGGTGCCACCCAGGCCGACCCGCACCAGCCGCTGCCTGGTGCTTCCTGGCTGGCTGCAGCTCGGCCCGCGGCCCGGTGCCAAGCAGGCCCGGCTGCCCCTGGGGCCCTGCGGGGCAGACATGGCAGCAGGTGGCCGCAGAGGGCCCGTGCTGGGGCTGGGTCCAGGGGCTGGCGTGTTGGGGATCCGGCCTGTGCGGCATCCCGTGGGTGTGGGTACGAGGGCAGTTACCTGACCCCTCCCCTGTCCCTTCCCCGCAGGGACGTGCGGGACGAGGTGCTGGAGCATGGTGAGTCTGGCGGGGCCTTCGCTCCGCTCCCTGCCCCAGGGCGCTGGGTAGGGGAGCCGAGGGGCTCGTGCGGGGGGGGATACCCGGCCCCTGGCAGGTTTGGTTAGGGCTGTGCCTCGGACCCGTCGCTACAGCCCCATCCAGCCCTTCTGCCCTGACCCTGGGTCAGCGCCCCCTGGAGGGGACAGGCCCCAGCCCCATTCCCCCCCCCGAGCCAGCCAGTCCCCCGCCCTGGGGCCGGATCAGAGCCGGTGCCCCCTGGAGGGGACAGGCCCCAGCCCCATTCCCCCCCCCCCCCCCAAGCCAGCCAGTCCCCCGCCCTGGGGCCGGATCAGAGCCGGTGCCCCCTGGAGGGGACAGGCCCCAGCCCCATTCCCCCCCCCCCCCGAGCCAGCCAGTCCCCCGCCCTGGGGCCGGATCAGAGCCGGTGCCCCCTGGAGGGGACAGGCCCCATTCCCCGCCCCCCGAATCCCTGCCCTCAGGCCAGGTGGGAGCCAGCGCCCCCTGGAGGAGAGAGGCTGCATATCACCTTCTCCGAGCCAGCCCTTTCTCTCCAGGGCCCCGTCCCCCTCGTAGGGCCTGTGCCAGGTGCCTGGGCTGGCCCAAGCTGCCCCCTGCACTTCCCTCCTCGCAGAACTGACCGTGGCCGACAGGCGCCAGAAGCGGGAGATCCGTCAGCTGGAGCAGGAGCTCCACAAGTGGCAGGTGCTGGTGGACAGCATCACGGGTGAGAGCCGCGGGGGGGCTTTGCTGGCTGGGGGGGGGGGGGGGGGGCTGAGCCATTGCTGAGCTCAGGGTGTGGGACAAAGTCCCAGCGTCCCCTAGGGCCGTGAGCTGACATCCAGGCTGCAGGGTTCCCTGGGACTCCTGATGCTGGGGAGGATGGGAGGGCTCTCTCCAGCCAGGGCCCGTAGGGGGAGGTGGGGGTGGTTCTCCGTGCGACCCAGGGGGGAAGATGGGGGGTTCTCCCTGTGACTCGGGGGGGAGGTGGTGGGGTTCTTGTGACCTGGGGGGGAGGTGGGGGGGTTCTCCATGGGACCCAGTGGGGGGGATGGGAGGGGTCTCTCCAGCCAGGGCCCGTAGGGGGAGGTGGGGGTGGTTCTCCGTGCGACCCAGGGGGGAAGATGGGGGGTTCTCCCTGTGACTCGGGGGGGAGGTGGTGGGGTTCTTGGGACCTTGGGGGGAGGTGGGGGAGTTCTCCATGGGACCCAGGGGGGGATGGGGGGTTCTCGGTGTGACCCGGGGGGGAGGTGGGGGGGTTCTCCCTGTGACCCTGGGAGGGGGAGGTGGGGGTGGTTCTCAGTGTGACCTGGGGGGGGTGAGTGTCTGATCTCTCCCCTCCCTCGCCCAGGAATGAGCTCCCCGGACTTTGACAACCAGACGCTGGCTGTGCTGCGGGGGAGGATGGTGCGTTACCTCATGCGCTCCCGGGAGGTGAGTCCTGGTCGCCCGGCTCGGCCGGGGCAGGGGGTTCCTGGCTAGACGCCCCAAGATGCGGGCCCCCGGGGGGGCCGTGGTGCAGGCTCCGAGCCTGCTCGTGCACATGGGTGGGGGGCTGCGCTTGTGGGCGGAGCAGCAGGGACTCACTGGGGGCTGGACTGGCTGGTGCTTAGAGCCGCCCTGGGGGAGCACGCGGGGGGTGGGGGGCACCTCGCTAACAGCCCGCCTGCCCTCCCCGCAGATCACACTGGGCAGAGCCACGAAGGACAATCAGATCGACGTGGACTTGGCGCTGGAGGGACCCGCTTGGAAAATCTCCCGCAAGCAAGGTACAGGGGTGGGGCGGGGCCGACACGCCCATCGGGGGCGGGGCCGACAGCTCTGTCCATGGAGGGGCGGGGCTGACATGCCTGTCAGGGGTGGGGCTGATAGAGCTGTGCATGGAGGGGCGGGACTGACACACCCATTGGGGGCGGGGCTGATGGATGTCCATGGAGGGGTGGGGCCGACATGCCCATCAGGGGTGGGGCTGATAGATCTGTCCACGAAGGGGCGGGGCCAACACACCCATTGGGTCGGGGCTGACACACTCATCGGGGGCGGGGCTGAGAGGTCTGTCCACGGAGGGGCGGGGCCGTGAACACCAGGGGCGGGGCTGAGAGGTCTGTCCATGGAGGGGCGGGGCCGTGAACACCAGGGGCGGGGCTGAGAGGTCTGTCCATGGAGGGGCGGGGCCGTGAACACCAGGGGCGGGGCTAACCCCCATGGCCGCAGGCTGTGGGCTCCAGGATGGCACTGCTGGGTGTGGGGCTCCGCCGGTGGGATACGGGCGACCCCCTGCCTGGTAGCTGGGCCGTGCCCCCCTCACCGCCCCCCCGCTGCGCCTTGCAGGCGTCATCAAGCTGAAGAACAACGGGGATTTCTTCATCGCGAACGAGGGCCGGCGCCCCATCTACGTGGACGGGCGCCCCGTGCTGGGCGCCAGCAAGTGCAAGCTCAACAACAACTCGGTGGTGGAGGTGAGCGCCTGGCCCGCTGCGTGTGGGGGGGGGGGATTGGCCTTCCAGCCGCTCGCTGGGGGGGGACAGACCCTGCGGCCCCGGGGTCGGACGCCCCTGACTAGGTGCTCCAGGGAGCCCTGGTGGTGGCGCTGCGGGGGCCCCCCCGAGCTCAGCTGGGCCACGCCTGGGCCCTGCCCGCGCTGACCTCCCTCTCCCCTGCAGATCGCCAGCCTGCGCTTCGTCTTCCTCATCAACCAGGACCTGATCGCCCTCATCAAGGCCGAAGCTGCCAAGATCCCCCAGCAGTGAGGGGCCCTGCTGCCGTCCGGTGTCCGCTGGCTTCACCCGCTGCAGGCTTCCAGCCCCCTCCTTTCCCTGGGGCCGCCCGCTCCCCTCTGGCTGGGCGCAGGGCCTGGGCCGACCGCACAACGTTCCCTTCCAAATAAATGTGTCCAACCTGCTGCTGGTGTCCGGGGGCTGCTGGCGTCAGGGAGTGGCTGGCAGCCAGTCCAGCCCTTTGCCCCGGCACAGAGAGAGGGCACCAGGCTCTGTCCTGCTGCAGTGAGTTCCCCCGGTTAACAGGGCAGCCGCTGCCCCCTCCGTGCCTGGGGCCCGCCCTGCCTTGCCGAAGGGGGCCTGGGGCTGGGCCCACCACGGCTGCTCTGCCACACGTCGCCAGGGCAGAGCCCTGAATAGACACAAGACCAGAGATCCAAAGGCAGCTGTTTTACTGTAAACAGGGAGGGGGAGGGGAAGCCCGATGGACTGGAAGCCCTGCTGCCCCCTACTGCCTCCCCCAGCTCCACAGGCCAGGCGGGGCCCTGCCCCTGTGCCCTGGGGGCCAGCTCGGGTCTCTCCCCCCGCAGCGCTGCTGGCTTGGGAACGAGGCCCGAGCCCCGTGGCCGGCGGGGGCTCCCACCAGGGGCTGTGCGGCCAGGCCAGGCCAGGCCCCCTGGCTCTCCAGGGGGGCAGAAAAATCCCGGTGTGTGTGGGGGGGTGCAGCCTTCACATGCCTGTGCCCTCCTCCCGGGGCCAGCAGGGGGCGCCCACGGCACCGTGGCAGCCCAGCAGCACCATCTCCAGCCCGGGTGGGTCCCAGGGCAGAGGCAACGTGGCCGTAGCTGGAGCTCCCTTGGGGTCCGTCTCAGCGGCTGGCGGAGCCGGTGGCGGGTGCGTGGCCCCGTGGTGTCCAGCCGGTGCTGCCGTGGGGCCGGCCGCTGGCCACGTGCTGCCAAGCTCCGCCGGGGCAGGGGCCGCGTTAGCCGTGAGCGCCGCGTCCGTCCCCCCTGCCGAGGTCCAGGGGGGGCCCCAGGCCCACGGGGGCGCAGGCCGGGCGTGGGGGCAGGCTGCGTTGAGGCACGGGCCGGGCGCGGAGCTGTGCAGGAAGAAGGCCGGGATGCCCGTCTCCACGCGCAGCGGCTGCAGCAGGGTGGCGCTGGGGAAGGGGCCCTCGGGGCGGGCGAGCGGCGCCGGCGGCTGGGACAGCAGGAAGAGCTGCAGGGCCTGGCGCAGCGACTGCAGCCCCTCGCGCATCTGCAGGACCTGCCCCGACAGCTCGGCCACCTGGGGGCAGCGAGAGGGGGTGAGTGCCAGGGGCAGACCTCAGCGTGGGGGCAGCACCCTGGGCCAGGTGGGAGAACCATGCCCAGGCAGGGCCCTCTGCCCGCTCCCCTGGCCTGGGGCTCCCTGAACCCAGTGCACGGTTACCCAGTACCAATGCTCTGCCCCACCCCCCGGGCCCGAGGCCAGGGGTGCTGGCTGCCCACCTGCTGAGCCCCCCACGCACTTACCGCCTGCTGCAGCTTCTCGATGGCATCAGCGCCCGTCAGCTCCGCCGGGCCCAGGGGGATGGCGAGCAACCCGCTCTCTGGGGCAAGGGGAGACGGCAGCTTAGCACCCAGCCCTCCTGGAGCAGGGGAGAGAACCCAGGAGTCCTGGCCCCCAGCCCCACCCAGAGCAGGGGAGAGAACCCAGGAGTCCTGGCCCCCAGCCCCACCCAGAGCAGGGGAGAGAACCCAGGAGTCCTGGCCCCAGCCCCACCCGGAGCAGGGGAGAGAACCCAGGAGTCCTGGCCCCAGCCCCACCCAGAGCAGCGGAGAGAACCCAGGAGTCCTGGCCCCCAGCCCCACCCAGAGCAGGGGAGAGAACCCAGGAGTCCTGACCCCAGGCCCACCCAGAGCAGGGGAGAGAACCCAGGAGTCCTGGCCCCCAGCCCCACCCAGCGCAGCGGAGCGAACCCAGGCGTCCTGACCCCAGCCCCACCCAGAGCAGGGGAGAGAACCCAGGAGTCCTGGCCCCCCAGCCCCACCCAGAGCAGGGGAGAGAACCCAGGAGTCCTAGCTCCCAGCCCTCCTGGAGCAGGGGCGAGAACCTGGGAGGACCACCGCCCCCCCACCCCCTCCCAGGGAGAGAACCCAGGAGTCCTAGTGCCCAGACCCTGCCGGGGCGCTGACAGTACCTGGCCCGGTGGAGGGGCTGCTGCACTCGGGGCCCGAGGGGCCGACCTGGAAGCTGAACATGGACGTATCCGAGCCGCAGGCGTCTTCCTCGATGCCGTCCACCACCCTGCAGTGCAGAGCGGCACCGTCACAGCGGGTACAGAGCCCCCCCCCCCCGGGCCATCAGCCCCAGGGCCGCCCAGCACAGGGCAGGGGGGGCAGGCTGGGAACCTCCCCCCCCCCCCCGCATCAGCCATGGGACCCCAGAGCTACCGAGCAGGGGGGGGGGGCTCCATCCACCCCCCCCATTAGCCCAGGGCTACCCAGCTGGGTGTCCCCAAAGGGCTCAGGCCTTGCCCCCAAACCGCCCCGGGGGGGGTCGTTCCCTAAAGCCGCATGGGCGGAGCTGAGCCGCGTGCCCAGCCCCCAGGGTAACCAGCAGGAAACACCGCGACCCCCCCCCCATCACCACCTTACCTGGGGCTGAGGTCGGGGGGCCCCATCCAGGGCAGGTCGTGGAGCTGCAGGGCCTGGGGGCCGGCAGCGGGGGGCAGGCGCCGCGGCCGGGGCAGGACGCCCCTCCTGGGCGACAGCAGCTTGGCTCCTACGGCCGCGGGGGGGCAGCCAGGGGGCGGTGGGGGGCTGGCCGAGGGCCCCAGGGCTGGGCCAGCTGGCGAGCGGGGCGGGGGCACCGGGGAGTCCTGCGCGGCCTCGGCCGCCTTGTCCTCCAGCAGGGTATTGTCACCGTTCAGCGAGCTGGTGTCGGCCTGCAGGGGGGGGGGGGGAACAGGAGGGGGTCGGTGTGGGGGAGGGGCTCCCTGGCCCTGCATCTGCCCCACACGCCCGGTGCCAGGTCACCACCCCCTCCCCAGGGATTCTCGCGTGATGCCTGCGCCCAGCCCGAGCGGCCTTTTCTCGCTGACGGAAGAACAGTCAGACCGGGTCAGACCAAGGGTCCAGCCCGCCCAGCGTCCTGTCGGCCGACAGCAGCCAGCGCCGGGGGCCCCCGAGGGAGTGACCCTAACGGGGACTCAGCCAGTGACCCATCCCCTGTCGCCCCTTCCCAGCTTCTGGCAAAGGCCAGGGACCCCTCCCTGCCCAGCCTGGCTAGTAGCCACTGATGGACCCCTGGCCTCCAGGAACGTCCCTAGTTCTTTTCTGAACCCTGTTAGAGTCTTGGCATCACAACAGCCCTTGGCGAGGAGTCCCACCGGTGCCTGCGGTGTGTGAAGCAGAACGTCCTTGTGTTTGTCTTAAACCTGCTGCCTTTTAATTTCATTGGGTGACCCCTCGGTCTGGTGTAACGAGGAGTCAAGAACACGTCCTTAGTCACTGTCGCCTCACCGGGCAGGGTTTTATAGACCAGCATTCAAGGGGTGGGCGGCCCATGGATTTATATAGAGGCAACATGATAGTTTCTGTCTTATTATCCAGCTGTTTAACGAACTTCCTCATTTGTGTGTCGTTCCCCTGCCTGAAACGAAAAGCTGCCGCGCTGGGCTGCTGGGCTGGTTTCCCCGCCACAGGGCTGGGAAATGTAATTCTATGACCGTCACTATTGCCAAGCGGTGCCGCTACATTCAGCTCTTGGCCCAGCTCCTGTGCTCCACGTAGGACTAAATCAAGAATTGCCTCCTCGCTTGTGGGTTCCAGGCCTCGCTGCTCCACGAAGCAGCCATTTAAGGTGTCAAGAAACTATCTCTGCAGCCCATCCCGAGGTGACATGGACCCACTCAATGGGGGGAGAGCTGAAAGCCCCCATTACTAGTTTAACAGCCTCTCTGATCGCCCTGAGCATTTCACAGCCACTGGCCCCATCCTGCTCAGGTGCTCGGTGCGGTATCCCTGCCGCTGTGTTCTTATTAGCAGAGCCTGGAATCACTGTCCAGAGAGCGTCTATGGTGCAGTTTGAGTCATTGACTATTTTTACTTCATTTGATCGGACGGTTTCTTTCACATCTAGCGCCCTCGCCAGCACGCCCGGCTCTGTCCGGCCGATGGATTTTTGTACCCTGGTATTACTGCGTCCCATTGATTAGCCTCATTCCACCAAGCGTCCGTGGTGCCCGTTCTATCAGTCTCCTCGTGTTATACGAGGCCCTCGCGTGCACCCAGCTCAGTATTCAGCCTCCCAGCACTGGGATATCAGCACTCTAAACACTTGTCACTTTTCAGCTGTCTGCCATTACATGATGTAACTGAATGGGCCTTTTTTTCATTTGACTGTTTCTCATCAGCTCCTACCTGTATTTTACCATCCTCCATCCTCACCTCCTTACTAGGCCATAGACAAGAGATCCTCCCCTAAGGGATGTCTCTGTTTGAACCACGTGCTCCTCTGCACCTCTCGGCTTTCCCCAGCCCTTACGTTTGCCCCATTCCTAATAAATCTAAACCCCTCCTCCCTACACCATCGTCTCAGCCACGCATTGAGACCCTGCAGTTCTGCCTGTCTACCTGGCCCTGCGCGTGGAACTGGAAGCAGCTCAGAGAAGGCCACCATGGAGTCCCGGACTTCAATCTCTCACCTAGCAGCCTGAATTTGGCCTCCAGGACGTCTCTCCTACCCTTCCCTATGTCACTGGTACCTACATGAACCATGACCACCGGCTCATCCCCAGCACTGCACATAAGTCTGTCTAGATGTCTCGAGAGATCCAGAACCTTCGCACCAGGCAGGCAAGTCACCAAGTGGTTCTCCCCGTCATCGCAAACCCAGCTCTCTATGTTTCCAATGATTGACTCCCCCATAACTAATACCTGTCTCAGTGTCTCTTCCTAACAACTGGAGTTCCCTCCCCCGGAGAGGTGTCCTCAGTGCGAGAGGAGCCCACGACATCACCTGGAAGGAGGGTCCCAACTATGGGACTGTTCCCCTCTGCTCCAGTTGGGTGTTCTCCTTCCCTGGGACTTTCATCCGCCCCACCAGCACACAGGCCGTCAGACCAGGGGTGGGACATTCTCCTGTGTCCCAGAAAGTCTCCTCTATGTACCTGTCTGTCCCCCTCTTCTCCAGCTCCGCCACCCTGGGCTCCAAAGCCCGTCCTCGGGCTCTGTGGCCTCTTGCCCCGAACGCACACGGACGCCACCCGCCCACAGGGCAGGTAACCAGACCTGCTGCATTGGGTGCAATAAACTCGGTAGCCCTCGCGCTGCTGCTGGATTCTGCCTGGTCCCCGGGTCACTCCTGCAGCCCCTTCCTTGGGGGTTGATTCGTTTTTACTGTGGGGGTATTGGACTAAGTTTCAGGAATGTTAAGTGATGGTTGGGACAGGAAGGGAGGGGCCCCCCATGGGCTCAGGAGGGCGGGGGGGGGGGCAGGGAGGCACCTGGAGCGGGGTGAGACCAGGGTGACGCTCTGAGTGTGAGATAATATCTCACTGGAAGGTGACACAGGGCCAGAAAGAGTTAATTACCTCCCAGGTGCCCTGACCTATGTAACCAGTGAGAGACCCCGACGCTGGCTGGGAAATCTAAGGACTGGCAGATCCACCAGCGGTTGGGGTTTGTCTGGCTGCCGTTCACCCTGACTGAGTGACCTCGGCTGGCTCCCCCGGGCAGCACCCTCACAACCAGCCTGCACGACTGGTCAGGGCGAGCCCCCCCGCCCCCGCGGCACTGGGGCTGGAGCAGCTCGCCCCGGTGAGCCCCCCCAGCCAAGCACTAGGCCCCGCCCCCGGCCCCGCCCCTCACCTGGGCCCCGGCGCTGCCCAGGTTGTAGCTGAGCTCGGCGCGGATCTCCTGGCGGAACTTGCGGGCGAACTCGGGGTACAGCCCCAGGCTCTCACCCAGCCCCCGCAGGCTCAGGCACTGCAGGTCGCAGTAGGTCAGGCCCTTGACGTCCGCGTTGGCCTTGATCACGCGCTCCTGGCCCGAGAGGTCGCAGCCCAGCAGGTCGCCCTTCCCTAGGAGCAAACGGCGGGTCGCTGACGCCCTGGGGTGCAGCAGGCCCAGTGCCGCCCCCCCCCCCGACCAGGCGTTACAGCCCATCTGGGGCCCTGGGGGGAACAGCCTCGGCCGCTGCGCCCGCTGAGGTGTGGGGGGGGACTCATCCCCATCCCTATATCACAAAACCAGCAGAGACCCCCAGGGCTGGGCTAGCAGGGGGCTGCAGGTCGGGAGTGAGGGGCACCAGCAGAGCTGGGGAAGGGGGGAGCCCAGGGCTGGGCTAGCAGGGGCTGCGGGTCGGGAGTGAGGGGCACCGGCAGAGCTGGGGCGGGGGGAGTCCCGGGCTGGGCGAGCAGGGGCTGCGGGTTGGGAGTGAGGGGCACCGGCAGAGCTGGGGCGGGGGGAGCCCAAGGCTGGGCTAGCAGGGGGCTGCGGGTCGGGAGTGAGGGGCACCGGCAGAGCTGGGGCGGGGGGAGCCCAGGGCTGGGCTAGCAGGGGCTGCGGGTCGGGAGTGAGGGGCACCGGCAGAGCTGGGGCGGGGGGAGCCCAGGGCTGGGCTAGCCGGGGCTGCGGGTCGGGAGTGAGGGGCACCGGCAGGGCTGGGGGGACCCAGGGCTGGGCTAGCAGGGGGCTGCGGGTCGGGAGTGAGGGGCACCGGCAGAGCTGGGGAAGGGGGGAGCCCAGGGCTGGCCCAGCAGGGGGCTGCGGGTCGGGAGTGAGGGGCACCAGCAGAGCTGGGGCGGTGGGAGACCAGGGCTGGGCTAGCAGGGGCTGCAGGTCGGGAGTGAGGGGCACATCCTCAGTGAAGCCGCTGGCTTAGCCGGCACCGTGACCAAGCAGAGAGAGAGAGAGAGTGTGTGTGTGGGGGGGGGGGGGGGGAGTGGCCCCGTCCCTGCCTGATTCCCCCCTGCCCCGGCATGCCTCAGACCTAGGATGGCCAGGACGGTGTCGTCCCTCAGCACCTCCATGGAGCCCGAGCCCACGAAGTAGAGGGCCTGCAGGGCATCGCCGCGGCGGATGAGGAACTCGCCCGGGGTGCAGAACGCCGGCTTGATGCTGAGCGAGAGGGCGCGGAGGCAGCCCCGGCTCGCCGCCTCGAACACCGGCAGCTGCAGCAGCTCCTTGTTCAGGTGCATGGCGATGTCGGCCCGCAGCTCGTCCGGCAGGCTCCGCAGCAGCTGGGCGGGGGCCGGGGGGGGAGCAGAATTAACGAACCCAGCTCCTGCTCGGGCAGCCTAGCCCCTCCCCCCCACGCCAGCCCCGCCCCCTGCCCAGAGACGGCACACACGAACCCAACCCCAGTAGAGACAAAACAGGCTGCTCCCTGGGGGCCCGAGTTCCCCCCTGGCTGTAGGCCAGCCCCCTATGGAGCCCCCAGCCTGCTAGCAGGCCCCGGAAACCCCCCACCCCGCTCTTAGAGTGAGAGCTGGTCATTTGAACACAGTTTTCAATGCACCAAGGCCCCCACCCCAGTCTATGAGCCCCCGCCAACTCGCTCCGTTCCGGCAGAGAGTGATGCATGGGCCCTGCCCACCACCCTGGTGGGGGGAGGTGAGATGGCCAAAGGGGCGGGCGGGGGAGGGACAGGGCAGCGGGGGAGGGGCAGGGTGGCGGGGGAGGGGCGGCGGGGCCGGCGGGGGAGGGGCAGGGCAGCGGGGGAGGGGCGGTGGGGCCAGCGGGGGAGGGGCAGGCCAGCGGGGGAGGGGCAGGCCAGTGGGGGAGGGGCAGTGGGGCCGGCGGGGGAGGGGCAGGGCAGCGGGGGAGGGGCGGGGCAGCGGGCTCACCTCGTGGGTGTCGATGCCGTTGTGCAGGGCCCAGCTGGTCTGGAAGAACTCCAGCATGCGCTGCTTGAGCGCCTTGGGGATGCGGTGGATGCGGATGAAGTCCCGCAGGTCGCGGGTGCGGCTGTGGTAGAGGAAGCGCCGGGCGTACATGCGCTGGATAATGGCCGTCACGTTCCCGAACACCACGGCGTGCATCAGCGCTGCGGGGAGAGCGGGACGGGGTCGGGCCTGGCCGGGCGGGGGCGGGGAGCCCGGACCCCTGGGTTCGCTTTGGAAGGACAGGGCCCAGGAAGGCTCAGAGCAGAGCCAGACTGAACCGATCGCTCCCACCCAAGCGCTTGGTAGAGACCCACTCGGGGGGGCTGCGGGTCGGGAGTGAGGGGCACCGGCAGAGCCAGGGAAGGGGGGAGCCCAGGGCTGGGCTAGCAGGGGCTGCGGGTCGGGAGTGAGGGGCACCGGCAGAGCTGGGTGGGGGTGAGCCCAGGGCCGGGCTGGCAGGGGGCTGCGGGTCGGGAGTGAGGGGCACCAGCAGAGCCAGGGAAGGGGGTAGCCTGCCGCTGGGCTAACAGGGGCTGCGGGTCGGGAGTGAGGGGCACCAGCAGAGCTGGGGGGGAGCCCAGGGCTGGGCTAGCAGGGGCTGCGGGTCGGGCGTGAGGGGCATTTGCCACCCATGGGTGGCAGAGCAGGGGGTGCCTGGGTGCTGGGTGGGGGAGGGGGCCACCTTCTGCAGCTAGTGATCCCCCTTGGCAGCATCTGTGGGTGAAGCCCCCGCCCGCCCGCCCACTCACACGACAGGCGCTCACCCGTCTCCATGGCAACTGCCCGTTGCCGTATCCAGAGCCCGGGTGAGACTGTGGGGATGGGGTGGGCACAGGCGGTTGGGGGGGCACTGCTACTTCCCCCCCAGGGTCCCCCCAGGGCTCCCCCAGCCCATCCCTTGGCAGGAGGCCAGGATGCAAAGTGCCCAGGAGACGAGGTCACTGGGGTCCTGGTACAGAGATGGGGGAGCAGCCTGATCCCCCCCCGCTGGTCACCCCCAGTATCTCCCCCGCCTCACCCAGCACCTAACTCCCCGGGGCACCTTCCATGCCCTGGTTCCCCTCCCCCCAGGCCGCCCTCTGCCCACTCACGCCTCTGTCAGCCCCCCCGGCCTCCTGGTGCCCCTCACCCTGGCCTCAGGGCCCGGCCCTGTGTCTGCCTCCCCCCGAGGGCTCTGCTCCCCTGGTGCCCTGCCCCCGCCCCTCACCCCCGATGAGCATGGTGCAGATGGAGAAGATTTTCTCGGTGTCGGTGTTGGCCGAGACGTTGCCGAAGCCGACGCTGGTCAGGCTGCTGAGGGCGAAGTAGAGGGAGGTGAGGTAGGAGCTACGCAGAGACGGGCCCCCCAGCAGCTCCCAGCTGCTCCCGTTGAGGCTGCAGTTGGCCTCGGGGGGCACCCCCGGGCCCGTCCCGTTGGCCGGGGATCTGCAGCTCTTCCTCGCCAGGTAGTAGGGGCTCTCGAGACGCCGCGCCAGCTCCTGGAGCCAACCTGGGGGGGGAGAGACGGGTCAAAGCCCCCCTGGGGCGGAGCACGAGCTGGGGCAGGGGCCCAGAGGGAGGGCCTGACCCCTGGCGGGAGCAAGCCCAGGGCAGGGGCAGGCTGGCTGGCGGGGGATGGGCTTAGTAGGGGCACCTCAGCCTGTGTGCTGGGGGGGGATGTATGTGCACACATGTATGTCTGGAGCTATGCATGCTCCCCCCGCGTGTGCACATGGTTCACAGAGGCAGGTGCACACGAGTTGTGAGCGGATGTGCGATCACACACGTGTCGAGCAGAGCAGCAGGTGTACGCCTATTGTGACTGAGCATGCGATTGCACCTGTGTGGTGCAGAGTGGCAGGTGAACCTGTTGGGGTGTGCCCTGTGCACACACACGTGGTGCAGGTGTATGCCTGTTGTGACTAGGTGTGCAATCGATCACAAGTGGTGCAGAGCAGTGGGTGCACGCCTGTTGTGATTGGCTGTGAAATCACACACGTGGTGCAGAGCGGCGGGTGCACCTGTTGTGACTGGGCGTGCAATCGCACGTGTGTGGTGCAGCGCGGCGGGTGCACCTATTGTGACTGGGTGTGCAATCGCACGTGTGTGGTGCGGAGTGGTGGGTGTCTGCCTGTTGTGATTGGCTGTGCAATCACACACATGTGGTGCAAGGCGGCGGGTGCACCTGTTGTGACTGGGCGTGCAATCACACGTGTGTGGTGCAGCGCGGCGGGTGCACCTATTGTGACTGGGTGTGCAATCGCACGTGTGTGGTGCGGAGTGGCAGGTGTCTGCCTGTTGTGATTGGCTGTGCAATCACACACATGTGGTGCGGAGCGGCGGGTGCACCTATTGTGACTGGGCGTGCAATCGCACGTGTGTGGTGCGGCACGGCAGGGGTGCCCCGTGCACACGCGTGTGCCCCACATACCGATCTCCGGCAGCTCCGAGCGGCTGCTCTCGATCTCCAGCTGGCCGATGAAGAACCAGACGCAGGCGACCCAGTGGGCCAGCAGAGCGAAGACGATCATGAGCAGCGTCAGCACCACGGCGCTGTACTGCGAGTACCGGTCCAGGTTCGGCAGCAGCCGCAGCAGCCGCAGCAGCCGCACCGTCTTCAGCAGGTGAGCCCCGAAATACTGCGGGGAGAGAGCGCGGGGGTGGGGAAGGGCCCTGCGGGGCTCCCCCAGCAGGGGGGCTGAGCCTGGCAGAGGCCGCTACGGGGCTGGAGCTGCTGAGGCCCAAGGCTGGGGGCTGGCTCGGTCCCTCCCCTCCGCGCCCCCCGGGGCCGACTCACCACGTTGACCTTGAAGGCATAGAGCAGGTCGAAGGGCAGGGCGGCGAGCAGGTCCAGCAGGAACCAGCTGGTGAGGTAGTGCAGGAAGATGGAGTGCGGGTCGAACACCACCTGGCCCGACTTGCTGACGAAGGTGGTGCGGAAATTGAGCACGATGTCTGCGGGGAGCACAGCGCCCGCGGGGTTAACGTGGCGGGGGAGTCACCAGTGAACTGAGCTCAAGGGCTTCAGCGCAGCCCCCGGGGGGAGGAGGGGTCCTGCCCTGCGAGCAGCGCCAAGCAAAGAGCCACGGCTGGGACGGCAGGGGCTGCGGGTCGGGAGTGAGGGGCACCGGCAGAGCTGGCAGTGGGGTAGACGGGCAGGGGACTGCGGATCAGGAGTGAGGGGCACCGGCAGAGCTGGCAGTGGGGTAGCCAGGCCAGGGGCTGCGGGTCGGGAGTGAGGGGCACCAGCAGAGCTGGCAGTGGGGTAGCCAGGCAGGGGGCTGCGGGTCAGGAGTGAGGGGCACCAGTAGAGCTGGCAGTGGGGTAGCCGGGCAGGGGACTGCGGGTCGGGAGTGAGGGGCACCGGCAGAGCTGGCAGGGGGGTAGCCAGGCAGGGGACTGCGGGTCAGGAGGGGCACCGGCAGAGCTGGCAGTGGGGTAGCCAGGCCAGGGGCTGCGGGTCAGGAGTGAGGGGCACCAGTAGAGCTGGCAGTGGGGTAGCCAGGCCAGGGGCTGCGGGTCAGGAGTGAGGGGCACCAGCAGAGCTGGCAGTGGGGTAGCCGGGGAGGGGGCTGTGGGTCGGGAGTGAGGGGCACCAGCAGAGGTGGCAGCGGGGTAGCCAGGCCAGGGGCTGCGGGTCGGGAGTGAGGGGCACCAGCAGAGCTGGCAGTGGGGTAGGCAGGCAGGGGGCTGCGGGTCAGGAGTGAGGGGCACCGGCAGAGCTGGCAGGGGGGTAGCCAGGCAGGGGACTGCGGGTCGGGAGTGAGGGGCACCGGCAGAGCTGGCAGGGGGGTAGCCAGGCCAGGGGACTGCGGGTCGGGAGTGAGGGGCACCGGCAGAGCTGGCAGGGGGGTAGCCAGGCAGGGGACTGCGGGTCAGGAGGGGCACCGGCAGAGCTGGCAGTGGGGTAGCCAGGCCAGGGGCTGCGGGTCGGGAGTGAGGGGCACCAGCAGAGCTGGCAGTGGGGTAGCCAGGCAGGGGGCTGCGGGTCAGGAGTGAGGGGCACCAGTAGAGCTGGCAGTGGGGTAGCCAGGCCAGGGGCTGCGGGTCAGGAGTGAGGGGCACCAGCAGAGCTGGCAGTGGGGTAGCCGGGGAGGGGGCTGTGGGTCGGGAGTGAGGGGCACCAGCAGAGGTGGCAGCGGGGTAGCCAGGCCAGGGGCTGCGGGTCGGGAGTGAGGGGCACCAGTAGAGCTGGCAGTGGGGTAGCCGGGGAGGGGGCTGTGGTCAGGAGTGAGGGGCACCAGCAGAGCTGGCAGTGGGGTAGGCAGGCAGGGGGCTGCGGGTCAGGAGTGAGGGGCACCGGCAGAGCTGGCAGGGGGGTAGCCAGGCAGGGGACTGCGGGTCGGGAGTGAGGGGCACCGGCAGAGCTGGCAGTGGGGTAGCCAGGCCAGGGGCTGCGGGTCAGGAGTGAGGGGCACCAGTAGAGCTGGCAGTGGGGTAGCCGGGCAGGGGGCTGCGGGTCGGGAGTGAGGGGCACCGGCAGAGCTGGCAGTGGGGTAGCCGGGCAGGGGGCTGTGGGTCGGGAGTGACGGGATGTGAGGAAGTGGGACTGTTCTTAATGTTTCCTCTGAATACTGTGTGGCTGCCTCAGTTTCCCCAATGCATTTCTTAAGTCTCTAGGTGGTGGGATTGTGACGTTATTGACATAATCTGGGACCCTATAGAACATGGTTGCAACCAAAGTCCTGTAGTGGCACCAAAGCTCACATAAAGGGGGTGGAGGAAGAGCACAGTGGTTTGAGCATTGGCCTGCTAAACCCAGGGTTGTGAGTTCAATCCTTGAGGGGACCATTTAGGGATCTGGGGCAAAATCAGTACTTGGTTCTGCTAGTGAAGGCAGGGGGCTGGACTCAGTGACCCTTCAGGGTCCCTTCCAGTTCTAGGAGACAGGTATGTCTCCATTAACTTTTATATTTTTATTTATTTAGGTTCTGGTTTGCTGGTTATGATGCTGCTGTCTGTGTGTCTGTATCATTTTTGTAGCTGAAGTTATGAGAATTGGCTCTGTCCTGTCTGTATTTCAAACTTGTGCTGTGCTTCTGGGTGACACCCCAGACAAGTTGGTGTTAGCTCTGCCTGGCTGCTTGATGGCCCATTAAGGCCCATCAGCTACACAATTGACTCATTGACAGGAGGCAGATCCGCCTTGTACTCAGCAAAGTGAGGGATTTGTCCGTGTGACTCCAGACTCCATTTTGCTGTAATTTTCCACAGTAAGGCCAAAGAGGGTCTTACACCTGGAAAAGCCTATAAAAGGCCGATGCCTCATCTCCATCTTGTCTTCAATCCTGCTTCTACCTCTGGAGGGATTTTGCTACAAACTGAAGCTCTGAACAAAGGACTGAATGACCCATCCCAGCGGGGGATGTTCCAGAGACTTGATTTGAACCTGCAGTTTATTCCATCCCTGCTACAAGCCTGAACCAAGAACGTTGCCATCACTGTGTGGAATTGATTCCATTTAACCAATTCTAGCTCTCAGCTCTACCTTTTTCCTTTTCTGAATAAACCTTTAGATTTTAGATGCTAAAGGATCGGCACCAGCGTGATTTGTGGGTAAGATCTGATGTGTAGATTGACCTGGGTCTGGGGCTTGGACCTTTGGGATCGAGAGAACCTTGTTCCTTTATCGGGGGGTTGGTTTTCGTAACCATTCGTCTCCAGGACGAGTGGCGCTGCTGGTGATACTGGGAGACTGGAGTGTCGGAGGGAATTGCTTGTGTGACGTGTGGTTAGCCAGTGGGGTGAGACCCAAGTCCTCTTTGTCTGGCTGCTTTGGTGCCTTAGAGGTGGAGAAACCCCAGCCTGGGGCTGCAACTGCCCTGTTCTAAGCAACTTGTCCTGAATTGGCACCTCAGTTGGGTCCCACCAGAACTGCAGTGTTACAGGGATACAGGCCAGTGTGCATAAGTCACTGACACTCTGTCTCCTGGCAACAAATGGCCGGGGCCCTTCCCCCCTGCAAGGGGACGCTAAAGGTGAACAAAGATCAGATGACCTCCTGGCCCAGGAAAGAGACAAAGGCCAGAGAAGAGGGGGTGGAGGGGGTGTCAGTCTGGAGCTGGCTGGGGACGCGGAGTGAAGTGCAGATGTGGGGGTCTGGCTCACTGCCCCCCAGAATGGACCCGGCCGAGGGGTCCGGTTCCCTGTACCTACAAGCTCTGTTTTAGACCCTGTTCCTGTCATCAAATAAACCTCTGTGTCACTGGCTGGCTGAGAGTCACATCTGACTGCGAAGTGGGGGGGCAGGACCCCGTGGCCGCCCCAGGACCCCGCCTGGTCGGACTCGCTGGGGGAAGCGCACGGAGGGGCAGAGGATCCTGAATGCTCCAAGGAGAGACCCAGGAGGTGAAGCCGCGGGAGCTTCTTGCCCTGCAGACAGGCTGCTCCGAGGGAGAAGAGGCTCCCCGGAGTCCTGCCTGGCTTTGTGGGGAGCAGTTCCAGAGCAGCGCCCGGGGACTCCGTGACAGGGGCACTGGCAGAGCCAGCAGCGGGGTAGCCGGGCAGAGGGCTGCGGGTCGGGAGTGAGGGGCATGGGCAGAGCTGGCAGCGGGGTAGCCGGGCAGGGGGCTGTGGGTCGGGAGTGAGGGGCATGGGCAGAGCCGGCAACGGGGTAGCTGGGCAGGGGCTGCGGGTCGGGAGTGAGGGGCGCCGGCAATGGGGTAGCCAGGCAGGGGGCTGCGGGTCGGGAGTGAGGGGCGCTGGCAGCGGGGTAGCCAGGCAGGGGGCTGTGGGTCAGAAGTGAGGGGCGCTGGCAGCGGGGTAGCCAGGCAGGGGGCTGCGGGTTGGGAGTGAGGGGCGCCGGCAGCGGGGTAGCCGGGCAGGGGGCTGCGGGTCGGGAGTGAGGGGCATGGGCAGAGCCGGCAGCGGGGTAGCCGGGCAGGGGGCTGTGGGTCGGGAGTGAGGGGCGCCGGCAATGGGGTAGCCGGGCAGGGGCTGCGGGTCGGGAGTGAGGGGCGCCGCCAATGGGGTAGCCAGGCAGGGAGCTGTGGGTCGGGAGTGAGGGGCGCTGGCAGCAGGGTAGCCAGGCAGGGGGCTGCGGGTTGGGAGTGAGGGGCACCGGCAGCGGGGTAGCCGGGCAGGGGGCTGCGGGTCGGGAGTGAGGGGCGCCGGCAGCGGGGTAGCTGGGCAGGGGGCTGCGGGTCGGGAGTGAGGGGCGCCGGCAGCGGGGTAGCCGGGCAGGGGGCTGCGGGTCGGGAGTGAGGGGCGCCGGCAGCGGGGTAGCTGGGCAGGGGGCTGCGGGTCGGGAGTGAGGGGCACCGGCAGCGGGGTAGCCGGGCAGGGGGCTGCGGGTCGGGAGTGAGGGGCATGGGCAGAGCCGGCAGCGGGGTAGCCGGGCAGGGGGCTGTGGGTCGGGAGTGAGGGGCGCCGGCAATGGGGTAGCCAGGCAGGGGGCTGCGGGTCGGGAGTGAGGGGCGCCGGCAGCGGGGTAGCCGGGCAGGGGGCTGCGGGTCGGGAGTGAGGGGCGCCGGCAGCGGGGTAGCCGGGCAGGGGGCTGCGGGTCGGGAGTGAGGGGCGCCGGCAGCGGGGTAGCCGGGCAGGGGGCTGCGGGTCGGGAGTGAGGGGCGCCGGCAGCGGGGTAGCCGGGCAGGGGGCTGCGGGTCGGGAGTGAGGGGCACCGGCAGAGCCGGCTCCTCACCCAGGATGAAGAGGATCTCCACGCACAGGTCGCAGACGCTGGGGGGGCCGCGGCTGGCCGTGAGCCCCTCGTCGGAGCCGGCGCCGACACAGACGCTGTAGGGCACCGTCACGGCCACGTAGAGAGTGGCCAGCAGGATGAGCCCGTCCCAGCCGGCCTTGAAGGCGCCGTAATGCAGCAGGATGAAGGGCGACTTCCGGATCGCGGCCACCTTGTACTCGGGGAGCGAGGGCTTGTCCCCGAACACGCCCTGGGCGAGGGGCTGGGGTCAGCGCCGGGGTCAGCCCCTCCCTCAGGGAACCCCCCCAGCCTGCCCCAAACCCCTCCGACCCCGGCAGCCCCCCGCCCTCTCCAGGGACCCCCCCCAGCCTGCCCCAAACCCCTCCGACCCAGGCAGCCCCCCACCCCCCTCAGGGAACCCCCCCCAGCCTGCCCCAAACCCCTCCGACCCAGGCAGCCCTCCGCCCCCCCCAGGAACCCTCCCCAGCCTGCCCCAAACCCCTCCGACCCAGGCAGCCCCCCACCCCCCTCAGTGTACCCCCCCCCAGCCTGCCCCGAACCCCTCCGACCCAGGCAGCCCTCCGCCCCCCCCAGGAACCCTCCCCCAGCCTGCCCCAAACCCCTCCGACCCAGGCAGCCCTCCGCCCCCCCCAGGGAACCCCCCCCGCCCACCCCAACTCAGGGTCTCGTCCCCCCCCCCATGCACCTTGTTGAGCTTGTGTTTGCTCCTGCCCTGTTTCTGCAGGTGCCCGGAGAGGTGATACAGCACAGCCCGGCTCCGGCGCCGGTTGGCATTGAACCCTCTGGCGCCGGCCCGGCTGAACCGGCGCCTCCCACCTGCCCGAGAGAGGGGGGAGCAGCCAGACGTTAGGGGCCCCCGGGGGCGTCCGCATCGACGGTCCCTCTAAGCTGCGCAACCGCCCCCCCAGTCCAGGGGCTGCTGTGGGGAGAGCTGGGGGGCGGGAGTCCTCTCTCCCTGGTGCAGCCCCAGGGCAGCCTGCACCCCAAACCCCTCATCCCCTCCCCCGCCCCCAGCCCCCTCCCACACCCCAAACCCCTCATCCCCCCTGCCCCCAGCCCCCTCCCACACCCCAAACCCCTCATCCCCTCCCCCGCCCCCAGCCCATCCCCCCGCCCCGAGCCCCCTCCCACACCCCAAACCCCTCATCCCCGGCCCCACTCCAGAGCCCATCCCCCCCACCCCGAGCCCCCTCCCACACCCCAAACCCCTCATCCCTGGCCCCACCCCAGAGCTCGCCCCACCCCCACCCCGAGCCCCCTCCCACACTCCAAACCCCTCGGCCCCACCCCCTCCACATGAATTTTATCACCTCCATATTGGTGCACGTAACGAAATCCATTCCACACGCGTGTCGTGTGCATCTGTGTAACATGCAACCCCCGCATCCAACCTGGGCCATTCTCCACTCATGGACCGGGCCCCTGCAACTTGAGCGAGAGGAGTCGCTCCACCAGATGGCAGCAGTAGCAGGCTGTTACCCAGCCTCTCACGGGCCCACGATTTGCTTGGCCAGTGAGCGGGAGTGTCTGGGGCTGTCTCTAAGGCCCAGTTGCCATGGAGATTGCCAGCAGACCCCCCCTGCAATGCCCCCCAGACCCCCACCCCCACGCACCTTCCTTCCAGCTCTCGGCACCCGGCCGGCTCTTGCTGTCGGTGATGTCCTTGTGGGAGACCAGGAAAAGCGCCACCTCGCCCTTCTCGTTCTTAATGGGCACCACGTCCAGGAGGCACCAGAAGGGGGTACCTGGGGGAGAGCGGGGAGCTGCTAACGGCCTGGAGCGCTGTGCTCACCCCCCTTGCCCCCCAGGGTGCCAAGGGGATTAGCCCCCCACTCCCCTCCCACCAGAAGTGAAGGGGAAACTGAGGCACAGAGCAAGCGAGGGACTTGCCTCTGAGCGTGTGCAGCAGGGCAGAGCTGGGGAGAGACCCCAGGAGTCCTGGCTCCCAGCCCCGTCCCCCCTGCTCTAAGTAATAGACCCCCCCCTCGCAGAGCTGGGGAGAGAACCCAGGAGTCCTGGCTCCCAGCTGCAGCCCCTGGTGGGGGCCGAGTCCCCGCCATGTTCACTCACCGCTCTTCCTGTAGAGGATCAGCTCAGCCTTGAACTCCTGGCGCTCGTCCAGCGCCCTGCGGATCTGCTGGCGGACGAGCTCGCTGGTGTCGGGCCCGTAGAGGAAGGTGCAGGCGCAGCAGCGCTGCATGACCTCGGCCCGCGAGAAGCCCGTCAGCTCGCAGAAGCCGTCGGAGCAGTAAACCACCGGGAAGCTGCTGCGCACCTGCGCGTTGCCCAGCACAAAGTTACTGTCTGCAAGACATGAGGCGCCAGCGTGGGGACGGGCTCCCGGCCCCGGGCCGAGCGGCCAGCACCGGGGCAGGGCGTGGGGACGGGCTCCCGGCCCCGGGCCGAGCGGCCAGCACCGGGGCAGGGCGTGGGGACGGGCTCCCGGCCCCGGGCAGGGCGGCCAGCACCGGGGCAGGGCGTGGGGACGGGCTCCCGGCCCCGGGCCGAGCGGCCAGCACCGGGGCAGGGCGTGGGGACGGGCTCCCGGCCCCGGGCCGAGCGGCCAGCACCGGGGCAGGGCGTGGGGACGGGCTCCCGGCCCCGGGCAGGGCGGCCAGCACCGGGGCAGGGCGTGGGGACGGGCTCCCGGCCCCGGGCAGAGCGGCCAGCACCGGGGCAGGGCGTGGGGACGGGCTCCCGGCCCCGGGCAGAGCGGCCAGCACCGGGGCAGGGCGTGGGGACGGGCTCCCGGCCCGGGGCAGAGGGGGACGGGCACAGAGCAGGGCACAGAGAAAGGCATCGGGACAGGGTGTGGGGAGCGCCAGGCCGGTGGGTCTTGCTGTGGTCCTGGGGGGTGCAGGCGGGACTGGAAGGCTGGGATGGGGGGAGGGGCAACCCAGGGGCCCAGCCCCCATCTTCCAGGTGCCCGGGGGCGTCTGCACCCGCAGGCCCCACTCGGGCTATTTTTACCCCGCGGCTCCTGGCGCGGTTACTCATCTCTGCGCCATTTGGACAGAACCTGCCTCGTTCGCACCAGCTGAGAGCCGGAGCCCACTCCCAGCCCTGCCTCATTTGCATACATTTGCATTTGAACAGCAGCAAGGGGGGGACACAAGCGGGGTGGGGGAAGGGAGAGAACGGCTGCTCCCAGCCTGACCCCCCCAGGGGAGTTTTCAAACCTGGAGGCCCCCCCGCCCCAACACCCGCCCTGGGGACCTTGCTCCATGTGGGGGCCAGGCTGGGGGGGGGCTCTGTCCCGCTGTGGAATGTAACACGGGTTCCCAAAACTAAAGAGGATTGGGGGGGAGGGGGCACCCCCCCGGTCTGGTCAGACCAGCTCCCGCCCAGCGCCCAGCCCCCCCCAGCGCTCAGCTCCTGGGCTGCGGCTGTAAATCAGCCCAGGTAACGGCCCCCCTGGGGGCGGCTCCACCAGCTAATTGGGCTCAGCTGCAGGAGCGGCTCCCCCGAGAGGCAGCGTCGCTGCACCCAGCCTGGCTCAGCCGTAAAGTGCCCCCCCAGGGGGGTCCCACATGGGCCCGGTGCTGGAACAACAACACAGCTCAGAGCCCCTGGCCTGGCCTCCTGCCCCAGCCCGCGACACCAGCTGGGCCTGGTCCGCGCTCAGACCCCGGCGCCGGGCTGGGCCTCGGCCACACTCAGACCCCGGCGCCGGGCTGGGCCTCGGCCGCGCTCAGACCCCGGCGCCGGGCTGGGCCTCGGCCGCGCTCAGACCCCGGCGCCGGGCTGGGCCTGGTCCGCGCTCAGACCCCGGCGCCGGGCTGGGCCTCGGCCGCGCTCAGACCCCGGCTGGGCCTCGGCCGCGCTCAGACCCCGGCGTCGGGCTGGGCCTGGTCCGCGCTCAGACCCCGGCGCCGGGCTGGGCCTGGTCCGCGCTCAGACCCCGGCGCCGGGCTGGGCCTGGTCCGTACTCAGACCCCGGCTGGGCCTCGGCCGCGATCAGACCCTGGCGCCGGGCTGGGCCTCGGCCACACTCAGACCCCGGCGCCAGGCTGGGCCTCGGCCGCGATCAGACCTGGGCTGGGCCTCGGCCGCTCTCAGACCCCGGCGTCGGGCTGGGCCTGGTCCGTACTCAGACCCCGGCTGGGCCTCGGCCGTGCTCAGACCCCGGCGCCGGGCTGGGCCTGGTCCGCGCTCAGACCCCGGCGCCGGGCTGGGCCTGGTCCGTACTCAGACCCCGGCTGGGCCTCGACCGCGCTCAGACCCCGGCGCCGGGCTGGGCCTGGTCCGCGCTCAGACCCCGGCGTCGGGCTGGGCCTGGTCCGTACTCAGACCTGGGAGCACAGAGATGATGTGATCCCCTCAGGGCCAAACACACATGGGGAACCGGCTCCCCCAGCTCCAAGCCAGCGGCCAGGCACCGAGGGGATAACCCAGCCCGAGGCTCCGGCCTGGCCCAACACCCAGCTGGGGCTCAGGGCTGCTGAATAGGAAACTTGTTCCTTTCTAGGCCCTAACATGCCCCCCGCCAGCGTGGCTCTGACCCAGGCGCTGCAGAGAGAGCAGGTGCCCAAGCCGGGAGATTTCAGATGAGGCATAAACCACCCTCACCCCCAGCCTGAACCGCAGGCCCCTGGGCAGCATGGTTACATGCTGCTCAACAGCTGCTGCATCCCACCCCAGAGGCAGCTGCATTTCAGCGCTGAGCAATCCCTGGGCGGCGTTGCCATGTGCCGAGTGCCCCCTTTGCACCCAGGCTGGGGGCTGAGAAGGACGCAGGGAAAAGCATCACACCCAGCGGGCCCCTCCCGCCGCACCGCGCCAGGGCCGCCTGTGCGAACCCCGTCAGCCCCGGAGCCACATGTCCAGTCTCTGCTGTTTACAGCCAGGCCCCTGGGCCTCCCCGAGGAACCTGCCTCTGGGGATCGGACCCCTGCCCGAGGGCCCCCCGCATCGCCACCAAGGCTCGTCTCGGGGCTTGTCGCCCTGCACCCCCTGGCAATGCCGGCTCCTCGCTACACCCCTGCTCCCCCAGGCTGACAGCGCTGCGTGTGCCGCAGGCACCCAGGCCCTGCTCTGTAATTTGCCTGCTGATGTTACTCACTGCAAGCTGGGGAGGGGGAAGGGGGCTCGGGTATTTATAGCAATCAGCTCCTGGAGCAAGGATCCTCCGTTCCCCAGCCAGCCGGGCAGGGCGCGTGAGAAGCAGTGTCCGGAGCACAGGGAAACCGAGGCAGAGAGGAGCTGGGAACTGTCCAAAGTCACCCAGTGGGTCAGTGCTAGAGCTGGGAGGGGACCCCACATCTCCAGCGCCAAGGGCTCTGAACAGCCCCCCCAAGCAGAGCTTCAAAATCCGCAGACTGGGGCAGGCGTCTGGGCATCACCCCTTCCCCCAGGCCCATTTCCCACCTGTCTCCCCTACATCCCACCCCCAGCAGAGGCCAGGCCTCCCCCAGGCCACCGGCTCGGGCTGCTCCCAGCCAGGCTCAGATTAACCCACTCAGCCCTCCGGGAGAGGCCCTGGGTTAGGATCTGGCCCGTGGCATGTGATCCCACGCGTGTGCGTGACAGCTGGCGTGTGCAGGGGGCGCAGGGCGGGGGGACAGTCACGCAGCTGCCCCCACCCCCCAGCTCCTGCTTCCCCAGGGCCCGGCCCCAGCACAGGTGGCAGAGCCATTGTTCTGTTCTCAGCAAAGGCTATTTATACCCAGGGACACCACGTGCTGCTGTCTATAACCGTATCCTTCCGCCTACTCAGGGAAAGTAGTCTGTCTGTAGAGCAAACTCGGGGCGAGCGCTCGCTCAGGCTGGGGCCGGCTGGTCTCCCCTCGGCCAGGCGTCCTGCAGCGGAGAGCGGGTGCTGGGGGGGGGGGGGGGGGGACGACCCATCTGCCCCAGGCTGGGGAAACAGCTCTGCCTGGGCACCAGGAACCACCAGAGCTCGGGCTGGGAGCCTGCACCTCCGTGAAACGCGGTTCATCTGCGAGTTGGCACCTCTAGCGCTGGGGGCGGGTGGGGTCAGCCCCCTCCTGAGCCCCCCTCCTGCAGCACAGGACCCCTAGCGCCGCACTGCCAGAGGAGAGCACCCCCTGCTGACCCCCCGCCCTGCAGCACAGCGCCCCCTAGCGCCCAGGCCGGAGAGCCGGGGAGAGCGCCCCCTGCTGACCCCCCGCCCTGCAGCACAGCGCCCCCTGCTGACCCCCCGCCCTGCAGCACAGCGCCCCCTGCTGACCCCCTGCCCTGCAGCACAGCGCCCTCTAGCGCCGCACTGCCAGAGGAGAGCGCCCCCTGCTGACCCCCCGCCCTGCAGCACAACGCCCTCTAGCGCCGCACTGCCAGAGGAGAGCGCCCCCTGCTGAGCGCTCGCCTGCTCCCTGCAGCACAGCGCCCCCTGGCGCCCAGCCCTGAGAGCCAGGGGAGAGCGCCCCCTGCTGACCCCCCGCCCTGCAGCACAACGCCCCCTAGCGCCCAGGCCGGAGAGCCAGGGGAGAGCGCCCCCTGCTGACCCCCTGCCCTGCAGCACAGCGCCCCCTAGTGCCCAGCCCGGAGAGCCAGGGGAGAGCGCCCCCTGCTGACACCCTGCCCCCTGCAGCACAGCGCCCTCTAGCGCCCAGCCCGGAGACCAGGGGAGAGCGCCCCCTGCTGACCCCCCGCCCTGCAGCACAACGCCCCCTAGCGCCCAGGCCGGAGAGCCGGGGAGAGCGCCCCCTGCTGACCCCCCGCCCTGCAGCACAGCGCCCCCTAGCGCCCAGGCCGGAGAGCCGGGGAGAGCGCCCCCTGCTGACCCCCCGCCCTGCAGCACAACGCCCCCTAGCGCCCAGGCCGGAGAGCCGGGGAGAGCGCCCCCTGCTGACCCCCTGCCCTGCAGCACAACGCCCCCTAGCGCCCAGGCTGGAGAGCCAGGGGAGAGCGCCCCCTGCTGACCCCCTGCCCTGCAGCACAGCGCCCCCTGCTGACACCCTGCCCCCTGCAGCACAGCGCCCCCTGGCGCCCAGCCCTGAGAGCCAGGGGAGAGCAGCCCCTGCTGACACCCTGCCCCCTGCAGCACAGCGCCCCCTGCTGACACCCTGCCCCCTGCAGCACAGCGCCCCCTGGCGCCCAGCCCTGAGAGCCAGGGGAGAGCAGCCCCTGCTGACACCCTGCCCCCTGCAGCACAGCGCCCTCTAGCGCCCAGCCCGGAGACCAGGGGAGAGCGCCCCCTGCTGACCCCCTGCCCTGCAGCACAGCGCCCCCTACTGCCACACTGACGGAGGGTCGAGTGCCCCCTAGTGAGTCCCACCCTGCTCCCTGGGGGCCTTGGGGGTTTGCTTAGACGTCTCCCAGCCACAGAGCGACTGGGCTGAACCTGGCGTCGCTTTGAGGCCCGACGCGCTCGTGGCACAAGGGGCAGCCAGTGCAGCCGCAGGCCGGACGCCTCTGCAGGATTCAGCCCGGAGAGGGAGGGGTGGCAAAGCAGGAGGAGGCAGCCTCAGGCCAGGCCAGCTGTGGGGCTGGGGCCCAGGGGGATCCTCACTCCCTGTCCATGCACCACCTGCTGCAGCTGCGGCGCTGCTGGCGGGACAGCGGGGAGCTGTGGGGAGTGGGCGGAGCAGGAGGGCCGGGGAGCCGGCCACCTGCTGTGCAGCCAGATGGGAGGCCCGTACGCCGGGCCGGTATCTGGCTGCTGCCCAGCCCAGGGCAATGAGCAGAGACGGTGTTGGAGGTTTCTGCAGCTGGACATTCAGGACTGTGCCCCAGTGAGACGAGCTAGGTTGGCAGCTGGGGAGCCCAGCGCCACCTTGGGCCTGTCTCAGCCCCTCCCTTTGCCTCAGTTTCCCCAGGGATAAGTCCATTGACCGAGCCTGGCACCGCACCCCTGACCTCTCACTGCTGCCTACACGCCATGGGGCATCTGCTTTGCTGCCCACAGCCACAGGCTGCCTCTGCTCGCTGGGGGAGGCAGGGGCCCCCGCTCTGGAGGACACTCACTCCCACTTTGGTTTCAGGGAGATTGTTCGACGGGTTATGGTAGCACCTCGAAGCCCCACTGGGCACAGAGGAAGAGACCTAGAGAGGGGAAACTGAGGTACAGAGAGATGACGCCTCCGTGGCAGAGCTGGGAACCAAACCCAGGGGCCGATTCAAAGTCTGAACCGTGAGCCCAGCCCTCCCGGCGGTGGGTGTTTGCTGGCCCCAGGAACGCCAAGCCAGACCCGCGTCCGGCGGGCTCCAAGCCCCACAGAGAAGCTAAGAACACAAGAATGGCCAGACTGGGTCAGACCAAGGGTCCATCCAGCCCAGTGTCCTGGCTGCCGACAGCGGCCAGTGCCAGGGGCCCCAGAGGGGATGAACAGAACAGGGACCCACTCACTGCTGTAAAACGGGCCTAAAACGTTCCCCCCAACCCGACCAGCCACCCACCCCAACCTGCAGCAAGGATACTGGAGAAATGGACATCCCACGGGATTGTCTAACCCAGCTGTGGGATTATACATCCTCAGGCACCAGACCCCTCCAGCAGTGACCCTGGCCCGTCTGTGCACACGCACACAGAGCCCAGCAGCCGGGCTGGTGTGACCTCGCTCACCCCCCCACACTGTGAGGGAGCTGGACGTGACCCCATATTCAGTTTGCCTGACCCCCTCCATTAAAAAAACACCTCCAGGGTTTGCAGCAGGCTGGTGAAGTGCAGCAGGAAGAGAGCCCTGGGGCCAGGGAAGTACCTTTTCTTTGGCCCATGAAATTCCAGCCAGGTTTGGCTGAGATAGCAACTTTTTAAGCCCCAGCCTGTGTCGCCAGCAGGGCAAAATCCTCATTGAACGTGAACATTCCCCTGCGCAGGGCCCGCGTCCTGGCCGAAGCAGCAGCACACTGCACAGGAAAGGCCTGGGAAACAGACATCTTCTGCGGAGAGGGGGGAGACCCTAGCTGGGCTCTCTCCTGCCAAGCCCCCTGCCCAGCACACGGCCCCGGTGGGCCAGGCCATGGGCAGGGCCCAGAGAAGGAGGCAACCGGTCAGTATTTGTATCCTGCTCAGTCAGCAGCTCCTGCCATTGTTGCAAGGAACAGAAACGGGGTTTTCTCGGGTGCCCTCCTGCCCCACCAACAGCCCCGACCCTGACAGCACCGTGGTCCCCCCGGGAGAGCCAGGGAAACAGAGACTTGCCCCAGGCCACAAAGTGAATCGGGGCAGAAGCAGATTTGCCCTCAGGACCGCCTGACTCCGAACCCGGTGCTCACTCCGCCAGGCCAGGCCAACACTCGGCACCGCTGCAACTTAGGCTCCAGCTGGCTTAGACTGGACACCCAGAACCTGAGACGTCTGCGGGGGGGGGGGGGGGGGGGCACCAACCACCATTTTTGCTGTCAGTGACATGCCCGGCACCATGCAGGGACTCGGTGGCAGAGGCTGGGATAGAATCCAGCTCTCCAGGGCAGCATTCGGCTGCCTTAACCCTGAGACCCTGGCTTCACTCACGGCAGCTCTTCCGGCTCAAGAGCCAGGGACCTTACAGACAGCCCCATGCACTGCGCAGTGGCCCCAGGAACAGGCCGTCCAGCACGCCAATATACACATCAATCCTGTGTATATCTGTGTACACACACACTCTCTATACACCACCCAGGCACTCCAGTATGCCCGGAGTAGGAATCCGACTGTCCATACATTTGTGTGTGGAGATACCTAACTATTTACACCTCTCCTGGTGAACACTGCACACTCGACACAGAACCCGACGGCAGAAACAGAACCTACATGCACGAGTGTCCCTAAGTGTGTATCTGCCGATCACAGGAGTGGTGCTGCATTGAGTGTGAGGATACACAGACACACTCACTCCCGTAGCTATAATACAGCAGCACTCTGCTAGGTACGGGATGGTCCATATTCGCACATGTGCACAACAGCAGAGCTGTCGAATTATTCATGAGTGTGAATATCACATATTGTGCACCCCCCCAGCCATAGGCTGTCTGTGCACACCCAAGAGTGATGCTGCCACAGGCGAGTGGGAACTCTACACACAGACACGGACAGCGGCAGCACTGGGGAGTTGGTTGGTGTGTAGTTGCACAGCACCGTGTGTGCATGTTTGTGCCTGCGTGTGTTTGTGCATGTGTGTGTGTGTATGCGTGTTTGTGCATGTGTGTCTGCGTGCATGTGTCTGCGTGTTTGTGCGTCTTTGAGCATGTGTGTGTGTTTGTGCATGTGTGTGTGTGTGTGTTTGTGCATGTGTGTGTGTGCGTTTGTGCATGTGTGTGCGTGTTCTGTTACTACAGCTCCTCGCGTTTCGAATTCAAGGAACCATTGTGGTCTGGTCTGTGCTCCTGCAGGGCACAGGCCGGAGACCTGCCCCAAAGTCATTCCCAGAGCAGATCTACAAACCAGCCAGTCGTGATCTAACAGCCCCGGACTGGAGAATCCCCCGGACCCTTGGGGCTGCAGATCTGGGGTCTGTTTTCTCTCCGACATGACACGAGAGACTCGCTCATTTCTTCCCAGAGAAGAGGAGCAAACGTGTTTGTGCAGTTCCACTCGCCAGCGCGGCTCCCACACGGGTGACACCTGCGGTCTCTGGGCATCCAGCAGAGATTGGCCTTTCGGAGCCGCCCGGGGCGGGACTGTGACGTCCCCTTTCCGAGAGCCGCTTCTTTGCCGCCTGGGTCTCACTTTTCCAAACAAGACTAGAAAACAGCAGCTGCTTTGGGTGTGAACTCCACATCTGGGGATTTCCCTGACGGCCGCAGCAGGCGGGGGCCAAACCCCTTCACAGGAGTTTGTAACTCACATTGCAAGGTCCCTGCTGCATCTTGAATCACACCCAGTATTGCAGCTCGCTGTGTGTGTCGCTGTGTGTGTGTGTCACTCTGTGTGTGTGCGTGTGTCAGTGTGTGTCACTGTGTCGCTCTGTGTGTGTCTGTGTGTGTCACTCTGTGTGTGTGTGTCACTGTATGTGTGCGTGTGTCTGTGTGTGTCACTCTGTGTGTGTGCGTCACTGTGTGTGTGCGTCACTGTGTTGCTGTGTGTGTGTGTGCATGTGTGTCTATGTGTGTGTCACTCTGTGTGTGTGTTACTGTGTGTGTGTCACTCTGTGTGTGTGTCACTGTATGTGTGCGTGTGTCAGTGTGTGTGTCACTGTGTCGCTCTGTGTGTGTCTGTGTGTGTCACTGTGTGTGTGTGTCACTCTGTGTGTGTGTCACTGTATGTGTGCGTGTGTCTGTGTGTGTCACTCTGTGTGTGTGTGTCACTGTGTTGCTGTGTGTGTGTGTGTCACTCTGTGTGTGTGTATCACTGTGTGTGTGCGTCACTGTGTTGCTGTGTGTGTGTGCATGTGTGTCTATGTGTGTGTCACTCTGTGTGTGTGTTGCTGTGTGCGTCACTGTGTGTGTTGCTGTGTCCCTCTGTGTGTGTTGCTGTGTCCCTCTGTGTGTGTGTATATATATATATGTGTGTATATGGGCGAGAGATCTGCCTGGGTTGGCTGGGATAATGCTCGAATTACCGACCAGCCCTGCTGCTGTGATGTTACTAAGTATTACACAAGAGGACCATGTATTTATAGATTATTGCGGGTGGGTTTTTTGTGTCTCTAGTTTAAAAGCCCCTTAAAAGACACAGGATCTAAAGACATTGTCACTCCACTCAGCCAGGGGGTGAATTAAATCGCTCCTCTGGGTCCCCCCCCCCGGACTTGGCTACTCCAAACACTTGGGGGACAGACCCGAGACTGTGGCTGGAGCTCTCAAAGAAGCCAGGAAACCAGTCGCCACTGGGCTCCCTGAGGGGCCGGGCCTCAGGACTGACCCTGGCCAGCAGAAGTGGCCATCAGGCCAAGGCGGTTTTAGATCCCACAGAGCAAATGAAATTGGCTTGAAAGTTCCCCTGGCGCCAGCCACTGGGACCTGGGTTCTCCCCCCACCGCCCTGCAAGAGAAACCCCCGGCGTGGGGCCAGCTCCCAGCCTGTGTCCTGCAGGGAGCCCCGGCTGTCCACACTGGGCGCTCGCTGGGTCGATGTAAGTTACGGCACACGGGGTGTGAAGAGGAGACGCTCCAAATAACCAGATGACTCCGGTGGATTTCACCAGACTTTGGATCTGGCCTCAAATGCCTCCCACGCACAACCCCCCTCCCGACCCAGCCGGGACAGCGGGAGCATTTGGGAGTTTGGGGGTCGGAGGGTCCCACTGAAAACAACCCCCCAGTTCAACCCAACGAGCCCCGTGTTCCAGGGGCCGGCGGCTCCCCCAGCACGACCGAGGGGCTGTGGACGGAAGATCAGCCCCGGGTCGGTGGCGATTCCTCGCCCGGGACCAGTGCCGCCCCCGCCCAGCCCGGAGCTCGGTTCCCGGCCCGCGGGCCATTCAGGGCGCCGCCCGGAGGCGCGGGTGATGGGCGCAGGGCTCACTCACGTGTCCCGTCGAAGCGGGTGGCGATGGTGTCCAGGAAGGTGTTCTGGGGCGCCAGCAGCCCCCGCATGGCCGCCGGCATGTCAGGACGCGGGGGAGGCTCCCTCCATCCTGCCGCGGAGCCGCCCCCCCGGGGGGGGTCGGATTAAATCTGCAGCTAACCCGACCCCCCCTCGGCCAAGCGGCGGAGCCCGAGCCCCGGGCTGCCCCCAGCGCCCCGGAGCAGAGCCGCCGGCCGCGCCGTCCAGTGCCCCGGGCAGGGCGAGCGGAGAATCCCGGGCTCGCAGCCCCGGCCCCAGCGAGCTTCTCCCGAGCCCCCGGCCAGGGCGCAGCGCAGCGCAGCCCGCCCCCGCCGCGCTGCCGAGCCCGCCCCGCGCCCCCTCCCGGCTCCCCGGCAGCTGCCCCGCGCCGCCCTGGCTCCGGAGCCGCGTGGAAACGCTCCCGGGCGGGGCGCGCCGCCCAAGCTGCTCCGCGTGGCGCCCCCGGGAGCCCGGCCGGGGAGGGGCGGAGCCGCCCCCCGCTCAGTGGTTACCTGCGCCCGGCCAAGGGCTCCCGGGTTCCAGTCCCGGCTCGGGGGCTGGAGTCAGGACTCCTGGGTTCTTCCCCTGGCTTTGCCACAGACGGGGTGGGGGGGGGGTGACCCCAGGGGACCCCTCTTTGCCCCGGGCCCCCCGGCGGCAGGATGCAGGAGGGGCCAGGCTCGGTCCCCTCCCTGAGCAGAGCCAGCCCCCCCCCCAGCCGGGGAGCATCAGGGCCTTGGCCCCTAGTGCAGAGCCCCCACCCCCAGCCAGCGCTTATTGCAAAGGGGGGGGGCTGGGGTGTCTCCTCTGGTCCCATTGCAACTTGGCCGGGAATTACATAAACACCAAACACCAGAGATCCGGGGCCCCCGGCCCAGCCCCAGGCTCAGGAGGTGGGTGCAGGTGGGATCAGGGCACAGACCCCAGCTGACAGCAGGGCCCAGTGGTGCCGGATGCTGCCCAGAGCGAGCGGCAGCCCCTGCCCAGAGCACTGAGCGCGTTGGGGGGGGCGGAACGGGCAATGCCCAGCCACGGTACCCCAGGGCCAGGCAGCCAGGGGCTGGGAAACCCAGCACTGAGCCTGGGGAGCGCCCCCCCCCCCAACACACGTCTTCCTTCCCGCCAGCCTGGGGCTCTGCTTTCCTGACACTGCAAACGCCTGGGGCGGGCAGGGGGCGCGCTGGGGCCAGGCCCTCCTCGCAGCTGGGGCTGGGGTTCAGGCCGACCGAACGCCCGCGGGCAGGACCCTGCTTGTGGGCTGCCAGCAGAATGCACCCCCCTGGCTGGGCACTGCCCGGGCTGGGCACTGGGGGGTTTGCCCAGGCTGAGGGTCCCCCGCGCAGGGTCCGGCTCTGCCAAGGCTGCAGGGGGAAGTTGCCTCCTGGGGTTTTGTGCTGGGAGCCCTTGGGCCCGGGTGGTGAAAGGGGCTTGGGGGAGCCCCGTGGTGCAGGGAGCTGGTGTAGGGGCCTGGCGGGAAGGCATTACACCATGGCGCTACCTGGGCCCGGGGGGGAGGGGGGGCAGGCCCAGGGCTGCTCTAACCCACCTGGGGGCCAGCCCCACCCTACAGGCAGCTTCCCCTAGAGAAGCTCAGAATCAAGCCCAAGGCGGTTTCCTGGCAACAAGTTACCCAGGTGATCCCGGGGAGAGAGGAGCCTCCTGCCCGAACTGGGCTCAGCGCCAAGCTCTGTGCCCCGGGGAGCTCCCCGCCCCTGGGGCTCCAGGGACGCTGCACACGGAGCCCCAGGCCAGGGCTTCTAATCCCCCCAGGGGCTGCCCCCGCCCTGCACCACCTCAGAGCTCCCCCCGCAGTAGCAGGGAGGCTGGGAGCTCAGTGGAGCGAGAACATCCACGGGGACAGCAGGCAGGAGGGAACTGGCCAAGCGTCTATCCCCTCCCCCGTCACTCCTGGGGGGTGGGGGGAGAACTGCCCCGGGGCAGGTCAGCCCAGGGCTCCCCCCTGCAGGGGCTCTTGCACCTCCTCTGGAGCAGCTGAGCTGGGGGACCCCGGGCTCGATGGGCCTGGCTGGGAGCTGCCTGGCAATTCCTGCCTTAGCGAAGATCTGTCTCCAGGCCAAAGTGCAGCCGCCACTGTTGCTATCCCTGGAATTGTAAAGGTGGCAGATTAGGGACCCTCACCACTGTTACCCTGCGACCCCCCGTTCTCTTCTCCTTCAAACCTGCCCCCCGCCCGCTCTCCCCAGCGTTCCCTTGGACACCCACCGGCCCTGACCCCAGGGTAGGGCGACTCGGGCCGGATCCGTTTGCAGGTTCAGGGCCTTGCAGGTGGCTAGAAGCCAAGGGCTCTAACACAGGAGTCCGACCAAGGCAGGAGAAAACCCAGTGCCTGGGACCGGTGGCCATCAAAGCTCCCAGGGGAGAGCGGCCGCACAGAGCAGGAACTGCTGAGTGGTTTTCTGGCCACAGCTCAGAACAGACAAGCACCCAACGGCCCCTTCTGGCTTCCAGGGCCAACAGCTTTAGCAGTAACCAGGATGAGCCCCATAGAGTTTGTACTCGATGCTGCGGGCGGCAGCTTCTCCCCAGCCCCACGGGACTGAGCCAAGCCAGCTCGGAGCGGTCATGGTGCCAGGACAGAGGGGTCGCCCTGCCTCCTGCTCCCCGAGCCCCCGCTGGCGTGGGTGGCACCCAACCTTTGTCAGCCAGCGCAGGAGCCAATCCCCAGCGCGCTGCGTGGGCTGGACCGTGGGCGAGCCAGCTAGGCCGTGAAACGGGAGAGAAGAAAAGGCAGCTCAGGGAGCTCCTGGAACGAGGCAGCACAGCAGGGCTGGGGTCAAGAGGCCTCAGTCCCTCCCCTCAGGTGCTGACGGCCTCACCTGGCAGCCGAGGGGGGATCACAGCCCTCCAACGCAGACCCCAGCAGGCCCTCTGGCGGCACCCAGGGTCCTGTGCGGCCCCAGGGAGATGCAGCCGCAGCCTGAGAGCTCACAGCTCCATGTCCCCCGCGGGCGGGGTTCACTTTTTGAGTGTGGGGCCCCGTCTCACAGGCCAGGTGAACCTCCCCAGCTGCTGTTCCCCTCCTGCCCCGGGTCTATACCATGAAACCCTCAGGGCAGGGACTGTCTGTGCAGCCCCCGGCAGACTAGGCACCAAGGTGGGTTGAGGCCATTGGCCGTTTGCACACCCAGCGCTGGGCCCCACCCTTTTCTGGGGGCTAAGAGCAGAGATGTGGAATTTCTTTGGAAACGCGGAACACATGAAAGCCAGGAAGAGACACTGAGCGGCCCAGTCTCACTGGCTGCAGCTGGTGCCGTGAGGGCAAACCCCAAAGCGACGCAGTGACGAAAAGTGAGATTTTGTACAGACCTTGCAGTTCCAGTAGCCGAAGGTGGGATTAGTTACAAGAAAGGCCAGTTTAAACTCCCTTAATAAGAGAATGGGGCGTTCACCTGGGACTCGGGAGTGCTCGGGGCTATTCCAGGCTCTGCCTCTGACTCGTGGGCAAGTCATTGGACTCAGTTTTCCCATCCTTGAAATGGGAATAACGACACTGCCCTCCGTGAAGTGCTTTGAGACCAGCGGATGACCAGCCTAGAGTACAGCTATGAAATGGGGTTTCTCTCTCTCTCTCCTCCCTTCACAACACACACAAATCACAGATTTAAAACATTAAAAACCTAACATGCTGCAGAAACCCTCAGAGTATTTGGGGGCTTTTAAGTGCTGGGAGGGGCTTCATGCTCAGGCTGGGAAAGCCTGATGCACCTACGATTATTTTTGTGATGAGACAGAAGAGTGAAAAATAATTGCAAAAAACATCTGCACTTAAAAACAACTTATTTAGCAGTGCCCTTGGTGAGAGCTTGATTCCCCTAGCGGCGCTCAAGCTGTCTGTATTTAGCAGCGCTCTCATCCTCGTGTTCCTGGGCACTGGCGAGCCCACAGGGTCTTGATTAAGAGACGTACGTTTACTTCCAATTTCTCAGGACTCCCCTCAAGCCAATTTTCCTATTGCAGCGAAGTGCACGTAGCTGCAGCTTGTGCCAGTGCCAGTGCCACCTGTGCAGGCCCCAGGGCTGGTTTAATGGCTTTTATTTATGACCAGAAAGACCAATCTGTATTAGAAACCAGGGCGGGGAAAACCCGTAACACTGGGGACTGGGTTTTTTACGTACTGATTTTGCACGTAAGAGGTTCCCTCTGAAGAACGTCAGGGCCTTCAGCTGTTGACAATTCCACGGTCGCACAGGACAAACTGGGGCGGGCGCTACTCATTCCGGCCCCCGCGTTGCCTGGAGAGGACAAGGGAGGAGTGCGGTCCAAAAGCAGGTAGCCTGTCCCCATTTTAACTGGTAGGGAAGCAGGGAATCGAACCCCGGAGCCGAGGCAGAACTAGATCCGACCCTGCCTCTCAAATAGGTCCCTTCGAAATCCCTTTCCAGCCGCTCCCTCCCCCTGGCAGTGACTCAGGGATGGGAGAGAAGGGGAGGGTGTGGCTGTCACGTTGATTTGCTCCCAAATGCCAGTAAAGCCGCCGCAAGCGAAAAGCAGCGTTAACCCAGGAGAGCGCGAAGAATGGGTTTGTGTTCCTGTGATTTGATTGATGAAAGCTCCCGGTGGCAAGGGAGAGGGAAACGGATTCAGGGAGGGATCAGGCCTTGGAGAAAGGAAAGGGGGCAGAAGGCAAATGGGATTCCATTTGCAGAGCTTTTCATCAGCGCATCTCAAGCTTACTGGTGCTAAGGGGACCCCGTCCCCGTTATATATTTGGGAATGGGGAAGTCTCCATTCAAATACTTGGCTGACTAGCACCGGAAACCCAGACACTACACAGCTGACCCCAAAAGATGCTGCCTTCTGTCACCGAACCCCTCCCTGGTTTCTCCCGCTGGCTTGCATTCGACAGAGCAGGAGAGAATCAGTGTGTAATGGCTGCACACAGAACCAGCAGCACGAACCAGGCGGTAAGTAACATACCCTGTGCCTTTGGGTGGAGAAGGCTGCAGAGGTCAAGCCAAGAGGCCATGTGCCAGGAAAGAAGGCCCATTTTTAAACACGTGTGGGTAAAATCTCGGCTCTCCTCTGAGCAGCTTGTAGCATGCCAAAGGGCCGCACCTAGGTTACATTTACAGACATTTACCTGGGTTTTTTAGCGACACGCTTTCAAACGTCACCAGGTGACTGTGCACTGAATAGCCGGAAGCCATCCACGTTATCCCATCTCAAATGCCGCTGGAACAGTTAAAGCTCAGAAGTTGGGGGTTATTTAATAAAACTATTCACCAGACTCAAAACCCTGAAAGGACTTAATTGCCAGGCATAAGAAATTCCACCACCACAGGAATGTTTGAGGATGTTCTAGACACCCAGAAATAAGCACTTGGAAGAAAATCACTTCCTCTGGTGCAATCACAACCACAATGCTGTAGTTCACGCACCAATATGCACAGAGACTTTGCTATCAGCATTTCCCTTTTGGGAGGGGCTTTCACAGAACCCTGATGTGGACTCCACATGAGGTCCCCATTTCAAGATTCAAACTATTCCTCTTTCCACAATGCCCAGCCTCCTCCAACCCAGCGGCGATCTCCAGCTGGAAGGGAGGAAGCCGGGAGTTCCCATTCATTGTCTAATCTGCAATGTCACAGCTCAGATTTTGTCACAAACAGGTGAGGGATGAGGCATTTTCAGTCTTCATTAAGTTCTAGGCACTTGACCTCAGGCCTGCTAATGACCCCAACTAGCGCTGGGATGGTGCCATCCCTAGCAGACATGCCCCCGCTGTGGGATTATGCTGCAGTCACTGACTGCAAAGCCTGGGGGGAGGGGGGGTTTACTGTCCCTACAAACAGGCCGCTACAGAATCACCCATGTGGAATTTCAGCCACATCAGTTTCTCCAACTCATTTTGCCTAAGCCTGAGAGCACGTGGTCAGAGACCTGCTTTCAGTCCCCACCGCTCACGCCCGAGGTGAAAGCTCCTTATCCCACCCTTTCCGAGCTCGGGAGCGACTGAACAGTCCCCGCTGCAGGAAAGCACAGACACCAGTTCAACATGTCCATCGTCAGCATCGTCTTTATTTGTACAACTACCAAGAATGCTGTGAGCAATCTGACTGGTGTTACCCAGGGTTAGCACTGCTAATTGTTATGGTTAGCAATTTAGTTTAGGGACAAGATGGGGTAGGGATGGGCAGGGGGGAATAAAATAAAGAGACCTCCCCCCTGAAACATTAAAAATAGGGAACATCTAAATGTGTACAGGAAATATGCGTGGGCCTTTACTGCTGCGTGGCTCCACTGAAGGGTCCCGATAACAAGGGTTTGGGACTCGGGTGACCAGTTTCAGCCTGAGCTACTGCTGGGATTCAGATTAGCTCCAAGGAAAATGAGACAGATTCCGTATGGCTCCCTCCAATCTGACAACGACCCTAGTTAAAGCCCCAGCACTCACATTTCACAGCGACCCTCTTCATTGCCAGCATGAACCGTGTGCTGTTACCAGCGAGAGCTGGCTGGGGGCTGGGGCTCCGCCCACAGGTTGCCTCACCAAGGCCCACAACTGGGAGGGTATTTTTGGCTCGGATTCTGCCGGGGGTTCCGTGGATAACTCTGAAGGAAAAGGAGCCATCGAGATCCTTGGAGTTCCCAGGGGAAGCCGCAGCTCTGGCAGCAGCAAAGTGCGCTCCCGGTAAAGCATGAACCCGTCACATGGCAGTAGCGCGTATGGAGACGCATTAAGTAGCTTCCACAAACAGAAGAAAACGAAGGAAACGCACAAGGGAGGAGAGAAAAACGTGGCACAAGAGAGGAGTGTAAACGTTCCTTTGTTAATAGGTCTAGCTAGGAGTGTCCTACAGTCCAGGTACCAAGCCGAATCTCTGGAGGGAATGGAGATCTGGAGCCTCTCAGGAATCTGCCTCTTCAGGCTGGCTTGACCTTGGCTTGCGCTGTGGGAGCCCCTTGGTGTCTGTGCTGGGTGCGCCTGGATGCACCTGTGCTGAGGGGACGGGCGGGCTCGCCAGGGAGGCGGCACCAGTTCCACTGGTTCCCGTGGAATGAGTCTGGCCATGGTCAGTTGCAATCCCTGGAGGTCGGAACTGGGAATTCTGAGACCTGGAACCGGACTGATACCAAGGCCCATTTCTGTACCGGTTCGTACTGTCGTGTCTTCCTGGATTGCAGGGGCCGTTATGGCGCTGGCCTTGGGGCCGGTAGCCCTGGCCTTGTCTCCTGTTACCCTGGAAGACCTGAAACAGAAAGAAGGGCTGGCAAGGGACTGGAGAGAGGAGACTAGCAGAGCCAGCAGCTGCAAAGAGCGAGCTACATGCAGCAGAGATCTAGGACCCACTCGTGCCAAGGCCCTGGATGATCCCCTCTCCAGCCACCGCCTTTCCAGCCACCCTGGAAGCCCCCTAGCCCAGTGGCACCTCAGGGGACTGTCTCAGAAGACAGGCGGGTGTGGTGCTGGGTTAGACGCGCTCCTCCCCAGGAGATGTTGCAGCTGTGGCTGACTTCCTACCGACAGCTGCCATTGCAGAAGTAGGGGGTGCTGCTCTCTGAGAAAAGCCAAGGTTCCTCCAGTCACGCTGTGATGCCCTGGACTTTTATCAGGCCCTCTTGTCTTGTGAGCAGGGCACACTGCCACTGCCCAGTCTGCACCAGGCAAGACGAATGCCCTCAGACAAGGCACTTGGCAGGAGGGACCCATTAAATATAGAGGAAACGGCCCTGAGCTGGGGTTGAGCTCCATGCCGTATTTAAAGGCTTCTCTTGTGAAGTCGTCACTTACCTCTCGGGGAGGCTGGCATGGATGGCTGCCGGCGCCGGCTCCAGCTGCAGGTGTTTCTGCCAAGGATAGGGGCTTCCTGCTTGCTGAGGGAAGGCTGGGAGCAGAGGCACACGCCAGGGTGGAGGGATCGCCCGGGCTCAAGGACACGGACGTGACGGAGCTGCACCGTGATCTGGTTGAGTAACTGTTCTTTGGATGGGACACTGCAATGGAACCACGATGAAGGCTGGCGTAAAGGAACTGCACGCGCCTCCACACGCACACACAGGCCCCCTGAATCTCACCTACTGTGGGCGACAGTGCTGTTCACTCCATGACGCGAAGGGAAGAACGATGTTCCGGGGTAGTTACACTACTGACCAGCCTACGATCTGTGCCAAAGCTCGGCTGGCCAGGGTCAGCACCTCGGCATTACAACGCCCTGGGCCCGGAAAGCACCGCACATGCCAGCGAAAGCCGACAGGATCATGGCCCGTTTTCATCACTAGACGTGTCCCTCCTTCCCCAAACTAAGCAAATTCCTGATGGAGACCACTTCGCTCCTGCATGCCTTAAGGGCCTGAGAGAGCTGACCAGCCTTCCCAGAGCGTCTGTGGGGTTTAAATAGGGTCTGGACAGACTCTGGTAATACACCCCATTGTCAATGCCAGCCATGTATTCACATTTATACATATGGCTACACGGGGTCCCTGCTCGCGCACCATAAATGAAACACAAACACTGAACGGCCGGCAGACTGCTACCCTGCCCATCCCCACCACCAATCCGGGCTTGCCCCAAAGCTCACCGCCCACCGCACGGGGTGAAGATACAGCGGCTCTGCGGCATGCGGAAGGTCAACAGACTCCGGCTATTCTGAACAGAGGGGAAGCTTCTTCCAGAGCAGAGAGCCCCCCACCCAGACAGCGCTCTACTACTGGCCCCTCGTTTAAATCCAGGGGCCCCTCTGCAACAGCACCTGTCCCTGTCCATCCCTGCCCGCTCTGCGCCAGGCACCTTCTCACCTGCCGCCTCAGGCCAGCTCACCTTGCCCAAATGAGCTGATGCTCTTCTTTACTGCGTCCAGGTCACAGGTGAATCGTGCCACTCTGCCCAGGTCTTCATCATATTTGCGTTCACTGACAAAGTGCTTAATGGGAAAGAAAACGCTTGCAAGTTAACACAATCTTTATGCTAATGCCTGGTGACAAGCTGGCGCGTAAGAGGGGAAGTTGAGATCAGAGCCTTCTCCCTCGCCTGCTAACAGTGCCTCAGGTCAGGCACGGCTCCGACAGCCTTGCCAAGAAAGGTTAGTTAACGCCACGAGTCACCCTGGAGTAGCATGGGCTCTGCTGCATCAGTTCCACCTACACATGTGCAACCAAACAAGTGTCTGCAGCCTCCCACCAGAAGTTAACATTTCCAGGTAACTCAATCTCAGCAGCTCAGTCTGCTGCTCTCCACCCTACGGAAATCAGGGTGGCTCACAAATCTGCTTTGGATGCTATCGGCAGCAATAGTCCAAGAAAGCTGGTCTAGGACGGACTGTTGCTGGGAGAACACAGCGGACCCGGTGATCTGACTTTCAGACTGGGTTTTAATTCAGCCTGTAGAGAACATTTTACTGACCTCTGGTGGTAGAAATAAGTGCATGTATCTGAATACAATGGTACTCAGCGGTCAGGTGCCTGCTGATGCTGGTGGAAGGGACACCAACCCAAACCGTCGGCACATCCTGTGGTGCGAGCCCTGGCAGGAGCCTGCCAGGCAAACCCGCCGTGCCAGAAGCCCTGTTCCGGGCCAATTCAAAACAGTTAAAAGCTGCACTAAGTGAAGGGGTGTTAAGGACCAAAAGGCCCTTTTTTTGCTGAAGTCGGTATTTTGCCAACCAAATGCTGTAAGAAAAAATGCAGGACAAAGTGCGCTGAAGCTTACTACACTGTCCTGGACAATGTGCACACGCACCGCTGGGAGTGAATCTATTTTGGGAACAACTATTTCTCGCTGAAAAGAAATGGAAGCTTTACAGACACAGGTGCTACCCTGAATGTACTTCTCCAGAAGACAGGGAGTGTGATTTGATGTATCCACTGGACTGGAGCTTAGAACTCCCAACGATTCACCTTGGCTCCATTTGAAATCTGTGTGTCCTTCAATGGTCACTTCACTTCTGTGTCAGTAAGAGGAAGCTGGCACTTACCTGACTCGCTGAGCATAACTAACATTTCGTTACAGCATATGCAAAAGGGCATTCATTGGGGATGCGCCGGAGTCAGAGCTCTCATGTCAGTGCCTGTTGTAATAGGACGGAGGAGGAGAAAAATTCACCTTTATGTCAGCTCTAAGCTCTACCAACTGCTCCTCTGACATGCGCACGGCAACATCAGTCATCTTCTTTAGCGCCCCAGCTTTCTTTTGTCGGCTGACCAGGATTTCCACTGAAATATAACGAAAGGGAGACCAAAGCTTATGTAGAATTAATGCTGAAGGAAGAGCCAGTCTGCCAAGCATCTCACTGGTAACCGGAAGGTTTAACCAAGCACCCAAACGGGCAGCTCAGCACAGTGGGGTGCTGGGTTGAGAGATGGAACATTCAAATACCATTTTGTAATCCACAAGCTAACTACACTGCCCAGATTTGACCTGTTTCTGACCACAAGAGCGTCTTGCTAGGGAAGCCATTGGAAAGTGAGTTTAAGAACAGATCTGGGTTTTGTTTCTATTAAATCCCAAGCACTTCTGAGGGTCAACAGCACCAACATCTTCACTGGCACGCACACGAAAACAGAGCCTGTCTCTCTTCCAATTCCATTTCCTTCCTGATCACCCCAGACCGCCTGCACTGATGGGCAGCTGCCGAGCTGATTTGCAATACAATACCAGAAACTGAGATCGAGGACATCCGAGAGGAATTTATGCCCTCAGCTTCAGCCTACACTTTCTGTGCAGCCAGGGATCCTGCTTCCTAGCACAAAACAGCCTTTGGAACTGGTGCACCGCAGAGAAAGCAACGATCTGGAGAAATTGTTTAATACCCAACCACACGCCAGATATTCTGCCTTTTGTTAAAATAGTTAACCAAAACTTTCTGTTACCAGATAAGGTAAAGTCTTGGTGGCACTGCAAGTTTCAGCCAGATTAAAAACAAACCTGGTACATTAAGACCAAGTACAAAAAACAGTGGTTATATAAAGGAAGGTATAAGTATTTAAAGGGTCTTCACCTGGTTAAAAATATTTCCTTAGCTTTGTAACCCCCCAGATTATTAAAATTGAAAGGCTCTTATATTTACTTGACTGTTCACCATTTGTGTCACTCATTTCTCTCATTAGAACATAAAAATAGGCTAGTGAATTTCACTTTATTCTTGTAATGCTCTTACACAATGGTCAGATTGCAACCACTACAAAGGGATGTTTGTTTAAAAGAAACTTTCCATTGGAATTAGAATTTTTACAGCACTGAAGCCCAAACTTAGCAAAACAAATGTAGCTTGTGACCAACTTTGATTTGTGCCCCTTTAACAGCTAAATGTCATTCTAACCTTAGAGAGAAACTTTAAAAAGTGTGTGTGTGGAGGGGAGGGGGTTAGTTTACCTGGGAACGACGGAAGTTGGAAGATGTACTACCCACACTGCTCTCACTGGAGCAGTGTCTGTTTAACTTTGCTGTTAGAGTGGAACAGCACCAACAATTAAGATGAGCCACTTTTAAAAAATAAAACATGTCTTACTTGCTTCTGCTTTCACTTTGTCCATTTCGGCCAGCAGCGCTACCTCTCGATCCATGAGGCTAAGAAGAGAAGGTGACAGGAATCAAAAGGTCTGATCAAGAGCCTGAGTTCACAAACAAATAACCCAGAATTCAAAGCCAGTTACCAAAGGACTTTCTGGGGAAAGCAGACAGTAAAAGCTCCCCTCCCTTTACGGGGCCAGCTGCATACAGTACAGAAGCAGGAAGCTGTTCAGTTAGATGTTGGTCAGAATCGGCAGAGAACAGGCCAGCAGATGGCAGCAGAAAGCCAGGGTTCCAATGACCACAACCTGTCCCGGCCTGGAGCAGACACTGGAAGTCGAGCATGCACCTCAACGCTCTCAGTTACTGTTTGGTCTGGAAGTTTGAGAGCTCTGTGTGAATTTTTTTAGCATTACAAAACCCAATTCCACTTTGGCTCACAAACTACTGTGCTGGTTGCCAGCGCAGCCTGGGCGCCGGTGGAATCCCCGTATGACATGGGAGGGGAGAATGGTAACGCTGCTGCACGAAGCTGTGCTCTGGAGACCTGCAGCAGCAAAACCCACTTTTCACAGATGAGGAAACTAGGCCACAGAGGTTCAGCGACTTGCCCAAGTCACAGGCTGAGTCCGGGGAAGCACAGGAGCAGAACCCAGAAGTCTTGATGGCCAAGGCCCCGACCTTACCACTAGGTAACACTCCCTCCAGAACCATTTTTCAGTAGGAGCTGAGCTCTAGGACAGAGCAGGGACACACTTTTAGTCTCTCGTTGCCCCATCTCATGCTGTGTGGACGGTGTTGGTAACCAGCCTCGTTAGAGAGGGGATTTGTGTTCACGCTCTCACCGGGACAGGGGCAGACACAGGCAAAGTTCACTGGGCTTGTTATGAAACACAACGCTAAAAAGCAAACTCCCTTTGTTCTGGCTAGCCACATGGCAGGCTTGAGGGAAGACCTTTGAGAGGCTGCTGAGACGGTACGAACGTGGCTTTTGTGCAGCAACAGAAAGACGACTTAAGAAATCCCAGCAAAGCCCCAAAGCTAACAGCACTTCAAACCAACTCTCCAGCCTTCGCTATGGCAAAGCAGCAGGCACGGGAGGGGGGAGAGATTTTCTCCTCTAATCACAAAGGCTGAATGCTGACGCAGAAGCTCATATCACAGAGGCATTTTAACAGCTGAACACACCTTACGAATGAATTGACAAGCTCAGGATTTCTCTCTCACACACATGTACGTGTGACATTCAAGATTTTAACAGCTAAGACACCACTCTGGCCTCCAGTTGTCACCACACACAGAAAGCAGCCCACAGATGTCAAAGTACACGGCATGACCCCCCAAAGCCCTCTGTGACTAACAACTTGCCAGCAAAGGCAAAACCAAGAGGATCACAATGAAGCTCCCTCCCTCATTTGCCTGTAAGTTGTACTGTGACTTGGCTGCGTATCTGTTGCTAGGAGACTAAAAATTCCCCGAGACCTTCAGCTGGCAGCCTGCACTGGCAGCTCTCCCTAGAACTTCAGGTGAGGAGCCGGTTCAGACTCGTAAGTGCTCTTCATTCGCTCCTTTGGTTGCTCAGCTCAAACACTGAAGAGCAGACAAGGAGGCACTTCCTGTAGCTGCTGCGCAAAGGACCAGGCCATGTGGAGAAACCTGTGTTACTCAGACTTTGTGGAGGCAAAGGAGGAAAGGCCAATGCCCAGAGTCTGGATTCAGATACAGATGGGGAGGGGCTCAGGTCTCCATTCTGCTCCCTCACTGTCCATAGTGGCATGCAGGGGCGGCTCTAGCAATTGGCCGCCCCAAGCAGTCACGCGTGCGGGAGGTGCACCGGAGCCGGGGGACCAGCGGACCTCCCGCAGGCATGACTGCGGAGGATCCGCTGGTCCCGCGGCTCCAGTGGACCTCCCGCAGCTGCGGAGGGTTCGCTGGTCCGGCGGCTCCGGTAGAGTATCCGCAGGCATGCCTGCGGGAGGTCCACCCGAGCCGCGGGACCAGCGCACCCTCCGCAGTCACGCTTGCGGGAGGTCCACTGTCCCACGGCTCCGATGGACCTCCCGCAGGCATGACTGCGGAAGGTCTGCCAGACCCACTTGCCGCCCTCCAGGGAAAATGCTGCGCTGGGGTCTGGAGCCGGCCCTGGTGGCAGGGTCCGTACCCTGTGACACACCAAGTTACCGAGCGTGGCAGCCAGCCTGTTACGAAGACATTTACCAGCCAGTTCATTAACGTTTCTGATATTTTCTCAGTACGAAAGGGTGGCTGCTCGCTGCATTCTAGGTGTGACATCACAGCAGGCTACCCGGGCATCTCTGCAGTTATAGTACCCAGAGGATGAGAACTTGGTGCTCCTCATGGAGAATGATTTACTCGCATCGAACGGGGAGGGGCTTTACTCTGCTGCCCATGTGGAAGTGGGCCCAGAGCACAGTGCATCTGAAATGTTCGTGCTCTCCCGGGTCTCAGAGGGGAGGGAGGCAAGTTCTATTAAGAATTCTGTTGGAGCCACACCTTGGGCTTCTCTGTTTACTTATCACTGTGTCTGTATTGCCTACTTGGATGAAATTCAACAGTGACAAGTGAAGTACTTTGCACTTAGGAGGGAAAAAACCAAATGCACAAATACAAAATGAGGGGGAGGAACTGGCTGCAGGTTAGTCCTGCACAAAGGGATCTGTGGTGAGAGTGGACGTTCTGAGCTGTGTTCACAGGAGCGTCGGATGTAAGACACGGGAGAGAACTGTCCCACGCTACTTGCCCTGGTGTTGACGACACACTGGAGAGAGTCCAGAGGAGAGCTCAACTGTGATAAAAGATTCCGAAAACCTGACCTAGGAGAAATGGTTAAAAAAAACTAGGTATGTTTAGTCTTGAGTAAAGGAAACTGAGGGTGGGTGAGACCTGAGAAGTCTTCAGCTATGTTCAGGGCTGTTAGAAAGAGGACAGTGATCAGTTGTTCTCCATGTCCACTGAAGGTAGGACAAGAGGTAATGGGCTTAATCTGTAACAAGGGAGATTTAGGTCAGACATTAGGAGAGTTAGGTACTGGAATTGGCTTCCAAGGGAGGTGTGGAATCCCCATCCCTGGCTGTGTTTAACAACAAGTTAGACACCTGTCAGGGCTGGCCTAAGGTTACTTGGCCCTGTCTCAGTGCAGGAGGGACGTCCTAGATGACCTCTTCTGCTCTCCATTTCTAGGACTGTGAGCTATTCAGAACAGACAGTGTGTCCATGCCCAGTACAACAGGACCCTGTCTGTCCCTGGCTGGGGTGCTCTAGGCACTACCAGAATACAAACACAAAATTTACTAGTAATGAACGAGCACAAAATTAAAAAGATCCAGAAGCGACTTAACCTTGCCTGGTTGACAATTCCCAACCACACCAGAATCAGTTCAGACACACTGTGTGGTACAGAGTGTGAGGGGACAGGAAGGGCCTGTACCCCATGACTGCACTCTGCTAACGCTATCCCACACTGTGTTCCAGGAAAGATTCCCCGACAGAGCATACCAATGACTATCCAGCCACGGGTGCAGGGCCTGAATGACCCTTGCCTATCTCCAGGGTTAGAAGTAACCTTGCTGTGCATCGTGCGACCACCCCAGAGCTAGCCGCATGCTGCACCCTACTTATACACACACACACACACACACACACACCCTCTTACCAGTGCTAAAGCAGCCGCCTGTTTCTATCAGACATTCCCGGCCTAGCACTCCAGGAGTCTGTATAGGCTGATGGGCAAACCCAAAAGCAGGCTGGGTAGCCTGTGCAAACTCAAGCTTGCTTTGGTTTGTAATTTAGTTTACCCAGCAAAGCTCAGCTGGAGCCTTTTATGCAATTTTACAGCTGGGCTCACTAAGGGACAAAGGTCAAGTGGCTTTGCCTGAGGTTCATACACTGAGTGAGCGACTCAGATCCAAACCCAATGGTCTGTTGCTGAAAAATCCAGACTGCATGGCTTTTAGTTAAAGAAACAAGCTCCTTGTGCCAGATCCTTTCAGAAACAAGTATTCATTTTTTGACGGCTCTGCCTCAGGGGCAAATCTATGTGGGGGGAGGGGAGACCAGTTCACAGCAGAGATCTGAAGTGCAGCTCCTGAGATAGCAGGTTTAGGAGAGGAAAAAACCCAGCCTGCTGGTAGCTGCTGAAATCCAGGGGAAAACGAGGAAGGTGAAATAATGCTGACCACACCATTGTGATCTCACCCAGCGTTAGAGGGGCTGACTTCAGCTGCACCCAAACTCTGGTAACAGCGCCTGCAAGATGTTGCCTGTTGGTGAAGTAAAACAGATGTTTGCCTTTGCACATGCACACAAAGGGTTTTGGGCCAGGTTTATTTCAGGCTTAAATACAACAGTCTCTGAAAGACTGGAGGTTGCCTGGCAGCTCCTCCACAAGACAATGAAGGCAACCTACAGCATGTGACATGCATAAGCGGAGGTGGAACTCCCGGATCCAGCGCCCAATGCACAGCATGTCCAAAGTACTAGAACCACATATCCCACAAAGCTCAACACCTTGTGCGCAAAGCCACTCTCCCCATACCGTGGAGCGAAGCATTCTCGTCAATATACATGTTCCCCGGTCAATACTACCAGCCTGAACGCCAACCCAAAAACAGGAAGAGCAGAGGGAGGGATCTGAGAAGCAGAGGAGACTGCAGTCCTTCAGCACAGCACCACGCAGTGCCCCCGACTGACTAGCCAACTGCAATGCCCACTTCACTGCTTTATAAGCGCCTCAGCAGAGCCCAGGTTGGAGAACGCTCTGCTGAACAGTGGAAACGTCACAGGCTGAAGAGAACTTCTGAGGGCTTAAGGATGCCTTTGGCTATTTCCACATGGAGACCCGCCTGACACTCTGGGGAGAGTGTCAGTCCTCACGGACTGGAGCAAGTCCAGTTACAAGCACAGGTCAGCGCCTCATGTTTGGTGTAAGCATCAGGTCTGTGACAAATGTGTAAGAGGGCACGAACCAGCCAATCAAATGGCAGTCAACTGAGTACAGCTTTGATGGCTACAGCACCAGCAGCTGTTCTGCAGCCCACCTGCACGGCCTCTAGAGAGTCCAAACTTTGCCTTTCAGTCAATGCCGGGCCCCCAAAGAACAGACAGCTTTTGAATCTAGCACTGGGGCAAGTACTCTTCAGCCGAAAGCCAGTGGGAGAGATGGCTCAGTGAGCACCATTAGTGCCAAGATCTTGGTTTGTGCCAACAGGAGTTAACAAACACACTGATTGTTCTTTGAAGCATGGAGCACAAAGGGCGTTGAAAGATACTCAAAGGCACAAACCTACTTCCCAACTGAGTGGCAAGTGCGTCACTTTCGGGAAAGGGCAGGTCATCTTCTCTCTAAAGTTAAACTGACCCGGCTGCAGAGCCATGGCTTATCAATCCTGTATACACAACCTCCCAGCAGGGAGGCACTTAATTTGGCATTTACTGAAGGAGGTTCCCACTGGCTGCATTCCAGACATGTACTCAACATCTCTGCCTCCCGGAACTGTTTCCTGGTTCGTGCTGGTTCTGTCTCTCAGCAGTCAGAGCTTATCGGAGCAATGCTGCTAAACGGGACTTGAATCTTTACCCTTCCTGGAAAAAAGACACGAGTGTTTCATGGACTATAATCCAAAGGGCAAGGAATTACTGATACAGAACCAGACACTAAAAGCTTTCCATTCCAATGGGAGGTTTTTCAGAGACTGTCCATACAGAGAGGCAGAGGATAAAGCTGCTGACAGAAAAAGGTCATAGTAATAATAATTAATATTAGTTCAACTCCTGCCGCAGACAAAATCTACGGAAACAGATCATAAATAATAAATAGTATTAATTCCCATCCATAAAAACATTCACTTGAGTTAAGATTGTAAATATCTCAGTTATTTATAGGGAAAAATCTCTTGAGACTATTGGAAAGACCAGAAATTCCAAGTTAAGGTTACACCAAGACATCCCAAACAATTAGAAAGCCTGGCAACAAAGGTAACGTCACCCAAACAGCCTTAACCCTGCCCCACAGCTGGGCGCAAATTAAGGATGCCTCACAGATCTGCTTCAAACACTACAGATGACACCAGTTTATGGAATCTACACATTTGCTGATACAGGCCCGATCCCTGCAATCATTTACAAAACATGCTTAATTTTGCTCCTGGGAGTAGTTCCATTGAAATCAACGGACTGTCTCACAGTAGCAAAGTTAAGCATGTGCGTGTTTACAGGATTGAAGACATGGTGATCACACACCACTACAGCGTTTGAACTGAGTTACATCACTACAGCAAAACCCTCACTCCTTATTTATGGCCAGCTCAGTCACCAGACAGGTTTTAACACATCTGCAAGCCTGCCACAGAAATCTACTCTCATCCCTTATCACAAGAGTTATATTTAACTGCCTGTCAAACAACGTTACTCACTCCAGTGAGTTTTTAACATTTCTTCACCAAAACTGACCCTATTTGGAACCATCAGGTAGGGGAATTCCTCAAAAACTTATGACAGACTCAGCACAGACAGCTAGTGTAATAAGTACTATCAGCTTAAAAGGGCATCATCTTAAAATAAGTCCTTCAATAACATAGCTATGACACATGCAAGGTGCAGCAGTTCCATAGTGTGGAAGGCTGGCCTGGGAGGGGGCAAAGTTAAGGTTGTGTGGGATGATCTCTCATGTGCGTTTCTTCCCTTCCACTGGGTTTCTTCCCTCCACACCCATCACGCTACCCTTAACATGGAATTACCACCAAGCCCCAACATTTATATTTTTGAAGAAAACTACAGCATTCTCTTACCGCGTTTCCCTGCAATAATTGGTAGGATTAAGATGATAAATACCTTAAATATTGTGCCTGTGAATTTCCTCAGATTATCAGTGTCTAGAAGAGTGTGTGTGTGTTGGCCTGGATGTCGGGGCAGTGCTGACAGGGTGCTGCTATCATCAATTCCAGCACCAGAGTCATGGCTGGGGTGGGAATAAGGCACACATGGCACAGTGGCTCCAACGTGGGCCGTATGAAGGCTGTAGCCTGGGAGGGCAGGTGTGCTAAGGCACAGCAGGCCCTAGGCTGATACAGGTGTTGCTGATGCCAGCACCTAGAATTCGTATTTATTCCTTAACAATGTTGATGTGCAGTGTTCGGGGCAAGGGGAAAAGAAAGGAGCAATCCATGAGGTAAAACATTAGGTCTCCTATTTACTCAGTTTGTTGATCCCGATTCCTAATGGTTGGATCTCTTCCTATTCTACTTACCAACTCTGCAGTTCAGCAAAGGCCTGCTTCATTTTCTTAATGGAGGCATCCATCTCCTCTTTAACCACAACCCGATACCGTGCCAAGGAGACTGTGCAACGCTGGAGGTCCTTCACGGATTTTTCAATATTTGAACCTATCGACAGAAAATAATAAAAAACAACAAAAAAGCCAAGCACGTTAGATTATAAAATCTTCCAGATTGTGATAAATCATAAAGGCGTCTTTCAGTTCATTTCAAAACCACAGACTGCTTGGCTTTAAACTCCCCTCTGCCTTTTCCTGTTACAAAAACATTGGATTTAGTCTGGACAGCTGCGGAGTTTTCCACATGAGGAAGTTTTTCTGGGCTTATGAAATCTCCTCCTTACAGCTGAAAACACAGATGTGTCACTGGATTTTCATACACAGGAGAAATCTAATGCATCTCTTGTGTGTCGCTCCTTTGCTACAGATTGGGGACTACTGAATGGAAGCCCACATCAAGGAATAACAAGCAGAAGCATTGAATCATATGGAAAAATTGTCCAGTTGTGAATAAAGTTTACAGGGGAAGGAAAATCTTTTAGAAGCTAAATCAAATCCATGCAGAGAGCTATTTCCTCTGAAAGAAAAAAGAGATGAAAGGCTTGGCTATTTGTTACAAAAGTTTGTCTCTACACTTCAGATCTCCAACAGAGCAGATCACCATGCCTATGTGTGTCTCTGCAGCTCCTTGACTGCCATCACCCCCTGACAAGCTAAATTAGCAATGGCTCATTATGGTCCTCATTACAGCAAGAAGGTGAACTACCAGCACTAGGGGCCGGATATTCTCATCTCACTAAAGCAGAGGATAACGATGGTGTTTAAAATTGGGGTCTCAGAGGTCCTTCCTGCTGACGAGACAAAAAAGAACAGAGGTGGAGAAAACAGAAGGAAGGAAAAATAACCAGAGGCCGTTGTTTCTTGTAACTTGGTCTCTGGGAAGCTTTGGCTCCTAGATAAACTCTCACGGAGGAGGAGAAAGAGCACACAGGCTCAAGGCTCTATGATGGGGCACACAGAGAAACAGGCTAAGCACACGCAGCGTGAGTGACTGCTTATCTATTACCCCTGTCGTAGAGATGGGTTTGGAGCTACAGGCATTAAAGCTAAACTGCTGTCAAAACTCCAGCTGTGCACAGAGAGGAGCGTGTACTACCAGTTACCAGATCATAAAAAGGATGCTAGTTTGCATTACAAACAAAGGCCAGTGTGACTCTCCATCCACCAGCAACCAGCTAAATTTGGACAGTACAACCAGAGAGGTGGTCACAGAACCCTGCTGGAGCTAACCAGCTTTATAACTCAAGCACACGTAAGTCCTTGAGGCCTTACCTAACTTCTTGTTTGAAGAAGAAACCGGAACATCTTCCAGCATCGCTGGAGACAAGGAAGTAGACGTCTGATTGCTTGCCGTGGACCTAGACAGAGACTTGCTGGCATTCCTCTGCTCTGGCTGCGGCCTGACAGACAGAGGGTTCTGGGAAGAGTGCATTACGGGTGACTTTGGCTCAAAATCCACTATTCCACTGTCTAGCTCAGACACTGCTGTAGAAAAGCAAGTGAGTTCAGGGAAACAAACAAACAAAACAGGGAGCATAGAAAGTATTCCAGGCTCAACAGCCCCCTTCCCACCAAAACTTAAATCAGCAGGATGAGCAGCCCTTCTTTCCGTGACAACTGCCACAGAGTGGAAAGCAAACAGAGTATTTACACAGCCAAAGAGTTAATGCCATTTAAAAAAACCTCCGTATTCAGAACTGGCACAGAGAAAGGCAGCAGTAACAGAAGGGAGAAAATAGCTGTTTGAAAAATTACTGAGCTGTTCAATTCCTACAATACTTTAGAAAGTCTAACCTGTTCCATCGGGCATGTCAGGTGTGGCAGATTCACAATCCTCTAACTCTCTGGCATCTATTGAAAGCGTATCCAAGCCTTCACTGAGCGAGTCCACGGACTCCGTATCATTGGCCGAGCCATTGACATGGTAACCATTAATCCCGCCCTTCTCAGAGGAAGCTGCAGACTGTTCCCCTTCGGTGGCTGTCAGTTTACCAGGATCTGGGAGGCCCAGGCTTGCTTCAACTGGAGGTTTGGGTTTCGTTTTCTTCTTTTTGTTCTAAGGATTAAATTCCCATCCCACAAAAAATAGGTTAAGCTTAATTCCTGAAGGGAAAATTCATTTTGTGCTTACTGCCCAGGGATCGCTGAATTAAATGCTTTTTCAGCCAAGCCCGGATGTTTGTCCTATAAACGCAGGAGGGATTTATTCAACAATGAGAAGAGATAATGAGGTGTGAGTGCACCATCCCCTGCAGCGGCCGTGCCCCCGTTACCAGATGAACCCTGCCTTTCGTATCAGTTACACAGCAGTGACATTCCACACTACCTGAAAAAATAAGTGAACCCCCCCAAGTTAACTGTTTGTGTAGGGCTCTGAGCAGACTAGCAGGCAAAACTGTCAATGAGCAAAACATGCGTTGCAAAGAAGGGCACCAAAGCAGAGGCTGCAGGAAATGGAGGCTGCTCAGCTCCAAGGGTTCATGACGGGACACACAGAATAGGCTGAACACATGCAAAGTGAATGACAGCTTCTCCCACAGCGTGGGGGTGGGGGTGGGATGGGAGGGAGGAAGACCAGCACGTAGCAGGGGAGGTCAATTTGTGGCCAAGGCAGTAAATTTTCATGGTGATTCTGCAAGGCAGTGTCATAATATTACACCGTAGAACTGAGCTAAGTGCATTATGGTGTTTTGGGAGGGGAGGGGTTCAAACCTGCTTTTGAAGCCATCAGATAAAGCATTTCACCTCAGCTGGGAGTTAGACTAGCCAGACTGGTGACTACCTCATGTGAGGCAGTTCTGCCCACAGCAATATATCTATAGAGCTATATTTTCCCTGTGGTTCTTCATGATTTAGCATGGAATTATAAAGGATGCTGGGTCTCTAGCATGCCCTGGAGCCGATAAAGAGGAAAATGCCAGGGTGATATAGATCCTAGCAAAGTAAGTTAAAGCACATTTTAAAGGTTACCTTTTTCTTGCCTGTTATTGTCCATTCTTTCAATACTTCGCTGGCATTGCCTGAAATGAAACTTAAGATAAGCAATGGAGAATGCTTCACACTTTCTTACACCTGTGCCATACAAAAACCAGGGAATCTCCATATCTAGAGCCAGCTGGAATGTGTCCTGCAGCAAATGACGTAAAGAAGTTAAGTTTCAATTCTCTTAGCTGATTAAATGAAAGGATCAGTTTCATTTTTGCTTTGGGAACATTCCACTGATCAGAATGACTCCTCCGATATAACGTTCTGTGCTGGCTGCTTCCAGGTAACAACCCCCCTACCGGCACTGCCATGCTAAAGACTTTAGCTGTGTTGGAACTTGGACTAAACAGGGATTCAGTCCAGGTCAGAGGGTTTATACGGCTCTCTCCCCTCCAAGGACAATTCTATGAAGTTGTTCCAGGCATTAGGAGTAGCTGCACAACCCATATGTACTCTTAGCCAGAGGTAAAGCACCATGCTGTGAGTGAGGGTTAGTACAAGAAACAGACAAGAAGTGCAAAAAGACAGTTTCATTGGTGAACACCTCCTGTCCTACAAGGTAGGAACTTGACCAGGTGCAATATGCCACCGGCTCCCGATACATGAGCTGTGATCCACGTTTCAAAAGGGAGGAGAGAACTACCCCAAGGTTGATGCAGATATTCTGTTTCTTGTGCACATGAGCAGGAAATACAATGGTTAAATACTTGGTATCTCCTGGATTCGGTATCTTTTGGTACAAAGTAACTGTCTTTTTTTCCTCTTAAAACCTAATGGGGCGGATTCTGAATAAAATTATGGTAAGGCCGAGAGGAACATCTTTGGATTGTCTTCCAGGAAAGCCAATCTGGGAAGAGTCCGTACTTGGATGCTTTGCAGAGAAGATCTGAGAGAGTCCCCAGTCAAAGTATACATACTGTATAAAAAGAAGCACACGGCCCTTTGCTGAAAGCTGTACAGTGCCTGCTGAAAAGACATGCTATTTCTAAACGAAACCCGCAATAAACATTGTCGCTAAAGCCCAGTTACCCAGATGACGAAACTAGAGATCGTTACCTTCCATAAAGGCCTGCACTGTTCTATCCACACAGTTATCAAAGTGCTGTAGCACCAGGATGATTTCATTGTTGCTCCTGTTGGGGACCACTGCACGCACTGCACTGATCTGGAAGAGAGGAACGAGGAGTCACATCTTTGCCACTTGCTTACCTTCTTTGTACCATCACTGTAACTGCTAAGCTTGCATCAAAGGGTATCATACAGTATGGAACATGGGATCACGGATACGGTTTTAATAGGCCAGGACAATGCATCTTGGAGAGCAAAACTATCAAAACAAAAAACTTTAGTCAGTGCACGTTTTCCCCATGTCTCAAGTAATAGCTACGAGATGCACTTTCACTAGCACTTCCACTGCCAAAGAAAAGCTACAGAATTCCCCATAGTAACACTTACCTTCTCCTTCATGTTTTCAAAGGTTCCTCCTTGGGCCATCACGGTGTTGGACTGCACATCAAAAATGAACCCTGTTGGCTCTGTAAAGACACGAAAGGCTGTGCTGTGAATGGTGGACATCAGGAAGACACATTCAGAATAACCTAAGGCAACAGGTTGGCTCAGATGCTTGCCTTGCAGCGGAAAGCAGGAGACAGTTTTCTGAAGCTTCTGCTGAATGTGCAGCAGTGAAGAAAAAGGCGAACATAATGTTAGGGACTACTAGCAAAGGGATAGAAAATAAGACAGAAGATATCGCAAGGCCACTATATAAATCCATGATATGCCCACACCTGGAATACCGCGTCCACTTCTGGTCACCCCTTCTCAAAAAGGATATAGCGGAGCTGGAAGAGGTTCAGAAGAGGGCAGAGATGATCAAGGGTATGGAATGGCCTCTGTGTGAGGAGAGACTAAAAAGATTAGGGCTGGTCACATAAGAAAAGAGACGACTAAGGTGGGATACCACAGAGGTCTGTAAAATCATGAATGGTGTGGAAAAAGTGAATAGGGAAGGGTTATTTACCCTTTTCCACAATACAAAAGCCTGGAGTCACCTGATTAAATTAAGAGGCAGCAGGTTTCATACCAACCTTTTTTCATACAACGCACTATTAACCAGTGGAACGTGTTGCACAGGGATGTTGTAAAGGCCAAAAATATAACTGGGTTTAAAAGAGAACTGAGTAAGGGCTGGTCCATCAGTGGCTGTTAGCCAAAATGAAGCCTGGAGAGGAAAAGGGGGTGGATCGCTCCAACTGCCCTGTTCTGTACACTCCCTTAAAGCTCTGGTACTGGCCACGGTCAAGATACTGGGCTGGATGGACCATTAGTCTGACCCAGTATGATCACTCTTACTTTATCACCTGCAAAAACACAATATTAACTGGCTAATTCTATCATGCAATCAATGAGGATGAATAGCAGCACGGACTCAGACATTATAGCCTGACCTCAGACCGTGAGGCAATAGCAGATCGATCTGGCACACTAGACCCTACCTTGCAACCCAAGAGTCAGTGGGACAAGTCTAAGGGCCTCCAAATGATCCTGTCTGGAATGAAAAGCCTGGCAGGGGAACCAAAGCGATAAGGTCAGTGGGAAGAGAGACTTGGCTGGTTAGTTGTGTCCTCACAAACCCAGATAGGCCCATTTTAACCTCCTCATGTAGCTTGCGAACGGAGCAGTGCTGAAGGGACCTCCATCCTGCCGCCAATAAGAACAGCTCTAACATCTGGAACACTCAGCCAAATGAAGAATTGCCTGTGGACTGGCTATCATGAACATTTTCTTCATGCAACAAAGAACATGGACTTCCAACATCAGATAAGTTGGTACCTGTTGTTCTTTGGTAACATTTTTATAAAATGAATTTTGCTAAATAAACCTTTTTCAATGTCCAAAGTGTCAAGCCAAAGATTGCTCCCTGCCTTGCCCCAGATAAAATAAAAATGATCTAACATGTTAAAAAAGCAAACTATTTCAGTTGGCAACATCTTTAACTAAATGTATAGTGAATTACAGTTTGTATTACAGCCTTAACAAGTCACTGAAATTCTGATTCATTCTTCAGCTCCGGGCCAACTGAAATAAAGAAAAAAGCACTGTAGATCACAGCAGCAAGCCAGCAACTTTAACCACCAACAGGGTTGGTCTGACACACTAAGTTAAGTTAATCCAAGCAGCCCAATGCATCTTTTGTATCTCTGTACTAATCTTAGGACAATGTGCTTTTATTGGGCTCAATAATAAGGAACAACCAGTAACCCAAGCACCTTGGCCTTTGCTCTACATTTAGCAATTTCACCTACCTGGAAATACTAACTGCAGACACTTCGATAAACATCCAATAGCTTCTGTTAAGTGCTACTATAACTTCCAATTAAACGCTTATTTTCTGCCCTCCATCAATCAACTATCCTGAAAACATTTCCACTTCTCCACCCTGTGCTGGAAACAAACTTGTCATCAGGACTCTCATGTCTTCTACCCTAGCGCCGACACTTCAAAGTGCAGACCTAAAAACAAGTCTGCAGCTGTTGACTCCAGCTTGACTTTATTGCCATTAAAGCACAGTCATCGCCACTAGATTTGGTTCCCACTAGCCAGTAAGGGTCACATGAATCTGCAAAACCTGCCATTTTTCATAGCACATACATCAGAGCTGATATAGACGAAAAGCCAACCGCATTCAACAAGAAGGTTAGCGGATGAGCTGCTGCAGCAGTAGATATGTATCTTTCCATTTTGAATTCAAACACAGTTGTTTCTTGTCCAACGTTCTCTCTGTACACACACCAGGAGCTATAAAAGCTGTGCAGTAATCCTCATTCATTTCAAACCACATTCCTGAGACTATGATCAGTCACAGCACAAAAGACATTGCCACGTTTGGTGACATTCTGTAAGGATTTCTCATACTACTCAACACTCCTTCTAATGCTCTCAAATATCTATTCAATATCATTGCTTACGTGACCTGAAATGTTAGATAAACACTATGATATTTATGCAACTGATAGACCCTTTCAAATTAAACAGGTCTCTCCAGTGGAAAAACAGAAGGCATATTATCTACAACAGTAGTGTCTCAGTGTGCAAGCTTTCGAAAGATGACATAGAAAAGAAATCAAAGTGCCAACAATTAAAGCAACGACCTGATAGCAAGTCAGACTCTTTCAGTTAGCACTGGTGGAGATAAACAGAATCTTCACACTCTCTACATATGTGGAGCTCTAATATCTTCATCTAACGCCACATTAACAAAGTTGACCATAGCACTGTGCTTGGAGCTATAGTCCATTAAAGACTCACAAGGTAATGAAACCACTGTTTATGTAACACAGATTTGTCTGTCTTCGTGACGTTGCCTCTGCACAGCAAGGGGAAGGGTACATATACCCTGACCAGCAAAATGCAGGACTTGAGGGATCTGGGCGCGCCCTGTAACATTCAAATACTGTTTCAAAAAGGTTTGTGGCCAACCACATGACTTCTACAGTTCTGCAAGGACAAAGCATAGAGAGTGACTTGGTAAGTAACCCCGTTTCCTCCCCCTCCTGCACTGCCTCACCCTGACTGCACTGCTGTGCTTAAAGTATCTTATCCCGCAAAGACCAGGCAGTGTGTCTTGCCTGGGCAACAGTGAAATATGAACTACAGTGAACTAAACAAGCAGCCTAGGCAGGAGTTTCTAGACTAGTAAAAGACATGGGGGATGTATAGTTTACATCTTATGCTGTGTTTTAGTTGTTTGATGCTCCAACTCCTGTTATTCCTGACGGGAAGTATCCTCTGCAGCACACTAAATATTTAGTGCTAGGCATTCAAAGGGTTATAATCAACAATAAATAATGCCTTCTTATAGGGTCAGAAAAGTTAGTGATGGAGACGCATACAATTTCCAATTCCTTATTGGCAAACAGACCTGTATTGGCCAGTTTTAAACGCCTTACTCAACATATCTGCTCCTAGTGCGTATTGAAGCCATAGCTGCTCACCTGTTCTTATTTCCCACTAGCCCTGCAGAGACAATACAGCTCTAGGAGATTGAGCTGGGTTCTAGTCTGTCTTGTGCAACATCACTAGAAGTCAAATTCACAAGTGTAATGTCTTCAGTGACAAATCAGAACACAGGTAGATTTTTAGATTCCACAGAGTTTGTGGCACCAGCAGCTAGAAAAATAATCTTTTAACTTGTAGGCTAAGATCATTAGCCCTGGATTCACTGAAAGAGAATAAAAACGAAATCTAACATTTTTACAATCCCTTTACTGACTATAATTCACTTTAAAGGATGTCCATTGTGAGAAAAATGCTAGTTTCTAGCATAATTTTAGCGTGTAGAATGATCCAGCATCAACAACATAAGACTGAAAAAAGAATTCTCTTAATTTCCAGAATCCTTGGAAGAGGCTATGAACAAATTCAGATATTTCTTTAGCTTGTCACACAATTCTAGCCTTTCTATCCTCACAAAAACACATGGGACAAAAATGACACTTTCCTTAAAACAGCCTGTCTGGTCAAGACAGAAGTTACAAGACCATGATACAGTCAATGAAAAGATTTTCCTCACAGAAAAGTACTTCTGGAATTCTGGGAACTGAAGTACTTGCACTGCTGGACTGTGACTACGTAGTAGCCAGATCATTTTACTTGATAGCTAATAGATGCTACATTAGATTACATCAAACGCCTTCTGAAAATGGAGACCTGGCTTGTCTACAAGGTAGAGTGGTGAATGTACTAGTCAAAATCTTCCTTCACATGGCTTGTCTAGTTACCACCTTGCCCTGTGGTAGATGATCATGTGCCATTACCTACTGCCTTGTGTGGCACACTTCAACACCGGCATCAAGACTGCCTATGTTCCATTCTTACGAGAGTTCATTGAAAGCCCAGTTAGAAGTAGCATAAATTTTTCAGTTAGGCAGGCAAGAGGACAAAGCTCCCCTTGGTTTCTGTTCCCTGCCTAACGACTAAAATCATGTTCCAAACAAATGGCAGATTCTTCTGCCTGTCCTAGTAAAGACTCTAGCAACTGGCTGACTATGGGGAATTATGTAGCATAGATGCCTGAAATCCCACCCAATAAAACTTCAGCTAAACTGTGAAACATTTATAGTCACAATGGCTTTTCAGGTCAGTGGTAACTGCTCTTACTCTCTCTGGGATAACACATAAGACCTTTGCTAATATGAAATAAAAAGCTATTTAAAAAATGGAATTTTACTGCAGGCTAAGAGCAGCTTGAATTTGCTCTAATTACAAGTTCTCTTCAGCTGTTCCTGGATCACAGCGATCATTAAAAGTCAATGGTGGATATTGCAGAGACGGCCAAACCTGAATTATTGTTGAGCATTAACTTCCTAGGACAAGGTGAATTTGTCTCAATGGGATTAGGCTGATAAAAAAAAAATAGTATTACTTTACCATTGATCTTCTACCACGGCCGGGAGTCACTGAAAGACACGGACGATCTATGCAGAAATTAACTTCTCAAAATTCCTTGCAAAAAAAAAATGCTACATAAAACTATTCTCTAAGCCTTAAATACCAAAAGTTGTCATAGCTTCACTGGCACCAGGACTCAAGGCATCATGCTTTAAGAATGCACAATGCAACAAGTCTATTTTAAAAAAAAGTAGATATATGTTGTATTCCACATTTATAGCTGTTTGTGATTTTAGCAGAGTATCTTGCTGTTCTTCCAACCTTTGTAGAAGTATTGCTCCTGTAAGAGATTGGAGCCACAGATGTGAAGTGCCTTCCACAAAGTTACACAGCAAGTCAAAGGCAAAGTTGGGACTAGAACCCAGATCCCCTAACTGTCCATTGCTGCTCTAACCAGGAGAGAGGGCACTGCGTTTCCCCTCCATCACCAATCATACAGCACCAGAATAAAAGTACAGAGCAACATTATAAACATTCACACTTTACCAAGACTGAGTATACATCAGGGTTACAAAGTGTAGCTTAACCACAGCATTTCAGGCCGTGGAGAAGACAAGTTACAGTCTCCTGCATGGTTTTCGCTCTGAAACGGCAACTTGTACCTTTCTTCGTGGTTCCTGGTGAAGAACGTCTTTTTCATGCACACATCTATTCACACACAAATGAAAACACTAAGATAGGATTTTAAAAGACAGGTTGGTTAATAAACCTGTATCTTAAACTCCTCCTCCCGCCCCAAATCACTTGTGTACAGCCTGCTCAGATAAAGAAATCCAGGCTTGAGACCTCAATCTGTTTCTATGGAAGTTATTTTTAACAGCACAAGGGCCCTGTTGTGATCTCATTGTATTGTCAGCCAGGGGAAAAAAGTGGCAGTTGCACACAAGGAGGCTGTCTAGACAAAAATATCACTTACTTTCCTCAAACAACATTTTAAATACATCTCCAAGTAGGATACGGCCTCTATAAAGTCAGAAATAAGAAACATTATATTTGAAGGTTGTCAGCTCATCAAATTTTAATTAAAAACTCTCATTGACAGTCTTATACTGTCTACCACCGTGAAACTCTGTGTGTTGTGATTCAAAGACTTCCTTTCACAGGTGAGCAGATTAAACCTGCCAGCTATAGGATCCTTGAGTTTGATACCTGTGAGATGAGAATTGAATCCTCTTCTTGAGGAATACACTGAGCTTTTAATTTGGCAGCAGGCTGCATTTCCAGTGTATGGACACACATTCATGTGGAGGCGGAGGGTTGGAACAGAACAGCACTAAAAAAATTAATATTTTAAAAGGTTTCATGTTCTCCCCAATAATCTAGCTACAAGGAAACAGGATAGAGAATCTCTGTACACTAATTCGTGCTGCTAGAGTGCCTACAATGTTAGCCATTGCAGACAGCCGAGACCTACCCAAATATGTGAAGATGGCATTTCGATTCTAAAGCCAGATGTTTCAAACCTGACAGTTTAGTCCCAAGGTAAAACTCCCATAAGACGTAGGGAAAGTTGATGGTATGAATACAGTGCCCTTAAGAGCACAGTGCTTCCTTTCCAGGAGACAGGTAGAAACCATTCCAAAACATCTCTAATTACTCATCCAGTTATTACCTACTGATTCAATTTAGCAGTCACTGGCTCTCTACAACTCACAAGTGACAGTAAGTCACAGCTGGCAATTTTAACCCAAGCCCTGCACATCGTTTTGAATTAGCAAGTAATGCAGCAAGAGAAGAGGGAAAACCTTGCTGTCTTCAGCAGGCTGAAACCTAAGAAATAAACCGTAATTTAACCAGCAGAATTTTCACTTCACCCCATGTAGTTCCCATCTGCAGTTGGAAAACGACAGCAAATTAAATTACAACAGCACATTTCCAGCTACTTTTCTAAAGACAATGCTGTTAATACTCCAGTACACAGAGTGTTATAGTATAAAAATATCCAGCAACTTCTTACTCCACCGTTCCCCTCTGTGCAGCATCTCTTCATGTCAAATCTGTTGACTTTACTTACAAGCCAAGTTTTACTCCTGTCAATGACAGAGGAGCACGTTGGAAACTTTTATCCCTTGTGCATTATCAACAAAGCTACCAGTAAAGTTCTGAGCTGCAGAATCTACTGCCTATGTCAGGGGCAGAAAGAACTCTGCTGAATTATTCTGATCACAAGTTCAAATTCACAGAATGGGCAGTTTAAAAAGTGGTCTTGATTTATAAATTGAAAAATATTGCTAATGAAGGTCACCAAGAGAAAATTAATAGGAGTCCCCCATAATTTGATTGTCACGTTCCTGCATAAACTTTGAACTCTTTCCAGAGTGCTGCAGCTTTATTGACACGTCTGCCTTTGGCTCTCATACCAAGCAAGAGCCTCTGTTTCGCTCTACTCCCAACCCGACGGGAACCACCGAGGTGATGTGCATTAGTGGGGGCCGGCTGGAAAATGAAGGTGAAGGAAAGAGCTTGGCAATACAAATAATGATGCTATTATTTCAGGCAGCAATGAATCAGCAGAACCACCAAACTACCCAACATATTTACTCAGACAGTTAGCACCAAGAGTGCCTTTCCTTTGAATCTCTAAGCAGTTCCATAGGGAATAAGTTAGTCACAAGTTGAAATGAAACATACGGTATAACCCAGATACAGTCCTACATCTGGACACAAGAAACTACATTGCAAACGGAGATGCTAGGACTGCATTGGGGTGCAGTGGTTGCTTTGCAGTAGATATCTTTCAGTAAAAAGTTATAATTAATACAGCATTATGCAAAAGATACAAAGTGAATATATGCCAATACTTTGCATGCTAACTTTCAAAAGATTTTAAAAATATCCTTCCGAATAGTTCAGAGGAAAATTCTACTCTCTGGTGCTTCAATGAGGAGAAACAGATGGACCCATGATTTGGTTTCAAAACTGCTGCGTTATTAAAAATAGTTACAGCTCCTCTTACAAATCTTTCAATAGTTTTCGCTGAGGTTTTGTTATAAAGCAGAGGTGGCTTTTTTGAGGGAAAAGATGCATCAAAATACCCGAGAATAAAAATACTCCCTCACTAGCCAGGTTTTTTTATTTTTAAACAAAGTAGTTAAAATCGCTGTTGACTAAGTTAAGGCTATAAAATAAAACAATTAAAGATCTGATTGAAAATTCAGTCCAAGTTCAAACATCTCTATTGACTCTGACCCTGTAGCCCTGCTTGCTGGCCACATGTATGTTCCTCATTCCTTTACTCCTCTGTAGGCACTTCGTGTGTCCCCAATACTCTTCTGTAGGCTCTCCACATGACCACCTGCTACAAACCCAGCCGGGGCTCCTCATGTAGGCAACTGAAGCAGGCTTCCCATATTCAGTAAGGGACCTGCAGGTCCCCACAATTAAAGTTTCTCACAGATAACTGCTTTCCCTGCCCCGTTCCAATACTCCCTATCTAGCTAGGTTAATTCCCCTCTGCTATCTCCAGATTAATTTTTCTCTTCAAGTTTGTTCATCAGTTTAATTGTGCAGCGTTGTTGCTAGCGGTGAAATTTAGTAATCAAATCATTCATGACACAGTATTTCAGCCCCTGACTGTCTATCATTTTGATACAGCATTTTAAAGTTATCCAAGATTATCCTATGCAGTAATCTTCCCCAAGAACGCTAACCTCTCTCAGAGTCCTTCTATAGATAAATCCTGACTTAAGGACCAGATCCTTCCGGCAGAAGACCATTTCAATGTAGAAGCTCACATGAAAATCCTTGGAGAACAAGAACTCCTTTCTTCAGGTAAAAAGCTTTCATTGTGAAATCCAGTCACATTAAAATGTTCATTGATAAAATGATTCTACGGCAGCAGACAAGTCAGTTCAAAATAAATACTTAGAAAATTGACAGGATGTTTCAAAGAGGTAAATTTGTCAAAAGGGCGTAAGTGCCTTAAGGAGCCTACATCTGATTTTCAAAAGCGACTAAGGCACTTGAGCCTAAATCGCACTGAAAGTTACTGGCACTTTGTCTCTTCACTGCCTAAGTCACTTTGGCTCTTCAGTGCCAAAAATCACTTTTAAAGATGAGCATTAAGCATTTTTTAAAGCGTTACCCAAAGTTCTTAAACATTTACATAACAATATTTTGAAGTTCTATTGTTCAAGTAATTTGAGTTATAACAATCCTCTCTCCAAAACAGTAGTTTGCAAAAGGATTGGGAAATATTAGCAGTAAACCCAAAATTCCTTGACCAATTTCCTTCAACTGTTCAGAAAATGAACTAAGATTCAAATCACAAGGATTTATTTTAAAGAAAGTCTGAAGAGTATCCACAAGGCTTACAATCGAAATCTTATTACAGCCTTAACTATAAAACTGCTACCAATCCATCCACCAAAAGTCTGAATAATAATTAACAATTACCTCGGCAGTGTATCTTCTACAATAAAGAGGACAGGCATAAGATAGATACAAGAACAAGGAAAGCAAGGTCTAGAGAGAAAAGGAATAAAGGAGGAAGTTTATTTCCACCAGGAACAGTTATTATCTGGAATAAAGCTACTTAAATCATTACAATGAGGAGTCAAAGTATGTAAGCAAAAAGACAACGGCTAATTCAAAAGAAGAAATGGACCTAACAACATACCTATTATTCTAAATGACCCTATATGTATATAGGAATATCTCTCCACGCCAAATAGCTCCAGCAGTGCCCAAGGCAATAGCAGTTTGCTAGAGGTAACTGTTATACTTTGGAACACAGGATGTGAGAATATCAAGTGTGGACAGCTGGGTGTGAAACTAAACCAGATGGCTATTTGCATATTTCCGTGGTCTGTGAAAGAAATGCACTTGTGTACCTTTTGTGGCTATTATAGATGCTACGTTATGCAAAAGCCATATTAAATGTAGGCAACAAAAACCTATTTTAGTGTCATTTGCAGAGGCAGATACAACTGGCAGGTCAAAATGTGCATGTGTAGAATGTAAAGCTATTTCATTCAGTTCATGGCAAATCTAGGTATAGTTAGATGCTAGATTAAGTATTATGTGTCTGTTGTGCCCAAAGAAGGTTGCCCAACACACTAGAAAGTCTTTTATCTGGACTTGGTAAGGAAGCAGGATGGTGGTGGGGGTCACAGTATGATATTGTTCATAAATATTCATTTGAGATACGAAGAGCAAACAAAACCCATAACGTACATAAAAAAAGATTTTCATAAAAAAAGGTTTAACAGGTAACAGTAGTCCCAATGAGATCAAAATTAAGTACCTGCATAAGTGTTTGTAGGATCAGGGCTTTATTTAAAAAACAAATATCAGTTTCAACCACCATGATAAAACTAGTAATTATTTTCTTTGTCCGGGATAAATTAGGTATTCAATTTTGCAATTTTTTTTGTTTGTTTAAGATTACTGTTTTGCCTGAACTGCCAAATTAATAGGAAAACCAGGTAGGTTTATATAAATTTCAGAGACAGAATAAAAGCTTCATTTCCCTGAGTAAAAATTATTTGGCACTATTACTTTGCAATAAGACACTCCAATGAAGAACAGCAGGAGTTCACTCTTCCATAAATTATGGAAATGGTATAAAAATCCATTAAAATATAAAAACAAAATACACCAGCTCATCACCAACTGATTTTAATATCTTCATAAATTAATGCTGACTTTACCATGCGCCTGTTAGTCATCTATTTCTCCACTGACCTTTGTTCTCTGGGATACAAACAAATCCTGTTACAGAAATACAAAACTATACCGTCGCAGAATGGCAAGTGGGGTAATCATTGCAAATGAGATGTCACTCACTAGTATAAACCACGCAGTTGTGTTATCTATTTCCAGACATTACAGCGGAGCCTACTAATGCGACCATAATTAATGCAGTATTAGCATTTAAAACACCCTGGAAAAAATCATGTACTCTAGAAATAACATTTAGACCTAAATCAGAAGTTGTCAGATTTTTTCGTAGGGTGGACCACATCTGTCATTGCACTCTAAGAGCTGGCAACAGGGAGAGCCAGCCAGGATGGGGGAAACTGCTGTAGGATAAACCTTGGTATGTAAGCCAGAATCTCAAAGACCAAACCATAACCTTTGAGGGCCACAGCCAGGGAGCAAGTCTTTCAAGTACAGTTGGCTACTCAACAGTGGTGAATTGTCCATGTTTACTGTACTTTTGGATCCCATGTCAAAGACATCATATTTAAATGGTCTCTGGTTTGAATCCAGATCAGGGAAGTGGTGACCACAAGGCGGCCTCACACACCATCTGGCATCTGTTCAATGTCTATAAAACAGCTAAGTGGTTTCAAACTGATTCCTAGTGGGTAGGTGCCCACAGCCACAATCACAACTGGTGCCCTTGTTTAAAAGTTCCAGTGGATGACCGAATCCATGTAGAATTATAAATAGTAGGCTCATGAAAAACCCCACACACTTAGGACATCTAGCCTAGTCCCTGAACTTTGGCATGGAAACCAAACTGCTTTCCCACTCCCAGAAGTGATCCCTAGGCCAAGGGGGAAGTGTGTCTTACAAAGGCAGTATGAGGAAACTTGCATGGTCATTGCCATTTCTTTGGAGAGAGGACATCAGTTTATCCTGTCGTCAACCCAGAACCTTTCATTAGCTCTAACATGGACAAAAACTTTTGTCTAGAATTTGGTCTAAACACTTATACAAGAAGCTGGAAAAAATAGCAGAAATACTGGAAGGGTCATTCAACTTAAATATATATATATGTATCAGACCTCTGTCCAAACATCTTTACTTGTAACCCTAAGACCCTGTTCTTGCAATGCTTCGTGTGCAGATGGACCCTGCAATTGCACGGAACTCCATTTCCTTTATGCAGACACAGAGGTTTGCCTGTGTGCATCCCACTGCAGGATCAGGGCCTAAAATTGTTACGACAAACAGATTAGAGACAAAGTTATGTTCCTCTAGGATTTCAGCTTGTTTACTTTGTGCATTTGACAGCATGCTGTAGCTAGTCAGTCCCACCGTTTCCCTGTTGTCTTTCACAGAGCAAGAAGAGAAACATTTCAAAAAACAGGGCAGCAATTTTAAAGACAAAAACTGTCAGGATGGCTTGGAGGCAGGTGTGGTACCTGAGATGAATTTTAATATTTTTTTAAAAGCACTAGATTCCAACTTGACAGTATCCCTTTAACTCTGAGATGTTATTATGCATATATAGTCATTCTTCACAATTTTAATGGCACACAGAGCATGTGACAAAGACACTGTCATGCCACTTCTGAAAGGAAGCAAACTTGGTCATCACTTCTGGAGTGAAAGAATGATCATACAAAATGCTAATGACCAGAGAATGCCCATAGCTTCATCAAGTCCAATGTGTGCTATGGACATCTATTCAAACTCAAAAAGAACAAGAGTACTTGTGGCACCTCAGAGACTAACAAATTTATTTCAGCATAAGCTTTCGTGGGCTACAGCCAAGTGAGCTGTAGCCCACGAAAGCTTATGCTGAAATACATTTGTTAGTCTCTGAGGTGCCACAAGTACTCTTGTTCTTTTTGCGGATACAGACTAACATGGCTGCTACTCTGAAACCTATTCAAACTCACACATGCAACAGCAAAACAGTATCCCCACAGGAGATTATTTTGGTTCCGGTAGATCACAACTATCAACCCAATTCTCTGATCTTATTTCCATACAGGCTGATTGCAAATACGGTGCAATATTCACACTGCAGTGGAATTGCCTGAAATCAGATGCTATCTGCATGAACAACTGAAGTGTTAATAGAAGCAAGACAAAAACATGAATTATATGGAATCCACTAAAGTAATGGGGACAAGCTGACAAGTTCTGTTATCAGATTTGGAAGGGACAGGGAGAGCAATTATCCTCCAAAGTTGTCAAAGTTTTTACAAACTGATCGCTTCAGAACCAATAACCATATTAACTGATGCATGATCCAGACAAGAACGCTTCATTCACAAGTAATCTTACCTTTCTGATTTTGTTTCTTAGACATCCCTGCGTATTTGTTTTTATGGGCAATTAATTATTTGAGGGGAAAAAATAGTCCTCTCCCTTGGTCTTGTATCAAAAAGGAAATGGCAAATATCTGGTATGGACGGCAAATGGGAGCTAGAGTCATCAGAAATTCTGCTGACTGAACAGCAAAGCAGTCTCATAGAATCATAGAATTCAAGATCAGAAGGGACCATTATGATCATCTAGTCTGACCTCCTGCAAGATGCAGGCCACATTAGCCGATCTACCCACTCTTTTAGCAAGCGACCCCTGCCCCATGCTTCGGAGGAAGGCGAAAAACCTCCAGGGACACTGCCAATCTGCCCTGGAGGAAAATTCCTTCCCGACCCCAAATATGGCGGTCAGCTGAACCCCAAGCAGTCTAGGCTCCTTCCTCCCAACACCAACTTCTCAGGATGCCTGAAGGTAGTAGCTCACATTGTCCTTTTCACAGATTCTAGAAGTAAAAAAAAAAAACAAAAAAACAAGAAAGGAATTAAGTTAGAAAACTCCCGCTGTATTAGCCATGTCTGTAGAGCAACTCTCATAGGCTACTGGGCTCTTCTGGGTAATGCTTTTTAAAAATAAGATTTATGTTGCTTAAAGGGCACTGTAAAACTACCGGTAAAAAAAAGAAAATCTAAACACAAAGCAGCAAGGTCTCTAAAGACTTTGCCCTGCCTTTCAGCAATCTTGCACTTCTGGAATTCAGAGTCAGTGTAGCTTTTACAAGACAATTTTATTGAAGCACAAAAGCATTACGGCCAATTTATGACCCATTATAAAAACAGCTGTCTAAACTGATAGTAGCACGGAGATTACATTTCTGTATGCAGGGTTCATTATGCAAGGGACTAAGAGCCCGAATTCCTATATTAGACAATAAAATTTAGCAGAACTTTCATTCAGGAATCTCTCTTCATATTAAGTAGTGTTAGCATGTTCAGTTTGAGCAGGGCACAGCATTACTTTGCTCTGATTTTTCTCTAACCACACCCATAGTTTCTGTTACTTTCTTTCAGCAAAGAACATGACAGCAATTGACTAAGCAGGAATAGTTCTCACTCCGCATTGCATTGTTTTTAATTTGAAGAACTGAAGGGGTCAGTTATGTTACTGTTCTTGCTCCCATTAATTAGTGCAGGAGCCTTGATAGCAGTCACCACAGTCAGGCGTGACAGGCGAAACAAAGAACAACAAGGTACTCCCTCTCCCCCTGCCCCCCCCCCCCAAAAGAGACTAATAAGGAGTTCTCTGCTACTGTAAATTGGCACAGCTCTGCGGAGCCAGCTGGCCCGTTAAAACCTTACAGCCACATTCAGAAGGAAATGTAAAAACTCAGTGAAGAGCAGATAGTAAACCCCTGCTTAGGCATGTGTGCTAAAGACATTCCTGGGATATGGTTTACACATCTACGGAAAAAAAATTAGGAGTCCTTGTGGCACCTTAGAGACTAAAAAATGTATTTGGCATAAGCTTTTGTGGGCTAGAACCCACTTCATCAAAGCCCAAGAAAGCTTATGCCCAAATAAATGTGTTAGTCTCTAAGGTGCCACAAGGACTCCTAGGTTTTTTTGCTGATACAGACTAACATGGCTACCACTGAAACCTGTCACCACATCTAGGGAACGCAGCAACACTACATAATACAAGAAACTAGTAACACTGGCCAACTGAACATTAGCAGATTCCTACTACACAGGTGCTTACACAAATGTATTTGATTTATAAATGAAGTATTTGCTATAACTAAAACTTTCCAAGCTAAACTATATAAGTGCTCAAAACACTTTTTACTTCTAGTCACAGAATTCAAACACACTCTTTACAATCATGAGACATACGCTCTAAGATACAGAGGAAGCTGCTAGAATACAATCAAGGCTCAGTGTATTTTGAAAGCTGCATGCATAAGAGAGCCCTTTTACCTGTCAGCAAAGCTCTTGGAAGGAAGAAAGGAAGGAATACAAACTCCTGTCTTGCTGCCTTCAGCTCTTGGAATTAAATAATGCAATTGGTTAGGTTCTGGTGCCTTGAGGCACACCCCATCCATTAAATTTGGAGTGTGTCAAATGAAATTCAGGAAATAAAATGAGATCCTCACAAAAGCCAGGAAATTTAGTGAAGGACTAAATCTTCAATATTTGGATAGAACAAGAGAACCAGCTGAACTTTTTCCTACTGCCAGGAGCTTCAGAAAAATCATTGCTTGCAGAAACACTCTCAAGGCTCAAACAGCTGTGCTCTGGATCATACCAGTACGTGTAAGTTTCATTTCCCCACCCTCCTGCCTGCTTTCTGGCTGTGAGCAGGCAGTACACTGTAAATGATACAAGGAACCTGCTGTTGGAAATGCTAGAACTGAATTGCTGTGGATTTCAAGATAATTCCTGTTCAGGCGAAGAAATGTGGTATATATACACACTTGTGATCACAGAACTAGTACCCAGAATTTGTGTAGGATCTTTCAGGAACATAGCGATAATGTAAGGTCTAATGCAACATTTACTTTCAGAAAAAACAGCTTCTGAAATTCAGAGTAGTCTGTGAAAATACCCAGGCAATTTTAAATACAGAAGCAACATTTTATCTATAACGCTTGACCAGAGGCGAATTAGGGGTTTGTGGGGCCCTGAGCCAAAGCAAATAGGAGCTCCCACACTCTGATCCGGCTCCGCAGCGCTCCGCTGGGCAGGCGGAGTGCGTATGGGCGCATGGGCACCCATTTTTCCAGGGGCCCACGCCCTATTGGCTCAGTATTTAATCCGCCACTGCACCTGACGGTCCCTTTAAGTGAATCTCCTTGCTTTATGGGATTGTCTTAATCTTGATTATTTTTTTTTAAACAGTATTTTTGACTGTGGATTTTCTATAAATGCAAATTCCTGGACAGTAAATAGCTAGAGAGATGCCTCATTCAGACAAAATATGGTAGCAATACATTTAAATAGCCTAATGTATTATATATTGCTCTTCTCCAATGCCTTTTATCTGAGGATCTCAAAGCACTTTGCAAAAGGTAAGCCTCTCCAACTGTGAGGTAAATTATGTCTTCATTTCAAAGAGAAAAATAATTGCAGTAATTAAGTCTTGGAAAAAACAAAAGGCATTTACCAGCAATTATAAGTTATTCTTTACCAAGCCTGACAATATCATATAAGTGATACTCTAGAACATAAGAACGGCCGTACCGAGTCAGACCAAAGGTCCATCTAGCCCAGTATCTGTCTACCGACAGTGGCCAATGCCAGGTGCCCCAGAGGGAGTGAACCTAACAGGCAATGATCAAGTGATCTCTCTCCTGCCATCCATCTCCATCCTCTGACGAACAGAGGCTAGGGACACCATTCTTACCCATCCTGGCTAATAGCCATTTATGGACTTAGCCACCATGAATTTATCCAGTTCCCTTTTAAACATTGTTATAGTCCTAGCCTTCACAACCTCCTCAGGTAAGGAGTTCCACAAGTTGACTGTGTGCTGCGTGAAGAACTTCCTTTTATTTGTTTTAAACCTGCTGCCTATTAATTTCATTTGGTGACCCCTAGTTCTTGTATTATGGGAATAAGTAAATAACTTTTCCTTATCCACTTTCTCAACATCACTCATTATTTTATATACCTCTATCATATCCCCCCTTAGTCTTCTCTTTTCCAAGCTGAAGAGTCCTAGCCTCTTTAATCTTTCCTCGTATGGGACCCTCTCCAAACCCCTAATCATTTTAGTTGCCATTTTCTGAAGCAAAGGAATATAGCCATTGATCAATCTGATAAGCATTAAATGGCTGGCTATTATATTCTCGAGGATGGAATCAATAGTACATTATCAAATGAAACTGCCAGGGTGGAAACATAACTTGGACAATAGGAAGCAACTTCAGCTTATGTTAATATTCAGTTTCATAAAGTTGTGCAACATTCACAACCAGACGCCTTGTAAATAACTGACCAGCAGGGAAATTGCAACATGGTTGTTAGATGAAAGGCTTAGATAAATCACTTTTGTTTTTAAAAACAAAGTGGAAGCATCTTTTAAATTCCAAGACCGGTAAAATAACCAAAGGGTAGTATAAGTTAAAAAAAATTGCAAAGGATAGTGTATTTAGTCAGAAAAGATATCCCAACATCTAAGACATTAGGTATGGTATATTTCAATACAATCTGTATAAAAACAAATATTAACCTTTAAAAACAGTAAGAAAATTTAAAAAAAAGAATATCTGATTTGTTGGATTTTAAATAACTTCATTATTAAATTTAAATCCACAGACTATGTAGGACCTATAAAGGAAAAACTACAATAATTTGTGCTTCTTTTTGTGGCTCTGGAGCAATTAAGCTGTTCCCAGAGCTGTCCACTCACTTAGCTGATTACATAACATAGGATGTGAAAAAGAAATTAGCGTTTCTAAAGTAGCTTGAAATTTACAAGTAAAAAAACCACAACGTTTTCCAAACGGAATAACAAGATGAGCAGGGATCTATTTTCAAGCTTCTTTATGCCTTTATTGTAGGAAGTACCAATTTTAAAATATACTCATCCATAGTCTCTTTTAAGAATACTATGATAATAGTCTAGGACTGATAGTGAGTTAAAATACTGACTAGCTATCTAATTACAGAGGCGTAGCCGTGTTAGTCTGGATCTGTAAAAAGCGACAGAGTCCTGTGGCACCTTATAGACTAACAGAAGTACTGGAGCATAAGCTTTTGTGGGTGAATATCCACCTAGTCTATAAGGTGCCACAGGACTCTTCATAGCTATCTAATGTTTGCTGGAAGAAAAAGTATCTACCTGCTGAAAGCTTTGTATGGGTTATCTATTAAATAAGCTACAAAAGTTGCTTCTGCTGCTGCTATCCTGAAGCCTAAAGGACAAGTCTGCTACTTAGAAGGATTTTTGCCATTTTCATGCTGGGATTTCAAACAAGTAGTGGGTTTTTTTCCTCTTGAGCTTAAACAACATAATTTGTGCTATACAGTAGCATCTGGCTAATTGGCTTTTGAGTAAAGTAGTCCCTTACCAAGCTATTTTAATCTTGTTGATCAAGCACATGGAAGTCTCTGTGATTCTACACACAATACCATTTCACTAGGATAAATCTTTCCATTTGTAATTTATAATCATTCACAAAAATAAACTATTTCCAAGATACTAGGATGACTACCATCAGCAGAGGCCTCAAAAAACAAAGATGTTTATCCAAAATATTGTGTACCCTGCCTTTGTAACACATACACATGGACACAGGATTAAAGATCAGTTAAGTCCTATGTACTAGAAGTGCCCCCAAATTAACCTAGGAATCCAAAGTATCGTATTTTGTCTTACCACAAACAATACTTAGAGCCGTAACAGGTTTCATATACCTGCTAGGGGTAGGAATAGCGAGAATAATTAAGAATACTTTAAAAAACCCTTAAAGTTTTCTTTTTTGTTGTGTCCCTGCAAAAAACCCTGCCTCCCAGCTGAGAGCATTCACTTTATTTGTCAGCCTGCACTGGATCTCCGACGCTTCCTCTTTAAGTGAAAGCCAAAAAAGCCATAGAATTCCAACTGCCAGCATCATGAAAGCTTGACACAGGCCTCCGGCATTCCTCTTCGAAGACTTTTAGCTTTTCTGCTCCAGAAGAGATTTAAACCTGGTTCACAGGCTAGTGAGCCCAGATGGCCCCCATCACACACTAAACTTTACGTGCTCAATGTTTTGATAATAGCAGGTTAGCTTTGGTATCTCCTGTCAGAAGAGGGAACAGAATATGCCCAGAAGTACTGGAACAATTTGTATAGTGGAGGTTCTGAGAGCCACTGAACTAAGCTGTCAACCCTACATATGATGGAAACCACTTCAAGCCAGGGGTGCGGCAGTGCCCCCAGTTTCAGCACCCACGAATATGCCAGACAGTGGTAAAAGCTATTAGAAAAGCATGACAGGAACTGATTTTTGAATCTATACAATCAGATTCCAGAAGCTTATCAAAGAAAAAAGGCACATTTAACACACAGTGCTATTAACAACTTGACATGAAGAGGAAGGGAGAGGTAGAGGGGAATTTTTATGCTCTCTGACCACCTTGGTTTTCTGAGCACAGTGTCTAAGTGTCTCCAATACCAATGGCCCCAGGGGAATCTCTGTTTGCATAAAGCAGCTTTTTTCCCCTGCCCCAGACTAATCCTTTGATGTTTCTAGGAGAGGAAAGCAAAATCATTTTGTAAAAAACAATCTTTTCCTACTATCCCATTCAAACTTTTATTCAAGATTTTTCCAAATTGAACATATCTTGCTCTAACCAGTTCATTATTCTGTACAAGAATGAACTGAATATTTAAACAGAGATGTCACTGTCTATAGTCTCCTTAAATCCACACCTGTATTGTTTTTTCAATTAAAGCATTATGACGAGCACAAGCGAAGCATTACATATTCTAGAACATACATACCTCTTACAATCTAGTTTTATATGGTCTTGCACCTTAGAGAAGTGAAAATGCAAACACTGCTCAGAACACACTGATTATTTGTTGCACAAACACACAACGTGTGCGCACATGTAGATGCAGTATACAGAGGTAAAAAGCAAAAGACAACCATTTTACTTTTCCACAAATTTCAGATCACCACACCACCCACCAGCAGACTGCATTAGTTAATGCTAGATTATACCATGTTTTACACAACTGTATAGTGAATGGATACTATTCAATGCAGGATTGTTCTTATAAGACTTTCAATATTTAAAAAAAAAATGCTGTAATGTAGTGACTAGTCACAGAACTGGAAGCAAGAACTCCCAAATTCCAATCCCAGCGCTACCACTAATGTGCTGTGTGGCCTTGGGAAAGTCACTTCACTTCCATGTGCCTACTGTAATGTGGGGATAATTCACATCTGTTGCAAAGTGTTTGTATTGGTGTAAAGTGCTGAGTATTACTCTGGTCTTCAACTGTTTCGTTCCAAGCTCTTTGGTCCTGAGGGAGGTATGTGTGCCACACAGACAGTGTAATCAGGCCCTGTACAGAAAGAGACCCTCACGCTCTACCAGCCATTCTGGATGGGCCTGCATCCAGCCCAGCTTGGCCGGAAAAACAATTTGGCCACATGAGAGGAGACAAAGATATTGCATATTCATGTGAGAAGAGGAGACAAGAATAGATAAGGAGGAGTTGAATAAAGGGAGCAGAGACTAGCAGATATTTCTTTACTCTTCATTCTATAAAACCTTCCATTAAAGATCTCAAAGCACTTTGCAAACATTAAATAAATTTCAAGACTGTCCCCCAAGAAGTAATAATGGATATGAGCTGTTTGCTCTTTAGATGCAGCTTGTTCAAATAGATACACACGAGTTTCTCTCTTTTGTTTGTTGTTAAACCACCATGATTACTTCCAAATAGCTTTCTGGGTCTGAAAGACACAAAAATAAGATTTTTGTTCGACACTGATCTATAAAAGGATTTTTTTTTTAAATGAGCTGGTGTCTTTCTGGCTATTCTTTCAACATAATCTGTAAAAAAAAAATTCTTTTAAAAAGTTCAGATAGCATCAGAAGAAAAGAAATTCATGGAAGACATGCAAAAAGGACTTACTGGAAGTCTCAGAAAATGTATGCTGTTAGAGCTCATGCCTTAACTGAAGGGGCAAAGGTGTTGAATCTTTAAGATCTCCTAAATTACATAGGGGTTAACAACAAACAAACAATGAATTTTAAGAAGTCCCACTTAAAGTTCCTTTCTCTCAGTTGCTCAGCTTTCACTCTCCTGGCTCTTGTGATATCAGTTTGAGTGGTCCAAGTCTATCAAAGAGTCATCCAACAGACAGTACTTGATATTTTAAACTTAACAAGCAGATTTAAAAAAACCTCACACCTTCTTTGTATTAATAAAAAGTTTATAAAAAACATGTCTATTCTCACTCCTTGCAGGTCACCACTTCGTCTTGAATCTAATTAGCCCCTTTTGCTTAGGGACTATACTGCAGTTATTCAGCAAAATCATAAAATAATTGAAAGCTACTTGAAAAGTAATCTACAATTCAATACACAAATCAACTCTCCCTCAAAAACAGAAGTATATGCTGGCAAACCCTTAACTACAGTGGCTCCAGCCACCACCACTACCGCTGTACATTTGTGATGCAGGACAAATTAGCTGACAGATATGTATTACTTCTGTGTGGATTGTGTCAAATGTTTTCCATCAAAATTGAGTTTTTGGCTAAACAAAAATTTTAGTGGAAAGTATGATTTCCTTGAACAAAATATTTATATTGGAAAAGAAGAGTTTTCTGTTTTCCGACTAAACAATTTTTCATCAGAAAACTGAAAACTTCATTTTTTCAGCTGTAAATTTAGACAAAACCAAAACATTTTGATTTTGTTGAAGTTTTCTAGCAAAACCACAACATTTTACAGCCAGTGCTAAAAGTTACTAAAACAACCTGTAAAACATTTCCCCCCCCCACACACACACACACAGCCCCCAACAGATTCTTTATTAAATGTTACATGTTAAATGTTTGAATAGTCAGGGAAACCATGCCAAAAACCTGCAGATTCCAAGCACCATCCTGCCCATCACAGTGTTACCTGCCTGTCTTCAGACATATTCCTGCTGCCTCATTCCCAGTCATCATTTGTTACTTGCAGGATAGTAACGCCTGCAGCCCCCAGGGGGGATCAGGACCCCATTGAAGTAGTTGTTGTATAAACACAAGACCCCCAAAGAGTTTACAGGCTGGGATGTAACAAGTGGGTGTAATATACAGACACAGGGAGCAGGGGCAGGATGGTGAGGGGAGCAGGACACTTGGCTGCGTGTGTGCCCCTGTGCAGTACAAATCACGAGTCCTTCGCCCTGACACAGCTGACACCAGTGATCTCAGTCTCCCCTTTTATGTTCTCCAGCCTGCTCTTGTACATCTCCCTCACCACCCCCGTTCAGCCATTTGCCCCAACTCCTCGCTGTGTCACCCTCCGTGTCCCGCTCGCTGCTCTATCAGAGACCGCCCCAGACCGCCCCCCGCACCGCTCCGCCTGCTCCCCCCATCACCCCCATTCCCCCACCCCCTCAGCTCTCTGCCCCCGCAGCTCCCCAACCCCTGGGCCCACCAGCCCCCTTCCACCCTCCTTCCCAGAGCCCCCCTCAGACCCCCCCACAGGCGTTACCCCTTATTGCCCCCGCCCCCCGCACCGCTCCACCTGCTCCCCCCATCACCCCCATTCCCCCACCCCCTCAGCTCTCTGCCCCCGCAGCTGCCCAACCCCCTGGGCCCACCAGCCCCCTTCGTTCCCAGAGCCCCCCTCAGGCATTACCCCTTATTGCCCCCCGCACCGCTCAGCCTGCTCCCCCCCACCCCCTCAGCTCTCTGCCCCCGCAGCTCCCCAACCCCCTGGGCCCACCAGCCCCCTTCCACCTTCCTTCCCAGAGCCCCTCTCAGGGGCCCCCCTCAGGCGTTACCCCTTATTGCCCCCGCCCCCCGCACCGCTCCGCCTGCTCCCCCCCCATCACCCCCCTTCTCCCACCCCCTCAGCTCTCTGCCCCCGCAGCGCCCCAACCCCCTGGGCCCACCAGCCCCCTTCCACCCTCCTTCCCAGAGCCCCCCTCAGGCGTTACCCCTTATTGCCCCCGCCCCCCTCACTGCTCTTCCTCCCCCCGCACTCACCCGCCTCCGCCGGGCCCGGGCTGCTCCCCTCACCCCCGCCGGCGCCGGGCCCGAGGCTGGGGCTGGGCGGGCCCTGGCCGCGCGCGCAGGGAGCCAGACGCCGCCGACGCCACAACCCCCCTCACCGTCTCCTCAGGCCGCCGCTGCCAGGCACCGGGGAAGGGGGGGGCGGGGCCGGGGCCCGCACCGACCCCGGCAAGAGCCTTCGAGCCCAACCAACCAACCAACGGGAAAAGGGCTCGGGAGCCTCCCAGCCAATGGGGAGCGCTAGAGACGGAAAACCAGCGCGCGGACAGCGAGGCCAACCAATGGCGGCACGGGACACCGAGCGCCGCAAGCCAATAAGGAGCGGCGAGGGGTCGATCCTAGTGCCACCGACCAATAGGACAAGGAGAGGCTCCCTCGCGGAGCCGCCTGCGCGCTGCAGCCAATGGGCGAGCAGAGCGCTCGAGCCAATACGGGTAGCGAGGACGCCCCAGGAGAGGGGCGTGGCTAGAGGCGGTCGAGGACCAATCCAACAGCGTCCAGGAGATACCTAGCTCCACCCCCTTTTCTCGCCGGCTAACGCCGAGGGGCGGGGCGGGGGAGCCGAGCTGAGCCGGAAATTGCCGAAGCCGCCGCCGCGGATCTGTCGGAAAGAGCCGAGCTGGTTCCGGAAAGTGCCGAAGCTGGGAGCTGGCCTCAGCATCGATGTGCCAAGGCTGGAGCCGGTGGGGGCGGCTGCAGGGGACTCAAGGGTCACTGGTCCGGGGGGGCTCTGGGGTCACTGGTCCGGGGGGGCTCTGGGGTCACTTGTCCAGGGGGATCAGGGGTCACTAATCGGGTGCCCCTGGGCTTTGGGGTCACTGGTCTGGGGGGCCCTGGAGTCTGGGGGCCCTGGAGTCTGGCTTCCCCACCTCCAGGGTCCCAGCCTGTCCCATGCATGATGCCTGCTCCCATGGGGGTCTCTTGGCTCGGGGGTTGCTGGCCACCCTTCTCCATGTCCCATGCAGAGGGCCTGGTCCCCACCCAGGCCCCATCTGGGCAGCTTTGGCTCTGGAGTCTCTGTTCTGTCAACGCCAGGGTCCCACATCCCAAATAGCATCCGCAGTGCCACGTTCTGCCCAGATTTTCCACCCACGGGGCCCCACCCCCGCCCTCCCCGACGCTGCCAGATCTGGACCACAGCAGGCCCTTCCTGTCCCGGGCTGGATGGGAACCAGTGACCCAGCAGCCAAAGGCTCCATCCCCTGGAGCCCACCACCCCTTCCCAGAACGTCTGACCCAGCCTGGCCCTTATCATCTCTGCCCTAGATGCATCACAGCACAGGCCACCCCAAGCCCCACGCTCCTGCTGCCTTCTCTGGCCGGGATCTTTGGGTCTCCTCTTTCCACCTGCAGCCTGATGCCGACACCTACTGGGCGCCCAGGGCATCACAACGACGTCAAAAACCAACGTACCGTTCCCACAGTCGACCCCAAGCGCTTCGCTGGTGCTGTTTATTTGTAGGACAAACGGCCGGCGGGCCCAGCCCAGAGCAGAGCTCGGTGCTGGCCAAACGCAGGGTGAAAGCCAGTCCCCGCCCTCCATATCGGCTGCAGAGCTCGTGGCAGCGAAGTGCAGAGCCCCCAGGCCACCGCCGAGTTTGGTCCGATGGCAGCTGGCAGCGACGTGACGCTGTCGGTCCTTGGCCCCAGCCGTGCGTGGGGGCCGCTCGTTGGATCCGGCTGCACATGGACCCTGGCCTGTTGGATCCGTTCAGAAGGGCCCAGGAGCGGCTGGTAAATCAAAACCAGGGGCATGTTTGCCCAGCCAGTTATAAAACTTTGCTGATGCAACTCCACCCCTACGTGCGAGCCACGGGGCTGGCCCTGACTATGCTGGAGCTCAGCGGGGAGCGGGGTCAGCAGCGAAATGCAGCATGGCCGGTCCCTGCCCTAAGCGCGTGCAGTCTAAACAGACAGGACAGACACAGAGTGGAAGGGAAACAGCTCAAGCGACTTGCCCGAGAGGTTCAGTGGCAGAGCAAGGACTAGAACCATGTTCCTGGCTCCCATGCCAGTGCTCCAGCCACTAGGCTACACGACAGCCGTCAGAAATGACAAGGGAAAAACCCTGCTTTACAACACGCCCTGGGCCCGACCCACCGTCCATTGTTCTCAATGGGAGCAACGGGGTCCTGAGCACTTTTGGCCATTTAATTGAGGCTCTTCTGATCATTTGTCCCCCGTCCCTGGTTTCTGATGAGCCCCGGCCCATCTCGGCCACCTCCCATCCCTGGATCTCAAAGCACTTTGAAACCAGTCACCTCAAACCCCACCTGGGGACCAGGCGCTAGGCCCCTTGCTCCCGGAGAGGAGACGTGGCTGGCACCACGTCACGCGATGACTCAGCAGCAGAGCTAGGAACAGCACCCAGGAGCGCTGGTGGCCAGTCCCCTTCTCACAGGCAACGAGTTGCCATCCAGAGAGCCACCTGCCCCCTCAGGAAGGGGAAAGCAGCCCACCTGAAAGCCTCTCCCTTGCTGCCCTGTGCAATGTGCCAGCCCGGTGCCCTGTCCGTCCCTGCCGCAGGTCAGGACTGAGGGGAACAGCTGAGGTTACTGCTGCTCAGCCGGACCGTTTCCCTTTGCACCTGGGTCGCTGTTTTGCATTTCACTCTGCTTGTGAGAGCAAACCCAGCCTGCTGAGTTTCACTTCCTGGTTCTCCTGCCCCTCCCCAAGAAGTGCTGGGGGGCTGGGTGGAGGAAGCAGGCACATTCTCCAAGGACTCTATTGCAAAGCCGTGGGAGGGGCGCGGCAGCTTGGCCTCCCCCACAAAGGCTGCTGCCCGTCATGCAGGCTTGGCTTTTCTCGACTGCATGAGGCTCTCGTAGGCGGCCTGCACCTCGATGAACCGTCTCTCGGCCTCCTCCGCCCGGTGGCGGTTGTGATCCGGGTGCCAAAGTTTCACCAGCTCCCGGTAACTCTTGTGAATCTCCTCCACGGGGGCGCCGTCCCGGAGGGCCAAGACCTGAGGGGTTGCAAAGAGAAATGACCCCACTGGACTGGCAGCAGGGGAGGGATGCAGAGGGTCTCTGAGCTCTGGGGCCTAGGGGATTGGGAGGGGAGATGGATCCAGACTGGTGACACTGGAGACCCAGGAAGTGCATCCTGCCTGGAGACTGGGCCTTGGCAAAGGATGGGCAGTGCAGGAGTTCCCCTGCAGGAGGCGGTCACGTGAGCCCGCTGGGAGCAGCGCAGCCCCTAGGGGGCGCTAGTGCTCGATGCGGCCCCGAAGCCACGTGCTTCCATTCACGTGCGTTTGCTCCCCCTGGAACGTGAGTGTTGAACGACTCCCACCCCCACCAGCTTCATCAAACCAGACTGGAAGCCGCTGCCCCCTCAGGTCCCCTGGTTTCCCTCCCAAACAGAGCTGGGGATGGATCCCAAGAGCCATGGCCCCCGTTTTCCCCACTGCTCTAATCATTAACCCCCAGCACAGAGCGAGGAATAGAACCCAGGAGTCCTGGCTCTAATCACTAGCCCCCACCCCCGCTCTTACACTTCTCCTTTGTCCATGTTAACGCTAGTCCGCACCCTCGTGCTCTGACCTGGCGTCCCCACGGACACCCTCCCTGCTCCCCCCTGGAGCCAGCAGCCCCCCACCTTGTACGCCAGCTGCTGCCGCTCACTCTGGAAGCTCTGCACAAACTCATAGACCTTCTCCCACTCCTGGAAGGAGCCGGCCCCGAAGCCTGCGCCCTCCGTCAGCAGCCTCCAGGCGCGGTAGGGCAGGAGGAGGAGCTGCTCCAGGAAGCTGCCCAGGGTCGGGAAGAAACTGAGCCACCCCAAAGCAGCGCCAATGGCGTCGGCCAGGTAGCGGGCGGTGGCGGCTGTGTTGCAGAAGGCGCAGTAGGCCAGCGGGGTGGTGAAAGCCAGGTAGGCCAGGCCCAGGTGGTACAGCCGGGCGCGCAGCGTCTCGCGGGGGCCCCGGCAGGGTTTGTAGCGCCGGCACTGCTGGGCGGTCACGCTGGCCGTCAGGCTGACGGGCAGGATGGCCAGGGCATGGCCGTAGAAGATGGGGGAGGTGAGGAAGGCCGCCACCAGGGTGCTCCTGAGATCTGAGGTCTGGTCGCCCACGTTGGCCACCACGTGCACCCCCAGGCCCACGGCCAGCGGCAGGGCCAGCAGGTAGAAGCCAGCCAGGGAGGAGAGGCCGATCAGCGCCACCAGCCCGAAGTAGATCCCCACCAGGACCTGGCCGAAGAAGCGCACGGGGCTGAGGGCCGGGGGCTCCGGGCCGCGGGGCTGCGACTCCCGAGCGTCATTGGCTCGTGCCACCCAGCCGGGGAGCTGCCAGAACTCCCAGAGCCAGCCCACCCCGAAGCCCCCCAGCGTGAGCATCCACAGCAGGGCGTGGCTGTCCCGGCCCAGGTAGACGTGGTGCAGCCCGACGGGGCCCCCCAGCGCCCACAGGGCGTAGGTCACCAGGAGCCGCTTGGCCATCGGGCGGGAGGAGTGGAGGGGGGTTGGCTCACATGGGCTCCAATGCTGGGCTGGGGGGGTGGGACATCACCCCGCTGCGATGCCCCCCGCTGGCTGCTGGCAGTTCTGCAGGTGTCCTGTCACCCTAGAGGAGGGGGGGAACAGATCATTGCACAGCACGGGGGTTGGGGGCAAAACTCCCTCCTCCCTTGTTACACAGCTGCCCCCTTTGCCTGTGCCGAGAGGGGAGACGGGGGGGGGGACAGAACGGCCCCGTGGCTCTGTGCCCTGGACTCCCTCCTGAGCCGGACACCTGGCCCCCCAGCACAGTAACTAGAGATGCCCCCTGCCCCCCCATCCAGGTGTGCTCAGTGCCCCGGCGTTCGCAGTCACCAGACCAGGTGCCTCTCCACCCCCCGGGTCCCCGGGAGCCCTCGTCCCACCCGGGATTGGGGCCGGCAGGGCAGGGGTGTGGAGACACCTAGATGTCCCCCACTGCTCTGGAGCCAGGGCCAGCGTGAGCTGGGACGGGGGCACCCAGAGCCTGCGGAGAACCGGGACAGTGAGCAGAATCCACCCCCCCACACACACACAACCCCCGGCCCCATCCCAGAGCCACGCTGCAGCTGGGATCACGTACCTCTCTGCACGGGCCCCCGGCCGCAGGCTGCAGGGCGCGGAGGGGGCTGGGCCACCAGGACTTTGGTCCTCTGCTCCCCACGCCGGGTTAGACTTTGCCCAAGTCCCACGAGTCCGGGCGCTGACTCAGTGGGGCTTGGCGAGGGCTGGATTCTGGCTGCACCTAACACCCACTGGTCAAAGGGCACCGGCCTTCCCAGCAGCCTCTGCTGCCCCGGGGGCCTGGGGGGAGCGGAGGGCGTCAGTGAGGCCCCCTGGAAATGTCTGGTGGAAAGACAGAAAGACTCGTGACCCTCACTCCTCGCTGGGCGCTGCAGCCCTGCCCCAGGGCCTGAGCTGTGGGGCCAGCCTGTCCCTCCCTCCCACCCCGCTCGGGGCCCAGGTTCGCTGCCGACCCCGGCTCCGACCTGGCTCTAAGCCCGTGAGGTTCGTGTCCTCCCGCCCCGGGGCCCTGAGCCCTGCCCTGGTCTCGTGGGGCCGTGTGCTGGGGCGCCCCTGCACCTGACCTCTAACCACGGGGCTCCCGCACGCTGTTCCCCGGCTCCGGGAGCCATCGGCCCCGCGGGGTCCGTGGGAATCCCCAGCCTCCGCTGCAGCGGGGAAACAGCAGATGGAGCTCCTTGCCTTGGAGAGCGAAGCCAGCATGGCGCCCCCCCCCCCACTCTCCATCTGCCCCCAGGTGTGGCGGAGCAGGAGCGGGCAGGATGGACCTGGGGATGTCGCAGGGGAGTTTGACTGGGGCTGTCTGCATGGGGGAGGGGAGAGCAGGGGGTGACTTCACTTGAGGGACGGTACCTGAGCCAGGAGGGGGGTGGGGCCAGGTGACACCTTTGCCCGGACAAAGGGAGGGGGGGGAGGCTGGGGGAGTCGGCTGGAGGGGGTTCAGTTTGGAGCAGTCTGGGGGAATGGAGGGAACCCCAAGGCTGGAGTCTAAGCTCCCTCCCCCCCCAAGGGACCCGGCTGAGGGGTCCTGGTTGTACCTACAAGCCCTGCTTGGGACTGGGGTCCTGTCGTCTAATGAACCCTGCGTGTCACTGGCTGGCTGAGCGTCCCGGGGAATCGCAGGTGTCTAGAGGGGCCACACTCGGGCTCCATTGTGCTGCACAAGCACAGCGAGGGGACGTGACTCGCCCAGGGTCTGGGTGAGGGGCAGAGCCGGTCCCGCGTCCCTGTGCTGCGCACCGGCCGGAGGCAGGGGGTGAGGGCCCAGCCAGTGGGACGGGCAGGCGGAGTTTGAGAGAGGGCCCTGACTGCCCAGTGGGGCCGGGGGGCTGGAGCTGTGTTTGGTTTTCCAGGGGGGGTGGGGCTCAGTGCCCCCGGGTGTTACTGGTTTAACGAGGGAGGGGAGAGGGAGTTTGTTGGGACACAGGACCGGAGAGGGACTCGGGACCCCGGCCGATGGCCTGGAGGATGGAGACCCCAGTGACCGGTGACCTGACGACCCAGAGACCCAGCTCAGGAGTCGCAGCCGGTTCTGGCCAGTGGGAGGACAATGGGCTGCGGGGAGAGGAGCCCGGTGACCTGACCAGTCGGCTCCAGCCAGAGGACAGAAGAGGGGAGAGGGGGCCCAGGTGACCCTGTTTCCCTGGAGAGAAGCCAATGGACAGAGGGGGCTTGGGGCCGGGGGTATCGGAGGCCCGGCTGGGAAGCAGGGGGGCTCAGGGCTGGAGGGGGGGAGCAGGCAGAGCCCCCCCGGCTGCAGGGGGACTGGGATGTGCTGGGCTGAGGGAGGCCAGGCCTGAGGCCCTGAGTGTTTCCTGTGCTGGGTTCAACGCTCAATAAACCTCCTGTGTTACGCTGGGGGAGAGTCGCTCCGGGCTAGAGAACGGGGGGGGGGGCATTGTCCCCTTCGGGGGTGAGGAGGCCCCGGGGGTCCAGAGCGAGGGGACTCCCTGAGGGGCCCACGGCACAGACAGACGCGCTGAGGCTCAGGGAGGTGCGGCTCCAGGAGGTGGAGGGGCCTGACCCCGGGAGAGAGGGGCCCCCCCGAGAAGGGCTGTCGCACTGGAAGGGCCCCCCCCACGGACCGCACAGGGCCACGAGCAGGCACCACCTGTGAGTCCGTGACAGCCTGGCCCAGACAGACAGACAGACATTGCCTGGCTAGAGCCTGGAGCAGGGCAGAGTTACCCAAGCCAAGGGCCCGGCCCGGCCCCCCCGGGTCCCAGCCCCACCGAGCAGTGCCAGGGGGGCAGGCTGCGAGATAGGCTGGGAGATGGGGTGAGGGACCCCTCCCCTGGGGGCCTGATCCTGCGAAGGGTCCATCTCGGATGCCAGGCGACTGTGGGGCATGGGGCCCGATGGCCCCCCCAGATGGGCCCCAATCCTGCAAGTGCTGAGCACCCTCGATTGCGGGTGGGGGGGCAGACGGCTCCCACTGAGCCTCACATGCGGCTGGGCTGGGAATCGGGCCCTGGGCAGCGTCCCCTGCCAATCAATCCATCAGCCCCCCCCGGTGGCCCCGGCCGGCGGATTTCCTAGGGTCTCTCAGCTCCTAGCAATGGCTCCCCGCCCCCAGGCTCCTGTTTGCCGAGGCCAGTGGCAGCAGCGCCTCTATTTACATGGATTAGCAGGGAGCAGGCCGCCAATTTGCTCGAATTCATTATTAATCAGCCCAATCTCCAGCCTCGGCCTGCGCTGTTGACTTAGCCGCCTGCCGCTCGCCCCATGCAAATGGGATCCGTCCTTCGGCCATGGCGGGCGGGGGCCTTCAGTGTGAATTCTCTGATTTCACCCCCACCCAGGCTCCCAGTGGGACCTGGCGGCGGTTCCGGAGCCCGGGGGGAGTCAGACGCTGGGGTTGGGGGCTCGGGGCCTGGAACCCAAAGGTGTGAGGGGGGCGGGGAGGCAGGGCCAGCTGGCTCGGGGGGGCTAGTTACAGCGGAATCGGGAGCAGGTCCCTGGGGTGCTAGGCCCACCCCTGCCACCCAGCTGGTTGTGTGACCTTGGGGTGCACACGGTCCCTCTCCGTGCCTCCAGCTGTACGACGGGCTAGTCCCTGACCCGTCGCCCCCCCACCTCCCCCCCTCATCCCCCCACCCAGCCGCTCAGCTGCTCCCACAGGGCCCCCCTCAAACCAGGCCCCACCCACCCCTCTGGCAGGGAACTAGCCAGAGCCCAGCTCGGCAGAGGAGGGGAAGGTGGGGGGAGGCGTCTCTCTCTCACCCCAGCTCAACCTGGGGTGAGCAGGGGGCTAAAGAGCCATGGTGGGGTGGAGGGGGCTGAATGGACGGGGTGGGGTGGATAGAGCAGGGGGAGGGGGTGGATGAAGTGGGGGGCATGGAACGGGAGGGGGATGGAGTGGGGGTCCTGGGGGTGCATGGGGGGGAAGGGGAATGGAGCAGGGGCCCTGGGGGTGGAGGGGGGTCCTGGGGGTGCATGGCGGGGGAATGGAGCGGGGGGCGGCCCTGAAAAGCTTTGCCTTGGCGGGGGCAGACATAAAGGGCAGATGAATATTCAAGGGGAGCCGGAGCGGCCGGTGCCAGGGGACCAGAGAGCAGGGATTAGCGGGACTCGGCTGCCCGCCCCATGTGCTGCCATTAGGGGAGAGCGAGGGCACAGCTGGGCTGCAGCTGGGGGAGCCGGAGAGCTGTGCCCGGCTGGGAGTCAGGGCTCCCAGGCGTGGTTCCCAGTTCAGGCAGGGCAGGAACTAGGCGTCAGAGTCCTGAGCTCCCAGCAGTGGCGAATCCCCCCCACAACCTGGGGGGCTGGGCCCTGAGCTCTGGGGATTGCTCACGGGGAGCAGAGGGAGGCTGTGTGGGCGGGGGCCATGGGGCGGGGGGCACAGGGGGGGGCCATGGGGCGGGGGGCACAGGGGGTACCACTTTGGGGGGCTCCTGAGTGGGGGGCAGGGATGACCAGTCAGAGGGTTGGATCCTTTGATCCTGGGGGCCTCAGTGTCTGGGTCTCTCTGTCCATCGGGGCGGGAGTTTCCTGCCTGCCTGACAGGGCAGTGGATGCCCCCCAACACCCTCCCCCCAGCCTGTCTTATTCCATGACAGCAGCGTCTGCGCAGCAAGTCCCACGGGCAGCGCGGCCGAGAATCTTCCAGCGCCGCGGCCCAACGCTTGGCTGGCTCCGAGCTCAGCCGCCCCGGGGGGCTCCCGGGGAGCAGCCAAGGGTGGAGCCAGGCGGAGCGCAGCCCAGCTGGGCTGGGGGATTTCAAGCGAGAAGCCGCTGCCTGGGAACGGAGCAGGTGGGGGGGGGAGGCACGTGGGGGCTGGATTCTGCCCCTCACTCCCGACCCGCAGCCCCTGCTCTCCCAGTCCTGGGCTCCCCACCCCCAGCTCTGCCGGTGCCCCTCACTCCCGACCCGCAGCCCCCTGCTAGCCCAGCCCTCGGTCCCCCCAGCTCTGCCGGTGCCCCTCACTCCCAAAATATCATTTTCCCCCCAGCCAATTACAGTGGGTCCCATTCAGGTCTCGCCCCCGGCTGGTTATTTTCACGCACACAAACCCTGTTCCACACACACTCTCCCTCAGCCTGTAACAGATTTCCAGGCTGGCTGCGTCTGCGCAGTCAGGCAGATCGATTGCTGGGGCGGGGGGTGGGGGGGGGCGGGTTTCCTGTGTCCCTATTGATTCTTTTAAGTATCTGGATTTAAAAATGTCAAATTTGCCGTTTCCATGCGGGGCCAGATCTAGCGTCTGGGAATGAAACACGAAGGGATCGATGGAGCTGTGCCCAGAATGAGAAAGGCCTGATTGGACTGCACTAGTGCCCCCCCGCCAACCCCCAGCCCCTGCCAGCCACACGCCCCCCTAGAGCTGGGGATAGACCCTGGCTCCCAGCCCACCCCACTCTAACCACTAGGCCCCACTTCTCTCCCAGAGCTGGTGCAGAACCCAGGAGTCCTGGCTCCCAGCCCCCTGCTCCAGTTTGGGGATGGGAGCTGGCACATGGTTGCCAACCCTGTCAGTACAGCCCAGCACACAGTGGGTTAACCCCCCCCCCCCCGCCCCCCAGGGCAGCTCCAGCCCTTTATCCCAGGCACGGTTTGTGAGTTGTCAGGGAAACGCGGATTTGGCATTTCTCCGCTGCCTGCAGACAGGTGCCTGACAGTGATGGGCCTGGGCACAGGCTGGGACCCCCGGCGCCTCTCCCCACCCAGCCCGCAATGCGACGGGGGCTGGCGAGGGCTGGTCTCCCGCCCCGCCCCCGAGCAAACCAGCCGGGGGGTAATTTGGGGTCCAGGGCTGTCCCAGCCCCACCCCTGCTCTAACTACTAGACCCAACTCCCCTCCTAGAGCCAGGACTGGAAGCCAGGCAGCCTGGCTCCTGCACTAACCATTAGGCGTATGGTCCTAAATGATCTGCCAGGGAGAGCAGAGCCTCCCGCCCGCCCCGGGCCAGCTGCCGGGCTCTCCCCGCCCCGGGTGCGTGGCTCCTGACACCGATCAGACGCCCGCTATAAGCCATAATTGGGGCCATTGATCAGCGCTGGCCACCAGCGTTTAAGGCATCGATTTTTGGAACCTTGCTGCTAATTGAAGCATTTGTCACCTCCTTGTTCCATGGGGCCCGGCGCCAACAGAGACCTGGGCTGGGCCCACGGGACCCACCCGCGGGCACCCAGTGGGGAGCAGCAGCCATGACCAGAGACCCAGGCTGGGGTGCAGGCTACGGAGCAGCCTGGGGAAAGGGGGACCCGGCATCTCAGACACACGAGACGGGAGGGTCTAGTGGGTTAGCGCAGGGGTTCAGGGTGGTGTCTGGGAGCCAGGACTCCTGGGTTCCATTCCCAGCTCTGGAGGGGAAGGGAGTCTAGAATCATAATGAGGTGGGAGCCAGGACTCCTGGGTTCTATCCCTGGTTCTGCCACAGAAACCCAGCGTGACCTTGCACAGACACTTCCAAGGCCCTGTGCCTCAGTTTCCTTGCTGCTGGGCGGTTTAGTGGCTTTGAACTCCAGGGGCAGGGTGAAGGATCATTGTCATTGGGGAGAGGAGCCCGAACACAGCTGCGCACTCCCCCACCCGCGGCCCTGCCCCTCTCTGCACCCCCAGCCCGGCCCCCTAGTCGTGTCTGCGGGGTCTGGTGTCAAGCCTGGGCTGGGGTGGGGCCGATCCCGTCCAGCACCAGGGACTCACTGAATTTCTCCTTAGGGTCCCTGGGCCATGCAAAGCCGGAGGGCGGCGGGCAGGGCAGAGGGGCTGCCCCCCAGGAGGAACACAGGGGGGCAGAGCCAGCCCCCGCCGCCCCATGAGTGTATCGCTCCGGCTGGGCACAGCCCACCTGCCAGTGCCGACACGCAGCCTCGTACCCGCGTGAAGAGACAGGCCGGCCCCACGCACAGCGCCACGCGCACCCGCTCCGCGCCCGGGGACCCCCCCGGCTCGGCCGGGCTGGTTAAAGGAATCCGGCGCCTGATCTGCGCTGTCACGTTGGCTTGTCAGCGGGCTGGTAATTAATGCGAACTGGGGGGCTGCGGCCCCTCTGGACTCGTACATCAATGCCAAAGCCGGCGCTGCCAGGCCGCCCGGTTACCCAGCGCGGTTAGTAGGGGAATTGGAGACGTATTAGCGGCTGCTGCACATTAATACATTAGAAATGTCAGCCGGGGAGGCCAGCTAATTGTCTGATTTAAATGTCTATTTGTCAGCGCGCGGCTCAGGTGCGCATGAGGCGAATCTGGAAGAAGGCACCAGCGGCGCGGTGAGGGGAGCGGGGCCACCGGCCGGGGGGGCTCAGACTCGGGAGCCGGGAAAAGGGAGACACCGAGGGGACAGTACTCCCGAGACGGGGTCTCCCAGCGGGGCGCTGGGGCGGGGGGTGGGAGCGCTGGGGTGGGGGGTGGGAGCGCTGGGGGCGGGGGGCAGGAGAGCTGGGGCGGGGGGGTGCTGGGGGTTGGGGGCAGGAGCGCGGGGGGTGGGGGCAGGAGCGCTGTAGGTGGGGGGACTGTGGCTGGGGGGGCTGTCTCCGCCCACACCCTCTGAATCCTCCATACACGCCGCTTGTCCGGAGCAGGAACCCGCCGCCCTGCACAGGGGCGGCTCTAGGCATTTCGCTGCCTGCGGAGGGTCCGCTGGGCCCGCGGCTTCGGCAGACCTCCCGGAGGCAAGCCACCGAAGGCAGCACGGCGCAGGCAGAGCACCCCCCAAGCACGCGCTTGGTGTGCTGGGGCCTGGAGCCGCCCCTGGCCCTGCAGAACCCACCTCGGGCGGCGCTGGCGTTTGTCGGCCAGGGGCTGCGCTTCCCAGCCCAGTAGGTCCCAGCTGGAAATACCGGGGGGCAGAGGACTGGGGCATCCCCCGCGCCCGGGCAGCCAGTTAAAGGGACAATGGCAGAAAGCCCCCCCTCCCCGGAAATGTCAGAAGGGGGGAGACCCAGCAGGGAAAAGGGGATTCAGAGTGACCGACCAAAGAGGGAACCTTGGGGGACGTTCCCCAGCTGGCGAGGGGGCTCCGTCATCTCTCCTGGCCAGTTCGGGGCTAGAGCCCAGGCCCTCCAAGTTCAGGCCTCTGCTCTGCTGCTCCAGCTAAAGGAGAATCCCCAGTGGCTGGTCGCAGTATGGGGACTATGATACACCCATGATCAGCTTGGTCCTAGAGGGCAGCACTGCGCACAGGCAGTACTGGGGACCGGGGGGCCAACAGGTCTGTCTCGGCTCGGAGCAATACTCAAGGAGTCTCTCCAGGGGGGGTTTATTACCAACATTTTTCAGTCAACACCCTGCCCTGCAAGGAGCTAAGAGAGGCTGAATCCAGGTGGGGTCAGGAGAGCACATGCCCCTCCCATCCCGAGCAGGCCTTCACCAGGCCACCTTCCTCGGGAGCAGGCAGCACAGGGGGGCTGCTGGAGGGAGACTAAGGGGGCGGCAGGAGCCGATACCAGGATGCAGAGCGAGCCTGCTGACTCACCCTGCGGGGGGAGCAGGGGGGCCCTATCACCTGCTGAGCTGGATGCTGGCACAGGCCTGTGGGATGCCCTAAGCTGTGTCCTGGTGCTGGTGGCGAGGCCCCCGGCGCTGGGGTACCCCCTGCCACGAAGCTTTAGGGCCCATTAGGCGCCAGGAAGCACTGGGGGCCCCTGGCGCCACGGACTCGGTGCAAAGCAGCCACGGAGCGCACGGGTACTGGGCCTGGAGTGTCGGCTGAAGGGCCGGGCCAGGGCGACTCCACAGGGTAAAGCTCCAGGAACCAGCCGCTGCCGCTGCCGCTGCGTTACTGAATCACAAAGCTCGGAGTGGAACCAATGTGACTGTGTTTGCACACGCGTGTACAAATGTGAGCGGGTGGGTGTGCAGCCGCCAGGCTTTTCGGGCCCGGGGAGCTGCTCTGCCCCCAGCCACCTCTCCTGGGACCCGTCGCCGCAGGGAGTGGGGGTTCGGGGCTGCAGGGGGTCGTCCTCCATGGCCCAGTCAAGCTGTTGCCTCTCGGCGGAGTTTGATCCCAAGGGGCTACAGATCCGGACTGAGACCGGCTGGCTCATCTCATGGAACAGCCGCTGTTCCGGGGGCCCATTCAGGGCTGTCTCGGACACTTGGATCCAGTGGCGCCTGGGCCCAGAGGCTCAGGAATTGGTTTGATAAACCCGAGGCAGCGAGGGCTCCCCCATGAGTCAATAACCAAATCTCGCTCAGCAGTCCTGGAGCCACTCGTCCCCCTTCCCGCTCACCACCCCCCCGGGCCCGATTCTCCACAGCCCAGCCCCTGGCGCCAGGGCACGGCGTTACCATTCTGACGCAGTAGCGGTTACACCCCGGCCACACACGGTGATTCCGGTCCTGTATTATCTGCCTAGATAGGGAAACTGAGGCACGGGGAAGGCAAGTGGCTCATGCAGAAGCCACTGGGCAGAGCGGGGAATGGAACCCAGGAGTCCTTTCGCCCATCCCCAGCTGAACCTCTGGAAGGACATGGCCTCGGCGGGGTCCTGCTGGGGGTTTGGAGAGAACGAAGATGATGGGCGGGGGGAGGGCTGCTCCAGTGTTTGCCAGGAGCTCACCATCGGGGCTGGAACAATTTGTACACTGGGGGGTGCTGAGAGTCACTGACCTTGTCTGCCATGGAAACCTCTTCAAGCCAGGGGAACCCCTGGGGACGCCCCCCGGGACCCCCCTCCCGTGCTGCTGGGGCTCAGTGTGCCAGCCCGGGTGCCCCCATCCACCTCCGAATCCAATATCCGTCCCCGCGCCGAGCCGGCGGCAGGCAGCTGTCTGTCACCGGCAGGGGCCTTCAATATTTCATTAAGCAGAGGAGAGAGGTGACTCTGCACGGGGGGGAGGGGGGGGGAATCTCCTCCCCCTCCCATTCGTGACAGGCAGCTCATGGCAGGTGACAGGTGCCGGAGCCTGGCGTGACAGCCCGTCTGCAGCTCGGAGCGCACCAGGGGGGCCACACACCCCCGGCCAGGAGGGTCCGCGCCATGCCCGGCACGGGGGAAGGTCAAGCACTTTTCATAGGAATCTCTCTGCCCAGCACTGAGATGCAGCCACCTCTGGGGTGGGCCATGGCAACTGCTTATACATCAGTGCTGCAAAACAGATTGGAACAGGTGCCGTCCTTAGCGCTGGACTGCGCTATGGGGGTCAGCACTGACTGCCGGGGGAGAGCGCCCCCTGCTGGCCCCCCGCCCTGCAGCACAGCGCCCCCTAGTGGCTAACCTGGAGAGCCAGGGGAGAGCCCCCCCAGCTGACTCCCCACCCTGCAGCACAGCGCCCCCTAGCACCCAGCCCGGAGAGCCAGGGGAGAGCGCCCCCTGCTGGCCCCCGCCCTGCAGCACAGCACCCCCTAGTGCCCAGCCCGGAGAGCCAGGGGAGAGCACCCCCTGCTGGCCCCCCGCCCTGCAGCACAGCACCCCCTAGTGCCCAGCCCGGAGAGCCAGGGGAGAGCGCCCCCTGCTGACCCCCCGCCCTGCAACACAGCGCCCCCTGGTGCCCAGCCCGGAGAGCCAGGGGAGAGCGCCCCCTGCTGACCCCCCGCCCTGCAACACAGCGCCCCCTAGTGCCCAGCCCGGAGAGCCAGGGGAGAGCGCCCCCTGCTGACCCCCCGCCCTGCAACACAGCGCCCCCTAGTGCCCAGCCCGGAGAGCCAGGGGAGAGCGCCCCCTGCTGACCCCCGGCCCCCTGCAGCACAACGCCCCCTAGCGCCCAGCCCGGAGAGCCAGGGGAGAGCGCCCCCTGGGGACCCCGCCGCCCTGCAACACAGCGCCCCCTAGTGCCCAGCCCGGAGAGCCAGGGGAGAGCGCCCCCTGCTGACCCCCCGCCCTGCAACACAGCGCCCCCTAGTGCCCAGCCCGGAGAGCCAGGGGAGAGCGCCCCCTGCTGACCCCCCGCCCTGCAACACAGCGCCCCCTAGCGCCCAGCCCGGAGAGCCAGGGGAGAGCGCCCCCTGCTGGCCCCCCGCCCTGCAGCACAGCGCCCCCTGCTGAACCCCTGCCCTGCTCCCTGCAGCACAGCGCCCCCTAGCGCCCAGCCCTGGGGTCCTTGCAGATGGAGGGTTTACACGAGGGGAGGGTCGCTCTGCAATTCCCTTCGAGGGAGCAGAGCCAGGCCCGGTGTCCTGCTCTCCCGCCCCCGCTGAGTGAAGATTTCGGCCACCTCGTATCGGCAGCAACCGCCCTAGTCAGGAGCCATGCCAGGCAGGTCGGGAAAAGCTCCGGGGACCCCCTGCACTGTGGGGGGCGGGGGGGGCTCTCAGAGAGCTGGGAGCCAGCAGGGTCAGAGGGTAACCTGTGTGCTCCCGTGTCTGCCCAGCAGGGAGCGGTGTGGGGAGTGGGGCAGGATGGCTGGCTGGGAGTGGAGCTCCCAGCAGGGGGGCTGGTTGGGGGAGGGGGAGCTCCCAGCGGGGGGCACTGGCTGGGGGAGGGGGAGCTCCCATTGGGGGGCACTGGCTGGGGGAGGGGGAGCTCCCATCTGGCTGGGGGAGGGGGAGCTCCCATTGGGGGGCACTGGCTGGGGGGGAGCTCCCATCTGGCTGGGGGAGGGTGAGCTGCCATTGGGGGGCACTGGCTGGGGGGGACGCTCCCATTGGGGGGCACTGGCTGGGGGGTGCTCCCATCGGGGGGCACTGGCTGGGGGGGAGGCATGCTGGCCCAGGGTGTCTGGCTGGGGGGGAAGCTCCCATCGCGGGGCACTGGCTGGGGGGGGGAGGCGTGCCGGCCCAGGGTGTCTGGCTGGGGGGAGCTCCCATCGGGGGGTGCTGGCTGGGGGGGGAGGCGTGCCGGCCCAGGGTGTCTGGCTGGGGGGGAAGCTCCCATCGCGGGGCACTGGCTGGGGGGTGCTCCCATCGGGGGGCACTGGCTGGGGGGGGCCGCATGCTGGCCCAGGGGGCGCCCCAGCTGCTCCATGCCAGGGCGCTGCTCGCTATCGACCCAGCCATCAGGCAGCGGCTCAGCCGCCCCTTTGCACCCGGAGTCAGCCGCTCGCCCCGACGCTCTTTAAATTGCTTTCTGGCAGCCCAAGGAGGCTGCAGACGGGGCGGCCTGACAGCTCGGGGACCTGCCCGCTCCTTGGGAGCCCTTAATAAAGAGAAACCTCCCTGAGCGGGGGGCGGGGGGCGCAAACGCAGAACGAGCCGGCAGCGCGCCAGGGCGGGCGGACGGGCAGGAGCGGGGGGGGAGCCCCTGGCGCAGCGCGGACGCTGCTAATTACCCCGGGCGCCTCCGGGGAGCCCCGGCTCCTGATCACCAATTAGGGGTTGGGCTTTAATTGCTAGCGAGCGGCCTGGGAGGGGCTGGAGCAGGGGACGGCCCGTGGGGCAGGGCGCGGGTGGGAGTGGGCAGTAGTGGGGGGTTGGTGAAAGTAGGCCCAGGAGCGTGTTGGTGAAGGGATGGGGCCTGGCCGGACCTGGGGGCGTGTATCCGGCCCGGAGGGGCAGGATGGGCTGCAGACAGCTGCCGGGCAGTGCCCAGGCCGGAGGGGCAGCCCAACCTCCCTCTACCCACGCCCGGACAGCGCTAGCCGCCTGGGGTGCACACACGGCGCACGCAGCTTGCACGTGGCTTGCACGCGGCTTGCACGCGCGCCCCCTTTCAGCCTCCAGGTTGTTTTTGGAGCCCCTAAAACGTGCTGAGCATCGCACCAACCCGCCCCCAGCCAGCACCCCTCTCCGCGGGCCCCAGCGCTGGCAGCCCGCCGGCAGCGTTGTTGACGGCATCCCTCGGGGGGCTGGTTTGTGATGTACGAGGCCGCCCAGGCGTGACACTAACAGCTCCCAGAGCCGGGCTCTATTATGCTAACAAATCTATTACTCTCCGCTCGTTCCGGGCCACGCGCCGTAAGCCCGACAACCGCGTCAATTTTCATTTCACTACAGCCCAGGCTGCTCCCCTGTTTGCTCACCTCTGGCCAGGCGGGCGGCTTGCCAGGGGTCCCCCCCCCCCGGCCCTGTGCCCACCACGGCCCCAGCCTCCCGCTGAGCCAGGCCCTGCCCCTCGCCCCTTTATTGTCGCCGCTCAAGGACAATTTTCATCCAATTTAGGCCCCGGCCCGGCAGTATTCGCTTTATTGCTAACATGCCCTGGATTAAGCGGCGCGGCGGCCCGGGCGCAGCAGCCCATCTGTTTTCATTTGCACCGTTCTCCTGCCAAGCCCATTCCAGCTGCCGCTGACAGGCCAATTTGTCTCCGGGTCCCGGCGCAGCCCCGTAATTGGGAGGGGATGGGTCAGGCTGGACCCTGGGAGCAGGAGGGTCTGACATCCTCCCAGCCCCAGCAACTGGCTGACGTGGGGCCTGTCCCCTCTGGAGGGCGCTGGCTCCACCCCGCTGGCATCGGGAGGCACAGCACCAGCCCCTGCCAGCATGAGCCGACTTGGTGGGTTCTCAGCCCAGGGACCGTAGTGAGACCAGCGACGGGGCTCCAGGGCAGGGCCCCTGGGGACCCTCTGCGCTCACTGAGGGCTGCCCCGCCAGCCAGGCTGCCCCTCTTTCGGGGACCCCAAAATCTCTGCCAAGGAGCACCTGTGCCAATCGGCCTAGGCATGATACAAAGCAGGTGAGGATCAGACACGCAAGGAACATGTGTGTGCTCCATCCAGCACGCGAGGGACACGTACGCATGCTCAACCTGACATGCCAGGAGCCTGCACGCACATGCTCCGTGCACCAGCCTTGCACCCTGCCCTGGGTGGAGGCGGTGGGCAGGAGGCAGCAGGGATGCACGCCCAGCCCCCCCCAGCACCGGTGCGGTGACGATGATGAGAAGTGACCGGGTTTATTTGCAAGGCCAAGACACCCGGAGGAGGTGGGGCTGCAGCTCGCCCGCCCGGGGAAAGAATCGGCCTCAGCGGGGCCAGGGTAATGGGAAGTGACTGAGACGGGGGAGGCAGCAGCAGGTCTGTTACTGGGACTACGCGAGCAGCTCTCTGGGTCCTCCCCCCTGTCCGCTGGGCGGCCCAGGCCTCAGGCTCCTTTCAGGGCTACCAGCCTCCCCGGCTGCGAGTCCATGGGGAGGCAGGGCCAGAGCCCAGGGTGATGGGCACGTCAGGCCTGGCGAGAGGGGACGGATAACCATCCTGCACGGTGAATGCCCTGCGAGCCTCTTGCTGCGTCTGTGCAGCGCCTGGCGTGCCGGGGCCCTCGTCTCAGCTGGGGTCTCTAGCTGCGACGGTAATTCGGACACGCCCTGGAGCAGGGTGCAGGGCCTGCCTGGAGCCAGCTGCATGGGCGGGATGGGGGCAGGAGTGGGGGAGCTGTGCGTGCTGGCTTAGGGCAGAGAGGCAGGTGCTGGATCCCTCCTGCTTGGCGGGGGCAGGGGGCAGCCCACACAGAGGGAGGACAAGGTGGCCCCCATCACACTGCAACAGCAGGGGGGCTCCCAGCCCCCCCTGCTCTAACCCACCAGCCCCACTCCCCTCCCAGAGCCAGGGAGAGAACCCAGGAGTCCTGGCTCCCAGCCCCCCCTGCTCTAACCCACCAGCCCCACTCCCCTCCCAGAGCTGGGAGAGAACCCAGGAGTCCTGGCTCCCAGCCCCCCTGCTCTAACCCACCAGCCCCCACTCCCCTCCCACAGCTGGGAGAGAACCCAGGAGTCCTGGCTCCCTGCCCCCCCTGCTCTAACCCACCAGCCCCCACTCCCCTCCCAGAGCTGGGAGAGAACCCAGGAGTCCTGGTTCCCTGCCCCCACTGCTCTAACCCACCAGCCCCCACTCCCCTCCCAGAGCCAGGGAGAGAACCCAGGAGTCCTGGCTCCCTGCCCCCCCTGCTCTAACCCACCAGCCCCCACTCCCCTCCCACAGCTGGGAGAGAACCCAGGAGTCCCTAGGCCCAGGCCCAGGCCATATTCAGTGGCCCCAATGAACCACGTAACCTCCCCTTAGGAGGAGCTGGAGCCCAGGCCTCAGCCCAGCTCCTATTCCCACTCGGGGGGCCCTTGGCCAAGCCCAGGGGGGCAGCCCTGGGCCCATTCCCCCAACTGCCTCAGCGCCCCCTTGGCAGAGAGGAGGGAGCCGAGCGACCCATTCACGGGGAAGCACAGGGGAGTCGCAGCGTCTCTGCTCGATCTCGCTCCTGTGCCAGGGGGAGCTGCCGGGAGCGGGGCTTGAACCCGCCGGCGGGACTGAAGCATTTCACGCCGAGGCTTGGGGCTCCGGCGCAGGCAGAGCCCGCGGGGAGAGCAAAGGGGCCGATCACGTCTTACGTGGCTGGAAACAATAAACCCCTTGCAGGGGAGATGAGGAGGTTCCGCACAGTAACCCCCCACCTCCCCGCGAGCAGGGGGACCCAGCGCCCCGGGCCGGCGAGCGAACGCTGGGCAGCAGCCGGGGCACTAGTCGCACCATCAATACAAATTCCAGGCAAGGTCTCCATCCCCATTCGTCTTCCGGGGGGGCCTCGGGGCCGGCCAGGCGCTGGCTGGTGAATGCGTAATTGGCGGCTGCCCGCCCCGCGGGGCCGGTGATGGATGGCTCCGAAGCGCCAGTGCAAAGGTTGCTCTGTGAGCGATTCCCTACCCCCCCCCCCAGTGCAGGCCCCTCCTTGCCCTGGGAGGAGGGACACGCCTGGCCCCCTTTGCTGGGCAGCTGCGGGGGGAGCCAAGCCTGTGACAGGGCTGGCGAGGGGCCGGGGAGATGGCAAAGCTTCATGAATTTATTCATCCTCTGCTGGCCGGCCCCCCAGGGCTGGCAAATGAGAATCCAGCCAACCCCCCCGCAGCGGCGCTTCAGGGAGGGCCCCCCCTGTTTTCCTTCCAGGGGCGGAGGGAGCCCAGCACAGAATCAGAGAAGCGAGCTGCAAAGCGGGATTTGCACCCGCAGCCCCCCGTGCCGGGGGAGGGGGAGATAGGGTGGGGGAGGGGTGCGTGGGACAGCAGAGCCTGGGGTTCAGCTCTCTGCCACAGACTGACTGTGGGCCCTGTGGCCTCCCCTTGCCTTGCAGGCCCTGACACCCCCAACGGAACAACTGGGCCAAGGAGCCTTCCTTGGGGTGCACGGACGGTTTGCATGGCAGGAGGGTTCCCCCTGGGGTGCCACCTGGAACTGGGGTACCACTGAGCCCCCACACCGGGCTCCTCCTCACGCTGTGCTGCTGTGACAAGCGGCAACGCCCTCCAGCCTGCACTTTCGCCAGCATTCACACAGGTGGGACACACCCAGCTGCAGCTACACACAGGCTCTGACCAGCCCCTGCCTGGGAGGGCGACAGCTAAGACAACCCCCAGCTCCCCAGGCGCGCACCCCCTCGGGCGTGTAAACCCAAAGTGATACCGTCCGGCGCAAGCTCATACAATTCACCCCCCCTCACTGTGGAGAGAAACCTGCAGCAGCCTGCGCCCCAGAGCTACGATTCCCACACAGCAGTGGATTGGCGTGTAGTTTATTAACTACAAACAATGAAGTGGGTCTAAGGGACAGCAAACAGATCAAAGCAGATTACCCAGCAAACAAACAAAAACCGCAAACTAAGCTCAATATACTGAGCAGCAGGGTCTCACCCCACGAGGACACCAGCCGGCTGCAGGGCCGCAAGGACCCCCAGGGGTTTCATTCCCAGGCTAGGAATCCCTTTAGCCGGGGCCCAGCACTTCTCCCCGTTCAGTGCTTGTTCCTCGGGCGTTTCCAGGAGTCTCCTCGTGCGGGGAGTGAAGAACCCAGGTGATCTCACTCCCTGCCTCCTGCAGCTTTGGCATCTGGCGGGAACCCTTTGTTCCCAAAGCTCGGTGCCCAAAGCTCGGTGCCCAGATGGCCCAGTTTTATAGGGACAGTCCCGATTTTTGGGTCTCTTATATGGGCTCCTATTACCCCCCACCCCTGTCCTGGTTTTTCACACTTGCTGTCTGGCCACCCTGTTCCCAGATCAGTCTGTGGAAAAACACGGACATCCCAAGATGGAGTCCAGCATCGTGTGGCCTGGTCACATGTCCTGGTAGCGTCACGGCAGCCGTCACGCCCAGGCTGCTGGAGCACTCTCAGGAAGGCTCCCCAGGCGGGAGGTGAGCGTCTCCCAAAGCCTCGTTTTCCCCAATGGCCCATTGCCCGGCCCAGGCCCTTCCCAGCCAGCGCCCTAGTGGTGCCCCCAGGTGCAGCTACGTGGGACAGACAGAGACAGCGTCAATATTCGTAACTTCCGAATCCAAACAGGAGAGTCAGATTCAGCAAGTCAGAACTTTTCCAGTGACCCCTCACATGACTTGTATAAAATACATCGCAGTTATGTCGTCATCATGTCATAATAACGTGGGGTGCAGTGTCTCACGCAGCCCCTGGCATAACGGGGGCCCCAGTCTCAGTCTGGGGGGGGCCGAGCAGTGCCCGGCCCAAGGGCCCCCCATTCTCAGTCACAGCCTGTAGGTGCTCCATGAATACAAACCATTCAGAGCCCCACGCTGCCCCCCCGGCCCTGCCCAGCTCTCCGTTACACCACGGCCAGAAGACGACAGCGCCCGCTGTGGAAAGGAAGCCGGCGCTCCCCGAGGAGAGCCCTGCCCAGGCCAGCACTGCCCCACACGGCACGGCACAGCCTGCATCACCGCTCCCCAGGCTCCCCCGACCCGCGGGGTCACCTTCCCAGCCGGGGAGGTGCGAGCCACAATCCTGCACCGGGCCCAGCACCCCAAGTCTGCAGTTCTCCCAGGGCCGACTCCCGCCTTGTTATTCTCTGCCCATGTGTCCAGCTTCAGCCTCCGTGCCCCTCGCTCACCAAGCGCGGCTCTCCAGAGGCGAGTGGTGACGTGCGTTTCTCCTCTGAGCACCCCAGCGTGCCGGGCTCTGCGCAGGGAGAGACGGCCACACTGCCTGAGCCCAAAAAGCTTATAGGCTAAAACAGGACACACCCCGGCAGCAGCAGCATCCCCATTTCACAGAGGGGGAAACTGAGGCACGGAGCAACTTCAGAGCCAGATTATCACGAGCGCCCCCTGGAAACCTGGCCCCAGATGTGGGCGCAGAGCCCTTGAAAGTCTGCCTGTCCGGTGACTTGCCGAGGTCACCCAGGGAGTCTGGCACAGCTGGGACTTTGCCAGCCCGCGCCCCAGCCACGTGGGGTTACATCCATCTCTCAGTCTGCTCAGGGCACAGCCGCCGGCCCCCAGGGAAAACACCTCCTGGGAAGCTTGGGGTTCGTTTTTTCCAGAGCTCTTTCAGGACTGGTTAGCTGTGCGCTCGCACTGGGCCGCTGCGACCCCCTAGCCTGGCCCCTCCTCTCTCTCGGGGCTGAGCGGTGGCTTGCAGCCCGGCCTGGCCAGCTGAGAGCTCTCGCCCCTTCCCACCTCGCCTTTCCCCCCCCCAGGCATGTGATGCTTCTGCATGTGGCCAGCCTGGGGAGCTGCCAGGTCTCCCCGCAGGGCAGCGGCTTGGCTGGGGTTTGTGAGCCACTCTGGTTCTTGGGACGGCGGCCCTGGGGCACGGAGCCAGCCCGGGACAGGCCGCTGCAGCACAAGCTCCTCACCCGCCCCACGTGCATTTCACCCTGTGACACGATAGCACTTGGGAACCCGCAGCCAGGTTCCTAGGGCGCGGAGGCCAGGCCAGGCGCTGTGCCCTGCAAATGACTTCACGCCCAGCTCTGCGCAGTCCCGGGCGTCAGACGCAACCCAGCAGCTGTAGTTCGTGGCTGGGGCTGGCCACGGTTCCCCGCCCTGCTGCGACGCAAACCCTAGGATCCTAGAGCCGGAAGAGGCCCCCGAGCCCAGCCCCGGCGCCGAGGAAGGGATCATGCCCGGGGACGGCTGAAACAGGCGCGTCTGCAGGGCCTCGGAACGATTCCAAGGAGCCCAGGCGGGGAGCAAGCCCCCTTTGGGGGCAGGGACTAAGTGAAAGACACTGAAGGGCCCGCCCGAGGGCCCTGTCGCCCCAGGGTTACGGTTACAGGAGCGAGGTTCTCACACTCCGCCTCACGCTGCAGGGGGAGACCAGCGAACGTGGCTCCTAGAGCGGATGGCCCCGCGCTGGGTGTTTTAAAGCCAATCTCCTGGCTCTGGGGTCTGGACTGGGATTTTTGGGGGGGGTTGGGGTTGGCAGCAGCACGACCACAGCCCTGGCGAGCCAGGAGCCTTCGTGCCTGTTGTACCGCGGATTAACTGATCGCCAGCGAGTGCCCCAGCACCGACCCCCACACGCCCATCCCAGGGGGCGGCCTAACCCCCCAGAAGAACAATTCACATCCCTCTTGCTCCCTGCCCCCACCTGCACCCCCAGGGGAGGAAAAAACACAGGGACACCCACCGGCACCAGCTGCTGGTCACAGCACTTAATGCACTTCTGGGGAGTGCTCAGACACCAGGGTGAGGGGCACAGGAGCAGAACCGGGATGGGGGCCCAGGGGAAGGAAACAAAGAACACCCCAAACACCTGCCGAGATCACCTCAGGCACCAGCCGCCTCAAACGTCTTCAGGGAGACGCTGGATCCAGTCTCCAGGGAAGCAGAGAGACACAGCCGGGTGGTGGTGGGGGGGGGGTCAGACAGGGCAGAGATCCTGGGACAGCCCCACCCAGACTTGGGGCCCCCTCCCCACAATGCACTGCCACTGATGGCAAGGAGGCTGCCAGGGTCTCACTCACACTCACACGCACCCTGCATGTCCCTTTTTATAGCAGAATCCCTTGCACAGCTGGCTGGGCGTGGCCAAGGCAATGGATTCTGGGAGATGTAGTTTCCCATGGAAGTGGGCGGGGCATGCATGGTGGGCGGGGTTAGCGCTTTACTTTGTATCTGCCCTTTTGTCACCCAGTTTGGGGCGGGGGCCGGGCAGGGTGACCAGATGTCCCGATTTTTGGGTCCTTTTCTTATATAGGCTCCTATTACCCCCCACCCCCATCCGATTTTTCACATTTGCTGTCCGGTCACCCTAGGGCCGGGTTACAGCAGGGGCTCTGGGCTCCTGGTGGGATCTGGCTGCACTAGGGGCTGCTCCGTCCCCTGCCCTGCGTACAGTGGTTGCCATCAGGGCGCAGTGGGTGTGAAACGCTGCCAGGTGGACGGGCTCTTTGCCCCGGGGCCAGGGAGTGCCCAGGGCGAGGGAGAGCAGGCGTCCGCTCGGATCTCACCATGCACTTCCCGAGGTGAAATAAAACCTCGTCCAAACCCTCAGGCGCCTGCCTCCCTGCTGTAAACCCGGAGTCGCTCCGGGGCAGGCGTGGGGGAGTCTGCACTGACTCTGTAGGAGCTGAGCGCAGAATCCAGCCCCGGCCCCACTGCAGCCAGGGCCTGACTGGATCCCCCCACGGTGACAGAGAGCAGAATCCAGCCCATGAGCACAAGCCCCAGTGCTCAGCACCCCCATCTGCCCCCTGCCCGAGGCCCCTTTTTCCACCCCCTGGGCCCTGCCCCTCTGATTTCATTGTTCTCTGCTCTGGTGTGAACTCCTTTTCCCCTGATTTTCCTCTGCAGCTCTGACCTTGCTCTTCTCCTCTGCCTCTGTTTTTACCGTCAGCGTTTGCTGTCCCCTTCAGTCCCTCCCTCCCCTTCCATCTCCATCCCTCCTTGTTCCCCTCCCCTGTGCCACCTCCGGGGTTCGAGCAAGGGAGGCTGGGAGCCAGGACTCCTGGGTTCTAGCCCCACCTCTGGGGGGGCTGTAATGGTTGTGGGGGGAGAATGGGAATCTGGACTCCTGGGTTCTATTCCTCCCTCTCCCTCACTGCATGATTTTAGGCAAGTCACGTCCCCTCTCTGAGCCTCAGTTTCCCCATACGTCGGACGATCCCTTTGAGCACCGCCAGGGTCACCGGCTGGTGTTCTCTGCCCCGTGCTCTGACCTTCCTGGAGGGAGGGCAAAGGCTGGAGCTGATGGGGCCAGAGCCCAGCCCCAGGGAAACCAGGCTGCAGCCTCCTCCCTTCCTTTGCTGGGTGCCCCTAGTGCGGCAGCTCAGCAAACGCCTCCCCCGCGCCCCCGGGGGTCCGAGGAAAGCGCCGCTAGGGCAGCCGGGCAGGGATCGCCCTTTACTCCAGGGCACCAGGATCCTGCCACATCCCAGCCAGCCCTTGGTGCTCCTGCTAATTAACACACGGCTCCGCAGGGCTCCCCCTTGTCTCCTTGCTAATTAATTCGCTGTTGCTGCTCATTAGGATCAGCTGGTGGAATGGGCTGGGGCAGCAGGTCCTCTGGGCTAGGAAGAGAGCAGCTCTGGTAGCCCATGGAGCAACCCCCTCCCCCCAGTCAGAGAATGGGCTGCTGCTGCTCAGCGTGGGGGGAACAGACAGAGGGATGCGTCTGTCCAAGGTGGGGAGGAAAAGCAGCCCGTTGATCCCCCCCCCCGCCCCAGAATCTTCTCCTCTCCCTGCCTGGGGGAGGGGGACGTTCCAGCCGCTGTAATTTGTTGCACAAACATTGTTTGAATTTTTTTTTCAGAATTGCATTGATCCCGGTGCATAAAGCGCCCATAAATCCATCTAATATCCCAGCTGATTGATTATTGCCCTTTGGAAGGGGGCTGGCCCGGCCTGCAAATTAAAACCGCTACGGCTAAACGCCACGTACCGTCGCAAGGGCTGGGCCGGCAGGCCCGCTCCGGGGCGCGGGCAGGGGCGGGGGCCGTCAAACCGGGGGCAAGTCGCAGCCAGCCAGACACACGGATTTACACCAGCCCGCAGACGGATACACAAATTCACACAAACCCATTGGAACGCACACGCAGAGACACACCGACCAGCACATTCACACGCACACACATCAATGCAAGACCCAAGAATGTCTCACATTTAAACCCCCATTAAAAGTGACCGTCTGTCGCCAGCGGGTCAGGGGAAGGAGCAGACAAAGAGACAGAATCCCTAGAGAGCGTCAGCCCAATTCCCAGCCTGCCAGCTGATCTGAAAGGGACCGGGTGGCAGGGAAGCTGGAGGTCGCCACCCTGGAGAACCAGGCAGCCGTTTGCACAATTTTCCTTTTTGTCCTAATTGCTCCGAAAATGCAGATTTGACTCTCTCTGGACGGTGATTCAGCCCAGCTCTCCGGAGCTCTGAGGGCAGGAGCTACATTTTGCATAAAAGGAGCAAATTCAGTAAAGATTCGAAAAGAGCAACCATAAATCAGATCCCAAAGCACAAAATGTCCCCTGCTCTTCTCTAAGATGAATGTGGGAGCACAGGAGACAACAGCTAGGGGCCCAGAGACAGGTAGCTATTGAGATGTATTGGGATAGCCAGACCCTGGCTCCGAGTTCGGCCTAAACATTAACTACAATTCCCCCAGGTCGTGAGTGCGAGAAAAGGAAGGAACCTTTGCTGAGAAAGGTTTGACGTGCGCAAACAAACAACTGCAAGTGCTAAGGCACATGTACACACACACGCTAACTACACAAACTAGCAGACAATAAGCAGAGAGAGACACTCACACACACACACATAATGCAGTCTAGGGGACAGTGCTACCACCCAAACACACATACACACAGGGACATGGAGCAAGGGGATTTTTAATCCTCTATAACTTGGTTTTGTTTGCAAGATTCTGCAGCCAGCGCAGAACAGACCCATCATGACATTTCACTTGCCTAAAGCCACCTGAGGCCCCTCAAAATGCATTTTAATAAGGGGGGGGGATGGTTTTTGTCAGGGGAGCAGAATCCGTATCAAGCTCTAAAAAGCTGCCCGTGGAATTTCTGGAGCTCCTAGCCCAAGATCCCTGTGGACGGGGGATAGGAACCTGCCTCGACTAGCCCAGAATGGGACAGTTGGCCGTTCAGCAAGCGGAGGGGCTATATCCTGACAGCCAAGTGTGACAGGGCTGGCTAGCTGCCTCCCTCTCTCTCACACACACACACCTGATACACCTGCAGCGCTCGCTCGGTCCATATACATCATTCTCGGACCCTCCTAATACAGGCGTATTGCTCTTCGGCTGCACCTCCGCATATTACACACCACAGGCACCGCTCACCCCCCCGCAGAACTGACACACACAACGTGTATTTGTCTATTCAACATACATAGCAATAGCAACGTGCCACCTATCTATGGGGTGTATCTACTTGACCCCTCTATAAATACCTGCCCTGCAAAGAGGAGTGTGTCTGATAAATGGATTTATACACACACTCAGATTTTGGCCAAGGTTTCCAGAGGAAACCAGCGATTTCTAGGAGCTTTGATTTTGGGGTGCTCTGCTGAGGCTCAGTGTCTCCTGCTCTGAGAAACAGGCCCCTTGAAGGTGTGACGAGCTGGGTACGTAAATACGAACTCCCCAGAATCGCTGGTCACGCTGAAAGCCAGCGCTGGCTCGGGTAGCTCTGCCCAGGTGGCGCTGTATCACTGACAGTCTGACAAAGCCCACTCGAGCTCAGCAATGGGGCAATTCTGGGCTATGCCAGACTGAGCGGAGTTTTGCATGTCACGGGGGGCTCCGGCCTCTGCACCTCTGAGACGCTGCTCTGGAGGAGCCGGAGCTGCACCCACTGCCGGCTGAGACCGGGGGCATGGCCACTGGTGTCACATACCCGCATCCCTCATGTCTGGCTCCTATGCAAGTGTCGGTTACACACACCCGTGCCCCTCTCCCTGGCCCTCACGCCGGCTACGGCTTCTTGCAAGATTGAGCGATAGGCTCCCTGGACGGGGTGGGGGGGTAATTGATTAATTAATGACTGTGATGGTTTGCAGCCCCTGTAGCTGATCTGTCAGCTGTTAATCAGTCTCTGCAGAGAGGGGCGGGGAGGCTCCGAGGTGAAGCGCTTTCATTGCACAGGGGAATGATACAAGCCCAGCATATAAAACACGGCCTTAAACCTGACTCCAGCTGGGGGGGCTGGAGCGGCAGGGAGAGGGGGGGGTAAATAGCAGGAATAGGAGCCAGGATAACACCAGGGCCCAACGGGGCCAAGCAGCACGAGTGCGGAGGGGTCACCCATCCGCTGGCTCCGTGGCTTATAGGAAGAGACGTGCTGTTTCCATGCATGAGCCACGTCTCCTCCCCGGCAGCACTTGGGGACGATGCCCTCGGAGCCCCGGCCCTGCCAGCCTGCCCCTCGCTCCTGCAAACGCCCGGGGAGCCAGGCTGCTATGGATGGGATCCGACACGCCGCGGCTCCAGGCACCTAGGGCTTGCGCTGCGCCTCGGCCCCATGCCTCCGTCGCCAGGCACCCGAGGTGGCTCTGCTTGTCTTCGAGCGACGTTCGGCCTCTCCCGCCGCTCAGCCCTGCCTTCGCGCACCCCCCAGCTGAGTCCCGGGAGAGCTTGGGGTGGGGGGTGCCAGGGAGGCGAAGGGTGGGGGGAGGACCGGAGGTTGGGATCCCTTCCTGCTAGTGTCTTGCTGCACAGAGATGATGCCCATATGATCTGGCACGAAGAGAAGCCTGGAGCTGCCACGGTCACCAGCTGGGTTCTCAAGAAGACAAGAGGGGAAGACAAAATATCTCTGTATCTATCTCCACACTCACTCCTCCCAGCTATCGCCGACCCCCCCTCCCGCCTGCTCCCGCTCCCGCTGCTGCTGCCGCCGCATCCAGTGAAGTGCGAGAATCCGAAGTGTCTACTGGCGAGGAGCGAGCGGCTCCGGCGTGGTGGGAAGAGGTAGCGAGGGAGGCAGAGAACACGGGTGACTCGCTCCTGGGCAACTTGGCGGGAACTTTCCTGTCCCTCGGAGCCGAGGCAACAAGTGAGGAGGCCGGCTGCAGAGCGGAGTGAGCCAGAGGGCACCACAGGTCAGCTCCACGGGCACCGAGCCGGGCTGCGTCTGCGGGCCCCGAACCAGGCTGCGTCCGCGGGCACCGAACCGAGCTGCGTCCGCGGGCACTGAGCTGGGCTGCGTCCACGGGCACTGAGCCGGGCTGCGTCCGCAGGCACCGAACCACGGCTGCGTCTGCGGGCACCGAACCAGGGCTGCGTCTGCGGGCACCGAACCAGGGCTGCGTCTGCGGGCACCGAACCAGGGCTGCGTCCGCGGGCACCGAACCAGGGCTGCGTCCGCGGGCACCGAACCAAGCTGCATCCACGGGCACCGAGCCGGGCTGCGTCCGCGGGCACTGAGCCGGGCTGCGTCCACGGGCACCGAACCAAGCTGCATCCACGGGCACCGAGCCGGGCTGCGTCCGCGGGCACCGAACCAAGCTGCATCCACAGGCACCGAACCAGGCTGCGTCCACGGGCACCGAGCCGGGCTGCGTCCACGGGCACCGAACCAAGCTGCATCCACGGGCACCAAGCCGGGCTGCGTCCACAGGCAGCGAGCCAGGCTGCGTCCACGGGCACCGAGCCGGGCTGCGTCCACGGGCACCGAACCAAGCTGCGTCCACGGGCACCGAACCAAGCTGCATCCACGGGCACCGAACCAAGCTGCATCCACGGGCACCAAGCCGGGCTGCATCCACGGGCACAGAGCTCGGCTGCGTCCACAGGCAGCGAGCCAGGGCCGTCTCTCCTCCACTGACTCTTTGGGGGGTTCCGGATCCCGCCCCCCCTCCCCCCCACTCACTCACCAGGCTCCGTCTCTTGAGAAGCTTCCACCATTACATCCAAAAGCGAAGACGACTTCCTAGCCCTGGCTGCGTCCAGGCTGAGCCGCAAGAAGAGGGTGATCGGCGCGGCCATCGGGGTGGCCATGGTGCTGGTGCTGCTGGTGGCCATCCCGCTGCTGGTGCACAGCTCCAAGGCCACCTCGCAGTACGAAATGCTGGGCAGCTGCCGCATGGTCTGCGACCCCTACACGCCCCAGACCCACGGGGCGGCCTCCGCTGAAGCCAGCCAGGAGCTGGCCGTCATCTCCCCGCCCCCGTTCCTGCTGGGGGGCAAAGGGGACCAAGGGAGGAAGGGCAAGTCTGGGATCCGGGGGCTGCCGGGCCCCCCAGGGCCGCCAGGGCCACGTGGTCCGGCTGGAGAGCCGGGCAGACCGGGGCCGCCGGGGCCGCCGGGGCCAGGGCCGGGGGGCTACGTCCCGTCCTTCTACAGCCCCAAGATCGCCTTCTACGCCGGGCTGCGGAAGCCCCACGAGGGCTACGAGGTGCTGCGCTTCGACGACGTGGTGACCAACGTGGGGAACTACTACGAGCCGTCCAGCGGGAAGTTCACCTGCCCCCTGCCCGGCATCTACTTCTTCACCTACCACGTGCTGATGCGCGGCGGCGACGGCACCAGCATGTGGGCCGACCTCATGAAGAATGGGCAGGTAGGAGAACCCCTCCCCCCCACCCCCCCCCACCCCGCCAGCCTCACCTGCAACCCACCCCTCTCCCCACTGGCTCCGCCCAGCTCACCTGCAACCCGCCCCTCTCCCCACTGGCTCCGCCCACCTCACCTGCAACCCGCCCCTCTCCCCACTGGCTCCGCCCACCTCACTTGCAACCCGCCCCTCTCCCCACCGGCTCCGCCCACCTCACCTGCAACCCGCCCCTCTCCCCACCGGCTCCGCCCACCTCACCTGCAACCCGCCCCTCTCCCCACTGGCTCCGCCCACCTCACCTGCAACCCGCCCCTCTCCCCGCTGGCTCCGCCCACCTCACCTGCAACCCGCCCCTCTCCCCGCTGGCTCCGCCCACCTCACCTGCAACCCGCCATACTCCCCGCTGGCTCCGCCCACCTCACCTGCAACCCGCCCCTCTCCCCACTGGCTCCGCCCACCTCACCTGCAACCCTCCCCTCTCCCCACTGGCTCCGCCCAGCCCACGGCTCCGCCCACCTCACCTGCAACCCGCCCTACTCCCCACTGGCTCCACCCACCTCACCTGCAACCCCGCCCCTCTCCCCACTGGCTCCGCCCACCCCACCTGCGACTCCCATTGGCTCCTCTCACCTCACCTGCAGGTCCCAGCTCCTGCCAACCCACCCATGAAAGACAGTAGCTTTACCTGCAAACCAGCCAAACCTACCTCCAAGCATATGCTCCCCGGCTCCACCCTGCCAGTGTGCCCACCTGCCCTCCCACCTGTGTCCAGCCTTGCCAGAGCTGTGTGGGTGTGATGGGTTCGGCGCTTTGGGGCGGGAAAGGGCAGCAGCGAGGGTCTGATTCCTCAGGCCATCCGTCCATAACCCCCATGTGGGAAGGGCTGCCTAGACCCCCACAGACCTGTACAAACAGGGCACATTCTACAGTCCAGCGACTTCCTATGTGTACCAGTAGAAATGACCCCTTTACACGCACTAGGCTTCTATTCATAATGGTGTTTCTTTATTAACATTGGTAATAATAACATTTATGTACTGCAATGCTCGGGTATTGCTTAGAGAAGGCCGCTGACTGTGCGGAGAGTTTTAAATTATATAAATATATTTTACATAGATAGAGAGGGATCATAGTGTGTGTGGGGATAGATAGATAGATAGATAGATAGATAGATAGAGGGGGTGGATGGGGATAGATAGATAGATAGATAGATAGAGGGGGTGGATGGGGATAGATAGATAGATAGATAGATAGATAGATAGAGGGGGTGGATGGGGATAGATAGATAGATAGATAGATAGATAGATTCTTTTGTAAAGAAAAAAATGAAGAGTTTAAAAAATTGAAATGCAAACTAGGTTCATTTAGCTGGGAACCCTCCAGTTCAAGAAAGTCCCTTTAGGTTTGTGACCCAGGGTTGGGGTTAGGATTAGTCGCCAACTCCTCATACCAGACACCCTGGCTTGGGATCCGACCGGTTTGTTTGTATTATTCCTAAAGTCAAATACAGAGAACAAGAAGGTCTGGGCAAAGCAATTCCGTTCTATTCAGTCCTTCCGAATACGGAGGGGCAGGGTCACCCATTCCATTAAAAAATGAAACCAGACGTCAGAGCATCTGGAATCCAAGAGGCGTTTATTGATAAGGTAGCCGTGGGCTATTTTATTTGTAAAATATTGTGTTAGCAGAGTCAGGGCGTTATTGTAGCAATTGTGAGAAGAAAAATAGATTTTTCCCCGACCCCCAAAATAGCACAAAATAAGATACACGCACCCATCAAAGGAAGACACGAAGACACACGCTCCTGCAGAACACAGAGATGGGTTTGTAAAGTTTAATCAAATGTGGGGAAGTGGTTACATTTTTTCAGATCTAGAGGAATCAGAATACGGGAGATGGGTTTTCAGACTGTGCTCTGTGTTGAGCACAAAAATAAAATAAGATGTGAAGCATCTGAATATTCATTGATCTTTCAGGAAGAACGATGTTATAGAACTATAAGCAGTTTTTCCGTGTGTGTGTGATATATATTACGTATGGCTGTTTGTGTGTGTAATATATGTTATACTGAGAGTGCATAGGTGAATAGATTCGTCTAGCGGTGATATTTGTTAAATATACATTCAGGGTGTGTTTGTAGAATACGTAATGTACATCAAATGTTTAACAGTTTATATAGACCAGCCTATAGTCTAATATATACTATTAAAATATGGTTCTATGCACACTGAACAGTATGTTATAAACACACACCTACTGTGTGTGTATTATAGCTACAATGCAGTGTCTAGACTAGAAATACTTTACAGAAGGTATATATCGTATTTAATAGTTTAGTGGTGTGTATGTACATCATTATAAACAAACATTTTATGTACATATACATTGCGCAGACTGTATTAGACATAATACTTTGTATGTGTAGCTGGATATTAAATCTATGTGCACATAGTGTTTAATAGTTTAGATGCATTTCAAAGTGTTGCTATAGCACTAAATACTATTCTGCACATAGATTTACTACATTGCATATGTTTAAGAGTGTGTTTCTACAGCGATAGAGTCGACGTTCATGGATACACACTCCCCGTGTAGACAGATTTACACTCACAACGTTTCCTCTACAATCCTCCCAAGTCTCCCCAACAGTGGGGATAAAAACCAGAGATTTTTCATCCCTGGAGAATCATTTGTCTTTTTCTCCCTTCCTCTCCTATTCCGCCTTTAATAAACTCATATCAAATCTTCTCCTCACCTCCACATGCTTTATTAGCATCTTCTCCAAAGCGGGGTCTGGTGCTTTGAAATCCGCTGCAGAGAACCTGACCCAGAAACACACAAAAATACCCCGAGAAATATTGTTTATTTCCTGTTTTATGGGGTTCATTTTCACACGCCCAGAGAACCTCGCAAAGGCCGGGATTAAGATATTTAGTATCAGGGGATTCTTCTTTTCTTTTCTTTTCTTTTCTTTTCTTTTCTCAATAAAGAAAATAACTCGACAGTTGAGCTAAAACGGAACCGTTTAAGAGCTCAACCTGGAGACCCTCCATTTATTAAAGATAAATAAGCCATTGATCTCAAACTTTAAATGCATCCGCCGCACCCTCCCACCGGCTGCCTGAACTAATGAAAGCAGCACCTCGGAGCAGCCGTCTGTTGTGTCTCTTGAGCGAATCAATAGACATATTTACATTTGATCGCCAAGCGTCTCAGCAAATGCTTTAGCCATGGGATTAGCAGGCGCTAACGCCAAAACCCCACTGTTTTCTAGATCAGCAAGTTCTTTTAATATCTACGCTCACATCACGGGGCCCGATCCTGAGCTGGTGCTGACTGAAGCCCATGGGCCTCCGTCACCGTGTGTGATCCTTTACACCCAGGCCAAATCCAGCCAGAATTGGAACTTTTCACACCCACGGCGCATTGGTGTAAACACGGTGCAAGGTGCCGGGCGACAGAGACCGTAATGTAGCCGGGGGCCGGACAGTTCTTTGCCTGTGTCAGTTTCTCTCCTTTCACCCGCAGGCTATCCTGTCCCGCGTCACAGCGGCGAGGTCAGTACTTGGGTGCTGGGACCGGCTTTCTTGCCAGCTACCACCTCAAATAAGTCTGGTGTGAAAAGTCCCCATTTGGCTGACCCTGTCCCCTTCAATCAGCAAAAGAACCCGGCCGTTAAAATCGCCCGTCTGTCTCCCTGCCAGAGGAGCTCTTCATTATCCGTGGGGCTTCGGACGGCAGCTCAACTAGATAAAATGCTATTGATAGTAAATTCTGATCATCTCCAGGGGCCAGAATTGTAGCTGGTGTAACCTGACACGGCTCCATTAATGTCAGTGCTGATTGACACCAGCTGAGAGTCTGGCCTGTAATATAGTAAAAACCCATCCTAGCACCCACCTAGATATTCCAGCTCGGAAAGCTGGGATCATTGTAGGTTTGGCCGGCTGATTCCTAGTTTAGAATAAAGGCCGAGGGCTGAAATAGCGCTGCCTGGAAAACGGCCCCAGAGGTCGGGTTGCTTGATTTTTGGAGCGCGAGATGAATAGTGACACTTTGGGTGTATCTATGGGGCAGTCACATCCTGGGACACACTCCTCTCTCCCTCTGCTTGCAAACAGGAAGAATCGCCTGGTTACTAAATAATAAATATCAGGAGGGGTAGAAACGGACAGCTCAGCTGCTGAGCTCGGTTCATTCAACGAGTCCCCGGGGACCTGTTTGCAGTCAATTTGTCAGTGGGTTTTTTTTTTTAATTTTATTTTTAATACCAAAACACCCTCCTGTCAAACAAGATCAGACAGGAGACGTTTCCCTCCCTCACAGACACCCCACCCGGCCTTTCTGCCTAGGTCTAACAAACACCCTCTTTACTTTTTATTTATGGAGCTTATTTTATCAGGGAATCAAAGCCTCGGTGGTATTTATGTCCTATTGGCAAGGCAGTGGCCGAGAGCTGTTGTAAATCCGCCCTCAGGCAGTCAGATTTGGGTGCTGATGGGTCCTTAGAGAGACTCACAATAAAATGTTTTTATCCATTGCCTTCCGTCACCACCACCCCCCACCCAGCGCCATATCCCCCAGGATCAGGCCCAGGGAGACCACGGGCTCTTACCAGCTAAAATTCCTTCCTCCCCCGACCAGCAAGACACGAACTCCCTTCCCCCTGTAAAGCCAGAAGAAACGCTGCCTTTCCAATCCGCCCGCACCGAAACCCACCATTTTCACCACACCTTTTCACGGATCATGACCACGCAGGATGGGTCAGTGCACGCCAGGGGTGGGAGACTGGTGGATTTCGGAGGCAATTGTGCCATGCCAGAAATTGTTTGAAGCTGCTAGACACAAACACACACACGCAGGTTCGAGAAGCCAGACACACACGCACACACACACACGCAGGTTGGAGAAGCCAGACACACACACACGCACGCAGGTTCGAGAAGCCACCTTGTCATGGCAGGCTCAGGTTTGGGGAGGGAACGTGGGCTCGGGGGGATCCTGGAGTGACACCCCCCCCGCCCGTTGGTCGGCCAGGCTCTCCCTTCCTGAGCCAACCTGACTAGAAATTGGAGGTCGGGCGAGTTACGCACCTCCTCCGCCAGCTCCCAAGTGACAGCCGTTTGGCCCAGCGTGTCTCAGAGCCCAGAGCCTGGCGCTGCCGAGTGGTGACAGGTTGAAGGAGTGAGATTTCAAAGTAATTACAAGCCAGCTCTGAGACGCTGCATCAGGAGGGGGCAGGACACGGAGCCGGCCGCCCCAGGGGCACCAGCTCCCACCTGGTCCCTGTCTGACAGGCATGGAGATGAGTTTGCTGGGCCTCAGCCGAGCTCCTAGGAAGGGAGACAGCCGCCCAGGCCGGTGCTAATTGGCAGCTGCAGCGAGAGGCCAAGGATTAAATGGGCCGTGGAGATTTGACCGGGTCCTGCCCCTTGCCCGGGTCTCTCGAGGTCAGGGGGATGCTGGCTGCAGGCCCAGCTGTCCCCGGGGCTGGGTAAATAGGCACACAACGGTCTCTGCAGCTGTCAATCAAGTGCGCTCCACCAGCGTGAAACTCACAGCAACAAAACCCTCCGCTTGCAGCAACGCCTCCGGCCCAGGGGTCTGCCAGAGGCCTGCAGTGTGGCCCCAGGATGGAGGCATCTGGCTGCCTGGGGCGGAGGGTGCAGGGCACGTTTAAAGCAGCCCTGGACGACAACCCAGCACCTTGCCAGGCTCGGTAGCGTTGGCCTGAATTTACACACGAGGAAGAAGACACATGGTGTGTGTGTCTGTGACTTGTCTAAGGTTGCACATTGACCCTTTGGCAAGGGCCTCGCTCAGCTCTAACCACTAGACACCACTCCCCATCAGAGCACCAAGTGGGACCCAGGCGTCCTGACTCCTAACCCCTGCACCAAGAGCAAACGTCTCTAGCGATGCGGGATCAAGAAGAGACCTTCCTGGGGGGCCAGTGACCCTCCGTCTGCTGTGGCAGGGGTCTCCCATCTCACCCCTTCATCTGCCACCTGGTGCCAGCCACAGGCAGAGCCTGGACACTGGCCTCAAGGAACCTGGGGCCGGCTCCGGGCTGGCAGATCAGCTCAGCTCAGAGCCCTGAACTAAAGGAAAGATCCTTCTACTTTTGCGTGAAGCTATGATATATATCCCCCCGCCCCCCAATAGTTCTGCCTCTAATTGAAATCTGCCCCAGGAGTGCTTCGAAGCCACATGCCTCACTCCGGGTAGGCGAGACAACGCTCGGCTAGAGGAATTACAGTCAGTTCATCAACAGGCAGCAATTCCTCTCGACTTCTCTCCAGAGGAATTTTAAAAGCACATATACATTCCCCCATGCGCCACTCGCAGACACACTGTCAGAAACCCCTCCAGGTCGGCCGCCCTGCCAGCTCGGGCTGTGAGCCTGTCAGCTCAGCCAACCTTAGTCAGCTCGCTAGCTGGACGGCCGACCGCTGAGGGAAAGCCGGGTGAGTCACCCCATAAAGACAGCCAGCGTCCCCGACTGCCCCAGTCTGCCTCCCTAAAACGCCTTTGGCGGTGGCAAGGAGACGAGCCCTTGTTCACAGCCTGTCCTAAACTATCGGGCAGCCGTAAACGTCTGCCGTGCTCCACCCCAGAGGTGGATGCCTTTCACTGCTAGTACGTGATCCCTGTGCACTCTGCTTGTCACTGTTAAAGCTGCTACGCCCCCACCCTGGAGGCAGCTGCAGTTCAGTGCCGGCGGAACGGTTTCAGCTCTAGATAGGTCTGCAAAGTGCTTTGGGAGGAGAGGGGCTACAGGACACCTCTTGTGAGACACAGAGCAAGTGGCAATATTTGCAAATGCCACAACACGTAAAGTTGCATTTCAGCCGATCACCAACAGCCTCCGATTTCAGGTGCCTCCGTCTTGGGGTGCCCAGCGTGAGACACTGAGTGGTAGATTTGCCAGATGCTGAGCCCCAGACTGGATCTCGGGCCTTAGGTGAGATCACTTTCTAATCCACCCTCTGTCTAGGGGACGTTGGATCTCCTGCGTCATCGCAGTTCCTGGGCATCCCTGCAATGAAAACCAGAGCATCAGGCACCAGTGGTGGAGCCTGTTCCCACTCGACGTGACCGAGGGGGTTTAGGGAGGCGGACAGCAGTTAGCGAAGCTGGAATGACCCCAGCCCCAGGTCTGCTGGCCAGCGCCTGGGCCGGCTAGTTCCCGCAGCACAGCGCCCCCTAGCACCACACTGGGGCGGTGGGGGTCAGCGCTGACCCTTGTGGAATCAAGGCCTGGGCCGTGGAGGTCTCCTGTCCACGTCCTGAGCCGCGCCGGCCCTGCGGCGTGCGAGATCTGACTGGCTCACAGCACAGGGAGCTGGGGGGTGGGGATCCTGCAGGTTAGAACTGGGGAGGTGGAGCCAGGACGTCTGCCTTCTATTCCTGGCTCTGCAAGTCACCTCCTGGCTCTGTGCCTCAGTTTCTCCACCTGTGCAATGGGGTTAATTATATGGTCCAGCTTTCATTCATTCAGGGTAATTCATTAAAATTGCCTCTTTTGGCGAGAAGGGGCTTTAGCCACATAACCCCCAGCAGCGTTGAATGGGAAATAGCCCCCCAACTCCCAGCTGACCCAATGACCCCCCCACCCAAGGATACGCTCCCCCCACTCTAGTCTGCTCCTTTCTTGGGTTCTGGCAACCGAATCCCAGCACGAGGAAGAGTGAAGTGACAGCTCTCAGACAGACAGAGGTGCCTCTGTGTGTGTGTGTGTGTTAGATGGGGTGTGAGCATGTGTGTGAGTCTGGTGTCTCTATATTTGTGTTATTCCATGTGCATTTGGATTTGTGCGTGTGGCCAGGTGTGTAAGAGGGTCACCCACGCTGTTGCTTATGTATTAATACTAAGAACACCCAGCTCCCCTCTAGCTCTTCCCAGCAGGAGCGCTCGAAGTGCTTTACAAAGGACAGTGTCATTATCCCCATTATACAGATGGAGAAACTGAGGCACCAGAGGGCATGACCTGCAACGGTTCGCCAGCAGGCCAGTGACAGAGCCGGGAACAGAAATCAGGTTTCCTGAGTCCCAGACCAATACTCCAGCCACTAGGTCACACTCTGGAGCTCACGAGAGACAGTGGCATTTTAAACAGCTGCCTGTGACGGGTGTAGGCAGAAGACAGGGCACTAGAGAGCTGAGCGGCACCAAACGGGCACTTGGGGGGGCGGATTCAGTGGAAAGGGGTTTTCCTGTTTTCCCCAGAATGAGTCGGGTTCTGCTCACCGATGCCTAGAATAGCCCCTGAGATCTTGGGATGGCTCAGAACTTGTGGCATTCGCACGTTACCGACAGACGTCTGAGAAATGCCGTCACATTGCGCGGAGGGAGAGAGCTAGCAACAGTTTTGACATTTTCAAAACAAAACAGTTCGACGTTTGGTTTCCAAACCGAGGTATTTTGAAATTCGCTGGATTGAACTAAAAATAAAAAAGGTAAAAAACGCCCAAAAACTAACCACCAAACCAAACCAATCAGTTATTTCCCCAGGTCTGTGTCAGGCCGTGCAATGACTTTGTGGGGTCTGGCGAAGCATTAACATCTGTGGATTTCTGGTGTGTGTGTGTGTGTGTGTGTGTGTGTGTGTCTCTGTAATTGTGTTACCAGCTTCTTCCTTCCGCCTGGAACGCTGTTACTAACTGGGTGTAAAGATGTGCGTTGTTCAGCGTGTCAGTGTTTGTGTGAATGTGTGGGTGTTGTGTTATTCTCTGCATGTGTGTGGTTATGCAGGTCTCTCTCCCTGGAGGCAGGAGTGTGTGTGTGTTGTGTTATTGGGTGTGTGTTTGTAGGTGAAGGGAGGTGCAGAAGCGCATTGTGTTATTCTACATGGGCGGGGTGCAGGAACCCGTGTGTTTGCACAAGGCGAGGCCGCATGCCAGGGACCCACCGGCGGGCTGGAGAAATTCCAGCGAAACAGGAAGAAATCAGTCCCTTCCATTCACTTTCCCTTTGGAGAGCTCAGCGGCAGGGTCGCCCGGGGGGTGGGGGGAAGTGGGGCAATTGGCCCTGGGCCCTGCAGGGGCCCCGCGAGCCCTGGCCGAGAATCCCTTCCCTGACTAGAGGCGCCTTTTACTCCCCCGGCGGCGGTCCGGGTCTTCGGCGGCACTTGGGTGGGGGCCGTTCACTCGCCCCAGGTCTTCACAGGCACTTCGGCGGCGGGTCCTTCAGTGCTGCCGAAGACGCGGCGCGAGCAAAGGACCCGCCGCCGCCGCAGACTCGGAGCCGCCCGGTGAGCACAAGCGCCGCAGCGGGTGGCACCTTTTTTTCTGTCTGCTCCCCCCGCTTTGCCCCAGGGTGAACTTTCCCTGCAGCCCAGTCTACCCTGGTGCAGGAAAGGGAGAGCTCAGACTCTGGGGGAGACAGCAGCTCTGCCACTGATTGGCTGTGTGTCCTTGAGCAGGTCACTTGCCTGCTCTGTGCCTCGGTTTCCCCAGTTGTAATGCGGGGGCCATACCACTCGCCCTCTCGGCTGGATGTTGAGGAAGGGCCTGCTGCTGCCACCGCCGAGCTCTGCAAATGAAAAGTGAATGGAAGGGATTGATTTCTTGTTGTTTCGCTGGAATTTCTCCACCACGCCGGTGAGTCCCTGGCATGCGGCCTGGACGCAGCCGAGCCTGGCTCGGGTCACAGAGGGCTGCTCTGCGGCCCACCTCCTGCGCAGCATTCGGACCGGCGACCGAAGGCAGTTCGGAGCCGCTGGAGCCCGTGTGGGGCGCGGAGGAAGCCAGGCAGAGACGGATTCAGAGACAGGAACCTAAATCCACTCCATAAAGCCCTGTCCCTGCCAGGTGGAGGCCGGCCTGTGTATGGCCCTGCCATAAGCCGCCTGCTGGCAGCTTGATCCCTTTCTGCGCGGTGACAGGCAGCCCTGGAGCAGAGTTTATCCCCTGCTGTGGCAGCTTGAGCCGCCGAAAGGCTTCGGCCCATTGTCAGGGATTTTCTAGCAGGGGCTCAGGGGACGCCCGGGCAGCTGGAGCCAGGAGGCTGGGGGTGGGGGCAGGGTGTGGGGCGACTCGCAGGCACTAGCAGGGGGGAGGCAGTGCAGGGTGGGGGCCTGCTGTGCAGTGAGCTGGAGGACAGGGGCAGGTGCCCAGGTGCCAGCAGGATGCCAAGCGTCCCCTGCTGCCCCCGGGGGAAGGGAAACCTCTGACCAAGCGAAGGAGCCGATTCCTTGGCCGGAGACCAGACGGGGGCCGGTAGCTGCAGTGGTTTAAAGCAGGGTCACCCCTGCCTGCCCACAGCCACTCGTTCGACAGCACCCCAAGCCCAACCACGTTCAGGGGACGGGGGCTGGGTCAGAGCGACTCACACCCAGTGTGCAGCAGCCTCCCTCTGGCTTCTCGCCCGACGACACCCCGTCAGCTTCGCTCTCTGGATCTAGTCACGGCAGCACCCCGGCGGGATTCCCGCGTTTGAGCGTCACGTGCGCCCCAGGGAAAGGTGACAACAAAGAGAACAAACAAGCTACAACCTCCCTCCCCCGGGTCAGATCCTGCAAACACCTGAGCACCGAGCCAGTGGGAGTTAGGTGCCTAAATCCCTTTGAGGATCTGGGCCAAGGAGGCGCGGGAGCATCTGCAAAACTCCGCATGTGCCCTTCCCCCTCCCTGCACTGGTTAGGTTTTGTTTTACATTTCCCGGCCTGTATTGGGATTGTGTAAAATCTATTACTGGGAGTGATTAATAATGAAAATATGACGATGATCAAATACAATTATCAACAGACCTTAATTATATTTCCTATTAATATCCTAATGGGAAAAAGTGACCACTGACCCGAGCGAATTCTTTGAAAAACCCCCTTCCTCGTCGCCTCGGCTGGACTCGAGCTTTGCCTCCCAGTCGGTTTCAGGCTCTGCGGCGCGGTTGTCGCCGGCTCAGTCCCAGGACATTAGCAAGGCCGGGTGGGCGAGGTCACATCTTTACCGGTTTTGGCTAGAGCGGCTGAGCGGAGCTTGCTCCAGCCTGCTCAGACGCCCAACGCTCTGTTTCTTAAAGGAACTGTTTTAAAATTCATTGTAACTCACGCAAATCCTTGAACCCCCGGCACCCGGGCACAGAACGAAGCGCTGCAGCCGCGGTGCCGCACGCTCCAAACACAACAAAGAGGTCGAATCGCGGCTTTGAGAGCAAAGCCGGACGCATCCTTAAGCAGGGTGCTGCGACCGGCCCCTCCCTAGAAACCCAGCTTCGTGGGAAAGGCCGGGCTCCTGTAAATCTGTGTCTGTCGGGGCTGCACGAGCCGAAATCTGAGCAGGATCGGGCCCCATGGCATTAGCAATGTGAGCATCAGACGCATCTATTCTTTGCACGGGCGCCGAGTGAGCTCCCAAGCCCTCGTATCAGGGGCTGCGCTGTCTCGGTGAGAGCCAGGCCTGTCCGCAAACAGAGGCAGGGCTGGGATCTACCCCCTTCGGGTAAATGGGGCCGGAGATTAAAGGGACTTGCCCAGATCTCCTGGGTCCCAGGCCAGGGCCTGTCATGAGCCCTACTCAGCTGCCCTGGGCGAGCAGGCCTAGGATCCGCACCATTGTCATGCGGAGGTTCCCCCGGATCGTTTATACCCTGAGCATCGTTAGCACCGACTCCAGCCCGTTGGACACCCCAGCTAAGCTCCATTCCCACAGATCGTTCTGAGGGCTGGTGTTCGGGAACAAACGAGGCTGAAGACGGGGAGGTGAAGGGAGCGCTGATGTTCCTGGGACTGGCGGGCGGGTCTCGCAACATTGGGTGTGTTCCTGAAAGCCCCAGCTCCTGGAGTCAGGAGATCACGTGGGATCTGGGCTTATGTGACCGGGGGTGGGGGGGGAAATGGGGGTGCTGAGTCCATCCCCATGCTGGCGAGGCTGCCTTTCTCTTGCTGCTAATTCTATTGTCTGCTAACAAATAACTCGTATTAGCAATAACCTCTGTCTCCAGTCAATGACTGTGCTAGTGTCTGAACGTATGACACAATTAACGATCATCTAGATTCATAATGCAGTGGTTATATTAATTATATTTAACACCCTATGTAATTAGTTCATAATTAATAATCAACAATAATATAGTGAGTATATGATAGTTATGTGGAGTATTACATAATCATAAAGTGATTATATTAACCATAGCTGTATGGTGTAGTATCTATTAATACTATACTGCATAAATACAATTACTATAAGCTGTTAATTACGAATTGATCTCTCGATTCATATTATAATTGTATAGATTCTCTAGAGATGAATTATGAATAGTAACAATATAACGACGATCGCTCGTCAGGATCCCAAACGAAGCGTGGGACTGGCCCCCACCCCACCAGACTCTGGGATGCTTTTTAGTCTCTGTTGAGTTTTGCCGACCCACCCACGCGTGACGATCGCTGGCTCTAGATTTCCCCAATATATTCAGGGCGATGAGTCCGGCCAAACTTCCAGCTTCTCCCCAACCCCCTAATTAATCAATTCAGCCCCCCCCAGCCCCACAAGGGCCCGTCCCACCGCCCAGCAATTACTTATGCCCTCACATCAGTTCTGCCCCCTCCCATTCTCACCTCTGCTCCTTCTGCACCTGCTGGGGTCCTTACCCCCCTCTCCCAGGCCTGGGGGCAGGGAGCCCAGGGAGCCCCCCACATGTTACAGGGAGGAAAGGGATGGGGGAGGGGCAGACTGACCCATTGTTCATGGAGCGGGGGAGGGGGAGCCGCTGGGCTCTTTCTGCTCCTTCCCCCCAACCCAAAAGCCCCTCTTGGCTCCTGGGGGGGAGGGGGGAGAGCTCTGCCAGCCTCCAGCAGCCATCCTGATTGGCTGCTCGTCCTCAGGGTGTGGGGCAGTCAGGAAGGCAGCCGGTCAGATGGGGCTGGGGGGGTCCCACTCCCCACCCCCCACGGCGGAGGTTCCCAAGGGGGCTGGAGTTCCCCAGTGCCGAGGCAGCTGCCTGGCGAGGAAACGGCTGCCCTGGCGCTGGGGGAGGGGATTAACCCCCCGACCCACTGCCCAGGGTGGGGGCGATTCACCCCCCCAGCCCGGGGCGGGAAGGTTTGAACGCTGGGTGGGCCCCCAGTCCCGGCTCTGGGCCCCTGGCCAGTGCTAGGCCGGGGTCGGACGAGAGGACCCCGGTGGTCCCCACTCACCTTCCAGGCACCGTCCCTGCGGCGGAGAGACGCCGAGGCCAGGCCTGCGGCCGCCAGGCCCCTGACTGCACCGGGGCCAAGAGGCCAGTGGAGCAGATGGGTCCCTGCCATGGGGCTCACCCACACCCCAGCGCTGCCCTACCCCACCCATCAGTGGCTGGGGGGTGCCCGGTGCCATGGGGGAGGGGTGGATCGCCTGAGGCCTCCCGTGTGTGAGCGGGTGCAGGATCGGGGCCACCCCACTGCGCCTCCTTCCTAGCCCCGGCCAGCTGGAGGAGACCAAATTCCCGGGTCCTTCCACACCCGCCAGGAGCCGCCTGCCTCCCCCGATTCTCCGGGAGGCCTTTGGTTCACAGCAGCCGGGGAATGAGGGAGCCGGGCTGTGGGGCTGGCCAGGCCCTGCCCCCCAGCTGGCAGGAGGCTGCAGGTTTCGGTGGCGATGGGGAGGGGTTCGGGGAGGCGGGGTTAGGACGCACGGGCAGTAGCCAGCACACCGGGGGGGGGCAGTTCCTCCCTTCACCGTTTGCTTGTCGCTCCATTTCTCTGCCGTGACCTTAGGGACCTGCACCGTGACCCCCGCGGGGCCCACACCGCTGAGCGAGGGCGGGGGGGGCCCAGAGCCAGACCCCAGGAGCTCGCCCCGGCTTCGCACCAGCACGAAGGGCTGTACATGGGGCAGGAGACGGAGAGGGGGGGTCCCCTCAGCTGCAGCACTGCCACCCCCCAAGTGTCCACGAGGGGCAGGGGCTCAGCAGGGAACCCCCCCATCTAACCCCCCCGTCTCCCTCCAGGTGCGGGCCAGCGCCATCGCCCAGGACGCCGACCAGAACTACGACTATGCCAGCAACAGCGTCATCCTGCACCTGGACGTGGGGGACGAGGTTTTCGTCAAGCTAGACGGGGGGAAGGTGCACGGGGGGAACACCAACAAATACAGCACGTTCTCCGGCTTCATCATCTACCCGGACTGAGCCCCCGGCTGGAGCCCGTCGGCCCCCCAGCGTTGCCCCGGGGGCCCCCGGCCCGACCCCCTCCGCGCCCCCGGCGTCGCCCCGGGGGCCCCCGGACTGACCCCCTCCGCACCCCCGGCGTTGCCCCGGGGGCCCCCGGACTAACCCCCTCCGCGCCCCTGGCGTCGCCACGGGGGCCCCCGGCCCAACCCCCTCCGTGCCCCCAGCGTCGCCCTGGGGGCCCCCGGACTGACCCCCTCTGCGCCCCCGGCGTCGCCCTGCGGGCCCCCGGACTGACCCCCTCTGCGCCCCAGACTGACCCCCTCTGCACCCGCAGCGTCACCCTGGGGGTCCCCGGACCGACCCCCTCTGCACCCCCAGCGTCACCCCGGGGCTGTGCTCTGGGAAATGAACTGGACAGACCCCCGGGCTCCTGGGGGGACTGTGGGTGGCTGGGTCTAGGGGTGCAGGGGGAACTAGGGGCTTAGGGCATCTGCTCTGGGACCCCCCAGACGTTACCAGCCCCCGATGACATGGGGGGTGGCTGCAATGGGGGGGATCAGGCTGCGGTGGGGGCCCAAACCCACCATCAGCTGGGGGGAGGCGCTAACCATCTCCTTGCAATTGGTGGGGTTGCTGGGTGGGGCCCACGGGGGGGACCCTGGGAAGGGAGGGGTCAGGCACGGATGTGACGCTGGGGGGGGGGCTGGTGTTTCCCACCCCAGGGGCCCTGCCCCCCACCAGCCTGGGGGGACGGGATGGCACTGGCAGCCAGGATAGAAAATCCCCCCCAGGAGCCTCCCAATCTCAAATGACTTGACCCTCATCCAGAGCTGGATGGACGTCGGGGGGGGACGGGGACCTGGGGAAAACAGCCCCCGGATGCCTATCAGGTCTCGCCTCCCCCTCCTGCCCCACCAGACACCCCTGGGGCAGGAGAGATGCCCGCCTGCCCCCTGGCATTGGGGTACAAATTGGGCATCCCAGCTCCCCCCCAGCTCACTACCCTTGTACAGAGGCCCCCCCAAGCCCCCAAAGAGGGGAGAACCCGCCTACCCCTTGTCTCTTCTCCCTGGATTATACTCTACCACCGTCTGCAGCCCCACAAGTCTCTTGCATGAAGGGTTGTGGGGCGGCCCTAGATATCTCTATATATAGACTCGGGGGGGGGGGCATTGGGTGTTGCCCAAGGGATGGTCTCGTGTCCCATCGACTGGCTGACGTGCGCCTGTCTGTATATAATCTCGCCACTGCCCCCTGCTGGAGGCCATTGGAGCTGCTCGAGCACATGTCATAGACTCTGTATGGCTAAGGGCCGATGGAGAGTCCCCCTCCCAGTCAGCCTTCAGGAGCAGGATGAGCCGAGTCCCACTGGTGTAATGGAGAGATGGGCCTGGCTGGACCGGGGGTCTCCCCCATCACAGCTGCGTACTGCAGCAGGGGGCTTCCCTCTGCCCCCATGGCTAATACACACAGCCCCCCACTGCTGCTCCAGCATAAACACCGCATCCCCCGTCGGCTCCTCCCGCACACACCCCTGCAGAAACACCCCCGGTCGCAGCCCCACATCTGCTCACCCCACGCCCCACTCCCACACACCCACCAGCCAACCGCCAGGCCCAGCCACCCCAGTGGCTCGTCCCCGACAGAGAGACCTGGGCTGGTGGCAGGGCGTGTGCGTATCACGCGTGTGCTTTGTAGGCACGTGTCTGAGCACACCTGGATGTGCAGGCAGGGGGATGTGTATGCAAGTGTGCATGTGCGTTGGTGCAGGCGTTTGCACACGTGTGTGCAAGTGTGTTTGCACGTGCACGGGGTGTTCTCCAATTCATCCTCCTTGCTCCATCTTTCCCCTTCACCCCCCCATCACCCCAGCCACCCCCCCATTTCAGTCTCACCCAGTCTTCAGCTCCCCTCCCCCCATTCCCCACCCTGCCCCACCTCCTTTGCACACTCAGAGAGGTCACCCCACCTCAGCACCCCTTCCTCTGGTGCAGCAGTGCAGTTCTGTGTGTGCACGCACACACACACGCTGCCCCCTGCATGCAAGCCCCACGTGCCGACTGCTCACCGACCTCGGGCGGGAGCTGGACAGTGACCTGTTCGAACTGTCCAGGTCAACACACTGTGGCGGGTGCTGGGGCACTTTGGTGCGATTATCCCGCCCGGGGCCACGCACGCCAGGGGGCCCCTCGAACCCGCGTCTCCGCTCGTCCGGCTCCGTGTTTGATGCACCATTAAAATACTCTGGTTTTGGACTCGCACTTGGAGGGGTTTTCTCTCTTGCCACAATGCACCCGTGCACAGGGCTCCCTCCCCCGCCACTGACCGGCAGCCACCTCTGGGGCGAGGCGCAGCGGCTGGTTAACCTGCCAGGCCGCGAAGGAGGATCCCGTCTCCAGCTGAAGCCCCGAAGGGAAGGACGCTCGCCTGAGCTGGGATCTGGGATGCTGGGTCCCAGCCCTGCCTGGGGGAGCCACCTCGATCGCAGCACAGGGGTCCCGCCGGGATCTTTGGGCAGTAACAGAAGCGGGGGGGGGGGTGCCAGAGGCTGAGGCCAAGAGGGTTCTGGGCCTGGGCACGACCTCTCTCATTAACCCCTTCCTTGCTGCAGGCCTGCCCACCCTTCCCCCGCTGATGCATTTAACGTGTGTGGCCAAGTCCCTGCTCCAGGATCCTGGCTCCTTCCCTGGCCCACAAATGCTCATGGCCCCTCCACCCCCACAAAGGTGGCTGCTGGCGCTTTCATGCCTTCCTGGCCAGCCCCAGGCAGGGGGCTCTCCTGGCTTCTGTCTCCCCAGGGTCTGGGGGTGCCTCACCTCCCCTTGCTGCCCAGAGTCCTTGCCAAGGAGCGACACATCTGCTGAGAAGGGTACTGCTGTCGGGAAGCTCACCACACTGAGGTCCTGGGCACTGCTGTCAGGAAGCTCACAACACAGGGGTGCTGAGTCCAGGACACTGCTGGGGGGAAGTTCACAGTGCTGGGGTCCCACCAGGGTACTGCTGTCAGGGTGATCACAGGTATAAGAAATATTTCCCAGCCCCCTCTCCAATTCCAGCCCCTTTGCTTGGCCAATTAGTGTTAATTAACCTCATTGGTCAGTGCAAGTGTCTGTGGGTGTGAGTGCGACTCTGCATGTGGGGTAGCAGGGCGGTAACACTCACTCACCCAGGGCAGAAATGCAGCCACTGCTGGGGTGGGGCGAGTCAGCTGAGCACCAGCTACCTTGCACAGGGGTGGGCGTGCACCTCACTGGGGTGCTTTTCACAAGATCCCCCCTTGATCCCACCCTGGCCAGATGAGGGGGCAGCTATGGGGAGGGGGCCGGGGGCTTTGACGGTGGTGGAGAGAGGAGAGGGATAGATGGGGCACTCAGGCACTCCCCAGATTCCGCCCCCCGCCACCGCACTGTCTGATCCACCCCTCCGGCCCCAAGAGAGACAAAGCAATCCCCTCCCCCCACCATCCAGCCTGGGGGTGCAGTTCCCCCACCCCACTGCCATCCAGCCTGGAGGTGCAGTGTCTCCCCCTGCCCAGTGCTAACCAGCCTGAGGGTGCAGTTCCCCCACCCCACTGCTATCCAGCCTGGGGGTGCAGTGTCTCCCCCTCCCCACTGCTATCCAGCCTGGGGGTGCAGTGTCTCCCCCTGCCCCGGGCCAGTGATGGGGAGGCAGTGTCCTGCTAGGCGATTTCGGGTCACACACTAGCAGTTGGGTCCCTTGTGGTACCCCATGCGCTGATCTGTGCCTGGGTGTCAAGGCGGGGGGGGGGGGAGAGTGTGGCCACCCCCAGCCTGCACTGAACAGGGAGCGTGCCTGCCCGCACACGTTTGTCTGCATGCACATAGCATGACCTGGGCATCCGTGCTCCAGTTGTTAGACATGTCTGTACCTGAGCCCTGCCTCTACATACATGTAGCATGTGCAGTGCATCCACCAGCCAGCGGGCCCTGCCTAGTGGCAATGACAGCTCTGGGCACACGTGTTTCTGTGAGTTGGTGCCCCAGCGGGACACGCCTGCTGCCTACCATGTCTGCAGCACGTCCATAATGCACTGCCTGCAGCCACCAGCTCCCCCCAGGGGGTGATGCTCTTGGTGCACACGCGTGTGCTGGCAGACAGGCTATGCACACACAGGCCAAGTACCACCTCCCACCCCCCGTCTGCACCGCGGCCTCGTCTGCGCCGGCTGGCCCTGTCACCGCGCTGATGGCTGCCGAGCGGTGCCCGCCTGTAATGAGCTCCCCGCCCGCCGCACCGCGACGCTGGTAATTGGCAGCTCAGGCTGGGAAGGCAGCAGTGAGACAGGGCCAGGGCCCTGGGCCCAGCCGTTCGACAGGAGTTCGCTCATCCGCTGCAGCATGGGGGGGATTTCTCTTCCTCTCCGCCCCAGCCTGTCTTTTCATGTCTGTTCTCTCCCCCCATCAACCACGCGCTCCTGGAGGAGGGGGCACACGTGCCCACCAGCCCCTGGTACAGGGCTGGGACTGGAGGCTGGTTGGCCAGGGCTGCGCTCTGCTCTGCGTTCGGGTCCTGCTCCAGATCTGGCACCCCTGGGTACTACCCCGGGAGCTCCCTGCAGCCCCCAACCCCTCCCGCTCTGCTTCAGGGATGCCCTGCAACCCCCATCTCCCTCGGCCAGGGGCTGTGCATCCCCCCTCCCCCGGGTCTCCCTTCCTCCTAGGGTGCTGGGTCTGACCCCCCCTTTGTCCTTTCCTGGTGCTGGTAGGGGCCCCCCCCATGTGAACCTGGGCTGGGGGGCTGGGATTCCCCCCCCCCCCGCCCCACAGGGCAGAACAGAGGAGCTGGGGGTTGTGTAGGAAAGCTTCCCAAGCCCTACAGTGAGCACACGGCCCTGCCCGCTTGGCCAGTCCTGGGGTTGGGGAGGCGAGGGAGCCCGGCAGGGGGGGTGTTTGGGGCAGCCCCTAGGGACAGTGACCCCACATTCCCCATGACTAATGCTCTCGGAGCCAGCCAGGCACGGGCACCACCACACACAAACTGAGATGGACCATGGTGCTCCTGTGGACTCAGACAAATCCCGGTGCATCTCTGCCTCAGTTTCCCCTCTGGCTCCAGGGCTGGTATTCACCCAGCTGCTGTGGCTGCTCTGGGAGCCCTGGTTCATTATTGCCCCGGGATGGGGTGGGATCCTTATGGTTTTACAGCTGGGGAAAGCGAGGGGGGGGGGGAGAGAAGAGATGAGAATGGAAGCCAGGAGTCCTGGGCCCACCTCACTCTCTGCCCCATCCCCCCAGCCCAGCCTGCTGGCTGCCAGGCCCCCCCGGGAGCTCTGCTAGCACAGACGCCCGCTGGGCCGCTGCCCCTGGCCCCTGGCAGTAACTTACCGGGCTAAACGCCCAGCTGGCTGGTCTGTGCTGCCGCCAGGTGGCCAGGGGCTGCCACAGCAGGTGAGATCGGCCAAGGGCCAGGCCCAGCTAGGTGCAGCCAGCTCTGGGCAGAGGCTAAGGGGGAGCCTGTCCTTAGCAGGCATGTCCCCAGGAGCTGGGGGGGGGGGGGGAGCAGAGGCCCTCTCACTTCCCTCCCTCCGGCCCTGCGCTTGGAGGGGGAGGCTGTTGAACAGCAGCTGCTGCAGCCGCTTTGCTCCAGGGGCCGGGCTGTTAGGGAAGGGGCACAGCTGCCCAGGAAATGTAACCCCCTTGGGCCCAGGGGACAGACACCCCAGGCCTTGAGGGATCCCCCCAGGGCTCAGGTCCCCCCCGGGAGATCCCAGGCTGCAGCAAAGGAGAGTCCCTGCCCCCTTCAGCTGCCAGTCGTACCCCCACAGCTCCCAGGGCAGGGGAATGCCAGGGACTGCGCCCGCTCCTGCTGCAGTGCGCTCCACAGGTTAACACTTCTGCAGGTGGGTCAGTCGCAGTCCTACCAGGGAGCCTAGGGCGGGGGGGCAGGGCCTACAGCAAAACAGGAGACCCTACAATAAACGGCCAAAGTGTAAACAATACTTTATTTTAGTGACATAGTAACAGCCAGCTCGTCATTCAAAACGGAGTTTGCTGCTTCCCGGGCTGGTAATAAATAGAGAGGGGTGGATGGGGGCTGGGCACAAGGGCCGCTGACGAGCCTACAGATCACAGGGGCAGGGGGAGAGGCCCAGAGCCTGCGATCCGGGCTGGGGGCGGCTGGCAGCCGCAGAGCACAGGGGCAGGCGGAGAGGCCCAGAGCCTGCGATCCGGGCTGGGGGCGGCTGGCAGCCGCAGAGCACAGGGGCAGGCGGAGAGGCCCAGAGCCTGCGATCCGGGCTGGGGGCGGCTGGCAGCCACAGAGCACGGGGGCAGGCGGAGAGGCCCAGAGCCTGCGATCCGGGCTGGGGGCGGCTGGCAGCCGCAGAGCACGGGGGCAGGCGGAGAGGCCCAGAGCCTGCGATCCGGGCTGGGGGCGGCTGGCAGCCGCAGAGCACGGGGGCAGGCGGAGAGGCCCAGAGCCTGCGATCCGGGCTGGGGGCGGCTGGCAGCCGCAGAGCACGGGGGCAGGCGGAGAGGCCCAGAGCCTGCGATCCGGGCTGGGGGTGGCTGGCAGCCGCAGAGCACAGGGGCAGGCGGAGAGGCCAGAGCCTGCGATCCGGGCTGGGGGCGGCTGGCAGCCGCAGAGCACGGGGGACGTGACAGGCTCAGCCCGAGTAGCAGCTGGGCCGACGCGCTCGCTCACCAGTGCTCGCGGCAGCATCTCCAGCCAGGGGGCTGGCTAGGGAAGCAGCCCTCGGGTCAGGGGTCCTGGACAGGCCAGTGCAGGGAGGGGGTGTCTGGGCTGCAGCAGGGGTGACATGGGGCCTGCCCCCCTGTGCCCCTGGAAAAAGAACGGGAGGTGCCCGCCCGGCCCATCCATCAGCGTGGGACGCAGGTAGGGGGCATGCCAGGCCCCACCTGTGCTGGGGGAGCCCCTGCGATGACACTGCCAAGGGGGCGCAGATCCATGGCAGAACCCAGGTGGGCGCTGGCTCAAGCGGGTCTGGTTCCCCTCCATCATCTCGAGGGCTGGGGTGGCAGGTTTGCCTGGAGCGAGCTCCCGGCTTCCCCTGGGGGGCCACCAGGTGCCGGCTGCATGATGGGGATAAAGTGCTGGAGGGGAGAGACAGAGGCTGGGATCTCACCTTGTGACACGCTCCCCCAGGAACCCAGGAGTCCTGGCTCCCAGTGCCCACCTCACTAACCACTAGCCCCTCTTCCAGGGCCAGGCAGAGAACCCAGAGTCCTGGTCCCCACCCCTCCCAACCCACTAGACCCCCCCCTCCCCTCCCCGAGTCTGGGAGAGAACCCAGGAGTCCTGATTCAGTTCTAGAGGGTTTGGCCCCAGGGCTCAGCCCCCACCCCCTCGAATGGGGAGGGGCCAGCGTTCTCAGCCCCATCCAGCCCCCCCGACTCACCATGGTTTCCTGGGCCTGCAGCAGCGTGGCCACGGGGTCCGGGCAGCAGCGGGGGGCAGGGGGCCGGCGGGCAGGGGGCCGGCCCGTGTAGAAGGCGCACTCGTCGTCCAGGCAGGCCTCCTGGAAGCGCTGGGGGGCGCCGAGCAGGTCCCCGAGCCGCTGCTTCACCAGGGCCATGTGGGCCGGGGGGGCAGCCCTGGCCCCTGCAGGAGAGAGTGAGCGTGAACCGCCGGGGGGCCTGGAGCCCAGCCCGTCCCCCCCGCGTCCGGCCAGCCACCGGGGCTGCAGCAATGAGACCCGAACGCCCTGGGGCTGGATCCGAGCCCGCGCCCCACTGGCCAGTGCCCATCAGCTCACTGGCCGGGTGCAAAGAGGCTGTGGGGCCCCCGTGGGGCACTCGGGGGGGGGCCATGTCCTACCTGCAGCGCCCCCGCTGGCGGTGGGGGCCCTCAGGGAGCGGATCAGGGGGTGGGAGCAGACGGGCCGCTGGGAGGAGAAGGTCAGTGTGGTGCCCGCAGCAGGGAAGGCAGCGGAGCTGGCCGGGGGCGTCGTCCCGCTGGCAGGGCCCAGCCCAGGCTCCTGGCATGAAGAGGGGGAGGGGAGTCGCTCCAGCCCGACACCAGCTGCTGGCAGGGGAGGGGGTGCCCGGGGGGGCCCAGGTGACGGGGCGCAGGCAGCCAGCAGGCTCTGGAGCTCTTCCAGGCTGGAGGAGCCGCCTGCCCCCTCCACCTCCTTCCGCAGGAGCCGGGTCAGAAACTCGATGCGCTGCTGGGGGAAGAGAGAGTCAGAAGAGGCCCCCCCCGGCCAGCCCCCCCTGCAGGACCCAAGGAGGCCAGCCCACCCATCACCACTCTGGCCTCTCAGCGCCTCCCCCCCCCGCCCCGCTACAGGAAGGAGCCAGGCCCCCCCTACCTGTGCCTTGCCGCTCCCCTCGCCGGGCGGGGCGAGCGCTTTCCTCACCGACGCTTCCACGGCTGCCTGGCTCTCCCCGTCCCCAAAGAGACGCACCACGATCTTCTCCTGCGGGGAGGCGCCGTCAGCGGCGTGGGACCAGCCCCAGCCCAGAACCCCCTCCCGGCTCGCAGGGCCCCACCTGGGCACGGAATCATCTTCCCCACAGACGCTGCAGGACAGTCCAGTTCCACCCCCACTCAGCACCCCCTCCCCATGCTCTCTGCCATGGGGGGGGGGTCCCGAATTCCGCTAGGATAGAGGATCCTGCGGGGGGGGTCATGCAGCCCCCATGACATCAGTCAGCCCCACTGCAGCCCCCTTCCCTCCCTCCCGGGCTGCTGTCCCAGAGTGGGACGGGCTCAGCTGGCCTTGGCCAAAGGAAGGGAATCCCCCCGTCTGGAAAAGGGCCCCGCTGGGTCTCCCAAGCCCCCAGCCCCAGGGCACTCACCCAGGGCAGGGCCGCCTCATCGGGGTCAGAGCTTCTGGGTTCCGGGGAGAGGCCCCCGGCCCACCTGGCTGGGCTCTAGAGATGGGAACATGGTGTCAGCAAAGGCCTGTGGGCAATGGGCCATAGCCACACACCCCCCCTCCCCCCACAGGAGCCAAGGCCTGGCAGAGCCCTGAGCCCCCCCCTCAGACCCTGAGCAGGGCAACTGCTCCCCCAACAGCCCAGGAGCAGGGCCCCTCCCCATCCAGGCACAGCACCCTGGGACCAAGAGGCTCCATCCCTGGTCCTGCCCCCCAACTCCCCATCGCCTTCCACCTGCAGTGCTCCCCGGGCCGGGTGCTTGTCCAGGGCCTGTGCGGTGCAGGGCGTGCCGGGGAAGACAGCCAGGCGGCGGGGGAAGCGGGTGGAGAAGCAGGTGCTGCGCTGCAAGGGGAGAAGGGTTGATGTGGGGGCTGGGTCCGACTGGGGCTACCCCCGGCCCCGCACCCCACACGGACTGGCCAGGGTCGTCTCGGGCTCCCCCGGCTGGAGAACCAGGTGCTGCAGTGAGTCCATCCGAGGACACGGACCCCAGGCAGAGCTGAACAGGGCCCAGCCTGACAGACAGAGGGGAGAGACTGAGTGTGGCACCGCTAAGGAGAGAACCCAGGAGTCCTGGCTCCCAGCCCCCACCCCGCTCTAGCCCACTAGACTCCTGCCCCCTCTCCCCAAGCTGGGGATAGAACCCAGGAGTCCTGGCTCCCAGCCCCCTCCTCTAACCCCTAGGCAGACCCCAGGGGCCCCACGTTCAGTGAGGGTGGGGACCAGCCGAGCAGAGGGCGAGGCTCTGACGGGAGCTGCCCCGCCCGACCCCTCCCTGAGGAGGTTCCCACCCCCTGCCCCGCCCGAGGGTACAAACCAGGGACTGGGGCTGCGTGACGGGCACCCTCCGGGCGGAGCCAAAGGGCGAATAGCGGCTGATCTCCCGGGTCCGGGGCGTGCCAGCCACCTGGGCTGCTTGGAGACCATCCGGGGCCTCCATACCTGGAGAGAAGGGGAGGCTGAGGGCAGGGAACCCTGGCACAGACCCCTCCCCCCCCCCGCCGCCTTGTGGCTCATGCGTAAGCAGCACAAACAGACCCTCCCTGCTCAGCTCCCCCCCAGGCTGGATCCCAGGAGCGGGGCAGGGCTCTGTACCTTTAAGTCCCAGTGTGGAGTAGCAGGAGATGCGGCCGAAGTCGCCCTTCGGGGGGACGCTGCCCTGAGGTCTCAGCAGCGAGGTCCTGCTGCCCTGAGGGGGGAGAGACGGCAGCCTCAGCCAGCCCCCTCTGCTCTGCAGGTGGCAAGGGCAGGGGTGCCAGTGCCAGGCAGACCCCAAAGCCCGGGCCAGGCTGTGCCTAACCCCAGCACTGCAGGCGCTGGCTGGGCCCAGGGACGGCTGGAGGGGCCAGCTGCCCTCCTGCCCCACCAGTGCCAGGCCCCCAGGTGAGGATCCCACCAAGCGCCAGGCAGAGGGAGTGCCCCCAGCACCAGGTGCCCCAGGGGGATCCAGACGGGAGACATGAGCCCAGCGAGGAGCACGCCACAAGGCCAGGCTTCGGGACCCCGGCACAGCTCACCGTGGTGCTCCCCTGAGAGGAGGGTGGGACGCCCCGCAGCCCCTTCACTGGCACCCTGCGAGCCAGGCTGAGCTTCCCCGTGGGCCCCAGGGCAGCATGCCTCAGCCCCATGTTGGAGAGGACGCTGGCCAGGGCATCCGGGTCCGGCACGAACTCCTCTGCAGGGAGGGGGGAGAGGAGATGGTCAGCAACTGATGTGGTAGGAGTCCAGTTCGGTTACATTTCCAATGGCTAATGTCAAGGGGTTTCAGCGTTTTCCCCGATTTCCAGGGATTTAGCTGTTCAGAGCTGCAGGGTCAGATCACGGGGACGGGGGAATCAGACAATAGCGGAGCGGAATTCCTTGGTGTCTGTAGATGCTGAGATTCAAAACGTTTATAAGGCTGAACACACAAATATGGACATCACGTGCCCAGGCCCGCGAAGGGAGGGCCGGACGGCGGCTCCGGCTGTGCCTGGCCTGGCCACCAATTCCAGTGAAATCCGCATCCTGACACTGAGGGGAACCGATCGAACCCTCCAGGCCTGGTCAGCAGCCACGGGGGACGGGGGGCGCAGGATAAAGTCCCAACACTGCATCAATCATAAGGCAAGATGGGACTTGGGCTGGGGAGCCAGGACACCTGGGTTCTCTCCCTGGCTCTGGGAGGGGCATGGGGGCTAGTGGGTTAGAGCAGGGGGGGCTGGGAGCCAGGACACCTGGGTTCTCTCCCTGGCTATGGGAGGGGGGCTAGTGGGTTAGAGCACGGGGGGGCTGGGAGCCAGGACACCTGGGTTCTCTCCCTGGCTCTGGGAGGGGCATAGGGGCTAGTGGGTTAGAGCAGGGGGTGCTGGGAGCCAGGACACCTGGGTTCTCTCCCTGGCTCTGGGAGGGGCGTGGGGGCTAGTGGGTTAGAGCAGGGGGGCTGGGAAGCCAGGACACCTGGGTTCTCTCCCAGCTCTGGGAGGGGCGTGGGGGCTAGTGGGTTGGGGGGGCTGAGAACCCAGGTGTCCTGACTCCATTCCAGGCAAACAGGACATGGCCTCTCACCTGTCTGTGACGCTCCCATGGGATCCCTCCTCAAGGGTGAGCCGCTGCTGAAGCAGAGAAAACAGGCGCTGCTCATTCCCCAGCCCTGCCGGCTAGGGCAGCGTGGGGCACTTTGCCACCCGAGTCCCAGGCTCCCCTGCCCTTGGGCTCTGAATCCCCCGGCTCAGGATCCCGGCAGGGGGCTGGGGTCTGTGTGCAGCAAGTTGGCCGGGGGTCGGCACACACCAGGGCCCTGCTACCTACCCCATTGTAACCTGGCTCCAGAGGGGGCCCGGGCCGGCTGCGGCTGCCCCTTGGGAACGGCAGGTACATGCTGGGAACCCCCCAGCTGATCACGGAGCCATGAGAGCTGCGATGGGCGGTTAATGGCATGTCCCTCCCCCCACCCATTCATGGCACGCGCCCTGTCACCTGTGGGTTGCACTCTGCCCCCCAGTCGCTTTGCCATCGCTCGAGGACCCCGGCCTGCCGTTGCTGGACTGGTCCCTGGTTCCGCCAGCTTCCTGGCTCCCGGCTGGTTCGCTCTGCGTTGCCGTGGCAATGGGATGCGGGTGCCCCCGACATGCCTCCTTTGCCCCTGCGCCAAGTCTCTGCAGAGTGAGGTGCCCCTGGCGCCGAGAGAAACCTGGTTCAAGGGGGCCTGGCCAGGCACATGGTACCCACAGCGCCCTGCCCCATCTGCATCGGCGCCACCCTGGAGACGGGCACCCCAGCGCCTGCGGAATGTATCCAGCCCCACGGTGACCCACCCCGAGGGGCTGTGGGAGCAGTGGGCACCAGCCACGGGGGTATAGCAGTGGGCAGCTGGCCCAGGCCACGCGTGGACTAGGGTGGGTTCTGGAGCAGAGGAACCCAGTGCCGTGGGTGCGCAGGGAACCAGGCTAATACGAGGGGTCCCCTGGACCTCCCCCCCACATCCCACACGAGGCCCTTCCCTGCTGTCGGCCCCCAAGTGGCTCCTAAAGCACTGGAGGTAGACAGCCTCCGCCAGCACCCGCCCCGTTGCAGAGATGGGCACTGCCAGCCAGAGCAGGGACCAGTGCAGCCCCTCCAAACCCTGCAGGTGCCCCAGTGCCCCGCGATGGCATCGCCAGCCCCGCAGAGAGGAGGGTGGGAGCCAGCACTCACCGTGGGCTGGGCACGGGACCCCAGGTCCCTCAGCGTCGCCGACAGGGCCTGGATCTGCTGAGATTTAAGGAGCAGGCCACGGTGCTGAGCAGGATCCTGGGTGGCTCGACGAGCTGCATCTGGGGGCCAGAGCAGAGAGGGCAGGAGTCAGGCGGTGCCCCGGGGGGCGGTGCCCCGGGGGGCAGAGCTGAGAGCGGGCCCCGGGAGCAATCAACACTGTATTAACGACACCAAAGGGCTGCCGGGCTCCCTTCCCTGCAGCAAGGGGTCACCTCCCCCATTGCTCCATCCACCCTACCCAGGCCCATCCGGGCCCCCAGCTGCAGGGGCCAGGGGGCTGTACCTTGAGGCACCAGCCGGGAGAAGCAGGAGGTGCGGGCTGGATCCGGGCACAAGGCAGGGGTCCCCGAGGCCACATACAGGGAGCCATGCACAGTCTGGAGGAAAGAGAAGCAGCCGGGGAGGCCAGTTAGGAAAGCGGGTCCCAGACCCGCCCCTTAGCAAAGCCCTGGTGCAAGGGGGCCGCGAGCTCCCCACGGTCAGGAGAAAAGCAGAGAAATCAGAACTTCCAAGACATCAAAGCAATTTACAGACAAAGGAGCTCAGACCTCAGCCCACCATAAAAAGGCATCAGCTCCATCTTACACATGGAGAAACTGAGGCAACGTAGCCAGTTGGGAATAGAAGCCAGGACTCCCACTCTCCTCCCAGAGCTGGGGTCGAACCAGGAGTCCTGGCACCAAGCCACCCCACCTGCTCTGAAGGGTGCTTACAGGGAGGACACAACACTGTCCCTTGAAAAGATGAGTCCCCTCCCCGCACAGCCCATGGCCTCGCTGAGTGCCGTCACAGCCCATCTCAGGGCCCCGGCTCAGCCTGGAGCTCCCAGCGAGCCTGGTGGATCCACAACAGGGCGGGCAAGCCGGCCATCAGCGCCAGCAGGGAGCTGGTTCCACAGCGGGGCCTCGGAGGCCAGGACTTACCCGTGCGCGTCCGCTGGCATGGAGCGAGTTTCCCCTGCTCCCCCGCAGAGGGACCCGGCGGGCCAGGCTGGGTTTCCTGGCCACACCCAGCGTGCTGTTTGCCAGCCCCACGTTGGAGAGGATGCTGGCCAAAGCCACCGGGTCAGCCACAAACTCCACTTCTGCAAGAGACACCACGGTGGTCAAGGGGCCGAAATGGAACCACTAAGCCACAGGTAGCTTGGCCTCTCCCCCACATCCCATGATCTTAGCCGGCCTTTCAACCTGAAGGACCCCAAAATGCTTTACAAGATCATCCTGCACTGAAATGCGGCCACCCCTGGGGCAGAGTGCTGCTGCCAGTTCACAGCGCAAAGCAACACTGCAGCACTAGACACCAAGGAACCCCAAAGGCAGCCGACATTGCCAGGGCAATGAATGCAATTGCCGGAGCTGGAGCTGGGCCAGGAGATGTGTCCCAACGCCCAGTGAAGTGCCAGGGTTCTGGCTGGGCATTTGGGAAATGTGCCGCGGCACCTGGCAGAGGTAGCCAGTCCCTAGGCTTCACCACTCATCTGAAAGGTGGTACTCCACCTGCACAGCGCCCCCCGGCGCTCAGCACCCCCCTGCCCTGTTCCTCCAGCCGAGCACCCCAGCCCACGCTGGGGGCCCAGGCCAGCACTGACTCAGCGCAAAGAGCACCAATTACAAGCTGCCAGGACAGTTCCCTGCAGCTCCCAGAGTTGTCTCCCCAGGTCTCCCATCCACCCCTCGCCCAGGCTCAATCCTGCTTAGCTTGTGAGGCCTGAGAGCATCACAGCAGGAGACGGTGCATCAGGAAATGAGCCTGGCGCCCCCTGCTGGCAGAGGCTGGGACTGCACCAGCCCTGGTACCTTTGCCACTGGGGACGCGGCTGCCTGGCACGTTCTTCTGTGCTGCTCTCCCCAGCTGTATCTCCTCCAGGGGGCCTCTGGGCTGGCTTCTGCTCAGCGGATTGGGGGATCCCGCCGGCGGCTCCGGGGCTGCAGCCATATCAGCGCAGGGCACAACGTGGAACTTGTCCCCCTTGCAGGTCAGGTTAAAGGGACAGGTCTGCGTACAGGGCTTCTTACCGGCAGCCTTCCCCTGGGCAGGGCAGAAGGACAGTCACCGAGCAGTGAGGGGCAGCACCTGGGGGGGTGACGGTGGCATGCAGAGGACGAAGGCTGCACACCCCACAAACACGGCAGCATAGACAGCGAGGCCCAGCCGAGTCGAGTGCCATGCACCCCTGATCCCCCCGGGTATGCCCCTACGTACCCAAGCAGCACCTCTCCTGTCTACACGGCTATTGAGTGTCAGACCCTGCTGACTCCCTGCTGCCAGAGCCTTTCGCTGCCAAGCGTCCCTATGCTGCAGCGACAAGCGTGGATGCAGTGTGCCCTTTCTCTGTGGTGTGGAGCAGGAGACGCATCCCCATTACTGGGGAAACTGAGGCACTCGGCAGGGAAGCAACTTGCCTGACATCACACAGCATCAGTCACAGAGATGGGAATGGAACCCCAGGGGCCTGACTCCCAGCCGCCGCCCTAATCACTACACCACACTCCCTGTCCCAAAGCCAGCTACAGAACCCAGGTCTGGCTCCCCTGCCCCTCGCTCTCACCCGCCACTTTCTCCTCACACCCCTTTTCTCATTTTAATAAGGATTTTGGTCACACCAGGGGCATTCCCCTCCAGCCTGTCCACAGCCCTGGAGCGACGAGGGGATAATCATCACTCAGAGCTGCAGCACAACCGATTTGGGCTACCTTGTGCCTTGGAACACAGCATCCCAGGGGAAGGGGGGCTTGGAACACCTGCTCTTCTCCCAGTGGATCACAGGCGTGGCAGCAGGACCCGGAGAGAGGGGGCATTGGCTAGAACATTGGACCAGCCAGGATCAGATGCACCAGAGTCGGATTGTCTGCTAACAAGCACCCCCGGGAGGAGTTTTAAGCTTTGATCAACGTGCTGGACAGTTAACGCTCTTCACGCTGCGCTCCCAGGGGCTTGGGGCACCAGAGTTTGCCCTGCCCCTGTTAAAAGGGGGCTGTGGATCAGCGGGCGCACACGGGCACCAGGATCCTGTTGCGGAAGAGAGCCGAGCGCACCAGCTCCCACCCCCAGGAGGGATAAACAGGGGTCTAGGCTTCACAGCTGCCAGCCTGGCACAGGCCCCTGCTCTGTGTCTCGGTCATGCCCCAGGTGTTTTTCCATGCAGCTCTCCCCCGGGCGCAGGGACCAGCCAACAAATGGTGCTTCAAGGCCCGTTTCCAAAGCTTCCCCCTCACCTTCTGGAACTGACTCTCCCAGGCCTGCTGCAGCTGCTGGAAGTCCGGGGGCAGGCGGCTTTTGGACAGGACAGGGATCTTGCTGCGGCTCCGCGTGTCTGACCCGTCGCAGGCAGACGGCTCATTCTCCTTTCCCAGCTGCGGGTGGCTCCCGGTCAGGGAGCAGCTCCCTTCCCCCTTGCCCTGAGGTGGGTGGGCCAAGGAAACCCATTCCGGACCCTTCCTGACCTGCGCCATTTTTGACAGCTGCACCAAGCAAAGTCACTGCCGCACCTTTCCTGGCATTTGCACCTGGAGGAAGAGAGGCTCCCAGGAGCTGAAGAGGGTCTAACTTGCAGGGTGTAACCACCTCCCAGTCCCCACCACACCAGAGGAGACCCACTGACAGGCTCAAGTCCGGCCCCCTGGCTAGACCTGAGCTGGCAGCACTAGCCCATGGGGAATTCCCTCCCAAGCCGGCTGGGGACTGGCTACAGGCCCAGAGCCCGTGTGGCTGGATCCAGGCCACTGCAGAGTTGGCCCCAGTTCACTAGCCCATTCAATGCACCCCTGGGCCAGCCAGGGAGCTGCACCGCTGGTGAAGGCTGAGTGCCAGCCACAGGTTCTCTGCCCCGTGCAGAATGCCACCAGCCCCAGCCCCACTGCTCTCAGGGAACCCCACCTCCCCCCCCCAGCAAACCCCTCCAGGGACTCAGTCAACCACTACAGCCCCCAGAAACCCCCCTCCCAGGCCCTCAGCTCAGGGATCCCCCACGGATGCTCTCCACCCCAAGGCATTCCCCATGTACACCCCATCCCCAGACACTCCCAGGGGGCCCACACTCTACTGGCCCTACCCCGGGACCCCCAGGCCAGGGACCCACACTCCCCGTGCCCCCCACCCCAGGGACGCCCCCCAGCCGGGGACCCCCAGGCCGGGGACCCCCACTCCCCGTACCTGACACCCCCCAGAGACCCCCGCAGCTGGGGACCCCACCCCATGTACATTTCATCCCCAAACACCCCCCATGCCAGGAAAGCCCCGCCCCCCCCCTGCCCCTACCCCGGGACCCCCAGGCCAGGGACCCCCACTCCCCGTACCTGACACCCCCCAGAGACCCCCGCAGCTGGGGACCCCACCCCATGTACATTTCATCCCCAAACACCCCCCATGCCAGGAAAGCCCCGCCCCCCCCTGCCCCTACCCCGGGACCCCCAGGCCAGGGACCCGCATTCCCCGTGCCCCCCACCCCAGGGTGTCCCCCCCGGGAGCCCAGCGCATGCTCCCCCCACCTGCTGCCGGTTGATTCGGTTGCGTCCGCTCAGCCCAGCCCAGCGTCCTAGGACCAGTCGGCAGCTCCCCGCCGGTTTGTAAAATACCAACGGCGCTGATTGGTCACCTTCCTCCCACCGGGGGCGGGGTCGAGCCTAGAGCGAGCCAATCGGGAGCAAGGGAGGCGGGGCGAGGACGACGGCAAAGCGTAGGGCGGAGCTGCGGTGACGGATTGGTCGGCGCTGTCCGCCTCCTCCACCTCCCACCTCCCGTTCCGGCCTATCAGGCGCGGGGGGGCGGGGCAAGGTCGCCCAGCGGAAGTCGAGGATCTCGCGAGATCTGAGCTGAAGGGAGCTGGGCGTCTAGACCATAGAGAAGGGCGTGGGTAGAGCGGCGTGAGGATGGCCTGCTGGGATAGGCTGGGTCCTCCGAGTGTTGTCATGGGCCCCAGCTCCAGGCCACGCCCCCAGGGCCACGTGGGGCCAGGCCCCGGCTCCAGGCCACACCAGAGGGTCACAGGGGTCAGGGCCTGGCCCTGGGCCACGCCACAGCCACGCCCCATGGGTCTCACTGGCTGGGGGCACCCGCAGGTGCTCATCCTGCTGTGAGGCCTTCCCGAGACTAGCGCCACCAGCTCAGGCGCAGCATGGTGCCCTGGTGCCAGGTCATTCCGTGGTGGGAGGCTTTGCCCACCAGCCCAGCTTCACAAAGCCACGAGGCCACCCCCACAGCACTGCCGTGCCCACAGCTCCCCCCCCGTGCGCCTGGCTCACGCCGCACGTCGCGGTCACAGCTCCCCCCCCGTGCGCCTGGCTCACGCCGCACGACACGGTCACAGCTTCCCCCCCGTGCGCCTGGCTCACGCCGCACGACACGGGCACAGCTCCCCCCCCGTGCGCCTGGCTCACGCCGCACCACACGGTCACAGCTCCCCCCCCCCCGTGCGCCTGGCTCACGCCGCACGACACGGTCACAGCTCCCCCCCCGTGCGCCTGGCTCACGCCGCACGACACGGGCCCAGCTCCCCCCCCGTGCGCCTGGCTCACGCCGCACGACCCGGTCACAGCTCCCCCCCCGTGCGCCTGGCTCACGCCGCACGACACGGGCACAGCTCCCCCCCCGTGCGCCTGGCTCACGCCGCACGACACGGGCACAGCTCCCCCCCCGTGCGCCTGGCTCACGCGGCCCTCCCCGGTCTCAGCTTCCCCCCCCCCCCCGTGCGCCTGGCTCACGCCGCACGACACGGTCACAGCTCCCCCCCCGTGCGCCTGGCTCACGCCGCACGACACGGTCACAGCTCACCCCCCCCCCCGTGCGCCTGGCTCACGCCGCACGACACGGTCACAGCTCCCCCCCCCCCCGTGCGCCTGGCTCACGCCGCACGACACGGTCACAGCTCCCCCCCCCGTGCGCCTGGCTCACGCCGCACGACACGGTCACAGCTCCCCCCCCGTGCGCCTGGCTCACGCCGCACGACGCGGGCACAGCTCCCCCCCCCCCGTGCGCCTGGCTCACGCCGCACGACGCGGGCACAGCCCCCCCCCCGTGCGCCTGGCTCGCGCCGCACGACGCGGTCACAGCTCACCCCCCCGTGCGCCTGGCTCGCGCCGCACGACGCGGGCACGGGTCCCCCCCCCCCGTGCGCCTGGCTCACGCCGCACGACGCGGGCTCAGCTCCCCCCCCCCCGTGCGCCTGGCTCACGCCGCACGACGCGGGCACAGCTCCCCCCCCCCCGTGCGCCTGGCTCACGCCGCACGACGCGGGCACAGCTCCCCCGCCCCCCGTGCGCCTGGCTCACGCCGCACGACGCGGGCACAGCTCCCCTCCCCCCCGTGCGCCTGGCTCACGCCGCACGACGCGGGCACAGCTCCCCTCCCCCCCGTGCGCCTGGCTCACGCCGCACGACGCGGGCACAGCTCCCCTCCCCCCCCGTGCGCCTGGCTCACGCCGCACGACGCGGTCACAGCTCCCCCCCCCGTGCGCCTGGCTCACGCCGCACGACGCGGTCACAGCTCCCCCCCCCGTGCGCCTGGCTCACGCTGCACGACGCGGTCACAGCTCCCCCCCCGTGCGCCTGGCTCACGCTGCACGACATGGTCACAGCTCACCCCCCGTGCGCCTGGCTCACGCTGCACGACATGGTCACAGCTCACCCCCCGTCCGCCTGGATTGCTACAGGCCATCCCCTGGTGGGGAGCCGGCCAGGGCCGAGAGCCACAGTGAAAGGGGTGAACAGGCCCTAGTGCTTATGGGGTCAATGCCTGTGGGGCCCTCCTCTGCATCCAGCCTCGGGCCAGCCCCATAGCAGACAGCATGGGCAAGCTCCCCATCACCCACCACCACCACCCCACATGCTGCCCTAAAGGAACTTTCTGTCAGGCACAGGCAGGGAGCTTGGCCTCCCCCCATGGCTGCCAGCACAGGATGTCTGCTAGGTCCAAGTGGGGTGAGGTTATTTTGCAAGGGCACCACTTGCCCTCTAGGGCTAAGAGCTGCCAGCTCACCTCCGACGGGCCCCTTAGCAGGCACTGCCTGAAGGGGTCAAAGTTGAGGCCTCTCCCCCCTTTTCCCCTCCCCTGGGGGGTGGAGATACCAGACACTGGGACAAGGAGACACAGACTAGAAGCAGACACAAGCGATTCCTCACTATGATCTTTAGTGGCCAGTAAAGCAAGACGGGGCACGTTCAACACCACGCTCGAGCGCTGGGCAACAGTCGTCGTTTAGGCAGATCAGGGAGCACCAAAGCAACGAGCCTGCAGCTACCCAGAGCCTCCAGTGTGTCTCATTCCAGCAGGGTGAGGGGTCCCTACCCCAGCCCCCTCGTTAACAAAGGCAGGGCTGGGACAAGGGAGGTAGATCTGAGAGTCAGGCACAGCATGTGCAGCCAGGTGGCCAGAGCACAGACGTGAGGAGGGCAGTGGGGTAAAGCATTTGGGGACAGCGTAGTCAGCCGCAGTCAGGCTCAGGGAATACGCTTCGGGACTCACTCCTAGGAGCAGAATCGGAAAAGCACCGTAGGGCTTGGTCAGCAGCAGGTATTGGGCTCAGGAATTGCTACTGAGCTGGGATAGCAGCACATTTTGGCAGCAGGAAACATCGTTCCATGCATCTGTTCAAGTATTGGAGCCAGCCAGGGGTGGCTCCAGGCACCAGCACGCCAAGCGCGTGCCTGGGGCGGCAAGCCACGGGGGGCGCTCTGCCGGTCGCTGCGAGGGTGGCAGGCAGGCTGCCTTCGGCGGCGTGCCTGCGGAGGGTCCGCTGGTCCCACGGCTTCGGTGGACCTCCCGCAGGCAAGCCGCCGAAGGCAGCCTGCCTGCCGTGCTTGGGCGGCAAAAGGCCTAGAGCCGCCCCTGGAGCCAGTGCTGAAAATGGCGAGAAGAAACTCTCCCATGTCAGGGCAGGAGAACTAAAAAAACGTGTCTGAAATCAAAGAGAGGCACCAGTGCTACCAGGCAGGCAGGGATCCGTATGAAAATGAGAACTGAGCCTCAGTGCCCCAGCAGGGCTCCTTAGGGAAGGATTCACCATCAGGGACTGCACTGGACAGTCACTATTGCCAGTTGCAGGGTTGCGGCCAGGATGGGCCCTGGATACCAGAGACAAGGTGGAGGAGCTAATCTCTTTTCTTGGACCAACTGCTCGTCTCTTCCACCCACAGAAGTTGGTCCCATAACAGGCATTAGCTCACCCCCCTTGTCTCACTCAGCACTGTTGTGCAGCACCTGACACACTTATCCCTTTCAGGGCTGGGATTTGGGATCAAAGCAGAAATCAGCGTCAGGAGCAGGCAGCAGGACCGGGTGTTAAAAATGGTGAGAACCTTAGGAAAGGGATCACTCCCAGCTACTACTCAGCAGCACGAATGAGAATCGAGACGGAGATTCAGCAGCATTGGAAAGAGACAGTAGCGGGACTAGGAACTGCCTCAGCATCAGCCATTTGTACTGGGATTTTACCGGGGGAGCAGGAATCCGGGTTGAGCGCACTCGGGCTAGAAATCCAACAGTGGTCAGTAGTCGCAGCCATTGGTGTCTGTACTAAAATGCACCTTCTGGCCTGATCAGTGTCAGAAATTGGGGGCCTGGCCCCACCCCGTACTGGGAACAGACACCGTGTCAGACCGTGGTATCAGACATTGGTCTCACACTCAGAAACAGGAGTCTCTGGTACAGCACTGAGCCTAGTACTCTCATCAGGAACCATGTCAGCCCTGAGAACAGCTGGTGGGAGGTAGCATCCCTCCGGAGTTCAGGATTGATCTCAGACCCAGGACAGCTCCTCTCTGGAATCAGCTTCAGCATCAGATTCCTCTTTGGTACCAAACTCGGTCAGGGGCTCTGACTTGGGAGTGGGAATCATGGTGGGATTGAGCAGCGGGACCGGATCTGGTGACTGGGCTCAGGGTTTGTGTGGGCAGAACATGGGCAGCGGCTGGAGCGGGAGCCAGGATGCTGCTTTGCCAGCTCAGTACATGTAGTCTGGGAAGGTCACTCCCCCCTGCCCCCCAAGGCAGAGCTGGGGCTGAGGCGGGGCAGGAAAAGCAGCCAGGTCAGATCCAAGGGATAGGACAGGGGAGGGCCAGAGGAAATGGCCTGTGGTGAGAGGGGCAAAGGGATGGGGGAGCAGGAGGCAGGCCCCCCTCACTCCTTTCCCGGTGGGAGCTGCTGCCCTGGGCTGTGAGCGGGAACGGCTGAGCTCCCCCCTCCGGGAGCACGAGGGTGGGCGGGCTGGGAGGGCTGGGCAGGGCGGCAGAGGTATCAGTAGTACTAAGGCCAGTGTGGCTAGGAGCAGGTGGGGGGCTGCAGCAGGGGTCTCGCAGTTTCACGCCATCGCCTGGGTCCAGGGCAGAGGCCTGGCGCCGGGATCACTTGTCCAGCTCACTTCTCTGCTCCTTCCTCGACTCAGTCACCACCTGCCAAGTGGAGGGTGGAACCGAGACCGCAGGATTAGTCCCCTGAGCCCCAGTGCCTGGCTACGCCCCCTGCCACTGAGGATCCTTCCGACAGGCCCCAGAGCCCCCTGCCCCAGCGTTATCCCCAGCACAGAGAGGGGAATCACTTAGCCCAAGAGAGGCAGAGCTAGGAACAGAACCCAGAAGTCCTGGGGCTCCCTGCTCTAGCCACTACACCATGCTCCCCAATAGCTTTGTACAGAACCCAGGCGTCCTGGGTCCCTCCCCTGCTCCAACCACTAGCTCACTCCACCCTCAGATGGCCATAGAACCCAGGAGTCCTGCCTCCCTGCTCTAACCGCTGGACACTGCTACTTCTCCTTGCATGTGCCTGTATCGCTGGGATTTGAATGACAGCTGAACCCCCAGGGAGCCTCTTCACAGGCCTGGGCATGGCCTGACCTCCTCCCCCCACACCCCGATATCCTCTGCTTGGCACATTGCACCCTGGCAGCTCCCCGCCCCGACGGGGGGAGACTCACCTCTCCATTCCGGGTCTCAATGGTTTTGATCAGAACCATTTTCCTGGTGTGGCTCTCCATGGTCTGCTCCGGCTCAGGCACTGGGCAGGGGGTGCAGGGAGGCCATGAGAGGGGAAGGGGCTGCAGCCACTGGACACCCCCCCCCCCCCACACACACACTCCCCAGGGTGAGGCCTCCAAGCCCTGGGCTGGGTGTGCACCAGGACTGGGGAAGATCCCCCAACGGGCAGGTGCTGCCCCTAACGACACCGCTCAGCGACAGCAGAGTTCTTGGCCAGGCTCCCAGCGAGAGCGGCTGGACGCGGCTGACCCCGCGTGATTGGCAGAGGCCAGCGACACCCCAGGGAGCCCCGAAAAACCTGGCCGGGGAGGGGCGGAGACTCCTGGGAGAGGCAGGGCCAGAGACACCCCCCCGGCCGGGGCCGCACACTCACCCGATGTTTTCATGCTGAGGGAGGCCAGCGAGTGGATGGGGATCGTGATCCTGGGGGAGGGTCAAACAGCACAATGAGTGACAGAGGCCCCCCCCCATGGCGCTTGCCAGCCGGGCTCCCCGCTGCCGCACCCACCTGTTCTCCTCGCCCTCCAGCAGCTTGCGGTAGGTGGCGATCTCGATGTCCAGCGCCATCTTGACGTTGAGCAGGTCCTGGTACTCACGCAGGTGCCGCGCCATCTCCTCCTTCAGGTGCTGGATCTCCTGCTCCAGCCGCCCCACCGCGTCCTGGTAGCTGCCGACCTCCACCCCGTACTGGTCCTCCAGCTGCCGCATCTGGCGCAGCAGCGCCTCATTCTGGCCACGGGGGGGAAGGCAGGCGTCAGACTCCTGGGTCCAAGGGGGCCCGGTCTCTCCCCGCCCCCCCTACACCCCATCCCGGGGGAGCTGTGCTGCAGAAAGCTGCAGGGCTGTGATTCAGGCACGGGGAATATAACCAGTTGCTGCAGAGAGCTTCACTGGGGGGGCGCTCTTCCCTCAGCAGTGCTAGGGGCGCTGGGGTCCCCCCACCCCGCTGAACAGTACTCACGGTTCCCTTCAGCCCGTCCACCTCGCAGGTCAGGCTCTGGATCTGCCTCCGGGACTCGTTCATCTCCTGCTTGGCCTGGCGCAGCGCCTCGTGGTTCCGGTTGGCCGCGTCCGACAGGTCAGCAAACTGGGAGGGGGAGAGAGCGTCGGGGAGGGGGTCTTAGGACCCCCCAAATGCTACCTCAGCAAGGTGCAGGGGGAGCTCCCTGCAGGTGAGGTTGTTCCCTCCCCCCCAGCAGGAGCAGCCGTGCCCCATGTGCCCACCCCCGGCTCCCCATGCTGGCGCTGGCAGCGCAGAGAGCGTGTCGGGCACCTCCGCCCCAGGGCCACAACTGGCGCCAGTACCTTGGACTTGTACCACTCCTCGGACTCCTGCAGGTTCTTCACCGCGATGCTCTCGTACTGGGTGCGGATGTCACGCAGCGCGGCCGTCAGGTCCGGCTTGACCGTCTCCATCTCCACCTGCACCTGCTGGCTTTGAACGCTCACCTGCAGGTCACGCAGCTCCTGCACACGCCAGCCACACGCGCAGACACGCCAGCCACACGCGCAGACACGCCAGCCACACGCGCGGGGACAAGAGAGACCATGAGACGCCCTGAAATCTGCCTCATGTGGGGCCCCAGCTGCACCCAGAAGTTGAATTGTGAGCCTAGTACTGGGGTCTCCGGTCTGTGCCCCGCTCTTCCCCCAAGTGCGCTGCAGCCTGGTGCAGGGTGGGGCTGCACTGCAGCTGCAGTTCTGCTCTTCACCACGAGATGGCGGAAAGGTCCCTGGGCTCTCCGGGCTGGCTACTGCTGAGTCCCGTTCCAAACCCCGCCCCCCCCCCCCAGCTGGGGTCTCCCTGGGCCAGCGTGGGAGGGGAGTGGGGTGCAGCTGTCAGGGCCCCACATCAATGTGCCACCTGAGCCACTGCTGCCCTTTCCTTCCCCCACAGGACCAAGCCACCCCCGAATCCCCTCGCACCCCCCACACCCCTCCTGTCCCTCCCCTTGGCCCCCCCTCCCCCTACCTCCTCGTGCAGCTTCTTCAGGAACTCGATCTCGTCCATCAGCGACTCGATCTTGCGTTCCAGCTCCAGGCGGGAGAGGGTGGCGTCGTCCACGTCCTGCGGAGGGGGAGGCAGGGGGCTGAGTGCCAGGGCCAGGCCCGCGGTGGGGTAGGGGGCACGCAGAGGGCAGTCTGGCAGGCCGGTCCCTCTCCTTGCACGGCGGGCAGGGGGACACTGTGCCCGGGTTTTATATTCTGTGACGGTGCACGTGTGGGCACACACCCTGAAGGGCTGTTTGTGCACGTCTGTCTGTATGCAAGTGCCTGCGTGACCACCCGTGGGCCATACGTGTCTCTCCGTACATGCCTGGGTGTACGCGCTGAGCATGTGGACCCCATCACAGGGATGATGTTCCTGGGTGCACGTGCCCACAGGTCTGCCCGACGGGACAGGGAGGAGCCCGGTCCCAGCCCCCCTCCCCACTCCTGTCCCAAGAGCAAGGCCAGAGCCGAGCTGGGGCCAGGTCTCCGCACTGCTGGGCTCTGGATCACACGCGGCCTGGACAGGGAGACGTCCGGCTCTCGGCTCCATGTGTCCCCCCCAGTGTGCGGTGTCCTTTAAATGACAACGAGAGCCCACTGATCCCAGGGCTTGTGCACCGGGGTGCAGTGCACCTGCAAGGACACGTTTGTACATGAGTGTGCAAAAGTGTATGTGATCACAGACATGCACAAGCACATGAACAAGAGTGCATGCAAGTATGTGTGTGTGAGTGTGCATACAAGAGGGGGGCAGGTGAACACGCTCCAGAGCCCCTCACCACCGCCCCCCCCCCAACACACACCTTCCGGAACAGCACCAGGTTGTTCTCTGCATCCTCACGCCTGTGTATCTCCTCCTCCAGCCTGGGGGGTGGGGGGGACACAGCAAGGGGGTCAGAGGCAGGCAGGAATGACACACCCACACGCAGCTCCCTCCAGCCCCTGCCATGCCCACCCCCTCATGCCAGCTCCCCCCAGCACCCGCCCATGCACACACTGGGCACGCTCCCTGAACACCCCACGAGCCTCCCCCCCCCCCACGTCCTCCCCTGCCCCTAACGCCGCCAGCGATCAGAGGGGCCTCTCTGCCCCCACTACTTCCTGGGATGGCCGAATTCAGTCTCTGAACGGAGCTGGGGGAGCAGGACTCCGCACTGGTCCACCCCCCCACACCCAAACCAGGGGTACGGGCCCGCCCTGGGGTGTACTGGAGCAGGGTGGGGCAGTGCCGGGGAGGGAATCCTGCACTGTGAACAGCCCCCCACATCCTCTCCCCTGGAGGATAAAGACACCCCCCATCACGGGGGGGCTGGGGATTTCCCAGCTGCAGAGGGGGGCACTCGGCATTCTGGAGCAGCAGCTGTGAACCCCCAACCCCAGCTTCTCCCGCAGGGGGCCAGCAGCCCCGCCTTGCAGTCATCTGCGGGGACCATACGGGTCAGGGGGACACCACACCCTGCAGCATCCCCCCCATGGGCCCAGAGGGGCAGCAGGGCCCCTCACTCCCTCCACCCCCACCCATGCTGCTGTAGTTCAGCGCCCCACCCCTGCCGACTCCACCCTGTGCTGGGGCTTGGCGGGACGCTGCTCTGGGGGTGCTCAGACTGCAGACCTCCCCCCGCCCCAGGGGCTGCTGGGATATCCCTCCCACTCCAGGCCACAGGCCCCCACTATACGGGAGGCGGTCGGCCCCACCCAGGGGGGCTGGAACAATTTGTATAGTGGGGGGATGGGGGAGCTGAGAGCCATTGAACTGAACTGTGAAGCCATTTCAAGCCTGGGTCAGATCCCCCTATTTCCAGCACCTGTGGCCCCACCCATCACTGCCTCAGTTTCCCTCTAATCCTCCCACCCCCATGCCTCCCTTACCCCAACCCCTCCTACCCGCCCACCACCCTTCCCAATTTCCCTTCTCCCGCCCTGCTCAGCCCCCAAACCTCACCCTGCACCCCCCCCCCAGCCCGCTGGTCCTCGGGCTCTGCCTGCTGGGGGGGGGGCAGAGTCTGCCCTGAACATCACTGGCTGCTGCCCCGCCCGGCCCCCATTCACGCTGTGCCCCACTCCCACCCACACCTACAGCCCCCCCCTGCAGCCCCTCTTCTCCCTCGCCATAAGCCACCCCCGGCGCCCCTCCTGTATAACTCACACCCCGTTCCCCCGTGCCCCACTCCCTGCTATACAGCCCCCATCCCCCCTGCACCCCTCCCCTATAAACCACACCCCATTCCCTCCCCCATCCCTCCAGCCCCTCCTCTCCTCCCATAACCCGCACCCCACTCCCCATCACCCGCTCCCGGGCCCCCTCCCCCACACCCCCTCCCCATACCCCACCGCCCCGTCCCCTGCGCCCCATCCGATAACCCGCACCCCCTCCTCGCTCCCCTGCGCCCCCTCCCCTTCCCCATAACCCGCTCCCTGCCCCACGCCCCGTCCCCATAACCCACCGCCCCGTCCCCTGCGCTCCGCCCCATAACCTGCACCCCCCTCCCCGCTCCCCTGCACCCCACCCCGTAACCCGCGCCCCATCCCTGCACGCCAGCCCCGCCCCCCGGCACCTCTGCTTGAGCGCGGCCAGGTCCTCGGCCAGGTTGTCCCGCTCCACCTGCGCGCGGTCGCGCTCCTGGCCCAGCAGCTCCACCTGGCGCCGCAGGTCCCGCAGCTCGTCCTGGCACAGGTCGGCGGCGCGCGCGGGCTCGCGGGCCTGCGCCTGGCCCAGCTGGGCGCGCAGCGCCGCGTTGTGCGTCTCCAGGGCGCGCACCTTCTCGATGAAGCTGGCGAAGCGGTCGTTGAGCTCCTGCAGCTCCGCCTTCTCGTTGCCGCGGGTGGCCAGGAACTCGCGGTTCAGCGCCTCGGCCAGCGCCCAGTCCAGCCGCTCGGCGCCCGGGGCCAGGCGGGCCGGTTGCGCGGCGCGCAGCGAGCCGCGCACCCACTGCGCGGGGCGCCCCGGGCCCGGCGAGCCCAGCAGGCGCGCGGCGGACAGGCGGGACGAGCCGGAGGCGGAGGAGTAGGAGTAGGAGCCCGGCGAGAGCAGCGGCGGCGGCCCGAAGGCGCGGCGGTACGAGGTGGCCCGGGCGCTCATGGCTGCGGCCCCGATCCGGACCCTGGCGCGGCCCCGCGGCTGGCGATGGAAGGAGCCGCCGGCTCCGGGCTGCCGCTTTATAGCGCCCCCACCCAGCCCTGGGGGGGGGCAGGCTCCGCCCCCCTCGGCCGCGGGCCAGAGCCCCGGGAGCCCAGCCGCCCCCCCGCCCCCGCCGTGCGCTGGAGGGGGGTCACCTATTGGATCCCGGGGTAGCGAAGGGGCAGTCCTGGGGCGCAGGGACCTGACAGGTGGGAATAGACCCGGGGTAGGGGGGCTGGCATCCCCCTCCCCCTCTAACCACTGCCCCAGGGACCTGCAAATAGAACCCAGGAGTCCTGGTACCCCCCTACCCCCTCCAACCACCACAACCCACCGACCTGCAAATAGAACCCAGGAGTCCTGGCACCCCCCTCCCCCCCTCCAACCACCACACCCCACCGACCTGCAAATAGAACCCAGGAGTCCTGGCACCCCCCCCCCCCCAACCACCACACCCCACCGACCTGCAAATAGAACCCAGGAGTCCTGGCACCCCCCCCAACCACCACACCCCACCGACCTGCAAATAGAACCCAGGAGTCCTGGCACCCCCCTCCCCCCACCACACCCCACTTCCCTCCCAGAGCTGGCGACAGAACCCAGGGCTCCTGGCACACACACCCCCATAGCCACTAGACCCCGCTCCCCTTCCAGAGCGGTGGGGAGGGTGGAGAACCCAGCCGTCCTGCCCCCCTCTCCCCAGCTGCAGCAGAGAGCAGCCTGGCTGGCAGGGTGTTGGCTCCCTCCCCTGGGGGCTGGCTCCGTGCCCGGGAACCGGGCTGGGGGGCTCAGGCTGGGTGACACACACAGGGCAGCACAACATGAATGGAGCCTGGGGAAGGAGGGGGGTGCTCTGGGGGGCTTTGGTGAATGGGACCCCCCCCCCGCAGGACTTCAGTGCTGCTACTGCCCCACCCAGCCCAGCCAGACACCTCCCCAGGGGCAGGGGCAGCTGGGTGGGTCCAGTCCCTCACGCGCGCACACGCTCCATGCACACGCCTCCCCCCACCTCCGCCATCTCCGTTTCTGAGCCCCCTGCAGCTGTCTCTGCCCTCCGGGGGGGGGGCGGGGCTGTTGTTTGGGACGCAGGCGGCCCTGCCCCAGACAAGACACAGCCTGGTGCTGCCAACCCGCCCTGCCCAGCCAGACGTCTCTGTCTGAGCCGCAGCTCGAGGCCCCCGCCCCCCCGTCACTGACAGCCAGACCCTCTCACATGCCAGGGAGCCGGGGGGGCTGCCCCCCAACCCTTCCAGTGCTGCCCCCCCTTCGACACCCAACCAGAGGGCACTGGGCAGAGCTATGCCCTGCAGCCCCAGAGCGGGACATGGCACCCCCCCCCGGTGACCCTGGGGGCAGGGCGCCAGCTCGATGGCCTGTCCGGCTCTCAGCTGAGGCTGCTGGTTAGTGTGACCCAGACGCTTGTGTCCAGTGCGGGGCTGAAGGGGGGGGATGTGTGTGTGCCCCCCCCCCCGCACACAGACTGCACCGAACCCAGCCCTGCAGAGGGGCTGAGCCGCTCCAGGCCCTGTTCCGGATACAGCAGGACTCTTCCCTCTCCAGCCAGGCAGCAACCCCAGGATCAGGCAAAGCGGGGAGCTGAAGCTGTGGTGACCCCCCCCCCCCGACTCTGCCTGTGTCCAGCAGGTGGGAGTGGAGGCTGCAAACAGCCCCCCCTGCATGCCATAAACCCACCGTCAGCCCCTCTGCTGCACCCCCTCCCAGCTGGGGCAGGGGCAGAGCGGGGTGTCTGGCAGGGGGATGTGGAGCAGCCGGGCTCGGGCGGGGTCACTGGCTCGCTGGGCCCCAGGGGAGGCCTGCCTAGCTCAGGGCTATTAGAGATAATGGAGCTGGATCTGCCTAATGGATCCTTCCCCTGCAGGGAGCTGCCAGCCCAGCCCACAGAGCCAGCCTGAAACAGCTGCTCCAGCCCCATCCCCCTACTGCCTGTCCCCCCCCAGCCCATGGCTGCCCCACCCCCCAGCTGCCTCCATCTTCACTGTTCCACCAGCCAGTGCTCTGCTTCTGACTCTCACCCCTCCCAGCCCCACTGCAGGATCCAGGCCTCCCCAGACACCCTCCCAGCCCCACTGCAGGATCCAGACCTCCCCAGACACCCTCCCAGCCCCACTGCAGGATCCAGGCCTCCCCAGACACCCTCCCAGCCCCACTGCAGGGTCCAGGCCTCCCCAGACACCCAGCCCCACTGCAGGGTCCAGACCTCCCCAGACACCCTCCCAGCCCCTCTGCAGGATCCAGGCCTCCCCAGACACCCTCCCAGCCCCACTGCAGGGTCCAGACCTCCCCAGACACCCTCCCAGCCCCACTGCAGCCCGCTCAGCCCTGTGTGGCATGGGAGGGGACTATGTCTTTGGCTGGGGGCTGCTGGGTCCCATCCATGCAGCTCCTTGGAGGCCAGTGCTCCATGTGCAGGAGGGGATGAGGTGCCGTCCTGGCTAAGGACCAAATTCTGGCCCCACCCCACAAGAGCCAATCGGTGTAGTCTCGAGCCATTAAAATTGGCATCATGGAGCAGACACTGGGCAGGGAGCCAGGACTCCTGGGTTCTATTTCCAGCTCTGCCACCGACCTACTGTGTGACCTTGGTGACGTCCCTTCCCTCGCATCCTGTGTCTGTCTAGCCCGCGAGCGGCCTGGGGCAGGGACTGTCTCACTCTGGGTCTGTGCAGCTCCCACCGGGTGCTGCAGATAAACACCGTGGCCTGGGAACACAGACCCCCATCAGCCCCGATCACCGACTCCCAGTGTGTGTGTGGGGCGGGGGGGCAATGCCATGTGCCCTGAGCCACATCCGGCAGCCCCATGTCTTGTCACAGACCCCCCCCTCCCATTCCCGGCCTGCCTTCCCCTCACCTGCCTCCTGCCTCCCTGGCCATGCACGATGCGGGGGGGGGGGGGAATAGCTTTCCTTGGCCCCGTCTCTGCTGGCGCCGCTCAGCAGGCTGCACAGACAGACGGTGCTGGGCTAATGGCCTTTGAATGGCCCCCGAGCGCCGGCCTGGTTTCTTGCCGAGCGGTTCCCGGCCAGGCCCTGGTCGCTGGCTGTTTCCCCCCCCTCCCCGGCTGAAGATTGATCTGGGGCGGGTGGGAAGCGCAGCAGTTTACGGGAAGCGCAGGCCGTGTTGTGTCTGTGCCCAGGGACCTCGTGGCAAGGAGGGCGAGGGAGCCGGCAGCCGGCGGTGTTGGATTGCCAGGCTCAGCAGATCCGGCGCTCGTGGGGAGGGGAGGGGCTCCGTGGCGAGGCAGCTGCCGGCTGGAACCCCATTTCCGAAGGACACGGCTGTGCTTTGGGGGTAGCCAGAGAGAGCTCAGCTCAAAGGGATTCCTGGGATGGGGCCTTGGCCCCATTGGGGTAAATCTGGGGCAACCTCTGGTCTCACCCTGGCTTCATGCCAGGACCAGAGCAGCATGGTATGTGGCTGGATAGATAGAGGGGGTGCATGGGGATAGAGAAAGGGGCTGTACGGGAACAGATAGCCGGGGTGCGGGGGGGTGGATGGATGGATGGAGAGGGGGTGTACAGGAACAGATAGACGGGGGGTGTGGGGGTGGATGGATGGAGGGGGGTGTACAGGAACAGATAGATGGGGGGGTGGATGGACAGAGGGGGGGTAGGAACAATCTCAGCTGTGTTCATTTCTCTCTTCGCTATTTACAAGAGCCAAATTCTGCCCCACCCATGATCCAGGGCCCTCAGTCTATGGGGCCATTCGGGTCTGGGTACTGAGGGGGCCAGTCAGTCTGATGAGCTTTGCTGAGAACCAGCGAACTCACTGCATGGGGTGGGGGGAGGGCTCTGAGGAGGCCACTCACTGCCCCTGGACAGGATTCAAATTGGCCACCTCAAGGCAAAAGGCCCCATAACCCCATTCCAGGTGGCCCAGGCCCGTTGGGTGTCTCAGCCCTGCAGTATGAGGCTCCCCACCCCATGGCTGTGTCTTCCCTTCATGCCGTTCTCCCCCCCCCCTTCACTCAGGTGGGGCCACCTGCCATGGAACCCCTTCCCTGGCAGCACCGCCGGCCCCCCCCCCCCCCGGACTGTCAGACAAAACCCAGGGAAGGGGGGGAGGCCGCGAGCCCCACAGCTACAGCAGTGAAGATGGGGCTGGGGAGGAGGCACCCACCCCTTTGGGGCCACAGAAATGGGGCCTATGCCTGATGGCCTGCATGGGAACCCCCTCACCCCACAGTGCAGACTTGGCCTCAGAGCCAGGGGGCCACTGGTTAAATTCCAACACCCCCACCAAGGGGGGAACATGCTGCCCCCCAGAAGTAGCTGCATTTCCCTGGGGCAAAAGGCTGGGGGCACCCCTGTGGGGGGGACCCCACAGAGCTGCTCTCAGCGCTCAAGCCCCCCTGCACTCTTTAGGGGGGAGAAATCAGCCTGAGTTCACCCCAGTGCCCCTCTGACAATGGGCTGAGCTGTGCCTCCGGCTGCAATTCCATACAGGAAAATCCTGCCCGGGTCCCACCGCCCGAGAATCCCCCAGGTGCAGATCAGAGCTGAGTGCGCGGGGCTGGCGCCAGGGAAGGCTCCATCAAGCCCCCCGGATCGATGGCTCTGGCAGCTGGAATTTGCTGTCTCCCCCGGGGGCTCCGGCCCCCTCCAGCCATCTCCTTACCTGCTTGGTAGCTGCTCACCCTCCCAAGGAGCGGGGACGGGGCTGTAGGTGCCCGGCTGGGAGCCTGCCAAATACCTCCTGGGTGCTGACGGAGCAGCCGGGGGTCCCCATCACCTTCCCAGTACAGCACTGGGGTGGGGCAGGCACCGTCTCTCTCTAGCACTGAGGCTCTGACCACTCAGCACCATTAAAACACCCTCCACCCCACAAGAAACCTCACCTCCAGCCTGTCCAGCCTGCCCCCTCTGTTCCCCCAGCCCCACCAGCCGGATCCTTCTTCCCTTCCTGTCCTAGACTGGCAGGCAGCACGGCTGTTAATAGCTGCCACGCCCCACCCCAGCAGTGGCTGGATGTGTGGATGGGTCTGTGTAATGTTTGCTGGGCACCATGAGGTCCCAGCCAGGGTAGGGCCATCGACTATCAGGGAGGGAGTGGAACAAGCCCCCCGCTCCTGCTCCAGGGTGTCGTCAGGTGTGGGGGGAGGCATTTGCCCTGCAGTGCATGTGGGGGAGGGGGCACAGATTAGGGAGGGGCAGGGACTCCCTGCTGTCCTCTCCCCCCTACACTGAGGGCTCCAGGACCTTGCCTCCTCAGCCAGCCGTTTTGGGGGTGAAGGGGCCCTGCAGGACACGGCCTTCAGCCAGCTGCGAAGGAAGAAATGCTGCAAGCAGCATCCTAGGACTCGGCCGTGATTGCACCGTGTTCCTCCAGGCAGCCGAGCGCCCGCCCAGGGCAGAGGGAGCGAGGCTGCCAGGGAACCAGGACCGTCCAGCATCTTTCTAGAACAGCCAATCTGAGTGACAGTGCAGGGAAGGGCCCTGCCAGCATCTCACCCAGCTCTCTGGGCGGTGCCCCTCAGTCCAGACCTGCAGCCCCCTGCTATTCCCACCCACTGGGGGGCTCTGAAAACCCCTACAAGCTGCTCCCTCCCCATGTGAGTCTTGGCCTCCACCCCAGCCCTGCCACCAGGGCCCATTCTGCCCTTGGCCAGAGCTGCGGGGCTGGTCTGCAGCATCTGCTTCCCACCCAGGCAGCTTGCAGAGGCGGTGCCGGGACCCCTGCTATGCCCCCCTCATGCAGAGAATAAATCCAGGGCCCCCACCAGAGAGAAAGCAAAACCCAGGAGGAAAGGGGCCACCCCACCCCAGTGAGGGCCATTACCACCACCTGCTGGGCCAGTCTCCTTGGGGAGCAGCTGAGTCCAAGCTGAAATGTCTCTGGGGCAGGAGTTTCTAACACCTCCCCCAGAGGTGGGTCTGCACCATGGGGCTCACAGGGGGGAGCCAGCCCCTACACACAGGGGAGCAGACAGGCTGAGGAACACGCTGCCATTTGCACAACCAGGAAGTGTGACAGCATCTGAGCAGGACATTTAAACTACTGGGAGAGGAGCTGTGCTGCAAGCGGCCTAGGCTGGCGCCAGCAGGCCTGATCCCATCCTAGCCTCCCCCTGGTCTCTCCCCAGCCCGCTGCCCTTTCGTTCCAGGAGCTGGCACCCTAGCAGCAGCCTGGTGCTGGGGGAGGCACACGCCAGGGGCTGTCTGGAGGGAAACCAGCATGGGCAGGGCCACTGGGAGAGCCAGCCCAGTGTCAGGGAAAAGCAGGAGGTTTGGATAGGGTCTGTGGAGCCAGCCTTCACCCACTGGCTGCTGCTTTAATGCCCAGCCTGGCCCTCCCCCCCCCCCTCAGAGGGGGAACTGAGGCACAAAGTCCTGGCCAAGCTCTCAGTGCATAGGGTGCAGCATGAGCCCAGGCTCGTGTAGATAAATCTCTGCATTAAGTATCTTCACATAACTTCGTATTATGCCTCTGTTCTTGTAACTTTGTATCAGATCCTTATTTAGAAAACTTTGTATTGAGCCTTGGTATAATGTTAAAAAAAAGTCTTTTTGCTAGAATAAGATTCCTCCCCACCCCCCTTTTAATCAACGAACGAGGTGTGACAGCCAGGGTGGAGGCAGCACCTCCCGCCAGCTGCAAGAGCTGGAGAGGGGATGGGAGCCAGACCCACGAACAATAAAATGTCTCCAGGGGGCTCACTGAAGAAGCCCAGACCTATTGCCAGCCAGGGGGGTTAGTAGCAAGCACCTGCTTTGGGGAACACCCTCGGCGCAGCATTGCTACAACACCCAGAAAGCAGCAGCCCAAAGGACCAACAGACACAGATTTTGAGGCTGGTCCAGATCTGCAGCAGAGGGAGGCTGCTATAGATGTGAGGGGTCTTGCACAGGACCCTGGGTCTTGTCGAGAGGGGAGCATCGATCCGGATCAGCAGAAGCCCGGCTCCCCCCACCCCCGACTCTAACTCACCTGGCCAGTGAAGTTAAGGGGAGCAGCTCATTGGTAACAAGCTGGCGTGTGCGTGTGCAATATCGCATGTGCGCATGCTACGGGGCTGGTTGATACATGGCTCACCAAGAACCGTGGCGCTGCCTTTTTCCCCCTGAAGATCCTGGGCGGCACTTTTAGTACAACACTCTGAGCCCTGCCAGGAGAGGCCCTGGCCTCACAGCCTGAAGCGCTGCATGGCCCAGCACCTGAGCCCAAGGGGAGTGGTTATAGCACAGGACTAGCCCCTCCTGCAGCCCTGGCTCGGGGGCCCAGGACAGGATGGGGGCCTGTTGGGTCCTTTTCCCTTGGGCCTCCACTGCCCCCTGCCCAAGGGGGAGGATGCTCGGACAGGAGCAGTTAGGGTAGGGGCAGGGGGTTGAAAGGAGGAGCCCAGGGAGTGGCTGGAGCCCAGGGCTGCACTATCCCCCTCTGGCTTCCTCCAGGACAAGGCAACCCCGAGAGCCCTGGAGAGAGCTGGGGGGGGGAGGGGGGTATTAACAGTGGAGTGGGAAACTGCTCTGGCCTATCTGCACCCCATAGGGCTAGGCAGTGAGAGGAGTGCAGCCATTCCTGGGGAGAACAGGAGGCAGGACGCCTGGGTTCCCTTGCCAGGCTGTACAACGCAGCAGCCTGTGCCTGGGTCCTTTGAGCAGAACAGGCAGCTGCCTGCTAGAGCCGTCAGCTGTCAGGTTGCTGCCCAGGGTGAGTTTCTGCCCCCGCCCGGCCTGCTGGAGTGAGCTGGGGGCTCCCAGGGCCCAGGCACTCGGCTGTTTGCCCCACACAGAGCACCTGCCCCATGCATGGCGGGGCCTGGCCACCCCAAGCCTGGAGTGAAGTTCTCCCCATTGCCTGTGGGGCAGGCTGGGCTGGTGGGGACAGGTCCCCGTCTCACCCCCAGCTGTACTGAGCCAGGCAGAGCTGCTGCAAAGCAGAGGTCCTGTCCCCCCAGCAGCACACTGGGGGGTCTCAGTGCCACACAGGAGGCCACGACTGAGATGTGGCAGATGGCAGCTGGATTAATGGCTCCAGGAGATGCAGGAAGAAGCTACAGCAAGTGCAGGGTTGTTGTTATGGTGACCATGCTTCTGCCCCCCAGCAGGGCTCCATCACCTGCCAAGTGGCATCAGTGAATGGCTGAAGCGTGACGGGGGCACTGCTCCGACGCAGGCGTTGCTGGGACTGAGGCAGCTTTGTCACAGGCTGAGGACGCCAGGGGTCCCAGGCCAGAGTGTTTGGCTTGGCAAGGAGCCGAGAACAGCCCCATCTGCCCCCTTCCATTCAATAGCTGGTCCTCATTGAGGTTGCCCTGGCCCATCTCGAGGCACCCTCGGCACCCCCCCTGCCCAGGGCCAAGCCAGAGCACGCAGGCGCCGTCTGCCCCGTAGGCGAGTAAACGGGACAGTCCGAGTAGGAAGAGCACTTTTTAATGACTACAGGACACAGTGGAGAGTTTTACAGGAACAGGGAAAACAGAACTAAAGTGACAGCATAGGGAAGAGACGAGACACGTTAATACTCTTCTCCTTCGTCCTCACCCTCAACGCTATCTGCCCCCACCTCTTCGTAATCCTTCTCTAGGGCAGCCATGTCCTCCCGCGCCTCCGAGAACTCGCCTTCCTCCATCCCCTCCCCTACGTACCAGTGAACAAAGGCACGCTTGGCATACATCAGGTCAAACTTGTGGTCCAGACGAGCCCAGGCCTCAGCAACAGCTGTGGTGTTGCTCAGCATGCACACGGCCCGCTGCACCTTGGCCAGGTCACCGCCAGGAACCACAGTGGGAGGCTGGTAGTTGATACCAACCTTGAAACCAGTTGGGCACCAGTCCACAAACTGGATGCTGCGCTTGGTTTTGATGGTGGCAATAGCAGCATTGACGTCTTTGGGAACCACGTCCCCACGGTACAACAGGCAACAGGCCATGTATTTCCCGTGGCGAGGGTCACATTTCACCATCTGGTTGGCTGGCTCAAAGCAAGCGTTTGTGATCTCTGCTACAGTCAGCTGCTCATGGTAAGCTTTCTCAGCAGAGATGACCGGGGCATAGGTGGCCAGAGGGAAGTGAATACGGGGATAGGGCACCAAGTTGGTCTGGAACTCTGTCAGATCTACATTCAGGGCACCATCAAATCGGAGGGAGGCGGTGATGGAGGACACGATCTGGCTAATAAGGCGGTTCAGGTTGGTGTAAGTGGGGCGCTCGATGTCCAGGTTCCTGCGGCAGATGTCATAGATGGCCTCGTTGTCTACCATGAAGGCACAGTCCGAGTGCTCTAGGGTGGTGTGGGTGGTCAGGATGGAGTTGTAGGGCTCCACCACTGCGGTGGAGACCTGAGGAGCAGGGTAGATGGAGAACTCCAGCTTGGACTTCTTGCCATAGTCAACAGACAGACGCTCCATCAGCAGGGAGGTGAACCCAGAACCAGTGCCACCTCCAAAGCTGTGGAAGACCAGGAAGCCCTGGAGACCTGTGCACTGGTCGGCCTGTTAGAGGAAAGAAGTTACAAGCTGCCTCTGGAAAATGCACAGGACTCCTGGTCACAGGAGCCTAGCTAGTGCCAGGCCCTGCCCCAGGCCGTCTTTGCCAGCCCTGCTCTTTGATCGATCAATTACAGTTTGGGAAACAGACACAGGTACTGCAAAGCCAAACAGCTGGGACAGGAGCATCTGCCACTGACGAGCCTTTTGGCTGCAAGATTGACAGCTGGTCCCCTGCATTGCCACTTCAAAGAGGTGAGCTGGCTCCTAACCTTTCCTCCTGTAAGAGGCAGTGGGTTCGGGGCTCAGACCTCCAAGGAACCACAGCAACGTCTCACCGCTCCAGAGACAGCAGCTCTTCCAGAGCCGAGTCCTTCACACCCAACTGCCATTGCCAGTGGGCCTCTGCCTGGGGAAGAGGGTGGAGATGGAGGTAGCTGCCCTCCAGCGTGTCACACTGGGGCAGGTGGCCCCCCACAAGGAAGTGGGGCAGGACAGGCAGCTGTTAGGGAGTTGTGAGAACTCGCTAGGTGAATAACCCTGTGTGCGCCATTCATGCCCTGTCCCATGGGGGGCAGACCTGTCTGGAACAGGAGACGTTTGCTAGGGAGCCGATTCCGGCAGAACAGGGGTTGGCACAAACATGTGTCAGCACCATTCGCCTGCCAAGACTGGTGCCGCAGATCGGCCTTGCTGGCGAGAGACTCACTCACCAGCTTGCGGATCCTGTCGAGAACCAGGTCGATGATTTCTTTCCCAATGGTGTAGTGCCCACGGGCATAGTTGTTGGCAGCATCTTCCTTGCCGGTGATGAGCTGCTCGGGATGGAAGAGCTGGCGGTAGGTCCCGGTGCGCACTTCATCTGGGGAGGAAAGACAATTTAGCATTAAGCACCTTCTCCATGGTGATCGCAGGAACACAAGGCTCAGGACTCGACCCCAGAACTCACCTATGACCGTTGGCTCCAAGTCCACAAAGACGGCTCTGGGGACGTGCTTGCCAGCACCCGTCTCACTGAAGAAGGTGTTGAAGGAGTCATCTCCTCCACCGATGGTCTTGTCACTGGGCATCTGGCCATCAGGCTGGATCCCATGTTCCAGGCAGTAGAGCTCCCAGCAGGCATTGCCGATCTGGACACCAGCCTGGCCGACGTGGATAGAGATGCACTCACGCTGCGGGAAGAAAGGGACATTGAACAGCCTGGCTGGGGGCAGTTCTGCACCCAGTGTCACCAGCTGATCATGGGGTAGATTAGATTTATGAATGAGCCATGTGACCTGCACTGCAAACACCTCCAGGAGACAGTCTCTAGGCCAGAGAGGAGCCATGTGGAAACCCCCAGCAGGAAGAGAGCTGGCCCTGGCATGTGATTGTGGCCAGCCAAGTACCCCCCCCCCCACACACACACACAGTGGGAAGAATATGCTGTGACTTAAGGAACCATTTGTTTAGCTAAGGCATCTACTAGAACACATCAGGCTCCTGAACCAGGCCAGACAAGGGTTTTTCCCTGACTACATCAGCACAGAGAAGCCACATTACAGGCCGGCCAGGCTATCTGAAAGCAGCTAGTCAAAGCAGCTCTGGCTTGCAGGGTCAAAGCAGATTTGAAACATCAGACCTGTGATGAGGCAGCAAGTTCTCAGCTGCAGCCTAGTAACTGTTGCTGCTGACTGAGTCCCCGGCAGGCTGGCCTCCAGCTCCAGGGAACATTCCTGACGGGCCCCATAGAAACATGCAAATTCCCCTTTTCAGTCCCTGATCCACGTCCCCCAGCAATTGTGTAACCCTCACTGAGCTCATTCAGCCTCGGCTTCAGTCCTAGTCTTTCAATACAAGGCCCCTTTAAGCCAGATTAAACCAGCAAGCTCCAGCCATCTGACTCATGGAAAAACAGGCCAGATAAGCAGCCGCAAGAGCTGCAATTTGAAGGGCTGTGGCCAGCCATTTAACCCTGCAGGGGAGGCCGAACCGCGGCGCTGTCTAGCCAGAGCACTCCCAGCAGCAGGGTCTGGAAAACAGCTTCTCTTTTCCTAAGAAGAGGTTACGACGGCCAGAAATTCCAGCCGAAGCAGAGATTTGGCTGATCCCCAGAGAAGCCAAGGGACTGAACAAGCCGATCTGGAAGGTTGTTTCGAAAAGTGTTTCCGCTCCACATTCGCCAGCCGCAGGGCTTCTGAGGCGGTACCGAGTCCCTGCTGAAATGCAGCCAGGGGATGTATTACGGCCTGGCTCACGGTTCTGAGATCGTGACCTGGGTAACGCTTTAACCCGCCTTTCTCCTCCTCCCAAAGGGGAAACTGAGGCACCCAGAAGCGCTGGCAGGGGTCACTTTGCAATTTGGTGTGGGAGGCCGCTGAACGTCGCCCCTCAGTTCACTTGAAGTGTCGATCGCACTAAATGGCCTAAGGAATGAAGTCCTCGGCAGCCCCGCTGAAGCGCTGACTAAGGCGGGCAGCCTCCCGGGGCCAGGGTCACCCTCGCTGCGCATTACTCACCCCCAGCTGAGGCGCTCAGGGGAGTCAGGACTGCAGGCGGGCTAGGTACAGGGCCCAGCAGTCTGGGCAGATCCCCGGGGCGCAGACCCAGTTTACAGCGCTGGCCTCCCATGCCTGGGGGGGGGGGGGGGGCATTTCCATGCTCCTGTTTTAAAGCTGAATATTGTACCCGAGACAAGCCGGGAACAGCCTAATCCCTCTTCAGCCAGCGCCACTTCCTCTCTCCAGGCTTTAAACAGCCCCTCCTGCCTCCCCGGCCCAAGCCCTGGCTCACCTCCGCCCCCTCCCACTGCGCCCAGCCTGAGTCACCTGCGCATTCCAGCTTCGCTTCACCCCGCACCAGCTTCCTACCCAGGCGGAGCCGCAGGGCCCGGCGGCGCCTAGTGGTTAGAGGAGGCAGCTGGAAAGTCAGGCTCGGGGCTCTGTGCCCAGCAAGGAGCGGTCAGGACGCCTGGGTCCGATTCCCAGGCCAGATGGGCCCCGAGTCTCACTATCCCTGACCCCAGTGATGGGGGACCGACCCCCCCGCCCAGGAAATACGCTGCCAGGCGTTATAGCCGCCGGTCCACAAGGCCCCGATCCAGGGCGCTCCTGGCTGCAGCGGGCTCCGGGTCACATGCGAGCCTGCCCCGCCCCGGCGAACTCCCGCCACGCCCGAGCCCCCCCGCGGGGAGACCCGCGCACGGGGCCGAGCCGAGCCGGCTCCAGAGCCGCGAGCTCCCCCTCCCCCCCCACCGCAGAGCGAGCTTCCGCCTCCGGCCGAGCCCGGCCCGCCCCGCGTGGCGCAGCAAGGAGCCGAGGGCGCGGCCCGGGATGCTCCGGGCCCTGCGCCACGTGGGGGGCCACCCAAGGTCACGGGACGCCCCGGGTCTCCGCCGGGCCCAGGCGCCCTGCGCGCAGCGCGGCGTGGGGGCGCCCCACGCGTGCCCGCCCCTCCCCCGCATGCCGAGCTGCGGCTGCCCCAGCCCCTCCCCCACACAGTGCCCCCACACACACAAAGTGCGCACAGTCCCGGGCGGAAAGCTCGCCGGGGGGGGGGTCTCGAACCCGGGCCCCGAACTCACCATGACGGTAGCGGGGCAGCGGCGTCTCTCACTATCCGACCCTTTAGGGAGTCTCCAGTGAGAAGAACTTTGGGCTGCCCCCGGGCGGGGCCTTATATACCCTAGGGGGCGGGGCGAAGGGGAAGGGGCGGGGCCTTGTGCCCGAGGGCCGGGGAGGTAGGGTGTGTCCCTCCTCCACGCCACGCCCCTGGCCTACACCCCGCCCCCGCGGTGTCCTGATTGGCAGGTTCGAAAGTTTGAACTCGCACGTAGTGGGTGACGGACGCAGAGTGGAATGTGGAGGGGGGAGGGAGGCCTGGGGGTGGGGGAGATGGGGGATGGGCTGGGGGAGACATGGGGGTGGGGGATGGGACGGGGGAGGCCGGGGGGGGCAGAGATGGGGAACCATGGGGGGGCAGCAATGGGGGATGGGATGGGGAGGCATGAGGGTGGGGGATGGGACAGGGGAGGCCTGGGGTGGCAGAGATGGGGGATGGGCTGGGGGAGACATGGGGTGGGGGATGGGACGGGGGAGGCCTGGGGGGGCAGAGATGGGGGATGGGCTGGGGGAGACATGGGGTGGGGGATGGGACGGGGGAGGCCTGGGGGGGCAGAGATGGGGGATGGGCTGGGGGAGACATGGGGGTGGGGGATGGGACGGGGGAGGCCTGGGGGTGGGGGAGATGGGGGATGGGCTGGGGGAGACATGGGGGTGGGGGATGGGATGGGGGAGGCCTGGGGTGGCAGAGATGGGGAACTGGAGGTGGGGTGGGGTGGCAGCGATGAGGGAACCATGGGGGTGGGGGATAGGCGGGGGGAGACATTGAGGTGGGGGATGCGATGGAGAAGCATTACGGTTGCCAGTCCTCCAGGATTGCCCTGGAGTCTCCAGGAATTAAAGATTAATCTTTAATTAAAGATTATGTCATGTGATGAAACCTCCAGGAATGTGTCCAACCACAATTGGCAACCCTAGGAGGCCTGGGGCGGGGGAGATGCAGGAGGGGCTGTGGGGACATGGGGAGTGAGAGAGGGACTGGGTGAGACACGGAGGTGGGGGATGGGCTGGGGGAGATGGGCAATGGGTTGCGGAGGTGGGGTGCAGAAGGAAGCGAGTAGTTCTGGTAGCTCAGTGTTCAGTGAATGAGGAGGGGGCTGGACCAGGCAGCACCTCCCTGCGGAGGGGAGGCCAGTGGAGGGAGGGGGCAGCAGATCACAGGAAGGGCCTGAGAGGAAGGCGAGGGGGTGGGACCACCGGTGTTGCTGGGGAGCTCGCTCTGAGCAGCCCCCCTTCTCCTGGGGTGCTCCCCTGTAACGAGGGGTCGGGGTCGCCTGCCCCCTGTGGGCACAGAGCCCCAGCGACATGCGACCTGGCATCGCCCCCGGTCTGCAGCCTGGCTGGGGGGTGCTGTGGGCAGGCGAGGACCCTGCGGGGGGACGTACGGGGGTCTGAGAAGTCTCTAGCGTGCACAGGGCCTGAGCGACCTGGCTTTGCAGGCCAGCGCTGACCCTGTTCATGGGGGCAGCGACCTGGTGCACGGGCTCCAGATCAGCCTGTGCCCCCAAGCGAAACACCAGGAGCACTGGCCTGGCTTTCAAGGCATTTCCCTCGCCCTGGCTCTGCCAGGCTGCCCGGCTCGTGTGGCTGCCCCTGCTTGGAGTCTGTAGCTCTGCTGCCTGTTTAGCCTGTCGGGTGCCCCCCGCCGAGCAGCGGGGGCAAGGGGTTAACAGAACAGTGCTCAGCTCTAGTTAACCCTGGTGACTCCCTGGGGGGGCGATGTTACCCCCAGGGCCCAGACAGACCAGTGGCTGCCCCAAGGCTCCAGCACCCGGCCTGTGTCAGAGTCCGGCTTTGAACTCAGCACCCTTCTCCCCTGCCCGGCTGGCCCAGCGGGGAGCGCGCTGTGGGGCGAGGGAGTGGGGACAAGCCCGCAGGACGCGCGTCACTGGAGGGAGCCTGGCTTCCTTTCCGCCTTTGTGCTCAAAGCTGGGCCCGTCAGAGGCATTACCCGCCCTTGTCTCGCTATCCGCCCGGCACCAGCATGGCCAGGACTGCGGGTTCTGGGCATCTCTTGCGAAAGCCAAGGCCACTTGCCCCAAGCAAACCCGTCTGTGGGACGTCCCAGGGCATGGGTCAGCCACAGCTACCTGGGGAACTGAGTCAGAAGAACGAAGGGCCGAGCCATTTTGACAGTGGGATCCTGGGGGGTTTCCTGAGGGGAAAACCAGGCAGCAGGCTGGGGGTGGGACCAAGGCAGCTCATCAGGGCAGGAACTGAATCTCCTTCTCCACTAGAGCAGTAACCTCAAGGCGGGCAAGGGCCAGATCTAATGCTGCAATGGCATCAGACAGGCACTGGGCCCCTCGGCCTCTGGGAACGGGACACCTGGCTCCCCAAGGCAGGTCCGGCCACGGCGGCTGGTGACCGCAGGTTCTCACCTGGTGGCAGCTGTTGGGGTCCCACATTAAATGAGCAGGGGGGGTCTCGGCCCACCTGCCAACGGGACTGGAAACAACGGCCATTTGCCATGTCAGCACAGAGGCCAAGGCCGAGCCCAATTCTCAGTACTCCCGTCCTGGACTGCGGGACTCCCTATTCTGTGGGGCCCGGCAGGCGCTGGCCCCTCCGGGCCCCTCCATTTCCCATTCTGCTCCCTGCGCCCCCCCCCCCCGCCGTGGCACCTCGGCCGTGGCCCTGATCCACCATCTGAGCCACGTGCCAGGAGCAGGGCCAGCCCCGTTGCAGCTCTGTATGGGCTCCCCCCTTTAGGGCCCCTTCGGGAGCATCCCAGGCCCAGCCCTAGGCGAGGGTCTCTTCAGGCCGGGTGTGGGACGCACCATTGGGGGGGGGGTTTGACTCGCTCTACCCGCCCCATCCGTCTCGGGCTGTTCCTCTCGGAAAGGGTTTGCACAACCCCCACCCGCTTGCGAGCCCGTATCCCAGCGGGAGAAGCTGGCGCTGGCAACTCCAGACGGGCGCCTTGTCACCATGGGTCACTCAAACCACGGTTCAGTTCGCCCCGGCTCTGGCTTCATTTTCACTCCAAGGGCCGAGAGTCAGGACGAGGCCCCGGGGAGGGTGATGGGTCTCCCCATCGGTAAAGGGACCAAAACATCCCTGTGTGAGCCGCGACCGGGAGCCAAGTGTAGGGTCAGACGGGGTGAGAACCTGCCACTGAGCCGCCCAGCCGGTCCCTGGCCGCCGGGCCATGCTGTCGTTACAGCTCTCAGCTCCTCTGGCAGGGCCAGTGCACCGGGCTCGGCAGGCCGGACAGGCCGGCAGTGGGGAGGAAAGGAAAACCCATGTTAAATCAAAACAGGAATTCGAGAGGAGAAAGAGGCAGGAAAAGAGGAAGTCACAGGGCGGGGGGGGGGGGGGGCTGGCAGGCGAGAGGAGCGGGGGAGCAGCAGCTCGCCGGGTGATGGTCTCCTGGGAGCTCGCTGCCCCCTCTCCCGGTGGGGCACTGACGGGGGGGTGGAGGGGGCTCTCAGTCATGCTGGGAACATCTGAAAATAGTGCAGTGACATTAGCATGCCCCCTCCCTGCTTTTCGCTGGGAATTGTAACCCTTGGTGTACTGGCGCTCACTAGCCAGCCAGCCGAATAAAGCCAAAGGCTGGCCCTGTGCCCTCTCCCTCCTGCCTGACCCCAGGCATAGGCGGGTGCTGGGAGCAGCTTGGGCGGGGTGAGGTAAGTTAGAGCAGCCCCTGGGGTCCCCTTTGCTTGCCCCCTAAGCTGAGCCTGCTGGGGCTGCTTCTCTCCAGCCTCCCGCCCTTCCTGAGCTCAGCTCCTGCTGGGTTCGCACCAGGACGCAGAAGGAATTGGCAGGGGTGTGGGGAGAGAGATAATTCTGCTTGGCTGGGGTTACACCTTGCCCCGAGGGAGGGGGGTTGGGAGTCTCCAATGATCAGGCCACCCCTGAAAGCCAGGGGCTGGGAAAGGTCTTAGAGGCTGGTCTCCTGTTCGTCCCCAGGAGAGGTACCGCTCAGGTCTCTTCCTGCACCCCACTGTTGTGGGGATGGGAACATGTGCCCCCCAGTACCTTCCACCCCTCCCACCGCCTCCTGCAGCAGCCACCATCCCACGGGACCGATCCCCTGCCACCCTCCAGCCGGGCAGCCAGGCGCCCGAGCCCCACGCCTGGTCTGGACGGAGGGACTGTCTGAGCCGGCAGATTTTGATGGCGGTGCCTTAGTGCCCCAGGATGGCTCTTCGGGGACGCTCAGCATCCAGGCCAACCCGCAGCGCCTGCCAAGCCTCAGACCTGGCCAAATTCTGCGCTTCGGCCTGGTCCACACTCGCAAATGAGGTTGGTTTCACCCCGTCGGCCGGGGCGCAGGTGCTGCTGGAACAATCTGTACAGCCCTTGAAGCACCCCGAGTACCAGCCCGTGTCGGGGTGTGACCCAGAGCAGCGCTGTTCAGCTGGCCTGGCAGCCCCGCCCGTGTTTCCCTGCTGGAAACCCCCTCGGCTTTACCCGGAGGTCACCCAGGAGCAGAGTTTGTCCCGGGGTCTTTCACTGCCGAAGTGCCCGGGTGCGAGTCTCCTCGGGGACAGGCCTCCGCCCTGCCTCTGTGCTGTTGGGTTGCGTTGCTCCCAGCAGGTGGCGCCACAGCTAAATTTTCCCTTTGCCAGAGGCCTGGGGTTCCGCAGGCCCGGGGTGCGGCGAGCAGCAGGGAGCACAGGCCGGGGGATCGGCGTTTGGGACTCTGCGTTACCCTGCCCGGGGTGGCTGCACGAGACAGGCCGGCTGGAGCTCGCCAGCACAAACACCGAGTCCGGCACGGTGCAGCCAGCGCTTTACAAGTGACACACGCAGGAATCACTCCTCCCCCCGACCCAGGGAAATGCAGTCGTCTCTGGTGTCTCACCCGCAGGGCGCTCGCCGACGGGGAGCCCGTCTGGACTTTACAGGGCCAGGGAGGGAGGCAGGTGGGTTTATTTTATCCAGTTTCCAGCTGGACAAACTGAAGCGCAGACAGATGATGAGTAAGATTTTCGGAAGAGCTCAGCCCCCCCCCCCCCCTCCCCGGTGGCTCAGTGAAAGCGAAGTGAGACCCGCCGAGGCCCGGGGACCTGCAGTGTGCATGCATCCTACTCAGCACGTCGTCCTCCTGTAACGCCCTGCGGGTGGCAGCCGTAGATATTAGTCGCCACGTTCAGAGCTGGAATTTGAGCTTGTGTTGAAAGAAACCTTCAGATATTGTCCTGAAGGGGTTAGTGCAGCACTGCCTCTGCTAGACAGAACCAGAGCCCCTTTCCTGTGTGACATAGGCCCGGCACTGCTGGGAGCTAATGGAGAATCTCCTTTGGCTCACAGGGGTGGGAGCTGAGTTTGGGGGCAGGCAGCACCTGTCCAGGTCCTGGGAAATCTGTCCGGGAGCTCAGTGCCTGCTGCCAGCTGTCCAGTTTGGCAGCTCCAGTTTACCCGGACATCCCAGAGGTGTCAGCCCTACTCTGAGTTCCAGTGACACCTGCAAAGCTCCTGGGGGGGCAGGGGCGGCTGCACTTCACAGGGCCACCCAGAGGTTTCAGGGGGCCTGGGGCACAGCGGGGCAGCTGCGGTGCTTGTACTCACCCAGCGGCGGCCTGGGTCTTCAGCGGCATTTTGGCGGGGGGGGGGGGCGCCTTCAGTCACTCCACGTCTTCGGCAGCACTGAAGGGCCCCCGCTGCCGAAACGCCGGCTGAAGACCTGGACCGCGGCCGGGCCAGGGCTCGCAGGGCTCTGCGGGGCCCAGGGCCTGGGGCAAATTGCCCCACTTCCCCCCCCCCCACCGGGCGGCCCTGGCACTTCAATCCACAGAAGCAGGATGGGGTTGAACTTTGCCTAAGCAGCCAGATCTCTGGGAAAGCTCAGCCCCCTCCCGCCAGGGCCCAGTCCCGTTCTCAGCGCCCCCCTGCTCAGAGCTGGGCAGCTGCAGCCTGGAGCAGTGGGAGTAACCACCCTGGTGAGCACCACGACCCTCAGCCCCCCAGGCCCCGCAGCATGGGGACAGAGGGCATCGGCCTGGGGGCTTGGCATGAAGGAAAGACTAGTCCGAGCTGGGACTGGATTCTGAGCACCCCAAACCACTGGGCAGGGGGTTGGGTTCTGGGGGTCGGGCCCACCTCCATTGATAATTAGCCTTGTCCACTTGCAAAGCGTGGCACAGGCGTGAGTTCTCAGGGCAGGGACCGCCTTGCTGCTCTGTGTCCGTGCAGTGCCCGGCCCAGCATAACAGGGGCCTGGGCCAGGCTGCAGCTGCCATGCACATCCCATAATAGCCACCGAAGGGAGAGTTTCTAACACCCCCACCCTAGTGGACCTGCCATGGCCCAGATCTGCAAACACGGCCTATACCTGTGAGGGGCGCGCCGGCCCCGAGCGTCCTGCTGAGATGGGCCCTGGTGGCAGGCAGGGGATTTCACGCTTCTACGGGGAGGGCTCGGCCGTTTGTGCAAAAGTCACAGGCGGACAATGTGCCAGGGAAGGGCTTTGCTTTCAGCTGCGGGGCCTTTGGGGAGCGGGAGGCGGGAGGGAGCCCGGGAGAGCTGTCACTGGCCTGTTCATTCTGGCCCTCGCCGGCACCTCTGTGGGAGCCAGTGAGTGTGTGCGGGGGGGGGCTGGGGGGGGGGGCTGGCGCTGCGGCTGCCGCTTCCTCTCGGGCCTCTCTCCCCCTCCTTCCATCCCCGGCTTTGCCGCAATGCGGTCTTCAGCTCCTCCTCCTCTCCCCTTCCACAGAGCCCGGGTCTGCAGCGACACCCCCCCCCCCGCCGGCGGGTAGCCGCCCGCAAGGAGCCGGCATCAGCCCTTCGCCTCCCCAGGACGACGCTGGACTCCCCCACCCATGACCCTGCTCCCATTCTCCCTCCTCAGACAGGCTCTTCCTCGCTGCCCCCACCCCAGAGAGATCTATGGGGCCTGGTGGGGGCGTCACCCAGCCTCTCGCGCTGGCTTAGGCCAGGGAGGGCTGGGCTGGTGGTCGGCTGCTCGCTGCTCTGCCCAGGCTGCCTCAGTCCCCAGTGTCCGGATCCCCAGGGTCAAAGGGGCTTTAATCCACCCTCCCTTGGCCGGGCGGGAAGTCGTGGTGCAGTCGGGCTCTGCAGTGGGGATGGCCGAGGGGCGAGCGGTCGGTCGGTCGGGGCAGGTGATGTGTTTTGCAGGGGAGCTGCCTGAACTGGAAACCCAGAGCCAACCCCCCCACACCCGGCTTCCCAGCCAGACCCCAGTGCCGAGGCTGGAGTCCTGCTCCCTGAGCCGTTTTCTGTGTCTCGGTCACGTCGGTATCTGCCTGTATCAGAAATGCTGGAAACCGTCTGCGAAGGGAGACACAGAGACAAGGCGCATGGGGCTCCTCTGCCAGGAAATGACTCATCCCCAGCGCATGGGGTGCAGGGAGAGAGAGCGTGGGAGGCAGAGCTGAGACCCGGGGCGTCCCGCGGCCGGCCGTGCCGTCTCTCCCTGCCTGGCCTCGCCAGCAGCCGGCCCGAGTGCCAGGGCGTTGCCAGGCCGCTGGCCCCGGCTGGCGGAAGCTCTCCCACAGGCAATGGAGCCCCCCGAGCTCAGCGATAGCCCCCAGCCGGCCAGACAGCCCAGCCCAGCTGCCAGGCAGAACCACCCTGGGAGCTCTGCCGCCCGCCCGGCCTTTGGGGAAGGGACGAGAGGGGCAGCGGGTGGGTCCCCCCGGGGAGGGGAGCGACTGTCAGCGTGTCCGCCTGGGAGCTCCCCGGAGCAGCCAGCTGGCGCACAGCCCCCTCCCAAGCCGCGGGCGCCTCCCCCCCTGCCGCAGGGCCTGGGGAGGGGAGGGGGGGGCAGACAGAGGGAGGGGGGGACGCAGGGGAGGGAGCTGTTCTGCAGCTGCACAGCCCCTTTGTCCAGCGCTTTGCGAAGGGACCAGGAACAGCCTGGTATGAAACCAGAGCGACGCGGGGGGGGGGCACGGCCGGGGGGGGCGAGGGGGTCTCCCTCCTGCTCTCAGGCCCAGCCCTGATGTCAGCGGCTCTTACAGGAGATCAGAGCGGGGCAGCCTTGTGCCCTGCTGTGGGGGGGAGGGGTCTGGCGAGACCCTCCCCGATTGTCCCCTGTCATGCAATGCCGGGGGGGCCCCGTGGGGAATGTGTTTCTGACAGGCTCTACGCAGGTGGAGGAGGGGATCTGAGACCTTTCCAATGGCCCCTCCCAGCGGACGGGCTGAGCGGCGATTTCTGCTGCATCCAGGGACCCGGATCCAACCCGGCTCGCACCTCGCGGCGGGGCTGGGGCCAGACCATGTTTACTGGGGTCTAACGTGTCTACCTAGGCCTGTGGTCCCCCCGCCCTGCTCGCTGCCGTACTGACCCTCTCCCCGTGCTCTGCGTCCAGCCGGGCAGGAAGGGGTTAGCCCCGCTCTCAGGGACAGAGCCCTGAGCCCACGCCAGCGCCCAGCCCACTCGCCGCCCTGCCCGGGACTTGGCAGCCTTGTGACCTGCTTTAGGGACGTGGCTCAACCCTGGTTAGTTCCTGCGGCCAGGCCCAGAGCCCAGCCCTGCCTGGTCCATGCGCAGTGCAAGGCTGAGCTGCTTTCACTGGGTAGAAATGAGAGTGCAGCCAGGACCGAAAAGGCCGTTGGAGGCTGGCACACAAACCCTGCGTCTCCCCTGGCACTGGGCTGTGCCCCCCAGACCAGATCTAACCGAGCTTTCCTCTGCAAAGCTCTCTCACCCTGAAAGCTCACAGCACATGGGAAAGGGAGGGGAGGGGCGTAGCACAAATCTCCTCCGCCCACCTCTTGTGCTCCTCTCCTGAGAGCTCCCGGGAGTGGTGAGTTAAGTGCCACAGCTCCCTTTCAAACCCCACGGGGAAACTGAGGCACAGTGAGAGGCAGTGATTTGCCCAGGTGAGTCACTGGCAGAGTTGGGACTAGAGCCTAGATCGCTGATGGCCAGTCTCCTGCTCTAACCACTACACAGGCTTGCTCCCAAAAGAAGACAGGTCTGGTTTTGTGTTGCCCTTGTGAACTGTAGTTTTCAAAGCTTTTAACTTCACCCGGAAAGCTCCTTTGGGTTAAAGAGAGGCAGGTTCCTGGAGCGCCAACCGTGCAAACAGCCACTTTGGCTAACAATAGTTGTCAAGCACAGGAGCCTTTCCCAGGACGGCTGTTGCTGATAAGGTTGTAGTGACAGTCTGCCGTGGAGCAAGATACGTTTAACACCTATGCTGGCCAAAACCATGCGCTAGATGACCCACAGAGAGGTCTGCCTGGGGGTAGCTAGATACCGAGCTAGACAGATGGGGCTGGCTGGGGTAGCTAGCTAGATAGGCACTGGAAGGTTTTCCAGGAGGAACAGGAACTGCCACACGAGATCAGACATGGGGAATAACATACATTGATTTTAAAGAAAAGCATAAGAATGATTAAAACACGCTGGCTTGTCAGATTAATTGGTTGACATCTGTTTAGTAATTGGGAAATATTCAGATCTTAAGGAACGGTCTTATCAGAGTTATTCATTATTCACAGTGATACTTTTCAGGGTTTTCCAAATGTGATGCGTTTTGTCCAGTGGTGAGGAGCCTTTTGTTTTAGACTCGGCAACAAACAAATCGCTTTTGGGTCTCAAATTGTGTGAAGAAAAATGGGTCCCCTTGGCTGAGACCTGCCCGTCAAGGCATCATCTCAGGCCTGACCAGCCCCACTGAGGGGCTTTTCTTGACTTCAGTGGGGTTTGGACGGGGGCGATGGCCCCATAGGGGAAGGGCTGGCAAAGCTGAATGCCAGCCCTGTCCAGTCGCACTGTACGCTGCATGCACAGAAAGCACCGCACGGCGTGTGCTCCTCTCGGCGCACCCACCTCCATGCACCCCCGGCAGGCACACACACACACGCAGGTCCCCATGCAGCCTCCCCGCGAAGCAGAGCAATGGTGCGAAGGGTCCCATCTGCCCGCTGCGACAGGCGTGTTTAAAAGGATACAAAGGGCTTGACTCATTCCGCTGAGACCCATCAATGCGCCGCCGGCCCAGGCAGCTGCTGCAGCCCCGCCTGGAGCCTGCTGGGGCACAAAGCAGCTTCCTTCCTGAAGCCTTTCTCACTGCAGACCCGCATTTCCTCCCCAGCGTCCCCCTCCTCCATCGCCTTGCGCATTGAGTCGCTCTGGGAGAATCGGTCCGTTCTGCACCATGACATTAGCTCACAGGGCCAGGGCAGCCGGCGAAGTGCAATTTACAGGAGTCCTGTTCCCCATTCTTCTCCTGTTCCCCTTAGCCCTGACCCATGCTGCCCCTTTCCCCTCACTAGCCCGCGGCTTTTCCTGCTGCGTCTTCAGGCCACCAGGCTGCAGATGAGCAGGGCGGGGACAATCTGGCTACGCCTCTGTGCAGAATGACAGTCCTTCTATTGCCCTGCTAGCCGAGGATCCTGAAGCACTTCACCCTCCCCACCACAGGGCAGGGAGGAGTTTTACTCCCATTTCACAGAAGGCAAAACAGAGGCGTGGCATTACCCAGCAAGCCAGGGCTGGGAGTGGGACCCAGGAGTTCATAGAGCCATAGAAGATTAGGCTTGGTAGAGACCTCAGGAGGCATCTAGTCCAACCCCCTGCTCAAAGCAGGACCAGCCCCAACTAACTCAGAGTTCCTGACTCCACGCCTCACGCTCCGTATCAGGGGACTGCTCCTGCCCAAGCTCTGATGGCCTATGGGGTCTTTGCCATCTCTGTGTGGGTAGGAAGGGGCTGGGCTAGTGGGACGGCCTGGGAGTCCAGGGGGGGCCATTCCTCGCTGAGTCACAGACCTCCTGTCGGACCGTGGGCAAGTCACATGTTCTGCCTTGTGCCTCAGCTCCCAGGGAGGACGATGCTTCCCTGACTCAGGATAAAAATCCACCAGTGAGGCATGCCGGGAATACTGTGCTGAGGGCCATACGAGTACCGAGGTAGCCGGGTCTGCAGGTCCCGTCTACACTGCAAGAAATCACCAGATTTAAACCCCGGTGGGTCTCTCTCTCTCTCTCTCTCTCTCTCTCTCTCTCTCTCTCTCACACACACACACACACACACACACACACACACACACACACACAGTGTGCTTTGTGAGTCTCTGCTGGCATCCTGAGCAGCTGCTGTGCCATCGTAGGCCCACACAGATGGGCTGCCCCCCATCCCCCACCTATGTGTCTCCGATGCTCGGCTGTGCTGATGTCTGCAGCAAATGGCTGGGAAGCCGCGGGGGTGTCTGTGCTGGGATTCATCCCAGAGGCTGCTTGCATCTGGCTGGAACGTGTGTGTGAGAGACGGGAACCTGGGCCCAGCTGTGGGGGCCTGGATCCGGCAGCTGGAAAATCTGATTGCTCCTGAAGCTGCACATCTGGATGTGGGAAAACAAGAGAGAGGAATTGCTGAGCTGGAGTTTGTGGGAGGCCCTGCCCTCCGCCAGGCCCTCTCTGCCCAGGGCCGCGGAGCAGAAGGGAGCCGGGACGATCTCTGTATTGGGCTTTAATATGCGGGTGGCGGGGGGATTTGTTCGCCCCTTGAAGGCTGAGCCAGCCTGATCCGCGCTCCTGGACCTCCCTGGTTCCCACCTCTCCATTGTACTTCCCTGGCCATTTATCAGGCACCCGGCTCCATCCACGCTTCCCTTCACTTCCCCCCTAAACTCACTGGGTCTGGAGACATCCTGTCCCCCATCCTTCTCCACCAGGGCCGGGGAATCCTCCTTTGTCCTGGGGGGAGGGGTGGGATTCCCCCTTGCCACACCAAGCTATTGGTACTTGGGGGGGGGCTGGGATGTGGGGGGTGTTTGCGGAGGGAAATAGCGGGGGGAGGAGCCCCATGAAACAGGAGGAAGCTGGGGGGCGGGGGGGTGTCAGCCAGCCCTCCCCCGAAAGCAGCAAGTGAAACGGGGCGGGGGGGAAGAGCTGGGTGCCGCTGAGGGGGGTTGGGCTGCGGGTTTGCTCTGCCGCGAGCCGCCCAGCCAGGCCTAGCGCTGAATGTGAAGGAGCCCACCCCTGGGGGGGGCAGCGTGCGCACAGATGGGTGCCCTCGCGGCACCGCGCCAAGCTTCACAGAGAACCCGCCCCCCTCGGGGAGAAGGGAGCTGATATTTTAGTCCATGCAGGCAGCTGGGATCTTCCCACCAGAGCTAGGGGCTCGCCGGGGTCTGGAAAGCTGCCCTGGTAGGTGGTTTAAGAGACTAAAAGACACAAAGGATTTTTCCGAGGAGCCCAAACCTCAGCCCAAGTTCCGGACACCGGGGAAGCGTAAAGCTGGGTCCCTCCCTCTGATGGAACAAGCAAGAATCTTAGACCCTGATCCTAATGTGCTGGCCCAGGCCCCTCTCTGTGCACACTGCTCTGGCTCCTGGCGCAGCAGATCCGCCCGGGGAATAATCCAGGAGAAGGGCAAGGCGGTGGTTGGCCGGTTGGAGCCACCAAGGCTGGGGATCTCTGCTCCCCCGTCTCATCCCATCAGCACGGCCAGGGGGAGGGGCAGCGGCACCCACAGCTGTCCGAACTTTGCACATAGTCCTCAGCAGTGCCAGGGCCGCGCCGCTCCGAGAGGGGGGCTAAAGGGGCAGTTTGCAGCCAAACCGAGCAGTGTCCCGACCTGGCACACTGGGCTGTGACACCACTGGCTGCCATCCGGCCCCTGGTGGAGGGGAAGCCGGGACAGACCGGAGGGGCGCGGTGCTAAGTTCGAGGGAGAGCGGACCCCATGGAAAAGTGCTGGGGTGCAAGGACTCAGGGAACACGGGCACTGGGATGATCTGGATCCGAATCCTAAATGCCGCTCACTCTGTCTTCCCCCATTAAAAGGCAGGAGCCCCTAGACAGGGGAAGATCCCTACTGCCAAGTAACCAATGCAGCCACCACTGTTCTCTGGCCCCCAAAGCCGGCTCCGGTCTGAGCCTCCTGGCCAGCCCTAGCAGCACAGAGCCTCCTCTCTGCTCCGCAGGACCGAGAGCTCAGTTCTGGGCGTTGTTGGTGAGGTTGGTACCCGCTGGGAGCCGACAGACACACACCCACCCTGCCTGACGTAACCCAGGGGCCACCCGCCAGCCATGGATACCGCAAGCCGGGGGCCAGAGTGAAGCCAGCAACCGAGGGTGAAAGGCTTTGTACCCCGGCCCAGCCCTGAGCCAGCCAGACCCACTTCCCCAGCGCCGGTTGCAGCAGTGCTGACTGGCTGCCTCAGCGGCTCCCTGCACATTGCACCAGGGGTGGAGGAATTGCTGGGGTTCGGGGCTCCCCTCCTCCTGCCGCAGCCTGTCCTTGCTGTGGAACTCCCCAGCACTGCGTGTTTGTTTGCTGCGTGGCGGTTGGGGGGTAACCGGCTCCTAACGGCCCTGGACGCGTTTCTCAAGCAGGTTTTATCTGTGCCTTGCTGGCGCTGACCCTGCGCCTGCAAACACAGCCGGAGAGGCCAGGCAACGGTCGCTAGGGAGCTGCTGGTTGCTACCAACAATACACAAAATGCAGCCGGAAAGGAAGCTTGTTCCTTCTACTGGGGATGCTGGGCCCAGGGGAGCGTCCGGGGGACACGGTGGGGCCGGGGGAGCGTCCGGGGGACACGGAGGGGCCGGGGGAGCGTCCGGGGGACACGGTGGGGCCGGGGGAGCATCCAGGGAACAGGGCAGGGCCGGGGGAGTGTCCAGGGGACACGGTGGGGCCGGGAAAACGTCCGGGGGACACATGGGTTCTTCCACGTTCCTCTTCCTTGGGATACAACTTGAAGGTTCCCAGTGGTCCCACCCTGCTTCTCTCTGGGGCCCAGGAGGCTGCCTGCCCAGTCCTGCCTCTCAGCTCAGGGAGCCCCAGAGGCTGGGGAACGAGCGAGGGCAGCAGACCCAGTCGTCTCTGCTCTACAGCTCTGGCGTGGAGGCCCCAGTGCCAGAGCATCGTTTGCTTCTGTTCTGCAAGGCCAAAGGCGAGGGGAGCGGAGAGCCCGGGCTCAGCAGAATTTCTCCAGAACCCCAGCAGCCCTTTGGAGAGGCGCATCGACGGCCGGGAACCCGGGAGCCCAGATCCAGGGCCAAGCGGGCAGAGTCAGTGCTGCCTCCTGGTCACGGGGGTCGCTCCAGGCCCAGACCGACCGACAGCTGGTCCCACCTCCTGCTGCTCCAGGAAATGAGATTAGAAACTCAAGTTCTTCCTCTGTCCCCAGGAGAGGCACAAGCCAGGCTGCCCCTGCCTTGTTCAGCCTCCCTCGGGAGGCCCCCTCCCCCAGCAGGGGAAGGGGGGGTCAGTCCCCAGGGTTCATTCAGTCCTGGGCCTCTCTGCCGAGACTGCCAGCAAAGGGGCCAGTCACTGCTAGCTGAGACCTGGACACCTGACCAACGGGGGCTGGGCTGAGCTCCGCCAAACTCACTGCACACGGGCCGTGGCTCGAGTCACTGCTGACCTGCCACGAGGCCTGGGGTTGTGCGTGCATGCGTGTGTGTGGGCCTGTGTGCGTGTGCACACAGGGGTGTGCATGCGTGTGGGCCCTGTGTGTGTGCACGTGTGTGTGTGTGTGTGTGTGCGTGCATGTGCCTGTGTGTTTGTGTATGTGTGTGCACATGTGTGTGTAGAAGTGGCTGTGCAGATGGGCTGCAGAGCTGTGACTATAACTGTGCCTGTATTTCTGAACGTGGCTTTGTCGGGGTGTGATGATGAGCGTCTGTCTGTCCGCCTGTGCCTAAGACCGGGTCTCTAACGTCGCAGCGTTCCCGGACTAGCCTCTCAGACCTGAGCTGTGATAACCCTGGAAGACACACTCCTGGCTCTGGCTGGCGTACGAATGACATCAGCCCCCCGGAGCTTGCTTGGTCAGCATGTGGGTGCCATGAACCCCGCACTCGGCGGCTCTCCGCTGGGCTAGGAGCCGCAGCAGCTGGATTCGTCTCCGTCTTCCTACCCCAGGCCTCCCCGAGAGGCGAGAAATGCAGCCTCAGCATTCTGTGCTGGGGGTGGGGCTGAGAAAGGGCCCAGGCCCAGGAATGTGTCTTGAGAAATAATGTGACCCCCCCTGTTGCCAAGAAAAGAAACCCCCTGGATCTGGCCTTGCTTATTAACATCTGAATGTCAGCCAGCCGGGGGGACAATAGCTTTCGGGGGGGGGGGGGGCTCCCTGTTTCCCCAGCTGTCTCTCTGTCTTCCAGCTTTTCCTATCCTGCTCTCTCCCCCGCCCAGGACAGCTTTCCCCGGGGCTCAGTCATATGACTTGCTAGGTGATAAAGGGAGACCAAATGCCACCAGGGATTCCTGTTCCGTCTCCTAGCAACTGAACAACTCGTTGCCTAGCAGCGGATGAGCAGGGCGCTGTCTTACATACCTAATTAGAGAGCAAGCCTCTCTGGGGCTCCTGTGTCCTTGGGCTGGAACCATGGATTTGATTCCACAGCACACTGGGGGGAGTTCATTGATCTCGCTGCTGCATCCGCAGAGCCTTTACCTCTTGGCGTAATCACGACCCTCTGCCCATCCCCAGCACCTTGCACCCAGCATCTGAAGATGCTTCCCAGACTTTAATGAATTCAGCCTCACAGCTCCCCTGGAAGAGGAATGAGTGGTATGAACTCCATATTACAGATGGGGAAACTGAGGCACGAAGTAATGAGGTGATTCACACAAAGTCACTGTGCGGGGCTGAGGACGGAACCCAGGAGTCCCAGTCCTTTGCTGTAACCACTAGTCCTCCCTTCCTCCTAGCGCATGGAAAGGAACCTGGGAGTCCTGCTGCCCAGACCCCTGCTCTAACTCTCCCCTCAAAGATGGCACAGTCGGCAGCAGCACTGCACCCCCTAAACTGCCATGGGAATGAAGCCGGGCCAGATGCCTTGCATTAAGCTGGCACAGGGAGGGTTCTGAGTGTGCAGAGATACGGGGTCATCTCCAGTCCTCTCTACGTGGGTGGTATCCCCGTGCACCCAAAGAGACACGCCCCCCCGGGACCCACAGCACAGCTGGAAAAGTAAAGTTCAGCAGCACAGAGACACAAACCCGAGCACAGCGGGGCCTGTTCTGAAAGGGGAGCTGGGCGTGGCGGGTGGACCGCAGGGCATTCCAGCTTTCCATGGAAGGATCTAAGAGCCGGCTGTCTGCACCCTGCCCAGCCAGGGCGCTCCAGCATCAAAACCCTGCTTAGCCCACACCTGACCCACCCTTGGCTTCTATTTCCAGTCGCGCTGCTCTGCCCTGGCCTGATCCTAAGCAGGGATAAGCAGGGTCGTGCTGCTCAAGCTCCTGTGAGAGCAGATGGTTTGGGGAGGGGGCAGCACTGAGGGCACGCACGGGCCAAGCACCTGGTCTTGTGGCCCCACAGGAGCAGGACAAGTTGCTGCTGAAAGCCAGGCTGAAAGAGTGGGGCTGGATTCCTCAGCGGGTGACCTCAGGGAGGAGCAAGGCCTGTGGTTTCGTACTGTTTCCATCCAACCAGAAGAAAACGATGCAGAGACGGAAACCCAAGCTCCAAGGAGGGAACAGTGGAAAGAGGGGAGTCGCTGCCGCTGTTGTGACAGCCCCGTTGGCTTCCTTGGACATTTCACGGCCAGCGTTAATTTAGGCAAGTTCTGTCTCTGTGCTTAGCACCCAGCGGACTGTCCGGGACAGAGGAACCAGGCGGCTGTACAGAGGCGTGGAGATCTGGGGAGTTGCAGTAGGGGACAGCTGAGGGATGGGGGGACCTGCATGTTGAAATGCAGTTGATTGTTTCCTACCTAGATTTTTCCCAAACGGGATGATCTGGGATCATAATGCTTTGCCCTTACAGAGCACCTTCCCCCCCGGGTCTTAAAGTCTTTTACAAACATTAAGGAATTAAACCTCACAGCACCTCTGGGAAGTGGGTCTTTATATTACCCATCATTGTGCAGCTGCCGGTTCAGAGGGGCTCATTCATTTTCCCCAGGTGACACCATCATGCCTCCTGCAGGGAACAGAGCCCAGGTCTCCTGATTCTCAGATCTATGCCTTAATGACCAATACTCCCTCCCTAAATACATCCATCCTGTTACCCGCCCCGCCCCACCTCTCCGGATCATAACGGTGGGTTACAGTCACTGCTGTAGCTGCCCCTGTGCAAACCTCTAGTGTAGACGGGGTGAGGGGTTTGCTATTTTCACTGGTGCAGCTACAACAATAGCTGGAACCAGGACAAATTCCTGACGGGTGTAAATTGACACATGCTGAGGATCTGCCCCCAGGTGTAACTGAGGCCATAGATTCGAGTAAAATAGAAGGAAGCCAGGGAGGAAAAAAAAGGGAAAGACATCTCCTGTGCTCCATCCCGTCAGCACGGAACAGATTTTGGGGAGTGTTCAAATGGATGATTATGTTTCAGCCCTGGATCTTCCAGTCACTAATGCACTGCAGAGCCCATTTACAAACCCCAGCAAAATGACCCTGAGAACTCAACGAGTCCCTACAGGGAATTGAATGCCCTGGACTCTCCTCCCCTCGTGCTGCTTGGATGAGACATATGTATCCAGGAAGCACCACGTTGCACCATAAACGACTGTAAATGTAAAGGCAAATGTTGCTGTGTCCTGGGAGTTCTGACAGCTCTCCATGCAGAGCACAGGCTGGAGCCCAGGGCAGGGTGTTGTTTCTATTTGTTTCACTACAACACGTTTGGAGATTTACAGGTTTCTGGGGGTAGAGATGAACTTGATGAAAAAAGCCCAGCTCTGACCACGGCCAAATTCTGAAACCGGATACGGACCCTTTCCATGGGCTGCATCCTCAACTGGTGTAAATCAGTGCAGCTCCATTTATGTTAATTTGTACCAGCTGAGGATTCAGCCCTCTGGCCCTCAATGAGCCCAGAAGTTCCTTTGTTCAGTTGTGCCTCTGCAATCCTGGATTCTTCTTGTATCTCATCAGCCCCCTGGGCAATGTAGGGAACCAGCCTGCATCGGCAGGAAGGCGGATTGCCTCTAGGAGGTCTTTGTCCTTTATTATTCAGGACCCACTCCAGGTACAGTCTACATGTGCTGCAATGTCGCAGTCTTGGCCATTCTCGGGGGCCAGTTCTCATGGGGGTTGGGACCAATATTCACTGGGATGTTGTTGCCCAAAAACAGGCCTGGGTCTGGGACTGATGAGTTATTTAAAAAAAAAATGGCTCAGGAGGGAAATGTGAGTGTGTGTGAGAGAGAGAGAGAGAGAGAAATGTGTCAAACTAGTGAAAAAGACAGGGGAGCAGGAATCCAGAGCAGCTACACAATGTGGGAAATGCGCAGAAAATTTGGATTTCTTGCAGGGAGGGATTAAAAATGTTGCTCTCCAGCCTGCAACAAAGCAGCCAGTCTCACGGCTCCACCTGCAGCAGCTGCTGCCTGTCCTCTCCCTACCCCCTCGCCTCCCCTGCAGAAATGGGTGTGTAAAGGCGCCTGCAGACCCGGGAAAGAGACTCTGATCTCACCCTGCGGAAAAGGGAGACATCAGGGTTGCAAGACACCCACCTGCTACCCACGTCCATAAAACACCCCCACTGCCTTGCAATGCGGGGGGCTGGAACAATTTGTATAGTGGGGGGTGCTGAGAGCCACTGAACCAAACTGTAAACCCTGTATATGAGCCACGGGGTGCAGGAGCAACCCCAGCACCCCTAGTTCCAGCACCTACGCTTGCAATGCTCTCGCCATCCCACTCCTGCGTGCCACAAGAATCTGGAAGGCGAGGTCTCAGCTCTGTGTCCCCGCTCGGGGTTGCTGCAGGTTGAACCCACCACACCCGAGCCATGCTAGGGACAGACCCGGCTCACCACAGCCCTGCGGGGAGGGAGCAGCTGGTTCCATGGGGTGGGTGCATTTCTGAAGCTGGGGATGCAGGGCTCCAAGGATGAGCTGGTGCTTGCAGCCCTGCGTGCACCTAGGGTGACCAGACAGCAAGCGTGAAAAATTGGGAGGGGGGGGGTAATAGGAGCCTATATAAGAAAAAGGCCCCAAATATCAGGACTGTGCCCGTAAAATCGGGACATCTGGTCACCCTATCGCACCCCCCTCGGTATAATTCTCCCGTGACCAGAATGCCAAGTGCTCCCCAGCAGCACGCGGGTGGGGCGTCCTGGGGGTGGTGCCCCGAGTTTGCCTCATGTCCTGCCCCCAGGCTTGGGGGGCCACGTACGTGCAGAGACAGGCGCCCCCCCCCGCTCAGCTGGGGGACCCCAAAGACAGGCGCTCCCCGCGTGGCGGGGCGGGGCGGGGCTGGGGGGGGTCTCTGACTGCAGGGTCGCGCTGCAAAGCCGCCCCGCCCCGCCCGCTCTTTGTCTGCAGCCGGGGGGGCGGGGCCATTACCTCATCCCCCCCGCGCGCTGCGCCAATCCCCGGGCGGAGCCGGCCGAGCCGACCAACCGCGGGAAGCCCGGGCCCGTCGCCATGGCGACGCGAGGGTATAAAGCCGCCGAGCCGCCGCGCGCCCCCCGAGTTCTCTTACAGCGACCCCCTAAGAGTCGCGCGGTAAGAAAGCGGCCAGCGCCCAGCAGCCAGCATGGTAAGGGGGGGGCGCCGGGGGGCTGCAGCCGGGGCTCCCCTCCGCACCCCCGGCCAGGCTGCAGCCCGTCCCCGGTGCGGGATGGGGGCAGAGCCGGGAGATCAAGGGGGCGCGGGGCTGGGGGAGGGACACGCGGGGCTGTACCCGGCCGGGGGCTCTCGGGGCTGGGGGGGGGGACACGCGGGGCTGTACCCCGCCGGGGGGGGCTGTACCCCGCCGGGGGCTCTCGGGGCTGGGGGGGGACACGCGGTGCTGTACCCCTCCGGGGGGGGCTGTACCCCGCCGGGGGCTCTCGGGGCTGGGGGGGGGACACGCGGGGCTGTACCCCGCCGGGGGGGGGGCTGTACCCCGCCGGGGGCGCGGGGCTGGGGAGGGACACGCGGGGCTGTACCCCGCCGGGGGGGGCTGTACCCGGCCGGGGGCTCTCGGGGCTGGGGGGGGGACACGCGGGGCTGTACCCCGCCGGGGGCTCTCGGGGCTGGGGGGGGGACACGCGGGGCTGTACCCCGCCGGGGGGGGCTGGGGGGACACGCGGGGCTGTACCCCGCCGGGGGCTCTCGGGGCTGGGGGGGGGGACACGCGGGGCTGTACCCCGCCGGGGGGCTCCCACCAGCTCTAAGGGGGGACGCGGGGAGCCACCTCTCCAGGATTGTCCTGGAGGTCCGGGCACTAGAGCTGAATCTTTCGTTACAGATGGTGTCCTGGGATGAAACCTCCGGGGATCGGTCCAACCGAAATTGGCAGCCGGGTGGGACGGGGCGCGGCTGTACCCTAGGGGCGCTCCCGTGGAGCTGGCAGATGAGCCCCGTTGTCTGGAGCCAGCGGCTCTGGGCTCTGCCCAGCCCTCTCCGCAGCCCCCTTTGGGCGCAGGGACGAGTTGGGTAGCGGGAAGGGGACGTGGCAAACCACCGGGTCCCTCCCAGCTCCAGAATCCTTCCCAGGAGAGCCAGAAACTGCCGGCAGCTGCTGGGGGGAGCACAGGGTGTGGCCCGTCCAGCCTGCCCCAGAGAGCCCCAGTGCCAGGCGCTGGCTCCTCACGGGGGTGAGAGGAGCAGCAGGTCCCTGCAGCATCAGGCACCGGCAGAGCCCCCCACTCCCCCTCCTGATTTGTGTCCGTGACTGGGTAGCACAAGGGGCCTGAAGGAGGAGACCAACGGGGGGTGGGGTGGGGGGGCTCAGGCAGATGTGACCAGAATGATGATTCCTGGGCCAGCAGAACAAGGCTGCAGAGTTACTGGATGGGGCTGGGAAGATCAATGTGCTTCAGAGCCATTATATTTGAGTGCACGTGCACGTGCGTGTGAGCGCGTGTGCACACTTGTGCACATGCCTATTCTGTGTAGCGGTCTGTTCGTTCGATGAGCTCCCCAGGCAGCATCCCCAGTGCCTTGCGAAGGACGGGGGAGCTTTCCAAATGCAGTGGCCCTGTTTTCAATATTCGATTTAAAGTGCGTTCAAGGCAGAGTGTAAGTAATGGGGAGTTGCATCCAGCCTCTCTCACCCCCATGCTCGCTCCCTTGGCCTGTGAATCGAGGTTTGACTCTTGTCCCACCCGCTTCATTGCTTGACCTCATTCCCATGTGGGCATGTTCTCCGCTGAGGTCAGCGGAGGGAAATTGGCAAAGCTGTCTAATGAGATCATGCTGGAAATAGCCCAGTCGGTGCTAAGCCATTGCTGTCCGCACAGACTCCAGCAAGCGTGGGGCAGAGGGAGGGTTGGGATTTTCTCCCAGCTATGCCCAGTCCAGTGTTCCCTGGCTGAGCATGGCAGCTCCATTCATGATTCCCGAGGCTAGGCTCTCCTGGGGGTTAGCCATCGGTGCATGTGGGAGGAGGCTGGGAGAGGGGGGTAGAAAAGCAATCACGGTGGTTTGGAGGCTGATCTTACCAGGTACTGAGCACCCGCTGCAGACGCCCCGGAGGGGACACTGGGGACCAGGCTCCTGGAAGGGCTCAGCACACTCAATGGGGGCTGGCTTCTCCATGAGAACAATGGGGAGCTGCTCCTTGTTTTGTAGGATTGGGCCCTTATTCACAGTAATACCCATCACCCCAGTCCTGTACCCAAATCAGTCGGTGTTTCACCAGTTACTTCCATGGGAGCAGGATCAGGCCCCACATAAGGAAAAACTGGGCGTGGCAGGCAGACACTTTTCAAGACTTGTGGTACTGCTCAGTTGTTTCCAGATACCACCTGCCTCTCCACGGTTCATGAGTATTTTCTTCTTTTTGCTTCCGTTCCTGCCAGTTATCTGTGCTCTTCCTTTCCCTGCAATTTGGAACGCATCTGGTGTGTTAAACATGTGGGTTACACAAAGGATCTGTGTGACATGCTGCTTGCTGTGATACAGCCGACACTGAGTCTGTTCAGAGCATACCCAGCTACAAAGCTCATGGTGCCTGATTTTGCTGTTACCATTTTATACATCGAGGAGCCAAAAAGGCAAAAATGAAGGTTTCAAAGGGAGTTTCTAGAGATGCCTCAATTAATCAAAAGCCACTTAACATGCAGTTGCAGACCAACCCCATCTGCTTACATCTTCTCTTCCCACCTCCCACCATCTTCTCCACAGCGTGAGTGCATCTCTATCCACGTCGGCCAGGCTGGTGTCCAGATCGGCAATGCCTGCTGGGAGCTCTACTGCCTGGAACATGGGATCCAGCCTGATGGCCAGATGCCCAGTGACAAGACCATCGGTGGAGGAGACGACTCCTTCAACACCTTCTTCAGTGAGACGGGCGCTGGCAAGCACGTCCCCAGAGCCGTCTTTGTGGACTTGGAGCCAACGGTCATAGGTGAGTATGTGAAGCCATCATCTGACTGCTTTCTGGGCTCCCTTGTAAACTCGTCTGCCTATAGCAGACAGCTGCTGTGCATGGGTGGCGGGGAGACAAACTGCCTTTCCTCTCCCCAGATGAAGTGCGCACCGGGACCTACCGCCAGCTCTTCCATCCCGAGCAGCTCATCACCGGCAAGGAAGATGCTGCCAACAACTATGCCCGTGGGCACTACACCATTGGGAAAGAAATCATCGACCTGGTTCTCGACAGGATCCGTAAATTGGTAGATCCCATCTCTCTTGAGGGTGATCTGGGCAGGCCGTGAATGGGAAGCTGTTTGAAAGACATAGGTTCATAGCTGATGGTTTCTCCCCCTGCCTCCTATCCCAACTAATCATATTGTTGATGTATTTAGTGTCACCGTATTTCCAGGTGGTCCTAAGGTGAATTAAAAAGTCCTTTGAAATAGAGTAGTCACTCAGAGTGGTACTGGGCTAAGAATAGCAGGTGGTGAATACAGACTAGTAACTTTGTAACAGATAAGTTATTAAAGGACATATTTTTATCTCTGTTACACTGGATTTACACTGATGGAACGCCACCAAGTATGATGGAGTGAACCCAGATTTAATAGAACAGAATTTGGTCCTAAGAGGAAACATTTCTAGGAGGGGAAGAAAGTAAGTGAACTTCCCACCATGGTATAACTAGTCAGTTCAATTATCCAATCAACTGATGACATTACTAGGCAGCAGGTTGAAAACAAAGAAAAGGAAGTACTTCTCACAATGCACAGTCAACCTGTGGAGCTTGTTGCCAGGGGATGTTGTGAAGGCCAAACGTATAACTGGTTTCAAAAAAGAAATCTAGTTCATGAAGGACAGGTCCATCAACCCGATGCTTGGGGCATCCCAAAGCCTCTGACTGCCACATGCTGGATGATAGATGGATCACTCAGTAATTGCCTTGTTCTGTTAATTCCTTCTGAAGTATCTGGCATTGGCCACTGTCGGAAGACAAAATACTGGGCTAGATGGACCATTGGTCTGACCCAGGATGGCCATTCTTATGTTCTTAAAAATAACTTCCTTTGTGTTTCCACCTTATAGGCTGACCAGTGCACAGGTCTCCAGGGTTTCCTGGTCTTCCACAGCTTTGGAGGTGGCACTGGTTCTGGTTTCACCTCCCTGCTGATGGAGCGTCTGTCTGTTGACTATGGCAAGAAGTCCAAGCTGGAGTTCTCCATCTACCCTGCTCCTCAGGTCTCCACTGCAGTGGTGGAGCCCTACAACTCCATCCTGACCACCCACACCACCCTAGAGCACTCGGACTGTGCCTTCATGGTAGACAACGAGGCCATCTATGACATCTGCCGCAGGAACCTGGACATCGAGCGCCCCACTTACACCAACCTGAACCGGTTGATAGGCCAGATTGTGTCTTCCATCACCGCCTCCCTCCGATTTGATGGTGCCCTGAATGTAGATCTGACAGAGTTCCAGACCAACTTGGTGCCCTATCCCCGTATCCATTTCCCTCTGGCCACCTATGCCCCGGTCATCTCTGCTGAGAAAGCTTACCACGAGCAGCTTTCTGTAGCAGAGATCACAAACGCTTGCTTTGAGCCAGCCAACCAGATGGTGAAATGTGACCCTCGCCACGGGAAATACATGGCCTGTTGCCTGTTGTACCGTGGGGACGTGGTTCCCAAAGACGTCAATGCTGCTATTGCCACCATCAAAACCAAGCGCACTATCCAGTTTGTGGACTGGTGCCCAACTGGCTTCAAGGTTGGTATCAACTACCAGCCTCCCACTGTGGTTCCTGGCGGTGACCTGGCCAAGGTGCAGCGGGCCGTGTGCATGCTGAGCAACACCACAGCCATAGCTGAGGCCTGGGCTCGTCTGGACCACAAGTTTGACCTGATGTATGCCAAGCGTGCCTTTGTTCACTGGTACGTAGGGGAGGGGATGGAGGAAGGCGAGTTCTCGGAGGCGCGGGAGGACATGGCTGCCCTAGAGAAGGATTACGAAGAGGTTGGTGTGGATTCTGTTGAAGGGGAGGGTGAAGAGGAAGGGGAGGAATACTAAAGTAAAATGTCACAACGGTGCTGCTCTTACAGGGAGCTTAAACTATTCTAAACATTCAAAATGTTTGGTCCGATCAGTTTATTTGTATGTAGCAGTGTATGCCCAAGTGTGTGTGTGTTGTCTGGTAACTGATCTGTGCTTAAAATCATGGAAGTTTTTGGTACAGACCCAAACCGTCCACTTCTCCTGTGGGTTTGTGAATAAAAAAGCATTCCCTGTCTTAGAGGATCCGTGTCTTGTGTATTTACTCAACACGCTCCTGACATCAATCTTCATTTCAATCTCCAGACCACGGATAGGGGTATGTAGTTGCACACAATAGACACACTTTGAGGGTCTTTTAGAAGACCGTGAAACTGCCCTCTGCAAAATCTAAAACTGCAGACTTCAGCTGTCAAATGACCCTTTTTATTAAAAAACAAAAAAAACCCAAATCCTGAATTTTGTGTGTTTTACAATGACTGACACCCACACTTGTAGGGGAGATCCAGCCGCAATGGTTTTAAGCCACCACTGCGCTTCCTTAAGCTTGAACTGGTTATAAATTAGTGCAGCCCTGAGTCTGCACCAACTCCTGCCAGTGACCCCAAGGAGCCCTTGTGGCCACCTCGCTGCAGGGAAGACCAGGCCATGCCCACCTGCCACATGTTATGTACGCAGAGAAGTAAAAAATCAACTAGGTCTGGAAACTGGCCTCCTGTTTTCACTCCAGAGCAGACTTAACATTTCAGCTGGGTCCATTTGGGGAAGAGAGAGGGGTTCAAACCAGCCCATCACTAACCCAGCATCTAAAATAACTGAAACCAAATCAGTGCCTCTTATTTCAGGATGTCTGAGGGCTTTTCATAACCCCTCAACCAGAAGCTTATGAATCTGATGACTGTTGCTAAAGCTACATAGCATTACCCAGGCAACAGTGACATCTTAATCCAACATACCCATTGAAAGCACAGTGTCTGGTCAAATTTGCCCTGAAATCTAAAACTAATGGAAATGCTTCATTAATTTCTTTTTAAAATACACATTTAAACTATTTTCCTTGACTAATAAATACTCCTCTGCACCATCTGCAATCAAAACTGCAGCATTGTGCTAGTGCATAAGCACATGGGAATTAAACGGAGTACAGCAGAAGCGAATTGAAACGGTTTCCATTAGCCAAATTGAGGTGGTTGGAAAAAGCAAATTAAATTTGCCCTGGCATGGAGCATTTAGCTGCCACTGAAAGCTGTAACCTGGGGACACACATTGGGGAAGACTGGACTGAAGACAGAGGGTAAAATCCTGGCCCCATTGGCAAAACCCCAATGACTTCAAGGGGTGCAGGGTGTACCCCAGAGCCCAAATGCATCATCCCCTACTGAAAGTGTGGCCCTAGGCCTGTGCCCATTGAAGTCACTTAAGAGTTTCACTATTGGGGTAGCCATGTTAGTTTGTATCCACAAAAACAAGGAGTCCGGTGGCACCTTAAAGACTAACAGATTTATTTGGGCATAAGCTTTCGGGGGCAGCTGAAGAAGTGGGGGCTTTTTACCCCTGAAAGCTTATGCCCAAATAAATCTGCTAGTCTTTAAGGTGCCACTGGACTCCTTGTTGTTTTAAAGTTTCACTCTTGGTTTCGGGGGAAGTTATTAATTTTGGTCTTAACCCTGTAGCCTTTCCTTCCTCTGTGTGCCTCTGCCTGCAGAATTAGGCACTGTACCATACACCTGCCTCTAAAGTTTGGCTCATAAAACATTCACTTGCCATCAATATTTCAAACCAGATACATATAGGATAATGCCTGGACTGCAGTGAGATGAAAGTGAACTGAGGGGTTCTGGTAACAGACTAGGAGAGAAGTGACTGGAGCTTCCATGATTAAAACAGTTCCTAGTTTCACTTCTGTTTTATTTCTGTAACATGAAAGTTTGGAATTTTTAAAAAATTCCCTTTGTTTTTGCAAAACCTTCCTGGTCTTCAGTGCCCTTTATGCCAAAGGAGGAAGACAATTTGGCAGCAGCAGCATTGCAATATTACCCTCATTTCACACCTTTTTGTCAAACAAGACCAACCCCCCCAGCATTCAGTTCCTAAAGCCCTTCCTCCTGCAAAACGAACAACAGTTCAAGGGAAGGATGCAGGCTACAGCAAGCAGAGTTAAGTACCTACTTTCAGTTACAGCCACTCACACACAAAAACCCTTTTTGGTTGGAAAGATTAAAAAAGAGGCTGCTAAGTGGCATAATGCCCCACCTTTGCTAGTCAATGTTAGCTCCAGAGTGGAATAAATAATAGAAGTCAAACAAGGTGAAATTCGAGAGGGGAGAAAGAGTAGCAGGGGCTGGGCCTGCCTTTAAGAAAAGCTCATCTCGGACAATAAAAATGGGAGCAGGGAAACAGCAGGGATGCAATGAACACAATGGCCTGTGTGTTCCCAGCCTGAGAAGAATTCATTCTATTCAGGCATGCAGCTTTGAATACAGTATTTTTTTTGTAACATCCTGCTGTCATTTGTGTAGGGGAACCGGCAGCTTATAAATGAGTTTCCAACATGTTTTAATAGTTGTTATCAGAAGAACTTTGCTGGGTAGAGATTTTTTAGGTATTAAAAGCACCAAAGCTCTTCTGAATGTTTAATCCGTAGAAGAATAAATTTGTTAGTCTTTAAGGTGCCACAAGTACTCCTGTTCTTTTTGCGGATACAGACTAACACGGCTGCTACTCTGAAACTGGAGGACAGTCACTAATGGGTTTTCGCCAGTATCCTTGTCCAAACAAGATGGCTACTCAGAGATGCCAGATACAATTAAACACAAAGCATGACATTCTTTGCTGGAGTAATTTGTCATGAGTCTAAAACTACTGATTCATGCATGCACAGGAACCATGCTTCAGGGAGCCACTGTTCAGATGCACCTATGCTGTCCTCCAGTGGCTGGCACAGAGACAAATAAACACGATCCATGTAAGCCTTTCTGGAGGGCAGCTGTGGCAAGCCCTTTCTTACCCATCAGGGCTGAGTGCGTGTTCATTCTTGCAAACATCTAATCTTTAAGAGGTTCACATTAACTGGCTACAGGAACCCCCTAACAAGTTTCTTAAAAGCAAGTGTTCGTTTCAACTGCCCTCTCTGCTGAAGTTTCCTGAAGGTGATCAGTTTACAGCTTGAAGCATGAGATTATTATTACTTTGTTTTATCAATGTTGTTGATCGGACAATTATCCAGGTCTTTATAAAAGCTATCCATTGATTTGACTTGACTTCCTGTGGCAGTGAGTTCCACAGGATAACAATATGCTGTACAAATAAGTATTTTTGTAATCTATAGACCTTTTCCTCATGTACCATAGGACAACATAAGGGACTGAAACATTTTTACAATACCCCATGTAGTTTGTTTTTGCTTGCAAGTAAAAACTGCTTTGGAATGTGTAATACTTTTGTGTGAATGATGCTTTCCTAAGTCTTGTCTACATGGGCAAAAATGGAGTCATAATACTCAGCCCAGGGGAAACAATGTTAGCGGCTGCAGTGGAGTTTAGAGCATGGTTAGATGATGGCACAATGATAAAAATGCACAGGCTTACCTGAGCCATTCTACAGCTCTCACTTCCACCGGCAGCCCTGCAGCAGTGAGCAGGGGCGTGGGGTAGTGAATGTCTCCCGCTTTGCCAGTGTAGAAGCAGCCACTGTGTGAAAACAGAGGTCTCTTTGCAGCCTGTGGTGAGAGAGCAGTGAGGTTACTCATAAACCGCTCAGAAAAACAACAGGAAATAGGATTATTTAGAATGAGCCCTGTAAGAGATTAGATCAGACACATTTCAGTTTGGAGGTGGGACAACAGAGGAAATGGAGCCAACGTTTTGGCCTAGTGAAAAATGGACCATTTTTGTTTTATAAGCCTCTGAAAGGTCTTCAGATATTCTTGGCCTGCCCCTTTTGTTAGTCATTGTACAAAATATAGATAAAATAAGAACCCATCTAGCTAGAGGCAGTTGCAGATCCTGCGAGGGAAGGGAAGAATGTTGGCATGTTCTCAAAGCGCCAGACAAACACATTCACGTGATTCTGTGTGTGTCTGCACTAGCCTTGTTTTCCCCTTAACATTCTCACAGTTGCCTGCCGTCAATGCACTTCCACCGGTAGTAGCAACAGTGGGAAATTTTAGGAGAAAAGCATCATGCAGACAAGGCCTGAGTGCTAAGATACGGGACAACAGAAAAAGCCCTGCAAACTCTGCATAAAAGGGGAAGGAGGTGCGGGTTTCCTTTCTGTCGTCCATTTTGCAAACCTTTAGGAGGTAGCATGACAGGTAGCAAACAGGGCTTCCACCCAAGCGAACCTCTCTATAGCTACAAAGACAGCCTGCCCCATTTGAAATCTGAGCATGGCACATCGGCAATAAGTCGCCCGCTGTGACTGCACCAAGCAAGTTCTCCTATCTATTAATAACCGAGAGAGAGAGCTCCCCATCTTATAACAAACCCTAAGTCATTGCCACAGAGAATATCCTGCTTGTCTCCAGGCGCTGGGGAGCAGGGAATGCTTTGCATAGCTCAACAGTGTCTCCTCTGGCTGACTGAGGGGTGGCATTGACAAGTTTCTGTGAAGACCCACATCAGAGGAGATGTACCGCAGCTGGGCAGTATGCGGCCTCAAGGGCAAGGGATTAAAATGGGGACAACACAGAACAAGCCCCCAGTCCAAGTGCAAGAGATAAAGTGACAGGCTGAGATGAATGCTCTGCAACAAGCCCCTTCTCCCTGGGTTTTGGGTTGTGTTCATGGGCCTCCTGGGAAAAAACGGTTGTGCCAGGAAAGCAGAGACTGGTGGCCCTCGCCCTCCCAGACTGGTTTCTAGGTGAGTGTGGCCCTGCTGAACACGAGCAGGGCACTTTTTACATCTGTCGGGCCCATCTGCAGGACAGAGCAAGGCCCACCGGCTGCAGTTTGGTTCCCTTGTGTGTGCTTTGAGGAGGGGGCCTATCCAGGTGGGGGAGATAGGCAACAGGCTCTGACCCAACGCAGCCTGTGGCTTTGCCTTGCAGCTTTTTAAAAGGCCTGTATCGCAACCATCATCCAATGCCCAGGCCTGCCCTGCTGGATCCCTCCCCCTAAACCTTACGTGTGTTACAGGAATTTGGCACTGCAGTTACCTGTCCTGTTTGCAACACACCCTGTATCCACACGCCAAAGGCTCACAATAGTGCACAGGGGTTTTCACTGCTATTACCACTCTGCACCACTGAAGTGCAAATAAATATCACCGTGATTGCTGCTCTGGTTGGACTGGACCATCCCCCGCCATCCCCCAGTGCTTCTGCCCTGCCTTCAGGGACAGCCGTGTCAGGTCAAACCCAGGCTCTGTCACCTGTCCATCACACCTCCCAGTGGCAGGCAGGTCCCAGAGAAGCCCAGGTTTGGGAATAAAGAAACTAGACCATTGCGGCCCCTTTTTAAAACCAGGTTATTGTTGGTGCCTATAGACTCCCCCTCCCGCGTTGAGGGGGCTACAAAGGGTGAGAGCCCTGCACCCTCTCCTTGCCCCTTGGCCTCTGCAAGGGCGGGGGAGAGGAGTCCCCCATTCCTGCTGCCTCCACTTTGCCTAAGGAAATGGGAATCCAGGCAACACGGCCAGGCCAGGCTGCTGCTGTTGTCTAGGTGGTTCTTGCCCAGAGTGAACAACAAACCGCCCATGCTGGGGCCACAGCTCCCCAAAGGGAGAGACGGGGGAAGGCAGCTAGACTCCTCTGGGTGCCGCAGAGGCTAGAGGGGAGCTCTGCACAGGGGGTCAGACACGTAGACAGCAGGAGGAAGGAGACAGGAGGATGAAAGGCTACGTTAAATACTGAGGGGTCCAGTGTTTGCAGGAAGATGATTGCAGGGGGTGTCCCTGGCCGGAGGGGTATGCTGCTTCCCAGTGTGCCCTTGCCAAAGGGTGACTGGGGTGTGTGGGGGGCAGTGCTGCAGCGGGTGTCCAGGCGGCGGTGGGTGCTGCTGTGGCCTGTGCCTGGGCTGGCAGGGAGGGCATTTGGAGAAGCACTGTTTCCCCTTTCTCTCTCTCCTGGGACTGCTGCCCCTCTGGCTCCTGGAGGCTGGAGTTCTTCCCCAGGAGTAACCCGGGTGTGAGCCCAGACTCAGCTCAGCCCCCTGCTCCCCTCCGGCGTGTTTCTGCTCCCCGCCCTGCCCATGGGAGCCAGGCAGAGCCATTCCTGTCCCTGCTGCCGCATTTTTCCTCTGCAGCCTGGAGCCGCAGTCCCAGTCAGGCGGCCTGGCCCAGCTCCCCCGCCCTGCACACAGGTCTGCAGCCTGCTCCATTATTGATGGCATCCGGGAACCAGACCTGGCTGCCCTTCCTCTTCTTCTGCCAGCCTCATCCTCCGCGCGTGATGATGCAGTTTTACTGGTTTGATTTTAAAGCCGAGACAAAGGCTGGCTGTGCCGCCCGGCTGGCAGCGCTCACATGCAGGCCTCACAAAGCCCTTCCTAATGCAGCAGCTGCAATTTTCAATCTGGGCGCTAGACAGTAGCTTGCAAAGTTGCATTTTTCTCTGGTGGCGCCGAATCTAAGCTGGCATCTGCGGGGAGGGGGCGAGGGGCTGGGGCGAGCGCTTCAGCTGCGGCTCAGCCTGAAACTATCCCAGTTATGTGGAAGCCAAATGTGCAGAGAAGCCCCTGGCAGCTGCCAGACATTTGTCTTCCGCACCCAGCGGGAGCCAGCAGCATCCGGCTGGCTTGCGGGGGTCTAGTTAGAACCCACCCCGCTCGGGCCTGGACTGAAAGGGGCCTTTGTCTCAAACAGGGGTTTCCGGCGCGTGGCCCCGGGGCTCTGCAGACGGGGCTGTGACCCGCCATCCTGACCCTAGAGCAGTGGTGCCCCCCCCCCGGGGGGGCTGCAGAGGAGCCAGGCTGAGCAGCCTGGTTTGCGTACAGCACCGGGCGCCGGCACCCACCCCGCTGGGCAGACGCCCCCCACCGGCCCCGTGTGTGCCCCTCGTGTGAGGGTGTCGCCTTGGGGGGCGCGCCGGGGGACCCCAGCTCTGGCTGCCGCCGGGGGCTGTCCCCGGGGTGGGGGGGCGCTGGTCCTGGGGACCCCGGGGTGGGGGGTGTCCCTGGGGGTTGGGGGGGGCGCCCCTAAACCCAGATCTGCTGGGGCGGGGGAGGGGCCGGCTGGGGGGAGTCAGTGCGGGGGGCGCCCAACGCCCAGATAAACACGGGGTCCCCCACAGCAGCCCCCGCATTGTGAGCTCACAGACGGACGGGCCCGCCCGCCAATGTCGGCCGGGCTCGGGGCTGACGCAGGCGGCCGGGCCCCGCCTCCCCGGGGACGGGAGTAGAAAAGCCGGCGCCGGCGCCCGCCCGCCTCACTCGGTTACTTCCAGCGACTCTTCGCTTGTCGGGAGAAGTAACGTCCCTGCCCGCCCGCTCGCTACCTCCGCCCGCCCGCCCCGCAGCATGGTGAGTGGGGGGGGGGCTGGATCGGGGCAGGGGGCTGCGTTGGCGCCAAACCCTGAGGGGAGGACGCGCGCGCGCGCCAGCCGACCCCCATTGGCGCCTCCCTCCGGCCGTTACATTTCCCGCGCGCGGGGAAGGGCTCGGGCGCGTGGCGGCGGCTGCCGCAACGGCCGGGTGCGCGCGCACCCCGTCCCTGCAAAGCGGGGTGGGGGGGGGAGGCTGAAAAGGCCACGTGTTTGAGTCGTGTCTGCACGTGCGTGGCTCCCCACCCCGCAGCAGCTGTTCCCTGGCACAACATGTTATATAATCCCGCCACCTCTGCAAACTCCCCAGCCTAGGAATGAATCCCAGCCCCTGCACACTCCTCATTGCAACCCCCCCCATCACCACCTGGTGCTGCCCTAATTCCCACCCAGACCCCACTGCAGCTCCTGCAGCGTCTCCCCCTGCACACTCCTCATTGCAAATCCCCCCATCACCACCTGGTGCTACCCTAATTCCCGCCCAGACCCCACTGCGGCTCCTGCAGTGTCTCCCCCTGCACACTCCTCATTGCAAATCCCCCCATGACCACCTGGTGCTGCCCTAATTCCCACCCAGACCCCACTGCGGCTCCTGCAGCGTCTCCCCCTGCACACTCCTCATTGCAAACCCCCCCATTACCACCTGGTGCTGCCCTAATTCCCGCCCAGACCCCACTGCGGCTCCTGCAGTGTCTCCCCCTGCACACTCCTCATTGCAAACCCCCCCATCACCACCTGGTGCTGCCCTAATTCCCGCCCAGACCCCACTGCAGCTCCTGCAGCGTCTCCCCCTGCACGCCCTGCATCAAGCCCTGTGCTGCTCCTTGGGGGAAAACCAAACCCCCCTCAAGGCTGGGTAAGCCTGCGGTTCTTGTCCAGAAAAGCCAGTGCGTAGCTCAAAAGCACCCAGTGTTCCTGGGATCGAGTGTGGCATTGATGGGTGGGGTTACAGGGGTGGCTCTTCCTTGCATCTCTTGCTAAAATAAATCCCTCCTGCTGCAGCTATTTGAAACGCTTGCTAAAAAGAAATGGCCACTGGGTTTGTGTATTTTCCAGAGGAAATGTAAGTGCTGCATTTGGGGGTCTTATTGGATGCCCCAAAAGCTGTAATTCCCTTGTTTTAGATTTGCTAAACTCCAAAAGGTTCAGTCGCCTCTGACACAAGTGCCATCTGTCCCTGCTGATTCTTTGCAGAGGCGGATAGAAATGTGTTGGAGCAGGTGGTGTGTTCAGGAAGGGTGGGTGTGTGCTTTAGGAATGTAAGTGGATTGTAAGAGGGAGAGATGTAGGCTAAATCTAGATCTAGGCCTAGGTAATCCTAGGAGTGGGTCACTGGTGGCAGATGTTCCTGCAGAGAGTAAATTTGTGTGTCGGGAGAGGAACAATTTGCTTAGACCTTTCCGCTTTGCAGATGCAGAAGCTGACTGCATCAGTTCTGTTTTTTGAGAGTGGGGGAGACGGTCAGCTGATGGCTTGCAAGTGGTGTGATTGCTGGTAAACCACTCAGAGGCTGGCTGCAGACAGTGCAGTTGCTGCTTTATGCTGAATTGTTCATTCATTTATAACTTTTTTTTTAACTAGACCACAGGGTGGAAAACTCCATTGTATATTTCCTTCTCCTCTAAGACTACTTCCTGTGCCTTGAGAAGTGTGATCATGACCTGAGATGTAGCATTCTTTATTTAGCTAAATAAAGATTCCCTCCCTGCACCTACCCCTCCACGGGCTTAGGGAGGGAAGTGGGCACATGCAGACCAGAATCTGGATGCAAAATGGTAATCCAATCCCAATGTGTGTCATAGGAAATCTGTTCTAAGGTGCAGGAAATCTGACCAGAGATTAGTTCGCAACTACAGATCCAAAACTTACTCCTTCATGAACCCAGACATTCAGAGGCCATGCTGTGACTCAAAAGATCTCCTGAAGCACTGACGGTATGCTACTGGAGATTGGACCAAAGGCCCTGATATCATGATCTGTAGACATTGAAGGTGAATAAACAATACTATTCCTGCCTTGTGACTGGGGAAAACAGGGCACAGAGCATGCAATTGGGGGAACTGATCCCCTCACTCCCAGTGCAGGGCCGTGCCCGTCCATTGGACCACATCACCCTGTTCCCTTGTGTCACACAGATGGATGCTGCCCTTTTAATACAGCGAGAGGAGGTCCTTGTTCCAAAGGGCATGGTCTGACCAGAGCAATGAGGTACTTGGGAGTAATGGTTCAGGGACACTGTAGACACTGATTATAATGCAGTCATGTCACTAACTGGTTCCCTCCATTTCTTCCACAGCGTGAGTGCATCTCTATCCACGTCGGCCAGGCTGGTGTCCAGATCGGCAATGCCTGCTGGGAGCTCTACTGCCTGGAACATGGGATCCAGCCTGATGGCCAGATGCCCAGTGACAAGACCATCGGTGGAGGAGACGACTCCTTCAACACCTTCTTCAGTGAGACGGGCGCTGGCAAGCACGTCCCCAGAGCCGTCTTTGTGGACTTGGAGCCAACGGTCATAGGTGAGTATGTGAAGCCATCATCTGACTGCTTTCTGGGCTCCCTTGTAAACTTGTCTGCCTATAGCAGACAGCTGCTGTGCATGGGTGGCGGGGAGACAAACTCTGCCTTTCCTCTCCCCAGATGAAGTGCGCACCGGGACCTACCGCCAGCTCTTCCATCCCGAGCAGCTCATCACCGGCAAGGAAGATGCTGCCAACAACTATGCCCGTGGGCACTACACCATTGGGAAAGAAATCATCGACCTGGTTCTCGACAGGATCCGCAAGCTGGTAAATACTGCTCATCTGAGGGGTTTCGTTCAGTGTCTTTATTGGTGTGTGGTTGGGAAGGGAGAAATCTTCACTCTGTAGTACCCCTCCCTCTGGTTCCACTTGTGGGAACAGCTGCCATACCAGAAGAGTCTAGAGACCCGCATTTGTCATCCAGCAGCTGGTTCTTCTTTCTTGGAGTGTTAGATCTGTATTGGTCCGAGCTGGGCGTGGCTCTGAAGGAATGTCACACAGTGGGTACTTGGATGTTTACGTTTGGTGGAGACCTGCACCTTGGAGCTCAGGGATGTCTGATTCTAGGGCCACTCCATATATTTGTGACTTACTCATGAGCTGTAGAATATTCTTTCATTAGAATAATGTTCCAGCCCTCATGGCTGTAAAGTTAACCTTCCACATATGGGACTGTAAACCAATGCAAGGCCAGTGCCTGCCTATGTCTGCAGACGGCTGGAATGGCAGTTCTGAGATGTGAGAACTCCTCCCCCAACACAGATGCTTCTACCAACCTCTCTCACTGGGTGGTCACTCAGACTGAACAGTAACATTTTACCTGTCAACCACTCACATTCCTGAGCATTTTGATAGGCTAGGACATGGCATGGGAGTGACCCAGGCTGGGAGCTGGTGCAGGCAAGGAGAGTGCAGAGGAGAGGTAATTTAGGATGGGGAAATCAGCAGCCCTATACAGAGCGCATCCTCCCCACTGATGTTCAGAGTGCAGAGATTACTGAGCAGATAACTAGAACCCGAATTACTGCATACAAGAAACGTGCTACCCTTGGTCCTTGCAAATCTCCCGTTGACACAAGCAGCTGGAATTTGGCCCCCTCAAAAGGGGTCTGCCTGCTGTCCTTGCACCAGTATGTCTAATGGGAGGGAGAACTGGTGACCCTGGGTGATGCTTGCATTTAGAGAGCTTGATCCCCCTTTCTAGGGTATCTGATCTGCTTAAGACCTTTTCTCTCCTGTAAAGAGGAAGGAGCTGGGTGACAGCTAATGATGCTGCCCTAGAAAGGGCTTTGAACAATGTGAGGCTGAGGGAGTCTAGTGCAGCCTGTGGAGTTAGACATGTGCAGTAATTATACTTCAGCCTCTTCCTCCTTTCTGGAGAATGGAATTTGCTGGCTCACCTCCAGCAGCTGGGCACTGGACATTACTGAGACAAATCTTCCACAGTATGTGAAAGGAGGCATCTTATGGAACTGGGGGGAGTAGCCATGTCTTCCACCATGTCTTAGGGTGAGCTTTCTATGGGGTGGGAATTTCCATCTGGGAGGTGCCACCAAAGAGCGGCAATATGGCCTCTGATACTGCAAATCTGGGTTGTGGGGGGTCTGAACAGAGGCAGAGTGGGATCCCTGTCAGTCTTTTATGATACGGATCCATCTAGGGAGGAATGGGTGACAGTTCAGTAAGTGTGATGGATCAGCGTTAGGGGGAACTCTCACCAAAGCCAGTCTGTCGGGAGCTTTCTGCCTCTGGCACAAAAGGGACAGACCTGTCGTGCATTTAACTGACTAACTAGAGCCTGTCCTGCAGCACAGATTTAAACTGCTCGGGGTGAGGGAAGTGGACACTTTGTCTCCAGCCTCAAGCCCTACGTTCAGGCATCTCCTCTTCAGTGAACACTTACATTTGGAAGAAAATTGTCAGCGGTGTGGGATGGAAGACAGTGCTTGTCTCTCGTTCTAGGTAGCATGTATTTGTAGCACAACTTATACTAAATTCCTCTTGCTTTTCTTTCCACTTTCTTCTAGGCCGACCAGTGCACAGGTCTCCAGGGCTTCCTGGTCTTCCACAGCTTTGGAGGTGGCACTGGTTCTGGGTTCACCTCCCTGCTGATGGAGCGTCTGTCTGTTGACTATGGCAAGAAGTCCAAGCTGGAGTTCTCCATCTACCCTGCTCCTCAGGTCTCCACCGCAGTGGTGGAGCCCTACAACTCCATCCTGACCACCCACACCACCCTGGAGCACTCGGACTGTGCCTTCATGGTAGACAACGAGGCCATCTATGACATCTGCCGCAGGAACCTGGACATCGAGCGCCCCACCTACACCAACCTGAACCGCCTTATTAGCCAGATCGTGTCCTCCATCACCGCCTCCCTCCGATTTGATGGTGCCCTGAATGTAGATCTGACAGAGTTCCAGACCAACTTGGTGCCCTATCCCCGTATCCATTTCCCTCTGGCCACCTATGCCCCGGTCATCTCTGCTGAGAAAGCTTACCATGAGCAGCTTTCTGTAGCAGAGATCACAAACGCTTGCTTTGAGCCAGCCAACCAGATGGTGAAATGTGACCCTCGCCACGGGAAATACATGGCCTGTTGCCTGTTGTACCGTGGGGACGTGGTTCCCAAAGACGTCAATGCTGCTATTGCCACCATCAAAACCAAGCGCAGCATCCAGTTTGTGGACTGGTGCCCAACTGGCTTCAAGGTTGGTATCAACTACCAGCCTCCCACTGTGGTTCCTGGCGGTGACCTGGCCAAGGTGCAGCGGGCCGTGTGCATGCTGAGCAACACCACAGCCATAGCTGAGGCCTGGGCTCGTCTGGACCACAAGTTTGACCTGATGTATGCCAAGCGTGCCTTTGTTCACTGGTACGTAGGGGAGGGGATGGAGGAAGGCGAGTTCTCGGAGGCGCGGGAGGACATGGCTGCCCTAGAGAAGGATTACGAAGAGGTTGGTGTGGATTCTGTTGAAGGGGAGGGTGAAGAGGAAGGGGAGGAATAGATTAACCCTCTTAAATCCCTGCAGCATGTCCTGTGTCCACAAAACTTCATCGTAAAACACTTAGCTTACTTGTTAACTAGGGAAGGGATGGATGGTACCACAATGGTATGAAGGAGCCTTTAACGAGTACAGCAATCGGACTAGTTCCCACTGTTTGAAAATTTGATCATGTCAGTTTTCCATTTGTCTTTGTAAACATATCATGTCTGAAATAAAAAAGGCTTTAAAAAAAAGATTGCTCTGTGTATCTAATACAAATGGATCATATGTCCCAGAGTGCATGTGGAGTCCAAACTGCAGGCTCACAGATCAGCCGTTCCAAGCTGCAGTGAACACCTGGCCAGTTCCTTCCCTAATGCTTCTGTCCTTCAATGTTGGCCTCCTTCGAAGACTAAACACAAGCCCGGTGGCAGGCATGTGCCTCCTGCCCCTCATTCCACTGAGAGCCACTGAATGAGGATCTCTTCCTTGCTTTAAACTGACCTTCTGCCAGAGCTCTCATGCTGCTTAAAACAAGCATGGATGGTAAAGGAGTGCTCAGCTGGCTGCTTTCCTGCTCTGCAGGTACTGTGCCTGGCAAGCTAAAAACATGAACGCAAGACCCTACGTTGTGAACAACAGCCTTCACGTACTCACTTGTGGCATGACGGGAACCGGTGGAATGTTCATAATGGAAAGCTAGGATTTACTAGGCAACATCCCACCTGCTGGATCATGGTGTATGCGTAAGAGGTCTAGTCAGGTCTAGTCAAAGTCACGTCGACTAGGTTTATTGCGACCTCGGACACAATGGCAGTTTCCCGTAGATTACTTAGTCTACCGGGCATACTACGAGAAAGTGCCTCTTGGCAATGGACTCAGCTCAGTCAATGGCAGGACTTTCCTCTGCCCCCTCAGCTGGACAAAGACACCGCCCTAGGAATGCATTCTTATACACAGATACAAACAAGTTACACATCACACCTGACGTAGCGAGGTGCCGCCTCTCACCTTGTACATGTTGGTTCAATCAAAACAACTCTATCCATCATATTACCCTTTTGCCCCTGTCATTGGGATGGGACAGCCTGTTCTTTGTTATCTGTGTGAAATGTGCAAGTATGTAAATGTTCTGATATCTAGTGTTCAGTACCTTTTAGGTACGTATCTTGCAGCATCAGCCCTTTCCTTGCTTCTGTGAGCAGGGCCTGCCTCTGGCTCACAGCTTAACTTTGCTTTATGTTACTAAAGTCTTGACCATTACTTTAGGCCTCAGGCCTCTGATACCAAGGTTTATATCTTAGGGCCACCTCTTACTACAAGAGGTCTGGTCAGGTGCCTGATAATATGCTTCTGGCTGACCAGCCCTTGGAGAGTTGCACAGCTAGTTACAATTTTCACAGACCTGTGTATTGAACGCTGGGATGGAAGATGCTCTTAAAGCAGGCTCCATGCGTTGAGCACTTGCAATAACCATGCAGAACAGAGCTCCAGCAACATTTTGAATAGACCAGTTTTTGAAATGACACCGGGCCTCTCACCATAGTCATGGCAGCTGAACAATCGGGTAAAGACTCTCAATTTCAGCCTCAGGCAGGAGGTTAAAGGGCTTTCTTGGAGCAAAGGATGGTGGGAGATGCTGCGGCACAAACTCCAAAGTGTAGCTTGGCTATTGTACTGAGCTGCTGTGATGTGATCAGGCCTAGAAATTCATAGCTCAGTGTCATGGAGTGTGGGGGAGTCCAGGCCCTGCACCCCCTCCCCCCACTTCCTGGGATTCACCGGGACTCTCAGCCAGCCAGTGACACGGAGGGTTTATTAGCTGACAGGACACAGTCCCAAGCAGGGCTTGTAGGCACAACCAGGACCCCTCAGCCAGGTCCCTCTGTGGGGCAAGGATCTTAGACCCCAGACGTGGGGTTCCTGCCTCTTCCCAGCCAGCCCCAAACTGAAACCAAAAACCTCTCCAGCAGGCTCTCCCCCTTTGTCCAGTTTCCCTGGCAAAGGTGTCACCTGGCCCCACCCCCCTCCTGGCTCAGGTTACAGGCTCAGGTACAGTCCCTCACCTAAAGTCACCCCCTGCTCTCCCCTCCCCCATGCAGACAGCCCCAGTAAAACTAAACGACATTCCCAGCTCAATCCACCCTGCTCCCTACTGCGTCACACTCAGTATTTCAATTTCATTTCTAATGAGCCCTGAGCTGCTCTCTGACAGCACTGGCCAATAGAGAATGACGTCTCCTCCAAGGAATAAACCTTTATGAAACTAAGATGGTGATAAAGCATCCGCAACTTGGGGGTTGGAAGGTGACTTCCCTCCTAGGGGTAGTTTATTCCGTAATTCCCTGACAGACTTTCGTGCACCTTGCTCTGAAGCATCTAGTACCAGCTGGTTGGTGATCGCATGACAGGCTAGTAGGGTGTATGGGAATTCCTGACCTGCCTAGGGATTATGCAGCAGCTCTTTCTGCCAAGGTAGTGGTGGGAGCTGGAATCACTAAGTGGGTGCGTAACAGAGTATCTGATACACAGCTTGTTATGAGACCCACTGTCTATCCCTTCTATTCCTTGCTGCAGCAGCACCTCCTTCCCTCCCTGGTCATCTGAATCACCTACCTTCTGTGACTCAAACACCCCCTCTTGCGGGCTGCACGGGCTCTTGCTGCGGCTCAGAATACCCCAGGTTTATGTGGCGACTAGTGAAAGTCCAAGGGCCTGTCTGCATTAGGGAACCCGGCACCGATGCCGTTCTGTTGCTGCATCTACAAGGGAAGTTTATGTTGAACTGTGATCTGCTCTGGTAACCTAGTTGAGCAAGCCCCATGTTCTGCCACCTGAGCACCAGTGCAGCTACACTGCTGGAAATGCCCCTACTGTGGATTGACTCCAAGGACTTGCTGTTAGCCACGGTCACCACTGGCTCCATCCAGCCCTATCACTGTCTCTTTTAAATAAACACAACTGAGAGCATTAACCATCTCCTTGGTGCTGTATTTTTCAAATGCTGGGCAGGCCCTGGGTCTCAAGCGTAAAATGGAGAGGAGGTGGTTAGGGAGTCATATTTTTTCTCTCTCCACTATTTCAAAATATTAAAAAAAAAAAAAAAAAAAGTGCAATCTTTCCTGTAGGGGGAATTGTCCTTTTAAGAACAGAGGCCCTAGGAGCAAACTAGGTGGTGTAAATATATTTTAAAACATGGTTGTAATATGCAAAATACTATACAATGTTTTCTAATCTCTAAAGCAGCTGAGCGCAGACAGCAATGCTCATGTTGTGAGCTGGAGACAACAGGCTTTACTGTGCCTGGCTATACAGCTGATGTTTGTTGAGGGTTCGCATGTGGTCTAAGGGATTCAGACATTCTCACTCCTACCAGGTATCACCTCCCAGGGAAGTTCAGGGAGCACTGTCAGCATGTGACTGCTTGTACAAGTAGGATCACATCTTCCCTGCCTGAGAACATTAATCTGCTTCACCCAGAGCAGGGTGACTGTTCCATCCTGGGGTATAACGTCTCTGGAAGAAGTGCTTCTCTCCTGAAGCGAGGGAGTGGGGAGGAAGCAGGTGTGTGTTTGGGGCATGAGAAGGAAGAGCACAGGGCGGAGGGATTTGAGAAGCTTGAAAGCAGAGATGAGGGTGGGGAAAGCAAACGGGTCCTGCACTGGGATTTGAAGTGGAGAGAAATCTGGAGTGAAGGGAGGTGCGCAGAACTGGCCAGTTTGCATGTGAAAATGTTTTCAGTTTTTAAATAGACGGTGAGACCCCTGGGGCAGGGGCTGTCTTTGTTGTGTGTGTGTGCAGCGCCTAACACTGGCTGCTGGGTGTGGCACAATTCACATTGTGTGTTAATTAATCCCATTCCCTAACCAGAGACCAACCCAGCGGCAACGACAGACTCGTTTCTTCCGACTCCTCCTTGGCCTGCAGATGGTGCTATTTGCACATGGCTCTTTCCCGTGGGAAGCCCGGCTCGGATCAGTGCCGCACAGGTGGGGTGAGCTCTGACCTGGGAAGTGCAGCAGCTAGGACTGGTCAGCAGAAGAGAATGAAAACAGGATGTTCTTGCAGCGGGCCCTGCCTTCTCACCCTGCACTATATAATAATGTGCTGTCTGCATTTCTACTGGGCCTCGCACCCCCTCATTAGGGGACATTACATATTACAGAACATGGACCCTGTGACGAAGTGGGAATGTTCCTGCTGTGCTCTGGGAATGCTGAGTGGGGAGTATTGACCTGGGAAGGGTGCAGGGGAGTTGGGACGGCCTGCACTGGGGAAGGGAGATACCTGAGCAGGTAACCCGAGAACCCAGGAGGGGGGTTGGAGGGGAGTTTGAGGGGCCTGCACTGGGGAAGGGAGATACCTGAGCAGGTAACCCGAGAACCCAGGAGGGGGGTTGGAGGGGAGTTTGAGGGGCCTGCACTGGGGAAGGGAGATACCTGAGCAGGTAATCTGAGAACCCAGGAGGGGGGTTGGAGGCCAGGTGACACCTCTGCCCGTGAACCTGGACAAAGGACACAAAAGCTGGGGGAGGACCCAGGGGGAGGCTGAGTGAGAGGCTGGAGGGAGTTTCAGTTTGGAGCTGGCTGGGGAATGGAGAGGGGCCCCAACAGGGCTTGGGCTTGCCAATGGGGCTGTGGCCTCCCTGGGGCCCCAGATGGACCTGACTAAAGGGAGTCCTGGTGTCTGCACCGGCAAGGCCTGTTTGGGACTGTGTTCCTGTCGTCTAAATAAACCTTCTGTGTCACTGGCTGGCTGAGAGTCCCGGTGAATTGCAGGAAGCCAGGGGTGCCAGGCCTAGTCACCCCCCACACTCCATGACAGACCCTTATTATATGATAGACATATTGTCTGGTGTTAAGTTTCTGGGTTTATTTTCCCTCCCCACCTTGTTTTTTATGGAGTAAAATGCAGTAGCCTTTCGCGTTTACATTTTCTGCATGACCATGCAGCCAAGAAGCGTTTTTGTAGTGACAGGCGAGGGTCTCCTCTCAATGATGGGACCCTGGGGAATGGGGGCTTTAAGAAAAGCACCGGATATGGTGGGACTCGCTATAAAATCATGAGACTGATGAAATCTGCCCACAGAGGGTGTCATGAAACCAGTAGAATCGGCCTGCCCCCCACCCCCACTCCAGCTTCCTAGGAGCTCATCCCAGGAGCCGACACGCCAATGCAAACCCAGAACTAGCTGCCAGCGGGGCCCCCACCAGACCATAGTGACCTATAGTATCACAACTGGTTTTTAATGGCCAGGGCCCCCGAAAGTGCTTTGCCCCAGACCCCCTGAATCCTCTGGGCAGCCCTGGGCCCATCCCCCAAACCTGCCCCTGCGGGCAGCCGGCGGGGCCCGATCCCTGCCCGGGGCCCAGGCGGGGGCGGAGCTCCGAGCTCGGCCTATCGGGGACAGCTCCCGCCCCAGCCAATGAGCAGCGGACGATTCAACTCGCTGCAGCCAATGAGCCCTTCGCAGGGCTGGGACTGGCCGGCGTCGCCCCGCCCCCCCGAGAGCGGCGCGGCGCGGAGCCCTTTAAGAGCGGAACGCGGCGGCCCCCACGCGGATACAGTGTAGCCAGCGCCGGGCAGCGCCTTAAAGGGGCCGCCGCAGCCGGACGGGCCGCCGCGGACTGAGCCGAGGGGCGCCCTCAGCCCTGCCCCAGCCATGCGGGGCGGGGAATGGAGCCGGCGGAGCTCGACGTGCTGGGGCTGCGGGAGCAGCTGTTCCACGAGCGGGTCCGGGAGTGCCTGGTGAGCGGGGGCCGATACCACGGTGGTGGGCTCAGGCGGGGGCAGCGCCAGCCCCTGCTGCTGGCGGGGCACGTGGGGCATCAAGCCCCTGGGGTGGGGGGAGCTGGGCAGAGCAGGGAGGTGGAGGGTCCGAGGGGGTCTCGGGGGCGGGGGTGATAGAGAGTCCGAGGGGGTCTCGGTGGGGGTGATGGAGGGTCCGAGGGGGTCTCGGCGGGGTCCCAGTCCCTTTGGTGGAGCCCTGGGTGGCAGTAATGGGGGTGCTGGCAAGGGTCAGGTACAGCAGGTTGCCTGGGGCCCTTGAATCCCGCTCGGGTTCAGGCGACTGGCCCAGGTTGCTGTTAATGGGGCTGGGCCAGTGTTCCAGGCTGGGAAAGCGCCTGGTGCCTGGCTCCGAGTTGGCGCAAGAAAAACAAAACTTCAGCCCTCCACCTTTGGTGCCCTGCCGAAAATGTGCTTGCTCAGGAGCTCGTAACCACCTGTGGGTTTGTAACGTGTTTCACCCTGACCTGGTGTGTGAGGTGCCTGCGGGAGCTGCTTCGGCCCTGCTGAAATGCAGCTACTTCTGATGCGTGGCGTGGCAGGACCCCGACAGCTGCACACGCTGCCTGTTGGGATGCGACATCGAGAGGCCTTGGGTCAAACTGCCTGAGCCTCCATGTTTCCACCCCCACTGCACTGTGCCACAAAAAGGGGGAGCCTTAGGAGCAAAGCAGCAGCTGGGTGCGACTCTGGTCTGAGTTACTGTGGTCACTGGGTCTCGCCGTGGCCCCCGCCCTGTGCCGTTACTCCCGGCTTTGGACGTCTTGTTCTTCTGTGACTGTTCTCTCTGCTAGACACCCCTCCCTGTCCGCGTGCCCCGCTTATCTCTCTTGGAGGCATCTTGAGCTGCGGCTGCCTTCAAAGATTGCGCCTGTACGGAGTCTGCCGAGCCATTTCCCCCAGCCCGACAGGGGCTGCCTTGCGGCGGATCAGGGGAGCCACCCATGGCCGACACCTGTGTCAAAATATCACGGTTGGCCCCGTGTCAGTGGGGATGAGGCTGCGCTTGGGTGCAGATCACAGTGCTGCTGCGTCACGACAACATCAGCTGAGGGCTGTTTGGACACCCGATGCCGCCGCAGCTCGGTTTCCCAGCGTCAGCTAGAAAAGGGGGATCTAACGAGAAACTTTTGGGGACATGCTCTGTGCAGAGGCAGCTGCCTGGCTCATCTCTGTGCCACGATATTCGGAGGGGATTGGCATTGCTGCTGCTCTCCTCACTCTCCGGGCATCTACCCCGTTCCTGTGTGGCTGGTTATTCCTCACCCTTGTCCAAGGGGACTCCAGCCTCTTAGCAGAGTTTCAAGTGTGGTAGCAACGACCGTGATCTGCTTAGCAGAGAGAGTTTGGGCCTTATGCAGTGTGAGTGGATGTCCCAAGGGCACCGCATCTGCACGGAGACTGGACTTCCATGGGGCATTGTCCCTGGTATCCGAAAACATCTAGGCAAAAGAATTCTCCCTCCCCACCCCAGTCCAAACCGTGCAGTGCCACCTGGGAGTCCTTCTCCATGGGACAGTGCGGCAGCACCAGCTGGTGCCAAGGCCCTAGCTCTCAGTGCGATTGTAGCCAGGTAGTTTGGGAATTCGGAGGCTCCTGGCAGGCTCCTCGCCTCCCTGGCTGTGGTGGGATCCGGACTGGCCAGCTGCAGTCATGACTAGGAACATGCCCTCTTGCCAGCAGGGCTCTGGTGTCAGGGGGGAAAAAACACGCTAGAACCATTTGACATCTGTCCTAACCAGCCCACCGTAACGCCAGTGTCAGCTGGGCGGTGGGGTTTCCCGCCCCTTCTCTGCCAGGGTCAGCAGCCCCTCGACGTGAGCTGCGTATGGGGGTGGGGGGCCTTGGATACCGACGGCAGCCTGCTGGCACTGTTACCCAGGGCTCCGTCTTGCAGGAGTCCTGGCTCCTGGCATTTGTAACCAGCCTTGTCCCACGTGGGGAATTTTGTGGCTTAGAGGGGGCCTTCCCGAGTGGAGGCCCTTGGGTCAGCCCGTCTGAAACAGCCCAGTGCTTGGAGCAAGGCAGACTCTGCTCCCGAGCCAACCCCGCTCTGCTAGCTGTGCCAGAGAAACTGGAGCTGAGGGCCCAGGGGCAGGCAGCCTGCACACCAAGGCCCTGCTATCCTGCTTGGCAGGCGAGGGGGAGGGAAGCAGCTGGGTTTGTTTTTCCTGCTGAATTAACATCAGTTAAAGGGTTCAGGGCTGAAGAATTTCCCAGCCTGTCCTGGCGGATCTGTCTGCACGTAGCCAGCGCCTGAGCCCCTCCCGTTGGCCTGGGAGGTTCACAGGGCTGCTGCTCCATGGGGGAGGGGTGTTATTCAGCTGGCTTCCCCCCCCATCCCACCTGCTGCCCCCGGTCTCCGCAGTTTGGTAAAATAATGTCACTTTATGAAGACTGAAGCACCTCCAGGCAAAGCTGGGTTGCAGTCAGCGTGAGTGCCAAGGGGGACAGAGCACCCAAGGCTGCAGGGAGTCGAGAACCCAGGAGTCCTGGCTCCCTGAGCCCTCCTGTAACGCCAAGGCCATGCTCTCTGTCTGGGGAAGAGAACCCAGGAGTCCTGGCTCCCCTATCCCTTGCTGTAGCCATGAGGTGACGCTGGCTCCTGTCAGTTGTGGGTCCCCCAAAGAGGGGCTTTGGTGGCAGGCTGTTGGAGGTGGCGCTAGTGGCAGCAGCCAGATTCCATGGAGGGCACATCCATTTGTGGAGTTGTGGGGGCTGATTGCTTTGGGGGGCCCCACAGGGTTAGCCAGGCGTGGCAGCCAAAGCAGGGCAGTGGCTTCAGAACGCCTGGGTTCTGGTTTCCCATCTCTGCCACTGACTTACCGTGATACCTTGGTTGAGTCACTCACCTGTGTGTGAAGGGGAGGAGGATGCTGCTCTGCTGCCTGGGCAGGGTGTGGGGGAGGACAGGCTGGGATTGCAGACGATCCCGGGAGGAAGGAGCACTGCTGGTCTGGGGCCAGTGGCAGGGAAGGAGGGGGCAGTCAGAGTCCAGGACCTGCTCACCCCTTGCTGTCCCCCACCCAAGCAGAGCCCTGCCTGGCTCTGTTGCTGGGGAAGCAGAAACTCCTTTGCTTGGCGCAGGCAGCGGGGAGCTAACTTGACCTTCCAGCGCACATGCTGTGCCTTGCATAAGAGCTAGTGCCTCGGTGCCAGGGGAGCTCACCCTGCCGGGAATGCAGGTGCCATGCACGGAGTGCCTCAGCTTAGCCCTTTGTTCCGGGGCTGTAAGCTGGGGGCTGGGCAGGTAGCAGAGGGGCTGGGGGACCCCCCGACCCCCTAGATCATTCAGTGGCTTTGCACGAGGGTCTGTGCTCACTGGATGGGGCAGAGGAGGAGCCCTTGTGGCCCCGGGCGCTCTGCGTGTGCGGTCGCTGTGGTGCGCGGGCACTGCACCTCTCCAGCCCTGTCGCCCATCGAGGAGTCCTGGCTCCATCGCCCCGGGGTGCGAAGGCACTCGAGGGATGGGGTCTGGAGGGTGCTGAAAGCTCTGGATGTGGTGGGGGATTTGCAAACAGCTTTTATTTCCCTGCATCCCCGCTGCTCCCACCACAGAAACCCCGTTAAGTCCTTTCCTGCCCAGCGTCCCTGGGATTCTGAGCTGGGTCCCCTCCCCCCTCTGCCAGCGGAGGAAGAGCTGGGGCATGCTGGCCAATGGGGGTACCGGCCCTGGGGCTAGGGGCCAGCGTGACCTGCGGTGGTGGGAGTGGGGCTGTGTGGTCCAGAAAAAGGACTGGCTGGCAGGTCCCTGGCGGGGGGTGAAGAGCCATGCGGAGCATTCGCTCCCTGAGTGTCGGGGAGGGGAGGTGCTGCTCAGAACTGAGGTCACAGCCCTTGGGTGTCTGCGGCTGCGTCCGGGAGCAGCAGGGAGAGTTCTCTGCTCTCCTGGGATGAATCTCTCGTCCCTTCCCTGAAGACGCTGGCACTGATGGTCTGACGCTGGATGGGTTGGTTATCCGTGCAGCTGTCCAATCCCTGTTTGAATTCTGCTAAATCCTGTGGCAGGCAGTTCCGCAGGCTAGCTAAGTATTGTGTGATTACGTCCGTATTGAACCGGCCACCCTTTAATTTCTGAACCCCTGTGGCCGAAGGGTCCTGTGGAGGGCTGGGCTGCTGGGCCTTCCCTTGTCTGCTCCCGGCTAGAGGTGCTGGCTGGCTCCCCGCACCACGAGAGCTCAGATCGGTCTCTGCCAGCTTCTAGCACTGACCTACTAGGAGGATGTCAGAGCGGGTGTGGCCCCAGAGCCTTCAGGTGGGTGCAGCCTTCGAGGGGTTAACCCTGGGCCAGTTCTTTGAGAGCCCTACATTTAAACCACCCAAACCTGAATGACTGCATGGCTGTGGCTGCTGTGAGCTCCGGAGGCTGGGACGTCTGACGTGTGCAGCCCCTGATACCAGCTCACTGGCATTGCAGCCACTGCTGCCTCTCTGCACAGGCACCTCCTTTGCCCGGGGACGCAGAACCAGCCGTGCTGGGACCCGGCCTGGGCTTTCTCCAGCTGCTGAACTTTTAGCCGCGATCGGCCTCTTCTGTCATTGGAGTTTCAAGCCCTTCGCCCCACGCGCCAAGCCTGGTGGCTCTAGGAGGGGCTGGCCTGCCAGTGGGACCTGCTACTTCTGGAGGGGTTTGGGTTGTGCTGCTCTCCAAGGAGTCTCCAGGCCTGCTAAGGCACAGTCCAGAGTGCAGTGGGAGTCCGCCAGCACTCTCCCGGCGAGCCCAGACAGTTGGCGCTTCTCGAGGCAGGGCTCAGAAACAGACCCGGGGGGACAGGCCTGAGCTGGGGGGTGGGAAGGGGAATGAATTTATGCTGATGCAATGCAACCTTTGCGCCCGGCCTGTCTGACACGGGCTGCAAGTGATCAAAGGTCCTTGTGTTCTTAAAACGTAGCCTGCTCTGCTTGGACCTCGGAGCGCGGCTCGGGGTGGGTGAGCTCTGTTCCCGGGTGCTGCCTGCAGCTCCGCGGGGGACTTTGGCGGCTTCCTTCCAATCGCTGCCATGGCTCTCGTGCTGGTGGCAGGCGGGGTTACCCAGGCCCCGGTGACACAAATTCGGAGCCTAAATACCTTTCTGGGCCGAGGCCAAAATCTCCTCTGTTCATTCAGAGACTGATTTCTCTAGCTTGCCCTGAAATTTATCCGCCCCCGACTATGCCCTGCTCCAATTGCCCCTGCAAGATGCAAACCCCACCAAGAGAATCTCCTCCCTGCCCCTGTCCTGTCGCCCTCTGCAGCGAATACCCGCATGGCCAGGTTATGGGCTGAGCTCACAGCCGGGGCTCGCGGGTCATTTTAGGCCGACGGATGCTGTGGTGCGGCAGGGGAGGGACCTACCTGGATAGAGCCCAGTGTGGTGCAGAGTCTGACAATGGACCTGGGGGCATCCTGAGCCACTCGGCCAAGGGAGCCCCAGAAACGTGTCATGGGGGCGTCAAAAGATATGGGCAGAATGTCTGGAAACTCTGGCGTGTGCATGTGTGGGGCTTCTGGGCTGCCACGCTGGTGGCCTCCGCAGTGCAAAGGGACACTGCTGGGGGCGGCTGAGCGGATCTGGGGCTGGCCACTTCGTGGGAGGTCCCCTTGTGGGTCCAGGCCTGGACTTCCTAAAAGTCGGCTCCTCTTAGCCCAGCAGCTCCTGTCCCCGTGCTGCTGGGAGATGGACCCGCTGGCTGTGGGGCTAACGCAATGCGCAGCTGGGGGGCAGGACCTGGAATCTGCACCTCGTGCACCAGCAGCAGAACAGCCTGCAGCCACCTCGCTAGTACCCGCAGATCCGTGGGGATGCAGGGGCTGGCACTGCTGGGGGGAGGGAGGTATCAGGCATTGTCCCTGTGCTCCAGGCTGGCAGCTCTAGCTTGGAGGGTATCGTGAGCTACGTCATTTTCCCCCGCCCACCCCTTCTGCTTGGGCACCGGTGGGACAACAGCTGCAGGGGCAACCCACAGAGGCCTCCGGGCTTCAGGGCGTCCCATTTCCAGCTGGGATGGGGTCAGGCAGAAATCTGTATAGAAGCCCTGTCCCCGCCCCCAGTGCAACGCTGGGTGTTGTGTGGTGGGCAGGCCGGGGGCTGCTGTCCCGCGAGACACCCAGCGCAAGCTGCTCCTGGCGGGGGCACCACGGCTCTGCGCTGGGATTCCTGCCCGGGGTGTCGGCGCGTTCCCGGCAGCTGCTCTTCAGGGCTTGGATAGTGGCAAATGGGGGTGGGGGGGGAACGGGGAGCGCTGGGGGGGGGGGAGGATCCAGCTGGCTGGGCCACCTCTGACCCATGTGTCCCTCCCTCTGCAGATCTGCACGCTGCTCTTCGCCAGCCTCTACATCCTGTGCCACTTCATCATCACCCGCTTCAAGAAGCATGCGGACTTCACCACAGGTAACCGGCCGGGCCCCCGCTCCTGGCTCCGGCCGGGCCCCCGCTCCTGGCTCCGGCCGGGCCCCCGCTCCTGGCTCCGGCCACCCCTTCCTGCCCCCTGGCCTCTCCGCTCGTGCTGTGTGCGTGTGTGTGGGGGGGGGGAGCAGCATTTGTTGAATTCCAGCTCCTAGGCCTGCAGAAGCCCCCCCGCCAGGGGCCGAACCGCCTGCAGCAGCTCTGCTGTGTGTTGTTTGGTGCATCCCCAGGGGAGACCCCGTCCCGCTGGGGAGGGCCCCTCTTGGTTTGTTTACGTTGCTGCGGGATTGCAGTTGCCATGGACCCCCCCACACCCCACTGGAGCTGGGCTCAGAGCCCAGCATCTCCCGAGCGTTGCCCGGCGCTGTCGCTAAGCGCGGTGTCGTCGCCGTGGCGTTTCCCTCCCTGGGGCCGTGCAGCGAGCCCAGAGCTGGATGTCAGGGGGCCGGGGGGAGGAGCGGGGAGATGGGGCTGAAACACCAGGCCCCTATGGCAGGAGAGCCGCCTGGTGGCCTCTCTGCCTGACCCAGCATCGTCCTTGTCCTCCCTGGGGGGTTCTCTTACCAAAGGCCGAACCCGCCCAGTTCTTTGGGCAGCATTTCCATAGTTTTTACTGCTGCCCTGCAGCGGCCACGGTGCTGACCCCTGTGCCGGGCCGGGGCTGACACGCCCGGCCCGACGCTGACTCCTGGGTCTGGCCCGGCACTGAGCCTCCTCCCCCACGGACGGGTCCTGGGGTGCAAGGGACGGCGGCTGCAGCCGGGGCAGGGGGGCTTGGTGAGCGTCGGGGGAGGGGAACTGGGCTGTGAGCATTCAGGTTGGCACAGAGCCAGGCAGGGCTGCCGGGGAGCAGGAGGAGCGGAGACGTGTGACCTGAATACGGATGGGAGCTGCCTCCCGGCCGCGTGGTGGGAGCGGAGATGGGGGAGGGGGGCTGCTGAGCCCTTTGTTAGGAGGTGCTGTCTTGTCACTAGCCCCCCCAGCCCCTTCCCCTTTCCCATCGCTTGGGCCATCTCTGAAGGGGTTGGTTGGTGTAGTGAAATCCAAGCCCAGAACGGGGGGAGGGTAGCTCAGGGGTCTGAGCATGGGCCTGCTAAACCCAGGGCTGGGAGTTCAATCCCTGAGGGGGCCATTTAGGGAACTGGGGCAAAAATCTGTCTGGGGGTTGGGCCTGCTTTGAGCGGGGGGTGGGACTAGACACCTCCTGAGGCCCCTTCCAGCCCTGAGATTCTATGAAAGTCCTGTGATTCCTGGGGGTCGGGGTGGGGGCTGTGCCTGGGCTGGGCAGAGCTCCCCCCCCACGCCCGCCTGGCCTATGTTGCTACCCAGGAGATCTGTGCACAGGCCCCGGGGGTGTCAGACACCTGCCTTTGGGAGACACCGGCAGGCACCTGGGCTTGTCTGAGTCACCGATGCCCCCATCTCTTCGTTGCACGTGGGTGGAAATGGACGCACCCACGTTCCTGTCCCTGTCGGTTCGTCCTTTGGATTGAACCCGCTGGGGGTGCCAATGGCGGCTGATGGGTCGGCTCCTTTACTAAGAAAATGGCAAATAATCCCAGTCAGCCAGATTTACCGAGTGTGAACCAGATCAGTGACCACAAATACAGAGAGGGGGGTTAAATTTCCCCCAAGCCAGGGCTACAGCCAGCAGTGAGACGCTGCTGAGGTTGGTCGGTCAGTCTGTCTACACACACATCCTAGCCTGTTACCGTGGGCACAAACACCCCAAAATTACTTGGTGCCCTCTGACCCTAGTACTTCAGTTCCCGGGCACTCTGCCCTGGCTGTCCCAGGCTGTTGGAAATCCACGCCGAGTTTTTAGTAGCAATTCTGTCTGTTTTTATTATTGTCGCAAACCTCAGCACCGTCTCTGCGTGCCCCCAGAACATTGGCGTTTGTGTGGTTTTAATGTGGCTCGGTACAGAGATGCTGGGGAGAAGGGCTCGCTTTAGCATAAGTCTGGATTCTCTTAAACACCTAATATTGGCTGAATAATTCTGGTCCCAGTGCTCTCCCACCCTGTCCCTGCACCAGGCCATCCGGCCGCAGGGCAGCGAGGGAGGGATCTGTCTGGGACAAGCTGCAAGCCTGGGTGTTCCAGCAGCACCTGGGACCCCCCGCTGCGATTGGGTGCAGAGAGACCCTGCCCCCGAACAGTGCCCATTTCCCATAGGCGAGGCAGAGGGGCCTCGCTGGAGTCACTAGCAGAGCTGAGTCCCAGCCCGGCAGCCCCAGGCCCACGAAACCTCCTGCCCCACCCACCCCACAAAACCTAGTTGCGCCTCTTGGCCGAAGCTGCCCTGACTCTGCCCCGTGAGGTGTAACGAGCGTGAGGGTCTCGGCCGAGCTGACTGGATTTCTCCCCCCTCTCTCTGCAGTTGAGGATGACGAGGATGCTGCTGTCGACAGAATTGCGTAAGTTCCTGGCTGTCACTTCCTGCCCAGCGTGCTCGGACAGGGCGGGTCTGAGGATCGCAGGTTGAGCAGGGGGGTGGGGCTCAGGACTCCTGGGTTCTATCCTCAGCTCGGGGGAGGCGGGGGGGCAGGGGCGGGCAGCGGCTAATGCGTCTCTCCCCAAGGCACGTGCTGGTTTGAGTCTCTGAGCTGCTCCGTGCACTGAGACCTGGCAGAACTCGCGTCACTGGCTGCCTCGGGGCGAGGTGTGGCCGGCAGTCACCCCAGGGTGCTGCCTGCTCACGTTCCAGCCATGGCGGGGGCTGCCGTCTCTCCCCCACCCCGGTCCCCTCGCTGGCTCTGCCCTGCGCCCTGGGGCCCATTCAGGAGGCTGGCTGGGGTGGGGGTGGAGGAGCCGTGTGGGGGCAGGGCAAGGCTCATGCACGTCCCCCCCCCCAGGCTGTCGATGTGCACCTTCACGCTGGCCGTCTCGCTGGGCGCCGTCCTGCTGCTGCCCTTCTCCATCGTCACCAACGAGGTGCTGCTGCTCTTCCCGCACAACTACTACATCCAGTGGCTGAACGGCTCCCTGATCCACGGTGAGCGTCCCCCCGCCCTGCCCGGGCGGCTCTGCCCTGGGGCTGGTTCTGGGGGTCTCTGCTAACCTGCCCGTCTCTCCCCAGGCCTCTGGAATCTGGTCTTCCTCTTCTCCAACCTCTCCCTGGTCTTCCTCATGCCCTTCGCATATTTCTTCACCGAGGCCGAGGGCTTCGCGGGATCCAAGAAGGTACCAGCTGCCTGGCCCGTCTCCCTCCCCTCACCCCCCCCCCTTGGTGCCACCCGCACCATGTTAAACTCCCCTCCCCCCCCTCGCAGGGCATCCTGGCCCGAGTCTACGAGACTTTCGTGGTGCTGCTGCTGCTAACCCTGCTGGTGCTGGGGATGGTCTGGGTGGCGTCGGCCATTGTGGACGAGGACGCGGGCAGCCGGGAATCCCTCTATGGTGAGTGGCGGGGGGGTCGTGTGCTCTCAGACCAAGGGCCCGGACTCCTGGGTTCTTTTCCTAGCTCTGGGAAAGGGGAATGTGTTCCGGGGGCTGGGGCCCGGACTCCTGGGTTCTTTTCCTAGCTCTGAGAAAGGGGAGTGTGTTCCTGGGGCTGGGGCCCGGACTCCTGGGTTCTTTTCCTAGCTCTGAGAAAGGGGAGTGTGTTCCGGGGGCTGGGGCCCGGACTCCTGGGTTCTTTTCCTAGCTCTGGGAAAGGGGAGTGTGTTCTGGGGGCTGGGGCCCGGACTCCTGCGTTGAATTTTTCATTGCCGCCAGCGGCTTGTTATGAGAGGGACAAAACTCTGCCCTGCCCCATGCCTCAGTTTCCATATCTGCAGAGTGGGGTGATTGGTCGTCCCCCCCTTGCTGTGATGCTCTGGGGTCAAAGGGTGACGCGCCCTATCAGACGTGCTAGTTAATGGCCTCCACCCCACCCCTACCCTGCTCTGCTGGGAGTGACTGTCTCCTGCTGAGTGCCAAGGAATCCCATTCCAGCCCCCTGCCCCTGCTCCAGCCCTGGCACCCAGGGACTCCCAGGCCCCCGGCTTACCCCAGCCTAGGCGTGTAACGTTAACCCTCTCCTCTCCACAGACCTGTGGGAATACTACCTCCCCTACCTCTACTCCTGCATCTCGCTCTTCGGGGTGCTGCTGCTGCTGTGTAAGTGGGTGTTGGATTTCTTTGGGAGTGGGGGGGGGAGAATCTGTGGGGTCCAAGATGAATTACCAGCTCTCCCCCCAAACAAATGCAAGGGGGCAGGCTGGCCATATGGTTTGGGTGCCGGGCTGGGATCCCGGAGACCTGGCCTCTGTTCCTGTCTCTGACACAGACTGCCCGGGGGGGAGGGAGGGGGTCTGATGAAGTGGGGCTCGTGTAGTTCGACTGGGAGCTTTTTGGGACAGGGTCTGTCCCTTCCCCCAAACAAAGGCCCGTGCAAGCCCCTGTAGCCAGACTCTGCCTCCAGCCCTGAGCCCTGCGTCTCCTGCTCGGCCTGGTGGACGTTTTCCAGGAGCTTCCAAGCTGGCTCTGGTCCAGAAAAGTCCTGCTGGGAACGGAGAGGCTGGAACCCCCCCGCCACCGACCTGGATAACCTGTTAGGTGGATTTCCCTGGCCAGTCCCTTTTGGGTGGTGCCGGGGTCTCCGTGACGGACGGGCTGATGCCACCAGGCCAGGTACCCACAGGGTGGAGCGTGCACTCTAGCCAGGCTGGCTCCTGGAGGGGGCAGTGCCCCCCCGACACCCTGCCACGCCTCCTGGCCATGGAACAGAGCAGCCGTGTTCATCAGAGGTGTCTCCCGCTGCTGCCCGGGCCCGGGCCGGGTTAGGAAAGGAACGGGGGGGGTGATTTCATCGAGCCCAGAGCTGCCTGTCCGGCTCTGGGTGCCGAGACCACGAAGGCCCCAGGCTCGAACCCGCCCTGCTGGCATAAACCGACCAGCCCGACCCCTGGGGTTCCTTTTGCCACTGGACTAGCACCCCCTGCTGGTGGAAGGGGGGGGGGTACTGGTGCCTGTCCTCACCCTGCTCCTTTGTTCTGCTCCCCGCAGTGTGCACGCCCGTCGGCCTCTCCCGCATGTTCACCGTCACTGGGAAGCTGCTGGTCAAGCCCCGGGTAAGGCTCCCTCTTCCTGCCCTGGCCCCATCTCCTGCGCCCCCACCCCCGCCGGGGGACGCTGAGCGGAGAGGGGACCCCCTTGTTTGCCGGGGACCAAGCCCCCACTGCGGTGCCTGCTGGGGTGGGGGGCAGCCGTTCCAGTCTCTCCCTACGCTGCAGGGGACCTGGCGGGGGTTGGGGTGTCCGTGGGTCGAGGCCTCAGTGGGGGAGGGACGGGGTGTTGCTCTCCCAGCTGCGTGGTGGCTAACGGGCTCCGTGCTCTCCCCCCGCAGCTGCTGGAGGATCTGGACGAGCAGCTGAACTGCACAAGGTTCGAGGAAGCCGCCCTCTCCCGCAAGATCTCTGCCGGTGAGTGTCCCCAATCCCCCACCCCCAGGCTCTCTCCAGCGGCCTCTTCCCAGAGGGGCTCAGCCCCCAGTTCATCTCCCGGGACTCTGTCCTTCTGCAGGTCCCACCTCCTGCTGGCTCAGCTTGAGTGCGGCTCTGCTCCGGGAGCAGTTCCTGGCCATCCAGAGCCGGAGACTGGCGCTGGGTAAGGAGCGGGGGGGGAGACAGCAGGTTTGGGGGGTGGGGGGGGTGATGGAGCAGGACTCCTGGGTTCTCTCCCTGCTTGCTGGGCGGTGAGATCAGTTGGATGCTCTGATCTGAGTGGGGCGGGGGGGTGGGGTGGGCAGGGGGTGGAGCCTCCCATTGCTCACCCGGGGGTGTCCTGTGCTTCCTGGCAGAGCTGCGGCGTGGTGCCTCGCCCTGGCAGCGGAACCTGGCCTACCCCCTGGCCATGCTGTGCCTCCTGGCGCTGACGGTAGGTGCTGGGGGGCGAGAGGGAGGGGGGCGTGCCTGTCTGTGCCTCAGTTTCCCTGCTTGTCGGGGATGGGGGGTGATTCTCTGTGGAGCTCCCTGGGGAAGGACCCCCCTGAGGGTGCCGGTAGGAGGCCGCACTGACCTCCCCTCTGGTCCTTCCCAGGGCATCTCTGTGCTCGTTGTCTGTTTCCACACGCTGGAGCTGCTGCTGGATGATGCTGCCATGCCGCGGGGGATTCAGGTACCATGGGGGTGGGGGTTCTGAGCGGAGTTTAACCCTTCCCTCTCTGCCCTGGGCCCATGCATGAAACAAGCTTGCTGGGTCTTAGCCCAGCTCCCAATAGACACAGCATCAGCAACGGGGAGACCCAGCTATCTAGCCCCATAGCAAGGCCCCTCCAGGTTGGGGGCGGGGGGTTCACCCTGCACTGCATGGTCTGTGCCCGCCCCATGGATCCATGGGGGGAAGTGCTCACCAGGTGACAGCGTGAAAGGGCTCCTGGATGTCCTGTGACACAAGCCCAGAGCTGGCTGATTGGTTCCTGCTCCAATCTGCCCCCCACACCGACCCCCTTCTCTGCTCTCTCTCCCTGCAGGATGCACCCCTGGGGCAGGTCTCCTTCTCCATCTTTGGGTCCTTCGGCGCCGCCCTGCAGGTGGTTCTCATCTTGTATCCTTGGGGTGTGCAGCCCCAGCCCCTCCGTCTGATCCCTGCAAGGGGGCTGCTTTCTCTGGGCCCTCTGGAGCAGTGTCAGCCAGCCCAGTGCCCCCCTTCCCTGCCCCTCTGGGTGCTGTGCCCACATCCCAGTCCCTGCATCGGCTCCCTGGGCCCAACAGATCTCCCCACCCCACCTCCCCTCCCCACTCCGTTATTCCTCCCTAACCCCTGCACTCAGCTATCTCATGGTCTCCTCAGTCGTGGGCTTCTACAGCTCCCCCCTGTTCACGAGGCTGCTCCCTGCGAGGCAGGACACCCCCATGACCAAGGTAAGTGGTACCTGCCCCTCTGCCACTAGGGACCACCGTGCCATGGCCCCAGGACCAGGGCTGCACTCAGGATGCCTGGGTTCTCTTCCCGGCCCTGCTGCTGGGGGCGGCTGCACTGCATCATGTCGCCACACGAGGGCGCCACGCACCCGGCACACAGCTGGATGGGGAGAAGCCCAGTTGTGAGCTGCCCCCGCCAGCTCGGCGTGGAGGCTCAGCGGGAGCCCCCCGCCCGCCCTAGGGCCAGAGTCCAGCTGGGGGTTCCCCAATTCTGGGGGTGGGGCCGCTGATCCTGGCCAGAGGGGGCCGCAGGGGTCTTGGGGCTCGCTGGGTGGCGGATACCGAGTTGCTGTGGTGATTGGGGGGGTCGGGAGGGGTCCTGTGCCCATACTGGGGTGCAGCACCTGTGGGGCCAGGGGGAGTCTGGCTCCCAGGTTCAAGGCCTGTCTTTCCTCCACCCAGATCATTGGGAACTGCGTGTCCTTGCTGGTGCTCAGCTCCGCGCTGCCCGTCTTCTCCAGGACACTGGGTGAGTCTCCTGCAGCCGTGCTGGGCTCCGGGGCACCGTGCGCCCCTGGGGCGGGACCGAGTGGCTCCCAATACGCACAGGCACCCCCTGCACTGGGCCAGCAGAACTGCCCCATCCAGTTTGCTGGGGGTTGGAGCTCTGGAGCAGCCGCTGTGGGGCTGTAGGTCGGGATTGAGGGGCAGAGGCAGAGCTGTATGTGTGGGGGACCCGGGGGCTGGGGCTGCAGGGGGAGGTGCAGCGGGGCTCAGCCTCTCTCCCTTGCAGGAATCACGCGGTTTGACCTCCTGGGCGACTTCGGCAGGTTTAACTGGCTGGGGAATTTCTACATCGTTTTCCTCTACAACATGCTCTTCGCCGCCCTCGCCACCCTGTGCCTGGTGAAGAAGTTCACGTGGGCCGTGCGGGCCGAGCTCGTCCGAGCCTTTGGTGAGTCCTGGGCGGGGAGCCGGGCCCCGGGCCCCGGGCCGGGGTGTGTCCGTGTCACGGGCCTGCAGGGCCCTGGGGGAGGCGATGTGCCGGTGAGCCGGGGCTGTGGGTGAATGGGCTCCCGGCCCTGCTGGGTGATGGGCAGGGAGGGGAAGTGTCAGCATAGCCCCTAATCAGTGTCTCTCCCCCCCACCCAGGTTTGCACAAGCTGCCCCTGCCCGTGCCACGCACCCGCCAGCCCAGCAAGCTCTGCTAGGACGAGTCTGGCGCCAGCCAACGGCTGGGACATGGGGGCTGCTGCGGCCCCTCTGGGCCGGGGCGGGGGGGCAGCCCCACCCCCCACTCGATGGAGTTATTTGGGTCTCCTGCATTCTGAGCCGAAGGACCATGGACCCTGTGGAAGGGGTGGGGCCTGGATGACTCCGCCCTTGTCTGCTTCTGACCAATGGCCTGCTGGCGAGAAGGGGCCAGTATCCTCCTGTGGTGCTGATGCTGCATGGGGGAGACAGGAGAATTTGTGCCTGCGCGTGTGGGGGCGGGAGATGGCAGCTCCAGGTACCATGCAGGGAGGTGCATGGGATTGTAATGGGAGCTGATGGCCAGCAGGGGGTGCTGTGCGGAGGCGGTAGGGCCCTGGCTGTGGGGGGCTCCTGGCTAGTCCAGCCCCAGCCTCTCCCAGCAGGGGGCGCCGTGGGGAGCAGGGGTTTAGCAGGTGCCGAAGTTGCCTCACTGGACTTGTTGCTAAACTCCCCTGCTGGCCCTGAGCCCCCGGGCAGACCCCCGGCGCCGCGGTTACATACCTCACTGACGTGCACTAGGCGGCCGCCGGCCGCGCCTGCTTCGCTGGCTGCGTCCTCCGTCTGGGCCTCTTCATTTCATTTTATTTATTTATTTTGAACAGCTGCTGCCCTGACCTGTTATGGGTGAAATATCCCCCTCCCCCTGCAGTAAGACCCTCCCCTCACCCAGTGAGCTGAGCCCCTCCCTGCTCTGTCTATCCAGCTCTGGCACTCAGTGACTTAGTGTGGGGCTCCGGGGCAGGGCGGGGAGCTGGGGCAGTGTCGGGGTGGGGTGGGGTAGGGGGGCTCATCATTCAAACACCTGGGGGTTTCTTTCTCACCCGGGGCTGTAGGGGGAGGGGAAGGAGCTCTGGCTACAGACACCCCCCATCTAACAGGGGCCAGGCTGGTGCCTGATCCTGCCTCGGAGGGAGAGGAGTGGGGGCGAATCTCTCCTTGGAGTGGGGGCGTTTAGAGGCCTGGGGGGGGGGCTAAACTGTCAATCCATCCCCCCCATTGCATTAGAGCTGGGGGGGGGGCAGAGCTGGAAGGGGTGTGGGCCAGGATCTCCACTCCTTCCTGCTGCGTTCCTCCTCCTCGGCCCTGCCCCAGAGCATGGCAGCCCAGGGCCAGCTTTGCTTTGTCTCATGAGTGGGTCAGGTCTCTGCGCCGGCAGCTGCTAGTGACAGTGCAGATCAGCTATCAACTGCTGTGTGTGTTTATTTAAATAATAAAAAGTGTCTTTTACTACATGGTGGGAGACTAGCGGCCTGCGAGACACTGGCTCTGACTGTTGCAATGCCTGCTGGGACATGTGGTTCCCAACTCCTGGAGTGCTGCGTGTGTACACACCCCCCATCACTCAGCTCGCTGCCCTTCACCCCCCTCCTGCACCTGAACACCGCTGGGCCTGCCCTGCCCCGCCCCTTGGGTTCCTGCTTCTCGAGCTGGGCACAACTCATTCCTCTCCTAGGTGCTGGGGCCCATGCAAAGCTGCACCCCCATCTCTGGGCCTGCTCTGGCTGCTGGGGGTGTTTGCAGCAGGGTGTCTGGCACATGGAAATGGGTGTGTGAATGTGCACACACAGCTTCCTTCCTTGCCCCCACCCCCATCATGGAAGGTCCCACACCCTGTCTGACCCCCCCCCCCCTTTTGCAGTTGGGTGTCATTACCCGTTTTCCTGGCTGTCGCTAACGAGCCTCTTCCGGCTCCCCAGCCCTGGGGGAGGCTGTGGAAAAAGAGCCGGGGCAAAGGTGAGGGCTGGGCTGCTGGGTGGGTTCCTGGATTTCAGGGGCCCATTTTCCCTGCCCCCCCGTGCCCACAGGCAGAGTCACTGCCAGGTTCTGCGGGCGGCAGGGGGCCCAGGCTGGGCTGACGTGGCAGCTGGGGGCTCGCTGAGCAGGGGAGCAGGCAGTCTGTCACTCGGAGTGTAGGGGGGGCTGTGGGTTGGGATTGAGGGGTAGCAGCAGAGCGGTGGGGGAAGGGAGCCCAAGGGGGCTGTGGGGTAGGACGGGGGGGGCACTGGCATAGCTGGAGGGAGCCAGGGCTGGCATGGCAAGGTTGCCAATGACTTGTTCACCTTTCGGCCCAGCTCCAGTCGGCTGTAGGGGCCTCTCAGGCCCCACCTCCATGTTCCTTTTGAACATCAGAACGGCCAGAGCGGGTCAGACCAAGGCTCCCTCCAGCCCCGTGTCCTGTTGGCCGACGGGCCAGTGCCGAACAGAACCGGGAACTGTCACGTGCTCCATCCTGTCGCCCGTTCCCAGCTTCTGGCGAAGGCCAGGGACCCCGTCCCTGCCCAGCCTGGCTAGTAGCCAGCGATGGACCCCTGTCCTCCATGAACGTCTCTAGGTCTTTTCTGAACCCTGGTAGAGTCTTGGCCTTCCCCCAATCCTCTGGGGGGGAGTTCATGTGAGGGGGCAGTGAGGCCTCCAGCCACAGGCCATTTCATGGGGTGTTGGTCACTCTGAGCGCGGAGGAAACTGCCCTACTGCCAAACCTTCCCACCCATCCTGCCCCGTCTCTCCAGAGGAGGGGAGCAGCCACGGGGGGCTGGGAACTGGCCCTGCCTGGCTGTCACAGCTGGGAGGTTGCTGTCTCTTCCCCCGCCTGGCCCAGCCTCCTGTTTGTACAGGGGCCGAGCAGGAAGCTGGGTGGATATTGCAGGAAATGGGGCCATAGCTGGTTTCCCTGGAACATGTTCTCCTCCCAGCGCCCCCGGCCCGGCACTGTGATCCACCCGCCCCAGGCTGCGTCTGAGCCCGTGGCACTGGGGGGAGCTGGCTCAGCCCTCTCAGAGCGTGGGCACCGGGCCGCCACCTGGGCCTTGGACCCACAACCTGCCCTGTAGGCGGAAGAGTGACCCTGGGGGGGTGCTGGGGCCCTGGGGCACAGAGCCGGCTGGGGCTGGGGGTGCAGGGGCCCTGGGGGCCAGCTGGGGGTGCAGGGACCCTGGGGCACAGAGCCAGCTGGGGGGGCTGGCTGGGGGTGCAGGGACCCTGGGGCACAGAGCCGGCTGGGGGGGGGGCTGGCTGGGGGTGCAGGGACCCTGGGGCACAGAGCTGGCTGGGGGGGGCGGCTGGGGTGCAGGGACCCATGGGCACAGAGCCGGCAGGGGGGGGGGGGCCAGCTGGGGGGGCCCTGGGGCACAGAGCTGGGGGGGGGGGGGCTGGCTGGGGGTGCAGGGACCCTGGGGCACAGAGCTGGCTGGGGGGTGGGGGCCTGCTAGGGGGGCCCTGGGGCACAGAGCCAGCTGGGGGGGCTGGGGGTGCAGGGACCCTGGGGCACAGAGCTGGCTGGGGGGGGCGGCTGGGGGTGCAGGGACCCTGGGGCACAGAGCCGGCTGGGGGGTGGGGGCCTGCTGGGGGGGCCCTGGGGCCCAGAGCTGGGGCGGGGGGGGCCCGGGCTGAGGTCACTTTCTGCTCGTCCCCTTTATTGGTGAATTTATTTAAGTTCGGGGCCTTTGTGCAGCGTCTCAAGGCAAATGAGACCGAGCGGCGTCTGCCCTCTGCTGGCCAGAGCCGGAAATGCCGCTGCGGGAGACGCACCGCCCCGAGCCCGGGGTGGGGGGCGGTCCGGTCTCCGCAGGTTTCAGACGTGGCTGCTGAGCTTTTGGGGCCCCGGGCTGGAAGCTGCACCTCCCCCCCCCCCCCCGGGGACCAGGCCTCTCCAGCACCTACGACTCCCGCTGGGACCCCTGGGCGAGCAGGGCTGCCAACCCTCCCGGATTGCCCTGGAGTCTCCAGGAATAAGGCGGAGTCTTTAATTAAAGGATATGTCATGTGATGAAACCTCCAGGAATAGCCTGCCGAAAATTGGCAACCCTATGGGCGAGGCAGGTGCTGGCTGTGGGGGGGCGGGGAAGGCCAGGCTGGCTCAGACCCGGGCCCATCTACCGGGGTGGAGCCTGGGCCCTGCGGGGGAGGGGAACCCCAGCTCGGTTGGGGTGCCCTCGTTCCCCCTGTGAACCCTCCTGGCTGGGGGGGGTAGATCTGCCAGGGGGCACCCAAGCCCCCCCCCTCCCCGGGTGCAGGCAGCCCCTGGCAGACCAGAGGCGGGTTTACACGGACCTGCAGGGCCCGCTGCGGACTTTCCCCCGGAGGGGGGGGTGCGAAGGGGGGGCTGAGGTGGAAAGAGGGAAGGGCGGGGGTGGGGCATGGGCTGGGGGTGCTGGGAGGGGAGGAGGGCGCAGTGGGGGTGGAAGACTTGGGGGTGCAGGGAATGGGGGGCCCGGCAGTGGGGGGTGCGCTGGGCCCCAGTGTGACACCTGTCAGGGGCGCGCTTCGGAGAAGGGCAGAGGCGCGTTCCCGCTAGCGCCAGGTGGGGCGCGCCGCGCGCGGCTGGAGTTTCGCGCAGGTGAAAGGGCGGGAGCGCGCCCCAAGAGCGCGCTCCTGTGCCCCGAGGCTGGTAGTGCGCTAGGACGCGCGTGCAGGATCCAGAGGGGTTACGCGGGGACGCGCGCTGGGTGCACGGCGCGCCAGTGACCGCTGGCCGGGGCCCCGCGGGGGCGGCACCGGGGGGATGTGGCCGCCGCTCCCGGGGGACGGACTCTTAAAGGCGGAGCCGGGAGCCTGGCAGGGGCAGCAGCAGCGAAGGACCCGGCGGGGCAGCCCAGTGGCTGGGAGCAGCAGGGGGACGCTGCCCGGGGCGCACGGCTGGCACCCAAGGGTCCCTGCGCCAGAGGGCACAGCCTAGCACCCAGGGTAGCTGGGCATGGCGGTGCCAGGAGAGGTCCCGGGTTCCTAGAGGCGGCGGTGCCCGGAGGGATCCCCGGTTCCTAGGGGCGGCGGTGCCAGGAGGAGTCCCGGGTTCCTAGGGGCGGCGGGGCCCGGAGGGGTCCCGGGGCGGCGGTGCCCGGAGAGGCCCCGGGGCTGTCGCGGGTCCCTGGCGCCGGACCCATGCGGGAGCGCGGAGCCGCGGGAGGCCGCTGAGCCGTCGGTCAGGCCCCGCGATGCCCTGGCACGGGCCGCTGGCGCTCAGCCTGCTCTGCCTGGCCTGCTGCCTGCTGCTGCCGGGCCGGGGCTGCGGGCCGGGCCGGGGCCCGCCGGGGCGCCGGCGACAGGCCCGGCGGCACCTGGTCCCGCTGCGCTACAAGCAGTTCGTGCCCAACGTGCCCGAGCAGACGCTGGCGGCCAGCGGGCGGGCCGAGGGCCGGCTGGGGCGCCGCGCCGAGCGGTTCCGGGACCTGGTGCCCAACTACAACCCCGACATCATCTTCAAGGACGAGGAGCACACGGGGGCGGACCGGCTCATGAGCCAGGTAAGGGGCGGCCGCCCCCGGGCCCCCGCTGCTGCCCCGGGCCGCCCCTCGCCGGGGCCGGTCCCCGCTCGCTGAGCCGGGCTCCCCTGCGCCCCGTTACCCATTAACCCGGCCCGGCGGCTGGTGCCCGGAGCCCGGGTGCTCTGCAGGGCGAGTCGGGCCGGAGCCGTCCAGGGACAAGGGGGAGCGGGCTGGGGGCTGCCCGGCAGCGGCACCTTTGGAGCTGGATCCGGCTGGGGGTCAGTTCCCGGTCCGTGTCCTGGGGGGGCGGCCCGGACCCGCCCGCAGCTTGTTCCAGACCCGGCGCTTTGCTGCTGCCCCTTCGCTCGGGGGTTGGCTGGGTCCGAGCTCCCGGGGCGGCCTGGAGCTGCTCTGGCGGCCCCCCGACGCTGCACCCCCTGATCCTGCACCCCCCCGACGCTGCACCCCCTGACCCTGCACCCCCCCCGACGCTGCACCCCCCCGCCGACCCCCCGATTCTGCACCCCCTGACCCCGCACCCCTCCCCGACGCTGCACCCCCCCGCCGACCCCCCGACTCTGCACCCCCTGACCCCGCACCCCCCCGACCCTGCACCCCCCGCACCCCTCCCCGACGCTGCACCCCCCGCCGACCCCCCGACTCTGCACCCCCGGACCCCGCACCCCCCGACGCCGCACCCCCCACACCCCTCCCCGACCCTGCACCCCCCGCCGACCCCCCGACTCTGCACCCCCTGACCCCACACCCCCCCGACGCTGCACCCCCCGCACCCCTCCCCGACCCTGCACCCCACGACCCTGCACCCTCCTGACCCTGAACCCCCCGCACCCCTCCCCGACCCTGCACCCCCCGCCGACCCCCCGACTCTGCACCCCCTGACCCTGCACCCCTCCCCGACGCTGCACCCCCGCATCCCTCCCTGACCCTGCACCCCCCGACTCTGCACCCCCTGACCCCGCACCCCCCCAACGCTGCACCCCCCGCACCCCTCCCCGACCCTGCACCCCCTCCCCAGGTGTCCCAGACCCAGCTCCGAGGGCTGGGAACCCCTACAGCAGCAAGGAGCGCTGGAGGCTCCCGGGAGGGGTCCAGCTGTTGGGGGGGTGACGCGCAGGGGGTGCTCAGGCTGGGGGGCCCCTCCGGCTGCTCTCTGTGACAAGTGAGTAGCAGCCGGCCCGAATGGCTGCTCTGCCCTGCCACAGCCCCGGGAGCACCTGGCCAGCTCCAGTTCAGCGTTTCCACCTCCTCAGAGCCCAGCTCCTGCCAACTCCCCCATTTCACAGACAGGGACACTGAGGCACGGGCAGGCCTGGGCCCAGGTGATACGGGCCCTGTGCTAGACACAGGCATGGCGGCTCCCACTGCGCCCTGTGGCCCTCGCCTGGGATCTCCGTGCTCCGTATCCGCCCGAGGGCGGGGCAGACCCCCGTCTCTGCCGGGTGCAGAGATTCGATCCCAGCAGGGTCACCCCCAGGCGCTTTCTCTCTCTCTGTCAGAGCCCAGTGGAGACAGGCCCAGGGAGCTTCCCCCCAGGTAGCCAGGCCGGGTGGTGGCGGCCCCCCGCCCCGTCTTGGCAGGGAAGATACGGCCGAAAGGGGCAGCTCCTGGGGAGGGAGGGGGAGAGCAGAGACCCCGCTGCAGCGCAGGCAGGGTGGGCAATGGGGGACAGGGACGTCTCGTCCCATTTCATGTCCCTGCTGAGGGCTCCATGGCTCGCAGGGGAGGTGAAGCGATGCTAGGGCCCTGGCTCACAGTAAAGCCGCTGTTGGTCCCTCTGACAGCTCGGGGTTACATGCAGAGATGCACTTTAACAACAGGGCCCAGGAAAACCTGCACCTGGCCCCCTCTCCACCCCCACGCCCTGGCCGTGTTCTCCAGGCTTTGAGACTCGGCCGACCCTGGGGACATTCACCGAGGGTTCCTGTGTTGCTCTGGTTTGTTGCAAAGGTGATGCAAAGGAGATAGCTGACCCCAGGGCTTGGTCCCGGGAGACCTGGGGTCTGGTCGCTGCTCTGCCACAGATTGTATGAACACAAGCCAGTCATGTGGCTTCTCCGTGCCTCAGTTTCTCCACTGCACAAATGGGGATAACGGCGCTGCCCTGCTGCCCAGGAGGTGCTGGGACAGTCAGGCAGCGGGAAGCAGATAAGTCCCTTGGATGGATGGAACAGCGCCCCTAACAGGTCTGTTAGCTGGGGAGTGGCTGCCTGGGGGCTGAAGGCTCCAGGCTGAAACATGCACAAAGCAGAGTTTCCGACCCCAGCACAGCTGACGGCGCTTTCTGCGTCTGAACCGTCCTGGGGCAGTGAGTTCCACGGGTGAACATAGTGCTAGCAACACGTAGAAGTAGTTGGGCCAGGACTGGCCAGCTGTTCCACCAGCCCCACCCACTGAGACTGACCCACATTGCAGCAACAGGGGCCTGGCGATGAGCAATGTAACATGATGGAGGGAAGCCCCCGGGCACCCTGGCCGAGGAGGTGCAGGCCCATCTGGGGGCAGCCCTGGGGCCAGGCTGTGCCCCAGAGAGGGGAACATGGTCGTGCCATGCCCCTTAGCTACGATACTTGGTGTAACCGCCCCCTAGGGTGGCCAATGCCAGGTCCCAGCAGTGCCAGGGGAACTCTGGCTCCTGGGTCGTGCGAGCCGGTGACATTTCAGCCTCTCGCATGTCCGTGGGTGGGCACGCTGACTGCATCGCGGATTCATTTCCTCCTGCTGAGTCACCCGATGCCCGTCGCCTGGGCAAGGGGGGAGGCTGGCAGCCAGACTGGGTCTGGATGGCACAGGATGGTGGGCGTGCCGGCTCTGGGAGCAGAATGAGCCGGCTGTGCTGGAGGAGAGACAATGGGGTGTGGGGGCGCATGGAGACCGCCGGGAACCGGGAGCGCCGGGGTGGGTGTTTCCTGCCGCGGCGTTGGGGTGAGTCTGTGCTTGGCAAGGGGGCCACACCCCGGGGTGGGCCCTTCCCTCCAGGAGTGAACCAGTACCCTGGAAGATTCAGGCCTTAGCAACCCGGGAGTGGGGGGGTTGATGGGATGTGTCCAGTGCTGGTTGGAATGGGAGCTAGGACTCCTGGGTTCCGTTTGCAGCACTGGGAGGGGAGTGGGCACGTTAGTCCGTTACAGCCGGTCCTCGCCCGGCCAATTCAGCTCCATCCTTGGGGTTTGCACTGTGGGGATCCCCAGCGTATCAGCCACGGTGCCAGATGCTTCAGAGGGAGTGAACGGAACAGGGAATTAGCGAGTGATCCACCCCCTGTGGGCCAGGCCCAGATTGAGGGTCCCTCTCCCGGTCTTCACTAACCTCAGTAACCTGGTGTCTTCCCTCACTCCCTGCTCAGCCCCTCTTCCAGGTCATTAATAACGGCTGGCTTCTCTCCCTGCCGGCAGCCCGGACTCCCTGGCTAGTTCCTGCCCTGCTCCGTGCCTCAGTTTCCCCAGCTCTGACATGGGGATACCATGGTACCGATATCCCAGGGCTGCTTGGGTGATGGGTCCCCCGGGCGCAAGCTGCGCTGGGCAGGGTCTGGGCAGAGCGGAGGGGTTTTGTGCCTCCCCTGCCCTGGCAGCACTTGCTGCTTCTCTTGGTTTCCTCGTCCCGCCTCAGAGGTGCCTGAAAATGCCCCTATTGAGCTGCTCGGGGACCGTGCTCCTGGCAGCCTCTGGCCCTCGGAGCCATGCAGCTGGTGACCTGCGGCTGCCTCTGCAGGTTAGAGCTCCCATGGCCACGCAGCTGGGCTTGGCCGGCTGCCATGGGGGGTGCAGGGACTCCGAATGGCAAGCAACGGTCTTGGGGTCCCGTACCCCACTGGGGCAAATGGGGGGCTGGGTGAGCTGGCAGGAGGGAAGTTCTGTGTCTCTCCATCCTGGCAGCCTGGGGCAGCGAGGGGGATGCCCTTGGCTGCCTGTTATCCTGTTGCCATGGTGCTGGAGGAGGCTGCCTCGGGCTCCCCCGGTCCTGGTCCTGGTCCTGGTCCAGGCGGCTTGGCTCTGTCTCCAGTCTCTCTCCATCCGCCCTGCTCCCTGGCTCTTCCCCCTTGTTCTCCCGCTCGATGGCTCTTTTCACCGCCTGCCCCTCTCTCCTTCCCAGGCTCCTGGCTCCCCTGCCCGCGCGCCAGTCTCGCCCTCCTGCTATGAGAATAATGTCAAGGCTAGAGGGAAGCGGTTACTTTTTTCTTTATTTGATTATTCATGTAGTGATAAACCCTCTCCCAGCCGGAGCTTCCCGGGAGGGAGCAGCTGGTATGATTTTGCCTTGCTCCTGTCTTGCCCTCTTCTGGGCTGCTTCCCCCGAGGCTGCCATGCTGTGGGCAGGGGCCAGGAGGGCATCGTGTCCTTGCTGGGGCAGGACATTGGGGTATCTCGGGGGGATGGAAGGAACCCAGTTGTCAACAACCCCTAACTGCAGCCCAGAGGCCTGCGGGAGGACTTGAAGGACCGCGAACCCCACTCCGCCGGCATGCGGCAGATCACCCAGGCAGAGACCCCATCGCCCAGGCTACCCTCTGGGGCACAACGCAGAAGCTGTTCCAGAGTCGCACACAAAAGGGATCACTTGCCCAGCACTGAGATGCAGCCTCCTCTGGGGGGAAGTGTGGCGGCTGGTTAAGAGCCATGCGGCTGTTTAGGACGAATATTATCCAGCTGGAAGTGTGGTGGCAGGTGGTGCTCCTGAGTGGAATTAGCCACCTTGAAATTTGGCTGCTGCACCCTGACTTTTATGGGGTGTCTGGCCACTAGAGTTCAGGCCTGGGAGTTCATCCATCCCTTGGCTGGTCTGGGTACCCCAGAAGGTGCCTCCCCCAGCCACTCTGTTCACCCCTATGGAAAGTGCATGCTATCGGGGGGATCCCCGGCCTAGGTGCGTGCGGGGAGGGTGAGTCTAGCTAAAAGGGCCCCCCCAAACGCCCAAGCACTCCTCCCCCCAGGGGATATTCTGCTCTTCCCCCTGGTGGCCAGCACACCAACCTCTCCTGTGCACTGCTCCAGCCCCCACCCTTGCAAGGCCCCGATCCTGGTCAGTGGCTGCTGCAGTCCTGCGGGGGGGGGGATTGGCGTGGAGTGGGGTCCCGTGGCCGCCCCTCCCATGGTGCACTTTCCCCCTTGCTGACACCGGCTGGGGGGGGGGCAAGGCTGCTGAATGGGTCCTTTGTGGCAGAGCTGATGACTTTGCTGTTCTTTCCTTGTGGAACCGGAGGATTTGAAATTCTCGCCGAGTTAAGTAATTCTCGGGCTGGAAAATAGCTATTGTGCTGCGAGGCGAGAGAAGTGCAGCACATTCCTCCGCAGGCCCTTCCCTCCTCCCCTGCACGCCATCAATCTGACTTTGTTCCCTTTCTAGTGGTGTAAATGCCACCCGCGCCCCCATCTCTCCGTCTGCCCCTCTCTCGTTCCTTCCCCTCGCTGCTCCCCGCCCACCCTGCCTGCCCCCAGGGCCCCGGCTCGGCTCTCCGGCTTTTCCTAGGCCTGGCACTGGGTGGGCTGCAGCCGCAGGTGGCTCGGCGCCGAAGGGCTCAGTGGAAGGAGCCCAGGGAGGGAGGGAAGAAGGAAGGAAAGTGGCTGCCAGGAGCGAAAGCTGCAGGAGAGTTAATGACGCTTGGGGGGCAGATTTGGGGGAGCACTGGGGGTGAAGAGGAGAGGCAAAGTCTGTGCGGGGCAGGAGACTCGGGACGTTTGCTGCCACTCCAGCCTTTCCCGTTGCCTTTGCCTTAGCCTCTCCTCGCTGAGCTTATCTCAGCCTCTGCCTTTTGTTGCCAGTTGTTGCATTTCCACATCGGGAGGGAATCGAGCGGGATTCTGACTGTAATGTGCTGTTTGTTTGGTTTGTAAATCTGCTGTGCAGCGCTGGTGTTATACAGAGCTGCTCCGCCTCCCCCCAGAGGTGGCTGCAATTCTGTGCAGGAAGAATGAGTGGCATAATAGATAAATAACCTGGAAATTAGCAAAGAATCCTGTGGCACCTGGAAACTGTTTGAGGACAAAGTGTACGTGGGTCTGCAGCAGGTTGGATGAATCTATGGGGCATAGCACCTTTCAATCAAGAGATTCATTGCTTTGCAAGGGGGGAAGGCTCCCCACAGCCCCGAACAGCGGAGTAACTGGCACGAGGTCACCGAGGGAGACAATTCCAGATGGGGTGTAGAACCCAGGAGTCCTGGTTCCTGCCCCCCTGCTCACGGACTAGCCATTCCCTCTGGGCTGACCCGAGTTAATGAATCACCCATTAAGGAGCAGGTCTGTGTGTTTCTGGGGGGAGCTGGTGAGTGCTGGTTTCGGCCGGGCGGGGGCAGACAGACCCAGTTTAATCTTTATTCCCTCTCTCAGCTTTAGTTCTTCAGCCAGACCCAGGTGTGTCCCGTCCCCATGTGGCGCCATCCCTGGCACAGCTCCGTGGGGCCTCTGTGCCCACCGGGGTCCCTGCCCAGGGCATTTGGTGCCAGCTTCTGGCGAGAAGCCAGGCCCTGGAAAAAGGCCCCCCCTTGGTCTCACTGGGAGCTCAGAACCTGGCCCAGTTCACCCCCACTGCGCTGTCTGTGTCCTGGCCTCTCTCCGCTTCTCTTTCATTCGGTACCACAGCCCATGGCTGTGGGGGGGAGCCGGGCTCTGCTGGGGGGCGCAGGCCTGAGGAGCCAGGCTCCAGGGGCCGGGGGATAGAGCAGGAGGAGGGGAAGGGGCTGGTTCTGGGAGCTGCCCAGACCCGTCCGGCGAGGCAGCAGGGAGTGGGGGCAACTGGGTGTGGCTGGGCGGCACAGGGGGGCAAAGGGGGGAGAGGGGGCGGCGGGTGTCACACCTGGGGGGGCACCAGTTTCAGCCGGCAAAGGGACGCCAGGAGAGCGCAGGGAAAATCGCACCTCAAGCCTTGTGCCACAGACTCACCTCCCAAGCTTGTGAATTGGGGGGGTCACCACAGCCCCCGCGGGAGCTCGGGGAGCCAGCCTGACTCAGTGGGTGGGGCTCTGGGCGGGTGTTTCTGTCGCTGCCAGTGCTGCTGCCCTGTGGCAATGTCCCTTCCCCTTCGTGGGCTGATGCCCTGCCCACCTGCGGCGGCCTGGTCCCTCGGCCTTGGCTGGGCTGCAGGGACAAGCTGGCTCCAGGCGGCCCTTGTGGGCCAAGCCGGGGGAAAGCTGCCTGCTGCCCTGGCCTCGGGCGGGTCTCCATGCGCGGAGTGCCGGAGCGAGGCCTTAGCCGGGAGCCGCTCTGGGTGGCGGTGTCCGGCATGGCAGTGCCCCTGTCTCTGCTGAAATCCCCTGAAAACCTGGGCGGCCTGCCCCGGCGCCCGGTGGCACTGGCTGGCGCCAGTCTAGAGAAGGAATTAGGCTTGGGAACCAGCAAAGCTGTGGGACTATGGGGGTGCTGCTGCCTTTGCCCTCCCCTGTCTCCCCCACTCGCTGTCCCTGTCAGTGAAAATGGCCAGCTCCAAGGAATTAAAAATCGGCCACAGGCCTGGCCTCTGCCCCTTGCAACAGCATCTCCGTCGTCCTTCAGCTGGGGGCCCCCCAGCCAGGGGCGGCTCCAGGCACCAGCACAGCAAGTGCGTGCTCGGGCGGCAAGCTGTGGGGGGCGGCCTGCCCGTCGCCATGAGGGTGGTAGTGAGGCAGCCTTCGGCGGCGTGCCTGCGGGAGGTCCGTCGGTCCTGCGGATTCGGTGGTACTTTGGCAGCGTGCCTGCGGGAGGTCCGTCGGTCCTGCGGATTCGGTGGTAATTTGGCGGCGTGCCTGCGGGAGGTCCGTCGGTCCTGCGGATTCGGTGGTACTTTGGCGGCGTGCCTGCGGGAGGTCCGTCGGTCCTGCGGATTCGGTGGTACTTTGGCGGCGCGCCTGCGGGAGGTCCATCGGTCCTGCGGATTCGGTGGTAATTTGGCGGCGTGCCTGCGGGAGGTCCGTCGGTCCTGCGGATTCGGTGGTACTTTGGCAGCGTGCCTGCGGGAGGTCCGTCGGTCCTGCGGATTCGGTGGTAATTTGGCAGCGTGCCTGCGGGAGGTCCGTCGGTCCTGCGGACTCGGAGGTACTTTGGCAGCGTGCCTGCGGGAGGTCCGTCGGTCCTGCGGATTCGGTGGTAATTTGGCGGCGTGCCTGCGGGAGGTCCGTCGGTCCTGCGGATTCGGTGGTACTTTGGCAGCGTGCCTGCGGGAGGTCCGTCGGTCCTGCGGATTCGGTGGTACTTTGGCGGCTGTGACGGTGCTGCCCGTGGGAGCCAGCTGAGGTCACTCAATCAGGGTGAACTGCAAACAGAACAGGGCAGACAAACCCCAAATGCTGGTGGTTATTCCAATACTTAGATTTACCAACCAGCACAAAACAGCTTCTACAGCACCTCACTGGTCACTTAGAAGTCCAAACCACGCAGTTCCCTTAAAGTGCCCAGCCTCAGGCCTCCGTCCAGACACACCTGTCAGATATGATGATGATTCCTAAGAATCTTACTTCATCATATAAAAGAAAAGGTTCTTCCAATCCCAAAGGATCAGCCACATACCCAGGTCCAATTATAACTTAGATCTTACCCAAAATACACGCTATAGCCAATTCTTATTAACTAAGCTAAAATTTATTAAAAAAGAAAAGATAGAGAGTGTTGGTTAAAAGATTAATCTACAGACAGTCTTGAATTCAATTCTTGAGGTTCAGATACACAGCAGAGATGAGCTTGTAGTTGCCAAAAGTCCTTTTAGAAATAGTCCAGAGGTTATAGTCCAAGTTCCATATTCAGGGTGGCTCCAGTCAATGACTGGTGATCTCAATCCTTATGGCTTAAGGTTTCCCCCTCTTGAAACCCAAAGCAGATTTGAGATGAAGAAGGATTGTGTCCCAGGCTTCTTATACATTTCCAGCAGCCTTTCGGCCTGAGAAAACAATAGGCTCAACTCCTTCTCCCAAACATCCTGGCAATTAGCACAGAGTAATTTACCCATTAAACAGTTCAGATACAGGTTAGCACAACCTTCAAAGAGACACAGAGACAATAATACTATTTTACTCAAGTATCATTATAAATGTTAATATTTCTTTTTTTGATCTTTGAATTAAAACTATAGCAATAGACAAGACTTGTTTGCTTGCATCCCAAGACCTGAGCAAACATCTCCCCTTCTACCTCTAACAATGCAGACTTGCATTTCAAAGCTCTATTCATTTACATATCTTCCTAACCAGTCCTTAAGGTTCACCCATGGGTCAGGTCAGTCTGTGAGTTAATTAACTCTTTCTGGCCCTTTCCCCTTTCAATGAGATATTATATTACAGTCATAACGTCACAGCGGCGTGCCTGCGGGAGGTCCGTCGGTCCTGCGGATTCGGTGGTACTTTGGCGGCGTGCCTGCGGGAGGTCCGTCGGTCCTGCGGATTCGGTGGTAATTTGGCGGCGTGCCTGCGGGAGGTCCGTCGGTCCTGCGGATTCGGTGGTACTTTGGCGGCGTGCCTGCGGGAGGTCCGTCGGTCCTGCGGATTCGGTGGTACTTTGGCGGCGTGCCTGCGGGAGGTCCGTCGGTCCTGCGGATTCGGTGGTACTTTGGCGGCGTGCCTGCGGGAGGTCCGTCGGTCCTGCGGATTCGGTGGTACTTTGGCAGCGTGCCTGCGGGAGGTCCGTCGGTCCTGCGGATTCGGTGGTAATTTGGCGGCGTGCCTGCGGGAGGTCCGTCGGTCCTGCGGATTCGGTGGTACTTTGGCGGCGTGCCTGCGGGAGGTCCGTCGGTCCTGCGGATTCGGTGGTACTTTGGCGGCGTGCCTGCGGGAGGTCCGTCGGTCCTGCGGATTCGGTGGTACTTTGGCGGCGTGCCTGCGGGAGGTCTGTCGGTCCTGCGGATTCGGTGGTACTTTGGCGGCGTGCCTGCGGGAGGTCCGTCGGTCCTGCGGATTCGGTGGTAATTTGGCGGCGTGCCTGCGGGAGGTCCGTCGGTCCTGCGGATTCGGTGGTAATTTGGCGGCGTGCCTGCGGGAGGTCCGTCGGTCCTGCGGATTCGGTGGTAATTTGGCGGCGTGCACGCTGAAGCCGCGTAACCGGCGGACCTCCCACAGAAACGCTGCTGAAGGCCGCCTGACTGCCGTGCTTGGGGTGGCAAAGAACAGAGTCACCCCTGCCCCCAGCACCCCAGGTGGCAGCTGAGGCAGGGCAGGGCTGTCCAAATCTCTTAGCACATCCTTGGACTGTTCCTCCTCTGATGTCAGGGTCCCCGCTCCTCGCAGCCCCCCAACCAGCTGTGCATTCTCCTCCTGTAATGCCAGCTCCCTTCTGTCTGCGCCTCCGGAGCAGCAAGGGTTAATGTATGAGGAGAGGTTAATAAGATGGGACTTTTCAGCTTGGAAAAGAGACGACCAAGAGGGGATATGACAGAGGGCTATAAAATCATGGCTGGTGTGGAGAAAGTGAATAAGGGAGTGTTATTTACCCCTCCTCATAACACAAGAACTAGGGGGCACCAAATGAAATTAAAAGGCAGCAGGTTTAAAAGAAACAAAAGGAAATATTTCTTCACACAATGCACAGTCACCTGTGGAACTCCTTGCCAGAGGATGTTGTGAAGGCCAAGACTCTAACAGGGTTCAGAAAAGAACCAGATAAGTTCCTGGAGGCCAAGGGTCCATCGATGGTTATTAGCCAGGCTGGGCAGGGAGGGGGTCCCTGGCCTCTTTCTGCCAGAAGCTGGGAATGGGCGACAGGGGATGAATCACTTGGTGGTTCCCTGTTCTGTTCATTCCCTCGGGGGCACCAGGCACTGGCCGCTGTTGGCAGACAGGACCCTGGGCTGGATGGACCTTTGGTCTGACCCAGTCTGGCCGCTCTGATGTACGTGCTCTCCCTCGCCAGCGCTGCAAGGACCGTGTGAATGCGCTGGCCATTGCTGTGCTGAACATGTGGCCCGGCGTGAAGCTGCGGGTGACGGAAGGCTGGGACGAAGACGGGCATCACCTGCCTGACTCGCTGCACTATGAGGGGCGGGCGCTGGACATCACCACCTCTGACCGGGACAGGGAGAAGTACGGCCTGCTGGCGCGCCTGGCCGTGGAGGCCGGCTTCGACTGGGTCTACTATGAGTCCAAGGCCCACATCCACGTGTCGGTGAAAGCAGGTAAGGGGAAGCAGGGTGATACCGTGGGGGACAGGGATCCTGGCTCTGCCACCATGCCGGATGCCCCGCACCCGTGGCCTAGGGTGGCACGTGTTCCTTGACTTCTTCAGGTTGGCGACTCCTTGTTGAATTCAGAAGTTTGCTTCCATTCACATGTAAGAGTAAGAACTGTCTTGCTGCGGCTCAGTCGTGTGATTGCTCGGTGGGTGTGTTCTGAGCGGGGGGCAGCGCCGGCGAGTGTGTGGGGAGGGGGAGGGGGCAGATTTTCTTTGCCTTCATCTGAAATAAAATTTTCAACACCTCACAACCCCCTCAATTGCCTTCTGTGCCCCCAGCCAACACCCCCAGTGGGCAGAGCACTAGGCAGGGACTGTGGAGTCCTGGGTTCGAGTCCCATCTCTGCTTTGTGACCTTGGTCGAGCTCCACGCCTCAGCTTCCCCACCCGCTGTCTATACGGAGTGTTGGGTCCTTGGGGCAAGCCCCGCCTCTCCCGCGAGCGCTGTGCAGCACCTGGCACCGCGGGGCCCTGATTTGGGGGGTGCTTCCAGGCACTGCAGGAACAGAAGCAGCAGAATCCCTTCCTCATCCCATTAGCGTTAAGGGTGTCACAAAAATCTAACACGAAGAGAATCGTTCTTATGATTGTTGTAAAGAAATTCAGTGCCGAGAGGGTTCTTATTATAGTAATACCAATGGCTAATTACTAACTAACTCATTAGCAATACTCACTAAGAATATTTTTAAAAAATCCCATCTCCCCTCCCACCCCCCTTCCAGCCGTCCCCGAAGCCCCCGGGCCTGCACTGGTGCCCAAGCCAAACTGAGAAGAAACAATAAGTGAACCTGGCCAGGCTAGTGCTCGTCCCCGAGCCAGCACGGCCTGAGCACTAAGACTGGAATTACCGCGCTGGAAAGTCCTCCAGGCTCGACTCCCGGGTTTGAGTGTGAATGATTTCCTGTGTGACATGAGGAGAGAGACCGTGTGCCGTGTGCTGTTGTAAACACCTGCTGCTTTGTCTCTTGAGAGCCAGTTTGTGTTTGCGTCATTTCGAAGCCCCGTTCAAGCCCCCCGCTCTTTGTCAGAGCTGTGGTGTCTTTCCACACGCCCTGTCCAGTTCACTTGTGCTCCCTGCAGGCAGCAGACAAAATACTGCAGGGCCTACGTAAACAGGGGCTGTGCTTTGGGGCCTGATTCTCCAGTGCTCCGCACCTTGCACACTTGGCTCTGCTGATGCAAAGTGAATCAGCCGGAGATCACAAGGGCGTGTTGTGTACTGGTGTGGCCACACCCCCCGGGGCAGCACAATCAGGTCCCTTGGTTTAACCTCCCAGTGACAGAGCTGGGGGAGTGTTGATACATCTCAAGGTTTCCCCACCAGGCAGCTGCAGGAGGTGCCTGGCTCCCGCTGCCTTCACCGGAGGCGGAGAGTGCACGGCGCTTCTCTGGAGCTGCTCCAGCCCTGGCCTGAGCAGGCATCACAAGCCCGGGTCTGTCTGGGCCAGGTACTGGTCTCTCTGCCCCTATGCAAGCCCTGTTTGCACCTGGTGCACGGCACCAGCTCGGCTCGTGGGAGGGCTTGCACCGTGGGGGCGAGGCAGGTGCCAATATCCCCCACATGGACAGGCCGTGGGCAAGATGCTGACGCCTGCCCACCTGTCTGCCCCGTGCCTCCATCAGCGTGTTTTCTGGCCCACGCGTGCCGCAGTGCTGATGGGACCCTCTGTCTTTCCGCAGATAACTCCCTGGCCAGCCGGGCCGGCGGCTGCTTCCCGGGCCACGCCACGGTGACGCTGCGGAGCGGCCAGCGGAAGGGGCTGTCGGAGCTGCGCCCTGGTGACTGGGTGCTGGCCGTGGACCGGAGCGGCCAGGTGGTCCCCACCGAGGTGCTGCTTTTCCTGGACCGCGACCTGCACCGGCGTGTGTCCTTCGTGGCCATCGAGACGGAGAGCCCCGCCCACCGGCTGCTGCTCACTCCCTCCCATCTGGTGTTCGCTGCCCAGGCCCTGGCCAACGGCACGGCCAGCTTCGTGCCTGTCTTCGCCAGGCGGGTGCGGGCGGGCGACTCGGTGCTGGCCCACCACGCTGGCAGACGCGGGCTGCAGCCAGTCCAGGTGCTGCGGGTGTCGCGGGAGGAGGGCGTGGGGGTGTTCGCCCCACTGACATCACGTGGGACCCTCCTGGTCAACGGGGTGCTAGCCTCCTGCTACGCCGTCCTGGAGAGCCACCCCTGGGCCCACCGCGCCTTCGCCCCCCTCCGGCTCTTCCACGCCCTCCTCTCACTGCTGCCCCCCAGTGGCGAGGCCAAGAACTGCAGTGCTCCGGAGACGGGCATGCACTGGTACTCACGGCTGCTCTACCAGCTGGCGTGGGGGGTGCTGGGCCAGGACTCCCTCCACGCCTAGCGACCGCGTTAAAGTCACTGACTCAGACAAAGTTAACGTACCAAACTGGAAGCAGGAGGCGCTGGACCGAGAGCAGCTGCCAAGCTTTATTCCAAGTGCCTTGGGATTCCTGGAGGCCTGGGGGTCAGGATGGGAACCCAGGCCTTCGGGGTGGGGGGAATGGGAAGCCGGGCCCCCAGCAGGGGAGCGAGGGGTACTCGGTCCCTTGTTACAGCATCCCAGGCATTCGCAGAGATGCACGCTGACTGGAGCGGGGTCTCGCCGCCAGCCCCGTGCGGGTGGGTGCGCACTCAGCAGTGTCGCTCTGGTGCCTGTTCCTGCGCCCCGGCCGTGTGTGACTGGCACCGTAACCACGCCCCTGCAGGGCGTCTGGCCCCTGCCGCGTGGAGCCGCTGCTGCCCCTCTGTATCTGCTTCGTGGCCCCCCTGGTGTAGGGGTGACCCTGTCCGGAGGGGGTGGGTGAGCCCCAAACCACACCCCGGTTGGGGCACCGCTCCCTGGTCCCTGTATTTATTGCTTCACGTAAGCACATGACTGGGCCTGGACTCGCTGCTCGAGATGAAATCCCGAGGCCGGTTTGGGGTGGTGCCCACCCGGGCTGAGCAAGGGGCAGACTTGGGCCCGGAGGGTTTGCTAAGAGCAGCCCAGGAGCTGGGCTCCCGGCAGCAGGCCCAGGCTGGGTTCTCCACTGTGCTCCCCAGCTGCGATTCCACCGAATGCAGCAGGTCAGACCCAGGCCATCCCTCCCTCCTGTTACTAATGCTCCTGCCAGGCCCCAGGCCCTCACCCTGCAGCCACCCCCCTGTCCCCGCATGACCCCCACCCCCGGCTTCTCCTTGGGCACGGCACCCACCTGCCCACCCTCCTCGTGTCTCCCCCAAGCGTTCAGCGAGGGATTCTGCCCTGGCCCACTCAGAATGGGCACCGCCAGCAGGCAGCTGGCACGGCCGCCCCCGTTGCACCCTCGGGAGGAGGGAGGGGCAGCGCTGGGCCCAGTTAGCGCCCTACCAAGGAGTTTGTGCAAGGCAGGGGTTGCAGAGTGGCTGCCTCGGGGTCCTCGGAAGGAGGAACAGCGGCAGGGCCCCTGAGCGCAGATCCCACTGGGGAAGGTGGGGGGCCGTGCACACAGTCACGCTCTGCAGGAGGCTCCACCAGCACCGCAAGACCCTCTGCCCAGCAGCGGTTCTCGGCCGCGTGGGAAGCCAGGCTCTGCCGGGCTGGGCCTCCCCCGCATTCCTCCAAAGCAGGGCCCAGAGAGAATGAGCTCCCGGGGGTGGGGCGGGGGGGCTCCAGCCAGGCCTCTGGCCCAGCTGCCCCACAACTGGGGCAGGAATAGGCTGGCAGGGGGCCCCTGAGCTTTGAAGTCAGAGGAGTTCCCTTGTGTGGGGGTCTCTCATTGGCTTGAGAAGCCAGACTCTGCGTGGGCTAGTGGCTGCGGGGGGGCTGGGCATCAGGACCCCGGCTTCTCTTGCAGGCTGCGGGAGGGGAGTCTGGGCTAGCGTTCAGACGGGGGGAGGGGGGCTGCCTGGGCGGCAGGACGCCTGGGTTCTTTCCGTGGCTCTGCGAGGGTGGCACAGCCACGCTCCTGTGTCTGAGGGTCCTGCCCCGCCAGGATAAGCGCCCAGCTCCCTTGCCAGCCTGTTCCAGGCTGACGTGTGCTGGCCCCTGCGGGCAGCGCCAGGGTGGGGGAGGGGGCTCTCTCTCCTCGCAGTGAGGCCAGTCAGCGGCAGGGGGCACTGGGGGGGGAGGCGCTAATTGGGGGGGAGGGGGGCTACTCCCCCGCTCTGTCGCATGCAGGGGAGGCGACGGGGGGGACGTGTCCGTGGTAACAGGTTAACTCTGCCCTGCTGGGCCCCGTCACGCTAACCCCCTAACCTTGGCCCCCTGCCCCCGCTTAAGAGTTTTATTTTTATATTTATAAATGATAATATAATTTTATACGCTGTTCGTCTCTCCCTGGGCGGCGGGGGAGGGGTTAAAGTGGTTTTAACTGTTTGGGGCTTTTTAAATAATATTTAATTTTTGTTAATGAGGAAATTGTGTCTTGTGGTGCTGGAGAGGGGCTGCGCCTGTGTCCCCCCTCCCCGAGCCCCACAGGGCTAGTTCCTCTCTCCCCTCCAGCCCAGGGGAGTGGCTGGAACTGCCCAGACTCAGATTGCCCCCTCGCCCCATGGCTGGGGCTGGTCCTAGGGGCACCTCAGGCCTTGCTTGTCCATGTCCCACGTGGTGCCTGGGCCCTGAGGCTCAGGACAGGTGACCCCCCCAGCACTAACCCCCCCAGCCCCCACTGCAGCTGCAGCACCAGGTCTCCACCCCCCCCCCCCCCACTGCTCACACCCGCTGCTGCTTAGCTCAGGGGAAGCAGCCAGGTGCCCAGGCACACACAGGACACACACCAAGCCCCTTTCCCATGGCTCCTGGGGGGCGGCTGGGCCCCGGCTCTGACTCTGTGCCACCGGAATCCCATTGCACATTCCATAGTGAAGGTCAAGTGGGCGCCGGGCTGTGAGAGCAGCCAGGGTTTGCTCAGAGGGTGGCAGGCTGCCCCCCCCCCGCCTGCTCCTCTCCTGGGGCGAGCACATGGCTAAGCACCCCAGGGACCTGCTGCCAGCAGATCTGCCTCCCAGCTTGCTTGGGGGGGGTATTATTGGCGGAACAGCTCGTCCGTCATGCCCGCCCTAGCTTGGCACCCAGCAGTTCCCATTGCACCTCAGGCACAAGAACAGGTGCGTTTTTCTCTCTTGCATTGACCCCCCCCACCCCCAGCACTGGGGCGAGACCAGCCCTGAGCCCCCTCCTGAGCCCCAGCACAATCCAGCCGCAGGGGGAAGTGGGTGACTCGTGCTGGGAGACCCGGAAAGGACCAAGCCCGGAGCTTTTTGGCTTATGAGCCGAAATGAAGCGTGGAGACTCTTGGGAACGGGGGGGGGGGATTCTAGGCTCAGAGGGAAGGGGGCTGCCTGGGGGGTTGAATTTGGAAGGCCAGGGACTGTGTGCAAAGGGGAACCCCCCCCCAAAACCAAACCAAACCAAACCATACACCTGAGCCTTTTGCACTGAGTCCCTTTGAGGAAATGATGCAGGAAAATGTGCGGTGGGGGGAAATTGATCCAGATTCAGGTCTAATCTCAACCCACACCCAGCAGGAATTAGCAGACCCCATCCTCCATCCACTGAGACCCCCCCCCATGATCACTGTGGGCACCTTTGCATAATCAACCCCCTTCCCCCCATTTGCTGGCTGACCCCTGCCCCAACCACAACCTAGCAAGGCCTTACCCATGAGAGGAGCAGCCCCCGTCCCCACGACCCAGCACCGTCCCCCGGGAGTGGGGAGGCGTCTCGTTGTCCACAGGCCCCGGGGGCTGGCTAGCGCTGGGAGGGCAGGGGAGGGGGCAGGGGAGGCTGAGCTGTGCAGGAATTGGCATAAGACAGGCAGGGGGCAAATGCAACAGGCCAGGCAGAACCTCCCCCGCCCCCACTGCCCCCTCGGCTCTGCCAATGCCCCGTCGTCCCCTTTTCCCAGCACCCCCCAGTCACCTTGTCCTGCCCAAGCCCCCTGCAATCTCATCTCTCCCTGTATCACCCCCCACCCCAGCCTGCCCATTTCAGCCCCCTCCCCCACGCGGTCAGCTGGGCGCAGCCAGGCCTGGATGTCTCTGCCGCGGGGCTGCCCAGTGGGAGCTGGGCTGAGACCTCCCCAAACTCATCTCCCCTGTGAGTGGCCGGGGGCTGGATTCGAGCAGGCGACCCAGAGGTGGCAGGGTCCATCCCCCCGCCCCACATCTCCCAGGTTTGGGCTCTGCCAGCTCCCACCTGTCCCCCGGTTCCCTGGGGGTGGGAGTGGGGGGGGGTACAGGTGTTTAGAGACACTGATATGGGTGAGCTGGTGTCGGCTGCCCCCTAGTGTCCCAGCGGAACAATGCAGGAGACCGGCCTGCAGCTCGAGGCGGTGGCCCCTGCATGGCACCCGCCAGCACCCGGAGCAGAGCCCAGGAAGGGCCCCGGGACCTCGCCCCTCACGTGGCCCAGGCAAAGGGGGCAGAGGCCAGAAGGGTTAAATCTCCGTGGCTGGGATCCCCACACAGAGCCAGGCCCAGCACCATGGGGCAGGATTCTCCCCACCCCCACCCTGCCATCCGGGTGCCCAGGAGGCCATGGGGGACCAGCACCCAGGCAGGGAACTAGCCCCAGCCTGCTGCCCTGGAGCGCATGCATGGCCCCCTGCTGAGGGCGTGTCACCGGGGGAAGGGCAGAGCAGGGCCCTGGGGCTGGGAGCTGCGGGTCCCACTCCAGGCTCCTGACACGGGTGCCACAGACCTCAGGGATCCCTGCCCTGCTGCAGAGAGACCCTGGTTTCCTGCCTGGGCCCCTCCTCTGGTTACAAGAGCTCCCCCAGCCCTGTCCCCAGGCTGCCCTCACCTAGGCCGTGGGGAGGCTGTGTCTGTCCCAGGTTTCAGTCTGATACAGACTAAAAGGAGACGCTGCATAAGGACCCCCCACCCGAGCCCACCACGGCTGCTTTCCTCCCTGCCCCAACCTGCCCTGACGATGGGACGGCCAAGCACTGTGCCAGTGGGTACATCTAGTCACACCCCTGTGGCAGGCCCGGGCCAGCTGACTCAAGATCCTGGGGCTCGAGGTAAGGGGCTGTTTAATTGTGGTGTAGACGTTCAGGCTCTGGGACCCTGCCGGGGTCCTTGGCCCAAGCCCGCTGACAACTGCAGTGTAGACAGGCCCTGAAGCTTCCTGCTGGGTTTGCAATAAACAAGGCTGATTGCTGCAGACAGGCCCAGCAGGAGCTGATGTGCTCGGACACTTCTCTGAGGAAGGAGCACCCAGCCCCTGAGGGCAGGCTCCAGCCAGGACCTTTACACTTGTTTACAAGCAAAATTCTTCCACCACCTCCACATATTTCCCCCTCCCAGTGCCCACCCCAGCCCCCCAACTGCATGGCCGTCCGCTTTGGAAAGAACAAAACAGGCTCCCACCTGCCCCTAGTCTTATCTGGCATGTGGTTTATTTACAGGGAAAGTTATTTTATTACACACACACCCAGGCTAGGCTCAGGGCAGCTAATTGTAACATAACAGCTTGGGATGTTTCCATCTCAGCATGGGCAAGTCCCGACTCCACTCCGGGCTGGGAATCCCTGAATACTGGGGCTGTCTCCCCATTGAGATGGGAATCCACCCTCTCCCTAGAATATTGGCTAGTGCTGGTCGTGGCCTCTGTGGCCAGCCATGCCCGTCATACTAGCATGGAGACCAGGGGACCTCCAGAAAGTGGGGAGGGGGGGGGCAGTGCATCCTGGGTATTGTGCTGGCAGGGTACCAGTACCAGTCAAATTGTTTGAAACTGTGGTAAGGAACAGAGTTATCAGGCACACAGATGGACATGATTTGTTGGGGGAAGAGTCAACATGGCTTTTGAAAAGGGAAATCATGCCTCACCAATCTACTAGAATTCTCTGGGAAGAGAAGCGGTCAACAAACGTGGACAAGGGGGATCCAGTGGATCCAGTGGACTTGGCCTTTCAGAAACCTTTGATAAGGTCCCTCATCAAAGGCTCTTAAGCAAAGTCAGCTGTCGTGGGGTAAGAGGTTCTCTCAGGGATCAGATAGAAGAGAAAGGGTGGGAATAAATGGCCAGTTCTCACCGTAGAGTGAGAGAGCGGGGTCTGCTCAGTATAGCGAGAGAGGGGGTGAGGAGGGGACAGGCCTGCCTGCGCTGCCGGTTTCCTGCTGCTTCCTGGCCCGGTCTCCCAAGGAGCAGTACTGGGATCAGTGAGAATAGTGAAATGATCTCATATGAGGTCATAGAATCTCAGGGTTGGAAGGGACCTCAGGTGGTCATCTAGTCCAACCCCCTGCTCAAAGCAGGACCAATCCCCAAGTGCTGTTTGACAGATTCCTAAATGAGCTGGAGAAAGGGGTGAACAATGAAATGGCAGAGTTTGCAGTTACATAATTAGTTATGCCCAAAGCAGACCGCAAAGGGATCTCACAAAACTGGGCGACTTGGCAAGAAAATGCCGATGAAATTCAATGTAGATAAATGCAAAGTAATGCACATTGGAAAACATCTTCACAATTATCTATATGAAGTGATGGGGTCTAAATTAGCTGTTGGCACACTGGAAAGAGATCTTGGAGTCACTGTGGATAGGTCTCTGAAAACATCCACTCAATGTGCAGCAGCTGTCAGAAAGGCGAATTGAATGTTAGGAACCATTAGGACAGGGATCGATAACAAGACAGGAAATATCCTAACACCACTATATAAATCCCCGGTACGGCCACACCTTGAACGCTGCCTGCAGTGCTGGTCGCCCCATCTCAAAGAAGATATATTAGAACTGACAAAAGTACTGAGGAGGGCAACAAAAATGCTTATGGGGATGGAACAGTTTCCATCTCAGGCAAGATTAAAAAGACTGGGACTGTTCAGCTTGGAAAAGTGACGGCTGAGGGGGATATGATAGAGGCCTATAAAATCATGACTGGTTTGGAAACAGTGAATAAGGAAGTGTTATTTACCCCTTCACATAACACACAAATCATGGGCCACCCAATGAAATTAATGGGCAGCAAGTTTAAAACAAACAAAAGGAAGTTCTGCTTCACACAACGCACAGTCACCGGTGGAGCTGGTTGCCAAGCGATGTGGTGAGGGCCAAAGTCCTGGAGGACAGGTCCATCAGTGGCTACTAGCCAAGATGGTCAGGGACGCAGCCCGATGCTCTGAGTGTCCCTAAACCTCGGACTGCCAGAAGCTGGGAATGAGCGACAGGGGGTGGATCACTCGGTAATGGCCCTGTTCTCTTCATTCCCTCTGAAGCACCTGGCACCCACTGTCGGCAGGCAGGACCCTGGGTCGCTGGACCACTGGTCTGAGCCAGTCTGGCCGGGCCTAGGTTCTGGGTGCAGAAGCGGGGGCGGGGAGACAGAAGGCGACAGGACTACAAGGAGGCGGCGAGGTCCCCTGGAGCAGGGAGGGGGACCAGAGCTGGGAGGTGGGGGGCAGATACCCAGCAGGGCAGGGGGTGGGGCAGTCAGTGTGTGGAAGCAGCTCTGGAAGTGGGGGTTCAATTCCGGGGGGTGGCAGAGTCAGGCTGTGGAGACAGCCCCCCCCCACGTGCTCTGTGCCTCTGTGTGTGTGTAAAACCACGTGGTCCACTTTTCGCTCCTCCGTTTTAATGAATGGAGCCGGCCCCACCCCCGCGCATGCGCCCTCCCCGCTCCCCGCCCCCCTCGGGGGAGTCTCCGCCCCTCCGGCCGAGACGCCGGCCAATAGCCGCGGCGGCTTTCGCAGTGTTGTGGTCACGTGGGAGGCCGGGTGTTGTGGTTGCGGTGCCGGCCCCGCCCGGGCGCGCTCTGATCGCTCAGGTTGTCGGGCCCGCCCGCCCGCGTTGCTCTCCCCCGGTCCTGCCGCCCCCGGGCTCAGCGGCGCGGTGCTGTCCGCGCGGGCCATGCCGCTGGTGCGCTACCGGAAGGTGGTGATCCTGGGCTACCGCTCCGTGGGTGAGTCCGGCGGGGCGGGGCTCCGCTGCAGGAGCGGGGGGGGTGGGGTGCGTGCAGCCGGCTGGGTGGGGCTCAGGCGCTGTCGGGGGGGGGGGGGCGATGCAGGGGCCGTCTGCAGGGCGTGGGGGGCTCTGCACGGAGCAGGTGGGGGTCTGCGGCGGGGGGTGAGGAGGGGACGGGCCCGCCTGCGCTGCGGGCTTCCTGCTGCTTCCTGGCCCAGCCCTTCGCACGCTTCGAGCTGCTCAGCAGCATCTGCGGGGGAGGCGGGGGGCTAGGAGGGGGGGTCCTTCCCAGGCGCGCCCCAGGGCGGGGGGGTTATGGGCACGTTCTGGGGTGTGCAGCTCTCTGTGGTTTGCTGGACCCCCCGGCTGTGACCCCGGGGGGCTGGGGAGGGGTCATGTGGGGTCAGTTTGCCATTGAGCCACATGGCAGGCGAGGGGAGAGAGGAAATGACCAGGGGTCAGAGGTCACGCTCGGGGAACTGACTCGTCTCCTTAGATTTCGCTGATCACGTTCAGCGGTTTGTGTGCGGGGGTGTCCAGCCGGGGGCCTGCCCCGCACGGGGTGTGTATGTGTGTGTCTGACGTTTCCTCTCCCTCGGGATGGGGTCTGGGCGGGTGGGTTCGAATCCCTCTGTTCAGGCTGTTGCCTAAAAACACCCACCCGTGGGGGCTGGTTCCCCCCCCTTCGTGCTGGGGCGCATTCGGACGTCCCCAGCGAACTTCGACATGGGTGCGAAGCTGGCAGGCCTCGCCCTGGTGTGTCTGTGGGTGGCTCCTAGCCGCCTTTACGGGTACGTCCACACTGCTGTCAGACCCCCGTGGCTGGCCCGTGCTGGGCTGACTCGGGCGAAGGGCGTGTTTTGTTGTGGTGCAGACGTTTGGGCTCAGGCTGGAGCCCTGGGGGCGCTAGGACTCTGGTTTGTACCGCCATTAAATAGCCTCTTAGCCCAAGGGAGCTGGCAGGGCCAACGCCGGGTGTCTGACTGCAGTGTAGACGAACACAAAGAGATTTGTGGCATTCACAGCAATGAGGTTTCAAATCTCTCCCCTCCAGGTAAAACTTCCCTGGCTCATCAGTTCGTGGACGGGGAATTCCTGGAGTGCTACGACCCTACAGTGGAAAGCAGTGAGTGCAGGGCCCTTTCAGGCCTGATGAAATCCGTAGCGGGCATCTCTACCCTGGGGATTGTGCTTGTCTTTGCACATTATTTATCCCCGTAGTGCCTAGAGGCCTCACCAAAACCAGTCTCCATGGGAGGTGCTGTGGAGACCCTCCCCCCATTATTTAAGGATGGGGTGGGACTTGGCAGAGTCCTGGACAGAACCCACCCGCTCGACCAGGCTGCGGGATCCACGTTACTGTTCTTTGAGAGGACTAGGAGTGTGCGGTGTCCACGCTACAACTCGAACTCACTTTAACGCACACGTGTTAAAGCACCAGCCAGGACGCCAGCCGCTGGGGAGGGGATGGGGTGCGAAGGTGGCTTCCCTGCCTGGAATCCAGAGCCTTCTGCAGGGGGCAGGGAGGGGCCCGGGGCGAGGTATCCATCAGGGCTCCCTAAAGCGATCCGTTAGTTGCTTTTGCCTAGGATGACTGGAAACCACTTCGCTCTGCTTGGGGTTTCGCTCAGATAGATCTCGAGCGCGGGCGAGAATCCAGCTCAGAATAACCAGACGAGGGGCCTGTAAGCTGAAAGGCCACGTGCTGTGGGTGGGTCGGTGGGTGGGGGAGGGGGATGTTTCCTTTTGCTTTTGTGGTGACCCCCTGCCTCCTTCCTGCCCTGGGAGGTTCCGAGCCCCTTCCTGCTTTCCAGGAGACCTCAGCCCCGCCAATAGCGAGGAGGTGGGTGGACCTTTACTCAGGTCTGCTCCTTGTCAGGAAACGCAGCTAGTCCTGTGTGTGCAATCGCAGGAGACCTGCTGGACTCCATCCCAGCCCTGCTCCGGAGCTTCCCCCTCCTTAGCTCACCGCGGAGCTGCTCTGCCCTGCCACGCGGCTGGGGCTCAAATCTGTCATCGACTGAACATCCAGGGAGAGCTGAAAGCCCTTCTCGCGGGGAGGGCTGCCTGATGGCTGGGGCTCGGCTCTGGTTCTGCTGGGTGCAGCTGGCTGGGCAGGACAGGAGACCGTGGCCCATGGGAGCTGAGCTCAGCCTGGGGGGCTGGTGTAGCTTAACCCCGGGATTGCGTACAGAAGCTTCCAACTTCTTTCCAGGGGCTCCAGGGGCCTCATCGCCTTCAGCAGCCGGAACCCTGAGGTAGGAGGGGACGTCCCACAGGGATTGACCCTGGGCCCGCCGAGTCCAAAGGACCCAGGCCCATTCGCTATGGGGCAGTCGCGGACTCATAAATCAGCCACTAGAGGGCAGCAGGGAGCTGTGGGGGTGGGGCACGCCCTCTAACTGACTCTTGCTTGGTTGATTCCCTCCAGCCTACAACAAAATGCTGATGGTGGGAAAGGATGAATTTCACCTCCAGCTAGTGGATACTGCAGGGCAGGTAAGGCCTTGGGGCAGCCAGGATGGACTAGTTGTAGCTTTTCCCCATGGTGCCTTATCCTGATGGGTCTCCGCCCCCAAAACCGATACGTGCTGCAGCCAGCTCTGGGGTGGAATCCATCACCTATCAAGGCAGCAGTTTAGGTCAGGAAGGGGGAAATCATGTCTGATGACCAGAGAGAATTTAGGAAGGGGGAGGGATTTGGTCAGGCCCTTCCCCCTCCCAAAATAACACCTGTTGTGAAAGGTTCGGTGTTTCCAAAGGAATTAATCTCCAGCACCAACGCTGTCCCTTAGCATGGCGCTGGGGCATAGGGGGCACTAGCGAAACCTTGAAATGCCGCCCTGGCTTTCTGCAGCCTGCTGGGGGTCTCCCATCCGCGTGCTGACCTGGCTCGATTCTGCTGCGCCTGGGCTGGGCTCCTGTGTCTCAGTGGGGTGGGGTCCCGTAATGAAGGGGGGCGTCGACCTTGTCTGTTTGTTTCTCACCCAACGCTGTGCCCGCGGCTCACCAGGACGAGTACACCATCCTGCCCCCCTCCTTCAGCATCGGGATCCATGGATACCTGCTGGTCTATTCGGTCACCTCGCTCAGAAGGTGAGGGCTCCCCCTGGAGGGAAGGGGGGCTTGGCTCCAGCGTGGGAGAGGGGACGCGCCGTGAGCCCCCACGCTGCAGCCAGGCTGTGACTCCGGATCAGAGAGGGGGCTGTTCTCCCAACTGCCCCTGGGGGGGTCGTCACCAGCAATACAGTGGCTGCCCCCCCTCCCCAGGGTTGTGCCCCCCAGTCGTGGCGGGGCTGCCTGCTGCCCAGGCTAATCGATGGCTCGGGCAGCTCCAGGCTGGGATCCAGCCGACTGGGGGGCGTTCGGGCCCCCCCCCCGACTCGACACAGGGATGGGCCAGTTTGACAATCACTTCTTGGAGCAGAACCTGCCCAGCCCCAGTGTTGGCCCCGAATCCCGTCATCAGTGTTGCTGGGCCAAGCCTGCCCCCGGAGCAGCGCGGCTGCAGCTCCGTGGCGCCTCCTTAGCGACCGCTCCCTGTCTCCCCTCTGCAGCTTCCAGGTGGTTAAGACCCTTCACAACAGGCTGTACGAAAGCAGAGGGAAGACCCGGTAAGAGTTCCCCTCCCCTGTCCGGGGCCCGGTCTGCCCCAACGCGGGGGCTCTGGGGGAGAGGCTGGGTCTGCAGCTGCCCTGGGTGGACCCACTCCATCCCCGGCTGCCGGACTCCAAATGGGACATGTGCCTGCCCCACAACCCACCGAGGCTGTGCATGCTAAGTGGGCCCCTTGGCCGAATGGGCCGTGGCCTCGGGGCCCTCCCCAGGGAGGGCTGGACACCTGGCCGCTGGGTGTGCGTGGGCCATGGCCCGCTGGAGCTGGGCAGGCGGCGGCCGGATCCCAGCTCACTCTGCTCTCCTGACCCTTCCCCCCTGCGCAGGATGCCGGTGGTGCTGGTCGGGAACAAGGCCGATCTCTCCATGGAGAGGTAAGAAGTGGCTCTGCTGTTGTGATGGCCCTGTGGGCTGTCAGCCAGTTCCTCCCTGCAGCCCGTCTCCCTAGAGCTCCCTGCTGAGCTCTGGGCTCCAGCTGCTGCCCCCTCCCTCCGCTCCCGCGTTCGTGGGGGGGTGGGCAGCTCTGGTCTAAGGGATCTTCGCTCCTCATCCGGCTCCCATTGCACCCCCTGTCGTGTGTCTAGCCGGGAGGTGAAGACAGATGAGGGCAAGAAGCTGGCGGATTCCTGGGGGGCCGTGTTCCTGGAGTCCTCGGCCAAAGAGAACCAGGTCTGGTATATTTCACCTCTTGGTCCTGACACGCGGGGGGGTGGAGAGATGCTGAATTGCCCCGGGAGCCCATGGGCCATCTCTGCAGCATCTCCTGGTACCTGCAGGCTTGGGCGGGGGAGGGGGGAGAATCTGCCCCTCTCAACAGAGCTGAGGGGTTGTGGGGGGGGCAGGGGGCTGCACAGAGGGGTACGGTCCCTGCACTGCAGAGACAGGAGTGACTGAATTCCCCCAGAGTGCAGCCATGCAGCTGCTGCTGGAACAGAGGTGCTCCTGAGGGGTGGGGAGCAGTGGGGGGGCCGGCAGATACTGGGGAGCAAGAGCCCCGTGCCTGAAGCGCTGGGCGGGTGGATTCCTTCAGGACCTCCCCCAAGGGGGCTCCCCAGTTCTCCCATCCCTCAGGGGGCCATGGGGCTGGCCTCCCGGCTGTCACTCAGCCCCCCTTCCCCACTCCCTCCCTCCCCGCAGATGACCCGGGGAATCTTCACCAGGATCATAGAGGAGATCGACCGGGTGGACAACTCCTACTGCACCGAGCGCAGCTGCCTCCTGATGTGAGCACTGTTGCCTGGAGCGTCCTCGTCGGAGGCGGTGCTGTGGGGCGGGGGACAGGCCTCCCCGCCTCTACCTAGACGTTTGCTTGCAGCCCCGGGAGCAGGGAATCCAGGGCTAGACGCCACCAGAGCCGCCTGGCCTGGCGTTGTTACGGGTAACCCACAAACACACTGTACCTCACTGCCTGGCCCCGCGCTCCCCGGCGGGCAGGGCCTGTGTCTGCACATTCCCGGCTTGGAAGCCGTCCGCGTGCATCTGGCACACTGCGTTTATGGAAGGGGCTCTTCTTGCCAAATGTATTCATGTTTTTTGGGGGGGCGGGCTTTGGATATTTATAGTCGATGTCTAAGCCTGCACGCACACGTTTACAGCGGTCTCTGCCCCGGCCCCCAGCATGGGCCCAGTTCCCCGGCTGCGCCACCGGGGCAGAACGGGACTTCCTTTTTTTTTTTTCCTAATGCTGCTGGAACCGGAATCAGTTTTCCAGTCCTTCCAAGACCCAGTCTGGTCTCAATTCGGCTGTGCCAGCGGCAGCTGAACCCTGATCCGGCCAGGGTTCCGCCCACCCGCCTGCCTCGCCATCTGTTGCCTTAGTTCTCCATAAAACCAAGAAACTGTTGTGAATTTCAGGCCACAAAGGGGATTTGAATGTGGATTCTTTTCCGATGTTGGAGTCTCTTCCCCAAGCCCTGTTGAAAGGGCAGCACTCATGGGTGGGGGGTGGGGGTGGCTGGATCAATTAAACTTTGTTTTGTATGCAAAAAGAATTTCCTGGCGTCTCTGTGCTCAGGGTCTGAAAGAGAGACTGGGGGGGGATGGGGGATAGTGGAGCACGGGTGCGTCCGCTGAAGCTGGGCAGCACTCTGAGACTGTGGTGCTGGGTGCTGTATATAAAACTTAGAGTAGTCGGGGGAGGGGGAATAATTGGTGGTGTGCTTCACCCACCAGCAGAGCAGCTGCAAAAAAGATCAGCAATGGAATAGTGTTATCATTAGGTTTCAGAGTCAACGTCCACTGGGCCTGGATTAACACTCTGTATGCACATAACCCTGTCAGTGGATCTTCAAGTGCTTTGCAGGAACTGAGCCAGCCCTCGGAGGGGTAGGTCAGAATTATTTCTGGTTTGGGGGAAACTGAGTTAGAAGGAGTAAGTGAGCTGCTTGGGAACACGCTGCCTAGGTCAGAACCGAGGTGTCCTGGGGCTCCTGCTTGGCTGAAGAGTGAAGGGAAGGCATCGTTCTCCCCGCTTCACGCTGACAAGTCCTAAAAGGTTACACAGTGCGAAAACAACCTGTGGAACTCTCTGCCACAGGATACCTGGATTCAAAATCCGGCTTGGGCGTTTAGAGGGATAATAGGAACAGTTGCACTTAGGCTAGCTAGGAAGAGCTTTTTTGTACTCCCTGAGGTTTCGTGGTGTTAGCTAATAATGCAGGCTGGTTCCTCCTCGGAGGTTGGAGTCCTGGGGCAACGCCCCTGTTTTACAGATGCAAAAATTGAGGCACAGAGCGGGGGAAGGGGCTCACCCAGGGTGATGCAGGGAGGCAATGGCAAAGCCAGGAATGGAACCCAGGAGTCCTGGCCAGTCTGCTGCTGTAACCCCTCCCCCAAGCTGGAAATGGAAGGCCAGGGTCCTGCTTTCCAGGCCTCCCTCTCTGGCAGCTGGACTTTGCTCCCCTACTCAAGCTGGGACTAAAACCCAGAGGTCCTGGTTCCCACTCTGACCCCCTGGGTCAGGAAAGTGGGGAGCTGTGAAGTAACAGCCCCCTCCCTGGGCACAGCTGGGGGCTCCCAGCAGAAGCCGTCCCAATGGGGCTGGGGTGGGGGCGGGGAGCCACAGAGCCCGTGGGGGAGAGAGGCTCACATGGGAGCCTGCCTGCAGTAGAATGGGGGAGCTGTGGGGGCACTGGACGCTCCAATGGGGCAGCCATGGACAGCGGGAGCCGAGGCCTCGTCCCCAGCAGGACCAGGGAGCCAGGCCCACTGGGATCCACTCATGGGGCTGGAAATCCCAGTGCGGCAGGCTCGGCAGATGGAGGCTGTGCTAATCCCACTCTGCAGCGCCCAGCAGGCTGGCGGGGAGAGGGGAGCTGGCTGCAGGCACTAATCCGGGCCCTGGCTGTGGCTCTGGCCGGCTCCCTGCTCAGCCCCAGCCCTGCGGCTCTCCCTGGTCCCTGAGCCCCAGTGATCTGTGTTTGCTTTTCCTTCAGCCTCTTGCTGGGATCCATGGCTCTGTCCATGTGTCCATGTGTCTCTAACTGCTGCAGCCACGTGGAAGTCCCAGGCTGAGCCCTCAAGCTGGGCGTCTGCTCCCGGGAGCGATTTACACGGCGTCTTATTGTTACTGGTGCTTGGACTGGTTGGATTGTCCCTCATCATTCCAGCCACTGTCTGTCTGTCCAGCCAGGGCTCGAAGTGGGCCAGTGCGTGGCTGCACCGTGGATGAGCGCCTTTCCCAAACTGCCCTTGTGTTCTCCACGATCTCAGCTCTCGTTTATGAGATTTCTAGCCTTCGTGGCTCCCCTGGGAACCGTGACTTGGGTGTAGCAGGGCAGCAATGGCTGCCTGAGTTTGCAGAGAGCCTGAAACCCTAGCTGTGAACCGCCCTCTTCACCCCAGTCCCTGCTCACTCCAATGTCAAAGATGATCCTTTCAGTATGACTGTTATCTAGCCCACTGCCCCTCTAAGCCTCTGGAGAGTGATTAGGAGCAGGATCAGACGCCGAAGATCTGCAAAATCTAGTTTGGGTAACTGCTCAACCATGGGGAAGGGGAGGGGCTTTGAATACCTCCGAACTCTTAGGTTTTTCCTGCAGTCAAGCAGGAGCCCTGGGGGTGTCTGAGCTCCCCCTGTGGTGCTAAGCACAAGGAGCCAGGGCCGGCGGGATCGTACTTTGAACAGCTGCACAATCTACTTGGACCCTTGTTTGGTATCTTAACTAGGCAAAGTTGTTTAGTGGGCGGGGCTTGGAAAAGTATTTACTATTGTTTCCCCGTTCATCCACCCCATCTAATCTATCAGTCCCCCCCACACCTAAGCTCTCCTGGCTCCCATCCCCTGGGCTCTGACCTCTCTACTCCCTCCGCAGTATCAGGGGGATACAGGATGATACTTCACTTCCTGTTTTAAACCATTGCAGTGTGTGGCTGTCAAACAGCTGCCCATTCCACCCCAGAGGTGGCTGCATTTCAGTGGTTGGTGGAGCAATTCCCATAGCGAGCACAGGACTGGGTTTACGAATTTCCTTCCTATTGGCTTTTCCTTTTCTCCCCACTCTCTAAGAACAGATGCAGCTAGTGGTGCCCTGACGCAGCATCAAGCAAAGCCCCAGGGCCTGAGGTTACAAGTCTGACTGTTGTGGAAATCGGTTGCAATAGAAAGTTTGTAGAACACGTTGTTATGCAGGGCAGCAGCCTGCGGCAGTGATTAGTGCCCCAGTAATTGGAGTCAGGACTCCTGGGCTGTATTCCTGTCCCTAGGAGGGAGTGTGGTCTAGTGGTTAGAGGAGGGGACTGGGTGCCAGGACTCTAGGTTCTATTCCCAACTTGGCCAGGGAGCGTAGGTGAAGCGCTGCTCTGTGCCTCAGTTTCCCCCTCTGTGAAATGGGGGTCATGGTGTTTATTTTCCTTGTGACATGCTCTGAGCTCCGTGACTGAGAAGCTGCTGGCGGAGGGCACAGAACCAGCGGGACTATTACACGTTATTGTAAAACTCTCTTGGCCGGGAGGATTGGGGTTTCATTTCCCCCTGTTGCAGGTCTCCAAGGGGTGCCTGGCTAGAAGGGGCATTAGCCTGGTGGGAGTGTGCCGGGGCTGCCTTCTCCCTTCCAGTCCCAGGCATGGCCCTGTTCCCTCTCCTCCCGGATCAGTGTCGGGGGCACCCTGTGAAAGGTCCCTTCACCGGGTAGCTTTGATCATGGTGATTCCCCTGGGCTGGGGGAGGTGGATCGGCCCTAATAGGGCTGCATTCTCCAGCCTCCTGCCTGCTTTCCGTGACCCTCCAGCTGGGCTCTGAGCTGGGACTTGATTGTCCGGGGGCTGTTGGCTGGAGGCGGGGGGGATTGAGCAGGCCAGGGGGCTGCATCCACCCAGCAGCAGGAGGGAGCCAAAGTGACCAGGTGAAGGCGTGGCTGGGAGTGGGGGATCCAGCGAAAGGCTTCCCAGGGGCTTGGGGCTCTGCTCCTCTGCACTCAGAGCGGGGTCTGCCGGGGGCCACAGCAGCTGCTAAATGCTGTTCAGTGAAACGCGCTCGCAGCCTCCCACAAGCACCAAGATCCTGGCCTCAGTCGGCCCCCTGGGCGGAGACCCGAGGCCCCTCTCCCCTCTGGAACAGGGCTGAGGCAGGGCCTCCCAGCCATTGCAGTGGGTTTGCTCTGCCCTGGGAAGCTGGGGAAGGAACCATCTCTTCACCCCCCCCCCCATGCTATTCTAGACAGCTGTGAGCTTGGAGAGACCCCCAACACATGGGAGCGTAGCGCTCACTAATCGACTGGGCACCGCCGCCCTCTCCTGGAGGGAATCCGAACTGGCCAAGTGCATGCACTGCCCTATACAGTAAAAAGCGACAAAGATCCTGTGGCACCTTATAGACTAACAGACGTCCTGGAGCATGAGCTTTCGTGGGTGAATCCCCACTTCGTCAGACGCACGTGAAGTATTCACCCACGAAAGCTCCTGCTCCAGTACATCTGTTAGTCTATAAGGTGCCACAGGATCTTTGTCGCTTTTTACAGATCCAGACTAACACGGCTCCCCCTCTGATACTTGCCCTATACAGGTAACAGCAGGTGAAGATCCTTGAGCCGGAGGGGTGGGGCCTGGTAGATCCCAGTTCCAGTCCCACTCTTGCTGGGAGATTCTGAAGCGTCCAATCCTAGTGATGGTGACGAAACTGGATCTGGTTTTTCCAGACCCCTGTGACAGGAAAGTGAATAAACCCAGATCCCTTTGTGTCCGACATGGCCCCGGCTACGGATGCGTTTCCCCAGGGGTTTGCATTGCAGGGAAGTTTTCTTTGGAGCTTCTAGGTTTGCCAACAAAAAATCCCAAACCAACCGAAACCTGCCGTGGCGTCGTCATACCTCCACAGGCTGCATGTCGGGTTCTTTTAGAAAGCCAGGCTCCGATCTCGCCCGCCCGCCATGCAGCCTGGTTGGGCTCGGCCCAGTGCAGGATCAGGGCCTAAGGCCAAGATTTCCAAGCCATCTAGGGGATTTAGACACACTGTTCCCATCCATTTCAATGGGTGTTGTGCATTTAAATCCCACAGGGCAGCTTTGAAATTCTCTGCCCGCGAGTCTCCATGTGTCCATTCTCCAGCTGCGCTGCTCCTTCGTCCTTCGGGCCAGCACCCTCCTGGCCACAGTACCTGCATTCATAGCCTCATTCATCCTGTATGCAAAGAGGAAGAGCTGCAGATGCACCCTGTTCTCCAAGGGGATGACTCCTGGCTTTCAGTGCATAACAAGCTGAGGTGGAACAGCACGGCCAGCCCGTCCTGTGTGAATATGCCTGTGCACACCCCCAATATACCCCTCTCCAGCGCTTCACACTTTCTACATAGCGACTAACCGAGCAGCACCTCGTGCCTTTCAGCGGTGTCACTGCGCCCCGCGGGGTGGCGGAAGGGGATGGGGTAATGTGCTCACCACCTGGAGCTTGCTGCAGTCCTAAAGGGTTTGTTCCCTGCCATAAGCTCACCCATGTTCCTGCCCTCTACTGGATGGAATCAGAACTGCTCAACCATGCATCCTAGAGTCTATGCTGCTAACCCTTGATGGGGATTCTCCTTCAGCAGAGGGGATGGGGGGCTGGGTCTTTTGGCACAGCGGAAACTGTGTTCCCTCCCTGCTCCAGATCTGAAGGAGAGCTCTGTGTGGCATGAAAGCTTGTCTCTTTGACCCACAGAACCTGGTCCAATAAAAGAAATTACTTCGCCCACCTTGTCGGTGCAGTATATTCATCCAAGAAGCTGCGTCACCGTTCTGCGTGGGCTCTGCCCTCTGATTTACAGGTGGGGAAACTGAGGCACAGCAGCTTTCCGGAGCTCACACAGCAAGCTGGGTACAGAACCCAGCTCAGACAGACAGTGAGACGTGCCGGGATGGACAAATCTCCTGCCCCCCCCGCCCCAACCCCAACCTGGGCTTTACCCCAGTCTCCGTCCTTTGGCGCACAGCTGTTCCAACAGCTCCCGTGCCAGCCTGTGCGTGGGGCGACAGGCCGGACCCTGAACAGCACCAGGGCGGGCAGAGGGGCAGGGGCTTACACCGAGGGGGCAGAGCTGACAAGGGGGCGGGTTCCCACCGCTGGGGGACCTGGGCCCCCCCCGCGCTCGCTGGGTCTGCAGCGTCCGGAGCCATGTGCCTGGGGCAGGGCGCCCCCCTGGGGTTTGCAGGGGTATTGCACCCAGACCTTTGCCCTCCCGCCCGGCACGGCTGGGGGGGCCGCTAACCAGCCCCCCCCGGGCCCCATCTCTGCACGCTGCAGGGCCCCGGGGGGCGAGGCGCTCCTGGCCCCCATGATCCCTGCAGGGAGGGGCCGCAGGCCCAAAGCCCCCCCCCAGCTCCGGGGAGGGGGTGGCGGGGGGGGCAGGGCTCAGAGCCCAGCCCACGTGCTCACCACCACCCGGCCCGGCCAGGGCAGGGTTAACGCGCGCGGAGGGATCCCGGGCAGCGTGCGCTGCGGCTCCGTACCTTGCGAAAAGCTGCGGCTGCGTGAGCGTGTCCCTCCGCCCGGGCCCCACACAAAATAGCGCCTCTCCCCCCTCCCTCCGCCCCCCACGGCCCGGGAAGGGGGGTCGCTGCGGAGCCCCCCCCACGCCCGCCCTTCGCCCTCCCGCCCGCGCGGGGCCGCCCCCGGGCCGCGGCCGGTCCCCACGCGGGATCCCCCCGCCCCTCGCGGGGGGGGGCGCAGCAGGACCTACTTTCCTCTCCGAAAATGGCCGCCTCGGCGGACACTTTCCGCTGCGCTCGCTGAGCCCGGGCGGCGGGGCCGGGGGCCGCCCGCGGTGCCCCTTTGAACCCCCCCACCGCAGCCGCGGGGGGGCGGGGGGCCGGCGCGAGAGGGGGCGGGGACTTCACCCCCCCCCCGTCCTGCCCCACTTCTGCCGCCGCCGCCGCCCCGGGCCGGAGCAGGGGGCCGGGCCCGGCGCGGGGGGGCCCCGGCTGTTGCGTGTCTGTTTCCGTCCCCGCGCGGGCGGGGAGGTTACAATGTAGCCAGGCCCGCGCCGGGCGCTCGCTCGCTCGCTCCCCCGGGGCAGGAAACTTCCCAGCCCCCCCGGGCCGGGCCCCCCCCGCCGCCCCACCGGAGGGAGCGGCCCCCTTTGTGTCCGCCCCGGGATCCGGCCCCGCTCGCGCGGCTGGGGGGCGCCCCACGGAAGTGAGCCCCCCCCCGGAGGAGGGCCGGGCACTGCCCCCCCCCCGGTGTGATCCCCGGATTTGGGTCTAGCAGCGTTTCCTGCCCACCCGGTTCTGCTTGTGGTGAAGATTTTTGTCCGGCGGGGGGGGGATTGGACCCCCCCCCTTGTCTTGTTTTTTTAATTATTTCGCGGACAATGTTCTCCGCGGCCGCCCGCCGCTGGATCGTGCCGGGTGCGGGTTTCTGGACGGCCTTGTAAAGCGGTGAGTGGGGTCCCCTGGATCGGCCCCCCCTTTCCGGGGGCGCTGGGGGGGCACCGCGGCGGGTCCCGGCCGTGCCCGGGTGCGGGGGGGGGGGGCTGAGAGGAAGCGAGCGGAGTAAACTAGAAAGAGCTTCTGCTCCTAGGCCTCTGCCTGGCGCTGCGCCCCCCCCCCGGAGCGCTTCGAGCGCCGCCCCCGGCCCGCGGTGGGGGGCAGCCCCGGCCCCCTTGTGGCTTCTGCGGGGGGGGGGCGTTGTGTGGTTCTGTTGTTCGTCCCCCGCCCGGGGCCCAGGCGGAGTTGGGGTTTCTTTGCACAGCCATGGATCTCGGCGGAGGGGGCGAGAGTGGGGTGTGGCGAGGGGGCACCGGGGGCGAGTCTGTTTTTTGGAAGGGGCCCGGGGGGGGGGGAGCTTTTGTTATGTGTAAATCCTGATCCTAGGCCTAGGTTGAGCTTTCTCTCCGTGGGGCAGGGTCTCTCTGTATCGCCCCCCCCCATTCTGCTGCATTTGGAGCCTGTGAAGAGGCGCTGACCTCTGTCCCGAAGTGGGGGTGCAGGAGGGTATTATGGGGGGGGGCTCTGCTCACTCCCTTCCCCTGCCCTTTCCAGGCTGCTGGCTGTATTCTCCCCCCTACTTCCTGTAAACAAACCGGGGGTGAGGGACCGGGGCTCCCCCTCCTCCGGCGGCTCCCCCCTAAATTCCTCTCCCTGCCCTTTACTAGGAAGTGTACACTGGGGGGTGGCTCCCCCCGAAACAGGGCGACCCTGGGTGCGGCCTAGGCGGCCTTGGCTATCCTGGGCTGAGTGTCAGCGCCAGAGGATTAGCAGGGAGCCCTGGGAGCTTTGCTCAAACAGAAAGTGGTGGGATGGGGGGGGGGGCGGGCAGAGCTCTTGCTTATTTCTTCCCCCTTCCCAGGCAGGACTGTGGCTTCCCAGGCTTTTGTTCCCCAGCAGCTTCTGTCTCTGGTCCCCGAGCTTCAGGGGGACAGAACCCACAGCCCTGGGTAGGCCGTTCCCACCCCTCCCCCATCACTGGCGTCAGTCCCCAAAGACGTGGGGCCCAGATTCTGCGCCTGGCCCCCCAGTTAAATCCGGCCCCTGGAGCTTCCCCGGTGTGGTGGATGAGAGTGTGTGTGTGTGGTGGGGGGGGACCCTCTTCCCCGGCAAATCCACAAACACTTTCTCTGTCTCTGCTCTCAGGACAGGCCGGGCTGCACCTGTTGCTCTCCCTGGTCTAGCTGTTCCCGGTGGGTGCCACCTCCCGCTGCCTCTCCTGTCACACGGGGAGGAGAGGGTCCTGGGGCAGGGGTTGGGTGGGTAGGGCACGCAGTGGGGGTAATGCTGGCTCTGCCCCCCATGAACAGATACAATGGCCAGGAGTCCCAAGGGCTGGAGCCGGGCCGTGCACTCTGCTTAGTAAGGCCGGGCTTACTTAGATTTAATGAGATGAATTCGCTGCATATTTCATCTCCCGAGTCCGGGCGCAAAGACAACCCCCCGGACCCCCCCCCATCAATCAATATAAAAAGACACCACGTGCTGCTTAAATTAATGCCAGGTTAAAACTGCAGCAGGCCAGGTTCTGATCTGCATCTCGCTGGTGTAAAACAGGAACCGCTCTGGTGGCACTGTTACTCCACATTTACGCTGGCAGAGCGGGAGTCCGAGGGAAGGGATCCAGTGTCGGGTCTGGGCAGGCTGCAGTGTGTTGTGTCCCTGCTGTCACAATCCACCTAAACCCTGTGACTGGGTCGGTGTTCACCTGAACCCAGTTCTTTTCGGCAGGCTCCTCATGTCTCTGTTTTGCTGACCAGATGCCCAGGCCCTCGCTCCAACCACTTGACAACACTCTCCCAGAGCTGCCACTAGAACACAGGCATCCTGGCTCCATGCAGGGCCTTCACCGCTCTCTGAGCCCCACTCCCCGTTGGTTGTGTGGCTATGCATCTCCCATGAGCCATTTTTCTGTCTTGCGATGGGGTCTGGGCCCCAGCTCTGATTTGGTCCTTTTAGGGTGAGGCGTTGCAGGACCTAATTAAAAACAAAACAAAAAAAACCCTTGGGGGGAGGCTCGGTGGAGCAATGAAATTACGGCCCCTGCCATGGCCTTTGGAGCATGCCCTAGAATGGGGGGGGTGATGCTCGGAGGGGATCACAGGGAATCCGCCCCCGACACAATCCCTTGACAACGTTTCAGTTTTGGCGCCAGCTTGGAGCTGCCCAAATTGCTTCTTAATCCAGAACTTCGTTGTTGTGGCAAATCCTGCTGCTCGGGAAGGAAAACGATCTCTGGGAATCTTGAGGGTGGGTTTGGGTTTTTGGCTAGTAGGCCCTTCGGTCCAGGATTCAGTGGGGGTTTGTCTCTATGGCCCTGCTTCTCATCGGCTCCATGAGGGCTGAGCCTTTGCCCCCCTGCCGAGCCGCTGTGGACGCAGGGATCTGCCCACAGGGATCCGCTTGTGGGATGGGGGCCAAGGTGCTTGTGTGCCCTGATTTTCCTTACTGAGACCTCGGGGTCTTTTGCGTCCGACAGAGAAACGGCCGGCGATGGTTCGGTCCATTTTCTCCCTGTCCCCCCGTGGCGCTGGGAGCTCTCGTTCTCAGCCCAGGTTTTCTGGGAAGGTCCGTTGCTGACTCAGGTGGCACCAGCGAGAGGTTGGTGATGCTGGCAGGGGCGTACCGGGCCCTGCCATCCTTGTCCCGCCTCTGGTGCCATTGGTTCTGTCCCACCTGGCCGTTTCTCCAGTGACTTTCTTTTAGGGGACCTCAAAGCAACTTGTGAATGCCTGGCTCGGCCCTGGGGGGCTGAGTGCCCTTTGGGTCCTGCTGGGGTCAGTGGGGAGTGGAGTGGCTTGGCAGCTCGCCAGGTCCTGCCCCATCTACCCATTTTCTGCAGTAGGAGGAGACTGAGGTGCTGAGAAGTGACTGGCCCAAGGTCACAATGGGAGTCAAAACGGAATCCAGGTGTTCCAGCTCCCAGCCCCCCTGCTCCAGCCACAAGACCCGTCCCGGAGCCGGGGAGAGAACCCAGGAGTCCTGGCTCCCAACCCCCCTGCTCTAACCCACCAGACCCCACTCGCCTCCCAGAGCCAGGGAGAGAACCCAGGAGTCCTGGCTCCCAACCCCCCTGCTCTAACCCACCAGACCCCACTTGCCTCCCAGAGCCAGGGAGAGAACCCAGGAGTCCTGGCTCCCAGCCCCCCTGCTCTAACCACTAGCCACGACTCCCCTCCCAGAGCCAGGGAGAGAACCCAGGAGTCCTGGCTCCCAACCCCCCTGCTCTAACCCACCAGACCCCACTCGCCTCCCAGAGCCAGGGAGAGAACCCATGAGTCCCAGCCCCCCTGCTTTAACCACTAGCCCCCACTCCCCTCCCAGAGCTGGGGATGGGACCCAGACAAATCTCCTACTCTGAACACTAGGCCGTGCTGCCTTCCACCAGACGCAGACATGGCGGCTGGAACGTGCTAACATGGGAGCTGCTGTCTCTGTCCCTCCAGCCCCACACTTCGACCTAGTTCTCATCCTCTCCTGCCATCATGGCTGGCGATGCCTGGCGTGGGTTGGGTAAAGCTGCACTTGGCTTTCCAGGACGCTGGGGTGGGGTCAGAGGGCCCGTGGCCCATTCCACCAGCAGGAGCTCGGCTGGGGAGGTGGCACAGAGCATCCCTCAGGCTCCAGCAGATTGGAGCCGTCTAGCCCAGTGCCCCGTCTCTGACAGTGCCTGGGGCCAGCTGCTCCCGGGCCTGGGGCATGGGGGAGGTGAGGTCTCTCCCCGTCCCCCGGAGCTCCCAGGTGAACTGTCCTGTCCGTGCAGCCAGCCCCAGCTGAGGGCTCAGTGGCTCTCCGAAGCTAAGCAGGGTCAGGGCTGATCGCTGCCCCGATGGGAGGCTGGTGCAGAGCATCTTGGGATGTTTTTGGGGGCGTGCTCTTCCCCTTCCGCCATTGTCCCTGGGGGACTTTGCCCCAGGAAGCTCTGTCTTCAGGCGACACTTCAAACCCTGGCTGCTCGCAGGGAACAATCCCATTGCACTTAGGAGAGTCTGTGCGCCCAGGGGACGGTCAAACAAACACTTCCCTCTGACCTGACGAGCTCGTTAGGGACTGTGCTGGGGAGGGCAGCATCAGCCTGTGACGCTGATGGGGAAACTGAGTCACGGAGTGGCGGCAGCTTGTCCACGATCGCACAGTGGCAGGAGCCCTGAGCGTATCCGCACGCCCTTATTTTCGCTCTAGCTTTGGGCTTCACCCAGTGGTTGCATGGTGGGTAAGGTGGCATCTCAGTGATGCCTGGCCCCCCGAACCCATGGCGTCTGGGGGTGCCCGCTCCTGTGGGCTGTGCCGGGAAGGAAGCTGGCTACTACCACCTGCGGTGGCTCTAATTGAGGTCAGTCCATGGAGATGCCACAGGCCTCGCCTGCGAACACCCTGCCCCAGATATGCTGCGCCGACCCCTTCCTGTTCCTGGGCCCAGGGCCGTGGCAAGCCGGTAGAACTACATCTCCCATGTTGCAGCTGGCGTGCGGGTAGCGTTGTAGGAGAAGCGGGTTGTGGGACCAGGCAGGGGTTCGGAGTGTGGGAGGCGTGTATGGTTGGCACAAGGGCCCTGTGAAATGTGTGCTCGGAGCAAAGCATGCTGGGATCCTCCCCCCACACACAGAGTTTCTCTGGTCCTGCTTACTTGAGCACAAGCCTGGGATTTGGCCTGGCCTCCCCAGAGCAGACCCGCTGTGGGGCGCACGCTGGTTGTTCTTGTGGTGCCGGCAGGTGCCTGTCTGACGCCCTGGTGACAGAGTCCTGCCTCCAGCTGCCCCGCCCGCCTGGCCCTGCAGCGCCGTCCCTCTCCGTGTCCTGGCTGCTGATGCACAGGGCCGGTTCCTGTGGGGCAGGGGGTATGATGTGATGAGCCCAGTGGGCACCACCAGTTTGCCAGGACTCAGTGCCCATGCCGGGGTCTCTCTGGACATTGTCTGGCGCTGACGATGCCCGGGCAGGGGACAGGCCCCACTGGCTCTCGGCAGGCGAGTGAAGGGGTCGGGGCTGTGTTTGTGGCAGGGAAGCCTGTCACGTCTCTGCCCTGGCTGCACCCGCTCTAGCTAAGCAGAGAACTGCAGACTCCAGGCCTGTGGGGCTGGCACTGCCCCAGACAGGCCTTGGGGTTTGCAGGTGGTTGTGAGCTGACCCCTGTGGGGTGGGGGCAGGGTTCCTGGCCTGCTGGGGCTGTGGGCTGGTTTCTGTGACATGGGCCCTGGCCTGCAGGGAGCTGACTGAGACCTACCCGACTCGAGGGCCGTCTGGTGGGAGCGACGTTTGGGGCAGGTGACCCAGAGGCGAGCGTCTCGGTCTCGCCGTGCGGGGTCTGTGCCAGTGGCCGAGAGCCTGGTGTGCCAATGGGAGCAGGGCTGGGGTTAGGCCGGAGCTGGGGGCGGACGGTGGGCGAGGTCATGGCCGGTGTTCATGAGCTGAGATGTCCCCTCCTCCCCACCACAGGTCTCTCTGGGAGGGACGGCAGGAGACGGGATGGATGATCGGAAACCGCCCAGCCAGGCCAAAGACTGTGAGGTGCCAGGTGAGTCTGGGGCAGGGGGTGGAGCCAGATGGGGCATTGCTGGGAGCACCCATTGCAGCTCTGCCGGAGCCGCCTGGCCTGGAGGCTGGTGGCCATCCCGAGCCATTGTCAAGGGCTGCAGCGTGGCACAGCACAGGGGTGCGGCCCAGGCCTGGCGAGATGGAGTCGCACCCCTCTGGGGTGTTGGGTTTCGGGGCCACACGTCCCCATCTTCCATCCCACAGAAACAGCCATGTTGGCCACATTTTACCTGGGAATTGCCAGCTCCTGTCTGCCCCGGCTTACCTGAAACGCCTTCCCCTAAAGAGTGGGGTCGAGAGGATAGAGCTGGGGGGCTGGGAGCCAGGACTCCTGGGTTCTATCTCCAGCTGTATTGTTTGATCGTGGGCTGGTGCCTCAGTTTCCCCATCAGAGCAATGGGTCTGAGAGTGGCCCAGCTCAGTAACCAGGGAGCAGCGGTGAGTCGTGGGCGAAGGGCCTGGAGGGGGCCGGTGGATGAGTGATCCACGCCATGTTGGGGACGTGGCTGGCGAAGCAGGTGGCTCACTAGGGGTTACACTGTCCTGTTGGGGGCCCCGTGGTGCGTCCTGGGGAGCTGCCCTGGGTGAGGTGGGGCCGACATGCAGCCGCCCGGTGCAGAGGGATCCCCCAGTGGGATGGCCTCTGCTAGGTGAGGGGGATGCACTCGGTGCCCTGGAAGTAGAAGGGCCGTGCTCAGCCATGGCCCGGTTTGTGACAGGGGCTGGGCCTGTGGGGGGAGGGGGGAGATCGGTGTAACGGTGAGGGGGCACCTCTGCTGCTGGGATCCTGACGGGGCAGCCCCCCTGTTGCAGCCGACGGGGGGGTGTCTTCGGAAGAGCGGGGCGGCGCGGAAGGAGACCCCCTGAAGCCGCCGGAAGGGGCCCCCACTGCCCAGGAGCCGGAAGCCAAGGAGCCGCCCCAGACCTGCAGGTGAGTGTTGGGGGATGGGACACCTGTGACGCTGGGGGGGCAGAGCCAGGAGTTGGGTGCTGTGATTTAGGGCAGCGAGCAGATGAGGGGAGTGGGTCCGTCCCACGTGAGGGATGCCCCAGCGGGGCCCAGCCTGGAGCTCAGGCCCCCGATCCCTTGGCTTGTAGGGAAGCCAAGTGGAGCTGCCCGGTTGGTGCTGGGACCCAAAAGCCCAGGGGGATGCTGGGCTGCCCTCTGCCCCCCAGGGACGGGAAGGAGACATGAGGGCAGGAGGACATTGGAGGGATCAGGAGGGGAGGTGGCGGAGAGGGGGGAAGGGAGCGTGTTTCTGGGGGCTCCCCACCCCTGCCCCCACTGACTCTGCTCTCATCTCCGCCCCCAGGCGCTGTGCCCTCTGCAACTGCGGCGAGTGGAGCCTGCATGGGCAGGGGAAGCTGCAGCGCTTCGAGCCGGCACCCGACTGGACTGAGCGTCTCTCCGGGCTGCCGGACGGGAGGGGCCCTGGCGAGACTCGGGCCCCTGGGGACGACCTGTCCCTGATCGGCTTCGCGGAGGGGGTGTCGCCAGGAGAGCTCTTCGGGCCAGCGGGTAAGGAGCCCGGGGCGAGTGTCTTCCTTCCGCGGGGCCTGCTGGAGTCCTGCCGCCCCAGGCCTAGGCTCCCCCCCCGCCCCCGCTGTACTGGTGCCCCTGCCTCCCTAGCACCCCCCCAGCTGTACTGCTGCCCCCGCCGCCCCAGCCTTAGCCTCTCACACCCCGTCGTTCTGCCAGTGCCCCCCCGCCCAGGGACCCAAGTGCAAAGGCTGCTGTGGAGCGCGGGCGTCTCCTTCCTTTTCAGGCGCTCTGCCCCCCTCAGTGGGGTCCCGAGCTGTCTCTGTGGAGGGCTCCCTGCCCGCTGGCAGAGTTTGGAGAAGGAGGGGGGGGCTCCTACCGAGTCCCACCCATTAACCCCTTGGCTCCCCTCGCAGGGCACTGCTGGGCCCACCACTGGTGCGCTGCCTGGTCGGCGGGGGTGCAGCCACAGGCCGGAGCCGGGCTGAGCGACGTGGACAAAGCTGTTTTCTCAGGGATCTCGCAGGTGAGGGGGCCGGGGGGGTGAGCAAATGGAAGGGGAGGGAGGGCCTGCGGGCCCCCCGGCATTGGGGTGGCCGTGGGGGGGGGTGACCCCTTGGCCTGCGCTCATGTGGGGCGTCTGGCTGAGCAGAGGTGACCCAGTGCCCCCCCCGGGAGGGGAAACCTCTGAGGAAGGGTCGGGTCCTGGTGCTGCTTCAGGCCCTGTCCCCCATAAGAGGTGGAAAAGTGAGGCCCTGCCCCCGGGGCTCTCGGCATGAGCCCTGGCCTCCTGGACAAACACCAAAGGGGTGTTTGCATTTACCCCGCCTGAGGGCTTCTCCTTCACTTCCTGTCCTAAACTGTCAGGCTGTTAATCAGCTGCCCTGCTCCCCTCAGGGGTGTCTGCGTATCTGTGCTGAGTGAGTGATCACTGTGCGAGCAGCTGCTATGTCCCACCCCAGAGGTGGCTGCATCTCAGCTCCAGATGAGGGATCCTTGCCTCATGTTGCTTCGTAGCTCTCAGCAGCTGCCACACCTCACCCCAGAGGTGGCCGCATATGGGGGCTGGTGGGCTCTTGGGGATCGCCCCGGCGGAGCCTCCATCCATCCGCGTCTCTAACCCGAGCTGGGGTCTCTGCTGCTTTCAGAAATGTGAACACTGTCAGAGGATGGGTGCTACCATTCAGTGCCACTCGGAGGGGTGTCCGCGGCACTACCACTTCCCGTGCGCGGCGGCCAGCGGCTCCTTCCAGTCCATGAAAACCCTCCGGCTCCTGTGCCCGGAGCACGTGGCCGAGGCGGTGCAGATGGGTAGGTGCCGCCCCGTGAAGAAGGGCAGGGACAGGGGCTGCTTGAGGGCACCTCTGCCACTGGGTTGGTGGAGGTTTGGAGGGATAAGGAGCTGGGGGAGTGGGGTCTAGTGGTTAGAGCAGGGGCTGGGAGCCAGGACTCCTGGGTTCTATCCCAGCTCTGGGATGGGAGTGGGGTCTAGTGGTAAGAGCAGGGGGGCTGGGAGCCAGGACTCAGGTAGGGGAATGGGGTCAGCAGGGGGCTGGGAGCCAGGACTCCTGGGTTCTATCCCAGCTCTGGGATGGGAGTGGGGTCTAGTGGTAAGAGCAGGGGGGCTGGGAGCCAGGACTCAGGTAGGGGAATGGGGTCTAGTGGTTAGAGTGGGTGGGAAGGGGCTGGGAGCCAGGACTCAGGTAGGGGAATGGGGTCTAGTGGTTAGAGTGGGTGGGAAGGGGCTGGGAGCCAGGACTCCTGGGTTCTCTTCCTGGATCTGTCACTGCTGTGATGGAGGTGCTGTGAGATCCTTGACGGAGAGGGTGGGTTGTGGGGGGCTGAGGATGCTGCTAGCCAGGGGGAAGCCCTAGGGGGTGGGCAGGGTCTGTGGCACAGGGCTTTGGGTGGGGGGAAGAGGCTTGGCATCCCGGGCAGTGCGGGTTTCCCTGACTCCCTGCCCCCCACGCACAGAGGACTCGCGATGCATGGTTTGTGACGGGCCGGGGGACCTGCGCGACCTGCTCTTCTGCACTAGCTGTGGGCTGCACTACCACGGCACCTGCCTGGACGTCCCCGTCACGCCGCGCAAGCGCTCCGGCTGGCAGTGCCCCGAGTGCAAAGTCTGCCAAACGTGCAGGTAGGTGGCAAAACCCTGGGCAAGGGCCCTGTGTGACCCGCACCAGCCTTCCTGGTCTAGGGGAGGGCTGGGAGCCAGGACTCCTGGGTTCTGTCCCCGGCTCTTCGAGAGGAGTGGGGTGTAGTGGGTTACAGCAGGGATGGGGCCTGGGAGCCAGGACTCCTGGGTTCTGTCCCCAGAGGTGTGGGGGGAGTCTAGTGGGTCAGAGGCGGGGGGCTGGGAGTCTGGACTCCTGGGTTTTATCCTCAGCGTTGCTCTCTCCAGAGAGCTGTGGGGAGGCTGGGGCAGCACTCGGTCTGCGAGGGGCCTGGGGCTTGTCTGACAGCAGCGTCTTCCCTGCAGACAGCCCGGCGCAGACTCCATGATGCTGGTGTGCGAGGCCTGTGATAAGGGCTACCACACGTTCTGCTTGAAGCCGGCCATCGAGAGCCTTCCCACGGACTCCTGGAAGTGCAAGGTGGGCCCCACACCTGCATTGCCTGCAGGGGGTGCCCCGGGGAGGACGGGCCTGGCTGACTGTCAGGGTGGCATCTGCTCTGGGGCCCTGGCAGCTCGTCCCACAGAGCCGACCCTGCTTTGCTTCACCTGATCCCAGGGGGAGGGACCGGGACCCCCAGGCTTTCCCCCATAGTCCAAGGGGAAGAAATCCCTGCACGACACCGACCCTGAGCCAGCCAGTCCCCCACTCCTGCCCTGGGGCCAGGTCAGAGCTGGTGCCACCCAGAGGGGAAATGCCCCGTTCCCCACCCCACTGAGCCAGCCAGTCCCCCTGCCTTGGGGTCAGATCAGATCCACTGCCCCCTAGAGGGGGAAGGCCCCATGCCACATTCTCTGCCCTCTGAGCCAGCCAGCCCCCCTGACTGTCTGTCTCCCTGCAGAACTGCCGGGTGTGCTCCGACTGTGGGTCACGGCCGGCGGCGCTCGACCCCGGGTGCCACTGGTATGAGAACTACTCGGTGTGTGAAGGGTGCCAGCGGCAGCGGAGCGCGGCGGGAGGCACCGATGCCGCGCGGCGCTGCCAGAGCTGCCAGAAGTGAGTTGCAAAGGGGGTCCCCTGGGAACTGCATGGGGGTCCTGCCGGGGGGCAGGAGGGTCTGGGCCTGGCCGTGCCGGATAGCCCCTCCCTCCTGTTATAAGCTGCTGAGCCCAGTGCAGCAGGTGCCAGGGGAGGGGCCGTGGGTGCTCGGGGGTCCAGGGTGTGTTCTAGCTGCAGCTCCAGTGTGGGGGCCAGGGAGGGGGGGAGGATCCCTCCTCCCCAGCCCCCCAATCCTCACAGCATCTCTGGCTGGCCGGGTGGGTCAGGGGCTCTGACACTCCTCACGTGGTTCATCCCCCCCCAGGCCCTTGCCCCCGGACAGCGACGCGGCAGGGGGTTCCTCCTGCCGGGCGTGTCAAGGGCAGCAGGAGCACCCGCAGCCGGACGGGGCCGTACCCCAGGAAGAGATGCCCTCGGAGTGTGAAGCCAAACCACTAGGTGAGCGCATGCCCCACCCCACGCCGGCCCCACAGCATGGGGGGTGGGGGGACCCTGACCCCAGCGTGGGCTGTCAGAATTACTCCTTGGGGCCAGGAGTGTCTATCTACCTCTTCACCACCGGCTGGGAGGAAGGATCCCTGTGGTGAGAGCCAAGGGCCCTGGCGTCTGTCCCCAGCTCCAGCACTGAGCTGCTGCGTGACCATGGCCAGTCCCTCCCCCCGTGCCTCAGTTTCTCCCCTTCTTTAAGCCAGCGGTCGTATTTGCCTCTGTCTGGGTGGCCCTGCAGAGAGGCTGGAGCTTGGGAGAGCCCAGGCAACGTGGGCAGGTGGGGTGTTTGTGTCCCCCAGGCTGCGCCCCCATCCCCGAGGGGGGGGGTGGGAGCCCCGGCAGAGCCCAGTGGCCCTGCGCTGCCTGCCAAAGGGCACTAGGTGGCGCTGCTTGGCCTGCGGTTGCTGGGCGCTGCAGTTCCAGGGGGGTGGGCGAGGCAGGGGTCTCCCCCTCCTGCCCCCCCACAACCAGCTGTCCTGTCCCCCAGGTCCCGCTCCAGAGGCGGAGGAGCTGGAGGAGACGCCAGGCCCGGCAGCACCTGCTAAGGACGAGCCGACGGAGCCGACACCCCCCGAGACAGACCCTGAACCACCAGCCCCACCCCCAGCCCCCCCAGGTGAGGGGGTGCCCCACGAACACCCCTGGGGGTGGATCTGCGAGCTCTGCCATTGTCTGGGGGGAGGGGGCAGCTGGCCAAGGCTGCCCCAGAGCATTCTGGGAGCTGGGCCCTCTGCTTGGGAGGCTCTGAGCCCCCCAATGATGTGGGGCGCTATTAACCCTCTGGGGGCTGGGGGTTCTGCACCCCCACGAGAGTGACCGTCCCCCTTGATTCTCTCCCCAGACTCCTCCGTTGCCACGTCGCCCGCCCGCCCCGAGGAGCTGCCACCGGATGCCAAAGAGGAAGTGGCCCCCACGCAGCCAGCCGGACCCCCTGCCATCACCGCGGCCCCGCTGGAGCCTGCGGGCAGCCCCCAGCCCCCCACGGAGAAGGAGCCTGCTGCCGCCTCCCCAGCCCGGACAGCGACGCCCCCTGCAGCCCCCCAGCTGTGCCCCCCGCAGCCCAGGGAAGCGATGGAGTGTGGGGAAGAGGAGGGGATGGACACGGCAGGGGGCGAGGTGGGGTCCCTGGCCAGCCCTGTGGGGGATGGCGTCCAGCCCACCCCAGCTGTGGCCCTGGGGCCGTTCCCAGGCTTGGCGGGGGAGGAGGAGGAGGAGGCAGCCGCTGGGCTGGAGCAGGCAGGGGCTGCGGGGCGGTGCTCTCCCCAGCTGAGCGAGGATGGGCTGGAGGAGAGCCGGGGCGGGGGGGACCCTGAGTCCAGCCAGACCCCCGTCAGCTTCACCAGCGAGCTCAAGGGGTCCCCCATGCTGCTGGAGCACGAGGAGCTGGGCCCGGCCACCCCGATGGAGGTGTACGGGACGGGCGGGAAGCTGCTGGAGCGTGGGGAGGAGGTGGGCCCCGAGCCCCCCGTCCTGCGGCCCCGCCCCACCCTCATCAAGTCGGACATCGTCAACGAGATCTCCAACCTGAGCCAGGGCGACACGCGAAGCAGCTTCCCCGGCTCGGAGCCCCTGCTGGGCTCTCCCGACCCCGAGGGCGGGGGCTCGCTCTCCATGGAGCTCGGCATGACCTCCGCCGACAGCCTGCAGAAGGACGACGCCAGCTCCCTGCCCCACTGCACCGACTCGCTGGCCGAGACGGACGACTCGCTGCTCTTCGAGCCGGGCGCCGGGGCCAAGGGCGAGGGGGAGAAGGGGCGTCGGCGGAGCTCCCCGGGGCGCTCCCGCCTCAAGCAGGTAAGGGGGGGACCGGGTATGGGCAGGCGGGGGGGGAGCACCAGGATCGGGCCTGGCTCTGGGCACCCTTTCACCACATGCTTGCGCCACCCCAGCCCAGCTGAGTCAGGCTGGCCCCTGCCATCCCCGGCTGGCCGTTCTGCTGGGGTGCCGGGCGGGGACAAGGGGGAATAGGGGTAGCCCCGTGGGTCCCGCCCCGCCCGCGAGTCCCGGGGGCGGTGCCATCTCCTGGTGCCCCCTGGAGTGGGCAGGGGGCCGTGCCAGCTGGAGCAGGTCCCCTGGCTCTGGGAAGCCTGGGTGTTGCTGTAACCCGCCCTCCCCTCGGCCCTAGGGTCGCAGCAGCAGCTTCCCAGGGAGGAGGCGCCCCCGAGGCGGGACCCAGGGGGGCCGGGGCCGGGGCCGAGCTCGGCTGAAGTCAACCACCTCGTCCATTGAGACCCTCGCGGTAAGGCTGGGCTGGGGGGAGGGTTCTGCGTCCCTGCGTTGCCCCCCCCGGCCCTTGGAAGCGGCTGCTGTGGGTCCCTTCGCTCCCCAGGGTGGGGTCTGTGGGGGGCCCAGGCCACTCCTGGTAGCTGGGGCGTTGGGGTTGGCGAGTGACCCCCAGGAGCCTTGTGTTGATGGACTCTGACCCCCCAGTGGCTCAAACCAGAACTGGGCAGTCGGGGGGATTGGCTGGGTGGGGGGCCCTCTCCCCTCTGGGGGGCGCTGGCTCAGATCCCAGGCTGGCTTGGGGGGGGGACATGCCTCCACGGGGCTCGTGGTTTGATGAGCTCCAGGGTGGGGGGAGAGGGGGCTGGGGGGGCTGCAGCACATCCTTCTCCCGCAGCGTCTAAGCCAGGCCCCTCCCCAGCCTTGCAGGGGGAACCTGGTGCTTCCATCTCTGGCTCAGCTGGCCGGATTGGCACTGAGCGTTGCCCCTGGGGTGCCCGGTGCGGGGTGGGGGGGGTCTGTGCCTGCTCTGTCGGTGACGTGTTCACCCTGTCTCGCCTGCTCCCCCAGCTAGCGGATATCGACAGCTCCCCCAGCAAGGAGGATGACGAGGAGGAGGACGACACCATGCAGAACACTGTGGTGCTTTTCTCCAACACGGACAAATTCGTCCTCATGCAGGTGGGGGAGCAGATGGGCCTCACAGGGAAGAAGGGGGTTCTGGGGAGGGGAGGGGCCGGGTTCCGGGCTCGGCCGGGGGGAGGGAGGGAAGGGGGGAGAGTCGGATTCTGGCCTTGCCCCGGGGGCGGAGAGCCGGGTTCCGGGCTCAGGCTGGGGGGGGAGAGGAGCTGGGTTCCAGGCTCGGCCGGGCGGGGGGAAGGGGGGAGAGGTGGGTTCCGGGCTTGGCCCGGGGGAGGGAGTCGGGTTCCGGGCTTGGCCCGGGGGAGGGAAGGGAGGAGAGCTGGGTTCCGGGCTTGGCCCAGGGGAGGGAAGGGAGGAGAGCTGGGTTCCGGGCTCGGCCCGGGGGAGGGGGAGGGAGCCGGGTTCTGGGCTCGGCCCGGGGGGGAGGGAGGGAAGGAGGGAGAGTCGGGTTCGGGCTAGGGCCAGAGGAGGGGAGGAGCCGAGTTCTGGGCTCGGGCTGGGAGGGGCGGGGGGAGAGTCGGGTTCTGGGCTCGGGCCGGGGGGAGGAGAGGAGCCGAGTTCTGGGCTTGGCCAGGGGAGGTGGGAAGGGGGGAGAGCTGGGTTCTGGCCTCAGCCTGGGGGGAGGGAGGGAAGGGGGGGAGAGTTGGGTTCTAGGCTTGGGCCGGGGGGGGGGAAGAGTTGGGTTCTAGGCTTGGGCCGTGGGGGGGGAAGAGTTGGGTTCTAGGCTTGGGCCGTGGGGGGGGAAGAGTTGGGTTCTAGGCTTGGGCCGGGGGGGGGGAAGAGTTGGGTTCTAGGCTTGGGCCGGGGGGGGGGAGAGTTGGGTTCCAGGCTTGGGCCGGGGGGTGGGGGAGGAGCCGAGTTCTGGGCTTGGCCAGGGGGCTCTGTGTCTCTGCCCAGCCCCCCGACGTCTGCCTCTCCCTGCAGGACATGTGCGTGGTGTGCGGCAGCTTCGGGCGCGGGGCGGAGGGGCACCTCCTGGCCTGCTCCCAGTGCTCCCAGTGCTACCACCCCTACTGCGTCAACAGCAAGGTAAGGCGGAGTGGGAGGCGCTGGATCCCCCAAGCCCCAGTCTGGGCCCCCTGCCCTGGGGCACCTTTGGGAGCAGCTCTCCCCCTGCACCCGGGTTCTCCTGTCAGCTGCCAGTTCCGCTGGGCCCCTTCCAGCGTGGGGCTGGGGTCCCTAGAGCGGGTCCCGCAGGCTGCGTGCCTGAGCCTCCGACACGCCTTCCTCTCTGCCCTGGGGCTGGTGCCCTGGGCAGGGGTGTGACCTCTGTGCCCATTGATCCTCCCTGCCCCTCCCCGTGCCAGCCCTGCGGGGGGGCGGGGCTCTCCTCCCTGCCCCTCCCTGTGCCAGCCCTGCGGGGGGGCGGAGCTCCCCTCCCTGTGCCAGCCCTGCGGGGGGGCGGGGCTCTCCTCCCTGCGGGGGGGGTGGGGCTCCCCTCCCCGTGCCAGCCCTGCGGGGGGGGTGGGGCTCCCCTCCCTGTGCCAGCCCTGCGGGGGGGCGGGGCTCCCCTCCCTGTGCCAGCCCTGCGGGGGGGTGGGGCTCTCCTCCCTGCCCCTCCCCGTGCCAGCCCTGTGGGGGGGCGGGGCTCTCCTCCCTGCGGGGGGGGTGGGGCTCCCCTCCCCGTGCCAGCCCTGCGGGGGGGGTGGGGCTCCCCGTGCCAGCCCTGCGGGGGGGGTGGGGCTCCCCTCCTCGTGCCAGCCCTGCGGGGGGGCGGGGCTCTCCTCCCTGCCCCTCCCCGTGCCAGCCCTGCGGGGGGGCGGGGCTCCCCTCCTCGTGCCAGCCCTGCGGGGGGGGGGGGGGGGGCTCGCTGTGCCAGCCCTGTGGAGGGGCGGGGCTCTCCTCCCTGCCCCTCCCTGTGCCAGCCCTGTGGGGGGGCGGGGCTCCCTGTGCCAGCCCTGTGGAGGGGCGGGGCTCCCTGTGCCAGCCCTGCGGGGGGCTCCCCTCACATGCCGGCCCCGCTGTGCGCCCCAGATCACCAAGGTGATGCTGCTGAAGGGCTGGCGCTGCGTGGAGTGCATCGTCTGCGAGGTGTGCGGCAAGGCCTCGGACCCCTCGCGCCTGCTGCTCTGCGACGACTGCGACATCAGCTACCACACCTACTGCCTGGACCCGCCGCTGCACACTGTGCCCAAGGGCGGCTGGAAGTGCCAGTGGTGAGCGCCAGAGCCGGGGCCCCAAGCCGGGGGGAGCGATGCCGTGGGACTTGCCAAGGGCAGGGGGGGGTCTGTTCTGACCCCCGACTGGATCCGTCTCTCTCTGCGTGCAGTGGGGCCCAGGCTTGGGGTGGGGGTGCAGTGCTCCATGGGACGCACAGGGAATGGGGGGCTCTCAGTGGGGTAGGTGGGCAGGCCGGCGCGGGGGCAGTGCGGCGTGAGACGGGCAGTGGCTGGGCGGGCGGGGGCAGCCAGGCCGGCGCGGGGGCAGTTCAGCATGAGACAGGCAGTGCGTGAGGGGCAGTGCGGCGTGAGACGGGCAGTGGCTGGGCGGGCGGGGGCAGCCAGGCCGGCGCGGGGGCAGTGCGGCGTGAGACGGGCAGTGGCTGGGCGGGCGGGGGCAGCCAGGCCGGCGGGGGGGGCAGTTCAGCATGAGACAGGCAGTGCGTGAGGGGCAGTGCAGCGTGAGACGGGCAGTGCGTGAGGGGCAGTGCAGCGTGAGACAGGCAGTGGCTGGGCGGGCGGGGGCAGCCAGGCCGGCGGGGGGGCAGTGCAGCGTGAGACGGGCAGTGCGTGAGGGGCAGTGCAGCGTGAGACGGGCAGTGGCTGGGCGGGCGGGGGCAGCCAGGCCGGCGGGGGGGGCAGTTCAGCATGAGACAGGCAGTGCATGGGGGCAGTGCGGCGTGAGACGGGCAGTGGCTGGGCAGGCGGGGGCAGCCAGACCGGCGGGGGGGGGGCAGTTCAGCATGAGACAGGCAGTGCGTGAGGGGCAGTGCGGCGTGAGACGGGCAGGGGCTGGGCGGGCGGGGGCAGCCAGGCCGGCGGGGGGGCAGTTCAGCATGAGACAGGCAGTGCGTGAGGGGCAGTGCAGCGTGAGACGGGCAGTGGCTGGGCAGGCGGGGGCAGCCAGGCCGGCGCGGGGGCAGTTCAGCATGAGACAGGCAGTGCGTGAGGGGCAGTGCAGCGTGAGACGGGCAGTGGCTGGGTGGGCGGGGGCAGCCAGGCCGGCGGGGGGGCAGTTCAGCATGAGACAGGCAGTGCGTGAGGGGCAGTGCGGCGTGAGACGGGCAGTGGCTGGGCGGGCGGGGGCAGCCAGGCCGGCGGGGGGGCAGTTCAGCATGAGACAGGCAGTGCGTGAGGGGCAGTGCGGCGTGAGACGGGCAGTGCGTGAGGGGCAGTGCGGCGTGAGACGGGCAGTGCGTGAGGGGCAGTGCGGCGTGAGACAGGCAGTGCGTGAGGGGCAGTGCAGCGTGAGACGGGCAGTGCGTGAGGGGCAGTGCGGCGTGAGACGGGCAGTGGCTGGGCAGGCGGGGGCAGCCAGGCCGGCGCGGGGGCAGTGCAGCGTGAGACGGGCAGTGGCTGGGGGGCTCTCGCGGGGGGGCAGGCAGGGGGGCTCTCAGAGACGTGGGCCGGGGGGATGGAGGGGATGAAGTGGGGTGCTGCTGCTGACCCGTCTCTCTGGTAGGTGCGTGTGCTGTGTGCAGTGTGGGGCAGGCTCCCCTGGATTCCACTGTGAGTGGCAGAACAACTACACGCACTGCGCCCCCTGCGCCAGCCTTGTCACCTGCCCCGTCTGCCGGGTGAAGTACGTGGAAGACGACCTGCTCATCCAGTGCAGGCACTGCGACCGGTGAGGCCCAGCCCCTGTCTCCCCGGGGGAAGGGGGGAGCTAGCCATGGGGCTGCACACGGTTGCCATAGCATCTCCTAGGGGCCTGACACCCCAGTCGGTGTTTGCCTCCTGGAGCCCGTGCCAAGCCCCCTTGCTTCGTGCAGTGTGGGCCTAAACACTGTGGCTGGCCCCTGACTCTGGGAATTCTGGGACAGTGAAATATGCCCTCCTAATCCCTGCTCCTTAGACCTAATCCACACTGGCACACATCTTCACTGCTCGATATGCCCCCTGTGGCACCATTAGGTTTCAGAGTCAACAGCCTTTGCGAGGAGTCAGGTCAGTTCGTGCCTCCAGGAGCTATTGTTTCAGGCTCTCTGCAGATTCTTGGGTGGGTTATTTTTTTGAAAGGTCTCTGAAAATGTTAGGGCCAGAAAGGTGTAACCGATCCGGAGCAGGGTTCTGCCTCGGGGGGACACATGGGGCTGTGCTCAGCCCTGACCCTGCCGTCGGGGGGTCCAGCCGACAGGCCAGAGTTGCTATCCCTGAAGAGCTCCCTGTTTGGGGCTGGCCCCCCTACAGAGCGACGTCCCAAGCACAGGCACTGGGAGGGTTCCCCGGGGCGCTCGGGGTTAATGTGGGGGTGCCTCTGGGAGCAGCAGAGCTCTGACGCCCTGGCCCGGTCCAGCGGATCCGACCTGCATCGAAGGGAGTTTCTGAGCCAAACGCCTGTCCCCACCCTGCGCCCCGTCCCTCACCCATCCCTGCCCCCCCAGGTGGCTCCATGCCGTGTGCAACAATCTCTTCACGGAGGAGGAGGTGGAACAGGCGGCAGACGAGGGCTTCGACTGCAGCTCCTGCCAGCCCTACGTGGTCAAGCCAGTCGGTAGGTCCATGCCTCCCCTGCGCCGGGCGGCAGGTGCTTGGGGCCGCAGGGAGGGGGGGTGCTGAGTGGGGGGAGTGGGCCAGGGAGCCGTGGGGACCCACCACTGTATGTTTCCCTCCCCAGTTCCAGTGGCCCCCCCAGAGATCATCCCAGTGAAGATCAAGGAGCCGGGTAAGCATGTGGAGAAGGGGACCTGCTCTCCACCCCGTGACCGAGCTGCACTCGCCGCCCCAAGCACATGCCCCGCGCCCTGCCCCCTCGAAGGGCCTCTGGCTGAACCGGGCCCTCAGCCCGGGGGGCACAGGAGGGTCCGTCCCTCTCCCAGCTGGAAGGAAGAAGCTGCCATGGGGGGGCTGAGCCCTGCCAGTGCTTGAGACGAGTTGGGCTTGCTGGGGCTGCGTCACCTTCTTCCCAGGGAGGGGTGTGCTGCAGAGGCCAGGACTCCTGGGTTCCGTTCCCAGCTTGAGAGAAGGGGGGGGGGTGGTCTAGCGGTTAGGGCTGGGAGCCAGGACTCCTGGGTTCCGTTCCCGGCTTGAGAGAAGGGGGGGGTCTAGCGGTTAGGGCTGGGAGCCAGGACTCCTGGGTTCCGTTCCCGGCTTGAGAGAAGAGGGGGGGGGTCTAGCGGTTAGGGCTGGGAGCCAGGACTCCTGGGTTCCGTTCCCGGCTCCAGGGAGTGTTGTGGAATCCAGTAGATGGAGCAGGGGGGCAGGAGTCTCTCTTGCCTTGAAGAGCTCCCAGTCTGAACGGGCGAGACCAAGGGCACAGAGGGGCCCAGGGACTGGCCTGAGGTCTCCCAGTGGGTCAGTGCAGAGCCGGGAATAGAACCCAGGCATCCTGACTGGGCCAGCCTGGAGAGTGTGTGCTCCTAACTCTGTCCTTTGGCCCTGCCTCCTTCCCCCCGCAGAGCCCCAGTATTTCCGCTTCGAAGGCGTCTGGCTGACGGAGACAGGCATGGCCGTGCTGCGCAACCTGTCCATGTCCCCCCTGCACAAGCGCAGGCAGCGCAAGACCCGGCTGGGCACCCTGAATGGGGAGGGGGGCCTGGAGGCGGGCGACCCCCTGGGCACGGACGAGAAGAAGGACGGGGATCTGGACGGGGACGACCTGCTGAAGGGTGAAGGTGCGCTCCCCTCCCGCGGCCCCCGCTCCCCACCGCCGGCTGGCGCGGTACGCGGGTGTGCTGGTGCCTGCTGCCTGCGCTCGGAGAGGAGCCAGGATGCCTGGGTTCATTGCCAGGCCTGGTTAGCACTCAGGAACCCACCGACCCGAGAGCTCTCGCAGTGCCTGGGAGGGCAGGTCTCTGCTCAGGGCGCTGTGAGGGGTGGGCCCTACGCTGTGTCCAGAGGAGGTGGCTGCAGCTGGGAGCCTCTAGCGCGGGGGGGCAGGAGGGGCATGTGCGTGGGGGTGGGGGTGCAGGTGTGAGAGGGAGAGACTCGCCCGGGGAGGGGAGAACTGGGTGGGGTGGGGTGGGGGGAAGCTGTTGCTGGGCCCACGGCTGGTGAGGGGGAGGATGCTCCAGAGAGCGGGGTACCCGGGGGGCCCCCTGTCACTGATGGGCTGAACCGGCTCCTCCAGGGGCAGTGTCGTGCGGAGAAGGGGCACAGCTCGGCTAGCAATGTGTGGGGCTGGCTGTAGGTTTGGGAGGGGGTCTGGATTGTCAGTTGACTTTCCCTCCGCGGCTGGGGGGCATGGGGGAGTCCTGCTCTGATGTCTCATCCCCTCCCGTGCGCAGTGGGCGTGGAGCACATGGAGTGTGAGATCAAGCTGGAAGCTGCCACCAGCCCCGACCGGGACGGGGGTGCCGACGTGGACTCGGGGAAGGGGCTGGAGGATTCGGAGGAGTGCAAGAAGAGGAAGCGGAAACCCTACCGCCCCGGTGAGTGCTCCTGCGCCGATCCATGACGGCGGGACGGCGAATCGGCTGGGCTCTTCCGAGCCTTGTCCATGGTGGCTGACGGAGCCGTCCCGCTGGATATCGCCCATCAGGGTGGGAGCCGGAGGGTGCCCTGGGCTCTGTGGAGTGAAGCCACCCTGGCCAAGCGGGGCTGAGGCCTCCCCCTGTAACCGCCCACCGCTCCTCTGCCCCCCACAGGGATCGGCGGGTTCATGGTGCGGCAGCGGAAGTCCCATACCCGGCTGAAGAAGGGCTCGGCAGCGCTGGTGGAGGCCTGCCGCGAGGTGCTGAGCGCCGAGGGGCATCCGGAGGACGGTAGGAGTCGCATGCACCCAAGCAGCACCTGGCCCATTAACCTCTGTGTCGCGGGGTGCAGCTGGGACAGAACACGCTGCCTCCCGCCCCCCTTAGTTCTGGGGATCTCATGGAGGGAGGCGGGGCGGCAATGGGGAAACCCCCGCCCGAGGCTTGGCTCGTTCCAGGAGGGCCCCATGTCTCCAGGCTCCTGAGGAGGGTGGAAGTAACGGCAGCTGCTGTTCACAGGGGCGCCGGCGGAGATCCCTGTGGAGGGTGCTGCGGAGCAGGGCGCCACGGAGGGCGACGAGAAGAAGAAACGCCGAGGCAGGAAGAAGAGCAAGTTGGAGGATATGTTCCCTGCCTACCTCCAGGTAAGCCAGGCTGCGGCGGGACAGGGACGTGTCAGCTCCCGCTGCTGGGGGCGGAGGGGCAGGGGAGAGTGGGGGAGCTTCATTGGGCAGAGAGGTGGGGAAGGGGTCTGGCTCCTCTGTTAACTCTGTTACGTGTCCCCTGGCTCCCTCCCGTCCCCTTCCCCACTCCTTCGGCAGGAAGCGTTCTTCGGGAAGGCGCTCATGGACCTGAGCCGGAAGGCCCTGCTGGCCGCGGGGGGTGTGGGGGATGGAGCTGCCTGTCCCCCCTTTGGTCAGGGTGCTCCCAGACCCAGGGTGGACCCTGGGGTGCCCGGAACACTCCAGAGGGTGCCTGGAGATGGGAAGGAGACCCCTGCCCATCTGAAAGGTAAGGGGGCTGCAGAGACGTCCTTGGCTTCTGGGTGGAGGTTGGCAGGGTGCAGGGCTGGCTGGTGGGACTTGGCTTGGTGGTGAGGGATCTATGGGGCTGGGCATGGTCACCTGGATTGTGTAGGAAGCGCCAGCCCTTGGGGCGGGTAGTGCCAGGAGCCGGGGATCACCCTTGCCAAGGGGCTGGTGTCACGGGAGGGAGGGGCCGTGTGCTGGCTCAGCGTCCCCCTCCTGTGACCCCCCCCCAGGGGATGACAGCATGGACAGCAGCACCCTGGTGGCCCAAGAGGAGGACCCGAAAGGGGCGGAAGCGAAGGCTGAGGACCCAGGTGAGCACCTGCCACCGGGCTGGCCCACGGGTGGGGAGGGGCAGCTGGCATCCGGGCTGTGGCTGGGGGATGTTCCCAGGACTCAGCACTATGGCAGGCTGGTAGAGAGAGTTAGAAAAGTTATGCAAATAGTGACCCTCTTATTTGAATATCTGAATATGCATGACCTCATTTGTATAACCTCAACCAGCCTGGAGCTCCCCATCTTGTTGACCAACTCCCCTGATCATAGAGATCCTGCCTAGAGTGTATTCTCCAACCAGTCTGTGGCCATAGAGCTGTGCCACTCTATCCATCACAGCCATGCACTCTAGCCACAGCTCTATGGCTGTGGGCTATTATCTAGGCAAGGTGCGTCTATGGTCAGCCCTGGAGGACTCTGGAGTCTCTATGGCTTGGAGTCCTAGAGTGGTTCCACCACCTTCGGAGCCATAGAGATGTACCCTAGAATATCACCCTCAGCTCTTACTCTTTTCAGGGGAGGAGAGTGCTGAAAGGAGGGGGGGGCTCCCAGTTACGGGGGGGGGTCACCCACAGCCCTGGCACGCCCGCCCCTGACGGGGTGGGGGTGGGGGTCGCGGCCCTGGCACGCCCGCCCCCGACGGGGTGGGGGTGGGGGTCGCGGCCCCGGCCCGCCCGCCCCCGACGGGGTGGGGGTCGCGGCCGCGGCCCCGGCCCACCCCCGACGGGGTGGGGGTCATGGCCCAGTCATCCCCATGGCATGTCTACCCCCATTGTATTGGGGGCTGTGTGTGGGATGGGGCAGGAAGATACCCAGCGGCACACCCCTGGCTGCAGGTGCTGAGCTGGTGTGATGTGGGTGGCGTGTGTGTTTGTCTCCCAGGGGCAGAGGAGCCGAAAGGTTCTCCGGATCCTGGGGACAGCGAGAAGCCGGCGACACCCGGCGAGGGTGCTCTCAGCTCTGACCTTGACAAGATCCCCACAGAAGGTCAGGCCGCCGGACGCCCCCTCACATCTCCCTCGGTTCTGTGCTGGTGCCAGCCAGGGCTGGCGAGAAGGGTGGAAAGGGGACAGTTGAACCAGGGCCCCAAGCTGAGGGGGCCTCCCAAGTGCCTGTCACTGGGGTGAAATGGGAGGGGGTGGAGCCCCAGCAAACATGTACTGGAGCCCAAAACGAGTCTTGCCAGCCTGGTGTCAGCTCCCCCAGAGGGTGTCGTGGGCTATTCCCAAGACAAGGGGCTTGCCCAGGCCAGTTTCCCAGGCTAGTGGCTCAGTCCTGTGAGGGATCCCTAGGGATTGGCGGGCAAGTCAGATCCCTTTGCTCCCCTCTGCCGAAGCCCCTGGTGCTCTGGGGAGATCAGGCCCCACAGCTTGTCGCATAGAACAGCTGCTGACCAAGCAGGGGATGGTGTGAGACTGTTCTCAGCATGCACCAGGTGCCTTTTGATCTGCTTCAAAAGGGCTCTGGGAGGGGGTGGGGCCTAGTAGTTAGAGTAGGGGGGACCGAGAGTCAGGACTCCTGGGTTCCTTTTCCAGCTGCGCAACTGACGTACAGTGTGGGGGAAGTCTTATACCTCAGTTCTGCCCTGGCAGGTGGTGAGAATGGGACGGGGTGGATCTGCACATGGGGCGTAAGGCTGTGCAGCTCCTCAGCCCTGTGCTCACTGTGATCTTCCTCCTTCCCCAGAATTGCCCAAGATGGAGAGCAAGGACATCCAGCAGCTCTTCAAGGACGTGCTGGGCTCTGCCGAGCGGGAGCAGCAGCTGAACTGTGTGGCGGCAGGGATGGAGGCCGGCATGGGAGGGCGAGACCCCAACCGGGCGCAGCTCTCCCAGAGGCCCTTCCTACAAGGTGACCTGTCTATCCCCTGTGTGGCGCGAGAGTGGCTGATAAATTACAGCCTCCCTCCAAAAACTCCTGGTGTGAAAGGGCTGCCCTCTGGGGCCGGTTTTGAGAGGGAAGGCCAGCAGGGGGCGCTGTCTGTTACTCCTGGCAGGACACAGGAGAGCAAATGGTCCCATCTCCAGCCCCTTGCTATGCAGCCTGGTTTGAGCAGAGGCAGCACCATCTAGGGGCTGGAGGACAGCATTGGGGCACCGGACTCCTGGGTTCTGTTTCCTGCATAGACCACGTGCCATGTGATTTGTGGGCAGGTCACCCCTCTCATGCCTTAGTTTCCCTATGTGCAATAAATAGGGTGATTCCTGGGGGCAGGGGGGAGGAGAGTGGTGTTAGGACTCTTTTTAGGAGCTAGGCATTCACCTGGCTTGGCTCTAGGAGCTGCATGGGGGCAGGTGGGAGGGGGTGTTGGGGATTGGGGGGGCCGGCTCTGACTCTCACTGCCAGTTCTCTGCCACACGGTTTGCCTTCCCTCACAGGTAGTGTTTCTCTGGGCTCACTCTCCTCCGCTGTCCCCATGGAGTCCTACTCGGGAGTCTGCCAGTCCCCGTTCCTTGATAACAGGTATGTTGGTGCATGCCAGGCGGGCAGTGCTGGTGCCCTTAGGAGGGATGGGAGGGGAGGGCACAAGGTCCTTCAGAAGATGGGGTGAATTCGGGTCCCTAAGGAGCTGGGGGCTGCTGCTACTTCAATCCAGGGGCGGGAATCTGTCCCAGCTGGCATGTGCCCTGGGCTTTGTCCGCAGCCCTGATGACTCAAGCCATGTGCTTTTTCCCCGGTGCAGGGAGAGAAGTGGCTTCTTCAGCCCAGACCACTGCGAGCCCGAGAGCCCCTGGGCCAGCAGCTCGGCTGCCACCACCCCCTCCACACCCACCACCCCGACCACGGAGGGTGAGGGGGATGGGCTCTCCTACAACCAGCGGAGCCTACAGCGCTGGGAGAAGGACGAGGAGCTGGGCGAGCTGTCCACCATCTCGCCTGTACTATATGCCAACATGAACTTCCCCAGCCTCAAGCAGGATTACCCAGGTAGGCAGCTGCTCTCGCCCCTCTGGCTGCCCCCTGGGGGAGAGAGCGGTGCTCAGGAACCAGCTTGTCTTGGCTCTTACCCATAGTCCTCTCTGGTACGAGGGCACTGAGTACTTTCTCCTATTGGTGGAGAAGTTCCTTGCCCATAGTCCTCTTGGCATGACATTTCTGCGTTGGCTGAGAAGTTCTTTACCCATAGAGCTCTCTGGCGTGAGCCTCCATTGGCTGCATGAAGCCCCTGGAAATGCATCTTGGGGAGCCCAGGCTGGGGGGGATGTCCCGCACTTGCCCTGATCCAGCTGGGGCACATAAACCCTGGATGCTCCAGAGATTCCAGCTGGAGGCTGCCATGGCTGGTGATTCGGGGCCGATCGTAACATCAGTCTCTGTCCCCCTCCCAGACTGGTCCAGCCGCTGCAAACAGATCATGAAGCTCTGGAGAAAGGTCCCAGCCCCGGACAAAGCCCCCTACTTGGTGAGTCTCCGGGGCGGGCCCGTTCCCCGCTGGGGGCTGTGGCCGGCGAGCGCGACCTGCTCGCGGGGGATCTCTCTGCCTCGCTCTGAGAATTGATTTGTGTTTTGTGCAGCAAAAGGCCAAAGATAACCGGGCAGCTCATCGCATCAACAAGGTGCAGAAGGTACGTGCCGGGGGAGTGTGCTCAGGACACGGGCGGTAGCCTTGTGGGGCCCCTCTCTGGCCTGCCTGGCAGAGTGGGTGCCCCGTCGGCTGGGCCTCTCGGGGACCCAGACTGGAGCAACTGGCCCCTCCTCTGACTCTGCCGGATCCTCCCTTCCCTGCCCCTAGCCCCCATCCACAGCCCAAGGCGGGGGGGTCCGACCCGATGCCGTCCTGGGCTCTCTGCAGTGCAGAGAGGATCCCCTGGCGAGCTGACCCCCATCCCGCGCTGTCTCTGCAGCAGGCCGAGAGCCAAATCAACAAGCAGACCAAAGGGGAGGTGCTGCGCAAGCCTGAGAGACCCTCGCTGCACCTGAGGATCCCGCCCCAGCAGGGGGCACTGCCTGGTGCTGCGGGGCAGCCTGTCTACATCAACAGCCCGGTGGCCCTGCCCGGCTCTGCAGACGGGTTCCTGAAGTCCCCTGCTGGCGCCGAAGCAGCAGCTGAGTCCAGCGAGCTCTTCCTCAAGCTTCCTTCCCAGTCGCCAGCCCAAGTGCCTTCGCACGACCCCTACAGCCTGGCCCCCCCCTACCCGCTGGAGCCCCGCTTCCCCTCGCCCCTGGGCCAGAGCCCCACAGCCGGAGCTGCCTTCCAGCCCTTCCCCACACAGCAGCAGCAGCTCCTGCCCGCTCCCCGGCCGGCCCTGGGCCCCCAGCCTCCGGAGTTCCACCCCACCTCCCCCGGGACCCCCCGGCACCAGCCCTCCACTCCAGACCCCTTCCTGAAACCTCGCTGCCTCAGTGGCTCTCTGGACAACCTGTCGGTGCCGGGGAGCCCCGGGGCCAGGCCCCCCGAGCCCCTGCTCTCGCCCCCTCCCTTCGGGGAGCAGAAGAGGGGCCTGGAGGCTGGGGGGCTGCAGGTGAAGAAGGAGGAAGGGGGCCCGGGAGTGTGTTCTCCTGGCTACGTGGCCGCCATGGGCTACGCCGACTCCCCGTCCCACCTCTCCTCAGCCGACGTGTTCAAAGCCCCCCTGACCCCACGGGTCTCTCAGGTAGAGCCACAGAGCCCAGGGCTGGCGCATCCCCACCCCCAGGCTCTGGCCCCCTCCCCTCCCAGCCACCCCGACCTCTATAGACAGTCGCCCTCCGTGTCCTGCTACTCGGACCCCTATGCCCAGCCCCCCCTGACGCCCCGGCCACAGCCCCCCGACAGCTGCTGTGCCCTGCCCCCCAGGTCCTTGCCTTCCGACCCCTTCTCCCGCGTCCCCGCTAGCCCGCAGTCCCAGTCCAGCTCCCAGTCCCCTCTGACCCCCCGGCCGCTCTCCAATGAGGCTTGCTGCCAGTCACCCGTCACCCCTCGCTTCCAGTCGCCCGACCCCTACTCCAGACCCCCCTCGCGCCCCCAGTCCCGGGACCCCTTTGCCCCCCTGCACAAGCCCCCACGGCCCCAAATGCCCGACTCCGGCTTCAAATCGATCCCAGTCTCCCACAATCCCCCAGCTGGCGGGGGCTTCCCCCCGGCCCAGCCCAATGACCCTCACTCCAAGGGGCCGGGGAGCCAGCAGCCCCCCTTCGCCCGCTCCCCCGGAGCCAGCGTCTTCCCTGGCACCCAGGCCCAGATGCGGTTCACCTTCCCCCCAGCTGGCGCAGAGCCCCTCAAGGGTTCCCCCTCCCACCAACCCCACGGGATGAACAGCCATTTCGCCTCTAGCCAGCCCATGGGCAAGCCTCAAAGCGCCAACTATGCCTCCTCGCCCGGCTTCCACCAGGCCGGTAGCCCCCTGGGGCCTGGCAGCTGCCCTGCTGAGACCTACAGCCTCTCTCCCCTGCGGCCCCCCTCGGTGCTGCCGCAGCAGCCCCCCCACCCCCAGCAGCAGCAGGACGGCTCCCTGACCTACTTGCCCCGAGCCGGGATGGCGCCGCCAGCCGACAAGCGGGACGAGGTGGCGTCGGGGATCTCTGGTCTCCCCAGCCGGGAGCTGCCCGAACTGCCAGTCAGCCAGGAGGGCGCCGTCAGCGGCATCAGCCAGTCGGAGCTGGAGAAGCAGAGGCAGGTGAGCGCTCCGCTTTCTCCTCAGCCCTTGGGGGCAACTGGGCTTTGGGGGCGCTGGCCCGGGCACGGTGAATCAGAGGTAGAGCTGGGACTGCTGGCTCCCAGTCCCCCTGCTCTAACCACTGCATCCCACTGCCCTCCCGGAGCCAGGCGCAGAACGCGGGAGTGCTGGTGGGGGCTGATCCAAGGGACACTGTGACATCGCCTAGAGGATACAAGGAGAGCTGGAGCCAGGGAAATGGCTCTCTGCCCTCTAGTCGCCTTTACTTGCATGGCCGGGGGCTTGGGATACCTGGGTTCTGTTCCCGGCTCTGCCGTTGACCTGCTGGATGACTTGGGCAAGGCCCTCTCCCTCTCCGTGCCTCAGTTTCCCCTCCCACTGGGTCAGTCTAGTCAACTTGGGCAGAGAGTCTCCAAGCTGCCATGGGTGCCCTGTCCCTGCTCCGTCCCCCAGATGCTCAGGGTAGGGCGGAGAGTTCCCAGGGTGCAATCTGGGCCCTGCTGTAATGGTGCATCCCTCGTCTCCCAGCGCCAGAGACTCCGTGAGCTCCTCATCCGCCAGCAAATCCAGAGGAACAACCTGCGGCAGGAGAAGGAGAGTGCAGCCGCCGCCACCAGCTCCTCCCAGGCACCGTGGAGCGCCGAAGCCAGCAGCCAGGCCTTCGAGCAGCTCAGGGGCCTGGCACCCTACCAGCCAGCACAGGTGGGGCTGGGGCCACACAAACACCTCCGTAGCCGTACGGGCCGCATGGTACTGGCCCCAGGGCTGCTGGGCTGGCCTGGCCCCAAGGGCCGGTTGGTCATCGCAGCCCTTGATGAACATAGCGCTTAGACAAGCCCTGCCCTGTCACCTGGGGAGCTCCTGCTGCAGGGGGTCGCCAGATAAAGCGCGTGGGGCTGGGGCTAGTCCCGAACGAGGGCAGCGAGGTGCAGGAGTCGCCGGCTGCAGAGGAGCTTGAGCTCAGGCTGGGGTCAGGAGGAGAGTCCGGATCCCCCGGAGCTGGAGGGGAAGGGCACAGGCGAGGGTGTGGTCTGCAGGAGTCGGGGCACAGGTAGAGTCACTCCTTCCTTCCTTCCTTCCTTCCCAGGACAAGAGCGCCCTCGGGAATCTGCCCGCGGCCCCTGGCAGCAGCAAACTCTCCGGGCCAGTCATGGTGCCCGCAGCCTTCGCACCGGACGAGCGGCTTTCCCGCCCGCCTCCCGCCGCCACGCCCTCCTCCATGGACCTCAACGGCAGGTGCGTGGCCTCCCGGCCGCTGGAGCCAGCGGTGCTCCAGGCTTGCTGCACTCACCCATCAGACCCCGCCTTCATCTACACATGGGGAAACTGAGGCCCACTGTTACTCAGCAAGATTGTGACCCTGCTGGGAATAGAACCCAGGAGTCCTCACTCCCAGCCCAGCTAGTCACAGAGCCTCGCTCCCCTCTTGCTCCCGCACTGTGGGGGTTGGGGGCTGGGAGGCCCCAGTTGGCAGGGTGCCATCGCTGAGCCCCCATCCCCTGCCATCAGGCGGGGGCAGGTCCGGGGGGATTCAGCCCGTCCGACAGGAGCCCCTCGGCGGGGCGATGCCATGCTGGGGTGTGGCCAGCCCGTGTCCCCTTCCAGAGCCCGCAGCTGCTGCTGACCTGCTGAGGTGGGCGAGCGAGGGAGCTCCCTGGCTATGGCTCCGCCCTCGGCGGATGGTGTCACCAGCACCCTGTGCTGCTCAGGAGCTGCACCTCCTGGGACGCCCGAGGCAGGGGCCACTCCCTGACCCTCCCTGTCTGTGTTGCAGGCCGTCAGTGGGAGCCCCCCAGACCTTCTTCCCACGCGGCATGTTCCAGGGGCCCTCACCACAGCAGCAGCAGATGTGGCAGCAGCAGCAGCAGGCGGCCGTGCGGCTCCCTGGCCCCGCCCGCTTCCAGCAGCCGCCTGCCCACGAGCTCAGCCGGCCAGCGCTGGGGGGCCTGGCTGGGCGCATGGCGGGCCCTGCCGAGCAGATCCCGTCCTCGCCCGGAGCCGTGGGAGCCCAGTTCATTGAGCTGCGGCACAATGCCCAGAAGGGGGCGGCTGGGGGCATGGGCTCCCCCTTTGCCCAGCAGGGCCCCCCGGCCAGACCACGTTTCTTCCTGCCCAGCAACGAGAGCTCCAGCCAGGCCCTGCGTGCCTCCGTCATGCCTCTGCCAGCCCCGGTCCTGCAGCCCCAGAAGCTGCCGGCCCCTCTGCCGCCCTCCACCACTTCCCCGCAGGGGGCTGAGCGGAGCCACCAGCCTCCCCCCAAAAGCGGCCCTCCACTGCCCCCGCCTCCCAGCGGCCTGGAGCTTCCGCCTGGCCCGCCCCGCCCTCTGTCGTCGTCCTCCGGCTCCGGCCTGCGTCCCGACGGCCCCAAGGACGGCCCCGCCATGGAGCCCCCGCTGGCTCCGGTCCCGGCTCCAGCTCCCAGCAAGAGCCACCTGGCGTTGGAGGGTGGGCGGCTCCCATGCGAGGTGCCGGTGGAGCCTGACCTGGACGACGACTTCGACTCCCACAAGGACCTGGAGGACGACGACCTGGCCAACCTGAGCCTGGACCCGGACGTGGCCAAGGGGGACGACGACCTGGGCAACTTGGACAACCTGGAGACCAACGACCCCCACCTGGACGACCTGCTGAACGGTGATGAGTTCGACCTGCTGGCCTACACCGACCCCGAGCTGGACACAGGCGACAAGAAGGACATCTTCAACGAGCACCTGCGCCTGGTGGAGTCGGCCAACGAGAAGGCCGAGCGCGAGGCTCTGCTCAAGAGGGAGCCGGCTGGGCCCTGCCCCAAGGGCCCTGGGGAGCCCAAAGAACTGGCACCCCCCAGGGAGGGGCTGCCGCCCACCCCTTGCCCCTCCAGCACGGCACCGGCTCCCCACCTGATCTTCAAGGCCCAGGCCAGCATCCTGGGAGCCAAGCCCGCCTCCCTGCCGGCCAGTGTCCAGCCCAAGCTGGAGGAAGGCTGCCTGAAGACATCCCCCTGCCAGTTCAACACTGGCGCCTCTGACCGCCTCCCGGTCCCCATCAAGTCAGAGGCCCTCCAGGGGGCCGAGAAAATGGCTGCCTCCCTAGGCCTGACCCTCAAGCGTGGCCAGAACCTGCTGAGTCCCGGAGCGGGGCCCGTGCGGCTCGGCACAGCCCCCTTCCCTACCAACAGCCAAGCTGCCACCTCTGGCTCAGACAAGGGCCCCTATGCCGCCCCAGGCCGCGGGCTGGCGCCCGGCCAGAGCACTGCCCTGCTGGAGCTGGATGGAGGGGCCTTGGGCCTGGCCAACGCCCAGCACTCGCCGGCTGACGACCTGGAGAAGATGGAGAGCTCCCTGGTGGCCAGTGAGCTGCCCCTGCTCATCGAGGACCTGCTGGAGCACGAGAAGAAGGAGCTGCAGAAGAAGCAGCAGCTGTCGGCCCAGCTGCCGGGGGGCGCCCAGCACCTCCAGCCTGTGCAGCAGCAGCAGCAGCAGCAGCAGCAGCACTCCATACTGGCTCACCCGGCAGGGCCGGCCCAGCCCCAGGATGGGCAGGGGCCCCGCCTGCTGGGGCCCCAGCAACAGCTGCAGCTGGGCCTCATCGCCAGGCAGCAGAACCTGGTGCCCGCCCAACAGCTAATGACGCAGCAGCAGCAGCGGGTGGTGGGACCCCAGCAGGGCCAGGTGCTGGCCCCACACATGGCGATGGCGCAGCCCCAGCCCCACGGCCCCACGGCCCAGCACGGCGTCCAGCCGGCGCTGACCCCGCAGCCGAACCAGCAGCAGGTGCTGGTGCAGAAGCAGATACCTGGAGTGCAGCCGACCCCCATGGGCACGAAACCCCAGCAGCTCGTCATGCAGCAGCAGCAGCTGGCCAACAGCTTCTTCCCCGACACAGGTAGGCGCCAGCGGGTTCGAGAGGATGGCACGCCTTGCGGTCCCGGGTTCGGATCTGGCCCCACAGCTGGGGAAGCCATTTGAAGGGAGCTTGGGGGGGCGTGTCTTGGAGGAGGAGCATCCTCTTGGCACTGGGCGACCACAGCTGACTGGCCAAGCACTGAACGAGAGTGGGAAGCTGAGGGGTGACCCTGTCCAACCTGGGTGGGGCGTCTTGGCGTGGGCGACTCGCCTCTCAGCTTGCAGAGGGGTAAGTGCCACACTGTGCCCTGCCCCCGGCATGAGCAAGGATGGGGCCTGAGCCAACTGCCCGCTATCCCCGCCTGGGCCCGCCAAGCGTGGATTCTGGCAGCTGGCACCCTCCAGCCACATCTGTTGTCAGCTGCACCTCCCCTCTGGGTTGGGGGCACTGAGACTCCCACGCAGGGGGGTGGCCGTTCCCCCTGCGGGCTGGGAGTCCAGTGGGCGTTAGCCAGCAGCTGCCTGGCCTGGGGGAGCCCTGCAGTGGACTCTGGCTGACACACACTCTCCTCGCAGACCTGGATAAGTTTGCGGCCGAGGACATCACGGACACCATCACCAAGGCGAAGATGGTGGCACTGAAGGGCATCAAGAAGGTGATGGCTCAGGGAAGCATTGGGGTGGCCCCTGGGATGAACAGGTAAGGGGGGGACACATGGGAGGGGGTGGGCAGGCAGCTGAGGGCAGGGCAGGAGTGGTTCCTGGCTCATTCTTCTCTCTCGGTTTGGTTCCAAAGGCAACAGGTGTCCCTGCTGGCTCAGCGGCTCTCGGGGGCCCCGGCCACGGCTGAACTGCAGAACCACGTCCCAGCTGGGAGCGGACAGGTGAGCACGTGGCTGTCTGCCCCGGGGAGCCCCCGCACTGCCTTGCCCAGCAAATACCCAGCACCGGGGCGTGCCAGGGCTCGTGTGTGAGATGAGTCCCAGGCGGCTGCACTGGGAATCGCTCTCGCAGCCAGGATTCACGGGCCCTCGGCAGCTGCAGCAGAAGGCCCGAGTGCTGGACAGCCATGGAGGCTGCCAGTGTGAGGCGCAGCACGTGGGGCTGGGGAGGGCAGGGGGCAGCACGTGGGGCTGGGGAGAATAATCCGCGTGGGGTGTGAGGGGCAGCACGTGATCGTAAACACGTCCTCTCTCCTAGGAGCGAAGTGGCAGCGACCCGTCTCAGGCCCGCCCCAACCCACCCACCTTCGCTCAGGGTGTCATCAGTAAGTAGCTGGTGTTGAGGGTCCAGCGTCGGGGCCCCCTGCCAGGGCGGGGTTCACTTGGAGGGTTGTATGGGCCTCTTGGGGCTGGGCTGCGAATGGAGATGCTGGTTTTTCTGTGAGCCCGTGACCCAGCTGAGGGGAGGGGGAGGAACCATCTTTGCTGGGGGCAGTGGGGGGAAGGGAGCGTCTCCCCGGCTCCGTCCCACCCCAGTGCCCCTCTCCTCCGCAGATGAGGCCGACCAGCGGCAGTACGAGGAGTGGCTCTTCCACACCCAGCAGCTCCTGCAGATGCAGCTGAAGGTGCTGGAGGAGCAGATCGGCGTGCACCGCAAGTCGCGCAAAGCCCTGTGCGCCAAGCAGCGCACGGCCAAGAAGGCCGGCCGCGAGTTCCCCGAGGCCGACGCCGAGAAGCTCAAGCTGGTGACGGAGCAGCAGAGCAAGATCCAGAAGCAGCTGGACCAGGTGGGGGACTGGGGGGGAGGAGGAGAGCTGGAGGAGACTAGGGCAGGGTGGGGGGGGAGCCTTCACCTGCAGGTGGCGTGAGGCTGGCCAGGCTGGCGTGTGATGGGGGGGCACTGGGCAAGGCAGGGGAGCCGGGCGGGCACTGGGTGCAGCTATGGCATGCGCGGGGGGGGGGGTCGGGCTGTCATGTGACAGGCGGGGAGGCGGCACTGGGTATGGCTGTGGCGGGGGAGGGGGCAGCACAGGGTGCGGCGGTGGCAGGCGAGGGGGCCGGGCTGGTACGTCGCTGGGTGCCCCCCGCCCGTCTGGGGCTGACAGCCCTCTCCCTGGCAGGTGCGGAAGCAGCAGAAGGAGCACACCAACCTGATGGCCGAGTACCGCAACAAGCAGCAGCAGCATCAGCAGAGCTCTGCTGTTATGGCCCTGAGTCCCTCGCAGAGCCCCCGGCTCATGGCCAAGCTCCCAGGCCAGCTGCTCTCCGCCCATGGTGTCCAGCAACAGCTCCCCCAGCAAACCGGGGCCATGGTGGGGGTGCAAGGCCTGGGCCAGCAGCCCAACCAGCTGGCAGGGCAAGCAGGCAACGTGCGCTTGCCCCAGGGCGGAGTCTCCATGGCGGTCCAGCAGGGCCTGTCCTTCATGGGCCAGCAGCAGCTGGGGAACGCAGCCGTCCCGGGCACGTCCAACAGCTTCTTCCCCGGGAATCCTGCGCTCCGGGGGCTGGCCGCCGACACCCGGCTGATGCAGGAGAGGCAGTTGCAGAGGATGCAGCTGGCTCAGAAACTGCAGCAGCAGCAAAGCATGCTGGGACAGGTGTCATTGCAGCAGCAGCAGCAACAGCAAAGCATGCTGGGACAGGTGTCGTCATTGCAGCAGCAGCAGCAGCAACAACAGCAAAGCATGCTGGGACAGGTGTCGTCATTGCAGCAGCAGCAGCAGCAACAACAGCAAAGCATGCTGGGACAGGTGTCATTGCAGCAGCAGCAGCAGCAACAGCAAAGCATGCTGGGACAGGTGTCATTGCAGCAGCAGCAAAGCATGCTGGGACAGGTGTCGTCGCTGCAGCAGCAGCAGCAAAGCATGCTGGGACAGGTGTCGTCGCTGCAGCAGCAGCAGCAGCAAAGCATGCTGGGACAGGTGTCGTCGCTGCAGCAGCCCCCTGCTCCCCAGCAGGGCAGTGGGGGGCAGCCCATGGTTCCAAAGCAGCAGGGGATCCTGGTCCAGCAGCTCTCGCCTCAGCCGCAGGCAGGCATGATGGGGCACTCCCAGGTGTCCATGCTGCAGCATCAGGGCGTCGCAGGCCACCAGAACCCCCCGAGGCAGGTGCTGTTAGCACCCCACCAGCAGAGGGTGCTGGGCTCGCCTCAGCTGGTGCAGCAAACTCACGGCCTCCTGGGTCACCGGCTGATTTTATCACCAGCGCAGCAGCAGCAGGCAGGACTTCTGGGCCAGTCACGGACTTTGCTAACCCAGCAGCAGCAGAGCTCTCTAGCACAGCACCCGGCCCTGCTGGGGCAGGGGCAGGGGCAGGCTGCCAAGCAGCAGATACAGCACTTTCCACAGCATGGGGCCCTGGGCCAGTCCTCCTCCATGCTACACTTGAGTCAGGGAGTTCAGCCAGCCCTGCAGGGCACGGCCACCAAGGAGCAGCAGGGAGGGGCAGAGAACGCTGTGCTGCCCGCAGAGGGGGCCGAGGGCAGGGGGCAGCATCAGGTTCAGCTGGCAGCCGCTGGGGGTGGGCCGGGCAGCCAGGACCTCGGGGGGCAGCCGCACATGGGCACTCAGGAGCAGCAGGGCATTCAGAACCTCAATCCCCTGGCACTGGCCAGCCAGGAGCAGCTGGCGCCCCTGGGTGGAGAGCAGCAGCCGCAGAAACACCAGCCCGAGCCAGGGCAGCAGCAGCCCTGCCCGCTGCCCTCCCCGCAGCAGACCATGGCGAGCTCCTTGCAGCTGCAGCAGCCGCAGCGAATGCAGGGGGGCCCGCAGCAAAGCAACCTGCTTCATCCGCCACTGCAGAACAGCGGGGGGCTGGCGCAGCTGGGGGGCACCGTGAGGCCAGAGCAGCCGCACTCGGACCCTGCCCAGGGGCCTCACTTGCTGGCCCCACAGAGCTCAGTGGCAGAACAGCAACAGCAGCCCGGGAGCATGATGAGCCAGGGGCAAAGCCTCATGGGCCAGCCGCCGCCGCAAAGGATTGTGGGCCAGCCACCAGCACAGAGCCTAGAACAGCAGCCGAAAGGGCTGGTGGGCCAGCGGCTGCCGAGCCCGGCGGCGCAGCACCAGCACAGCATGCTGGTCCCGCAGGTGTCCCATGCACAGAGCATCCTGAGCCAGGTGTCGGCTCCCGTGATGGGCCAAATCCGAGCTCAGCTGCAAGGCGTCATCTCCAAAAACCCACAGCTGCGGCACCTCACCCCGCAGCAGCTGCAGGCCATCCTGGTGCAGCGCCACCAGCAGAGCCTGCTGCAGCAGAGCCAGGCACTCAGGCAGGCCCAGGCGTCAGTTGAGCAGGGGCCGCACCCCCCCTCGGCCCTGCAGGCCCCCATGGTGCGCCAGCAGCCGAGGCAGCCGGGGACAGCGTTCCAGGTCCGGACAGCCGGCCCCTCCGCTGCTGCCGAGCAGATGCAGCCAGGGTTTGTCATGGAGCAGGCGTCTGCCGGCCAGCAGAGAGCGCCGCTGGCGGAGCTGGTGCCCCCGGCGCTGGCGGGGCGTAGTCCCCAGCAGACGGTGCTCAGACTCTCTGCCCCACCAGCAGCTGCCCCAGTCCAGCCGCCCATGAGCATGGTCAACCTGGGCTCTGTGCATCAGCACCCCCCACCCAGCTGGGAACAGAGCCCCCAAGAGCCAAAGGAACCCTCCCCGCCCAGTGTGGTACAGCCCGAGCTCCGACTGACGCCCACCCAGACCAGCCTCCTAGCGGAGCCGGTGGCCACCATCCCAAAGCCACCCCCCAGCCAAACAGGGGAGGAGCCCTTTGCTGGGACCCCTGGCCGCTGGGAGCTGGCCGCGCAGGGTCCCAGCTCCTCTCCCAGCAGGGAGCCCACGGCTGGAGCGAGAAAGCCACCGGACCGGAGCCTGGCCGGGAGTCAAGTCAACGGGCAGGTGGTAGAAAGGCCAGGCCCACAGGCCTCTCCTCTGGAAGGGGGGGCCCTGCCAGCCGAGGCCCCCGGGGTCTGCATCAAGCAGGAGCCCAAGGAGGAGACAGCGCAGTGCGTGCTGGGCGGGGGCCAGGCTGTGAAACGCGAGGCCAACGGGGAGCCGGCGCCCGCCCCGGCCCACAGTCTACTGCTGGGCAGCCAGCTGCTGGTGGGGGCCAGGTCTGAGGCCGGGCACCTGCTGCTGCAGAAGCTGTTGCGGGCCAAGAACGTGCAGCTGGCGTCGCAGCGCTCCGCCGAGGGGCTGCACTCCAAGGTCAACGGGCACAGCGACGGCAAGCTCTCGGGGCTGGAGCAGAGGCTGCAGGCGGCTCCCCCTGGCAGAGAGGTGAGCGGGGGCCGTGCCAGGTGTGGGCATGGGCAGCGTGTGATGGGGGGTAAAGGCAGCGGTGTTCAGAGCACACACCCAGCCCCTGCCCTGCAGTGTGGGCGGGGTGGGGCAGCAGGCAGCCCCACGACTCACCCTCTCCCCACAGGATCCCTCTGCCAGCAAGAAGCCTCTGGCCCCGAAGCCCAAGCGGGCCCAGAAGAGCGGGGAGCGGGTGGCCGCCTCCCGCAAGAAGCTGCGCAAGGAGGATGGGCTCAAATCCAGCGAGGCCCTAATGAAGCAGCTGAAGCAGGTAACGGCCGTCGCCCCTTCCCCCCACCCCGCCATCGCGTGCCCCCAGCACCTCGCGTCGCCCGACCTGGCCCTGCCATTTCCAGGAGCTGGGACTGGCAGGTCTCCCAAGGCCGCCTAGTCTGGTCTGGTTGGGTCCCCAATCCAAGGGTGGGGGGCTAGGTTCCCTCCCAGCTGTGCGGCCGCGCAGCTGCCTATTCAACCCCATGCAGGGGCTCAGGGCTGCAGGGGGGCACCTCTCCCCACCGGCCCCAGCATGGACCTGCCCCGGACTTGCCGTAGCCGGGAAGAGGCACTTCTCCTCCGGCCCCGAGCTGCTGCAGCGAGAGGGGGCTGGGGAGAGTCCTCTCTCCCCACCACAGCCCCTGGGCAGACTGCACCCCAACCCCCTCTGTGCCAGGCCTGAGACCCATCCCGCACTCTGAACTCGTCATCCGCATCCCAGGGCCGGAACCATCACCCCCTGCCCCAGCCTGAGCCCCCTCCAGCACCCCTCCATCATCCCCGGCCCCTCCCACACTCCCAACCCCTCAGCCCCTCCCCAACCACCTGCTTTTTGGTGTGTGTCACCTCCATATTGGTGCACAGAACAAACTGAATTCCGCACCTGGACGTACAAACCGAGGGGGAACGCGGAGGGGGGTGCCCCATTGTCTGTACCAGCCCAGAGGGGAGAAGCTGCCCCCACGTTCATGGCTTGGGCAGTCTCGGGGGCGTCCCCTCCTGACTGCATCTCTCCCCCCTCCCCCTGCAGGAGCTCTCCCTGCTGCCCCTGGTGGAACCCACCATCACAGCCAACTGCAGCCTCTTCGCGCCCTTCGGCAGCAGCCCCATCAACGGCAAGAGCCAGCTGAAGGGGGCGTTCGGCAGCGCCGTGCTGGACAGTGTCCCCGACTACTACACCCAGCTGCTCACCAAGGTACCGCCCGCCCCAGCGTGGGCACGGCCCCGGGCCGCAGTCCCCCCAGCTGGGGGAACTCACAGAGCTGAACCACTGGCTGGGGAGGCAGGAGGGGCGGGGAGAGCAGGGATGTGGGGGGAGGCAGGAGGGGCGGGGATTGGGCGTGGGGGGAGGCAGGAGGGGCGGGGAGAGCAGGGATGTGGCGGGAGGCAGGAGAGCAGGGATGGGGGGGGGGTGCTGCCTGACAGTGACCATCCATGATGGATCCTCTCCCGGCAGAACAACCTGAGCAACCCGCCTACCCCGCCCTCCTCGCTGCCCCCCACCCCGCCCCCCTCTGTGCAGCAGAAGATGGTGAACGGCGTCACCTCCTCGGAGGAGCTGGCCGAGCAGCCCAAGGAGCCGGACCAGGCCCGGGAAGCCGAAGGCCGGAAGGGTAAGGAGAGCGAGGGCTACACGCCCAGGCTGGAGCTGCCAACCTGCCCCCTCCCCAGGGGAGCAGTGTCTGAGGGGGGCGGTGAGCTCTGGTGGGGGGGTTGTGTGGGTACCCGGTGCCCCCTGCTGGCCAACCCAGGAGCAGCACTGATGGGATGTGGGAGAAGCTGCTGCTGGGGGCAGGCGGGGCCAGCAGGCCGGGGGCGGGGCTGACAGGCCGGGGACCGAGTTACCGAGTTGTGGGGGCGGCGGGGCTGGGGGCGGTGGGCTGGCGGGTTGGGGGCGGGGGGCTGGGGGTGGGGGGCTGGCGGGGGGGGGGCGGGCTGGGGCTGGCGGGGCTGGGGGCGGTGGGCTGGCGGGGCGGGGGCGGGCTGGGGCTGGCGGGGCTGGGGCGGGCTGGGGCTGGCGGGGCTGGGGCTGGCGGGCTGGGGGCGGTGGGCTGGCAGGCCGGGGGCGGGGCTGACGGGCCGGGGACCGAGTTACCGAGTTGTGGGGGCTGGCGGGGCTGGGGCTGGCGGGGCGGGCTGGGGCTGCGGGCGGGGGCGGGGCCGGGCAGCATGCCCACGGCAGGACAGCGTCTGGCTCCACGTGCCAGGCCTTGGTGCTCCCTGACGCTCTCCCTCCTTCCCTCGCCCAGACGCGCCTGCCGTGGAAGTGAAGAGCCTAGACCTGCTGGCGGCCCTGCCCACGCCCCCGCACAACCAGACGGAGGACGTGAGGTGAGGGGCCGGGGGTGGGCTCCCGTCCTGGGCTGTGCCGTTGCTTTGCCCCTCCCCAGTTCCCTTGGGAGGGTGGGGTGTCCCTGGCCGTGCCAAGCGCTGGCCTGGGGTTGTGGGGAGTCTCCTGGGTGCAGTGGGGGAGGGGTGACAGCCCCCCGGGCTCTCATGAGTGGTGGTGGGGGCGGGAGTCCCTGGTGTGCGGGGTCTCACCAGCGTCCCCCCTCTCAGGATGGAGAGCGACGAGGAGAGCGACTCCCCCGACAGCATCGTCCCCGCCTCGTCCCCAGAGAGCGTCCTGGGCGAGGAGCCGCCCCGCTTCCCCCTGCTGGCCGACACGAAGCCGCAGCTGCAGGAACGGGTGCTGTCGCCCGTCATCCCCATCATCCCCAGGGCCAGCATCCCAGGTGGGCACGGGCAGGGGTTGGGGGGGGTCTTAGTAAGGTGCGCTGGGTAGCTGGGGGAGGAGGTGGGCTGGATATCCCCACGGGCGAGTGCCCCTTTAAGGGCTGGGTTGGCCTGGGTGCAGTGTGTATGGGGCGACCCTATGAAGTGGGCTGGATTCCCAGGGAGGGACCAGGCGGCATGTCCTCTTGGCGTGGCTGGGATAGCCTGGGGGGTGCATGGGGGTCCCTGGAACCTGCACACACCTAACCTGTCTTTCCTCCTGCTCTCAGTGTTCCCTGACCCGAGGCCCCCCGAGGCGCGGGAGCCCTTCGGGGAGCACGGCGGGAAGGTGGCCCTGGCACAGAGCGTCGCATGGGAGAAGGGAAAAGGCAGCGAAGTCTCCGTCATGCTGACCGTCTCGGCCGCAGCTGCTAAGGTGGGGGAGGCGCCGCATGTGGGGGGAGTGGGGAGGGCCGGGGCTCCCCTCGGTCCATGTGGAGAGCCCCCTGGCATCGTCTCGCCGGGCCCTGCCCCTGGGGAGCTCGGGAGCAGGGTCCTGCCCTGGCTGGGGCCGCAGCGGCATCTCTGACCCAGCCTCTCGCTCCCCCAGAACCTGAACGGTGTCATGGTTGCCGTGGCCGAGCTGCTCCGCATGAAGATCCCCAGCTCCTACGAGGTGCTGTTCCCTGAGAGCCCGGTGCGGGGCTCTGGGCCTGAGGCCAAGAAGGTGGAGACGGACGGGGCTGGTGAGTATTGGGCAGCCACGGGGGGAGGAGGCAGCCCTGGGACCCTCTCCCTGGGGGAGGAGCCCTGTGGGCAGAGGGTTTCTCCATCCCCCCTGCCCGGGCGCTGGGAGCCTGCGGTGCAGCCATGGGGACCCGTCTCTCTCGTAGGTGGGCTCGGAGGCAAGGCCAAGGCGGCGCTGGCAGGGAAAGCCCCCGACGCTGGCACCGAGTGGCTGAAGCAGTTTGATGCCATGCTGCCAGGGTACAGCCTCAAGAATGAGCTGGACATCCTGACGCTGCTCAAACAGGTCAGTGACACGCGGCGGGGGGCAGCTCTGGAGGTCGAAGCACAGGGCCAGCCGCGCTCTGGCTGGGCAGATCGCCTGGCCGAGCCCCCCAGCGAGGCTGGCGGGCTCTGGGGGGCGGAGGGAGGTGCTGAGAAGCCCTGGGGCCGCGCTCTGATCAGCCCTGCTCTGTGCCCCCAGGAGAGCCCGGGATTGGACAAGGCCGTGCAGCACTGCTACGTGAACAACGTCTCCAACCTGGACGTGCGTCAGCTCTCCATCCTGCCCCAGGAGCCATCCCCGCCCCTGTCGCCCCTGGCCCCTTCCCCTGCCAGCCCCGCCGACGGGGACAGGATCCCAGAGGCACCCCCTGAGGTGGCCCCTGCGCCCCCCTCCCCACCCGCCCTCTCCCCACCCTCCAAGGAGGAGGCGGCGGCGCGCTCGCCGCCCAAGCTCAAGCAGCGCTCGCGGCCCCCGGAAGAGGGAGAGGAGCCCCGGCCCCGGCTCAAGAAGTGGAAGGGGGTGCGGTGGAAGCGGCTGCGTTTCCTCATCACCATCCAGAAGGGCGGAGCCAAGCAGGACGGCGAGAAGGAGATCTCCGAGTTCATCGAGAAGCTGGGTACCACCCTGCGGCCCGAGAAGGTGCCCCGGGACCTGCGCAAGTGCTGCTTCTGCCACGAGGAGGGGGACGGTGCCACCGACGGGCCCGCCCGCCTCCTCAACCTTGACCTGGACCTCTGGGTGCACCTGAACTGCGCCCTGTGGTCCACCGAGGTGTACGAGACGCAGGGCGGGGCGCTGATCAACGTGGAGGGGGCGCTGCACCGAGGGCTGCTCACCAAGTGCTCCCTGTGCCAGAAGACGGGTGCCACCAACAGCTGCAACCGCATCCGCTGCCCCAGCGTCTACCACTTCGCCTGCGCCATCCGGGCCAAGTGCATGTTCTTCAAGGACAAGACCATGCTGTGCCCGCTGCACAAGCTCAAGGGCCCCTGCGACCAGGAGCTCAGCACCTTCACCGTCTTCCGGCGCGTCTACATCGAGCGCGACGAGGTCAAGCAGATCGCCAGCATCATCCAGCGCGGCGAGCGCCTCCACATGTTCCGCGTGGGCGGCCTGCTCTTCCACGCCATCGGCCAGCTGCTGCCCCACCAGATGGGCGACTTCCACAGCGTCACGGCCCTCTACCCCGTGGGCTTCGAGGCCACCCGCATCTACTGGAGCCTGCGCACCAACAACCGCCGCTGCTGCTACCGCTGCACCATCTGCGAGAACAACGGGCGCCCTGAGTTCGTGGTGCAGGTCATCGAGCAGGGCCTGGAGGACCTGGTCTTCACCGACTCCTCGCCACAGGGTGAGGCTGGGCCCGGCTCGGCCTCGGGTGGGGGATCCCTGTATAAACAGCTGCTGTGTCCCACCCTCGAGGTGGCTGCATTGGAGCACTGGGTGACCCGTCTCTGGCAGCATCATTCTGTGGCTGTTAACCTGCTGTTGCAGCCCGGCCCAGAGGTGGCTGCATTCCACAGTGGTGGGGGAGCTGATGCCTTCGGCTTGTTTGCCAGGCCACAGGGACCCACTGCTGAGGGTGAGGGGGGCAGGTCAGGGAGCCAAGTCTCATGTTTTCCCCTCCCTCTCCACCCCCAGCCGTCTGGAACCGCATCATCGAGCCGGTGGCGGCCATGAGGAAGGCGGCGGCCATGCTGCGGCTCTTCCCCGAGTACCTGAAGGGCGAGGAGCTCTTTGGCCTCACAGTGCACGCGGTGCTGCGCATCGCTGAGTCCGTATGTACCGGGGGGGCCCTGAACCCCGCACCCAATGGGAGGGGGGAGGGACACAGCATCCGGCGATACGCTCAGAACCACATTGGCCGGGACCCCCCCGGGGACCCTGGCCCAGCACAGGGGCCGGGGCCGGCTGGGCAAGTTCAGGGAAGCACCACGGAGGGGGGACAGGGCTTGTCCTTTTCAGTGGGTCCCCTCCGGGCACCAGGACTGTGGTGCCGTCAGCTGACGGGTTCTGCTTGGTCCCTCCCAGCTGCCTGGTGTGGAGAGCTGCCAGAACTACCTGTTCCGCTATGGGCGCCACCCGCTGATGGAGCTGCCGCTGATGATCAACCCCACCGGCTGTGCCCGCTCCGAGCCCAAGATCCTCACCCACTACAAACGGTTAGCGGGGGAGGGGGAGGAGGGCCCCTTGGGGGGCCACCTGTGGGAGAGAGGCCCTGGCCTGGGTCAGAGCTGGGACTCCCCAGGCCTGGGGCTGGGCCGGGAGGAAGGAGTTGCAAACTGGGCCCCGATGGGCTGGGCTCTCCTTGGGGCCGCATGTGCTGGTGCCTCCCCCTACCCCCGTCTGCCCCACGGCCGCCGTGCCCATGCTCTCCGCCTGCCGCAGGCCCCACACCCTGAACAGCACCAGCATGTCCAAGGCCTACCAGAGCACGTTCACGGGGGAGACCAACACGCCCTACAGCAAGCAGTTCGTGCACTCCAAGTCCTCGCAGTACCGCCGCCTCAAGACCGAGTGGAAGAACAACGTGTACCTGGCGCGCTCCCGCATCCAGGGGCTGGGGCTGTACGCCGCCAAGGACCTGGAGAAGCACACCATGGTCATCGAGTACATCGGCACCATCATCCGCAACGAGGTGGCCAACCGGCGCGAGAAGATCTACGAGGAGCAGGTGCGAGGGGCGGGGCAGGGCCGGGGTGGGTGGGGCCTGGAGCACCCCGCGGGCTCAGAGCCCGGGCTGCTCCCAGGGACACCCTGGCCCCTGCGGCTGCATAACTGGCTGTCTCTGCTCTTCCGGCACCAGAACCGGGGAATCTACATGTTCCGCATCAACAATGAACACGTCATCGACGCCACGCTGACGGGGGGCCCAGCCAGGTGAGGGTGTGGGGCGCACGGCCTGCTGGGGAGGGCGGCGGTGCTGGGGTTTGGGGCAAATGCCCCCTTGGGAGCCACGTGCCCCCTGTAGCTTTGTTCAGCTGGGTGCTCTGCAGTCACTGACACACACACACTCCCAGCCTCCTGCGGTGCGGACGGGAGTAGCTGAGGGCTTATGGGACTCGCCTACAATCCGGAAGGTGCTGGGTTCGAGTGTGGCTGATCTCCGGTTGAAAGGCCAGCTGCACAGGGGTACCTGCGCCGTTGGGTGAGCGCAGTCACATCCCTCCCTGTGAACCCATGTCAGCCCCGTGAGCCGGGGGCTATGGGGAACTTGGAAACCCAGGCACAGTGGCAGTGGCAGAGCTGGGAAGAGAACCCAGGAGTCCTGGCTCCAGCCGCCACCCTGCTTTGTCAGGCACCCGTTCTCCCCTCCCAAGCTGCACAATGGGTCTCTGGCATTGATTCAACGTATCAAGTCTTGTATTCGCCCCCCAAGCTGTGCCTGAGCGTTCCTGCTGCGGCGGGAGGGGAACGTAGGCCCGCCCCTTGTCCCCACCTCCCCACTCTGACGCCCTCCTCTCTGCCTTCCTGCCAGGTACATTAACCACTCGTGCGCCCCAAACTGTGTGGCTGAGGTCGTGACCTTCGACAAGGAAGATAAGATCATTATCATCTCCAGCCGCCGGATTCCCAAAGGGGAGGAGGTAGGGGACTGGGGGTGGTCCCAGCCTGGCCTAGGGGCTCCTGGCGTGTGCTTAGTGCTGCCTCTTGGCTCAGGCCCTGCCCCGCCGCCAGCAGCCCCCTCCTGCTGTTCCTCTGAGCAGACCTAGGATCTGCCCCCCCCCACGCACCAGCCCTGCCACAGGCTCACCAAGAGGAACCAATCAAAGCGGAGTCGGGGCAGGGCTACACCAGGCCCCCCCCTCCCTCCCCCAGATGTGCTAGGAGGGGGGCTGCGACTGCATGGCCCCCTCCCCCCAGAGTCGGGCAGGGGTGATGTGGCTCGGCAGCTGGTGGCGTGACTGCCGCTGATCTGCCAGGGCATTGCTGGCTGTGTGACTCTGCCCCTCTCGCCCCCAGCTGACCTACGACTACCAGTTTGACTTTGAAGACGATCAGCATAAGATCCCCTGCCACTGCGGAGCCTGGAACTGCAGGAAATGGATGAACTAGCCGCCATGGGGCCACCAGTCGCAGGCAGCCCCTGGTGCGCAGCTGCAAGGAGGCCTCTGCTGCGGGTTCTCCTCCCCCCTTGCCATGCTGGGGGCGGGGGAGGCAGAGATGGTGTAGGGGAAACGGCCCCAGCTGGAACCCAGGAAGCGAGGTTGGTGCAGGTGGGTCAGCCGGGGCCGCTTTCGGTTCCAAAGGCGAGGTGGCTCCAGGGGGCGCCGGTCCTTGCTCACACCCATCGGATGCTGTCCACCTAACTCCCACAGGGAGGGCGCATCGAAAAGACCAGGGACCTCGGTTCTCTCTAGCCCTGCGCGCCTCGGCCCTGGGCCTCTGCTGGCAGGGTGCTGCTCTCCCCGAGTGGGTGGCCGCAGCGCCATGAGTGGAACTGATGAACTGGCAACTCAGGGTTTTCTTTGTTTTGTTTTGCGAGGAGGGCAGGGCCTGTGGCACCAACCAAACCTGCTCTGTCCACCTTGCTCACTGTAAATAACTGGACGGATGCAGGGCTATCGGGGTGCTCCAGCTCGGAGTCTGGGGCGGGGCGGCCGAGGTATCGGACCCACGGGGAGCTCAGATCCAGTCTGTTCGTTTTAAAAAAAACCTAATAATATTTGCTCGCTAACTTACCAAGGTAACAAAGAGACTCCTTGAGCTTGACAATCCCAAACCTCCGAGCCCGGCTCTCTGGAGACAGACAGAGCTCGCTTGGGCTTCGGTTTATTTCTTGTTCTGTCAACGAAAGCACCGTGAGCATGTGAAGGAGGCAGCGGCTGCCGGAGCAGAGCTGGGGAGAGCCGTGTGCAGAAAAGGGCTCCCTACCCCCGATGGATGGACGCAAGGAGCCTCTGCACCCAAACCTACCTCATTTTAAGTGTTAGATTCTGCTGTTTTCAATGTGACCCTCCCTCTGAGACTGACCACATGCAACCTTCCTAGTTCTGAATGAGAACTAGTGGCAGTGGGCGGAGCCTGGGGAATCCCAAGGAGTGGCAGTGGGCGGAGCCTAGGGCAGGGGAGATTGTAGCCTTGAGCTCTGACCCGGTTCTGCCTGGAAGGAGAGAGACCATAAAATATCCCAGGATCCCCTCCCCCCACCTGTGGGCCCCGCCTGGTTGGGTGCACAGGTGTGTTCCTGGCGCGCGCCCCCCCCCCGCCGTGCACAAAGCTGGGCACTCTGCTGCCAGCCGAGCGGCAGGGCCCAAGAGAGGTGGGGGCTCGGGGCTTTAATTAGAATGTGCCAAGACCCTGGCCTGGCTTCCACCCACCTTCCCAGCACGGCGCAAGCAGCCCCCGAGAGCCGCTGCTGGACGCCCGCCCCCTCAGCACTGAGCACAGCGTGGCGGGGAGACCAGGCGTTTGTTCAAGCCACTCGGTTTGGAGGAGCCAAGCTCCATGGGAGCCTCGTTTCAGGCTGAGTTTGCTGCTGCTGCCATACTCCTGAGTCTGGGGGTGGGGCAGGGGGCCCTGCCTGAGCCACTCCACTCCCCCACTAACCCGCTCCCCTTTCACTACCAGAACTGCTGCTCTAGGCTGGCCTGAGGAGGCTGTCTGTGTCTGTAATGTCGGCATGGTATGGGGGGTATTTATCTATTTATACCTTAGCTTGTATATATTAGAACCTTGGGGGGCTCTCTTCTGTGCTCTGCTTGGCTGAGATTTTGGACCGTGGGGGAGGGCAGATCTCAGGGGGAGGGCGGGGGGACGTGTTCCATAACTCAGCCGAGGGGAGCAAACATCCTCCCTGCTCTTGTCTCCATTGTTAAATAGAAGCCCCGTACGTGACGGGGTCCAGGAGCCTCCTGCCATGCAAGGGCTCCCGGGGAGGGGAGGGGATTGGTGGCATTACAAACCAGGCACCACTTCTCCCCGTCCAGCCTCCCTTGCCCCAGCACCCTATTGCTGACGGTTGAATGCTCAGCCGGGAGGGACCTTCTAAGACTGCTGTAAACCAGATGGGGCTGGGGGTCCTGCGCTCGCCGCCCCTTTCCATTAAACTGTATCATTTGACATCTCTTAACGCACAAAGGCATGGCCCCCCCACCCCCTCGGGGCTGGCACGGAATAGCACAGTTGTGAGGAAAGAAGCAGTAATGAACTCCTGCCCTGCTCTCCCCATGCCACAGCTGCCTGGCTCAGCTGAGGAGGGTTCTCTTTTGTATTAAACTTCCTTCCTCTCCTGGGGTGAGAGGGGGAAATCAATGAAGTGAGATTGTTTTGGGGGGAGTGAACTCTGGGGGAGGGGGCCCCAGGGCATTTTATGTTTTTAAATCAAAAGATTTCAAGTGAGAGAGAAGAACTGTCGCGTTTTTAAAAAGCTGCTTCTGCAACTATTCAAAGCTGCAAAAGGTTTAAAATGAAATGTTAAAACTCGGGGTGAGGGCAGGGAAGAATAAAATAAAAAATATACACAATTTAAATTTAAACCTGTAAATACAACGGGAGCTGTGTAGAGAAAAAAACGTTTTTACCAATAATAAAACCACTGGATGTTATTTTAAAATAAAGATGTGTGAGAGAAAAAGCCAGTATAACTTTTGTTTTTTCCAATAACTTGGAAGGCTGTAAAGTGTATAAAATAAAAATTTAAAAAATTACTACAAAAAATGATTAAGACTGGGCAAGAGTAAAGAAAATAACAGACTATAGCAGGTTGTATGACCTTTTAGACTATGGTTAGAGTATAAAATAGTCCTGTAGATTTTAGCTGGGGAGGGGGGAAAACCTATACAGTTTTTAATTTTTATATAAACTATAATCCAGTCCCAGAGCTGACCTTTGATTTTTTTTAAAAAGTTCTCTGCTTGTAAATTTGCATTCAAAGCCTTGTCCAATACTTCTGTTTGTTTACAGTTGCAGATATTATATTTTAAGTTTTACCTTTTATGATCCTGAAATAACCATTTATTATTTCGTTGGGTTTTTAAAAAAAATAAATAAAGTTTAAAATAAAACTATGGCAAGCGTGGACTCTGTGAGGAATCTTCCTTTGTGTTTGGGGTTTTATTTTTGTGTGTATCCTGTACAGCGAGGTTGTCCTTCGTAACAAAGAAAAGAATGGGAAAAAAAATAAAATTATTCCTTTTTTAAGAAAAACAGAACTGAACTTGTATGTGGCATGTTTTGTATTGGATAGAATTTTGAAATGTACATAACTTATGTTTGAAGAGGCAGAGCGTGAGTTTCACATTTTGCTTCTCCGAGTTTGTTTTTAAAGGAAAAAAAATAAAAGTGCATTTTAAATACGGGGTGAGCTTGGCCTCCCGCGCGTGGGTGTTTTGTTGTTGTCCCGGGTCGCCCCCCAAGTTTAAATGCAGCTCGAGGTCCCAGCGCCTCCTGCGGGGGGAGGGGGGAGGAGTCGGTCTCTGCTGCGGGGGGCCGGGCCGGGCCGGGCCATGGCTCCGCTTGGGCTGTGGGGGGGGTCTGGGCTGGAAGGGCGCCCTGCCCCCACACGCGCCCCCCCCAGTGACGTCAGGCTGCTGAGCCCCCCCCCACCCCCGAGGGGGTCGGATCCGCGCGGCCCGGGGCTGTCCCGGCTGCGGGCTGGAGCGCGGGGCCGAGCCCCCGAGCCAGCTACCGGGGGGCGGGGAGTTCCGCGGGGCCCCGCCCGGCTGGGAGCAGAGACCTGCCCCGCCCCCCCATTAACGGAAGGGACGTTCGGGCTCCGCGGGAGGTCAAAGGGCACCGGGGTCAGGGGTCATTTAGCCTCCTGCATCTACGTCCGGTCACATGACCGCTGCTGGCGGAAGCGGCTGAAGTAGATCCGGGCGGAAGTGAACCGGCCTCAGCCCCGGTCCCGCCCGCTGCTGCTGCCCCCCCCGGGTGCTCGGCGGCAGCGAGACGAGCCGCGGCCATGGAGGCGGTAAGAGCCCGGCCGGGGCCCCGGGGAGGTGGGGGGGTGTCCTCCGAGCGGCGTCCCCCGTCGGTCCGCGTGGGGAGCCGGGCCCCGCGTCTCTTGGGGGCCCCCCCGGATCGGGCCCCCGGTGGTGCCTCACCGCCATGAACTCCCCTTGCGGCGGGGGGGCCCCTGTAACGGGAGGGGCCCCTGGAGCAGACACCCCCAGCACGTGCCCCCCCCCCCCGGGCAGCGATTCTGCGGGTGCCGGGCGCGGCGCCCGGCGTCAGTCGACGCTGCTCCTCGGGGGGCAGAGCTGCCCCCCCGCCCGGTATCTCCCGCCTGCCCCGGCCCAGACCCTGGCGTGAGCCGCCAGCGGCTCCCCGGCGCGGGGCGGGCGCCTGCACCGAGCCCGGGCACCCGATGCCCTGGACAGGCCGCGCCAGCGGGGGCTGGGGGGAGAGCGCGACACGTCCGATGCCCCTGGCCAGCCCCGGCGCCTCGCCCGGCTGAGTGGCACCGCCTGGTGCAACGGCCCTTGGGCCCCGGCATGTCGGCCACCAGCCGGAGAGCCAGGCTGGCCCGGGGCCAGGGCCCCAGAAAGGTGGCAGGTGAGCAGGGCTTTCCCCATGGCGCCCTGACCAGCTGGGCGCCCCCTCTCCCTGGCGCGTGAGCCGTGACCTTTCCTGCCCAAAGCCCGTTTCTTATTGATATCCTGGGAGCTCTGCCTGCCCGTGCCCGCGGAGCCCTGCCGGGGAGCTGGGGAGCCCCTCTCGGGGGCTGCAGCCCAGACCCACGGCCTGGGCATGGATTCCTCTGGGCTGTCACGGTGCCGTGGGGCTGTGCGCAGGCCGGGGGCTGCTCCTCGGGGGGGCATCCCGCACCCCAGGGCTTTGTTACCTCCCAGCTCGGTGGTGTGAGCTCCGTGTCCAGCCCGGCCTGTGCCCACATCCCCCATTTCCTCCTCCTGGGCCTTTGCTGTGCTGAGCCCCGGGCTGGGGACTCTGGCGTGTCTCCGGCCAGCTCCCTCGCTGCCCCAGCCGAGACGCTTGCATGCCTGCAGCCCGGAGACGGGGCCTGCCAGGCTCTGGGGGCTCTTGGCCTGGAAATAGCGTTCAGGGCTGGGCCAGCTGCGGTCCCTGCCCACCTGCTCTGTGAGCGCCCTAGGGGTTAAATCCCTGCCCAGAGCCCAGGGCAGCCAGTGGAAGTTGGAGGCCAGAGGGCCAGGTGGGATTTGCTCCCAGCCCCGCTGCTTGGCTCTAGGCACAGACCTGGGTGCATGGGGCAGTCCTGTGCCCTGGGACGTGCTGGGGGAGCCCCTTGTCACTGGCCAGGCAGGGCGCCCCCGTGGCCATGCTTCTCTGCAGCAGGGCGGCCCAGGGGGGGTTGCAGAATCTGGGTGCTGGGGCAGCGCCCGCGGGCCGGTGCTGTCAGCGTTTCAGGCAGGCTGGAGGATGCCCGGCCTAAAGGGACAGAGCCCCCAGATTAGGGCTGTCGGGGAGTCTGCGGTCAGCCTGAGCCGATGGCTGAGCCCCAGCCGGGCGACCGTCCCTGGGGGTTTAGTGGGATTGTGGTTGGGTGCCAGGCCTAGGCTAAGTCCTGCCTGGTGGCAGTGGCTGAGGTGGGATGAGCTGGAGGGATCCAGTCTGGTTTCTGCGGGAGAAATGTCCCCGTGGTCTCCATGCTGAGATGCGGCTGGCCCCACACCTTGGCCGGCCGGCTGGCCCTCAGCTCCCTCTGCCCCACTGGTTCATCCGACGGCGCCCCGCCGCCGGGCATGGCCAGCAGGGTCTGTCACGGTGCTAGGTCTGTCCTGGGTGCACGCCGGCTGGGCCTCCTGCCCCCTCCATCGCCCCTTCTCTTTCTGAATTGGGGGCAGGATTCTCCCTCCCTGTCCCGGTAACCAGCGGCCGGGCTCTGCCGCAGAGGTGGCTGCCTGTCGGAGGGAGGAGAAGCGGTTCCTGGGTGCGGTTTGCGAAGCGCCCTGAGATAAGTTGAGAAGTGGTCGCTCCCTTGTAGCAGCCGGAGCTTCCTCGAGAGCCAGGCCGGCCCTGGGACGGAGCCAGGTTCCCTCTCTGAAAAGGAAAGTGAAAAGTGCGGCTTGGCTTTCGCTTCCTCTCGCAGCGCCCTGGCTCAGGCGGCTTTGCAGCCTGGGGGCGTTAGGGCCCCGGCCGCCCCACCTAGAAACCCAGCGCTGCTCGGGAAGGAGCGGGTTCGAGCAGAGGCTGGGAGCCAGGACTCCTGGGTTCTTTCTCTCCCAGCTCTGCCGCACTGTGTGGGTGTGACGGAGCGATTCTGGCGGGACCCAACTGAGAGTGCCAAATCAGGACCAATTGCTCAAACAGGGCAGTCACAGCCCTAGGCTGGGGTTTTTCCACCTCTAAGGCAAACCAGACCAGCCTGACAAAAAGGACTTTGGTCTCACCCCACTGGCTAACCACAAGTCACACAAGCAATTTCCTTAGACACTCCAGTCTCCCAGCATCACCACCAGTGCACTCGTCCTGGGGATGAATGGTTATGAAAACCAACACCCCAATAAAAGAAAAAGGTTCCCTCGATCCCAAAGGACCAAGCCCCAGACCCTGGTCAATATACACATCAGATCTTACCCACAAATCACGCTGTTGCCAATCCTTTAGAATCTAAAATCTAAAGGTTTATTTACAAAGGGAAAAAGGTAGAGATGAGAGGTAGAATTGGTTAAATGGAATCAATTACATACAGTAATGGCAAAGTTCTTAGTTCAGGCTTGCAGCAGTGCTGGAGTAAACTGCAGGTTCAGATTAAGTCTCTGGAACATCCCCCGCTGGGATGGGTCAACAGTCCTTCGTGCAGAGCTTCAGTTTGTAGCAAAGTCCTTCCAGAGGTCAGAAGCAGGATTGAAGACAAGATGGAGATGATGCATCAGCCTTATATAGACTTTTCCAGGTGTAAGAATCCCTTCGTCCTCACGGTGGAAACTTACAGCAAAAAAAATGGAGTTTGCAGTCACATGGACAAGTTTCTGCATACTTTGCTGAGTCACAAGGCGTGTCTGCCTTCTCTCCATGGGTCAATTGTGTAGCTGATGGCCCTTTAATGGGCCATCAAGCCAGCTATGCCGGGCTAACATCAGCTTTGTCTGGGACACTTCCCAGAGGCAGAGCATAATACAAAATATAGACAGTATAGAGCCAATACTTATACTTAAACTACAAAATGATACACAGACATACAGACAGCATAATCATAACCAGCAACCCAGAACCTGGTCTTAGACACCTTATATGACCCCCTTTACTTAGGATTTGGTGCCACCACAGGACCTTGGTTGCAACCCATGTTCTATATGGTTCCCATTTATATCAATAACGTCACAGTGGGCAAGTCACTTCCCGACTCAGCTGGGCCCAGGCATCGCTGCTGGGGCCACGGGAGGTTAGAGGGGCACTGGCTGGGCGGGGTGGGAGTTCCCCTGGGAATGGGCAGAGGAAGGAAGCCAGCTGCCCTGCCTCCTGTGCTCTGCCCTGAGCGGGGCGGGCAGCCCCGGGCACAGCGCAGAGAGGGGCACAGCGCAGCTGCGTGTGGGGCAGGGGCGCTTTACAATGATTTCTTAAAGAGGTTTTTTAAGGTGCTGCGGGGGGGAGGGGGCTGCAGAGTGGGGAGGGGGTTACCCGCAGGGTGTGAGGGGGGTGCCCGCTGTGTGTGTGGGGGTTACACGCATGGTGGGGGGGTGCCCACTGTGTGTGTGTGTGGGGGGTTACACGCATGGTGGGGGGGGAGTTGCCTGCAGAGTGGGGAGGGGGTTACCCGCAGGGTGTGGGGGGGTGCCCGCTGTGTGTGTGGGGGGGGGGGTTACACGCATGGTGGGGGGGTGCCCATTGTGTGTGGGGGGGTGCCTGCAGAGTGGGGAGGGGGTTACCTGCAGGGTGTGGAGGGGGGTTCCTGCTGTGTGTGTGGGGGGGGGTGCCTGCAGAGTGGGGAGGGGGTTACCCGCAGGGTGTGGGGGGGGGTGCCTGCAGAGTGGGGAGGGGGTTACCCGCAAGGGGGAGGGTGCCTGCTGTGTGTGGGGGGGTGCCTGCAGAGTGGGGAGGGGGTTACCCGCAGGGTGTGGAGGGGGGTTCCTGCTGTGTGTGTGGGGGGGGGGTACACGCATGGTGGGGGGGTGCCTGCAGAGTGGGGAGGGGGTTACCTGCAGGGTGTGGAGGGGGGTTCCTGCTGTGTGTGTGTGGGGGGGGGTGCCTGCAGAGTGGGGAGGGGGTTACCCGCAGGGTGTGTGGGGGGTTCCTGCTGTGTGTGGGGGGGGAGTTACACGCATGGTGGGGGGGGTTACCCGCAGGGTGGGGGGGGTTCCTGCTGTGTGTGTGGGGGGGAGTTGCCTGCAGAGTGGGGAGGGGGTTACCCGCAGGGTGTGTGTGGGGGGTTCCTGCTGTGTGGGGGGGGGTGCCTGCAGAGTGGGGAGGGGGTTACCCGCAGGGTGTGGGGGGGGTTCCTGCTGTGTGTGGGGGGGGGGTGCCTGCAGAGTGGGGAGGGGGTTACCTGCAGGGTGTGGAGGGGGGGTCCTGCTGTGTGTGTGGGGGGGTGCCTGCAGAGTGGGGAGGGGGTTACCCGCAAGGGGGAGGGTGCGTGCTGTGTGTGGGTGGGGGGTGTCTGCAGCAGCAGGGCTCCATGGTCCTTTCCCGTGTTAGGCTGCTCTCCCGCCCCGTGTCCTTTCTTGCTTCTCCTCTTCCCAGCAGCTGCTGGGCTCTGGGGGAGGGTCTCGTCTCGGGGCGGGGGGCACAGCGCTGTGGGTCGCCGGGGGGTCTCTCATTTCTGTCTGTCTGCAGGGCCCGGTTCCTGAGAGCGTTGCCGAGAAGTGCCCCCTGGCACCGGAAGGTGAGGGCTGGGCCGGGGCCGCTCGCTGCCTGAGGCAGACGGGGGGGGGCTGGAAGGACCGTCCTGTCCGGTGTTTCTAGGCCAGCCCTAGCAGGGGCTTGTCCAGCCTCCCGGGACGGAGAGCGATTTCTCACCCTCCTCGGGCAGCAGTTCTCAGCCCCCCGGGTTTTCAGCCTGTCCTCGCGGCTCCATCCCCCTCGCCACGCGGTGCCCAGCGCCGGGCACGGCCTGCAGGGGAGGGGCCATGCGCCGGGGACAGGACTCCCATGACCCCCAGTCTCACTGCCAGCGCAGGGCCTGCACTCCCCTCCCCAGCCCCCTGACGGCGCCTTCTCCCCCCAGACGTGGAGCCCGGCAGTGGGGTGTACTCCTGCTTCATGAAGTCCCATCGCTGCTACGACCTGATCCCCACCAGCTCCAAGCTGGTCGTCTTCGACACCTCCCTGCAGGTGGGTGCTCCGCCCTGGCAGCGGGTGGGGCTGGGCGGGGCACGGGGAGACGCGCTGGCTGCGTGTGTGCCCACACCCCAGGGTGCTCCCCCATGGCACAGATGGGCTCACCCCAGGGGGCAGGAGGCTTCCCTGGGCACGGCCCCCAGTGCTGGCTGCTCCAGCCCCCCGGCTGCACAGGGTGCCCCACTCCCACGACCTCTGCCAGGCCATCCTGCCCCCCACCCCCCAGGAGCTCTGACAGGCTCTGCCCCCCCACCCCGGTCTGACGTGTGTCCATGTTGGGCTGCAGGTGAAGAAAGCCTTCTTCGCGCTGGTCACCAACGGCGTGCGGGCCGCCCCGCTGTGGGACAGCAGGACGCAGAGCTTCGTGGGTACGTCCGGGTCAGGGCGGGGGGACCGGGCTGCCCAGAGGCTCCTTGCCCCACTCACTTGCTCTCTCCCCTCTAGGGATGCTGACCATCACCGACTTCATCAACATCCTCCATCGCTACTACAAGTCGGCCATGGTAAGGATGGGCACCCCCCCCCCGGTGCCAGGGATGGGTACCCGCCCCGGCTCCATGGGCCCTGGCCCCTGCCAGCTTTGTTCCCGTGGGGCTGGGAGTTATAGCCGAGCCCCCAGCAATGGCCACCAGGGTCATGCCCCTCGTTCCTGGGCGTCTCGCCCTGCTGGGCGTGTTCACGCTGGGGACTCTGCCCCCCCGCCCCCCGGACACAGCCCCCAAGCCACGCTCGGGCCGACTGCCGAGACGACTGAGGCTGACTCCCCTCCCCTCGGCGTCTAGGTTCAAATCTACGAGCTGGAGGAGCATAAAATCGAAACGTGGCGAGGTAAGGGGGTGCGAGGGTGGGGGGTGCAGGGAGGCGGGGTGTTGGGGGGTGAGGATGCAGGAGAATGGGGGAGCACTGTGTGCGGGAGGTGCAGTGGTGCCAGGTGGGGGGAGCTGAGGGGCACCGTGCCAAGGGTGGGGGGCTGGGGTCCCCTGGGCTCTGCAGCACCCCCCGTGCTAAGGGCAGAGCTGGACTGTCTCCGACCAGAGCCGAAAGCTGCCCCAGGCCCACGTGCCTGCCCCATGGTGCCCCCCTCTGTTGGCTGGGACCCAGCCTGCACTGTGGGCCCTGCCCGGTGCCTCGCTGAGTGCGTCTCCTCTCCCCCCCCAGAGGTGTATCTGCAAGACTCCTTCAAACCGCTGGTCTGCATCTCCCCCAATGCCAGGTAAGACCTTGGCTGCTGGCCGCCCGGCTCGCTGGGGGCTCCCCATGCCCTCTGGGAAAGGGGGCGCTGGGGGACCAGGCCTGGCCCAAGACCCCATGGGGGGGACCCCATGTTCGGTGGGGGCTGGGCCGCTCTGGTCTCCAGATGATGGTCACAGGCGCTGGGGCTGTGGGCTGCCATCCAGTGTTGGCCGAGAGAGCCCAGGATCCCTGCACAGGCCACTGGCCTTCCCCACCCTCGCTGGGAGTGAACCCAGGAGTCCAGGGGGCTCTGCCCATGCTCGGGGCGCCTGTCTACCCCGCCCCCTCTATCTCGCAGCCTCTTCGACGCCGTCTCCTCGCTGATCCAGAACAAGATCCACCGGCTGCCCGTCATCGACCCGGACTCGGGGAACACGCTCTACATCCTCACACACAAACGCATCCTCAAGTTCCTCAAGCTCTTCGTAAGTCCTGCCCGCTGGGGTCTCTAATCCGCCCCCTTGCTGCCCTGGCTCAGGCGCCCGGCCCCCAGCCCACCCACACGGGCTGCCACGCGGCCGCCCCCAGCCGGTGCCAAGGAACAGCTGCATCTGCCCAGCCCTGCGTCGGGCCGAGAAGGTGGTTAGCGCCGCTCTCCTCTGGCTGCAGGGGTCCCCCCGGCCCCTCCCCAGGCCGGGCCGGTGGCACATGACCCCCCCCCCGAATTCCCGCAGATAACGGAGGTCCCGAAGCCGGAATTCATGGCCAAGACGCTGGAGCAGCTGAAGATCGGCACCTACGCCAACATCGCCCTGGTGCGCCCCAACACGCCGCTCTACGTTGCGCTGGGCATCTTCGTGCAGCACCGCGTCTCCGCCCTGCCCGTGGTGGACGAGTCAGGTGAGGGGGCAGAACACGGCGTGTCCCACCCTGAGCCCGCAGTCTCCGCGTCTCCCCCGGGCGACGGGCCCTGAGCCGCCCCCCACTTCAGAGAGGGGATGGTCCTGGGGCTGCGGCTCATTCCTCGGCACGCAGGTCTAGCCTGGACTGCCTGCGAGCTCCCCGGGGGCCGTGCCAAGCTGAGACCCCCCGGGCAGAGCCACGGGCCCCCCGGGGCAGCGTGCCCGACAGGAACACGCCAATCCCGAGCTTTGTCTGCGCAGCCGGGCTCCGGCTTCCCGCATCCCCCTCCCAGCGCGAGGCCGGGCCCCCAGAGGGCCCTGTCCCTTCTCACCAGCCCCTCCCCTCCTCTGTCTCAGGTCGGGTCGTGGACATTTACTCCAAGTTTGACGTCATTGTAAGTACCGTCCCTGAGGGCGGGGGGGGCTGCGCCGGCCGGTGGGATGGGGGGGGGGATGGGGGGATACCTGTGCCGGCCGGGGGCATGGGGGGGGATGGGGGGTACCTGCACCGGCTGGTGGGATGGGGGGGGAGCTGAGGGGATGGGGGGGTACCTGCGCTGGCCGGTGGGGGGGGGATGGGGGGGTACCTGCGCCGGCCGGTGGGAGGTGGGGGGGAGCTGGGGGGAGAGGGGGGTACCTGAGCCGGCTGGTGGGGATGTGGGGGGGGGGATGGGGGGTACCTGTGCCGGCCGGTGGGGGGGGGGATGGGGGGGTACCTGCGCCGGCCGGTGGGGTGGGGGGGAGCTGAGGGGATGGGGGGGTACCTGCGCTGGCCGGTGGGGGGGGGGAGCTGGGGGGACGGGGGGTACCTGCGCCGGCCGGTGGGGGGGGATGGGGGGGTACCTGTGCCGGGAGGTGGGGTGGGGGGGGATGGGGGTAACAGCACCGGCCGGTGGGGTGGGGGGGGGATGGGGGGGTACCTGTGCCGGCCGGTGGGTGGGGGGGAGCTGAGGGGATGGGGAGGTACCTGCGCCGGCCGGTGGGGGGGGATGGGGGGGTACCTGCGCCGGCCGGTGGGGGGGGGGAGCTGGGGGGACGGGGGGTACCTGCGCCGGCCGGTGGGGGGGGATGGGGGGACGGGGGGTACCTGCGCCGGCCGGTGGGGGGGAGGATGGGGGGATGGGGGGGGAGCTGGGGGATGGGGGTGCCTGCGCCGGCCGGTGGGGGGGGGAGGGAGGGATAGGGGGGGTACCTGCGCCGGCCGGTGGGGTGGAGGGGGGATGGGGGTACCTGCGCCGGCCGGTGGGGCGGGGGGGGAGCTGGGGGGATGGGGGTACCTGCGTCGGCCGGTGGGGTGGGGGGGGAGCTGGGGGGATGGGGGGTACCTGTGCCGGCTGGTAGGATGTGGGGGGGAGCTGGGGGGACAGGGGGGGTACCTGCGCCGGCCGGTGGGGGGGGGATGGGGGGGTACCTGCGCCGGCGGGTGGGGCGGGGGCTCTCCCCACTTGGCACATGGGTGCCACACACAGAGCCCCGAGGCGGTGCCCGGGGTGGCTGTCGCTGCTGGGCCTGGCCGAGTTCAGCCCCTGCCGGGGGGCAGGTTGCTGTGGGGCAGAGTGAGCAGCAGGGGGGGTTTGCTCTGGGGCCAGCGAGTGCAGCTGCCCCCGTTCCTCCCCGTGCCCAGAACCTGGCGGCCGAGAAGACGTACAACAACCTGGACGTGACGGTGACGCAGGCGCTGCAGCATCGCTCGCAGTGCTTCGAGGGGGTGCTCAAGTGCTACAGACACGAGACCCTGGAGACCATCATCAACCGCCTGGTGGAGGCCGAGGTAATCTGCCCCCGCAAGGCCTTCCTGCCCCCTGCCCCCCCGGAGCCCCCCATGCCCTGTGGGGCCCCCCATGCCCCTGTGGGGCCCCCCATGCCCCCGTGGGGCCCCCCATTCCCCCATGGGCCCCCCATACCCCGCAGGGCCCCTCCTATCCCCACATGCCCTGCGGAGCCCCCTATGATCCCCCCATACCCCGTGGGGCCCTCCTATCCCCCCATGGTCCCCGGAGTCCCCCATCCCCCGTGGGGCCCCCCATACCCCACGGGACCCCTCCTATCCCCCCGATGCTCTTCGGGAGCCCTCCATGGCCCCCCCTTGCCCCGTGGGGCCCCTCCTATCTCCCCCGGCCCCCATGCCCTGCGGGGCCCTTCCTGTGAACCCCTGGGGAGGGACAGAACCCAATCCAGCAGCTAGGGGGGGAGACCAGGGGCGGGGACGATTCTTCCCTCCCAGTCAGCCTGCACCCACCCCCGGGCACTGGCCTGGCCAATCCCACCCCACCCTGCCCATAGCTCCGCCTCCCCCACTTCCTGTCCCAAACCGCAGTGTCAGAAGTGGGGGGACCGAGCTCCCGTGGGCTGCAGGGCCCCTGCCTGACCGCGGTCGGTCGCTCTGTCTGTCTGTCTGTCTGCGCAGGTCCACAGGCTGGTGGTGGTGGACGAGAGCGAAGTGGTGAAGGGCATCGTCTCCCTCTCTGACATCCTGCAGGCGCTGGTGCTCCCGGGCGGGCCCCGGCCCTGAGGGGGGCTCCCCGCTGCCTGTCTGAGACTGTCGCCGAGGTGGGGCTCTGAGTGACAGGGACCGAGGATGCTAGGCCCCCCCGGCACCCATCACGCGCTGGCCCTGCCACTGCTCCACCAGCATCACGCCTCCCGAGCCAGCTGCACACCGGCCAAAAGCCAGCAATAAACCCCCCAGTTCTCCCGGGCAGGCTGGGCCCCGGGCCCCACCAGCGCGTCACTCGGCCGGGGGGATGCCTGTGGCACCCTGCACTGGTGCTGCCAGCCCCTCCGAAACGGCCAGGGAAGCCCTGTGTGATCAGCTGCCCCACGGTGCTGGACCTGTTCCCATTTCTGTGCCCTGGGGCCCTTTGGCCACCCCCCGGGGGCTGGAACAGTTTCCTTATTTCATCCCCCACCCCCCAGGGGTCAGATCTCAACCAGCTCCTGCCCTGCAGTGCCCCACGGCCCTGCCCCCGGGCATCTGGAACTCCACCCCCCCCATTCCCCAGTGATTCGCCCCTGGGCATCTGGAACTCCACCCCCCCCCCCATTCCCCAGTGATTCCCCCCTTCCCTAAGTCCAAACCCTGTTTTTACTGAGCACCGTTTTTGCCGCCTGGGGTGGGGACCTCGCTCACTCTTCCTCTCGCTGCCCCAGGCTTGGGACCTGGCACGCCCGGCTCGAGTCGGAGTCTGGGCCGGCAGCCGCTGGGAGGTTGGGGGAGGAGGTTCCCAGGGGCTTGTGCCCGGGGCCTCCTGCCCACGGCATCTGCACCCCTCGCTGCTCGGTTACTGTAAGTCTAATAAAAACCAGGCCATGGGTCTGGATGAAGTTACGCTGCAGCGGCTGCGCAAGTGGCCGATGGCCCAGACTCTGAGTCATTAGCAAGGGGCTGCTATGAAACTCGCAGGGCGTCTCTAGCAGGGTCCCACGGGGCTCGGTCCTGGGGCTGCTGCTCGGCCATGTTTTCATTAATGACGTGGCTGGTGATGCAGAGGATGCTTAGAAAATCTGTCGCTGACCCCAAGCTGGGTGGGCTTGCGAGCACTTTGGAGGGCAGGATTTGAATTCAAAATGACCTTCCACGGGATGAAATTCCATGAAGAGAAGTGCAACGTACTTCCCTTCGGAAGGGAAACTCTAGCGCGCAGCCCCGTGGGAGCACGGCCGGAAAGGAGCCGGGGCTCCGAGTGAACCACAACCCGAATGAGCCAACAAGGTGTAGCTGGGGAAAGGCGAACGTCGTCCTGGGGCATGTTAAAGGGAGCGTCGTGCGTCAGACCCGCCGGGCACTGGCAGCATCGTGCGTCAGAGGTGCTGGGAGCGTCGTGCGTCAGACACGCCGGGTGTTGTCCCACGCTGCCCGGCACTGGGTCTGGTCCTGGCACCGCACGGCGGGGCGGGGCCGTGTCAGTGCGGGACAGGCCGGAGCAGAGCACCAGGAACAAGCCAAGGGTTCGAGCCCCTGGCCTGGGAGGAACGGTTCACACCCAGCACGGGGAGTCTGGAGCAAGGGGGGGACCTGCAAACTGCAGATCTGTTGGGGCTGATGGGCATCGAGTGGGAGGCAGGGCCAGCAATGGGCTGTCGGGTGGAGACGAGGCTCAGGGCAGCTCAGCTCTGGGACCAGGTCCGGGGTGAGGGGGGGGGGGGAATCCCTGGCTCGGGAGGGTTTTCAGGCCAGGTTGGAGACGCCCGTCAGGGCTGGCTGGGGGTCCTGGGCCCTGCCTCAGCCTGAGGGGCTGGAGTAGATGCTTCAGCCGGGCCCTTCCAGCCCCACTTTCTGTGATTGTATAAACAACGCCCCCTGCCCTGCAGGATGCACCCCCCTCCCCCAGGCAGGGTGAGAGCCCCAGTGCTGGCCAAGTCACCCAGTGCCTCAGTACCAGGCTGCCGTGAGCGGGATGAGAACCTGTGTGGAACAGAACAGCATCCTGACCTGGGCACCCCCCAACCCTGCTGCTGCCCCTCACTCCTGACCCGCAGCCCCCTGCTAGCCCAGGCCTGGGCACCCCCCAACCCTGCTGCTGCCCCTCACTCCTGACCCGCAGCCCCCTGCTAGCCCAGGCCTGGGCACCCCCCAACCCTGCTGCTGCCCCTCACTCCTGACCCGCAGCCCCTTGCTAGCCCAGCCCTGGGCACCCCCCAACCCTGCCAGTGCCCCTCCTGACCCACAGCCCCCTGCTAGCCCAGCCCTGGGCACCCCACAACCCTGCCGCTGCCCCTCACTCCTGACCCGCAGCCTCCTGGTAGCCCAGCCCTGTGGTCACGCAGCCTGGATGGGGCCTGGGCTCTACCAGCTCCTGAGCTGGGCCCTGTAAGAGCCTGAAACAGCTGCCCTGGGGGCTGTGCTCAGTGCTGGGGCGTCTCCCTCCTCCCCTTCCCCTCGTCCCAGCAGGGGGATTTGAACCCCAGTCGCTGCTCTGTGCTGCGTGGGGCCCGGTCCATGTACTTAAAGTGCCGCCCAGGATCTTCAGGGGGAAAAGGCAGCGCCACGGTTCTTGGTGAGCCATGTATCAACCAGCCCCGTAGCATGCGCACATGCGACTTTGCACACGCACACTCCAGCTTGTTACCAATGAGCTGCTCCCCCTAACTTCACTGGCCAGGTGAGTTAGAGTCGGGGGTGGGGGGAGCCGGGCTTCTGCTGAGCCGGATCGATGCTCCCCTGTCGACAAGACCCGGGGTCCTGTGCAAGACCCCTCACATCTATAGCAGCCTCCCTCTGCTGCAAATCTGGACCAGCCTCAAAATCTGTGTCTGTTGGTCCTTTGGGCTGCTGCTTTCTGGGTGTTGTCCCAATGCTGCACCGAGGGTGTTCCCCAAAGCAGGTGCTTGCTACTAACCCCCCTGGCTGGCAATAGGTCTGGGCTTCAGTGAGCCCCCTGGCCAGGTTTGATTGTTCGTGGGTCTGGCTCCCATCCCCTCTCCAGCTCTTGCAGCTGGCGGGAGGTGCTGCCTCCACCCTGGCTCAGTCACACCTCCTTCATTCAACAGGACCGTTGATTAAAGGGGGGTGGGGTGGGGGGATCTTATTCTACTCGGAGCAAAAAGACATTTTTGATCATTAGCCCAAAGGCTCAGCACCACGTGTTCTACATGCGGAGTTGTAGGAACATGGGGGCATAATACAGAGATTTACCTACAGAGGGACCCCTGGGACCTGCCCCAGCTGGAGCACAGCGCAGGGCCTGCTGCCCCCCCCTCCCCCATAGAGCCAGTGGGTGACTGGGGGCTTTTGGCTCCCCGGGGGGCTTGCTGCCCTGCCTGCCCCACAGTGTGACCCTCCCTGGGGCAGGGTGGCCGGGAATCCGCTGAGCCTGCGCCGTTGTCCAGCCCGCAAATCCCTGTTTGTTCCACCGGTGGGTTTTCTAAAAGGGTGCAAAGAGCCGGGGGCGAGGGGGGGCTTTGGACCCCTCCTCCAGGCGCCAGCCTCTGGCAGCTCCCTGGGATCCCTGGCTCAGAGAGCAGCCGGGGAGCCGCTGGGCTGGGAGGGGTGACCAGGCAGCCCAGGACAGCAGCGGGTCTGGGGGCGTCTGCAGGGAGGGGTAAGGAGGAAGGGAGCGTGGGCTAGTGGTCAGAGCTGGGCGCCAGGACACCTGGGTTCTGAGCCCGAGGGAGAGGTAAGTATATGGCTCTGGGAGTCAGGACTCCTGGGTTCCTCTGCAAGCCTGGAGACCCCGGCCTGGCTCCAGGGCCCTGCTGGCACAGGCTGGGGGGCCCAGCTGCTGTCTAAACCCCCCCCATCCGCCTGAAGGCATCAGCCTGTCACTACCTGGGCCTTGCCCCCCCCCCCGCCCCCAGCAGCAGCCACTACAGTCCCACCATGGCTTGGGCTGGAGCTGCCCCTGACCTGGGGAGCGCAGGGAGAGCGGGGGACATGGGCAGGGCTGGGAGCAGCAGGAACTTAACTAGCAGCCACTTGTCTGGGGGTGGGGGGCTCAGGACGGGCTGCCAGGCGCAGACAGCGGGTGGGGGGGATGTGTGCCAGGTGCAGGGTGGGAGGGGGCTGGGGGTGCCAGGTGCAGGCTGCAGGGGGGCTGGGAGGGGGTGCAGCGTGGGGAGGGTGCAAGCTGCTGGCTGCAAGGGGGGGCAGGCTGCAGGGTAGGGGGCAGGGGGTGCCAGGTGCAGGGTGGGAGGCCTGGGGGTGCCAGGTGCAGGCTGCAGGCTAGGGGACGGGGGGCTGCCAGGTGCAGGCTGCAAGGGAGGGGCGGGGGGCTGCCAGGTGCAGGCTGCAGGAGGAGTGGGGAGGGGTGACGGGTGTAGGGTGGGAGGGGGGTTGGGGGGGTGCCAGGCTCAGACAGCAGTGTAGAGGAGGCAGGGGGTGCCAGGTGCAGGCTGCAGGGTTGGGGGTCAGGGAGTGTCAGGTTCAGGGTGGGAGGCCTGGGGGTGCCAGGTGCAGGGTGGGGGGACAGGGGGTGCCAGGTGCAGGCTTCAGGGGGGGTGGGGAGGGGGTGACGGGTGCAGGGTGGGGGGAGCAGGGTGGGGGAGGGGATGACCAAGCCCAGCAGTGTCATCAACAGGCCTCTTGGGAGCGGGGGTCTCGAGGCAAGGAACATGGGGGGGCTTTCATCCCCCCCAGTCCTTGCCCACCTCGTGCCCCGGCTCCCCTGCCATTGGCGAGGCTGCCACAGCCCTGGTGCCTCCCCAGGCAGTGCTGAGCCAGGCACATTCCCTGCCGGGTGGGAGGCTGCGACGGACACGGGGGGGGGCTGAGTAGTGACACCCGGAGCCGCCTGCTCCTGTCAGTGCTGCCGTCCCGGCGCCAGGGCCCTGCCGTCCCGCTGGGGTCGGGGTCCGAGAGGCAGGTGGGGCCGCGGCTCGGCGGGCGTGGAGGCGCCAGGCCGGAGCGACGGAAACAGGCAGCCAGGTCACGGGGGGCACTGCTGGGGCAGGGCTGAGGGGTGGGCACAGGGTGCGGCTGAACTGGGCCCGGTCTCGTCTCCAGCACTGGGCGCGGCCTGGGACCTTCCTGCCCTGGGGGCCGGCTCCTGCTGGCCCAGCTGAGAGCCCTGACCGCGGCCCGGTCGCCTGGGTTCTCGTCCCCAGTGCACACCCCGGCCAGGGCAGATCAGAGCCACTCCCAGCTGCTCTACCCAGAGGGACAAGCCCCAGCCCGACTCGTCGGGGCTCCCGCCCATGTCCCCTCGGCAGAGCCCCCCCAGCCCCTCTGGGCAGAGCTGGAGCCCGGCTGGGCCCGTTGCCATGCCGGCGCCTGGTTGCTAGGTTTCGCTCGGAGCCGGCGTGGGCTGCAGCACGTTGTGCCAAACCTTGTAATTTGTGCGCTTGCTGCATCTCTCGGGGCGATGGGGGGGCCCTGCGTAAAGCCTGGGGGGGCCTGAGCCCTGGCCGGGCGAGACATCCTGGCTCCCAGCCCCCAGGCCCCTCCCGGAGCTGGGGATCGAACCCAGGCGTCCTGGCTCTAACCACTAAACAGAGCTGCCCCCTCCTCCGGCAGGGCTGGGGGGTGACGTGACACGGGGGGAAGCAGCTGGGAGGCCCTTTCAGATGGGGGGGCAGGTACCACACTCCCATCGCCTTGCAGCAGCCCGCGCTGCTGGGGGGGGGCGGGAGCCCCATTAACCCAGCAATGACCCTGCACCGGCCCCGGACTGAGCTGAGCTCTGCCCAGCTGGGCTTGCGGGAGGTGCCCGTCAGCAGGTACGTGGGGGCAGCCCGGGCTCTGGGGCATCAATTGGGACGGGGGGGTGTCCCCTACCAACAAGCCCTCCCCCCCCGGACCACATAGTGGCCCGCAGAGCAGTCGGGGAGCGGGCAGCATTCACAGGGTTCACCTGCAGGCGCTGCCATCACCCAGGGCCCAGCCAGGTGCCCAGTGGGTGCTGGGGGGGGAGCGGGGCATCTGCAGGGCACCGGGAGAGGGGCCATGTTGCAGGACCTGCTGGGGGGGTGGCTGCATGTGTTTCAGGGCGTGCGTGCGTGTGTGTGTGTCTGCACACGCGTGTGTGTGTGTGCGTGCACATTTCTGCGTGTATGTGTGCATGTGTGCGTTTGTGCACGTGTGTGTGTGTGTGTGTGCGCACGCTGCGTGCCTGTCTCCCCGTGTGCACGCTTTGTTCCGGCTGCTGGCAGGCTGGCACTCACCCGCCCGCACAAAGCGCTGCTCCCGGTGCATGTTGCCGACACAGCCCTGGCGCGGAGCTCCCAGGCTCACAAGCAGCCTGTGGGCACAGGCAGCCCCCATCCCTCCCTCCGCCCGGCTCACCGCGGCCGGACAAGCAAGTCCCCTGGGACCATGCTGGGCTGCCCGGTGCTGGGGGGCCATGGGCAGCGGGGGGCACCGGGCACTGGGCACCTGCAGATCTGCAAGCGGACGGACCTGCTGGTGGTTGAGATTAACACGGTCTCTTGTTGCAGCCACAGCAGCGCCATGGACCCAGGGCACTGGCCCGCGCGGGGCCCCGGCACCCCCTGGATCTACCGGAGCATCTCGGGGGAGTACGCGTGAGTCAGGGCCTGTCTCACTAGATCATTCCTCCCGGCGGGGGCGGAGGGCACCGCTTTGCAAAGCTTTCCCTAGGCTCGCGAGCATGAGCAGGGGGCTGCAGGTCAGGAGTGAGGGGCACCGGCAGAGCTGGGGAAGGGGGGAGCCCAGGGCTGGGAGAGCAGGGGGCTGCGGGTCGGGAGTGAGGGGCACCGGCAGAGCTGGGTGGGGGGAGCCCAGGACTGGGCTAGAAGGGGGCTGTGGGTCAGCACTGGGACGCGTCTCCCCTTTCCCTGGCATCAACCCAACAGGGCGCCCCCCTGCACTGCTGGCCAAGGCTCCCAGAGTCCCATCAGTCACCCATGGCAAACCCCTTGCAGTCCCTGCCTATCCCCCACCCCAGGGGTGGGCACCCAGGGCACTGGACCAGGAAAGCCAGGGGGTGTCTGCCAGGGTGGGAGGGGCAGTGCTAGGAGCAGGGTCGCCCCATGCTCCACCCCAGTGTGCCCCTCCAGTTAGCGGGACCCCCCCAGTGAGCTATCGGGGACCTCTGGGCCCCCCTCGCAAGCGGGCTAGCAGTGGGTGGGGCGGCCGGGCCCCCTCCCGCCAGGCTGGGCCCTGAGCGGGTGGGTCTCTCTCTGCCTTGCAGGTGTCGGGAGAAGCACTTTGCGGCTGAGCTGTGGCCGGCCCGGTGCCCGGGGCCCCGTGTGCACCAGGACCCCACGTGGAGCAAGTCGATTCCTCTGCCCCAGCCGCCCTCCAGCGGCGACCCCCGGGGCCTGCGGCTGCTGGGGAAGGGGGCGCGAGGGGACCGAGACGCCCCCAGCGAGAGGAAGCCGAGGGGCGGCTCGGAGGGCAGGAGGGGCCTGGGCTGGGCGGCCCCCCCGGAGAGGAGGGGGCAGGGGGCAGCAGCCAGTGTCCTGGCCAGGAGGCGGCTGGCAGGGAGTGCCATGGAGGTGCTCCCAGCCGGGCCACCCAGCTACGAGACCCACATGCTGAGGCGGCTCCGGGCGGGGCAGGGCAGCCGCAAGCCGAACCAGCCGCGGCCCCCGCCCTACATCTCGCCCCCTGCCTACGACGCGCCCCACCGCACTCTCCCCACCAAGCGGCCCCGCGCCGCCCCTGCGCCGCCGGCCGCCAAGCGGGGCCGGGCAGCGCCCCATGGGAAGGGGCCCGCCGGGGGCAGCCCAGAGCCCGCTCCCGGCTCGCGTGGCCCCCGGCAGCGGCTGGCCAGGCTCCCCCATGAGGTCCTGGGTGGCTGGAGCTACCATGCGGGGTCGGGCTCCCTGGGGCGCCGTGCCGGGTCGGGGCTCTTGTGCCCGGGGCTGGAGGGCGCGGTGCAGTCCAGGGCCCGGGGCAGCTCGGCTGAGTCCCTCTTCCGCCCACTCCCCAGCCCAGACAGCGGCAGCCACACGCTGCCCCGGGCAGCCGGAGGGGCCAGCAGGGCCCGCGGCGCCGGGGGCTGGGATGCAGCAGGGCCCGGCTCTGCTCCGGGCCGGCAGCGACTCCCCTCCGGCTGGGGCTTTGGCTACGCAGCCAGCTCCACGGGCAGCGCCAGGAGTGGGCAGCGGGAGGGCTGGGAGCAGAGAGGCCGGCCAGAACGCAGGGCGCCCCCCTCTCCCTGCCAGGCCCCCACAGCCGAAGGCCGAAGCCGTCATGGGGGCGTCTTTGTGATCGATGCCACCTGCGTGGTGATTCGCGCCGAGTACATCCCGCCCCCGCGGCGGGAGCAGGTGCGGCTCCTGGGGTCCCCCCCGCCCCAGGACCCAGCCTCTCCATGCCAGAGGCTGCTCCTGGCCAGCCGACCCCACCTTGGAGCCTCCGAGCGGGCGGCAGGGCCCCCACCCCCTTCCCCCGGTGACGGCTCCCTGGGGGAGAGGGCGGCTCGGATCTTGGGGCTCCCCACGGCCGAACTGGGCCTGGAGGAACCACAGGGGGCCTGTGCCCAGCGAGAGAACCCCGGGCGCTGGGGCCAGCAGGCGGGAGCAGCTCTTTCTGGCAGCCCGGAGCGGCTGGTGGGGGGCCCCGGGGTGCATGGGCTGCTCAGCCTGGCTGCTTCCCCCGAAGAGCCGCCTGGGGTCCCGGGGGGCAGGGAGACCCCCGGGGACGGCACCAATCCCTCTGTGGAGCCGGGGCCGGGGCCGGGGTGGGGCAGGGAGGCTCCTGGGAACGGTGCCAGTCGCGGTGATCCGCAGGCCCTGCCCCCCCGAGCCCGGCCCTGCGCCCGGCGCCCGGCGCTCTGCACCCGCGACCTGCGCGAGGCCGTGTCCCGCATCCGCCGCCACACGGCGCCCGACTCGGACACGGACGAGGAGCCCGCGGGCCCGGCCCCGCGCAGCCACGTGGCCTGGAGGGGGCGCCCTCGCCACGAGGCCCTGGCCTACAGCAGCAGCAGCAGCCTGGCGAGCAGCGGCTCCGACGCCACCGTGGTCCCGGCCGGCGAGGGGGCGCCCCCGGGGGCGGAGCCAGAGGCTGGGGAGCCAGGGCAGGAGGCCTGGGGCGGGGGCCAGGAGGGGTTGGAGAGGAGCAGGGCAGCGGAGCCCAGAAGGGGGTGAGGGCGATGGAGGGGGCCAGCCCTGCTCCCCTCGCCCCTGCCCACCGCTCTCCTACTCACACCTGTAGGAGGGGCGGGGCCTGGCAGGGCGTGCCCAGGAGGGGCGGGGCCTAGTGGGTGAGGCGGGGCCAAGCCCAGCCGTTCAAATACCCCTTAGATTGGGGAGGACAAGGCTGACCCCCAGAAGGGCTCATCACCAGGGTGGGGCTGGGAGCCCAGCGGGGTGCAGGGGAGAACCAGCTTAGACCCAGCTAGGAGCCCCGGGCCAGGCTCCTGTGTAGCCTGGGGCGGGTGCCCCTCCCCGGTGGGGGTGAGGGCAGGCCCGTCAGAGCCAGCTTGGCGTCCCAGCCCTGGCGCCCTTCCTGGCAGAGCCGTAACAAGGCATTTTAGCGCCCCTGGTGAGTGCGTGTATTTGCACACACGCCCATCGGGTTTTTTCATTATTGCCCCCCCCACCCGTGGCTTTGCACCCTAGGCAGCTGCCCTGCTCACCCTGCTGGGGGGCAGTTAATGGAGGCGTCTGTGTCTTTACCCCAGACTCTTCTGTGTGAATCGAACCTGCTGTAAAATGGGCCACAGAGAAATAAACCCCCCTGGGGGCTTCTGCCCCAGCCTTGTTGCCGTGTGTGTGAGTTTATACCCTGACCAACCCCTTGCTACTTGCAGCTGCCCGGGCCCGGGACTCCGTTAACTGTCCGGCCCCAAACTCCTGTGCAGCTTTGCTGACAAACCGCTGCTGCGCCCCACCCCAGAGGCAGCTGCATTTCATTGCTGGGTGAGGGATTCCCTGTGCCTCCAAACCGCTGCTGCGCCGCACCCCAGAGGCAGCTGCATTTCAGTGCTGGGTGGAGCGATTGCTGGGGAAAGAGGCTTTGGGCTCCTTTGAGATGAAAGGCCTTAAAGAAACAGGCGATTCATAGTATTGGGTTGCTGCATCCCTGCTGCGAGTTCCTGTTCCTGGCACCAGGGTTCAAAACCAAATTCCCAGAGAGAGGGTACAAGAGACACCCCCCCCCCCCCCGTGCCCATCCCAAAATAATTGGGAGGTGCCTTGAGGGGGCCTTTCCCGGAACCACCACTAGAGGGCGCGACGCACCCAATTTTCATCCTCTCTCCGCTAAGCGCCTGAGCCGGCCCGCGGGCTGGGAGCTGGGCCCGCGGGCTGGGAGCTGGGCCCGCGGGCCGGGCGTGCGGGGGCTCCGGGCACGGCTCGGTTCTGGGGCTCTTTGCCCCACCCCATCGCAGCTCCCGCCCCCCCGCCCCCCAGCACAACGCTGCTGAATAACATGAGTCTGTGGAGGCCAGGAGCTGGGAGAGAACCCAGGAGTCCTGGCTCCCCCCCCCCCCGCTCTCACCCAGTAGACCCCACTCCCCTCCCATAATAGAAACCAGGAGTCCTCCCCCCCCCCCCCGCTGCATGAGTCCTGGGCGGGGTATTTCGGTGCTGGGGGAGGCGTGGCCCTTGGCAGCCTCGCTGGCTCCCCGTGGGCAAGGGGGGGCACCCCCCCCTTGCCACCCTTTGGTTTGGGCTGCGGCGCAGGGCTCTGACCTCACGGGGCACCTGGGGAGCTGCTGGGACTCCGGTGGGTGAGTCACCCGGGGTGGGGGTGATGGCAAAAACTCCCCCCCCCCCCTCCCCGCTGGGACAGCCACCGCCGCTGACTCAGGCTGCCCATGGGGGAAGGATCCCCCAGCTGGAAAGAAAACAAACCGCACAACTAATGTGTCCAATTTGCACTTTATTTAAAACCAGCTCCTCCCCCTCCCTCTGGCCCTGTCATTATCTCCCTGACACAGGTCTGCAGCGACCCACCGGCGGGGAGCTCCGGCCCGGAGCCAGGAGGTGCCATGCGCCGGGCAAGGAGCTTGGAACCCAGGAATCCTGGCTGATTCCCCCCCCAACCCCAGTGCTGGGAATGGAACCCAGGAGTCCTGGCTCCCGCCCCCCTGCTCCAACCTGATTAGACCCCCCTGCCCGCCCCGAGCCAGAGAGAGAACCCCGGAGTCCTGGTTCCTGGCCCCCGCTGCTCCAACCCGACCAGCCCCCGCCCCGAGCCAGGGAGAGAACCCCGGAGTCCTGGTTCCTGGCCCCCGCTGCTCCAACCCGACCAGCCCCCGCCCCGAGCCAGGGAGAGAACCCCGGAGTCCTGGCTCCCAGCCCCCCCCCCTCTTGCTTTAACCCCACTCCCTTCCTGTAATTGGAAATAGAACCCAGGTGTCTTAGCCCCCCCGGCCCCCCCCAGCCCTCGGGGCTAAGATTCCAGCCCCCCCGCCCGCTGCTGTCCTTTCGCTAACCCCGTCTCTCCTGGCGCCCCTGACTCCGGCCGCCCCCCCAGCCGGCGCGGTGTCCCAGATTCCGGGCAGGGGTGAGCTCGGCTCTGAGTCACGCGGGTAAATATAACCCCCAGCGCGGGATCCTGCTGCCAGCCACTCACTTTCCTTTTTTAAGGAGCCTTTTCGAGGTGGACTCCGCCCACAAACACAGGCCTGGCGCTGGCCCGCTCTCCCGCCCCCCTGCGGTGCCAGCCCGAGCCCTATTTCAGGCCTGCCATGACTTTCTTGCCCTGTTTCCTTTTAAAGGGACCCCGGCAGGTTAAAAGCCCCCACCCCTCGCCCCCCAGCTGGAGGGCTCCCGTCTGGGCGGCTCGGCCAGAGGCTCCAGGTGCAAAGTTCTGCTCAGCCTCGGCTGCTGGGATCCCGCGCTGCCCCGGAGAGAGACGGCGGCTCTGGCCCAGAAGGCCCAGTTCCCATTGTCTCCGGGCCGGGGAGCTCAGCCGGGCACCCTGGCCTCTGGCCCACCACAGCTGGCTGAGCCGGAGCCTGCGTGCGCCACTTGGCTGAGCGCACCTGTGGGCCTCCCTTACTGTTCACCCCGGCTGAGTCCTGCCCGTGCCCCTGGGGCCAGCCCCACACACAGGCGCACCGTCCCCTGGCCCTGGCCCCTGGCTCGACCATGGAAAAGGCTCTGCGCCCCCTGGCTTGTCTCCTCTGGGCTGCCCGGTCAGGCTGCCCCCCCTGGGCACCCAGCCGGGCCGGACGCGGAGCGGGAACAGTGGGGTCCTTGTGGATCGTGCTGGGTGCTGTGCGGGGGCCCGGCAGGGCTCAGGCCCCACCGTGCAAGGAGCTGTAGACGGAGACAGGAGCCGATTCCTGCATCACACACCCCGTCCTCCTTCCCCAGAGGTGGTAGTTTGCACCCCCTGGGGTGAGAACTGCCCAAGGAGCAGGGGGGCCGGGCCACTGGTCTGGGGGTGGGAGGGGCTCAAAGGGGGCCCACGGCTCAGGCCCTGGGGGTTCTGCTCCCGGGGGCGAGCGGTTTGGGGCCCAGCCTGTGGTACTGTCAGGGCTGGATTTCAAGGGGTGCAGCGCAGCGATGGACCCCGCCTGGCACTCAGCCGAGCCTCCCTGACAACCAGGAGCCACTTGGTCCAACTGGCCTCAACTGATAGAAGCCCAGGGGCAGGTGGGGAGCTCGCGCTGCGGCTCCTTCATCCTGTGGCCCGTCTGCTGGGACAGGGTGGATCCGGCGTGTGGCTTCCAGGACACCCGGAGGGAGCTGAGACCCACCAAACTCGACTCACGGCACCGTCTGACGGGAACAACCTGCTGGAGCCGCCAACCGGGGCCCAGACTGGATCCAGCCACTCACAGGTGAGAGGCTCCCACCACCGGCCCACCCGGCCCGAGCCAGCCTGGCCTGCTAGGCCACTCTTCACCGCTGCTCCCTGGTCTCTGCTTGTCCCAGGCAGGGTGTTTCCCCATCAGCCCTGCCCCCCACTGCCCCCAGGCTGGGGGTGGGTGGGTTTGGAAATGGGCCACAGGGCCCAGGTGATTGGGGCAGCCCTGCCCACCGCTGCTTGGACTAAACCCTGTGGGTCATAAACCCTGTAGTGCTGACAGCTAGCGGAGATTCTCCTCTGGCAGGAGTGGCAGGGGCCAGGAAGCTCGGAATCCTCTCCCGCTGTCTCACCGTAGTCCCGGGTGCCCGTCCTGAGCCAGGCAGCCCCAGGAGCCAGCCGGAGCACAGCCCAGTTCGGGAGCACAGGGGTCTGGGCTAGGCTCGGTTCTGCTCCACCCCCGAGCGGCGGGATGGAAATGCCCCCAGAGCTCAGGTGGGAAGCCAGCTGGGGGGCCTGGGCGCTCTGAGCAATGGGGGTGTCAGGCCCCCAGGCACTGGGAGGGCGCCCCCTGCCCTGGCCCTTGCCCGGCTCCATGGTAGTGGAAGCCGATGCGGTGAGTGCGCCACAGACTGCGGGGGAAGGCCGGGATGACGGTTTCCATGAGCCGAGCGCTGCCCAAATCCCTCCCAGCTCCCTGCTGAGAAAATGACCTTCTAAATCCAGCTCCGGCCGGTGCCAGAACCTCAGCTGCCCTCGGCCCCCAAACCCAGCACGAGCCGGCTGAACTCCGGGGGGGATGGGCCGCGCCCCCCGCAAACCCTGCTCCCCTGTAAATCACTCGCCCAGCTCCCCCGGGCCCTGCCTCTGGCCCTGGGTCTGAGCCCACCCCCACCCCACGGCTCCATGGGTGCTCCAGGGCTGCAGCACCCACAGAGAAAAATGAGTGGGTGCTTAGCACCCGCTGGCAGCCAAGCTCCCCCCCAGCACCTCTCATCCGCTGGCGGCCCCGCCAATCTACCCCTGCGCCTCCCGCCGGCTGCAAACAGCTGTTTTGCAGCATGTAGGAAGGGGGAGGAGGCAGGAGGGGGCAGGACGGGGCGGGGGCTTGGGGAAGGGGTGGAGTGGGGAAGGGGTGGAGTGGGGATGGGGCAGGGGGTTGAACACCCCCAGGATAGGAGGGAAAGTTGGCACCTATGCCCCACGGCACTGTCCCCAGAAGCCCCGTGCCCCGTGGGGGTGTGTGTGTGCACATGGATGTGTTCCCACACATCCCTCTGTGCGTGTGTGCGCTGCACCTGCACCGGGCCGTCTGTCCCCACACTGAGCACGGGCCTGCCACGCAGGTGTGCATGGGGTGCGTGAGTGTGTTTGGGACCTGTGAACACATACAGTGGCATTTAGGTGCCGGCACAATCCGTGTGTCTGGATTGTGTGTGTGTGCACACATATCTGTGGTGCTGAGTGTGTGTGTCAGTACGGGGGTGTGTATGAGAGGTGGTAGGTGTGTGTGTGACGCACACAGTGTGGTGCTGCAGGGAACACACAATACACCAGCTGTGAGAGGGGCTGACTCCGGCTCGGCTCTTCTTTCGCTGCCAGCCGGGTGGGCTCGCGGACTCTCCCTGACCTTTGACCCCAGCCATGGCCAGGGCGGTGGGGGCGAGCGGGCGGCGGTGCCCACAGGTGGGCTGGGCGAGCTGCCCAGGGCCCCGGCCACGCAGCCTCTGACTGTGCCGGGTGACACAGGAGCCGCCCGCTCCCGCCGGCAGACCTGCAATTAGGACAGATCCCGGCTCGACCACAAGCCCCAAATTCCCAGCGGGGGCCTCTCGTCTGGGATGCCCGGGGCAGCGCAACGTCACTGGAGCGTTTCCACTGCTACCCCCGCTGCGGCTGGGAAAACTCCCCCTTCCCTGGGGGGCGGCTGGGAGACCTCAGCCAGGGCAAGAGGGGGCGCCCGGCACCCCCGAACCCCCTTGGTCCTGTTGGCTTGTCCAGCCTGGTATCTCCCCCACACACACACTGGATCTAAGCACTGGGCCCACCCATGCCCGGGGGGGCTGGGAGGAGTCCCCTGCATGCCTGGCATAGGGTGAGCGCTCGGGTACCCTGAGTGTCAGGGCCTCAGCCCATTGGGCCCAACCCAGGGACCTGGTGTCTGGCACGCCGGGAGCAGCTGGCAGGGCAGGGCACGGGGAAAGGAGCGTTACATGGGATTTGGGGGGGCAGCGGAACGGGGCAGCTCTCCTCCGCCCAGGGGGGTGGGTCCTGCACCCTTAGCCCAGTGCTGACTTTCCAAACACACTGAAATCCACATGGCCCCTCGGGTAACTGACCTGCCGCCCTCTTCCCTACCCGCCCCCCGCAGCGCTCCTGCCCTGCACCCGCAGCGCCCCCTGCTGGCACCATGCTTTGCCCGCTGCTCTCCGGCCCAGCTGAGTGTGACTCTGGGCCTCTGTGCCGGAGAGACACCAGCGCAGCGAGCGCCGCAGCCAGCGCTGGGCGCGGGGCGGGGCGGGGGGTGCCATGAGGTGTTGTGTCTGTGGTGAGACAGTCGGGGGGATCCAGATGTGAACCCGCCGCGCGCCGGAGGGAGCGCCTGAGTCACAGCAAGCGGCCGGCCCCCGCCCACCCCATTCCTGTAACGCCCAAGGCTGGCCGGGCAATCTGCTTCCAATTTGCCTGGCCTGGCGCATCCCTGCAGGGCAGACAGGCAGCGAGAAACCCGCCCTCACCTGATGGGCGGCTGGGGGGGGGGGAGGGGGGCAGAGGACGCTCAGAAAGGTGACGAGTTTGGCCAGGTCTCAGCTGCCTTCCAGCCGCTGGGGATGAGCACGACCCCCTCCCCCCACCCCTCCCATCCACAGGCCCTCCCCCACCCTGGAGCTGCGTGAGCTGTTTTCTGTCCCGAATGGCTCCTTCCCGGCACGGCCCAGCCGCAATCTGGCCCTGATTGGAGGAAGGGCGCGATGTCGCTGCTGGTCGCCGATCGCCAGCTGGGGCGCAGGCGGGTCACACCCGGCAGGGTGCAGCCCACGTGCTGTTTGCCACGAGGCATTTGCGTGTGTGTGAACGAGTGTGCGCGTGCACCCGTGTATGCACGTGTGGGTGTTTGTGTGTTCACGTGTGTGTGCAGGCACACACCCAGGCCTTGCACCCCGTTGTGTGTCCGGGGACCCCGCGCTCTGTCTGGGGCGTGCAGTGAGTCCCAGGGGCCTTGTCCCCCCTGCCCCGACCTCCCTCCCCTCTGGCCACACACGCTGGGGGCAGGGCCGGGCCGGGTTTGGCCTCTCGCTGAACTGCCCCGCGCCAGGGAACGGCTCCCGCGAGTGAGCGGCACGCCCGGGGCCCCGACTCACCACAGCCGGGAACAGCTGCTCACTCAACCACAGCCACCCTCTCAGGCCTGGCTCCCGGCCACGGGGCCTCGGGCACACGGCCTGGAGCCAGCGGGGGCCAGCGCCAGCAGGGCCCGGCCCCTGGCCGAGGGGGCTGGGGGAGGAGCCAGCTTGTCTCCTGCTGGGCCAAGCAGGAGTGTGGGGCAAGGCGGCAGGCTGGGGCCCAGATACCAGGGTTGTGGGCACATTGCAGAGCAACCGACAGCCCTTGTGCAACTCGCATGTCTGACAAACCTTGGGGGGAGCGACGGGCTCCATACGCCTGATATGTCTCCAGGCAGGTTGGGGGTGCAGAGCTGTGGGGGTGGGGGCTGGGCTGGGCTGGGCAGGTGGGGGCTGGGCTGGGCAGGCGGCAGGCGGGGGCTGGGCAGGTGGCAGGCGGGGGCTGGGCTGGGCAGGCGGCAGGCGGGGGCTGGGCTGGGCTGGGCAGGCGGGAGGCGGGGGCTGGGCTGGGCAGGCGGCAGGTGGGGGCTGGGCTGGGCAGGTGGCAGGCGGGGGCTGGGCTGGGCAGGCGGCAGGCGGGGGCTGGGCTGGGCTGGGCAGGTGGGGGCTGGGCTGGGCAGGCGGCAGGCGGGGGCTGGGCTGGGCTGGGCAGGTGGGGGCTGGGCTGGGCAGGCGGCAGGCGGGGGCTGGGCTGGGCTGGGCAGGCGGCAGGTGGGGGCTGGGCTGGGCAGGTGGCAGGCGGGGGCTGGGCTGGGCAGGTGGCAGGTGGGGGCTGGGCTGGGCAGGTGGCAGGCGGGGGCTGGGCTGGGCAGGCGGCAGGCGGGGGCGGGGCTGGGCTGGGCAGGCGGGGGGAGGGGTGGGCAGGCGGGGGCTGGGCTGGGCTGGGCAGGCGGGGGCTGGGCTGGGCTGGGCAGGTGGCAGGCGGGGGCTGGGCTGGGCTGGGCTGGTGGCAGGCGGCAGGCGGGGGCTGCTCTGGGCAGGCGGCAGGCGGGGGCTGGGCAGGCGGCAGGCGGGGGCTGGGCTGGGCTGGGCAGGTGGCAGGCGGGGGCTGGGCTGGGCTGGGCTGGTGGCAGGCGGCAGGCGGGGGCTGGGCTGGGCAGGCGGCAGGCGGGGGCTGGGCAGGCGGCAGGCGGGGGCTGGGCTGGGCTGGGCAGGTGGCAGGCGGGGGCTGGGCTGGGCTGGGCTGGTGGCAGGCGGCAGGCGGGGGCTGGGCTGGGCAGGCGGCAGGCGGGGGCTGGGCAGGCGGCAGGCGGGGGCTGGGCTGGGCAGGCGGCAGGTGGGGGCTGGGCAGGCGGCAGGTGGGGGCTGGGCAGGGCTGGGCAGGCGGGGGCTGGGCTGGGCAGCATGAAGGTGTTGAGATGGGTTCCTGTCTGCATCCTGTAGAACTTGCCCAGACCGGTATTGCCCTGGCCTCTTGTCATTCAGTGTTGAACGCATTCTAAACCAATATGCATTTCCTCACCTTTTGGGGGCGAAGCCAGACTTTAAGGCACCTGCTCCCCTACATGGTGTAAACTTTGCTTGTGCCAATCAGAAACGAACACAAACAGGTTTTGGGCCCTGTCCCCTATGACACTTCTATGATGTCATAGTGGGTACTTTATGGCCTCCCTGCCATGTGCAGGCAGGGAGAGGAGAAAGAAAAACGAATCATGTGTATCCCCGTGTGTCCTGTGTATCCCCGTGTGTCCTGTGTATACCCGTGTGTCCTGTGTATCCCCGTGTGTCCTGTGTATACCCGTGTGTCCTGTGTATCCCCGTGTGTCCTGTGTATACCCGTGTGTCCTGTGTATCCCCATGTATCCTGTGTACACCCGTAACCGAGCCTGATCACCTCGAAGCCTCTCTCTCAGCTCACGTGTTTCAAACAGAGCTTCTACGTTTGCCGGTCGTTATGCGTTGGTTTGTATTTGTAAGTATCAGTTATTACTAAATGCTGCATCTTTGTTTATAAATATTGTTAGTAGATATTTTAGTCATTGTGTGTTTTAAGTTTCATTAACTCTATTAGCTAATCATCCGCTGCTCCCTTACCCCTTGTAATTATCCCCAATAAGACTTTTAAATTGATTAAGTTTAGTGTGTGTGTGTGTGTGTCTGCAGTTTGCATCGTGACCCACACTCTCCTTGCATCCCTTACCAATATAGTCTGTTGCCACGTGCAGCCTGGTAAATAACAGGCCTGCATTTTCTTTCGCCCCTGCGAGCCCGTGGCAATCCACAGAAGGCTGCAGGTGAACTGCAGGGATGCCTGACTCAGGGCCTGTCCCCTCCGGGACGGGACCCAGATTACCTGCAGCTGGGTGCCCGTAGCTCCCTGCCCCACTCAGAAGCGTCTCTCTCACTTGTGAGCTGTGGGGTTGGCAGCCTGGGCCTGGGGCTGGGCTCGGCTGGCAGGGAGAGCTGGGAGGCAGGGGAAGGTGGCCTGATCCGGGCCCCAGGCTGTCCCCATGGGGGCGGCACCCAGGCTGGCAGCTCCCAGCTTGCGGGGTGGGGGAGCGCTGATGGCTCTAGCTCAGGGTGGGGATAATTGGGGGGGGCGGCTGCCTAGTGGGGACCCCCCAGGCTCAGCACCATGCAGGCCAGCCCAGGAGGGAGGCGGGTTGCTGGCTGGAGTGGGGAAGGCAGCAGGGCTGGGGGGGTGGTCAGGGTGCATGGTCAGCGAGGCCTGATGCTCCCCTGCCCCCACACTTCCACTGCCACCAGCATGGCAGCTGCACTGGGGCCAGGGCGGGAACCGGCCTGCGGTGCGGCTCCCAAGGCGGCCACACGATGTCGCTGTGCAGTAGGCCAACCCCGAGAGGCCTGGCCTGGCCTGGGGGGGGGAAGGAGGGGTGCGGGGGGGCTGCATGGGAACCTCGTGGGGGCGAATTCTCACCGCTTGCAAGGTGCTTGCAGGAGGCGGGGGTGGGGGAGAACAGCCCCCCGGCACCGAAGGGGTCAGATTGCTGCAGGATTGGCTCTGACCCCTCCGCTGCCCCCCGCCACCTGCCCTGTATCTGTGGGGTTCCCCAGGCCCTGCTGGCGGGAGCTGGGGGACTCACGGGGAACACATGGGCAAACCGGCCCCCGGCCCCCCAGGACTCCAGAGCCAGCTGCACCCCAGTGCGAAATGCACATGGTAAAGGAGTGGCCTGGGGTCCTGCGCCTCCATCCCCACCCCGCATGGCCCAGGTGCTCCTGGGGCTTTACTCCCGGCACTGAGCTGGCAGAACCAGCCCCGCGTGTTTGCCCCCTGGCAGGCGCAGGGCCTTGTGGGGAGTCCCATGGTCCTCTGCGGTGCGGCCCCTCGGCTCAGCGAGGGGGGGGGGGCCAGCCTTGTGGCCTGAATGCGGCATTGTTCAGCGGGGCTGGAGTCACAGATAATTACCTCAATTAGTTACAATGGAAGAGTAATAAATACAGGCTTAGTGGCTCCTACCCACTGTGGTTTCTCAGATTAATCCAGCCCCGCCGACCAGACCTGAAAAGCATGATGGACAATTCATTAAACTCCCCAAATGCCACACAACCGTCCCATGAAGGTTTGTATTAGACCCCTGGGGCTCTCAGCTTTGTCCCTAATTGTTTCTCTCGGGCCTTGGTCACCTACCAGCCAGTAGGTGATGGGCTGCCTCCCCAGCAGATGCCGGCGTGCCCGCGGATTAGGGGCGAGCCTTGCCTCGGTTGCTGGGGTGTCCTAGCCCGTCGGGACAGGAATGCTCCCGCGGAGGGGGGAAGCGGAGAGGCGGGCCTGACAAGGTGGGGTATTCGCGGGACACAAAACCGGAGGCACAAGGAGTTAATTAGAAGCCAGGCAAGGGGCTGGTCGGGCCACAATGACGGGGCTGCGAGCGGAGACGGCTAAATTACTTCCGAGGATTAATATGAACCGGCCTGAGCTAAAGCTGACGTTGAGTAATCGGCGCAGGGGAGCGGCTCCCACGTTCCCACAACAGCCCCCTCCCCTGCACCAGGATGTGGCTGGGGGCACATGAACTAAACACCACATCTGGACTCCCCTCCCCCGCCGTGGTGTGAATGGCCCCGATCCTGATGGTCTCCTAAGCACCCGCTGGAGTCCAGGAGGGGGGACTCCCTGGCTTGAGCCCCTTTGGTAACAGGCGCAATCTGGTTGTGGAGCTGGGGGAAGTCTGCGCCAATGTAGCTGCAGAGGTGGGAACCCTGCTGTCCTCCCCCAGAGAGGCTGGGCTGGTGCCAGCCACTCCTGTCGCTTCCCCCACTGCTGAGAGGCAGCCACCTCTGGGACGGAACGCGGCAGCTGTTAGCCACAGAGCGGTGCCATGTCTGGCTGGGGCAGGACGGGACGGAGAGGCTGGTGCCCACTCGGATGGGGCGGGACCAGGGGGGACTTCAGCCAGGACGCTGGGGTGGGGGAAGCCACAGGCTGGTCCCATGTGACAGGCCGAGCCTGCGGTGGCAGGGTGCCCCACAGCAAGGCGCTGGCACTGTACTGACCCCCCCCCCCCAAGCCCAGCCAGCCTGAGGCCAGCGCAGGCTGCCGGCGAGCCAAGGGTGACGTCTCCTCGTCTCACCATGGCCCACCCCGCTGTGCCCCGATGTCGTGTACACTTCACCCATCTCCCCCGAGCCTTTCCCGGGGCAGGGTCGCTGGGCTCTGTCTGCTCGCAGCAATGGCATCCCGAGGCCCTGCGTGGGCTGCGGCCTCCATCCTCCCCCCCAGCTCTCTCGCTCCGCAGGCTGGATGAGAGGCCCCCCCCCACCCCGCAGATGGGCAGCGCGAGGCCTGGGCGACGCTTCCGGCCCAGCTTTTCCAGTGCTCGGACCCCAGTTGCTGTTCACAGGGAAGGTGTGACACGGGTGAGTGTGAGTGTGCGTGTGACACTAGCGCACACGATTTAATGCACTGAAAAGCTGGGGTTTCCTTCAGCGCTCAGCTACCAACCCCCCCTCCGCACACACCAAAAACCCTTCTCAAAAGTACAGCCAGTGGCGAAGGGCTCCAGATGTTTCCCAGCTGCCCAGCTGTGATGGGCTTTCCACTGGGCTGGGGGGGGCAGGGCGTGCATTTCCCAGCTCAGGCCCAGACCAGCGCAGGGGGAGGGGGCGGGGAGCTATATTTAAAGCCACCCAGTGTATTTATAAAAGCCCAGATAATTTGCACCCTGCAGCCCAGTTGTGTGTGTGTGTGAGTCTATCTCAGGGGGGCTTTGGCTGCTGAAGGTGTGATATGGCTCAGCAAGCCCTGGAAAAACTGAGTAACAGAGGTGACTTATAACAATGTCATTATCTATATTCTTAACTCGCCACCGCAGGCAAACAGGGTTATTTTCATGCCCGGTGCATGGCAGAATTTAGCAGAGCGATAGCTCCCAGCAGACAACGGTGATGCTGCAGGAGGGTTATTTCGGGATGTGTTTCTTTCCAGTCTTTTTTTTTTTTTTCCCCCTGTGCATTTCTTGATTTTACCGCACCAGGGAGTGTTTTTCACCTTGGCAAGAGACAGGGACAATCTTTTTTTCTTCTTCTTTCTTTCTAAGCATCAACTTTTCCGCTAGCGCCACGAGAAGGTATTTCTGGAAATGCCCCCAGCGTTTGCCACTGTCCCACTCAATGTGCAGCTTCTCCGGCTCATCGCCCGTGTCCCGCGTGGGGGCGGGGGGGAACCCCAAGCAACTACAGAGCTCTGACGATGGGCAGGCCCCATGAGAGCCGCTCCTGGGACCTCCTGCCATTGCCCCCAGACCCCCGGCCTGCTGCAGCCAGGCTAGTGACCTGTGTCTGGCTAACGCATCGTCCAGACCCTCCGCTCTGCAGCCACAGCGAATCCACGTCCCTTCGGGCGGGTCAGCACCCGAGGTGGGAAAAGGCCGGGCCTTTGTTCCTGCTGGCGTTTGTCTGGTTTAACTGCCAGCCATGGGGCCTTGTTCTGCCCCAGCCCAGCCCCTCTGGGGAGCCCCTCCGGCTGCACTAGGTGTTGGATCAGGTGCCAGGAGCTCAGCACCCACCGCCCTGGGCCTTTCTAGGAATCAGCCCACAGGGAGTTGGGCACCTCAGTGTTCCTGGAGCTCTGGGCCAACAGGACATTTTGGGGGTGATGTTGGGACAGGGCTTGGGGGTGGGGTGCTTGGCAGTTCAGTTCGCAGGCAGCGCCACCCCACTCCTTCTCCGCCTGTTTCTGCACGAGGCCCCACGACAAAAGCCCGCTGGGTGAATTCAGCCCTGGGGAAAGGTGCCAGGCTGAGGGCCCAGCTCAGACCCCGTGGAGCAGGGGAATCGCTGTGTCCCGCCTCAGGGGATCAGGCTCAGCGCGAGCAGGGCACCATACGCTACACTCCAGCTCCGGGAGCAGGAGCGGACAGTGCTGGACAATGTCATTCTCTGCCTTGTCATTGTTCGCCTCCAGAGGTCATTAATGACCCCTTGGCACTAAGGGGAACCAGCCCCACACCCCAAGCAAATGCCAGAGGCCAGAGTCCCCGTTGTGTCCGAGTGCTTGGATGTCATGGCGATGGGCCCAGGAGACCAGCTGAGAGATGGACACACCTTTGTGACGGTGCTGCCCGTGGGAGCCAGCCGAGGTCGCTCAATCAGGGTGAACTGCAAACAGACCGGGGCAGACAAACCCCAAATGCTGGTGGAGCTGCCAGTCCTTAGATTTCCCAACCAGCTTCTGGGGTACCTCACTGGTTACTCAGAAGTCCAATCAATGCAGTTCCCTTAAAGTGCCCAGCCTCAGGCCTCCGTCCAGACACACACGTCAGATAGGATGATGATTACTGAAAATCTTATCTCATCATATAAAAGAAAAGGGTCTTCCAGTCTCAAAGGATCAGCCACATACCCAGGTCCAGTTATAACCTAGATCTTACCCAAAATACACGCTATGGTCAAGTCTTGTTAACTAAACTGAAATTTATTCAAAAAGAAAAGAGAGAGAGAGTTGGTTAAAAGATCAGTCTACAGACAGACTTGAATTCAATTCCTGAGGTTCAGGTACACAGCAGAAGTGAGTTTGTAGTTGCCAAAAGTCTTTTCAGAAATGGTCCATAGGTTACAGTCCAATGTCCATATTCAGGGTGACTCCAGTCAGTGACTGGGGATCTCAGTCCTTGTGGCTTAAGGTTTCCCCCTCTTGAAACCCAAAGTGGATCTGAGATGAAGCAGGATCGTGTCCCAGGGTTTTTATACATTTCCAGCAGCCTCTTGGCCTGAGAAAACAATCGGCTTAACTCTCCTTCTCCCAATCATCCTGGCAATTAGCCCAGGGGAATTTACCCATTAACAGTTCAGACCCAGGTTACCACAACCTTCACAGAGACACAGAGACAATGATACGATTTCACTCAAGTGTCTTCCTACATGTCAATATTCCTTTTTTGATCTTTGAATCAAAGCTATAGGAATAGACAAGGCTTGTTTGCTGACATCCCAAGCCCTGAGCAAACACCTCCCCTTCTACCTCTAACAATGCCGGCTGCATTTCAAAGCTCTGGTCATTTACATATTTTCCTAACAAGTCCTTAAGGGTCACCCATGGGTTAGGTCAGTCTATGAGTTAATTAACTCTTTCTGGCCCTGTCACCTTTCAATGAGATATTAGATCACACTCATAATGTCACAACCTTAGATCAGGGGGTCTCAAACTGGGGATCGGGACCCCTCAGGGGGGTCACGAGGGGGGGGTCGCGAGCTGGCAGCCTCCACCCCAATCCCTGCTTCACCTCCAGCATTTAGAATGGGGTTAAATATGTAAACAAGTGTTTTTAATTTATAAGGGGGGGAGTCACACTCAGAGGCTTGCTGTGTGAAAGGGGTCATCCGTACAAAAGTCTGAGAACCACTGCCTGAGATGGACAGATTAGATTAGACAAGCGGCTCCTGGCCCTTTCAGCTGGATGCAATATTCTAGAATTCCAAACTATTGTGCATCTTTCCTGTGTGGCTGTTAACCAGCTACCAGACTCCACCCCAGAGGTGGCTGCATTCAGTGGTAGGCATGGTGATTCCTGTGTGCAGCACGTCAGGAGGAACTGGGTGAGTCCTGGCCTCTTCCACATCCCTTTCCGCAGTGCTCCTCTGCCGGGCGGTGTGACATGGCACTGGGGCCTTAGCCGGCATTGCACGTCGGGCGCTGGGAGCCGGTGCGGGGCCTTAGCCGGCATTGCACGCCGGGCGCTGGGAGCCGGTGCGGGGCCTTAGCCGGCATTGCACGCCGGGCGCTGGGAGCCGGTGCGGGGCCTTAGCCGCCATTGCACGCCGGGCGCTGGGAGCCGGTGCGGGGCCTTAGCCGGCATTGCACGCCGGGCGCTGGGAGCCGGTGCGGGGCCTTAGCCGCCATTGCACGCCGGGCGCTGGGAGCCGGTGCGGGGCCTTAGCCGCCATTGCACGTCGGGCGCTGGGAGCCGGTGCGGGGCCTTAGCCGCCATTGCACGCCGGGCGGTGGGAGCCGGTGCGGGGCCTTAGCCGGCATTGCACGTCGGGCGCTGGGAGCCGGTGCGGGGCCTTAGCCGGCATTGCACGCCGGGCGCTGGGAGCCGGTGCGGGGCCTTAGCCGGCATTGCACGCCGGGCGCTGGGAGCCGGTGCGGGGCCTTAGCCGGCATTGCACGTCGGGCGCTGGGAGCCGGTGCGGGGCCTTAGCCGGCATTGCACGCCGGGCGCTGGGAGCCGGGAGCCGGTGCGGGGCCTTAGCCGGCATTGCACGCCGGGCGCTGGGAGCCGGTGCGGGGCCTTAGCCGCCATTGCACGCCGGGCGGTGGGTGCCGGCAGCTGGGCCTCCCTGTTTAACCTCAAGGGGTGCGATCTCCGGCTCACCCCGGACCACGCCCAAACATGAAAGCCGGGCAGTTCCCCAGCTCGTCACCTGCTTCCACTTAGCGCCGGCTCTGGCGGGAGGCCGGTTCGTTCTGTAGCTGATCCCGCCCGGCGCAGGGAGGGGACTTGGGATTTTCTTTCTCCTCCTCAGAAGCAAGCTGTGGGTTTGAGGCTCCCGGCTCCCAGCACACTCGCTGAAGATCCTGAAACCCCAAACCAGGTGGGGAGCAGCGTGTGCCAGGACGGGGGCAGGGGAATCGCCGCCCTGGGGCCTGGCTGCTTTGCCTTCCAAGCGGCCCTGCAGAGCTCCTGGGCTCACGGACCAGCTGCCAGGATGGGAGCAGGGCCACGCGTCCCGGGAGCTGGGGTCTCTGGGGTCTGCACAGCGGAGTGTGAGAGGAGCACTGGGGCAGAGAAAATGCAGCCACCTCTGGGGTGGAGTGTGGCAGCTGGTTCATAGCCAGGCAGCAAACCTCCTGGTATTAGCTACTGACGTACAGTTAATACGCATGTTCCAACAAGACTTGTGAGGATCCCTGTGGGCAGCGGGCAGCTCAAACCGCAATAAGACCCAGCGAGGGGAACTGACCATTGGACCCAGCTGTCATGGGCCTGGGCTGGATTCTCCCGGCAGGAGCTTTGGGACTGGATGCAGGAGGCACTGGGGGAGGGTCCCCAGCTGGGTTATACACATGATCCTAATGGTCCCCTCCACCCCTAAGATCTCGGAGTCCCTCACGCCCTGCACCTGGTGTCATCACTGACACTAGTGCGACGGGCGTGGAAAGTGCTGCCAGCTCAGTGTGGCAGCGTCTCCCGCGCCCTTTGCACCGGTGTTAATGACAACACGGCTTGCCCAGCACTGGGCAGGGATGAGGTGCCGCATTGCTCCAACCCCCCCCCCCCCAAAATTAAACTCTGTTGGCTTGATAAAAATAGATCCTTTATTTGTCTCTAGCTCGCTATGACTGAGATCTGTAACAAAGCATCGTTCTTTTAATTAGAAACAAAAAGGCTGGGGGGGGGGATCTTTGTCAAAGGCAGAGGAGAGGGATCGTCTAGGACACCCACCGGTTGGCAAGGCCGGGCCGGCACTAAGGGGTATAAAACCATTCACAATAAATATTTTATTTACAAAACAAAACTGGCGATTCCGACCACTTCTTCAGTGCACGTTACGTACCAAATTCCCAGCCTTGGTTCGTCCGCGCGCGCCAGACCGGCCCGCTGACCGGCCAGCGTTTTCTCCCCTGTTCCCGGCACAGTGCTCTGAGTCCAAGAAGCTAACGAGCGGCATTTGGTGAGTGCTGTGAACACTCGTCCGAGGGGCAATCGCGGGCGCTTTCCGAGCTGCCTTTGACCTGGCCACCCCGGCAGCAGGGGGAGGCTGGGAGCATCGGACGGGGCGGGGGGTGACTGAGCAGCGTGGAGGTGGGGCTGGGGGTCCCAGGCTGGGGCTCAGACAGAGGCCAGCGCTGGGCTGTGGAGACCCACCCCCAGGACATGGGGCGGGGAGAGGTTTAGCCAGGGCCGCGCAGGGATCCAGGCTGCCGATCCAGCCCTTTTCGCCCAAACGCGCCCAGGGATAAGACCCTGCGGAGTGACAGGGAGGGGACTGCCACGGCCCTTCAGGTCACCACTGGGTGATTGATCTCTGACGCCCCTGCAGGTGTCCTGGCCTGGAAGAGTTTGCAGGGCTCTGGAGAGGACGGCCCCTCCCCTCATGTCTGCCAGGCCCTCACCTTTCTCTGGGGCCGGGTCTGCCACTGAGAGCGGCAGCTCCGGGGTCACGGGGCTGCAGAATCCGGCTTGCAGCGGCTGCTCGGATGCGGTGACCTTGCTAGGCGGGATGGGGGTGGGGCCCTGATTTTGATCCCCCCCCCAGGGAAGGTCTTTGCCTCCGTCCCCCTCCTCCCACCTGGCCCCGGCTCACAAGCACTCGTGCAACACTTGTGTGTTGGTGCAGTTCAAGCAGCTGACGTGGCAGCACCAGTGGAAGGTGCAGTTGCAGCGCTCGGTGACGCGCTGGGTCCGCGTGCGGTAGCCCCGCCCGCAGCAAAGCAGCTCGCAGCCGTCCAGGGCGGGGGAGGAGCTGTTGCAGAAACGCCCGGCCGTGCCCGGCGTGCCCGTCTTGCCGCTGTAGGTGCAGAAGTTGGGCGACTTCTCGAAGTAGACGAGGTCGTGGGGGGAGGGCGGCTTGTGGGCCGGGTTCTCGGGCTCCAGGTGAGGCCCCTCCACGCGCGAGGCCCGGTTGCTGCCCTTGTTGCCGTAGATGACGCGGGAGGCGCCGTCGAACCGGTCCTTGAGGAAGTCGCCCACTGTGCGGAAGGTGGGGAGCCGCATCCAGCAGGTCTTGACGGTGCAGGAGCCCGACATGCCGTGGCACTTGCACTCCTGCCGCATCTCCGAGAAGACCGTCTGCAAGAGAGGCCCGGCCCGGTTAGCGCTGCGAGCTTCCCCAGAGCAGTGCCCAGTGGGACCCCCGCGCGGCGAGCGCTCCCACGGCGGTGCCCACCTCGGCCTCCGTTACACATGGGCCCTCCCTGTTAACGCACGTTAGGCAGCGTCTAGCAGGTCGCGGGAGTTGCTCTGGGCAGAGCCGTTCCGCCGGGATAGCTCTGCAGCCGCCGGCTTGGCCACGCTCCGCCCGCCCCCACGCTGGAAACCCGAGGCAGCCCGCGGAGGCTCCCAGGGCTCCTTTTCAGTGGGGTTTTACTGCAATTAGAGGAACTGGCATCAGTTCCTCCCACATGTGCTGGATGCCGGCAGGGCCACGCGCAGCAGCACGCCTGGACGAGGAGCCCTGGCTTCGCCCGTCAGAGCTGGCGTGTCCCGGCTCTGCCCCAACCCTGCTCCACCCATCGCGCCTCCACCCTCCCTTCCCCGGGCTCCCTCCTCCCCTCTGATCGGTCCCGTCCCCCCCGCCCCCCCCCGAGCTGGGAGTTCGCAGGGGGCGAGGAGGGCAGGACAGGTCCCTCCAGGTCTCTCTGTCCCCTTTGGATGCTGCACAGGGAGCTTCTGCACAGGAACCTGCCCTGCCCCCCAGGGTATCCTGTAGCTGCCCTCTGAATGCTGGAGCCCGTCAGCTTCCTGTCTGCAAAGCAGAGACCACATGGGCTGGAAAAGAGCCCCAGAGATGATGCTCCTCCCACAGCGCACACGTGCACAGACACGCACGCACATGCATGCTCACACATGGACACACGCATGCACAGACACACATGGACATGCACACACACAAACGCACAGTCATGGACACACACGCACAGGCACAGACATGCACACACCGTCTCCCCACCCCCACGTGCCCGTACACCCACTCGTGCACACTCACCATCCGTCCCGCCTCGTTGTTGTGCAGGTTCATCAGGAAGCGCAGGTCCCGCCCCTTCTCGTTGGAATCCACGAACTCGCGCCCGAAGACCCGGCCGAAGTCGACGTTGTCGCTGCAGCCCCCCCAGTGCCAGTCGGGGCCCCCCGGGCCGCGGCGCCGATAGTCACACGTGCAGGACTCGATGGAGCCCTCGGAGCAGGACCGGGCCACGGAGTGAGTGACGCCAGCGCTGGTGATGGCGAAGATGAACGCCGTCTCCCGACAGCCTGGGGGCAGGGACCCAAGGCATTCAGGGCACCGGCACCGCGTGCGGGCTGACGCCGACCACCCCAGGGCGCGGTCCCGGCTCGCTGGCGCTGCAGCTGGCAGTGAGCCAGGCAGGAGCTGCAGGGCACCTGCTGCAGCCATCAGCCCCAGCTGCCTCTGGCAGGGCACTGAAGACACTGGCCACCCACGCAGCAGCAGCAGCCTGGTTTGGGGGGTGGGGGAGCCGAGAGGACGGGGGCTGGGCCAGGGGGGTCGGGGGGCTGGGCCAGGCCAGGCCTGAGTCACTTTGTCTCCCAGCAGTACGGTGGGGCTGGCTCGCCCTGGGTCCGGGTCCGTCCAGCGCAGGTAACACACCTGGTACCAGCTCGGGGAAGCTCCCTGGCTCCCTCTAGCGGTGGTGAGGGGGAAATGAAAGGTGTGTTCCCACCTGCGGCCAGGTTCGTTTGCTTACTGAGCTCCCTGGCTCCCCCTAGCGGTGGTGAGGGGGAAATGAAAGGTGTGTTCCCACCTGCGGCCAGGTTCGTTTGCTTACTGAGCTCCCTGGCTCCCCCTAGCGGTGGTGAGGGGGAAGTGAGGGGGGTTCCTCTGCCCGCCAGGTGGAAGGGGCAGGTGGCAGGAGGTTGCAGCTCCTGCTGTGTTGCTGTGGATCCCCAGGAAGGGGGCTTGGGGCGAGGCGCGGTTCCCTGTGCAGGTGAGGAGGGGGTGATTACCAGCTCGGCTTTGGGGGAGGGGGATTGCAGCAGGGAGCGGGGTGGGGAGGAGCTGCTGGGGGAGGGGCAGGATAGACAGGGCAGGGGAGCTTGCTGGGCTTGTGGGGGAGACCCAGCATTTGGGGAGCACCTGACTGGCCGAGCTGGGTATGGCAGAGGGCTGTGCCTGAAAGGCAGGGGCCAGGGGAGCTGGCTCGCAGGGCGGGATTTCTGCCTTAGAAAGGAGCCCAACCACCCGCCCTGCCCCGCCCAGGGTCACCGGCCCTTTCACCCTGGCAGAGGTGAGGCCAGCTCTGCCCTTTGGTGGGGGTACGACCGAGTTCCCCCACGCGCCACAGAGGGGCAGCAGCGTTATGGTGGGTGTTACAGCCCAGCTGGGACCGGGCCCGTCGCGCCAGGTGCTGCACAGACCCCGGCCAGCTCAGGGAGCTCCCAGTCTAGGCGAGGGGTGGGAGGGGGAACAGTGGTGCAGAGCGGGAAGGTGGCAGAGCCGAGATGGATCCCAGGAGTCCAGGGGCCCAGTTCGACTAGGCCACAGGGCCATAATTTGGAAAGTGTTTTGTAAAACGCTGACCGAGGCGGCACGGGGCTGAGGCTGGCACCCCGCGAGCAGAGGAGTCGCTCTGCTGGCTGGCCAGGGGCTGCTCGGGGCGTGTGGGCCTGAGCCCTCGCTGCCAGCCCAGGGAAATGCCCACGGAATCCCCGAGCCAGGGGGGGAATCCCCTGGGCAGGCCTGGCAGGGGAGCTCGTGCAATCAGGGGAGGAGAGGTGACATCACGTCATTTATCCAGCCAGTTGTGTGACACACGGGGACGGGGGGGGGGCACTGCATGGGGGGGCATGTGACCCACGAGGCATGGCACGCTGGGGGAGGGGCCCTCAGCACGTGGCAGGAGGGGGCCGCGTGGCACACGGAGCCCCTTCCTGGCTGTGCCAGGGCCTGGCACCTGCTCTGCCTCCATTTCCCCCTTGCCTTGCCCCCCCCGCCCCGAGCCCCCTGCCGCCTCACCCCGGTTGACGATCTTGCCGAAGATGTGGGGCCCCTGGGTGGTGGGGCAGTTCCAGCGGCGGTTGCGGAACTGCCACTTGCACTCCTTGATGGCGCTCTGCAGGCCGCTGCTGATGCTGTGCAGGACACCGGGGTTCTGGCGGATCAGCTTCCGCTGCTTGCGGCTCAGCAGCTGCAGGCTGGGGTCCAGCACCAGGTGCACGTTCTTGGAGTCTGTCAGCAGGTTGGTGGAAGAGGCCACGTTGATGATGCCCCTGCGGACAGCGGGGGGCAGGGGATAAGGCACCACAGCACAAGCCCGACCAAACAGCAGTGATCAGCGCGGCCCTCTCTGCCCTGCCCCCACCCCCCGGCCAGAGCAACACTCAGACCAAAGGGAGTCCCAGCCCCTGCTCTGACCACTTAACCTCACTCCCCTCCCAGGGCTGGGGATGGAACCCAGGAGTCCTGGATCCCAGCCCCTGCTCTGACCACTTAACCTCACTCCCCTCCCAGGGCTGGGGATGGAACCCAGGAGTCCTGGCTCCCAGCCCCTGCTCTGACCACTTAACCTCACTCCCCTCCCAGGGCTGGGGATGCAACCCAGGAGTCCTGGCTCCCAGCCCCTGCTCTGACCACTTAACCTCACTCCCCTCCCAGCGCTGGGGATGGAACCCAGGAGTCCTGGCTCCCAGCCCCCTGCTCTAACCACTTAACCTCACTCCCCTCCCAGATCCAAGGGGTAGAACACCTGCCCTAGCCAGGACATTCAGCCAGTTTGTGGGTGAGGGAAAGGCTCAGACCTGGCAGCAGAGGGGGCTCCAGGTGTGGGCAGAGCCCTGCGTTCCCAGCTCCGAGATGCCAGGGCGCAGGGTGCCAGCTCCTGGCAGCTCTAAGTCCCGACCGGCTGTGCTCTGGCGCGGCCTGTTCCACACAGAGCGGCCAAGTGCTGCAACCCCCCCACCCCAGCCCTAAATCAGCCTGACAGGCCCGGACTAGGTAGCAATTAAAAGGAGAGGAGAGAGAAGCCTCCCCCAGAGCCGGCCGGGGAGGGGAAGGAGCTGCCACTGCCCCCCAGCAACGGCAGGGATGGGAGTTCCCAGCGGGGCACCCGCTGGTGTGTGTGTGTGGGGGGGATCGAACAGAGTCTAATGCACCCACCCGCCCGTCTGTCCCCACGCATCCCGCGCTGCAGCTAGCGATCACAGCCCGCGCTGGCACACAGACAAACACACACCTGTGGCCCATATGATATGGCGTAACTGTGGGTCTGTGTCTCTTAGCTACTGCATAGCGATAGATACCTGCTGTGTGTGTGTGTGTGTGTGTGTGTGTGTGTGTACACACGTAGCGTGAAATGTCAGGGCAGGGCTTGCAGCTGTGTCGCTCACACTAATCTCACCGGTGAATATGGGTGGCCAGGCTCACAAATGGGAAGCAGGACTAGCGCCCACACCAAGGTGTGGTGTGCATTGGAGGGCTGCGGGGAGGCGTGTGTCTACACAGTGCCTCTGTTTGTAGGTGTCAATACGGCGAGCGTGTGTAGCCAGACTATTGGTGTGACAGTGTCTAGTATGGGCTTAGCGCCTGTTGCACCGGCACTCACTGGACACACACACAATGAAAAGACAGTTCCTGCTCCATACAGTCTCTGTAGAATTAGCCCAAGACGTTGTGTGCATCATCCTATGCCTGTCTATATACAGCACCATCCACAGCTGGGCTGGGGATGAGTGGATCGCTAGCGGGGTGTCTGTGGGGAAGTTACCGCATGTTCCCTCAGCAGCTCCCCCCCCAGCCCAGCCCAGCCCATGATGGACAGAGGAGCACAGAGAAGGGAAAACAAATCTGGTTGGAAATATAAAAATCTGCCTAAAGGAAAAAGAAAAAAGACCGGAGGGGCCAGGCGTGCTGGGGTTGGATGAAACACCCTGGGGCCAAGCCCCTTGGAAGGTGCCTTTTCTCATCAGCGCAGAGTATCATTATTCTTTCATCCTTAGAAGCAAACACCTGAGTTCTTGACATTTTTCCCCAGACATCTCCAGATGCTGTGGAGAGCAGCTGCGTCCCCTCCTGCCCTGCGAGCAGACCCCTCTCTGCACTTGTCTGCTGGATTTCTCTCTCCCTCCACAGCTGCTCTAGTCGCAAAAGGAGAATGAACAGGATGGATATAAAGGCAAAAGCAGAGACTTACCACCATCTCCCACTGTTATTCACCGCCAGAGTGTTGGAAAGAGACGAAAATGCCAAAACCCACAATGTCTTAAACCCTAAAATTAATGCCACGGGTCTCATTGTTTTGGCTGCAGGGCAGTGGCTCGTACAAAACTTCCCGAGAGTAGTTTGTCTGGACACAAAAAATTATAGATCTAGAAAGTCTTGTTGCAAGGAGAATCCTACAACAAATTCTTTGGCTTAATCGTTTCTATCTCGATAGCTATATCCACAGCCACACGGAGTACAAGAAAGATGGGGTGTCTGTGGATATGGCTGCATAGAAATCTATAGATATATAAATATATAGATATATGTATAGAAACTCAAACCCTAAAAATAGAATCTAAATAAAAACTCGTGTCACAGTTGAGTCTGCAGTAGTGTTGGCATCCTCCGAAATCTGAAAATGCTGGAGGAAAGGCTCCAATCTTCTGGTTTCTGGCAGCCTCTTAGAGATGATTCCCCCAGAGAGGAATTAAACCACTAGGGGAAAAAGTTTGATGGTCTACGGCTGCTGTTGAGTGCTTAGCATCCTCCAGCCATCTCCAGTGCCTCGGGGAGCCCCTTCCTTCTTATAGAGGCAGCGAGGTGGGTCTCTGTGGAACGGTTCATCTGTGTAGGATCCAGGCTGTGTTCTCATGCTAACAATGGGAAGTGGAAGAGACGCATCACTTCTTATGGGGCAGCCCGCGCCGGGGCTATCTGGCCATCTGACTGTCCATCACTCGGGTTGAGATTAATTCTGTCAAGTGTCCGGGCTCTGTAAATCCATCGGTTCCTCCAAAATCCTTCTCTGCATGGGAGCAAATCCAGATGAGGGGGATGAATGTTAGTGTCTGTCACTCACACGCCCCCCTCACCCCACCCCCACCCTACCCCTCTCCTAGCCAGCTCCATGCAGCAGCATCTGCTCGACGCTGGCTGAGTCCGGGAGGTTTCTTCCAGCTCATTTTCCCCCAGAGGCCCCCAAAGTGACCATGACCTGAGAAGCAGGAGAGTTTGGAGTAAGGGATTGACACTGTCCCAAGGGAAATCCGAGTCCAGAAGTGAGGGGTGCCGGGGAGGGGGGCCAGAGCTAAGATCCCCCAGCAGGAGAAGGGAGCTCCAGGCTGGGTCCAGGTCCCCCTGCTGAGACTGGCCCGGGATCAGACGTGCCATGGTCTGCCGGGGGAGTCCTGCTGCTTCATGCTGCTTGGCTCTCCGGCGCTGCTGCGCTCACAGCAACGCTTGGGGCTCCAGTGGCCACATTTGGCTTCTGAATGCTCCTGAGGCTTCTGCGGCAGCTTCGTTCCCACTCTGATTTCGCTCCCCTCTTGGCCGCGGGTGTGCTTGGCTTGGCAGTATTTACGGTGTCCTTTCACCGCATGGGGCTGGCGCTCGAGGAGATAAAAACTCAGCAAGTCCCATCCCCAGCGACCAGATGTAGCAAATTAACGGCACAGCAGCTAACGGGCTGGAGCTGGGGCTTTCCAGCCCATCTGCTGAGACCTCCCCGAACGGGAGCACCGGGCTGGAGAGGGAAGCACTGGGGGGTTTTGCCTAAGGGGAAAAGAAACGAATCAAACTTTGGCACTGGGGACAATCCCTGTGGCCGGGCTGGGACCCTGCGAGGCCCTGCCTCAGACAGGTGGCCAGAGGCACACGGGAACGGTGCCCACCACCGTTAGCTAATGGAGAGCGGGGCCTGGAATGGCCAGATAAAGCCAGGCGCAGCCCAAGGCTTTGCTCTGGGCCTGCACCCCTCACCTGGAGACCCGTCTCACCCCCCTCGCGCTCACTCTCATCCTGTTGCTCCACGTCACCCGCCGAGGATCAGAGCCTCTTCCATCCCTGGCGGGAGACATGGGTCTCCGCCGGAAGGGCCATGTTCTCACGTGTGTTTCCTGTGTGAGTTGTAGGTGACACCTGTGTCATGTGTGGACATGCGCTCACCCTGGGACTGACACCCAGACAGGGCCACGCTCCTCCCACGTGACTCTCTTGTGTGTGGACACGCTCACCCTGGGACTGACACCCAGACGGGGCCTCGCTCCTCCCACGTGACTCTCTTGTGTGTGGACGCGCTCACCCTGGGACTGACACCCAGACGGGGCCTCGCTCCTCCCACGTGACTCTCTTGTGTGTGGACGCGCTCACCCTGGGACTGACACCCAGGCGGGGCCTCGCTCCTCCCACGTGACTCTCTTGTGTGTGGACGCGCTCACCCTGGGACTGACACCCAGACAGGGCCACGCTCCTCCCACGTGACTCTCTTGTGTGTGGACGCGCTCACCCTGGGACTGACACCCAGACGGGGCCTCGCTCCTCCCACGTGACTCTCTTGTGTGTGGACACGCGCTCACCCTGGGACTGACACCCAGGCGGGGCCACGCTCCTCCCACGTGACTCTCTTGTGTGTGGACGCGCTCACCCTGGGACTGACACCCAGACGGGGCCTCGCTCCTCCCACGTGACTCTCTTGTGTGTGGACACGCGCTCACCCTGGGACTGACATCCAGGCGGGGCCACGCTCCTCCCACGTGACTCTCTTGTGTGTGGACGCGCTCACCCTGGGACTGACACCCAGACGGGGCCTCGCTCCTCCCACATGACTCTCTTGTGTGTGGACGCGCTCACCCTGGGACTGACACCCAGACGGGGCCTCGCTCCTCCCACGTGACTCTCTTGTGTGTGGACGCGCTCACCCTGGGACTGACACCCAGGCGGGGCCACGCTCCTCCCACGTGACTGTCTTGTGTGTGGACGCGCTCACCCTGGGACTGACACCCAGACGAGGCCTCGCTCCTCCCACGTGACTCTCTTGTGTGTGGACACGCGCTCACCCTGGGACTGACATCCAGGCGGGGCCACGCTCCTCCCACGTGACTCTCTTGTGTGTGGACGCGCTCACCCTGGGACTGACACCCAGACGGGGCCTCGCTCCTCCCACATGACTCTCTTGTGTGTGGACGCGCTCACCCTGGGACTGACACCCAGACGAGGCCTCGCTCCTCCCACGTGACTCTCTTGTGTGTGGACGCGCTCACCCTGGGACTGACACCCAGGCGGGGCCACGCTCCTCCCACGTGACTCTCTTGTGTGTGGACGCGCTCACCCTGGGACTGACACCCAGACGGGGCCTCGCTCCTCCCACGTGACTCTCTTGTGTGTGGACGCGCTCACCCTGGGACTGACACCCAGACGGGGCCTCGCTCCTCCCACGTGACTCTCTTGTGTGTGGACGCGCTCACCCTGGGACTGACACCCAGACGAGGCCTCGCTCCTCCCACGTGACTCTCTTGTGTGTGGACGCGCTCACCCTGGGACTGACACCCAGGCGGGGCCACGCTCCTCCCACGTGACTCTCTTGTGTGTGGACGCGCTCACCCTGGGACTGACACCCAGGCGGGGCCACGCTCCTCCCACGTGACTCTCTTGTGTGTGGACGCGCTCACCCTGGGACTGACACTCAGGCGGGGCCACGCTCCTCCCACGTGACTCTCTTGTGTGTGGACGCGCTCACCCTGGGACTGACACCAGGTGGGGCCACGCTCCTCCCACGTGACTGCCTTGTTGTCCATGACGTTGAACCAGGGATGTGCGTGGTCTCAAATGAAGCTGACCCCAGGGGGGCAAAGAGGAGTGGAGAGCAGAACGTCCGCCCCTTAGACATCCCGGAGGGGCCGGGCTGGGAGCAAGGCTACGCTGCTGCACACACACACCCGGGCACCCGGTAGCACTGCCCACCCCTCCCCAAACACAGCGCGAGCGGGATGTGCGCAAACAGCTGGAGTCCCATCAGCAGTAGGGTTTGTATGTCTCACCCTGCCTCACCCCTGCAGGGCAGGACGAGTCCACCCAGTGGGTGCCCCCAGCGGGCGAAGGGGTGGGGTGAGCGGGAGGGGCAGGTGCTGAAGAGAGGAGAGAAACCAGGGGGAGCCCGGGTGCTGTTAGCGTTGTCCTGTGCTCAGGCGCCTTGGCCTTGTGGCCCCCGGTCCAGCTCACCGCTCCTGGCTCCTCTGTCCAAGTTTGTGGGTCTCAGCTAATCTGATGTGGACATTTGTACCTGGGGCCTGATTCTGCTGCCATTAAAATCAAGGTGCCCTCAGCACCACCCCCACCTTCCTTGGTCTCAAGAGCAGCCGGATCGGGCCCTTTATGAGCGTAGTGACTGGTCTGCTCGGCACAGCTAGATGGGGGGGGGACAAGGGCTGTAGTTTCAAAGAGAGGCTGGGGATTTTGCAGACATGGGGGGTTAAGTTCATGTTATTTGCCTTCACTTAGGGCCTCGAGCTGTCAGGGGGGAGCCCCTGGGCGCAGAATGCAGGAGGCAATATTGCCCCGCAGGGGCTGTGGGGCCGGGCTCACCTGCAAGCAGCCCAGGAGGCCTCAGGCTGTAAGAGATCAGGGCCCCCGGGCCCAACGTGGCTGCTAGTCTGGGTGCACCCCTGTAACTGGCCCTCGCTCACTCGCTCGCTGGGCCGTCGGTCCCTGCCCCGCCTCACGCCGGCACCACAAAGTCCTGCACGTTTCCAGGCCGGGTGTGAACCCCTTTCGGCCCCCCCGTTCCACCAGCAGGGGGAACTGACCGCACCGGGGTGGGAATGGCCAGGCCGCCGCGGGCAGCACTGCCAGACCCACAACTCCGGAGTGACACCGAGCGCCGAGACCACGGAAACCAGCCTGGGAGGGGACCCACCAGAGACCAAAGGGGCGGAGAACAATCCCAGGCCCAGGAGTGACACCCCCATGGGGGGGGTCTGTCTCTCTCTCACCCCCCCCACACCACACCACCACCCCACACACCCCTTTTCCGCATCCCCTTTCCCCAGCCTGTGCAATGGGCGAGCAGGGTGCTGTTCCATGTCTGGCCAGCAGGGGCTGCTGCTGGCTTGGCTATAGCCATGGGGCTGGCTGGGAGTGGGGCATGCAGGTGCCAGGCCGGCCCCAGCCAGCGATGGGAGGCTCCGGGGGGCGGGGGGGGGGATTTTCCACTGGGAAAAACAAAGAGACCCCCAGTCCTCCCCCCCCCCCAGCAGTGTGAGCGCACATGGGGCTGGGGAGCTGCTGGGCGCCCCCCAGACACGGGGGGCAGGGGATGGGGATTTGATAGAGGAGATGGCTCCTATGGGGAAGGGGAGAGGGAGAGAGATGATGGATGGATGAGGTGGGGATGGAGGAGGTAGGTAGGGGCTGGGGGGAGGGGGAGATGGGCAGGATGAGGGGGTGGGGGAGGAGGGAGGAGGTAGGTAGGGATGGTGGGAGGGGGAGATGGGCAGGATGAGGGGGAGGGAGGAGGGAGGAGGTAGGTAGGGGATGGAGGGAGGGGGAGATGGGAAGGATGAGGGGGAGGGAGGAGGGAGGAGGTAGGTAGGGATGGGGGGAGGGGGAGATGGGCAGGATGAGGGGGTGGGGGAGGGAGGAGGTAGGTAGGGGATGGAGGGAGGGGGAGATGGGCAGGATGAGGGGGAGGGAGGAGGGAGGAGGTAGGTAGGGGTGGGGGGAGGGGGAGAGGGGCAGGATGAGGGGGTGGGGGAGGGAGGAGGTAGGTAGGGATGGGGGGAGGGGGAGATGGGCAGGATGAGGGGGTGGGGGAGGGAGGAGGTAGGTAGGGGATGGAGGGAGGGGGAGATGGGCAGGATGAGGGGGTGGGGGAGGAGGGAGGAGGTAGGTAGGGGATGGGGGGAGGGGGAGATGGGCAGGATGAGGGGGAGGGGGAGGAGGGAGGAGGTAGGTAGGGGATGGGGGGAGGGGGAGATGGGCAGGATGAGGGGGTGGGGGAGGAGGGAGGAGGTAGGTAGGGGGTGGGGGGAGGGGGAGATGGGCAGGATGAGGGGGAGGGAGGAGGGAGGAGGGAGGTAGGGGAGGGGTGAGGGGGAGATGGGCAGGATGAGGGGGTGGGGGAGGGAGGAGGTAGGTAGGGGGTGGGGGGAGGGGGAGATGGGCAGGATGAGGGGGAGGGAGGAGGGAGGAGGGAGGAGGGAGGAGGTAGGTAGGGGATGGGGGGAGGGGGAGATGGGCAGGATGAGGTGGGGATGGAGGAGGGAGGGAGGGGGTGGGGGGAGGGGGAGATGGGCAGGATGAGGGGGTGGGGGGGAGGGAGGAGGTAGGTAGGGGGTGGGGGGAGGGGGAGATGGGCAGGCTGAGGGGGAGGGAGGAGGGAGGAGGTAGGTAGGGGAGGGGGGAGGGGGAGATGGGCAGGATGAGAGGGAGGCAGGAGGGACTAGCGAGGAAGGGGATGGGGGAGGGGGAGATGGGCAGGATGAGGGGGTGGGGGAGGGAGGAGGGAGGTAGGGGGTGGGGGGAGGGGGAGATGGGCAGGATGAGGGGGAGGGAGGAGGGAGGAGGGAGGGAGGGGATGGGGGGAGGGGGAGATGGGCAGGATGAGGGGGTGGGGGAGGGAGGAGGGAGGTAGGGGGTGGGGGGAGGGGGAGATGGGCAGGATGAGGGGGGGAGGAGGGAGGAGGTAGGTAGGGGATGGAGGGAGGGGGGAGATGGGCAGACGGAGGGGTGGGGGGGGACGGAGAAGGTAAGTAGGGTATGGCGGGAGGGGGAGATGGGCAGGATGAGGGGGTGGGGGAGGAGGGAGGAGGGAGGTCGGGGAGGGGGGGAGGGGGAGTTGGGCAGGATGAGGGGGTGGGGGGGAGGGAGGAGGGAGGTAGGGGATGGGGGGAGGGGGAGATGGGCAGGATGAGGGGTGGGGGGGGAGGGAGGAGGTAGGTAGGGGATGGAGGGAGGGGGAGATGGGCAGGATGAGGGGGTGGGGGAGGAGGGAGGAGGGAGGTAGGGGAGGGGGGGGGGGGGAGATGGGCAGGATGAGGGGGTGGGGGGGGAGGGAGGAGGTAGGTAGGGGATGGGGGGAGGGGGAGATGGGCAGGATGAGGGGGAGGGAGGAGGTAGGTAGGGGATGGAGGGAGGGGGAGATGGGCAGGATGAGGGGGTGGGGGAGGAGGGAGGAGGGAGGTAGGGGATGGGGGGAGGGGGAGATGGGCAGGATGAGGGGGTGGGGGGGGAGGGAGGAGGTAGGTAGGGCTTGGGGGCAGGGGGAGATGGGCAGGATGAGGGGGAGGGAGGAGGTAGGTAGGGGATGGAGGGAGGGGGAGATGGGCAGGATGAGGGGGTGGGGGAGGAGGGAGGAGGTAGGTAGGGGATGGAGGGAGGGGGAGATGGGCAGGATGAGGGGGTGGGGGAGGAGGGAGGAGGTAGGTAGGGGATGGGGGGAGGGGGAGATGGGCAGGATGAGGGGTGGGGGGGGAGGGAGGAGGTAGGTAGGGGATGGGGCGAGGGGGAGATGGGCAGGATGAGGGGGAGGGAGCTGATAGGTAGGGGATGGAGGGAGGGGGAGATGGGCAGGATGAGGGGGTGGGGGAGGAGGGAGGAGGGAGGTAGGGGATGGGGGGAGGGGGAGATGGGCAGGATGAGGGGGTGGGGGGGGAGGGAGGAGGTAGGTAGGGGATGGGGGGAGGGGGAGATGGGCAGGATGAGGGGGAGGGAGGAGGTAGGTAGGGGATGGAGGGAGGGGGAGATGGGAAGGATGAGGGGGTGGGGGAGGAGGGAGGAGGGAGGTAGGGGATGGGGGGAGGGGGAGATGGGCAGGATGAGGGGGTGGGGGGGGAGGGAGGAGGTAGGTAGGGGATGGGGGGAGGGGGAGATGGGCAGGATGAGGGGGAGGGAGGAGGTAGGTAGGGGATGGAGGGAGGGGGAGATGGGAAGGATGAGGGGCTGGGGGAGGAGGTTGGAGGGAGGTAGGGGATGGAGGGAGGAGGTGGGTAGAGATGAGGGATGGAGGAGGCGGGGGGTGGAGGTAGGGGAGCGGCTGAGGGGTCTCTATGCAGTGGATTGCTGGGTGGAGGAGTTTGTCCAGGGCTGTCCTCCCCCATGGCCGGGGGGGGCACTGACCCCCGTGTTAGCCCCCCCAGGCCTGCAGCCCGTGCTGCTCCCCCCAGGCCGGGCCAGGCCCCGTCCCATCCCGTCCCCACGCTTGGCTCCGGGGCGTGCTGGGCTCTGAACCTGGGTTTAGTTGGCTGTGAAATGAGCCGCGTTCGGGTCCCGCTGTTCGGCCACCTCCAGCCCCCCAGGCCTAATCCCCAGCCCCGCGCGGTTCCTGGTTCCTGGGGATGGATTAGCCCCACTCAATCCCTTTACTGCCTTGAAACGGCCCTTTCTTCTCACGCGCCCGCAGAGGGGCATTGATCCCGGCAAAGCCCAGGGGCCGAGCCCCCCCCACTCCTCCTCCGGTGACCCTCATTTCCTCCCCTACGGGGAACTCTGCTCCCTGGGTCCTTCAGAGACCTCCCCCCCCCCGCCCCGAGGGGCCTCTCTCTGCCGCCTCCTGCCCCCCCAGCCCCCTCCCACAGCCGCTGTCACTGCCTCCCCTGGTGCCCCCACTTCCCCACCCACCGCTGCTCCCCCCAGAGCACAGGGGCCTCGCGTGAGGTCCCCTTGCCGGGATCCGGGCCCCAGCCCATGACAGTCCCCCCCCCCCCCTCCCCCAAGCACCCAGTCTAGGAGGCTCTGGTCTGAACCCCTCCAGACATCACCCAGCAGCCCCTCCCCCCACTCCGTTTGTGCTGTGGCTCGTTATGGGCGTGGGGGGAGATGATTTAGTGGTGGGGGCAGATTCCTTCTACCCCTATTTGCTGCATCTTCGCTAGGGGGCAGAGACGCTGGAGTGCAGACCCCCAGCAGACAGTCGGGGGGACTTTACCCCACTAGGGATGCGGCCGGGGATAATGTCCCAGGAGGGGGCCCGTATCCCGGCAGGAAGGGCCCCGTATCCCGGCAGGAGGGGCCTGTATCCCAACAGGAGGGGCTCGTATCCCAACAGGAGGGGCCCATATCCTGGCAGGAGGGGCCCGTATCCCGGCAGGAGGGGCCCGTATCCCAACAGGAGGGGGCCGTATCCCAGCAGGAGGGGCCCGTATCCCGGCAGGAGGGGGCCTGTATCCCAGCAGGAGGGGGCCCGTATCCCGGCAGGAGGGGGCCCATATCCCGGCAGGAGGGGCCCGTATCCCGGCAGGAGGGGGCCCATATCCCGGCAGGAGGGGCCCGTATCCCGGCAGGAGGGGCCCGTATCCCGGCAGGAGGGGGCCTGTATCCCAGCAGGAGGGGCCCGTATCCCAGCAGGAGGGGGCCCTGTATCCCGGCAGGAGGGGGCCCTGTATCCCGGCAGGAGGGGCCCGTATCCCAGCAGGAGGGGCCTGTATCCCAGCAGGAGGGGGCCCGTATCCCAACAGGAGGGGCCTGTATCCCAGCAGGAGGGGGCCCGTATCCCAGCAGGAGGGGCCCTGTATCCCGGCAGGAGGGGGCCTGTATCCCAGCAGGAGGGGCCCGTATCCCAGCAGGAGGGGGCCCTGTATCCCGGCAGGAGGGGGCCCTGTATCCCGGCAGGAGGGGCCCGTATCCCAGCAGGAGGGGCCCTGTATCCCGGCAGGAGGGGGCCTGTATCCCAGCAGGAGGGGCCCGTATCCCAACAGGAGGGGCCTGTATCCCAGCAGGAGGGGGCCCGTATCCCGGCAGGAGGGGGCCCATATCCTGGCAGGAGGGGCCCGTATCCCAACAGGAGGGGCCCGTATCCCAGCAGGAGGGGCCCGTATCCCGGCAGGAGGGGGCCGTATCCCGGCAGGAGGGGCCCCGTATCCCAGCAGGAGGGGGCCCGTATCCCGGCAGGAGGGGCCCGTATCCCGGCAGGAGGGGCCCCATATCCCAGCAGGAGGGGCCCGTATCCCGGCAGGAGGGGGCCTTTCGCTGGTTGAAGCCCACGTGGCTTTGGGAGAGGATTTCGGGTGTAACTTCCAGTGCAGCCTGACCCAGGTACTATGGAAGAACCAGGACGTGACTCAGGTCTCCCACCTGCCAGGTTAGGACACTCCAGTGAGTAAGACACTGTCTGCCCTGCTGCCCTACCTCAGTACCCCCCACCCCCGGACTCCATGCTGGTCTCTGCTCCTTTTCCTCAGCGGCTGGACCAGCAGGTCCCTCTCCGTGGCGCTGGGGTGGGAGAACAGGCAGGGCGGTGTGGCCTGAGGAGACGCTGCAGGGGTGGGGACGGGATGTTCTGTGGCGGGGGGGAATTGTTGCCAAGGAGCCGGCGGCCGTGGAAGGGAAGAGGGGGCCTGTGGGACATGGGGGGGGGGTGCCGAAGGCTGTCGCCTGGGCAGCCTTCCAGAACATGGAGCCTGGCTAACTGTGAACCTCTGAAACCCAGGAAATGCAGCGTTAAGGGCCAGGCTCCTCCTGCAACACCACCTTAACTCTGCCCTCTGGGGACCAGCTCGCCTGTTCCAGAGCCCTTGGGGGACGGAGCCCGGGAGCGATGTCGGGGCCTGACACCATCTCTTGGCCAGGCGACGGTGGGGGTTGGTGAGTGTCGCTGCCCCCTGCCTCTATTCCACCCTGGTCCCATGGCCCGCCGGGGATATGGGTTCTGGCTCCCTCATGGAGCTGTGAGCACGGGCGTGTAGCGGGCGTGGCTCACCCCTGTCCCCAACACCGGCCCCTTCTGCGGCGTGAGGGAGAACCTGGCACCCGCCTACCTTGAATGCGCCAGGTTGAAGCCCCTCTTCCGGCTCCTCCTTCCCCCACCTGTTTCTATTCACACGCCCTGGCCGCGGCCCCACCAAGTCACGAGACCTCGTCACGAGACCTCGTCAGCTTCCTCCTGGCCCTGGCCAAAGTGCCCATCTTCAACCCCAGGAGGAGGATGCTGGACGAGGGGGGGCTCTGCAAGGGGGGGGCCTGTTTCCACTTCCCCCCGGTCTCACGCACCCGGGCAGTTCCCCTGGGCGGCGGCCCCTGGCTCCCTAGGCAGCTGTGCGGAGCAGTGGGCGCTGCGGGGTTCTCTGCTCGGTGCCCCCCTCTGGGTGAACCTGTGACCTTCACTCCTGACCCTGGGTGTTCACCTGGTTCCCGGGGTCCCTCCCGCAAGGCTGGGGGAGGGGCCGTTAGACGTGCCCGCCCACCTCCCAGGATTTCCAGTCAGGCCCCCTTGATGGGGAAACGGGGCCAGCTGCACCTGTGTGAAAATGACCTGCCTCCCAGCCGGAGAGGCGGGGCTAATGGGGCCAGGTGTTACCCTGAGGAGCACCTGGGCCTTCTCAGAAGGGCTGGAGCTGTTGGGTGGGAGGGGCTCACGCCAGAGGCAGGTTGGGCCGTGCTGCTGAGGCAGGAGCTGTAGGAAGCAGGGAGGGCCCAGGTGGTGGGGAGGAAGCCCTGGGGAGCCGGGCTCAGCTACCCGAGCAGAGCTCAGCGGGAGCCCCGGAGGAGCCCACTGACCTTCTGGTGGTTTGACTCTTCGTTGGACTCCTGGGCCCCTGGCCGGGGCCTGCGCTGCAAAGATGAGCTGGCCGAGGGCTGGGCTACTGAAGTGGGGGGAAGGGCTTGGACACTGGTGCACCTCGGTCTCCAGTGCACCAGAGTCCAGCCCCCCCTTCGGTCTCATTTCAGTTGTTGGGCAGCGGCTCTCAACCTGTTCAGTGTTTGGTTTCTCTGGTACTGAGTCGCCTGTCCCCCTCCTGGGGCTGTGGCCAGCCCGCGGGGGCAGAGCGGTGGTGCTGCAGGGCTCCCACGTACCCTAACGCTCCCTTCAGAGGTTTAGCGGTAGCTGCTCTCTGTGTTCAGGGAAGGCCTGGGGCAGCGCTGGGCAACCTTCCCTCTGCACCTAATAGATTATAAACCTGGTTTCCGACTCTTCTACCCGGTGAGAGGATGGACGCTGGGAAGAATCTTTCAAACCTCCCCCCTGCTGTCTGTCTCTTCGGTGTCTCGCTAGCCCAGGGCTGGCACCTCGTGCAAGGTGCCCCTCGCTCGGCAGGGCTGCACTTCGCACCCGCTCTGCTCTGCTCTGCTGGCCATGACCGTGAAGGGAGACGGGGGGTGGAGCCAGGCTGCCCCCTCCCAGCTGGGGTAGCGACTTGTCCTCCCCGCTTCGCCCCTCTCTCATTATCCTGCTCCCTGCAGCACCTTCTGCAGGCTGGAGCAGGGGAACGACTGGCCCCCCAGCAGGATTCATTCCAGGGCCCCTTCCTGCTCTGGGTCATGCCCCCACCCCAAGCAGATCTCTCCAGAGCTTCCCTCTTTCTGAACCGGTTAAACATTAACGGCTCCCACAGAGCCTAGGGGAATTTCCCGCTGCCCTAGCGAGTTCAGACAGATTCGCCCCAGCGCCGAGATGCCTGGAATTCAAGAGATCTGGAGGCTCGCGCCTGCCGGGCATCTGTCCATGGAAGAGTTCGCACATGCGCACGCACTTGTTGCTGTGTGTCGGGCCTGGTGTGGGGAAAACGCTCGGTGGGAGGGCAGAGCTGGGCTGCCAGGGGCCTTTCTGGAGTGAGAGCCATGGACAGGGCTTGAGCTAGTGACAGAGGCTGCGTGGGACTTGACACTGCAAGGCAGCGATCAGCTGAGGGCACCCCAGCTGCAGCACAGCGCCCAGGATCCACCTCTCGCAACCTCTCCAGGACACATGCATGCCCACTAGGGGAGCACTCAAGGAAGACAAGGCCGTTGCAGAGAAGCTAAATACATTCTTTGCATCGGTCTTCACTGCAGAGGACGTGAGGGAGATTCCCACACCTGAGCCATTCTTATTAGGTGACAAACCTGAGGAACTGTCCCAGACTGAGGTGTCAATAGAGGAGGTTTTGGAACAAATTGATACATTAAACAGTAATAAGTCACCAGGACCAGGTGGGATTCACCCAAGAGTTCTGATGGAACTGAGATGTGAAATTGCAGAACTACTAACTGTGGGATGCAACCTATTGCTTAAATCAGCCTCTGGACCAGGTGAGGGGATAGCTAATGTGATGCAGATTTGTAAAAAGGGCTCCAGAGGCAGTCCTGGCTATTACAGGCCGGGAAGCCTAACTTCAGTAAACTATAGTATAGAACAGAAGTCTGAATGCAGTATGTTGGAGAAGAGTCAACACGGCTTTTGTCAAGGGAAATCATGCCTCTCCAGTCTATTAGAATTCTTGGAGGGCATCAACAAACATGGACAAGGGGGATCCAGCTGCCTCCCACCGCCTGGGGTTGGTCCTTTGGCTCAAGTGTCTGAGGTCTGGGCACGGATCTATGGTCCTGTGTTCACACCTGCTGAGAACCCATGGATGAGATGGCCTGTGGAGCGTGTGCAGGGGTTTTGGTGGGGGTGCATGCAAGGGTACCGGTGACTGGTACAGGTGTCTGTGTATGTTTGCATTCACTTCTCTTTCAATGGCAGCAGCGGGTGCTAGTAGCTGGGACCTGCCGGGTCCCCATCAGGGTGTGCAGTGCAGCTCGCTCAGCGCGTCTCCCTGGGCGTAGTGGATGGGGCCTCAGTTCAGCATCATCAGGGGAGAGGGGGGTGCAACTGATTCCCGCTGACATTCAGGGCAAGGGGCCTCCCATGGTCACATAGAACCTGACTCACACCAGCAGTGTGGGTGTCATGTCCTCCTCTAGGGGCTAGCAAAATACAGGATAACAGCGTACTACTGCTGCCCACTAGTGGGGTTGCTCCTTTCAGAACATAAGAATGGCCATACTGGGTCAGACCAATGGTCCAGCGAACCCCGTGTCCTGTCTTCCAACAGTGGCCAGGTGCTTCAGAGGGAATGAACAGAACAGGACAATTAGCAAGTGATCCATCCCCTGTTGCCCATTCCCAGCGTCTGGCAGTCCGAGGCACCTAGGGCATGGGGTTGTGTCGCTGACCCTTGGCTAATCGTCACTGATAGATCTGGCCTCCAGGAACTGATCTCATTATTTTTTGAACTCAGTGATACTTTTGGCCTTCACAACATCCCCTGGCAGTGAGTTCCACAGGTTGACTGTGCACTGTGTGAAGAAGTACATCCTTCTGTTTGCTTTAAACCTGCGGCCTGGTAATTTCATAGGGTGGCCCCTGGTTCTTGTTATGTGAAGGGGTAAATAACATCTGCCTGTTCCCTTTCTCCTCATCATTCAAGATTTTAAAGACCTTTGTCACATCTCCCCTCAGTCGTCTCTTTTCCAATCTGAACAGTCCCAGTCTTTTCAATCCCTCCTCAGCTAGAAGCTGCTCCATCCCCCTTAAGCATTTTTGCTGTATCTTTTTTGAGATGGGGTGACCAGACCTGCAGGCAGTGTTCCAGGTGTGGGCATCCTGTGGATTTATATGGCGGCATCCAGGTATTTTCCATTGTATTTGCTATCCCCGCCCTAGTGGTTCCTAACGTTCTCATCGCTGCTTTGACGGCTGCTGCACGCTGAGGGGCTGTTTTCCAAGAACTCTCCGCGCGCTGGGAAATGGGAGACCTGGGTTCTAATTCCATCTCTGCCACTGACCCACTGCATGACCCCGGGTGAGTCCCGTCTGCCCTTTGTGCCTCGATTTCCGCACCCACCTCGGGCCTGCTCCTTGGTGCCAGGGGGAGGAAGGAGCCAGCTGCGGGCATGGGGGAACACGTGCACGCCCCCTGCCTTGCTCCTTCCCTCGCTAGCCCCCTCCCCACGACAGCTGCAGATTCCTACCTGCCACAGGGGCCTGTCCCAGCCCCTGCTCTCTCCACGCAGCCTGGGGCGAGTCCTGAGGTGCCGGGACTGTGGGGGCTCCCAGTGCAGCAGGCAGAGTTCTCGCCATGCATCGCCCTGTGTCTGAGCAGGGACACGCCCATGCGCATTCCAGCGCGCCAGCCCCACGCCCTCCCCAGCCCTGTGGCGCAGCCTTATTAGGAAGCCAGGTGTTGGCTTGGGATGGGGGGGCAGGCCAGCCCCCCCAGGGAGACGCTGCAGCTCAACGGGCACTAGTGAGGGCAATGGGGTTCACCCCACCCCGGGCACTCTCCCTCGGGGGCTCTGGTCCTGTGGCGCTGCCAGCAGCAAGGGGAGAGAGGGGCTGAGATCTCCCTAGACTGGGCACAGGCAGAGGCCAAAAAGAGACCCTCTCCCCTCCCCGCAGGCTGGCCAGGGTCAAGTCCCCAGCAGACCCCAGCACAAGGTTCATCCTCCAGCCCCGCCAGCCCAACACGGCTCCCCCTCCCCCAGCAAAGAGCAGCCTTGCCGGCCTAGCTGTGCGGAGGGGGCAGAGAGCAGCTGATGTGGGGCATTACCCCCTGTTCCCCCCCACCCCCGCTCCCATTGACCCCTCCAGGCCATTCATAACCAGGGGACAATCTGGGGGCGGGGAGGGGGAGGGGTGTCTCTGGCACTGACTGTTTTTAAATCAAGCCTGGGTGTTTTTCTGCCAGCTCTGCCTGGGAATCGTGCTGGGGCAGGTCTTGGGCCTGTGTCCTACCAACCAGCCTGGATGGGCTCAGGGCTCCCTTCTGGCCTCTTGGGAGCTCAGCTGGAGACAAAACTCATGAGATCTGCACTGGGTAGCCAGGGCCATTCCAGGGCTGGATAGAACCCAGGGGTCCTGGCTGCCAGCCCCCCCTGCTCCAACCACTGGACCCCGCTTCCCTCCCAGAGCCAGGGATAGAACCCAGGGGTCCTGGCTGCCAGCCCCCCCTGTTCCAACCACTGGACCCCGCTTCCCTCCCAGAGCCAGGGATAGAACCCAGGGGTCCTGGCTGCCAGCCCCCCTGCTCCAACCACTGGACCCCGCTTCCCTCCCAGAGCCAGGGATAGAACCCAGGGGTCCTGGCTGCCAGCCCCCCTGCTCCAACCACTGGACCCCGCTTCCCTCCCAGAGCCAGGGATAGAACCCAGGGGTCCTGGCTGCCAGCCCCCCTGCTCCAACCACTGTACCCCGCTTCCCTCCCAGAGCCAGGGATAGAACCCAGGGGTCCTGGCTGCCAGCCCCCCTGCTCCAACCACTGGATCCCCGCTTCCCTCCCAGAGCCAGGGATAGAACCCAGGGGTCCTGGCTCCCAGAGCCCCCCCTGCTCCAACCACTGGACCCCGCTTCCCTCCCAGAGCCAGGGATAGAACCCAGGGGTCCTGGCTCCCAGCCCCCCTGCTCCAACCACTGGACCCCGCTTCCCTCCCAGAGCCAGGGATAGAACCCAGGGGTCCTGGCTCCCATCCTGTTCTAGAACCAGAAGAGCATCCTTTGCAGAGTGTGGGGCCATGGCCATGAACCCACCATAGCCCAGGGTGTGGGGGAGCCCCCTGGAGCTGGGCCATGCCCCCCTCCACCCATCTGCTGCTCTTGTCTCTGGGGCGCCCCTGAGCCACCATCATCTCCGGCAGTCACAGCAGAGGCTGCACCTGAGCGGGGCGGGGGGGGGGGGAGGTTGCCCTATGGGGGGAGGGGAGAAGGCTGTGCTCTAGGGGGGCAGCAAGGGAGGGGGCAGGGGGCTGTGCTCTGGGGGGTGGAGCAAGGGGAGGAGGGGGGCTGCACTCTGGGCTGGAGGGGTTGGGGGAGGCTGCACTCTGGGTGGTGTGGTTGGAGTGGGGGCTGTGCTCCGGGTGGGGGGACAGGGGGAGGAGGTGGGCTGCACTCTGGGCTGGAGGGGTTGGGGGAGGCTGCGCTCAGGGTGGGGGGTCACAGGGGGAGCTGCGTTCTGGGCTGGGAGGGTAGCAGGGGGGGCTGCGCTCCTGGCGGTGCGATTGGAGTGGGGGGGCTGTGCTCTGGGCTGGGAGGGTTGAAGCGGGGGCTGTGCTCCGGGCCGAGGGGGCTTGTGGGAGGCTGCGCTCTGGGCCGGGGGGGTCGCAGGGGGGCTGCGCTCTAAGCTGGGGGGGTCGCAGGGGGGGCTGCGCTCTGGGTTGGGAGGGTTGAAGGGGGGGCTGTGCTCCGGGCGGAGGGGGCTGGTGGGGGGGCTGCGCTCTGGGCCGGGGGGGTCGCAGGGGGAGCTGCGCTCTGGGCCGGGGGAGTCGCAGGGGGAGCTGCGCTCTAAGCTGGGGAGGTCGCAGGGGGGGCTGCGCTCTGGGCTGGGAGGGTTGAAGGGGGGGGCTGTGCTCTGGGTTGGGAGGGTCGCAGGGGGGGCTGCGCTCCGGGCCGAGGGGGCTGCGCTCCGGGCCGGGGGAGTTGCAGGGGGAGCTGCGCTCTAAGCTGGGGAGGTCGCAGGGGGGGCTGCGTTCTGGGCTGGGAGGGTTGAAGCGGGGGCTGTGCTCCGGGCGGAGGGGGCTGGTGGGGGGGCTGCGCTCTGGGTGGGGGGGTCGCAGGGGGAGCTGCGCTCTGGGCCGGGGGGGGTCGCAGGGGGAGCTGCACTCTGGGCCGGGGGGGGGTCGCAGGGGGGCTGCGCTCTAAGCTGGGGGGGGGTCGCAGGGGGGGCTGCGCTCTGGGGTGGGAGGGTTGAAGGGGGGGCTGCGCTCCGGGCCGAGGGGGCTGCGCTCCGGGCCGGGGGGGTCGCAGGGGGAGCTGCGCTCTGGGCCGGGGGGTCGCAGGGGGGGCTGCGCTCCGTGCCGAGGGGGGTCGCAGGGGGAGCTGCGCTCCGGGCCGGGGGGGTCGCAGGGGGAGCTGCGCTCTGGGCCGGGGGGGTCGCAGGGGGGCTGCGCTCTAAGCTTGGGGGGTCGCAGGGGGGGCTGCGCGCTGGGTTGGGAGGGTTGAAGGGGGGGCTGCGCTCCGGGCCGAGGGGGCTGCGCTCCGGGCCGGGGGGGTCGCAGGGGGAGCTGCGCTCTGGGCCGGGGGGTCGCAGGGGGGGCTGCGCTCCGTGCCGAGGGGGGTCGCAGGGGGAGCTGCGCTCCGGGCCGGGGGGGTCGCAGGGGGAGCTGCGCTCTACGCGGTGGATTTGGCCAAAGGCACGTGCGGCTCTTGTCCCCCCCGCGGAGCCCAGAAGAGCGGCGGGGGGGCGCTGCGGGCCCAGTCCCCGGCTCCAGGGAAGGGGGGGGGGCGTGGCGCGCACGGGCCCTGCCCACCCACCCTGGAGATGAAACGCGCATCCCCGCCCTGGAAAGTCCCCGGCGCGGGGCTGGCCGCGCTCCAGCTGGCAGGCTCCGGGGGCCCGGCCGGGCTGTGGCCGCCCCTCGAGCCGCTCCCGGGACCTATTGCCCGGTGCCAGGGGCAGGGGCAGCAGCGTCCTCGCCGGGCAGCCGGCCCGGGCCCTGCGCTCATGGCGCAGCGCACCGCAGGTGCTGGCCGGGTGCGCGCTCCCTGCGCCCCTCGCGGGCACGGCGGGGCGCGGCGGGTACAGGCGCGTAGCAGCTGGTCCGGCACAGCAGCTGTGCCCCGGACACGAGCGCTGGCCCTACGAGCTCCGGGATTGCCTGAGCTGGGCAGCCGCCTCTGGGGTGGAGCGCGGCAGCTAATCCGCGGCGCACAGCTCGGCTCTCCCAGCACGGAGCAGCGGCCGCCTCTGGGGCGCAGGAGCAGCACGTGGCAAGAGCTACACGAGGCTTCGGGGAGGGAAGTATCCAAGGGAGGGGGCAGGAGCGGGCAGAATGGACTGTCCTAGGGCGGGGCTTGGCCAGGACACCGGGGTCTGCCCCCTGACACTCACCGTAGGGCACCCCAGATTTCTAGGAAGCATAAACATTGGGGACCTTGTCTTCAGTAGCACAGCACCCCCCCCCGCACTGAGTCACCGCAACCAGCTCCTACAGCCCCCGGGAGCGGGGGGGGGGGCAGGGATGAGCTCAAAGGGAGGGAGGGGGAGTATGGGGACAGAGATGGGTGAGCACGCGGAGGGACGGGTAGCGAGAGGGGCGCACGGGGAGGGAGGGGGAGTATGGGGACAGAGATGGGTGAGCATGCGGAGGGAGGGGTAGCGAGAGGGGCGCTCGGGAGGGAGGGTGGGACGGAGCGGTAGTGAGAGGGGCGCACGGGGAGGGAGGGACGGAGGGGAAGCTAGAGGGGTGCATAGAGACTAAGGGGGTTAATGGGGTGGGAGGGGGTAGCTAGAGGGGCGCACTGGGAGGGAGGGAGGGAGGGAGGGGCAGCGAGAGGGGCGCACGGGGAGGGGCAGCGAGAGGGGCGCACTGGGAGGGAGGGAGGGAGGGAGGGTAGCTAGAGGGTTGCACGGGGACAGGGGGCGCACGGGGAGGGAGGGAGGGAGGGGTAGCGAGAGGGGCGCACGGGGAGGGGCAGCGAGAGGGGCGCACGGGGAGGGAGGGACGGAGGGGAAGCTAGAGGGGTGCATAGAGACTAAGGGGGTTAATGGGGTGGGAGGGGGTAGCTAGAGGGGCGCACTGGGAGGGAGGGAGGGAGGGGCAGCGAGAGGGGCGCACGGGGAAGGGCAGCGAGAGGGGCGCACTGGGAGGGAGGGAGGGAGGGTAGCTAGAGGGTTGCACGGGGACAGGGGGCGCACGGGGAGGGAGAGAGCCAGGCAAAGCGAGAGGGGCGCACGGGGAGGGGCAGCGAGAGGGGCGCACGGGGAGGGGCAGCGTGAGGGGCGCACGGGGAGGGAGGGTAGCTAGAGGGTTGCACGGGGACAGGGGGCGCACGGGGAGGGAGGGAGGGAGGGGTAGCGAGAGGGGCGCACGGGGAGGGAGGGAGGGTAGCTAGAGGGTTGCACGGGGACAGGGGGCGCACGGGGAGGGAGGGAGGGGTAGCGAGAGGGGCGCACGGGGAGGGAGGGAGGGAGGGTAGCGAGAGGGGTGCACGGGGAGGGGGGGAGGGAGGGGTAGCGAGAGGGGCGCACGGGGAGGGAGGGAGGGAGGGAGGGTAGCTAGAGGGGTGCACGGGGAGGGAGGGAGGGAGGGAGGGGAAGCGAGAGGGGCGCACTGGGAGGGAGGGGTAGTGAGAGGGGCGCACGGGGAGGGAGGGAGGGGCAGCGAGAGGGGCGCACGGGGAGGGAGGGAGGGAGGGAGGGGCAGCGAGAGGGGCGCACGGGGAGGGAGGGGTAGCGAGAGGGGCGCACGGGGAGGGGCAGCGAGAGGGGCGCACGGGGAGGGAGGGGTAGCGAGAGGGGCGCACGGGGACCGGGGGCGCACGGGGAGGGGCAGCGAGAGGGGCGCACGGGGAGGGAGGGTGGCTAGAGGGGTGCATGGGGACTGGGGGGCGCACGGGGAAGGAGGGAGAGAGGGAGGGGCAGCGAGAGGGGCGCCCGGGGAGGGAGGGAGGGTAGCTAGAGGGGCGCACGGGGAGGGAGGGAGGGAGGGGTAGCGAGAGGGGCGCACGGGGAGGGAGGGTGGCTAGAGGGGTGCATGGGGAGGGAGGGAGGGAGGGTAGCTAGAGGGGCGCACGGGGAGGGAGGGAGGGAGGGTAGCTAGAGGGGCGCACGGGGAGGGAGGGAGGGTGGCTAGAGGGGTGCATGGGGACAGGGGGCGCACGGGGAGGGAGGGAGGGAGGGGTAGCGAGAGGGGCGCCCGGGGAGGCGGGGCTGGCTGGCTAGAGGCGCCCGGGGCTGGGTAGGGACCGTTCAGCCGATGGGGGCGGCAGGCTGCCGGGCTGGCTGGGCGCAGGCAGGCGGCTCAGGGAGTGGCTGAGTCTCCCCAGATCCAAGAAAAACTTGAGCGCGGCTCTGCAGCGCAGTGTGACCCTCCGCTCCCAGCAGGAGCCGGGGAGCGCGGAGCGGGGCCGGAGCCAGCCGGCGGAGCGGGCTGAACCTCGGGACGCAGAGAGCGGCCCATGGAGCGGAGCGGCTGAGCGGCGGGAGAAGGCAAGCGCGGAGCTCGGGCTGGGCCGGGCGGGGAGGGAGCAGACGGGCGTTGGGGGAGCGAGCGAAGGGAGGTCGGGGTGAGCGTGGCAGGGAGCAGGGGAGGAGGGTGTCTCTGGGCCGCGTGTCTCAGCTGGGAGCGGGATCCTGACACTGGATGGACAGAGGTGTGGGGGGTATGGGGAGAGAGAGAGAGATACAGGAGCTGTGTGGGGACGGGTGGGTGGATAGATACAGAGGGGGTGTGGGGATGGATGGGTGGATAGATCCAGGAGCTGTGTGGGGATGGGTGGGTGGATAGATACAGGAGCTGTGTGGGGATGGGTGGGTGGATAGATACAGGAGCTGTGTGGGGATGGTTGGGTGGATAGATACAGGAGCTATGTGGGGATGGGTGGGTGGATAGATACAGGAGCTGTGTGGGGATGGATGGGTGGATAGATACAGAGGGGGTGTGGGGATGGATGGGTGGATAGATACAGGAGCTGTGTGGGGATGGGTGGGTGGATAGATACAGAGGGAGGGTGGGGATGGATGGGTGGATAGATACAGGAGCTGTGTGGGGATGGGTGGGTGGATAGATACAGGAGCTGTGTGGGGATGGATGGATGGATGGATAGATACAGAGGGTGTGTGGGGATGGATGGGTGGATAGATACAGGAGCTGTGGGGGGATGGATGGATGGATAGATACAGAGGGGGTGTGAGGATGGATGGGTGGATAGATACAGGAGCTGTGTGGGGATGGGTGGGTGGATAGATACAGGAGCTGTGGGGGGATGGATGGGTGGATAGATACAGAGGGGGTGTGGGGACGGATGGGTGGATAGATCCAGGAGCTGTGTGGGGACGGGTGGGTGGATAGATACAGGAGCTGTGTGGGGATGGGTGGGTGGATAGATACAGGAGCTGTGTGGGGATGGATGGGTGGATAGATACAGAGGGGGTGTGGGGATGGATGGGTGGATAGATACAGGAGCTGTGTGGGGATGGGTGGGTGGATAGATACAGAGGGGGTGTGGGAATGGATGGGTGGATAGATCCAGGAGCTGTGTGGGGATGGATGGGTGGATAGATACAGAGGGGGTGTGGGGATGGATGGGTGGATAGATCCAGGAGCTGTGTGGGGATGGGTGGGTGGATAGATACAGGAGCTGTGTGGGGATGGATGGGTGGATAGATCCAGGAGCTGTGTGGGGATGGGTGGGTGGATAGATACAGGAGCTGTGTGGGGATGGATGGGTGGATAGATCCAGGAGCTGTGTGGGGATGGTTGGGTGGATAGACACAGGAGCTGTGTGGGATGGGTGGGTGGATAGATACAGGAGCTGTGTGGGGATGGATGGGTGGATAGATACAGAGGGGGTGTGAGGATGGATGGGTGGATAGATCCAGGAGCTGTGTGGGGATGGATGGGTGGATAGATACAGAGGGGGTGTGGGGATGGATGGGTGGATAGACACAGGAGCTCTGTGGGGATGGGTGGGTGGATAGATACAGGAGCTGTGTGGGGATGGATGGGTGGATAGACACAGGAGCTGTGTGGGGATGGGTGGGTGGATAGATACAGAGGGGGTGTGGGGATGGATGGGTGGATAGATCCAGGAGCTGTGTGGGGATGGATGGGTGGATAGATCCAGGAGCTGTGTGGGGATGGGTGGGTGGATAGATACAGGAGCTGTGTGGGGATGGGTGGGTGGATAGATACAGGAGCTGTGTGGGGATGAGTGGGTGGATAGATACAGAGGGGGTGGGGGGATGGATGGGTGGATGGATACAGGAGCTGTGTGGGGATGGATGGGTGGATGGATACAGGAGCTGTGTGGGGATGGATGGGTGGATGGATACAGGAGCTGTGTGGGGATGGATGGGTGGATGGATACAGAGGGGTGGGGGGACGGATGGGTGGATAGATCCAGGAGCTGTGTGGGGACGGGTGGGTGGATAGATACAGGAGCTGTGTGGGGATGGGTGGGTGGATAGATACAGGAGCTGTGTGGGGATGGATGGGTGGATAGATACAGAGGGGGTGGGGGGATGGATGGGTGGATAGATCCAGGAGCTGTGTGGGGATGGGTGGGTGGATGGATACAGGAGCTGTGTGGGGACTGACAGATTAGATAAGTTAGGTAGCATGTGAGCCAGGAGGCGAGTGCAGAGGTGCGGGAGTGAATGGGGAAATGAAAAGAGCAAACGACTGAGGGAAGCCCTGAAGTTCTGTGATCAAAAGCGACTGGCAGGAAAGCAGAAGAGGAGAGAGCTGGGGTCAGAGCACTGTGTGGCAGGTGACAGTTGGTGGGAGGTGTGGTGCAGGAGGTGTGCAGAGAGGGGGGTGCAGTGTGGGTGCTGTGCGGTGGAGTGCTGGACTGTGTGTGTGCAGTGTGTGGTGTAAAATACAAACTGGGGAGGTGCGGTGCAGTGAAGGGGGCAGTGTGGGTGCAGTGTGGTGGAGTGCTGGACTGTGTGTGCAGTGTGTGTGCAATACAATCTGGGAGATGCGGTGCAGTGAGGGAGTGCAGTGTGGGTGCAGTGTGGTGGAGTCCTGGGCTGTACATGTGCAGTGTGTGTACAATACAAACTGGTGGGGTGCAGTGTGAGTGCAGTGGAGTGCTGGACTGTGTGTGCAGTGTGTGTGCAATACAATCTGGGAGATGCGGTGCAGTGAGGGGGTGCAGTGTGGGTGCAGTGCGGTGGAGTGCTGGGCTGTACATGTGCAGTGTGTGTACAATACAAACTGGTGGGGTGCAGTGTCAGTGCAGTGGAGTGCTGGACTGTGTGTGCAGTGTGTGTGCAATACAATCTGGGAGATGCGGTGCAGTGAGGGGGTGCAGTGTGGGTGCAGTGCGGTGGAGTACTGGGCTGTACATGTGCAGTGTGTGTACAGTACAAACTGGTGGGGTGCAGTGGGGTGCAGTGCAGCGGAGTGCTGGACTGTGTGTGCAGTGTGGGTGCAATACAATCTGGGAGATGCGGTGCAGTGTCCGTGCAGTGTGGGTGCAGTGCGGTGGAGTGCTGGACTGTGTGTGTACAGTGTGGGTGCAGGGGTTGTACAATGTGGGTTGTGGGGGTGGTTTGAGTGGCCCGTGTTTCCAGGAGGGACTTTCCCGTGCGTAGAAGAGTGGGGGCAGGGCTGTGGCCAGTCTGAGCAGTGCACTGCCAGGGAGGTGCCCAATGGCTCATGCGTGGCCCAAGTCAGGACAGGTCCCTTCAGCAGCTCCCAGGTCTCGGCCAGCTCCAGGAGTGGGACCCCCCTGTCCCATCCCCAAGGGCAGCAAGTCCCTGCCCCTGTCACAGCCCTCTTGGGCTTATGCCCTCAAATATTCCATTAGAGCAGGGGGGGCGGGGAGCCAGGACTCCTGGGTTCTCTGCACAGCTCTGTTATGGGAGTGGGGGCTGGTGGGTTAGAGCAGGGGGGGCTGGGAGCCAGGACTCCTGGGTTCTCTGCACAGCTCTGTTATGGGAGTGGGGGCTGGTGGGTTAGAGCAGGGGGGGCTGGGAGCCAGGACTCCTGGGTTCTCTGCACAGCTGTGGGGGGGGGGTGGGGGCTGGTGGTTAGAGCAGGAGGGGCTGGGAGCCAGGACTCCTGGGTTCTCTGCACAGCTCTGTTATGGGAGTGGGGGCTGGTGGGTTAGAGCAGGGGGGGCTGGGAGCCAGGACTCCTGGGTTCTCTGCACAGCTCTGGGGGGGAGTTGGGGCTAGTGGTTAGAGCAGAGGGGGCTGGGAGCCAGGACTCCTGGGTTCTCTCCACAGCTCTGGGAGGGGAGTGGGGGCTGGTGGTTAGAGCAGGGGGGGCTGGGAGCCAGGACTCCTGGGTTCTCTCCGACACTGCCAGTGCCTGGGTGATGCCCAGGTGCCCCCGTGTCTGGGGAGACCCAGGGACAAGGTTTGTGGGTTTTCTGGGTTTTTTTTCAGTGCAGTTTCTTGAGGAGCAGGAAGGACGCTTGGGGGAGGGGGCCTGGGTCTGCCCAGGGTGGTTGGAAGGGTCTTTGCCCCCATGGCCGGGGGATCTGCCCTTCAGGGCCCGGGCTGGGCTTGGGGGCGGGGCAAGCGCGGGGCCCTTGGGATCCCCGCCCGGGTGGGGGCCCTGCAGCCTGGCCCCAGGGGCAGGGTGGGGGTAGGGAGGAGGCTGGGACCCGCCCAGCTCGGCAGATGCGGTGCAGGCTCCCGCTGCCCGGGGAGAGGGAGGGGCCCGCGTTCCCAGCCCCGCCCCCACCCCCGGAGCAGGGCACCTTAGGGTGCGCGATCGACCGCCGGGGGGGGGCGGCGCTCGTCTGGGCTCCCCCAGGCATTGCTTGGGCCGGGGCTGCGCGGACAGACTGAGCGGCGTGTGACGGAGGGTGGGCGGCCGGGGGCTGAGGGAACCACGGGCTCTCTGGGCTGGGTTCGCCCCCAGGACTTTCCGGGGGACCCCGCTGGCTGAAGGGTGGGGGCTGGGCTGGGGTAACCCCTCGGGAGCCCTTTGGCGAGGGCGGGGGCGGGGCCGGGGCTTTCCCTGCCCTGCCTCAGTTTCCCTGCCTGTGAGGGGTTGAGGCCCCGGAGATGACAGAACTCTGCGGGGGGCTGGGACATCTTCCCCCCACTAACGACCCCCGGCCCCTTCCAGCCCCCAGCCCGCGGCTGCCCGGAGCAGCAGACGACCCCACCCCCACCCCGTCCGCGGGCCGGGACATGAGGGAGGAGGCCCCGCCCGGCCCGACAGAGCAGCCCCGGCGCCCGCCAGCCACAGCGCAGCATGGGGCTCGCCCCCCTCCTCGCCCTCTGCCTCTGGAGCCGGTAAGCGGGGGGCGGGGGGGCGGGGTCAGGAGGCGGCGGGGTCCCTGCCCAGCGCGCAGGTGTGGGCCGGCCCCCGCCGCGACTCAGCCAGGTTCCCCCCCACATACCCCCCCTGCACCCTCTGCCCGCGGGACCACCTGGGCCAGGGGCTGGCGCCCGGACTCCTGGGTTCTACCCTTGGCCCGAGTGGGGGCTAGTGGGTAGCATAGGGGGCTGGGCTGGGAGCCAGGACTCCTGGGTTCTAACTCCGCTTAGGGCGGGCAGTGGGGTCTAGTGATTAGAAGAAAGGGGGGGCTGGGAGCCAGGAGAAGGCCACCGGCTAGATTTTGTGCGGGGTCGGGGGGGCTGGATCTCGCGGTGTGCCATGGAGGGTTATGGGAGAGGAGGCTTGGGGGGGCTGGATCTCGTGGGAGGTCCTGGGGCTTGGGGGGGTTGTGGATCTCCTGAGGGTTGGGGGGTCACGGCGGGGGGGGGGTATGTTCCCTCCTCACAGCACGAAGCTTCACTATTTCCCCTTCAGCATCCAGATGTTCTCTCCAGGCCACCCAGCTTATGCGTGCCCCTCCCTTCATTGCCATGGAAACCCCTGTTCTAGACCTGGGGGGCAGGGGGCTCTCGCATCATCATGGGAACACCCCCACCCCGGGGTGGGTGCCGAGCCGGAGGGTGACGCACCTAATCCTCAAACCCCTTTAATCTGGTTCCAGGGAGGGGTGTGGGGGGGAGGGGGGAATTTCCCCTGCATACGGGGCCAGGTGCAGATCCCCTGCAGGGGTGGGGGGGGTCCTGGGTTTGCACGCCTTGCACACACGTGTGATGCAGGCTGCACATGGGCCCAGCTGCCAGCAGGGCTGGAGTGTCTATGGCACATTGGACTCCTGGGTTCTCTCCCTGGCTCTGGGAGGGGAGTGGGGGCTAGTGGTTAGGGGAGGCTCTGGGATCCAGGACTCCTGGGTTCTCTCCCTGGCTCTGGGAGGGGAGTGGGGTCTAGTGGTTAGAGTGGGGGGGCCGTCTGGGAGCCAGGACTCCTGGGTTCTCTCCCTGGCTCTGGGAGGGGAGTGGGGGCTAGTGGTTAGAGTGGGGGGGCCGTCTGGGAGCCAGGACTCCTGGGTTCTCTCCCTGGCTCTGGGAGGGGAGTGGGGGCTAGTGGTTAGAGCAGGGGGGCAGCTGGGAGCCAGGACTCCTGGGTTCTCTTCCTGGCTCTGGGAGGGGAGTGGGGGCTAGTGGTTAGAGCAGGGGGGCAGCTGGGAGCCAGGACTCCTGGGTTCTCTCCCCTCTGCTCTTCTCATGTGCTTTGCTTCCCTTCCAGGGCGCTGGGTAGTGACATTCTGGGGCTGAGGCCACCGAGCGGCCCTGCCCTGACCCCCAACACGGTGTGCCTGACGCTGCCGGGGCTCAGCAAGCGGCAGATGGGGCTGTGCGTGCGCAGCCCAGACGTGACGGCCTCGGCCCTGCAGGGCACCCAGCTCGCCATCCAGGAGTGCCAGCGCCAGCTGCGGGACCAGCGCTGGAACTGCTCCAGCCTGCAGGGGGCGGGCCAGGTGCTGCAGGACAGCGCCATCCTCAAGAGAGGTGAGGGGCGGAGCAGGAGGGTCCATGCCCTGGGCCCAGGCCTGGCCGGGGTGGGGATAGGAGCACGTGGAGGGGCTGGGGCAGGACAGGGAAGGAGACAGGGGCCTGGGGCGGGGGGAGGCTGCAGACACTCAGGGTGCTGGGCCAACCCTCCCCACCCTGCTCTGCACTTCCCCAGCCTGGCCCCTCAGCACCAGGCCATCAGCCCTGCCCCGGCCCAACCTGCCCTGTGCCCATCTGCTGGCCCCTCCACTGCGGCTCCCCCCCCCCCACCCAGTGCTGCTTTCATGGCGCGTCGGGGCCGCCCCCTCCCTGCTCCCCGTAGCCTGGAGCCGCTCTGATGTTGCCTTGGCCTCTGCATGAAGGGAGAGGAGCTAAGAATGAAGCCAGGATCAAAGCGAGGGCGCTGGAGCCAGCCCCGCATGCCTGCTCCTGCTCCTGCCGGGGCGGGCAGCTCCTGGGGCGCAGGGAGTTCGCTGGGTCTCAGCCCCATGCCCAGCTGGCGCTAACGGGGCAGCTTCGGCAGAGGCGCCCCCAGGTGCCAGCTCATGCCCATGGAGCTGGGCAGTGTGGCTGGATGGGAAGTTTTGAGGAGCAGAGCGAGGGGCACTGAGGGGGTCGGCTCTGGAGATCCACCTTCAAACACCCACTTGGGTCACAAGTGAAGTGAGTGCAGCTGGTCTCAGCACAGTTCAGTGGGGTTAGTGGTTTCTGTGAGGGGCAGAAGCAGACGAGAGAGAGCAGGGAGCTGTGGGTCGGGACTGGGGGGGGCACCGGCAGAGCTGGGGGAGCTCAGCTGACTGCTCCGGGCAGCAAGGATCCTGGGTGTGTTTGGAAAGAACCCAGGAGTCCTGGCCAAAATCCCACTCCAGTGACCCTGTTCCCCCTCCCCTCACCCGGCCAGTTTCAGCTGGGTATGCTGTTCCCCCTCGCTTACAGGGCTGCCTCATGCTCCACCCCAGAGGCAGCTGCCACGGGTGCCTGGGTTCCTCCCCATCTCCTGGGAGGGGCCCGGCCTGGTCCTCAGCTCACCCGCTCCCCGTGTGCTCCCCAGGCTTCCGGGAAAGCGCCTTCGCCTTCTCCCTGCTGGCGGCGGGCGTGATGCACTCGGTGGCCACGGCCTGTAGCCTGGGCCAGCTGCAGGGCTGCGGCTGCGCGTGGGGGGAGCACGGCGGCCAGGAGAAGCAGCGGCTGAAGCTGAGCCAGCTGCAGGCACTGTCCCGGGGCAAGGGCCTCCCCCCTCACCTGGCCTCGCTCCTGGGCGAGCCCGGCCCACAGGACACCTGGCAGTGGGGCGGCTGCGGGCCCGACATCGGCTTCGGGGAGCGCTTCTCCCGGGACTTCCTGGACTCACGAGAGGCACCACGCGACATCCAGGCCCGGACGAGGATCCACAACAACTGGGTGGGCAGGCAGGTACGGTGCCCATGGGGCAGGGGCACAGCGGGCAAGGAGGGGAGGGGAGGGGTGCTAAGGGGCAGGGGCGCTGCTGCTCACTGGGAGGCCTGTGGCAGATGCCTCAGGCCAGGCGTAAGCAGGAAGGGTGCAGCTCACTCTGTGTGTGTGTGTGGGGGGGGGGGGGCTCCGTCCTGAGCCCCAGCAGGAAGCAGCCGGGGATGAGCAGTGGCAGGCCCCATGGCAGGTTGCTGCATGGTCCAGTGGTGGGGAGTTCCGCCGGCTCACCCGTCTCTCCCGGAACAGGTGGTGGCAGAGAACATGAAGCGCAAGTGCAAGTGCCACGGCACGTCGGGCAGCTGCCAGTTCCGCACGTGCTGGCCGGTGGTGCCCGAGTTCCGGCTGGTGGGCGCGGTGCTGCGGGAACGGATGCAACACGCCGCCTTCATCAGCACCCACAACCGCAACAGTGGCGTGTTCGGGCCACGGCTGGGCCAGCGCCGCCTGGCCCGCGAGCTGGTCTACTTTGAGAAATCGCCCGACTTCTGCGAGCGCGACCCGGCGCTCGACTCACCTGGCACCCGTGGCCGCGCCTGCAACCACACCAGCCCCCGCACGGACGGGTGCGCCAGCCTGTGCTGCGGGCGAGGCCACAACATCCTGCGCCAGACACGCCGCGAGCGCTGCCACTGCCACTTCCAGTGGTGCTGCTCCGTGCTGTGCGAGCAGTGCCGGCTCAGCACCTGGCTCAGCGTCTGCAAGTGAGGGGGGCCGGCTGTGCCCCCCCCAGCCCTGCCTCCTGCCCTGGCAGCATGGATGGAGCAGCCCCCTGCCCTCTGCCCTCTGCCCGACACGGGGGTCCCTGCAGGGCCCCCAGCAGCGTATGCAAAGGTTGCGGGCCGAATAGAGGGGCAGCACCCCAACTCCGCAGCTATAACTCCTAGGGCTTTGTGGGAAGGGAACAAGAAGCATGGGGGGGCACTGCAGCAGGGCCAGGGGGAGCTAAGTACATTTTGTAAATGCTTTAAATGCTGCAGGGGATCAGCGGTGGGGGGGGGGCAGAGGGGGTGTTATGGGGTTGCCAGGAGGCAGTAGGGCTTTCAGGGGTGGGGCCAGGGGGACATTGCAGGAGCAGTGGGGGTATGGGGTGGCTGGTCAGCAGAGCAGTGGAGGGGTTGGGGGGATGCTGTGGGGGCAGTGGGGGTATGGGGAGTGGGACAGAGCAGTGAGAGTCAGGCGGATGCAGTGAGGGTCGGGGAGGAGCAGTGGGGGTTGGGGGGGTGCAGTGGGGCTTGGGAGGACACAGTGGGGGGTGGGGAGGAGCAGTGGGGTCGGGGGGACGCAGTGCGGGGTGGGGGCAGAGCAGTGGGGTCAGGGGGACGCAGTGAGGGCTGGGGGATGCAGTGGAATATCAGGTTCGGGGCATTGGGATGCTCTGGGGGCCGGGGGTGGGTATCAGCAGGGGGCCGGTGTGGGGGGACGCCGCAGGGTTAATTTATTGCTCTAGGGCAGAGAGCTCAGGGCTTCAGAGCCCGATCAGCGTCACCCGGTCTGTGCGCCCCGTGGGTCACTGCCTGTTTTCACACCTGTACCCGAGTCTCACGGCAAAGCGCGGCCCCGCTTGGCTATTTTAGCTGCAGCTGCCGGTTCCTGTCAGTAAAAGCACCTGCCTGGGGAGTGACTGTGGTGAATTCACTGGCACCGGGTTCCGGTGCCCGGCGCTGCACAGAGCCGCGGAGACCCCTCCTGCGCCAGACACTCGCCGGGCAGGTCCCCTCTGCTGCTGTGCCCCTCCCGGGTGCAAGCGCTGGACGGGGCTGGTGCGGGAGCAGGGATCCTCGCACGGACCCCTGGGGGAGCAAAGCCCGCTCCCAGCCCAGGCCCAGCAAATATGATGGTTAAACATTGGAGTGGGGTCCAGGGGTTAGAGTTGGGGGTGGGGGGAGCCAGGACTCACACCTTCCTTGCGAACCCACATGGCATGTGGGTGGAGGCCTGGGCATTGCCAAGATGTCTCCCCACAGCTGATAACAGTGCTGCGAACTTCCTCGCAGCAGTGCCCCCGCAGCGGAGACCGTGCGGATGGGTCCTTGTGTCTGGTTACAGCAGTGCCCCCGATGGGGCTGCGAGCTTCCTGGTGGCAGTGGCTTGCTTGGGCACGGCAGGTTCTCCGCACCAAAGCAGAGCCCTGGTGCTCAGGGGAGAAGGCTGGGGGCAGTGGAAGGCAGACGGGTGGGCCTGACCCATGAAGCAGACGGTCTGTCTGCAGGGATTTTAGAGCAGCTGCTCAGGGAGGCTACAGGACAGGGAGCTGTCCTGCTAGGCTGCGGGTTCAAATCTGACCGGGGTGGGGGGGGGAGTGACCATCCAGAGCCCATTACTATCTCGTGAGGTGAGTTTTCTGGGGCTCAACCCGCTGCCCCCCTCCGACCTGGCCCCAGGCACCCTGAGACCAGCTGGCCCCTGGCTAGCAGCTCCCGAGACACACGCTCCCCTTTGCCCCAGTGGATTTTGTGTGCCATGACCCCAGTGGCGCAGACACCGCCCCCCCCACCCACAGAAACCAGCCTGAGCCGAAGGCACCAGAGGGCAGTGGTGGGGGTGGGGGGATGCTGTGGGGGCTGCCAAGGGGTCCCAGCCCAGCCTGGCCTTGACCGTCTACATTCCTTGCTGCAGTGCCCCTCCCTCGACCACCTCCAGCCAGGGGCCCAGTGTCAGCCTCCCCCCCCCCCCCCGCCGATCTGGGGTGAGGAACATTCCCAGGGAGCGCAGGCCCCAGAGCAGCCAATGTGCAGACATTGGCCAGGGAGGGTGCATCACCCTGCCCCCCCCGACCTGCCTCACCCCCCCCATTTCAAACTGCACCGGACCCCCACCCCCAAGACCAGAGGGGGGCAGTGCTTCTGCAGGGGAAACCCTGCACACCCGCCTGTGCCCCCGGGGCCCTCGGCAGGACTGACGGGCAGCAAATGTAAACACGACCCAGTGGTGCCCTTTGCATGGCAGGCGGGTGACTGTGGAACTCACAGCCACTGGGCGGTAGCGGGGAGCAGAGCTGGGCGGGGTCAGGCTGTTGTGCATGGAGAGGGCAGACACCCTCCCTCCTGGGGAATGAGGCAACCGCGACCTGATGGGGCAGGGGCCTCCCCTCTGGGCCGCTCGTTCCAGAGCTGGGGTTGGTGCATTTCCTCTGCAGCAGTGGGTGACGGGGAGTGGGCTAGATGGGCCCTCCTGGGATCCAGGACGCTGAGCCAGGGGCCCCCAGGGCAGGGCCTGGCCCCCGGCAGAAAGTGTGCTTGGATTCCCGGGGCAGGTGAGCCGGGCAGGAGGGTGTGGGAGCCAGCATTGGCCATGGTCACTGCGTGTGGAAACCCAGGGCCCCGTACCCCACCATTTGCTGAACCCCCACATGCAGCGAGTTTCAGGGGGCTCAGCTCATGCTGCCAGGGCGTCTACCCCTCCCCCGGGCAGGGCTGAGGGGCGTCAATGGGGGGGTTGGGCCTGCCGTGGGGAGGCCCCGCTTGCCAGCATCCTGCTCCCCTAGCAGCTGAGGCGGGACACTCCCTGGGAGCTGCACGGTCTGACTCACGCTGCAAACACACAGGCCCTGCCCTGACCTCAGCCTGCCCTGCAGCCCAGCCCAGCCTCCAGCCACACAGCGCGGGGGGGGCAGGGGGGATTGTACATAGTGCAGAGCTGTGTGTGTGCGCACATGTACATGCGCACAGGGGTCTGTGTGTGTGTGTGTGCAGTGTGCAGTGAGGGGGCACTGGGGGGGCTCTGTGTGCAGAGAGTGGGGCTCGTGGGGGTTGGGGGCTCTGTGTGCAGTGAGGGGACGCGGGGGGGTTGGGGGCTCTGTGTGGAGTGAGGGGACGCTGGGGGGTTGGGGCTCTGTGTGCAGTGAGGTGACGCAGGGGGGGTTGGGGGCTCTGTGTGCAGTGAGGGGATGCGGGGGGGTTGGGGGCTCTGTGCAGTGAGGGGGCACTGGGGGGCTCTGTGTGCAGAGAGTGGGGCTCGGGGGGGTTGGGGGCTCTGTGTGCAGTGAGGGGACGCGGGGGGGTTGGGGGCTCTGTGTGGAGTGAGGGGACGCGGGGGGGTTGGGGGCTCTGTGTGGAGTGAGGGGACGCAGGGGGGTTGGGGCTCTGTGTGCATTGAGGTCACGCCTGGGGGTTGGGGGCTCTGTTTGGAGGGAGGGGACGCAGGGGGGTTGGGGCTCTGTGTGCAGTGAGGTGACGCGGGGGGGTTGGGGGCTCTGTGTGGAGTGAGGGGACGCAGGGGGGGTTGGGGCTCTGTGTGCAGTGAGGGGACGCAGGGGGGGTTGGGGGCTCTGTGTGCAGTGAGGTGACGCGGGGGGTTGGGGGCTCTGTGTGCAGTGAGGGGACGCGGGGGGGGTTGGGGCTCTGTGTGCAGTGAGGGGACGCGGGGGGGTTCTGTGTGCAATGCACTCATGCCTTGGGGGAGGAGGGAACCCCGGAGCCCTGATTCCCAGACTGCAGCTGAAGTGCACAGAGCCACCTGCACTGACCCAGCCCAGGCGTCCTGACTCCCAGCCGGCGGGTGCCCAGCCTGGCTGCCCACGGGGCAGGGGTGCCCATGCCCAGTCCCAGGGCTACTCCTCTCCTCTCCTCCCATGTGCGTCCACACTGCAAGGCGCAGTGTGCCACCTGCTGGGGGAGAGTGGCACAGGCTGCCGTGGGGTGCTGCCACAGTAAGCCGGGGCAAGCTGGCTCCCCGGGGGCAGGGGAGTTCTGCTCGGGGCAAGCAGCACCCCAGGGGCTTGAGCAACCTGCCTGTATGCAGCGACTGGGCCAGAGGACCGGGGGGAGCTAATGGTCACATGGGGAACGTTCCTGCCTTATCCCCAGCTCACGCTGCAGGGGAGCCTCCTCTTCCTACTGCATTGCGCCCTCTCCCCTTGTGCAGCGTGATCCCCGCATGCACATCTCCCGCTAATGACCCATGACCCCCATGCACATCACCCCCGCTAATGCACCACAGCCCCCATGCACCATGACCCCCATTCACGTCACCCCCGCTAATGCACCACAGCCCCCATGCACCATGACCCCCATTCACGTCACCCCCGCTAATGCACCACAGCCCCAATGCACATCTCCTGCTAATGACCCAGGACCCCATGCACATCACCCCTGCTAATGCACCACAACCCCTGCATGCACGTCACCCCCGCTAATGCACCATGACCCCCACATGCACATCCCCCACTAATGCACCATGACCCCCGCATGCACATCCCCCGCTAATGCACCATGACCCCCATGCACATCACCCCCACTAATGCACGACAGCCCCCATGCACCATGACCCCCATTCACGTCACCCCCTAATGCACCACAGCCCCAATGCACATCTCCTGCTAATGACCCAGGACCCCCATGCACATCACCCCCGCTAATGCACCACAACCCCTGCATGCACGTCACCCCCACTAATGCACCATGATCCCGCATGCACATCCCCCCACTAATGCACCATGATCCCGCATGCACATCCCCCCGCTAATGCACCATGACCCCCGCATGCACATCCCCCGCTAATGCACCATGACCCCCATGCACATCACCCCCGCTAATGCACCATGACCCCCGCATGCACATCCCCCGCTAATGCACGACCCCCGCATGCACATCCCCCCGCTAATGCACCATGACCCCCGCATGCACATCCCCCCGCTAATGCACCATGACCCCCGCATGCACATCCCCCGCTAATGCACCCTGACCCCCGCATGCACATCCCCCCGCTAATGCACCATGACCCCCATGCACATCACCCCCACTAATGCACCACGACCCCCGCATGCACATCACCCCCGCTAATGCACCATGACCCCCGCATGCTCGTCACCCCCGCTAATGCACCATGACCCCCGCATGCACATCCCCCCGCTAATGACCCATGACCCCCATGCACATCACCCCCGCTAATGCACCATGACCCCCGCATGCACGACACCCCCGCTAATGCACCACAGCCCCCATGCACCATGACCCCATTCACGTCACCCCCTAATGCACCACAGCCCCAATGCACATCTCTCACTAATGCACCATGACCCCTGCATGCATGTCACCCCCACTAATGCACCATGACCCCCCATACACATCTCCTGCTAATGCACCACAGCCCCCATGCACGTCTCCCGCTAATGCACCATGACCCCCGCATGCATGTCACCCCCACTAATTCACCATGACCCCCCATACACATCTCCTGCTAATGCACCACAGCCCCCATGCACGTCTCCCGCTAATGCATCATAACCCCCATACACATCTCCTGCTAATGCACCATGAGCCCACATGCATGTCACCCCTGCTAATGCACCACAGCCCCCATGCACATATCCTGGCTAATGCACCTGCCCCCCATGCATGTCACCCCCTGCTAATGCACCAAGGCCCCCCATGCACATGTCCCGCCAATGCACCACGGCCCTACCATGCACATCTACTAATGCACCATGACCCCCGCATGCACGTCACCCCCCGCATGCACGTCACCCCCCCATGCATACTCCCGATGGCACCTCACCATCATGAATCTCAGCCTCCCTATTCACGCTCCAGCCCCCGCGCGTCCCACTCCCACGCTGATGTGACCCCCCCCCCATACACACGCATCATCCCCCGGTAACAGCCCCACCCCAGCGCCCCCAGGCATGCACAAGACCCACGATGCTTCACACCCTCAGCTCCCCTAATGCACCCCCAATGCAGCCCCCCTTGCACGTCCCCTCCCCCACTAGTGCAGCAACCCCCCCCCCATTGCATTGCTGCAGCAGCTGCCATGGAGATGGGTTGCTGATCTCGCGAGGTTTGCTGCCCCCCCTCTCCCCAGAGTTAGGCGAGAGCTCTCGCGAGATCCCCGGGTGCGTGCACGGGGCCTGCTGCTTCCGGCTAGAGGGGAGGGGGGGTCGGTGCAGAGTCAGCTGGGGAGGAGGGGGCGGGAGGAGGAGCGCGAGCCGGAGCCGGAGCAGGTAGGTGCGGGGTGCAGGGGCCTGGGGAGTAGCAGGCCTGTCCCCTGGGGGCCCATGCAGTGGGGCCCGTACTCCGGGGGGGCAGGCTCTGTGGGGTGCATGGGGGGAGCAGGCCAGCTCCCTGGGGGCCCATGCAGTGGGGTCTGTACTCCGGGGGGCACGCTCCGTGGGGTGCATGGGGGGGAGCAGGCCAGCTCCCTGGGGGCCCATGCAATGGGTCTGTACTCCGGGGGGGCACGCTCCGTGGGTGCATGGGGGGGAGCAAGCCAGCTCCCTGGGGGCCCATGCAGTGGGGTCTGTACTCCGGGGGGCACGCTCCGTGGGGTGCAGGGGGGGGAGCAGGCCAGCTCCCTGGGGGCCCATGCAATGGGTCTGTACTCCGGGGGGCACGCTCCGTGGGTGCATGGGGGGGAGCAGGCCAGCTCCCTGGGGGCCCATGCAATGGGTCTGTACTCCGGGGGGCACGCTCCGTGGGGTGCATGGGGGGGAGCAGGTCAGCCCCCTGGGGGCCCATGCAGTGGGGTCTGTACTCCGGGGGGCACGCTCCGTGGGGTGTATGGGGGGGAGCAAGCCAGCTCCCTGGGGGCCCATGCAATGGGTCTGTACTCCGGGGGGGCATGCTCAGTAGGGTGCATGGGGGGAGCAGGCCTGATCCCCCGGCAGGGTGGGGGTTTGGGTGCAGGCCATCTGGGGGTGCATGGGCTGCACTGGGATCTGTTCCCTGGAGGGGCTGGGGGGGGCAGCTGGCCCACCCTGTCACTGAGCATGGGGAGCCCTGGGAGTGGGGATGTCTCAGACCCAGCGGGGTGAGGGGGCTGGACCCAGGCGTCCCTCGCCCCGGGGCCCCATCCAGAGAGGGGTGTCTGAGGGGGGCGTTGTGCCTGGGGGAGAGTGGGGAGCCCAGCTGGCGCCTGCCAGCATCCCGACAGGGGCACAGGCCTTGCCCCCCTGCTGCTGGGGGAGGCTGGTTTGGGGGTCCTATTTGCAGACCCCCAAAGTGGAAGGGGCTGAGAGCCCAGAGGGGGGCAGGGCCCCCCTGAGGCTTGGGGGCTACCTTCCCCCCGAGGGGCCCTTCTTTCCTGGGGTGGGGGGCAGCAGGGCCTGGGGTCTTGCCCCTGTGCTGACCAGAGAGTGAACCCCCTGTGGGTTTTTCGGTGGGGAGCTCCCCCCATTATCACTTGTGAAGCGTTGGGGGTGCAAGGCAGGGAGCATTGTCGTGCTTCATTATTAGTCATTTTGGGTGGGTGGGTCACAGCCCTGGGGGCTGCTGGGAGGGCCCAGTGCTCTCACGGGGGGGTGCTCATGGGTCATGGGGCAGGCTGTAGAGGAGAAGGATCAGGCGCTGGCGCTGGGATCAGAGGGAGGCGTGGGCGGGCAGGGGGGTGCTGACACCCCGAGGGCAGGGAATGGCCTCAACGCCGAGGAGAGGGAAATGGTCTGGAAAGGGGCCCCCTTCCCCTGCGCCGGTCCCCTGTACAGGCGCTGGGGAAGTGGGGGGCTGGCAGCCAGGACTCCTCGGTTCAGGTCCCAGCTCTGGAAGGAGAGTGGCTGGAGGCTGGGAATTCCTCTGTTGACGCCGTGGCTTTGGGCAAGTCCCTGTCTCAGTGCCTCAGTTTCCCCATTTGTGTTCAGGCTGGTCCGGACCTGCCTCCTGGGGGCTGCGGTTGGCAGGCGCTGGGGCAAGGCCTGTTTTGATTGGCTAGCACAGCGTTAGGAGCCTGGGCGATGGACCCCTCCCCACAATGAACCCCCCACCCCCAGCCCTGCGTGTGCTGCTCCTGGCCCTCGCTGGCAGCACTGCCGTGACCCTGCTGCCGGTGCCTTGGGGGCCGACGCTCCGTGAAGGGGGAGTGAGGGCTGCCGAGTCAGCTGGCCCTGGTGGGTGCTGGGCACGGCCTGGCACGGCTGCCCCCCGGCTCTGCCTTTCAGTATTGTGACGCAGGGAGAAAGGTCCCTTGTGGGGCGCACAAAGCCAGCCTGTGGCGCTGATCCTTCTCGCCGATGGCCTGCGGGTCTCCCCTCTGCCCCCAGCCCAGGGGCCCGCGTAGCCTGAAGCCAGTGGGCCAGCAGGGCCCCTGACTGTCGCTGCTGGCCATGGCCACCGAACACATGGGGACCAGCGCCCGACCCAGCCCTGCCGTGGAGCTGAGCTCCCCGGGGCCTGCGCCCCCCTGCAGCCGGGTGCGCTGGGAGCTGCCGTCTCCGCAGGCGCCTGACGCCGGCCGGCCTTGCCCTTCCCGCTGCCCAGGAACCGCCAGCGAGCCGGCCCCGGGAGCCCCCGCACCGCCATGGGTAACATCTTCGGGAACCTGCTGAAGAGCCTGATCGGCAAGAAGGAGATGCGCATCCTGATGGTGGGGCTGGACGCGGCCGGGAAGACCACCATCCTCTACAAGCTGAAGCTGGGCGAGATCGTCACCACGATCCCCACCATCGGTAGGGCCGGGAGCCGGGCCACGGCCCCTGGGGCTCCCGTCAGCCGGCCCGGCCACGGGGACAGGGACTCCCATGTGGCGGGCGTGGTCACGTGCTGGCTGGGGGGCCGGAGGAAAGGACCAGCTGACCCATAACGGGCCTGGGCCCTGGCTGGCGTCTAGGGTGGTTTGGCTCCCCATAGAACATTTCATCAGGGCTCCTGAGTCCTGTCGGCAGCTCGGGGGGGCGGGGGCATTGGTGGGTTAGAGCAGGGGGGGCTGGGAGCCAGGACTCCTGGGTTCTCTCCCCGGCTCTGGGAGGGGAGTGGGGGCTGGTGGGTTAGAGCAGGGGGGCCTGGGAGTGGGGGCTGGTGGGTGAGAGCAGGGGGGGCTGAGAGCCAGGACTCCTGGGTTCTCTCCCCAGCGCTGGGAGGGGAGTGGGGGCTGGTGGGTTAGAGAAGGGGTGCTGGGAGCCAGGACTCCTGGGTTCTCTCCCCGGTGCTGGGAGGGGAGTGGGGTCTAGTGGTTAGAGGGGAGGAGTTGGGAGTCAGGATCCTGGGTTCTTTGTCCAGCTTTGCTGCAGTGTGAACTTGGAGGCAAGTTGCTGACCTTTGTGCCTCAATTTCCCCATCTGAACCTGCACCGCCCTGCCCCCCTCCCTGCCTCAGTTTCTTCTTTGCCCATTGAAAGGCTCCTGTGTGAGATGAGTTTGCTGGGTCTCAGTCCAGTGCCTCCGCGGTGGCTGGCACTGAGCAGTGCCCCTCACTGGCAGAAGTGCCCGAGGGTTGAACCCCCACTGGGGGCAGGGCTGGCTGCCCCCCACGTCTGTGGCTAACCCCCCCCCCACACTTTGCAGGCTTCAACGTGGAGACTGTCGAGTACAAGAACATCAGCTTCACCGTGTGGGACGTGGGCGGCCAGGACAAGATCCGGCCCCTGTGGCGGCACTACTTCCAGAACACCCAGGGTACGGCGGGCAGAGCCCCCCCTCTCCTGGGGGCCTTCCCTCCCCCCCAGCCATCGTCTGAGTATCTGGGGGGGGAGGGGTAGAAGGTTTCTCTCTCTCCTGCTCCTAGGGGGACCAGATCACAACACTTACATTTTGGGGGACACTGGGGTGCTGTCAGCCCCGCCCACAGTCCACCCCCGCTCCTCCCAGGCTCCGCCCCTGCTCTGCCACAGGTCCCGCCCCCTTCCCGCGCGCACGCCCCCCCCCCCCCCCCCACTGCGCCCTGGCTGAGTCCCTCCTCAGTTCCCCACCCACCGCCCGCCACTCACCCCTATGGTGCCGACTTCCCCTCTGCCGGGTGAGTGCTCGCCCCCCCCCGCCTCTTCCTGCCCAAGCATCCGCCCCCATCCCACCCCCTTCCCCCAAGTCCCCGCCCCTCCCTCCTGGAAAGCGCTAAGCGCTGTCAAACAGCTGTCAGGCGGCGGGAAGCGCTGGGAGGGGGGAGGAGGTGGCGAGGAGGGGGGAGCTTGGTTGCAATTTTTCCCCGTGGGTGCTCCAGCCCCAGAGCACCCACAGGGTCAGCGCCTTCCTCCCACTCGCCTCCTTACCCGAATATCGGGACAAACGACGCCCCGATCGAACACTGATCTGGACCTGGGACAACAGGTTAAATATCGGGACAGTCCTGGCTTTATCGGGACGTCTGGTCACCCTACCCGCTCCCCCCTCCCCCGCCATGGTGTGAGTGGGGAGGGGGAAGAGAATTGGTGAATGACTTTGTTCGACCCCCCATTAGAGGAGTTTGGGGGTGCATGGTCACCCCCTCCAAGGTGGGGTGGTAATGGGTTTGGGGGTGCACTGTTGCCCCCCGAGAAGGGGTTTGGGGGCGCACTCTGTCACACAGCCCCGGAGAGGGGTGGGGCTGCCTAGCTGGGGGTCAGAGTCCCCCCCCCCCAGTGTCAGTGCGCGGTGTCAGTGCCCCCCCTCCACCCCCAGGGCTGATCTTCGTGGTAGACAGCAACGACCGGGAGCGGGTGAACGAGGCGCGCGAGGAGCTGATGCGGATGCTGGCCGAGGACGAGCTGCGGGACGCTGTGCTCCTCGTCTTCGCCAACAAGCAGGTGGGTGTCACGTCCCCCCAGGGCCCCTCCAGCCTCGGCCGCCCTGGGACTGTGGGCGAGGTGCCCGTCCCCGTGGTGTCTGGCCGGGTCAGCTCGTAACCCCCCCTGTGCCCCCCCAGGACCTGCCCAACGCCATGAACGCGGCGGAGATCACGGACAAGCTGGGCCTGCACTCCCTGCGTCACCGCAACTGGTACATCCAGGCCACGTGCGCCACCAGCGGCGACGGGCTCTACGAGGGCCTGGACTGGCTGGCCAACCAGCTGAAGAACAAGAAGTGAGCGTGAGCTGCCCCCCCCCGCGCCGCGAGGGGCCGGGCGGAGCCGCCCTTCTGCCCACCCCCCCTCAGGCTGGCAGGACCCGTCGGCTCTTCCCCCCTCCCCTCTCGCTGGGTTTTGCTTTCTTTCCGGCACCGGTTGCTGTGGGTTTGATTTGGGGTCTCGGTTCTGGTCCCCTCCCCTGCCCCGGGGTTTGCACGGATCTCGGGGTGTGTGCGCGTGTGATGAATATATCGATATCTAAATATAGGGGGGGGCGGGAGGCATCTGCTTCCGCGCTGGGGCAGCCCCCTGCCCTCCGGGGGGGCGCCGACGGCCCCGCGTGGGGCAGTGGCCTTTCTTTTGTGTTGTTTTTCTGTTGTTCTTGGTGCCCTGTGACGTGACTCTAAACACGGAGGTGAATTCCTCAAGGCAGCTTTAAGCTTCTGGGGGGGGGGCGCTGCTGGTCTGTGCTGGGGGGGAGGGGACACTGCAGGGGGAGGGGGGCAGCTGGGGGAGTCGTTCCTGGGTCTCATCCCGTTCCATCTTTCACGGGGGGGGGGGGAGTTGTATCACTTGCTAGGGCAGTGCCCCCTGCTGGCAACACGGCCCTTCCCCCCCACCCCCCCTGCACATTCCCAGCCCCCCTGCACCACACTGTACAGACACTGGGGGGGGGCTGGCAGAGCTGGTGGGGGACCGGCCAGTGCAGTCTCTGTGGTTCCCGAGGGGCGAGAGAGGGGCCAGGCCGGGGGCTGTGGATTCAGTGGCAGAATCGGGACCATGGTGGAAATTGCCCCCCCAGCCTCTCCCCCCCTCCCCAGGTTTCAGACGCTGCCGGACCCAGCGTCCCCGTGCGCTTCCCTGTGTCTCCACTGGGGCGGTGCCCCGACAGCACCCACAGCTGCTCAATGACTCCCCCAAGGTTGCCCCAGAGCTTGCTGCGGGGCCCCAGGTTCGCCCCCCCACACACACACCAAATCATGTCACTTCAAGAGGCAGGATTCCTCCCCCTGCAGCAGCCCCCCCACGTTCCCCAGCACCCGCCTCCTCGGCAGCAGTGGGGGACGCTCCGGTTATCACGACTTCCTGCGGTGGGGACCCCCCGAGAAGCGCCTGTCAGGCTAAGCAGGGATTTTGGGGAGATGCATCAGGGACCCCCGCTGCCCCCCCAGGACTTGCCCATAGCAGAGGGGTGGGAGCCCTGGGGATCCTGCCCCCAGGGGCCGGTGGTGGGAGCACTAGCTCAGCTTGGGCTGGGTATTTAGCGGCTGTTTCTCAGCGGGCTGGTTACCAAGGAGTGTTGATTTTTCCTTTGTCCCACCCCAGCAGTCAGGCATGTGACCCCCCCCATCCCTCTCCCCCAAGATGAGGGAAATTGGGCCTCACCCACTCCCCCCGGCTTGGGGAGCCACCTAACCAGCCAGCAGGGGGCAGCGATTCGCAAGTGACTCCTGCGCCTTGAACCAACCCCCCCCCCCCCCCCTGTGCAGCACAGTGATTGTAATGAGACCCAACACCCCCTCCCCCCCGGGGCGGGCGGGCGGGCGGACTGTCAGCTCCTCCCCAGCACATGTATTTATACCCCCGGTCTCTGCTTGGTGTGACATGGTGCCCGTGGTTCTGCCCTGGGACGTGGCCTGTGTGTCTAGCACCCCCCCCCAGCTCTCGGGGTGCTGGATACAGGAGGACTCCTGTACCCCCTTGAATATTAAACATGTTTTATGTAGTGCCGGCCCCGTGTCGCTTCTTTCACCTCCCCGGGGCTGCCAGAGGAACTGAGACCCCCAACTACTCTCTCAGGCGGGGGGGAGCCCGGACTCCTGGGTTCTCTCCCCTGCTCTGGGAGGGGTCTAGTGGGTTAGAGCGGGGGGGGCTGGGACTCCTCATCGCACTCGGGCTGAGCTGGTACGTGGCCCGGATCTGGTGCCCACCCCCCTGCTTGGGGGGAACTGAGTCCCCAGCCCTGCATGTGCTGCTCCTGGCTCTCACCCCCCGCCCCCATCGGTGCCAGTGAAGCCGGGTCCCCTGGGCGGGCTGGGGAAGGGGTGACTTTAATTAGAAACAGCTTAGGGGAGCGATGGTGCTTCTGGGGCAGGGAGAGCCAGAGCCAGAGAGAAGCTTTACCCCCCTACTCCCCCCGGGCCTGTATTGAAGGGGATATTGGCTGCCATGGTAAATCCCATTACCTCTAATCCTGGCTGGGGGAGGCGGATTGTGCCCGTTCCACACACTGATTTGAAACAAGTGGGGGCAGGCACTGAATCCTCGCCCCCGCCCTCGGCCGGCGGGGGGATGGGGGGCCGCCTGCGTCTGGAGCACAGGACCTGGCGCTGGCCCTGTGGCTCTGGAAGAGAGAGGGGCCCCTGGTGCAGGACTCCTGGGTTCTGCCCCCCACCCCCAGCTCTGCTGCATATTGACTGTGTGATCCTGAGCCCCGGGGAGGGGCCCTGCAGGTTCTGCCATTCGCACTGTTCCAGCCCGGTCCCCCCCCTTGCTGGGTTCACCCCATTCCCCTTCCCGCAACCCCCCTGCACCCTCCAGCTTGGCCTCGGCCCTACGAGTGCTGGGCCCCCATACGAGCCGGAGCACTGCGGGGGGACAGGCCGGACGGTGCGCAGCGGCGCGAAGCTTGGACGGCCCCTGGGGGCGAGGCTGCGCTCTCGGGGGGCAGCTGGGGGTAGAGCGGGTGCCGGGGGGTGGGTGTGTCCCGGGAACACCCAGACGTGGGGAGAGACGGCCCCTGCCCTGCCCGGGATTCGTAAGCTGCGCGGTACAGACGGGCACGGTTTCCGGGGTAGAGCGGGGGGCGGGGGGGGGGCAGTGGGGCCTTCCTGCCATGGGGATGGCGGTGCCAGGGCTGTTAAATGGGGCAACTTTGAAGTGCGGATGAGACCAAAGTGCCTTGGCCAAGGAGCTGGGAGCTGCCTCCAGCATTCTGGGGTCTCCACTAGGGCAGGCCAAACCGTGGGACGCTCCCGCCCCGTGCGGAGCACCACCCGTGGGCGGGCGGGGGTGGTGCCAGCTGCAGGGGGGGGGGGAGGCCAGGCCCGGCTTAGGCCCCTGGGTTTAAATGCCCCTGCCGGAGCCCAGGTGGGACACTTCCCCTGCCGTGGGTCCTGGGGTGTCGACTTGAGCCGGATCCGAGCTGCCACTGAGCTCAGCTGGGGCACGCCAGCACGGGGGGAGCAAAGTGAGGGGTGGGGGGGTGGAAAGCCCCATTCCCCCCCCCCACAAGACAGGGCAGTGGGAGCCCAGCAGCTGCCCCCGGGTCTCCATGCTGCAGGCCTGACAAGGAGCATCACGCCCCGTGGGGCTGGCTCTTCACTCAGGGGCTGGGGTTTCAGCCCAGGGTGCAGGGGAGGGAGCGCTGGGGGTGTGTGTGTGGGGGTCTCAAGAGGTCACATGCCTGGGACTGGGCTGGGAGAGACATTTGCAGGGTCTGCCAATCAGTTCCCCCCACTCAACGCTCCCCAGAGCTATTGCCCCTCAAATCCCCAGTGCTCCAGGCAGATGATTAGAGCAGGGGGCTGGGAGCCAGGACTCCTGGGTTCTCTCCCGGCTCTGGGATGGGAATGGGGGCTGGTGAGTTAGAGCAGGGGGCTGGGAACCAGGACTCCTGGGTTCTCTCCCGGCTCTGGGAGGGGAAGGGGGGTGTAGGGGGCCGGGAGCCAGGACTCCTGGGTTCTATTGCCGGCTCTGGGAGGGGGAGGGGGGTGTAGGGGGCCGGGAGCCAGGACTCCTGGGTTCTATTGCCGGCTCTGGGAGTGGGAGAGGGTGTAGGGGGCCGGGAGCCAGGACTCCTGGGTTCTGTTGCCGGCTCTGGGAGGGGGAGGGGGGTGTAGGGGGCCGGGAGCCAGGACTCCTGGGTTCTGTTGCCGGCTCTGGGAGGGGGAGTGGGGTGTAGGGGGCCAGGAGCCAGGACTCCTGCTTTGATTCTGGCACTTCGTTAGAGGCCATGGCTGCAGGAGCTCTGAGGTGACAGGGCCCGATCCTGTGTCCCTTCCTGGCAGCAGCCTTTGCTCAGGGGTCTGCTGGGACCCTCCTGCCGGAGGGACCCCCCCGCTCCCGGGCTGGAGGCTGGTGCCGGTTTCCCACCAGCCCATCCATCTCACATTGTCTCTGGGCAGGGGAGGGGGCCCAGCCCCCGTAATCCCATTACAGCCTCACGGCCCGAGCCGCCAGCCCGTCTTCGCCACATCACGGCAACGGGGGCTGGTATGTGGGTGCAGGTGGCGGGGCCGCAGCCGGGGAATGACAGGCGTGGCCCAGACAATGGGAGCAGCGTCCCGGCGGGGGAATAGCTGGCATGCCGATCCCGTCGCCCTGGGAGCCAGCCCCACAGCCCAGCCCACGCTCTGGCCCCCCGCGGCGCCTTGTGGTGCTGGGTGGCCCCATACCCCCATGCTGCAGGGAAACGGGCAGGCTCCCAGCCAGCTGCCAACCCAGCTGGACGCTGCTCGGCCTGGCAAAGCCAACGCCCACAGGCCGGCGCACGAGCCCTCAGCTGAGCCCAACCTGAGCCAGCTCCTCCACCCAGCCCTGGAGCCTGGCACTGCTGAGCGGGACGACTGGGGGCTGCAGCTCGCTGGGGCTGTGGGGCTGTCCCTGGTGAGAGGAGCAGCTGAAAACGTTTGTACAGCTCCTAGCACCCTCCTGAGCAGGGCCCCGGGCGCTGCCCCTGCACAGAGCGAACGCAGCCTGCCCGGCCCCGTCAGGGCACACACTGGCCACGCCAGGGTCCCTCAGAGCCGGCAGCTCTGCACCAGGCTCGGTGCTTTACAGCCAAGGTGGCTGGGGGGGGCTGTTACCGAGTGTGCGAGCCGAGCCCATCCCACCCCTTGTGTGGGGCAGAGGGGCCTTCCCCAGACAGGAGCAGCCAGCGTGACCCTATCCCCGCCGAGCTGCATTCACACTGGGCAGCCTGGGCCCCCCTAGCTAGTCCAGGGCTCTTCAAGCCGGCCCACGGCCGTGTGGCCCCAGCGTCGGCTCAGCAAGGCCCCGTTTCTCAAGGGCGCCCTTGTCACCAAATGGGTGGATGTGCACGAGGGTGGGGCTGGACCCGGGCGTGGCGCTGCTGGGCCAGACAGCACACGCTGCATCATCTCATGGCCTCGAGGGCCTGTTCTGCACGCCCCAGAGCACAGGAGCCGGCCCCGGCCCCGGCCCGGCAGGTGCTGCGATGCCCTCACAGGAGCCATGGACGGAGGTTACGCCCCAGCCCTGTTCACAGGCATCTGCCCAAACCTCCTCCCCTGAGGGCTCGGAGTGATGGGACCCGCCTCTTGCCGGGCTGTGCGTGTGGTGGAAATGGACTGACCGGTTCTGCGTCCTGGCTCCGACCCTGCCACTGGGTCCCTGCTAGCCCCACCGGCACTGGGCCTGTCTTTCTGGTGGGGAATGTCTCCTGTCAGACTCCCAGCTCTCTGGGGCAGGGCCCTGGGCGGCCCCAGCCCGGCGGGGCCCCATCTGGCTGCGGCCACTGTGTCTTCCTGTAGCATCTGGGGGCCCAGCGGCGCTCAGGGGCCCCGGCGAGCCGTGAGTTGCCCACCCACAGAGTGAGATGCTGTCCCTGCCTCCAGCCAGGAAGGAGCATTAGCCCGCAGCACGGAGGAGGAGCTGAGGCCCAGGGCAGCGAGCTGGTTTGCAGCATGGCTGAGGACTTACCCCAGTGCCCTGGGCCCCAAGCTCTAGATGGTCCCTCCCCGCCTGCACCTGCTGGATGCCCGAAACGCGGTTAGGGTGAGGGGCCTTAAACATGCAATTAGGTTGACACTGTCTCTGGCAAGTCAAATCCTCAGCAGCATTCAGGGCCCTGTTTGCAGCAGTGCCCTGTCCAGGCCGGCTGGGATGCTAATGCTGCGAGCTTCCCTCTAGCGGTGCCCTAGGAACGCCAGCTGTAGGGAGCGGATGGAAAGGGAGGAATTTCTGATGATTTGCTGCCACCTTCTGGTGCTGGGAGCTTGGTGCCCTTAAAGCTCAGCATGCCCCAGACGCCAAGGCTGGAAGGTGCTTGGGGGTGGGGGCAGAGTCAGCATGTCACCCCCAGTTCTAATCATTTGAAAGCTGAGGAAATATAAGACACAGAGAGTGAGTCACTCACAGAGAACCCAGCCTGGAGTCCTGACTCACAACCCCCCCTCTAACCACTAGACCCCACTCCCCTCCCAGAGCCGGGCACAGAACCCAGCAGGCTGGACTCTAAGGGAGGTCCGATCCAGCCCGCCTGAGGGGCTGCTTGGGGGGAACTGAGTCCCCAGGTGGCCACTTCCTGGTTAATTGGCAAACGAGCCCCTGGAGCTGGGTGAGCTAAGGGGCGTTAGGCGGAAGCTGCTCCTAGAGCCGTGGCTCTCCTGGGCCTAGTCTGTGCTTAACGATTAGGTGGGTCGAGGCCCCTGGTGTCGCTCCAGCTGGGCTGGTGGAAGAATTCTATGGCTGCTCAGAGCGGTGGGCTGCCTCCGTGGATGGAAACGCCCCTTTTGCCACTACAGGAAGCAGGTGCTGCAGCGGCAGTGCCCACAGCAGAGCCGTGGCCGCGGAGAGACAGTGCTGTGCCCCGAGGGGCAGGGGGAGAGGAGATTCCGGCAGGGAGGCCTGTTCCCAGCAAAGGGCGCTTGCTCGCACACACTGGCAGGACGCCCAGGCTGGCAGGGGTATGGGCTGTCCTGGAGAACAGCTGGCAGGTCTCTGCAGACAGCTGGCTCGGGAGCAGGATTCTGACCAGACTGGAGTCCAGGCCCAGGGAAGGGAGCTGAGCTGAGCAGACCCTGCTGGTGAAGGGCCGGGGACTGACTGTCTCCCTGCTAGGATGAAGGTCTTTGGTCTGTTCTTCGTGGGCCATTTCCTGTTTGTGAAGGAGCCCCCCCCCCCCCAAGGGGATGCGCTTCGATACCTGAAAACCTGCTTGGACTTGCTCATACCCTGGGTGGAGGGAAGTCAGGTCGGGGGGGATCTGGGACAGCCGGCACTGCCAGACCCCTGTTGCAGCCCACCCCAGCCACTGCCACATGCTGTTCCCCAAAGCACTCGTGAGACGTAACGCAGAATGAACGCGGGTCTCTCCGCGCGCTGGGCCCGCAGTGCTCACGTAGCCAAGCTCTGCTCAGCTGAACATCGACTTTTACAAAACCGAAGGTGGCAGATGCCAGGAACTGGGGCTTTCAGAGAAACGTCCCCTGCCGGCCGGGAGTCTGGTGATCCAGTGGCTGGGCTCAGCAACGCTGTCACTCCTACCACCAGCCCAGCTCCCGCTGTGACCGAGACGCTGCTTCTCATACCGCAAAGGGGGCTTGTGCGTCTTCTCCCCTAGGGAACCAGCCCCCTGCTCTCTGCCCCCTCCCCCTGCCCTTTGCCGAGCCCCTGGGCCACAGCCGTGGCCTTCCATGGCGTTAGCACAGCTGGGCAATTCACCGGGAACCCACTACGGCCCAGTCCACCCAAAGCCTGGGTCTGTGCCAGTGATGTGGGGCGGGGCTGGGGGACTAGCCCCATTGCTCTCAGGGGAGGAGGGTTCCCTGCTGGTTTGATGGGAGCAGTGGGATGCTGCGCACTCGGGAACAGGCTCTGCACCTGGGTAAAGTGTGTGTCGGGGGCAGGGAGCTGCCCCAGGGGAGGGGGAAAGGGGGACGTGGTCACACCCACACCCCATCCTGGCCTCCTCCTGAACCGCCACTCCCCAGCTCCCCGGCTCTGTGCCGGCTAATGCTGTCGCTGGGGAGCCTTCGCCGGAGAGCACGCGCTGGAGTGCGGCCAACACGGAGTAACTCTACCGCTGATTTACACCCGCTGGGGGTCTGGCCCCATTGGCACCAAGGGAGCGAGAGTGATTTACACCAGCCCTGGAGTTTTGGCCCTAAACGCAGGTTTTGCAGAAGACCCGGGAATCCCCCGCCCCCATTAGAAGAGTCTATAAGGTGGGCACTGCAGCACCCCCAGCCTGGCTCCCCTGGGTTGAGGGCTGGGCCAAGGAGCTTTGCTGAGGGGTGGTGGGTGACCCCCTCCCTCTCCTGCACTGCTCCAGGTAGGCAAGGCCCCGCCCAGCCAGCTCCGCACAGGTTTGAAAGGGCTGAAGCCCCAGGCTGCCGCCTGGAACTCGGGCCACCCCAGGGGAAACTGGGGCTTTCGCCCCCGGGGAGTTTGCTCTGGAACCTGGGGCTGTGCCCCCCGACTCATTCACAAATAGGGGGTGCAGCCTCCTTCGAAACACGTGCGTGTGTTAGGTGTGCCAGGTGTGTGTGTGCCAGGTGTGCCTGTGCCAGGTGTGTGTGCGTTAGGTGTACCGGGTGTGCCTGTGCCAGGTGTGTGTGTGCCAGGTGTGTGTGTGCCAGGTGTGTGTGCGTTAGGTGTACCGGGTGTGCCTGTGCCAGGTGTGTGTGTGCCAGGTGTGCCTGTGCCAGGTGTGTGTGCGTTAGGTGTACCGGGTGTGCCTGTGCCAGGTGTGTGTGCGTTAGGTGTACCGGGTGTGCCTGTGCCAGGTGTGTGTGTGCCAGGTGTGCCTGTGCCAGGTGTGTGTGCGTTAGGTGTACCGGGTGTGCCTGTGCCAGGTGTGTGTGCGTTAGGTGTGCCGGGTGTGCCTGTGCCAGGTGTGTGTGCGTTAGGTGTGCCGGGTGTGCCTGTGCCAGGTGTGTGTGTATGGTGTGTGTGCCAGGTGTGCATGTGTTAGGTGTGCATGTGTCAGGGAGTGTGGGGGGTCCAGGCCCTGCACCCCCCACTTCCTGCGATTCACCGGGACTCTCAGCCGGCCAGTAACACAGAAGGGTCATTAGCCGACAGGACACAGTCCCAAGCAGGGCTTGTAGGTACAACCAGGACTCCTCAGCTGGGTCCCTTGGGGGGGGGGGCAGGGAGCTTAGACCCCAGCCCTGGGGTTCCTGCCTCTTCCCAGCCAGCCCCAAACTGAAAAACCCTCCAGCCGACCCCCCCCCGCTTCCTCTCCCTTTGTCCGGCAAAGGTGTCACCTGGCCCCACCCCCCTCCTGGCTCAGGTTACAGGCTCAGGTACCCCCTGCTCTCCCCTCCCCCGTGCAGACAGTCCCAGGTCAATCCATCCTGCTCCCTACTGCCTCACAGCGTGTGCCAGGTGTGCGTGTGCCAGGTGTGCGTGTGTTAGGGGTGTGTGTGTGTGTGTGTGTGTGTCAGGTGTGCGTGTGCCAGGTGTGTGTGTGCCAGGGGTGTATCTGGCTCCCCATGCTCACAACCCCCCCCCCCCGCAGTGACCCCGAGTTTGGAGCCCCCCGCTGTCTTGCTGCCCGGCCGGGCCCCAGGGCTCCTGAGCCCGGCCCGAGGCCAGGTGCCGCCGGGGGTAGCGGGTGTGCGGGGGGGGGGCGGGGCTCAGCTCGCACGTGCCCCGGGGCCGGCCGGGGCGGAGCTGCTGGGGGCCCATGAAGTCCTGGGTTGAATGACAGGGGGCGGGAAGGCACCAGGCGGCGCTGGCCGCGGGGCGGGGCGGGGCGGGGCGGGGCGGGGGCAGGAAGCTCTAGCGGCCCCCCCCCCTCACACACACTCCCGGGCAGGCTCCGCGCTGACCATGCTCCTGCGCCCCCCGGCCGCCCTCCTCCTCCTGCTGCCGCTGCTGGGGTGCGGGGCGCGGGGGGAGAGCGGCGGAGACACCCCGCCCCGCGCGCCGCAGCTGGAGACCCTGGTGAGGGCGCGGGGCGCCGCGGGGGGGCCCGCTCCGGAACGGGGTGCGGGGGGGGGGAGAGCGGCGGGACACCCCCCCACGCGCCGCAGCTGGAGACCCTGGTGAGGGCGCGGGGCGCCGCGGGGGGGCCCGCTCCGGAACGGGGTGCGGGGGGGAGCTCCGCGCGGGCCTGTTTCCAGCTGGGGGGGCGCGGGGCCTGTGTCTGAGCACGGGGGGGGGCCGGCGCCAGAGCTGTGACCCCCCCCCTTGCGCTCGCCCCGCAGGTGGCGCCCCCCGAGGACTGCGCGGCGCGCTCGGCGCTGGGCGACACGGTGGAGATTCACTACACGGTAAGGGGGGGGCGCAGGACACGTCAGCACCGGCGGCTTCTTCCGCCCTGGGCGGGGCCAGGCCGGGGCGGCTCCCACCTGGGGGGGGGGGCGCCGAGCCCCAGACGTGGCGGTGCGGCCGGCGGGGGGGGTGACTGGATCCCCTCGGCTGGGGCAGGGGAAGTGAGCGGCTCCCCTGTCCGGGACGTGGGGGGGGGCAGTGCCCCTGAGTCTCTGGGGCGTGGGGCTGGCAGCGGGACAGTGACCCTGTGGGGGGGGGGTTGTGGGGACTGTGCCCCCGTGTGTGTCTGGGGGGGGATGGCAGTGCCCCTGTGTCCGGGGGGGTTGGGGGCAGTGCCCCTGTGAGGGGGAGGGTTGAGAACAGTGCCCCTGTGTCCCGGGGGGGCTGCAGTTGTGTCCCCTTCCCAGGAGCGGCAGAGGGCAGAACTCCAGCCGTTCTGCCACCTTTGCCCTTCACGCTGCTTTGTTCCCACGTCTGCCCCCCGCCCCGCTGCCCCCCCCCCCCCGGGGAGGCCTAGGGACCGTGCCGGCGTCTCCCTGGCAGGGCCCTTTGCGTGTCTGTCGGGGTGGCGCAGCGGGAGCTCCCTCGCCCCAGGGCCTCGTGCCCCAGCTGGCAGGGTGCCCGCGCTGGGGGTTACCCGCGTGTGTCAATGTCTCCCCGCAGGGCAGCTTGGAGGATGGGCAGGTCATCGACACCTCGCTCTCGCGGGACCCCCTGCAGGTGGAGCTGGGTAAAAGACAGGTGATCCCTGGTACGTTAGCCTGGGCCCCAATCGGGGGCGGCTGGGCCGGGCCCGGCCTCCAGAGATCTGGGCTCTGTTCCCACCTTGGCCATTGACTGCGTGCGTGCCCTTGGCCAGCACTTAACCTCTTTCGGCCTTTGTCCGCACCTCCCCAGCAGGGCCTGTGCAGCGCCCGGCACGATCTCGGTTGGGGCCCGTACAGCGCCTGGCGCGACACACTGATTGCAGTGGAAGGTGCAGGAGTCTCTTCCGGCTGGTCTCTGTTGGCATCTGCTGGAAGGACCAGGTGCCGCACGGGCCCCCTGCACTGCTCTGAATCCGGCTGCCCCTGGAACGCACTGACATGTTCCCCTGCCTGTCCTCTCTGCAGTGACAGTGTGTGAAGGGGCCACTGCCCCTTGCTCCGGTGTGTGCGTGACAGACTCTCCCCTCCCACATCCAGCCCTTGCTCCCACTTCCTTGGCACCCCGGCCCTTGCTGTCACTGCCTCCTTGTGGCAGCTTTCAGCGGCTGAACCCCCTGGTGCCGTGAGCCTGCCAGAGCTCAGCGGGGCCGGGGGCTCGGAAGGGAGGCCTCCTGCGACAGGGGGTGGGAAGATGAGCAATCCCAAAGAGGCCCCTCACCCAGGAGGGTGGGGAGCCTTTCAGAGAATCCCCCTGATCTGTGTCTCTTCTTCTGTGGTTTTTCCCTCCTCCCAGGCTTGGAGCAAAGCTTGCTAGACATGTGCGTTGGGTAAGTGAGGCCCTGGCTTGCTAGCAAGAGCAGTGGTGGTGTGGCTGGGGAAAGGCATCCTGGCTCAGTGCTCTCAGCCAAAGCAATAGACAAGATGGGGATCCTCGGTGCTCCCCTTCTGCTCCCAGTACGGGGCTTCCCACGGGGCTGGATCAGCAGAGTGGGCAGGGGGCCGGAGACCCAAACATGGTAAAAATCAGGTCAGAGCCTAGGCGGGGGGCCCAGCTCTTTGCTGTATCTGCATTTTCTCTCCAGGAGGCTGGGCCTGGCTCTCGGTGTGTGCTCATCTCCTGGAACAGGAAGGGGGCTCTCTGCCTGCCCTCTGGGCTGGGCCAGGCTGCCTGCTGGCGGCAGGGGCCCGGAGTTCCCTTCGTGCGGACTGGGTTTCTGCAGGCAGGTGCCCGGGACTGGGATTTAGCCACGGGCCTGCAAGCGCTTGGAGATGAACATGCAGCTCTGACTCTAGCCCACCCAGGGCTGGACCGGGTCACGGGCTGGATGCGAAACCTCGCGGGAAGCTGCTCTCAGTCACGGAGCCAGCGCCCCAGCCACCTGCTGCTGGACGTGCTGCCTTGGCGAGGAGGCCCTAATGCGTTCTCGTTACCTTAACACCTCCAGGCCCTTCTCCTTGGACACGGGCTGGCAGGGGCGGCTCCCAGGCCCCAGCACGCCAAGCGCGTGCTTGGGGCGGCAAGCCGCGAGGGCCCTCCGCAGGCAAACTGCCGGAGGCAGACTGCCTGCCGTGCTTGGGGCAGCAAAATCCCTAGAGCCGCCCCTGCGGGCTGGTACCCTCAGCAGCCTGCGCACAGCTCAGCTCTATCGGTTACGTTCTACCCAGGTACAGTTTCAGTTTGATGCGGCATTAGACACTTCTTGTCCTGAACTGTGATGGAGTTGTGCTGTGTGGCTGCTGAAGCGGTGCTGTGCTCCACCCCAGCAGTGGTCGCACTTCCCTGGTGGATGGGGTGCCTTGGGCAGGGGATGCTGCGTGCGAATGGCAGGGCTGTGGCAGACGGTTTGGCCCTTGCTCTGATGTGCCTCTCCCTCTGCCTGGCAGGGAGAAGCGGAGGGTGATCATCCCGCCTCAGCTGGCTTACGGCAAGCGAGGATCCCCGCCTGCTGTCCCAGGTAACTGCCGCCTCCGCGCCTGCCAAGCCTGGCTGGACGTGGGATCTTCCTTAATCGGCCTGAGTCTCAGAGCCAAGCCCTGGTGCCCCCACCAGCCCTCTGGCTACCCAGCAACACCTGCTACAGAGCCTGCTCCCTGGTGGATTTGGTGCGGGGCTGACGGACAGCCCCGGAGCTGGACCTTGTGCCCCACCCGGCCCGCCAAGGAGCGAGGGAGTTTGGGCTCTGTAGCCCCTTCAGTCCTTGGCCTGCCTGGAGAGGCTGCCAGAGCTGACATGGCAGGGCTGGGACTCCCCAGAGCTGCAGCTGCCTCTGCTTTGCTCTGGGGGAGCAGCGCTGTCTGGTGCCCTCCCATGAGCTTGGGCAGTGACCACATGCCCTGTGCCAGCTGGGTCAGGACCACTCCCACCTCTGCCGCGTGTGCAGGGGAGCCCCGCTCAGCCATGCTCCCTCTCTCCCCAGCTGATGCCGTGCTGCAGTTTGATGTGGAGCTGGTTGGCCTCTCCCGGGCCAGCTACTGGCAGAAGCTGACGAATGACGTGCTGCCCCTGCTCTGCATCGGGCTGATCCCGGCTCTGCTGGGCCTGATTGGCTACCACCTTTACCACAAGGCCAGCAGCTCCCGGGGAGCCAAGAAGAGGCTCAAGGAGGAGAAGAGAAACAAGGCCAAAAAGAAATAAACCTCCTCCCCTCCCACAGTGTCAGCACCTGCTCTGTGGCTGCTTCTGTCAGGGTCCCTGGGGGAAGCCGAAAGGGGGCCGGAGCAGCAGGACCGGCTTGAACCTGACCAAGCCAGCTCCCAGGGCTTAGACAGGGCAGGAGAGTGACGGCATCTCGCTCACGGTGGCCACCTGCCTGCGCTTTCCCAGGATCAGGCAATCCCAGGGCCGTGCTTCCCTGGGGCAGGGCCTGGCCTGCAGGCTGCAGTGCTGCACCAGGGTTACCAGCCTGCCTTGGCAACGCGGGGGTAGAGCCATGTCCCTGGATGCCCCTCGGCTCCCCTACACTCCCCTGTCAGGCGTCACCACTGCGATCAGTACAACCCTTTAATGGGCACGGAGTTTCCCCAGCAAGTGGGACAGCCCCACGGGGGAAGCGCTCGCCGCTCCTCACGCCCGACTCGCCCAGCCACGCGCGCCAGGCACAAGCTGCCGCAGCTCGCAGAGCACAGTTCCCAGCATGCCCCAGGCTGGGTAGGTGCGCAGCTCACAGGATGTGTGGCACCTCGTGGGCAGCCTCGATGACATTGTGAAGGAGTCGTTTTCGGTGGGCTTTGCCGGCAGGCCCAGGCGCATGGGGCTTGTGGTTGACGATGAGCAGTGGGTTGAGCCTGCTGAGAACCTCATCGCTCACCGAGATCCCGTCCAGGTACTGCTTGAGCAGCAGGCGCAGCTTCTGGTTCTCCTGACACAGCACTGCCTTCTCCCGCTCCAGAGACAGCTGCTCCAGCTTCACCTTGTTGTACCTTTGCCAGAAGTGCTCCAGGCCCAGGTAATCCTGCATCAGCTGCAGTTGGAAGGACAGAGGAGAGCTGAGGGGGGGCAGCGCTGGCTTGGGGGAGGCTCCCACAATGCACCCCATCTGGTTCTGCTTGTCCCCTCAATTAAAGAGCGCACGGTTCTCAGCAACCTTCTCCCCAGCCGCCCGGTGCGGCACACGCTCTCCACCAGCTATGCCAGCCTGCCTCTAGGCACCCACAGCGTCTGGGTCCCTGCCCTCCTTCCAGCACCCTGAGGGGAGGGAGGGGGTCCAGGACCAGGCCAAATGCTTTCACCCCTTACCTGGGCCAGCTGCTCCCCAGGCTTCTCCAGGGAGACCTGCTCCACCTTCTCCTGCTCCTCCCTGCTCAGCAAGGAGGCGTAGAATGGTAGCACCTTCTCCTCCTCGGTCTCCAGCTTCCGACACATCTCTGCCAGCCTCAGGATGAGCTCTGCCTGAGGGGCAAGCGAGGCCTTAGCGGGCCGGTTGGGAACAGCTCGATGAGCAGTGGAGAATGGCTGTGTGCTCTGGAAACCAGGAGGGGGCACTTTTCCTGGGGGGGTGCTGAATTGTGTTGACAATGCAGGGGGACGGCAGAAGTGTCTCCCTGGGGCCAGGAAGGGATGATGGGTTTGGGGGAAGCGAGTCTCCCACCAGCCAGGCTGCATGGCTGGGACTTCTCTCTGCTGTCTGTCCTTGGCCAGTGCTATGCATGGGAGAGCAGGGCCCCCATGGGCGGGGCAGAGGCCTCTCCTGCAGGGTTAGGGGAACTCTGGCCTTTACCTTTTCTAGGACACGCCTTAGCTTCTTCAGGGCAGTGCTGCTCTCCAGGGTGAGCTTGGCCAGGTTGCTTCTGGCCTTGGTCCTGGCCTGGTTCATCTGGCTCTTGAGCTTCTGCAGCTGCTTGAGCACAACCTCCTTCTCCTCTTGCAAGCGCCGGTTCTGCTCCTCGGCCTCCCGCATGTGTGCCGTGATCTTGCCTTTCAGGATGCCAATGGAGTCCTGGCAGGGAAATGGCGCCCGGAGCAGTCAGTGAGGAGCTCAGCACACAGGGAACCCCATAACCCCCCAAGAAGGCCTGTTTCCTACAGCCAGGGCTTGGGGTGGGGCAGCCTCGCTGACCTGAATTTTCTGCAGCTTCTTCATCTGCATCTCAATCTCCTTGGAGCTCTTCTCATCCTTCAGCTTGAGGGCCTCAAATGCAATCTTCCGGTCCTCTGTTGCCTCGGTGTAGTTCTTCAGCGCCTGCTGGAACCGCTTCCACAGCTCCTCCACTGTGCCCTCCAGCTGCACACGCAGATAGTGCTTCTCCTCCAGGTTCTGGGGGGGGGAGACATGTTAGCCCCTCACCCACCCTGAGCCACCAGCCTCCCCTCCTCTGACTCCCCAGGCCAGCCATGCCTGCAGAGCCCACCCCAGGAGGGGAGCTCCCCCACCCCAGTCCCACTGGGACTGGGCAGCAGCCCCCTAAGCTGGCAGTGGGGAGGACCTTGTGGTAGAGATGGACTCTTGCCCATACCCTGTGCCTTAGCAAGCCCTGCACACATAGGAGTGTGAGGAGGAGGAGGGGCTCCTCACCAGAGTCAGCCACCAGCTGCTGGCTGAAGAACCAGAGGAAGGCTGGTGTCACCAAGCCCCTCCCCTGCCCCAGGCTGGCATGGAGCAGCCTCAGCCCAGACCTTGTTCTTGACGTCGTCCCTGGTGCTCTGGAAGTCCAGCTTGGCCTCGTACTCGCTCTCACTGAAGTTCTGCTCCAGGGCCAGCAGCACGTCCCGCAGGTAGCGGCTCTCCTTGTCTTGGTGCTCGATGATCATCCTCCTGGGGAAGCCACAGGTGAGCCGCCAGGGCTGAGCCAGCATGGCCCGCGGAGGGGAAGGGACAGCAGCTGATGGCTACCCAGAGAGCTCTGGGGAGCTGCTCCGTAGTGGGGCTACAGCTGGAGCTCAGCACAAGAGCCTTGTGGCCAGGGATGAGGGCTCATGGCCCTGGGGCTCCATCAAGCTGGTTCCCCATCCCTGTGTTCATCACCTGCCTGTCTGTGCCCTCCCCCAAAGCGGGCGATCCTCCCCTCCCACCCCACCCCCGTACCTTTCTGTCTCAAACTCCTTCTTCAGGGCCTCCAGCTCGGTGTTGTAATCCTCATCCAGGTACCTCAGGCGGCACCGCTGGAGCTGTAGCAACTGGTCGATGTTGTGCAGGTGGCTGCACAGGGCATGAGTGTACTGCGCCTCTGCCTCAGACAGGTCCCTGGCCAGCGACTGCATAGATGACAGAGAAGGCTCAGGCACTGCAGCGCTGGCCCCAGAGCCAGCGAGCTCAGCAGCAGCGAGGGCTGCAGGGCGCATGGAACCCTGCTTTGAGCACGTTTCCTCTCCTTGGGGGGCATTGCTAGCCACTCTTCCAACCCTGTTCATGGGCCCACAGGACCCCTGCTGCTTACCTGGATGACACTGTCCTTGCAGTCCACCACCCGCTCAAAGGTCTGGCTCAGGATCTCAATGTCCTTGCGCAGTTCTCTGGCCTTGACTTCCCGCAGCACCGTGCGCCACTGCAGGTTGATTTTATTCATGTTGAGGGCGCTGTTGTGCTCCTCCTTCGCCAGCTTGTCCTGCGGGGTGGGTCAGAAGGTTACACTGGCTGGATGGGAGCACATCCCAACCACCTACCAGTATCTAAGTAGCTCAAGTGGAACCTGCAGCCCCAAGCACTGCGCAAGCTCCAGAGACTCCGCCAGCTCCCAGCAGCGTGCAACAGAAGGACTGAAGGGACGCCCATCATGTGCCACACTGGTTCAGCATTACGAGGGGAGAGCCCAGCGCAGTCTGGGCAGAGAGCCCGGCTCACGTGGGAGAATGAGGCCCTGGAACGACAGCTCCCTTGCGGGGGACGTTTCAGAAGCAAAATTGTAGGTTTTGATTGTTGGCCCAAAAGTCGACATTTTCTGTCGAATGCCCCCCCCCCGCCAGCCATTTTCCTGCCCAGCTCCAGGTTCCAGCTCAGCGCCCAGGGGGCAATTCGCAGGTGGCACTAAACAGCGATGAGCGGCTGGGCCCCCCACCCCGCCCGCGCCCCAGGCCTCGCCTTCAGGAACTGGGTGAGCATGTCCTCCTTCTTCTTGCTCAGCTCCTCCTCCGCCAGCATCTTCTGCTGCAGCAGCAGCAACCGCTCCTCCTCGCTCAGGGCGGCCGCCTTGCGCCCCTTGCGCCCCTTCTTCGGCATGGCTGCGGGGCTGGGGGGAGCCGGGTGAGAGGCTGCCAAGGGGGCGCCCCCCTCCCTGCACAGGGTCCCTGCTCAGAACCCTCCCCCGCTGCAGACAGCCCCCTCCCCCCCAGGGTGCTCCCCACGGGCCCCCTCCCCCCAGGGTGCTCCCCCCATGAGCCCCCCACGGGACCCCTGCCTCCAGGGCCTCCTCCCCCCATGAGCCCCCCACGGACCCCGCGTCCATGGCCCCCTCCCCCTATTACCCCCCTCCCCCAAGGGTGCCCCCCACGGGGCCCCCTCCCCCCACGGACCGCTTGCCCCCCACGGGTCCCCTGCCGCCAGGGGCCCCCCTACTACCCCCCTTCCCCAAGGGTGCCCCCTATGGGCCCTCTGCCCCCCCCACGGGTCCCCTGCCGCCAGGGGCCCCCCCGGCTGCCCCCCCCCGGTACCTCTTGAGCCTCCCCCCTGCAGCAAGTCGCGTCCCTCTGTCTCCTAGCAACAGCCGCTGCCGTTGGAGGGGCGGCCCCTGCGGCCCGGACGCTGACGAGCGGTCGCTCTAGGAAAGAGGGAGGCCCCGGGCGGGAGTGAGCGGCCCCTGCGCCTGGAGGACCCGCCGGGCCCGGCGACCGCCGGGGGCGGGGAGGGTATGGAGGGGGAGGGGATTGCAGGGGAGGGGTTAGTGGGGGGAGGGGTTAGGGGGAGTGGGGACAGGAGATGCAGGGGAGGGGTTAGTGGGGGGAGGGGGAGGGGGGAGTGGGGACAGGAGATGCAGGGGAGGGGTTAGTGGGGGGAGGGGAGGGGATTGCAGGGGAGGGGTTAGTGGGGGAGGGGGAGGGGTTAGTGGGGAGGGGTTAGGGGGAGTGGGGACAGGAGGGGAGGGGGAGGGGGGGGAGTGGGGACAGGAGATGCAGGGGAGGGGTTAGTGGGGGGAGGGGGAGGGGATTGCAGGGGAGGGGTTAGTAGGGGAGGGGAGGGGATTGCAGGGGAGGGGCTAGTGGGGGGAGGGGGAGGGGGAGGGGATTGCAGGGGAGGGGTTAGTGGGGGAGGGGGAGGGGATTGCAGGGGAGGGGTTAGTGGGGGAGGGGGAGGGGATTGCAGGGGAGGGGTTAGTGGGGGGAGGGGAGGGGATTGCAGGGGAGGGGTTAGGGGGAGGGATTAGTGGGGGGAGGGGGGACAGGAGATGCAGGGGGAAACAGTTCCCTGACCAGAGAGGGCGGCCGGGACTCAGCTGTGTCAGTTATTAACAATACCGGCGGCTGTCACTGGCTGGCCCTGCAAAGCGCTAGGAACCCGGTTAGCCCCCTTCTGCGCTGAGCCCCCGGCAGGCGGAGCTGGAGCTGGTAAACCAGGTGTCAGGCATTTCCCCTTCAGGGCTGCGAGCGGCCTTGGGGGTCAGACTGGCTGGCTCGGGGGGGGCGGGGGGATGGGGCACAGGGTTTGTCCCTCTGGGGGCACCGGCTGTGCCCCAGCCCCAGCTCACGAGTGACCCAAAGTCATCCCTGCCCGGGGTGCGGAATGGGCTTGGGGGTCTTCGGTCAGTTCCCACTTCCCACATCACAGTCAGACCCTTCGTGATTAGTCACCTCGTCCACTGCCCCGGTGGTAAAGGTCAGGCTGGGGAGACCAGGGCGTGGGGCAGCTCTGCCCTTGGCCCCTCACCCCATCAATCCCCCCCAGGCTGGCTTGGGGGGGGCAACACCTTGCCCTGGGGGTGGGGTAACCATGTAAATGCACCTGTCCTGGGGTGGGGGGAGGGGGAACTGGGGTTATTTTTTCACTATTGTTTTAATGTGGGGTGGTTTTTTTGCAGCACTGTTGTCATGGTAACTGGTGTGGGTTTAATTATATGAAGAGAGGCCAAATCCTCTCCCTCCCTGCATCGTTTTATGCCCTCGCCCGACCCGCCCCCCCTTCCCCCGTTTGTGGCCAGTCCAATTTGGCCCGTTGCAGAGTCTGGGCCAGGAAGGGAGGAATCAGGAGCCGACCTGTCCCTGAGGTTGGGGGCACTTGGATCCCATGGCAGGATCCCGTCTCCCCACGACACCCAGCCAGGGCAGCCAGCTCGTCTCCCAGAGCACGGGGCCTGGAGCTCGGCTCCCTCCCCTCCATGGCTGTGCATTACAAGGCCTCGCACTCCAGCATATCTGCATTTCCTCCTGATGGGAAAAGCACCCGCAGGAAGCCGGAGTCCTGGAATTTCTGAGCCGTTCTGTGCAATCTCTGGACTTTCCCCAGCCCCCCCTCCCCCGGCTGCATGGCTCACTCAGGCCTCCCCCTCCTTTTCCCACCTTGGGCACTTGCCACCGGTCCCAGCCGGGGAGTGGGCCTCACGGGGGGGTGGCATTTGAGGAACAAATGGCCGGAACTGGCACAGGCAACTCCATCCCGATCCCTCCAGGGTCTGGCTTGGCTCAGGGCACCAGCGCCTCCTGCTGGGAGAATCCGGCCTGCGGCAGCTGCTGGGCTCCTGCTCACCTGCTGGACACAGGGGACTTTGGGGACTTCACAGAAGCCTCATCAGCCCCCGCCTCTTTCCTGCTGCCCTCTATTACTGAGCAGATGGGCAGCGGGGGCGAGACAGCAAACCAGGGCGTGCTGTCCCATGGCTGAGGAGCAGCAGCCCTAAAATAACCACCCCCCTCCTGGCTACTCCAGTCTCGGTCTCTTCCAGCAGGAGGCGCTGTACAGGCAGGCTAGCACGGTGCACTAGGTGCTAGAACGAGCCAGACCCTGATGGGTTCCAGGCCGGCAGTTCCCATGTCTAGACCAGGATCATTAGGGCCTGGGAGGGACCCCTGGAAAGAGTCAGGTTCAGATCTGTTCTTCTGGAGGCTGCTGAACAAAAGCTGCCAACCTGCCAGCCTCTGAGAGAGCTACTCCCCGGCACCTGCCCCCAAGCTGCCAGCTGGGAGATTAATTGCCAAGGGATTTGCATAGGTGAGTAGCAGCAGCGCTGTTTACCGGCCAGGCTGGAAAGTACCTGGCAGACCCCAGGTATCTTGCTCTCCCCTCTAGTGCTAGGGGGAAGTCCCAGGTCCCCTTCCCAGCAGCCAGGCGTGATCACACGGAATCTGGGATTGGAAAGTGCTTCCTCTTCGTCTGCCAGAAAATAGCATGAAAGCCACAAGAGCAGGAGCCAGCTTAAGCCCTGCTGCCTCCTAAAGGGTCTAGAGACATTTCCTGTTTCCATCCACGGAGCTGACTCCCTGGCTTCCTTCTAGCTGCATCAGCTCTAAGGACCTGCCCTGCATGCCCCAGTCAGCCTTTCTGAGTTGTTCGTAAGCGCTTAGCCAGCGCTGTTCAGCCATCAGCCTGATGGGGAAACTGAGGCACAGAGATGGCTGCAAAGTGACTGACGTGATCACACAGCCAGTCATGGGCAGACCTGGCACAGGCACAGGAATGCTGGGCAGTCCTGACTGCCAGTCCTCCACTCTAACCACTAGACAGCACTCTCCTCCCACTGCTTCAGTCACGTGCCCCCTACCAGAGCTGGGAACAGAACCCAGAAATCCTGACTCCCAGCTCCCCCGCCAACTGCTAGACACCGAACCCAGGAGACCGGGCTCACATGTCTCGCCCCCGCCCGCCCCGGACTCATTTCAGGGTGACGTGTGTGGTGCGTGTGTTGGGGGAGGGTAGTTTTCCTTTCAGACAGTGAACTAATGGGCGATTAATTCCGAGAAGCAGGGGGCGTGGGGTTGTTATCAGACCAGTGTCCGCTCTGACCTCCGCTGGGCAGGAAGGGGGCAGAGCGCTGAGTAATGGAGAGTTTGGAGCAGCGCCCGCCCGTGGGGAAAGCCCAGATCCTTCCTCCAAGCTCCCCTGGACAGCCAGGCCTTCCCACTGCATGGAGGCTGCTGAGGCTGGCACAGAGTCCATGGGGCTGGCTCCAGCTCCTTGTGGGCACCCAACAATGTGCAGAGCCACCGGGGCAGCCCGAGGAGCCAGGGTTCAGCTAGTCCTTGCCACCACCCTGATTGCTCTGAGAGGCTTTCCCTGTTCTGCAGAGACAGAGAGGGGCCCAGCTCCCTGATTCTTCCACTGCCCCTCTCTGGGCTCCATCAGGTACCCCCGCCCTGGAGTGAGTCTGCAGAGCTACCCCGGCAGCTGCATACTGCCACAGGCAGGCTGGCACTTAGGGTCATACGGCGGGCTGAAGGGCTCCCAGGGAAATGCCGCCGCATGGCGCAGGGGTCTCATCGCCCAGACACAGAGCTGGCTTTGCTGCTGTGCCCAGTGCAGGGTCTGCTCCATGGCGGAGGGAAGCTGGGGGGAGGGGCTGGCCAGGTTTTGGGGATGGAGAGCCTGTGCCCAGCTCACACCTGGGGCTGCATGGAGCCCCTTCCCAAAGGAGAGATTCCAACACTGGAGGCCCTCTGACAACCCCTCACCCAGGCCCAGCAAGAGCCTCGGGTGCAGAGGACATTCCAGGGTGTCTCAGGAGCAGGGTGCATGTTGAGGGCAGGAGGGGCTTGGCTGGGGTTCTGCTGCTTGCCAGCTATTCCCTGGGGCAGCCAGCCCCAGGATCAGGAGGCTGAGGCGCAGCAGCTGGCAGGGGGTCCTAAGGAGTGCCCAAGAGACCCAGGCTCCGAACGAAGGTGCGTGCCCCTGGCTACCCTGGTGCCCAGCCAGGAGGACCTGCCGTTCATCCAGGGAGCCGTGTTGCAATTTCCATGTTAAACTTCAGGAAGATCAGGGGCCGTCCAGCCTTTCCTAACAACTCAGCCTGCTGGGCAGATAGCCCTCAGTGTGTGGGGTGGGGCTGGTGGGATTGCGGTGCACAGCCCGGACCCCCAGGAGACAGCAACAGAGCCTGCTGCTTTATCTGTCCTGGTGCTGCTAAAACACCCCCCCTCCCATGCACTGGGGCAACAAGGCTTTGAGCACTGAGCTTATTCCAGTTCAGGAAGGGAAATGAGCTGGTGTGAGGCATCTCTGTACCGACGGGGCGGCCTGCACCCCAGGGCTCCTGCTGGAAACCGTCCCAGCACAAACCGACAGTTACCCTGATTGAACATCCTAGTGCAGCCCAGTCCTCAGAGGGGTGGGGGTGAATATGGGCGGGGGGGGAGGGCCTGCCGATGCTGCCAATTCAACTCTGCCCCAAAACGTGACATTTAAAAAAAATATTTCACACGATTCAAAGACAATCATGCAGTAGAAACAGCAGCTGGTTTGAAAGGAATAATCAGCTTGCGCCCCCCCCCCCCAGCAGAGTTTGCAACCCAAATATTGCGACACGAAGACCGAGGGACAATGGTTCTCAAAAGTGGCCTCTGCATATGGTTGTTTGTAGTTCCTGCGGCCGTGTCCCACCCCAGGGATAGTCGGCTCTCAAGGGCAGGTGACGTGATTCTGAACTAGGGCCGGATCTTGCAAAACCTGGGCTCCTGTTGGGAGCACGTGCAGGCCAGATGGCAGGGTCGGGCTGGAGACGGGAATGTGTTTTGGGGAGGAGAGCCAGGCCGAGTTCTCCCCACCCCTGTCCTATCACTGCCCCAGCTCTTCCTGCTCCCAGCAGCTCCCTCCCGAACTCCTCTGCACGCTCGGTGTATCCCAGCTCCCATGTATCCCTTACACCCATGGGCCCCCGTTTCCCATCCTTTCCCTCATGTTTCCAGCCTCCTGTTCTCCCTCTCGGCTACCCTAGTCCTCTGCCGCCCCTCAGGCCACCCCCCGCACCCCTCTAGAGCCTGCACTGAGGTCATGAAAGGGCTATTGTCAATGTTAAGAATCCAATATCATCAATGGACACACCCAACTCAGGTTGGTAAAACATCTGCAGATAGATCATCCAGACCCAGAGGATTTCAGCTGGACATAAGAACACAAGAGCGGCCAGAGTGGGTCAGAGCAATGGTCCATCTAGCCCACTGCTGACAGTGGCTGGTGCCAGATGCTTCAGAGGGAATGAACAGAGCAGATACTTATCCTGTCCTCCAGTCCCAGCATCTGGCAAACAGGATTATGGACACCCCGAGCATGGGGCTGCGTCCCTGACCATCACGGCTAAGAGCCATCGAATCGGAGTGACTTTGCCCCTTTGATTTCTCTCTTGCGGGGCCGTGAAAATCAGTGGTTACAAAACATTGTTCGGCTGAGGCCAGAATCCGATGAGGTGCTGGGTGCTGAGCACCTTGGAATCAGGGCCTGGAGTTTGAGGCGTGTCGAGTCACCTCCCCTTACTACCACTCAACGGGCCCCGCAATCCGAGAATTTCCAGCCGGGAGGGCGGCCAGGCCAGGCCGAGAAGGAGGGAATCTCCCTGATTTCATTGGAACGATTTTTTCTGCATCACTATTTGGCGGGGGTGGCGGGGGTGGGGGTAAGGTGGAAACTCTTGCGGACCCGTTAATTGGCTGGTAATTAAGCCAGTTAAAAAACCTCCTCAATCAACAGCGGTGCCAGGCGCTGCCCAGCGACCCGCTGCCCGAGCCCGTCCCCACGCTGCTCCCAGCCGGGAAGGTGAGGCAGGGAGAGGCTGTGACTCAGGACCTTTGCCATTGGCTGCCGGGCAAGAGCCCCGCCTGTCTGATTGGCTGGGGGAAGCCCCACCTCTGCCTGCGATTGGCCGGGTATGTTCCATATAAAGGCAGCGCAGGCTGCGCTGCCTGCAGGGCTGCGGCGGGTAGGAGCGAGAGGCCCGTGGGCGGGAGCTGCAGAGACGCGCTGAGCCGCAGCGGAGCTGGGACCCCCTCGCCATGCGGGAGCGGAGGAGCCCCCGGCCGGCCGTGGCCCGGTGCAAGCTGGTGCTGGTCGGGGACGTGCAGTGCGGGAAGACGGCCATGCTGCAGGTGCTGGCGAAGGACTGCTACCCCGAGGCGAGTGCTCGGCGCTGCGGGGGCAGCTGGGGACCCCACTCCCTGGGCTGGGGTGAGCGGTGTCTGCGGCAGCACTCCCCTCCCCCGGGCTGGGAGCTCTGGGGCCTGGGGGGTGACGGTGCCCGCGGGGTTCGAGAACTACACGGGGGGGCGCCTGGGGCTGGTGCCTCTGCCCAGCCTCCCGGAGCCGCGCTGGGTCCCCGCCCTGGGGCTGGCAGCCTGGCGGGGGTCTCTGTGCCTGCTGCCTGCGGCAAATGGGTGCTCCCCTGCGGGGGGGGGCGGTAATATGCCCCCACCCTGCCACACACCCTGCCCTGTGTAGCCTATGCCAGGATCTGGCTGGCAGCTGGGCTAGTGTGAGCGGTGCCTGCGGCAGCACCACTCCCTGGGCTGGGGGCTCTGGGGCCTGGGTGGTGACCGTGCCGCTCTCCATCGCAGACCTACGTGCCCACCGTGTTCGAGAACTACACGGCCTCCCTGGAGACAGAGGAGCAGTGTGTGGAGCTGAGCCTCTGGGACACCTCTGGTAAGGAGCTCTCCCCCCAGCCTGGTGGGGTGACTGAGGTGGGCGCTAGCAGCAGGAGAGGCTCCTTCATTCTCTAGGAGTGTGCGTGTGTGTGTGTGGGGGGGGGGTCCCTGCAGCTCCAGCCCCAGCCCCAGCCCTGGCCCCCCAAGCCTAGAATTTGTTGGGTTCTGTGGGGGGTGTTGCTCCTGGTGTGTGTGTGGGGGGGGGAGTGTCCACTGCAGGGGAGCGTGTGAGGAATTGAACAGGGAGCTTGGGGGGGTCAGTTTAAGGTATGAGACCCCTTTGGGTTGCATTAATTCTGTGTGTGGGGGGGTCCCTACCATTGCAGGGTCAGGCTTTGCTTTGCCTCATGCAGCCGATTCCCCCTGCAAGTCCTGCCTAAAGCCAGCCTTGGTCTCTGCAGCTCATTCAGCCCCCCCTCATTCCCCCCCCACACACAATGGGGATGGGCTTTCCCTGGCATCTCTGAGCACTGGGGGCTTGGCTTGGGGGGGGAACCATGTGCCAGCTCTAACTGACCCCACCAAAGACAGACCCCAAATACAGTCAAACAATAGCAGCCTGGGGAGGAAGGGGGACCAAGCCCCTAAAATGAAGGGGGGCGGGGGGAGGTGGGGGGGCCTTTGGGGAGCCCCTGCTGCAGGGATGCAGCCCCCTCCCCTGCTGCTGCAGCATCCCCCCTCCAGAGGGGGGTCCCAGTCTCGCTTGGATCCCCTTGTTGCTATGGCGATGCGCTGGTGCAGGGAGCGCGGCTGTTTGCTATTCTGAGCACAGAGCGTCTGGGCTGCAAAACGCTTGGATGCTGCTTCCGGGGGTGTGAGGGGGAGGGCACTGGGGCTTCCCTCCCCCTGTGCCCATGGGGTGGGGGAGCACCTGGGCCTTCTGTCTCCCCTGGGGGTACACGGCCCCTCCCCACCAGTCTGCATTCCACCACCCCCGGCTCCCAGGTACTGCTCAGCTCTGGGGGGAGGCAGCGAGTTATATAAACGGCTCCTGAAGGCTCAGATGAGAGGAGCCTGGGATGCTGGGCTGGAGGGAGCGGGGGATGGGGACTGTGAGGGCCACAGCTGTAGCCAGTCGGGGGTCAGTCCCCTCCAGCTTCATATGTGGGGGTTAGGGGCATATGAGCCCCCAGGGCAGTGTCCCCTGCTTGGGAGGGTCCTGCTCCCCCCAGGACAGACCATGGGTGCTGGTTCCCAGCAGCTTCCCCCCTCCTGGCTCATGGGGGGGTGACACGGACTCACCTGTGACCCCCCGCAGGGTCCCCATACTACGACAACGTGCGCCCCCTCTGCTACAGCGACTCGGACGCCGTCCTGCTCTGCTTCGATGTGGGCCGTCCTGAGACCATGGACAGTGCCCTGAAAAAGGTGAGGACCCCCCCATACACCCTGCCTCTTCTCCCCCCCATGACAGATCTGACTGCTGTGTAAAGCGGGGAGAAGAGGAGTGGGGGGGTGGGCAGCTGGCCCCCAGGCAGGGATGGGGTGTTGTGCTCCCAGCCAGTGGTGAAGAGAGCTGGTTACGAGATGATGCACTGGGGCCCCTGCAATCAGAGACCCTGGGGGGCAGGGGGTGGTGTCCATTTCATAATGGGAGGGTCCAGCCCCTCTCATGAGGAGCCAAACACCTCTGCCCCCAGACCTGCTCTACAGCTGGGGGGGAAGGGGGCAGAGGCTAAACCTTGAAGGAAATCAGTGGGTCACCCCCCAAGACTTTCTGCTTGGCTTAAACAATTGGGGGGAGCCTCTTCTGCCCCACTGGCTGAGAGCAGCATGCCCATCCCTGCCCATGCTGCCCCCTTGGGCACCAGAGCCACCTGTCTGTCCTGCAGCTCCTTCCACTTCCAGTTGTGCTGGGGTGGGGAGGGGGAATGGTTCTTTAAACCCCTTTGCCAATGCGGATCTGACATTTTGTACAAAGACTCAGACCTGGTGGCACTGCCCAAAATGACCCCCCCCAGTCCTTCTTGGCTCCCCATCCTGTGCTCAGGCTGCTAAGCCAGCCTTGCTCCCAGGTCTAATCCTGAGGGGGGAGGGGAGTAGCCCTGACTGGGTGTTGGCCGTAGGATCTGGCGATGGGGTGAGGCTCCCAACTGGGCTGAGCTGTGCTGTCACCAGGGTGGCCCTGTGGGAACCACACCCTTCCGGTGACGGGACCCAGAGAGGGCATGGGCAGGGCAGCTGATAAGCCCTGTGGGCAGCAGCCGAGTCAGCCCAGGGGATTTCCCTGCAGGCTCTAAGCTCAGTGACATGGGCTCTAGGTGCCTGACTCACCCCGGGTTTCTCTACGCAGTGGAAGACTGAAATCCTGGACTACTGCCCCAGCACCCGCGTGCTGCTGATCGGCTGCAAGACAGATCTGCGCACCGACCTGAGCACCCTCATGGAGCTGTCCCACCAAAAGCAGGCGCCCATCTCCTACGAGCAGGTGAGTGGGCTTGGCTAGCCAGGGCTCAGCATGACCACCGTGCAGCCTGGGGCAGTGGCCCAGGGCCCGGGGCTGGCTTTCTGGTTCCAGCGCAGCTGGAGCTCTGAACCAGAACCTCAGCTCCACCCCAAATCCACCTGGGATGTGAGCCTGGCCTGCAGCTGCAGGCCTTGGTGCCTGGCTCCAGCTGATGGCTCTTTCCTTGGCTGGCTTCCAGGGCTGTGCTGTGGCCAAGCAGCTGGGAGCAGAGAACTACCTGGAGTGCTCAGCCTTCACGTCGGAGAAGAGCGTGCACAGCGTCTTCCGGACAGCATCCACCATCTGCCTGAGCAAGGCCAGCCCCCCGCCCCCCAAGAGCCCCGGGCGCAGCTTCTCCAAGAGACTCCTGCACCTGCCCAGCCGATCCGAACTCATCTCTTCCACCTTCAAGAAGGAGAAGGCTAAAAGCTGCTCCATCATGTGAAGGGGCCGGGCCCCAGGGCAGGGCCAATGGACCAAACCCCGACTCTGGCCTCCGGATGGTCTCGAGCCGATGCTCCAGGGGGTGGGGAACAGGCCAGAGCGGGGGCGGCGACACCTAAAGGCCTTTCTGTGGGCCAAGTCCCCGACTGGCCTCGGCAGCCCCAGGATCAGCCCTTCACCATCCCAGCGCTTGCACGCAGACTCGGCACACGTTCTCCGAGGAAGATGGAGGCGGGGTGACGAGAGGGACCTGGGGTGTCTCAGCGCATAAGGACCTCAGCAAGCAGCTCCCTCCGGAGCCAGGAGGCCCCGTCAGCGGGACCCATCCATTTCGTTGAATGCCCACCCAGTGTCTGGCTGTGACACATCCCCCTCCATCTGCTGCTTGTCTCCAGAGCCGGCTGCTTCCAACCTTGCCGTTACCTGCCTCCCAGCCTGGGGATGGCTCCACCTTCACCTGTCTGGGGGGGGGGGCGGGAGAAGGAGGCAACTGGCTTATAGACCCCTCTGGGGGAGGGGTGGGGGGGTGGCAAGTGGTGTTCAGTGTTCAGTGTTATTAAAAAGCTTATTTATTATGGAGAATGGAATGGCTCAGCTGTGCGGCAGGGGCTCCTGTGGTGGCTGGAGTGTCAGGTTGAAAACACCCCCCCCCACACATCTGCAGCTAAATCATTAGTCATACCAGAAGTGCCATCTCCTTCCCCAGCCACAGTCACTAAGGGGACAGGGACCTGCCCTAGCTTGTGTGTGGACTAGCAGAGCTAGCACCAGAACTCAGGTGCTCTGGCTTCCAGCCCCTTACTAACCACTAGTCCCCACTGTGGGGATCCAGGGGCTCTGAGGAGCAACAGTCTCCCTCCCAAGCCGTGTCACCTCCAGCAGGGCTGTGGTGACACCCACTTCCAGTCTCTGCCTGGGTGAGCAAGCAGCTGAGCCCTGTCTGGCTGCACACTCCACCCTGGCTGACACCCCATGCAAATGAGTCACTGTCCCAGCAGTGGGAGTCAGGGCAAAGTCCAGCCCCGGGCAAAGTCCAGCCCCAGGCATAGGGGGAGGGCAGGCTAGATCCCTGGGTGGTGGGTGCAGCACCCCCTTGGGGCAGAGATGAGATGTGGCTTCAAGGAAAGTACAGGAGCCTGGGGTGGGTGCGCACAGCCCCCCTGGTTCATGCTCTCCCCATGGCCCGGATGGGGATGTGACACTGGGATTAATTTCAAGGGGTGGAGCATGTTCCATGCTTTGGTGAAACAGCTGCTGCCCTCTTACCTGCTGGGTGGGCATGATGGCCCCAGAGCCCCCGCCTGCCGGGACAGCAGGGCCCTCTCCTGAGACGGGCTGAGCTCTGCTCGGTTTAGCAGAGGAGCAAGAGGGGGGTGATCACACTGGAGGGAGCGGCAGGGTCCGAAAGGGTTCATTTGCCTGGCCCGGGGCAGAGCTGGACGCACTGGCTCCAAGCTAAACCTGGGCCCTTCCCCTTAGAACAGAGGCGTCTTGAGGGGCATTCACCAGGGGACCTAGGGCTGGCTGGAGTCTCTGTCTCTTGGCATCTTCAGGTGCCACCTGGCTGCCTTGGGCCTGCTCAGGGCAGTGGGAATGGGTGGTCTCCAGCCTTGGGTGGGTGGGGGTCAGAGGAGATGATCTAAGGCTGCCTGATGAGCTGGCCCCAGCCAGGTGCCACTGGAAGGCCTTACCCACAGGAACAGCTCCATGAAAGTACCTGTCTGCCAGGTTGCGGAGGGGGGTGTGGGGGCTGCTGCACCCCTGTGCTAAATGCTGCTAGCAGGTTCCAGTCAGTGCCATGGGGCTGCTAGGTTGAGCCAGCCGGGCTCCATGGCTTATAGCAACTCTTCCTGGGGCATAGATGACGGGAGGGAGGTGGGGGTCGCCACAGCTGCCTGCTCCCTCAGCCCAGCCCTGCCCCTCCTTCACAGCGATTCTGAAGTTGGGGGGGGGGGTGCACTGGGGATTTGGCAGGTCCAGCCCTAGGAAGGGTCCCATTGCCCCTGGAGCTGACTGGGGGTGGCTAATGGCTGGTGCGGGGGCGCCTCTCCTTAGCCCAGCTGGAGGGTGGGGGCTGCTGCTGACGCTGTGAACCACAGGCCATGTTGGGCCAATAGCCAGGGGATGCCCCTCTGTGGGCAAGCTTTGGGGCTGCAGGGCCAGCTGGCTCGAGAGGGCTGGGAGCCCTGGGCCATAGGTTGGTGGGACCAGCCCTGGCCTGGCGGGGGATGGGCTCGAAGGGGCTGCCTCAGTTCCGGCTGCCACGTTGAGGAGCGTCACCGAGCGCCATGCTGCCAGCCGGGAGGAAGGGGCTCGGTGCCTCCCGCAGGGCCGAGCAGCGGGGAGCCAAACGCATGGAGGCTGATTGGTGTCAGCAGAGCTGGACTGCGCATGTGGGACGAGCAGCAGGGGCTGCTAGGCAGAATGTGGGCATAGAAGGTGGCTTCGAGGTGCTACACGGAAGGGTTAGGTGGGGGGAGGGCAGCAGGCAGGCTGGGGCAGTAGTGGGATGGGGGTAGCAGTGGGGGCGGGAGCACCAGGGCAGGCTGGGGATGGGGGGGGTCAGCAGGGCAGGCTGGGGTAGTAGTGGGATGGGGGGCAGGAATGGGGGTGGGAGCACCAGGACAGGCTGGGGGCAGTAGTGGGATGGGGGGCAGGAATGGGGGTGGGAGCACCAGGGCAGGCTGGGGGGGTGGTCAGCAGGGCAGGCTGGGGGCAGTAGTGGGATGGGGGGCAGGAATGGGGGTGGGAGCACCAGGGCAGGCTGGGGATGGGGGGGGGGTCAGCAGAGCAGGCTGGGGTAGTAGTGGGATGGGGGGCAGGAATGGGGGTGGGAGCACCAGGGCAGGCTGGAGGCAGTAGTGGGATGGGTGGCAGGAATGGGGGTGGGAGCACCAGGGCAGGCTGGGGATGGGGGGGGGGGTCAGCAGAGCAGGCTGGGGTAGTAGTGGGATGGGGGGCAGGAATGGGGGTGTGAGCACCAGGGCAGGCTGGGGTCAGTAGTGGGATGGGGGTAGCAGTGGGGGCGGGAGCACCAGGGTAGGCTGGGGGGGGTGGTCAGCAGGGCAGGCTGGGGCAGTAGTGGGATGGGGGGCAGGAATGGGGGTGGGAGCACCAGGGCAGGCTGGGGGGGTGGTCAGCAGGGCAGGCTGGGGGCAGTAGTGGGATGGGGGGCAGCAATGGGGGCGGGAGCACCAGGGCAGGCTGGGGGGGTGGTCAGCAGGGCAGTCTGGGGCAGTAGTGGGATGGGGGCAGCAGGAGGCGCTGTCTCGGACTCAGCCCCTGGACAACGGACGGGAACTACATTTCCCAGCATTCCACTGGCAGGCCGCGCGGTGCATGCTGGGAGTTGTAGTTGCGGCGGGGAAACACCGGCTGCCGGCCGGGTTGGGTCGGACTCGCTTTCCCGGCATGCCGTGCGACATAGTTCGCTGCTCTGCGCGGGGCCCGGCGTGAGGTCCTAAGATGGCGGCTGCTGCGCAGAGGCTGTGAGGCCTAGTAGGAACCGGGGAGGTGAGGGGGGCTCGGACTCCTGGGTTCTCTCCCCGGGGCGGGGGGGAGCCCGGACTCCTGGGTTCTCTCCCCGGGGCGGGGGGGCAGGGGTGGAGGGGAGCCCGGACTCCTGGGTTCTCTCCCCGGGGCGGGGGGTAGCTCGGACTCCTGGGTTCTCTCCCCGGGGCGGGCGGGCAGGGGTGGAGGGGAGCCCGGACTCCTGGGTTCTCTCCTCGGGGCGGGGCGGGCAGGGGCGGAGGGGAGCCCGGACTCCTGGGTTCTCTCCCCGGGGCGGGCGGGCAGGGGTGGAGGGGAGCCCGGACTCCTGGGTTCTCTCCTCGGGGTGAAGGGGAGCCCGGACTCCTGGGTTCTCTCCCCGGGGTGGAGGGGAGCCCGGACTCCTGGGTTCTCTCCCCGGAGCGGGGCGGGCAGGGGCGGAGGGGAGCCCGGAATCCTGGGTTCTCTCCTCGGGGTGGGGGAGGGGTAATGGGTTTACCATTAACCCCAAATATGAAGGGTCCACGCCCCGTGAACCCCCCAGACCCCCCACGGCTCTCCCAGGCCGTAGCCGGGAAAGACCCTGGGCCCCGTTCCCAGCCCCCCATGTTGTGCCCTGTGTGAGTCTTGCCGGGGGGGGGGGCGTGCCAGGCCTGAGGAGCCCAGGGAAGGGCTGGTCCCCCCCACCGCTAACGGCTCCTCCTGCCCCTCAGATGGCCGGGGAAGTGCCCGACAAGAAGGAGCGGGACCCGTCGCCCCCCAAGGAGGAGAGGAAACGCTCGCGCTCCCCGGACAGAGAGCGGGACAGGAAGAGCTCCCCATCCAAGGAGAGGAAGCGGCACCGGTCCCGGGAGAGGAGGCGGGGCAGCCGGTCCAGATCCCGCTCCAGGTCCAAGTCAGCCGAGAGGTGACAACCCCTGGGTCGGGCCGGGGGCTGGGGGGCATGCGGCTGCACCAGAAGGGGGTGGGGGGGGAACAGGGGCGGCTCTACATATTTGGCCGCCCCAAGCAGTCATCCGCGGGAGATGCCCCGGAGCAGCGGACCTCCCGCGGGCATGACTGAGGAGGGTCCGCTGGTCGCGCGGCTCGGCTGGACCGCCCGCAGCTGCGGACGGTTCGCAGGTCCGGCGGCTCCGCTTGAGCTGCCGCAGTCATGCCTGCGGGAGGTCCAGACGAGCTGCGGGACCAGCGAACCGTCCGCAGTCATGCCTGCGGGAGGTCCACTGGAGCCGCGGGAGGAGTGCCTCCTCCGCAGTCATGCCTGCGGCAGGTCCGGTCGTCCCGGGGCTCCGGTGGACCTCCCGCAGGCATGACTGCGGCAGGTCCACCGGCCCAGCCTGCCGGCAAATGCCGCCCCACGCGCGTGCTTGCCGCGCTGCGGTCTGGAGCCGGCCCTGGGGGGGAAGGTGCCAGGTTTGGGGCAGGGCCTGGGGTTCTGTGTGGCTCTGATTTGGAGGAGGCTTGGGGGGCTGCTCGTGGAGTGAGGCTGGGTTGTAACTGATTCCCTGGGGCTCTGTGTGGCTCTGATTTGGAGGGGGCTTGGGGGGCTGCTCGTGGAGTGAGGCTGGGTTGTAACTGATTCCCTGGGGCTCTGTGTGGCTCTGATTTGGAGGGGGTTTGGGGGGCTGCTCGTGGAGTGAGGCTGGGTTGTAACTGATTCCCTGGGGCTCTGCCCTTGCAGGGAGCGGAGACACAAAGAGCGTGAGCGCGAGCGGAATAAGAAGGAGCGCGAGCGGGAGAAAGATGGACACCGGCGGGACAAGGACAGGAAACGCTCCAGGTAAACCCTCACGCCCCGACTCCTCTTGCCTGCACCTGCGGTGTCATGGGAGTGCAGCCACCTCTGGGGCGCAGCACCACACAGCAGCACTGCGCAGGCATCTCTGTACGTCAGGTTAAAACTGGAAATGAGCAGAGGCCGACTGACCCTGCTGAGCTGGAGGATGTGGGGCAGCAGAATGTCCTTTCATGCGCTGGGATATGGGGGGGTGTTGGGGTTCTTGCTGTCACGCTATGGAGCCCGTAACCATGGTGAGTGGGGAAGGGCTCTGGTGTCACTTCTCCAGGAGATGTCGTCTCCAGCAGCATGACGCCTCCTGCCTCCGAGGTGGGGTGCTGATCAAGGTCCCCTGCTGAGCCAGCAGCCCCACTTCCTGCTGCGTCTGGGCTTTGCCTGGCAGGGCCTGCTCTCAAAGGCTGGAGCTGGCCAGAGCTTCCTCAGCGGAGAGCCCAGCCCGAGTGGCCCTGCGCCAGGAGGAAGCTGGGTGGTTTTGGAGTAAGTGGGAACCATGGGTCCCTAGAGCCCTTGCCGTGATTGCCGAGTGTGGGACCAGGATCAGTGGGCTAGTGGCCCCCAGCCCTGCTGGATGGGGGGACATTGGCGGTGTCGAGCCGGGGGTGGAGCTGGGAGCGTGTCTCATGTCCATTTTTTCTCTCACTCAGAAGCTTGTCCCCGAGCCGAGGCAAAGACTCCAAATCACGGAGGGAGCGAGACTCGCGGAGGGGGGAGGAGGAGGAGGATGCGGCGCTGAAGAAGGAGAAGGTGGGAGTGGGGGTGGGAAGGCACCAAAGGGCTGAGGGGCCACAGGAGCTGTGCTGGGTGGTGGTGGGGGGTATCTGCCTGGGCTGGCTCCTTGTAGCGTGCAGCAGGCAGGCAGCCCCCGCTGCAGCGTCTCGTTGGTCCTGATGTTCAGCCTCTGCGCTCTCCCTCTGTGCGTCCTCTGGGTTGCCTCCCCGGGTCCAGCCCCCTCCCCTCCCCTCTCGGTAGCAGTTGGGGTCCTCCCTCGAGCCTGTCTATTCCGTCCCTGTCCACCAAGCGTTTCTGCTGCTCGTCTCTGGGCCTTCCGTGGGAGCTTAGGGCTGAGCGTGGATCCGGGGCAGGTCTCCCCAGAGCCCCCTATGGAGGGGCTGCCCCGCTGTGGGTCAGGAGGCGTGTTCCCTGCACGTGCAGCCACAGACTTGAGTCCCTGTCCTCACCCCCCCCGTCCCATCGCAGCCTCGTGTCTGACTCAGTCTCCCGGTGTGTTGGACGGGCACGGTGCATTCCAGGCTGGTGCAGGGAACCCCCGAGCACTTCAACGCTCCAGGGGGGTTGCTTGCTGCCTCCCCCCCCCCAGCTTGCGGCAGCTGGGCTGAAGGGTGTGCCAGCGATCCTGGCTGAGGACGGGGGTTGGCTTTGGGGACGTTAATTCCCTGTGTTTCCAGGCCCAGCCTCTGTCTCTGGAGGAGCTGCTGGCCAAGAAGAAAGCTGAAGAGGAGGCCGAGGCCAAGGTGAGAATATGTCCTCCCCACCCCCATTGTAGGGGCATCTCCTCCCCCACTGCTGCAGCAGGGCAGATGTGGCCCCCTTTCCCCTTTGGGTCTGGAGGTGGTTGGGGCACCAAGCGGATGGTTCTCAGCCTGATTCCTGGTGGGTCTATTGCCCCCCAAAGCTGGCTGTGATGCCCCAGGGCTGGCAGCCTCACCAGAGTGGCCCAAAGGGTCCAAGCCCCCCTTCCAGGGCAGGCTGCGTGGGTGCTGGCTGCGCTGCCCCGGCTCTGGGGCCAGTTCCAGGGCCATGCTCACTGCCCCCTCTGCCTCCAGCCCAAGTTCCTGTCCAAGGCGGAGCGGGAGGCCGAGGCGCTGAAGCGGCGTCAGCAGGAGGTGGAGGAGCGGCAGAGGCTGCTGGAGGATGAGAGGAAGAAGAGGAAGCAGTTTCAGGATCTAGGGAGGAAGATGATGGGTATGTACTCCTCTCCTCCAACGCGCTCTGGGCAGCCCTGCTGCAGGGGGCGACACCCGGGGCCAGCCAGCCCTGGCTGGTGCTGGGGTGAAGGAAGTGAGGCTGGGAAGGAAACCCCTTCCCCCCTCCCTATGTGTGTGATGTCCTGTGTGTCTCGTCCCCCCCCACCAGAGGACCCCCAGGAGCGCGAGCGCAGGGAACGTCGGGAACGCATGGAACGGGAGACCAACGGCAATGAGGATGAGGAGGGGAGACAGAAAATCCGTGAGGAGAAGGACAAGAGCAAGGAGCTGCATGCCATCAAGGTACCTGCCGTGCCCGGGGCTCCTTGGGAGTCGCAGCGCTGCCCCCGCCCCCCCTCCATGGCAAAGGTGGCGCTCAGGAAGAGCGGTCTGCAGCTGGGGGGCCAGGACTCCTGGCTTCTGTCCTGGCCCTGGGAAGCAAGGGGTGAGGCTGGGATTCAGGACTCCTGGGTTCCCTTCCCTCTGGATTCGCTCTGTGACCTCAGATGAGTCCCTCCCCTTTTCCAGGCCTCATTTTCCATGGGTTCAGTGAGACTGAGACTCTCTTCTGGGGTGGGGCTGGAGAGGCTGGTGGGACTGGGGAGGCTGGTGGGGCTGGAGGCCGGTGGGGCTGGTGGGGCTGGAGGCCGGTGGGGCTGGTGGGGCTGGTGGGACTGGAGGCTGGTGGGGCCGGTGGGGCTGGAGGCCGGTGGGACTGGAGGCCGGTGGGGCTGATGGCTGGCTCCCCACACAGGAGCGGTACCTGGGCGGGATCAAGAAGCGCAGACGCACCCGGCACTTGAATGACCGAAAGTTCGTCTTTGAGTGGGACGCGTCGGAGGACACGTCCATCGACTACAACCCACTGTGAGTAGGTGGGGCAGACCGGGCAGTCCCTGCTGGACCCCAGTCTGTAGGGGGCAGGCAGGGGGCGGTGCTGGGGAGATGGAAGCACACAGAGGCCGTCCATATCATCTGGCAGATCTGGGACTGGGGGTAGTTTACTAGAGCAGGGAAGACGGAGAGCCAGGACTCCTGGGTTCTTCCCTCCATTCTGGGAGGGGAGTGGGATCTAGTGGTTGGAGCTGGGGGTCAGAACTCCTGGGTCCAGGATGGGAGTCAGGCTAGTGGTTAGTGCAGGGCGTGGAGGAGTGTGGGGGTCAGGATGCAGCAGTCCCAGGGAGGGGTGTGAAATAGTAGGTTGGCTAGCTGCACTGGGGTAATGGGGACCAGACCTGGCCCCCCTAAGCCTGCTCTGAGTGGCGCCCCCGTCTGCCAGGAGACACTGAGGGGGGAACACTGCACTGAGATCTGCCAGGGGGTCCCGTGCCAGCAGGCTCTGTCTTCTCCCACAGGTACAAGGAGCGGCACCAGGTACAGCTGCTGGGCAGGGGCTTCATCGCCGGCATCGACCTGAAGCAGCAGAAGCGGGAGCAGTCACGCTTCTACGGGGACCTGATGGAGAAGAGGCGGACGCTGGAGGAGAAGGAGCAGGAGGAGTGAGTGACCCGCTGTGGGGTCGGGCTCAGGGGCCAGGACGGAATGGCCAGCTGGCACGGCTGGGGCTGGGTTACCCCTTCTCTGGGGATCCTGGGCTGGGTTAGGGTTGTGCAGGGAGGGCTCGGGATGCTGGGATCTTAGGGTGGCCCAGTGCATCCTGGGCCGTGTAGTCTCTGGGCTGGTTGGCAGAGGATGAGTGAGACCTGAGCTGCTGCCCTCCCTGGTGCCAGGGCCCGGCTGCGCAAGCTGCGGAAGAAGGAGGCCAAGCAGCGCTGGGACGACCGGCACTGGTCCCAGAAGAAGCTGGACGAGATGACGGACAGGGACTGGCGCATCTTCCGCGAGGATTACAGCATCACCACCAAAGGGGGCAAGATCCCCAACCCCATCCGCTCCTGGAAGGACTCCTCCCTGCCCCCCCACATCCTGGAGGTGATAGACAAGTGTGGCTACAAGGTGAGAACGGGGGCCTGCCCGCACCTCCTGGGACAAGGGGGGACTGGCCCTTTGCGGATGGGAATCCAGATCCGAACTAGGCTCTCGTGGGTGCTTGGCCTGGTGGTGGGAGCTGGATCCGGACCTAGGACTCTTGTCTCTGGCGGGGGCCGGGAGTGCGAACAGGGAGCCAGGTCTCCTGGATTCAGTTCCCAGCTCCCTGATCTCTCCTTGGTGAAGCCAGACTTGGGCACAGGGGTCCTTCTCCGTCCTAAGCGTCTCTGTTCTCCGTCCATCCAGGAGCCCACCCCCATCCAGCGCCAGGCCATCCCCATTGGCCTGCAGAACCGCGACATCATCGGCGTGGCTGAGACCGGCAGCGGCAAGACGGCTGCCTTCCTGATCCCACTGCTGGTGTGGATCACGACGCTGCCCAAGATCGACAGGTGAGGCCTTCCCCGAGCAGAGGAGGGGTGACTGGCCCTGGTACGCCGGAGGCCTGGGGGACAAGAGGGGCTTCCCGGGGTGTGGGAAAGGTTGGCGCATGCGGGAAATGGTCCCACACGTGCTCCGTCGCCTGCAGGATCGAGGAGTCGGACCAGGGCCCCTACGCCATCATCCTGGCCCCGACCCGTGAGCTGGCCCAGCAGATTGAGGAGGAGACCATCAAGTTCGGGAAGCCTCTGGGTATCCGCACAGTGGCTGTAATCGGGGGCATCTCCCGGGAGGACCAGGGCTTCCGGCTGCGCATGGGCTGCGAGGTGAGTGCCGAGGCTGCGGGGGGTGAGGGCTGGGCTCTGCGGTCTCTGACCCTCCTGCCACCCCCTGCAGATTGTCATCGCCACGCCCGGGCGGCTCATTGATGTGCTGGAGAACCGCTACCTGGTGCTGAGCCGCTGCACCTACGTGGTGCTGGACGAGGCGGACAGGATGATCGACATGGGCTTCGAGCCCGACGTGCAGAAGATCCTGGAGCACATGCCCGTCACCAACCAGAAGCCTGACACCGACGAGGCCGAGGACCCAGAGAAGATGCTGGCCAACTTCGAGTCGGGCAAGCACAAGTACAGACAGGTCAGCAGGGCGAGGGCCAGGGCCCACCGAGACGCTGCGGCCAAGGGGAGGGGGACAGACATGGGGCTGGGAGCCAGGTGGGGGGCGAGGTCCTGGGCCCCAAGTGGATGCTGGGTGAGCACAGACAGGCCAGTCGAGGGGCAATTCAGCCCTTTCTCCCCTGGGTCCCAGTGTGTCCTGGACCTGCCTAGCTGGGTCCCGCACCCCCTGGCTGCCCAGGGGCGGCAGGGGAGCCCCGGGAGCTGCTGCACTCATGGGCCCTCTCTTGCAGACTGTGATGTTCACGGCCACCATGCCCCCGGCGGTGGAGCGCCTGGCCCGCAGCTACCTGCGCCGCCCTGCAGTGGTCTACATCGGCTCGGCCGGCAAGCCCCATGAGCGTGTGGAACAGAAGGTCTTCCTCATGTCCGAGGGGGAGAAGAGGTATGAGGGTGGGCCGGCAGGGGCTGCTCTGGGGGGCTCTCGCTGGAGCTGGGCTGCAGGGCAGGGCAGGGCAGGGTGTCGGGAAATCCGCCAGGTTCCTACGGGGTGGCTCTGGCAGGGGGTGGCCTGGAGCATGCTGAAGAAATGGACGGCACTTCGGAGGGCAGCCTGGGGCTGTGGGGGCCTGAGCGTGGCCTGCCTGCTGACACACCCCTCTCCATCTCTCCCCAACAGGAAGAAGCTGCTGGCCATACTGGAGCAGGGCTTCGACCCGCCCATCATCATCTTCGTCAACCAGAAGAAAGGCTGCGACGTGCTGGCTAAGTCCCTGGAGAAGATGGGGGTACGTGTGAGCCCCTGAGGAGTGTCCATATCCACCCTGCGGGACCAGGGCAGGGCTGAGGGGCTCTTGGGGGGCCCCCCGCTCCCCTGGAGCCCCTAGTCCCAGCCCCTGCCTGTCTGGCGGAGCCCAGTGCTGCTCCGTGGGTCAGGCGCGCTGAGCAGTGTTCGAGTTCGGTGGGAAAACAGCCAGACCCCTCGGGTCGGCAGGGCTGGCTTGCATGCACTCTGTTGGGAGCATGCACGGCACCACGGGGCAGTGGGTGGCAGGTGCTGGGTAGGCAGCTGCTGCCGCTATGCCAACCCCATGGGCAGGAGGCGGCGGCACTGACTCGGGTTCAGAGGGGAGGGGTCGGGTCGACCCGGGTGGTGATGGGTCTGGGTCAGAACTCAGAACTAGGCCTGACCAGCCCTCTAGGGCTTCGGGGTTCCTGCTGCTGGTGTGCTTGGCCTGGTCGCTTTGAACTCCCTGTGAGTTACTGCCACCCCGTGGGAGGATCCTGCACTGCAGCCCTCAGGTCGGGCTCAGATCCAGCCTGCTGGGGCAACTCCCGCGTCCCTCTGCAGAGCCACATGTGCCAGAATCTGCCTCGCCAGCCTGGGACCTCGGGGGGGTTGTGGGGGGAAGGGCCCCCATTCCTTAGTGCTGCCCGATCCTGCATCCAGCACCTTCCCCCACTGCCCTGTGGGCGGGTGGGCTGCGGATGAGATGTCTGCCCTGCCCTGCAGACAGGCAATCAGCTGGCAGGCTCCAAGCCTGGGGGGCAGTTGGGTGCACCCTGACGGGAACCGTGTGATCCATCCCGTCGCCCAGGCCCTCCAGGAACCTGCTGGTGAATTGTCACCTCCCTCCCGCTGGCCCCGTGGGCGGCCCTGCGGTCAGCTCCTGCCCCAGCCCTGCATTATTGTCTCCCCTCCCCCCCCGCAGTACAACGCCTGCACCCTGCACGGTGGCAAAGGCCAGGAGCAGCGAGAATTCGCCCTCTCCAACCTGAAGGCCGGTGCCAAGGACATTCTGGTAGCCACGGACGTGGCTGGGCGCGGTATCGACATCCAGGATGTGTCCATGGTGGTGAACTACGACATGGCCAAGAACATCGAAGGTGAGTCCCGGCCACGGGGCCAGGGCTGGCCTCGAGAGAGGCCTACGCAGACCCCTCTCCCCCCAGCTAAGCGCGGTCGCCTGGCTCAGCACTTCGATGGGCAACGACCAGGGAAAAGACAGGGAGCTGCAGGGTGGGGGGCTCAGGGCTGACCCCATGGTAGGGGTGCTCTGCTGCTGCATGCACCAGCTTTCAGAGCAGACAAACCAGGGGGTCGTTAAAGATTGATTAATTGGCAATTGATTAATCCGGACATCCTGCCTGAATTCCAACAGTTGGCTAAGCTGCTGCTGTGCAGCTGCCATGGCCCACCCCAGAGGTGGCTGCATTTCAGTGGCAAATCACCATCTGACCGTGGTGCTTCTGTGCAGATTACATCCACCGTATTGGCCGCACGGGCCGAGCCGGCAAGAGCGGAGTGGCCATCACCTTCCTGACCAAGGAGGACTCCACAGTCTTCTATGACCTGAAGCAAGCCATCCTGGAGAGCCCGGTGTCGTCGTGTCCCCCGGAGCTGGCCAACCACCCCGATGCCCAGCACAAGCCGGGCACCATCCTCACCAAGAAGAGACGGGAGGAGACCATCTTTGCGTGAGTCCCAGGGAGCCGCGGGGCTTCGACAGCTGGGTCCCGGCCACCTGGTTGCCTTCTACTACCAGCCAGCAGACTTGGGGTGCCAGGAGCTGCCTGGCCTTTGTAACCAGCCTCCCCCTTCAGCGGGGAGCTCTGCAGGTCGTCTGTGACCCCCAGCCCCTCGGTCGAGGTGGGACTGATGGAGGAAGAGCCCCCGTTTGGGGCAGCAACTCTGTCCTTGTGTTCCCAGGCCTGAGCTTTAACCAGAGCCTGAATCCCGAGCCAGGCCCCTCGGCCTGGGTCCTGGTGCCCCACCGAGGGCAGCGCTTGCCAGGAGAACACCTAGGACCAAACTAGACTGGCTGTACTCCGGTCCCCCGGGGGTGGGGCTGTGCCCGGCCCCTGATCCCCATCACATCCTGACTCCCAGGAAGAGTGTCAGGGGCCGGTCCCTATGCAGAAAAGCTGGGACTGAGCAGCGACCAGCCAGCTCCTCCCTCCTCCAGCCTGTAGCCTCAACTCTCACCATTCGCAGGCGGCCAAGGCCGTGGGGCTCAGCAGTGCCCGCAGGCTGCCTCTCCCCAGGGGGGCCCTGGCCCCGAGGGGGCAGAGCCCTCCACCCACCGTTTTAAGGGGTTAAGCCAAACCCTTCTCACCTGATATGTGGACAGCGGTGGGGGTGGGGGTGAGAGAGATCTGGCCCCTACTAGCTCCCAGGAGCTTCTGCTGGCACCTGCTGTCCTTTTGGGGGGTGGGGGGTGTTCCCGTGTTCCCATCAGCCAGTGGGACGTGGCGCTTGGGCCCTTTTTTATGTATAAATTCTTGTTGACTCTGAAGCGAAAAGCAGGAATAAAGCTGCCGAGAGCGTGTGCGCGCGCAGAACATTGGCCATGCGTCCCCCGTCCCCCCCCATGGCTGGAGGGGGTGCCCGGGGAGAGCCAGCCCTGATGTGGTAAGGGGGCAGGGCAGGGCTGTGTCTCAACCAGCTCCTAGGCTGGTTCTCCACCTCTGCCTGCGGGGACCCCACCACGCCCCCAGGGGGAAGGACAGGCCAGCCCTGGCCCTGACCCACAAAGCCCGTAGAAGTTGGGGGAGCTGCTGGATGCTTGAGTGGGACCCCCTGTGCTGCCAGGGCCACCTGCAAAGAGCTTTACCCCCCATGGGTTTTGGGGGTGGGGGTTGGAAAGAGTCCTTGTTCCCCCTTGGTGAGCACAGGTTGGGGGGTTCTGGCGCCCGGCCCCTTGTCTTCCCCCCCCCCCTTGGTGAGCACGGGCTGGGGGGTTCTGGCACCCGGCCCCTTGTTCCCCCCCCCCCTTGGTGAGCACAGGCTGGGGGGTTCTGGCGCCTGGCCCCTTGTTCCCCCCCCCTTGGTGAGCACAGGCTGGGGGGTTCTGGCGCCTGGCCCCTTGTTCCCCCCCCCCCCCTTGGTGAGCACAGGCTGGGGGGTTCTGGTGCCCGACCCCTTGTTCCCCCCCCCTTGGTGAGCACAGGCTGGGGGGTTCTGGCGCCCGGCCCCGTGTTCCCCCCCCCCTTGGTGAGCACAGGCTGGGGGGTTCTGGCGCCCGGCCCCGTGTTCCCCCCCCCCTTGGTGAGCACAGGCTGGGGGGTTCTGGCACCCGGCCCCTTGTCTCCCCCATCCCCCCTTGGTGAGCACAGGCTGGGGGGTTCTGGCGCCTGGCCCCTTGTTTCCCCCCCCCCTTGGTGAGCACAGGCTGGGGGGTTCTGGCGCCCGGCCCCTTGTTCTCCCCCCCTCCTTGGTGAGCACGGGCTGGGGGGTTCTGGCGCCCGGCCCCTTGTTCCTCCCCCTCCCTTGGTGAGCACAGGCTGGGGGGTTCTGGCACCCGGCCCCTTGTCTCCCCCCCCCCTTGGTGAGCACAGGCTGGGGGGTTCTGGCACCCGGCCCCTTGTTCCCCCCCCCCCCTTGGTGAGCACAGGCTGGGGGGTTCTGGTGCCCGGCCCCTTGTTCCCCCCCCCCTTGGTGAGCACAGGCTGGGGGGTTCTGGTGCCCGGCCCCTTGTTCCCCCCCCCCCCCCCTTGGTGAGCACAGGCTGGGGGGTTCTGGTGCCCGACCCCTTGTTCCCCCCCCCTTGGTGAGCACAGGCTGGGGGGTTCTGGCGCCCGGCCCCGTGTTCCCCCCCCCCCTTGGTGAGCACAGGCTGGGGGGTTCTGGAGCCCGGCCCCTTGTTCTCCTCCCCCTTGGTGAGCACGGGCTGGGGGGTTCTGGCACCCGGCCCCTTGTTCCCCCCCCCCTTGGTGAGCACAGGCTGGGGGGTTCTGGCGCCCGGCCCCTTGTTCTCCCCCCCTCCTTGGTGAGCACGGGCTGGGGGGTTCTGGCGCCCGGCCCCTTGTTCCTCCCCCCCCCTTGGTGAGCACAGGCTGGGGGGTTCTGGCGCCCGGCCCCTTGTTCCCCCCCCCCCCTTGGTGAGCACAGGCTGGGGGGTTCTGGCGCCCGGCCCCTTGTTCCTCCCCCCCCCTTGGTGAGCACAGGCTGGGGGGTTCTGGCGCCCGGCCCCTTGTTCTCCCCCATCCCCCCCCTTGGTGAGCACAGGCTGGGGGGTTCTGGCCCTGGCTGGCAGACACACAAACACCATCTCTAAACTGCAAACGCTTCTTTGTTAAACAGGCTACAGGCTGTCAGGGCAGTAAGTGCTTCCTACACAAGAGCTGTAACAAATCCGTGGCCGCTCCGTGCTTCCCGGCCCCCCGAGGGCTCGCCCCAGCTCCCCCAGGCAGGGGGGAATCTCCCTCTGCCGCTAGCCGGGTAGCACCTGTGCCCCCCTCAGGCACACAGTGGCCAGTCCAGGGCGGTGGGGTGCACTATGTACAGGTTTCTCTGTGTCGTGGCTGGATGCTAGTGGTTATGGGGTGGGCAGTGGGGCTGGGCCGGTGGATGTGGGGGGCAGGCTGAGGAGGAATCAGGGCTGAGCCCCACTGAAGGAGGGGAGCGGGGCAGCATCCAGGCTCCTCACCCTCCCCTTAGGGGTTTTGCACTTAACAAATTGTGCCCTGTTAGCTGGACTCCCAGACCCTGCCCCAGGGAGCCCAGCCCAGCCCCATGGCAGAGGGCAAGGGGGCCGGAGGGGCTTGGAACAAGCACTGCCAGCTATGCAGTTTCAACCAGGGAAACTGAGGCCTGGAGCAGGGGCCAGCCAGTGCATAGACCCCAGGTGTCCTGGCTCCCGACCTCTCCTCTCACGGCTGGACAGGGTGGGAGCAGTGCCCTGGCCGGGGGGTTTCCCTCCAGGGAGATTGTCTGAGCAATGCCTAGTGGGGGCAGGGGGACTCAGGACAGATGGCTTTTCCTCCCAGCCCCAAGTAGTCCAGTTAGGGAGTGTGTGACCCCCCCAGCGACGGGAGGGGCTGCACGCCTGGCAAGGGGGGCTGTGGTTGGGGGAAGGCCGGGAGGCCAGGCTCCGTGGGCCTGTGGGGCTGGTCTGACAGTGGGGAGGGGGGCAATCGGCGGGCGAGCCTGGGCTGGTGCCCGTCAGTAGCTGTCCTTGGCCCAGGGCCTGGTGCGCTGCCAGTTCCTGTCGTTGTGGGTCTGCTCGGCCTCGCGCTGCAGGAGCCGGTCCTGCGAGTCGTGCCCGTTGGCGCTGTGCAGGCCGCTGTTGTGGTGCCGGTGGGGCTGGTACAGCTCCGGGTAGGGGTCCGGGTACTCGTCCTCCAGGGGCTGGGAGCTGCGCTGCGAGGGGGCCGCCCAGGGCTTGTGGGAGGTCTCGCTCGCCTCGTCCGACTGCATCAGGCTGTCGTGCTCTAGGGGGGAGTGCTCCCCTCCCCGCTCCCCCAGCAGCTGCTGGTTCTGGGGGGCAGAGAGACGGGGTCAGGGCCCCCTTTCAGCTGGCCAGGCAGCGGTGGCTCCAGGCTGTCAGGGGGCTCCCCCTGCCAAACAGCTTGGGGTGGGGGAGGGCCTGTCTCAGCGCAGGGGGGCAGAGGGAGCTGAGTCAGCCTCTGGGGGTCCTGGGCCTGGCACTGGGTTACAGGGAGCAGTGCAGAGGGGGTGCATCAGGGCAAGGCGTTCTAGGGGGCCAGACGGCCCCGGCCCCCTTAGCCGCAGGCAGAGAGCCCTCGCTCTACAAGATACAGCCGCCTCTGGGATGTGGGGCAGCAGCTGGCAGGAAGGGACACTGCCCCCTGGGTGAGGGGGGCTCTGGGCAGAGCCGGTGTGTGATCCATGGGGCCGGTGCCCAGCCCAGAGCCTGGTACCTGCAGGCCCGGGATGGCGGCGGGTGGCGTCAGGAGGGGCTGCCCGCCCAGCGGGTGCAGCGGGTGGTGGGTGGCTCTCCAGTACACCTCCAGGTACTCGGCCAGGTGCTCACAGGCGTCCTCCAGCTGGTTCTCGTCCAGGATCACATCAAAGAGCTCCTGGGGGGCAGGAAAGGGCCTGCTCAGGGGGGAGGCGGGGCTGGAGCAGGCTGGCTGGCAGCCGTGGGGCCCTGCATAGGAACACCAGGCTCCCATGGGGGCGGGCGGGCGGGAGGGGGAACGACACAGCCAGAGCTGAGAGTTCGCGGGGTCCCACTCACCGGCGGGCACTGCACCAGCTTGTCTGCCGCCATCATCTGCACGTTGAGGTGCTTCACCTGGGACTTGCCGCGGGATTTGATCAGCCGCTGCAGCACCTGCCGGGGAGAGTGGGACAGTCAGAGCCCCCCTGCTCCCCACAGGGAGCCCCCCTCCTGGGACAGGCAGAGCCGCCCTGCCCCTATGGGGAGCCCCCCCAGCCCCACAGGGAGTCCCCCCATGCCCCTATGGGGAGCCCCCCTACTCCTGGGCCAGGCACCCCCCCCACACCCATGGGGAGCTCCCTCCTGGGACAATCAGAGCCCCCCCCAGACCCATAGGGAGCCACCCACACCTATGGGGAGCCCCCATGCCCTTATGGGGAGCCCCCTACTCCTGGGCCAGGCACACCCCCCAACACCCATGGGGAGCCCCCTCCTGGGACAGTCAGAGCCCACCCCCAGCCCCACAGGGAGCCTCCCTCCTGGGACAGGCAGAGCCCCCCTGCCCCTATGGGGATCCCCCACCCCCCTGAGAGCCCCCCTTCTGGGACAGTCAGAGCCCCCCCACCCTCATGGGGAGCCCCCACTTCAGGCATGGACGAGAGGTCACTAAAGAAAGGCTGGAGGGGGGCGCACTCCCTGCAGCAGGCAGGGCTACCCCAATGCTTCGCTAGGGGCCACAGTGCTGCGGTCTCAGTAGGGGGCGGCCCCCCCCATCCCAGCACCGCCCTGATGGTGCAGCCCGGCCCCTAGGGGCTCCCCCCCCAGCCTCACTCACCTTGGGCGAGGACACCTTGACATAGACCACGATGGGGGCCAGCGAGGTCTTGGCCAGCTGGGCCGGGTGGTTGATGGTGTCTGCGTCCAGCACCACCAGCTGCAGGGCCTTGGCCAGCTCGAAGATGCGCTCGATCTCGCTCTGCACCTCGGCTGGGGGAGGGAGCGCGTGAGCCCCCCCAGCCCTGCCAGCACCCCTCCCTCCCTGGGGTGCCTGCGGCTGCACAGCACAGGGGAGCCGCGTGGCACTGCCTGGGCGGCTGGGGAAGGGTTTTGAGCTCTGGGTCCCAGATCGGCCTCTCCCAGCAGCACCCTGGCTACCCCGGCCCAGGCAGCGCCTAGCCAATCTCTGCCCCCCTCCCCAGATCCCAGGTCCTGGGGTGTCCGGCAGAGGTGGGGGTGGGCCATGTCCTTTGCTCAGGGAGCCGGGGGGTTGCGTCTGGAAGCCTCCAGTCTGACCTGGACGGGGGGCCCCGGGGCAGGCTGCTGCCGCTCCGCCAGACCCCAAGGTGTGGGGGGGGCTACCCCAGCTCTGCCCATAGCCCCCCGCCCGCGGCACGACTCACCGATGCTGGAGCGGGTGGCGGAGCGCTCGATGATGGCACGCTTGCCCGGGTTGTTGAGGACGGAGCGCTTGGCGAGGGACAGGTCGGCGGTGACGCGGGTGATGGAGATCCTGACGAGGGAGAGAGATGGTGACATGTGGGGCAGGGCCGTCCCCCAGGGGCCATGGCAGGTCTGACACACACCCCTGGCCGGCCGGGCTAAGGGCTGCCCCAAGGAGGAGTCGAGCCCCAATGGCTCTGGGGCAGGGGGACGGACGCAGCCTGGGCGGGGGCTCACCTGCCATCAAACCTGTGCTTGAGGAAGTCGAAGAGCGCTTTCTGCATCATGTCCGTCACCTGGGGGGCGGAAAGACAGCGCGGTCAGCCAGCCAGCCCAGGGGCACAGCGGCTGCCCTACGCCAGCCTGGTGCTCCATCCCATAGCGGGATCGTGCCCCTCCCCAGCAAGTCCTGTGCCAGCCCTTCCTCCCGCACGGGCACGGCCGGGCAGCAGATGGCACCAGGGAAGGACGTGCCAGCTGGGATGGGAGTGAGGTGGCTGCTGTGCCAGGATGCCACGGCCTTGCCATCTGCTCACCGTGGGCAGCAGGGCTCCGGGAGGGTGGAGGGGGCGAGCCCAGCCTGGGGCAGGTGCAGACAAGGACAGAGCCACTGGGCTTGTGTCTGTGTCTCTGGGGTGACTGCGTGCACCGCTGCCCACTGCTGCCCAGGGTCTGAACTGCTCCGCTGTGTGTCAAAGCCCCTCTCCTGCCGACAGCAGGCAGGGACTCTCCCTTAGCTGGATGGCAGGGCCTGGGCTTTGGGAGCCGGGGCTCTGGGTCCTGGCCCCATGGTAGCTGCGAAAGCAGCGTAATGGGAGCACAAACTTCTGGGGGAGTCGGGGGGCAGCACTTACTGCATGGGGCGCTGTACCAGGAGCTGACCAAGGCATAAGGGGGGGTGCCTGGGAGATCTCCCTGCCACATGGAGCCCTCGGTGGGGTCAGACGTGTCCCCACGGTTTATTCCCTGGGTCCTGCCCCACCCCCGGGCAATGGGGCTCCTCTCCCTCCTTCTGCCGCCCCCCAGCGATGGGGCATCTCCCCTTCCCTGAGCAACAGGGCTCCCCAAAACAATGGGGTTCCTGCCTCCCCTGGGGGCTCACCCAGTTCTCAGCCCACATTTCCCTTTGCCAGACAGCCCCTGCCCTGCCAGGGGGTGGGGCCATGGCTGGGGAATCCCCTGTGAGGCTCCGCCCATGCCCCTCCTACCTCATATCCTTTCAGGGAGGGGCCCACCAGCACCACTGGTCTCATGGAGGGAACCACGTCGTAGGGCGGGATGTGCTCTGCCTGCGAGAGAGGGGGGTTGGGCACAGGTGAGGGCCCCTCAGCGCAGGGGGGAACCCGCCCGGAGGCGAAGCCAGAGGGACACTGGATGGCCAGTTTTGGAGGGGCCTTAGAACCAACAGGCTGGTGTTCATCAAAGATCCCCAGAGAACCCAGGTGTCCTGGCCAAATCCGCGCCCCCATAGGCCACTGAGGCCGGGCCTCCCTAACCCCCACCCTGCAGCCTGAGTTGAGCACAGGGATCTCGCCTTCCTCTCTGGTCCCAAAGGGCTCGGCAGTTCCATGCTGGCGTGCTCTGCCCCAGAAGTGGCTGCATTCCTTTCAGGTGTCCCCACGTCAGCACCCGCTCACGCTGCCCCCTGCTGGCAACCAGGCAAAACCTGCCCTGACCACTCACCTGCTTTTGCTTCTGTTTTGCTTTTTGGAAAGGAAAGAAGAAAACGGTTGGTGAAAGCAAATTGGGAGCCGCAGAGAGCGAGGAGCTGGGGGAGACTGAGTGTGAGTGTGTGTGTGTGTGTGTGTGTGTGTATCAGGCCCCAGTCCTGAGCACGGAGCCCCAGGGTCACCCCGGAGTCCCCCTGACTGCAGGGGGGGGGGGGAGCGCTAGGTGGCCTGGCCCAGCTTTGTGCTCAGCCCTCTCCCCTGGTGAGCTGAGCAGCAGCTGCCCCCACCCCCACCCCTTTGCGCCTATCCCGGCAAGACCCAGCCCATGATCCCTGCTGCCGGGGGCGGCCCAGGGTGGGTGAAGCCAGCGTCTCACCCCAGGGGGACGTGGCAGCTGGCAGGGTGGGACTCCTGGCACTGGCCCCTCGGCAGCCCCAGGGGGTGAGTTCACAGGGGAGGAGGAGGGATCAGCCTGTAGGGCCCCTCCAGCCTGGCCTGTGTCCCCCCATGTGGAGCTGGGCAGCGAGGGGGGGGCGGTGTGCAGAGGTGGGGGAGCTGGAGCTGGGCAGTGAAGGGGGGGCAGGCTGGGGGGCCGGACTATGAGGGGAGGGGCGGTGTGCAGAGGTGGGGGAGCTGGAGCTGGGCAGAGAAGGGGGGGCAGGCTGGGGGGCCGGACTATGAGGGGAGGGGCGGTGTGCAGAGGTGGGGGAGCTGGAGCTGGGCAGAGAAGGGGGGGCAGGCGGGGGGGCTGGACTATGAGGGGGGCGGTGTGCAGAGGTGGGGGAGCTGGAGCTGGGCAGTGACGGGGGGGCAGGCTGGGGGGCTGGACTATGAGGGGGGGGCGGTGTGCAGAGGTGGGGGAGCTGGAGCTGGGCAGTGAAGGGGGGCAGGCTGGGGGGCCGGACTATGAGGGGAGGGGCGGTGTGCAGAGGTGGGGGAGCTGGAGCTGGGCAATGAAGGGGGGGCAGGCTGGGGGGCTGGACTATGAGGGGAGGGGCGGTGTGCAGAGGTGGGGGAGCTGGAGCTGGGCAGTGAAGGGGGGGCAGGCTGGGGGGCTGGACTATGAGGGGAGGGGCGGTGTGCAGAGGTGGGGGAGCTGGGCAGTGAAGGGGGGCAGGCTGGGGGGCTGGACTATGAGGGGAGGGGCGGTGTGCAGAGGTGGGGGAGCTGGAGCTGGGCAGAGAAGGGGGGGCAGGCTGGGGGGCCGGACTATGAGGGGAGGGGCGGTGTGCAGAGGTGGGGGAGCTGGAGCTGGGCAGTGAAGGGAGGTAGGTTGGGGGGGTGGCACATTGTGCTGCGGGGAGGGCTGGGGTTGTGCGTGGGACCTGCCCACCGGCCTGTGCTGCAGCCATTACCTAAGGACGGGGGAGGCGATCGCCGCTTGCTGGGGTCCCCGAGGCCGGAGGCGTTGCCAGATCTCCTGGGGAGAAGCCACAGTGAGTAGAGGGGGAGCCCCGGGGGGAGGGGGGTAAACCCACGGGGGGGTATCCACTGGGAGCTCTGTGTGTAGCATGCCCACACAGCGTGCACTGCGCGCCATGCCCGCCCCCATAGCTGGTCCCGACACAGGGTAACAGCCTGCTACTGCTGCCGGCTAAGGGAGCTGCCCTGTAGCTCAGCGGCAGAGCTCTGGGCTGTGGTGCTGAAGGTGCAGGTGGGCGTTGTGCTGGTGGCTCTGACCCGAGGGGGGCAGATGGCAGGGGAGGGGGAGAGACCCATAGAATTCCCCCCATGGCCCCTTTACCTGGCTTTCTGCTCCTGCTTCAGCCGCACGGCCTCCAGCCGCTGGGGACTGGGGATGAAAGCGACGTCCCCCCCCTCCTTCACTAGCCGCCCGATCCACCAGTCATTGCTGTATTTCTGGGGAGACACCAGCGGGGGCTGTTACGGAGCTGGGCGCAAGACCAAGCCCTGCCCTGGGACGTAGTAGCTGGTCCTGGGCCCAGAAGGATGGGATTCAGGGGGCGGGGGGAGCCCCCTATCCCTGAGGGAGCTGGTGGCAAAGCCAGCATCAGAACCCAGGTGTCCTGGCTCCCAGCCCCTCCCCCCACCCCCAGCCCAAGTCCAAGTCCAGACTCACCTCCTTGATGTGCAGGAAATCTTTGGCTTCGAAGTTGATGGCGGAGCCCTGCACGGGGCACTCCTCATCCAGGGCCCCGCAGTAGCTGACATTGGTGCGTACGGCAAACGCTACCGGCTTGTGCTGGGGGAGAGCAGGGGGTGGGGGTCAGTACGGGGCAGCTGGGCGCCCGTGTGCCCCCCTCGTGCCATCTGCGGCCAGGAGCCGGCCAGCGTCAGACCATGGGCCCAGTGGTACGAGGGGCCCCACTTCCCTCTGCCCCCCAGGCAGTGATCCCGGGCCGTGGGAAGGAGGGGCTGCCCCGCTGGATGGGCCAAGGGGAGCGGGGCCGGACTCCGGGACCCTCACCTCTATGATACTCCATCATCTGGCTACGCGTGTGCACACGTGTTTGTGCGTGTTCACTGCTGCCCCCTAGTGGCCGGCAGCGAAGCTGCCCAGCTGCGTGTGTCCAAGGCCCTCTACTGCTGCTGGAGCAGGCTGCGAGGAAGGGTCTAGAGGGCCCCAGGTTCGTGGGCCGGTACAGCCAGCAGCACCCCTCCCGTGCAGAGCCAGGGCTGCCCCCGGCTGCCCCCCGGCTACCTTGGCTCTCTCCAGCTGCTGTTGTGCCTGGTTCTCCACCTCGTGCTGGGCCGTCTCGCGCTCCTCCTCCAGGGACACGTCTGAGTCCAGGGACGGCCGGCTGGTGTAGGAATCGGCTGAGCCCTGCGGGGCAGGGGAGCCTGAGTGCCGTCGCCGGCGGACGGGGAGCTCCCCGGCACAGGGAGGCTGTAGCCCGGAAGCCCTGCGCCCCGACGCCGCCCCCGCCCCCAGATCTGTGCTCCTGCGGACACCACCGACTCCCCCAGACCCGCCCTGGGATATTCGGGGGGAGTGGGGGAGAGTACAGGGCGGTGGGTGCTGCTGACAGCCCCTGAGGTGATTAAAATAACACCTTGCAGGTGCCCCCCTGCGACCCCCCGGTGTAGCTGCTAGTGTGCAATGCGGCTTGTAGCCGTGCAAGCCCCAAGGCTATGGTAAGATGCGCTGGCACGACACTTTCTGCACCAGCGCTGCACTGCCGCACTGAAGGATGGGGAGAGAGGGGGTCCCATGGGGCTGGTGTGTCTGCACTGGGGGATGGGGAGCGTGGCGTAGGGGGAGCCCAGGGCCAGCCACCCCAGGGCCGTGCATGTCTCGTCTCTTTAAGAGGCAGCAGGCACAGAGCAGCTGGTGGCGTCAGACAGTCCTGCCCTCCCTCAGCCCTGCTCACGGGGCTGGTCCAGGTGCAGCCCCCAGGGGCGGGAATGGTCCCTTAGCCCCCCTCCCCGCCTTGCTGGGCGTCTCCTCCGCGCCTGGCCCAGGCTCCACCCCAGATGGCAGAGGGAGCAAATCCCAGGCTCCAGCGAGGGTGAAGTCAGCGGCAGGGCCATGCCAGCACCCGCCGGGGGTAAACACTGAGCCGCTCCCCGCCTGCCAGGCCTACAGGGAGCGAATGAACAAACACGACTGCAGATCCCAGCGGCACCGGCTGGCTGATCACTGGGCGGAAGTTCAGGTGACTCCAGGCTCTGTGCTCAGGTGGCCCCAGCGACGTTAGACCCCATCACTGCCTGGGTGGAGCTGGGATTCGCTCCTCCAGTGCTCGTTCCTTTGCACCGCCCAGCGCCCAATTCCAGCTGCCACTTGCTTGCCCTGTCCCTACTTTGGGGGGGTCACAGCCTGCTTTGGGCTGAACCAGCTCGAGGAATTTTGTCACTCCCCCATTTCCCCCGTTCCCCGGATCACTAATGAATACGGTGAGCAGCCCTAGGCCCTATTCCCACCCTTTGTTTCCTGTCCTTCCGCCAGTTACTGACCCACGAGAGGAGCTCCCCTCGCATCCCAGGCTATGTAGTTTCCTTCAGAGCCTTTGGATGAGGGACCTCGTCCAGGTCAGGTTAAAAATCCAGATCCCCCTTGTCCACATGCTTGTCGACACCCTCACAGGATTCTAATAGATTGGCGAGGCGCGATTTCCCGTGACACAAGCCAGGTTGACTCTTCCCCATCTCCGGGGCTGATAATTCCGTTCTTCACTATCGGTTCCACCAGTTTGCTTGGGACTGAAGTTAGACTCCCTGGCCATTACAGGCCAGGATCCCCTTGGGATTTTTAAAAATCGGCGTCACATTTGCTCCCCTGCAGTCGTCGGCTGGGGCGGAGGTGGATTTCAGCGATCGGTTACCGTACTTAGCAGTTCTGCAATTTCGGGTTTGAGTTCCTCCAGGCAGCCCCGTGAACGCCCCGGTCACAGGGAGAGGGTGTGTGGGTGAGACTCACTCCAGCCCCACTGGTTATTCAGTGCAGGAGCCCTGCCCCACTGCCCTCCCAGCCTGGGCACTATGAACCCTCTGGCTCCGCGTGGCAGGGGGAGGGAAATGACTGGGGGTCCAGGGAGACCTCACCATCTTTCACAGCCTGCTGGGCCGGACAGCAGGGTCTGAGCAGGACGGGGCATCAGACGAGGGAGACCAGAGGTGGGGCGGCCCCCTGTGCCAGCCAGAATCACCTTCCCTTCCTTTCCCAGCTGAGTGCCCCCCCCTGGGGAAATGCTGACCCTGCAGTGACCTTTAACCCTTTGCCGGCTGGGGACACAGACCCAGAGGAGGCGCCAGGTCCCGTGTCGCCCACGCTCCTCACGGCCCGTGCCAGGGATCCCTGTGGCTCCGCAGACCCTGGGAAATGCCAGGCACCAGCAGCCTCAGAGGGGGCGGTTTTGTTGTTTCATCGGATTATCCGGCCCCCTGGTGCCAGCCCACACACCTCAGAGCCAAGCAGATGTGCCCACGGTGGGCGCCCGACCCCACCGGGCAGCGCCTCGCACGACCCAGCTACATGCTGCCGGGTCACTCCAGCCCCCAGAGCCTGCGCCCCATTCACCAGCCATGGCTAACGTGGGACAACCTGCCCCGCTCCCCACAGCACCCTGCCCCCTGCCTGGCTGCTTCCCCCCAGCGCCTCGCCAGCCCTCCACCTCCCCCCAGCTTTCCCCACATCCTGTCCCCTGGAGCTCCCCCCACCGCACTCTACTCCTCGTGAGCCCCTGGCCCTGTGTTACCCCAGTGCTGAGCTCCCCGGGGAACCCCACAAGTTCCCACCCCCCCGGCCTAGGCAGCGTGGCTGGTGAGAAACCCCAGTGTGCCCCGTCGACCTGGTACTGGGCGCATGAGGCAGGGGAACGTGCAGTGGCTGTTGGGGTGAGCTGGAAGGGGGGGCTACTCTGCCCCCCACCCCCTCGGCAGGAGACGCCTGGTTCAATGAACGGCTCCTGCTGCGTCCCCAGAACAAAAGCAGAAGCTGCAGTGAAATATTTATAGGTCCCCTGCTCTGTTTCTGAAAAGCCGCTCCCCCCCCCCGCCTCTCCCGGGAGCAACTCCAGCCGCCCCTGCCAGGCTCAGCCCGACTGCCATGGGCACAGCTTGTCCCAGCACCCCCATGCTCTCCTCCCGCCTGGCCCCCTCTTGCCCGGTGCCCCTCCGCCTGCCTCCCACATCCCCCCACGCCCTGGCCCTCTGCCCCAGCTGTGATCCTGATCCCCGACCCCCTTCCTCGGCCCAGCTGACTTGGCCCTGTGGTGCAGCCGTGGGGTCTAGCTGTGGGGGGGCTGTCCCGAGGGGGGGCGCAGCCCCATGGCCTGGCTGGGACGGTCCCAGGGTGCCCTCTGCAGGCGGGCGCAGCGAGGGGCTCTGACCTAACTGGAGTCGCGGAGCAGCCCCTCTAGGCACAGTGCCCCCACACCTGGCACCAGCAGAGCCACGTTCCCACAGCTCAGGGCACTGCGCACCCCCTTTGCCAGGCGCCTCACCCCCAGCATCCCTGCCCCCCACATTCCGACAAAGCCAAGAGCATCTCTGACTCCTTAGAGCCCCCCCCAACCTGGCGCTCCCCTGCCAGGCGCAGAGACAACACCCACTGCCCCATGTCGGAGGGGGGTGGGGCTGTAACACCCGTGCCCCCCAGCACAGCACCCCCACCGCATGCCAGCATAGGCACCCACCCCGGACTCTGAGCCCCCCCCCAGGGTGCCAGCTGTTGCTCAGCATCCAGCCCCCCCCCCGCACCCACTCTCACCACCTTATGGGAGCGCTGCTGGAAATGCCACCGCAGCTATGGTGCTGTATAAATAACCGGGGGGGGGGGCTGCCAGAAACCCAGAGCCCCCAACCAAGGGCAGCACCCCTGGTGCTCCCAGCCCTGCAGGGAGGGGGCTGCCTGCCACCCACCCCCCCAAGCTGGCACCCCCACTCACCACCTCGGAGTCCTCGAAGCCATGGATATAGGAGTCGCCATACATGGAGGAGCCCAGGGCGTGCGGGGGTCGGAGAGAGGCAGGAGTGAGCGGAGGAGTGGGAAGGACCCCCCAGGCGGGCGCAAACTCTATCGGTCCCACCCTGCTCGGCGGGGTGGGGGGAGCCAGGCGCTCTGGCTCCTGCGGGGCTGGCAGAACAGGGCTGGCGACGGGAGGCCTCGGCTGGGGGCCGGCAGGTCCTGGGACCCGGCTGCACCTGCCTGATGGGGCTGGCAGTGGCGGGGGGGGGGGGGGAGCGTGGAAGGGAAGACAGCAGCAGGGAGGGGAGGGGGCGTGGCAGGGAGGAGCGAGAGGCAGAGAACAGCTGAAGGGAACAAAGAGCTGGTGCCAGGGAAGGAGGAGAGACAGCGGCAGCGGGAGGGCGAGGCTGCAGGTTCATCGCTGTAGCTACAGGAGAGGAGGGCGAAGAGAAGGGGCTCCAGGGGCGGGGGTGACCCACAGAATATGTGGGGAGAGTCAGGACATGCACCCTTCTGTGCACAGACGTACAGTCCCCTTGTGCACTAGTGCCAGGATCCGTGTCCCTCTGTGCACAGACGTACAGTCCCCTTGTGCACTAGTGCCAGGATCCGTGTCCCTCTGTGCACAGATGTACAGTCCCCCCCCCTGTGTACTAGTGCCAGGATCCATGTCCCTCTGTGCACAGACGTACAGTCCCCTTGTGCACTAGTGCCAGGATCCATGTCCCTCTGTGCCCAGATTTACAGTCCCCCCCCCGTGTACTAGTGCCAGGATCCGTGTCCCTCTGTGCCCAGATTTACAGTCCCCCCCATGCACTAGTGCCAGGATCCGCGTCCCTCTGTGCCCAGATTTACAGTCCCCCCCATGCACTAGTGCCAGGATCCGTGTCCCTCTGTGCCCAGATTTACAGTCCCCCCCATGCACTAGTGCCAGGATCCAGATCCACCTGTGCACAGATTTACAGTCCCCCCGTCTGTGCACTAGTGCCAGGATCTGTGTCCCTCTGTGCACAGATTTACAGTCCCCCTGTGCACTAGTGCCAGGATCCGTGTCCCTCTGTGCACAGATGTACAGTTCCCCTGTGCACTAGTGCCAGGATCCGTGTCCCTCTGTGCACAGATGTACAGTTCCCCTGTGCACTAGTGCCAGGATCCGTTTCCCTCTGTGCACAGATGTACAGTCCCCCTGTGCACTAGTGCCAGGATCCGTGTCCCTCTGTGCACAGATTTACAGTCCCCCCCTCTGTGCACTAGTGCCAGGATCCGTGTCCCTCTGTGCACAGATTTACAGTCCCCCCCGTGCACTAGTGCCAGGATCCGTGTCCCTCTGTGCACAGATGTACAGTCCCCCCCGTGCACTAGTGCCAGGATCCGTGTCCCTCTGTGCACAGATGTACAGTCCCCCCCGTGCACTAGTTCAGGGATTCTCAATCTTTTTCTTTTGAAGGCCCCCCCCCCAACATGCTATAAAAACTCCATGGCCCCCCTGTGCCAGAGCAGCTGTTTTCTGCGTATAAAAGCCAGGGCCGGCATTAGGGGGGGTGTCCCGGAGTGTGGGGGAGTCCGGCCCTGCACCCCTCTTCCTGGGACTCCCAGTGACTCTCAGCCAGCCAGTAACACAGCAGGTTTATTGGCCAATAGGAACGCAGGCTACAGCAGAGCTTGTGGGCAGAGCCAGGACCCCTCAGTCAGGTCCCTCTGGGGGTTCAGGGAGCTTAGAGCCCAGCTTGGGGTTCCCTGCGCTCCACCCCCAGCCCCAAACCGAAACTGACCCCCCCTCTCCAGCCGGCCCCTTCCTTTGTCCAGCTCCCAGGGCGGAGGTGTGGACTCCCCCACCCGCTCCTGGCTCAGGTTACAGGCTCAGGTACCCCCTGCTCTCCCCGCCCCCAGGCAGACAGTCCCTACTGCCTCGCAGGTAGCGAGCAGGGAAATTGCCCAGGGGGCCCAGGCCACAGGGGCCTCGTGAAGCGAAGCTGCTCAGGTTTCTGCTTCGGCCCCTTGTGGCAGAGCTCAGGGCCCCGGACTTCAGCCCTGCACAGACTTGCTGGGGTCCGGGGCTGAAAGCCGAACACGGGTCCTGCTTGGCGGCCCCCCTGAAACCTGCTTGCAGCCCCCCAGACCCCTGGTTGAAAACCACTGCACTAGTGCCAGGACCCGTGTCTCTCTGTGCACAGATCTACAGTCCCCCCTGTGCACTAGTGCCAGGACCCGTGTCTCTCTGTGCCCAGATTTACAGGCCCCCCGTGCACTAGTGCCAGGACCCGTGTCTCTCTGTGCCCAGATTTACAGGCCCCCCGTGCACTAGTGCCAGGACCCGTGTCTCTCTGTGCACAGATCTACAGTCCCCCCTGTGCACTAGTGCCAGGACCCGTGTCTCTCTGTGCCCAGATCTACAGTCCCCCCCGTGCACTAGTGCCAGGACCCGTGTCTCTCTGTGCCCAGATTTACAGGCCCCCCATGCACTAGTGCCAGGACCCGTGTCTCTCTGTGCCCAGATCTACAGTCCCCCCCGTGCACTAGTGCCAGGACCCGTGTCTCTCTGTGCCCAGATTTACAGGCCCCCCCATGCCCTAGTGCCAGGACCCGTGTCTCTCTGTGCCCAGATTTACAGGCCCCCCATGCACTAGTGCCAGGACCCGTGTCTCTCTGTGCCCAGATTTACAGGCCCCCCGTGCACTAGTGCCAGGACCCGTGTCTCTCTGTGCACAGATCTACAGTCCCCCCGTGCACTAGTGCCAGGACCCGTGTCTCTCTGTGCCCAGATCTACAGTCCCCCCCGTGCACTAGTGCCAGGACCCGTGTCTCTCTGTGCACAGATCTACAGTCCCCCCGTGCACTAGTGCCAGGACCCGTGTCTCTCTGTGCCCAGATCTACAGTCCCCCCCGTGCACTAGTGCCAGGACCCGTGTCTCTCTGTGCCCAGATTTACAGGCCCCCCGTGCACTAGTGCCAGGACCCGTGTCTCTCTGTGCCCAGATTTACAGTCCCCCCCGTGCACTAGTGCCAGGACCCGTGTCTCTCTGTGCCCAGATTTACAGTCCCCCCCCCGTGCACTATTGCCAGGACCCATGTCTCTCTGTGCCCAGATTTACAGGCCCCCCGTGCACTAGTGCCAGGACCCGTGTCTCTCTGTGCACAGATCTACAGTCCCCCCTGTGCACTAGTGCCAGGACCCGTGTCTCTCTGTGCCCAGATTTACAGGCCCCCCCATGCCCTAGTGCCAGGACCCGTGTCTCTCTGTGCCCAGATCTACAGTCCCCCCTGTGCACTAGTGCCAGGACCCGTGTCTCTCTGTGCCCAGATCTACAGTCCCCCCCGTGCACTAGTGCCAGGACCCGTGTCTCTCTGTGCCCAGATCTACAGTCCCCCCCGTGCACTAGTGCCAGGACCCGTGTCTCTCTGTGCACAGATCTACAGTCCCCCCCGTGCACTAGTGCCAGGACCCGTGTCTCTCTGTGCCCAGATCTACAGTCCCCCCCGTGCACTAGTGCCAGGACCCGTGTCTCTCTGTGCCCAGATTTACAGGCCCCCCCCATGCCCTAGTGCCAGGACCCGTGTCTCTCTGTGCCCAGATCTACAGTCTCCCCCGTGCACTAGTGCCAGGAACCGTGTCTCTCTGTGCACAGATCTACAGTCCCCCCCGTGCACTAGAGCCAGGACCCATGTCTCTCTGTGCCCAGATTTACAGTCCCCCCCGTGCACTAGTGCCAGGACCCGTGTCTCTCTGTGCACAGATCTACAGTCCCCCCGTGCACTAGTGCCAGGACCCGTGTCTCTCTGTGCACAGATTTACAGGCCCCCCGTGCACTAGTGCCAGGACCCGTGTCTCTCTGTGACCAGCTTTACAGGCCCCCCCTGCACTAGTGCCAGGACCCGTGTCCCTCTGTGCACAGATGTACATTCCCCCCTTGCACCAGAGCAAGGATCCACGTCCCTCTGTGCAGAGATCTACAATCCCCTCTGTGCACTAGTGCCAGGACCCATGTCCCTCTGTGCATAGATGTACATACCTTCCTTCCACCAGTGCCACGATCCATGTCTCTCTGTGCACAGATTTACCTTCCCCCTTGCACCAGTGCAAGGATCCATGTCTCTGTGCATAGATTTACACTCCCCCTTGCACCAGTGCAAGGATCCATGTCTCTCTGTGCACAGATGTACACTCCTCCCTTGCACCGGTGCAAGGATCCATGTCTCTCTGTGCACAGATTTACAGTCTCCCCTTGCACCGGTGCAAGGATCCATGTCTCTGTGCATAGATTTACAGTCTCCCCTTGCACCAGTGCCAGGATCCATGTCTCTCTGTGCACAGATGTACATTCCCTCCTTGCACCAGTGCCACGATCCATGTCTCTCTGTGCACAGATTTACACTCCCCCTTGCACCAGTGCAAGGATCCATGTCTCTGTGCATAGATTTACACTCCCCCTTGCACCGGTGCAAGGATCCATGTCTCTCTGTGCACAGATTTACAGTCTCCCCTTGCACCAGTGCAAGGATCCATGTCTCTCTGTGCACAGATTTACAGTCTCCCCTTGCACCGGTGCAAGGATCCATGTCTCTGTGCATAGATTTACACTCCCCCTTGCACCGGTGCAAGGATCCATGTCTCTCTGTGCACAGATTTACAGTCTCCCCTTGCACCAGTGCAAGGATCCATGTCTCTCTGTGCACAGATTTACAGTCTCCCCTTGCACCAGTGCAAGGATCCATGTCTCTCTGTGCACAGATTTACAGTCTCCCCTTGCACCGGTGCAAGGATCCATGTCTCTGTGCATAGATTTACACTCCCCCTTGCACCGGTGCAAGGATCCATGTCTCTCTGTGCACAGATTTACAGTCTCCCCTTGCACCAGTGCAAGGATCCATGTCTCTCTGTGCACAGATTTACAGTCTCCCCTTGCACCAGTGCAAGGATCCATGTCTCTCTGTGCACAGATTTACAGTCTCCCCTTGCACCGGTGCAAGGATCCATGTCTCTGTGCATAGATTTACACTCCCCCTTGCACCGGTGCAAGGATCCATGTCTCTCTGTGCACAGATGTACAGTCCCATCCCCCATACACTATGCCAGGATCAGTGTCTCTCTGTGCACAGATCTAGTCCCAGGCTCCAGGATCCATGGAAATGAAAAGGTAATTAACATTTCTGAGTCCTTTGTTAGCAATGCGGGAAGGGGGCGGAAGGGAAAACCGGAGCGATGGAAATGATGGGGTGGGGGCTTCCTTCTCGGGTCTCACCGAGCCGCTGTTAGCCCCCCACCCCCAGCTGGTGGCTGCTCCGGGCACCCAGAGAAACACCCTGGTCCTTGCCAACCCCCTGTTTACCCCCAGCATGAAGCACAATCACCCTGTATCCCATGGCCCAGGCACCACCCGCTCCGCCCTGCAGCGCATCCTACAAACCATCCTCGCCCGGGGCAAGTGCGCAGACACCCCGGGGACCACTACAGGGGCCCATGCCCCCAGCGGGGGCTGCATCAGACTGGCATCCTCAGTGGCACTGCAGGGGGGGCTGTGACACACCCACCAGTGGGTCTCACTTGGGCAGGCCCCACCCAGCTCCCAGCACAAAGAACATGGGGGCCCTGCCCTGGCACTGCACTCAGCCTCCGCCATGGGGCACCCCATGGCCTCAGGCCTTTCCAGCCAGGCTGGAGCCAGCCCCAGGGTGGAGCTGCCCCACCCCACCGGGGCCCAGAGTTCCCATGGCTGGGATTTGCCCACCCCCCCCCAGCAGCTGCACCTCCCCTGGGCTGTGGGGGCAAGGGGGGGGAGAGGAGAGAGAATCCCCCCCTAACTCCCAGCAGAGCAACCACCCCCCCTTGCACCCCCCGACTCCTGAGTCTGGTCCCACCAGCTAGATTCCCCCTCCCTCCAGAAGTGCCCCCTGGCAGCTGGGGAGAGGAAGGTGGGTGGGAACCTTGAACCCCAGCCAGATGAGGGGGGGAGGGCTCCAGCGCCCTGCCCCCCACCACAAAATGTCTCCCCTCCCAACCCCCTGCAACAGCACCCCCCACTCAGCAGCAACTGCCTGTCTGTCACCCCCAGCCCCACCCCGGCCCCTGCCCTCCAAACCTCCCCCTCCCAATTCGCCTGCCCCCCCGCTTCCCTCCCGCTTCCCCCAGGTCTCCCACTCCCCAGACCCCCCAGCGCGGGTCCCTTGTGCCCTTTCCAAGCCCCGGGTCTCCCCAGCCCCCGGGTCTCCCCCTGCCCCCATCTGTATTTTTCCTCGCGTCCCCCCTCTCCCGGAATCCCAGTAACACGCTGAGCGACTGGCGGTGGGGCACCGGGGGGGGCGGGGCTGGAGAGACAGAGCGGGGGGTGGGTCCGGGGAGAAGGGTGGGAGGGACGCGGGGGGGCCGAGCGGGGGCCCCGGGGGCACAGGGCCGGGGGGGCTGGAGAGACAGAGCGGGGGGTGGGTCCAGGGAGAAGGGTGGGAGGGACGCGGGGGGGCCGAGCGGGGGCCCCGGGGGCACAGGGCCGGGGGGAGGACGCGGGGGGGCCGAGCGGGGGCCCCGGGGGCACAGGGCCGGGGGGAGGACGCGGGGGGGCCGAGCGGGGGCCCCGGGGGCACAGGGCCGGGGGGAGGGACGCGGGGGGGCCGAGCGGGGCCCCGGGGGCACAGGGCCGGGGGGGCTGGAGAGGACAGGGCGGGGGAGGGTTTGGGGAGAAGGTGGGGGGCCCTGGGGGGGCCGTTACCTCGTTCAGCAGGAAGGTTGCGCTGGAGTCAGAAAAAGACATAGACGGGGCCAGCGAGCCCGAGCCGAGCCCAGCCCCCCGCCCCGCGCCCGCAGCTCGGCTCTGCCCGGCCGCTCCCCGGTGCGTGGCCGCCCCCCTCCGCCGGCTGCGCCCGCCCCGCGCCCCCCACCCCTCGCTCGCTGCTCCCTCCCCTGCCCCTCCCTCCGCCGGCGCCGCCTGGCGCCCCCTCCCCCCACGAAGGGGCTCCGGCGCCCCATTAGCGGCTGGGGGGCTGAGGGCGCCGCCCCGGGGAGCACCTGGCTGGGGGGGGTCTGCTGCCCCGGGAAGGGGGGGGCAGCTGATCCCCCTCCCCAGCCGCTCACACTAACTGGGGGGGGGAACTCACTGCCTCTGCCCCGGAGCCAGCCCCCCCCCCCGACCCCCCTGGCCTGCACCCCGTGACTCACCAGGGCAGCCTGCCTGCCAGGCACCCTACAGAGCACCCCGCTGCTGCGGGGCCCTGCGGTGCGTGCAGGGCAGTGTCCCGCTCCCCGAAGGGCTGGGGGGCGCTGCGGCTGCTCGCTTGGGGGGGATGGGACCGAGGGGTCCGGGGCAATTTAAGCTCTTGCCCTTCCCCCTGCAGAGCCGGGGGGCTGCTCACCCTGCCCCCCCCGCAGAGCCAGGGGGCTGCTCACCCCGCCCCCCACCCCTGCAGAGTCGGGGGGCTGCTCACCCCGCCCCCCCGCAGAGCCAGGGGGCTGCTCACCCTGCCCCCCCCCCCGCAGAGCCGGGGGGCTGGCTGCTCACCCTGCCCCCCCCGCAGAGCCAGGGGGCTGCTCACCCTGCCCCCCCCCCGCAGAGTCGGGGGGCTGCTCACCCTCCCCCCCCGCAGAGCCAGGGGGCTGCTCACCCTGCCCCCCACCCATGCAGAGCCGGGGTGGGGCTGCTCACTCCACCCTCAGTTCCGATGTTGATTATTATTTAATAGGGATGAAATATTCATTGGCTTCGGGAGAAGCAGCAGACAAGCTCCCCCTCCCCCTACACACTATAAACCAGGGGGCAGGAGAGACCCCAACACCCAAAAAGCTCCACTGGGTGGGAAGGGTGTACACCCAGCCTCTCCCAGCAGGGGGCGCTGCAGGGGGCGGGGCAGGTACCCAGGCTATAGGGGGGTGCACCCAGCTACTCCAGTCCCAGCCTCTCCCAGCAGGGGGCGCTGCAGGGGGCGGGGCAGGTACCCAGGCTATAGGGGGGTGCACCCAGCTACTCCAGTCCCAGCAGGGGGCGCTGCAGGGGGCGGGGCAGGTACCCAGGCTATAGGGGGGTGCACCCAGCTACTCCAGTCCCAGCAGGGGGCGCTGCAGGGGGCGGGGCAGGTACCCTGGCTATAGGGGGGTGCACCCAGCTACTCCTGTCCCAGCAGGGGGCGCTGCAGGGGGGCTCCGGGCTACTCCAGCCCCAGGGGGAGTTGGGGCAGCGGGCAGCATGACGGGGTGAGCGCCATGGGGCCGGGCGCGCTGCGGGAGGGCAAAGGCTCCCTTCACGCGGGGCTGAGCCCTCAGTCCCAGCCAGCACCTCAGCTGCTTTCCCTGGCGCCTGCCCTGCTGTTCCTGTCAGCCCGGCTGGCACCGCAGCCAGCGCTCCCACCTACCTCCATGCTGTGCCCGAACTCCAGCACCTCGGCCCTCACCGCCCCGTAGCCTCTTGCCGGGGGTGGGGGGACGGCACAAGCCTCTAGCAGCTGAGTCTGCAGCCTGAACCCTCTTTCAGGGTCAGTCCAACTCCCTCCTCCTCCCCCCACCCTACGGTGCATCCTCCCCCCCCATCCCTGCTAGACAGACACACGGAGCGGTGCAGCGACGGGGCCGACCCGGTCGCTGCGTGGGCCCACAAGCTGCGGGACCCTCGTTACCTCGTTGAGCAGGAAGACACTGGAATTGGAGAGAGACATGCAGGGCAGCTGCTTCCCAGGAGGAGACGCACCGGCTGCCTCCTCACCCGGCGCCTGGCTCAGCAGCCCAGCCCTGTTCGCAGGCTCTCGCAGGACACAGGCAGGAAGCCCAGCCCACGGGCTCCCACGGGACGGCTCCCGGGACAGCGCACGAGCGGCTCGTGTGCTCTCATGGGATGGTGCACAAGCATCTTGTGGAATGGTGCATGAGCAGCCATGAGCTCATGGGCTTTTGTGGGACGGGGCAGGGGCGTCGTGTGAGGATGGGGCGGGGGCCTGGGATGGGGCGGGGATGTCGCGTGAGGACGGGGCGGGGGCCTGGGACAGGGATGTCGTGTGAGGACGGGGCGGGGGCCTGGGACAGGGATGTCGCGTGTGGACGGGGCGGGGATGTCGTGTGAGGACGGGGCGGGGATGTCGCGTGGGACGGGGCACGGGTGTGCGATGGGGCAGGAGATGGGGCGGTGGCATTCTGGGGGAGGAGGCGCGGGCGTCACAAAGGCTCTGGACCCCTCCTCACCGGCCCAGCCCCTTGGATCTTCTTGGGGGCCCAGCCTGGCACAATGTTGGCTCAGAGCAGACGCTCACTCGCCAGGAGGGGCCAGCCTGGGCCGTGGTTCCCTTGCTCCAGGGCCGGTGCCCACATCCCACCTGTTCAGCTGAGCCCAAAGACAGGGACAGCGCGAGGCCTGTGCTGATACATCCATCCCCCTCCCATGCAGCTGGAACCTGGAGTGCGAGCTCCAAGCACCCTGCACCCCCCACCCCCCTTCTACCTCCCGCTCCCCCTGGCCCAGCTGCTGGAGCCTCCTCCAGCCAAGTTCCGCCCCCCCCCCATTGCTCCCAACCCCCGTCACTAACCCCTCCCCAGATGTGCTCTGGGGCCCAACCCCCGTCACTAACCCCTCCCCAGATGTGCTCTGGGGCCCAACCCCCGTCACTAACCCCTCCCCAGATGTGCTCTGGGGTCACAGAGGTCAGAGGCTCTGGGCAGCAGCAGGGCCTGGTCAGGGGACCTCACAAGGGGCAGGGGAGCACCCAGCACCTCGACCCTCATGGTCTCCAAGTGTGGGGCCAAGGCAGAGGGCGCCTTGGGGGGTGTGGGGGGAACTGCTTTCCCCTGGCTCCTCCATCGAGAAGAGAGACGGTCCCCTAGCCCTGCCAGGGTTGCAGCCGGTGGCTCAGCACCCAGGGATCTCTGCGAGACGCTGCCAGGAGCCTGCCATGCAGCAGCCTCTGGGGCAGAGACAGCCTCAGCCAGGCCGAGGTCTGGGTCGGTCTCAGGGGAGCTCCCAGCCAGGAGAGCCAGGCCTTGCTCAGAGCTGGGAACCGCCTGGCAATGGCTGGGGGAGGACCACATGCACCAGCCCCCCGCCCCAGCCCAGCGGGCTCAGCTCCTAGCCAGCAATGCCCCATCATGCTCCGTCTATTCCCCCCGCAGGGCGCCCAGCGACCCCGCTGCTCAGCCCCCAGACACGTCAGTACCACCTGCTAAGCAGGGCTGGGAGACATTCCCAGCACCCCAGGTGCTGTCGGGGTGGGGCTGGGGGGCTCCTCCCCTTCCAGGCAGTGCGACGCCAGGGGGTGCTGTGATACTGGGGGAGTCGTTCCCATCAAACCCAAGTCCCTGTGTCCTTGTGCCCTGCAAGCTGCCCATTAGCCCTGGTGTCCCAGCCTCGCCCCCAAGCATCTGGCTGCCCGGAACTGCCCCTGCCCGATCAGCTGGCTCTGGGCCCCTGGGCCAGCAGCGATACCAGCGACGTGCCCCACCCCAGAGACAGCGCCAGCCTGATTTGCCTCCTTCCTCCACGGCTGTCCAAGCCACTGCCTCCCTACAGCCCCCTCGCGCTGTCTCCCACATCCAGAGCAAAGCCCACAGCTCTCCTGCCCGGCACAGCCCAGTGCCAGCCCCACAAGTGCAGCTTGCCCAGGGCTGGGCCCTTCTCAGCACTCCTGCTGCATCGACCCAGTTGTGAGACAAAGCAGCCTCCCAGCGGGGGCGTCACGCGGGGGGGGGGGATATTTCCATTTAGCTCTTGTGAAGCAGACTCATAAATAAGCGAGCAGGGAGCCCGCGGGCCTGGCCAGCCCGGCCACTAATGGATGTGCCGAGATGCCAGTGAGCAGCCCTGGGGACAGGAGGCGTCAGGTTTCCAGGAGAGGAGAGAGGGGGAGACTCCGGGCAGCTGGGGGTAGGGGGAGTCCCCTTGACTCGGGCTGGGGAGCGCAAACCCCAGGGCTGGCAGCAGAATGCGGGGGCGGGCGGGGTGTGGAGCACCCCCCGTGGGAGGTGCATGGCAAGGGGTGGGGGGACCCACCCCACCCCCAAAGCTGCCAGGCTTGGCCCCCTCCCTGACAGAGACCCTGGCAGCCATCCTGCAGCCACTCGCGTCCCTCCCTCTCCGCAGCTCCTAGAAAGAGACTCTCCTCCCCGCTGCCCTTTGTAGGGAGTGGTGGCCAGTGGTTAGAGCGGGGGGAGGCTGGGAGCCAGGACTCCTGGGTTCTATCCCGGCTCTGGGAGGAGAGTGGGGGGCTGGTGGGTTAGAGCTGGGGGCTGGGAGCCAGGACTCCTGGGTTCTATCCCGGCTCTGGGAGGAGAGTGGGGGGCTGGTGGGTTAGAGCTGGGGGCTGGGAGCCAGGACTCCTGGGTTCTATCCCGGCTCTGGGAGGAGAGTGGGGGGCTGGTGGGTTAGAGCTGGGGGCTGGGAGCCAGGACTCCTGGGTTCTATCCCGGCTCTGGGAGGAGAGTGGGGGGCTGGTGGGTTAGAGCTGGGGGCTGGGAGCCAGGACTCCTGGGTTCTCTCCCGGCTCTGGGAGGAGAGTGGGGGGCTGGTGGGTTAGAGCTGGAGGCTGGGAGCCAGGACTCCTGGGTTCTCTCCCGGCACTGGGAGGAGAGTGGGGGGCTGGTGGGTTAGGGCTGGGAGCCAGGACTCCTGGGTTCTATCCCGGCTCTGGGAGGAGAGTGGGGGGCTGGTGGGTTAGAGCTGGGGGCTGGGAGCCAGGACTCCTGGGTTCTATCCCGGCTCTGGGAGGGGAGTGGGGCTAGTGGTTAGAGCTGGGGGCTGGGAGCCAGGACTCCTGGGTTCTATCCCGGCTCTGGGAGGAGAGTGGGGGGCTGGTGGGTTAGAGCTGGGGGCTGGGAGCCAGGACTCATGGGTTCTCTCCCCTGCTCTTGGAGGGGAGTGGGATCTAGTGGTTAGGGCACATGGTGTGTCACAGAGTGAACTGGGCTCTTTAAAATGCAGCTTCTCCGGCCCATCTGTGCCTCATTAGCAGCCTCTTGATGGGGCCTGATTGAGGGCACCTCCTCTCTCCAAAGAGCCCGAGGCAGCAAAGAGCAGGGGGTGGGTTTGGTATTGCAGCCAAGTGCACAGCTGAGGGCCCAGCAGGGGGAGAGTGTGGAGCCCTCTCCTGAGCAAGAATGGACCCCAGGCAGGGGCAGGGTGGGGGGTTCTGGCTGGATTGGAGCAATCACGCCATGTAGACAGGCTGGGCTGGGGCAGAGCGCTGGGGTGCCCACGGGCTGCTGGAGGTGAATGTGGCGTTGATGGACTGTTTGGGGACTCTGTGTATTATCAGTTAATAAACCCAGCCCCCATGGAGGGGTATTATTGGCCCCGGGAGAGCCCCTAGTGGAGTTATTGATTTAAGGGGCCCTGAAGAGGGGAAACTGAGGCAGGATGCCTGCAGAGTGGCCTCTGGGCATGTGGGAGGGGCTGGTAGTCAGGCTCCTGGGTCCTATCCCTGGCTGTGTGATCTTGGGCAAGTCGTTTTGCCTCTCTGTGCCTCAGTATCCCCACATGTAGCATCATTCCCAGTGTAGTGGCACCGTTCATTCATTGTTTGCAAAATGCTGTGGGATCCTTGCTGGAAACGCACTGGGGAAAAAGATCAGCATGGCCATAGCGGGTCAGACCAAAGGCCCATCCAGCCCAGTGTCCTGTCTTCTAACAGTGGCCAATGCCAGGTGCCCCAGAGGGAATGAACAGAACAGGGAATCACCAAGTGATCCATCCCCATAGCCCATTCCCAGCTTCTGACAAACAGAGGCCAGAGACACCATCCCTGCCCAGCCTGGCTAATAGCCATTGATGGATCCATCCTCCATGAACTTATCTAGGGCTGAGTGTTGGTTGTTAATTAGTGCCCTTAAAAAGGTGATGGGAATGTGAGTGAGCAACGTGTCCATCTCTCGCACAGGAGCCACCCAGCTGGCAGCCTGTGCCAAGCCAGGCCGGGCAAGGGAGGCTCCTGGTCCCCTCTGAGCCAGCTGGGCCCCCATCTCTCAGGCATGTCGGCCTGGCCATCCTCCACCCCCGGTCCTGCCAGCCTCGGGCCCTTTGCTGCTGTGGGGAGCAGCTGGTGGCTCCAGGGTGGGGCACGGTCCTCCCCACCCCTCCTTCCAGATGAGGCCAGCTCAGAGCCTCAGCCACCCCCGCTGCCCGGCACCCTCAGCCTCCGCGTGGTTCTTACCACCTAGGGATGGCCCGTGACCCAAGTCCTTCCCCGCTTGCTGCCAGGGGAGCTGGAATTTCAGAGCATTCAGCGTTTCTGCGGCTTCCCCTGACACAGCACTGCCTCTATATATAGCTAGCTCTGGGGAGAGCTTCTTGCTGATGCTCCCAGTATTGGGGGTGGGGAGGCTGTCTCCTCATAGCAGCCAGGGTCCAGCGCAAAATTCGCACCCAGCACAGGGCTCCTGGCACTGCCGCAGCTCCCAATTCTGCTCCCACATCCAAGCATCTGCGCCTGGCCCCGGGCTTGAGGGATAAGCCATTGCTCATGTCTTTGGTAATGCGGGAAGAGTGTTTGTCTAGTGGTTAGAGGAGGGCTGGAAGCCAGGACTCCTGGGTTCTCTCTCTCCCCAGCTCTGGGATGGGAGTCTAGTGGTTAGAGCAGGGGGTGGGAGCCAGGACTCCTGGGTTCTCTCTCTCCCCAGCTCTGGGACGGGAGTCTAGTGGTTAGAGCAGGGGGTGGGAGCCAGGACTCCTGGGTTCTCTCTCTCCCCAGCTCTGGGAAAGGAGTCTAGTGGTTAGAGCAGGGGGTGGGAGCCAGGACTCCTGGGTTCTCTCTCTCCCCAGCTCTGGGAGGGGAGTCTAGTGGTTAGAGCAGGGGCTGGGAGCCAGAACTCCCGGGTTCTCTCTCTCCCCAGCTCTGGGAAAGGAGTCTAGTGGTTAGAGCAGGGGGTGGGAGCCAGGACTCCTGGGTTCTCTCTCTCCCCAGCTCTGGGACGGGAGTCTAGTGGTTAGAGCAGGGGGTGGGAGCCAGGACTCCCGGGTTCTCTCTCTCCCCAGCTCTGGGAAGGGAGTCTAGTGGTTAGAGCAGGGGGTGGGAGCCAGGACTCCTGGGTTCTCTCTCTCCCCAGCTCTGGGAAGGGAGTCTAGTGGTTAGAGCAGGGGGTGGGAGCCAGGACTCCTGGGTTCTCTCTCTCCCCAGCTCTGGGAAGGGAGTCTAGTGGTTAGAGCAGGGGGTGGGAGCCAGGACTCCTGGGTTCTCCCCTTGCTGCTCTCCTCCCAAGGCCAGGCTGGAATGCGGGTGATAACTCGATGCTGCAATGGGAAAGGCAAAGAGCAGGTTCCCCCCCACAAAGACAAGCCCTGGGTGTGAGTGAGATGCTGGGTGGGGAGCACTGGGGGGCTGTTGGGAGGAAAATGCTGCCTAGCCCCCTGCTCTAAGCGGCTGCCCCCGCCCCCGATTTGTAGAGGGCCAACGGGCTAGAATCTCTGCTCAATGCACCAGACTCTGCCCTGGGCTCCCTGCTGTGGCAGGGGCAGCGTTCCAGATTCACACCTGTGCAGCCGAGAGTGGGATCTGGCCCTGCGTCCGTCCGTCTGTCTCCGACACATGCCCATGCCCCCTGTGACGCAGGCAGAGCCCCCTCCTCCCGCCCCGATGCGGCAGGATCCCCTCACAGGGACGACAGGACTTGCTGGCTCCTACCTCTGGAAATATTTCAGAGCCCCCCTGCAGTGGGCAGTATGGGGGCGAGTGGGGGGGGCTTGGTGGGGTGAGCAGGGCCCCCTCTCCCCGGCAGGGGACAGGCCAGGGCATTTCCCACAGCTGAATGGGTCTCAGAATTAGGGCATCTTGCGAGCGCTCCAGCAGCGTATGAATTATTGAGGAGCTGCCAGGCAGATTTGCAGAGATGCCTTCCCCTGGGCGCCTGCAAACCCACCCCCGCCCCGGCCAGCGTGGAAAACGCCAGCCAGGCACGGGGACGGGGGTGGGGCTGCGGGGGAAGGGCAGCCAGGGTCAGGAGTGACCCCAGCAGAGCAGGGGGGAGCAGCCCCCGATCTAGCGCACGAGATCGGGGCAGGGAGCCAGGAGTCCTGGGGCAGCAGAGGGATCTGAGCCCCAGCCCCCATGCAGCTGCTGGGTGGGGGGGTATGTTTGTGTCACAGGCGCCAGGACCTGGGGGGGGGGGCATGTGTCTGGTAGCGACAGCTGCTCATACCATGCTGCAGCCTCAAAGCATCTCCATGTGGGCGGCCGAGAGAGGCTGGCACCGGTGTGGAAGGGGGGGCTGCCCAGTGAGTGTGTGAGTGCTGCCCCACCCCCAACACAGCCCTGCACATGGACGAGCCGCGCACCGGAGGCAGGTGCAGACAGAGACCCAGCGCTGTACCCTCGCACGCTCGCACGCCCAGCACGCTGCTACCACCGGGTTCTGCTCCTTCCCGCAACACGCCACTACCACCAGCTCCGTGGCGTGGGCCCAGTCTGTCTGTCCCAAGCCGAGAGCCCAGCAGAGCGCCCGGGGGCTGCTCTCTGTGGAGCATGGCAGGGCTCTGACCCCTGGGCAGGTTAGACCCCCTGGCGTCTGAGCGCGAAGCCCAGGGCCCTGCCTATGGTCCAGCTCTGCTGCCTCTGTTCTAGCCCAGATGGTGCCCACGGTTTCAACTGGATACCGAATCCTTCTTTGCTTCCTGCCCTACACTGCTGTTCCAGAGCTGCCACATCCCACCCCAGAGGTGGCTGCATTTCAGTGCTAGGTGAGCACCTCCTGAACGGAGGCGGGGCTAGGACAATGCCTATAATGCTCTCTGTGCCCCAGGCCGGCTGCCTGGGGGTTGCCTCCCCCCAGGCGTTAGGAGGCTGCGCAGGTGCTGGCAGCAGTGCCAGGCTCCTGTGGGGCAGGTCCGTCCTTCTGGTGCAGCGAGGGCCCTAGGGCAAGAGGTGCAGGGGGGCAGCTGCCCCACCCAGCATGGCTGGGCCCCTCTGTAGGGGCCCCTGGCCCTGCCCACTCTATGTCCCTGGAGTGTGGGGATCGCCCCGGAGGGAGCCACTGCCCCCTGGGCTGCGATAACGGCCAGTCCCCAGGGACTCTCAGTGCTCCTTGCCCCCTTCCTCCCCACCCGCTCCCCCCATCTGTGCCCTGGCCACGCCCGCCCCGGTCAGCACCCCCCAGGTCTCCATTACAGAATTCCTTCCTCCCGCCAGTCTCAGCCCCTGCCCTGGGCTTCCCCCAGGAGCCCCCCCAGATTCCCACCTGCCTCTTGAGGACGCTGGAGGTGGTGTCGGAAGAGGTGCTGCCATCCCAGCGCTTGAAGCAGCTCTTGTGTTTCTGGAGCTTCCGGGGGGTCTGGGGGGAGGTGGGAGATGGGATGACAGACCTGGTGGCGGGAGCAGGGGCCTGGAGCCCAGCCGCAGCGTTGCTGGCTCCAGTCTCCCGGAGCAGGGAGCAGGCCCCATGGCCTGGGACGGTGCCAGGCTGCTCCAGCTCTGGGGCCTTGGCGGGTTCCTGGGTTTTCTGTCCAGCAGGGAGGGCTGGAGACCCGCTGAGTGGTCAAAGGGGAGCAGAGATTCTCTGAGCGTCTGGGGCTTGCGCCAGGCGGGAGCAGGGCGCTGTGTGCTGGGGAACAGGCTCTGCCCAGACCAGCACGGGGTGAGGACTGGCACATGGCTCGGGGGAAGGAGGGTACCCAGGGCCTGGGGGATCATGCCCTGGTGGGGGAGGTGTCCCTGAGGCTGGGCTTGGGCATTCAGGAGGCCCCCCCAAAAAACGGCAGGGCAAGGAGCAGCAGCACTGGCCACCCTGCGGCCACCCCGAGCCTTGGCCCTGCGGCCCCTCTGCTGAATGGGCAGGGGGCAGCTGCTGCTCCTCACCCCCGCACTGGGGCAGGCGCCTGTGCCAGGGGCCTGCCTGCCCGTGCCCAGCTTCCAGCAGCCCCGTCCCCTCTGCTGTGCCCACGGGACGCACCCAGCACCAGCTCAGGCCTGCCAGGGCATGGCCCGTTCCTGACTCCACCCCAGGGCTGCCAGGGGCCCCCCATCCTGGAGCCGCCTGGCCGGGGGGCCCCGTGTCCCATTCCCGGAGCCCCCGAGACAGCCAGAGACAGCCAGGCTCCATGCCCCCCCCCGGGCCATGGCAGGGGGACAAGGACCGAGCATCCAGGTGGGACATGCCCCAGAGGGGGGTGCAGGAGGCGCAGGGTGGGGGTGAGACCCTCTGCCCCCCCGGCCCCCGGGCTGCAGAGAGTTAAATGCCCGGGCAGGGGGCGGGTCTCTGCTCATCTGAAAGGCCGTGGGGGAGGCGGCTGCTGCAGGCTCGCCTGGGCTCGACATCTCCGGCGGCACCAGGCAGCCAGGCAGGCGGGCAGCCGGTACCTGGCCCGCGGCGGCGGGGGAAGGGGAGGGCGGCGCGCCGGGGTCGCTGGCTCTGCCTCCTGCTTGGCATCACAGGGGCTCGCTGGGGCTTTTCCCGTCTGTCGCTCCCCCTCCCCTTCTCGGGGCCCAGGGGCTCGCCCCCCGCCCATCCCCGTGGGGTCGGAGCTGGGCCCTCCCCCAGCCAGCCCAGGGACCCCTCAGCTGGGCCCAGCAGGCAGGGCGGGGGGACCCCTCAGCTGGGCCCTGGAGGGCCAGGCGGGGGGACTGCTGGATGGGGGGAACCTGAGCTGGGCCCTGGTGGGACCCCTCAGCTGGGCCCTGGCGGGCCAGGCGGGGGGACCCCTGGAGGGGGGACCCCTGAGCTGGGCCCTAGCGGGCTGGGCGGGGGGACCCCTGAGCTGGGCTCTGGCGGGCCGGGCGGGGGGACCCCTAGATGGGGGACCCCTGAGCTGGGCCCTGGCAGGCCGGGCAGGGAGACCCCTGAGCTGGGCCCTGGCAGGCTGGGCAGGGGGACCCCTGGAGGGGGGAACCCTGAGCTGGGCCCTGGCAGGCCGGGCGGGGGGACCCCTGAGCTGGGCCCTGGCGGGCCGGGCGGGGGGACCCCTGGAGGGGGGACCCCTGAGCTGGGCCCTGGCAGGCCGGGCGGGGGGACCCCTGAGCTGGGCCCTGGCAGGCAGGTGGTAGCTCCCGGCCTCTGCTGGGCTCCCAGAACCACTTGGGCCCAGCCGGGCGAAGGTGCATTTTTGCAGAGCATCTTCCAGCGGGCGCCTGTTTCCAGTTAGGTGTGGGGGTGAGAGCTGAGCAGGGGGCGGGCAGGGGCCGGGGACCAGCCAAGGAGCTGGCCAGACTGTGCTGAACCTTTCGGGGGACACGTCCATTTTGTTCGTTCATTCTTCACCCCCCACCCCCACATCCTGCTTGTGCAGAGAGACCCCCTGCATCTCTGCCCGGGCTGGTCCCCCTGGCTGGGGGATCCGGAGCCATTGGGGAGGTGAAGCTCCTGACGGCAGAGCAGATGCACCTGGGCAGGAGCCAGCTCCCATGTGCGTGGGGTGGGCACGGGGCAGAGGGATGGAGTGGGAGGGTCTCTTTGAATGAGCAGTTGGGCAAAGCAAAGAGTCACATGATGCCAGGGCATTGGTGGAGAAAAGCTGCCAGGAGGGACTGAGGAGGGGAAGGAGGGGTGTGTGTGGGTGTGTGCACGGCCATATTGTGTAGTCGTGTGTCACACACACAGGAGTGTACCCATGTGAGTGTGCAAGGCAGGGCTTCTTTGCTTTTGTATAGACTTGTGCAGGCGTGTGTGCGGTGGAGAGTGTGTTCATGGGGTGTGTACGCGTGTCTGTTTGCATGTGCACCGTGGTGCTTATTCGCATGCACATACCTGCAGAGCCCATGTGTTCTGTGTGACACCCCCGGGGGAGCCCCTCAGGGCTGGCAGTGCCCCCCCCTTTCCCCACCTGCTGTTACAGCCACCCTGAGACTGGATCCACGGGGCTGGTCTCGGGGCTCCGCTGAGATGCAGCTGCACCAGCAGGCCGAGGCTGGGCTGGGTGGCCCCGGCTCTGGGCTTCGCCCAGGACCATCCCTGAGCTCTAGGAACGCCGTTGGGATGCTCAGCGCACGCTGCCGGCTGCCCCATTCTAGGGGCTCGCCGTCATCCGGGGTGTACCTCAAAGGGCGCCCCTAGCCCAGCCGGTCCCCGCCTTGCACCCCAGTGCAGCTGGGAGACGCCACCAGAGGGCGCAGGAAGCTTTGAAATCAGCTGTCAGACCCTGCTGCAGCTGGGCCAGTGCAATGCAGCCCTCTCTGCCTGGCATGCACCCACCCACGCCCCCCTGGCCCCCGGCGGGTCTGGCCAGCGCTGCACCTCGGGGCCACTCCTCAGAGCCAGACTCAGCCGCTGGCCCCAGCTGCCCTCCCACGGGATGGGGCCCAGCTCTGGGGAGCTCTGGCCTCTACTTCAGGCTTGGAAACGCACAAGTCACACATGCACACGGTCACACACGGTCGTGCATGTGTGCAAACACACATACTATCCCCCCCTTGGAGGCAGAGAGGGGCAGTGCGACACGCTCAGGGCACTGACAGTTCCAGCTGTTGGATCTGCAAGGGGCAGCTGCTGTCACAGGCTGCTTGTGTCCCAAAGCCCACGCACAGGGGAGTCAGTCGTGTGAGTCCCATTTCACAGCTGGGGAAACTGAGGCACATAGCGGCCATTAAGTGACTTGTCTAAGGTTGAACAGCGAGGCAGGGAATCCGGGCTCCCGGTTGCCTGCTTTGATCACTAGACCCCACTTTCCTCCCTGAAGGAGCCTTGGAGGAGATGCTGGAGACCCTGTCTCCCGTCCAGCGCCCGCTGGGTTCCTCCAGGGGCCCCACTGGTGTGGGTTGTAGCCCCTCCCCCATCACATCCTGAAACATTGTACTTTTTTGCCTGTGAACTTTCACCCCCCTTCCACGGGTTGCCATGACAACTTTGTTTACAGCATAATTTGGATCAATCAAATCCGAGGCAGAGCCGGTGACAGGTCTGTTGCTAGGCGATGGGAAGCCCAATGGAAGTTGGGTGCTGATAACCAAAGTTATTCTTGGTGCCCAGGGGGCTGGGCGTGGCGGGCGGGGGGGGCGTATGGGGGTGGGCACCTGGGGAGGCTCAGATGGGGGCTGACAGCTCTGAAAGGTCTGAAACCAGGCGGCAGAAAGGCCCGGCTAGTCCATCCCCGGCCTCGCCCACAGGGGGTGCTGTGGGGAGCGGGGCAGGAGTGCTGGGTGCGGGGAGGGGTGCTCTCCTGGCAGGGGGGTGCTCTGTGCCTTCCTTTCCTGGCCTGTCTGTAATGTGAGGGTGTTTGCAGCGGGCGTTCAGCTCACGCAGTGTGATTCCGATCCGGAGCGGGATCCTGCCGAGCGCAGCTCAGTTTGGACCTGGGCGTCTTGGCCGCACTGAGCCGGGTGGATTTCAGAGCAAACCGGGCACTGGGCAGCTTTGCATCTGAACCGTTCCCGACCGACTCTAAAGTCAATAGGGCCAGACCCAGGAAATGTGGAGTCAGCCACTGACTGCGACGGGCTCAGGGCTGGATTGTGCGCTCAGCTGCCCCCGAGTAAATCCAGACACCTCCCCCTGTCTTGGGGGTAGGGCCTGGATGCTGCAGGTGACAGTAACTGGCTCATCAGTCGGAGGGATCTGATGCATGGGGGGAGGGTCACCTATTGGCCCCGGCTCCTGCTTTTCTGTTTTCTTTTGTTGGTGACTTTTTAGCACCTTGCGCTGGACCCGGCCGCTCCATATCACTCCTGTTTCCCTTCCTGGTCCCCGGGCACTGCCTCCAGGCCGCTGGCATCCAGCAATTGAAACCGCAGGGACATAGGAACATGAACTGCAGGACTCCTGGGTTCTTGCTTCAGCTCTGCTGCTGATTCACTGCATGATCTTGGGCAACTCACAGCACCGTCCCCTGCCTCAGTTTACCCCTCGACAGTGGGAATGGTTGTATCCACCTCCTGGTGCGGGGGAAGCTTAGTTAATAAGTGTTGGGTGCTTGGAGATGTGTTAGCTTATCACTGCACTGGAACCTGGCAATGAAAATGCCATTGTAATAATTAATCCCAGAGAGCTTTACAAAGGTAAGGAGCTGATAGCTGAACTATGTGCAGGAATTACCTCGCCTGCCGCTGAAATGCAGCCTCTTCTAGGCTGGGCCGCAGCAGCTTTTAACAGCACACGGCAACAGGGAGTGGGAAAGAATTCCAGGGGTAACTGGAACGAAGGGTGCTGTGTGTGCCCAGGACCCCCGGCCGAGCATGTCTCCTCTTGGAAAAGGTGCCACAGGATTGTTAATGGTGGCAGTACACACGCACAGAATTCCAGGTCTGGCAGGGTGGGGGGCTAGTGGGTTAGAACATAGGCCATGGAGCCCAGACTCCTGGGTTCTGTTGCCTTGTGGGGAAACCCATTGGTTTTCCATTTTCCCGTCAGGTCCGGAAAGGGTTAATGTCACCCACGTGATTCCCCTGCCCGGATCCCATGCACCAGAATCTGATGCAATGGAAGTTTAGGAAGGAAGGAAGGAAGGAAGGGAAAGGAATACATAAATAAATAAATAACGTGGCCCATGTGAGCCCAAAGGGCCCGGCTTCGGGGAATCGCTCCCAGAGAAGCCCGGCAGCTCAAAGAAGTGCGTGTAAGAAGATTTTCACAGCCTTATCTGTGGAAAAGCCAATCTGCAGGGAGTGGGGGGCGGGGGACGGCGAGGCACTGAGACGGGCTGTGCCCTAGAAAGTGGTGCCAACCCCCAGAGCGGCACGGCACAGCACGGCGGAGACCTCCTGGCACCCAGGAGCTGCCAGAATTCGTCGGTAATTAATCATTAAGCCTGTCTCCCCCGAGGATCTGGGCTGGATTCGGGCTCTGGAGCCAGGATGCTGTGCGCAGGCCTCATTAATGCCGGGGCAGATCCGGAACGGGGCAGGGGAGCAGAACCCGGCCGGTTTCCCTCTGACCTGCATGCCTAGGACCAAGTTAATCAATAACAGATCCACACTGGGGAGCCCGGACACGGAGTGGGCACTGCCCCAGAACTAGGGCAGAACAGGGCACCCTCCCCCTGACATTCCCCATGGGGGCCCATGGGTGGGTTGGATGCTGACTGTATATTACAAGGGTCTGCTGGGTTGGAGGCATGGGGGGTTATTGGGGTTCTCCCATTAATAGCTATCACAGAGGGCTCTGGGTTGGGGGCATGGGGGGTTATTGGGGTTCTCCCATTAATAGATATCACAGAGGGCTCTGGGTTGGGGGCATGGGGGGTTATTGGGGTTCTCCCATTAATAGATATCACAGAGGGCTCTGGGTTGGGGGCGTGGGGGGTTATTGGGGTTCTCCCATTAATAGATATCACAGAGGGCTCTGGGTTGGGGGCGTGGGGGGTTATTGGGGTTCTCCCATTAATAGATATCACAGAGGGCTCTGGGTTGGGGGCATGGGGGGTTATTGGGGTTCTCCCATTAATAGATATCACAGAGGGCTCTGGGTTGGGGGCGTGGGGTTCTGCATCTAACACAGCGTCCCAAGGACCCCACAGGACAGCGAGTGCTTTGGGCACCAGCACACACCAGGTGCTGGCTCCAGTGCAAACTGGGAGAGCTGATCTTTCCTTTGGCATCTCAGCTCCTACACATGCGGGCTCTGTGTCTGTGTGCACATGGGTGTTGCTGGCTTTGCGTGTGTCTGTGTGTACACGTGTGTTGCTGGCTCGGTGTGTGTGTGTATATATGTGTGTGTTGCTGAATGTGTGTGTTGCTGGCTCTGTGTGTTGCTGGCTGTGTGTACACGTGTGTGTGTTGCAACCTGTGTGTGTGTTGCTGTGTGTACACATGTGTTGTGTGTACACGTGTGTACACGTGTGTTGCAACCTGTGTGTGTTGCTGTGTGTACACGTGTGTTGCAGCCTGTGTGTGTGTTGCTATGTGTACACGTGTGTGTTGCAGCCTGTGTGTGTTGCTGTGTGTACATGTGTATGTGTTGCAGTGTGCATGTTGCTGTGTGTACACGTGTGTGTGTTGCTGGCTGTGTGTGTGTTGCTAGCTGTGTGTACACGTGTATGTGTTGCAGTGTGTGTGTTGCTGTGTGTACACGTGTGTGTGTTGCAGCCTGTGTGTGTGTTGCTAGCTGTGTGTACACGTGTGTGTGTTGCAGCCTGTGTGTGTGTTGCTAGCTGTGTGTACACGTGTGTGTGTTGCAGCCTGTGTGTGTGTTGCTAGCTGTGTGTACACGTGTGTGTGTTGCAGCCTGTGTGTGTGTTGCTGTGTGTACACGTGTATGTGTTGCAGTGTGTGTGTTGCTGCCTGTGTGTGTGTTGCAGTGTGTGTGTTGCTGGCTGTATGTGTGTGCGCGCGCGCCTCCCCCCAGTGAAATATTCCGCGGCCCCCGCATCCCATCGCGGCGCAGGGGGGGCGGGGGGAGGCGAAAGGGCCCCTGCGCCTTTAAGGCCGCCTGGCTGGCGAGCCCCGCGCGGAGCGCACCGAGCGCCGGGAGCGGGGCGAGCTTGTGGATCCGGGCTAGAGGGCGTTTACCCCGGACAGCGACGGGAGGGCCCGGCCCGGCCCGGCCCAGCAGCGCCATGGAGCGAGGCTCGGCCAGCGACTAGCCGGAGCCGGGATCAGCCCGCGGGGCCGGGATCGGCCGGGGACAGGCGGCGGCGGCGCAGGACTGGAGGTGCGCGCCGGGGTGCGGTGCCGTGCAGCGGGGGGCTGCCGCTGGGGCGGGGCGCCCCGGGGCCGGGAGCCGAGGCCGCGCTGTCTGGAGAGCCGGGCGCCGGGGGGGGCCCTGGCGCGGCGCAGGAGCCTGCAGCCCGGGGCGGGGGGGACCCCTCGGGTGGGGCCGGGCGGTGCAGCCCGTCGGGGGACCCCCGCGGAGCGGGCTGGGCAGGAGCGACTCTCCCGGGACCGCGGGGGGACAGGGGTATCCGCGCCCCCGGGAAGCTCGCAGGAGCCCTGCAGCCGGGCCCCGGGGTTAATCGGGGGGGGACGGGCCGCTCCCTCCTCCATGGGGCTGGGGGGTGGCTCCCCGGGGCCCGCCTGGGCCAGCCTGTTTGTGTGTCGGGTTTGGGGTGACCGGGGGGGTGTGTCATAGGTGCCTGTATAAGACAAACGCCCCGAATAGCGGGTCTGTCCCCATAACATCGGGACACCCCAGCGCCGCCCCTCACACCTCCCAGCAGGGCTGGTTTAAATTCTGCCCTTCATCTCTGGGTCATGCTGTGCCGCCATCAGGTGTCCTGGGCCAAGCAGGTGCAGGCTGGGTGACCCCTGCGGCCTGGGGAGCCGGTGGGAGACGCACACCCCCATGCTGCAGGGCCCAGCGCTGAGGAAGGTGGTGACTGTGAGCTGAGGCATAGACCCAAGATCCTGACCTGGCTGAGTGGCCACCAGAGGATCCTGCCTGGGAGTCGGGGTTCTGACCCCCCGTGTCCTGGCCAGACTCCAGCTCCAAGCTATTCTGTTTTCCTAAAATCCCCCTGTGGGTTGTAGCCCACTTCCTGTCCTGAGGTGTTGTCTGGCTGTTAATCAGCTGCCACTTCTCAGCCCAGAGGTGGCCGCATCTTGGTGCTGGGTGAAGGAGCTCTGCAAGATGCTCTGAGCTCCCTGGCTGGCAGGGGGTTTGGGGGGCAGGGAGCTGGTCCCTGGGGAGGGTTGTGCCGTGTCCCCGCAGGAACGGGGAGTGATGTCATGGCGCTGATGCTGGCTCCCGGGATGTAGATAAGGGCCGTGTAGGAGGAGACGGAATAACTCTCCAAAGAGGCTGGAGCTAAACGGAGCGCGGGCTTGGCCGCCATTCAAGACAAATAGAGTTTGAAAGCAGAAGATTATTCGAGTTTTGTTGCATATTGAATTACTCAGGCTGGGCTGGGGGAGGGGCCCTGGGGCCACAATAAAGGGCTCTGGTGGCTCTGTCACATGCAGGGCAAGTCCCTAACAGCCCTGGGAATTGTGAGCAGAAGTCCAGGGCTGGGATTGCAGGGGGCTGCGGGTCAGGACTGAGGGGCACCGGTGGGGCTGGGAGTGGGGAGCCCAGGGCTGGGATTGCAGGGGGCTGCGGGTCAGGACTGAGGGGCACCGGTGGGGCTGGGAGTGGGGAGCCCAGGGCTGGGATTGCAGGGGGCTGCGGGTCAGGACTGAGGGGCACCGGTGGGGCTGGGAGTGGGGAGCCCAGGGCTGGGGTGCATGGTCAGTTTAAAACACTGGGACAGCCCTGACATGGTCAAACTCTGAGCAGGATCCTCTGCAGGGCTGGAGCCAGGCTCGCGGCCTCTCATGGTCGCCAGGTCCCCTCACGCCGCCTGGTCTCTCCCCCATGGTGAAGTGCTGGAGTGGGAGGAAGGATTCCAGGGAGTTACCCACAGGGACCCCTTGCCCAGTGCTGAGATGCAGCTGCCTCTGGGCTGGGGCACAGGGCTATTTAACAGCCGCACAGGAGTTCAGAGGGGAGAGTGAACAGATATTGTGCGTGTGTGTGTGTGTGTTGCATCCCCTTGACTGCCTCCCCCCCCCCGCCCCGGCACTGAGCTGTGGGGGTTGCTGCGCTGTGCCCCAGCCCTGGGCTGCTCTCTGGACAGTCAGGGATAGGTGACCTGGGCCATGGGGCCGTGTCTGTCTGTCTCTGCTGGTGGCTCTGGGGAGTTGGTGTTTGTTCCAGGGGGGTGAGGTTGGCATATGGGGGGGGGCTGGGGTACTGAGCTTACCTGATGCCCTCTCCCGCCTCCTCTGCTTTCAGGTGCCTGGCCCAGCCTGCCCCGTGCCCGCCCCATGCCTAGCTGGACGTGAGGTGGAGCCAGGTCACTGGGCCAGGGCACTGCCCTCCTGCCGACTAGTTGGGTTAAATGCCGGCTCGTCCCGTGCCAGCTCAGTGCTCCTGGCACAGAGCAGCCACCCAGGTGAGTTTTCCTGGGAGATGAATTTTGGCGGGGTTGGGGGGTTGGTGTGGTCTGTGGGTTGGAATTGGGGGTGGGAGGAAGCAGGGCATGTACAAGCCCCCCCCCGTGCCAGCCAAGGGTCTTCCTGGGGGGGGTCTCACTGCACCCCCCACATGCAGCTTGTCCTCCTTGTGGACCCTCGGGCTGGAGTCTCCTAGCAACACCCTCCACTGGCTGGGCGCCCTGTACTGCGGCCTCATATGGAGACTCTTCCCCCCCCCCCCCGCGCTTTCTGCTTGTCCCCCCCAACTCCTGGGTGCCCACCTCTGCCATATGCTCAGTGCTGGCATCTCCTGTGCCCCCTCAGCACTGAGGCCTCCCGCCCCTGGCCTTTCCATGCCCCTGGGCACCAGTACCCCCGGGTGTCCCCTTGGCATTGATTCTCCCCCCCCCCCCGGGTGCTAATGCCCCCTCTCCTTGGTGCCCACAGCATGTCGTGGTTTAGCGGCATCCTGGTGCCCAAGGTGGACGAGCGGAAGACGGCATGGGGGGAGCGCAACGGGAAGAAGGGGCAGCGCCCGCGCGCCTCGCTCTGCAGCCCGCGCTACATGAGCTGCCTGCAGGACCCCGAGCTGGAGCGGGGCACCCACCCGCGGGCCGGCCTGGGCCTGACCTGCTCCTGGCAGGAGGACCACTACAGCAAGAAGGGCCTGGCGGGGGGCGCCGGCGACCTGGGGCTGAAGTCGGTGGACTTGGGCTTTGAGGACGGCGAGGCCAAGGGGCCGAAGGTGGCGGAGGGGGTGGCCAGGCCCGGGGAGCGGCTGTCGGCGGGCGAGTGCTGGCAGCGCCTCCTGCAGGTTTTCCGCTCCAAGCGCTTCCAGTCGGCCAAGCTGGAGCGTCTCTACCAGCGCTACTTCTTCCAGATGAACCAGAGCAGCCTGACGGTGCTGATGGGGGTGCTGGTGCTGGTGTGCGGCGTGATGCTGCTCTTCCACTGCGTGCCCGGCGCCCCCCAGGTGCGTTACGCCGCCGCGCTGGCCGTGGCCACCGCCCTCTTCCTGGTGCTCATGGTGCTGTGCAGCCGCAGCGCCTTCCCCCAGGACTCCATGTGGGTGGTGAGCTACCTGGTGCTGGCCGCGCTGGGCGGGGTGCAGGCCCTGGGCACCCTGATGGCCTCGCCACGCAGCGCCTCCGAGGGCGTCTGGTGGAGCGTCTTCTTCATCTACATCACCTACACCCTGCTGCCCGTCCGCATGCGGGCCGCCGTGGGGGCGGGCGCCCTGCTCTCCGCCCTGCACCTGCTCATCACCTGGCACCTCAACGCCAGCGACCCCTTCCTCTGGAAGCAGGTATGGGGCCGCGGGGGCGAGGGGCGGGCTGTTGTGCTGCTGGGTTCAAGGAGAGAATGTGGGGGGTTGGTGTGGTCTGAGGGTGTGCCCAGCAGTGGGGGCTCCCCCCCCGCAGTGGGTTTGTGTGTGTGTGGTGGGAGGAGCGTCCCGACACTCCTGGGCCTGGCCTGGCCCCCGAGCCAGTCCTGCCCCTGGGTCACCTGGATACAGGACAATGGGCAGCTGGGCGTGGGGCTGGGTGGGGAGGGGGATGTTTGTCTCCGGGGCAATGATTAACCCAGAAGGGCCCTGCTTCCTGCCTGCCTCTCTGTGCTCCGGCTGGGGGGGGGGCAGAGCCGGCGGGGCCCAGCGCTGGCTTCTCGGCCCAGTGGCGCCCCGCTCCCCTCTGACTGGGGGCCCAGTGCCCGTCCCCCCCAACCCTTCCCGGGCAGGCTCGCCAGAGATGCCAAGGAGTGAATGGGCCACTGGGGCTGCTCCCCTGTCTCCCAACGAGGCCCCTGTGGGGCTGGGCTGAGCCATGGGGGGCTGAGGGCAGCTCTCCTTGCTGCCAGGCCCCCTGTGCGTGGACCCCCCCGCCCCGGGGGGGAGGGCGAGGAGAGCCGTGGGAGTCAGGGCCTGGCGCTAGCAGACAACAGCAAAGCCGAGGTGTGTGTGTGGGGCGGGGCGTGGGTCTGGCCGTGCCACCCCCCACCCCAGGGGCTGCCAATAGGGAGGGCAGGGGGGCATCTGATCCTGGGGGACTGGGGGTGAGTGCTGCAGTGCCCCCACCCTGAGGGCTGAGCCCCTGCTCTCTGGGGGGGATGCAGCTCCCACGCTCCCATTCGGCAGGTGGTTTCCATGGCAATACACGGAGCACCGCACGGGGTGGGGGGGCAGCTTCTGATTAGAACCACATGTTTCTAGTGATGCAGTGCCCCCGCCGGGGTGAGGGGAGGGACCGTGTGTGGGGGGTGTCATGTAAATATGGGGCCCAGAGGGGGCCTGTGGCCAGAGCTGAGGAGAAGCAGCCAGGAGCTCTCCTCCCCCAGGGCCCTGTTCCATTGCCCCATTAGCACCCCCCGACCTTCAGCGTGGCTGGCACGGCCCCCCCAGGGCCCTTGGAATGGGGCTCTCCCCCTGCCCCCCATGCTCCACTTAGACCCCATCTCCCTACGCTCCATGTCACCTTCTCAGTGGGCAGCAGAGCTCAGGAGTTGGGGGGGCTGTCTGTCCTCTGTGCAGGGGAGCTGGGGGGTTGGCTGGGGGGCCACCCTGTCCCCAACCACAGGAGGGTTTAATCCGTCTAATTACTGATGAATGTGCCTCTTCCCTGTGGAATACAACCAAGGCGAAGTTTCTCCCCCTAGCAAACCTCCTGGGGGTGTTGGGGACAGGGAATCTGTCTGGGGGGTCGGTGTGGCTGCCGTGCCCACCTGAGTTGGCGTATTGGCCTCTTTATGCTGCTCACATCATGTGGTGGGGAGTTTCACTGGCCGTAGCATTTTGGAAAATCTTTTGTGTGTAAATTTTAATTCTATATTTTGTTTAATTCCCTGCAGTCAAACGCCGCCTCCTGCCCCATTTTTCGCCCCCCCCCACACACTTAAGCACCAACTCCTGTCCCCCTTTGCCACCCTTGAGCGCTGCCTCCTGCTGCCCCTTCCCCCCGCCCCAGGGGTGAATAGGACCATTCCTTGTGTCTCGTCCCCGGGGTGGGGGGCGGTACACAAAGCCTCCTATTGTGGGCTGGGGGTTTTCTCGGGAGGGCGGGGGGTGCACACTGGACAAAGCCCTCTATTGTGGGGCTGGGAGGAGACTGTCTGTGGGAGGATGGGAGTGGGGCATGAGGCCCTCGAGGGCAGAGGGGACAGGATGTTGGGGTGAGGGTGAGTTTCAATCCCGGGGGTGGAGGGAGTGACCCCGGCCCCACCCAGAGCCAGGAACACAACTAACGGGGGGACAGTGCATGATAAAAGTGCGCGGGGGGGATGCGGGTCAGACGCGGGGGGTGAGGAACTCTGCTCCAGTGTCCCCTCTGGCCTGGTGGCTGGCTGGCCGGGGGCAGGCTGACGAGGGGTCCCGTGGCTGCGTGGGGCCGTGGATGGGGTGTGGAGACGAGATGTGGGGTGCCTGGCGGTGGGGTCTCCCTCTCAGTGAGTGCCTGGCCCATGGGGGAGATGCCAGCCGGTGTCCCCAGCAGGCTGTGAGACCAGGATGGGGATTCAGGCAGGTCTGCCAGGGCCTCATCCCCCATGGGGGGCTGGTGGCCCCAGGGTGGGACACCGGGGAGGGGTGGGGTGGAGCATGCCCGTGTGTACGTCTGAAGGTGACTGGGAGCCGGCCAGCTCTCAGGGCAGCGTCTCCATCACAAGCTCTGGGGGGCTGGGCCAGAGGGGCACAGGACCCGCTCGTGGTACAAGCGAGAGGCTGGGGGGGGGGCTGCGGACCCCTGTCCTGGACCCGCTGGGGGGTCGGGACTCCAAGCCCCTTTTGTCTGGTTTGCTTTTGCCGGATGCCAGGGTCCAGTCGCACCATCTGCCCAGACAGGGTGGTTTGATCTGGGGCGTTGCCCTGGTGCCACCTCCATCCCCCAAACTGGCTGCTCCCCCCGCTACCCATAACCCCTCAGGCAGCTGCCATGTGCAGAGACCCGATCCTCTCCCCTCCCCTATCTGGAGTCCCATGGCAAAGCTTGGTGCTGGTGGTGGCTGCAGCTGCCGCGGGGGGGCAGTGGCAGGGGCAGCCCCTGCCTGCCGCCCTGGGGTCGAACCTCTGGATGGCCCACGACACGGCTCGTGCCCGCTCGTGTGTGTGCAAGGTAGAGGCCCCTCGCTCAGGCGCCTCGTGTGCGTAGGGTCCTGGCACTGCTTGTGCCCCATAAGCACCTTGGGGGAGGGGGCGTGGGCACTCTCCCTGCCCTCCTGGTGCTGCCCTGCTCCCAATCTGGCGACTCCCTTGGCCATGCCTTAGCGCTGCTGCTGTGGGTGCAGGGTAGGGGGTGGAGGCGGCGGCCACGGGGGCGAGGCAAACCCCCTTGGCAGGTCCCTCATCTCACCCCCCCCCGCCCCGGTTTTCCAGCCATGGCCCATGCATCCCTCTGGCCTGGTTGCGTGGGGGTGGAAGACAGGCCCAGGGCCTTTGGGAAAGCCTAGGCTGGGGGGGGGGGAAGCAGCTGGGGGGTGCGAGCGGCTGCCCTTGCCAAGGCTGGGTCCCTGAGGCAAGAAATCGGGGGGCCCCTTGTGGGGGGCAGAAGCACGGTGAAGGGGGCTCCAGCTGTCTTCTCCTGGCCCCCTGTGGAACCCGGACTCCTGGGTTCCATTCTCCACGCTGCTGAGTGCCCTGGTCTGACTCCTGTCCCTGCTCTGTGCCTCAGGGTAGTCCACACCTCCAGTCTCTGAGCCTGGGTCACTGACTCAGGCTGGGCGGGGGGTCGTGCTGTGGGGCTCAACCTAGCAGGGTAGATGTTCCCGCTAGGGGTGGAGGCTGGGCTCTGGACCCTCCCCCTCGGGGGGGTCAAGTCCTGGGCTCGGCCTGAGCCCCCACGGCTGCTGCTCCCTAGCAGGAGCCCGACCTGGTTGACCCAGCTGAGGCTCACGGCTGTGGGTTTTCTTGTCTTGCGCAGTGTAGGTCGGGGGGTTTCAACCTCTTTTCATTTGCGGACCCTTAAAAGATTCGAATGGAGGTGCCAACCCCTTTGGAAATCGTAGCTACAGTCTGCGGCCCCCACCGTGTAGCTGTCCCCTCGGTCTCCCCAGGAGGCGCAGGTGCTGCTGACCCTGCCGGAAGGGGACTAGCGAGTCAATGTCCCTGCAGAGCTCTGAGCACAGGGGGGCTGGGGACGGCCAGGCCTTGGGGTGTCCTGGAGCTGCGCCCCAGCCAGCTCCTCTTGTTGGCCGTTCCTAGAGGATCCCGCGGCCCTCTGGAGCGAGGGAGCCCCTCTCACATCTTCTCCCTGGCTTTTCCCCGTCCCCCTTCCTACCAGTCTAGGTCTGACCCAGCCACTCCTGCGATGCGGCCAGTGCTGGGGTGGGACGTGGCAGCTGCAGCTGGGGGGCGTGAGAGACGAAGGAGGGCCCTGAATTGGCTGAGGGGGCGGGGGTGGCTTTAACGTGCCCACTTCATGCAGGGCATGGCGGTAAATAGGACCTCCCCTTGGAAGGAGTGATGGGCGTGGGGCAGGGGGTGGGTGCCCGCAGGGTGAGCGTGTGAGAGAGACAGAGCACTGGGGAGCAGGGAGTGTGCACAGCTCTCGGAGGGGGTCACACTGCAGGGGGTGCAGCGTTGGAGGGATTGGGGGGCGGCGTTGGGATGGCAGGGTTCTGTTCTGGGTGACGCGCCAGCTCACATGGTGTCTTCCCCGTCCCCTGGCCTGAACTGTTCACCCCCAGCCCGGCTCTGTCGCTCCAGGGTGTGGGGGGAGCCTAGTGCTGGCTTTGGATCACCCCCAGCCCGGCTCTGTTGCTCCAGGGTGTGGGGGGAGCCTAGTGCTGGCTTTGGATCACCCCCAGCCCGGCTCTGTTGCTCCAGGGTGTGGGGGGAGCCTAGTGCTGGCTTTGGAACCCCCATATGGTTCCCTCCCCCTCCGCACGCCGGGCTCAACCCAACCCCTCAGGGCATCCTCGGAAGGGGGGGGGGCGGGTTCTCCTCACCTGCCCCTGCCTTGGGGGGGAGGGGGCGGCACCAGGCAGCCCCCAGGGACATCTGAAAACCCATCTGACTGGGCCCGTCCTGTGGTGTGTGCTGGGGGCAGTGTGCCCTGGGGGGGGGGGGGCGTTTTCACCGGCTGGCTCTTGGGAGGCCCCCTGGGGGGCAGTTATTTTCGGCTGCTCTGCGGGGAGCTGTGTTCCCAGGCCCTGTTGACCAGCTGCCCAGTAGCCCTGGGGGCTGGGCTTCCCCCCCCCCCCTCGCTCTGGGAACCTGGCAGGACTTTCCACGCTGAAAAGTGAAACAGGGATTTGAGTGCCCGGTGGAGGGCGGGGCTGTGTCCTGGTGCCCGTGCAGCACCGCGGGGGGGGGGGGGGGCGGGGGCACAGGATACAAATTCCAATGGACCAGGCAAGGCCTCAATCCATTTACTTTGGTACAAATCCCATTTGGGCTGGGTCAGACCCCCCCCCCTCCAGGATTGGGGCCTAAGCCCCAGAACCTAGAACTGTTCATGGGGCAGGGGGTGAAAGTTGCGTTCCTCCCCCCCCCCCATGCCCTGCATGTAGCCAATCAATGGGTTCGAAAGCAAAGTGCTGCTGGCCTGTTGGCGGGGGGGGGGGGGACTGGGGGGAGCTGGGGTCCTGCTGCTCCGAGCTGGGGCTGTCGGGCTGTGAGCTGGGGGGTGTTACGTGGTCTAGACCCGTCAGGCCCTGAGCTGAGGGTGCCCCCCCCCCCCCCCCGCGGTCCGTGGCCAGGCTGGGCTGGGTCTGGCGCACCAGTTGCTGTGTTCATCTGGACGGGATGCGATAGCGCTGACCCTGCACCGCCCGGCTATAAATAGACCTGGCTGGGGGCCCTGGGCGGGGAGGGGGCTGGGAGAACCATGGCAAACGTGCAGCTCCTGCTAAATCCATCTCCGCTCCCCCCCCCCCGACAGCTTCCTCCCGCTTCCAAAGCAGCCTGGCAAGTCCCCGCTCAGAGCTCCCTGCCCCCAATGCCCTGTCCCTGCTGGGAATAGTGGGGGGGCTCAGGCCAGGCGACAGGATGGGGGTGTCTGCAGGGCAGAGAAGGGTGGGGGATGGGGGTCCTGTAGATCCCACCCCTGACCCCAGCCCCGTGTGTCCTGGGGATGCACCAGCTCCAGCCGGCTGGCACCCAGCAGCCCTGGGGGGATTGTGGGGGACAGCCAGCCACCCCCCAGCTCTGCTTCCCCCAGCCCAAAGGGACTGAGCTCTGCCTGGCTGGGCCGCGCCCACCTTGGAGGGGGGCAGAGAGACGTGTCTCAGGGGTGAGTTGGGGGGCGAGCTCCTGTCGGGGGGCGGGGGAGGGGGCATCAGAGACCGGCCTCTAGGACAGGGCACTGCTGCAAGGAAGCTCACAGCAAAGGGAAGGTGGGAGACGCTTGCCTGATGCTCAGAATATGGGTTGTAAGGGAGCCCCTGCCCCCATCTTGCCTCGCTAAGGGGTGCTGAGCCCCACTGCTCCAGCCCCAGAACCTGCCCCCTCTCCATGCCAGCCTGCCCCCCACAGCTGATGGGTGGGTTGGGGGTGCGGTATCCTGTTCGGGGGGCTGTGTTTGCGGGGGGTGGGTGGGGAGGGGTGGCTGTCTGGGCTGGGGTGTCGGGATTGACTCTCCCCTCCCCCTCTCGACCCCAGCTCAGCGCCAACGTCCTGATCTTCCTTTGCACCAACATCATCGGGATCTGCACCCACTACCCGGCCGAGGTGTCGCAGCGCCAGGCCTTCCAGGAGACCCGTGGCTACATCCAGGCCAGGCTGCACCTGCAGCGGGAGAACCGGCAGCAGGTGGGAGGGGTGGGGTGGGGCGGGGCGGGGGCTGGGTCAGTGCAGCAGCCCCGCACTGTGCTGGGGGGGGTGTTAATAACCGGGGGGGGGGGCGACTGGGGTTTGGTTGGGAGTCGAGGAAGAGGCTTATAATGGATCACGAGGTGTGGGGTGCATTCGCGGGGGTGCCGTACGCCAGACACGCCGGGTGTTGTCCCACGCTGCCCGGCGCTGGGTCCGGTCCTGGCACCGCGCGGCGGGGCGGGGCCGTGTCAGTGCGGGACAGGCCGGAGCAGAGCACCAGGAACAAGCCAAGGGTTCGAGCCCCTGGCCTGGGAGGAACGGTTCACACCCAGCACGGGGAGTCTGCAGCGAGGGGGGGACCTGCAAACTCTGGAGATCTGTTGGGGCTGACGGGCATCGACTGTTCTCCGCGGCCACTGAAGGGACCTGTGGTTTGGGGGTGGGGTGACAGGTTCACTTGTGGGTGTCAGTATCGGGTGTGATTTCAGAGGTTTGGGGGTGTCAGTGATGGGTGTGGTTTGGGGGGCACAGGGGTCTGATTTGGGGGTGTTGGTGATGGAGGTGTGGTTTGGTGGCACAGGGGGCTGGTTTTGGGGTGATGGGTGTGGTTTGGGGGGCACAGGGGTCTGATTTGGGGGTGTTGGTGATGGAGGTGTGGTTTGGTGGCACAGGGGGCTGGTTTGGGGGTCACAGAGTGGTCCGGTTTGGAGGTGTCAGTGATGGGGCTGGCATGGAGGAATCTGGTTTGGGGGTGTGGTTTGAGGGGCCCAGAGGTCTGGTTGGGGGTGTCAGTGATGGGCCTGGTTTGGGGAGGCAGAGGGGGTGTGGTTAGGTGGTGACGGGGCGTGGATTGGGGGCACAAAGGGGGCATGGATTGGGGGCACAGAGGGGTCCGGTTTGGGGGTGACGGGGCTGGTTTGGGGGCATGGAGGGAGCATGGTTTGGGGGCACAGAGGGGTCCTGTTTGGGGGTGACGGGGCTGGTTTGAGGGCACAGAGGGGTCTGGTTTGGGGGCACGGAGGGGTCCGATTTGGGGGTGATGGGGCTGGTTTGGGGGCACGGAGGGGTCCTGTTTGGGGGTGACGGGGCTGGTTTGGGGGCACGGAGGGGTCCTGTTTGGGGGTGACGGGGCTGGTTTGGGGGGCACAGAGGGGTCTGGTTTGGGGGCACGGAGGGGTCCTGTTTGGGGGTGACTGGGCTGGATTGGGGGCACAAAGGGGGAGTGGATTGGGGGCACAGAGGGGTCCGGTTTGGAGGTGACGGGGCTGGTTTGGGGGCACGGAGGGGTCCTGTTTGGGGGTGACGGGGCTGGTTTGGGGGGCACGGAGGGGTCTGGTTTGGGGGCACGGAGGGGTCCTGTTTGGGGGTGACTGGGCTGGATTGGGGGCACAAAGGGGGTGTGGATTGGGGGCACAGAGGGGTCCGGTTTGGGGGTGACGGGGCTGGTTTGGGGGCACGGAGGGGTCCAGTTTGGGGGTGACGGGGCTGGTTTGGGGGCACAGAGGGGTCCAGTTTGGGGGTGTCGCTGACGGGGGTCCGGTTTGGGGGCACAGAGGGGTCTGGTTTGGGGGCATGGAGGGGTCCGATTTGGGCGTGACGGGGCTGGTTTGGGGGGCACAGAGGGGTCCTGTTTGGGGGTGACGGGGCTGGTTTGGGGGCACAGAGGGGTCCGGTTTGGGGGTGACGGGGCTGGTTTGGGGGCACAGAGGGGTCCTGTTTGGGGGTGACGGGGCTGGTTTGGGGGCACAGAGGGGTCCGGTTTGGGGGTGTCGCTGACGGGGGTGTGGTTCGGGTGCAGGAGCGCCTCCTGCTGTCGGTGCTGCCCCAGCACGTTGCCATGGAGATGAAGGAGGACATCAACACCAAGAAGGAGGACATGATGTTCCACAAGATCTACATCCAGAAGCACGACAACGTCAGGTGCGGGGGTGGGGAGCTGGGTGCGCGGGGACCCCCAGGCGCTGCTGGGGGGCCCTGTCTGGGGGGTCTCCTCTGCACCCACCAGAATCGCCCTGGGTAACGGGCCCGGCCTGGGCCACTGCCACAGGGCCCCGTTGGCGGCGGCGAGAGCAGCTGGGCCCCAAGGGACACGCAGGGTTGGGGGGGCCTGTGGGCTCTGGGGCTGGGAGTGTGGGGGGAGCAGCCCCTGGGCATGGCAGGGTGGGGACCTGCCCTTGAGGCTGCTCGGCTGAGGCAGTGGGTATTGGGGTGCCTGGGGCACAGGGAAGGGGGTTGGAGGTGCGGGCACTTTGGGACCTGGCGGCTGAGGCGGGGGGAGTGTCTGAGTCTCCGCTCACTCTCCCCTCCTCTGCAGCATCTTGTTTGCAGACATCGAGGGGTTCACCAGCCTGGCCTCCCAGTGCACGGCCCAGGAGCTGGTGATGACGCTCAACGAGCTGTTTGCGCGCTTTGACAAGCTGGCCTCGGTGAGCGCGGGCGTCGCGGGGGGGGGCTTTGTTTTCGGGGGGGTGCCCGGGAGGGGGTGGGGCCCTGGCTGGGGGCTGGTGGGACGTGGGGTGGGGTAGGCAGGGAGCAGGGCAGAGGGCTGGCTGGGTGCAAGAGGATGGGAGCCGGGTGGGGGATTGGCTGGGTGTGGTTGGCGAGGGGGAGCAGGGCTGGCAGGGTGGTGGGTGGGGTCTGCCTGTGGGCTGGCATCACTGGGCAGACCCCATGAGGTCCCCTCCCTTCTGAGCCCCCCTCTGCCCCTCTCCCAGGAGAACCACTGTCTGCGGATCAAGATCCTGGGTGACTGCTATTACTGCGTGTCAGGGCTGCCCGAGGCGCGGGGGGACCATGCTCACTGCTGTGTGGAGATGGGGGTCGACATGATCGAAGCCATCTCGTGAGTTGTGGGGGGAAGCCCTGGGCCCGCCGCTCACAGCCTCACGCCCACGTGCTTGTGCACTACACGCAGCCCCCAGCCTCGCGCGTGGCACGCACCCATTATGCACAGGCACCTGCAGCGCACGGTTGCACACTTGGCGTTGGTGCAGTGCACGCTTGCCGTACGTACAACACGCACCGTGCACCCGCTCTGTCTGTTGATACATATTTGCTACACCCAAGCCATGTGCTCCGGGTGCTCGCTCCGCTCACGCAAGCTCTCCCCGACTTGTGCGGCAGACCCAGGGTCACGCCCAAAGCTGGCACACTCAGGCAGGATGAGGTGCCCCCGCCATGCTGCTCATGAGGGGCTGGATGGTTCACGTCACCTGCCCCGGACACATCTGTGTCTCGCCAGCCTGGCACGGCCGTGACTTGCCATTGTTCTCTGCATCGCGAGCAGGTCACACCCGCTCCCTTGTGCTGCGGGGGGTTGGGCAAGTCTGACGCTCTCTGTGCCCCCCCAGGCTGGTGCGTGAGGTGACGGGGGTGAACGTGAACATGCGGGTGGGCATCCACAGCGGGCGCGTGCACTGCGGGGTGCTGGGGCTGCGCAAGTGGCAGTTCGACGTCTGGTCCAACGACGTGACCTTGGCCAATCAGATGGAAGCCGGAGGCAAAGCCGGGTGAGTGGAGGATGCAAGGGGGGCTCACGCCTAAGAAGGATCAGGCTGAGGCAGTGCTTAGATGGGAGCCCCCGGGAAACAGCCTGTGTGGTGGCCCCTCTGTGCTGCAGGGGGCAGGTGGGGGCCCAGTGGGTGCTGGGGGTGCTGTGCTGCAGGGGGGGCTCAGTGGGGTGCTCTCCCCAGTGGGTGCTGGGGGTGCAGTGCTGCAGGAAGCAGGGGGCAGGCGGGGGGCTCAGTGGGGCGCTCTCCCCAGTGGGTGCTGGGGGTGCAGTGCTGCAGGAAGCAGGGGGCAGGCGGGGGGGGCTCAGTGGGGCGCACTCCCCGGTGGGTGCTGGGGGTGCAGTGCTGCAGGGGGCAGGCGGGGGGCTCAGTGGGGCGCTCTCCCCAATGGGTGCTGGGGGTGCAGTGCTGCAGGGGGCAGGTGGGGGGCTCAGTGGGGCACTCTCCCCAGTGGGTGCTGGGGGTGCAGTGCTGCAGGAAGCAGGGGGGGGGGCTCAGTGGGGTGCTCTCTCCAGTGGGTGCTGGGGGTGCAGTGCTGCAGGAAGCAGGGGGCAGGCGGGGGGCTCAGTGGGGCGCTCTCCCCAGTGGGTGCTGGGGGTGCAGTGCTGCAGGGGGCAGGCGGGGGGCGCAGTGGGGCGCTCTCCCCAGTGGGTGCTGGGGGTGCAGTGCGGCAGGGGGCAGGCAGGGGCTCAGTGGGGCGCTCTCTCCAGTGGGTGCTGGGGGTGCAGTGCTGCAGGAAGCAGGGGGCAGGCGGGGGGCTCAGTGGGGCGCTCTCCCCAGTGGGTGCTGGGGGTGCACTGCTGCAGGGGGCAGGCGGGGGGCTCAGTGGGGCGCTCTCCCCAGTGGGTGCTGGGGGTGCAGTGCTGCAGGGGGCATGCAGGGGCTCAGTGGGGCGCTCTCCCCAGTGGGTGCTGGGGGTGCAGTGCTGCAGGAAGCGGGGGGGGGCTCAGTGGGGCGCTCTCTCCAGTGGGTGCTGGGGGTGCAGTGCTGCAGGAAGCAGGGGGCAGGCGGGGGGCTCAGTGGGGCGCTCTCCCCAGTGGGTGCTGGGGGTGCAGTGCTGCAGGGGGCAGGCGGGGGGCTCAGTGGGGCGCTCTCCCCAGTGGGTGCTGGGGGTGCAGTGCGGCAGGGGGCAGGCGGGGGGCTCAGTGGGGCGCTCTCCCCAGTGGGTGCTGGGGGTGCAGTGCTGCAGGGGGCAGGCGGGGGGCTCAGTGGGGCGCTCTCCCCAGTGGGTGCTGGGGGTGCAGTGCGGCAGGGGGCAGGCAGGGGCTCAGTGGGGCGCTCTCCCCAGCAGGGGGCACTGGCCCCAGTGCGACACTAGGAGGCTGCACTTCGGGGGTCTCAGTGGGGGGCACTCTCCTCGCAGGTCCCACCTGTGGCTGTGGGCCCTGTCCCGGGGACTCTCGCGCTGGGGGTGCGGCGGGTTACACAGGGAATGGGGGGGGCATGACTCTCGGGCTCAGTGTCCTGCCTTCCCGCCCCCAGGCGCATCCACATCACTTGGGCGACGCTGCAGTATCTGAACGGGGACTACGAGGTGGAGCCCGGCCATGGGGGCGAGCGGAACGCCTACCTGAAGGAACACAACATCGAGACCTTCCTCATTGTGGGCTGCAGCCAGAAGCGCGTGAGTCCGGGGGGCGGGGGTGGGGGCGATGCATCCCCGGCACCGGGGGCTGCGTCTCCGGGGGGGGCTGACTCTCTAGTGGGGGCTGGGGGGCGGGACGCTCCAAGGGGCGCTGGTGGCGGCGGCCTCAGCGGGGCCCCCTCACCCTGTGCCCTCCTCTCCCCGAGCAGAAGGAGGAGAAGGCCATCTTGGCCAAGCTGCAGCGGACGCGGGCGAACTCCACGGAGGGGCTGGTGCCGCGCTGGGTGCCCGACCGCTCCTTCTCCCGCACCAAGGACTCCAAGGCCTTCCGGCAGATGGTGAGTCGGGGCGCTGGGGGTTCTCCCTCTGCCCGGGGGCAAAGGAAGGAAGAGGGTCTCTGTCAGCTGGAGTCTGGGCCTGGCCTGTGGGAGGGGTGGGTCTCGTTGCTCTGCATGTCGGGGGTTCCCCTAACCAAGGTGGGGGCATGTGAGAGCAGGGCCCCCCCAAGCATTGACCCCTCTGACACCGCTGCTCCATGCCCCCTCCAGAGCTCACTCAGTCCTGTCTGGAGAGCGGGGCTCCCCCCACCCCCGTCTGCCAGTGTGCCCCCGCTTCCTGCCCCTCACCCCAGCCCTTGCTTCCTGCCCCCACGGGGGGCTGCGCTGGGAGCAGGGGGGGAGGAGCTGCTCCTGCGCTGGCTGCACTGGGGGGGGCAGTTCATCCTCATGACACGTGTGGTTGGTTGCTATGGAATGGCTTGTTCGCATGGTTGCCGTGCTGCCGTTTGTTGTCATGACGCCAGGCGCTAGGGCATGGCTGGGCTCTGGTGTGGCCCCAGGCGCCAGGGCACAGTCTGCGGCGTTTACCCTGCCAGTTGCCTTGGTTCGGTGCGTCGGCGTGGTGCCGGTTGCTATGGCGCAGTCCAGCATCGGTTGCCATGGAATGGCTCACTGTCAGCCTGGATCTGGTTGCCATGGAGCCGGTTGCTGTAGCACAGTCTCTCATCTGTGCAGTGCCTGTTGCCATGGCTGCCCCGCTGGTTCCTGTGGCGTGGTTGCCTGGGTGGGCAGTGTGGTGGGCCAGTACATCCTGCTGCGTGAGCCCGTCTCTGGGCCAAGCCATGGGCCAGTGTCCGGAGGTGGGGAAATGGGGCGTGGGAGCCTCATGGGGCTGCTCCTGCTGGTCCAGCCTGGCTGTGGAGCGGGGAGCCCCTAGATCCCTCCTGCCTCGCATCCCCGCCCGCCCTGCCCGGTGCTGCCCAGCTGCCTTCCCGTGGGGTGCAGGCCCAGGGCTGCAACGCTCCCGCCCTGCTGTAGGTTGCCAGGGCTCCAGTTGGCTGGTGAAGGGCCCCTCCCACATGCCCTGCCAGGGAACAGCGCCAGGAGCTGGGGACGGTGGCACAGGGCCGGGGGTGTCCCAGGGGAGAGGACGCTGCACCGCGGGCAGCGTGGCCTTGTGGATGGAGACCTGGACTCCTGGGTCCTGTCTCTGGTGCTCTGCCCCTGCTCTGCTGTGACGCCTCAGGCAAGTCTCTGTCTCGGTTTCCCCTCCCGTCCCCTGCCTGTACACAGCACGATGCCCAGGGGGCGGCGCACTCTGAGTGGCAGCGTTCGCTTGGGAGCAAGGGGGGGCGGGATCAGTCAGAAGGATCTTGGGGGAGCCCAAGTGCCTGGGGGGCTGTAGCTTGGGGCTAGGCGGGGAGCAGGAGCTCCTCACTCCCTGCTGGCGCCGTGAGGGGCGGGGACGTTGAGGCTGTTGTGGCGCCCCCCCCCCCCCCCCGGGGAGGAGGAGTGACGCCCTGAATCTCCCCTAACACCCTCTCTCTGTCTGCAGGGCATCGAGGACACCAGCAAAGACAAGTAAGTGGGCCCAGCCCCTGGGGGTCCCCTCGCTGCGGGGCCCAGGAACCGCCTGCCCGGACGGCCCGGGCTGGGGCGAGTGGTCCTGGTGCAGACGGCCCGGGCTGGGGCACGACCCCGGCTCTATGCCGGGGGAAGGTGCCCCGAGGGGGGGCGACAGCCTTGCAAACTGCAGTAGAGGTGGGGTGGCAGCAGGGGGGGCTCCTGGCGCAAAGGGGGACGGGGGCTGCCGTGCTCACCCCCCCCCCCGTGACCCCACAGCCGCAGCGTGCAGGAGGCCCTGAACCCCGAGGACGAAGTGGACGAGTTCCTGGGCCGGGCCATCGACGCCCGCAGCATCGACCAGCTGCGCAAGGATCATGTCAAGAAATTCCTGCTGACTTTCCAGACGCCGGAGCTGGAGAAGAAGGTACCGGGGCCCTCTGCCCCCCCACCCCCATCCTGCCCCACAGCGGGGGGGCCCTCTGTCCCCCCATCCTGCCCTTTGGACCCCAGCCTCCAGTCCCCCCTTGTCCCCCCTGCTCATCCCCCATCCTCTGCGCTTGCTCCTCCTCTCAGCCCCACCGAGGGCTCAGAGAGACGCGTCCCCCCCCCCCCCGCAGCATGGCTGTCCCCCCCCACCCAGCAGTAACCCTTCCCCCTCTCCCCACAGTACTCCAAGAAGGTGGACGATCGCTTTGGGGGCTACGTGGCCTGCACGTTGCTCGTCTTCTGCTTCATCTGCTTTATCCAGATTGTGATGTTCCCACGGTAAGTCCATCCCCCTCCAGCCCCGTGCCCTCCCGCAGCGCTGGCAGCCCCCTTCCCCGCCCCGCCCAGTGTGGTCCCAGAGCGGGCCTGGCTGCAGCATCTCCACCCTGCCCCTCTCGCTCGTACTCAGCCCAGGCAGCCTGCGCCCCGTGGGGCCAGAGGCTGGCGGGAGGCTCACGGTGCCCCTCTCTCCACAGCTCCCCACTGATGCTCGGTGTCTACATCAGCATCTTCGTCATCCTGGCCAACATCCTCTTCGTCTGCGCCGTCTATTCCTGCATCAGTGTGAGTATCAGCTCTGTGCGTGTGCGTGTCAGCACCCTCTGCTCCTGCCTCGGGGTGTGTATGTGTGTGTGCACACGCGTGTGCACCCTCTGCTCCGTCAGCGTGCAGGCCAGCTCACTGGGGTGCTGAGCCCTCCGGAGGCTGCCCAGTGGTGGTGGTGTGGGCGGAGGGGAGGACATGCTGGGGGGTGGGGGGACGGGGCATGCAGGAGGGCTGGGGCCCTGTCCTGTTAGGGGAGCAGGACATGTGGGGAGGTGGCTCCTCTCAGGCCAGACTGATTGGGGCTGTCGTGCAAGGCTGGATGGCTGGGGGGGAGGAGCTGTCGTGCGAGGACAGATGGCGGGGGGGGCTGTTGTGCGAGGCTGAAACCCCTTTCTCAGCTCTCTTTCTCCCCCACCCCAGCTCTTCCCCGCAGCCCTGCAGCGGGTCTCCCGGAAGATCGTCCACTCCCGCACCCACAGCACCTTCATTGCCGTCTTCACCATCCTCCTCGTCTTCATCTCGGCCTTTGTCAACATGGTACAGCCCTGCGGGGGAGGGGGGCCCGCCGGGGGGGGTGGCGCGGTACAGAGTGATAGGTGGGGGACCTTGTGGGGGGAGGCAGGGGAGGTGTGGAGGGGGGCACGGTACAGAGTGGGAGCTGGGGAAGTGTGTGGGGGGGGCACGGTACAGAGTGGGAGCTGGAGAGGTAAGTGGCCAAGCTGGGGCACCCCGGCTCTGTCTGAGATGACACCCCAAGAGACCTGTCCCTTGGCTCTGGGGTGCTGCCTTCCAAGCCCCCCCAGGGGAGGAGGGGTCATGGGGTCTCCCCACCCCCGCACCGTCCCCATCGCCCCCTCTGGTCTCTCCGCAGTTCACCTGCAGCCATGTGCCCCTGCGGGACTGTGCCGCCCGCACCCTCAATGTCACGCCCGAGGCCGTGGGGCCCTGCCAGCTCCGCACCCTCAACTTCTCGCTGGGCTCAGACGTGCCCCCTTGTGACGGGGACGCCCCGGCCTGCAACTTCCCCGAGGTGAGAGCCCCCGAGAGCAGGGGCACGACGTGCAGGGCTGTGGCCATGGGGGTGCTGCGGGGAAGTGCCCCCTGCCCATGTGCAGAGAGCCAGTGCCCTGGTCAGGTACAGAGAAGGCCCCCTCGGGCGGGGGACGGGGGTGAGGATGGGAGTCCGTGGGGGTGTTGGGCCCTAGAGGGGTCTCCCAGGGGGTGTGGACACTCAGTGTAAGCCCAAGGTCGAACTCGGGCTCAAGCCTGACCCCCGCCCATTCCGTCCACACACACACACAAGTGGTGCTTGACCCAGGACCCCGCGGGGGGGAGGGGGGGCCGAGCCGGGAGCTGGGGTTCCAGCCCTGTTGCTTTGCAGTGTAGACGTGGCCCCACTGGCCTTGTGCTCAAAGGATCCGACTTTCGGTGTCCTCTGGACAGTCCCGTTTCCCCCACGAGCCGGGGCGAGAGCGGCTGGCCCGGGCGCGTCACACGGGGTAGACCCACCCTGGGGTTCTGGAGAAGCAGGCCCTGGGGCTGCCCCCGCTTGGGCCCCCGCTGCAGCATGGCCGCGCCCCGACGCCTCTCTGCCTCCCCCAGTACTTTAACTACAGCATCGTGCTGAGCCTGCTGGCCTGCTCCGTCTTCCTGCACATCAGCAGCATCGGGAAGCTGGGGCTCATGCTGGCCATCGAGGGGCTGTACCTGGTACTGGCCGAGGGACCCGAGGCGCCGCTCTTCGACAACTACGACCTGCTGGTTGTGGCCAACGCCATGTGAGTGCCCGGTGCCCCGCGGGCCTCCCCCCGCCCCCCGAGGGCCAGGGCTCTCCCCCCTGCCCCCCCCAGGGCCGGCGCTCCACCCCCGTGATGTTTCTCAGTGCGCCCAGGACTGGGAGTCACCTGCCTCCAGCAAGCGGGAGCCTTGGTTGTGCGTGTCTGGTGCCAGCTCCTCGAACCCCCTGCCCTGTCGCCGCCCGGACACTCCTGTACCAGCCCCTTCTCCCCTGGACACGGGCAGAAGCACGCCCTAGTCTGAACGCATCGGCACGGGGTCGGCCCCACGCTCCACACCGCAGCGCTGGGATTTGGGTAAAGGGGTCTCGTCAGAGTCTGGAGATCGCAGAGTTCGTGAGCGAGGAGAATGGAGACCAGAGGGCTGCAGATCAAATCCGAGCCCGCTTCCTGGCCCCGACTCCGCCCAGCCAGCCTTCTGCGGCCACCTGTCCCTCGCGGCTTCCAGCCAAGGCTGGCTGAGGGCCCGTTTCCAGAAACAGTCACGCTGCCGATAGCGTCCTGGGTGCAGGATCGAGGGGCGTCTCCCTCGCCTGCTCCCTCTGCCCCCCAACTCACTCCCCTACAGTCAGGATCACCTCCTGGCTTATCCCTGCTGCGGTGACCACCCCCCCTTGACTTAGGATGTCAGTGACTGTGGTGTGAGGTGACGTGATTCATTCACACACACACACACACAGACAGTCAGGTGAGCAAACATCTTTCCTCTGGCAGAAAACCTGTTTGTCAGCTCCCTGGGCCAGACCTTAACATGCTCTCGGCTCTGTGCGTAACGCCCTGCATGTCCGTCTCACGAGGGCCGTAACGACCGGTGTGACCCAGCTTTCATTTCACACCTCACGTGAGACTCCTCGGTGACTCGGAATGTACAGCCCAGGGTCAGGATATTCCTGTAACCCTGGCCGTTGGTGGGGCCTTATGGGTCACATCCCCCCAACCCCAAGAGGGCCCGGGCTCTGCTCCCCCAGATACCCCCAAGGGCCCAGGTAGACTCTTGGGGGTACCTTGTCCCTGTCCCTCACTGGGCCCTGCCTGTCTGCCGCTGGGGGTTCCGGACTGTGCCCCCCACCCAGGCGTGGGGCTGTGGTGCTCAGCTGTCTGTAACTGCTGTCTCTTCTCTCTGCTAGTCCGGCCTTCAACGAGACCCAGTGGGGCTCAGGATGGTGAGTGGGGAGGCGGGCCCAGGGGGGAGCTGGGGATTGGGGTGGGACCTGTGGGGGCATTATGTGGGGATTGGGGGGCGGGGGTTGGACTTGGGGAAGGGGTTGCAAGGGAACATTACTGGCGGGGCTGGGGCAGGCAAAGGTCTGTGTAGTATTATGGGGGGTTGGGTCTGGGGCAGGTGAGGATTCTGGGGTCCCCCAGGCCTTTGCTGCACTGCCCTATGGGGTACAGCTAGTGGTCAGCAGGTCCATGGCTGGGGGGGGGGAGGATTCCCCCCCCCCCCCCGGCCCCTGGTGTGCCGTGGTCTCCCTGCCCCCAGCTCAGGAGGGTGGGTGCTTTGGGGTCCCTGGTGCCTTGCTGCAGCCTGACACCCCCCGCCCCGTGCCCCCAGCCTGGCGGAGGAGAAGGTGGCACTGAAGTACATGACCCCCGTGATCCTGACCGTCTTCGCCCTGGCGCTCTATCTGCACGCTCAGCAGGTGGAGTCCACGGCCCGGCTTGACTTCCTCTGGAAGCTGCAGGTAGGGAGGGGCATCCCGGGGGGTGGGGCATCCCGGGGGGTGGGAGGGAGGTGTCTGCTCGCCCCCATGGAAGAAGCAGGTGGGGACGGGGCATCCCTGGGGTGGGGATCTGCCCCCCACCACAAAGAGGGGTGTCCCTGGGGTGAGGGGGGACAGCATGTCCTGAAGGCTGGCACATGCCCTCGTGTCGCTCGCTTGCAGGAGTCCTGCACTTCTCACTCCTCGCACGAGGCTGGCCAGCCCCTCCCCCAGCTGCCACCCTTGCACGTGCACGTCCTGCTCCGTGCTCGTGCACCAGCAATGCTGGCTGCTCCCAAATCTCCCGCAGGGCAGAGCTGGGGGGGCTCAGTTTGGTGCCGTCCCCCCAGTGGAGCACTGCTGGAGAAGGCCTCAGGATCGCTTTTGGGAAGGGTTGCGGGGAGGGACCATTGGCTCCCCCACCGGGACAGGACTTGGGCGGCACCCTGACGCTGGCGCCCCCGCAGGCCACGGGCGAGAAGGAGGAGATGGAGGAGCTCCAGGCCTACAACCGGCGCCTGCTGCACAACATCCTGCCCAAGGACGTGGCCGCGCACTTCCTGGCACGCGAGCGCTGCAACGACGAGCTGTACTACCAGTCGTGCGAGTGCGTGGCCGTCATGTTCGCCTCCATCAGCAACTTCTCCGAGTTCTACGTCGAGCTGGAGGCCAACAACGAGGGGGTGGAGTGTCTGCGGCTGCTCAACGAGATCATCGCCGACTTCGACGAGGTGCCGGGCGGGGACCACGGGGGCAGGGCCAGGGGCAGCACCCGGGGGCCGTGGGGGGGCAGGGGCAGGGCCAGGGGCAGCACCAGGGGGGTAGGGGCAGGGCCGGGGCAGCCCGAGGGGGGCGTGGTCGGAGGCCGCAGCGATGTGGGCTTTGGGGGTGCGGCAACAATGGGGCCTCTGAGGACCCAGGACCCAACTCTGCCCTGGGGGCCAGTGGGACATGGGGGCCACGGCTTGGGCCCAGCCCTCGGGGGCGGGGTGGGTGGGGCCCCAGCCCATCAGATCCAGCCCAGTCTGGGAGCGGCTCGAGGGGCGAGGGTCATGGTGGCAGCAGGGCCCCGGTTCCGAGGGGTCGCCAGGGAGGGTCGTGTCCCCTGGGGCAAGGGAGCACAGTGTGGGGTCCCCGGGCAGGGTTGTGCCTGGAGGGGGGACACGCAGTGCCTCCTCCCCCGCCCCCCCTGTAGCTGCTGCCCCCTCCCCCGTCAGATCATCAGCGAGCCGCAGTACCGGCAGCTGGAGAAGATCAAGACGATCGGCAGCACCTACATGGCGGCCTCGGGGCTGAACGACAGCACGTACGACCGGGAGGGCCGGACGCACATCACCGCGCTGGCCGACTACGCCATGCGCCTCATGGAGCAGATGAAGTACATCAACGAGCACTCCTTCAACAACTTCCAGATGAAGATCGGTGAGCGGGGACGGGGCCTCTGCCGGGTGGGGGAGCGCCGTGAGACCCCCCCCAGCTCGTCACTGGCCGCTCCTGGGGGCTTCCCTGTGGACGCGCAAGAGCATAGGCATGTGCATGCGTGTGCGAAGACATGTTATCACGCGTGTGCGGACGATCATGCGAATGCACCCCTTGCACAGCCTGCCCCCCTGAGCCCACTGCCCGCACGGGCTGCTGCTCTCAGAGCGGGAGACAGACAGGCAGGGCAGAGCTCTGACCCTCCCTCTCCCTGCAGGGCTGAACATCGGGCCGGTGGTGGCGGGTGTCATCGGGGCCCGGAAACCCCAGTACGACATCTGGGGGAACACAGTGAATGTCTCCAGCCGCATGGACAGCACAGGGGTCCCTGACCGCATCCAGGTGAGTTGCTGTCCCGTCCTGGGCCCTGGTGTCCCTCGTCCCTGTCCGGCTGGGCTGACGGGGAGGCAGCGTCCGGAAATGTGTTTGGGGAAGGGGGGAATTCTCCAGCCCACCTGGGGTGGGGCATCGCTCAGCAAGGAACCTGCCATCGGCTGCCTACTGCCCAGCCCTGCGGCAGGAGGGGGATGGTGCTGACTCCCCCACCCCGACCTCCTCCAAACACTAGTCGGGGAGGGGGGGGGGAAGGGGCAGGACGTATCTCTGGGACTGTGCTGGTGCATTCTGGGTATCCCTGGTACGCTGTGAGCCAGGCGGGGGCTGGGATCCTTGTCCCCCTTTTCTGAGGGAGGATGGACCTGGCCCTGGGTTCTAGAGACAGAACCCAGGCATCCTGGCCTCCACTTTACGCTGGACTCATTGGTCTGCTTGGCCTCAGTCGACGAGGGGGCAGCTGGCGAAGGAATGTGGGGAACCCCCTCACCCGAGGCACTGGGGTGCTGAGCCCAAACCACAGGGTCCTACGTCCCTGACACGTCTCGGCCCGCTACCGCCTGTGTGGAGTTGGAGTCCAAGACCCCCAGGTCCCATTCGGCCCCCACTCCCCGGCTGCTCAAGCTGGAGGCTGAGGTCACCTAGGAGCGTGGCCCCGCCTGGGGGAGCGGAGGCGGCCGGCTGCCCTGCAGGGCTAAGAGCTGAAGGTCCTAGGGTCACTAGCATGGCAGGCGAGTCTGAGCCTCCCCCTGGGACCGCGGGGGAGCTGAAGCACTGGGGTGTGGCATCTCTCTGCCCAGGGTAGGCGAGGGCACCGAGGGGCCTGCTCTCACCGCCTGCTCTCTCTCCTCCTCCCCCAGGTGACGACCGACCTGTACCAGGTGCTGGCGGCCAAGGGCTACCAGCTGGAGTGCCGGGGGGTCATCAAGGTCAAGGGCAAAGGGGAGATGACCACCTACTTCCTGAACGCCGGCCCAGCCCGCAGTTAGCACCAGCTGCGGCCTTTGGCGAGAAGGACCCAGCGGGCCAGAGGGGCCGGGCGGGGCTGCCGCAGGTCGGGCCTGGGCCAGGCTGAGCCGAGCCGTTGGGAACCACCCAGGCCTGGATTGCCCCACTCCCGGCCCATTATTTTGTGGGGTCTTGTAAATGGCTCTGAATTTCAACCCCAAACTGAAGAGGGAAAGTGCCGCCACCCCGAGCCGCTGGGGGGTCTTTGCCACCAGGCCTGTGTGGCAGGGATGGGGGGGTTGGGGCACCCCCCCCGGGGGTGTTGAAGAAATATTTTTACAGCAGACTTTTTATTTATTTATTGAGCTCCAGAGCCAGCATGTCAGGGGTGCCCAGGGTGCTCCATGCTGGGGCTGGCTCAGCGCTGGCCCCGGGCCCCCCTCTCCCTTTCCAGTGACTGACAGGGAACGACGAACCCGCCCCCGCCCGCAATCGACCAAAGACGAGGACAACGGGGGGCACCTATTGGCCGGGCAGGGGACCCTGCTGTTGTCTGAGCACTTGCGCTGGGGGATCCCTTGGGGGCTGCTTGCCGTGTTTGGGGTGGGGGGATCGTCCCCTTCCAGTGGGGCTGGGGGTAGACTGGGGATTTTAAATAGATTTATATTTGAGGACTCTTCCCCCCCCCCATGGCTCCCATTGGCCCCCCACCCGCTCGGTGTGACTTTCACCAGTTGTGAGGCCTAAGCCAGAGGAAGGGTGGGGGGGTGGGAGGGGGCTGGACAGTTCTTATTTGCCAAAATTGCCTCCTGTTGCTGGGGGGAGGGAAGAATGTCTCTTGGGGCGAAGGGCTACATGTGTGTGGGGGGGTGAGTAGCTCTCAAGGGGTGGGGCCTGCAGGTGTCTTTTAGGGGTGGGCAGGGACCGACTCCCGGAGATTGGTGACTCCAAAGAGGACGTGTCTCTGGGTCCATGGGGCTGCGGCAGGGCTGGGGGCCGGAGCTGAGCCCCACACCCCACACACACACACGCTGTGTCCAGGGAGGCGGGGGGGGGGTCTCTCTGTGCGTGAAGCGTGCTGCCTACTCCCAGCCTGGGGGGGGGGTGCACTTCCATCTTACTTGGGACCCAGCCCCCTTCAGCTTCTCCTGCCACTTCTCAAGGGTGGGAGGTCCCTTCTCCAGCTGAGACCCAGCCCCCCCCAAAGCATTGATGCCCCCTCAGCCTCCTCCCCGGGCCAAGCTGCCCATGTGCCAAATTCCCAAGTGCCACACAGCCCATCCTGGCCCTGTGCCCCCAACCTCCCTAGCATTGCTCCCCTCCCCCACGGCCGCCCACCCACTAGGACCTGCTGGTCAGCCAGACCCCCCCCCCCTCCCCGGCCATTGGGGGGGTGCCAGCTGCTGCTGGGAACTTTCCCTGTTAGCCTTATCTGAACAAACACCTCCCCCATCTCCAGCGGGTCCGTGCCCCCAGGGAGGGGCAGTTTACACCCAGATCCCCAGGGGGGAGGAATTCCCCTTGTGAGGAGCTCCCTCCCCGCCCCACCCATGGCTCCAGGCACAGGTGGGAGAGGGGGGTGTCTCCTTCCCCCAGATAAAACTTGAAAATAAAAGGTGGAGGCTGAGAATTTGCCTGGCCTCAGCACTCCTGGGTCCCCGACCCCATGAGGCTGAGCCTGTGGGGGCCTCCTGCCCCAGCTGAGGACTAGCCTGCCACCACCCCCCCCCCGCCATGTGTTGGCCAGGGCCAGTCCCCTTCCCCCACCCAAGAGCCTTACTGAGCAGCTCCAGAGAGATGGGCCGAGCGCCTGGCGCTAGCAGGTGTGGGGCAGGAGGGTGGGTCCAGGCCCCAGGCTGGGGGGTTATTAAATAATGGGGTGTTTGCAGCCCCCTCTGGCCCCCTCGTGCATCAATCTCCATGGAAACGCCAGGGCCGCTGAACGTTTTCATCAGCTCATGCCCGAGGCAGCAACCCCCCTGGTTGGGCCCAGGGGCGAACGTGGCCCAGCGGGGGGCTGGGCTGGGCTGGGGGTGAGGGATTGGTGGGTGGGGGGTGAGGTCAGGGCCACACTTCCCCTGCCACTGCTCTGCCCTTTCCCTCCCGGACTACGCTGCTCTGGGGGGAGGGCAGCTGATCAGTCCTGGTCCGCCTTCCCCCCCATGCCCACCAAAAAGGGGGGGCATAGGCCCACCAGTTCCGTGGCCCCCCCAGGCCCCTTTCCGCTGGGAGGCTGTGGCCCAAGGTTCTCATGCTGCCAGCGTGCCCTTTGCCCCCGGTCTCCCCCTGGTTGGAAGGCCCCTCTCCCCTGGCCTTGGGCCAGGCTGGGAGTGGCAGGAGCCGCCTGGCTCCCCTGGGGCCGGGGCTGTTTTAAATGCAAAGAAGAGGTGATTTCTGGGGTGGTTTTTTTTTTAGCAGTTTTGGGGTGTTTTTATTTCCGTGATTGTGTCTGGGGAGTTTTCAGCCGACGTCGGCGCCAGGCAAGCTCAGCCCGGGCCCAAAGCCGTGGGGTCTCTGCTCCTCCCTAGGCTGCCCCGGCCCGGGGGGGCGGACAGCAGCTTTGGACTGGAGCCCCCGATGAGGGCGGCGCTGTCGCTGTGTCGGGGGAGGGGGGACGTGGCACTTATTTGGCAATGCAGATTAAAGGTACTTTTTTCTTGTGTGTACATATAAATTATATATAAAACTCACTTTCTATAACAGCCGCTGTGTCCTGTCCCCTGGGACCCTGCGCAGCATGCCATGGGCTCCGTTCGTACCCCCGTCTGTGGCCAGGGGTCAGGCTGGGCAGAGAGGCGGTGGCCACGGAGCCTTTGAATTCGTGCACTTTGACCGTGTTGCTTTGAGATCCTGGTGGGCTTGGCTGGGTGGCTCCGGCTGGCGGTGAAATGGGACGATTGCACAGACCCTGGCCTGGCTGGGCCCCCTGGGGCAGAAGTGGCCCAGGTGGCAAGGTTGGAGCATAGGGCATTGGGGTCATTCTCGCCCCTGGGGGTGCACTGCTGGGTCTGACCCGGGTTTCCGGGGGCGTGGAGCACTCAGCACTGTGGGGAACAGACAGGAGGCACCGGGTGTTGGTGTCTGAGTCCTCTTGCCACAGGGCTGAGGGACAGTAGTGGGGGGTGAGGGGACTCGGAGCTGGGCTGGGGGCTCTTGATCTGCTACGTTCCCCTGCCCGAGTCTCGCCGCGAATCTTGGGGGGGGGGGCGGGGGGAAGCCCAGGGCCCCGGTGCCTGTTGCTTTACCAGCTCTCTGGGGAGAGGTGTGATGGGGATGCTGATGAGAAGCAGAGAGGAGGGGCGAGGGCTCCCCCAGGCCTGGTGCTGTCACTGACCCCGGGGCGAGCGGCTTGTGCGGGAGTGCCACTAGCTTTAGCATGCGACGTTAGTAGCCCCGGCCTGGAGCCAAGCGCCAGGGCGAAGGGAAGCACAGGGCCGTGCTGGTGGGGGAGATCGGCCTACGCCCACCCAGCTACGCCTTTCTCCACCCCGGGACAGCGACGCTCAGTGGGGCTCAATCGTGCAGCCTCCGGCCCTTTGGCTCCTGGTTTCGGGGGGAGGATGGGTGGGCAGAGGGCTGCTGGGGTGACTGGCTCTGGCAGAGCGCTGAAGAGGTACAGGGGCAGCACCGGTCACTGGAGGGGCTGGGCTCAGCTCACCATCTCTTCCACTGCTCCCCTGGGGGCCACCCCATGTGTGCCCCAGCTCTCCCATGCTCACCTGCTCCTGGACTTTGCTGCGTCCCATCCCTGCCCCACCCTCCTGCACGCTCCCCCGCCCTTACTGCACACGCTTGTGCACACACGTGCTGGGGGGGTTGCCCCATGCAAGGGACCCTGGTGAAGCCGTGGGGAGGGGGTGGAGAGGGCCCTCTGGAACACCTCTGCCTGTTCTAGTCCACACAGGTTCTCACCCTGGTACATGGGCTCCTGCTACTTGGCACCAGCCGCTGTGCCCCGCACCTGTCCTGTGTGGTCCATTCTCTTCCACCCTCCACGGGGTGGGGTGGCGGGGTATTGTGCAGGCGGGGCAGGGGCTTGTTTGTTTATCTGGCCATACTGCTCTGTGGTTATGGCAGAGACCGTGCCTGGCACAGGGGCTGGGGAGGATGGGATGGTCCCTAGGTCCTGGGCCGTTCATCCCAGTCTAGGGCCAGCCAAGAGCACGCTCTGGCTCCCACACAGCCGGGACTGGCCATACGGTGCCCGAGAAGTGGAGCTCTCACCCACAGCTGGTGCACAGGGGTGGAACTCAGTGCACCGACATTACCCAGGTTGGGGGCGGCACTAGGAATCGAACCCAGGAGTCCTGCCCTCCCAGGCCTTGCGTGTGCCAAACTAGGCAAACCCCAGGAGGGCTAGGAAGAAAATGGCCTGGCCCTGGCACCTGGGGCTGGGTTCTGTGGCAGGGCTCAGGCTCCATGCCCCCTCTGTGCCATAGGATTTAACCCGCAGCCCCGCTCCCTCCCCCCCCATAGTCCTCCTACCCCTTGCCCGGGCAGAAAGGGAGACCCCAGCGCCTGGCGCCTCCCCATGAAATCATGGTCCTGGGCCCAATCGCCTCGATCGCTTTATTGACCCGGTGCCTGCCAGGCCCCAGCACCCGGGGCTGCTCCATGTCCGTGGAAGGCCAGATGTGCCCGGCGGTGGGGCCCACTGGGGCGCTCAGAAGAGGCTGAAATGGGGGTTGCTGAGGCCCATGCTGTCCACGAACCTAGGGCAGGGAAAGGAGCCGTCAGACGCCCGCCCAGGTAGCTCCCGTGCATGAGGAGGCAGCGCCGGGCCACGACGGGATGGGTGTGCCCCAGGGCTGAGGCCAGCACTGGAGCCCCCAGGGCGGGGAGGGGGAGTCCCCCCTGTGGGGCCTGTGCACTGCCATGCTCCAGCGCCTGCTTTGAGGACCCTGCGGTCAGGTGGGGGCTGTGGCATCAGGGCCTGGGGAGAAACCTGCCCCCCAGCCGAGCTCGGTCCTGGAGCCCAGAACCTGCGAAGGAGGGAGGGGAAGGGAGAGGGAGCAGCAGGGGCTCGGGGTGGGGGCTGCCCTGTCCGGCTGGCAGCCGCTGATTCAGGGCCTCCGTTGTTGGGCTGCTGAGCTTGGGCCCCATTGCCAGAGCACCCCCCAGAGCCAGCCCCCGGCCCCCCACCCCGAGCCAGCCCCCCGGGGAACTGCTGCTGGGAATGTGGCTCCAAGGGATTTGGGGGGACCCAGTGCCCGGCCTCCCCCACAGGGCTGCAGAGCGGTGGCTGGCGCTGCCCACTTTGTGGGAGGTGGGCAGGGCAGGGGGGGGCACCCCCCAACTGGACCACAAAGCCGCTCTACTGCTTTAAGGGCCGGAGTGTCATGTGCTCCCTGCCCGTGTGGATAAACAGCTGCCTGGGCTGTGCTCCAGCGGCGGGGCCAGGACCCGAGGAGCAATACTGCCAGCCTGCCCCCCCCCAGCCAGTCGATTCAGCTCCTTTTGTGTGGCACATGGGAGCGGAGAGGGAGCTCCTGGCTGTGGGGGCCCCTGGGTGGCAGCGGCTGGAGCCACCCCGTGCGCCCCGCGCCAGCCTTGAACTTTGCCCGCTGTGGCTCGGGCGCCAGTGCCTTGTCTCTGGGACATCGGGCGGGGAGCGGAGCCGCTGGTGCCCTGCTGCCCCCCAGTGGCTGCTGGCTGGGCCAGGCTCGCAGGCAGTGCCTGGCAGGACAGAACGGGCAGGGACCCGTGCCAGGACCGGCCGCCATGGGCACCAGGTGTTGGGTGCGGGTTACGACCCAGCGTGCCCTTGGAGCCAGGGCTCTGGTAAGTTGGATGCTGCGCTCAAGGCTCCACCACCTTGCCCAGGCATTGGCCCCAGTGCCAAGTGGGTGTGAGATGCCCCTGTGGTGTTTCACGCCTGCTTTGCACGGGGGCGATGGGCTGTGCAAAGAGCAGTGCCAGGGAGACTCAGCTGGGTCCAGGGTGGCTTTTTGGGCATCTGCAAAGCGTGGGAGGGTCTGAGGCGGCAGGTGATGTCTCCAGACCGGGGTGCCGGAGACCAAAGCAGCTGGGCTCATGGGTGCTGGGTGTGTGTGTTGGATTTCAGGGGCCTCTTGCTGCTTGTGCAGTTTTCAGTTGCCTGCGTCTGGATTTGTTCGGGGCTTTGTTTGGGTTGGGCTTTCCCAGGGTGCCCGACTCCCCAGCCTTACCCCTGCAAAGCTGGGGCCTGAGGATCCAGAAGTGACCCAAACCTGACTCTTCAACCCAGTGAGGTGTGAGAAAGGCCCCATAACCCCCCTGCCTTGGCCTGGTGGAGCTGAGACCTCCGGGGACCCTCCTATGCTCGCCCTGCAGGGTGATCTGCAGAGCCGGGATACCGCGCTGGCTGGCTCCCCTCCCTCACCCGCTGTGTGCGACTGGCCCGAGGGAGGCTGCTCTCATGGCACGGGTGAGCTCTGCTCCTGCCAGGCGCCGAGCACCCTCGGATCCTGGGGCTCTTGCCCGCTGGGAGAGGGGCCTCACGAAGCAAACTGGGTGCGGATCCTGCGCCACTAGCCTCGGTGGGAGCAGGGTCAGACATGCTCTGTCCCTAGGATGGCGGGGGGAGGGCTCCCCCCTTCCCCATGTGCTGGCAGCTCTGATGGGTGCTGTCCCTCTGCTGCCGGCACTACGATCTCACCTGGTCATGGGGCTCCTTATCAGGGGATGCCTTGGCACCGTCAGCCAGGGGGTGGCCTCCTCTGCTCGGACCATGGGATCCCTGGGCAGCCACCAGCCGCAGTCCTGTGCACAAGTCACTGGGACCCTGAAGACTTGGTTGGGGGCTAGAATCAGACAGAGGGGAGGGTCCAGGCTGTTAGGGAGGGCATCCAGCTTGTTGGGGTCGCTGTCGCTTGCTGGGGGGAGGGGGCAGCTGGAGCACCCTACCCTGAGCACAGCAGAGCACCACTCCTTCCCAGCCCTCTTTGCCCAGCATCTCCCAGTGCTTTGCAAAGGCCAACGAACCGCGTCTCCCGCTGATGTGTGTGTGGGAGGGGTTAGTATCGTCCTCCCCATGTGTAACGTGGGGAGAGGACTTGACCAAGGTCACACAGGGAGGCTGTGGCAGAGGCCAGCCTAGAACCCAGGCGTCCTGATTCCATATTCCCTCTTCTGTCATGCCTAGACCCCACTGTTCACTTACATCTCTGGAGCTGATTCTGCGTCACAGCCTCTCGGTAGCGGTTGTAGCTCCCCTGGTGCACTGTGCCATCACAGCGCCCCGGGCCGATGGGGGGGAGCTTTGGGTGAAACAATCCCCCTTTGAGCGCCTTTGGCCCTGAGTGGAAGGACAAGAAGGAAACTTAAAACCAAGCCCAGCAGATGGCACCAGCAGGGGGCTCAGGGCCTAGGGTGGGGGGCTTTGGGGTAGACACCTGTCCTCCAAGAACTGGACTGAGACGCGCTAAACTTGTTTCACGCCCCGGCCGTTAGCCGGCCATCAGCAGTGGATGAGATTCAGTCCCTGATGCCCTGAGGGGGTTTGAACCAGGCCCTTCTGCAGGCTCAAAGAGCCAGCGAGGAACAGTGATTCCTGCAGGGAGACCTGGCCAGCCCTTATCTGGCAAGATGGTGCTTGGAACATGAGGCCAGAGGAAGAGACTCTCCGGCCCCCCTCCGTGGGACTGGGAGATCGCGGGACTGCTGGAAGGCTTTGTCGAGTGGTGTGCTTTAGGTGGGTTGTACTGTAGGTTAATACCAACACCACCCTGTGAGGTGACTGGAGAAGGGTTTTTAGTAACTGACACAGGCCAGAAGCAGAACGTTGTATCCCTCCCACTCCACTGGGACACCCCTCCAGGGGACCAGGGGTCAGAGTTTTTCAAACATCGCCCAAGGAAAAGCCTCGTGATTTGTTGCCCCCACAAAGAGCCACAGTCTGCTCTCCAAGGCGCTTGGCCCAGCAACGAGTCGTGTCTGTTTCGAATGCACCCATCACTGTGATGTCTGGGCTCTCTTCCTACCTGTTGCGTCAGGCTTCTCTAACGCCAGCTTTCTCTCCCAGAAGGGCTCCTGGTACCCCAGGAATGTTAACCCGAAGAAAGCCATGTCCCAAACTGCCCACGTCCTCCCCATTCAGCCACCGAAGGCGCTTTCCAGGCACTGGCAGGCTCTGCAGCTGTTGATTCTGTTGCCATAGAGATGCCCCGGCAGCCTGGCTGGCGACTCTCCGCCCGCCCAGCTGGAATGTGGGTGTGTGGCTGCAATGGGAGGGGGTTGCGACAACAGCCTGCTGGCTGGGTTGGTTTTGTTGTGTTTGTTAATTCGGGGCTAACTGAGAGCAAACTCCAGGAAGGGGGGAGGGTTGGCCCCTCCAAAACCCTCTCCAGCTCAGGGAGCTTTGCTCACGTGGTGTTTGTCTAATGGGGAAGCCCTGGCAACACGACTGTACCTGCGCTCCAGGCGCCTAGCTCGGGGTGGAAAATAGGATTCGGAGCCGCGTCTAGCCCACTGCTTTTAATCCAGTGCGGACTGATAGCAACTAGGAGTCACTCCAATCTGACGGCTGCCTGGTGGCTCCGAGTGAAATAACCTGGTGTCCATCCAGTTCTATGAAAACGCTGTGTCATTAGGAGCCATGAAACAGTTCTCATGGACCTTGCAGCAGCCTTAGTTCTGTAGGCATAGGGTCACTTTGTCCTTCAGCCTGCTGAGGATACATTATCTCTGGGATGGGCCAGTCAGCAACACTGATCTTTAGAAATAACAGTCTGGAGTCCTTGGTCACAAATGAATCCTTCTCTCTCTGGTGCTGCCAGCCTGCTCCCAGGGTGTTGCTGGGTGTGTGTGTGGGCAAAGGGTCTGGCATCCTGCTATCTGTGGCATTTCTCAGGCACTTGGAGATGTTTGGTGTCTAGATCATAAGAACTTCCAGGTGCAGACTGTCTCTTTTCTATGTGCATACAGTGCTCAGAAATGGGGGCCCTGTCCCCCACTGAGGTTTTGGGGCACAACCATCATACAAACATTTAATAGTAGAAGGGAATGTGAGAGGACTCGTATGATATAAGGAAGACTCCAACTTTCCCAGCAGTCTTCTTTGTCCCCTGTTATTTCGTGCTGGCCCCCGGTGTAAACTAACATGAGTAACATAGGACTTGCCATGGCTGAGCAGGGTTGTGGTTCATCTAATCCAGCATCCTGTCACCAACAGAGGCAAGTCTCAGGGGCAGAAGGGCAAGACCAGGGCCAGCTCCAGACCCCAGCGCGCCAAGTGCGCGCTTGGGGTGGCATTTTGCCGGCAGGGCGGCAGCCGGCTCCGGCGGACCTTCTGCAGTCATGCCTGCAGGAGGTCCATCAGAGCCTCGGGACCAGTGGACCTCCCGCAGGCATGACTGCGGAGGGTCCGCTGTTACCGCGGCTTCGGTGGACCTCCCGCAGGCATGACTGCGGAGGGTTCGCTGGTCCCGCGGCTCGGGTGGACCTCCCGCAGGCATGCCAGCGGATGCTCCACCGGAGCCGTGGAACCTCCGCAGGCATGTCTGCAAGAGGTCCCCTGGAGCCGCGGGACCGGCGACCGCCAGAGCGTGCCCCGCGGCGCGCCGCCCTGCTTGGGGTGGCGGGATTCCTAGAGCCGCCCCTGGGCAAGACACCCTGAAGTGAGCAGTTGTAGAATAACCTTCCCCTAAGGAAAGTGGCCCGTCACTGAGTGGAGGGTTCATCCCCATAAGCAGGGACGTTTCTGTCTCTTGTAAAATACAGATTTTACGCTGTGTCTGTGCATGTTCTCATTGGCCATATAAATGGCCGATCCTTTTAGCTCACCCTGCTGAGCTTTAGCCCTCAGCTATATTCTGTGGCAGTGAGTTCCTCTACTTGTGCTTTGTAGAAAGCAATGTCTCATCAGATTTAAATGTCCTTGGTTGTCACCTTTCCCCTGTAATAGGAGATGGCTCACCCGAGCCGAGTTCCTTCTCCAGTGTTTACATTACAAATTTCCGTCATGTCTCTTCTTTCTTCACATAGTCCAAGTCCTTTCAGTCCCTTTCTGTATGTTTTCTCCAGGTCTGTAATCAACCTCATTGCCTCTCTCCGAATCCCTTACATTGCCCACTGTCAGAACAAGATAGAGGAGAAACACCACATCCCAGGCAAGGGCCCCCCAGGTGTAGGGTGGTATGTTATTTTCTGCCCCATTCCTTAGGACCCCCTTTATCGTTTGCTTCTCTGAACATTGCTGTGCATTGAGAGCGGCAGCTCTCACCTCTGAGGGTTTATGGTGAACGCAGAGCCAGCCACCGGTATATGAGTAAGGGGTGGAAGCTGGATTCTGGCTGGTGGGAATCAGACAGGCTGGGCTAAAGACAGCTGTGATTGTCCATGGGGTGGCCTGGGGTCACAGGGGCTGGGGTCACAGGTAGGGTCACTGGGGGGCTGGGGATACAAGTGGGGTCATTAGGCTGGGGAGGTCACAGGTGGGGTCATGGGGTCACAGGTCACATGGGGGCTGGGGTCACAGTTAGGGTCATGGGGGCTGGGGATACAAGTGGGGCTATAGGGGTCATGAGGCTGGGGGTCACAGGTAGGGTCATGGGGTCACAGGTCACGGGGCTGTGGATACAAGTGGGGCTATAGGGGTCATGTGGCTGGAGGTCACAGGAGGGGTCACGGGTCATGGGGCTGGGGTCACGGGGGCAGGCTGGCTGGAAGGGTCACAAGTCAAGCCAGCATCCCCACCCAGCTATGTGCCCGCCTCCCTGAGGGCCTGGCTCCTGCGCATGCCCTGTTCTGCTCCTAGGCGCCCCAGAGCGTACGCATGCGCAGAGACGGCCTAAGCCTGGGCCTAGCAGCAGCCGGCGCGCAAGCCGGGCTCGGCTCGTACTCCTGAACGGGCACGTGCCGGCCGCATGCGCAGTGCAGCCCCGCTCGGGCCCCCGGCGCGCGCTCGGCGCCACGCGGGGCCCCGGCTGGGCTCAGGGGCGCATGCGCGCGCGACGTTGCGCGTGCGCGCCCGGCGGGGCGTGCGCGCGCCCGCGGATCGCCATGGAGGCCTCGGCGAGCGGAGGGGCCGGCGGCGGCGGCAGCGGCGGCGCGGGGAAGCGCTGGTACTTCAGCCGGGAGCAGCTGGAGCGGAGCCCGTCCCGGCGCGCCGGGCTCGACCCGGACAAGGAGCTCTCGAACCGGCAGCAGGCGGCCAACCTGCTCCAGGACATGGGGCAGCGCCTCAACGTGTATCCGCGCCGCGCCGGGCGGGCCGGGCCGGGCTAGGCCGCGGGGCCTGGGGCTCGCGTAGCGGGGCGGGCGGGGCCGCACGCGGGCTTTCGGGGCCGCGCCCGGGGGTAGGCGGTGACAGTCCGCACGAGTCAGGCCACGTGTGTCCAGTGACACCTCCTCGCGGGCGGCGGGCGGGGGCCGCAGCCACCCCCCGGCCCGGCCCTGCACCACTTCCCGTCTCCTTTTTCTTAACCTTGCGCCTTCAGCTCTCAGCTGACCATCAACACCGCTATCGTGTACATGCACCGGTTCTACATGGTCCAGTCCTTCACCCAGTTTCATCGCAATGTGAGTATCGCTCGGACTGTCGCCTTCCCTTGCCTGAAAACCGGGACGCGATGTTCCTTACCAACCTTTCCCGGGCAATACGTGGGGGAAGCTGTGGCCAAGGCACGAGACGGGGAGTCCTGAGATCTGGGTTCTCGTTCTGCTCTTTTTCTCTGCTGTGTGGCCCTGAGCGCATCACTTCTTTGTACCTCCATTTACTTATCTGTAAAATAGAAGTAACACTGACCTACCTGGGAGGGGAGGTTGTGAGCTTTGGCTGATATCTTTGGGCAAAATCTGTAATGTAATTGACAGTACCGTAGTTATACTTTTGTCACAGCTGACAGTCTTTGGATCTTTAAAAGATCTTTCTTGTTATGTGAATGTTCTCTCTAGTCAGTCTTAGAAATTGACTTTTTGTAGCTTTAATCCTGAACTTTTACTGATGCTTTTAAAAAAAAAAAAGCTTAAGGTTTTCCTACTAGACATCTAAATGGGATACAGGAAGAGTGTCCCCTCAAATCGGTATCTCCACCTTATCTCTGTATTTGAGGCCCGGAGGAAATCAGTAAATCCAATGGTTTTGGAGCTCTAAGATTGCTCCATCTCATAGGAGCAGACCCCATCAGGACGCAAACATTACAGGCTTGTGAATACTTGAACCAGGAGACCATTTATGTTTTTATCTCTCCATGAAGTCTGTGGCACCAGCAGCCCTGTTCTTGGCAGCCAAGGTGGAGGAACAGCCTCGGAAGCTGGAGCATGTAATCAAGGTAGCGCATGCATGCCTGCATCCTCAGGACACCCTTCCAGACACTAGAAGTGAGGTAAGTGGCCAGACACCAGCAGAATGATTTCCATGCTCGAGAGGGAGGGATGAGAACATCCTCAAAGGGTACTGCATCCTGAAATGTAAAATCCTGGTAACAGAAGTAACTTGTGGGGCTAAAGCATCTCATTAACTCCAGTACATAACCATCTGTTCTACAAATGAGTGGTTACATTGAAGAATGTAGCTTTCAAATCAACCACTATTGTACAGCACAGTTTTCAGGCTTCTTCAGAGCAGATGACTTGTCTCTCCTGCTCTGTGATCTCTCCTGTTTCCCTCCGCTATGCGGGTGTGAACAAAAGAATCAGATGTGCCATGTAATCGTGTCTGTATTAGAGGCTTCTGAGTAGGGAGTGGACATGTCTGCCAGGGTTAAATAGCACTTGTAGCAAAGCAGAAAATGGTGTATGCAGTTCAATTCTCTCTCCACCCACCTAATGGTGGGATTGTTTAAAAATGTTTCTATTTTCCCCATCTCTCATGACAGCCCTTCATAATTGGAACTGAGTATCCAACCCTGCTGAAAGTGGGAAGCTTTATCCAGGAGCCAAAGTTTGTAGAACAAAATTGATGAAAAGATTAAATTTTAACCCACACTGCTCACGTTGACATGTCCCTTCGTGTTTAAAACTCTTACGGAGAGAGACTAAAGCGTGTAGCTCCAGCCGCAGCAACCCACGTCCAATGAACATTAGCAGGGGAGTGTATCCATCCAGCACTCTGCTTTCTCTCTTCTGGGAGGGAATCTGTGCCAGTTCCCTCTAGTACTGAGTGGGATAAAGATTCTCCCTTGATTTTTATTTTTTATTTTTATTTTTTTGGCCTCCCTGAGAGAGAGAGTTAGAAATGTGCAGGCTTTATACAGAGTGCCTCATCGTGAGTAACCTGCCTGTCCTCTCAACCCCAGGCTTACCTGCAGCAAGCTCAAGACCTGGTCATTCTAGAGAGCATTATACTGCAGACCCTGGGTAAGTTTTTCAAAGCGGACGGGCTTCCACTCGAATCCCAGACCCAGAGGGTTCCGCAGAGCGGAGAGTCTAACCCTACAGTCTTCTCCACAGCTGGAGGGCAGATGCACAGCTGGCTAATGAGAGAGCAAGAGTCCAGGCAACAAACTTTTTTCACATCACCAGTTCATGACTTGCTTCTAATACATGTGTTTTCAGGTTTCACTTTCTTTATTTTGAGTTATTAACAGCTTAAACATGCAGAGTTTGGCTTGTTTCTATCCCCAACAGGTTTTGTTCTGCTTGGATGCCAGTTACTCTGGGTGCAAGTGCTATAAATTGTAAGAGTGCGCTACTCTAATCCAGTGGCTGGAATAGGAGACAATCTGCTCTGGATAGCGAAGGGAGCCTAGAATGAATGTTCATGTTTTGATGAGGTTGCTTGCTGCTCACGTTCAGATGGGTTATTGTAGCATCAGTTTTATTTGGAGTTTTTTTTAATGTAGCCCTCTACTACTAAGATTTGGCCTTTTCTATGGCTCTGTAGACACCTGAGTGGTAGAGGCTTCTGTTTATAGTAACCATGACTAAGAAAAAGCCAAGAGAATCTTCTGTTTTTTTAAAAACAATCTTTACTGATTCATTCAGGAAACGACTAAGTCAGGAGATGACTAAGGGGGAATATGATAAAGGTATATAAAATCATGACACGTGTGGAGAAAGTCAGTGTTGTTTACTCTTTCTTGTAACACAAGAACTAGGGGGCACCAAAGGAATTTAATAGGCAGCAGGTTTAAAACAAAAGGAAATATTTTTTCACACAACGCACAGTCAACCTGTGGAACTCCCTGCCAGAGGATGTTGTGATGGCCAAGACTATAACAGGGTTCAAAAAAGAACTAGATAAGTTCATGGAGGATAGGGGTCCATCAATGGCTATTATCCAGGATGGGCAGGGATGGTATCCCTAGTCTCTTGTTTGCCAGAAGCTGGAAATGGGCGACAGGGGATGGATCACTTGGTGATTCCCTGTTCTGTTCATTCCCTCTGGGGCCCCTGGGATTGGCCACTGTTGGAAGACAGAATACTGGGCTATCTGGACCTTTGGTCTGACCCAGTCTGGCCTTTCTTATGTTCTTATTCAAACACTTCTCACTAGTCTTTAGCCTGCAAGGTAGTTAATAGCACTTTACATCTTTATAATTCTTGACAAAACTTCACTACACCTAACTGCCCTGTGAAGTGGGTAAGCATCCCTATCTTGGAGTGCAGAAGGGCGGGCTAGAGATGTTAAGTGGCTTGCCCACGGTTACACAGCAAGGTAGCTCTGGTGTCAGCATTTGAAGTGTAGAATTCCTGGCTCCTTGTCCTGTGCTCAGTCCTCCCAGTTGCCTCTTCTAGAATCCCAGTTCTGCCATGAATATGCTGGTGAGAGAAGTAAACGGACAAAAGCGGATGCTCAGCACGTGGGCTGTCATTTTAAAAACAACTTGCAAAACTAAATGGAAAACTGAAGCAAGGATTAACCTCATCTGACATTTATGCTACAGGCTCCATCGAATGGAAGACACCTGCTTCCTTGTGGCTTTTTGGGTGACACAAATTCCTTTGAGCAAATGCTAGTTTTCTTCCTTCCAGCTGCTGTAAGAGGCTTTGTCCTAGTTAAAATCCCTAATAGGTGTTTTGTTTCCAGTGACGTCTCTTCAGCAGTAAGCTATTTAGCTGCTTGGAAACCAGTGACCTTCCAGTTTTGAGACTGGACAGCTTGATCCTTCTGCTTGCCTTTGAGCAGAAAGTGTGAGCTGTTAGTGCAGAGGGGAAGCTGACTTGCCTCCCCAGGAGCAGGAGGCATGTGCGATATGTGAAACCATGAGGGTGCCTTGTCTGTTACCTAATGGCCACGTGTCTCTGCCATTCTTTCAGGGTTCGAGATCACTATTGATCACCCCCATACGCACGTGGTGAAGTGCACGCAGCTAGTGCGAGGTAAGAGACCTAAAGTGTGCTGTTGAATGCTTGCTACCTTCCCTCACAGAGGTGGCTGTAGTTCCGTGCTGGGTGAAGTGGTTCCTCTAGAGAGCTCAGAGTTTAAATAACATGGTATGCTTTGGTTGAAAAGGGCTGTGTAAGCAGGAGGTGGGAGCATTCATTAACAATGGTCCCTGTGAATTACCCAGACAGATACCCCACAGAATGTTTCGTGGTGGGGTATCTAATGTCGAAGTAAAGATGCTGCAGTGGCAAATTTCTGAAATGGGTGCAGGAACGGGTATAATTTTAAGTTGCTGTAAAGCACAGCACAGTGGTTTTGTTAAATGCAAGGTTTCTGTTGCTGTGGGGAAGAACTGAAACAAATCAAACCAGTGGGATCTTTCATATCCAGTTCTGTGCTTTCTGTGGCCACTCCCTGTAGAAGCCTGTACTTCTGACAGACTAGTACCCTGGAAGTCTCTGCCAAAGCATTCAAGCTAACTCTTGTTTTTTCCTTTCCCTTTCCAGCCAGCAAGGATTTGGCACAAACTTCCTACTTCATGGCGACCAACAGGTTGTTACTTTGAATTGATTCCTATGTTTCTAGCATAGGGTTTTATCTGGAGGTGGGGGGAAAATGCCATTTGGACTTATTGGAGGATTATCTAGTGAGTTTGGGAGGGTGTGTAGGGGTATTGCTTAGTGCTGTACAACAGAAGAAAGGGTCCCTGCCCCATGGAGCAGTCTACAGCAGATGAGGGGCAGCTCCTGGACAGTGCCGACTTCTGTTTGGGCAGTTAGAAGAAGAAGAAATTGATTTTAAAGGGAGTATTTGAAGAAGTGACTGTAAGTGCTTATTTGCATTACTGAAGTGCCTGGGAGCCCTTGGTGCTAGGCACTGTCCAAACAGAACCAAGCGATGCCTCCTGCCCCAGAGAGCCTTGCACCTGACAAGACAGCAGGTGGGTACAGATAGATGGGGGAATGCGAGGAAGCAGAGAGATTTGGCAGCGTGGTATGCACTGGTCTAATGCTAGACGTTTATTCCTGAAGAGATGGACTTAGAAAAGAACTAAGGCAGTTTGGCTTCTTTCTCTTAAAAGATCTTGAGGTGACTTCAGATTTTCAAATAAGGATTGAAAAATTAATTCCAGTACCAATAAGAAGCCCACATTGGAAGCTCTTAAAAAAAGGAGTAAAAAATGGAAATTCTTGCAGCCATTACTTCATGCAAGCGCATGGAATCGGGTTCAGTGAAAGGTTGTTTAACTTCACCCATGTGTACTGGAGACACCTAGGTTTCATTCTGGAGGAGATGTTGGAGAAAAGCAGAGCAATATAGTGAAAAACGTAAAGGGCAGAGACATGCCCTTAGGTATGAAGCTCTCTGCATCGGAAAGGACTGGTTCAGCAGGTGAACTGGGGCTTAGGCTTCGTATACTTAAGTCTTGCCTGCATAGCTCTGTTGGTTGGAGGTGGGGGGACCACATCTCTAAGTGGCATAGCTTTGCTGGCAGAGCTTATTTGGGGAACTGTATAAGCTGCATCTCTATTAGAGTGACTTGTGGTCTGGCTATGCCAATAGTCCGTTTCTAGTGTAGATAAGGCCTCAGTTGGAAAATCTGCTTCTATTCCCTGCTCTGCCACTGATTTTGTGTGTGACCACCCACACCCACACACACCCACACCCACACACACCCACCCACACCCCTATATAGATATCTTGGGAAAGTCCCACTCTGTCCTGCCATTCTGTTAAATGGAAGTAATTCTCTCCCACCTCTGCAGATTGCTCCAAGGATCTCTGCTGAACTGTTTTTTAATCCTGATGTTACTGATGCATGCTCTCAACCTTCACTCCATCTTAATGTAGCTTTTTGTCTGGGAACTTCTTTTTAAATGACACATTTCAGATATGAACTTACAGAACAAGAGAAACAAAGGAAATGCTACAGTGTGGTAGTTTTAGTGATTTGTGGTTCTGTACTATCAACCCTAAATCATTCTTTAAAATGTTGACTCTTAAGGGCAGGTTCCCTGGTACACCAGAGCAGTGCACAGCAGTCAGAGCCCACTGGCTAGTTAAACTCATTACAGCAGCTTTGCATCACCAGAGCAGCACATAGCAACCCTAGTATACTGGCAGATCTGGCTCTTAATTTGCAATTGACTTAATGGTTTAGAGGCTTGTGTTTGAGCCCAGTTTCTGTGAAAGCAGAGGGGTGTGGGTGGCAAACCCCTGCCCGTGAGTCCCAGTGTCGGTGCTTTCCAAGTTTCCTAGACACTGTTTTCTTGATGTCCAAGGCAACAGTGACTGTTGGGCCAAGTAATAGACCAGTGAAAACTCTTGACATGAGACCAGGCTCCCTTACAGACCACTGAGGCATCAACCAGTGGATTTATGGCATGGCAATTTGCTGTAGAAGTAGAGTAGTGATTGGCTGAGTTATCTGTCACAATGACCTCATTTAAGTTACCTGAACCTGTTTGGGGCCTACACAATAATCATAACCGTTAGTTACAGCGATTGTTAATGACTTAGCTTACTTGTACAAATGTAGGCCATGCGCTAGATTTATTTTTAAGTAAAACAAAGGTTTGGAGAGTCCATTCTGAGAAGAACAGGAGTCCTTGTGGCACCTTAGAGACTAACAAATTTATTTGAGCATAAGCTTTTGTGAGCTACAGCCCACTTCATCGGATGCATAGACTGGAACATATAGTAAGGAGATATATATTATATACACACACACACACAGAGAACATGCAAGGGTGGGAGTTGCCCTACCAACTCTAAGAGGCTAATTAAGAGAGAGCACTTTTGTAGTGATAATCAAGATAGCCCATTTCAGACAGTTTGACATCTTGATTATCACTACAAAGTTCTCTCTCTTAATTAGCCTCTTAGAGTTGGTAGGGCAACTCCCACCTTTTCATGTTCTCTGTATGTGTATATATCTCCTTACTATATGTTCCATTCTATGCATCCGATGAAGTGGGCTGTAGCCCACGAAAGCTTATGCTCAAATAAATTTGTTAGTCTCTAAGGTGCCACAAGTACTCCTGTTCTTTTTGCGGATACAGACTAACACGGCTGCTACTCTGAAACCTGCCATTCTGAGAAGATCATTCAGAACAAAGACGACCGACATATACTAAATCTCGTACAGGACTCAGTTTTTAATATATTTTAACTACAATTAGATTAATCTAGGAAATCCTCAGGGAAACTAATCTTGTATTCTAAGAGTGGATGCTGTAAAGTTGTGGCGAATACAATGTATTTTTCATACAAAGCAAAGGTTGAAGCTCTGTGAAATGGAGCTCAACCTTAACTGTAAAGTTGTGACTGGCACCTCCATAATAAATTGTCCTATGAAGTGGATTTGTTTGCAATATCGGGGGGCTGAGGCCCAGTCCTGTCCTGCAGAGTCTCTCTGAGTTGGAAGTTGTTAATCCGCCAGCTCCATTGACATTCAGAAATGGTGTGGTTTGAGGAAGCCAAGGTTTGAGAGTTTGAATTGTTGGTTGTTGGGTCTCTCACGATGGTGCATGTGTCATTACTGATCACGTTGACTTCACAGGAGTTATGCTTGGCTTGGGAATCGGCATTTTCCAACCATGTGAATTTGCTTCAGCAGAAGGAATGGAGCTGTCTGAATCTCTCCTCAGGTTGAGCAGAGCCCACTTCCGAGCCTAGGCTCTACCAAGAACCCAGCTGCCCACTGCTTCTCTTGGGCTCTGATGTTGGGCCTCGGGACTTCTGCTGAAGTCCAGCATAATTTAACTTCTTTTCCCCCTGCAGTAGGCAATGGGCCCCAGGGTCCAGAGTTAGGAGGAGCTTGTGGAGAAGCCTGGAAGTGAATTGGTTTGAGCAGCACAGGGAAGTAACAAGTGACTTGGCAGTGCTTAGAGACGCCTTGACAAGAAGGGATGTATTGGGGGAGGAATTGCCCGTTTCCCTTCAGGAACGTTCCCACCATGCCCACCAATTCCGCAGCGTCTGTTCAGCGGGGGATTGTGTGTGCTGAGGTTCAGGCTTGGGAGTTCATGGCTTTCTGTTTCTCTCTCCCTGCTGGTGACGTCAGCCTGCACCTGACCACCTTCAGCCTGCAGTACACCCCTCCCGTTGTGGCCTGCGTCTGTATCCACCTGGCTTGTAAGTGGTCCAACTGGGAGATCCCAGTCTCCACGGACGGGAAGCACTGGTGGGAATACGTTGATGGCACTGTAACTCTGGAGCTCTTAGACGGTAAGTTTTGGAGCAAGGTCCCCGCCAAAAGGCACTCTTATTATCCTGGCATCTGTTCCTGGGTCTGCCATTCAGACACAGCCACTGACCAATTCACATGGACTTCAAAGGCTTCTGATCTTGCCAAGGTTTCCAGTGTGGCAGCTTCTGTGGTGCAATAGAGACAGTAGAAGTCATGAAGTGGGATGAGTTTAAATCGTCAGCGCGACTCCTTCACCGTATTTCCCTTCCTGAAATAGCTCCATCTCCTCATGAATAGCTCCACCCGCCAGCAGGCAGCGGGCAGCTGGCTTGTGGCTGCTCTACATCCTCCCTCTGACCCTCTTGTCTGTCTTGTGTGTGTCCCCTTTGCAGAGCTGACTCATGAATTCCTGCAGATTCTGGAGAAAACTCCCAACCGGCTCAAACGCATCCGCAACTGGCGGGTAAGAATTTCCTCTTTTGGGCTGCTGTCCACTGCTCTGGCTTCCGAGCTGTGTTGTCTCTAGTTCTGACAGTGCTCAGGGGAGGGGCACTTCAAGATTAAGGTTTAAGGGACCATACGTTTCTATTTTCATTAGTCTTGAATAAACTCGTGGATGAGCTAGCTTTTCTTTTCTAGCCAGGGCTTGACAAACCCATTCCTTGTAATGCGGTCCTATCTGTGAGCAAGTGGGGAGGGGTGGGCTGCCACTTTCTGTGGCCTCTAATCTTTACTTTAAACCTGTATGTTTGAAGCCATGAGGGGTACACAAACATAAGAACGGCCAGACCGGGTCAGACCAAAGATCCATCTAGCCCGCTATCCTGTCTGCTGACAGCGGCCAGTGCCAGGGGCCCCAGAGGGAATGAACAGAACAGGGAATCACCAAGTGATCCATCCCCTGTCGCCCATTCCTAGCTTCTGGCAGACAGAGGCTCGGGACACCATCCCTGCCCAGCCTGGCTAATAGCCATTGATGGACCCCCATCCTCCATGAACTTATCTAGGTCTTTTCTGAACCCAGTTAGAGTCTTGGCCATCACAACATCCTCTGTCAAGGAGTTCCACAGGTTGACTGTGCATTGTGTGAAAAAATACTTCCTTTTGTTTGTTTTAAACCTGCCTTTTAATTTCATTTGGTGACCCCTAGCTCATGTGTTATGAGGAGGAGTAAATAACACTTCGTTATTCACTTTCTCCACACCAGCCATGATTTTATAGACCTCTATCATAGCCTCCCTTATTCATCTCATTTCCAAGCTGAGACGTCCCAGTCTTATTAATCTTTCCTCATATGGCAGCCCTATTTATACCTCTAATCACTTTTGTTGCCCTGTTCTGAACCTGTTCCAATTCCAGTATATCTTTTTTTGAGATGGGGTGACCACATCTGCACTCAGTATTCAAAGTGTGGGAGTACCATGGATTTACACAGAGGCAATATGATATTTTCTGTCCTTTTTTATTATCTATCCCTTTCTTAATTTCCAACATCATTAGATTTTTTGACTGCCGCTGCACACTGAGTGGATGTTTTCAGAGAAGTATCCCCAATGACTCCAATATCTCTTTCTTGAGTGGTAACAGCTAATTTAGACCCCATCATTTTATATGTATAGTTGGGATTATGTTTCCCAATGTGCATTACTTCGAATTTATCAACGTTGAATTTCATCTGCCATTTTGTTGCCCAGTCACCCAGTTTTGAGAGATCCTTTTGTAGCTCTTTGCAGTCTGCTTTGGACTTAAGTATCTTGAGTAGTTTTGTCATCTGCAGATTTTGCCGCCTCACTGTTTACCCCTTTTTCCAGATCATTTATGAATGTTGAATAGGCCAGGTCCCAGTACAGACCCCTGTGGGACACCACTATTTACCTCTCTCCATTGTGAAAACTGACCATTTACCCCATGACTGCTTACTTTACTTAATCTTTGGTGAGGGACCTTGTCAAAGGCTTTCTGGAAATCTAAGTACACTATATCCACTGGATCCCCTTTTCCACCTGCTGGTTGACCCCCTCAAAGAATTCTAGTGGATTGGTGAGGCATGATTTCCCTTTACAAAAACCATGTTGACTCTTAAACAAGTTTATGTTCATCTATGTGTCTGACACGATGGTCGGAAATTTTGTTCTTTACTAATGTGCCCGGTACTTAAGTCAGGCTTCCCAGCCTGTAATTGCCAGGGTCTCCTCTGGAGCCCTTTTTTAAATTGGTGCCAATCACCTTGAATTTGCCCTGCCTGAAACAATAGAGGTGTGACCTGCCCAAAGCCCTAACACATAGCCAGGTGCCAGTTGAGCTTGCCCCTCGCCCCGGGGCAGGCTGTGCTTTGCTGCTGTCTCTATGTGGTCTCTTCTGGGGCAAAAATGTGTTTCGCAAACAGTTTTCTTCCCCCAGGCTGGTGCTGGAGCAGGTGAGAGATGTACAACTTGTTGCAGGACCCCCCAAAGCTGTGTGATCGTGAGCACCTGTTTTGCTGCTAACTCTGCACTGTGGCAGTTGCTCCCTTTCTCTCCCTGAGTGGGTAACAGGGCCTGTGTCGGTGACATAAAGCCACCGAGGTACAAGTGCCCTTTCTTGCTGCTTTATTTCAGGCCTCCCAAGCAGCCAAGAAATCCAAAGCAGATGACCAAGGAGAAGACGAGTGCCTCTCGGAGCAAACTATTCTCAGCATGATCTCCAGGAACAATTCTGACATGAACATTGCAGGCTTAATGAGTATGTCAACTTCCTCGACTGCAGGAGCTGGGCCTCCCCTCCCAGATGCAGAGGACTCGCCCAGTGATCTGAGCAGTATGGATATGTTTCAGTCAGAGCACTGGATGACCCACCATCCTCCACACAAGCTAGAGGCTGGCCAGGTTCACAGGACTAACGAAAGCTCAGCAGCCACTGAGCAGGATGGCGCGGCTTACCAGAAGCAGAGCAGCAAGAGCGCGCCGTCGGCAAAGGTGTCGCTGAAAGAGTACCGCGCCAAGCATGCTGAAGAGCTGGCCGCACAGAAGCGGCAGCTGGAGAACATGGAGGCCAATGTGCGGTCTCAGTACGCCTATGCTGCACAGAATCTCCTGGTCCAGCAGCAGAGGGAGAGGGAAGTCCAGCAGGAGAACAACCCCTCCCCAGTTGTCCTGAAGATTCCCACCAGCAGCTCCGAAAGCGCAGAGCGCCCTCCTTTGGAAAAGAGCGACAAGGCCTCCGCCTTGAAGCTGAGGATCCCTGTGGCAGGGGGAGGAGGGGACAGACAACTTGCCTCCAAACCAGAGGAGATCAAAATGCGCATCAAGGTGCCGACTGCCTCAGATCGGCACAGCTCCTCGGACGAGAGCAGCGGGAAGAGTCGGGAGCACAAGGAGAAACACAAAGCCCACTTGTCCAACCACCACCATCACAATCATCACTCGCACAAACACTTGCATGCGCAGCCCACAGCTGGGGCCAGCGGTGCTGGGGGCAAGCGACCAGGAGACTCTAAATACAGCAGCCAGCAGAGCACCCTGGCCCATAAAAGCTTCAGCTTGTCTGGGTCCTCTCGGAAGAGGCCTCTCCTGGAAGAGGTGTCGACTGCTGCACATGAGCACCAGCCGAAAATCAGTAAGAGCTCCAAAGCTGCTGGCATGCAATTTTCCTTTGCCCACCTCCCCGGGGCTACCCAGCTTCCCGGGCACAGCTTGGATGCAGCTGGCCTCCCCTTCCCCCAGGCCGGCAAAGCCAGGGGGACCCATGGGAAATCGGACAAAGGCCCCACCGGGGCTAATGGGCACAACACAAACCAGGCCATTGACTATCAGGATACAGTCAACATGCTGCACTCGCTGCTGAGTGCCCAGGGTATGCAGCCCACCCAGCCCCCGGCTTTCGACTTTGCCCACTCGTATGGCGAGTACTTGAATCCAAGGGCCCCTGGGAGCTCCAGAGCTGCCAACACGGACAAGCCCCGACCGCCCCCACTGCCCTCAGAACCCCCTCCCCCCCTCCCTCCTCTGCCCAAGTAAAGTCCTTTTTACTACTGAGTTTGTATAGACATGCCTGGAATCTGGGCCGCCCCCTGCAGGGGAGGGGCAGGGTGGTCTGACCCCACTGCCTCACACAACTATTTTATTATTATTATTATTATTATTTTATTTTATTATTTTTATTATTGGTCTTAGAGTGTGGAGTCCTCCAAGCTGTGAAAGGATAAGAAATGTCCTTCCTTCTCCTTGCTCTCCCCATCAGAATCCCATGGGGCTGCAGGGGCCTGCCCCCTCTTGGAACAGAGCCCCCTCTGCGTGTTGCGCGCTGGGGGCGGGGATGTGGGGGTACCTAAAACGTGTCGCAGAATCTCTTAAAGACATTTTAAAAATAATTTAAACAATAAGTTATATCTGTTCGTAGTGTTTTGTTCACTTTAATTTTGTGAAGCTGGGAGGTGGGTGTAAAGTGCCCGAGGGCTGCTGCAGGGGCTGGGAGAGGGAGCTTGTGGGAAGGGCTCGTATGGCTTGTCGTCAGCTCGGCTGAACGCTGAGTGGTGTAGAGAAGGTGCTCAGGAGCTGACCTGTACGAAGAGGGCCATGAATGGAAGCAGCATGGTCTGGTGGTGATGGAGCCAGGGAATCCCAGCGTGGGGCATTACCTGGGCTGAGTCACTTCAGTTTCCTCATTCGTGAAATAAGGTTGGTGCTGACCACCACCTCCCCCTTGCAAAGGGCATTACCCACTGGTTGGTATTGGCTCTGTCCCTCCTCCCTGTGGAGGGGAGGATCCCTCTGCACCTCAGCATCACTGTGAGGCAAGGGCAGTTCTCTACCAGATCATGCTGGTTCCACTGAAAAGTCCCCACTGCTGTGACCTGCTCAGTCTGCCATGTGCCAGTAGTGAGGGGGGTTACAGGGTCAGAGTGACTGGAGTCTGGCTGCCTGCTATGTGAAGGGGCTGCTGAAATGCAGAAGGGTCTGCAGCCTAGAGCGGCCAGGACCTGGCATCACTGTGGGAGCAGCAGCAAGGTGCCATCAGGGATCTCGCTCCAGTCTCCTGTGGGGGGAAGCCTGGCAGCGGAGGTGAGATTGGGGAGGGAGGACAGTGCTGTGTCCAGGAGGGGGATGAAACAGAATTGTGATTGGGGGTGCTTCAAAGTGTATTTCAATTGCATTATGGAATGAGATTCTTCCTATTTGTTGTTACAAAGAAAAAATACTGCAAAAAAGTGAATTGTTTTGAAATAGTCCTTTCTAGGGGGCCGGGGTCGAATGTGACAGGACCAGTCAGGCCAGTTCGTGACTTGAGTTTTCACCGCACAAGGGGCTGGGACCCCCACTGGGCTGACATTCCTGTGGGGGTTGGGCATCTATCTGTGTCTCTGCCAGCCATCTGGGGCCAGAGTTGCTGCCTGTGTATTTCTGCCTGCTCAGTTGCCCATAGAGAGAAGTGGTCAAGTACTTGTAGCTGGCTTGAGTTCTGGGGGCCGTTTGGAACGGGAGCCCCCTGAAGGTGGCAGTGGCTGGAAAGGGATCTAGTTGTCATTTCTGCCTAATGCAGAATCCTCCTTGCATTTGCTCAGGTCTCTTGGAATCTGACCATTTAACATCCCCTCCTGCCCCTCACCTGCTGGCTAACACTGTAGCTCTAATGCAGAGTATGTGCGCCAAAGATGCAATACTGACATCTGCTAGGATCAGAGGCAGCTGCTGGAGACAGGTCACAGTCTGGGTTTTTAATGGCATCCTCTCAAAATGCACAAGTCCTCTGCAAAGCTTGGGCTGGATTCTGCTCTTACTCTGGTGTCAATCGGGGGGAAATTGCTGAAGTCGATCCAGACTGACGCAAGTTTTACCCAGAGGAGAGTCTGACCCAGTGCAGATGGCTGATGTCAAGCAAAAGCACCAAGATACAGATTAGCTGAGGGAGGGACTCGGATCAGCCTACCGGTGTCTCCTGTTCTCCATGCAGCATTGTTAGAGCAGTTGAGTTTCTGCTGGCTAGAAAAGTCCATCCTGCCATCTGTGTGGCACAGACTGGAGAGCACCTCTAGGGGTAGCTCGTGGAGGGATCTCTATGGCTGCTTTGCTGTTGTTCTCTCACAGAACTTGGACCCAGAGCTGCTGTGGAAGCGGGGGAGCCTCTGCTAGTTTGGGCCAAGCTTTTTTGTTTCATTTACTAATCTCTCCAAGAAGCTGGAGGTTTTCCCTTGTGGCTCAGGTTATAATCTTCCAAATTTCCAGTAAACTGTCTTCACATGCTTCTGGGAAACGTCCTCTCCTCTGTATTGAACTCTGCCTGGCTTTTTAACGTTCTGTTTAACCTGGAACTGCACTGTCCCAGGCCAGGGAGACTATCTCAGTGCAGGGCTGTCAGCCAGTACCAGCCTCATCTGGTTTTGGGTGCAAAACTTATATTCCCTTTTTACATATGTAACACTGAGACTCCCAGCAGGGATTTGGTCTTTGCTTAACCCGCAGCTTTTGCGGCACACTAGCTGTCTCTTTAACTGAGCCATTAATGCGGATTTTTTAAATCACAGATATAGGCACTTTCTAGCTCTGCCCTTTCACTATTAGGGATTTTTAGTTTACTGTTCTGATGTAGCCGCCTCTGCAGGGGTTGGATGGAGCAGACCCTTCATAGAGTTCAGCAGACGGGGGTTTCTCTGGGAGGGGTCTTGTCAGTTTCTGGAAAACATTGGTTTTTTTAAATGGCTACATTTCTTAGAACTTCCAGCTGCAAAGCTAACCCTGGGGCTGACGCACTGCTCTTCGCCCTCTGCTATAAAGAAGTACATCCCGTGGCCAGGCTTCAGGAATTCTGTTCCCATTTGGACCCCGCAGTGAAAAGGCCAGTCTTTCAAGCGTGCTCAGCGCCCACCAGCTCCCACTGAGATCACCCAGGAAGCTAGAATCCTGGTTTGGTGGATTGTGTAAAACTTGAAGCTGTCTTAAAAAATGGAGGGGGAAAAACCCAACTGTTAAATTTATCTCCTTCATAACAGGTGTGAGCTTGCGAATCCTGCATAATTTGTGGTATGTAAGGAGCACAGGCCTTGCGGGTATTTGTCCTGTATGGTGGCTCCTATTTAAAGGATGGGGCCTGGGTTAAGATTGTGGGGGACAAATTCTGGGGGGGGGGGGACTTTGGTTCTCTAGGTTTCCTTCCCTTTGTGATTTAAAAAAAAAAAAGTACAAAAAGGTAAATGACTTGTAGGGGGGTTTCCCTTTTAAGATACAGTGAGTTCAGCTTGAATCATGGGGGAACTTTCTGCTGGCATCGCTGCCCAAAACACATCTCGCATCCCATATGGAAAAAGAGCACAATGCACTGAGTAGAGAAATCACTAGTGTTTCAATGCATGAATTCAGTGTCTGCTGTACCATCTAAAATTGCCTGTAGGTTTTATCCAGAATTCGTGGTGTGTTCGTGTAAAAGAGCAGAGACTCTGACTGCCCATATGCTATGGAACCAACTTGGGTGTGATGGGAAGAGTGGGCATTAGTGGATCAGGAAATGGAAGTAGGTGGCTCTATTCTGTGGTGACCAAACTGAGCTTTGGTCTAAGCTGACTTTCCTCCTGGCAATGGAAAGAATGGTATGGGTGCAAGTCACTGGATGGTGGAGGCTCCTCTACCTTAAATACTTACTAGTTGCTTTTCCTGCATTGCCTCTCTGTGTAAGTTACCTGGCTTCCTCAGCCACTGAATGCCATCTCTCTGCAAAGGCGGCCTCTCTGCCACTTCACTGGATGTGAAATGTACAATGCTGCTCAAATTGGCAGACACTTTCCATGGATGTTCCAATCTTTCCTTCCAAATTCAATTTGTCCCCATATTTCTTGAGAAGGGGGGGAGTAAAAATACAGGGTCTGTGAAACCTCTGCAATGAGAGAACAAAGCTCTGCCTGAACTTTCCACAGCACAGCTAACCTCCTGCAGTCATGAATCTGCTCTTTCACACAGACACCAAGGCAAACATTGATTGTGAAGATAGCAACAAAGAGTCCTGTGGCACCTTACAGACTAACATGTATTGGAGCATCAGCTTTCGTAGGTGTGTGACGAAGTGGGTATTCACCCACGAAAGCTTATGCTCCAGTACGTCTGTTAGTCTATAAGGTGCCACAGGACTCTGTTGCTTTTTACAGATCCAGACTAACATGGCTACCCCTCTGATGCTTGATTGTGAAGACAGTCGCCCTGCCCCTGATAGCACTCCAACATGCTTTTCTCCACTGAGGAAGTGAATGGTCTAAAATTCTTCATTCCTTTGTTTGGGGAAGTGATGGGAGGGAAGGATGACTGCAGGGGTGGGGGGAGGAAGGGTAATTTAATCTATTCTGAAGTGTTACAAATATTTAAACTCTGGACATTATTTTTTAAAAAGAGAAGTTTGCTACAATTCCATTGTAAACTCATTTCCCTTTGAGACATGGCTACACTGTCTGAGAGGGGCACAACTGGCTTGAGCCTTCACTACCACCCCACTATTGGGATGCGAAAGGAACACTTGACAGCATTCAAAGTACTGGTGCTTCACAACACCTTTAACTACTGGCGGTCTGTACAGGGTGAGCTGGTGTGTGTGTGTGTGGGGGGGGTGATACAACTGCAGTATTGCTAAGCTTTCTCCTTTTTACGATTATATGAAACTCAGATTGGATTCAATTTTTTTTTAATTTAAACCCCCATCAAGCCAAAGAGCCAAATCAATGCGTTTTCTGATCTCTCACTCAGGGTCTGCCTTGTGGTTGCAAACTGACCAATTTGGGATTTTTCCCTTCCCTTCCACTGCTGCCTGTCTCCTGATACCTACTGCATCCTCCCCCCCCCCCCCAATACAAAATGTGAAGAGCTTCCTCTGCACAAACCAGCAGGAAGCTGGATAACTAATTTGGCTACAGGTGTTTGGGATCTTGCTGTCAAGTATGTTTCTCTCTGTATTTATCCACATCAATAAACATTAAAAGCAAAGGAGTCAACAAATTCAACTGCTTCTTGTCATTTTGTTAACTGATCATTACAAAGGGAAAATAGGCCGACCTTGAGGTTAAGGTGCAGACTTTAGAAAGGGCAGACCTAGGTTCTACTCCTGAGTCTGCCCAGACTTTGTTGTTGTTCCTCAGTTTCCCATACTGAAAGTGGGGAGGGGAGTGTCAGCCTCCCAGCTTGGAGGCTGAGTTAATGAGGGTTTGACAGGGCTGGCTGGGGAAGTGCCACTTGTTAAGACTCCTGCAGGAAAAAGATGGTGAGTAAACTACTACAAGAGGAAAAACCCTCCCTGATCTCATCAGTTCTGTTATAGAAAAATAGGAAGCTCCTGACTGCATGTAATTGCAATAGTGTGCTCCTAGCCTCTTGCTGTGCATCATTCCCTATTCAGCGCCTTCATTACGCTGAAGACTGGAGCTCCAGCCTGACAGTGAATTTATAGGGGAGGAGGAATGGCTCAAGCCTAGTTGGTGCAGAGGACAGCTGGAATTTGCTTCCCTCCCACTAACTGAGGATGGTCCAAGATGGGTATTTTATCTTGCTCCGCACAGCTAGTTGTAGCTGTGTGATAGGAAGTAAAGGTGTGAAAAATCTGGATTGGGGGGGGGGTGGGTAATAGGAGCCTATATAAGAAAAAGACCTAAAAATCAATGGTCCCTGTAAAATGGGACATCTGGTCACCCTGGCAGTGACAGACGATTGTTCTGCTTAAAAATGCGCCAGCCCCCCCCCCCAGCCCAGCCCTACTCTCCTGGCCAGCCCAGTTCCCCCTCAGCCATACCCTCCCCCCCCTGGCCAGGCCAGGCCAGCCCCTCCCCAGCCAGCTCAGCCCCGCCCCAGCCATACCCTCCTCCCAGCCAGGCCAGCCGAGCCGCCTGCCCATCTCCGACGTGCCCCCCCCGCCAGCCACGTGACTATCCCTCCAAGGGGCCGTCCCTGGCTCCCTGACTGATGGGTCTCTCCTCCAATGGCCGTGGGGGGGCCGCCTCCTTCCCGTTCCCGGATTGGCGGCGGTTTGGGCCAATGGCGCTGCGGGGGCGGGTGCCGGGCCGTTCTGGGCGCGAGCGAGGTAAGATGGCGGCAGCGCTTCCTTGTTGGGGGGACGGCGCGGCCCCCCCCCGCCCATCGCAAGCAAAATGGCGGCGCCGTGGGGGGCGGGGGGAATCTGAGGTCAGCCGTGGGGGTGGGGTTATCCGGTGAGGGAGTGGGGGGAACAGCCGGGGGGGTCAGCCCGAGGGGGGAGGGGGGAGGGGGGAGCTGGGGGTCAGCTCGAGGGAGGAGCAGCCCCTGGGGGAGCTGGGGGTCAGCCCGGGGGAGGAGCAGCCCCTGGGGGGGAGGGGGGAGCTGGGGGTCAGCCCGGGGGAGGAGCAGCCCCTGGGGGGAGGGGGGAGCTGGGGGTCAGCCCGGGGGAGGAGCAGCCCCTGGGGGGGAGGGGGGAGCTGGGGGTCAGCCCGGGGGAGGAGCAGCCCCTGGGGGGGAGGGGGGAGCCTCAGGCCGGGGTCCCCCCCCCCGTGGGTGTTTTATAGTCCCGTCCCCTTGTGGGGGTTGGCAGCCCTGGGGGGCAGGGGCCCAGCCCAGCGCCAAGCCCGTGGCTCTGACTGGGGCCCTGAGCCCACAGCCGCGTGTTGGGGGTGAGTCTTGCCGGGAGGGCGAAGCGGGGCCTGGTTCTCTGAGGCAGGGGGTGGGATGCAGGTGGCTCACCCCAGAGGGGGTTATCTGGAGAACAGACCTTCCGTGTGTTTCCCCCGCTTGTCAGAGGAGCACGTTAGTCATGGCACAAACTGTGCCTGCACCCAAATGGCAGCGAGTTTGCGTTGGGGGCCCCCCGACTTCCCCGTCCTCTGCTGCTCTGGGGCCCCCGCTCACACACAGCGCAGTGGGGATGTAGGAGAAGTGAGCTGCAACGTGGCCAGGGCTTCCATGCAGCTCCAACTGCCCAATAAAGAGCAGATTAAATCAAGGCTGTGGGAAGAATTCCCTCGTCCCGCTCTCTCTTGTGCTGGTGGGGTGTCTCGTTTTGTGCCACGACACCCTCTGCAGAGCACAGGGACTTCTACTGAAATATTGGCAAATAATTTAGTCCCATTTCCCTTTGGTGATAGTAGCAGGGGCTGGTCAGTTATACTAGAGTCTGGGGGTTGCTCCTGCTCTAACAATTAGCTGTGTGTATCTGTTGCAAGTGTTGGCATGAACAGAATTCGGATCCACGTCTTGCCGTCAAGTCGGGGGCGTCTTACCCCTGTGCCAAGGCCCCAGGAACCCTTGTCGTGTGCCTTCAGTCACCGCCAGTGTTCCCAGCCTCGGCTGGAAGGGCAAGAGTTCTGCATTAAGCATATCCTTGAAGACAGGAATGCTCCCTTCAAACAATGCAGCTACGTCTCCACTAAGAATGGGAAGAGGTGTCCAAATGCTGCTCCCAAAGCTGAGAAGAAGGATGGGTAGGTACCCACCACATCATGGTTACCCCTGTCTCTAGCTAGGGATAGAACTAAAGTGACCTGGAGGGAGGATCTGTCCCATGGCTAAGGCACAGTGCTAGGAGCTCTGAGTTTTATTCCTAGTTAGGCTGCTTTCTCATTGTGTGACCTTTAGGAAGTCCCTTTGCCTCTCTGAGTCTCCCTTTAGCCATCTGCAAAGTGAGAACAGTAATCGTCTGGCAGAGGGATTAAGAATTCATTAATGCTTAAAAAGTGATTTGAGATCCTTGGGTGATAGGTGCTGGAGAACTGTGTAGTGTTTATTGATGTGTTTGTTCCCTGGTGCTGGCATCACTGCAACAAAACTTTATCTTCAGTAGTCATAGCATCAGTTCTGACATACTCTAAGATCACAAAGATTTGTATCCTCGGATCTTTGAGTGGGTCCTTGTGAGATAAAGATGTTCAGTCCTGTGCACGTGGGCCTCTCTGCATGGACATTCAAAATCCTTGGTCAGTTTTTTGAAAGAGTGAGGGCTTGCCCCCATATTCTTCACCCCAAAATCCCTTCCCTCACCTCACTGCTAGGCCATTGCCACCTCCATGCCAGAGGTGACTGCATTTCAGTGGTTGTGCATGTGGTTTGTAAATTACGTGGAGTCCTTTGGTAGTATAGGAACTACAGAAATGACTGTCAGAGTTGCTTGAATTTATCATTGGCGTCGGAGGAGTGGAGTGGATTCTACTCCTTTTCCAAGCCAAGTGTCGTGAACACTTCTTGCTCTGTTGCTATATTTGCCTTGCTGGTTGGAAGCAGTGAATTCCGCAAGCCAGACAGCATTTTGTTTTGTCCCCTCAGTGTGTCGTTCTGTGCTGAGCATGCCCGCAGGAACGCTCTGGCACATCAAGCCCAGATGAAGAAATCCAACCCCGGACCCATGGGTGAGACTCTTCTTTGCCAGCTGAGCTCTTACGCAAAGATGGAGCTGGGCTCCCAGACTGCAGAGAGCAGCCGCAGTGAAGCTAGTAGAATTCTAGGTAAGAGCTTTGAATGAAATAGACAAGAAAAAAGAATTTGGGGGAAGCCTCCTTCTCTGGAGCTAAAATACGAGAGGAACCAGCAACAAAGTCACCCAATTTAATCCTGGAAAGGGAACAATCCCAAAGAATCTGGTAAAAACGTGATGTCCCATGAGAGAGACTTTGCTTAGTGGACCTGGATCCAGGATCTCCCATGTGACCATAGTTAAGTCACTTCACCTTTCTGGATTAGGTTTTCCCCTCCTGTAAAACATGGGGCAACGCATCAGAGTGACGTTGTGAAATTGAATTAGTAAACATCTGCTGAAGTGGTCCTCCTATTATCCTATCAGATGAATCCCCTTCCTTCTCCATCTTGCAGGTTCTGTGCCCTAGTTCCGTGGGTCTCAACCTTTCCAGAGTACTGTACCCCTTGCAGGAGTATGAATTGTTTTGCATACCCCCAAGTTCCACCTCACTTAAAAACGACTTGCTTACAAAATCAGACAAAAATACAAACGTGTCACAACCACACTGTTACTAATTGCTTATGGTCTCATTTTTACCACAGAAAATAAAATATTTATAAAATAAATCAATTGGAATATAAATATTAGACTTAAATTTCAGTGTATGGTACATAGAGCAGTATAAACAAGTCATTGGTCTGTATGAAATTGTAGTTTGTACTTCGTTAGTGCTTTTTATGTAGCCTGTTGTAAAACTAGATAAATATCTAGATGAGTTGATGTACACCCTGGAAGACCTCTGTGTACCCCGCTTGAGAACCACTGCCTTAGTAAATGGACACAACTAGCTACAGGAGGTGCAGCTTCTGTCCTGCAGGGTCAGCTCAGCAGGGAGCGAGCCAGCAGTCCTCAGATTTCTTGGTAGGGGAGATGAGTATTCCATGGGAACTGTGTATTTTGAAAGCCCAGATTTAATTAGTGACTTTCCCGTTCAAGCCCTGGAGCTTACCCTGCTATTTGGGGGTTGGGACGTCTGTGATGTGACCTGTTTGTCTCTTGAAGAGCTTGGTTGTGCTTGAGTAACAGCCGCCTGGAAGTGGGGCTGAATGGCCTGCCTCTGTAATGGCTTCTTTCCTTTCAGATGAGGACAGCTGGAGCGATGGAGAACAAGAACCTGTGACAGTGGATCAGACGTGGCGAGGGGACCCTGATAGTGAAGCTGAAAGCATCGACAGCGATCAGGAGGACCCTCTGAAGTAAGACACGTTGTGAATGCCTGTCAGTTGTATAGAATGGGGAGCTTGCTGCTGCAGGATAATAATAATTTAGATCCTTGTTAAAAGACCGTTCTAGGAAGAGAAACGGCGTCTTCAGTAATGCTACAGCTAAAAACTACAAATGTTGTTTCTCGTGAGCTACACCATGTGCTGATCTCCAGATAGGCTCAGGAAGAAACTCTTCCTGTGAGGTATGATTGAAAAGAAGCTGTTGCCTTTTTTGTGTGACATATCTGGTGTTAGCCCTCATTGGAGAGTGGGTACTGGGCTAGGTGGGCCATTTTTGGTCTGTTCTTCTGGCCAATGTGATGTTCAGTATTATGAAGGATGCAGAAGAAAATCCTGCATTGCTGCAGTGTGACTAGGTCAGTCTTGTATATCTCTAGAATTTAACCACCTCCACTCCCCGCTCTTAGATTCCTACGCTCTGGCTGGCTTGCAGGTCTCACTTATTGGTTAGATAGCTTCACCCTGCCAGGTGTGCTGCTCTGGGCTACCTCTTATCTGGTGCTATCTCAAGGCTATTGGCTAGCGTCTATAAAGCTCATATCTCATTGTCCATCACTTACTTGTGACCTATTGAATTTGGTCCCTGTTTGTTACAGACATGCTGGCGTGTACACAGCTGAGGAGGTGGCGTTGATCATGCGTGAGAAGCTGATCCGTTTGCAGTCATTGTACATAGACCAGTTCAAACGACTCCAGCACCTCCTGAAAGAGAAGAAGCGTCGATACTTGCACAGCCGCAAGGGGGAGCATGAAGCCATAGGCAAGTACTGGACCAGGAAGCCAGAGCTCTGTATTCCTCTGGCCACAGGGCACAGCACATGTAGAAGCCAAACACAGACCTTTGTTTCTTAGGGGTGATTTCAGTTCTTCAGTGTGCCTGAGGGTGATGGTATTTGTGTTGTGTGTGGTTGGCCAAGTGCTTGAAGATTGGTCTCATGGTGGGTTTGAAGGTTGCCCGATTTCTTTGCTCTTTAGCGTTTGCGGTGTTATGAGGAAACAAGCCTGCAAAACCTGAACTCTGGGAGAAAAATGATTTTCTCTATGGGATTTCCTGTTTTATTTTTTAATAAACAAAATGTTAGGGTGTGTAAGTCCTTGTCTACGCTAGAAAAGATTTGCTGGCATTGCTGTACCGGCAAACCCTCTTCGTGTACATGCAGCTTATATTATACCCGTTTGGTAGGCACACCAGCCAAAGCTCTTGATGCTGGTATAACTGTGTCTGTACTGAGGTTTTTGCTGGTATAGAAATGCCATAAAAAATCATGCTATAGTCCATGCTATAGGTTTGACCCGTCAACAGTTTCAGAAAGGGAGGAGTCCTTTAAAAATGCTTATAGACTAACCGACTGACTTAAAGCTTCCTTCTGTGCCCCTTGGAGTAAGTGGGATGAGCTTGCTGGAGCTTGCACTGTGCTGTTCGCTGCAGAGCTCACCACCACCACAATGTGGAGCTGTTCAATACCTCTCTAAGCAAGGAGTTGGAGGTCCTCCATAGCCAGCTAAATGGTCTGGCTCCCTGCGTAGGAAATCCATCCCCAGTCCTGTTTAGTAGCGAACAATGGAGTCATCTCTAAACAGAGGAGTTTTGTTTAATCTGACTAGGACACTGCAGCAGTCTGGACAATGTTGTGTAATGCCGATTACCTTCTGGCTGTATCTCCCAGGGAGCAGCCTTCTGACAGGCCCCGAGGGGCTTCTAGCCAAGGAGCGCGAGAGCCTGAAGCAACTGAAGTGTCTCCGACGCTATCGGCAGCGCTATGGCGTGGAGGCCCTGCTGCATCGCCAGCTGAAGGAGCGTCGGATGTTGGCGACTGAGGGTGCGGCCCAGCAGGTACTTCATGCTGTAGATACAGGGAGTTCTGATCTCAGGCCTGTTTGGGTTCCAGATTCACTTAGCTCCCAGGTCTCCTCTCCCTCTCCTCCTTGTGAGGATCATTCCAGCAAGTTGCATGTAGTTCCAGCCCTGCCAGATTTTCCATTGTAAAGCCCTGTCCATGGGGACATGTACATCAGCTGTAAATACTCACTCCTGGCAGACATGGGGCATATGAAACCTCAGCCAATGAGTGTGGAGTTCTGTTGGGGCTGCTTTTATTAAAGGTACAGGAGCACTTATAATGTAGGCCCAAAATGTAGATCTTGAGAATTTTTCCCTTTAAAGAAAGGGGGCGGGCGAGAGGCTGATCTGAGTAGGAATAGATTTTCATCACTTGTCATTACATGGAAATCCTTTTTTTGTTGGAGTAGGGAGAGTTAAACATTCCTTGGGAGCCCAAATGTAGTCACCTTGTGTTGTGCAGGAGAAGCTGAAATTGAAATTGACTGAGGCAGTTGTTTCTGTATTACCATTTTGGAAAAAAAAAAAAGCTACCTAAATGTTTGAATGAAATTAGAGGATGGGACTGCTTTTAAACTCCCAGTGGAGTGGGGTCAGCCTTTCCATAATGACACCTCACTCCCCTGCCAAAAAAAGCAATCTGGGAATGGCAGGCTGGTTTGCAACCCTCAGGCTGAGAATCCATGCACTAAGGCAAGGAAGTTCAGTATCTGCCTCAGAACTTGAACTCTTACTGACAACAAAAAGCGTACACCCCCATGGTGGAAGGTCGCTCTAATAGCTGAATGTGAGAGTCCCGTAAAGTGGCAGGTCTCTCTCCAGTCAGCAGCTGGGCAGTCCTCCTGTGTGGCTCTGATCTGTTCTCTTGGGCTCCTTTGCAGGCGCACACCACTCGTTCCAGCCAGCGGTGCTTGGCCTTTGTCGATGACATTCGATGTTCCAATCAGTCTCTCCCGATGACCAGACACTGCCTCACTCGTATCCTTTTATCCTCCCATCTGTAGTGAGCTGCACATGTGACTGTGCCCTGGTAGCATGATGTGTACTGGGGTGTTTGGATCCTCATTTCTGTGGGCCCTGAATCAAGGCCATCGGTTTGCTGTAGCCGTTGGTTTCAAGCAGGAGCCCAGAGGAATGCCTTCCCGTGGTCTGTTGGCTGTTCCAGAACCTCTGACAGGGAACAGCCAATTCAGTTGGAAGCAACAAGCGAACCGTGGAGGATTACAAGACAGCCACAGGCTAATTTCCAGCTGTGTTAAACTAAGATGGAAGTAAATTGGTCTTTAACTCATATAATGTAATCCTTGAAGAATCCTGGCTGTGGATGCTGATAAACATCTAGAACAAGGAACTATTGGGTGGAGCCTTTTGTGAGTTAAGAATAAATCTTAGCTCCACTGGGAATTGTCATGGGTCCCTAGATCTGCCCTGTCTTACTTGGATTCCTTGGGGGGTGCTGTTTATTTAAGTGCACATCCACACTGAACAGTGAGTCTCATACTGTCTCCATGCCATGTTTGTCTGACTTCAGAGCAAGTCTGCTTGGCTTACAGGTAAAATGGTGGGCCAGCCCGCAGATTCCCACTGGGTTCTTTCCAGCTCCTAGATCCCCACAGTAACAAGCCACATTCGGTCCCCGGTTACACCTGTAGGGGTTTACACCGAGGTAACTAGAGGTGGAATTCGGTGCTGCATTCAGAGCTTAGTTTTAGCAGTTGTTGCTGATGGGAGCTGGAGTTTACTCTGGCTCACTCTCCCAGAGTCGTGTTGGCTAAGTGGGGCTGGCAGCAGAGGAAATTATTAACTTTGTTTTGTTACTAAAGTCAGCAGATCTGAGTCTGATTACACACAGGGAACAGGTGTGTGGGGCAGGAAATGGCCATTGTTTCTCTAGGATAAATACCCTTAAAATAGCTTGACTCAGGAGACATTTGCAGCTGGCTAGCTCAGAGCAGTGCAGGCAATGAAAGGACTGTATAAAAATGTCTTCTCTTATGTCTGATTCGTGTCTGCTATTTAGTGGAACAAACAAGATTTTACTTTGGTCAGCCCTGCTGAGCTGATAGAGTTATAGGAGAACCATCTGTAATCTCTTCTGCTTCATGCATCGTTGATAGACTCCTTGGCTCTGTTTGGTTTTCAGGAAACTAGATTGTTGGTAATGATGTGTGAAACAGACAGAACCCAGCTGGCTTCTCCTGTTCCAGGTGGGATTGGTGAGTTTGATAAATCATGTTTTGACCTGTAAACTAAGCATTTGATCTGGAGTCACTGAGAGTGATTAAAATCTGGAGCCCCACCTTGCTGTTTATACAGAGCCTCTTTTCTGGTGGCATCTGCCCTTGAGCATCTGATAAACCTAGGCTCTTCTGGTAGGCTCCATACTGATTCCGTTAGTCTGAATTACTAGCTTCTTTAAGTCTGACCGGGGATCTTGTCTATGTATTAAGAGAGGGGTGTGTGTGTGTGAAGGATTTAAGAGGAAATGGTCATCTTGAAATCTGGTCAACTTCAAAAAATGAGTTAAAAGCTCTTTCAGGTCCTTCGCCTGCATTGGGAGTTCCCTGCCAGTTTGTGGTTTTACAATCTCTGTGTTTTTATTGTTTTTCTCTCCCTTGTTGCCATGCATAAAAAGGGAAACTGTGAAAGTAACTATGCACAAAGACCTAGTAACTAGTTATTTTTGTGTGCCTCGACTTCGTGGGTGGGTCTGACTTGAAACACCTTAAACAAGCCCGATTTCTCCAAGAGTGCTGAGCACCCAGTCTCTGAAAATCCATTTAAGCACCCAAGTCACTAGTCGTTTGGGCTGGAGTGCTGTCATCTGCAAAGCGAACAAAGTGGGGGGAAATTGCTCTGATTTGTCACTTACCTCAGGAGTTCTCTGTAACAGTAATAGGCCACAAGTTACTGATGGGGTGTGATTTTTACATTTGGCAGGGTTCCTTTAAGTGGTCTTCAAATGGGATTGTTCTTGTTCTAGTTTCAATAGTGAGCGAGTGGCAGTCCCCAGCTACTGTTTGCTGCTGGACAGCCTTAGAAGTAGGATGCCATTGGAGCTATGGTCCGTTTGTGATTAAAGGCAGGAAATCCCATTTACACTATTGGCAGGAATAGTTTTTCCTCTAGGCACTTTTAGGTACAGAAGGGATGAAAATCCGGAACTAAATTCCTAGATTTGGAAACAGCTGTGTGCGTGCTGGTATAAACACTGAGATCCCTGCTGCATGGTAGATGTTAAGGGTTGTGCAGATACTTATGATATTTGCAGTGGCGCATTACATTGCATTTGTAACACTGCCCATCTGAGGGTCTGGGTGGGAGCTTTACAAGCATTCAGCTGAGCCTCATAACCTGCCCACCGAGGTTGTCAGTAATATCCCTGTTTTACAGCTGGGGCGCACGCACACTTGGCCAAGGTCGCTGAGCAACTGGGGACTAGATCCCTGGTCTCTTGAGTCTGTGCTTTGGCCTCTGCTTTGTATCCCAGGACAAGACACCTTTTGGTAGCAGGTTTCTCTGCCAGGCTCTGTGCGTTCCCCTTGACTATCGTCCCAGATATTTGTCAGGACACCAATCAGACATTGTTTAAGCTGTGCCAAGGGTCAGAGGAAGCGCCCTGCGACAAGCCAGTTCCTGTAAGCCTCTCTGAGAGTCCCTGCTGCCCGCTTCATCTCCAGCTGCCGCCTCAGATGTACGTACCCGAGCAGGTGCTTTCTGTTCCAGAGGAGCTGGACGCTGCCCCTACGGATCTGTACTTGAGCACTGCTGAGCTCCAGCCCACAGAGAGCTTACCCCTGGAGTTTAGCGACGTAAGTTGGAGCAGCCACATGGTGCGCTGTAGTGCGGCGTGTAGGCATGATGTCCTCCAGTGAACGGAGGTGAAGAGCATTGCTGTCATCGTTACGCGTGTTAAAATATCATGTGGGGGAGGAGTGGGGCTATCGAGCAACAGATCCCAATGCCTTTGCAAACCACAGAACCAGGTATCGCTGAAAAGCGGCCATCTCTAGGGAAGAGAGCCCGCAGCGCTCTGCGTGACATTGGGGTGGACAGGTAGTGAAGGCAGACCCCCTGCCCTTAGGAAAAGAACCCTGGGATCTTTAGCCTCCACGCTGAACAAGCAGGACCTCTAGTTTTGAGGGACTCCTGAAAGGTCTGGACTCAGAATACGGTGCCTCAGTATCGTGGTACCTGTGGTGGTGTGGGTTTGCCTGCTCATCTGAGCTGTTATATTGAAACTGGATAAAGTTCTGAAAAGGGCAACAAAAATGATGAGGGGGATGGAACGGCTGCCATATGAGGAGAGATTAATAAGACTGGGACTTTTCAGCTTGGAAATGAGACGACTAAGGGCGGGGATATGACAGAGGTCTATAAAATCATGACTGGTGTGGAGAAAGTAAATAAGGAAATGTTATTTCTCATAACACAAGAACTAGGGGTCACCAAATGAAATTACTAGGCAGCAGGTTTAAAACCAAAGGAAGTATTTTTTCACACAACACACAGTCAACCTGTGGGACTCCTTGCCAGAGGATGTTGTGAAGGCCAAGACCATAACAGGGTTCAGAAGAGAACTAGCTAAGTTCATGGAAGATAGGTCTGTCAATGGCTATTGGTCAGGAGGGACAGGAGTGGTGTGCCTGGCCTCTGTTTGCCAGAAGCTGGGAATGGGTGACAGGTCACATGATGATTCCCTGTTCTCTTCATTCCCTCTGGGGCCCCTGGCATTGGCCACTGTCAGTGGACAGGACGCTGGGCTAGGTGGACCTTTGGTCTGACCCAGTCTGGCCGTTCTTACGTTACAAGTAGGCACAGGGGGGTGAGCTGAGACTGGAGTTTAAGCCTCTCCTGCCACTTGCCTAGGGAGACCAGGTAGCAAGTCTGAAAAATTGGAACCGGAGGGGTGCAATAGGCACCTATATAAGATAAAGCCCCCAATATCAGGACGGTCACGATAATATTGGAACATCTGGTCTCCCTGCACTTGCCCTTGGCTGGTACTTCAATCACTTCCTTGGTTTGTTTCTAATCATTGAAGAAAGAACCATCTCGTGTGAGATGTGAGAATTCAGAGGGTTTGGGAAATGTTTCTTTTGGTGGGGTTTTAACCTGATTGCTCCTTTGCAACTGCTAGTCTATTTAAATCCGTACTTAGGGGCTTTTTTTAAAAGCGGCTTTTTGCGTCTATCCCATAAAGGATGCACAAGGGTTTTAATCCTTGGATTACTGGGATGTCCTGCATGCGGGTTAAGCCTCCATGTTGAAAAATCCTAATGAAATGTATTTAAACAAAAATATTGCAGGTGCTCTGAACTATCTTCTGAATGAGACATTTCTTGCTTTATAAATTAGATATTACCAAACTCTCTGCACACTTTATCCCAAAGCAGACTTTTGGAATCAACTTAAAAGTAGCTGGACGGGAGTGCTGAGAGAGCCTCCTTTAGCCATAGGGACCTTAGAAGCCATGGCATTAATATAGGAGGCCATATGCCACCGGTCCAGCGACTCGAAAGCCCCTGAGCGCTGAAGCTGCTTGTTTGGAACCTAGATCAGCTGTGGCTGCCATAAAGGCGTGAGCTGACAGCCGTGAAGGTCAACGGAGCCTTTCCGTTGACTGCCGTGGGCACTGGGTCAGTTTTCTTTGCCCTGGGGTTTGAGTGTTCGCATGGCAGAACTGGCCTGCTGGTGCGTGCAAGAACAGTCTTTGGGGGAGGAATTTTCTCAGGGCAGAAACGTGTTGGAGCTGGAGCTGTGACTTCTCTTGGCCTGTGCAGGACGTTAATGGCTGTTCAGACAGGAATTCAGGAGCCTTGTCTCTCCGTCTGGCCTGGCTGTGGACTGCTTTGGAACAGCCCGACTAGCATGTGTGATTCTCCATGCTATTGAGATAAGCATGGATCTGCCTTGCTAGAAGCACACAAGTGATCAGAGACCCAGGGCGCCTCGTACTGGAGTTCATTCTGTCAGAGGGATCCCAGAGGGAACCTTTCCACGCTCCTGCTTGAGAGGACTCAGGCCTTTGTCAGCATCCAGAGCCTCTGCATTTTATCTAGTGTAACGTGATCCTGTTAACATGTCCTCTGCAGCAAGGCTGGCTCCAGGCACCAGCTCAGCAAGCAGGTGCTTGGGGCGGCACGTTGGGGTCTTCGGCGGCAATTCGGTGGCGGGTCCCTTGGTCCCTCTCGGAGGGAAGGACCTGCTGCCGAATTGCCGCTGAAGAAGAAAGCGGCGCGGTGGAGCTGCCACCGATTGCGATGGCGGCTTTTTTTTTTCCCCCGCCACTTGGGGTGGCAAAAACCCTGGCGCCGGCCCTGCTCTGCAGTCACCGACATTCCACCCTTCAAAGCCAAAACAAATACCCTCCCCTAACAATAGCCTCCAGCCAGTCCTGGCCCCAGTCCTGGTGTCAGCATTCTCATCAGCACATCCAGCAGAGGGGGGCAATGTATTTGTGAGCATGGCAGAGTGGAGCAATAAAACCGAGGAGGGGGTAGGTAGATTTTGCAATGGTGCCTGTCCGGCACCCAGAGAGGGCTCTGCTGGAGTGTGATAATCTGGGTGGGGCCGTGAGGCTCCTGAGAGATTGAAACTAGATCCTCACTCAGACCTGTTGCCCCCACCCCTTAGTTGGGTGCTCGCCCCTTCCTGGTCATCCAGTTTGAGAGACATGGTAGGTCATGCAGGGCTACAGATCTCTGGGTCCTCAGATGTGTCTTCAGTGGAAGTTCAGCATTTCCTTCCCAGATTGAAATGCTGCTAGGGGGAGGCAGATTTCTTTACTGGCTCAGCCTGCTGTGCGTGCTGCCCCCAGAATTCCAAACTCTTGGTTATCAAAGAAGGGAAGCCGCAGACAGGCTGGGTTCTCTTCACGCTGGCATGGTTTGGAGGAAGAGAGAAGCTGATCTGAGAGCGAATCTGGAATTCTTGGTGTCCCAGTGCATGCTGCTCCGACTTCCTCCCGCGCGCTTACAACAGGGCTGAACTATGTTGACATGGGCCATTGTGGGGGAAGCTTGCCGTGCCACTGTCTTTGCCTGCCCTGCGGTCAGAGGATTTGGTCTTCAAGGCCAACAGTCACCCACTGCTAAAGGCCTCTAACAACATGGCCAAGTTGGGAGGAAGACCTTGAGGAGCTGGAATAGGATTGTCCCTGCCTCCCCTGCCCTCCATGTGAAGCTGTGTTTTCTGGCAGCCTGATGGACTTAGGAACTACTCCATATGGTGGCAGGGACTGCCTGGCCTCGGCCAGCTTGACTGCTGCCTTTGGATTCTCCCAGGGCTTTGAGACCCGCTCAGCCCCTGCAGTGGAGCTCTGGGTGCCCAGCATTCCTAAACTCAGGCCCCTGGTCTCTGCCCTGTGATGTAAGTGGGTAATGTGGAAAGGGGGCCCAAATCTCGCCTCTGTAGTGCACGGAGCCCCTTGAAGCCTGCTGGCGGGTGTTTTCTCTTGCAGGACTTAGACGTGGTGGGAGATAGCATGCCGTGTCCCCCTTCCCCTCTGCTCCTTGAGTCCTCCGGGCCCCTGGAAGATCAGGCGATCACAGATATTGCCGAGGCTGCTGTAGACATACTGGCCCATGAAGAACCTCCTCAGCCAGGCATCCCGACCCAGGCAACTCAGCTGGACAGAGGGAGCTCTTCTGGCCAAGCCGCCTTGCCAACTCTGGAGTCTCATGCAGAGCCACCCGCCCAGGTAGAGCCAGGGGATGCGCCTGGGGCTTCCAGCCATGAAGCAGGAGCAGGAAAGCTCCCGATCCGGACAGTATTTCCCCTCCAGAACTCTGTAAGGAGTTGGACGATGGGGGGAGGTGCTACCGGGTCAGCTCTGTATTGGCCAAAGCTCCATGCGGCTGCTCTCCCACTCTGCCCAGCCATATTACGTGTGGACGATCACGTTTCCGGGCATTAGCTGATTGCCTGCAAGGGTCAGGAAGGAACCTTTCCCCTCCATGCCTCCCTGCACAGCTGAGCTGGTGCAGTGTGTGTGTGTGTTGTGGGGACAGACAGACAGGAGACATCTCTATCGCAGGCATTGGGGTGTGGTCTGCACCGAAGGCCAGGTTCCAGGCCAGTGGCCTGAGCTGCTGTGGAAAGTCCTGTCTCTCCGGTGTGCTGATTCCAGAGGAACGTTTACTCTGTAGCTGTCTTGTTTCTACCTTGCTCCTCCCAGGCATCTCGAACACCTCCTCCCCCCACCCCCCTGCGACATCCTGTTCAGACCCAGCACTTAGCCAGGAGATTGCTAAGGGGTTGGTGTTTTCTCTGGAGGTGGCCCCTGGAGCCCGTTTCCCTTCCCTCAGATTGCTGGGGAGGGCTGGATGCTGCTGCTTCAACAGCTGAAAGGGCTCTCTGGAAAGCTGCACCCAGCTCTTACCAGCCTGGGGCACTAGGGCCTGAGCTTGGGATTCAAGCTGGCGGTTCTGAAATGCCCCAGCAGCAGGCCCTGAATCAAGGCCATCGGTTTGCTGTAGCCATTGGTTTCAAGCAGGAGCCCAGAGGAATGCCTTCCCGTGGTCTGTTGGCCATTCCAGAGCCTCTTACAGGGAACGGCCAGTTCAGTTGGAAGTAACAGTCTGCAAATGGAGGCCTCCACCAGGAGGGGGGCAGAAGTGGGAGGGCTGCCGGACTGGAATCGCTCTGGAGCTCCCACCCTACTCTGGCCTGGCTGCAGCGCCTTGTGGGTCCTGTGCTGAATGCTGCTCGCGTGCATGTGCGTGAACAATCCTGCTTGGGGCCTGGCTCGCGGTTCCAACTCGGTCAGGGGCTGGGATTGTGACTGTGGGTTTTCTGTCTTTAACAGAGTCACCTGCAGACTAGGGTGGGCAGACCTGGACCAGAGGAAGACAGGAAGCTGGCAGAGGCTGCAGCCTCCACCCAGTCACATGGAAGACTGGCAGCAGCCAATGGGAATCCAGAACCAGCCTCCATCAGCTGATAAGGTCTTGGATTGGAAATCTTGGCCGCCCTGAAACGCACCTGAGCATGAAATACACGTGGCTGACGGAGTATGGTAACCCAACACTTCACCCTTCCACCCGAGAATTGCAGCCAGAGCAGTGAAACCGGGGAATGGTGAAATGTCTGGCCAGAAGCTCACGTGACAGGTTCCAGCCTTCCTGCCAGTCCCTCCCCCTCACTCAGTTCTGGTTCCTTTTGGTGAAGCCTGCCAAAAGCACAGCTGGCTAGTGAGACTGTGTCATTCCCAGTCAGGGTAGAAGAGACAGAGAAAGGGTAGGCGGCTCGTGGGACGCACGCGCAGTTGGGGATGTATCCATGGAGAGGGTAAATGAGCCAAACTGAAAGTTTTCTCCCAGGTGGGGCTGAACATTCTCGAGTCCACCTGTCAGGGGTGCATGTGCTAGGCAGAGGCTTGGCTTGTTCAGACTGTAGCACCGTGTACTAAAGCAAGGTCTCTCATTTCTGGTGTGCGACGGCTGTCGTTCCTCTGGCGCTGTAAGCCTGAAATTCTGCTCCTCACCCTAGCTTTAACCGATGGATGAGCCTGTAGGTGCTAATCGTGTGTAAAATAACAATGTATAAATGTGCTGTACAAAGTTTCCAGTTTGTAATCCCCCCCCAAAACAAAAACAGACAATAAAGACATCAGAAGAAAATGACTGTCCATGTTCCTGAGGTTTGTCGCCTCCTGCCTCTGCTGCCACACAGTGCATCGAGATCCTCCTGCGAAAGGTAAAACGGCTCGGAACGCTGTCTGGATTTAGGGGCCTCATTTAAATTCAGGTGGCGAGGGGGTTGATCCTTTGAGTGTTGAAGGAAAAGGGAAACTCCCCTGCTCTCTGGGGCTGCGTACATAAAGCAGAGCAGGAGCTCCAAGAGCAGATGCTCCTGCGGACCGGGGATACTCTCACTAGTCTGGGAGCAGTTTCATTGTTCGCGTGCACAATAGATCTTGGGAGGGGAGCGGGAGGAAATGCAACTTCACGTCATCTTGGCCCCTGTGTAACTTGAGAGCAGCCAAAGGAGAGAGACTGAAGGGCACAGCATCCTCTGTGTCCGGACCATGGGCCGTGGGCCTCTGGGGAGTTTGTGGAATGAAAACCATGTGGCCGCAAACCTCCCGAGTCTTGCCACGTCCGGTAAAAATACACACGGTCAGGTTTCACTCCCTCTTACAACGTGAAACCCCGAAAGAGCTGCTGCTGCTCTGCGGTTTGGTGAGAGCGGCGCCTGCGTAGCCCTGCCAGACTTTCCCATTACAAATCCCCTAGCTCTGCCCACGAGGCCTCGGCCTGGGAGCCAGGGCTGGCGTTTTGTGTCATCTAACCGCACAAGCCACTCCTGTTAGAGGAATGGCAGGTTCGGCCCGTTGGAGGCTTTGATTTGATTTGTGTTTAATACTGAACTGTTGCTCTAGCAATCCCAAAGCCCCGGGCAAGTCCTTTGTACGTCCCGTATGGCTGGAGCCTGGCTCCCTTCCGGGTGTGGCTGGGTTTTGCACGTTAGCAACTCAGACTGCCCCTTCCTGCAAACAGCATAGCCAGAGTGCTGACTCCCAGTTCGCTCCATGGAGCCCGCGTGCAGGACGGAGCCCTGGGCCTGCCAGTGAGGTCAGACAAAGCCCCCGGTGACTTGAGAGGAAGCAGGAGTGAGCCCTGCACGGAACGGCAAGGATGCTGCCTGCATGGCAACGTGGAGTCTCAGGCTCCCTGGGGTAGGGCCTGCTTGGCAGTGCATGTGCCTCCCTTCCTTTCAGCCTCCCCGCGCTCTGTTGTTTCAGAAGGCCGGGTGCTTGCTTGTTCCCCTTGAAGGAGCCGTGCAAAGGGAGCTTGGGTTAAACGCAGCAACACCCGTGCGTCCCCTTGAACGTTTTCCTTTCCCTCCTGCTCCCTTCCTCTGCTGTGCTCACTAACCGGCGAGCACCCCTCTGTTGTAGTCACTCTGTGGATGCTGCTCTCTAACCTTCCACCACGCTCAGGGGAATTCGTGTTACTGCTCCTGGCCTTGCCAATGGACAGGGCTTGGGGTATTTAGTAGGTATATGACAGTCGGTCCCAGCAGCCCCCGTCAGAGCCCGAGCCCCCATTGGGCTGGGCACGGTACCCCCAGAACACATGGCCCCTGCCCCAAGGAGCTCCGTCTCCGTGGGGTGCTGAGCCTGTGCAGCTGTTCGGGCCCCCAGGGCGCGTTCTCCCCACCCCACACACACCAGCGAGGCGGGGTGGCCTGTAACCGTAACAAAGTTCCACATGGCTCGGCCGCTCCACCAGGCCGCTGCAGCGTTTCAGGGGAGGGCAGGCGCCTGGGGGGAGTAGGGGGCTGTCGCCCTTTCTTGGTGCCCGTCTGCCCTATTTACAGGCTGCTGCGCTGACTCCTCCCTCTGCCAAGCGGCTAGAGCCCACTCCCCTCCTGGAGCGGGGCATGGACCCCAGGCAATCAGCCTAGCTCCATGTCTGTCCTGCCCCTTACGCAGCCGGGCGGTGCTGGAGGGAGCCTGGATTCCAGGGATGTGGAAGGGAGGGTGGCTGAGCTGCCGGGAGAAGGAGCGGGGTCGGTGGGGTCCATGGGGAGGCGCTGCTGGCAGGGTGAGTGGAGTGAACTGGCCGTGCCCTTGGTGCATGGTTGTCCAGAGGCTCCTCTCCTGGTCCATTATCAGCTGTCAGTGGAGTGGGGGTCCCCCCCCACCCCCAGCTCTCCAAGGGAAGAGCAGCCTGAGCTGCAGGCTTTGCTGTATGGCACCTTGGCCTTCTCACTCCTGCTGGAGGCTCCAGCCAACCTGCCACGGCTGGTTCTGCCTCCCAGCACCACGTGAGCTAGGGAAGGCTGTTCGCCGGCCGGCTCCACAGCCCACACCACCACCTTGATTCCAGCAGAGCTGCATGCACGCAAAGACCTGACTGCACAGATGCTGGGTCTCAGGGACCTGTCTGCCAAGCACTAAAATGCAGCCACCTCTGGGGTGAAAGATGGCAGCTGTTCAACAGTACATGGCATAGGAGGGGAAGGGGGAGGCAGAATGTAGCTGCCCAAGTGAGAATTTGGCTGGATTCTGGAGCTAGCAGTGCATGGCCCCGTGTGATTGACTGTAGTTCGGTCTATCTGAATGACGGCAGGCTGCCAGGCCGGACCAATGGGGTCCGCGCTGGTTCTGAGGGGCCCAGGCCGAGTGGTCTGCACAGCTCCCTGCAGCACCAAGCTTTGTTCAGAGCTGTCCCGTTCCTGACTGACTCCCCTTAGCTTGTGAAACACTGGCGCCTCTAGTTCCTTTAGCAAGCCATGCGCCAGGGCCTTCTGCCGACAGGTTCCTCTCTGCCTGGGACCATCTCCCCTCTGGCCTCCTGAGCCCTCAAAACAGGCTTTCTTGCTGGGACAGAGCGGTGGGGCTTTCAGCTGGGCCATGCAGTGTGGGCGTGATGGGTACATCTTGCAGACAACCCACAGAAGCCTTGGTATGAGTCTGACCCACCCGGCGGCCTGGTGACCTGCCTGGCTGCCAGCTCCTCTGCCCCAGCCCTAGAGGGGAAAAAGCCAGAGGTACGAGATCTACCAACACACTGGCACGTTGGGCTCTTGGAGACAGGAGGTGGCAGAGAAGGGAAACTTACCAGCAGGTTACAGGAAGGGATGCACGTTGTACCTGCCAGCATCCTGGCCACGTCTGCGCCTGGCAAAGGTGAGACATCTCCTGGCGCTGCCAGCAAGCCCCTGAAACGGAGTCTTTGTCCAGGGGCCCTGCAGCTACTTGGCAGCGCCCGAGCCGGTTTCCTTTGCTGGGCTGGTCGGTGAACAGTGCTGGCATTGTGACGGGGCGGGGAGGTGACTGGCTCCGCTCATGGGCCTCAGAGGGGTAAATCTGACACGCGTGTCAGAGACCACAGCGGCATGGAGCAGCCTGGTTTGGCCTGTGCTTGCTGGAGCCATTAAGGCACCTCCAGTGGGCACAGAACCTAGAGAAATGTCAGATACAGGGGTGTGGGCGGGAGGGGGGTTAACATGGGACAGGGAGAGGAGCCCCAGGGGTCAGCGTGCTGGGGCCACTGGCTGGAATGGAGCCGGGTGACGGAGGGGATGGGGAGGTTCCTGGGGGCTGACTGGGGGTTGCGGTGGGGCCCCCTGGGTGGCCTAGCAGAGGGGATGTGGGTCACCTTGGCGCAGGCGAGGGGCCAGTGTTGCAGCTCTCCGAATAGCCACCCCCGGGGCAGAGTGGAAGCAACCTGCCCCCAAAGGCCCCCCTCTGCCCCACGGCCTGGCGCTGGGTGCACGTGTCCTGTGCGACCCCCTCCCGGGCAGGCTGGAGGGGTCCAGCGGTCTGGGCTCAGCTCCCCCCGCGGGATCAGCGGCTGAGGCCCCCGGCCCCCCATACCCCCCCTCCCCCGCTCTGGGGTCCTGCCCCCCGCGGGTTTCGAACCAGCCCAGCCCGGGCTCTCAAATGGGAAACATCTGGCGGGGAGCGCGGCTGGACCCGGCGCCGATTGGCTGCGGCGGGTCAGGCTGCGGGGGGGGACTCCCCTCCCCCCCCCCGAGCCGTGACATCACTTCGCTTTCCACCCGGAGTGGCCTCGGCAGGCAGGAGCCCGGGCTGAGCCCGTCCGGGGAGCGCGCTCCGGGCCCGGCGTGCGCCCCCCGTGCAGTGCCGGCGGGTGAGTCCTGCAGCGAGCTCCGGGCTCGCTTACCCGGGGGGGGCCCGGACCCCCCCCCTCCCGGTGCCAATCCGGAGCCGCTCCGGGCAGCTGGCGCGCTGCGCCCCGAAGTCTCCAGCGAAGTTGTTTGGCCGCGTGCGCTGGGGGCTGGGAGGGGGGGGTTTAAAACCAACTTTAAGCTGCGTCTGCGCGTTCCGGGCTGGGGCGGAAGCTCTCCCCCCCCGCCGACAGACCCTCGGGGATCGGGCCCCGCAGCCCATCGCCCCTTGGCGCAGCCCGGCCATTGCTGGCAGAAGCGGCCCTGGGGGCTCGGGGGGGGGGGCTGGCGCGTGTCCCCCGGGGCTGCGGCTCCCTGGTCCTGCAGGAGGAGGAATTCCGGGGGGGGGATCTAGCTCAGAGCCCCCTTCCCAGCTGCAGGGGCTCTTGGGAGGCTGCGTTGGGGGGTGAGGGTGCCAGGTTGGCCTGGGGGGGGGGGGGCTCTGCCTTACCCCGGCCTAGACTCTGGAGCATGTGCTCTGGCTGCCCTGTGGGTGCCATGGACAAAGGCCACCTGTGCACTGCGAGGGTCCGTAAAACACCCCCAGAGCGACCCCCTCCACGGCCGCCTGAGACGGGAGGACAGGTAGGGGGAGGGTACGGCCGGCAGCTGGAGCCAGGACTCCTGGGTTCTATTCCTGGCTCTGTCACTGGGTGACCTTGGCAGGTCCCAGCCTTGCTTCCTGCCTCAGTTTCCCCATCTGTAAAACTGGGATGATACTGACCCGCCTGACAGGGCTCCGAGTCTGCCTCTGAAGGGCCAGAGCTGGGCAGAGGGTTATTATTAAACTGCTGCCCTGTGGCTGCTCACACCAGCTCTGAATTCGGCCATCGCCGGGGGTGCCCCGTGCCCAGACTCAGGGTGGGGCAGCGCGTTAACCTTCGCTCTGACCCCTCCTGTCCTGTGAGCTCCATCAAACCTTCCCTCCGGCACTTGGAGATGTTGGCCAGTGTTTTCGAGACCGCGCCGCTCCCTTTGGTGCTTGAGCTTTCGACCTGAGACGCCCCAAGCCGGACTCCAAGGAGCACAGAGCAGCTGGAGGTCCTGCTGCCTTTAGCGGGCCTTGTGGGTCACTCTGTGCTTCCAGCCCCTGGGTGACCCATGTGCACCCACCCAGGCCTCTGCCCGTCACATCCAGTTGTGCTTCACTTCCCTCTCTCTGTGCAGCTCAGAGACGGCTCTGCTGCGTTCCCAGAAACCTGCCAGGCCATTGTATCGTTTTTTAAAACCAAGTGAGCCGCTGCTAAGGAGCTGCGGTGTAGGAACCCTGGCAAGTCGTGGCCCGGGTGACAGAGAGTTAAAGTAACTGGCCTGTTTCCTTGTATCATCCTCTGGCTCCTCACTGAGAGGTTAGCTCAGGATCTCCAGAGCGAGCTCAGGCCGTTGCTTGTTTGACACTTCCTCTCGGGAGCCTGTTCACGTCTGGAAAGCGAGCTGTCGCCTGGGTTTGAAATCTCCTCGCCCGGGGGCCTGCCCGGTCCCTCCTCGCCGCGTGGCCGGGGCCAGCCGGTGTTTTCATCGTGTTGCAGAATCAGGCTCGCACGGGGCCCAGCTACACGCCAACGGGAGCTTCCTGCACAGGGCGAGATGGGGCAGGATCCCTGCATGGGAGGGCGAAGCTGGCCCCGTGCGCTCACACAGGACCTGTGTCCTTAGCCGAGGCTTCAGCACAGAGCGGGGACCCAGTTAAACCTGATTGGAACAAGCCCAGATCACTGGGAGAACAACTCCCACCGGCTTGGGGGGTGGTCAGGGAAAGCCAGCGACAAAGGAATCTACGGTGGGACGTTCACTGGATCAGAGCTGCCCCGTCAAGCGTTTCAGTTGGGCACCAAGCTCATTTCCTTGGCTACTCTGAATCCAGGGCTGGCAGGAGCGGGGGGCTCCTTGGACTAGCCCGGTTAACTAGCTGTGGTAATGGGGAGGGTGTGGCTAGCAGCAGAGGCAGTAAGGGGGTCTGGGGAGAAGCAGAGTTTGGCCCGGTTAGTTCAGGGGCCATGTTGGTTCTCAGAGCCATGTGGCCATTAGGCAGGTTGGGTTTGAGTCTCAGGCCACGGGCCTGCTACGGTGCTGAGACGGCCGCTGCAGCGCCAGGAGTTGTTCTGTCGATCGCAGTGAATCCACCTCTGAGAGAGACGTCAGCCTGGGGCTGAGCTGACCTAACCGGCGGATTTCACAGCCCTGAGCAGCGTAGCGAGAGTGATCTGCTTAGAGCACCCGAGGGTTGTGTTTTGGTTGCGTCCCGTGTTGGGTGGTTCGGGTTTTCTGTTGCTCTGCGTCTCTGGGGGTGTCTGTGGGCTGCAGGGTGTCGGTGTCCTGTGTTGCGGCGTGTGGTGATGGTTTCTGTGTCTGCCCCCCTCCCTACCCCCTTAGCTCTCAGCGCGCGGCTGTGGGGCAAATGCAGCAGCACCAGCCCAACCGCGCCTGCTCCCAGCTCTGCTGGAATTTGCTGGAGGGAGCTGGCTCCCTGCCCCGCTGCGGCTACATGTTGGCACTTGCTGCCCCGTCCCCTCATCATGCCCTGACGAGGCCTCTGTGACGAAGTGGGAATGTTCCTGCTGTGCTCTGGGAATGCTGAGTGGGGAGTATTGATCTGGGAAGGGTGCAGGGGAGTTTGAGGGGCCTGCACTGGGGAAGGGAGATACCTGAGCAGGTAACCCGAGAACCCAGGACGGGGGGGGGGGGTTGGAGGCCAGGTGACACCTCTGCCCGTGAACCTGGACAAAGGACACAAAGGCTGGGGGAGGACCCAGGGGGAGGCTGAGTGAGAGGCTGGAGGGAGTTTCAGTTTGGAGCTGGCTGGGGAATGGAGAGGGGCGACCCGACCAACAGGGCTGTGGCCTCCCTGGGGCCCCAGATGGACCTGACTAAAGGGGGTTCTGTTGTCTGCACCGGCAAGGCCTGTTTGAGACTGTGTCCTGTCGTCTAAATAAACCTTCTGTGTCACTGGCTGGCTGAGAGTCCCGGTGAGTCGCAGGGAGCCGGGGGTGCCGGGCCCTGTCTCCCCCACACTCCGTGACAGCCTTGCCGCCCGCTTTGTGGGGAGGGAATAGGGTGTTGTGTGGGCTCAGCTGTTGCTCCCGCCGTGGGCCTTGCGCCAGGGGCCAACCCAGCCCGTCAGTGGGGCTCTGTAGTCAGGGCCGGCGCAACCCGTTAGGCGCCCTAGGTGGTTGCCTAGGGCACTAGCATTTGGGGGGCGGCATTTTGGGTCCTTCGGTGGCGACCGCAGCACCCGGATCTTCGGCTGCCCTGGTCGTTGTCGGCATTTAGGCGGAGGGAGCTGGGACAGGGGGTGCGGGGAGGGCCGCCTGCAGCAAGTAAGGGGAGGGGGCGGCATGCAGGGGAACTGCTCCCCGCCCCAGCTCATCCTCCTCCCCTGAGCACGCCGCCCGCTCGGCTTCTCTCCCTCCCAGGCTTGCGGCGCCAAACAGCTGATTGCTGCCGCAAGCCTGGGAGGTGGGAGAAGTGGAGCGGTGACGGCGTGCTCGGGGAGGAGGCGGAGCAGGGGTGGGGAGCTGCCGCATGGCTGTGTGTGGGAGGGGGGCTCAGGGCAGAGGGGGGGAGCTGCTGCGGGGGGGAGGGGGGGCCTCAGGGCGGGGGGCGCAAGGTGGAAGTTTTGCCTAGGGCACGAAACTTCCTTGCACCCGCCCTGTCTGTAGTGCCCTGGCATCCTGGGGCTGGACCATTAGCAGGGCTCTGCCTCCAGGCTGTTCCCTGCCAGCTCCTCGGACAAGCCCCAGCACCAGGAGTCTGGGGCTCATTGCACTGGGAGCAGAGTGCAGACAGTGGCTGTGCCCTGTGGGGCATGAGCCTCTGGGTCCTCCCCCAGGGCGTGGGGAGCAGGGAGCCAGTCCCCCTTCTCCCACCTTGCTGCGACCCCGAGCCCCAGCCCTGCGGTGAAGGCGTTTGGAGCCGCTGGCTCCACAGAGGTAAATATCCGCTCTGTCTCCTACAGGTGAACCCTGGTCCCTGTGCTCAGCCCACGCCGGGCGCTCCCAGGGTACCACGATGGGTGGATCTGTGGGGCAGCAGCCCTGGGTCATAGCGGCAACGGGCCTGCAGCCAGGCCTGCTAACGCGGGGATGGGGTGAGCCTTGTGCTTCCTGGCCTCAGCTGGTCACCTGGAGGAGCACCTGGGCAGCACTGCAGTGTGTCAGCTGGGGCAAGGCCTAATCTCCCAGCCCAGTGCCCTGTGCCAGCAGGATCCCAAAGAGGGGGGAGCAAGGTGTGTCCGCCCAGCAGCCTGGACAGTGCGGCCACCAACAGAACCAGGCCTGCCCCAGGCCCCAGGGAGCCCTCGTGAAATGCTCGCTTGGCCGGTGCCGGTCCAGCCCCTGGGGCCCCCAGAACCGGGCTCGTCTCACCTGCTTGTTGGAAATGACGGGGGCTGGGGTGGGGGCTGGCAGGTGGAGCGGGGGGGCTGGGAGCCCGGCTCTGTCTCTGGGAGCGGAGTGGATGCTGGGGCTAGCGTGGTCAGGTTTCTTCCCCATCCCCCTGCTCCGAGTCCTGGGCATCGGGCGAAGAGGCCTGACCTCGCCTGGGCTCCTCCCTCTGTCGGAAGCTGAGCCGGCTCGTCCCAGCTCCTGGCTGGTTGACTGTGGAGGAGCGGTTGGGCTGGAAGCCACCCTGCGGCGTTGCCAGCCACTCATCCTTCCCCGGGAGGGGCGCGTTCTCCTTCGGGAAATGGGTGAGGGTCCCCTCCGGGGTGGGACCTGGCAGCGCCCCCTCTAGGAATATTGCCGGAAGAGTGCGCCCAGTGCTGGGGGGTCACCGTTCTAGACGGATGTTGAGACCTCGGTGAGGGCTCAGAAAAGGGCCTGGCAGCGCTAGATCAGTGTGTCCCGCTTCAGAGGGGTGACTGGGGAGCAAATATTTAATCGGGGGCTCTTCAGTCTAGCAGAGGAAGGTCGAACCCGAACCAGTGGCTGGAAGCTGAAGCGAGAGACACTAGAAATAAGATGAAATGTCTGACATTGAGGGAGATTAAACACTGGGACGATTCGCCAGGGGTCACGGCGGATTCTCCCTCAGGGGCAATTTTTAAATCCATGTTGGATGTTTTTCTACAGAATCTGCTCTAGGAATCGTGCTGGGGCAGGGCTGGCCTGTGTCGATCACAGTGCTCCCTTCTGGCCTTGGGGTCTATGATGCCTTGCAGCGTGCAGCGTCCTGGCGAGCGAGGCCAGGGAAAGGGGGGCTTTGGAAACAGCTGCACAGCTCCCAGGGGCACAGCTCAGGCTGAGCCCATTACACAGACAGGGAAGCTGAGGCGCAACAGGGCAACTCTATGAATTCAGCGGCAGAGCCAGAAATGGAACCCAGGAGTCCCGGCTCCCAGCCCCTGCTCTAACCCCTGGACCCCCTGCTCTAATCCCTGGACCCCCTCCTCACAGTGACTGCACTGGGGGTTGCCGCAGTGCAGGGTTGCACAGCCCTAGAGAAGCCCTGACCTGGCGTGCCCAGGTCTCTGCCTCTCGCCCTGCGGCCCCTCCCTGCCTGCAGCGGCCGGAAGGGCTCCCGGAGACACCCTGGCCCTGCTGTCACTCGCCCGCCCTGGCGTCCCCAGTCCGACCGGCCCCGCTCCTGGGGCTGGAAGCTGTTCCCACCTCGCAGCCCCTGAGTGCTCGTGGGGAGTGAGGGGCTCTGGGGTGGGCCTGCGTCGCCCATCTGGCAGGATCACTCAGACCCCCCCCCGCTCCATTCTCCGGTTGGGGCCCCTGGGGCTGGCATTGTTCTGGGGTGAGGCGGGGGCCTTCCCCTCCAGACAGCTCCTCACTTCCCCTCCGGACCAGCTTTCCTCTCCTGTTTCCTGGGGCTGGGGGAGGGGGCTGGCACCGTCCCCTCTGGCTCCGGGACCCCCACCCCGGGCGCGGGCACCAGCAGCGATCTCCCTGAGCTCTGTAACCCGGAGCGGAGCAGGGCCGGGCCCACGCGGGGCCGCCAGCTGGGAGCTCAGTCAGGGCTCTGCCTGGCAGGTCCCAGATCCTTGGCTCCGTCCTGGCCTGAGCAGGCTACAGAGCCATGCTGAGCGCCCTGCGTGCTGGGAAGGGGAGTCTCTGCCGGCTGCATCTCCCCATTAAAGATGAGGGCAGCTGCATCGTCCAGCTCTGGGGCCCTGCCCCTGCCAGACACCTCCTGGTGGCACTGCCAGCCTGGGTCCCGCTGGGCTGCTCTCCTCCCCAGCAGAGTGCAGGAGGGGGCGGGGGCGGGGGGTTCTCGCACCAGTTACACCGACAGGCACGGAGTGTGGCCGAGGTCGCATGGGGAATCAGGGGCAGGAAGAGAACCCAGGAGTCCTGGCTCCCAGCGCCCAGCCTGCTCTCAGCACTGGGCTTCTAAGCTAAAAGCACCAGGGTAGAGAGTGGGGAGGGAGGGGTGGGTAAGGGTCTTTAATGGCAAACCGCCCCATCCCCTGGGCACTTCTGGGCAGCAAGGAGGGGGCTGCAGGGCAGGGGGAGTGCGGCCCAATTCTGCCTTTCTGGCAGAACGAGACCCCCCTGGGTGGGGTCCCTGGATCCCTCTCCTCCAGGGCTGCCTGGGGGAGGGGGGGCAGCAAGTGGGGCAATTTGCCCCAGGCCCCGCAGGGGCCCTGCGAGCCCTGGCCTGGCGGCTGTCCGGGTCTTCGGTGGCGGGGGGCCCTTCAGTCACTCCGGGTCTCCGGCAGCAGGGGGGGGGCCCTTCAGTCACTCCGGGTCTCTGGCAGCGGGGGGGCCCTGCAGTCGCAGCAGCGGGGGGGGGCCCTTCAGTCACTCCGGGTCTCCGGCAGCGGGGGGGGGGGCCTTCAGTCACTCCGGGTCTCTGGCAGCAGGGGGGGGGGGGGGCCCTTCAGTCACTCCGGGTCTCTGGCAGCGGGGGGGGGGGGCCTTCAGTCACTCCGGGTCTCTGGCAGCGGGGGGTGGGGGCCATTCAGTCACTCCGGGTCTCTGGCAGCAGGGGGGGGGGGGCCCTACAGTCCCACCGGGTCTCCGGCAGCAGGGGGGGGGGCCCTTCAGTCACTCCGGGTCTCTGGCAGCAGGGGGGGGGGCCCTTCAGTCACTCCGGGTCTCCGGCAGCAGGGGGGGGGGCCCTTCAGTCACTCCGGGTCTCCGGCAGCAGGGGGGGGCCCCTTCAGTCACTCCGGGTCTCCGGCAGCGGGGGGCCCTTTGGTGCTGCCGAAGACCCGGAGCGCCGCCGGGTGAGTACAAGCACCGCAGCTCCCCCGCTTTGCCCTGGGCCCCCTGACTCCTCTGGGCGGCCCTGCTCTCCTCAGAGCCGCTCTGTGGAGACCTGAACCAGGTCCAGCCCCAGCAGAGCCTGCGCCCCCCCACCCCCCACCCCCTGGAGCACCAAGCACCCCTGCTAGCTGCATCATGGTGCCGTGACTCTGACACCCGCAGCATTGGCCGCTGGGTCGCTCCCCAACCCCCTGCCCTCCCGGGGCGAAGGAAGGCCCAGGCCCCAGGCCCCTGCCTTTCCCGGTGTGCTCCCCCCACCCCCAGGGGCGGCATGTCCTTGTGAGGGGCCCCCCTGTGTTGGGATGGAGCCCCGGGGGGGGTATTTCACGGAGCAGCTCCTGGCTGCACTGTGCCCAGCTTGGGCGTGTGTCCATGCTGCAGCGAGTGAGCTATAAATAACCCTTAACATCCTCGGCGACGACTCCGGGGCTATTTTTGCTGCTCTTGTTGTGTCTGGTCCTGGCTCCGCTTGGGGGAGGGGGCGGCAGGGTTTGCTTTTGGTTCATCTCCCATCCTGGCGCAGTCTCCAGCAGTTCGATCTCCACAATCCTTGTCCCCTTCCAGACGCCGTGAGGAGTGGAGCAGAGAAACCTCCCCCAGAGCTGTCCTGCCCTCGGCAAACCCGGGCCAGGCAGGGCAACAGCCACTCCTGCCCAGGGCGCTTCCTCTGCGTGGAGCCTCGTCAGACACCAGCGTTCTGCAGCTCCCGCGCTCCAGGGCGGCGGCCGGCCGAGGTCCTGGGTGCTCCGCGCCGGTGACGCTGGTAAGAGAAGTTCCTGTACCTTGCTCAGATTCCCCCTGGGCAGTTCCGTTTGCTTCACAATCAGCTGCATGATTCTTCTTCCCTTCCTGTCCTGATGTCTCGGAGCTCACTGGTAAATGGCTGCCGTGTCCTGGCCCAGAGGTGGCTGCCTTTCCCTGGTGGGTGGTACAGTCCCTGCATGTCATTTCCGTACCCAAGCCTGACCCCCGGGGGGTGCTGAGCGTCTGCAGTTCCCCTTATCTCCAAGGCAAGTTGCGGGTGGCCAGCGTGAGGAGTAGGGCACACGTCCTGGGTCACAACTCTGCCTGAGGGTGAGTGTGATAGTGGTGAAAAGACCAGAGTGTGCATGAGAAGCCATTGTGCGAATGTGCGAGGTATGTAACATCGCTGTGTGAGCCTGTAGACGGACCAAACTCGCGTGTGCAAACTCTGCCCTCTGTGCGAAAACGTCGTGTGTAATGGGACGTGTCGGAACAGACCCAGGCTCCCCTCTGCTCACACCCCGGTGTGGCTGTGCTCTGGGATTCTGCCTGACTATTGCCATAGGATGGAGGCAGGGGGGCCTCAGGGACAGGCCAGGACGCCTGGGTTCTACTGCCTTAGTAAGGGATAAGTCACTTCACCTCGCTGAGCCCTGGGATGATCACCCCCAGTCTAGACAGAAGTGAAGTGACTCGCCCGAGTTTACGTGGCGATCGGTGGGGGGCGATCCCTGAGCCTCACTGGGAATCTCGGCTATTGGGCTGCAGTTCCCTCGGCCTCTGCTTTGTGCTTCGCTCCTCCTCCTCGGGCCTGCTGCTGACAGATCAGCCTGTTATCGGCCCCTGGGGGTTTGCCAGGCCTCCCTGCTCGTGTCCACCCATCCTGCGGGCCACCTGACGGGCGGAGGAGGCAGCTGCGGGCCACAGGCAGCCGGTGGAAATCCCCAGAGGCGGGCAGGGGCGCGAGGCCTTCCCAGCGGTTTGCCCCGAGGGAGGGACCGTCCTGCCCCTTCCAGGATCCAGGGGCTCGGAGCCAAAGGTTGGCAAGGGAGCCGGGGCAGGCTCACCCTGTCTAGGCTGGCAGCTGTTGTCGGAAGGGTCCGTGCACTGGTGCCGGGACAGGGACGGAGGGGAGGCAGCCAGGGGCTGCGGGGGTTGGTGTGACACCCTCCTGCCCCCGGTGCAGGTCATACCCCTGCTGCAACCAGGCCAGAGCTGTACAGCTCGGTGCCTCGGTTTCCCCACGTCTCTGGGAGGTTTGTGAAGTCTTTGAGCTCATGGGGCGAGCGCGCTGCAGCGGGGGAAAGGGCTATAACTGTACACACAAACCGTGACCTCGCCTGGGTCCAGCGAGCCACCGACTCCCTTTCTGCGCTCGCTCTCCCTGTCCCGCGTGATTGGCTGAGGCTGGCCAAGAGGCACACCCCAGCCGCTCGCTGGAGGCACTTTCTGGGTATGGGAGAGCTGGGGGTGCTGTGGGGGGCCCGGAATCAGGCCCTCGTTCACCAGGAGCCTGACTCTGTTCCCTGTGCGGGAGTCTGGCCTGCCGCGGGGGGTAGAAATACCCTCATTTTAAAGCAGTGACGCAGCCCTTACAATAAACCCCAGCCAGAGCGTTCTCAAGGCTCTGCACCGACTGCCCCCAGCGCTGGCGGCTGCTCCAGCCCAGCCTGCCTCTGGCCTCCACCCCGGCACCTGCCGCGGGAGCTGCAGATTTTCAAAGGCGCGTGGCTCCCCTTCAGGCACCTAACTGAGGGGCCACGTGCTTCTCCAGTGGGTAAACGGCACGGGAGGGGCCCGGGTCTCCTGCACCCTGCCCAGACGTTCACATCAGGGCCAGGAGTGACTGAAGCGCACTGCAAGGTGCACCACGCTGGCAAACTGTTTCCCTGGGACCCCCAGATCTCTGTTCAAGGGACACCTCTGCTGAGCCCAGAGCATTGCCCTGGAAGGGGGAAATCCAGTTTTCTTGTCCCCGTCTCTGCGCTCTGTTCGCGCTCTGCATTTCCCCCAGCCTGGCACCTGGAGCCAGTTTCGCTCGGCCTTGGCGTCCGTTTCACTCCTGCGCTTTGGGGGGAAGTCACCGCCTGTAGAAATGATCCCTTCTCGGCTTTCCTAAAACCTCCTTGCTAGGAAACGTTCACTGCAGGGTTCAGTGTGCCGCTCCCGCTCGTGCCCCGCGGAGCCGCCCCGTTAGCTCGCCACGGCACACGCAGGTGCCGCAGCCCCCGGGGGCGGGTTTCCCGTTCCAAGAGACAAGGGAACAGGCTGGTGAGTCGAAGCCGGCGTCTTTCGCTCCTGCCTGGTTCCGAGCCGCGCAGGCCGGGGCTGGGGTGGGCACGAGAGAAGATGCTGGGGTGTTTCTGGTGTACACGTCTAACACTGCGAGTCGTCCTGAAATCCGGGGTCTGAGTCAGATTCTGTCCTCACTTCCGTCTCCAGGGAGGCTGCTCCCGGGCCGGGCGCTGGGACGCTTCCCACCCGCCCTCCTGTCGTCTTGGGAGGTCGACTCCTGCCGTGTTCTCTGACCAGCCCCGCGAGGCCCTCCCCCCCGGGCAAAGCTCCCAGGCAAAAGCTGTAAAGCCGCCGCCTCGGCCTCCTCAGGCTCAGGCCTGGAAGCTGCCATCTGCTGCTGGCTGGCCAGGGCCTGGGTCGCACTGTGGTGGCTGCCATGGGACATCTCCAGCAACGGGGCCAGTGTCTCTAGGCAGGGCTGACGGGCGGCACGGGATGGATGCTGCCCCGGGGGTTACCGGTACCAGGAGCTGGGCACGCCCCTAGCTCACGGCCCAGTGCCAGACAGGGGGGCAGGGCCTGTCACTCACCCACCTGGCTCTAGGCACTACGGTGGCTTGCGGAGGCCCCTCATTGCCCATTCCCAGGTGGGCGGGGGAGCTCTGGGTTTCTCCCCTGCGGCAGGGTGGTGGAGCTGGGGGCTTCAGCCCCGTGGGAGGTGCCTGCCGGGGCTCAGAGCTTCACTAGGAGTGGGGCTGACGCCCCGAGTCCCGGCAGGTGCTCCCAGCCAGGGCCGCCCCGGGGGGGGGCAAGTGGGGATTTGCCCCGGGCCCCAGGCCCCGCAGGGGCCCCCACAAGAGTTTTTCGGGGGCCCTGGAGTGGGGTCCTTCACTCACTCCAGGGGCCCTGGAAAACTCTCGCGGGGCCCAGGCCCCCGGAGCTTCTTCCGCTCTGGGTCTTCGGCGGCAATTCGGCGGCGGGGGGGGGTCCTTCCGCTCCGGGTCTTCGGCGGCAATTTGGGGGGGGGGGGGTCCTTCCGCTCTGGGTCTTCGGCGGCAACCCCCTGGATCCTCTGGGCGGCCCTGGCCCAGCTCTCGGACGATGATCTCATGGGCTGGCTCAGAGGGTCAGTAAGTTGCCTCACCCCGGCACTATGGCACTGCGGGGTGCTACCAGTCCTGCTGCATGGGGCACTGGGGTGACCAGCGGCAGGGCAGTGGCCTGACGTGTCCTGATCCACATCCAAGTTCTGTCTGGAGGCAGAAGCGGGAAGTGGGGCACCTGGGCCGTCTCCTGAGACGTGCAGCAGTGCAAATCTGTCCTAATGCAAAACCAGCCTGATTAACTGAATCCAAATCCCCTGCCCCAGGACACGGTATCCTGCGCTCAGCTACGGGGCAGGCCGCAGCCGCGGGAGTCCCAGACACACACTCAGCTGGCACCTGTCAGGACCCAGGGCACGATGCCAGGGAGGCAGTTTCTGTTGCAGTCTTGTCTCTGGAGCCGCTTGGCCAGCCAAGCCGAGAGCGTCCCAGGCACGGGCTGGCACCCTGAGGTGGCATCTGCTCTGCCCTGCGGCCGTTATCACAGGGGCTGCTCTTCCTCTCAGTGCTGAAAAGGCCTGGGCATGTGGGACTGTCCCGTAAAACCCGGGCTGGGCATCAGGCCTACCCGCGGGGCCCTTTGTCCCCGCGCTGGGCACAGGCAGGCACGGCCAGCGAGGGAGGGCGCTCCCTGCCCAGAGCGCTCCCTCCTCCGCCAGCCGCTCCGCTCCCGGGCACTGCACAGAGCTGCTCTCGCGGTCTCCTCAGGCCGGGCCAGGGCCTGGCAGGTTTCCATTGTCCCATCAGCTTCAGCTGGTGCTGGCCCGGGGGGCTCTGCTGGCTCAGCCCACCCCCGGGCAGGGGCCTGGCGGGACATCAGGGCCCTCTGAGGGGTCACAAGCTGGACACCTGCAGTCACTCCCTGGGGAGATGGGGGGCTTGGGAGTGTGTGTGCCTCGGCCGGGGGCAGCTCCCATCCTCTGGGACCCCTTGGGGGGTCCCTCCCTGCCATGATCCAAGGGAGTGGGGCTGGGGGAGCAGTTGGGGGTCCCCTCCCCCAGGATGGGAGGAGGTGGTTGGGGGCTGGAGGAGCTTGTTTGGGAAGCTCTTCCTCCCCCCCCGCTCCTAGTTTGGAGGGGTCCCCTTCCCCCAGGCTTGTGGGGGGTGGTCCCAGTTTGGGGGCCCCGGGCCGGGTCCCCTTCCCCAGGCTGGGGGGTCCCCTGTCCCCAGGCTCGTGGGGGGCGGTCCCAGTTTGGGGGTCCCGGGCCGGGTCCCCTTCCCCAGGCTGGGGGGGTCCCAGTTTGGGGGTCCCGGGCTGGGTCCCCTTCCCCAGGCTGGGGGGTCCCCTGTCCCCAGGCTCGTGGGGGAGGTCCCAGTTTGGGGGCCCCGGCCCGGGTCCCCTTCCCCAGGCTGGGGGTCCCCTGTCCCCAGGCTCGTGGGGGGCGGTCGCAGTTTGGGGGTCCCGGGCCGGGTCCCCTTCCCCAAGCTCGGGGGTCCCCTGTCCCCAGGCTCGTGGGGGGCGGTCCCAGTTTGGGGGTCCCGGGCCGGGTCCCCTTCCCCAGGCTGGGGGGTCCCAGTTTGGGGGTCCCGGGCCGGGTCCCCTTCCCCAGGCTGGGGGGTCCCCTGTCCCCAGGCTCGTGGGGGAGGTCCCAGTTTGGGGGCCCCGGGCCGGGTCCCCTTCCCCAGGCTGGGGGTCCCCTGTCCCCAGGCTCGTGGGGGGCAGTCCCAGTTTGGGGGTCCCGGGCCGGGTCCCCTTCCCCAGGCTCGGGGGTCCCCTGTCCCCAGGCTCGTGGGGGGCGGTCCCAGTTTGGGGGTCCCGGGCCGGGTCCCCTTCCCCAGGCTGGGGGGTCCCAGTTTGGGGGTCCCGGGCCGGGTCCCCTTCCCCAGGCTCGGGGCGGGCGGGGGCCGGGCTCCTCCCCGGTAGCGGCGGGGAAGGCGGAGCCGCAGGCCCGGGGGAGCCGCCGAGGCTGGAGCAGCAGCAGCGCCGCCTCTTCGCCAACAATAGCGGGTCCGGCCCGGGAGCCGCCGCAGCGGGAGCGGCCGGGGAGGATGCTGGGGAGCCGGACCCGCAGCGCTGGGGGGCCCCGCACGGAGCAGCGGCCGCCGGGGGCCGCCCCACAGCCCGGCCTGGCCTGGGTGCGTGGGGGGGCGGCGGGGCCGAGGGATCGGGGTGGGGGCTGCGGTGGTGTGTGTGTTGGGGGAGGTTTGGGGGAGATATGGGGTGTCTGGGGGCTGCTGTGTGTGTTGGGAGGTTTGGGGGAGATATGGGGTGTCGGGGGGGCTGCTGTGGTGTGTGTGTTGGGGGAGGTTTGGGGGAGATGAGGGGCTGCCAGGGTGTGTGTGTTGGGGGGAGGTTTGTGAGAGATGAGGGGCTGCCAGGGTGTGTGTGTTGGGGGGAGGTTTGGGGGAGATGAGGGGCTGCCAGGGTGTGTGTGTTGGGGGGAGGTTTGGGGGAGATGAGGGGCTGCCAGGGTGTGTGTGTTGGGGGAGGTTTGGGGGAGATGAGGGGCTGCCAGGGTGTGTGTGTTGGGGGAGGCTTGGGGGATATTAGGGGCTGCCAGGGTGTGTGTGTTGGGGGAGGTATGGGGGACATGAGGGGCTGCGGTGGTGTGTGTGTTGGGGGGGGGTTGGGGGAGATGAGGGGCTGCCAGGGTGTGTGTGTTGGGGGAGGTTTGTGAGAGATGAGGGGCTGCCAGGGTGTGTGTGTCGGGGGGAGGTTTGGGGGAGATGAGGGGCTGCCAGGGTGTGTGTGTTGGGGGGAGGTTTGTGAGAGATGAGGGGCTGCCAGGGTGTGTGTGTTGGGGGAGGTTTGGGGGAGATGGGGAGCTGCCAGGGTGTGTGTGTTGGGGGAGGTTTGTGAGAGATTACGGGCTGCCAGGGTGTGTGTGTTGGGGGAGGTTTGGGGGAGATGAGGGGCTGCCAGGGTGTGTGTGTTGGGGGGAGGTTTGGGGGAGATGGGGAGCTGCCAGGGTGTGTGTGTTGGGGGAAGGTTTGTGAGAGATGAGGGGCTGCCAGGGTGTGTGTGTTGGGGGAGGTTTGTGAGAGATGAGGGGCTGCCAGGGTGTGTGTGTGGGGGGAGGTTTGGGGGAGATGAGGGGCTGCCAGGGTGTGTGTGTTGGGGGAGGTTTGGGGGAGATGGGGAGCTGCCAGGGTGTGTGTGTTGGGGGAGGTTTGGGGGAGAGGGGGTGCTGCCAGGGTGTGTGTGTTGGGGGAGGTTTGGGGGAGATGGGGAGCTGCCAGGGTGTGTGTGTCGGGGGGAGGTTTGTGAGAGATGAGGGGCTGCCAGGGTGTGTGTGTCGGGGGGAGGTTTGGGGGAGATGGGGAGCTGCCAGGGTGTGTGTGTCGGGGGAGGTTTGGGGGAGATGGGGAGCTGCCAGGGTGTGTGTGTAGGGGGGAGGTTTGGGGGAGATGAGGGGCTGCCAGGGTGTGTGTGTTGGGGGAGGTTTGGGGGAGATGAGGGGCTGCCAGGGTGTGTGTGTTGGGGGGAGGTTTGTGGGAGATGAGGGGCTGCCAGGGTGTGTGTGTAGGGGGGAGGTTTGGGGGAGATGAGGGGCTGCCAGGGTGTGTGTGGAGGAGGAGGGTTGTGAGAGATGAGGGGCTGCCAGGGTGTGTGTGTTGGGGGTGGTTTGGGGGAGATGAGGGGCTGCCAGGGTGTGTGTTGGGGGAGGTTTGGGGGAGATGGGGAGCTGCCAGGGTGTGTGTGTTGGGGGAGGTTTGTGGGAGATGAGGGGCTGCCAGGGTGTGTGTGTCGGGGGGAGGTTTGGGGGAGATGAGGGAGCTGCCAGGGTGTGTGTGTTGGGGGAGGTTTGTGAGAGATGAGGGGCTGCCAGGGTGTGTGTGTTGGGGGAGGTTTGTGGGAGATGAGGGGCTGCCAGGGTGTGTGTGTTGGGGGAGGTTTGGGGGAGATGTGGGGCTGCCAGGGTGTGTGTGTCGGGGGGAGGTTTGAGGGAGATGAGGGGCTGCCAGGGTGTGTGTGTTGGGGGGAGGTTTGGGGGAGATGTGGGGCTGCCAGGGTGTGTGTGTCGGGGGGAGGTTTGTGAGAGATGAGGGGCTGCCAGGGTGTGTGTCTGGGGGGGAGGTTTGGGGGAGATGAGGGGCTGCCAGGGTGTGTGTGGGGGGAGGTTTGTGGGAGATGAGGGGCTGCCAGGGTGTGTGTGTCGGGGGAGGTTTGGGGGAGATGGGGAGCTGCCAGGGTGTGTGTGTTGGGGGGAGGTTTGTGGGAGATGAGGGGCTGCCAGGGTGTGTGTGTCGGGGGAGGTTTGTGGGAGATGAGGGGCTGCCAGGGTGTGTGTGTTGGGGGAGGTTTGGGGGAGATGGGGAGCTGCCAGGGTGTGTGTGTTGGGGGAGGTTTGAGGGAGATGAGGGGCTGCCAGGGTGTGTGTGTCGGGGGGAGGTTTGTGAGAGATGAGGGGCTGCCAGGGTGTGTGTGTCGGGGGAAGGTTTGTGAGAGATGAGGGGCTGCCAGGGTGTGTGTGTTGGGGGGAGGTTTGTGAGAGATGAGGGGCTGCCAGGGTGTGTGTGTTGGGGGGAGGTTTGTGGGAGATGGGGAGCTGCCAGGGTGTGTGTGTCGGGGGAAGGTTTGTGAGAGATGAGGGGCTGCCAGGGTGTGTGTGTCGGGGGAAGGTTTGTGAGAGATGAGGGACTGCCAGGGTGTGTGTGTTGGGGGGAGGTTTGTGGGAGATGAGGGGCTGCCAGGGTGTGTGTGTCGGGGGAGGTTTGGGGGAGATGGGGAGCTGCCAGGGTGTGTGTGTTGGGGGAGGTTTGGGGGAGATGTGGGGCTGCCAGGGTGTGTGTGTTGGGGGAGGTTTGTGGGAGATGAGGGGCTGCCAGGGTGAGTGTGTAGGGGGAGGTTTGGGGGAGATGGGGAGCAGCCAGGGTGTTTGTTTACGGGGCGGTTTGGGGGAGATGGGGAGCTGCCAGGGTGTGTGTGTTGGGGGAGGTTTGGGGGAGATGTGGGGCTGCCAGGGTGTGTGTGTCGGGGGGAGGTTTGTGGGATGAGGGGCTGCCAGGGTGTGTGTGTTGGGGGGAGGTTTGTGGGAGATGAGGGCTGCCAGGGTGTGTGTGTTGGGGGAGGTTTGGGGAGATGAGGGGCTGCCAGGGTGTGTGTGTCGGGAGATGAGGGGCTGCCAGGGTGTGTGTGTGTGGGGAGGTTTGGGGGAGATGAGGGGCTGCCAGGGTGTGTGTGTTGGGGGAGGTTTGGGGGAGATGAGGGGCTGCCAGGATGTGTGTGTCGGGGGGAGGTTTGGGGGAGATGGGGAGCTGCCAGGGTGTGTGTGTTGGGGGAGGTTTGGGGGAGATGAGGGGCTGCCAGGGTGTGTGTGTCGGGGGAGGTTTGGGGGAGATGAGGGGCTGCCAGGGTGTGTGTGTTGGGGGAGGTTTGGGGGAGATGAGAGCTGCCAGGGTGTGTGTGTCGGGGGGAGGTTTGGGGGAGATGAGGGGCTGCCAGGGTGTGTGTGTCGGGGGGAGGTTTGTGGGAGATGAGGGGCTGCCAGGGTGTGTGTGTCGGGGGAGGTTTGTGGGAGATGAGGGGCTGCCAGGGTGTGTGTGTTGGGGGAGGTTTGGGGGAGATGAGGGGCTGCCAGGGTGTGTGTGTCGGGGGGAGGTTTGGGGGAGATGAGGGGCTGCAGGGTGTGTGTCGGGGGGAGGTTGGGGAGATGAGGGGCTGCCAGGGTGTGTGTGTCGGGGGAGGTTTGGGGGAGATGAGGGCTGCCAGGGTGTGTGTGTTGGGGGAGGTTTGGGGGAGATGAGGGGCTGCCAGGGTGTGTGTGTTGGGGGAGGTTTGTGAGAGAGGTGGGGGTGCCAGGGTGTGTGTGTCGGGGGGAGGTTTGGGGGAGATGAGGGGCTGCCAGGGTGTGTGTGTCGGGGGAGGTTTGGGGGAGATGAGGGGCTGCCAGGGGTGTGTGTGTGTTGGGGGAGGTTTGGGGGAGATGAGGGGCTGCCAGGGTGTGTGTGTTGGGGGGAGGTTTGGGGGAGATGAGGGGCTGCCAGGGTGTGTGTGTTGGGGGGAGGTTTGGGGGAGATGAGGGGCTGCCAGGGTGTGTGTGTTGGGGGAGGTTTGAGGGAGATGAGGGGCTGCCAGGGTGTGTGTGTCGGGGGGAGGTTTGTGAGAGATGAGGGGCTGCCAGGGTGTGTGTGTCGGGGGGAGGTTTGGGGGTGTCTGGCTTGTGGTGCCCACTGTTGTAAGCTCCCTGGGTGGGGATCCTCGTGTTTACATGTAGTGCCCTGCCGAGGCCACCTGTGGGGGTGACGGGGTTGGGGGGTTTCCTAGGGTCCCTGAGAGCAGGGTGCCGTGCCAGGGGTGGGGTGGAAGGGACATTGCGGCTGTGTCTACCTGCGGGGGGAAGCCAGCGATTCTGCCTCGTGCAGGGGCCCCCCGTCCCCCCCCCGCGGGGGGTCAGGATTCGTAGCAGGATCAGATCCGTTCCAGGCCCCTGCTCCTTTGCTCTCACCCCCAAGTTGCTGCTGTGGGGCCGGAGCCATCGGTGCCACCTGCCCACTTCCCTGCCCGGCCCCAGGCAGCCCTGTCCCTGGGCGGCGCCCAGCGCCCGCTGGGCCGATTGGCACCAATGCCGAGATGCGACGGTGCCTTTCTTGGCACAGGCCTGTCCGCAGGCCCCGGTGACGGGCTGTGTGCGCGCGAGTCGGGCCAGCAACCCCAGGGGCCTTTAGGAGGGGCTGGGGCAGGGGAGCAGGATGGGCTCTGTGAGACAAGCAGGGCCTGTCCCGCCAGTAGCTGGCCCCGCTCTGGTGCCTTTCCTCTGAGCTCCTCCAGCCCCCGAGCGAGGCCTCGCAGCCTCCTGGGAACCAGGCTGCAGTGGGAGGTAGGCAGCTGTACGCATGGGGAAACTGAGGCACGGTGACGCGACTTACACAGGAGAGTCTGGCGGTGTTGGGATTGGAACCCAGGTGTCCTGGCTCCTGTTCCCCTATGGCTCGATCGCCCTGCCTCTGTGGCTAGCACGGAAGGCTCTCTGAGGAGGGTTCGCTCCCAGGCCTGTGTGGGCAAGGAGCCTTCCGGTGGCTCGGGGAGGCGATGCCCCGGTCGGGTGCAGAGGACGGGGTTGGACGCCAAGGGGGAAGGGTAAATGCTCTTGGAGGAGCACTTGGGCACCGGGCTCTGTGCAGTGTCTGGTCCTGGGGAAGGAGGATGCAGACGGTGGGTTTGGTCCCTTGGTGAGGGGGCTGTTCGCAGGCTGGCTGTTTGATTGGGGTGAAGGTCCCCCCAGTGGTGGGCCCCCCCCCAGCACCTTGCGATCCCCTGAGTGATGGTTTCCTGGGGTATGAGCTGCAGCCCGCGCTGGGGTGGATGATGCCTGGCTCCAGAGGCCTTCAAGGACGTTCCTGTGTCAGTCTCTTCCCCGGCAGCCTGCCTGGGGCTGGTGTTCTCGATCACCTGGGGATTTGGGGAGCCCGCCGCCTTCCAGGCTCTTTGGTCTGGCGCCGTCTCGGTGTGGGGGTGTGGGGAGGCAGAGCCGGGGGGCCAGTCTCATTGCTGGGTTTATCCCCTTGCAGGTGACCAGGCAGAGGTGACAAGGGAAGGCTGGAAGGTGCTGCTGGGTCTGGAGTCAGGCCCCTGAAACGAGGTAAGGAGAGAGAGAGCTCCCCCCTCCTTTGCACGTGTGTGTACATGCCCTCCTTTGCACGTGCACACCTGTGCACTCCCTCCTTTGCACGTATGTGTACACTCCTTTGCACGTGCACACCTGTGCACTCCCTCCTTTGCACGTATGTGTGTACACGCCCTCCTTCGCACGTGCACACCTGTGCACTCCCTCCTTTGCACGTGTGTGTACATACCTTCGCACATACACACCTGTGCACTCCCTCCTTTGCACGTGTGTGTACACGCCTTCGCTCGTGTGTGTGTACACACCCTCCTTCGCCCTCCTGTGCATTCGTTTACCCTCCTTTGCAGGAGCCCCTGTGTTCTGGAGTGACTCCCCCAGGCTCCTGCCTTCCCGCAGCCCAGACGCTTCCTGGGCCAGACGCTCAGCAGGGGAGTCTGCTGGGGGCTGGGGTTGGTCCCAGAGGCGAGCCTGGTGCAGGTGCCTGGGGGAGGTTGCCCCAAGCTGGGTGCTGGGAGAAGGAGCGGGCCGAGAGGGGGCTGCCCTGCAGTTCCCCCAAAGGGGCTGCACCACTGGGGGGTGCCTGGCCCGACACTCACTGGCCTCCCGCTTGGTGCTGCAGGGCTCGATGTCGGGAGCTGTGGCCGAGGGCCGGGGAGACATGAAGCCAGAAGAGGGCGGCAGCGAGCCGGGAACGAGCCAGGAGCTGCTGCAGAGACTGCGGGAGCTGGAGGTGTGGAGGGAGCCCCCAGCCCGCTGTGTCCCTGGGGCCAGAGAGAGAGTCGCTGCCCCCCCAGGAGCCCTGCATGGCCCCCCCCAGCAGCGCTCTCCCCAGCACTGGGCGCTCTGTGCACGTAGGACTCCCATGGGGAGGGGTGCCCGGCTGGGTCAGTGCTGGTGAGCTCTGAGCCGAGAGGCTCCCTCCTGCAGGGTTTGTTCCAAGGACAGCGCCCCCCCTTCCCCTCGCAGCCGCAGTCCAAGGCAGCTTCCCAGGCGCTCCCAGAGCCCCACGGCAGCTGGGGCAGGGAGGGGCCAGGGACTTGCCCAAAGTCATACAGTGAATCTGGCAGAGGAAATGACCTGGGAGTCCTGGCTCCCAGCCCTCCCCCCCGCTCTAACCACCAGCCCCCACTCCCCTCCCAGAGCCGGTGAGAGAACCCAGGAGTCCTGGCTCCCAGCCCCCCCTGCTTTTACCCTCCAGTCCCCACTCTCCTCCCAGAGCTGGGAGAGAACCCAGGAGTCCTGGCTGTCAGCCCTCCTGCTTTAACCACTAGCCCCCACTCCCCTCCCAGAGCCGGGAGAGAACCCAGGAGTGCTGGCGCCCGGCTCTGGGGCGGGGTTTCGGGTGGGCAGAGGAGCTGGGCCCCTGACCTGCTGCTCTTTCCTTTGGCGCAGGCGGAGAACTCGGCCCTGGCTCAGGCCAACGAGAACCAGAGGGAGACCTACGAGCGCTGCCTGGACGAGGTGACCTGCCCCTGGGGCCGCTTGCCTGGCCGGGCCCCTGCGCTGGGCTGCTCTGGCCGGGCGGAGGGGGTGGGGGGAGATCGTTTGCTGCTCCTGACCCCCCCCCCCCCGCTGTTACATGACTGCTTTGTTTTCCAGGTTGCCAACCACGTGGTGCAGGCTCTGCTCAACCAGAAGGTGAGTGAGTACCCGGGCCTCCCTCCTGGGGGAGCACAGCCCCCCCCCTCCCAGGGCCTCCCTCCTGGGGGAGCACAGCCCCCCCCCCAGGGCCTCCCTCCTGGGGGAGCACAGCCCCCCCCCCTCCCAGGGCCTCCCTCCTGGGGGAGCACAGCCAACCTTCGCCCCCCAAGAGTGGGACCTGAGCAGGGGTGGGGGATGTGCGTGGTGCCCAGCGCTTTCCCCGCTGCGCCACCTGGTGTGTTCCCTAGCCCAACTACACAGAACCCAGGAGTCCTGTCCCCCCCCCAACCACTGCACAGCACAGCCTCCCCCCCCCCACTCAGATCCCCCCTCCAGAGCTGGAACCCCGGAGTCCTGTCCCCCCACCAGAGCTGGGACTGGAACCCCGGAGTCCTGCCCCCCCCAGTCCCCCCACCAGAGCTGGGACTGGAACCCCGGAGTCCTGCCCCCCCCAGTCCCCCCACCAGAGCTGGGACTGGAACCCCGGAGTCCTGCCCCCCCCAGTCCCCCCACCAGAGCTGGGACTGGAACCCCGGAGGCCACCCTTCAACGCAGGATGTAGCCAGTTGGCGCTGGAGGCCTCGGTGCCCGGCTGCCGCTCTGTGGCGTGTGGGGACACGGGGCCGCGTCTCTCAGCTCGGCCAGGCCCCGCGGGTGAGCCCAGCCCCTTCCCCGGGCCGGGCCGGGCCCCAGGGCCGGCATCGTGGGGTCCCATGGGCTGGAGGGCGGCTTTGGGGGACCCTGGCAGCCCCCTGCCTGGCTGTGTGGGTGGGGGCTGCACCCTGTGGGGAGGGGGGCTCTGAGGGCAGGGCCAAGCCCCAGCCCCGGGCGCTGCCACAGACTCTGCTTTGCCCCGGGGCCGGCAGGACCTGCGCCAGGAGTGCCTCAAGCTGAAGAAGAGGGTCTTCGACCTGGAGCGCCAGAACCAGACCCTGAGCGACCTCTTGCAGCAGAAGGTGCAGCTGACAAGCGGCTCCCTGCCCCAGGTCCGGCCTCCCCCCCGCCCGCCCCCCCCGCCCTGCCCCAGGTCCGGCCTCGTCCCCGCCCCCCCCCCCGCCCTGCCCCAGGTCCGGCCTCGTCCCCGCCCCCCCCCGCCCTGCCCCAGGTCCGGCCTTGTCCCCGCCCCCCCCCGCGCCCTGCCCCAGGTCCGGCCTCCCCCCCGCCCCCCTCCCTCCCTGCCCCAGGTCCGGCCTCGTCCCTGCCCCCCCCGCCCTGCCCCAGGTCCGGCCTCCCCCCCGCTCCCCCCCGCCCTGCCCCAGGTCCGGCCTCGTCCCCGCCCCCCTCCCTCCCTGCCCCAGGTCCGGCCTCGTCCCCCCCCCCCCCGCCCTGCCCCAGGTCCGGCCTCGTCCCCCCCCCCCCCCTGCCCTGCCCCAGGTCCGGCCTTGTCCCCGCCCCCCCCCCGCCCTGCCCCAGGTCCGGCCTCGTCCCCGCCCCCCCCCCCGCCCTGCCCCAGGTCCGGCCTCGTCCCCGCCCCCCCCCGCCCTGCCCCAGGTCCGGCCTCCCCCCGCCCCCCCCCCGCCCGGCCCCAGGTCCGGCCTCGTCCCCGCCCCCCTCCCTCCCTGCCCCAGGTCGTGCCTGGTCCCCGCCCCCCTCCCTCCCTCCCTGCCCCAGGTCCGGCCTCCCCCCCGCCCCCCTCCCTCCCTCCCTGCCCCAGGTCCGGCCTCCCCCCCGCCCCCCTCCCTCCCTCCCTGCCCCAGGTCCGGCCTCGTCCCCGCCCCCCCCCCCCGCCCTGCCCCAGGTCTGGCCTCGTCCCCGCCCCCCTCCCTCCCTCCCTGCCACAGGTCCGGCCTCGTCCCCGCCCCCCCCCGCCCTGCCCCAGGTCCGGCCTCGTCCCCGCCCCCCTCCCTCCCTCCCTGCCCCAGGTCTGGCCTTGTCCCCTCATCCCCCGCTCCGCCACCCGGTCCAGCCTCGTCTGCCACCCTCCCTCCCTCCCTCCCCACCGCCCGGCCCATCCTCATCCCCCCGCTTCCTGGCCACCCCATTTCCTCCCGCAGCCCCCTGTCTGCTGCTGAACTCTGCAGGCACCAGGAGACGAGCCTTTATGAACAGCAATAGCCGGGGTCATGACGAGAGACACTGAAACGCCCGGGGCTCCCCCCCCACCGCCCCCCCCAGCGATGACTCTTTGCCACCTCTCAGCCACAGCTGGGCCCCCCCGACGACTCCTCGTCGCCTGATCTCCCCATGCCTCAGCCGGCTCCCTGTGGGTTCCACAGTCCCACTGGAATCTCCCTCCCGCCCGCGAGCCTTCTCCTCTGCAGCTCCTGCCGCCTGGTGGCAGAGACGGAGGGAGAAACCCGCCGGCCCCCGACTCCCTCCCCTTCTGCTCCTGTGGCGTCTCTGCCCCTCACTGCCCTGCTTTCGTCCCCAGCTGGCCCTGCAGCCGGTGTCCGCGGTGTGCAGCCCCCCGGCCAGTCTCCAGTTGGGCTCGGTGGAGAAGCTGGCCCCCTCGCTGCCCCTGGGACGCTGCGCCCTGCCGAGGGAGGTATGTCCCCCGCCCAGCCCGGCTCCCAGCTGCTCTCGGCCCATAGACCAGGAGAGGGGCGTTGGGGGGCAGCTGCTGTCCTCGCCGGGCCCGAGCCCCCTGGGCAGGGACGTGGGTTCCGTTGCAGGACATGGGGAGCTGCAGGGGGGGCGGGCAGGGGAACAGGCTCCAGCCACTAGCTTGGGGTAGTGGCAGGACGGGCGCTGCCTGGGCAGGGCCCTTGCAGGCATGCGGCTGCCCCAGACCTAGAGCCCCCTGCAGAAGCAGCCAACCCCCCCTCTCCCTTTTGTTTCCCTGGAGCTGGCCCCATGGTCTAGGCCTGGGCCTACCCCTGTTGGCTGCCCTGGGACGCAGCAAACGGCCACGGTGCGGCGTGCTCCGGCCCTGCCGCTGTCCGTGCTGGGGTCTGGATTATCGGGGGGCCTTGGTGGAGCTGGGAGCCGGGCCCCAGGCATCTCACGGCCTCTCCTGCCCCTCTCCCCAGGTGGGGTACGGCTCTCAGTCCATGGAGGCGTTGTCTCCCTTCTTCAAGAAGAAAGCACAGATCCTGGAGGTGCTGCGGAAGCTGGAGGAGACGGACCCCCTGCTGTGCCCCCCACCCTGCCACCTGTCTCCCTGGAGGGACCCCCACCACTCCCCCGCTGAGCCCGGCTCCCACAAATTTCAGCCGGTCCTAGCAGACAGCCGGAGCCAGCTGGAGTCGCCGGTGAATGGGGAGGGACCCCCGGCCGAGCCCCTGGCCGCCCCCCATGAGCTGTGGCCGTCCTGCCTGCTGCGAGCACAGAATGGCCTGGAGGAGGCGCTGAAGTGGAAGGGCGAGGAGGGGGGGGTCCTGGAGGCCGAGGGGGGGCGCCCCCAGCTGCTCCCCCCACTGTGCTGCCAGCAGAAGAGCGAGGGCAGCTCCTCCTCCTCCTCCGACGAGAACGGGGAGCTGGGCCCCCCGGGCGAGGCCCTGCTGAGCTCCCTGCCTGAGAAGAAGCTGGACCTTGGGCTGCTGCTGGAGGAGACGGAGTGCTACCTGCAGCACTTCCTGAAGCAGGGCTGCCCGCTCAACGGGGAGCCAGCCGCTGCCTACCGGCCGCAGGGGCCCCCAGGGGCGCTGGGCCCCAAGCCAGGGCTGCTGGCCAAGGCCCTGAGCCAGGACATGCTCACCGGCCTCTCGGTCATGGGCAAGGGCCAGCCCACGACGCCGGCGTCGGGCCCGGCCCAGGGCAGCGCAGACAAGCCAGCTTTCGGCACAGCCGCCGGCGGCCAGGACCTGGGGCCCTTCCTGGAGCCGGCCCTGGAGCGCCAGGCCTACATCAGCGCCTGCCTCTCCGGAGACGAGCCCCCCGAGACGAGTGCCAAGGGCTCTGGCCAGGCCTCGGCTCAGGGCAAGCCCAAGCTGCAGCCGGGCCCCGTGTCCCCGGGCGCTGGGGCACTTCCCCTGCCCTCCCCCTCCAAGATGGTCAAGTTCCTGAGGATGCCCACGCCCGGGGAGAAGCCCCAGGGCCCCAACCCTCTGCGCCTGAGCCCCCAGCTCACCCGGAGCTCCAGGATCCCCTGCCGCAGCAACAACTACGAGCCGTGCCCCTCGCCCGTGCTCAGCCGCAGGGCCTCCCCCGAGGGGCCCGCGGTGTCCGCCTGCCCCCTGCCCCCTGGGGCTGGCGGCCAGGGCTCCCCCAAGGCTGGCAGACACCTGGCCCCCGGGACGGCCGAGGCCGCCGTGCACTTCCCGGAGCCCCATGACTACGAGAATGTCTCGGAGCTGTTGGTGGGCGGCCTGGCCTCCCCGCTGGAGCAGCCGAAGGGCTCCCACTCCACCCCGTCGCGAGGCGCCAGGCCAGACGCCCCGCGCTGCCCGCCGGAGTTGTGCCCCTACGGCCCTGCCAAGGAGGGCCGGGAGCGCGGCGCTGAGTCCCCGCCAGCCGCCCGCAGGAATGCCGGGGGCTCCGCCGGGCCCAGGCGGCCTAGGAACAGCCCTGGGAAGAAGCAGCTGGAGCTGGGACACCTGCCGTTTAAGGAGCGTCTGTCGGCGCTGGGGAAGCTGAAGGGTGCCGAGGCCGGGGAGCGGAAGGAGGCGCTGGGCCCGGAGAAAAACAGCTGCCCCGGGAAGGCCAGGGCACCAGGCCGGCCCTGCGAGGAGGCGCTGGAGGCCAGGGCACAGCTTCGGCCGGGCGCAGGCGGCAGCCTCAAACACCAGGAGCAGTGCCACGGCGGGGAGCCCGCCGGGCGGTGCTACTCTGGCTCGGTGGGCTCCCGGCTGGAGGCTGAGACCTGCTCCTCAAAGCACTACGCCGCCAAAGCCCGCCAGCCGGGGGCGCTGTGCCCAGCGGGGACCCCCCTGGGCCCCAGGAACCCCGCCAAAGCCCCTCCGGTGCCCCCGGCCAAGGGCGCCAAGAGCCCCCATGGGAGCCCCACCAAGCTGCCCTCCAAATCTCCCACCAAGGCGCCGGCCAAGGCTGGGGCTCCCCGCCCGCCTGCAGAGGAGCCCAGGCCCGGGGGCCCCAAGCTGCCCCTCACGCCGCCGCCCAGCGCGGGCCGCAAGCCCCCCGAGTGTGCCAGGGCCCCGCCCCCACCTGGCCGAGCGCTGCCCGCGGCCGGCCCCGCGCTGCACTCGGCCATCGAGGAGAAGGTGATGAAGGGGATCGAGGAGAATGTGCTGCGCCGGCAGGGCCAGGACAAGGGGCTGGCGGCTGAGGGGAAGCCAAAGACCTCGAGCGGCATCGCCGGCTGGTTCGGGCTGCGCCGGAGCAAGCTGCCTGCCCTGAGCCGGCGGCCCGAGGGGCTCCCGTGGGGCGGGGGCGCCGCGCCGCTGCGCCGGGAGGGGACAGTGGCGGCCTGCAAGCTGGAGGCAGAGAGCCTCAACATCTCCAAGCTGATGGAGAAGGCGGAGGACCTGCGCAAGGCGCTGGAGGCGGAGAAGGCCTTCATCAACGGGCTGGCGCTGGAGAAGGGCCGGCCCCACGCCTGCGGCATCCTCATGGAGCAGACGCAGAACGAGCTCCAGGTCATGTACCAGGAGGTGACGGCTGAAAACTTCATGCAGCAGCTGCTGAACAGGTACTGGGCGGGGCGGGGGGGCAGGGGGAGAGGATGCCAGCAGGGGTGGAAACAGAAGTGTATGTGACTAGGCAGCGTGCTGGGCGCCAGGACTCCTGGGTTCTCTCCCTGGCTCTGGGAAGGGAGTGGGGTCCAGTGGTTAGAGCGGGGGGGGGGGGTCAGGGCTCCTGGGCTCTATTCCTGGCTCTGGGAGGGGAGTGGGGTCCTGTGGTTAGAGCGGGGGCGGGGGTCGGGACTCATGGGTTCTGGCTCTGGAAGGGGAGTAGGGTCCAGTGGTTAGAGCAGGGGAGGAGGGCTGGGGGTCAGGGCTCCTGAGTCCTATTCCTATTTCTGGGAGGGGAGTGGGGTCTAGTGGGTTAGGGCAGGGGGAGTGGGGTCAGGGCTCCTGGCTCCAATTCCCAGCCTTGGCAGAGACTTCCTGAGCCCTCTCTGTGACTCAGTTTCTCCCTCTGTGAATGGAGATCACGCACTAAGCTCAGACATGCTGAGCGTGGTGGGGGGGAGGTTTTCATTCAGGGCCAGTCGTCCTGAGCCCAGACCAGGGAGAGCTGTGTACGCCTGTAGGAAGGGGCTCTGCCCCACTGGCTCTGGGGGTCCAGCCGTCTGTCCTGTCGGCCCCCCGGCGGCTCACATCCTCATCTCTGCAGGGTGGACGGGAAGGAAGCCTACGAGAGCCGGCTGGAGCAGAAGAGGGAGCTCCGGGATTTCCAGAGGGTCTCGCATGACGCCAAAGACCCCAGGCTCTTCCGGCCCCCGCGGAACGGCATCGTTGGCCACCTGCGGAGCTGTGAGGAGACCCCCGAGAAGGTGGGGAGCGCCCCCAGCCTGGCCGTGGCTGGGCTCTGTGCCAGGCAGAGGGGAAGGTGCGCCGTGGTTATCCGTCTCTCTCATCTCCTTTCCTTTGAAGGGCCCTGACTCGAAGCTCCGGGAGGAAATCCCGTCGGACGACAGCCTGGCCGAGTCAGTGAACTCCCAGCACTTCACAGGTGACCCCACAGGAGGCTGCCCGATGCCACGAGCGGTCGCGGTTCCGATCTGTACCGAGCCCTGGAGCCTCCTGGCTCAGCGGCACAAACTCTGGGTTGGGCCAGGCTAGTTATCGGCGCAGACTGTGGCCGAGCGGGTGGTTTGGGAGGCAGGGGGTCTGGACTCCTGGGTTCCGTTCCCAACTCTGGGTGGGGGTGTGGCCTGCCAGTGGTGGGCGGGGCTTGGAGTCAGGGGGCGTGGCAGTGGAGGGTTAGGGCTAGAGGCATAACTCAGCCAGGGACCCCCCCACACCTTGGGTAACTTGCCATGTGCTGGGGGGTGTGGCCTGCTGGCGGTGGGCGGAGCTTGGAGGCTGGAGGGGGCGTGGCAGTGGAGGCGGGCGGGGCTAGAGACAGGACTCAGCCAGGGACCTGTGCTCTGAGATGGGCTGCGGGGAGGGACTCCAGGAGGCCCGTCTGGGCTAGCGCGGCCCGCTGACTCCACCCTGCCTTGTTGCTCACAGCGTGTGGCTCCCTGACACGGACCCTGGACAGCGGCATCGGCACCTTCCCTCCCCCCGACTACTGCAGTGGGGCTCCCAGTAAAAACCTCCCCAAGCTGAAACCCAGCCTTGCCCCGGGGCAGCCCCCCGGCGGCAGCAGAGTCCCCCGCAAGGCCCGCACGCTGGAGAGGGAGGTGCCCAGCCCGGAGGACGTTCTGGCACCCGGCAGGCACCAGAGCATGCCCGCGTTCCACGCAGTGCTGGCCAGCGCGGAGCCGCCCCCGAGCCTGCGCGGCCACAGAGTCTGCCCCGAAGGTCTGGAGCCAGGCGAGCCGCGGGGTGGGGAGGGGGCTGAGCTGGGGGCGTGGGGGGGGGGAGACACGCTCGCACCAGTCATGCCAATGGAGACCCGCGCTGGTTCCAGACACCTCCGGCCCCGCGGTTCAGAAACGCCCTCCCCCGGCGACTCGCTCCCACTGAGCCCTGGGGCGGGATCTGGAATGGCCGGTGGGAAATGGACCCTTCCTTGGGGGATGCGAGGAGAGCCCTGAGAAGGTGGGGCGCACCCCCCAGCTTGGCCACGGCGGAGCCCTTGGAGGGCCAGGCTTTGTGCCAGGCGACGGGCAGGTAACCTCTCTGCCCGTGTGTCTCCCACGCTGCCAGGGCCGGACCCTGCCCATTTTCCCCTCTACCAGAGGGTTTAACCCCCCCGCCCCGCCCCGCTCCGCCCTGCGCTGAGCTGAGCTGCCCACTCGGGGCCGGGGGCCTGGGAGGGGGGTGCTAGGACACGACTGGAGCGACCCCAACCCTCACCCCAGTCCGTCCTGCCCACCTTTGCAGCCATTGAGCCCTTCGCTTGGGGCTGGGCTGCGTCCCAGCTTGACCCCGTGGGGGATGGGGGGTCGCCCTCTGCTAACTCCCCACTGCCTTCCTGCTGGCGCCAGACCCCCGCCTGGAACCCGGCCGAGCGCGGCGAGTGCAGCAGAGCAGGAACTGGACCTTCCCCAACTCCAAGGCTTGCGGCGGCTCCGCGGACCCCTTCCTGTGCACGGCCCGGGACCTGGAGGGGCTGCATGGGCTGGCCGGGGTAAGGAGCCCCCCGGGGCGGGGGCGCGGCGCTGGGCGCGATAGCCCCGAGGGTTGGTCGGCGTGGGCAGCGCGGTCCTGCCCGTTGGACCCACGGCCTCGCCCCAGGGACGCACCGGTCCCTGCTGCCCCGAAGCGTCACCGCCCTGGGGGTGGCCGCGCTGAGACCTGCCTGCTCTCTGGTGGCGCCGAGGGTCTTGGCCCAGCTGTGCCGGGGTCGGGAGGAGGGGCTGTCCGCTGGGTGCCGGGGTGGACAGCCAGGAGGAGCCTGGGATGTTCCCAGTGCCCCAACCCTCCCCTGCCAGGCCCCTCGGCCAGCCCTGGGCACTGGCACACAGCTGAGCTGCAATGGGGCCGAGGCTGCCATGGGGGGGGCTGGGCTGCCATGGGAGGCTGGCTGGGTGTGTTCATTGAGCTGCGCAGGGCTGGACGCGGCCAGGGCGCTGTGTGACCTCGTGCAGTGGCGCTGGACAGTGCAGGGGGCGCCCAGCCACAGGCAGGATTTGGCCTCAATCCCGCCCCGTCGGGGTCGGCGCCATGGGGGATGGAATTTCCCTCCTGCTTCTCTCCTGAGAAAGGATCCAAAAGAAACTCACTATGGGAGGCCCCTTGGCCCCACTGAGATGCAGCCACTTCTGGGGTGGAGGCAGCAGCAGCTGGCAGGGACAAGGGCTGGGGATTGGGCTAAGAATTCCCAGGCTCTTGGGCACGCTGCCATGGGAGCAGCAGTGTCTGCGGAGCAGATGGCAGCTTGGCACCGCCCTGCACACGTGCAGGGAGCTGCAGGGCCGTTTGGCGGCCAGCCTGGATTAACCAACGTGCACTCAGGGCCCTTGTGGGGGGAAACCCCAGACTCAGCGGCTGTGTGGCACAACCCTGCCCCCCCCGCCCCTGTCATGCCAGAGGGGGGGCTGCACCGGGTGAGTGCCGAGCATGCGGAGCGGGGCTGGGGCCAGGAGGAGCTGCCCTGGCCCAGGGGGAGGGGTGAGAGGGGGACAGAGGGGCTGAGATGTTGGGGGGCTGCAGTGAGCGGGAGGGATGTCGGGGCTGCTGGGATGTGTGGGTTGGTGGCTGGGGACTGTGTGCGATAGGGGGCATTCGGGGGTCTGTCTGGGTATTGTGGGGCAGGACGTGAGGGGGCATTCGGGGGTCAGAGTGCAGGGTGGGATGGGAGGCACACTGGGGGGGGTAGAAGGGTCATCCTGGGGTCTGTGTGGGGTGGTGGTACAGAAGGGGGAACCCCAATGTCCGTACTGCCCAGGCCCCACAATTCTTCGATCCAGGCCTGTCTGTGAGGGCTGCAGGCAGGGCCGTGCCGACGTGCAGGGAGCCCCCAGCCGGCCGGGTTGTTCTGCTCCCCGTCCCTGAGCGGCGTCTGCCGGGGGCGGGGGGGAAGGTGACAGTTCCCCCCCGCTGACGGGTCCCCCTGCTGATTTCAGCTCACTCTCCCCCCGCGGCTCGGCTCCCTCACGCCCGTGTCTGTCCCTGCAGAGCTCCGCGCACAGCACCGCCGAGAGGAAACGAGGCTCCTCGGACGGGCCCCGCCTGCCGCCCCCCTCCCCACAGGCGTTCAGCGCCAGCCGGACGCCCAGCGCCTCTGACGTGGGCGAGGAGGGCAGCATGGAGCTGAAGTCCAGGGACACGGGGCAGGGCCAGCCGGGCCTGGAGAACTCGGAATCGCTCAGTGACTCGCTCTACGACAGCCTCTCCTCCTGCGGGAGCCAAGGGTAACGGGTGCCCCGGAGCCCCCCTTCGCGGGAGGAGGGACCATCTGGTGCTGGAGGGGGAAGAGCTTCCCCCCCCCCCCGTGCTTCCCCCACCCCTCAGGAGCCCGGCACTGGGGCCGTCCAGAGCCCATTGCTGGCACCGGGGCCGCAGAATCCTGCCAAGGTGTCTCAAACCAAGTCCGTCCCCCCCCACCCGACAGTGGAGCCACCGCCACATCTTCCACCCCGGACCCCTTTCCAAGGGGCCGGAGCAGCTGCCTCCCCCGGGACGCAGCCCCCAGCCATTGGGCAGGGCCCCGGGCTCCTCCCTGGTGTCGCAGGGCCTGTCTGCGCTGTCGTCTCAGCTCTGGGGACGTCCGCATGGAGCCAGGCTCCTGCGCCGCCCTCCCCACCTCTGAACCCCCTCCCCACGCGGATTGGACCAGGGGCCCCTCGGGTGCAGTCTCCACCAGGGCCCGGAGCCAGCCGCTGCCAAGGAAGGTGCAAGAGGCCCTGCGGTGGGGAGGGGTCTCCCCTGTTGGCTAGGGCCTGACCAGTCTGTCCAGCAGGGGGCGCTGTGCCCTTCTCAGGTAACTGGACGGTCTCTTGTTCTTGCTGCATTGACTGTCCAGTCCCTTTGCTCTACACCTCAATCTCTTGTGGCAGTGAGTTCCACAGGCTCGTCATGGGGAAGGGGGAGATTTGCCTTCCTCTGATGCACCAGCTATGGGCCTGTGCTGGAGGGGTGGGTGCAGCCGAGTGGCGTGAGTCGATGCTGTAGAAACCAGGAGTCCTAAGCCCCCGTCTCCCCCGGTGTAAAAAGGGCTGAGTGGCTGGAGCGCCAGGGTTTCCAGCCGTCCTGTTACTGGAGTCGCGGAATGGGACATGTTCCCCAACCCCCCTGTCCCTTCAGTGCCAGGTTGGGTCGCTCCTCTCCACTGGTGCTGGGGGGCAGACCCTGTGAGCTGACCCCAGCTGGGTCCTGGAGCTGCCGTGGGGCCAGGCCGGCGGCTCCCGCTCCTGCCCCTTGTCTTCTGTGTTTGGGTCGGGCTCCCGGTCCCGTGGCCGCGTGCCCCTCGCCTGGCTCTCTCCAATGGTGCTATTGCCGTGTACAGCCCCCCTCCCCAGCCCCCCTTCCCTTTCTCGCCTTCCCGTTGGGTTTTTTATTCAATGACGCCGCCCTCCCACGTTGTTTTATTTATCTAAGTTATTGTGAATCCAGCTGTTTATTGCCTGCCTTGGTCTCCCTTCAAACTGCCAATAAAAGGTTAAGAGCGGGGCTGGATTAATGTGTGGTTTCCCGTCCCCTCCCTGCCCACCCACCAGCTGCTGGGGGGGCAGGAACGGGGCCCTGCAGCTCCTGCCAGGCGGGGCAGGAGTCAGTCCCCAGGGCGCGGTGCCAGCTCGGCTGGATGCCGTTGCAGATGCCCGTGGAAGGGGGCTGAGAGCAGCACACCCCTACATGCCCTCCCGGGTTTCACAAGCCCCTGAGCAGCCCAGGGACGGGTGGGAGGTTCAGTCCCACTGGCCCCCAGGCCTGTGTTAAACCGGCCCCCCGAAGGGTGCACCCAGCCCAGGCCCTAATGGCTGAGGAGCCTGCTGGGGCCGGGTTTGTCGCCGGTGCACAGGGGCCGTGATGGACTCAGTGTGAATCTAACGGGTCCCCTCTGCCCGCTCCAGACCTGGCGCCCATGGGGCGTGGTGGGAGTCAGGCCGTCCCGCTTCACCCCCGGGGGCTGGGCCCTTCCTCCTCAGAGCTGTGGGCGGGTACCACAGACGCTGACTGGCCCCCGGGGCTGCCCCCCATGCCCAGGGCAGGCGAGAAAGGGGGCGTTGGGCCCACCTGGGAAGCCCAGTCCTGCCATGCAGACGTCGAAGGGCTGCTGCGGCATCAGCGACTCCAGCCGTGGTACCGGAGCATGGGAGAGACGCCCCGAAGGGAGCGGATCCGTCACCAGCCCAGCGAACTGATCGACCGCTGTCCGGGGACACGGCTCACCCAGCAATGGGAGGCAGCCACCTCTGAGCAGGGTGCAGCGGCTGTTCGGCATCGGAGCCGGGTCAGACGCCAGGCAGGCAGCGATGACGGTGGAGGGTGAAAGGGGAGAGCAGGTGCCAGTGGACACGGCGGAGTGGGGTGAAGGCTGGAGGCGGGTCAGGGCTAGGGGGCAGGGGCCTGGCATGGGCTGGTTGCTGTGGGAGGGCAAATCGCTGGTGACTTTTCCCAAATCAATGGGCCTCCGAGGGGCACGAGTATAATCAACCGCTGGTTGCCATGGTGGCCCTGCCGCGGAGGGGCCAGGCCCCTTTCTGCTTGGCCCCCGGCAGCCTCGGGGGGACCGACCCGGCCCATGCAGCCGCCCACAGGCAGCTCTCGGGGTGGCGGGAGGAGATGAGGCCCCACTGGTGATGTCCCAGCTGGGGGGTGGGGGCAGCGCCCGGCCTTTGCAGGGTGCAGGCTGGGGGTTGGGAGGCAGAGTCAGGGGCCAGGCAGGGGGTGCGGGATCTGGGCTGGCAGCCTGAGCCTCCAGTGCCCAGAGCCATTCTCCTGGTCCGTGCTTGGGGGGCTCAGCTCCCCCTCTGCGGCAGAGCAGGCATGGGGCTGGATTGGGGGGTAGCAGGGCTCCCTGGTCAGGCTCTATTTGCCTAGCCCAGGCTCCGCTGCGCCAGGCCCCGAGCACTCTGCCCCCCAGCGGCGCAGGCCCCCAGCAGTGACCGAGGGTGGAGGGCATGGCATGGCCCAGGGAGCTGCTGGCTTGGGGGGTCTGTGGGGCTTGACGGACAGCACCCCCTCCCTCCCTGCGCACTAGGACTGGGCTGAGGGCGCCAGCGCCCTCCCCCCATGGCTCCAGGCACAAACCTGCAGCACCCCCGTGTGCCAGCCGCGGGCCAGCGGCACTGGTTGCAGGGCAGTTGCATCACTCTCCTCCCAGGGCCCCTCCCACTCCGGGTAGGTCGGGGGGGGTGGGAATTTCTGCTGTTCCCCCCCCAAATCCTGATGAGCCCTTGGGGCCCCTCCCCCCAATGCCCCAGTTCCCCTCTGGCAGCTGCCTCGCAGGGCCGGCTCTGAAGACCACACTCCCCCCCCCCCCTGTGTGTGTGTGGGGGGTCTCCCCAGAGGTGGTGCAGCAGGAGGTGGGCCCAGGGTTGGGGCTGGTGCCCCTCTGGCAGCCAGGCCGGGCTATGGGCCGTGATGGGGGAGGACAGGCGTTCCCGGGTGAGGGGCTGGCCTGTCCCCACCCCCAGCCTGCGTTGAGGGGACGAGGTGCTCGCTGGGTGTTAGCGGCGGGGGTGGCATTTTCTGGCCCCCGTTCTTCCTGGCATGGGGGGGCTGTGTACTAAGTGCCCCCCCCCCACGGCCCCAGCAGGGTTCCCTCCCAGCGGCGATGCTACCAGCACGAGGCGGACGATGGGTCCCACGCGACGCGTGCTGAGGTACGGGTGGGGAGCCAGCTGGCTGGTGCCTGTAGGGGCATCCCAGCCCCTGCGGGGCACAGCCGGGGGGCCTGGTGCCCGATGCGGAGCCCTGCCATGGCGAGGGAGAAGGGGCTCCTGGAGCTCCCTCCCCACCCCGAGTCCTGGCTGTACTGCTCCCTCTCCCTGGCCCCCTCCCCGTCTCCGGAGCCGCCCAGGGGGGGAATTGTCTAAAGTGCTTTGTTGGGCAAAGGGCTCTTGGGGGTGGGGGGTGTAAAAGCAAGCGCCAGCGCCAGGCTCCGCTTTAACTGTCCCTGCCCGTAAACCCCCTGAAATGCAGCGTCTATGGAGTTCTGGCTTCTCAGCCCCTGCTGAAATGCAGCTGCTTCTGGGGTGGTTGGAGTCACAGCAGCATGGCGTGGGCATGAAGTCAAACAGGACAGGGGATTTTAGGGGAGAACAGGCTCTCAGGCTGGGAGCCCCCTCCGGGGTGAGAAGGGCCATGGGCTGTAGGTGGTGGCTAGGCCAGGGTGGCTGCTCAATGCCGTCTCCCTCGCCACTCTCACCCACATGTGCTCCGCAGGGCACCAGTCCTGTTCGCCTGGCAGATGGAGTCCGTCTGCACCCGCCTAAGAGTGCCCATGCTGCGGACCACCCCCCCAGCCAGCTCCTGCCAGTGCTGGGGGCCAGCCCGGCCCAGTCCCGTGGGGGGTGAGAAGGCAGAGCAGGTTTGCTTGCCCAGCGGGAAGGGGAAGAGAGGCTGACAGACCTCCAGCCACCTGGCTGCCTTGGGATCATCCCCACGCCTGACCCGCAGCTGGGCAGGCAGAGGGCTGGCGGTAGAGATCAGCCCCAGAGAACATAGAAATGGGGGCGGGATTGGGGCTGGCCCTGGGTTCCCCATCCCTCGTCTCAGCAGGGCACGCAGCGCGTGCAGCCCCCTGCACTTCCCTAGCCACGCCCCTGGTTATTCCTGAGACCCCCCACGCGGGATGTGTGTGTGGGTGTGTCTGTGTGTAGCTCCACAGCACGGGGGCATTTCTAGGACCCTCACTTCCGCATCTTTCCCTGCCCAACCCTAAGGCACCTTAGTCTGCCCTAAATATTCCCCTGGCTACTCAGCGGCAGGCTGGCCTTGTGCTCCGGCCACGGGGCTGGGATGTGAGCGGTCCAGTTCCCAGCACTGCGCCGCCTCCCCCACCTGTACCGTGCGGCCAATCAGCTCTGCCTGAGACCCTGAGATCTGTGGGGCGGCCTAGAGCCACTCCCATCCGAGGCAGGAGTGTGGCTTGACCCCAAAGAAGGAGCAGACACCTTGGCTGTAAAGGTTAAAGTTTGAGGATTTTTATTTATTTTTTTGTACAAAGTAAGACTATGGAGATTTCATATTTCTGAATCAAAACACCTTTATCTTCACAGTATGAGTTAGATAACGCAGCCAGGGCTGTCAACTGATGAAACGAGAGAGAGATAATTACACTTGTTACGGTATTAAAACCTGTTAGACGTCTCTTTAAAAGTAGATTATTTCTTACATTGTGATTCTTGGCACTGATTCTAGAGCGAGCGAGAGCGCACGACTCCTTTATCCCGAGCAAGCAGAGGTGGAGTTTGGCCTCCGGGGAGGGGAAAAGGGCCCGTCAGCCAGGGAGAAACATGGAGCTTCGGAAAAACATCCGGGGTTCCCAGCTAGGGAGAGGGCGCCTGGCTGGGGGATGACTCAGCAGCCTCGTGACGGGGTGAGGGGAGACTGTCCATTGCAGAGCGGGGTGCTGGAGGCCAGGGCGCTGTGGGGTCGGCTCCAGCACGAGCCAGGGGATGTTACATGACAGGGCCGGGCTGTGTTACTGACAGAGCCTAGCCAGGGAGCTCCTCGGCCTGCTGCCTGGCTGGTCCCACACGGGGGAGGTGACTAATCTCTCTGCTGGGGCAGGGCCAGCCGGGGGGATGCATTATGCAAACAGGCCCCTGGCAGGGCCAGCCAAAGCCCCCCATCCCCCGGAGCTGGAACCGAAGCGGTTCTAGGAGCTGAGTCCACGGTGGATCCAGACATTGCCGGGCGTGCAGCTCCTGGGAACGGCCCACTGCCGGCTAGAACCAGAGCGAACCCGGCCAGACGCTCTGGCCCTGGCTGCGGCTCAATGAAAGGCCGGGGTGGGCAGGGCTGCTGCAAGATGGAGGCGTCTGGGCTCTTAGGATCTGGGGCTGGCGGCTCCAGGCAGAGCCCTGTATGGCCAGGCCCCTGGCCCCGCTCTCACTACTAGGGGAGAGAAGCTTTTGAAGGACCCAACCCCGGGAAAGATTCAGCCAGTGGAGCTGGGTGGGGCAGGGGCAGGAGCTGGGGGTGGGGGTGGGGGGAAGCTGCATGTGGCTGGCCCAGGCCTCCCAAGGAGCAAGGGGGGGGGGGGGGGGGAGGGAACCTAACTCCAGGAGGAGGAGCTGCTAATCAGCTGGGTTCTAATCAAAAAAAGCTCAAAAGAGAAAACAACCCACAAAATAGGAAAGCGAGTGGCTGCCTGCGGTGGCAGAGCGCAGCCCCTTTAATGTCTCAGGGGGCGGGAGATGGGGGGGTGGGGGCTCCGGCACCTGGCGGCGCTTCACTTCTCCTTCTTCTTCTTGTTCTGCAAGAGGAGAGGACGCGTCAGTGCCCCAGCCTGGCGCTCGGCCCAGCCTGCGGGTGGCTCGGACGCTTGGCAGCCCCGGCTCCAGGGGAACCCAGCACACGGGCCCGGCCTCCTGTGCCCTCGCCAAGCCCTGCGCCACTCCGGCCTAGCTCGTCTCCAGGGGGCTCCTGGAGGGAGGGACGGGGCCTGGTGGGTGCTGGTTGCTGCCCACCGCAGAGCCCCTGGCCCAGTCAATTCCTGGGCCATGGGCCTGCTGGGCTGAACCTGGCCAGTGTCCAGGGGGTCTCGCCGCAGGGCCGGGGCCTGGAGCCAGCCAGGGACTCACCTCGTTCATCCCCAGCAGGATCATGAGTTCCCGAAAGATGTTGATGAAATCCAGGAAGAGATCCACGCAGTGCCTGGGGGGCAGAGACGGTCCGGGGGCTCAGCCTGGCGGGGGGCTCTCTGCCGCGCTGCACCCCACACCCCCCCTCACCAGCTGTAATCCTGGCCCCCGCTCTGCCCCCCCCCTCACCAGCTGTAATCCCTGCCCCCCGCTCTGCCCCCCCACTCACCAGCTGTAATCCCTGCCCCCCGCTCTGCCCCCCCTCACCAGCTGTAATCCCGGCCCCCGCTCTGCCCCCCCACGCACCAGCTGTAATCCCGGCCCTCGCTCTGGCCCCTCACTCACCAGCTGTAATCCCGGCCCCCGCTCTGCTCCCCCACTCACCAGCTGTAATCCCTGCCCCCCGCTCTGCTCCCCCACTCACCAGCTGTAATCCCTGCCCCCGCTCTGCCCCCCCCACCAGCTGTAATCCCTGCCCCCGCTCTGCCCCCCCACCTCACCAGCTGTAATCCCGGCCCCCGCTCTGCTCCCCCACTCACCAGCTGTAATCCCTGCCCCCCGCTCTGCCCCCCCCCTCACCAGCTGTAATCCCGGCCCCCGCTCTGCTCCCCCACTCACCAGCTGTAATCCCGGCCCCCGCTCTGCTCCCCCACTCACCAGCTGTAATCCCTGCCCCCCGCTCTGCCCCCCCCCCAGCTGTAATCCCTGCCCCCGCTCTGCCCCCCACACCTCACCAGCTGTAATCCCTGCCCCAGCTCTGCCCCCCCTCACCAGCTGTAATCCCTGCCCCCGCTCTGCCCCCCCACCTCACCAGCTGTAATCCCTGCCCCCGCTCTGCCCCCCCCACCTCACCAGCTGTAATCCCTGCCCCCACTCTGCCCCCCACCCCTCACCAGCTGTAATCCCTGCCCCAGCTCTGCCCCCCACTCACCAGCTGTAATCACTGCCCCCCGCTCTGCCCCCCCACCTCACCAGCTGTAATCCCTGCCCCTGCTCTGCCCCCCCCACCAGCAGTAATCCCTGCCCCCGCTCTGCCCCCCAGCTGTAATCCCTGCCCCCCCACTCACCGACTGTAATCCCTGCCCCCGCTCTGCCCCCCCACTCACCAGCTGTAATCCCTGCCCCCGCTCTGCCCCCCAGCTGTAATCCCTGGCCCCTGCTCTGCCCCCCCCACTCACCAGCTGTAATCCCTGCCCCCCGCTCAGCCCCCCACTAACCAGCTGTAATCCCTGCCCCCGCTCTGCCCCCCCCACTCACCAGCAGTAATCCCTGCCCCTGCGCTGCCCCCCCAGCTGTAATCCCTGCCCCCCCGCTCACCGACTGTAATCCCTGCCCCTGCTCTGCCCCCCCACCAGCTGTAATCCCTGCCCCCCCATACCAGCTGTAATCCCTGCCCCCCCATACCAGCTGTAATCCCTGCCCCCGCTCTGCCCCCCCACTCACCAGCTGTAATCTCTGCCCCCCAGCTGTAATCCCTGCCCCCCCACTCACCGACTGTAATCCCTGCCCCCCCACTCACCGACTGTAATCCCTGCCCCCCCACTCACCGACTGTAATCCCTGCCCCCGCTCTGCCCCCCCACCAGCTGTAATCCCTGCCCCGCTCTGCCCCCACTGTAATCCCTGCCCCCGCTCTGCCCCCCCACCAGCTGTAATCCCTGCCCCCCCATACCAGATGTAATCCTTGTCCCCGCTCTCCGCCTTCTCAATGATGAGCTGCGTGTCGAAGAGGACGAAGCCACACATGACCATCAGCCCCAGGTACAGGTTAGCCTGGTGGGGAGGAGGGAGAGTCAGGGACGAGCCCCCGAGGTGCCCCCCCCGTGGCTGTTCAGTGCAGTTCCCCACGAGCAGCAGGGGCTGCCGTCCCTGCCCCCCAGCTACGAGGAGAGTCGGGCTGTGGGCGAACCAGCGCCCGGCCGCCCTGCGGCTGGCTGGGAGGACCCAGGGCTCGCTTGCTCCGGGGATAGGGCAGATAGGGCAGGAGGCGACATTGCTGCCCCACAGCTGGCAGTTACCTGAACCAGCTCCAGCCTCGTGGTGGGGGCCAGGCAAAGCAGCCTGGAGACATGGCCCAGCAGTGGGAGTGATGAGGGCCCGATCCTGCAAGGGGCCCACCCACCTTTCCCAGGATCGGGCCCTGTCTGCCCAGACAGCAGCAGCTGGGCCCAGGCGCGGCTCCAGACAGGTTCCATCACCACGTGGCCCAGGCCTGCCTCCGGGACCCGCTCTGGCTGCAGCTCCCACAGCCAGGCCCCGAGGCGCCCGCCTGGCCCCAGTGCTGATGGCTGCCGTTGCTGGTCCGGGGGGCGGGGGGGTGGGGGTTTGGCAGGACTCAATGCAGGGGGGCAGGACTCACCGTGAACAGCCAAGTGGACCCCACAAAGACGTTGATCAAGGAGAACAGCAGCATCAGGGAGAGGCCAGAGAGCAGGAAACCTGCGAGAGAGACGGAGGCGTGAGCCCCGCTGGCTGGGTGGGGGACGCTGGGGCGCGGGGGGGCCGAGGCCGGCTCTTACCTCCCAGGTACAGGAAGCTGCGGCGCCTGGCATAGAGGGCGCTCAGTGAGAAGCAGCTGAAGATCACGGCGGTGCCCAGGAAGGCCGTGGGGATGATGCTGCAGGAAAGGAGAACAGGTGAGAAGAGCCGTGACGGCCATGGGCACCCACCCGGCCGCACCGCGCCGCACGCTGCCTACCTGGGGTTGATGGTGATGCACATTTCCAGGAGAGGACCTAGGTTGGCTCCTGCAAGGACAAGGGGACACACGTCAGGACAGCAGCCCCACCCCCGCTCCCCATCATCGGCGGCCAGAGGCCACCTCGGGCTCAGAGCAGGTGAGAACGGCCCAGTGCTTAGTGCAGGGAACCCCACGGCTGGACGCCTGGGTCTGCCACCAACTGCCCACGTGACTCCCCCGCCGTGCCCAGCACTGGAGGAAGAGGCCCTCGGCCCCAGGGCGAGGGGCAGGATGGTAAGTGTCGCGGGCCCAGGCTCCCCCGGGGAGAAGGGCCCCTCTGCCCAGGAGGTTATGGGGCAGGCGCCCTCCGCACGTACCAGTCAGAAGGGCAAAGCCAGCCAGAATCCCCAGCCTCTTCTGCTCCGTCTCCCTGCTGTGGGGCGTGGCCATCAGCCAGATGAGCAGGCCCAGGGAGCCCAGGCCCGAGAGCAGGCTGAACTGTTGGACAGACAGACAGACAGACCACGAGAAGTTGAGCCTGGTGTGGGGGCTGCGGGCGATGCAGCACCAGCCAAGCCCATCGCGGGGAGTGCATGGAAAGGGAGGAGGCTGCAGACGCTCCCAGGGGGTCAGGTTGTGACACAGGACACCCCCATTTTTATCCCAGCCCGAGGCTGCTCTACCCACTGAATGCAATGGGGGGCAGCACCGACACGCCCGCCCGGGTGGGGAGAAGATGCAGGGGCTGGCAGGGCACTAGACAGGGGTCTGCAGCACTCCCTGGTCAATGGCTGCTCCTGCGAAGGCATTAGGACCTGGCACGGGTACCCACGGTGCCCATTCGCCAGCACTCAGTCCGGAGGAAGGAGGTGCCCTCCGTAAGCGGGGGATCAACGTGGCCACCAAGCACAGCCCTTACCCGGAGCAGATGGGTCACCACATTGATGTAGGCTCCGGTTGCTGCCACGAACATGCAGAGAGCAAAGCTGGCATAGACCCTCTTCAGGTGCTGCTGGGTGGAGGCAGAGCTGGAGGGCAGACAGAACCAAATCAGCGCCCACCAGGTCTCAGAGCTGCCCGCCCCGGCCCGGCCCAGGGCTCCCCGCATGGGCGCACTCAACTGCCGGCCGAGCCAGAGAGAGACCCGCCACTGGCACCGGATGGAGCAGAAACGCTGTGCCGGCCAGCTGAGGATCCCGAGGCGCTGTGCCCACGCCCCGGGATGGGGAATCTGAGGCAGAGCCGGGACCAGACCCCAGGAATCCTGGCTCCCAGGCCCCAACCACAGACCCCACTCCGGCCCATTAAGTCTTTGCCCACGGGGATCAGGGCCCGGTGGAGTGAACCCCACACTCACATGTGGGAAAACTTGAAGAGTGCGTTGAAGTCAATGTTCCGGTTGAACACGTCCATGGCGCTGGCAGGTGGGTGGGATGCACCCTTCACTTCGGGGAACTGCACCAGCTGGAAGAGACAGGGCAGGGGACTCGCGTCAGTGGGGGCCACAGCTGGACTCCTCATGCCCGGCTCTCTGCGCTAAGCCCAGGCCAGCTGCCTGGAGACCCTCCCAGCTTGGGGGTCTGAGCATCCCGCTCTGCCCCAGCTGGCAGGGGGTGCCCACCCCATCCGACCCACTGGGAGGAAGTGTCCTGGGAGTGAAGAAAGAAGGAAAAGAACCGTTCTCGGGAAGGGACCGTGCCCCCCACGAGCTGGCATCTGAGTGCCCGTGGCGTGCCCAGCAGGGTCCGGGGGACCAGACCGTGCCACCTCTGCAGCCAACTGTCATCGCAGACCAGGACAGAGCAAGCGACACAACCTGGCACTGAGCCCCTGCCCCTGGAAGGGTCAGGTCCTTTCACTGCCCCAGCCCCACTCCAGCTGGGAAGAGATTTCTGACTCACCGGGGAGCTGCCTGGCGAGGGATCTCCTCCCCCAGCCACAGAGAAACGCGGCTTCACGTCGCCCCAGGCTAGCCCCTCTCGCCCACCCTGCTCTCGGCGTGGCTCTGGAGTACAGCCGGGCAGGAGCTGTGCAGCTGTTGTGCAAACCTCTCTGAAGCGTCTGGTGTCTCATCCCCCCACCCGGGGCTCTGGGCCCAGCAGCTAGATGGTGCAATTATTGCAGGCTGTTGCAGGGCTAGTCACAGGCTCCCTGCGAGCCCAGCTCCCCATGGATTTCCACTTGGCAGGCGAGAGCGGCTGGAAAGTGCCTTTGTTCAAGGCTTCCATTAGCGCCCTAATGACATCCCAGGCGGGGCTGGCACCGGACGGGCTGCAGCGCTGGGTTCAGCCACCCGGGCAGGGAGGCTCCTTGCTCCCTGGCCCTACATGGCTCCCTCTCACATTTGCCTGGGGCGGCCACAAGCCTCCTGTCCATTCGGGAGTCAAACCCCAGCGAGAGCAGGTCTCTCCGGCTGGGCTTTACTGCAGAACCCAGTGTGCAGAAGCCAGTCCAGCCACTGGCTCAAGGGGCCCGTCCCAGTGGGGGTGGAAGGGGCTGGGGGGAGAGCGCCATGGGAATGGCTCGCAGCAGGTTTAACGAGTGACACGTGGAGCAGCAGCCAGCGTCCCAGGGCCACGGAGCTAGGTCTGACCACCCCTCTTCCGAGAGGGCCACGGAGGATGTTTGATCCCTTTGCTGGGGCTGGGCTCCAGGGCCGTCGCTGCTGGCAGGGCCTGATGCACGCGCGCTCAGCCAGGATTTCCCAACAGCTGCTCTCCCGCCCGGGAAGGTGGCTGGTCCGTGGGACTCTCAGCCCAAGCCACCACCCGTTGTGGACGCAGGTCGCAGTGCAGCCAGAGGGGCGCAGGGCTGGAGAACACGGACACCCTCAGGGTGTCCACGTGCAGCTTGGCAGCACCACTGGCCAGCCCAGAATGCCCAGGCACGGGTGCCAAGCCAAAGGTCCCGATTTGGCAGCGTGTGCACAGAAAGCAGGAGCTCTGGAGCAGCCCCACTGCTGGCAGCACTGGGGGTGGGGTGCCCAGCTCTCCTGCCACCAGGGCAAGGGCTGGCGGGGGCTGAGGACTTCAGGCCATTTCAAGACATGGTGAAGAAGGAATCGTCAGCCCGGAATAGAGGCAGATCCTGCCACAGGAAGAGCTACCAGCTCCTGCTTTCCAGAGAGCGGGGTGATCCCCTCAGCCCCCCACTTTCCAGCAGGGTAACATTACTGAAACCCATCGGCCTTATGTGCATGTAGGCACTCAGAGGAATCGCTTCTCCCGTGGCCTAGAATGCAGCCACCTCTGGGGTGATGCTGCGACTCTGACGTCTCGCAGCACCAGCCCCGGCAGGGAAGGAGGGTCAGGACTCGGCTCCCAAGCTAGAATTAGGGTAGGACACAGTGTTTACGCCCCAGCTGCAGTGAGTCAGAGTAAGGTTCCAAACTAGGTCGGCACCTGGTGCGTGTCTGGCAGGCCCAGATGGCGGGCGGAACTCACCCGCCCACTACTCCCAATGGGCCACACTGGCCTGCTCGGCTGGGGTTTGTCAGCCTGAGCCCCCTGACCCCACTGGGGCAGAGGGACCCGGGACTGCAGATCAGCAGAGCCAACGAGGGCAGCCGGGAGCCCTGCCTCTGGGCCCGGGAACTGGGAAAGCGAAAGGGAAAGAAGAACCAGGAAACTCCCCACCCAGAGCCCAGGAACAGCGTGTGAGCCTGCCGTGCCGAGTTCAGCTGCTGCCCCACTCGACAGCCCAGCCCCGCGGAGCACTCGACTGCACCGGCGAGATTGAATTCACCCAGGTGTAACTGGGCTCCGGCTCCGTTCTGAAAGCAGCAGGACACGCTGTCCAACCCCCCAGGGCGAGGTCAGTAACCAGCCTGCCCAGGAGGGAGCCGAACCCAGGCTCATCAATGACTAACTAACCCGGCCGCCCCTGCAACCTTTACCCACCGAGTCCTGGCCTTGCGGCGCCTGCTCCGAGGAGAGCCTGAACCTCGGCTCCGAGAGCCGCCTGTGCTGCCCCCACGCAGGGGAGGGGGAGACACGCCTGCGCTAGGCCAGGCAGACACCCTCACGCCGCGCCGGCAGGGAAGAACTGCTGGCACAGCCACCCCATGACATCGCAGCCTCCCCTATGACATCATTCCCGTTCCCCAGGCACTTGATTCTGCCTCCTACGGTAGCCGGCCTGCCCGAACAAGCTAGCCAGGCCCTGCCCGAAATCCTGCAGGGGCCGGGGCGCCAAGGCCCCATGACTCCCTGGCAGTCACAGCTCCGGTGCTCCACACAGCAACAAAGGGGGCTGGCCCATGTCTTTTCCTTTTACGCAGCCCTCCCCTTCCTGGGGAGCACCCCCCCCCTTCCTGGGGAGCACCCCCATCTCTCCCTCCTCACCCTTCCCACTGCCTGAGTCCTCGGCAGTCGCATGGACTCCAGCTCTGCCAGCGCTGGGGGGGCGGATTTACAGTCTGGGCTGCAACACCTGGCCCGTCACAGGGCCTGTCTGGGTCCTGCCCTCGCTGTTCTCCCCCAGCTCAGAGTCCGGAGGTTTTCCAGCCCCGAGGAGTCCTCCACCCACCCTGTCGGCCTCCTCTGCTTCCTTCCCCCAGCTGTTCTCTGTAGCGGAGCTGGGGAAAGGCCTTTAACCTCTGAGTGGGCGCAGGGCTAGTAAGGAGCCGAACTGCTCCGCACTAATTGCCAGAATCTAGCCCGCCCAACCGCACCCAGCCGGGTAGCATCAACCTTCCACGGGGCCTGGGTGCCTAGACCCAGCTCTGCTACTGTCTCCATCCCAGCTGCTCCGGAGAGCCCCTTTCAGACAGTCATGCTCTGGGAGGGGGGTTAAATACCCCTTCAAAGGGGGGATCTGCTCCCCATTGGTTCTGTTGGTTTGCATCTCCCTTGTTAACTGACCAAACAGGAGCTGGAGTTGAGGTGAAGATGAGAGCGGCCAGACTGGGTCAGACCAATGGTCCGTCGCCAGAGCTTCACAGGGAGAGAACAGAACAGGGCAATCGTGGCGTGACCCATTCCAGTCGTCTGTGCTTTAGGGCTGCCCCAAGCATGGGGTTGTGTCCCTGACCATCTTGGCTAATGGAGGATGGATCCATCCTCCATGAATTTACGCCCTTTTTTGGAACTCGGTTATACTTCTGGCCATTACAACATCCCCTGGCAATGACTTCTGCAAGTGAGTTGTGCTTCCCCTTCTTTGTATCAAGCCTGCTGCCTATGAATTTAACCGTGTCACCCCTGACTTTTGCACTGTGGGAAGGGGAAATAACACTTTCTCCACCCCACTCGGGATTTTATAGATCACACCCCCCCCCCCGTTGTTTCTTTTTTAAGCTGAACAGCTCTAATCTTTTTAGTCTCCCCTTTGATGGAAGCTGTCCCATACCCTGGATCATCTTTGCTGCCCTCCTCTGAGCCTTTTCCAGTTCCACGAGATACCGTCTGAGATGGGACAACCAGAACTGGACAGTGTTCAAAGCATGGGTGCACCATGGCTTTATACAGTGGAATTATGATATTTGTCTTGTTTCTTCTCTCTCTTGCCTAATAGTTGCTAACATACTATTACCCTTTTCACTTGAGCTGCAGCTTACAGAGAATTATCCACAGTGACTCCAGGATCTCGTTCGTGGGTGGTAACAGCTCATTTAGACCCCATCATTGTATACGTATCTACAGGATTATTTTTTCCAATGTGCATCACTTTGCACTTATCAATGTTGAATTTCGTCTGCCATTTAGTTGCCCCGTTACCCACTTTTGTGCGATCCCTCTAACTCCCCACAGTCTACTTTGGACTTAACTATCTTGAATAATTTTGGATTGTTCACAAACTTTGTCACTTCACTGACCACCCACTTTTCCAGATCATTAAGGAATATGTTGAACAGCACAGGTCCCAGGGCAGATCCTTGGGGGACTCTGCTGTTCACATCTCTCCAGTGCGAAAACTGACCATTTATTCCTACTGTTTGTTTCTTATCTTTCAAGCAGTTACTGACCCATGAGAGGACCTTCCCTCGTATCCCATGGCTACTTAAATCCCTTAACAGTCTATGGGTGAGAGGCCTTCTCAGAGTCAGTCTGAAAATTCAAATACACTAGTTTGACTGGATCACCCTTACCCGCATGCTTGTCAGCTCCCTCAAAGAATTCTAGTAGATTGGTGAGGCGCGATTTTCCTTTACAAACGCCGTGTTCACTCTTTCCCCCAACAAACTGCGTTCATCTACGTGTCTGGCAAAATTCTGTTCTTGACTATGGTTTCTACAGCTGCCTGGTATGGTAAGTTAGGCTTACTGGCCTGCAACTGCCAGGATCCCCTCACGAGCCTTTTTAAAATAGGGACGCGACTGTAGCTACCTGCCAGTCACCTGGTCCAGAGGCTGATTTAAGCATTAGGCTACACCCCCCCCCCGGTTAGCAGTTCTGCCATTCCCTACCCTGGGTGAGTCCCAGCGGCTCCCAGTGACTCCTCGCGGGCGAGGTGGCGGATCGCTTTGTTCTAGACCCGCTCCCGACACTCCCGGGTTCCTGCCCAACCCCAGCTGCGAGGCGAGTCTCTCTCAGACCCGTGTGAGCCCGGGAGCGGCTCGTCCTCCCCGGGTGCCCCTGCGCCAGCCGGACCGGCCGGGCACTTCCCGCGTCTCCTGCGCCCGGCCCGCTCCTGAGGGGAGTTCGTGTCTCTGGCAAGGCGCTGCCCCGCCTGGCGGGCCGTACAGCTTGTAACGCCCGGGCTGCGCCCAGCCGGGTGTCCCGGGCAAAAGACCCGCGAAACGACGCTGGGCTGGACTGGGCGGAGAGGGGGGTGTCAGCGAAGGGGGCGGGGCCAGGACGCCTGGGTTCTCCGGGGGGGGCGAACAGGCCTCGAGACCGGAAACAGGGCGGGAGGGGGCCGTGTCAGCCCCATTCCGCAGAGCGCTCGGGGGGGGAGGGGCCGAGCTAGGCTGGGGGGGATCCACCCCCCCGGTTCGGCCGGGGGGGGCCAGGCCTAGGGGAGGGGGGGGCCGGGCCGCTCTCACCTGTCGCTTCCGTCACCGCCGCGCTCTGCTCCGTACGTGTCTCCGGCCTCGATCTCCTGCGGCCTCCTGCCTTAGGCCACGCCCCCGCCGCCGATTGGCTCGCCCAGCTCGGGGTCCCGCCTTCCTCCGCCGCTCATTGGGTGCCCCTGGCCCCTCCCGGCACTCGCCGCCTCCCATTGGGTAGCGCTGGGAGGTTCAGTCGCCGCCACTTCCCATAGGCTGCCGGCCGCGCCCCAGGCGCCGCCATTGGCCCCTCGCGAACCAAAACAGGCGTCATTGGCGCGCGTCCGTTAGTGGTGGCTCCTTCACCCTGACCAATCATCGCCGCCCAATCAGCGGCTGCCCCGCCCCCGCTGCCCTATTGGCCAGCGCCTCAGGGGCCCCCCAGAGGCCGGACCGGGCGCTGCAGGCTCCGGCCGGGGAGCCCCCTGGCGGGGGCGGGGCGCAGGATGGGGGGAGGCAGCGCCCCCTCGCGGGGTCCGGTGCCCTCGGTGCATTTCCGGCTCCCCCCCCCGTCCGGCTCCCCCGGTGCATTTCCGGCCCCCCTCTCCCGGGTCCGGCTCCCCCGGTGCATTTCCGGCTCTCCCCCCCCCCCCGGGTGTAACTGGTCCATTGCCGGTTGCTGCGCCCCCCCCCCCGGGTCCGGTGCCGGGCGGCTGCCCCCAGGCCTGGCACCCGGTGCACGGCCCGCCGCACCCGGAGCAGGGGCCAGGGGGCTGCAGCGCAGGTTTCCCAGCCCTGCCTGGGCACATTTGGGTGCTGGCCGGGCTGGGCGCGCAGGAGCCTGCGGTTTGCGGCGCTCGCGTTGGTATCCCGAGTCCTGCTGGTTGGGTTACGGGGGGTCCTGGGGCCCCAGCGCTGCCCCAAGAGCGCACAGCCCGAGGGGGGCGGGGGGATTATCCCATTTCACAGCCAGGGGAGCTGAGGCCCAGAGAGGTTAATGGCCTGGAAAATCCCCCCCTGTGCGGAAGCCTGGCGAGTCTCAGCCAGGTGGGGTGGGCAGGGCGGAGGGCTTGGCTTGAGGACCCCCGGCCTGGCTGATCGTGCCGCTCCCGAGGAGCCGGAGTGAGTCCCGGCCCTGGCGCTGCTGCAGGGCCGGTGAGTGTGGCGGGGAGGCAGGGCTTGGGGGAGTGGGTCTGTGGGGAGGCAGGGCAGATCTGTGCGTGTTGGGGCACTGGCTGGGCAGGGGGGCTCTGTGCATTTGTGGCGGGTCTGGGGGGGCGCTGGACAGGGAGTCGGGGGGTGCTGGGCGGGGGGGGGGGGCTGTGTGGGTTAGGGTGACCCTGAGGGGCAGGGACATGCTGGTCAGACCACGGTGCGGTTTGTCACTAGTGCCCCGGCACTGGGCGGAGTGGGGCTCCCCTGCCATGCCCCATCGCCTCTGGCTGGCCCCGTGCCCGGCTCCAGTGCCTCCACGGGAGGGGGGCCGCGAGCCCTGGGCCGGCGCGGATCCGGGTCTTTGGCAGCATTTCAGCGGCGGGGGTGGGGGCCCTTCAGGTCTGCCGAAGACGGGGAGCGACTGAAGCCCCCCCACCCCCGCCACTGAAATGCCACCGAAGACCGGGACCGCCACCGGGTGAGTACAAGCCCCGGGCCCCCTGAATCCTCTGTTAACAAAAGGCTAATCCGGCCCCGCGTGGGGTTCTGCAGCCCCCCAGGTTCTGGGGGCCGCCTGGCTCCTGCTCTGTGTCCGGTTGGGAGTGTCCGTCCCCGCATGCTCCAGCAGGGGGCGGCCTCGCCCTTCCTAGCCGGCACCGCGGAGAGCAGGGGACCTCCCGGCTGGGAGAAGGGGGCCGGACGCCTGGGTTCACGCCCCAGCTCGGAGGGGCGTGCGGTCTAGCAGTAGTTGGGGAGGGGGCCAGACAGGACTCCTGGGTTCTATGCCTGGCTCTCCCCTGGCGGTGCTGTGCGCCTTGGGGCGAGCCACGCTTCGTCTCCCTTGGCCTGAGCTTCCCAGGCTGATGTTCGCTTGTTGAGCGCTTGGAGATCCCTGGCCCGACGGGGGAGGGGGTAGCCCCATCTGGGCACAGAGTGAGGTTAAGGGGCCATGGGGCCAGCACAGCGAGGGGCCGGGAGGCGGTGGGGGCAGCACGTCTGGGTAGGTGGTTACAGGAGGCGACACATCTGGGCAGGGCTGAGCGGTGGATGCGGGTTACGGGGGCAGCACATCTGGGCAGTAGGGGGCTCTCTAGCGGCCCAGCTGGGTGCTGGGGGGCGAGCTGGGAGGAGGTGGGGCAATAGCGAATGGCACATCTGGGCGATGCGGGGCACATCTGCCCGGGGCGGTGCCGGGCGCTGAGTGGCTGCGGGGGCGCGGGGCGGTGCTGGGGGGCGGTGCCGGGGAGGCAGCCGCGGCAGCCGGACGCGAAGGGCTGAGGCTCCCCCGCCGCCCCCCCGGTGCCTGGGCCGGGGATGGGGAACGTGGAGAGCGCGGACGGGGAGCCGCTGCCCCGGAGCCCGGGCGGAGCCCCCCTGGGGGGGTCCGGGCTGCTGCCCCCGGGGAAGATGCCGATGCCGGAGCCCTGCGAGCTGGAGGAGAGGTTCGCCCTGGTGCTGGTAAGAGCGGGCTCCGGGACCCTCCTCCCCGACCCCCCCCCGACTCCTATTCCTGTCCGCGAAGCCCCCAAACTAGCCCAGATCCCCTCCCCCAGACCTACTGCCCCCAAGCCCCTCCCCGATCCTGGACCCTCCTCCCCGTCCCTGCCCCCCCGAGCCCCCCCCCGACTCCTATTCCTGTCCCCGGAGCCCCCAAACTACCCCAGATCCCCTCCCCCAGACCTACTGCCCCCAAGCCCCTCCCCGATCCTGGACCCTCCTCCCCGTCCCTGCCCCCCGAGCCCCCCGACTCCTATTCCTGTCCCCGGAGCCCCCAAGCCCCGTCCCCACCAGACCTACTGCCCCCAAGCCCCTCCCCCGATCCTGGACCCTCCCGCCTCGCCCCCCCCCGTTCTTCTCCCAAATCCCCCCAACTCTTCCCCCCTTCTCCCTCCCCCCCCCAGCTGGATCACAGCGTCCTGCCCCACCGGGCCCCCCTCCCCCCACGTCTCTAGCTCCCACCCCCCCGGACAGCCCCATCCCCCCTTCCGGTCCCTGCGTCCCGATCTAGACCCCCCCGTGTCTATGTTTCCCTCCCGCTCGAGCCCTTGCGACCCTCCCCAGACCCCACCCCCCGACAGAGCCACCCCCCGTCCCTCATTTCTCCTGCACCCCGACGGGTTCCCCCCCCCCCCCCGTCCACTTCCCCACGTGTCCCGGGACCCTCCGCTCAGGGATTGCGCCTCTGCCTGGGTTTTGTTTGCAGCGGTTTTGTGGGAGAGGCAGGAAAGGGGGGAGCCCCCAGGCTGGCTGCGCAGGGGGGGGAGCTCCTCTTTCCCCCCCCCCTGCTGTTTAGACAGGGGAGGTCATCAAGTAATAGCTGGGGGGGGTCACAGAAACTCCCCCTGGTTATTTGTGGGATGTGTGTGGAGCATTTGGGGAAACTGATGTCAGCTTTGCAGTTCGGGGCGGGGCATCCTCCGGCTCCTTGGGGCAGGCGGGGGCGCTTCTGGCCTGGGGGGGGGCCGCTAGGGGCAGCAGGCCAAGGCTGAGCAGAGTTTACAATTCGTAAGGTGGGAAAACAGCACTGGGTGGGGCACTGGGAACGGGCCCTGCAGGTGGGGGGGGCTCCGTGTGGTGTTGGGGGGCAGGGTCCTGCGGTGGGGGGGGCTCGGTGTGGTGTTGGGGGGCAGGGCCCTGCGGTGGGGGGGACTCGGTGTGGTGTTGGGGGGCAGAGCCCTGCGGTGGGGGGGCTCCGTGCGTTGGTGGGGGAGGGGTATCCAGGATCCCCCCCACCTGAATGTTGGTGCCCCCATGTTACTCTCCTGGCTTGTCTTTTAAACGTGCTGGAGGAGGTATTTGGGGTCTGCTCCTGAGCTCTCAGCCCCTCCCAGGATGGGCCCTGGGCCGTGAAGTGTGCTGGGGTCGTTCTCCCGGTGCTGGGCCCCTGCCCTTGGGGTTAGGCTCAGGGGAGTTCAGTGCAGGCACCCCATGGGGTTGGCCCTCCCAGGGCACCTCCTCTGGCTCCAGTGGCCCCCGGGTGGGCTTGGCTTTGGCCGCGGGGTGTGGGGCATGCGGAAGGAGGGGTGCTGCTCTGTTCCGAACACCTTGGCCCAGGCCTGTGGCTGCTGGGGGAGAATGGGGCCCCTGGCTCTCTCCTGGGTGCTTTGCCATCGGCCAGGGGCCCGGAAGGTGGGTGCAGGCAGCGGGTGACGCCCATGGGAGTGCAGAAGGGGGCAGTGGCTGTCGCAGGCTGATGGCCAGGAGGAAACTCCTCTCTCCGGACCCCTGGGCGCTGGGCTCTGTCCGGAGCGTGAGAAATCCAGTGTGAGGTGTGTCTCACCGCCGGGGTGTGCGGTGCAGGCCCCTGGCCCTGTGCCCCTGGGAGTCCGTCTGCTCCCTTGGGATGAAGGGCCAGGTCCTGCCAGTGACGCTGGCGTAAGTGCAGAGTCACCCCACTCACAAGCTAGGGCCTTGCTGGGGTGGGAGCCGGAGCTGCTGTTTGCATTTCTGGTTTCTGTTCTGGGTAGCCAGGGGCTTTTCCCACTGGGAGACCCCCTCTCCCCTCCCCTCGCAGTCTGCACGCTCCTGGGGCAGAGCTTGGCGCTCGAGGAGTTCCCTGCGCACTGGCTCCTGCCCCCAGTTTCCAGTTTGCTGCACGGAGTTTGGGGCTGGGGTTTTTCGACCAGGGAAACTCCCGTGTCAAAAACTCCGCTGGCTGGGCACCCGCTGTGAGCCGCAGGAAGCTGGGACGGGGGCTGTGTGTGACAGTTCCCTGCGGCAAGGCAGTGCTGCCCCTGGGGCCCTGGAGAGCGCCCGGGGTCAGCTCCCCCTTGGTCCCGGGGGCCTCCCAAGGGACTTGGGTGCCCAGAGCCCGTTGGACTGGCTCTTTGGACGTCCCGGTGCCCACCTGGCTGTGGGCAGCTGGCAGTTCCCAGGCCAGCCGCATGGTTTGCTGGGCAGTGTTGAGTGGGAACCGCCTGCTCACAACTCAGTGCTGTCGGGACCGGGCAGTGCCCCGAGACCTGTCCCAATTGGCTGGGCGAGTAACAGACGTGGAGAGGGCTGTAGTTGGGAAGGGCCCGGACAGGCCTTGGCTTTCCAATCTGTCCATGGCAAGCCACGAGCTGGGTGCAGCTTGGGCAGGCGTCCCGTCCGCCCTGCATGCATCTCCCGGGGGTCTAGCTGCCTCGGCACAGGCCTGCCCGCCCCCTGGACAGGGCCAGCCCCGTTGTGGGGAAGTGATGCCATGTCTGTCTCCTGGTGTACAGGGGCTGTTCCCTGCCAGCAGGGTGTAATGGCCTTTGGGGCCAGGTTCTCTGCGGGTGGAAACTCTGGTTGTCCAGTGACTTCAGTCTGTCTGGGGCCCTTTCCTGCCCTCGTGGCTGCAATATCTGGGCACCTTACAGCCCTTGATGGGCATCTCCTCCCAGCCCCTGGAGGCAGGCCAGGAGAGGCGAAGTGATGGACCCAAGGCCACCTGGAGAGCCAGTGGCAGAGCAGGGAGTTGGACTGGCTCTGCAGTCCCAGGCTCGCATCCCTCCTCTCTTGGCAGGGTTTGACCCCGGCCTGGTTTCCAGGGGGCGAGAGGTTCCTGTTGTTTGCAGTGCAGAGGCGGGGGCGGGGGAGGTTCTCCGTTGTTCTCAGCGGGAGCCGAGCAAGTGCCCATAGTGGGCAGGCGTGTGGATCTCAAAGCTTGGGAAGCCTCCCTGAGGGGGCGCGTCCTGGGGGCTCTCTGGGTGTGGGGCACAGGCTGGGGGACCGGGGAAGCTGCTGTTCCTTGGTCCCCACAGACGTCCCCTCCGGCTCTTTGCGCTCGAGGTCGCAGTGCCAGCAGCGTGCCCCTAAGGGGGAGACGGCCGGCCTGGAGGGGCTGGGCTGAGTCACCGCTCAGATCCCAGCCCTCCCCTGGCACCTCCGGGGAAGCTGCCTTGGAACTGAGATGAGGCAGCAAATGTCGCACCCTGCGTGGGGCGTCGGGTTTGGTGCTCAGCCCTGGATGTGGGTATCCGGGCAGGGAACCGCCGGGGTGCTGCTCACACGCTTCGGGGCTCTGCGCCTGGGGGGTGGGTGTAGTCGCTCAGACCCGGTCTCCAGGCTGCCAGAGCCTGTGGCCCGCTCAGCAGTGACCCTGACCTCGCCTAGCTGTGCTGAACTAGGCCCATGGTGCAATCCCTGCTGTAAAGTGCCATAAACCAGGATAGCGCCTGCCCCTTCCCGTCCCTTCACAGTGCTGTGACTGCCTCTGTGCTGGGGGCTTCCAGCCATCGCCGTGTGCAGAGCTGAGCGGGGGGCTGTTCTGTGCGTCTGGGGCTGGTTGTGCAGTTCCTGGGCCAGGCTGTGCCCTCCACACCTGCCCCAAACCCCACGGGTGTAGGTGGGAGCTGGTCTGTAGGCATCAGCGGACCGGGAAGAACGGGGTGGCAAACTGCAGCGGCTGGCGGACCTGCCAGACGTCACTGGAAACGGAGGGATTTTTGAATTTAAGGTGGGTGCTGGTAAAAAGCCTGTTTTACAAACAACCCCCTTCCCCTGGGGCGTTAATCATTACAACTCTCAGAACAGAAATCTCATTGATTTGGGTCACTTTTTTTTCTGTTTTAAACCTTTTTTACTTTTAACTCCGCTCCGCTGGTGCGACTAGGTCCCTGCGTCGGTTCCCATCTGTGTCACGTTCATTCGCGCTCTCTCCGTCTCAGGCATGAACGCGACCGGTAGCGTGGGGCGGAGGGGCACCGCACGGGGGCTCAGAGTGCAATTCCCCACGCAGACCCAGGCTCCTTCACTTCAGCGCCTCGTCTGTAAAATGGGGTGAACCCCGTTACCAGCTGCGGGCTGGTCAGAGACGATGTGAGAGAGGGAACTGCGGCAGAGTTTGGGGTGCAAAGGCCGTGGCGGGGGGAGGGGGCGGCTGGCATGTTTTGATCTTAGGCAAGGGCCAGACTCCCATGTGTTGTAAATTCAGGAGTGGTGCCAATTGACACATTATTGCAATTAACCCCAAATACCCCAAGACGGCGTCTGTTAATGGGAGAACACGATTCCTTCAATAAATCCTGCGGTTTGGGCCCAGACTTGCTGACATTCCTGCCTCTCGCTTTGAAAGCGAATCTGATCCACTGGGTCCAGCTCCTGCCCCATCTCTTGTTTTAGAATTGGGGCTTGGAGCAGCCAGGACGTCTGGCTGGAGATTCCAGCTTTCCCCGGCCTGGCCTTTGGCAGGCGGGCGCGTTTCCCACAATCGCTCCGAGGTGACGTCGCAGCCTGTCTGCCCCCAATCCCTGGGGCACAATGCACGCCGTACGTGGGGCAGGAAAAGGGAACGTGTCTCCCCACAGCGGCTGGCTCTGCCCTGTGCTTGCCAGGTGGGAGAGGCCTTTGTGAAGATCAGCGCTTGGAAAGGGCCCATCTGGGAGAAACTTTATTTTGGCAGAGAGGCTTTCATTCTTCCCATCTCTCCGAACCGGAAGCTGACGTCGAGAGGAAACGCCCGCCCAAGACTCCCGGCAAAGCCAGGAGCAGCAGGGAGAGGCGGGGAGTTCTGCTGCCCCCTGTCCCCCGCTGGGAATGGCAGATTTCCACGGATGGAGACGAATGGTGTCACCCCTGTGGGCTCCAACGGGAGCTCTGTTGGCTCAGGGCTGGTGTTTCAGGAACGTTGCATCAGCGTCTGGTTACAGAGAAGCCTCGTCCAGGGAAAATACTTTGTTTGGGAAACACAGAACCCAGGGGATCTCGCTGGGTCCAGGCTGTGGAGGGGAGAGGCTCTTGTTGCTCATTTCTCATCCCAACGCTTGCGATGGGAGAAAGGGGCTTGGTGCCCGGACTCCTGGGTCCTTAAGGGGACTGGGGCTAGTGTGGGAAAATGGGATTTAGGACTCCAGGATTCCTGGCCTTGCCCAGACACACCCCGTCTGCGTGCCAAGCGGTTAGAGCGGGCGGGGACTGGGAGTCAGGCCTGTTCCCAGCTCCAGGATGGGAGTGGGGTCTAGTGGTTGGAGTAGAGGGGGCTGGGAGCCTGGACTCCTGAGTTCCGCTCTGAGCTGTACCACGGATTAGCTGTGACTTTGGGCAAGTCCCGGTCTCTCTCACGCTCTCTGCCTCAGTTTCCCTACCAGTGCGATGAGGAGGATGAAAAGGGACATGAATGTTGAGACCTGTGGGTGAAACAGGCCCCGGATACGATACGTTGTGGCCAGTTGCTGAGTTCAGTGCGGCGTGGCACTGCTTAGCGCCCAGGGTTAGCAGGGCGGGTGTTGAGAGAGGAAGTTAAACGTCCTCCTGGCTGGAGATCGACTCACCCCCTGCTCACACGGAGGGAGAAATGGGAACGGGCTTCTGGCTCTTGCCAGCGCTGGCTTGACCCTGATAATCCAGCTCTTGGGTGCCCCAGCCTAGGACCTGCAAAAGCATGTCAGTATTATTAGACACGTTACAGTAGCGCCCAGGGGTTCCCATTGTGCTGGGCACTATCCGTTTGTTAGGTGTATTACGGTAGCAGCCAGGCCCAGGCTGTCCCTTTGTGCCAGGTGCTGGACAGACTCAGAACAGGATCCCCCCATCCCCCTGTGCCCAAGAGCTGAAATCTGAGAACAAGGCACGAGAGAGCAGGTGGCTCCAGACGGACGATGGACAGGGGAGCATGAGGAAGCAGTGAGACACCCCTCAGTTAGCTGCGTTCCCCTTGCCAGGAGGCGAGGGGGAGAACCCGGGAAGGGAGCAGATTATGAGCAGAATGGGATGGCAGAGTCAAGGGCTGCTTGCTCTCTTGGGCGAACCAGTTTGTGCCTCAGTTTCCCCATAAGGATGGTCCCCACAGCACAGCAGGGCTGGGGGTGCCAAAGGGAGACCTAAGGGAAGGCGCTAGCAGGGTGTTGGATGATAATATAAGAACGGCCGTACCGGGTCAGACCAAAGGTCCATCTAGCCCAGTATCTGTCTACTGACAGTGGCCAATGCCAGGTGCCCCTGAGGGAGTGAACCTAACAGGCAATGATCAAGTGATCTCTCTGCTGCCATCCATCTCCATCCTCTGACGAACAGAGGCTAGGGACACCATTCTTACCCATCCTGGCTAATAGCCATTTATGGACTTAGCCACCATGAATTTATCCAGTCCCCTTTTAAACATTGTTATAGTCCTAGCCTTCACAACTTCCTCAGGTTAGGAGTTCCACAAGTTGACTGTGCGCTGCGTGAAGAAGAACGTCCTTTTATTTGTTTTTAAACCTGCTGCCTATTAATTTCATTTGGTGACCCCTAGTTCTTGTATTATGGGAATAAGTAACTTTTCCTTATCCACTTTCTCAACATCACTCATGATTTTATGTACCTCTATCATATCCCCCCTTAGTCTTCTCTTTTCCAAGCTGAAGAGTCCTGGCCTCTTTAATCTTTCCTCATATGGGACCCTCTCCAAACCCCTAATCATTTTAGTTGCCCTTTTCTGAACCTTTTCTAGTGCTAGAATATCTTTTTTGAGGTGAGGAGACCACATCTGTACACAGTATTCGGGATGTGGGCGTACCATGGATTTATATAAGGGCAATAATATACTCTCAGTCTTATTCTCTATCCCCTTTTTATGATTCCTAACATCCTGTTTGCTTTTTTGACCACCTCTGCACACTGCATGGACATCTTCAGAGAACTATCCACAATGACTCCAAGATCTTTTTCCTGACTCGTAGCTAAATTAGCCCCCATCATATTGTATGTATAGTTGGGGTTATTTTTTCCAATGTGCATTACTTTACATTTATCGACATTAAATTTCATTTGCCATTTTGTTGCCCAATCACTTAGTTTTGTGAGATCTTTTTGAAGTTCTTCACAATCTGCTTTGGTCTTAACTATCTTGAGTAGTTTAGTATCATCTGCAAACTTTGCCACCTCACTGTTTACCCCTTTCTCCAGATCATTTATGAATAAATTGAATAGGATTGGTCCTAGGACTGACCCTTGGGGAACACCACTAGTTACCCCTCTCCATTCTGAGAATTTACCATTAATTCCTACCCTTTGTTCCCTCTCTTTTAACCAGCTCTCAATCCATGAAAGGACCTTCCCTTTTATCCCATGACAGCTTAATTTACGTAAGAGCCTTTGGTGAGGGACCTTGTCAAAGGCTTTCTGGAAATCTAAGTACACTATGTCCACCGGATCCCCCTTGTCCACATGTTTGTTGACCCCTTCAAAGAACTCTAATAGATTAGTAAGACACGATTTCCCTTTACAGAAACCATGTTGACTATTGCTCAACAGTTTATGTTTTTCTATGTGTCTGACAATTTTATTCTTAACTATTGTTTCAACTAATTTGCCCGGTACCAACGTTAGACTTACCGGTCTGTAATTGCCGGGATCACCCCTAGAGCCCTTTTTAAATATTGGCGTTACATTAGCTAACTTCCAGTCATTGGGTACCGAAGCCGATTTAAAGGACAGGTTACAAACCTTAGTTAATAGTCCTGCAACTTCACATTTGAGTTCTTTCAGAACTCTTGGGTGAATGCCATCTGGTCCCGGTGACTTGTTAATGTTGAGTTTATCAACTAATTCCAAAACCTCCTCTAGTGACACTTCAATCTGTGACAGTTCCTCAGATTTGTCACCTACAAAAGCCAGCTCAGGTTTGGGAATCTCCCTAACATCCTCAGCCGTGAAGACTGAAGCAAAGAATCCATTTAGTTTCTCCGCAATGACTTTATCGTCTTTAAGCGCTCCTTTTGTATTTCGATCATCCAGGGGCCCCACTGGTTGTTTAGCAGGCTTCCTGCTTCTGATGTACTTAAAAAACATTTTGTTATTACCTTTGGAGTTTTTGGCTAGCCGTTCTTCAAACTCCTCTTTGGCTTTTCTTATTACACTCTTGCACTTAAGTTGGCAGTGTTTGTGCTCCTTTCTATTTGCCTCACTAGGATTTGACTTCCACTTTTTAAAGGAAGTCTTTTTATCTCTCACTGCTTCTTTTACATGGTTGTTAAGCCACGGTGGCTCTTTTTTAGTTCTTTTACTGTGTTTCTTAATTTGGGGTATACATTGAAGTTGAGCCTCTATTATGGTGTCTTTAAAAAGGGCCCACACAACTTGCAGGGATGTCACTCTAGTCACTGTACCTTTTAACTTTTGTCTAACTAACCCCCTCATTTTTGTATAGTTCCCCCTTTTGAAATTAAATGCCACAGTGTTGGGCTGTTGAGGTGTTCTTCCCACCACAGGGATGTTGAATGCTATTGTATTATGGTCACTATTTCCAAGCGGTCCTGCTATAGTTACCTCTTGGACCAGCTCCTGCGCGCCACTCAGGATTAAATCTAGAGTTGCCTCTCCCCTTGTGGGTTCCCGTACCAGCTGCTCCATGAAGCAGTCATTTACAGTATCGAGAAATTTTATCTCTGCATTTCGTCCTGAAGTGAAATGTTCCCAGTCACTATGGGGATAATTGAAATCCCCCACTATTATTGGGTTCTTAATTTTGATAGCCTCTCTAATTTCCCTTAGCATTTCATCATCACTATCACTGTCCTGATCAGGTGGTCGATAATAGATCCCTAATGTTATATTTTTATTAGAGCATGAAATTTCTATCCATAGAGATTCTATGGAACATGTGGATTCGCTTAAGATTTTTACTTCTTCTCCTTCAAACCCAGTATCAGACTCTGCCTCAGTTTCCCCAGTGATGCAGAATGGCGAGCCAGCTCCCCAGCCAGGGCAACCGTGCCACTCCCACCAGATGTCCATCCCTTCCCCCAGGGATGCATTAGTTCTTCCAACATAGTTCAGTGTTGACCAAGACAGGTAAAACAGGCCCTGCTGCCTGGCCTCTCCAGGCCATTTGCCACCAGCACAGCAGGTAGCCCTGGCCAGGTCTCTCCCCCTCCAGGAGCTCCTTTGATGTCACCAGCTGGGAGGCTGCTGATTAGTCATGGGGGTGGGGGGCTGAGCCCAGCTCCCCTAAAAGGGCCAGCCCCACCTGTGGCAGAGAGGGCAAAGTATCACTAAGCCAGGGCTGCTCTGAAGAGGGAAAGCACGTCAGTTGTGTGTCCCGAGGGGTAAATTCCCCGCACAGGTGACAGTCAGTCTGTCCCACAGCTGCAGATCCTGCAGTGCACCAGGGGTGATGCGGGGCCGTAGACGTGCATGGCCATCCGCTGGAGCCCAAAGCTCGCTGCTGGAAATGCCATGGACTGGGTTGAGTGTGGACCCCGGAGCTCACCGTATGCACCAGCAAAGCAGCCTCGCTGCTCGGATCAGCTGCAGCAGCAGGTTTTTACCTGGTCCATCTTCTCTTCCTGGCTGGGCTCTTTGCGTCACCCGGTCTCCTCTCCGCACACTCGCAGCTCAGGGGGTAAATCCAGAGGGGATCTCCTGACTTCAGTGGAGTTGGGGCCAGTTTCTGATCTCAGGGTGACTGGTGTAAATCCAGTGGAGGTGCTCCGGGTTTACAGTGGTGTAAGCGGAAACCAGACTTCGGCATAGCGGAATTTGGCATAGGGAGCACTAACCCCTGTGCGTCAGCGCCACCTGCTGTTTGCCCCGCTCTAGCAATCCTCCGTCACACCAGGTCAAGCTCTGACGGGCGCCGCCTGCTGGGTTAGCAGATTCTTGGCACCTCCCAAGGATTATAGGCCAGAAGGGAGCGCTGTGATTGTCTAGCCTGGGCGCCTGTGCGGACGGGCCAGAGCACGGCCCTGGAATAATTCCCAGGGCAGATCGTCTAGAGAAGCAGCCAGGCTGGATTTAAAAGTTGCCAGAGATGGAGAGTCCACCCCCACCCTTGGTAAATTGTTCCAGTGGTTAATTACCCTCCCTGTTCACAATTAGCACCTTATTGTCGTCCGGCTTTGTCTGCCGGACTGACCAGCCCTCCGCTGTCGCATTTCTCTTCCCCTCCTCGCTTCTCACAGCCTGCGCCCCAGTCACCCCGCAGCCTCCTCTGGGGTCTGAGGGACAGACCGAGCTCCTCGCGTTTCTCAGCGTGTTTTCTAGCCCTTTCCTCCTTCTCACCGCTCTTCTCTGGCTCCGGTTTATCAACCTCCTTCTTAAATTGTGGGCCCCACGTTCTGCCAGGGGTCGCCCCAGGGCGCAGTACAGAGGCAATAGAACCTGCCTGGCACCACCTGCTCTAGATTCCCCTGTTGATACGTCCCAGGATCACATTGGCGCACTGGGAGCTCACAGAATCAGAGAAAGTTCAGGTTGGAAGAGGCCTCGAGAGGTCATTGAGTCCAACCCCCTGCTCAAAGCAGGATCAACCCCTCATGTTCCGCTGATTATCCCCCCCGACTTCCTAGGCATGTTCAGAGTCACTGCTTGCCAGGATAGAGTCCCCCGTCCCCTACCTTCGCCGGTGTTCTGTGTTCCTGGGGCGATGACTTGACGTTCGGCCGTATTGGAATATACACTGTTTGCTTGTGCCCAGTTTACCAAGCAAACCAGACAGCTCTGTCTCGGTGACCTGTCCTCTTCATTATTCACCACCCGTCCCATCTCTGTGCCATCCACAGATCTGATCAGGGAGGATTTTATGGTTTCTTCGAGCTCATCGATAAAAATGTTAACTAGCAGAGGGCCAAAAGCTGATCCCTGCAGGACCCTCTAGAGACTCGGCACCTGGGGGACGGTTCCCCTTTGACAATGACGTTTTGAGATAGCTCAGTTAACCAGCTTTTAACCTGTGTAATGTGCGCAGGGTTGGGTTTGTTCTGTTCTGGCTTTCTAATAAAAACGTGACGTGATGCCAAGTCTAACGTCTTCCAGAAATCAAAGTCTAGTAAAGCAACACTGTTGCATTCATCAGCCAAACGTGTAGCCTCATTTAAAACTCAGGTCTGTGTCCCACAAACCCGTGTTGACTGGCGTTAATGACATGACCGTGTCCTTTAATTGTGTATTAACTGAGTCGAGGATCAGCCGCTCCATTCTTTTGCCTGGACTGATGTCAGGCAGACGGGCTTATCCTTACCCAAGTCATCCTATTTGCCCTGTTAAGATAAAGCTTTAGCTTTCTTCCAGGTTTCTGGGACTTCCCCAGTGTTCCAGGAGTTAGTGAAAATGAACATTAATGAGCCAGAGAGCTTTTGGCCAGCTCTTTGAAAGTTCTTGGATGCAAGTTTTTTTGGCTCTACTGATTTGAAAATGTTTAGCTTTAGTAGCTGCTGTTTAATATAATCCTGAGTTACTGTGGGAATGGAAAGAGTGTCGTTGTCGTCACCATCATCATCGGATATGACGACATCATCTGGCTTTTTCCCCAAACAGAGAAGAGAGAGCTTTGGAGAACTCGGCTGCCTTTTCTGCATTATGAGTGGCCATTCTACCATTGCCATCCAGTTATGAACCAGTACCATTGTTGGGATTTCTTTTGTTCCTGATATATCCTTATCTCCTTAACTCTGCTGTCCACAGAGTTCTCCATGTGTCCTTTTGTTTCCCTTATCAATTTTCTATAATTCCTAGCTTCTAATTTATATTCATTGCTTTCAGCTCCTCTTTCCATGTGTTACCTATTGTGTCTATTTTGTTTATAGCTTCTTTCATTTCCGCTCTAAGCCAGGTTGGGTTTGTAACCCACGTAGCTTCTTTCTTGCTTTGTGGTTTTCTGGATGTCTAGCGAAATGTTCTTAATCAGTTCCCAGTTATCATTCACACATACAGTCCTTCACCTGCCATAAACCGTCTTGTAAATCACTTTGCATTGAAACTGCCACTGGACTGGTGGTTAGAACGCAGGACTGGGAGTCAGGATTGCAGGGTTCTGAACCTTAATGTGTGACCTTGGGTGAGTCCTTTTCCTTCCCCGTGCCTCAGTTTCTCCACCTGTGTAATGGGGAATAATGGTATTCACCTTTGTAAAGCACTTTGAGTTCATCTGCTGAAAAGGAAAGGGCAGCCTAAGAGCAGAATTGTTACTGATCTAATCCATGTTACCAATGGCAAAACTTCCCTCTGAAACGTGCTAAAACTCGGGTCCTTAGCTTCTGCAAGCAGCTGTCTAGATCATCACCTTAGCCCCTGCGTGCCAGAGCCAGCAGGCTTTGTGAGCAGTAGCTGAAATGTCTGAGTCACTTCGTGGTAAACTCGTCAGCCCCTGCGAGGGGCGAAGTGCCTGGCTTTACCCAGCCCTGAAATGCAGCCACCTCTGGACGTGTTTCACAGCACACAGCAACGCTGCACAACTGATTAGGGACGGACCGCGTCTAAGTGCCACTTTCAAGCTCCCATCCAAGTCCTTTGTCTGCTCTGCTCTGGCTTAGCTGGAGCTTGGCAGGATCCCATCATGCGCTGCAGACCGCCTGCTGGCCTCCCAGCCCCTCCCCCTCACTCTGACATATAAACCACCAGGCATCCTGTCATTAATGTCCTGGATCTGCCACCCACTTCCCTGGGCTTGTGGGGGAATGTGTGTAATTAGCCAGGGAATGTAGCAATTGAGGAGCTGCTGTGGAGTAATTATAGATCAGTGGGAAGCCGTTCCAGGAGGCTGCAGTCTTGGAGTTGGCTTCGCTTGGCTCTGATGCTGACGAGTTTAGTCCCAGGCTGCCTGGTTAACTTTGATCCTCAAACGCTTTCCTGTTTGCAGCTCGGCCTGCTGGGGAACAAAGCTGGCGTGAAAGGGACGGGCTTTGTTTGTACCTGGCATAAAATTAAGCTCCTATTTTGAGGCTCATGGGCGCTGCCCCGTCCCTCCTGGCTCTAGGCGTAGGAGAGCCTCAGTGCAGAAGTGAGCACTAGACTGGGTCCACCTCTGCCAGATCCCCTCCCTGGCTCTGTGCAAATCACAGAGCGAGACCGTGAACTCGCGCTGGGTGCAGACCGTGTGCACACCTCTGCAAAGCGAGTATACATCGCTGCTGGGGCCTGTCTGCATTAGGGACACATGCACCCGGCAGCAGCACCCAAAAAGCTGCAGCAGCAAAACACAGTAACGCAGGCGCATTGCAGTGGTCACCAGAGCTGGCCTTGCTTGGAACAACACGCAGCATCTGCACCAGCTGTGTCGCTGCCCCAGTCCCTGATGCAGCCTGGCTCTCCCGGAGAACGCTGGTGGTCTCACCCACAAGGGGCCGGCTGCTGGAGACTCGGACTCGTTGCGTTAACCCTGGGTTCCTCCGGGCTAGTCTTGGGGTGCCCGGACAAGGGCGGGTGTGGGAGACGCTCGTGCCCCCCGACTGATTTGCACACTGGAGGTTTAAAAAGCAAAACCTTGGAGAACGGAGCTTTGAGAAAGGAACTAGGAGTTTGGAGGCTCTGATCCGAAATAACCGGGAACCATGGCAGGAGAGCTCAGTACAGAGCCACCTGGCTGGGTTCTCGCCTGGGCCAAAAGCACCCTGCAACTTCACTGCCGGCAATGCCGGCCCCGGGGGCCGATTCTGCTCTTGCGGATGCTGGGTCACTCCAAGGAGCTCGGGGCGCTAGACCGGGGGCAGAATCCAGCCCTGTGTCTCTGGCTGCACTTTCTGAGCGCGTCTTCCACGCGTGGGGAAAACCGGACCCAACTGCTTTTTGGTGGTGGTTTTTTTCAGCGGCGGGGGAGATCGTAAAGAAGCTGCACAGTGCCCCGGGGGAGCACAAGGGCAGGAGATCCCAGGTTTCACAGTGCTCAGCATTCGGGTATTGGGCCTTTCTTCCTCAGAGCCCCGGCTCCTCTGCGCCTCCCCCTTGATGCGGCACCGCTGGGGCTAGGAGACGCTGGGCTCTGCAGGGGAGGTGGCCGGAGCTCTGCTTAGGTGCCTAAACCAAGGCCTGGTGCCCCCTGCACCAGGCCTTTATCCTGTGATACTAGTGATAAATAGCTGGTAGCTACTGGCTTGGGGCTGGGATTTTCACACGTGCCTAATGGCCGGGTTGTTACAAGTATTTAGGGCCCTAAAGCGGCCCTGAGAGAAGGCATCAGACCCACGGCAAGTCCAGTGGTTTCTCTGCCCAGGAGTCCCCTGAAAACCGCCCAGGTGCCTAGCCCGGCTCTCGGGATGGGCGGTGAGGGGTGGGGATCCCTGCTCTCACAGGGCGCTTGTCATCTGCTCGTCTCCCTTCGCCGACGCGTTAGCCGCCTTTTACACTGCAGGCACCTCAGCCTGGAGAGTCCCAGGATCGGTCCCAGCTGGGAGCAGACTGCTGGGCCCCTGCCTCCCTGGTCGATTCCCCGCTCGGGCCTCAGCCCCCGCTGTCAGGAATGAGAGAGAGGATGGGGCTGGCCCTGGTGCCTGGCCTCTGCAGGCCGGAGCCACCAGCCTGGCTGGTGTTAAGGTGAATCCACCGGGCTGCGGCCATTGCCAAAGGGGAAAGAATAGCGAGGCGCCTCTGTCTGCTGCGGGGCTTTGAAGCCTGCCGCGGGGAAGTCTGCTGGCTGGTTCCTGTGCTCCCCTGAGAAGTAAACAGCCCCCGAGCAGGACGCAGGCGGGTTTGGCTTCTTGGTGTGACTTAGGGAAGAGCAGCAAAGGGGCTGGGGGGTGGATTTAACTCCTGGTCCTGACAGCCAGCTAAGCCCAGCTCCTGGCGTCAGCCGAGCCCAGGGGACGGAGCAGGGCTGGTTGGCGGGTGGAAAACACTCTCCTGCCTCCTTAGATGTAGGTTTGCAGAACGCGGACGCTGTAATTTGTGGTCGGGCTTGTTATAAAAATAAGAGTTGACCTGGGCCTAGGGAGGGCGGGAGCCGAGCGCCCGAGCTGGCCTAGCCAGGCTGGTTCTTTGCACGGTTTCGTGCAGTGCTGTGGGTTGAACACGTGCTTTTGGGTGTGGGCTGGTGAGGTCCGACAGGAGGGCGTGAGCTGGTGACAAAGCGTTTCCAGGATTGTCCGGACCCGAGGAAGGACTTTGGCCCTTGCCTGTGCTGTGGGGGTTTGCACTAGTGTGGCGTGCAAACAAAGCCGTGGCTAGGGCAGAAGAGTGAGCCAGGACACCTGGGTTCCGTCCCGAGCTCTGCAGAACACTCTCAGCATGAATCTGGAGCCAACGTGAGAGAGGCCCATAAAACACTACAGGCTGCTCCTGTTGGCCCTATTTACCCCATCCCAGCTAGTGTCACTGGACGGCGGCACGTGCATACAGGGCAGAAGGGTAACTAACCTGTGGAACTCCCTGCTGAAGGATACCCTGCCTTCACGCTAACTGCTAGAACTCCGCGTGTTCTTATTGAGGCGTCCGTCCGGTCCTCTTGAACTCTCGGCCTCGGTGACACCCTGTGTCAGGGACTTCCGCAGTCTAGCTCTGTGCTGTGGGAAGATGTTTCCTCGGTCCTGAATTTGCTGCCTTTTGGTGGCGTTGCTGAATGGTGGCTATGTGTGCGGCGCGGCTGGGCAGCGGCCCTGAAACCATCTCCCAGGCCATGTGCTCAAGGTTCTGATTTCGTATAAGGAACTGCAGGTCATTTGGGATCCTCGGACAAGGCCCTCAGCTCCTTAGTGTCTGAACTCAGCTGCTAGTGTGGCCGGACTCCCACTGATCCCCCTGTGTCTCCCAGTCCATCCCCCATCAGTCCACGCTAAGGAACCCCCCTCTATCCTAGGTGTGCACGCTTGTCTAATGTTTGCAGAGAGTTATTGTCATGGCAAACCCCAGCCCCTGGACCACGCAGCCATCACCAGGACATATTTAGCGCTCTCGTCCTGCACTTACAAGTCATCGTTGTTTTTGCTAGTCTTTGTGCTCCTTCCAGCCCTCAAGTATCTTCCTGGCACTGGCTGTGCCTGGAAACTAGTGAGATCCTTCTGCTGTGGCTCTCCTCCAACACCGCGTGCACTTAGCCTGTGGAACTCACCGCCACAAGACGCGGTTGGAGGCCAAGATCTTAGCAGGGTTTATACAAAGGGATTAGACGTTTCTCCGGCTAACGAGACTAGCCAGGGTGATTAAAAATCAGCAAGAGTTTTGGAAGGGATGTGAACTGTCGTGCTTCAGCATGTAAGCCAGGCTCGAGCTGCGGGTGGAGCAGGGGCGTTCCCGGGGCCCTCCGCCCCCAGCTGCCTCCTGCAGTGTTTCTTGCACTGTCCGAAACAGGGGATGCTGGCCACTGCTGGAGATGGGAGGCTGGGCTGGCCAGACCGGGTCCTCGGAGGTGGGGGCCTGGGGCAGCGAGACCCGTGTTTGATCCGACCTCCCTGTGGTTTCCTGTCCAGCCCAGGGCAAAGCTGCACTCCTAGGCACACGAGCCACCACGCCTCCATCCCAGGCAGCCCTGCTCCGGCTGCCAGGCCCAAGCCTGAGGGGCGGGGAGGCCCCGAGGAGCCTGGAAATGGCGGCTGGGCGTCACTGCCCCAGCGGGAGGGGCTGGGCAGTGAGATAAGATGCTTTCTCCTTCCTGCAGCCATTTCCCCTCGGGGGGGGCTGGAAGCCTGGATTGGCCAAAGGGGTCCCCTAAACTCTGCCTGGGGATCGTTTTAGCTCCTGAGCTTGGATTGAGCTGGGACTGGTGGAGGCTGCAGAGCAGCCTTGGAGGGGAAACAAGCCAGGGCTGGACTAGGGCTGGCAGCAGCCGGGGCAGGCTGGGCCCAGCAGAGGAGCCACCCTGGGCTAAGCGCTGGCCAGCAGCCTCCTGCCATGGGCTCGGACTAGGAAGGGCCTGGGAGCTGCTGCCAGGCTGGGGTGGTGGGGTGGGGCTCTGGCACCGGGACCCAGTGGCAGGGGTGGGAGACGCTGGGCCTGGCAGGGGGCCACCCGGGGGGGCTCAGGAGGGCCAGGTCTTCACCAGCCTTGAGCTGGGAAATCACCAGTTGGGCTTGAAAAGCCGCCAGTGAACGTGCGGTTGGGTGGGGCCATCAGGGGCCTCGGCTGCCCACCGTTCTCTGCACCCAGGAGCGACCAGCCCCCAGGCCTGGCTGCCCAGGGAAGTGACACCGATTTAACTGCAGCTGGTTTCTAAACGCTCAGGGAGCTGCGGAGAGCAGCCTCTCAAAGCAATATCGGAGCCAAGCCAGTGGTTTAAATTCACTGCGTGGTTTCAGTGGGGGCTGACTCCTGACTCCATCACCTGACTCCTGGAGCTGGGGCTTTCAGGAACACCCCACGCAGCCCAGGACTTGTGGAGCCAGCGTGAGAGTCAGGCCCCATCGGGCACGTGTCCAGACCCCTCCGCTGGTCTGCCACGTGCTCTGACCAGCACCCTAGTGAGAATCTGTGGGGGTGGGGGGCTGGGCTTAGTGGGGTCATGCTGCCCCCACCTCCCTGCTCCCAATCATCAGCTCCTGTCACTTGGGCTGTGACCCTGAATGCCGCTCAGCGTCTTATGGGGCGAGGTTTGGGGCTGGGCAGGATCGGGACCAGAGACGGAGTGGGGGGGGCCTCTCTCCCGGGACCCCCTGAAAACAGCCAGTTCTGGCTGCTTCGTGAGGGAGCTGGGGGGAGCTGTTTGAGCCAGAACAATATCCCGTTTCATCCGGCCCGATGTCCAGCCTCCCCCAGCTCCTCCTCTGGGCTGAGCAAGGCTGTGGGCAGGGGCACGGATTGGGGGAGCGGGGGGGGGGGGGAACGTGCCTTTGTGTTAAGGGGACGACCCATGAGTCAGTGAGCTCTGGGGTTGGGAAAACCACCTTTCGTCCTCTGGGCTAGAAATAAAGGCCGCCCCTTCCCCCCCCCCCCCCCCCGCCCGATCCAGGCCCGGGGAAAGTCAGCTGATGTTTTTAAAGTTTCCTTTTCACCTCTCAGGCAGCCCAGTTTTGCACAATGTGGTTTCTGTCTCTGTGCAGCTGAACACAGGCCAAGATGAGCGCTATTATTTTTCAGTTTGGTTTTTGCTGCCTCTTGGTTCTGTGACGAGGCGATGCAGGGGGGCGGTGTGGAAAACTCCCCCAGTGCAGCCGCCATCTGACGTTAAAAAGGACAGAAGCCCTGGAGGGGGCCGGAGGAAGGAGCCTGCCTCACTCTCCTGCTCCCTTTCATGTTTCTCTCAGTGGGGCGCTCAGGGTGTGATCTTGCTGCTGTTGAAATCAGTGGCAAATCTCCCCTGGCCTGGGTCCAAGCCCCGCGCCCCCGGCTGGGAGGGAAGGTGGCCCAGTGGTTAAAACGGTGGACTGGGAGTTGGGAGGCCTGGGTCTGCCACAGACTCCCTGTGTGATCTTGGTCCTGTCCCTCGGTGCTGGTCATGCACGTGGGCGGCGATGGAACAGGCTAGGTCTGAATCCAGCCTGGTCCAGGTTCCTGGCTGGGACGGTCGCCAGCACCAGCCACCTCAGCGGCAGGTGCAGGAAACGGGACGACCGGCAGCTCTTCCCAGCCTGGGTGGCTCATGCTGGGAAGCAGGAGAGTTCATCGCTCTTTGCCTCTTTTAATCCTGCCTTGTGGCGCTGCAGTCTCTGGCTTGGCCTTGGCGTGGGTACGGCCCGGAGCGCGCGCATGGAGCCGCTCGGGACGGCCAGCGCTCGCAGTGGAGGAGGAAGCCCTGACGGGAGCGGCGTGAGGCTGTCCCACGCAGCTTTTCTGGCAGAGGTGGGGGCTGCCTGATAAACAATTCACGTCAGACCTCTGGAGTGAGAGAAACTGACCCAGTCGGGGGGGTGGGGGGAAATCGAGTCACGCCTGTCGCGCAAAGGAGGGATCCGGACACAGTCTCAGGGACTGTCACAGACGGGCTTTGCGGCCAAGATGGGGCATGAGGTTCTGGTCTGTGCTGTTCTGGTTCTCGCCCCCCTGCCCATCACCATGGTATCTGGGTCGTGGGTATCCCTGAGTGTGCCTGGGAAGAGGGCCTGGTCTGAACCCTGCACTGGCCTGAACTGACCCGGCAGTGACTTGCGCCAGCCGGGGAGGTGGCTGGTGGGGTTTACGTCGTGCCGTGGCTGTTCAGCCGGTTCCTCTAGAGACGGTGCCCAGTTCCCCTCTGCTGGTTCCTAGCGGAGGAAGGGAGAGAGTGTCCGGCCCCCGGGCCCCCTGCGTGGTCTCTAGGGAGCGGAGGGGGGACGAAGCACAGGGGAGGCAGAATTCTCTTTCCCCAGCTTAGCGCCCTCTCCCCTGTGCACAGGGTGTGGCGTCGGGCCGGGGCAGCCTCGAACGAGGGGCGCCAGCGACTAGGGCTGGCCCACTGCCGGGGGGAGGGGCTGGCCCCAAAGGCCTCGCGATGACACTCCGTATCCCAGCGCCTTGTGGTGGCGTTTCCTGCAGGCTTGGATCAAGGGGGGGGGGCAAACTGGGACCCTCCGTAGGAAACCCACAGAGCTGCTTGGCCCCACAGCCAGCATTGACCCCACTGCTTCCAGGACACAGCTGCTGCCCCTTGCCCCTGTCCTGCGGGTGCCAGCCCCTGAGGCATTGGTCCATCACCACCTGGTTGGGCAGGGCATGGCGCAGCGGAAGAAACGGGTGCCCCGGTAAAGGGGATGTAGAAGGGAAGAGACCTGAATGCTCCTGGCATCCTTCAGCCCCCCCCCCCGGCCCCCCACAAAGGGCGTCTCCAGGACCTCGGTTAGATGCCGACACACGTCGCCCATGGCACTGCCTGGCCTCACGCCCTCCTGTCGGCGTGGGCCTGGGGCGCTGGGTCTCCTGCCTCAAACGAACAGAACACGGAGGGAGCCCGCAGGCAACGAGCCGTGTCCCGGAGATGCTGTGGACCGACTGTCCGAGCGCTCCCAGCCGGGGCCCAGAGTCCACGGACAGGGGCAGGCTGAGCGCAGCGCGGGGTGCTGAGCACTTGGCCAGGGCACACGCCGGTGGGGCCAGTGTTGGGCGCTGGGCCTAGTTCAGGGGATGAACCGTCCCAGCGTGCTCTGCTGGGTGGGCGAGCGAGCGAGCGGGCGTGGAGCAGCCCAGTGCTGCCGGCTGACAGTCCTCGCTGGCGCTGGGAAGTGGTGGCAGGCCCTGGCACCTCTCCCGTGCCCGCACCGCTGGGCTCGTCGCTTTCAGCCCGCCCAGCGCAGCGCATGGCAGGAAGTGGCGGAGAGCGGCGCTCCGGCGGGAGCCAGCCTGCGGTTAGCGCAGAGAGGAAGCTGGTGTAGACTGGAAGCGATGGGTCTGTGATATGGCGAGATTTCATGCGACGGCAGTCACAGGAAGGAGGCCCAGCGAGCTGCGCTGTGCAGTGAGCGTGGAGCAAAAGCTGCTCCCGCACCAGGCCTGTGCCCAGCGAAAGGGGGAGCGTCTGGGCGGGCTGATGACACGCGGGCAGGAGTGTTGGCGTGTGAACACCCCTGGCAGCAAATGCAGGTGCCCTGCTTGCACGAGTGCTCACAGCCGTGTCGGTGAGCAACTCGTGAAGACACCACTGGAGATTCAGGTGTCGATGTACCTCGACTCCCGCTGATGCCCAGCCCTGGTGCCAGCCCCACCTCCGGGGCTGGAGAGATGGGAGGGGGGCGTCGCAGTGCTGGGATGCCCAGCTGAGATCAGGGCCTGGAGCCAGGCCTTGCCCAGGGGCAGCATGTGAGCCGGTCTCTGCCCCGGGCTGCCTACAATCTAAGCAGGCCAGGCCGAGGCAAGACGGGAGGGGCCCGAGGCCAGGAGGCCAGGCTCCTCTGAGGGTGCAGCCGTCCGAGGGCGGGCGGCCATGGCCCAGGAATGCCGTGGGCCTCGTGGCCTCGCCAGCGCTGTGGCTGGGAGACACCGAGCCCAGAGCTCTCGCCCCAGAACAAAAGGACCATTGTGCGGCTGCAGCCGCCTTCCATTTCCAAGGAGGCCGGGATGCAGCCAGAGGCTCTGGCAGGCCGTCTGCCCTCTGTTCGCCAATGGTGTGCAGGGGGGGCAGGGCGCTGCCCCGTCTCCGAAGCCCCGCCGCAGGCACGGGGCAGCGTGGGGGTCCTGGTGGGCTCGTTCTCCCGGCTCGGCTGTGCTGAGGCGCTGTGTGTGCTAAAGCCATTAGGCGATGAAGTCATGTCTTAGTTCTGCGGTGCAATCCGAGCTCCGTCTCCCCCTCCCCCTCGGTGGTAACTAGCTTAAAACCCTGGCAGGCCCTGACCCCAACCGATGAGACCCGGCCGCTCGTGGGGGCGGGGTTAAGGGAACCTACGTCCCCCCCCTCCCCGGGATCCGGAGAGAGCAGGCCATGCTAGAGGGCAGGGCTCTCGCCCCAGGTCTGCCCCAGAGATGTGGGGTGCATGACAGGAGGAGAAGGGTGCTGGGCCAGATCCTCAGCTGGAGGAAATGGGTGTAGCTCCGCGGGCGTCTCAGGGGCGTGGAGCTGATTTGCACCAGCTGAGGGTGTGACCCCGCGTGAGGGTACCGGGGTAGCCGGAGCAGGACCCGGATACCTGTGCTGGCAGCACAAGTTAGCAACATGGGACTTTCAGTGACCCCAGGTGATCAAGACCCCCAGCCTTGTGGATCAGCAGTGGCACAGCACCCCCCATCTCCAGGTGAACCCCGGGGTGAGAACCCCCGTGTGCGCCCCCGGCCCTGCTTCCAGAAGTGCTTTGTCGGGGTGGGCCAGGGTGGGCAGGGGCTGGAGCTGGGGGCTCGGGGGGGCATTGGCACCACTCCCAGTCGGCAGTGTGTCCGGGGCAGCCCTGGCTGCCTCGGGGCTGCGGGAGTGAACAGGCCAGCCCTAGCCGGCAGCTCCAGGGCCAGGGCGTGTGACGCCGACAGGGAGGGGTCCAGCCGCCCGCAGCCCCCCCTCATGTCGCTTGGCATCTCTCCTCTCTGCAGAGCTCCATGAACCTCCCTCCTGACAAAGCCCGGCTCCTGCGCCAGTACGACAATGAGAAAAAATGGGACCTGATCTGCGACCAGGTACCGGGGCGCGGGACGGGACTGGGGCCGTAAGCCCAGCCGCGGCTCGGGGGCCGCGTGGGCAGAAGGCTGGGGGCAGGGGGCTTACCTGGGACAGCAGCAGGGGGGCACTGGGGCTCCCTGGCCGGGTCTGCACAGACACAGGAGTCGCTCTGTGCTCAGCGCTGGCCACAGGAGCCGTCAGGGTGATCCAGGCTTGCGGCTAATGGGAGCAGCGAGTCAGAGCCGCGCACGCTCCTTGCAGCTTTTGCTCCATCCCAGCCACTGATGCCCACGCCTCCCCCTCCTCCTCCTCCCGACACCCGCAGTCATGCCCTTTCCTCCCCTCCAGGAGAGGTTCCAGGTGAAGAACCCCCCCCATACCTACATCCAGAAACTGCAGACCTTCCTGGACCCCGGCGTGACGCGCAAGGTAAGGGGCTCGCCTGGCGGCCGTGAGCTGGGGCCATGGAGACCCTCCTCTTACAAATCCAGACCCAGCGGGGCTTGGAGGGGGATGAAGCATTTGTGCCAGGGACCCCCGCGCTGGGGTCCTGGCTCCCAGCTCTGGTTGAGCAGCCATGCGAGGCGTTTCTCAGAGCTCGAGGGTTTCCCAGCCGCGCAGGCTGAGAGTGAGTTTATCGTGGCATCACGGGCACGTCGCACCGACGCTGAGCTGTGACCGCAGCTGGGCTCATTGGACTCACCCTGGGCGCCTGGTGAGCGCGGAGCGACCCCCTCCCTGGGCAGTGCCTCCTCCAGAACAAACCGTCTGTGGTTACAGAAATAACCCACCCAAACCTTGCAGGGATTTACCACCCACAGATGGGGTGGGATCTCCACGCCACCCAGCAGCCCCCGCTGCAGCACGCTGCCACGCTCCAGGGGTCCTGAATTAGATCTTGGGACATAGGGTGGCATAAACCAGAATTTCCAAGGAGCTGGAATCCACCATTTACAGTAGTCTAAACCTGCAAGTGTCCCGTGCTGCAGAGGAAGGTGAAACCCCCCCCCCAAGGTCTCTGCCAATATGAGCCAGGGGAAAATTCCCACCTGACCCCAAATAGACCCTGAGCATGTGGGTGAGACCCACCAGCCAGATCCCTGGGAAAGAATTCTCGGCAGAACCCGAGCCCGCCCCATCTAGTGTCCTGTCTCCAGCCGTTGGAGATATTTGCTGCTTGCAGTCACAGATCGGCTACGTGCCGTTGTACGCAGCCCCATCATCCCATCCCCTCCATCACTGCTGCAGCGGGGGCTGCTGGGTGGCGTGGGGATCCCACCCCATCTGTGGGTGGTAAACCCCTGCAAACCTGGCCCAGAGAGAATCCGTCCCCACGTGACTAACTGGGAGCCGTCTGATCTCTAGCTGTTTGTCCTAGGCTGTATTGCAAATGCAGAACAGAGGGTCACAGCCCCAGAGAGCGCACAGTGCTGGCTCTGTTGCTGATGGGTCTGGTCTGGCGGGGAGGTGGTTCCTGCCAGGGGTGGAGGGAGCTGGGCTTGGGTCCCGGAGCTGGTTGCTGTTCCTAACAGGGGGACTCTGTTGGCAGAAGTTCAGACGGAGGGTGCAGGAATCAACCAAAGTGCTGCGGGAGCTGGAGATCTCCCTGAGGACCAACCACATCGGGTAGGTGCCACTATCGTGAGGAGCCGCTGGGATTGGTCTGGAGCTGGAGCCAGCGGAGCGGTGGGCTCGTCTCTGCTCAGTGCCCCTTCCGAGTCCCACGTGCTCCGGATTCAGGCTCTGCATGGGCGGCTCCCCCCTCGCTACAGCTCAGGCATCGTTCCATAGCAGCCGAGACCCTTTTCGCCATGGTCCCGCCGCCCCTCGCGCCAGGCTGCCCCAGGCTGCCTGCTGGGGAATTCTCGCTCTGCCGGGTGAGATGAGATCCCTGGCGTGGGGGATGGCAGCACCGCTCAGGTTTGGCCCACCCGCCCCTCCTTTGTGAGGGACATGCCAGGCTGCTGCGCCCCTCAGTTTGGGGGCCCTCTCAAATCGGGGGCCTGGGGCCAACCGCCCTTTTTGTCTCCCCCAGGTGGGCCGGATTGGGCCCAAGCCCCGTCTGTGGGGAGACTTCTTGTCTGTAGCGACCAGCTGCTGCCATCTGTGCTTGGAAGCTCGAGTGTTGCTCCCAACCCAGGGGGTATCTGCAGGACTTGCGTCTCGTGTAGACAAGGCCTGGCTCGAGACCCCAGTCTGCAGGGCAGGGCACCCACTGCTTCCTGCCGCTACGCAGCTCTGTGGCAAACCACTCAGCAAATCAATAAGCCTTTCCCCTGGTGCTGAGGGCCAGTGCTGTCCATTTCCCTCGGAGGGAGGGCGACCGTTTGCTGTCTCATTGGCTGAAGCAGACAGGCAGGACTAGCGGCAGCCTGGCGCAGTGGGTAGAGCACAGGGCTGGGAGCCAGGGGACCTGGGTCCGTTGCTGTGTCTGCCACTGGCTCGCTAGGGTAGGGTCAGGGTAATGGTTAGGGATAGGTCACTGCCTCACTCTGTGCCTCAGTTTTCCCCTCTCTAAAATGGGCAGAATTCTACTTCTCCTTCCTGTGCACATGGCTCCAAGGTCCCGAGTGAAAAGCACTCGATGGGGGGTGGTTACAGGGGACGGAGGCGGAGGAGGGCGCTGTGGAGCCCGGTGGGTTAAGTAAGTTACATTGGTGGGAAGGGAAGGGGCTGGGGGGCGACCAGAGGCTGAAGTGAAGAACAGGAATAAAAACGGAGCCTGGCTGCCCAGGCCAGACACTCCCCAGCCCCGGTGTGCCAAGGGCGAGGGGGTTCGCTGGCTCGTGCCAGGGCTGGGGGTGAGCACAGAGAACGCTGGGACAGGTCCAGGCACATCATGTCTGTTGGACCAGAACCGGCTCCCACCGAGCAGTGGGGTGGGTGGGGTTAGAGGTCAGGGTCCCATGATGTATGCACAGCGCTGGACACTGAGCAAGAGACAGACCCTGCTCCCAAAAGCTTTCAGTGTCAGGATGGATGGGGAAACTGAGGCCCAGGGAGGGGACTAGACTGGCCCGTGGCAGAGCTGGGATTCGAACCCAGCGCTCCCGGCACTGTGTCCTGACCCCGTGGCCATAAGCCTGTCCCCTGGCTCTTTGGGGCTCAGTGGGGCCAACACATTGATGTACGTGCTGCAGGGAGGGGTGCAGGCAGTGACCCCGCAGGCTCATCCGGCCTCGCTTCCCTTTGGAAGTACAACGCTGCCCTCAGACGTCTCCCCCCCCATGACCTCGCCCCGCCTGACGCCACCCCGGTGCGGTGGCCATGCAGGACGTTCCCAGGGCCGTGTCTGCTCAGGGGCGGCGCGTCCCCACCCCTGCGGGCTCAGCTGCAGCTGGAGGGGAAATAGCAGCTGGCACAGGAACTGGGATTGTTCCTGTCTTTGGCCAGGGCCGCGGGCTCGCAGCGGCCAGGCGCCCCTTCCAGCGGATGCTGAGGCCGGAGCTGACATCCTGCACAGAGTCAGCAGCTCCCTGGCTGGGCGGGGCGGGGTGGGGGGAGGCGGGAAGCTGAGAGGCCGCAGGGTGCTGGTGGGACAGTCACCGTGGGGATGAGGCCACGGGTCCCTCTGAACGCCCCGACCCAGGTCCAGCTGAGCCCCTCCGGCCGCCCCCAACCGCTGGGCCATGGGCTTTAAACCTCCGGTGTCTAAACTGAGCCCAGGCACTTCCCCTGGCTCGGGGTCCCAAGGCCTGTTCTTGGGGGGCAGATCTCTGTCGAGCCCCTTCTCCAGAGAGCTCAGACCCCGCAGTCCAACTGCCCAGTCCCCGAGACCGTGCTGGCCCCCCAGCCCATAGCTTGGACACACCCTCTCCCGGCACTCGGGTCACGCCGTGCTCCGGGCCCACAGTTAACACTGCAAGGGCACGTGGCCGGTATAACACAGGACACGCAGAGACTTTTCGTAGGGTCCTAACACCATTGCTCGTTACTGGATAGCAGGAGAAATACAGAGAGCGAGACAAAACGAATAAACCCTGCCTGCATTTCCCTGCCTCGGTTTCGCCAGCGCTCCGGAGCGTTCTCTGGCCGGGGGGCGTCCAGGGCCCTGCGCTGCAGCCAGGGCTTGTTTCTCTTTCTCCAGGTCAGCTTGCTTTGACCTAGGCTGTTCCCCCTCCCGAGTGGCCCTGTCTCTTCCGCTGTGGCCCTGTGCATCTTCCCGGAGCCACACAGCCTCAGGGTTTTCAAGGCATCAGCACCCTGGGGTCTTTGTTCTGCTTTGGGGAGTTTCTGTTGAGCGGTTGGAGAAAGCAGGATCTCCTGTGTGGGTCAGGGCAGCGCTGCCCCGGCTCTGGATTCCACGAGGCGGCAGTTCGCACGCTGGCCAGTCTCTGCTCTCCCCAGAGTTTCTGTCTCATCCATAGAGCAGGGGGGTTGGGTTAGCCGGCGCCGCCGGGGCGGGGGGGTGGCAGAGAGGGGCCCAGTGGGTGGGGAGGAGGCTGCCTGCCCGTCTCTCCCTGGGGCCAGTCCTGGAGCTGCTGAGGCCAGGGGCAGCAGGAAGGTTTGATGCAGACATTCCCTGTGTGTGCGCGCTCCCACTTGTGCACAGACATGCACACACGTGGCCTTGCGCACACAGACACGTGTGCACGCTCTCACACACACAAGCTGACACGTGCTACCGCCAGCACATGCGCCCACTCAGGGTCCACGTGGGGTCACCTCCCCGGCCTGCAGCAGCTGCTGGGTTTGTCTTCACCAGCCCAGGTGCCCTTTAACCCCCCGAGAGCCCTAAAATAGCAGCACGGCCTCAGACAGGAAACGAGCCGGGGGCGAGGCCTGGAGCGCAGACAGACAGGAAATGGGCGGGCTCGCCGGCCCCTCCCCCCCCAGGAGAAACAGCTCCGAGACAGCTCTGGGGTCTGACTCGTGCCAGATCACACAGCCCCCAGCACCGCGCGTTGGAAAATGTCACACCCCGCCCCATGTCACACGCATGCGTGCACCCCCCAATGTCACACACATGTGTGCACCCCATCACGTGTGTGCACCCCCGATGTCACACACATGTGTGCACCCCATCACGTGTGTGCACCTCCGATGTCACACGCATGTGTGCACCCCATCACGTGTGTGCACCCCTGATGTCACACACATGTGTGCACCCCATCACGTGTGTGCACCCCCCAATGTCACATGTATGTGTGCACCCCCCCATGACACACGTGTGCACGCCCCCACCAACTAACATGCAGGCATGTGCCCTGATCGAATAACACGTGTGGATTCATCTAACATGCCTGTGTCCTGCCCCAGTAATGCACAGACGTGTGCCCCCCGTTGCATAACACACGTGCATGCCATGCTGTGCCCTGCCTGAAGAGCCGCCCCCCTGCTCCCTGTCAGGTAACGCACACGCAGACGGCGGGCACGGCCAGGACGTGTGTGCCGGGTAGGGTTCCCAGCATGCAGCTCCTTGCACAGGAACCCCTGAGCTAGGGGAGGAGAAATTGGCCTGCGAGCGTTTTGGGGGCGCAGGGGTGGGGAAGCCACTTTCCAGAGCAACCCAGAATGGAGCCGAAGGCTCTGGCCCTGCCAGATAACAGCCAGACGGCTGGGGGTGCCTGGAGGGGCTGCAATCTACAGGCCACAGCAGGTGCCTGTAGCAGGGTGGGCCGAGGGCGGCGTAACCCTGAATTCCTCGGCTCTGCCAGGTTCTCAGCCCGTGAGCAGAAACTGCCCCAGGACAAAGCTAACCAAGGGCCAACTTTTCACAGGGGCCTCGGCCCCTGCAGCTGCTGCCGCCTGCGGCTTTGTCTGCAAAGCCGACCGGGCGGCTGCCTAAATCCAGCCGTAGGGTCCCTGCCTGCGTGTGGTCAGGAGTGACGGCCGGGGTCACGCGGAGCATCGGGGCCCGGGGGACGGCCGCGCCTGCGTGGCCAGGTCACGCCGTGCCCCGGGCGGGAAGGACAAGGGGGCGCAGGACCCTGAGCGCTGTTCTCCGGGCTGCGTGGCGTGTGCAGCCCCACTGACGTCAATGGACCCTTTATCGTCATGGCGACGCTGTAGCGTTACGGTGTTGATTTCCCCCTGGCTCTGGGGTGTGATCACACCGTGCTGGGGGGTGTCAGTGGCCCCCGAGGTCCCTGCCCCGAGGACCTGTCTCTTTTCCAGCCCAGGACTCCTCCCTGCTAGGGTCTCCTGGCCTGGCACGGCACCGCTGGCTTCTCACCTGGTGCGGGGCTCCGGACCGTGGCTGAAATTCGCCCGGGGCTGGAGGCCAGCATGAGCGCTAGGCACCGCGTCCACTCGCGGGCCCCGGGGTGACTCGCTCTCTGCTCCGCTCTGCAGGTGGGTTCGGGAGTTTCTCAATGACGAGAACAAAGGCCTGGACGTCTTGGTGGAGTATCTCTCCTTCGCGCAGTGTGCTGTGATGTGAGTACCGCGTCTGGGGGGCCCTTTGGGGGCAGCTGCGACTCCGTGTCCCCCTGGGCAGAGCGGGTGAGATCGGGGTTTGCAGGTGCCCCGTCAGACTGGGTCTCTTGAACAGTGCAGGGTGCACTCAAGTAAAGGCCGTGTGATCCCAGCTAACCCGATGTTACTGGGCTCCATTCTCCCGACTGCTCCGAGCCAAGGGCCAGCTGGCCCACGTGCTTCAGGGGAAGGTGTGAGACTCCCGCGGCTGGCAGAAGTGGGCTAATCTGCCCCCCATGAAGGTGACCTGACCCTAAGAGTTAGAGGTTGGCCAGTGCCCCGAAGCAGGAGACTGAATCTTAATAGGAGATATACCAATCTCCTAGAACTGGAAGGGACCTTGAAAGGTCATTGAGTCCGGCCCCCTGCCTTCACTAGCAGGACCAAGTACTGATTTTGCCCCAGATCCCTAAGTGGCCCCCTCAAGGATTGAACTCACAACCCTGGGTTTAGCAGGCCAATGCTCAAACCACTGAGCTCTCCCTCCCCCCAAGCTATCAGCTTCTGCCCTCAGCGACTTCCTGTGGCGGTGAGTTCCACAGGCCGACGCCGCCAGCTGTGAGAGCGTTTCCTTTGAGCGTTCTGCTGCTGCCCCTTTCGGACGTCCTCTTGTGCGTGTGTTCGAGGCAGGGGAGTGGGCGCGCCCGCTCCCGCTCTCCCTTCTCTGGGCCCTGGTTCCGGCGGCGAAGGGCAGGGCAGAACAGAGCCGAAGTGCTCTGCACCCAGCACCGCTCGTTGCTAATACAGGGGTGAGGAGAGTCTCCATTGGCCTTGTGACCCTCTCGCTGCCCCACTGTTGGCCATTTCGTGCCCCAGCCATGGGATTTCCCACCCCCGTCATTTTAAGACGCTAGCCCTGCTGGTGCAAGTCGCCTTCACACGTGTGCCAGGGCAGGGCCGAGCTGGTCGCTCGCTGGGCGGAGAAGAGCATTTGAACAGGGGCTGGGCTTTTCCGTGGCAGGCTCTGCACCGGGCATACAAGGCCGTGATATTTGCAGGGTTCCTGACACGCAGACCCGCCTGCTGCAAGGCCTGGGGGTGGCTGGCTGCTCCGGGGAAGGTGTTTGAAAGCAGGAGTCCCTGGAGGAGAAGCGAATTTCTGCCCTGGTGCCGGGGCGCTTGCTGCGAGCAGGAGCGCGCTCGAGCTGCTACGCCTGCCATGCTGCTTACGAGTCAGTGTGCGCTTGCAGCCCTCGCTAGTGCGCGCAAGTCCCACCCCCGTGCCCCCAGCTTCGGGCGCCGGGCCGGCCCGGGCGGCCCTGCTCTGCCGCTTGCCATGAAGCCTCCGTGCGTGTGTCCCCCTCTCCCGCCCAGGTTTGATTTTGAGGGTCTGGAAAGCGGCGAGGACGGCGCGCTAGAAAAGCTGAAATCCTGGAGCAGATCCATCGAGGATCTGCAACACCCCATAACCCTGTCTGCCCCCTTCACCAACAGCCTCGCCCGCTCTGCGCGCCAGTCCGCCCTACGGTATGTACCCCCCCTGCCGCCCTATGGTATGTACCCCCCCCGCCGCCCTACGGTATGTACCCTCTCCCCCGCCCTACGGCACGTATATGCCCCTCCTCCACCCTATGGTACCTACACCCCCCCCCCCGTGCCCTGCGGTGTGTCACTCCCTCCCACAACTTTGCACTATGATACTCCCCCCCCCCCCATGGTACGTACCCGCCTGCCTGGTACACCCCCCTCTGCTCTGCCCTATTGTACGTGCACCCCCCCATGGTCCACGCTCCCCCCCACTCTGCATCTGCCTGCTCTGCTCTACGCTACGCACCCTCTGTGCCCCCCGCCCCCGGGACATGTGCCCCCTTCTCGCTTCCCAGGGCCGGCCTGTTCCCTTCTCTGCTGCCAGCCCCGTGTCCCGCCTCCACTGGGGGGTCAGTAACGCGCCCTCCTCTCTCTGCTTCCAGGGCCCGTCTCCCTCTCGCTCTGCCTGCCCGTCTCTCTGGCCTGTGCTCTCTCTCTCTGTCCTCTGGCTGTGCCTGCCCCACTTCTCGCTGGGTAAGTACCCGCCGGCGCCAGGCCGCACGGCCTGCTGGGCACGAGCCCCCCCGGGGCCGCCACCACGCCCTGCGCCTTTCCGCTCTGCTCAGCCGCAGGGGCGTGGATGGGGGTGTGTGTGTGAGTGGATGGGGGTGTGTGCACGCGCGCATGGGGGTGGACATTGCGTGGACGTGTGTAGACGTGTGTGAGTGTGTGTGGAGTGGACGTGTGTGTGTGCATGGGGGGTGGACATCGCATGGAGTGGATGCATGTGAGTGTGCATGTGTGTGCATGGAGTGGACGTGTGTGTGCGTGGAGTGGACGTGTGTGAGTGTGCATGTGAGTGGAGTGGACGTGTGTGAGTGCATGGAGTGCATGTGTGTGAGTGTACGAGTGCACACATGAGTGTGCATGGAGTGGACGTGTCTGAGTGTGCGTGGAGTGCATGTGTGTGAGTGTACGAGTGTGCACATGTGAGTGCATGGAGTGGATGTGTCTGAGTGTGCGTGGAGTGCATGTGTGTGAGTGTACGAGTGTGCACAGGTGAGTGTGCATGGAGTGGACATGTCTGAGTGTGCGTGGAGTGCATGTGTGTGAGTGTGCGTGGAGTGGACATGTACATCTTGGTGTTCAGTCACGTGTGTCGACGTGTGCATGCGTGTGGCATCTGGCTGTTCGTACACGTGTGTGCATGCGCGTCTCTTTCTCTTTTCCCCTTTTGGTTTTTCCACCTCCCGGCCCCGCGACTCTGCCTCCCTCTCCCTCTGCGCCCGCATCCATATTCCCTGTGGGTCCCCCTGCCCCTCCGGCACCAGCAGACCTCTGTGCTCACCCTCCCGTGCTCTGCCCTGTGGCCCCGCATGTGTCCTGCCCCTCCATGGACCCTGCACTACCCTTGTGACCAGCGAGTGCCCTCCCTGCTGCCCTGTCCCCCCCATCCGCCTGCCTTGCCCTGCGTGCTCCGTGTGGTGCCCTGCATCGTCCCCTCGGACCTGCCTGCCCCGGAGCCTGGGAATCGCCCCGAGCAGAGCCAGGGGCTGGGGGGAGGACACACAGGTGAGGGTGTGGCCTAGCGAACAGGACGTTGTGCTGAGACTCAGGACACCGACCTGCTGCGTGACTTGGGCCGGTCCTTCCCCTCCCCCCCGTCGAGATGCTGAGCTCCCTGGGTCTAGGACAGGACGGGTGAGGCGCACGTCCCCTTGCCCTGGGAGGATCGGCTCCTCCGTGACCGCGTCTGCGGGCAGCAAGGCTGGGCAGTGTGGCTGAAGGACAGAGACTCCTCCCTGCCTGGCGTGGCCCGTGGGGCTCTGCCACGCTGGCCGGGGGTTAGTACCAGCAGCATTCGGATCCCAGTGCAGCAGGAGTGTGCCATGTGCCCTCCCCACCTTCCACTGTCTCACGCCCGTGCAGTGTCTGTGCCCCTGGCTGGTGCAAGGGGCCGGGCTGTGCATGCTCCATGGCTCGGTACCCGCAGCTGGGGAAGGGGATGGGGCCTGTTACTTCTCCAGGGCTGGGCCTATGCAGACCCCTCGCCGTACGCTCTGAGGAGCGTGCAAAGCGCTGGCTCGGCCTGTGCACAAGGGCCGAGGCTGGCACGAGGTGCAGGGCGTGGCGGGGCCGCTGCAGCTCCGGGGGGCGGGGGAGGCGGCTGTGCTGGCAGAGGTGCTAGGGGAGGTGGGGCAGAGGCTCAGAGGTGCTTGGTCGGGTTTCAGCCCCCGGACGCTGCCAGAGTCAGAGTCTCAGGAGCTCGCGTGCTCTGGCGGTGCCCGGCTCAGAGGTCGCCAGGCAGCCCCTTCCAGGGCTCGCTGACCGCAGGCTGCCATGTCTTTGGCAGCTGCAGCACTTTGCCCAGCAGGAAGGCTCTGAAGAACTCGCGGCTGGTGAGCCAGAAGGACGACGTCCACGTCTGCATCATGTGCCTGCGGGCCATCATGAACTACCAGGTACCCGGCACCTACCACGGACTTGGGGGCGACGGAGGGGACATGGGGCTTCCTCCTCAGCGGCTACTGCCCCTGCCGTTGGCCTGTGTCGAGCCCCTGCACCTGTCCCCAGGGGAAGGGGCAGGAATCCCTGCAGGGGGGCAATGGGGTCTCCTGACCCCCAATCGCTGCAGCTGCCCTGAAGCAGGAGGGTGCGTAACTCCCAGACTCCGGCAGTTTCTCCTGCGAGGCGCGGCTGTAGCAGCTGTTACATAATTTGGAACCGGGCAGCAGGTAGCACCTGGCTTGGAGTTTCCCCTGGTGCAAAAAATGTGAACTTGGGGAATTTTATAGGAGAGAGAAAAAATGACATCTCTGAGCAAGCGGGGAGGGCACGGATAGCTGGTTAGAGCCCACGGGCTGCTCCGGATGAAACCCAGCACGTCCTCCTGCAGCTCTGGAGGAGCCTCTGCTTCCCAGCAGCAAAGGGGGTGGGCTGTGTGTCGGGGATGGGAACCCCACCTCCCCCGGACCTCCGTTCCTGCCCATCCTGCTGTGGCTAGCGCCCCGCTCTGTGCCTTTCCCTCCCTCCTCAGTACGGCTTCAACCTGGTGATGTCCCATCCCCACGCCGTTAATGAGATCGCGCTCAGCCTGAATAACAAGAACCCCAGGTAAGGCGCTGGTGCCGCTCCCTTCCCCGGGCAGAGCGGCAGCAGATCGGGGTCCCGTTCCCTGCGTCCCCTCCCTGGTTCCCCGCCGGGGACGAGAACCCTCCCTGGGCCTGTCTCAGCGAGGAGCGGGGCCGGGCCGGGGGAGAGCGTGGGGATTACAGACCGGAGCAGAAAGCTGCTGGGTGACAGAACCTTTCCCCTCCAGGCGGCTGGCTCCCATCCAGCCCAGGCCTTATCGGCAGCTGGGTGGCCAGAGTGTGAAATGAGTTTGATGGGTCTCAGTCCAGGCCCCGTGGGACGGTGCCTGCAGCAACTGGCAGACACTGGACTTCCCGATCCCCGCCAGGTCAGGGTAGCGGGAACCTGGCACCCGCCTGGGCTCTCTGGGACTCTCATCCCAGCCCCTGTCCCCAGCCTGGGAGTCAGCCCGGGCAGAGAGAGGAGCCCCCGGTGCAGGATCCTGGCTGGGCTCTGTCCCGGCAGGGCAGGGCTTGTGGGTGGGGGGTGAGTCACTGAGCCCGTTGGTCGTCCCCTAGGACCAAGGCCCTGGTGCTGGAGCTGCTGGCGGCTGTCTGCCTGGTGAGGGGAGGCCACGAAATCATTCTCGCTGCCTTCGACAACTTCAAAGAGGTGAGCCCGGCCCTGCCGCCAGGAGCTGCGGGGGCTGGGACGGGCATTGTGGGGCAGAGACTGGGGCCAGCGCTTAGCCTGGCTGTTGGGGGATGGGCTGCCCCATCTCTAGGCTGCAATGGGGCCAGGGTGCTCTGTCCAGCCCATTGCAGCAAAGAGCAGCTGCCCTGGGATCCCGGGGTTAATCCGACAGGAGAGCAGCCCGTGCCCCGATGCCGGGGGGATGGGCACAGGGGCTAGGGAGAGCTGTGTGCGTACGGCGGTAACCCGTCTGCGGGCGCCTTGCAGGTCTGCAAAGAGACGCACCGCTTTGAGAAGCTCATGGGCTATTTCCGGAACGAGGACAGCAACATCGATTTCATGGTGAGCAGTCGGGGGTAGCCCCCACCTGGGGAGCGTGGGGCCAGCGCTGCCCTCCCAGCGGGGCTCCAGCAAGTGCCTGGCAGCCAAGGCACTGGAGAACAGCTGCCCATGCAGGCCTGGATCCCGCCCCCAGGACTCCTGCCCCGAAGGGCGGCTGGCTGGTGCCTGGATCCCAGACCCAGTGATCCATCCCCGCCCCCCCAGGCCGGTCAGCTGGTGCCAGGATCCCAGAGCCAGAGACCCCCCCTGGCCCCCGAAGGCTGGTTGGTGCCTGGATCCCAGACCCAGTGACACACACACACACCCCCCGCCCCCCCAGGCCGGCCGGCTGGTGCCTGGATCCCAGACCCAGAGATCCCCTGTCCCCCAAAAGCCGGGCGGCTGGTGCCTGGATCCTGCCCCCATGACTCCTGCCCCCGAAGGCCGGCTGGTGTATAGATCCCGGACCCAGAGACCCCCTGTCCCCCAGAGGCCGGCTGGCTGGTGCCTGGATCCCAGACCCAGTGATCCATCCCTGCCCCCCCAGGCCGGCTGGCTGGTGCCTGGATCCCGGACCCAGAGACCCCCTGTTCCCCAGAGGCCGGCCGGCTGGTGCCTGGATCCCAGACCCAGAGACCCCCTGTCCCCCAGAGGCCGGCTGGCTGGTGCCTGGATCCCAGACCCAGTGATCAATCCCCGCTCCCCCAGGCCGGTCAGCTGGTGCCTGGATCCCAGACCCACCCAGTGACCCCACCCCCACCCCCGAAGGCCAGCTGGATGGTGTGGGTATCCTGCCCCCCCATTCCCTACGGTGACTCCCCCCCTCCCTTGCAGGTGGCCTGCATGCAGTTCATCAACATTGTGGTGCACTCGGTGGAGGACATGAATTTCCGGGTGCACCTGCAGTACGAATTCACCAAGCTGGGCCTGGAGGAGTTCCTGCAGGTAGAGCCGGGAGCACTAAGACCCCAGATCCTCCTCTGTCCGGTGCATCGCGGTAGCCTGAGGCCCCCCAGTAGCATGGAGGAGACAGACACGTGGCCAGGCTGCATCAGTCCCCCCCGGGGCCCAGCACCGGCTGCTTCAGAGCGAGGCGCAATAGGCAGAGGTGGGGGGGATCTGCCCCCCAGGCCTGCTCTTGCCCCCAGTAGGATCCTTAGGCCCAGAGAGAGGGGAAGTGACTCCCCCAGGCTCACGCAGGGCAGCCGCCCTCCCTCTCCAGCCTCACCGGGCCTCAGTTTCCCTCTCTGTGACATGGGGATGGGCGACGCGAGAGGAAGGCAGCGGCAGGGGACCGTGCCGCTGGGGAGAAGCGGGCGCTCTAAGCTGGCAGGCGGCCTGCCAAGGGGAAGGGAGACGGCTGGGCGGACGGTGTTCTGCTGCCCTGACGCCGAGTTCCCCCCCACAGAAGTCGCGGCACACGGAGAGCGAGAAGCTGCAGGTGCAGATCCAGGCCTACCTGGACAACGTCTTCGACGTGGGGGGGCTGCTGGAGGACGCGGAGACCAAGAATGTGGCGCTGGAGAAAGTGGAGGAGCTGGAGGAGCACGTCTCCCACGTAGGCATCTCGGCCCGTCTGCACCACGGGCTGGGTCCCCACCCCAGCCTCTGCACCCGGCCAGGCCTGCGTGCCGTCTCCCAGCAGGGTGCCGGCAGCACCGGGAGGGGGCGACTCCAACTCCCACGTCTGCGTTCACATCTGCGGATTGCCTGGGCCGATGGGTCTGGCTGGAACCGGCGCCGGGGGTCAGGGCCGGGGTGTGGGGTGCTCTCGGCCATCACCCTCGAGGGGATTCTGCAGAGGTTCTTCCCTGGGTGGCTGGGAACATCAGACTTCCCCCAGGAGTCACAGGGGCGGGGGGCAGATTCCATGGGGCGGGAGGGGGCTTCACTTTCTGTTTGTGCTGGGGGTGTGGGGCTGCCCGTTGGGTCCTGGCAGACCCAGCAGACGGTGTACGGCAGCTCCTAGCTCTGCCCTGTGCCCCCGGTACCAGCTGCCTCGTGCTCTTTCTGCAGTTGACGGAGAAGCTGCTGGATCTGGAGAACGAGAACGTGATGCGCGTGGCGGAGTTGGAGAAGCAGCTACTGCAGCGAGAGAAAGAGCTGGAGCTGGTCAAGGTGTGGGGCAGGATCGGGCCAGGGAACGCGGGGCCGGGGGGATGGCCGAGCAGCTCAGCAATGGGGCCCTGAGCCTTTCGTCTGCCATGAGCCAAGGGTGCTCCCGTCCCAGCCCGTGTCCACCTGCGGAGACGCCCAGCGGGCTGGGGAGCAGCGGGGGGGCTGGTGGGAACATCCGTCGGCCCGGCCCCCTTTCCATGCCGAGCTCTGGGAGCCGGGGCTCTGGGGCTCAGGGCCCCTCCGGACGTGGGGGCCGGGATCTGGCTCGTGGGGGGGACGCAGCCCTAACCGCCCCCGTCTGCGGGTACAGGAGACCTTCGAGAGCACGACTCACCAGGTGCACACGCTGCGCAGGATCATCAAGGAGAAGGAGGCGGCTTTCCGGCGGCACTGCGGCCCCTGCCAGCCCGGGGAGCCGGGGGGCGACCTGCTGCCGTCCCTGGAGGGTGAAGGAGACGTCCCCGACTACGACATCTGCCTCCCGGCTCTGCCTCCTGTGGAGGCTGCCCCCCCGCCCCCACCTCCCCCACCCCCTGTGCCCCCGCCGGCCCCGCCACTGCCAGGTAAGCTCAGCCCGTGCCCTGAGATTGCTGCCAGGTGCCCCCGGAGCAGCCAGCACCTCATCCTCTCCCTCTCTCCCCACAGACAAGTGCCCCCCTGCCCCTCCGCTGCCTGGGGCCTCGCCTTCCGTCATCCTCACCGTGGGGTTGTCAGGTAGGAAGGGTCCCTGTTAGGGCGCGGCGACAACGGAGTGCTGGTCCCGGGGCCAGTGGGGGGGGTGTCCCATGGGGCAGGCAGGGAGGGAGGTCTCCAGGGGGAGTCTCCCATGGGGCAGGCGGGGGGGGCCCATTGGGGAGGGGGTCTCCTGTGGGACAGGCGGGGAGGGGTCTCCCGTAGGTTAGGCGGGGAGGATCTCCCATAGGGCAGGTGGGGAGGGGGTCTCCCATGGGATAGACAGGGGGTCCCATTGGGGAGGGGGTCTGTGACGTTATTGATATAATCTGGGACCATATAGAACATGGTTGCAACCAAAGTCCTGTAGTGGCACCAGATCTTATGTAAAGGGGGTGATATAAGGTGTCTAGGACCAGGTTCTGGGTTGCTGGGTATGATTATGGGGTCTATATGTCTGTATCATTTTGTAGTTGAAGTTATAGGTATTGGCTCTGTACTGGCTGTTTTACAAATTTGTGCTGTTTCTGGTGGTGTTAGCTCTGCCTAGCCTGCTTGATGGCCCATTAAGGCCCATCAGCTACACAGTTGACCCATGGAGGGAGCCCACAGCCTGGGCAGAGAGGGCAGGAGAGAGGGGCACGGCCCCCAGCCCACCGGTGCAGCCGGCCACAGACCGGCCCTGTGGGCCTGCTGCGAGCGAGGCGGTTTCACGCCCTCCCTGTCCCCTTGTCCCCAGCCATCCGGATAAAGAAGCCCATCAAGACCAAGTTCCGCCTGCCCGTCTTTAACTGGACAGCCCTGAAACCCAACCAGATCAGCGGCACCGTCTTCAGTGAGCTGGACGACGAGAGGATCCTGGAGGTGGGCGCAGGGCCGGGGGCCTCGTCCCGGTGGGAGCGGGAGTGGAGCTCACGGAGCCGGGGCCAGGGTGCTCCTGCCGTCCTGGGGGCAGCGGTGCGCTGGGGCTGGGGCTGGCAGTGAGCAGTCCCTAGCGGGGGGTCCCGTCCGTGGGTCCCCCAGGGAGGCAGTGAGCAGTCCCTAGCGGGGGGGTCCCCTGGGGCTGGCAGGGAGCAGTCCCTAGCGGGGGGGCCCCCGGGGCTGGCAGGGAGCAGTCCCTAGCGGGGGGGCCCCCGGGGCTGGCAGTGAGCAGTCCCTAGCGGGGGGTCCCCCGGGGATGGCAGTGAGCAGTCCCTAGCGGGGGGTCCCCCGGGGCTGGCAGTGAGCAGTCCCTAGCGGGGTGCTGCCCCCCCATTCTGCAGGGATCCCCAGGGAGCTCCCGGGGCGGGGTCCCCCCAGGCCTAGCTGGCAGGTCGCGTGGCCGGTGTGGCAGTGGTGTCCCTGGTTCGGGTGCCCAGCCTGGCTGGGAGCCGTGGGGCAGGGCCTGCCGGGTGACGCTCTCCCCGCTCCCCGCCAGGACCTGGACCTGGACAAGTTCGAGGAGCTCTTCAAAACCAAAGCTCAGGGCCCGGCCATGGAGCTGGTCTGCGCCAAGAACAAGGCCTCGCACAAGGCGGCCAGCAAGGTGACGCTGCTGGAGGCCAACCGGGCGAAGAACCTGGCCATCACGCTGCGCAAGGCAGGCCGCAGCGCCGAGGAGATCTGCAGAGCCATCCACACGTAGGTGCCCCCGGGCGAGCCCCTGCTTTGCACCCCCAGCCGGAGGCTCGGCCTCTGGGAACGCGGGGGCTGGAATCCCCTCCCCGGGCTCCAGTGCTTTGCAGGAGCCTCTCACACCCAGTGCCCCCCCAGGCCGGGGGAGGGAGGGGCCCCGGCAGCGCCCCCAGCCCCAGGGGAGAGCAGGCGGCTTTGCAGCGGGTACGGGGAGGGTAAATGGGAGGGCGTCTCCCCTGACTGCCCCGGAGCTGCGCCCGGCCCTGGGCTGGCGGGGTGGGGGCGGCCCTGCCCCCCGCGCGCTGACGGGTCCCGCCCGGCCGGCAGGTTTGACCTGCAGACGCTGCCGGTGGACTTCGTGGAGTGCCTGATGCGGTTCCTGCCCACGGAGGCGGAGGCGAAGCTGCTGCGGCAGTACGAGAGGGAGCGCAAGCCGCTGGAGGAGCTGGCGGACGAGGACCGGTTCATGCTGCACTTCAGCAAGGTGGAGCGCCTGGCGCAGCGCATGGCCATCATGGCGTTCCTGGGCAACTTCCACGAGAACCTCCAGCTGCTGACGCCGGTACGGGCCCTGCCCCCCCCCGCTGGAGCCCGGCCCCTGGCCCTGGCCCTGCCATGAGCTCCGCCCTAGAGCGGCCCGAGCCCCACGCTGGAGCCTGGCCCTGGCCCGGCCACGAGCTCCGCCCTAGAGCGGCCCGAGCCCCACGCTGGAGCCTGGCCCTGGCCCTGGCCCTGGCCCGGCCACGAGCTCCGCCCTAGAGCGGCCCGAGCCCCACGCTGGAGCCTGGCCCTGGGCTGGCCACGAGCTCCGCCCTAGAGCGGCCCGAGCCCCACGCTGGAGCCTGGCCCTGGCCCTGCCACGAGCTCCGCCCTAGAGCGGCCCGAGCCCCACGCTGGAGCCCGGCCCCTGGCCCTGCCATGAGCTCCGCCCTAGAGCGGCCCGAGCCCCACGCTGGAGCCTGGCCCTGGGCTGGCCACGAGCTCCGCCCTAGAGCGAGGCCCTGGGCTGGCCACGAGCTCCGCCCTAGAGCGGCCCGAGCCCCACGCTGGAGCCTGGCCCTGGGCCTGGGCTGGCCACGAGCTCCGCCCTAGAGCGGCCCGAGCCCCACGCTGGAGCCTGGCCCCTGGCCCTGGCCCTGGGCTGGCCACGAGCTCCGCCCTAGAGCGGCCCGAGCCCCACGCTGGAGCCTGGCCTTGGGCTGGCCATGCCACACGCTGGAGCCCAGCCCCTGGCCCTGCCATGAGCCTCGCCCTGGGCTGGCCACGAGCTCCGCCCTAGAGCGGCCCGAGTCCTGTGCCCGGGGACCTGGCTATGGGAACTGAGGATTCGACCGCCAAGGCGAGGGAGGGGAGGGCCAGGGGTTGGGCTCGTCGGTGATGCCCCATTGCTGCGTCGGGCCATTGATGGCACCAGGTCCTGGGGGCCAGTTAAACCTCCGCTGGCTCCCGCCCCTGGGGTGCACCGAAGGGCATGTGCTGCCCCCGCCCCCCAAGACCGGGGTAGCGGACGTGACGCTCGGTGATTTGGTCCCTCTCCTGCCCCTCCAGCAACTCAACGCCGTCATCGCTGCCTCGGCCTCCGTCAAGGCGTCTCAGAAGCTGAAGCACGTGCTGGAGGTGAGCGGGCACTTGGCCGGCCCCGCTCCCTGCGGCGGGACGGGGGGCCCGGGGGTGTCCCCGGCGCGGGGCCGGCCCCGCTCCCTGCGGCGGGACGGGGGGCCCGGGGCTGTCCCCGGCGCGTGGCCGGCCCCGCTCCCTGCGGCGGGACGGGGGGCCTGGGGCAGAGGGGTGTCCCCGGCGCGTGGCCGGCCCCGCTCCCTGCGGCGGGACGGGGGGCCCGGGGGTATCCCCGGCGCGTGGCTGGCCCCGCTCCCTGCGGCGGGACGGGGGGCCTGGGACAGAGGGGTGTCCCTGGTGCGTGGCCGGCCTCGCTCCCTGCGGCAGGGGGGGGCCCGGGGGTGTCCCTGGTGCGTGGCCGGCCTCGCTCCCTGCGGCGGGGGGGGGCCTGGGGCAGAGGGGTGTCCCTGGCGCATGGCCGGCCTCGCTCCCTGCGGCGGGGGGGGCTGGGGCAGAGGGGTGTCCCTGGTGCGTGGCCGGCCTCGCTCCCTGCGGCGGGGGGGGCACTGGGGCGTCCCTGTGTCCCTGGTGCGTGTCCGGCCTCGCTCCCTGCGGCGGCGGGGGGGGGCTGGGGCAGAGGGGTGTCCCTGGTGCGTGGCCGGCCTCGCTCCCTGCGGCGGGGAGGGGGGGGCACTGGGGCATCCCTGTGTCCCTGGTGCGTGGCCGGCCCCACTCTCTGCGGCGGGAGGGGGGGCCTGGGGGTGTCCCCGGTGCGTGGCCGGCCCCACTCTGCGGCGGGAGGGGGGTGCAGGGGGTTGTCCCTGGCGCTGGCCCGGGACTGCTCAGCAGGTAGAACAGGAGCCAGAGGCGTGGCTGCCGGGAGGTCCCTGGGGATTTAGGCTTCTCTCTGTAGCCTGGCGCTGCCCGACCTGCCAGCTGCTCCTTGCTGGGGGGACGGCCGGTGGGAGCCCCAGGCAGGTGCTCGGACTAGAACCTGGGCAGTGAGCTGGGTTAGGGGCCACGGAGACGAGGTGTGAGCCCGGCTGGGTGACTGCAGCAGGGAAGGGAGCTGGGAGCTAGGCCCATTTTACAGACGGGGAAGGTGAGGCACAGGGGCTGACTCACTTGGCATGTTGGGAAGGGAACCCGAGTCCTGGCTTCCCCTTGGCAGCTGACGCTTGAGGCAGGAGGCTGCTCTGGGCTAGGAGGTGGGAAGGGACGCGGGGGCTGCCTGCAGGCTCTGGCTGGCGGCTGGTTTCGTGTCTCTGACCCTGCCCTGCGGGTCCCTCTGCAGATTATCCTGGCCCTGGGCAACTACATGAACAGCAGCAAACGCGGCTGCGTCTACGGCTTCAAGCTGCAGAGTCTGGACCTGGTAAGGAGCCTTTGGGCCGCTTGCGTGTCGAGGCTGCTGGCCGTGCACACCCGTGCACGTGCACGGACGCCGATCTGTGCACGCACCCTAGTGCGCTCACGCTTTGTACACAAGGTGCATGTTTGTGCAGTTACTTCCACGTGTGTATATTTGCACGTGTACATGCGCAGGTGCAAGCCAGCGAGGCCCCATGCACCCCCCCACCACAGCCCTGACCCCCCCCCCCTCGCTCTGCTCCCCTCTCCGAAGCTGCTGGACACCAAGTCGACAGACCGGAAGCTGACGCTGCTGCACTTCATCGCGCTGACCGTGCGGGAGAAGTACCCGGACCTGGCCACCTTCTGGCAGGAGCTGCACTTCGTGGAGAAGGCAGCAGCAGGTAGAGCAGCTGCCCTGCCCCCCCAGTGGCTGGGGAGCCTCGGGGCTCCATCCCTGGGCCCTGGAGCCAGCCCCACAGGGCTCTGCAGCTCGCCCTGCTTCCCGCCGGCCGGGCCCAGCCCTGGCCGCCCCCACCGGGCCCGGGAACGCTCCAGCGGCTGAGCCCGCCATGGGCCGATCAAGGGGGACGTGTGGCTTTCCCGAGGGTTAAAGCTCTCCCTTCCCCTGGCCGCCGAGCCCCTCCTGTCCCTGTCGGGGGGCTGCCCCCCCGTTAGCCAGAGCCCCGCCCCCAGCAGCATGTCCCCGAGCAGAGGGGGGGGTCTCTTCCCCTGACCCCCCCCGCTCCCCGCCCCGCAGTGTCCCTGGAGAACGTGCTGCTGGACGTAAAGGAGCTGGGGCGCGGCATGGACCTGATCCGGCGGGAGTGCAGCATTCACGACAGCAGCGTCCTGCGCAGCTTCCTGGGCGCCAGCGAAGGCCGGCTGGAGAAGCTGCAGAAGGACGCCAAGACAGCGGAGGTGAGGGGGTGGGGGAGGCTGGGGGCGGGGCGGGACAGCTCAGGGGGGCACTGCTCTCCGGCGGCTGGCCCAGTGCAGCAGGGCAGAGCATCCTGCCAGGGTCCCAGCGGCAGGATCTGTCTCGGGGGGTCTCCTTTCCCTTGCAGGGGCTGGGATTGTACCAGAGCAGCTATGGAGTGAGCAGCAGCAGCCCAGGCATGGGGTTCTCCCCCCGACTCCTCCTCTGGCCCCACAAGCACCCCGCGAGCTCAGGGCCCCAGGCTGAAGCAGGGCCTGGGGCGAGCCCCTTCTTACGCCCCGGGCCTGTCGGTTGAGTTGTGGGACTCGTGACTAAAAAGCAGGCGCTAAGAAATGCTCTTGGGGCAGACCTGTGTGCCAGCGTGTGGCTGGATGTGCGCTGTGCACCAGACTCGCGGGCACATCCAGCGTGCAGCCAGGCGGGAGCTGTGCACACGCGCTGTGCACCAGAACCGCGTGCACATCCAGCGTGCAGCCAGGCGGGAGCTGTGCACACGCGCTGTGCACCAGACTCGCGGGCACATCCAGCGTGCAGCCAGGCGGGGGCTGTGCACACGCGCTGTGCACCAGAACCGCGTGCACATCCAGCGTGCAGCCAGGCGGGGGCTGTGCACACGCGCTGTGCACCAGAACCGCGTGCACATCCAGCGTGCAGCCAGGCGGGGGCTGTGCACACGCGCTGTGCACCAGACCCGCGTGCACATCCAGCGTGCAGCCAGGCGGGGGCTGTGCACACGCGCTGTGCACCAGAACCGCGTGCACATCCAGCGTGCAGCCAGGCGGGGGCTGTGCACACGCGCTGTGCACCAGACCCGCGTGCACATCCAGCGTGCAGCCAGGCGGGGGCTGTGCACACGCGCTGTGCACCAGACCCGCGTGCACATCCAGCGTGCAGCCAGGCGGGGGCTGTGCACACGCGCTGTGCACCAGACCCGCGTGCACATCCAGCGTGCAGCCAGGCGGGGGCTGTGCACACGCGCTGTGCACCAGACCCGCGTGCACATCCAGCGTGCAGCCAGGCGGGGGCTGTGCACACGCGCTGTGCACCAGACCCGCGTGCACATCCAGCGTGCAGCCAGGCGGGGGCTGTGCACACGCGCTGTGCACCAGACCCGCGTGCACATCCAGCGTGCAGCCAGGCGGGGGCTGTGCACACGCGCTGTGCACCAGACCCGCGTGCACATCCAGCGTGCAGCCAGGCGGGGGCTGTGCACACGCGCTGTGCACCAGACCCGCGTGCACATCCAGCGTGCAGCCAGGCGGGGGCTGTGCACACGCGCTGTGCACCAGACCCGCGTGCACATCCAGCGTGCAGCCAGGCGGGGGCTGTGCACACGCGCTGTGCACCAGAACTGTGTGCACGTCCCATGTGGGACCGGATGGTATTTTGCACGTCACAGCATTTGAAATTCTGGCCATCTGGCTGGCGTAGGGATGCGCCTTGCGGGCTGGGAGGTGTGTGGAGTTTGCTAAGATCCTGTTTGGCAGGACGCCTACAACACGGTCGTGCGCTACTTCGGCGAGAGCCCCAAGACGATGCCCCCCTCTGTGTTCTTCCCTGTCTTCGTCCGCTTCATCCGCTCCTACAAGGTGAGTGGAGCCCCCTGCAGAGCCGGCCCCCCGGGCCCCTCCCCACTCTGCACCCTGGGGCTGGGTTCAGGCCACAGCGGCAGGCTCCTTCCTGCCATTGTCCCACACGGGAAGCGGCTCGGCACCTCCCTGGCCGCCCTGCTGCCCTCTCCCTCCGCCTCTGCCCGGCTTGCTCCTGCCAGCCGCCCCCCAACGCCGCGAGCCCTCAGGCCCTGACTGACCTGGCATCAGCAGGGCCGTGGTCTGGCTCGCTGCCCCCCGTTAACACCCCCCCCCCCGTTGTGCCGCAGGACGCAGAGCAGGAGAACGAGCAGCGGAAGAAGCAGGAGGAGGTGCTGCGGGAGAAGATGCTGGCTCAGGAGGCCAAGAAGCTGGAGAAGGTAGGGAGGGGGGGTGCTGGTACGGGGAGGGGGGACAGCCCGGAGCTTCCCCCCCCCCATCCCTATGGCACTTCACCCGTCGAGCCCAGCGGCACAGGGACAAAGCCGAAGGCCGGTCCCAGGAAGGGGTGTCATGGCTGTGGGGGGAGGCGGGGCGGGGATCATGAATCATACTCTCTTCCATGGGATGGGATGCAGGGACGGGACACATGCACCCACGGGTGATACTGCTCCCATCCTGCATACCTGGAAGGGTGGGGGGGGTTGGGCGGGACGAGGTTATGGGGGAGCAGGATGCATCTGCCTGGAGCAGTGTGGGGATTACAGGTGGGATCTGCCCCCGGGGGTGGGGGCGGTACAGTACAGGCCGGGGGGGGGATCAGGCCCGGGGGGGGAGGGCGGTACAGGCTGGGGGGGGATCAGCCCCAGGCGGGTGGGGGGTACAGGCCAGGTGGGATCATCCCTGGGGGCGGGCGGTACAGGCCGGGGGGGGATCAGCCCCAGGGGGGTGGGGGGTACAGGCCGGGGGGGGGGATCAGCCCCAGGGGGGTGGGGGGAGTACAGTACAGGCCGGGGGGGGATCCATCTCAGGGGGAGGGGTGGGTCTCCTTTCCCCAGCCCTTCACCCACCCCGTGCCCGTTGCAGCGGAACAAGTGGCAGCAGCAGGAGCTGATTGCAGAGCTGCGCCGGCGCCAGGCCAAGGAGCACCGGCCCGTCTACGAGGGCAAGGACGGGACCATCGAGGACATCATCACGGGTAGGTGCCCGCCCCCTCCCTGCCTCACCCCCCCCCCACGGGTGCTGGCGGAGCCCCAGAGGCAGCGTGGCCTAGTGGCTGGGGCGCCGGGCCAGGACTCAGGACGCCTGGGTCCTGTTCCTGGTTCTGCCCCTGCCCTGCTGGGGGCCCCTCGCGGTGCCACGTCTGGTTGGTTGGAGGCTGGCTTGGGGCAGGAGCCGTCTCGTGCCACGGGCACGTGCAGCGCTGGCCCTGAGGTGCTGCTAGCAGCCAGCCGAGGACGCCTGTGGCTTTGCCAGGGGCTTGCTGAGCCGCTGCTCCCTGGGGTGGGGGGGGCCGGGATGGGCGCGGCCGTGCGGGCTTTGACGCGTGTCTCTGTCAAACGTCTGCAGTGCTGAAGAGCGTCCCCTTCACGGCCCGATCCGCCAAACGGGGCTCTAGGTTCTTCTGCGACCCGTCCCACCACGATGAGTCTAACTGTTAGCCCCGGGCGCTGTAATGCCCTGCCAAGGTATCGCCCTGAGCCCTGCTCCCCGTGCATGGCCCCGGACGGAGCATCCCGTCCTGCATGCACTGGCCCCTTCCCACTGCCACCCCCTATGCTGACGGGCACCCAGCCTGGCACTGTATGCACCCCCGTCCTGCCCCCGGACGGAGCGCCCTGTCTGCATCCCCCCCCCCCCCGACCGCCACGCCCCCCATGCTGACGGGCACCCAGCCTGGCACTGCATGCACCTCCCACCCCGCCCCCGGACTGAGCACCCTGTCTGCATCCCCCCCCCCCCCAACCGCCTCACCCCCTGTGCTGACGGGCACCCACCCTGGCACTGCATGCACCCCCATCCCGCCCCCGGACAGAGCACCCTGTCTGCATCCCCCCCGACCGCCTCACCCCCTGTGCTGACGGGCACCCACCCTGGCACTGCATGCACCCCCATCCCGGAGCATGCGCCCTCGATGCTAACGCAGTAGTTTACTAAATGCACCCCCCAAGGGGGCTCGGTGTCTGCATGGGGGGGACGTGCAGTGACCCACTGGCTCGTTGCCCCAGTGCCTGGAGGGGCGTCGGGGGAGCCGTGGGGACAGGCTGTGTATCAGGAGGAAGGTGCTGAGCCCGACGCTGGATGTGGGGGGCTGGGGGCTTCGGGGGTGGGTGGGCTGCAGAATCCATCTCAGTGGCTGCTCCCGCGTGACACTGCCCCTCTGTGGAGCGAGTTTGCTGGGTCTCGGCCCAGTTCACAGCACCTGGCAGCCCGGGCAAGGCTGGGCTGCCACAGCGAGCGGTTGTGCCCCTCCCCTGGTCTGGGGATGGGGGTGGGGTCATGCTTTGGGTGGGGGTGAAACGGGATTGCATGATGGAGCAAGGAGGTCGAACCCCTAAACCAGCCCCCCCCCCCCCGGCCTTTGGGGCTTCCCAGCTCTGGAATGGGGCATGGTCCTGCCCATGCCGGAGCGGGAGGGGTGACTCCAACCTGCCAGAGGCTTGGCTCTGAGCCCCCCCCACCCCCCCGCCCTTGTTTCTGTCCCACCCCAGCAGCAAGAACAATCTGCCTCTAGCTCCTTGGCCAGGGCAGAGGATAAGGGACCCCCCCCGCCCCCAGCTCTAACCTGCTGTGCTGCTTCTGCCTAAATGAGCCCCGCGTGGCCAGCGCTGCTGGGCGAAGGGCCCTGCCGCCTGGCTCAGTGCCCCACCCCAGGGTGCTGCCCAGGCAGGACTCTGCGGCCAGAGCACAGCGGGTGCTGCCAGGGGGCGGTGGGGCATGCAAAGCAGGTGTGGCGTCTCTGCTGGGCGGGGCTGGGGTCACTGGTCTCACCAGCCTGGAGACGCTGCTGCAGGCTGGAAGGGGCGGGTGGCTGCAGTCACCCCCCAGAGCTGGGCACCTCTCAGTAGCTGCCGCTGCACGGGCACTCGGGCCTGCCCGTGGCCCCTGCTCCCCCGTCCCTAACACCCTCTCTCCCCTTCACAGACCTTCACTCCCGGCCGCTCAGACGGGCCAACGCCGCCAGCCGGAGCCTGGACCCATCCGCTGGGACTCTCCCCAGGGGCCTCTGTCCTGCCCCTGCTGCCCCCTGCCCCGACTCCGCACTGAAGGACCAAAGGGACCTCGGGCGAGGCTGGCTCTGTGCCTTGGGAAGTGCCTTAGAGCGACAGTATTAGCGAGTGCCTGCACCTCCGGGGCCAGGCTCGTGGACAGGACTGGCCGGCACTGCCGGGGCCGGCAGGCAGGGGAGACCCCCGGCGTCAGCAGGACACTGGCAGCCGCAGAAACCCCTGGCGCGCGGGCTCAAGTGGCCGTGACGCTGGGTTTGGGGGCCCCCCCGGCCCTGTGTTCTGAGTCTTGGGGGCAGTGTTAGACCGATTTCCCCCCACCCACACATCCTGCAGCAGCCCAGGGGGTCTCAAGCCAGTGCAGCCCGGGGGCCTGGGCAGTTCCCACCTTTATCAGCTCCTGGCAGCGGTTGCAGCCAGCCCGCTCCCCGCCGCTCGGAAACGCTCCAGCCCACGGCCGCATAGGCAGAAGCTGGCCCCGCGGGGCGGCCCCTGGCCTGGAAGGGGCACCGCAGGGTGGATGCTGTGGGAGCCGGCCCGGCCTGCTTGGCAGCCGTGGCTGTTTAAATACCCTCCGGCGGTGATGTTCTAGCATCAAAGCCAAGCAGCTCCGAGCCAGGCCTTCCGCAGGCACAACGCTGCATCTTGCACCGCCCATGGGCCGATTTCCCATCGCGGGCCCTGCGGGGGGGTGGGGGGGGCGACAGGGCTGGGGACGGCTGACACTGGGCATGTGCTGGAGCTAGTAATGCTGAGCCCGGCGCTGGGAACCACTGTGGACACAGGGCCTTTCCTAAACCCAAAAGCCTTCCCTAGGCCAGCCCAGCCCAGCCTGTGGTGTCCTCCTCTCAGGGGCAGCCCTGCCACGCCCGGCCATTGACTGGCGGCTCCTGCCCAGCAGGAGAGCCCCTCTCTGGGGCAGATGGGGCCCAGCTAGGGTGGCGGCCAGGATGCTGCAGGGAGTTGGGTACCAGCTTCCACTGCAATTTGGACCTGAATTAACCTCACCCCTGAGGCCGGAGTAACACCATCCAAGCTAGGGCCTGAGCCTCCCCGGCTCCAGGGATGTTCTCCCAACCCTGCCTCCCCGGCATCGAGCCGTGATGCCTCCTCCTTGCCGCGCCAGTCGGTAGCGCCTCAAGGCCAGTCCTTAAAGGTGGGCTGGGGCCTCGGTGGGCCCTGCCCCCATTCTCAGCCAGGGCCTGCCCTGACAAACAGGGCTGGGCTCGTCTGTAGGGAAAAAGCCAGACCAAATACTAAGTGCAGTGGGCACTGCCGCGCCCCGCACAGGGCCTTTGCGCCCGTCTCCTTGGCAAAGCAACGGCTGTACTCACCCTTCTCGTTCGTTCTGCTCCGCGCCAGCTCGCTGGGGTCTGCCATGCCTGGTGCCTCTCTGCTCTGCCCTGACACCGCCCACCCCCAGGAGAGTCTCTTGGGGGAACTGACCCCCCCCGGCCCACAGCCAGTGCAAGGCAGGCAGCTTGCTGCAGGGCTCCTTGCACTTTGGTGGGACACATCAGTGAAGTGCCCCAGTGGGCCCTGGTCCAGCCCCCTGAACCAAACAAAATCCCTTGAGCACTCGGGCTGTGAAAGAATCTGCAAACCCGTTTCAGCTCCAGCGTGCGGGGGGGGGCATGTCAGCCCCCCGGCAGCAACGCCCGTGGGCCTTGGAGGACACGTGCTGTGGCAGCCACTAAACCAAAGACGCTCACCCCCCTGTCACAGTCGTGGCACAAGGCCTCAGCCCTCACCCTGCCCCCCCAGCAGCCGTGCCCTGCCTGGAAGAGCTCCTAATCCACATGCTCGTCCTCGTCTGTGGCCGGCAGCATGGGAGGCTGCCCCGAACCCCGTCAGGGAGCTGCGCTGGGAATTAGCCCCCCACACACACACACTTTCCCACCCTGGGCCCGGGTATTTTTCAGAGCAGACCAGCACTTTACCCCACACACTTCCTGTCTCACTCGCAGCCCTGGGCCTTGAGCTCCTGCCCCAGCGCCCGGGGCTGCACGAACACTATTGGAACGAAAGGGACCAAGGCCCAGGCGGTGGCTGGAGCGGGGCCGCTGCCCGCCCCACTGGGTACAGCCTTGCCGCGCCAGCAGCGCTCTGTAGCTAGGTGTGACTTTTTGTACATGTGAAATATACTGACTGTTGTATGCAGCCTGCTGTGCACCATTCCTAATGCCGGGCGAGCCCACGGATCCACCCAGCCGCGGCCTGGGAAAGCCGGGCTGAGCCTGGCCCCAGCCTTGGGGCCTATGAGGGGTCCACTGAGATGTGCTCGGCCTGCACTGATGCTGGGGAAGCTTACCCAGCACCCTCCCCTCCCCTCGCAGCACGTCAGGGGCAGCTAGAGCCCTCCCTGCCAGCCGCCAGGACTGGCCCGGCTCCCACACACTCATGGGTGAAACCAGCCAGGATGGAAGTGGGGCAGGTTGGTCCCCCCAGTGCACAGGTGGGGCCCAAGGCCGAGCTGTGACTCACCCCGTGAGCCGAGCCCTGCGCACCCGCGGGTGCAGCCAAGGCCACCTGGGAGGGCATTTGTCTCTGGTGCAGCCGAGCTCCCCTCCCGGTTTGGGGCGAGAGCAAGGGAGTGTTTGGGGTTTTCTATACTCCGTGCGCTACGGCCCCACGTGGGGCCGGCACAAGCCCCAGGGCTGGAGACCACCAGAGCCGGCCTCCTGCCTCTTCTCAGGGGGAGGTTTGATCTCCCAGTGGGGGCCCCATTTCCCAGCTCCTTGGGGCTCCCAACGGCCTGGCGTTGAGCAGGCACCTGCGTGCCCACCCCAGCACCAACAGGCCAAGCCTGCCAGCTGCGCTCTGCCAGGGGAGGCTCCGTGTCAGCCCCCCACCCCAAGGGGCTCTGGCCCCGAACACCCCCAGGCTTGGACCACATGCTGCCGCCAGGGGCTCAGCTCCTTGCACTGGGCCAAGGGTGATGGGGCCTGCGCTCAGCAGAGGCCTGGGGGGGGTGCAGCCCATTCCCTGTCACATGACAGAGCCCACCCCCGGTCAGCTCCTCGGGGGCTGGACACGTGCAATGTACCATGAGACGGCAGCCGCCAGGCCACATTTATAAATATTATTATTTAAAAACCCCTTTAATTCCCAGAGTATGAGCAGGCCGAGGGTCCCGGCTACTCAGCAGCACACGCCCCCGCAGCCAACCCCGCAGGGCGCCCCAGGCACCCACGATCCTCGGCGCAGCCACAGAACCGCCTGTGAGAGCCGCATTCGCCCTCTGCAGCCCAGGCGCCGCTGTCCTGGGGCCGGTCCTCTGAGCGCCGAGGGGCCGGCCAAGCAGAGGTGGTCACAGCCCCGGGGGCGACGGGTCCTCGGGTGCAGGGACGGGGGGAAGGAGTCCTGGGTGGAGCGGGGCCCCTTCTCTGCTCTCTTAGGCGCCCCCAGTCCTGGGGCAGAGCAGCAGCCCCCCGCCCGCACCGAGCTGTCCGGAGCCTCTGCCCAGCTCAGCGACAGTCCCGCAGACCTGGCTACTGATCGTCGTCCAGCTGCTGCAGCAGCGTCCGACGCCGCTTCTCCAGCTCGCCCTCGCTCGGCTCGCTGTCCGACGTGTCCCAGACGCTCTGTGTGGGGGCGGGGAGAGAGATCAGGGGGGCAGCCTGCCCGCTCCCTGCCTGCCCCCTGCCGGCGTCCCGCCCCCCTGCCTGCCCCACAGCCGGTGTCCTGCCCCATTGCCTGCCCTGCAACCTGCGCCACAGCCAGCGTCCGACCCCGCTGCCTGCCCCACTGCCGGCGTCCCGCCCCCCCGCCTGCCCCACAGCCAGCGTCCCGCCCCCCCGCCTGCCCCACAGCCGGTGTCCTGCCCCATTGCCTGCCCTGCAACCTGCGCCACAGCCAGCGTCCGACCCCCCTGCCTGCCCCACTGCCGGCGTCCTGCCCCCCCGCCTGCCCCACAGCCGGTGTCCTGCCCCATTGCCTGCCCTGCAACCTGCGCCACAGCCAGCGTCCGACCCCGCTGCCTGCCCCACTGCCGGCGTCCCGCCCCCCCGCCTGCCCCACAGCCGGTGTCCTGCCCCATTGCCTGCCCTGCAACCTGCGCCACAGCCAGCGTCCGACCCCCCTGCCTGCCCCACTGCTGCCATCCTGGGCCACACCTGCCTCTAGCCCCTCCTACCCCCACCCCTGTCCTGCCCCCTTCTTGCCGCCCAAAGCCAGGACTGCCACCTCCCCTGCCCCCCACTTACCTTCTCCCTCTTGAGGCTGCGCTGGGGGGAGCGCCGTCGCCCCTCCGCCCGCTCCGGCTCCTTCTCCTTCCCCTTCCTGCCCCTCTCTGGCCCTCGCTCGCCCTCGCTCTGGGGGCTGTTCTGTAACACAGTGGCTGGAGCTCAGGGGGGGGATTCCACCAGCGCCCTCCCCGCCCCAGGCTTGGCACCGTCCCCTCCCCCGCTGCACTCACCGATTTGTGCCTCTTCTTCTTGCTTTTCTTCTTCTGCTTCCTGGCCTTGCGGGAGCTGAGATCTGCGGGCAGAGGGGGTGTCAGGCGGGCGCCAGGCTCTGCACCAAGGGGCCCAGTCTCTCCCCCCCCCCCGCCCACCTGCCCGGGCAGCCCCGGCACCCACCTGAGCCGGGCGAGGAGGAGAGCTCCGAGCCGGACTCCGAGGGATTCCGCTTCCGCCTCTTCTGGGCCCGCTGGTGCTGGGCCTCCAGCTCCGACTCTGAGCCCTGCTGGGGAGGGGAGGAGGGGGGGTTAACACGGCCCAGGCTGGCCCCCTCGCCACAGCACCTGACTTTGGGCCCCTGCTCTCCCCGCCCCCGTCCGCCAGCACCAGTGGGCATCCGGGCTGCAGGCCCAGCTCCGGCCCCCGCCCGCAGGCCTGGCTCTGGGTGAGCCCGGCGCACAGGCCCAGGCCCTCGCCCTGGTCCAGCCGCCCGGCCCCCCGGCCCCGGCCCTCACCGACTGCGAGCGCTTCCGGTGGTGCTTCCTGCCTCTCTTGGCGTGTTTCTTGGCCTTGGCGTGGTAGTGCTGGCACTCGTTCTGGGGGCACAGAGCCACAGCCCGTCAAGGCACAGCGAGGTGGGAAGGAGACAAGAGCTGCCATCCCCTCCACATGGGACCCAGAGCCTCCCCTCACCCCCACCTTGGGGCACAGCCCTGCCCCCTCCACGCAGAGCCCAGAACCCCCACACACACCCCCGGGGCACAGCCCTGCCCCCTCCACACAGAGCCCCAGAGCCCCCCCCGGGGCACAACCCTGCCCCCTCCACGCAGAGCCCCAGAGCCCCCCCCGGGGCACAGCACTGCCCCCTCCACACAGAGCCCCAGAGCCCCCCCCGGGGCACAACCCTGCCCCCTCCACACAGAGCCCCGGACCCTCTTGCCACCCAGAGCACGGCCCTGTCGTCCCCCCACCCGGCTGGGGCCAGGCCCTGCCCCCTCCTCACCTCCAGCACCTGGAGGAACTCCCTGAAGAGCCGGATCCGTTCCGACTCCAGCGTGATCTGCTCGAAGGCCAGGTCACTGACGAAGCGCTCCCGCACCTGCAGAGACAGGGAGCTGGGGGACAGCCCGGAGCCTCCCGTGCGGCAAAGCACACGGCACGGCCAGCCCCTGCCCCACGGCACGGCCAGCCCCCCCGCCCACTGCACGGCCACCCCCCGCCCCACGGCACGGCCAGCCCCCCCGCCCAGGGTGAGGGTGGGGAGGGGCTGGGAGTGACGCCGGGGTGAGGGGCCCGGCCTGGCGAGTGACACCGGGGTGAGGGGCCCGGCCTGGCGAGCGACGCCGGGGTGAGGGTGGAGAGGGGCTGGGTCCAGGGAGTGACCCCGGGGTGAGGGGCCCGGCCTGGCGAGCGACGCCGGGGTGAGGGTGGAGAGGGGCTGGGGCCAGGGAGCGACGCCGGGGTGAGGGGCCCGGCCTGGCGAGCGACGCCGGGATGAGGGGCCCGGCCTGGCGAGCGACGCCGGGGTGAGGGGCCCGGCCTGGCGAGCGACGCCGGGGTGAGGGGCTCAGCCTGGCGAGCGACGCCGGGGTGAGGGTGGAGAGGGGCTGGGGCCAGGGAGCGACGTCGGGGTGAGGGGCCCGGCCTGGCGAGCGATGCGGGGGTGAGGGGCCCGGCCTGGCGAGCGACGCCGGGGTGAGGGTGGAGAGGGGCTGGGGCCAGGGAGTGACGCCGGGGTGAGGGGCCCGGCCTGGCGAGTGACACCGGGGTGAGGGGCCCGGCCTGGCGAGCGACGCCGGGGTGAGGGGCCCGGCCTGGCGAGCGACGCCGGGGTGAGGGGCCCGGCCTGGCGAGCGACGCCGGGGTGAGGGTGGAGAGGGGCTGGGGCCAGGGAGCGACGCCGGGGTGAGGGTGGAGAGGGGCTGGGGCCAGGGAGCGACGCCGGGGTGAGGGTGGAGAGGGGCTGGGGCCAGGGAGGGACGCCGGGGTGAGGGGCCCGGCCTGGCGAGCGATGCCGGGGTGAGGGTGGAGAGGGGCTGGGGCCAGGGAGCGACGCCGGGGTGAGGGTGGAGAGGGGCTGGGGCCAGGGAGCGACGCCGGGGTGAGGGTGGAGAGGGGCTGGGGCCAGGGAGCGACGCCGGGGTGAGGGTGGAGAGGGGCTGGGGCCAGGGAGCGACGCCGGGGTGATGTTGCCCAGGGGCCGGGCGCCGCAGGGGAGCGGGTTCCCCTGATACCTCGTCCCAGGAAGAGCCGGGCTCCAGGGCTGGGGCCGCCTGCCTCAGCATGCTCTTGAAGGCTGCTTCCCGGCGGCGTAGCTTGCGCACTTCCTCCTTCTCCCGCTCCCGCTCCCGCGCCTCAGCCTTCTCCAGCAGCTGTGGGGCAGGCACCGAGGGGTTAACGCCATGGGGTGGGGGCCAGGCCCAGCTCGGCCCCATCCCGCCCCGCCCCACCTACGCTGTTAAAAGTGAGCTTGATGTTGCCTGCGTCCAGCGTGGCTGCCCTCTTGTCAAAGCTGATCACGTGAGCGAAGTCCTCGAAGGTCGTGTTCACCTCCACGCTGAAGCCGCGATCCTGCCAGGACAGAGGCAGGGTCACCCGCGTCCCATCCCGTCCCCCAGGCCCAGCAGCGGCTGTGCCCAGAACTGGGCAAGGGCAGGAGGTCATGGGGGAGTCCCCATCCCCCTGCACATACAGTGTGGTACATAAAGAGAGTTCGCTTCTCCCTAGCCCTGAAATGCAGCCATCTCTGGGGTGGGGCATAGCAGCTGTTTAGGATGGGATGCAAAGAACAGGCCCACATCCAGCGCAAAGCACGGGAGTTTTCGAGCGGCAGAGTGAAATGAGCGGAGCTGGACTCCGGCCCGGATTAGCCTATGGCTTGGGGCGCTGGCTTCACACTTCATCCGCAAGGTGAAGTCCACCTGCGGAGAGAACAGGACCCTGGCAGGCTGGGCACGCGAGGCCGGGCAGAGGGGCCGTGCCATTCCAAGGCCCTCTCCACACAGCAGGACAACCGGGGGCTGGGGAAGCTGGTCAGACAGGACCCCAAACCCCACGGGCAGAGGCAGCTGCATGCCCTCACCTTTAAGATGTCCTTGATGATCTTCTTCTCGTCATGGAAACGAGCCTTGAGATCCTCCACGTAGAATTTAAACAAGTCCAGGGGGGTGGAGCCTGAGCAGAGGGGGCGGCGTTACAGGCCCTGCCAGGACACCCAGTGTGGCACCAGGACGGGGGGGCTGCTGGGCTCCAGAGAAGCCCCCAGCGCACTATGCTCCTTAATTAATACCCCGCCTCAGGCAGGCAGGTACTGCACAGGGCAGTCACAGCACGAGTGAGCAACAGAACCCCGGGCTCCTGGCTCCCAGCCCCCTGCTCTAACCACTAGACACGACTCCCCTCCCAGCCCCTGCTCTAACCACTAGACACGACTCCCCTCCCAGAGCAGGGCATAGAACCCAGGGGTCCTGGCTCCCAGCCCGCTGCTCTAACCACTAGAGATGACTCCCCTCCCAGCCCCCCTGCTCTAACCACTAGACACGACTCCCCTCCCAGAGCTGGGGAGAGAACCCAGGAGTCCTGGCTCCCAGCCCCCCGCTCTAACCACCCAGCGCCCCCTCCCCTCCCTGAGCCGGGAGAGAACCCAGGAGTCCTGACACCCACTCCCCTCCCAGAGCAGGGCACAGAACCTGGGAGTCCTGGCTCCCAGCCCTCTGCTCTAACCACTAGACACAACTCCCCTCCTGGAGCTGGGGAGAGAACCCAGGAGTCCTGGCTCCCAGCCCTCCCTGCTCTAACCACCAGCCCGCCCTCCCCTCCCGGAGCCGGGAGAGAACCCAGGAGAGAACCCAGGAGTCCTGGCTCCCAGCCCTCTGGTCTAACCACTAGACATGACTCCCCTCCCAGAGCAGGGCACAGATCCCGGGGGTCCTGGCTCCCAGCCCTCTGCTCTAACCACTAGCCACGACTCCCCTCCCAGAGCAGGGCACAGAACCCCCAAGTCCTGGCTCCCAGCCCCCCGCTCTAACCACTAGCCATGACTCCCCTCCCAGCCCCCCCTGCTCTAACCACCAGCCCCCACTCCTTTCCCAGAGCAGGGCACAGAACCCGGGAGTCCTGGCTCCCAGTCCTAACCACTAGCCACGACTCCCCTCCCAGAGCAGGGCGCAGAACCCCCGAGTCCTGGCTCCCAGCCCCCTGCTCTAACCACTAGTCTATTCTCCAGTCCCCTCACCAAGCACTTGATGCAGCCTCACTGAACACTGTCAAATGAGGCCTGGGAGGCGAGCGGCAGCTCACTAGGCCCCAGTGGGGAGGTGCAGGATGGGGACCCAGCCAGGGCGGGGATTGGAACCCAGGGACGCCCGGTGCTCAGCCCCCTCAGCTCTGCTTCAGCATCACAGCCTCTGCCCCCTCGGACGAGTCCCTTCTCCTCTCTGCACTTTCCCAGCTGTAATGGGGGGGGCGACGATACCCATCCCCAGGGACCCACCCCACTGGGCCCCCCGGCTCTACCCAGGAGCAGGAGTTCCACCTCTTTAGGGCTCCTGCCGCAGCCACGGCTGGCCCTTTAACAGGCCCCCCAGGGGCTCTCCCCCATGGTCCCGCGCCCCCCGCGGCTACGCCGCTCCTTACCGGGCTGGCCCAGCATGTTGGCAAAGCGGGCGTCGGCGCTGAGCGAGGGGTAGAGCTCCATCCAGGTGGACATGGAGTGCAGCTGCCCCTTGTCGTGCAGCTCATCCAGAAAGGCCTGGGCAAGAAGCAGCCTGTTATTCTACGATAGAGCGAGAGAGAACTTGGAGATCAGCCCCTCCCCCGAAGACACCTGCGCCCCAGGGGACAGCAGAGCCCCGCCCCCCGCGGCCCCTCCAAACAGCAGGGGGAGCGGCACGGATCACACGACCCCTCTGCACTGTGAAACAGAACATCAGCCCAGCCCACTGGGACCACCTAGGCCGGCGTCCTGTCTTCGGACAGCGGCCACTGCCAGGGGCCCCAGAGGGAATGAACAGAATTGTCAAGTGATCCAGCCCCGTCGCCCAGTCCCAGCTTCTGGCAAACAGAGGCCAGGGACACCATCCCTGCCCAGCCTGGCCAGTAGCCATTGAGGGATCGATCCTCCATGGACTTATCTAGTTCTTTTCTGAACCCTGTTATAGTCTTGGCCTTCACAACATCCTCTGGCAGGGAGTTCCACAGGTTGACTGTGCATTGTGTGAAGAAATACTTCCTTCTGTTTGTTTTAAACCTGCTGCCTAGTAATTTCATTTGGTGACCCCTAGTTCTTGTGTTATGAGGAGGAGTAAATATCACGTCCTTATTCACTTTCTCCACACCAGCCATGATTTTATAGACCTCAATCATATCCCCCCTTAGTCGTCTCTTTTCCAAGCTGAAAAGTCCCAGTCTTATTAATCTCTCCTCATACAGCAGCCGTTCCATCCCCCTCATCATTTTTGTTGCTCTTTTCTGAACCTTTTCCAATTCCAATTCTCTCTGTGGAGAGAGAGCTGGGCCACGGAGGGAGAGAGAGCCCTGGGCCACGGAGAGGGGGGAGGGATAGCTCAGTGGTTTGAGCACTGGCCTGCTAAACCCAGCGTTGTGAGTTCAATCCTTGAGGGGGCCACTTAGGGATCTGGGGCAAAATCAGTACTTGGTCCTGCTAGTGAAGGCAGGGGCTGGACTCGATAACCTTTCGAGGTCCCTTCCAGCTCTAGGAGATTGGTATATCTCCAATTATAATAAAAACAGAGAGCACCCTGGGTCACGGCGAGAGAGAAGCCTGGGCCACGGCCCATCTGCAGAGCCACAGAAAGGGGGAGTCGGGCCACGGCCCATCTGTGCCGCCATGGAAAGAGAACGAGCATCGGGGCCCGGCCCGGCCTCGCCGCCACATGTGATCGTGCCCCAAACACAGAGCAAACTGCGGCATCAGCTGGTGACATGCTGGTTGGCTTTGCCTTAGGAAAAAGTCTTAGGTAGCTGCTGCCCCCTGCTGGCCACTCCCTGGATAGCAGGTCCAAGCGCCCAGGCTGGGGTAACAGCTGGATCCTCCCAGACGCTCTCCAGCTCTGCCCGAAGGGGGGTTCAGCTGCCCTTGGCAGGGGCTGCTGGCGGATGGTTATCTGCAGGCAGCAGGGATGTGGCAAATGAGGACAGGAGTCGAGAGGAAGGCTGGAACTCAGGAGACCTGGGTTCTAGTCCTGCTTGGGCGAGGCGCCGTGCGGGCTCCAAGCGCTGCAGCCGGGCCCATTGTGCAGACGCTTGCTGCAGAGGGGGCTGGCGCCGCAGTAAATCTGCGCCCTCAAGACCCAGTAACTAGGACGAGGGACGAGTTCTCCAGCTGGCCTAGCGCTGCCTGCCCTGGGGGTCTGTCGGCCTAACTACGGCTCTCGGGGTGGGCATTTTCCACTGCCCTGAGCCACGCAGCTAGGGTGGCCTGCGTTGTACGTACAGGGCAGAAGGGTCTGGGCTACAAAGCTCCCGGAGCCCCTCCCTAGGAGCAGAGGCAGGGGCCCCCTGCTGCCAGCATGCAGGCGGCCAGGTGCTCTGCGAGCTGCAGGGCGCCCCTGGCAGCCGCCTGGGGAATGAGAGCTAAGGGCCCCTTAGACCTGTGCAGGGATGTTCACGTCACCTTCTCTCAGTGCCCCGGGCAGGGCCGGCTTTATGACCTGTGGGGCCTGACTGGGATACTCGGTGGCGGTCCGGGGGCTTCGGCGGCACGGGGTCCACTCCGGGTCTTCCGCGGCACCGAAGGACCCTCTGCCACCGAAATGCCACCAAAGACCCCCAGAGTGGACCCCCCGCTGCCGAAATGCCGCTGAAGACCCCAGGAGCGGGGCCCCCTTAGGCGCGGGGCCCGATTCTGGGGGATCGGGGGAATCGGCGTAAAGCCGGCCCTGGCCATTGCTCACTCGGGCACAGGGAGGGAAGGGGACTCTGACGCAGTAGGGAGCGGGGTGGATTGACCTGGGACTGTCTGCATGGGGGAGGGGAGAGCAGGGGGTACCTGAGCCTGTAACCTGAGCCAGGAGGGGGGTGGGGCCAGGTGACACCTTTGCCGGACAAAGGGAGAGAAAGGGGGGTGGGGGGTCAGCTGGAGGGTTTTCAGTTTGGAGCTGGCTGGGAAGAGGCAGGAACCCCAAGGCTGGGGCTAAGCTCCCTGCCCCCCCCCCCAAGGGACCCGGCTGAGGGGTCCTGGTTGTACCTACAAGCCCTGCTTGGGACTGTGTCCTGTCGTCTAATAACCCTTCTGTGTTACTGGCCGACTGAGAGTCCCGGTGAATCGCAGGAAGTGGGGGGTGCAGGGCCTTGACCCCCCCACACTCCGTGACAGGGACTGATCTGCCTCCGGCTGCAGCCACAATCCCAAACTCCCTCTGACTTCCAAGCTGCAGAACTGAGCCCTGAGCGACCCACCCCCCAGCCTGGCGCGGAGTCAGGAATAGAACCCAGGCGTCCTGCAGCGCAGAACAGTCACATTCTGCCGTCCTGCCCAGGCACCTGACCGTGGCCATCGCAGCCAGAGCCAGGGGGGAGGAGGACAGCAAGGGGAGAAGCTGCCCAAACCAGAACTGCTGGAACAACTACAGGAGGAGGCAATCCAGTGACTGAGCTCTTTAAACCCTGCTGATGTGCAATGACCACCCTGCACTGGGCATGAAAGGGTTACGGCTAATAGTGACCAGACACCGAGCTCCCTCCAGATACACCCTCCTCCCAGCCCAGCACCCTGACCCCATCCCGGCCACCCTTGCTTCTCCCAAGTCCTCGATGCCCCCCAAAGGGGCAGGCAGCCTCCAGCTAGACCTACAGGCCGCCCTGCTCCGCCGAGCCCAGACCCAGAGCCGTCACCCTCTGCTAGGGCATCACCACCTCTTCCAGACCCCAGGGCATGGATACCTGGAAGGCCTCTCTGTTCTTCCGCTGCTGGCGCCTCTCACGCAGCCTTGTCTTTTCCTTCTCCTCCTCCTCCTCCTTCTCCAGCGTGCGGATGTGCTCCTCGAAGCAGATCAGTGCATCCTCCTTGTCCATGTCTGCAGGAGGCACGGGGGGGGATGAGCGGGGAGAGATGGCACTGGGCGGGGTAGGGCAGGAAGGAGCTGGGGGAGCATGGGACCAGGCAGGGGCGGCTCCAGCCATTTTGCCGCCCCAAGCACGGCGGCACGCCGCAGGGGGTGCTCTGCCGGTCGCCGGTCCCGCGGCTCCGGTGGACCTCCCGCAGGCGTGCCTGCGGATGCTCCACTGAAGCCGCGGACCCTCCGCAGGCACGCCTGCGGGAGGTCCACCGGAGCCGCCTGCCGCTCTCCCGGCGACCGGCAGAGCGCCCCCCGCGGCATGCCGCCCCAAGCACGCGCTTGGTGTGCTGGGGCCTGGAGCCGCCCCTGGGACCAGGGAGCAGAGCCGGTGGGATACAATAACAACGCTTTGCCCCTCGTCTAGAGGGATGCCCCATGGTTACAGAGCAGGGGCAGAGGGGAGCAAGGCCTCTGGTTCTAGCCCTGGCTCGGGGAGGGGAGGGAGGTTCACTGGGTTAGGGCCAGCGGGGCTAAACGCCAGGTTCTACCCCTGGCCCTAGAACAGGAGAGGCCCAGTGAGTTACAACTGGCAGGTCTGGCGGCCAAGACCCCTGGGTTCTACCCCAGGTCTGGGTGGGCCGTGAGGTCTGGTGGGTTACAGCAGGGGGGGCTGGGATCCAGGACTCCTATGTTCCACCCCTGCCCCTAGAAGGGCAGGGGGTCCCATGAGGTAGAGCAGGAGAGATCTAGGATACCTGGGTCTGCCCCAGATCTGGGTGGGCCGTGGGGTCTGGTGGGTTAGAGCAGGGGGCGGGGGAGGCTGGGCACCAGGACTCCTGGGTTCTATCCGTATTGCTGGGAGGGGGGCAGACCGTGTAGTGATTAAACACTGGGGTGCAGAAGTCCTGACTCTCAATCCCCTTGGAATGTACCATCTTGGAGAGACGGGGGCGGGGTCCTTGGAGCACATCTGTTGGAAGGGGCCTGAGACTAGGGAGATGGGTGCAACCAGATGGCACCTTTCTGGGAGAAAGGGTGTGGCTGGCCTGTACTATTTATGGGGCAGGGGAGTGGCTGGCCTGTACCATTGATCTTGTGCTGTGGGGGGGCAATATCTGGCCTGTACCATTTATCTTGAGGCAAGGTAGGCATGATTGGCCTGTACCATTTATCTTAGGGTGGGGGCAGGGTGGGCATGGCTGGCCTGTACCATTTATCTTGTGCTGTGGGGGGCAATATCTAGCCTGTACCATTTATCTTGAGGCAAGGTGGGCATGATTGGCCTGTACCATTTATCTTAGGGTAGAGGTGGGGGGGGGGGGCAATGGCTGGCTTGTACCATTTATCTTAGGGGCGGCAGGGGGGAAGCAATGGCTGGCCTGTACCATTTATCTTAGGGTGGGGGCAGCGGGGGGGGGGGGCAATGGCTGGCCTGTACCATTTATCTTAGGGTGGGGGGAGGCGCAGGGCTGCCCTCACTCTGCAGGTCCTGGTCCTCGGCGAAGGTGGGGTTGTCCATCAGGTACTGCTGGGCCTCGGACCAGGTGGTCTGGAAGCTGACGTTGCTCATGCTGTCCAGGATGTTCTTCAGCGCCTGGATGTTCCGCTTGCGCAGCTGCTTGGCGTGTTCCTGCGCGGAGGAGACGGGCCGCGTCAGATGCCCCCGCCACAGGGACCCAGCCCAGGACACATGGCGCCCCCCTGGCTCCCCGCTTGCTGCCACGGCCCCACACGCCTCCTGCCTGCTGCCACGGCCCCACACGCCTCCCGCTGCCACGGCCCCCCACTTCCCCCCCGCTGCTACGACCCCACACAGCCTCCCCCGGAGCAGCCACTACTGCGGTGCAAGCTGATAGCACCGGCGGCCATGGCCCCCTCCCCCAGCAGGCAATGCTCCCCCTGAACCGGTTACTCTGACTCCATAGGAAATGTAAGGGGGTGGGGGACATTTTGACTTTGAATAAGGGGTTCCCGACCTGAAAAGACTGAGAAACACTGGCCAGCTGCATAAGCCAGGCCGGAGAATCACGCCCTAGGACCCCTCCTCCAGCCCAGAGCCAGGGGCTGAGCCACATCCCATTTACAGACTCCCGAGTGACACCCCCCATGCCTGGGTGAGCCATTCAATGGTTAATTCCCCCCAAATTGTGCCATATTTCCAGTCTGCCCCAGCCCCTGGGTCTTGTTCTGCCTTCGTAGGAGCCCGGAGCTCTCAGACAGCTCCCCACGTACGTTCCTGCTGTGACCAGGTCACTGCTTAGCCTTCTCCGGGATACACTAAGCTGAGGGTCTTTACTCCCTCGCTGTCAGGCAGCTTTTCCACGTCTCATCTTGTGACTCTTCTCTGAACCCTTCCCCGTTTGTCAGCTCCCGCTGGGAAGTACGGACACCACATGCAGACACGGTAGCCAGTCTCACCAGTGCTGCATGCAGAGGTGACACCACCTCCCTTAGTCTTCTTGCTCAGACGTCCACCCATCGCTTCGCCCTCCGAGCCACAGCACTGCACACTCCTGTCAGCTGCTGCCCACATGGACTCAGCCCCTTTGGGAGGCAGCTTGCCAGGAGACAGGGCCCCGTCCTACCAGCGTGACCTACCCTCCCAGCTCCTAGAGATGTGACCTTTGGCTGTGTTAAACCACTGGACGTGCCCAGTTTACGATGCAGCCGATTACTCAGTTGAATCACTATGCCCTGCTCTGCCCACTCAGCTGTCAGCAGCGAACGTTTCCTGTACAGATTTTATACACTCTCCCAGATCGCTGACAAAGCCACTGCAAAGCCCTGGGCCCCGTGGCGGGAATGATGAGGATTCCATTTACACTGGTGCCCTGGGATCGAGCCGCAAGCCAGTTTAGACGCCAATCAGTATGTGCCACGTGGGTTTTGTGCAGCATTTGTTTTTAATCAGGATGGAGCGTGATGGCCGGGCACGCCGCACCAATGTCTGGCGGGGTCACAGAGGCCCTGACACCGTTATGGGACAGCCTGGGCTCCGTGCCGATGCCAGACGGGGTCACAGAGGCCCTGACACCGTTATGGGACAGCCTGGGCTCCGTGCCGATGCCAGACGGGGTCACACAGGCCCTGACACCGTTATGGGACAGCCTGGGCTCCGTGCCGATGCCAGACGGGGTCACACAGGCCCTGACACCGTTATGGGACAGCCTGGGCTCCGTGCCGATGCCAGACGGGGTCACACAGGCCCTGACACCGTTATGGGACAGCCTGGGCTCCGTGCCGATGCCAGACGGGGTCACACAGGCCCTGACACCGTTATGGGACAGCCTGGGCTCCGTGCCAACGCCAGACGGGGTCACACAGGTCCTGACACTGTTATGGGACAGCCTGGGCTCCGTGCCGATGCCAGACGGGGTCACACAGGTCCTGACACCGTTATGGGACAGCCTGGGCTCCGTGCCAACGCCAGGCAGGGGTCACACGGGCCCTGACACCATTCTGGAGCGTGACGGCCAAGCGCACCGTGCTGACAGCGGGTGGGGTCACATCGACCCTGACACCGTTATGGGACAGCTGGGCTCCGTGCTGATGCCAGGCAGGGTCACATCAGTCCGTCACCATTCTGGATTGTGACAGCCGAGCGCTCCGCACTGACACCGTTCTGGATTGTGACAGCCAAGTACTCCACACGGACACCGGGCAGGTTCACACCGGCCCTGACACTGTTCTGGATTGTGACAGCCGAGCGCTCTGCACTGACATCGTTCTGGATTGTGACAGCCAAGTACTCCACACGGACACCGGGCAGGTTCACACGGACACCGGGCAGGTTCACACCGGCCCTGACACTGTTCTGGATTGTGACAGCCGAGCGCTCTGCACTGACATCGTTCTGGATTGTGACAGCCAAGTACTCCACACGGACACCGGGCAGGTTCACACCGGCCCTGACACTGTTCTGGATTGTGACAGCCGAGCGCTCTGCACTGACATCGTTCTGGAGCGTGACAGCCAAGCGCTCCACACGGGCACCAGGTGGGGTCATAATGGCCCGTCACCGTTCTGGAGCGTGACAGCCGAGCGCTCTGCAAGGACACTGGGCGGGGTCACGCTGGCCCGTCACTGCCCTGCGCCACAGCTGGGACCCGCCGTTACCTTCTCCTTCTTGGCCAGGAAGAACAGCACGTCGTCGTAGATCTCCTTGCGGTCGCGCTCGGGGACCACAGCCCAAACCTCCTGCTCCCCAAACATCTGCTCAGCTTTCCTGGGAAGGGAACGGCCGGGGCGGGCAGTTACTGGGCCAGGCTCCTCACTGCGCACCCGGGCCCAGCGAGGACACGCAGCGAGACACTTCTCCCCATGGGGACGGGGACAGAGCCAGAGCGCAGCCAGCAGGCGGGTATACTGACCGGGCAGGGGGCAGCCCGGCTCCTGCGGGCTCAGGGGCAGAGGCGAAGGAGACGCCTGGAGGGACTGACGCAGTCGGCGATTTCTGACGTTTGCAGGGGCTCCTCCAGCTGCTTGTGAAACGGCCCCTCTGGGCGGGGGAGATGCCCCAGGGAGGGCTTCTCTCGGTCATTTCCGGCACAGCCTCCCTGGAGACAGCTCAGCCCTGCTGGGCCCCACCTGGCCAGTGACACTCACCTCCCCCATGCCGTCTAACTGGGGACCCCGGAACCTGCTCTCAGCCCCACTTCCTCCCTCCCCACCCGCGGGCTGGCCACAGACCCTGCAGAACAGCCCACAACGGACTCGCACATCTCGACTGCCAGGGAAGGCTGGTCTGTGGCTAAAGCAAGTGGCACCAGGACTCCTGGGTTCTCTCCCCGGTGCTGGGAGGGGAGTGGGGGCTGGTGGGTTAGAGCAGGGGGGCTGGGAGCCAGGACTCCTGGGTTCTTTCTCTGGGTTGGGGAGGGGAGGCGCACAGGGGTTGGCTGGATCCTGAATGATGTTAGCTGTGTGTGTGCTCTCCTAACCTTCCACCTGCTCTGGGACCCTCCATCCGGCACCCCAAGGCCAGGTCCCATAACCCCGGGGGTCCCCCTCAACAGGCAGGATGCGACACCCTGCCTGGCTGCTCTCCCCACACGGCCTCCCAGCCCCTGCCTGGCCCCTCTCCCCCATGGCGCCCGCCCACACCTGTAGCGGGTGATGGAGCTCATCCGCTCGTGCTGCTCCAGGAACCGCTGCAGCTCCTCCTTGGCCTCCTTGGCCCTCAGCCGAGCCTCCTCCTTCTCCTCCTTCTCCCGCTGGGCCTTGTAGGCATTGAAGGCCTGCTTCTTCTCGCTCAGCTTGGGCAGGGCACTGGGCACAGACCAGACGGGCTGGGCTGGGTTAGAGGCCAGCGTCGAGGGCAGAATGGGGGCGCTGCCTGGAGGGGGCTCCCGGGTACTCCAGTCCCGGCCTCTCTCAGCAGTGGGCGCTGGCTGGAGGGGGGGGTCCCGGGTACTCCAGTCCCAGCCTCTGCCAGGAGGTGCTGTGGGGAGCGGGGCAGGAGCACTGGCTGCGGGGGGGGAAGGGGGGGTACTCCCAGGTACTCCCTGCAGGGGGCTGCACGCCGGCAACCAGCCAACATGGAAGGGGGCCAGTGCCGGCGGTGGGGCTGGTCCCTACCTGTACCGCGGATCGTCCACGATCATCTTCATGGCCAGCTCCCACGACGTGTTGGAGGGGACGCCCTGACACCAAAGGCTGGGACTCAGCTGGGACCGTGCCAGCCCCAGCCCCCCACAAACAGGCCCCCCGCCCTGGCCAGCCCCAGCCCCCCACAAACAGGCCCCCCGCCCTGGCCAGCCCCAGCCCCCCACAAACAGGCCCCCCGCCCTGGCCAGCCCCAGTCCCACAGCCAGCCCCCCACCCTGGCCAGCCCCAGCCCCCCACAAACAGGCCCCCCGCCTTGGCCAGTCCCCAGCCCTGCCTCCCTCCTCCGTACCTTGTCCTTCAGCAGCTCCTTAAAGGCCAGCTTGGCCTCATCCTTGGTGCTCCAGCTGCAGGTGCACCTCTCCCCGGCCCCCCCCTCCTCCTCCTCCTCCTCCTCCTGCCGGCCAGGGTCACCACTGCGCCGGGAACACAAACACACCGGGGTCATGGCATGAAACGCTGGGGGCTGCACCCCAGGGAGCTGCAGGAGAAGCAGGGGAGGGGCACAGGCTGGGCTGGAGGGGGGCGTCCCGCTTGGCTCAGCAACACTCACTCCCCGGCGGGGGGGATCCCGGGGGAAGGGCCCCGTCACTCCCCAGCAGGGAGGATCCCGGGGGAAGGGCGGGGGGCCCCGTCGCTCCCCGGCAGGGGGATCCCGGGGGCAGGGCGGGGGGCTCCGTCGCTCCCCGGCAGGGGGAATCCCGGGGGAAGGGCCCCGTCGCTCCCCGGCAGGGGGATCCCGGGGGCAGGGCGGGGGGCCCCGTCGCTCCCCGGCAGGGGGAATCCCGGGGGAAGGGCTCCGTCGCTCCCCGGCAGGGGGATCCCGGGGGAAGGGCGGGAGGCCCCGTCGCTCCCCGGCGGGGGGGATCCCGGGGGCAGGGCGGGGGGCCCCGTCGCTCCCTGACAGGGGGGAATCCCGGGGGAAGGGTGGGGGGCCCCGTCGCTCTCCGGCGGGGGGGATCCCAGGGGGCCCCGTCGCTCCCCGGCGGGGGGATCCCGGGGGCAGGGCGGGGGGCCCCGTCGCTCCCCGGCGGGGGGATCCCGGGGGAAGGGCCCCGTTGCTCCCCGGCGGGGGGATCCCGGGGGGCCCTGTTGCTCCCTGACGAGGGGGATCCGGGGGGAAGGGTGGGGGAAGGGCCCCGTCGCTCCCTGACGAGGGGGATCCCGGGGGCAGGGCGGGGGGCCCCGTCGCTCTCCGGCGGGGGGGATCCCGGGGGGCCCCGTCGCTCCCCGGCGGGGGTGCACTCAGCTGGAATTCTCTCTCCGGGCCGGTGTTTGTTGTCTCTGTTCCACTCTCTGGAGCAGGGCCTGGCACCATGGGGCCCAGCTCCTGCCCGGGGTATCCTGTGCGAGCTGGGTGCGCCGGCCGTCCAGGTGGCCCTGGCCACAGATGCTGGTGCTAACTGGCCCCCGGGCGTAGCGTCCGAGGAGAGCAAACGCCCCCAATACATGGGGCAGGGGGTCCCTGCTCACAGCTCCCCAGCCCAGGTCGCCGTCACCTGCTGGTCACTTCCTCCTGCTGCAGGGCTGCTTCCTCCGGGCGTTGGGCAGCGCTCCCCAGCGCAGGCGGCTCCTGCTCCTCCCCACCCGCAGTCTCTGTGTCCGTGGTGGCGGCCGAGGACAGGCTGGGGCTCGAGGCGGCTGATGGCGTCTCCTGCAGCTTCCTGGAAGAGCAGAGAAGGCCGGAGCCTGGGTCTAGTGAGACATAGAGGGGAGGGGGACAGAGGGGCCCACGCAGAGTCCTGAGGGCTAGTCTCCCGGGCTCAGTGGGGCCCACCCCCCATGAGGGGCAGAGTGGCCCCTGTAGGCCCCATGCCGGGGGGGTGGGCTCTGCTCTGCCCTCCCCACGTAACGCCAGCGAGGGAGGTACCTGTCCTCGAAACCCATGGCCTTCCGGTGGGCACCCCCCCTCTGGCCCCCAGGGGGCCCTGGTCCTGAGCACACCCCCCCGGCCCCCGGGGGGCCCCGCTCCTGAGGGCTCTGCCCCCCTCTGGCCCCCCGGGGGCCCTGGTCCTGAGCACACCCCCCCGGCCCCCGGGGGGCCCCGCTCCTGAGGGCTCTGCCCCCCTCTGGCCCCCCGGGGGCGCCGGCGCCCTACTCTTACCGCCCTGGGTCAGAGCTAACGGGTCCAAGCCCCGGGGGCAGACGCCAGCCACTCACCCAGCCGCCTCCTCCTCGATGAGCGCTGCAAGGAGGGAAACAAAGAGCCCGGCCGTTACTCGGGGCCCGGCGCCCCATGGCCAACGTGGGGACGTGTCACTGCGAGGAGTTCTGCCTCTGTGCCCGGCGGGTGCAAAGGGCTCAAGCAGGGGGCCTTGGGCACGTGGCTGGTGCGACTGGCCAGCTAAGGACTGGCTGCAACTGACCCGCTTCGACACAGGATCTGGCCTGGCACCGGAGCCCCCGGGGCTGAGCCTAATGCCGGGAGTCGGGCAGGGCCGCGAGGGCTCAGCAGGACGAGGGCCTGAGAGGTGCTGGAGGCTGGGCTAAGCGCTGGGACCAAGAGACAGGAGCAGACTGAGAATGGCAGAGCCACAGCAGCCGGCTGGTGGAGCCCAGCACTGGCCAGCCTCAACTCTGGCTTCTCCTCTGCCTCCCCGGGCCGCGCCCAGGACAGGGGGCTGTGCCTGCTGGCTAACAACCCCCTGTTCTGAACAGACTGCTGGGGGGGCAGCGGCTCCCTGAGATCTCGGAGCAGGAGTCTAGTGCGGTGGGACTCCTGGGCAGAGCTCAGGGGAGAGGCAGGAGGGCTGGAGCCCGGAAGCCAGGCTTGGAGGCCTGCCCTCATGGCAGGGGTGATCCCTGGGGGGTCTGGGACCACTCACAGGCTGGGGCACAGAGACCCGGGGGCACTGGCTGCACCCCCAGCCCGGCCCATGGGAGGGGGGGGGTTACCCTGCAGCCCAGACAGGAGCATCAGCCTGGGGCACGGGGGAGGCTGCCTATGCTCCCAAGGGTGTGGTTGTCCTGCTCCCCAGCTCCCTGGGCTCCCGCCCCCTTTACCCTCCAGCTCGTCCAGGTCCCGGGGCTTGGTCCAGCGCGACTCCTTGCTCTGGGAGTTGTAGTAGTAGGACTTGCCTGTGTCCGACTTGTACTCCCTCCAGGGACACCGGGAGAGCAGCAGCTGTGAGGGAGAGAGCAGGGCACCATGAGCCAGGGGAGGGCTATGGGGAGGGCACTGACAATACCAGGGCTGAGAATGGAGGCAGGAGTCCTGGGGAGCAGGCCAGTAGCTCACAAGAGCTGAGGTCTAAATCCTCATGTTATATTCTGCCTCCCTAATCTACTCCTGGCCACACACGCACATTTCCAGCTGCTGCGCCCCGCCCCAGAGGTGGCTGCATCTCAGTGCTGGGTGAAGGGCTCTGAAGGAACTCGCCTCTGCTTTGGACTTCAGCTCGTCTGGCTTCTCCCAGGTGGACTGCTTGGAGCTGCAGTTGTAGTAGTAAACGCGCCCATCCGGGGCCCTGTGCTCACTCCACGGAGGCTTCTGGGCACCACAAGCAAGAAAAGGGTCAGGAAGGTCCAACCAGCCCCCCCCACGTCCTACCCCCAGCTGCCACACAGCTCAGCAGGGCCCCTGCCCCCCAGGGCCATGCAGCCCACCAGGGCCCCTGCCCCGGCCTCCTCCCTGTACAGCAATGGGCCTGATCCTGCTCCCACCGCAACACAGCGGCAAAACTCCAGACGACGCCAGTCGGGTCAGTAACTCACCCCACTGGAGTAAGGGGCAGGTGGCAACGTGCCATGACCTCCCCATGGTGCTCAGGGGGGAGCGGTGCCCCCTGGGCGCAGGATTGGGCCCTTGGCAGACGTTTGGCTTTTCCTGGCCGTTGTCCCCAGGTCCTCCCCGGGAATTAAACTGGGATCACACACACCAGAGGCACCGGAACGGGGGGCGGGGCGCCAGGGCCCCCCACTGGTAGGGCGCTTCTGCTACTCCTGACACACACACCACCTATGAGGGCTGCGTCACTGCCAGCCACCCTCGCCCAGAGCCACGGAGAAGGGACAGGACACGCTACCTTGCAGGGGGCGTCCTGCACGGGGGAGCCGCTGCTCATCAGGCTCTGCTGGACGGGGGCCACCATGGGATTCAGGAGCTGTGGGCACAAGAGTGACAAGAATCAACTCCTCTTCTGAGCTCTGCTGGTGCCCCTCAATCCCGACCCGCAGCCCCTGCTACCCCAGCCCTGCCCCCCCAGCTCTGCCAGTGCCCCTCAATCCTGACCCACAGCCCCCTGCCAGCCCAGCCCTGCCCCCCCAGCTCTGCCAGTGCCCCTTAACCCGACCCGCAGCCCCTGCTACCCCAGCCCTGCCCCCCCCAGCTCTGCCAGTGCCCCTCAACCCGACCGCAGCCCCTGCCACCCCAGCCCTGAGCACCACCCCAGCTCTGCCAGTGCCCCTCAATCCTGACCCACAGCCCCCTGCCAGCCCAGCCCTGCCCCCGCCAGCTCTGCCAGTGCCCCTCAATCCCGACCCGCAGCCCCTGCTATTCATGGGGGTTAAGAGGCTGGGATGAACGCTCCTTAGGGATGGGGGGAGCCTGTGCGGCAGCGTTGCTGAGCATTGATTTGGAGGAGGCTACTCACTGTGGGTGCTGGCTGGGCCGGAGCAGCTGGAAAACAAGAGCCGTATGTTACTGGGATGCTCGAGGGCTGTCAGGTGGGGGTTACAGATCCCCAAGAGAGACTGGCAGGGCTAGACACCCAGCATCATGCACAGGACTGGGCCCCCCTCAGGATTGGGCATGACTCCCAGGTGCTCCCCTGGGATGCAGCAATGTTTCACCCTCCTCCCTAAGCCGCCAGGGGCGGCAGAAACTCCAGACAGCTCCCCGCTCCCCTGCTAGGATGGACCAGCCCCCCTCTCGTCAGCTCCCCTATGGACCACCCCGCTGCGATGGACCCTGGGACTCACCGCCAATTGGGTCTGTCCCAGGAGCCGCCTGCCAAAAGAGAAACGGGGCCGTGAGCCGCGGGGACTGCGGCTCGGACCCGACCCGTCACCAGACTCCCCCGCCCAGGGCCCCCTGAATCCCTCTACAAATGCCCATGGGAGCTCAGAGCCAGAGCCGTCTGCGAGGGGGAAACTGAGGCACGAGGCCAGCCCCTGACTGTTCCAATGCTGCAGCGAGCAAGTCAGGAGCAGAACTGGAAAAGGAACCCAGGAGTCCTGGCGCCCCGCCCTCACCCCAGGGTGGCACCTCATTTTAATGCTGAGCTCTGCTCTGGAAACAGGGATTGGGCAGTGGGGTCCCCATGGAGAGGGGCAGGATAAGGGCATGGAGACCCCTCCACGTTCCACCCCCAAGTCAGCCCGGGCAGCCCCTGCCGCCAGGCCTGTCTGGAGAGCCTGGGAATGGTTGGCTGGACAAAGGGGAGGTTACAGGGATGCTCACCACACCAGGAACAGGACCAGCTGGCACCCCTGGCATCAGCATCCCTGGCATCATGGGAGGCACCATGGGTGGCATCTAGGGGACAGAAAGGTGGCATGGCAGCCTGGCACGTCAGCCAGCAGGCACAGGGCCAATGGAGCCAGGGAAACAGCCGGAGCCTCCGGCTCAGAACCCCGCCGTGATCCCCACCCACGTCTATGGAACACCGGCAGCGTGGCTCCGATCACAGGATCGGGGCCAGAGGGTCACAGGGGATGAGGCCACAGAACCTACGTCCACGTGGGGCTTTTCCCAACATCTTTGTCATCGAGGTTTAACAGAAAACTTTTGGCTGCAGAGAGCTCTGGCCCAGCCAGCCCTTGCCAGAGCCAAGCCCCCTCCCCCGTTATGCTACTCAGCCGCTTCCCCCACTTCTTTCAGCCTGGGAAAGGGACTGACCTGCAGCCGCAGGCCCATGAGACCAGTGCTGGCATAGAACCCAGGAGTCCTGGCTCCCAGCCCCCCAGCTCTAACCCACCAGCCCCCACTCCCCTCCCAGAGCTGGCATAGAACCCAGGAGTCCTGGCTCCCAGCCCCCCAGCTCTAACCCACCAGCCCCCACTCCCCTCCCAGAGCTGGCATAGAACCCAGGAGTCCTGGCTCCCAGCCCCCCAGCTCTAACCCACCAGCCCCCACTCCCCTCCCAGAGCTGGGATAGAACCCAGGAGTCCTGGCTCCCAGCCTCCCCAGCTCTACCCCACCAGCCCCCACTCCCCTCCCAGAGCTGGGATAGAACCCAGGAGTCCTGGCTCCCAGCCTCCCCGGCTCTAACCCACCAGCCCCCACTCCCCTCCCAGAGCTGGGATAGAACCCAGGAGTCCTGGCTCCCAGCCTCCCCGGCTCTAACCCACCAGCCCCCACTCTCCTCCCAGAGCTGGGATAGAACCCAGGAGTCCTGGCTCCCAGCCTCTAACCCACCAGCCCCCACTCCCCTCCCAGTGCTGGCATAGAACCCAGGAGTCCTGGCTCCCAGCCCCCCAGCTCTAACCCACCAGCCCCCACTCCCCTCCCAGAGCTGGGATAGAACCCAGGAGTCCTGGCTCCCAGCCTCCCCGGCTCTACCCCACCAGCCCCCACTCCCCTCCCAGAGCTGGGATAGAACCCAGGAGTCCTGGCTCCCAGCCTCCCCGGCTCTACCCCACCAGCCCCCACTCCCCTCCCAGAGCTGGGATAGAACCCAGGAGTCCTGGCTCCCAATCCCCCCTGCACCGCAACCACCCAGACCCTGCTTCCCAGACGATGGATCCCAGGCGTGCGATCCATGGTCCTGCACTGACATTCCACCCCAAGTGAAGGCTCGAGGGGAGCCCTGGACTCAGACAGAGAGAGACAAAGGGAGTGGCTTTACCTGTCCCATGGGTGGGGGCCCTGCCATGGGTGGGAGCAGAGGCGGCATCATGCCAGGGGGCATGGGGGGCATCGCTGGCGGTCTCTGCCCGATAGGAGGGAGTCCCATGGGGGGGAAGGGAGGGGGGATTCCAGGAGGAGGCATCTAGGAGCAAGAAGAGACACAGGCTGCATGTTACTGCTCAGCCCGGCCCCAGGGCAGCCCCCTACTGAAGGGACTGGCCCTGGCCAGCCAGGGACTCCCCCACCACTGCAGCTACTCGGGCAGACGCCTGGCGCCAGCCACTGGCGCAGCTCGCTCAGGGTGTCTCCTTGTCACCACCGCAGCACGTCCACATGGGGGCTTCGCACCACCGCAGCTCCCCTCGCCTGCAAATGCGGCACAAACTGCCCCGTCTGAGCTAACGGAGAGCAATGAGGGTGCGTATATGCACACACGTGTGTGCATGCACACGCACACATGCATGCACATAGACAAGCATACGCACACACATGCACGCACATAGATAAGCATACAAATGCACATGCACACACACACACATACACATGCGCACTCACACAGCCAGTGTACTGAACTTTGCACAGTCATCCCACACAGCCAGGCCAGCAACTCCCGTTTTGTGCCACGCTCTGGGACGGCTGGGTCATGCTGGCTTGGTCAGTAAGCGGTGCTGGGTACAGGTAACTTACGAAGGGTGGAGGCATCATCGGGGGGGCGGTGGGAAATGGGGCCGGCTGCCCTGCGGGGCCGCTGCTGGAGTCCGGAGCCGACTGCCAACAGCAAGAAAAGAAAGGCAGGAAACAGCTGGTAAGCAAGGATGGTCTCTTGGTGAGAGCAGAAGGGGCTGGCAGTCAGGACTCCTGGGTTCCATGCCCAGCCCTCACTGGAGTGCTGTGCAGTATCTTACATAGAGGCTCCTCGTGCAGACACTAAATCGTATCTTATTTTTTAATTAAAAGAGACACCGGAAAAGAAGTGAAGCAAAGGACAGCAAAGCACAGACTAAAGAGAAGCCGCATCTTCCCCGAGATGGATGGACAGAGGCGCTATATGGGGATGAATGGACAGACAGACAGAGAAGATGAGTATGGGGACGGATGGATAGACAGAAGGTGCATATGGAATGAAAAGATGGTTGGACAGAGGATGCGTATGGGATGGATAGATAGAGTGTATGGGGATGGATGGATGGACAGAGGGTATGTATGGGGATTGGTAGATGGATAGAGGGTATGTATGGGGATGGATGGATGGATGGATAGAGGGTGCATATGGGGACGGATGGATAGAAGGTGCATATGGGGACGGATGGATGGATAGCGGGTGAGTATGGGGACGGATGGATGGATTGCGGGTGAGTATGGGGACAGATGGATGGATAGAGGGTGCATATGGGGACGGATGGATGGATAGCGGGTGAGTATGGGGACGGATGGATGGATTGCAGGTGCGTATGGGGACGGATGGATGGATAGCGGGTAAGTATGGGGACCGATGAATGGATAGAGGGTGCGTATGCGGACAGATGGATAGAGGGTGCGTATGGGGACGGATGGATGGATAGCGGGCGAGTATGGGGACAGATGGATGGATAGCGGGTGTGTATGGGGACGGATGGATAGATGGATGGATGGATAGAGGGTGTGTGTGGGGACGGATGGATAGAGGGTGCGTATGGGGACGGACGGATGGATGGATGGATAGATAGATGTTGCGTATGGGGATGGATGGATAGAGGGTGCTTATGGGGACGGACGGATGGATGGATAGAGGGTGCGTATGGGGATGGATGGATAGAGGGTGCTTATGGGGACGGATGGATGGATGGATGGATAGATAGATGTTGCGTATGGGGATGGATGGATAGGTGCGTATGGTAACGGATGGATGGATAGTGGGTGTGTATGGGGACGGATGGATGGATAGAGGGTGCGTATGGGGACGGATGGATGGATAGTGGGTGTGTATGGGGACGGATGGATGGATGGATAGAGGGTGCTTATGGGGACGGATGGATGGATAGTGGGTGCGTATGGGGACGGATGGATGGATGGATAGATAGATGTTGCGTATGGGGATGGATGGATAGAAGGTGTGTATGGGGACGGATGGATGGATAGTGGGTGTGTATGGGGACGGACGGATGGATGGATAGAGGGTGCTTATGGGGACGGATGGATGGATAGTGGGTGCGTATGGGGATGGATAGATAGATGGATGGTTGGATAGAGGGTGCTTATGGGGACGGATGGATAGAGGGTGCGTATGGGGATGGCTCAAACTTTATTTTCAGAGCACCGCGCTCCCCGGCAGAACGCAGAGCCTGGTCCGTGGCTCCCTGGGCTGAGGATGATCCAGGCGCGTAACTGCTGACGGACCCTGTGTGTAATGAGTTGGGTGTCTGAGCTCTCACTGGGCAGGTGTCACGTGACCCCTCTCCCCTTGGCCACAAACGGCTGCTCACCCACCTGCTGTGGGCTGCCTCATGGGCTGCTCCTTCTGGGCATGGGTGGGGGATCCCAGGGCAGGCTGAGGCCAGTGGGGTGGGAGACCCCAGGGCAGGCTGAGGCCTGTGGGGCAGGGCCCGGTGGGGGACCCCAGGGCAGGCTGAGGCCCGTGGGGTGGGAGACCCCAGGGCAGGCTGAGGCCTGTGGGGCAGGGCCCGGTGGGGGACCCCAGGGCAGGCTGAGGCCTGTGGAGCAGGGGACCCCAGGGCAGGCTGAGGCCCGTGGGGTGGGAGACCCCAGGGCAGGCTGAGGCCCGTGGGGCAGGGCCCGGTGGGGGACCCCAGGGCAGGCTGAGGCCTGTGGAGCAGGGGACCCCAGGGCAGGCTGAGGCCCGTGGGGTGGGAGACCCCAGGGCAGGCTGAGGCCCGTGGGGCAGGGCCCGGCGGGGGACCCCAGGGCAGGCTGAAGCCTGTGGGGCAGGGGACCCCAGGGCAGGCTGAGGCCCGGTGGGGGACCCCAGGGCAGGCTGGCAGGTGGGGCTGGCTGTCCATGATTCATTTGAAGGACAGGGATGATAAATGCGATGCCATTCGTTGCCCTTTGCCCAGCGCCGGGCACAGCCCCACGGTGCCAGCGCCTACAGCAACGCGTCCCCCCAGACACACACACACACACAGGGGTCACTGGCTGGCTCTGGGTGGGGGAGGGGGTCTGGAGGCGAGTGTAGAGGAGCCATGTCGGGGGGGGGGGGGGAGGGTCTGTATCAAGGCAGGGAGATATCCCCCCCCGCCTGGCAGGTGCAGACCCTGGGGCAGCGTGTGATGCCCACTGCTCCTGTGCAGGGAGGAGCCCCAGTCTGGGGGCACCAGCCCCAGCTGCCAGCCCTGGGGGGGCTCTGCCCATGCACAGGGGGGAGGGGCGCTGTGCTGGGTGGGGTTGTGCCCAGGGGGCTCAGCCCCTGCGAGGGGGGGGGGCTCAGCCCAAGCCGGAGGGGGGGGGGAAGTGCCAAGGGGGGGCAGTCCCAGGGGTGGCTCAGCCTGTGCGTGGGGGGGGAGGGCAGTCCCAGGGTGAGGTTTCCAGGGAGGCTCTGCCCATGCACGGGGGGGGGGGGCGCTGTGCTGGGTGGGGCTGTGCACAGGGGGGCAGTGCCCGGGGGCGCAGCCCATGCAGGTGGGGCTCAGCCCATGCCGAAGGAAGGGCTCTGAGGGGGGGTTCAGTCCACGCTGGGGGGGGGAGTGCCAAGGGGGGGCCAGTCCCAGGGGTGGCTCAGCCCGTGCGGGGGAGGAGGTTCCGGGGGGGGGGGGCTGAGCCCGCGCTGGGGGAGTTCAGTCCAGGCCGGGCAGTGCCGGGGGGGGGTGGGGTTCCGAAGGGGGGGCTCGGCCCGTGCGGGGGCTGAGGGGCAGTGCCGGAGGGGGGTTTCCCGGGGGGGGGGCTCGGCCCGTGCGGGGGGGGGCAGTGCCGGGGGGGGTTCCCGGGGGGGGGCAGTGCCGGGGGGGGTTCCCAGGGGGGGGGCAGTGCCGGGGGGGGTTCGCGGGGGGGGCAAGGCCCGTGCGGTGGGGTTTCCGGGGGGGGCTCGGCCCGTGCGGTGGGGTTTCCGGGGGGGGGGCTCGGCCCGTGCGGGGGGGGGCAGTGCCGGGGGGGGGCTCGGCCCGTGCGGGGGGGGGTAGTGCCGGGGGAGGTTTCCCGGGGGGGGGCTCGGGCCGTGCGGGGGGGGCAGTGCCGGGGGGGGCTCGGCCCGTCCGGGGGGGTTTCCCGGGGGGGGGGCTCGGCCCGTGCGGGGGGGGCAGTGCCGGGGGGGGATTCCCGGGAGGGGCGGCTCGGCCCGTGCGGGGGGGGCAGTGCCGGGGGGGGGCTCGGCCCGTGCGGGGGGGGCAGTGCCGGGGGGGCTCAGCCCGCGCGGCGCCCGGACACAAAGCGGGACGTTACCATGCCGGAGCCGCTGTCAGCTGGGCCCGCGCGCCCACCCGGCAGTAAGCGGCGCTGCCATTGGCCGGCCGGGCGGGGGGCGGGGCGAGGGCGGCACCACTTCGCTGCCGGGCGGGGGTGCGAGCCCCGTCCCCCGCCCGGACTCCTGGGTTCCATTCCCGGCTCTGGGAGGGCAGGAGGGGCCCGGACTCCTGGGTTCCGTTCCCGGCTCTGGGAGGGCAGGAGGGGCCCGGACTCCTGGGTTCCGTTCCCGGCTCTGGGAGGGCAGGAGGGGCCCGGACTCCCGGCTCTGGAAGGGCAGGAGGGGCCCGGACTCCTGGGTTCCGTCCCCGGCTCTGGGAGGGCAGGAGGGGCCCTCTGGGGGGCAGGAGGGGCCCGGACTCCTGGGTTCCGTCCCCGGCTCTGGGGGGCAGGAGGGGCCCGGACTCCTGGGTTCCGTTCCCGGCTCTGGGAGGGCAGGAGGGGCCCGGACTCCTGGGTTCCGTCCCCGGCTCTGGGGGGCAGGAGGGACCCGGACTCCTGGGTTCCGTTCCCGGCTCTGGGGGGCAGGAGGGGCCCGGACTCCTGGGTTCCGTCCCCGGCTCTGGGAGGGCAGGAGGGGCCCGGACTCCTGGGTTCCGTTCCCGGCTCTGGGGGGCAGGAGGGGCCCGGACTCCTGGGTTCCGTCCCCGGCTCTGGGGGGCAGGAGGGGCCCGGACTCCTGGGTTCCATTCCCGGCTCTGGGGGGCAGGAGGGGCCTGGACTCCTGGGTTCCGTTCCCGGCTCTGGGGGGCAGGAGGGTCTAGGGGTTGGAGCGGGGGGGGGCTAGAAGCCCCGGTTCTATTCCTGGCTCGGGGGGGGGGGGGCAGTGGGGGCTAGGGGTTAGAGCGGGGGGGCTAGGAGCCCGGACTCCTGGGTTCTGTTCCCTGCCTGACCCAGTGCATGTCCTTGGGCAGATTCCCATCCGTCCCTGCTGCATGCCCCCAACCCCCCCCGGCCTGTGTCAGGTGGATCCTGCCGGCTCTTGGCCCCGCAGCACTGGGATTCCACCGGCCCCTCCACCGCCCTGGGGCCACAAGGGCTTTGCAGAGCCCTTCACGCCGCCACCTCCCTGGTGGACAGCCCAGAAATCCAGCTCATTTAAGGCCCTAAACTGCCAGCAGGTGGCACCCGAATCTCCTTCGGAGAGGGCCAGGGCCAGGGCCAGGGACCAGGCAGGCTGCGCCTGGCATCCCAGCCAGGGCAGAGCAGCAGACAGGGCGAGAGGGGTCACCTCTTGCAGACAAAAGCCCCTGGACCTCCCCCTGCCTCTCAGCTCCTGCCCCAGTGCTCCCTCCCATCCACCCCTGCAGGCCCCATGAGCTTCCCCCTATGGATCCGGCGCCCATCGGACTCTGCCTGCTTGGCACAGCCAGTGCCCCCGCCCCAGCCCGGCTGCCCCCGGAGCTCTGTGCATCTGATGCAACCTGACGCCCCCACTGCTGATGAGCACCAAAGACACATGATGAGGGACCCCTTGATAAAGCGCAGACTCAGCTCCCAGGCTCTGCAACAGGCACAGCACTGACCACACTTGTGAAAGTCACAGAAAAGGGAACTAATCCACCCCCCCCCCCGGACTATAAAGCTTGTGGGTGACACCGTGGCCAAAACTCCCCTCAGAGTTTCCTCTGGCCCAATTTGAGGTGCTAAAATAGACACCCAGCAGCCGATTCTCCTCCCATTCAGCCTCCACTGACTCCCACTGAGCCACTGGATTCAGCAAGACCAGAGTGGCTGGGTACTTCCCACGTGTTTAGGAGACTAGTCCTAAACCCACCCTCCTCAGCCCCAAATCCCTAAAACAGAGAAAGCCCCAGATAGCCAGCTCAGGACCTGATCCTGCAGCCACTGCCACTGATTTAATACAACTATTCAGAGTAGTCCCGGTGTGAAGATAGATAGATAGAGGGGGTGTGTGGGGATGGCTAGATAGATTAGATGGATGGGGGGTGTATGGGGATGACTAGATAGATTAGGTAGATCGAGGGGGGGTGTGGGGATGGATGGATAGATAGATAGGGAGGGGTGTATGGAGACAGATCGATAGATGTGTATGAGAGAGAGGACGCTGGGGTGTAGGAGAGAGAGCCAGGGGTATATGAGGATGGACAGATTCTCCCCACTCTGTGGGTGTGTAAATTAGGGGGCAGCCAGTTCACTGTCATAAAAGCCTTCACAGCACTGGTCGTGCTGGAGCAGAGGTCCAGGAGTCAGGACTCCTGGGTTCTCTTCCTTTCTCTGCTACTAAGTGGCTGCTTGACCTTAGGCAAGAGTCTGCACCTCCACTCCCCCATCTGGGAAATGGGGTGTGACGAAGTGGGAATGTTCTTAATGTTTTCTCTAAGTACTGTGTGGGTGCCTCAGTTTCCCCATGCATTTCTTAAGTATCTAGGTGGTAGGATAAGGGTGTGCGATTGTTGCCGAGCCCTAGAGGGCAGGGGTGTGCAAGGGGCTGCACAGAGAATGGCCCACACGCTGTCTCCTGGCAACTGATGGCCTGGGCCCCTCCCCTGCAAAGGTGCCAACTGAAGGTGTTGGAGAACAAGGAGATCAGGTGACCTCCTGGCCCGGGAAAGAGACAAAGGGAGAGGAGGGGCTGGAGAGTTTCAGTTTTCAATGGGCTGGGAAAACGGAGGAGAGGCCAGACAGACCTCCTGGCCCCCCAAGATGGACCTGACTGAGGGAGTCCTGTGGTCTGCACCGGCAAGGCCTGTCTTGGACTGTGTTCCTGTCCTCTAAAGAAACCACCTGTGTCACTGGCTGGCTGAGAGTCCCGGTGAATCGCAGGAAGCCGGGGGTGCAGGGCGCTGACTCCCCCACACTCCGTGATGGGGCTAGCAGAACTTCCCCACCGTGACATGATCTGAGGCCTTGTGCTCCATTCCTGCATCCAGACTGGCCACTGAGCCGCCCCACTTCTGTGGGGGGCAGGCGCCAGCCCTGGCTGCCCCAGCCGAGCACCGTGGCTCGAGTCCCACCCCTCCCTTTACAGCCACTCCCAGCTTGGTGGGGAACAGAGACACACTGTGACCTCCCCACAGCAGGCGGGGGCTACGCCGATGGTACCCCAGCTCAGGAACTGGCCCAGAGATGCTGCCTGCCTGCCAGGGTGACGGTGGTTTAGTCCCTGTGGTACATGTGGCTACTGGGAGGGGGCTGCAGGGGGGTTACGGCCTGCGGCGTCTGCAGAAATGAAAGGCCCTGCTCCCCAGCGCACTGACCCAGCAGGGCTGGCCGGCTCTCTCAGGGCACAGAGCTGGAGCGGCCCCACACAGCTCAGCACTCACCGAGTTCTAACCCTGGGCGCTGCCCCGTGGCACAAACCAGGCCCGGTGATTTAGTGGTACTGAGCCCAAGAGGGGCTGGAGGAGCAGCCAATATCGACACATCGCAGCGTGCGAAGAAATGCATCAGGCCTGCTCCCGCTCCCAGCCCCCCACACAAACACCTTCTCCTCGGGGAAAGACCTAACCCTGCGGCTCACCCAGGGTCAGAGTCTGTCTCTGCAGCAATGGCATCAATCCACCCTCAGTCCTTTGGAGTCAGTGGAGTCACTCCACTATTACACGGGCATCACTTGAGACAATCCGATCCTGACCCCACTGCAGTGGGGTGACTCTGGATTCCCCCCCAGGGAGCTGAGATCAGAATTCATTTCTCTCTTCACCTGGGCTGGATCCAAACAATGCAGATGCACAGCCTGGCTGGCCGTCCTGCACTCGGTGCCTGGTGGGTTTCAGAGTCAGGAGCAGCGCCCAGGAGCCCTGACATGCATCAGAATCCAGCTTCTCTGTAGCCCCCTTCCTGGCACTGGCTTTGTGGGTCACAGCCCCTTTGGCAGGAAGGCATTACAACGGCGGAGGATTATTTTCCAGCAGGACCACTTGCCTTTCCATGTGATCACGTTTAAAGCCTCTGTCAGCCTCTGCTTTAAGACTTTGCCATCAGGCACTTAGGAATGGGACTGAGGCCAGATTGTGATCTTGGTTCCCGCTGCGGTGATGGCCTCCTGTCGCTGCTTTTCAGTGCAGTGAGGGGACCATTTAGCCGGGCCGTGACCGTACGATGCAGGAGGCTACCCTTCCAAATCAGACCTATTGGGCCCGATCCTGACTTGCTTTTCATCAGTGTCAGTCCAGCCCTGAAACGGAACCATGGCTTAGGCGGGACGTGACACTGTCCGCTGCGCTGCACCCGGATTGCTCCTCCGGTCCGGACCTGCCGGTGGTTCTGGGGGAGGTGTGGCAGCTGGTGAACACCTGCAGAGCAACACCCTGCCACAGTTTGGGACAGGAAGCGGATGGCGCCTCCAGGAAGACTGTAACTGGCTCCAGCCAGGCCAAGATGCCCACGACCTCCTGGCTTTGAGTCTGATTACGCCTCTGCACTCTAGGCAGCTCCACCCGGGCACAACTAGACTGGAACCGTGCAGGGTGGGGGGAGGGAGAACCAACAGCCCAGGCTCAGATCCTCAGCTGCTGTAAATCAGTGCAGTGCTGTTGGTGTTCATGGGGCAACAGCCGACTGACACCACCTGGCTCTGCCCATTGACTCCAATGGAGCTACGGCCGACTGACACCACCTGGCTCTGCCCATTGACTCCAATGGAGCGACGGCCGACTGACACCAGTGGGAATCTGCCCCATTGACTCCAATGGAGCTACGGCCGACTGACACCGGCTGGGAATCTGCCCCATTGACTCGAATGGAGTGACGGCCGACTGACACCACCTGGCTCTGCCCATTGACGCCAATGGAGCTACGGCCGACTGACACCACCTGGCTCTGCCCATTGACGCCAATGGAGCTACGGCCGACTGACACCACCTGGCTCTGCCCCTTGACTCCAATGGAGCTACAGCCGACTGACACCACCTGGCTCTGCCCATTGACGCCAATGGAGCTACGGCCGACTGACACCACCTGGCTCTGCCCATTGACTCCAATGGAGCTACGGCCGACTGACACCACCTGGCTCTGCCCATTGACTCCAATGGAGCTACGGCCGACTGACACCACCTGGCTCTGCCCATTGACGCCAATGGAGCTACGGCCGACTGACACCACCTGGCTCTGCCCATTGACGCCAATGGAGCTACGGCCGACTGACACCACCTGGATCTGCCCCTTGACTCCAATGGAGCGACGGCCGACTGACACCGGCTGGGGGTCTGGCCCCATTGACTCCAATTGAGCTATGGCCGATTGACCCCTGCTGGGGGTCTGCCCCCCCCACATGTGCACCTACCAGAGAACGGGGGGTCAGCAGCAGAACCCCGGTGCCCAGGAACAGGTGAAGGCTGCACCTAGGCCCCAGCCCACGTCCGGGGAGGGCCCTTCGCTCTCCTTGTGCCCTGGGGCACAGCTACAGCCTGGGCTCGTTCCCTCCATCGCAGGATTTAACACAAGGAGCGGATAAAACAGGCAGGGAAGCGGGTGCCTGTCCCCTGGCTGCCTGTGCATGGGGGAAGGAAACTCCCCAACCACGAGGGTTGCTGGCCATGGGGCCTCCTACGCTGAGCAATCACTAGGGGGCCCGAGCCTGGTCCCCTTGCCCCACGCTGGGCACAGCTAGAGTCCTGGCCTGACTGTGGAGACCAGCAGCAAGGTGGGAGGGCAACATAGTGTGAGAACTGGGCTGAGTCCCAGCAAACTCGCTTCACACATGGCCCCTTCCTCCTCAGAATGGCTCCACCACCATCAGCAAACTCACTCCACCGGCCCCGAGGGGGAGCCGCAGCTGGAGGGGCACATGGGGGAGAAGGGGAGCAGTATTGCCCTGGGCTCCCCAAGGGTCCCCACGGCCAGGCTGCACCCCCCCGCCCCGCATGGGCAGAGCTCCGCTCCCGGGGCCCTTCCACGCTGCTGCTGGCCGCGGCTCCAGGGGAGCTGGCGTGCAGAGCTGGGGGAGCCAGGATCCCTCCCTGCACTGGGGGAGCCTGGCCAGAACGGAGGCAGCAGCAGGGGGTGCTGAGACCAGGTCGCCCTCAGAGCCACGGGGCAGGGCAGGTTAGCAGGGACGGTGCCGCCTACATACAGCTGGGGATGGAGATGGACATGAGTCTCTCTGCTCTTGGGTCTCCCTCTGGGGCACAACCCAGGCTGGCTTGGCTGAGTGGGCAGCTTAGCAGCGAGGGCTGGATGCAGGAGCTGAGAAAACCTATGGGCCAGATCTCTGCTGGTGTAAACGGACATGGCTCCATTGAGGCCCTGCCCCCGTCTTGGTGGCACTCAGCCCTCCCCTCTGCGGGCTGGAACAATCCACTGGTCTGTGCTGGTCAAAGGACTGTCCCACCCCGGCTCTGCAGGGCTTAACCCCCGAGCCAGGGATGTGGGGGGCTGGGCCCTGTCTGACACCCTGCAAGGGAAAGCACAGCAGGCCGTGGGCAAGGGTTTCCGAGTGAAGTCACCTGCGAACAGCTGGGGCCACTGATTGCCTAGCACAGAACATCCCTTCTCCGCAGGGCCCAATCCCAGTGCGGAGCAGGTTGTTCTGGAGCCATGAGCTGCAGCTAGGGCTCTGCTTGACAACACCCTGCGCTCCCACAGCGCTGCCCCTGCAAGGATCTCAAAGCACACGGCAAACAGCCAGGGGTCAGCCCCTGCAGCACCTCTGGGAGCACCAGTATTACCCCCATTTCACAGAGAGACAGAGGAGAAGCCACTTACCAAGGTCACACAGATCCAGAAATAGAACCCAGGAGTCCTGGCTCCCAGCCCCCCTGCTCTCACCAGTCCACCCCAGTCCCCTCCTAGAGTCGGGGTGTGACAAAGTGGGACTGTTCTTAATGTTTCCTCTGAATACTGTGTGGGCGCCTCAGTTTCCCCTATGCATTTCTGAAGTCTCTAGGTGGCGGGATAAGGGGGTGTGATTGGTGCAGAGCAAAGGGCCAGTGCACATAAATGGCCAACACTCTGTCTCCTGGCAACTGATGGCCTGGGCCCTTCCCCCCTGCAAGGTGATAGCTAAAGGTGTTGGAGAACAAAGGAATCAGGTGACCTCCTGGCCCAGGAAAGGGACAAAGGCCAGAGAGGAGGGGCTGGAGAGGTTTTCAGTTTGGGGCTGGCTGGGGACGAGGAGTGAAGTGCAGACGTGGGGGTCTGGCTCACTGCCCCCCAGAATGGACCTAGCTGAGGGATCCTGTTCTCTGTACCTACAAGCTCTGTTTTAGCCCCTGTTCCTGTCATCTCATAAACCTGCTTTACTGGCTGGCTGAGAGTCACTCATGTCTGACTGCGAAGTTGGGGGGCAGGACCCTGTGGCTTCCCCAGGACCCCGCCAGGGCAGACTCACCGGGGGAAGCGCACGGAGGGGCAGAGGATGCTGAATGCTCCAAGGTCAGACCCAGGAAGGTAGAAGCCGTGTGAGCTTCTTGCCCTGAAGACAGTCTGCTCGCAGAGAGGAGACTTCACCAGAGTCCTGACTGGCTTCGTAGGGAGCAGTTCCAGAGGATCGCCCGGGGACTCTGTGACACAGGGATAGAACCCAGGAGTCCTGGCTCCCAGCCCCCTGCTCTCACCAGTCCACCCCAGTCCCCTCCTAGAGTTGGGGATAGAACCCAGGAGTCCTGGCTCCCAGCCCCCTGCTCTCACCAGTCCACCCCAGTCCCCTCCTAGAGTTGGGGATAGAACCCAGGAGTCCTGGCCCCAGTTAGCTGCTTTCACGACTAGACACATATCTTCCCTAACAGGACAGGGGCCCAGCTCCTGCCCTGCCAGAATCAGGCCTTTCAAAGGGACAGGATTTGTGTGGCAGGCACAGCTGAGTTCCCCATGTTTCGCAGGCAGAGATTTAAGCATCTGCTACACCCAGGAGCTAACAGCCAGAAATATCCTCAGGGATTGATGGGGTGGGGGCCTCTTTATCTCTGCTTCTTATGTACGCAATAAAAGTTAAGCCCTGTCCAGCATCTTTGCAATACCCGGGACCACGCGTATTATAAACCTGATGACAGACTCCAGCCCTGGTACTGGCTGTAGCCGAGAGATGTATTGAGGTGAGTTATCTGCCCTGCCGGAGGTAGGATTTCTGCTAAGTAGAAAGTAACACACTAATACACTGGATATTTCCACAAGCGTCCTGGCAAGCCCAGACCAGCCTTCACGCTGGCACGTTGACTAAGCCAACCCTCACTGTCACCCCGGCAGGCAGGTCAGGGCGGTTAGCTCTGTTCTGTAGACAGGGATGAAACAGACGCGCAGGAGGATGAAGTGACATGACCACGGTCAGCCCAGAAATAGACTCATGACTCTGTGCTTTGCGCACCAGGCGATCCAGGCTTCCCTATGGATGATGCTTCTTTATGGCTCCCAGCAGAAGCCAATCAGAACTGGGTCACTTTTCACTCAGGGACCTTTTTCCCCAGACTAATCCCTTGAAACAACAGGGGAAGCACCAGTTTAAGTCAGAAGTACTGGGATTAGCTCCCAGCTCCTGCCTGAAGCATCCGCTGCTTTCTGGAGGAATCAGGGAGGTGATTTCATTGCCTGTTATTCTCCTGACCTCAGCCACCCGTCTGTCCTTACAGCACCGGGCCTGTGGCGCAGGGACCATCCCTCTTAAGAGTAAATCATAACCACCAATGAAAATGTAGGGTAGCGGTCAGAGCACAGGGCTCCTGGCTGTCACACTAGCTCAGAGTTTTAGGCCAAGCTGTGAAATGGCCCAGGGGAGCCATTCCCCTCCTGGAGCACAAGGCTATGGACATTGAGCTGCCCCACATCTATGCAGCACCTTGCGATCCCCAAACATCTTGGAGGGCGGGGGCAGGTGAAAATGGATCCTGAATCCTTTAATTTCCAGCTGCTATTTCACAGATTTCATGCCAGATGGGACCATTGTGATCATCCACCAGGCTGACCTCCTGCATAGCACAGCCAGAGACCTGTCCCACAATAATCCCTAGAGCCGAGCTTGTCGAAAAACATCCCAGCTGGATTTTAAAATGGTCAGTGATGGAGAATCTGCCACGGGCCCTGGGAAATGACATCAATGGTTACTTACTCTCAGTGTGAAAAACGTCCACCGTCTGTCCAGTTGCGTCTGCTTCCAGCCACTGGTTCGGGTTCGACCTTCCTCTGCTAGACTGAAGAGCCCCTGATTAAATATTTGTTCCCCAGGCAAATACTTACAGACAGTGATCAAGTCACCCCTGAACTCTTTGTTAAGCTAAACAGACGCAGCTATTTGAGTCCATCACATTTTCAAATCCTTTAATCAACCTTGTGACTCTTCTCTGAGCCCTGGGTACTTTATCAACATCCTTCTTGAACTGTGGGCTCCAGAACTGGACACAGGACTCCAGCAGCAAGTAAAACCACCTCTCTGCTCCTACTTCGGAGCCCCCTGTTTATGCATCCCAGGGTCGCATTCACTCTTTTGGCCACAGCGTCGCACTGGAAGCTCATGTTCACTGGATTATGCATCATGGCCTCCGAATCTTTGTCAGAGTCTCTGCTTCCCCGGATCGCCCCCCATCCAGCAAGGCTGGCCTGAGACCTTTGCTCCCAGACGTAGAATGTTACCATTTTCATCTAGTAATGAACCAACCCCACTGTCAGGATTCCTTTTGTTCCTCTTATTTAAAAAAAAAAAAAAGAAAACCTCCTTATTGTCCTTAACTCTGCTGGCCTGGAGTTCACCTTCTGTCCTTTGCCTTATCAATTTTCTACAATCCCTAACTTGTGATTTTTAATCATTACTATCCCGTTCCCCTTTCTTCCATTGATGTTCTATCTACACAGTGTAGACAGTGTCAGAGGGGCAGGGTGTTAGTCTGGCTCTGTAAAAGCAGCAGAGTCCTGGGGCACCTTATAGACTAACAGACGTACTGGAGCAGGAGCTTTGGTGGGTGAATACCCGCTTCGTGGGATGCATGTAGCGGAATACAGCTGCCTTCGCTTCCCCTCTGACCCCGGTGGTTTTTAACCAGCACGGCTGACTTCCCCCCCGGGTGGCTTTGGGGGCATCGGGGGTTCGCACACGGTTCCCAATTATCTTCCATTTTGTTCGGATGCAATTCTTCCTCCCGGCAGCTTTGGCTCCATTGTTTCAGCGTTAGGAAACCGGCCCTTTGGAAGCACCAGGTGTATTTACGGCCGGTCTGGGGGGACGTTTCTCGGATTGCACAAAGCGGCTCCGACTCCGGGGCTGTGGGAGGCAGCGCCGGAGTCACACAGCGATGAACTGGATCGGGACCCATCGCTAAACCGGAGTGAAACGGCCACCTCGCTCCAGGGTTCCCTGCCCCCGGCCCTTCCTCTCGGCTTTGACCCAGCCCCGGAGCGCTGCTCTGGGGCGGCCTGAGCCTGCCTGTCCCGCCGGCTCTCCCGCGGCACGACCCCCGCCCCCGGCTGATTTCCCGCTGAAAATCAACTCGGAGCCGAAGTTAGTTACCGTGGCGTTTGATACCGATTGGGAAGGGAGCAGCGGCGGGAGGAACAGGAGCTCGGGGCTCCAGCAGCACCGTTCACACTCAGTTACCAGCGGTCCCGGGTCGGCAGCGCCCCCGCTCTGCCCGCGGTTTCTCCGTATCTGTGGCCAGGACGAGCCGGCTCTGCCCGGCGCAGGAGCGGCCCCAGCCCCTGGTTCAGGCTCCAGCCCGTGTGAACGGTCACCCAGCCAGGGGCCCCGCCCGGCCCGGCCGCTGGTTTCTCCTCCCGGGGGCGGCCAGCGAGCTTCGCAGCGGCGAGGAAGGGCTCTCGCCCCCCAGGGCTGGGGGTCCGGCCGAGCAGGGAGAGGAGAAGGGGGGGGTCCCGTTACCCTCCAGCCAGGCTCCAGCTCCGGGGGGGGGGGGGCCTAGGTGCCCATCCCCGCTTCCAGCTCCTTGGCCCCGCTCCGCTCCGGCCCCGCCTGGCCGCCCAGGCTCCCCGCCTTGAGCAGCAGGTTGCAGCCCAGGAAGAAGACGCCGAAGAGGACGGTGAGGCAGAGGACGCAGAGCACCGCGATCTGCACCAGCTGCGCCAGGTAGCGGCTCCTCTCCGCGCCCGCCGCCGCGCCCCCGCTCCCCAGGGCGCAGCAGGCGCCCAGGAGCGCGTCCAGCGTCGGGGCGGCGGCCCGCGGGGGGCGGCTGGGGCTCGGGGCGCTGCTGGTCATTGCTCGGCGGCGGGGGCCGGCGAGGGGCTCCCGGGCGGGGCTCAGCCAGTCCCCGCGGCCCCGGGCCCGGTGCAAATCCCCCGGGAGCTCGCGGCGCTGCCAGCCGCAGACGTGCCCGCGGAGCAGGGTTGTGCGGGGCAGTGACGGGCGGGGAGGGCTTAAGTGATGTCAGGAAAGAGTCTTTCTCCATCCCCATGGCGCGGAGCAGCTGATCCCCCTGCAGCGGGAACCCGACTCCCTGCACCCCCAGATCCCCGGGGGAACAGCCCCCCCCAGGGAACCAGACACCGCACCCCTATATCCCCGGGGAACAGCCCCCCATGCTCCTCCAGGGAACCAGACACCCCGCACCCCTATATCCCCGGGGAACAGCCCCCCATGCTCCTCCAGGGAACCAGACACCCCGCACCCCTATATCCCCGGGGGGACAGCCCCCCATGCTCCTCCAGGGAACCAGACACCCCGCACCCCCAGATCCCCGGGGGAACAGCCCCCCGTGCTCCTCCAGGGAACCAGACACCCCGCACCCCTATATCCCCGGGGGGACAGCCCCCCATGCTCCTCCAGGGAACCAGACACCCTGCACCCCTATATCCCCGGGGGAACAGCCCCCCATGCTCCTCCAGGGAACCAGACACCCTGCACCCCTATATCCCCGGGGGACAGCCCCCCATGCTCCTCCAGGGAACCAGACACCCTGCACCCCTATATCCCCGGGGGGACAGCCCCCCATGCTCCTCCAGGGAACCAGACACCGCACCCCTATATCCCCGGGGAACAGCCCCCCATGCTCCTCCAGGGAACCAGACACCCTGCACCCCTATATCCCCGGGGGAACAGCCCCCCATGCTCCTCCAGGGAACCAGACACCCTGCACCCCTATATCCCCGGGGGGACAGCCCCCATGCTCCTCCAGGGAACCAGACACCCTGCACCCCTATATCCCCGGGGGGACAGCCCCCATGCTCCTCCAAGGAACCAGACACCCTGCACCCCTATATCCCCGGGGGAACAGCCCCCCATGCTCCTCCAGGGAACCAGACACCCTGCACCCCTATATCCCCAGGGAAACAGCCCCCCGTGCTCCTCCAGGGAACCAGACACCCCGCACCCCTATATCCCTGGGGGAACAGTCCCCCATGCTCCTCCAGGGAACCAGACACCCTGCACCCCTATATCCCTGGGGAACAGGACACCCTGCACCCCTATATCCCTGGGGAACAGTCCCCCATGCTCCTCCAGGGAACCAGACACCCTGCACCCCTATATCCCCAGGGAAACAGCCCCCCATGCTCCTCAAGGGAACCAGACACCCTGCACCCCTATATCCCCGGGGGAACAGCCCCCCATGCTCCTCCAAGGAACCAGACACCCTGCACCCCTATATCCCCGGGGGAACAGCCCCCCATGCTCCTCCAGGGAACCTGACACCCTGCACCCCTATATCCCCAGGGAACCCCTTCCCCCAGGGAAACAGCCCCCCATGCTCCTCCAAGGAACCAGACACCCTGCACCCCCATATCCCCAGGAACCCCTCCCCCCAGGGAAACAGCCCCCAATTCTCCTCCATGGAACCATACACCTTGCACCCCAGGGGACAGTGCACCCCCCCCTACACACCCCTGGGGAAACCCCTGGGAATCTGGGCTGGCTCCTCTCTGGGCACTAAATTGGGCCTTTGGTGATGTCCGGAGTGGAGGGTTCGATCCTGCACCCAGGGAGGTTGAAATCCTGGCTCCAATGAGTCAATTGCAAAGCTCCCTGACTTCAGAGGCCCAGAGTTCACCCTCAGCAGCTACTCCTGCTCCTAAAGATCAAGCCCCTGGCTCCTAGTCTGTTTATACCACCCCTACCCCACCGGGCTCCTGTTCAGCCGGGCACTACAGTAACAACCCAGGTAAATACTGCTCAGGTCCAACCACCAACCCCCTCTCGCCACCTTCACGCCAACCGTTGTGCTGTTCCGCTCCATGCGTCCCCCCAGACCCAAGCTGGGAAGTTTCGCTCCTCTGAGTGGAGCCAGGGGAGGGAGGAAGTGATTAGGGCTCTGTTTCTTTTTGCAGACAGGTAGCTGAAACGTGGCCGAACTGGAGCGAGTGGACCTTGGCCACCCACTGAGCTTCAAGCAGAAGTGTTTTAAGAGAAAACTTTTCAGCAATGATTTAAGTTTGGCTTTGGTGCGACGTTCCCCTGCGGTGCGCCTGTCAGCAGACACCCTTGTGTAGCTTGGACTCAACCCCCGCAGAATAACTCCCCCGTGGCCATTAAAGAGCCAGAGCGTTTGTCATCCGTCAGTTTGTTAATCCTCCTACCCTGACCCAATCCCAGCAGAGTAAATCCCCTCGCCCTGCCGCAGCATCAGCTGGACCAAGCTCCCTTCACTTCCTACCCTGCGTATTAGCTAGCGGGGCTGGGCTCTTCCAACAGCTGCTGTGGCCAGGCCCAGGGTGGCTGCATTGGTGTTTGCGCTGCTGCCGCTGGCTGAAGTAGCCTCCATGTTGATTCTAAAGGGCAGATTCTCAGCTGAAATTCCCCAAGTGCCAGGACTCAGCCCACTTCCTCCCCCAGCATCGCTGAACTCCTGGATCTTGCTTCCACTGCTGCTCCATGGCTCAGACACCGTGACTACATGACCCACCTGCAGGCCACTTCGAACCCTCACAAAGAGCCGCACTGGGCGCTTTCCAAGAAGCAATTGTTTACTGGGCTAAGCGTTTGACTCGCCCACTGCTGGCTCGCTGAAGTCCATCCACTATTGGTGTAAAGTAAATAAGGTTTTTAAAACGTTTAAGAAGCTTCATTTAAAATTAAATTAAAATGCAGAGCCCCCCGGACCGGTGGCCAGGACCCGGGCAGTGTGAGTGCCACTGAAAATCAGCTCGTGTGCCGCCTTCGGCACCCGTGCCATAGGTTGCCTACCCCTGCTCTAGGGTTACAGGGCTGAGTTGCTCCTCCAAACGAGTGCTAGGACCTTACTTGGAAGCTAGTGTCTTCCATGGGTCTCCTAGGCTTGTGCTATTTAGCTGGAACAATGTTCTTGTCCTTTCTAGGGGCTTTCTATTCATTCCGACTGAAGGTTCGGGCTGGTGAGAGCCACCACTGGAGACCAGAGCTCCTACCACAGAACTGGCCCAGAACCCCTCCTGCATCCCTGCTGGGGCAGCAGCAAAGAATTTTAAGCCAAAATTCTCAGCAGCAGCCACCGATAAGGGAGGCTTCACTTTTTTGTTCAACATCTCCCACAGGTGCTGAGCACCTGCAGCTCCCATTGACCTCCCTGATGGGTGCTCAGCAAGCCTGAAAACCAGGCCCCAGGTGGGGCTCTTAAGGCAGAGCCACTGCCAGGCTCTGTGTCCTTTGAGTCGCATTGCTAGGGCTGTGGGAGTGGGATTTAAACATCCTCCAGGAGCTGACCTGGGATTTGACAGCAGGCTGACGAGCCATCATGGCTGGTTACCACCTGGGGACGACTAGCCCAGGGTGGAGCCGAACCTGCGGTGTGGACGCAAGAGGCACCATACCCTGTTAACTGCAGCTGGCCAAGCAGAGGAACTTGGGAAATCGGTTTCGCCGTCAGGAATGATCTGGCCCAGGGAAGGGATGGAAGTGCAGGCTCAGGGAAGGGGCCAGACTTCTCAAGGATTGGGCCCAGGGCTCTTTGGAGAATCTGGCTGTAGATGTCCCCATGGGACCTGAGCGTTCTGGAGGGGACTGTGGATGCAGAGCACAGAACAGGTTGGCCCTGAGCCCTCCTGAAATTCAGCCCCCCGTCAGCTTCCCCATTGCTCTGCCCTTCACCCGGCAACTGTTCTCACTTCACTGGCCCCCATCCGACTCTCCCAGCCCCTTGGTAAGAACACGTGAGCACGCAGAGCTCTGATGTGCAAACAGTTTATAGCAGACTCAGAGAAACCCACACGCTCATCTCCACCTCTGGAGCAGAAGCGCTCGCGCACCAAGGACTGGGCTTTACTGCGGGGATGACAGCTGGGCAAGAGGCAAAGCCTGAATCTGATGGAGGTGGCGCTACCTGAGCAGGGGGGAGACACTCTGGACAATCCGAGACCCCGAGTAAAGAGAAGGGCCAGGCCAGTTTCATTACACCCAGAGCACGAGATCTACAGAATACAGGCAGGTCAGTTTCTAAACACAGTGTCTCTAACAAACACTTGGGTGTCAGTCTCCATTAGGGAGGAAGTGGGGACGGGGGTGTAAGTGTTGATGAGACAGGGTCTGGAGATCTCACCCCGGATTTAAACAGATCCCCTGGCTGCTTAGCGTTCTTTTAGCAGTCAGGAAGAACTGCTGATGGCAGCGCAGTGAAGTCACTGGACAACACACACAAGCAATAGCTCCTGTGTGCCCAGGTACACGTAGTTACTGGCCCCTCTGACGGCACATTGTGCTGAGACGGAGCTTGCAGGAATCGTAAGCAACCGCCGCTCTTTCGCGGCACTCACGTCTCCTGCCAGCAGCGGCCACTCTCGCCACATTTGCTGCACGTCAGACGTGGACTTGGTTTAAAGTGACTGACTAGGGAATATGGGTTTTAGTGGCTGTGCAAGTGCCCAGCTGCGCCCCAGCATTTCCGGGAAGGGGCTTTATAAAGCTTAGCAGACTCTCTGCTTGCCCTGGTGTGCTCTTCGACCCCCGCAGCATTCTCCCCCTTTCCCAGACGGGGAGAGAGGCAGAGAAGGGCCTTGCCTCATGGGCACCCACAGAGACTCCCGACTGCTGTTCTAACTGCGGCTTGGGGTGGGGGGTCACAGCTGCTCTGTTGCAGACAATTCTTTCCCCACTGTTACAACAAGATAGTGTTAAAGACAGAGAAATACAATCCCTGACCACGGTATTGTTAGAGCCTGTGCAAAGCCCCTCCCCAAACAGTCAAGGGGAGAAAGAGGAAGGGCCCTGTCCAGGAATTCACAATCCCACTCTGATGAAACAAGGCAGCAGCAGCCGCCCCAGTGCCAGGCAGTGCAGGGATGAGGTTCCGTAAGGGAACCGGGGCTTCAGGAGGGATCTGAGGGAGGAAAGGGAGACCGGGGCAGGGGAGCCGACAGGCCAGCTGCAATAAAGGCCACGTGGCACTAGGAGCAGTTTGCTGACATTTCTGATCGCAGCCCCACGTGACCCCCACGTAGGGAGAGTCACAATTAAGGGCCGGCCCAAGTCCAGCCTGCAGAACGCTTCCATCTGAAACGTACAGACGAAAGGGCGGATCTAAGCAGAGAGGCCTGCCCGGGCAAACACCCGCTGGGACCGTGCTCGGAGACGATTCTACTTGCCGGGACACCCTGTGTGATGGGGAGCAGAAAGGGGAAACCCCCTGTCCCCAGGGGCCTGGCCCTACAGAGCCAGCGTGTCTTTGATGAGCCGCCGCATGGTGGTGGTGACGGAGGAGCCGAGGGAGTCGGTGATCTGGTAGGAGATCTTGTAGAGGTAGGGCTGCACGTCCTTCAGGCCCGTGTCGAAGACGTTGTCCACCTCCGACTGCGTGGGCATTTTGGGCAGGTACTCGTGCCTGTTCATCACCTCCACGATGTTGATAATCTTCTCGCACAGTTTCTCTCCCACCTTCTCCCGGCAGATCTGCCGCTCCTGCTCGTTGGCCAGGTTCACCACGTTGACCTTGATGGTCCACACCTCCCAGGGGATGCACTCATCCGAGAAGGGCCAGCGCGACTTCTTCTTCTGGTAGAACTCCAGGGAGATCTGCCCGATGCCGTCGCTGCCTGAGCATCGGAGGGCGTCCTGCGGAGAGAGCACCAGGCACAGCCGAGGTTAAGGGGCTTAGGGACACTGGAGCAAGGGCCATTTGGCCAAACCACGACAGACAGTCCCCGGCTCTGTCCTGGACAAACCCCTATGGAATTAAGATAATTCAATACAGTTTAAGTTAAATCTTACAGAATTAGGTTTAATCCATTGGGGCCCACTGTATTTAAAATGCAGTGCTTTGTGCGTTATTGTAGGGTTGGGCGTAGGGACTTAGTTAATGGAAACGTTGGGAACTGCTAAGGACTTTGAGACAATGCATGTAAAGTGGATTTCCTAGGACAAACCTGAGGGGTGAGAAGGATGCAAACGGCCCACTCTGAGTCCACCCTTTTGAAGCTGCGCCCTGGGGAGAGAAGCCAATTGTCTGGATCAAAGACCCCTGAACTGTATAAAGGGCAGAGGGGGCCTGTTCTGAACTCGTGACTACAAAGGAAACGCCTTGGAGGGGTGTGGAAGGACTGCCCCTGCCAGAGCCACCTGAGAGATGCGTGTGTGTAAAATGTGTTTTCTTTGTAGTGCCTCTTGACTAAAGTAGGTTTGCACAGGAAGTGCTGGGTGGTGCCGTCCCACCGTTAAGCATCTCTGCAGAGAAAGCCAGCAGGTGTGGGCAGCCTCTCTGCTGGGAATAACACCGTGAAGGCAGGCTGGAAGTACCCCATCCAAGACAGGCGATGGCCGGGGCCTGGACACCTGAGAGCAGGTGCCCTTGCTGGGCCATGGAGGAGGAACTACAGCTGCAGTTTTCCTGAGCTGTGACAGACCCCACTTAGCATTGACAGAGCCCCTGGCAAACACCAGTGATATGCAAATATCAGCTCTAGTGATCTCTGCTACTCAGCTGGCCCTGCCACCAGTGTCTGAACACCTCATGTACCCCCCCCCCCCAACAGCCTTCTACAGCAGAACAGTCTGGGTGGGAAACTGAGGCACAGTGAGGCTAAGTGACTTGCCCATGGTCACACATTGACTGTGGCAGAGCAGGGACCTGAGCCCAGGTCTCCCAAGTTGCAGGCCAGCTCCTGACCACTAGGCCATTCCTCCTGTCGTCAGAGAGGAGGAAGTTCAGACCCAGAGCTGCAGCACCACGTAACTCAATTCTGCCAGAGAACCCAGAATCCCGAATAGCAGGAGGGCTCTTCCACAGACAATAAAAGCAGGTAAAACTCACGAGGCCAGCACAGCAGTGCCAAAAGCAGCCGCTACGTCTTACAAACATGAACCCACGAGCCCCCTGGCACTGTCTGGTGGAGAACGCGAAGGAAGTATCTGGTAAAATGTCTAACTTGCCCCAGTGAGGGAACTGGCCAGCAGGACCGCTGGGTTTCATTGCTGGATGTATCGCTAATGCATTATGTGACTTTGACAGGTCACATCCTCTCCTTGTCCTCAGATCCTCCAGCTGTAAAACAGAGAAACTAACCTTCCGTGAGGGTCCATTAAACCGTGTACCATGCTCCCAGGTCACGGACGTAAGCCAAATATCTTCTTTGTCTTAGTCCAATGTTCAGAGCTCGTGACTACAAAGGAAACGCCTTGGAGGGGCGTGGAAGGACTGCTCCTTGGCCTGGCAGAACAGAGCTCAGCGCGTGAAACTGCTGCTGTCCAGGAGCCGTTTCCAGTTACTGGAGCTCTGCTCTTCAGGGCCTGGAGACGCTGTTAATTTTCAGCAGTTTGAGATTCTCTCTCAGAAGCCCAGCCAGATAAAGTCATTATGCTGAGCAGTCTCGACGTTAGCAGCCTCGTCCAGAGCTAACGAGACTTTTTAAAATATTAAATCGAACCGCAAAGCTGACGACTGACCTCATCACTGCAAGTTAGGGCTAGCTGGAAACAAATGGCTGCTGGTGGCGCGTCCATCATAAAAACAGGGCAAATCAAACGAAATGTGGAAACACTTCTACAGGGGGGTTGAGAGGCACAGTCGCTCACGTGGACTAGACACGCTTGGGAAAAGGAACACAGCTCCTTGCCGGGTGGGCACCATGCAGTTTGCGAATCCCCAAACCCCCAGCTCGTCCCAGCTGCCTATGGCAATGACTCCAGCATTGCTAAGTCGGGGCAGCCCAGGAGCAGAAAACATAAAGGGACATTTAAATTTTGTGCTTTGCAACCTTCATCGCTTTCCTTGATTATTAAGGAGGATTGCAAGTTCCTAGGGCTGGAAATCCGGGATGGGGCTGCCAAACTGGACACTCTACAGATGATAAAGTATTTGAACAGTGATGACATCCAATCTCTCCACAACCCAGATATTACTGCTTCCCGTGACCTTTTCAGCAGGATTTAGGACACCGTGGTTCATAATGCAGAAAACTCAAGGGATGATTTGTTCCCTAAATCTCCCTAGTTAAAATTCACAGCAACATATGTCTTGGATTTAATTCCACAGAAACCCTGTCACAATCTGACCATCCCCAACATAGCCTCTAAATTAGCTGGAGCACGAATTGCATTGAACAGGCATTGCGAGATGGACAGTATCTAGGCCCCGCTGCATTACACACCGCGAGCTTTGAGCAATAGGCAGAGGGTGTCGGGCAAGGCGCCGCAGAGAGAGAGCCGGAGCAGCGTGCTGAGATGTGCCTCTCCAAATGGTACTAGGGCCACAGGATGCTGAACTGCCAGAGCTTCATGTCTCCTGCCACTAACTCTCTATGGCCGCGGAGTCAATGTATCCAGACCTCATCCGTCCACAGAGCCACTGCCTCTCTACCTAGAGCTACAAAATTCTCCTTTCCACCCTGTGACGACTCCGATGATGCCCTCTGTGAAGAAGGCTGCATAGCCCCAAAGTGCAGGATGCTGGGTTCATTCCCAGCCCTTTGCAATGGAGTATTTTCCTACCCCACGTGACTTTGCACTTAGTGTCTTTTCCCCAGAGAATTTCCAAGCACGTCACCTCACCACACCCATCGCTGGGGTTAGCTGGTTTGCAGAGGAAGAATGCAATGCACTGAGGACGTGTCTTCATTACAGAGTTAACCAGCGTGATCGGCACCTGAGTGTGGGCACCAGGTTAGCCCAACCGAGGAGCGAGCGTCCCCCCCGCAATCTCTTTTGCGTTTCTGTGTCCTCACTGGTTCTGCGCTCGCCCTGGGACGTATCCCAGGGTTCCCTGTGCTGAGACTCTAGGATTCCTTCCCAGTCCAAGTGAGGGAGACCTTGTCTGTCCTTTGGGGTGGAATTGTGGAAGGGCGCTGGAGGACTATCAGCACTCGAGCTATTCAGCCTGCATCCCTACTGCAGAATGAGCAGGTCCCAGCCAGGGCTCTAACCCACCCTCCCAGCTGGGTCAGCTTGCCCAGGCTTAACACACCTCCAGACCTGGGGCAGAGGCTCTTCTGGGTGGATGGCAGCTGGCTTGGTTAAAACCCGGGGGAGAGCCTAGGTTAACCGTGGAGCGAAGACGCATGCTGGGAGGTTAAGGCCAAAACCTCTCATGTGGAGTACCTGCCTTTCAATGCCTTGGGTCCGATTCATAGCAGGGCTACGGGCCTGCAGCTCCACCAACCCCTATTGGGATTTCTGGTCTGCACATCCTCTGAGAAGTCAGCCAGGGTGGCCCCAAGCTCTTTACCTTGAATTCCCCGACGGCCTTTCTCAGCGCTCGGTCCAGCTCCTCGGAGGAGACCCTGGCGTAGGTGAAGTCAATGAAGTCGCAATCGATGTCCTGCGTCCCCACTGTCCCGATGGAGTAGGTCCCCTCCTTCTTGTAGTGGAACTTGCCGGTGCTGCGGTGGAGGAGGATGGTGTGGAGCACGGCAAGCATGGCCTCCTCGATCTGGCGGCCCTCCACCGAGACCTCCAGCACCTCGGCGCGGCAGTTCATGGCAGTCTGCGCCCGCGAGGCCGATGTTTCCAGCTGGGGCGGCAGAGTGGTCCTCTCCCTGTAACCAAGCAACACGTCAGCACACTGTGACCGTGGGACAGACTGCGGCAGCGGAGAGGAGGGTGGGACTGGGGTTATGGCATCGGCCTGGGAAATCTGGGCTCAAGTTCTCAGCTCTGCCACTGACTATGGGACCTTGGCCAAGTCACTTCGCCTCCCCAGGCCCCACTTCCCCAGCTGTACAATGGAGAGAAGAACCCTCCTGTTCTCCTGCCCATACGGAGAGAGTGAACTCTTCTGGGCTGGAAGAGTTTTCAGCGTGGCAGGACTCTGTTGGGACGTCCAGGCACGGCCGTGCCACTGATTGTCACCAGAGCAGAACAGCCAGGGTCAGTCATTTGCTCACAAGCAGGGTGTGTCAATTGGTGCAAACAGGGCCCCAGGAATCATGTGATCTGAATTCCATTTCGGACTCAGCCACAGACTTGCTTGGTGGCCACGGGCAAGGCCCGGCCTCCCTGTTCCTCAGCTCACTGCTCTGCAACAGGAGGGTAACCCTCAGCCACACAGTGCACGGCGCATGCTGACACTTGACAGAGGCAACACTACATTGTCACCTTTCATTGGAACTTATTAATAAAGCCTTGCACCGCTACAGCACCTTTCATCACAGGATCTCAGCAGGCTTGCAACCATGAACTAAGCCGCTCAACCCGCTGTGTGCTAGGCAATTTCCCCAGCTGTGAAACGGGGATGAGGCACAGAGACGTGAGGAACTCAGGCTCACATAGCAAGAAAGGAAAAAAGCTCTGAATAAACGGAGCCCTCACTCCCATGCTCTAACCATTACAACACACTGCCTCGGGATGCCTGCTTGAACATGTATTTTTGCAGTTATTCTCAATAAAGAATATTTTTACCGTGGGGGAATACTTTTTTTTTCTTTTGTAGAAAGCATTATAATCCCGCAGGTCAGGGGACTAAATGAATGGCAACGGACCATGATAAGGTCCCGTCCTTTGGTCTCACATGCCCAGGGTGTGACCGAAACAACCTCGGGATCTTCCAAGTCTTGCAAAACATGGCAGAGATCTCCGGAGATGTGTCAGCTTGACGTTAAACCTGCGGGGGAACTGGGGATTGGGGTAGGAGGCTATTTCTGCTGTGGAAAGCCAAAGCAATCAGCCTCACAACCCCATTTGTAAAAGAAGTCTGTCTGTAATGACGGCAGAGACTGCCCCCTAGCGATTCCAATTTAAGGTGACACAAACACCCTTCTCTTATTTAAAAAAGGGGCGAAGGAGATCCGAGAGGCCCTGGGTACTCCAGACCAAACAACATTTCATGCTACCACCCCCTCCCAGAAAGACGATTTCGTAACCCGGCTCAGCTAGCACCTGGAAAGTCGGTTTTTACAACCAGCTTGTGAGTTGTCCACAGACTGGCGACGACATGCAGAGCCAGACTGAAGCCGTTTAAAAAAACACCCCGTGTCTGCATTAGCAAGAGGAGACCGATTCTTTAGATCAGGGTTATAGGAAACTGCGTCTCCTCTTAAGCAGCGGTGATGGCTGATGAATGATCCACTAGTCTGAAGAGAGTTAAGAAAGCTTAGCACCCGCCGTAGCGAGGTGCCCTAGACAGACACTGTGGTCGTGGGTGTTCAGGAGACTCTGCTGTGACGGGTGTAGACAGGCGTTGCGAGCTGGGCCCTGTCTAGGTGAGGTGGTTTCTCAGGTACAGTTGTAATGCACAGCAGGTCACGTGTATTGACCCACGAAGGAGGAGAGAGAACTGGGCCAGGAAAAGCCCCTCCCCTAGGCCCTGGGGCTACAGGTAAGTGATCAACACTGGAATTTTGTCTGGTTTGCTCCCTGGCTTCTGACACCAGGGAGACGTCCCTTCGCCCTTGTGTGCCTCAGTTTCCCCACCACATGACAGGCGCGTACAGACCCGCCTCTGGGAGGAGAAGGGTGGAGCCCGCCAGGATGCGTCCAGGGGCCTGAGACGGGCAGTGTGATCACCACTTCGGGGTGCTCCCAAGTCACGGTGGGAACCCCGCCCCCCATCTCCTCCCAGGGTCACCACGGGATCCTCACACCCGCTGCAGACCAGCGAGAGCAACTCACTGGCCCTGCCTCCTGCCGCGAACCCAGGCGTCCGGGCCCCGCCTTCCCCCACGAGGGGATTCCTGGGAACTGGGGAGACAAGTTCCTGCGTCACGGGATCCCGCTCACAGGGCCCGTCCGGAGCAGGGGGAGATCGCTGGGGAATGGGGAGATGGGGGGGGCCGGCCAGAGCGGGGGGGGAATGGGGAGGGGGGGGCCCGGGGGAGGGAGATGGGGGGACCCAGCCGGAGCGGGGGGGGGGTCTCCCGGGGGGGCCCAAGCCGGGCCAGGGGGGGAGTTGGGGGCCTGGCCGGGGGGGGGAAGCTGGGGGGGCCCGGCCGGGAGTCTCCCGGGGAGCGGGGGGGGGGCCGGGCCGGCCCACCTGCCTCCCCCCGACTCACCTGCCTCCGACGCTGGCCGCGGCCCCGCCTCCGCCTGGACTGAACCACCCCCGCCCGGCACAGGGGGAGGCGAGACCCTGGAACGTCCCATCCCAGGGAATGGGGAGCGTGGAATAGACCATCTGCGACTGGCAAACCATCGGTCTTCCTCTGAATCCCGCCAGGCCCCCCTTTTCCCTTAAAGGAGTGGGGGAAACAGCATTTTATTTTTGTTTCTTTTTATTTATGTTCGAACCCCCCAAACAAAACAAACTTGTTAACGAATCCCCCCTCTCCAGCTCCGACTTGGTCTGTTCCGAAAAAGAACAACCACAGAGCTGGCCCTGAGGGCGCCAACGAGCGCCCCGCTTCCTAGGCCGGGCGGCAGCGTTGGCTCTCGGCTGCCCCCTGGCTTGGCGGACTCCCCGGCGGAGATACGGCAGCTGCAAAGGTGTGCAGAGCCCAGGCCGCTCCACGTGGGTTTCTCCCCCTTGGTGAACTGGGGGTAACCTTGGTTTGCACCGGGCTGGCGCTGCAGCCCCCGGAAAGTCCTGGCTCAGACTCAGAAATCCCCGAGTTTGGCTGGCGAGCAGGAGGTTTCGATAACAGCCTTGGCCCGGGCTGTGCATTCCCGGGGGTTCCTCCCACCACAAAATCTTTAATTCCTGGGGACTCCAGGACAGTCCTGGAGGGTTGGCAATGGCAGCCCTACCTGGGTCACAGTTCCTGTCTTTTCTCTAAAAAGAACAGGAGTACTTGTGGCACCTTAAAGACTAACAAATTTATTGAAGCATGAGCTTTCGTGAGCTACAGCTCACTTCTTCGGATGCAACCCTGAGGCCTAGACACTTCCTTTGAAAGCAAGCTGAGCCCCGGGAACAGCCGCTCGAAAAGGGACCCTGGCGGCTCCGGTCTGCACCGCCGACTGGGCCGTGGGGCTAAGGTGGGCTAGTCCCTGCCTGTCCTGGGGCACCGCGCTGCACCCCGGAAGTGGCCAGCAGGTCTGGCTCCTGGGGGGGGGGCACAGGCCTTTGTGCGTTGCCCGAGCACTGGCTCCACACTCCCATTGGCCAGGAACCCGGAACCCCCTCCTGCACCCCAGAGCCCCTCCTGCACCCCAGAGCCCGCACCCCCAGCCCAGAGCCTCCTGCAACCCAGAGCCCACACCCTGAGCCCAGAGCCCCCCCAAACCCAGACCACCCTCCACCCCAGAGCCCACACCCCCAGCCCAGAGCCTCCTGCAACCCAGAGCCCACACCCTGAGCCCAGAGCCCCCCCAAACCCGGACCACCCTCCACCCCAGAGCCCACACCCCCAGCCCAGAGCCCCCGCCTGCAACCCAGAGCCTGCACCACAGCCCAGAGCCCCCCAAGCCTGGAGTCCCCTCCTGCACCCCAGAGCCTGCACCCTGAGCCCAGAGCCCCCCTTGCACACCAGAGCCCCTCCTGCAACCCAGAGCCTGCACCCCAAACCCAGAGCCCCTCCTGCACCCCAGAGCCTGCACCCCCAGCCCAGAGCCCCCAAGCCTGGAGTCCCCTCCTGCACTCCAGAGCCCGCGCCCAGAGCCCTCACACCCCCCACACTCCAATCCCCAGCCCAGAGCCCCCCCCACACACACCCTGAACCCCTCATCCCTGGGCCAATCCCAGAGCCCTCATCCCCTCCTGCCTCAACGCACAGCCCCCTCCCACATTCCGAATTCCTCAGCCCCACCGCTCAGTCTGGAGCCCCCTCACACACCCCAAACCCCTCATCCCCAGCCAGAGGCCTCATCCCCTCCTGCACCCCAACTCCCTGCTCCAGCCGGAGCCCCCTCCCGCACCCTGAACCCCTCATTTCTGTTCCCATCCCAGAGCCCGCACCCCCTCCCACACCCCAACCCCAACCCCAACCCCCTGCCCCAGACCAGCGCAAGTGAGTGAGGCTGGGGAAGAGTGGGAAGCAGGGCCTCAGGGAAGGGCGGGGCTGGGGTGTTCAGTTTGGTGTGATTAGAAAGTTGGCCACCCTAGCTGAGAGTCACATGAATCCAGGAGCTGGGGCTGTAGGAAATACACCAAATATTCCCAGCATTAGCAACCCTGGACATTATTTATACAGGGCCTCAGATGACACCCCACACCTGCTCCAAGGAAATAAAAGCACAAACTGTTTGAAAAATACAGGGCAGCTTAATGTTTAGAGGGAGATGTTCTGTCTTTTGCTCTTTAAACAACGCCGTGAAGAAACCCCACTGCCACAGTCCATCCCAAGCAACCCGGCTCACCAAACCTGTCACACCGAGCCCCACACACTCTGCTGTTCTGGGGCTTCAGCAAGCCAGAGAGCACCACTAACAGGCTCACAGATCATTGAACGGGGCACTAGCCTGTTCCTAAACACTACAGAAGAGTGCAGGGCAGACTCCTACATTTGCATCCAAGCCAGGCTGTTACAAAGCTGCCCTGAGGAGGAGGGAACCAAGTTTCGTTCGACCTGGGGCCTCACTCAAGCAAGACTCCTACTGAAACCAGCAGGAGCTTTGCCTGGGGTGAGGCCTTTGCTGAGTCCATTCTCTCTCCCCCTAGCAGAGTGCAGGTCCAGAGTCGCTGTGCGTCTGAGCCGGGACAGCCCTGGTAGCGTGTCAAATATTCTCCCTGGTCCTCCTCAAACTGGGTGTCATCTCTCACTGGCTCTGCTGGGCAGATAGCACCAGGAAGGGCTTATGCCGTCACTGTCCTGCCAGGCTATTTATACGTGGTGCCTGAATGGGCTATTCCTAGCACTGAGCTCTGGGCTGCCCGTCGGTGAGGTCATTCCGCTGGGAACCCTCCCATCCCGCCGGGAAGCTCTGTCTTAGGGTGTGATCCAGGGAAGGGATGTCGGGGACGGGTGAGAGCCCCAGACTCGCTCTTCCTCCCCTGCTGCTGTGTCATTACATCAGAGTTACTTCTTTTTATTTTTTTACACTGAGGAGGAAGGTTGATTCTGTGAATAAAGCACCCCCCGGGAGCCAGGACTCCTGGGTTCTAGCCCCAGTTCTGGGAGTGGGGTCCACTGGTTAGCACAGGGAGAACTGGAGCCAGGAGACCCACATTCTGTTTTTGCCTCGACCAGGGACTTGTAGGACCTATGGCAAATTGTTTCACTGCTCTGCGTGCCTCAGTTTCCCCACAGGGCAGGGAATAACTGGGTGGTATTTCTCAAGCGCGTTAAGATCATTCAGTGGAAGGAGCCAGTTTTAAAGGGCGGTTGCTTGCAGGGTTCGGTTCTTATAGTTGCAGGGAGGAAGAACTTGACTGGAGTATATATGAGCGAGCTTTGGACACAGCTCCCTAGGGGTCAGCGAGCAGCCTGGGGCCCCGTGGGATGGGGGCGCCTGTAGGATCGGAGACGGGGCCCCTGCAGGGGCAGTGTGGCCAGCTGTCCTTCCCAATGCGGCACAGTCCACGCCAGGCATTAGGGGACCCTGAGTCTGATGCTCTGCTGCGCCCCTTGGATTATTTACACTAGTGCCGAGTGGGTGTGAGTTGCTGGCACTTTGCACAGGCCCAGCTAACGGCACAAGGCGCAGAGCAATGGCAAAGGGGCCTCAGTGAGCTGGGGACCTAGGGAGAGCCCCAGGGTCTGGCTGTGGCCAGCAGCAGCCGCAGCACAGGATCCTCTTTCCGTTCACTACGGCTGCGCCCGGAGCAGGGTCGCTGACAATGACCAGGCGTCCTGCTCCGCCAGCCCCTGGCAGGCGCAAGAGCTCAAAGCCAATGAGATCAGCACCCGGCGGTTAGACACTGGCGGGGGTGCGCTCCCCTCAGACCATGCAGCCCTATGGCCTGGTTCCCCCCGCACCCCACCCAGCCATTTACAGAGGGGGCTGCCCAGGCCGGGCGGCGCAGAGGCAGGGCTGGGGGTTGGAAGCTGACAGGCTGTTGGCCCGCGCGCTGCTGAGCGCCCCTGGAAGAATGCTGCTGGCCTGTATAAATAGCCCTGGGGTGAGGAGAGCCCGGGTTTGACAAGTGCCAGGGGATGGATTTCACTGGGGTGCTGCCAAGGCCGAAGGAATTCGGGGGCCGTCGCCGCAGGGCGCGCTGCCCTGGCTGGGAAGGGGACAGGCCCTGCCCTGGGCTGGGCTGGAGGAGAGTCCGGGACAGGCCCCCCAGCAGGGAGCTGCCAGCGAGGGGGCCGAGGTGCTTTGCTGGTGGCTCACTGAAGGCAGAGATCTGGACTCGCTCGCCCCCATCACCACCATAGCAGCATTAGTGCATTTACCCACCCGTCTCCCTTGGGCAATTTTCCAGCCTGCCCTATTTGCCATTGTTGCACGACCCTCCCTGTCACGATAAAACTAGTGAGCGGTTTTACGACCCCCCCGGCACGCCCCCGTCACAAGTGGGTAGCTGATTACTCCCTGTGAGGTGGATCCGTATTAGCCCCGTTTTAGAGATGGGGATACCGAGGCACACAGCGACTTTAAAAGAGTCGGCTAAGGTCACAGAATGAGAGAGGTTGTCAGCGCTGGGCCTAGAACGCAGATCTCCTGATGCCAGCTCCCTGGGCCCAACCCATCCCCTACATCCCAAGCGTCCTGCTTGTGTTACTGGTTGGCACAATGGGCCCTGATCCTTGACTATCACCATCCGGTGTTAGAGTTCCCACCCTCCCTGGGCGGCCGCCACTGGGGGGCGACAGTCACACACGCTGGAGAAGGTCTGGCAGCTTTTTCACTTGTGGGCAAAAGCCCTGGAGGTGACGGTCTCAGTTCAATTCCCATCTCTACCACAGACTCCCTGTGTGCCGTGGGTTTGTAAAATGGGTCTGAGTCCTTTTCTCCAGCCCTTTGGGGCGCGAGTTCTGCGGGGCAGGGCTCTGTCCGGGACCATCGTTACCCTGTGCCAGGTGCAGCCCTGCTCCCAGGAGACACAGCCCAGATCCCAAGCAGCAGAGCACAGGCGCCGGCGTCGTTTCCCAACTCCCGGGGCTTTAAGGAGGCAGAAGGAAAACGTCTCGCTCATGCTGTATTGGGACGTTTGGCAGGTTGCAGCCGGGCTGGATAAGAGCGACTCATATTTGCTTCTGAAAGTATTTTCCAAAGGTACCAACCCAGGCTACAGCTGTCCTGGCCTCACGCATGCCTGCCATAGCCTGGAGCCCTGGTGCCCGGGGAAGCAGCACGGTGATCGATTATAGTGTCAGGAGCACGGACCAAAATACCAACCTGCTGATTGCATCATTTTAACATGACCTGCCTCTGTTAGGACACTCGAAATGCAGCCAGGCCCTGGCCACCACCGACCCTGGGCTGCAAGCCAAGGCCCCAGCCCTGCCCCAGTGGCCATGAGCTGCAGGTGCAGGATCAGGCCCTCGGGGGCACAGGGTGAGTCACAAGCCACGACTGACTGGGGACAGCCCGTGGTGACCAGCCGGTTGCAACGCAGAGAGCGGAAGGAGAAAGAACAATGCTGTGCAGACGCAGACACGGAGAGCTGATATTTCACACCGCGGGCAGAGCACGTGGGGGGAACAAGGGCCATTTCCCCGACTCCCTCCCCTACCAATCGAATCCTGGAGAAACAGAGGGGCGAGGGAGTGCTGAGCCCCCACCCCACAGCCTGTACTGGGGCCCCAGGGCTGCGATCCACTCAGCCCCCCCAGCCCAATTGGTGCTTAAACACCTGGACAGCAGTGGGGGCTGAATCTCTTTGCTGACTTGGGGCCAGCGCGTGGGGGCTGCTCAGCCACTGGCCAGATGCTGCAGGGCTTGGACGTGAGGCCTTGCAAACGCTGCATGGTGATAGATCCTGCCCTGCCCACCTTGCAGCCAGCAGCCCGGCCTGCCCGGCTCCTGCTGGAGCCAGGCCCCGGTCACTGATACTAAAGGGCCCAGCCAGAGGCGGGCAGCAAGCTGGTGCGAGTGAAATGCCAGCAAGGGCTGACCCGGCACACAAACCCCGCTGATTTCGGGGGAGCCGCAGCAGCACTCTGCTCCCCCAGCCTGGCCGGGGAAAAGCAGCGCTCGGAGTCAGGTGTACAGGGCAGAGCACGCCAAGGCCTGAGCTGGGCGGTGAGGGGAGAGAGGGGTCATGAACCCAGCCCCAGAGGCAGACAGCAGAGCTGAGGGTAAACAGCAGCTGCCCGTGCGGGGCCCATAGCAGGGGTGACTGAGCAATGGGTTTTGCCAGAGCGGGGCGGGCACAGCCTGCTCCCAGATGCACTGGATTCAATGCAGTTATTCTGGATTGCACTGGGTCTAGCTGAGATCAGAATCTGGCCCTGACCCCGGCGCGATCGGGGGTGACTCTGGATTCAGCCCAGCGAGTAGGAGTTCCTCTCCTTTCACACTAGTGACTTAGCTGCCCCTGCTGGTTCCGGCACGCTGGCGCCCTCCAGGGGCAGAGCTGGTTACAATAGGCCAGGTGGGGATTGCCTCTGCTCCTGGGTCCCACCCACAAACGAGTGAGAGCACAGCATAGCCTCCCCAGGCAGGAGAGCACCCCTGGGTGCAGGCCATGCAGAGAGGCTTTGCCCTGCATGGGGTCCAAGGGCTCCATTTGCCCCCCCCCCAGCGGGCACAGGGAGACTCCCCAAGCCAAAGCACAGTGACACCCGATTCACCCCTGCCTGATGCAGCCGTTGGCACGCATCCCACGCTCCCTTGGCATGGGTGGCAGTGACGACACAAGGCCCAGGGCAGGACAGACTCAGCCCCGGGTATTTCTACAAATCCCAGTTCCCCAGCACTTGGCTGGTGCCACCTGAGCTCATTAAACCCAAACAAACGATTTCAAACCAAGTCTGCTTCCCGCCCATCAGTCACTTGCTTTGGGGCTTTTCGCTGCCCCAGGACAAGGAGAGACTCTCCTCACGCTTGGTGGAGGACAGGACAGCCCTGCTGCCTGGCCACCCCCAGCCCGGGGGGCAACCTGCGAGTCCAAACAGCAGCTCTGCGCTTTGGTGCTCGGTGTATGTGCTTAGCTAGCGAGGTGCTCATGGGGACGGAGAGACAGACGGACACGGGGCACGTGTGGGGACAGACACAGGGCATGCGTGGGGACCGACAGACAGACACAGAGGCACACATGGGCTAGACAGATACTGGAACAGACAGACAGACACAGGGTCTGTGTGGGGAGTCGGGGACAGACAGACAGACAGACACAGGGTCTGTGTGGGGAGCCGGGGACAGACAGACAGACAGACACAGGGTCTGTGTGGGGAGTCGGGGACAGACAGACAGACAGACACAGGGTCTGTGTGGGGAGTTGGGGACAGACAGACAGACAGACACAGAGGCTGTGTGGGGAGCCGGGGACAGACAGACAGACAGACACAGGGGCTGTGTGGGGAGTCGGGGACAGACAGACAGACACAGGGTCTGTGTGGGGAGTTGGGGACAGACAGACACAGGGTCTGTGTGGGGAGTTGGGGACAGACAGACAGACAGACACAGGGTCTGTGTGGGGAGCCGGGGACAGACAGACAGACAGACACAGGGTCTGTGTGGGGAGTTGGGGACAGACAGACAGACAGACACAGGGTCTGTGTGGGGAGTTGGGGACAGTCACAGGGTCTGTGTGGGGAGTCGGGGACAGACAGACAGACAGACACAGGGTCTGTGTGGGGAGTCGGGGACAGACAGACAGACAGACACAGGGTCTGTGTGGGGAGTTGGGGACAGACAGACAGACAGACACAGGGGCTGTGTGGGGAGCCGGGGACAGACAGACAGACAGACACAGGGGCTGTGTGGGGAGTCGGGGACAGACAGACAGACACAGGGTCTATGTGGGGAGTTGGGGACAGACAGACACAGGGTCTGTGTGGGGAGTTGGGGACCGACAGTCACAGGGTCTGTGTGGGGAGTCGGGGACAGACAGACAGACGGACACAGGGTCTGTGTGGGGAGTCGGGGACCGACAGTCATATGGTCTGTGTGGGGAGCCGGGGACAGACAGACAGACAGACACAGGGTCTGTGTGGGGAGTTGGGGACAGTCACAGGGTCTGTGTGGGGAGTCGGGGACAGACAGACAGACAGACACAGGCTCTGTGTGGGGAGTCGGGGACAGACAGACAGACAGACACAGGGTCTGTGTGGGGAGCCGGGGATAGACAGACAGACAGACACAGGGTCTGTGTGGGGAGTCGGGGACAGACAGACAGACAGACACAGGGTCTGTGTGGGGAGTTGGGGACAGACAGACAGACACAGGATCTGTGTGGGGAGTTGGGGACAGACAGACAGACAGACACAGGGTCTGTGTGGGGAGTTGGGGACAGACAGACACAGGGTCTGTGTGGGGAGTCGGGGACAGACAGACAGACAGACACAGGCTCTGTGTGGGGAGTCGGGGACAGACAGACAGACAGACACAGGGTCTGTGTGGGGAGCCGGGGACAGACAGACAGACAGACACAGGGTCTGTGTGGGGAGCCGGGGACAGACAGACAGACAGACACAGGGTCTGTGTGGGGAGTTGGGGACAGACAGACAGACACAGGGTCTGTGTGGGGAGTTGGGGACAGACAGACAGACAGACACAGGGTCTGTGTGGGGAGTTGGGGACAGACAGTCACAGGGTCTGTGTGGGGATTCGGGGACAGACAGACAGACAGACACAGGGTCTGTGTGGGGAGTCGGGGACAGACAGACAGACAGACACAGGGTCTGTGTGGGGAGCCGGGGACAGACAGACAGACAGACACAGGGTCTGTGTGGGGAGCCGGGGACAGACAGACAGACAGACACAGGCTCTGTGTGGGGAGTCGGGGACAGACAGACAGACACAGGGGCTGTGTGGGGACAGACATGATTTTAGTTCAATGCAGAAAACACCCCCCTGCACCTCCTATTTTGCACTCGCCTAAGAAAGCAGGTTTTGGCCTGCACGACCCTGCAGCCGCCCTTCTCACCAGGCCGGTCGGTTCTATTTCAGATCTGGACCTGGCTCTCCTGGAGCATGGCCCAGCCGGGCCTGGTCTCTGCAGCGTCCGGCCAGCATGGGGCTATTTTTACTGCAGGGTGAGGTCAGCAAGATTCAGGTCATTCCCCAGGGGCCACCCGAGACCCAGCCCCAGCGAGTTCCCGCAGGGCTGCCCAGGTACCCCTCAGCGACCCGAGCAGCACGACAAAGGCAGGGCTGAGCCCCAGAACCCCTTCCAGTACAAATCGAGCCCTGGCTAAGGCGGCCTGTCTCCCTGCCCTAGCTCACTGCAAGGGCTGCTCATGGCTTCTAGGCAAGTGAGCAATTCACGACTGTAGGACCTACAGAAAGGTGAAGGGAGTGGGGGTTGATTGGGTCACAGGCAGAAAGTGTCAGTTCCACATGTAGAGCCCACTTCAGAGGTAACAGTGCAATGAACTGGCAACCACTGTCTGGATGGAGTCAGGCTACCCTGATGTGTGTCATAAGGCCTATACTGCTACCAGCACATAGGGATTCTCCTTCAGCTTGAGGCCTGTGCATTTTTGGTGCAAGAGGATCCAAGCAGCTCCTGATTTATGTGAGATTGAGCAAATCTCCATGCATAGCCCTGTAATGCCAGTCTTTCTGGCTCAGGGTGGGAGCAGGTCTTTTTTCCAGAACAGCATGTACGGAAAAAGGACACTCGTCCGCCTCTTATGCCCAGGAGCAGCGGGCTCCCTGACTCCTCTCCCTCGCTCTGCCCTGCAGCTGCTTTATTTGTTAAAGTCGCGGTTTACAATTTAATTTATAGCCAGGTCAAGGCTAAATATATCGTCAGCAGCAATCATGGCATTGCTGAGTAGCCCTGTGTGGAACGCGCTGGCTCAGGGGCAGTGCCAGGCCCGGCCTGGTGCATGGCTGTTGGAGGGTAATTGAATTAACGGTGCTCTGGCCTGTGGCTATTTAGTGCTTGTCCCTGGAGCAGGCAAAGGAGGCCGGGCGGGCGTGAGCTCGCTGGAACGTCACCGCTTCCCACGAGCTTTCTCCTGAGCGCCCCCTACGGTTCACTGGTGGCTCTGGCATCCCCTTACCTGCTGTCCTGTCTCGGGGCGTGAGACACGCGTCTGCCCAGCACACCCCAGACTCCAAAGGGGTCCCACTGCCTGATAGACAGTATCACAGCTGCAGCGAGAGCCTCCACCAGCAGCAGAGGCGCATTGTCCCCATGAATTATTGTAGGGCCTGGTGGGAGGGAGCCCGGGGCCCGAGGTGCTGGACAGACCCAGAATGCAGTCGCTCCTGGCTCCACGGCGCTGCCAGGCTCGCAAGGCAGGAAGGGCTGAAATCCCTAGTTTAAAGGGGGGATGGAAACACTGATTTCAGTGGGGGGTCAGTGCCTAAATACCTTTAAAAGTCTGACCCCACGTGACCTGTCTGAGGCCAGCCAGCAGCGCAGCGTCAGGAACAGAACCCGGGTCTCCTGCCCCAGCACCCCCCTGGCCTCTGGCTGCTTGTGCCCCCTGAGGGCAGAGCACCTCGCGTCACCGCCTGGCTGTCCCTCGCACAGCTCACAGCCCGGTACCTGGAGCGCTCCCCTCCGGCTTTGGCAGCATGTCACACCCTTTGCCCCGGTGCGAGTGGCTGCACAAGGTGCAGGGCCATGGCAGAGCCTCCCCCAGCAATCCTCAGGCAGCCCTAATTAGTGAGTGACAAGCAGCTCACCAAGGAAAGTGAGCAAGTGCAAACGAGGTTGGAGGAGTCAGGGCTGTGCAGCTCAGAGCATTTCAAGATGGCTGCAGAAATCCGAGCCCTGCAGCTGTTGCAGACCTTGTGATGTAGGGAGGCTGGGACGGGATTTAGTGCCAGTGGATTTAGCTCCACACATACCCCTAGGGAGGAAGCAATTGTTAGTTACCAGGGAGCCCCTGGGAGTCGGGTGCCGGGCGAAGGCTCCTGAGGAAACAGCATCCCTGGCGATCCAGAGTGGGGCCTTTAACCTTCCTGCACGAGGCAAAGCCCTCGTCAGCGGACAGCAGTGGGCCGCAGGGGCCGGTGCACCGTAGAAAGGAGCGTGTGTGAAATACGAATTTATTTAGTCACCTAATCGGGACGCCTGGGTTCCTGCCTCAGTTGGCAGCCGTGCGCAGGCCCTTCACTTCCGGGCCTCACCTCCTCTCTCGGTAGGAAAGGGTTAAACACACACACACACACACACACACACACACACACACACACACACACACACACACACACACACACACACACACACACACACACACACACACACACACACACACGGTTAGTTACAGTGCTTGTGAACTGCTTTGAGATCCCTTGATGAAATGCCCTAGAGACGGCTCCTTTGGGGGCAGCGGCTATTGGGCAGGAGGCTTCCCACGGCTCTCAGAAAGGAAAGAGCAGAGAAGCTCCTGCCCTGTCGTAGGCCAAGCAGCGGCACGTTCTGGTCATGCCCCAGCCAGGCCTGCGTGTTGAGAAGCGCTCAAGGCTAAGCACGCAGGGCCCGGGAACACGAGCTGCTGGTAGCTGGGGCAGGCAGAACGGCCATGTGCTTCTTTGCCTTGAGAGCGTCGCCAGCCCGCCGCGCTTGGCCTCCTACCCACGGCAACAGAGCAGCAGCTCCGGGAGCTTCAGGCAGTGGCAGCCCCAGTTCTTTGTTAGGAGAAGGGTAGCGATGGGGGCGCTGCCCGGAGAACCCCCCTCTGCAGAGGTGTGACAGACGAAGGGTGTTTCCTTACCCCAGGCTGCCAACTGGGCACGGAGGGGAAATCTTAACTCCACTGAAGTCACTAGTGAGATTCCCTTGACAGCCGGAGGGCCAGGCCCCCCCCCAGGTTTTCTAACACTTGGCATCTGCAAGAGGGTTGGTCTGTGGAAGAGCCTGGCCTCCATTGCGGGGGCGGGCAGACCCAGGCCCAGGTGACCTGCCCAAGGAGCTGGTGAGAGAACCGGGAGTTGAACCCGCCGCCCACCCCTCGTTCCTCTGGCGGGTACGTGTCTTTCTCTGCGGGGGAGTGGTGGATCTACCCGCCCGCTTGGCACGCGAGGGGGGTGTAAGTCACCACAGTGGCTGGGAGCGACGGGAGGATTCCAGTTTGGTGGCATTTTTACACCCACTCCGTTCGGGTGCAATGCCAGCTCCACGCGCCAGGCAGCAGAGAACCCAGCCTGTAACAGGGTGACTCACCCAGCCTGGCATCATGGTATCCGTGCCTCAGTTCCCCCTCGGAGCTCAGCCGCCTCCCTCAGGCTAGCAGGGCAGTTTGAGGCTTTGACCCTCCAGTCCGCTCACCCCAGGGAACCTTAGCAGGCAGCCAGGGTCTGCTCCTGCCTCTCTGGGCCACTTCCTACCTTGTCTAGCCCCAGAGCCTGGCTGCCAGCATCCTCCCTGCAGCCCCTTTCTGCTGCAAACTTCCTGGCTTTACAATCACCCCCTGCCCCTGCCGGGATCCATCATGCCTGGCTTTCTCTCTCTCCCAGGTGCTGCCAGGTAACTGGCCTCTCAGGCCCAGGTTAACCCCTTCAGGCCTGTGTGGGGGACACTCCCCGTCACAGGTCCCTGGCCCTCCCCCTGGCTACACATTTCCTTCCCTCACCAGTGCTTGGGTCTTGCCACACAGGCCCGCCCTCGACTCCCCATCTCCAGCCCTCGGCCACTGACCCATGGGCACCCCCAGCCTCTCTCTTTCACAGTCCCCAGGGCTGTTCCCTGCTAGTGCCTGCTTCCCTGCCTGCATCTTCACCCGGCATCCGGCTGTTTGGGGCAGCCAGGGGCGGCTCCAGACCCCAGCAGGCCAGGCACGTGCTTGGGGCGGCATGCCGCGGGGGGCGCTCTGCCTGTTGCCGGGAGGGCGGCAGGCGGCTCCGGGGGACCTCTTGCAGATGTGCCTGCAGAAGGTCCGCTGGTCCCGCAGCTCCGGTGGAGCATCCGCAGGCACGTCTGCGGGAGGTCTGCCGGAGCCGCGGGACCGGTGACCGCCAGAGCACCCCCCCGCGGCGTGCCACCGTGCTTGGGGCGGCGAAATGGCTAGAGCCACCCCTGGGGGTAGTGCTTGTAGTGCCCAGACCAGGTAGAGAGCCATTAATGAGTCTGCTACAACCCTAGCTAATGGCCATGAGGCTTTTCGCTCACAGAATCATAGAAGATTAGGGCTGGAAGGGACCTCAGGAGGTGTCTAGTCCAACCCCCTGCTCAAAGCAGGACCAATCCACAGACAGATTTTTACCCCAGTTCCCTAAATGGCCCCCTCAAGGATTGAACTCACAGCCCTGGGTTTAGCAGGCTAATGCTCAAACCACTGAGCTATCCCTTCCCCCTCATGCTGTAGAGGCTCATGCATTTAGCTTCAGAGATGGCAGGTTCGATGCTGCCCACCGCCAACACGTGTCTATATAGCTGCATGGCGCAGGGTGTACAGAAGGGCCTGGATATTTAGTTACACCAGGCGTTATGTGTGTTTCGCTGCAGGTGTAAGTCTCTCAACAGATACGGATGCACTGAATGTGCGCATGCTATGGTGAAAGCAATACGTGTAGAGGAGTGCAGGGCTCCTCTGTTTGCATATGTGCATTTCCATGCAGCTGCATATCCTGTAAGGCCTGCGGGCAGGGCTGCATGTGCCAGCTAGCTGTGCGGGTAGAAAATAGAAGGCACAGGCTGTTCTTCACTGTTATTCTATCCCTGCCCTTCCAACCCCTTCTGTTCATTTTTGTTCCAGCCTGTCTCTGGTTATTAGGAGCCAAGATTCTCCCTCCCCACTGCACTGCACGAAACTGAAGTGCTCAGCAGCCGGAAAGTTGCATTCATGTCAAAATAGCTTCTCCGAGTCGCGAGCCCAAAGGCCGAGCAAGCTGTGCCTGCCTTTGGGGCAAGGAGATGGGCGATGCCCTGGCCCCTCCTGGGCGTGCCGGGCTGGAGGCGACAGACTAGAAAATAACGTTTGTTGCAGAAGCCAGCCCACTCCGCGCTGACCTGGGCCGGGTCGCGTGCAGCCGCCAGCGAGAACTAGCTCAGTGGAGGTTTCTGTGCTGGGCCCCCATGACTCATGCTCCCGGGATGGCACCAGAGGCTGGTGATTTGTCGCTCCCCCAGCCTTTCAGCACACGCAGCCGGAGCTCCACTGGAGTCAATGGGGCCGGACCCCAGCTGGCGTCAATCAGCCGGAGCTCCACTGGAGTCAATGGGGCCGGACCCCAGCTGGCGTCAATCAGCCGGAGCTCCACTGGAGTCAATGGGGCCGGACCCCCAGCGGGTGCAAACCAGCCCTGCTGCACTGGCTACACCATTTACAGTAGCTGAGCTTGTGGCCCATTGAGTGCCCGAGGGGTACGGTGCCAGATGCCCTGCAGGCTGCATCCGTCAGTCAGAGCTGCCGCTGTGTCAGGGGCTCCCTTCCCGCAGGGGTTCTAGCCCAGGGCTCTGCTCCTGCTTTCCCTGGGCTCTATCCCGGCTCGGACACTGAGCGAGGTGGCTAGTCCACAGGGACTAACAGTGGGATGCTCTGCAGCCGTACAAAGCAGGGCAAAAGGCACGTCCTTGGGCATGGCAGGTCTCCTCCCTTCTCTCTGTGCCTCCGCTCAAACTCAGGTCAGAGACTCCCTGCTGCAGCCAGATACTTCCCGCCAGCCAGCTGACAAGGAAGGGTGTAGAAATGAGCAGGGCCTTGCTGCTGTGAAGGCGCCTGCAGCGTTTATTTGTCACAGCAGCGCCTTGGTGGCCCAAGCCAGGGCCCCGTTGGGCTGAGTGCTGTTTGGCCAAGCAGTCCGGCCCCGCCCCGCGGAGCTCACAGTCCAGGCGTTAGACACGTTGCCGGAGGAGCAGGAGATGCTGCCACATGATTGCCTCAGGACCTGGTTCTCTGTGCCTCAGTTTCCCTCTTTGGGTGTCTTTGACCTCCACTCTCGCCAGGCTCTCTGCCAGCATCAGAGAGACCCACCCTCCCTTTCGGAGCGAGCAAGACATTGGCAAACCCAGCTCCTGTCCAGCAACCTCCCGCTGGGGCCCCAGGCTCAGGAGGCCAGGGGATTGTGTGGCTGGGCCAGCGGAAGGTGGGAGAGCTCACCTCACCTGCCAGCCACCTCAGCCCCTGGGCCAGGGACAGTCAGAGCAGGAGGGAGCCCAGCAGGCCATGGAGCTAAGGCCACGACCCCGTTTGCCATCAGGCAGAGGAGGGGATCATGGTCCTCCTGCCCCGGGCAGGGGCACGGAGAGGCGCTGGGGCGCGCGGCATGGAGCAGAACACCCAGCTGGCGGGAGCGGGTGGTGGAACAAGGCGCCGGCCTAGGAGGGGCCGCAGCCCAGATGCAATGGGAACTTTGACAGGCCGCAAAGCGCCAGCAAGGGGGCTCTTGTGTTCCCGGTGAACAAGGTTTTCCGAAACCCACGCAGTCAAGAACGCCCGGCATTCAGTCCTGGAAAACACACACTGGGATTCCACCGCGGCGGCTACGTCACATCCCCTTTGACTATTGTCGTTTGGGAAATTAACGATCAATACGAAACAGACCCGCCATTGTCTCCAGGCTGGTGAGAGGCCGGCTGTTTATTCCAGGCCATCTCAATGCTCCTGTTGTTTGGTGCGGGCCTTTGGTAGATTCATTAACATTTGTTCTATGGGCCAGTTATTCCCCTTGCAACATAAAGGGGTGGATGGGGGGTGAGGAGATGGCTTTTGTACATCGCTGGGTGTTCTTACAGCTCATGCGAGGGCAGCAAGATGGAGGCCAGTGGCAAATGGGGCCGGGGAGCATCCATCCAACATGCACTGCCTCTGCTTGGCGCACGCTGGAGGCTGGACCTGAGCGCACTGCAGTCAGACACAGCCCGTGCTGGGGGCCTGGGTGGAACTCCCCTCTATGCTCCCCATAAACATCTGCACAACTCACTCCTCCTCCTTTAGCCTCTCCTCACAACTGTCCTCGGCCCGGACTTGCCAATGGTTAGGGGCCACCAGCCAACTGGGGATCCTGCAGGCTAGTGGGCTGGCCAGTTTGTCTCCTCCTGTCCGTGGACATCCCCATCTGTCCCGTGGCCTGAGCGGAGATTGGAAGTGGGGGGCTTTTTGTTCTGGATTTGTACAGCCCCTTGCACATTGGGGCCCTGGCCCAGGCCTGAGGCTCCCAGGTGCTACGATAACACACGTAAAGAGCAATAATTGACACCACTTCAGTGCTACGCCAGCCAACGTCTTGGTCCTTCGCACGGGGTGATGGGAACGCTCTCTTAGCTCACGGCCACCGCTCCCCTCCCCGAGTGCGCTATCCAGGCCTAGAGAGAGAGCCCCACACGCCCTCCCTCTCCCACCCAGCCTGTTGTAGACACCTCCTGTGCACGGCCCAGGGGACCTGCTGCTAGGCAGTGTGGCTGGCGGAGGGCCCTCCGGCCCATCCAGGAAGCGAGCAATCAGGGTCATTCCCTCCTCCAGTAGGAGATGGTCCTGGTCTGGAGCAGAGAGCAGGCCCCAGAGCCCCAGCCCCGACGAATACCAGTCCCAGTGGCTCCCCGGGATGCTCCATTTTAGCCAGTCAGGATGCCAAGGCTGTCCCCAAGGGACCGATCTCAGCCGCCAGTGACAAAGAAACACAGCGGGGAGGAGGGGGACATTAAGGATAAAAATCCCAGATGGAGAAAGATTCCACAGCCTTGGAAAGGAGCTGTGCACCCTATGGCAGATCCGACGCAGCTGTCTCCCAGGAGACGCTAAAGATCACACTAATCCATTCCCTGGCATCTCTCAATGGCCACCATGCTCCGCTCCAGGTTAGAGGCCAGCATTGCCAACTCTGGCCTTTCTTTGTGCACCTAGCAATATTGCCTCTTTTCCTTCAGCCCCCACCTCCCGGAGTCAGGTGATTATGTGAGTGTCTCAGCTCCCATTCCTGAAGAGAGAACGTTTCTAGCTCACATGGTTGCAAAGAAAATCTTGAAAATGTGATTCCTGGAGCTCAAAACCCAGCAGGGAAATGACCAGACCCCAAATAAATTCATTCGTTAATTTTTAAGGGTTATGATTTTGAACATGGGTTCGCGCTGCTGAGAGGCGTTTCCCTCATTGGTTTTGCCAGCGAGGCAGTGCTGCTGCTGTTGAGTGGTTCGAGCAGTGCTCTGGCAGCCAGGACTCCTGGGTTCAACTCCTGGTTTTGCTGCATAACCTTAGGGAAGTCACATCATCTCTGTGTCCCTGACTGACTGCTGTAAAAGTCAGAGTAACCGCATTGAGTCTGAAAGAGTCACTCCGGATTGACACTGGCAGGAGAGAGGTCACTTGATCATTACCTGTTAGGTTCACTCCCTCTGGGGCACCTGGCATTGGCCACTGTCAGCAGACGGGATACTGGGCTGGATGGACCTTTGGTCTGACCCAGTACGGCCGTTCTTACATTCTTATTCTTCTGCCCAGTCCAGCAAATGGGCACAGGCCTGGAAAACCGGACTCCTGGGTTCCATCCCTAGCTCTGCCACGGACTTGCTGTGTGACCATAGTGCCTTCCCCTCTTTATGCTTCCATCTCCCCAGTGTAGAATGGTGATAATTGGCTGCACCCAGCCCTCCCGCCCCGCGCTAGGCACTGTACATGACTGACTTGGTGGACCATGGCAGTGCCGCCTAGGAGGACACACTGGTGCTGGGCACTGCACAAACCCAGAACACGACAGCCCTGGTCCAAAGGGCTTCCAACGGGCCCCTTTGCAGAATGCTCCCAGAACAGTGCGTAAAAACATGTTACTAACAATCCCCCGGGCGGAGAAGTGCTGGGACAATTCGCTGTCAAGGGTCAGATGCTGCTCCAGGAACTCCCTTGCAGCCCGTGGAGTCACTCTGGCTTTACCCTGCTGTAGTCGAGAGCAGGATTCGGCTCTTGCTTGGAGATCTCCACGGGAAAGGTGCAAAACGCCATTGCTTCATTGTGGAATTCTTTGTACTGGCCTGGCAGCAGGGACACCACCCCAAGCCCCGCCTATGGGGGGACCCTGCCCCCAGGAAGGGCGGAGCAGACATCTGAGCACGGGTGTAAATATTCCATGGCCATCTGGGCAGGCTGGCCCCGGGCATTCTCCTAAGAGTCCAGCTTCCACCCCAGTGCAGTATGGAGGGATCATGCCGGGGGCCGGGCGGGAATGTCACACCTCTACTTTCATCTTCGCCCTGCTGGGCTCCCAGGGGCCACGCAGCAGCCGCTTCAGCCCCAGGCTCAGGGACGGCAGGGAGTTTGTCAGCACCTGGTCTCTATTCACAGCTGCCCGGCTTTCACCCAGCGACCTCCCTGAGTAGCTGCGATTTCAGCCTGGGAGGCAGAGGGGGTACAACCAATCACCGCTCAGTGGGGAAATGGAGGCAGAGACTTGACCAAGGTCACAATGAAAATCTGTTGTAAAGCTAGAGAAAGAACCCAGGAGTCCTGGCTGGCTTCCGGCCGCCTGCTCTAACCCATTAGACTCCACCCCCCTCCCTGAGCTGGGATAGAACCCAGGAGCCCTGGTTCCCAGGCCCCTGCTCAGACCCACTAGACCCCCGTGTGCTGACTCCTGGTCCCCTTACTGTCACCAGCAATGCGCCTTTCCCAACTCACGGGTGAGAACCCAGGTGTCCTGATTGCTTAGGCACCTGCTCTTCCTGCTAAACCACTTCTAAAGCCAGCACCTTGCTCACTTTCTCCTCTACCTGCTTCCCGTTAACGGCTCCCTGGGCCCAGGATCAGCCGTGCCCCCCCACCATGCCCCTTGCCCAGGGAAGGTGACGAAGGGCTCCAGTATGGCTCGGACGTGTGTGTGTGTGGGGGGAGGGCTGGTTTACCCTCCCGCTGTCACCCCCCCACACCCACTCTGTTCTGCGGGAGCCTCAATGGAGTTACTGTCCATGTGCCGCTTGGCCCAGTCCAAGTCAGCAGCCCAGGATTCAGATGGAAAATTCCGTGCCCACGAAGCTCCCCGGCCGGCCCCAAGCAGCAGGATGCCTCAGGCCGCGATCGCAGGCCTCACTGCATCAAAGGAGGCCATTATTCCCAGGCTCGCTGCCGTGCCACGAGTGATGCAGTGCTGCCAGTCCAGCACACTTCAGCCCGCAGGCTCCCAGTTTTGTAAGGGGGGGGGGCACTTCACATGGCATTGGTGAGACGCCACCTCTGGGGTGGGACACGGCCAGTTTAACCATCCCACAGCAACACCCCAAGGGAACTGCTCGCCCAGCGCTGAAATGCAGCCCCGGCTGGGGTGGAACATTCCAGCTGCTCCACAGCCACACAACACATTGAGGGCAGAGAGCGGGTGGGTGGCCGCACCCACAGTGTCAGACATGCAGCGGGAAGGTAACGCAGCCCCATGCACTAAGCCCCAGCCAAGCGTGCCAGAGGAGCCAAGGCCGAGCCACGCACCCAGCCTCTGGGCAGGGCTCTGCCCCAGGGGCTCCCGAGGGATGGTCCATTACACCCAGATTACAGCTCAAACACACTGGGCCTGGCTGCTTTGCGGGGGGTGGACCCAAAGCGAGACAGAGATGCCGTGAGGTCCCTCCCTGTCAATTCATCGCCACCAGTGCGGGTGGAGGAGGGGCTGGGCTGACCGTCCCAGGGGCTGCTCACTCTGGGCCTGCAGCTTGAGCCCGTTTCTAGACCAGTGCTGCGGAGGGCTCTGCACTTCTGCAGCCCCGGCCCAGGCGTCTCTGTTGGGCACCCACAACAACTAATTTGTGGGGGACCTCAGTGCCTCCTGCTCTGGGTGGGGGAGGCCAAGGCAGCCGGACTGGTCCCTGCCCACGGGCGCTTGCTCGGCTGTGCCAGGTTCCCCAGCTCCTCAGGCCGCTCTGGGGACAGAGCAGGAAGTTAGACCTGCGCACGACCCCCCGCTGCAGCCAGGCTCTGGTCTCTGCCTCCTGGCACTTAAACACCCGCCTGGGCAACCCAGCAAAGCCGGGCCCAGCTCGGCGGCCAACGGGAGCCTTTGAGTCCCTGCCAGAGAGGGAATCATTGCAGCTGGAGCAAGGGGGGGCGGAGGAGATCTCGATTCCCAGTCTATTTCAGGGAGAACAAATCAACAGTGAGACAGGTGCCGAGCCCGGCGCAGCCGCCCGGGGATATTAGTTACCGTCCAAGGGCATCAGAGTTTCCACATGGGCTCAACGTGCAAATCCCACTGTCTAAGCTGTTCCTACGGCCTGGCTTGAGCTGAAATCAGAGCCCCTCGGCGGGGCGGGCAGTTGTTACAGACAGTGCAGGATTGCAGGGGAGCCTCGGCCCAAAAGCAGCGCTGAGCCGGGGCCGCGCCGAGAGGCCTTGCACTGCTCCCCGTGCTGGTACATGCGGCTCCGTGTTGCTTTTATTTTTGTGTTAGTGATTCATCTCCTGCTCCGGTGCCAGGCTGCCGCCATTCAGCGCTGCGAATGCTGGTGCTGCTCACCAGAGGCTGCAGGCCATGGGTGCACATTCACTCGTGCATCACAAGCCCAGGCAGGCGGACGGGACGGGCGTAGGAGCCAGCTGATCCACAGGCCGGGCTTGCCCTGGGTTCGGCCGCTCAGTAACACGCTGGGGGAGGCCGGGAAGCCAGCTCGCTAGTCATTGCTGTTGGGTGGAATGAGTCACGAGGGTTCTCGGCCCAGCTAGCCCCACTGCTGGCCAGTCTGGGACCCAAAGGGCCGTGGGGACTAAACATCAAGCTGGCCCCAGCAGGGGAGGTTTGAGGCACATGGGGCAGGACAGGCCCAAGCTGGAGCTGCGCAGGGGGTCGGTCTCCAGGGCTCGATCGCCTTAGAGGGCAGCCCAGGGCCCCCCCCGGAATTTACACCGGGGGGATGTGAAAGGAGCGACTGCACCAGGCTGCCAGCCAGGGCAGCCTGTGTCGCCACTTCGTCAGCCCCACCCACCAGCCGGAGACGGTGCTGCCCACCAATCGCCAGCAGCAGCCAGGAGCTCGGCACTGATCTGGGGCTCCCAGCTCCTGCCAAGAGCTCATCAGGGCCACCAGTACACCCAGCAGGAGACACCGTTCAGGTCGGGGCTGGACGTAAATCTCGGCTTGGCAGCCGCCAGAGCAGCTGGGACATCCTCCAGCCCATGGGAAGTCATTTTAGAACACGGGCCAGAGGCCACCGGTCCTGCTGTGTCCCCGAGAACAGGATCTGGGGACACTTCAGACCATCTGGGTCAGCGCCCAAGGTCCGTCCAGTGTCGCATCTCCGACAGCAACCGCAGGGAAAGGGGCGGGACACCCCCCAGCTGGCAGGCGTGCGATCCATCTGCCCCCCGTGAGGCCTCATCCCTCTCCCAAAGAGAGACCAGCTTCCACTCTGAAGCAGGAGGTTCTGTATCCCTCCCCAACGTCCGGTTCGTACAGGGCCCAGCGCAATGGGGCCGTGGCCCCAAACCTGCCAGCGTCTCTGCGCGATCCCCACTGCCAGCCGCAGCGGCACGGCACAAGCAGGAGAGAGGTACGGCTACCAGGATGTTTTTTATTTCAATATATTAAATATATATTAATCAGAAAAAAGTCACATATGGTAAATCCCGAAAAAATACACAAATATAAATGTTGATTTTTTGTTTTACGTACAAGTTTATATACAGGAAAAGGCCAAAAGGGGGGGGGAAGCCCTCCCAGGCACAGAAAGCCACGTGGTTGTCAGCCGATAGAACAACAAAATAGGCGTCTCCCTCCCAGCCTTCCTAGTGCCCCTTCGCGTCTCTCGCTGCCTCTACAATTCTCAGCCGTATTTACAAGGTTTAAACCCCCTCTGTTTACAGAGACATCTCTGCAGTGGACAGGTGGGAAGCATCCCATGTGCCATGCCCATGGCACATGTCCGTCGCTCCCTGGGCAGCGCTGCAAAAGCACAAGTGAGGCAAGAAGCCGCTGGGAGGGTCTGGAAACTGCTTGGTTCCGGCAGCTGGGGATGGAGGAGCCCACTCCTGGCACGATCCTTGCCTGGCCGCAGGATGCCGCAGGCGGGCAGGGCAGGGCACCCCTGCGTGCGTCTCAGGACCAGCCCCTCCTACCCAGCGTGGTGAAGCGCCAGTCGTTGCGAGCGGTGAGTACAGAGCCGGGGCTGTGGGCACAGGGATATTGGGCATCTGAGTGCATCACCTTAAAGGCACATCGGGGTTCTCCACAGAGAAATACGTTGTGATCCACGGGTTTGGTACACGAGACGGGATGCGGAGGCCGAGCGCGGGTCAGCCACCAGGAGGTGTGACGGGCTCTGCCCACTTCCGACGAGTCCCCGCGATCCCGGCTGGCAGTGGGGCTCGCCCCCCCCCGGTCTCTGGAAATGCTCTGTTGATCGTCCCTCCCCCTCCGCGCAGGGGGGGAGACGTGTCCGTCAAAACTCCCGTTTTATAAAGCGAGTGAGCTCCCCGTGGCGGGGGCCTCACAGGTCCCGGGGGGCTGTTCCCCCCTCAGAAGGGCAACGTGTCCATGAAGATTTTGTCCACGATGGGAGGTGGCGGCACCAGGTCCTCCAGCTTCAGGTAGAAGATGCGCTGCAGGCCCTGCGTGCAGAGGGTACGCAGCTCCGGCAGCTTGCCCAGCAGCTTGGACAGGCAGTTGGGGCGGATCTGCTCGCTCGTGGTGGACGTCACGTGGTCCTTAAGGCAGCTGACGATTTGGTTCTGGAGATCCTCCACTTTCTTGGGGTCCTTCAGCCCGTGGCGGTCTGGAAAGGAGGAGAGGGGTGGTCACTCCCAGCCCAGCCTAGATCCAATGGGCCATGGCAAAGCAGGCTTACGCTCCTGCTGCTGCCTCCTGAACGCCCCCCAAGCCCTGGCCTGTCTCATCCACCCCAAAGAGCAGCACATTCTGCATGCACCCTTTAACACAAACCCCTCCTCGGCAGCAAGGCATTCTGGGAACTGTAGTTCGCAGCGGGCCCCTGGGAATTCGAGGCTATGGCAAGGCATGCTGGGAAAAGGACAGGCGTATATACAGGCTCTAGGGTCCCAGCATGCTTTGCTGATTGAGCCGGGTTGGCTGGAAGCCTGGTTTAAAGAGACAAGCAGATCCTGACAGCGTCTCAGCCTGTCCAGGCCTGCCTAGAGATTTGAGGTGTCCCCTCCCCCTTGAGATCTTCCTGGGGCCTGGTTCTCGGAGGGGGGTGCGGAAGTCAGGCCCCTCCACGGAGTCTCATGCTGTGTGAAATCAGGAGTCACTCCTGGAAGTTAATAATGGTCGGGGCGAATTCCGCCCCTCGAGGAGCAGAGCGGGGGAGCGGAGAGCTGGAGGAAACCAGCTCGCCTCGGGTTCCTGAGCCTTCTCCCACAGCACGACCCCCCTCCCCACCGAGGCCTCCGCCACGGCTTGCAGAAGGCTCTCCTAGTGTTACCGCCCCTCCAGCGTGAGCAGTGCAATAACCCCCCAGCCCAATGCCACAGAGCTGGGATCAGACCCTCTGGCTCCTGTCCAGTGACCAGACTTGCTCATCCCTCCCCCAGCAGCCGTGCAGCAGGAAGGTGCAAAGCCGCCCCACCTGTGATGATGACGAGAGCTGTGAGGCAGGAGAAGGAGGGGACGTCGATGCTCATGCGGTGCAGGCTCTGGGAGAACTCGAGGATGGAGTCGATCCACTCCCCGAAGCCCCGCACACACTGCATCCGGTGAAGCACCACCCCGTTGCAAAAGATCAGCTTGCCTTCCTCTGGCTTCGACCTGCAAGGGACGGGGCAGAGCCGCAGGCGGTCAGGAGAGAACGGAGGGCAGGCCAGGCCAGGGGCTCTGCCGGCAGCAGATTGGGAGGGAGGCAGGAAGTGGGGTCAGAGCAGAAACCAGAGAGGTAACAGAGGGAGCCTGAGCAGAAGGGAGTAGCAGTGACAGGATCCCGGCCCAGTTAGCCAGGCACTAGGGGCCCTATGCAGCAGGTCTGACGTTCATAGACTCTGGCACCACAGGACCAATCACAGAATATCAGGGGTGGACGGGACCTCAGGAGATCCAAACCCCTGCTCAAAGCAGGACCAATCCCCAGACAGGTTTTTGCCCCAGATCCCTAAGTGGCCCCCTCAAGGATTGAACTCACGACCCTGGGTTGAGGAGGCCATTGCTCAAATCGCTGGGCTGGACTGTCTGAGTGGAGGGGATGACCCGAGCCACAGCCTCCTTTGAAACGCTAACTAAGGGTAGATGGTTTTGCCCAAAGTCCTGATCTCCGTGCCCATCCACAACCCAGGCTGCCACATCGCCATCCCGTGTCTCTAATCTCGGCGTCCAGCAGCCACCTGGCTCTGGACGGGGCCGAGGGGTTACGAAGCAGAGGGGGAGTTACCTGTAGGCCAGCCGCAGAATAAAGAGCTCCAGGAACGCAGATTCCAGAAGCAGGTCCTGATCCTCCTTGGGGAGCTCCTGGAACCCTTGGATCTTCTCGGCCCACTTGCGGATCACATCCATGGAGCCGGTGAGCAGGTCGTAGAACTGCTGCACATCCACGCAGTCCTCCTTCTCGAACTGGTAGGAGAGAGACTCCTGGAACTGCCGAGCACACAAGCAGGGTTAGCTTCCCTGCGGGCCTGGGACCGCACAGCTACTCACTGCAGTACAAGTCCCGGGCGAGTGGCCGGGGCTGCGTCTCTCAAAGCCATTGTACGCCCTCCAGGTTAACGCGTGGGCAGCAGAGAGACAGGAACCCGCACTCATCTGGGCCTGGGCGTTTTCTGCTGCCTAGCACTGGCAGCAGGACTCCTGGGTTCTCGTTTGGGCTGCAGGAAGGAGTGTGTCTAGTGGTTAAAGGGAGGAGGGCTGGGAGTCAGGACTCCTGGGTTCTCTGCTACTGGCTTAATCTGTGACTTTGGGCAATTCATTGCACTGCCTTGCCTCAGTTTCCCCCAAGTAAAATGGGGATCGCCCCTAACTCGCTGGGGCATTGGGAGGGTTAATGGTTTACTGTTTCTGAAGGTCACGGAGCTCCCTGGATGAAAGGAGCTGGATTGGTCCCTGAGCCTCCAGGCCAGCCGGCATTCCACTGCCGAGGTCAGAGCCCAAAGCTCCAGCTCCTGGATAAATTCAACGACAGACTCAGAAACACAGTTGGTGGGATTCATTTGCAGACAAAAGCGTCCTGTGGCACCTTATGGACTAACAGACGTCTGTTAGTCTATAAGGTGCCACAGGACTCTCTGCTGCTTTTACAGATCCAGACTAACATGGCTACTCCTCTGATATTTGCAGACAAAGCCATCTGGGTGCAGAATGCTGGGCAGAGAACCCAGGAGTCCCGACTCTCAGCCCCCTTTAGCCACTAGACGACAACACAACCTCCTAGGGCCCAAAAGAGAACCCAGGAATCCTGCAGCCAGGGCTAGGTGCTAGATCCCTGTGTGCATGTGGGAAGCTGACTGGGTCAGGTAAGCCTGAGTGTGTGGTCAGCACACACTGCGCCGTGAGCACTGTGCTGCTTTCCTCTGAAAGCCTGACACCTCCCAAGCCACAGGAAGCCCTGTAGCAAGGCAGGGCACGGCTGGCCCCGTGGGACAAGCCAGGCACAGACAGGAGGTGGCACATTGGTGGCACAGCCTGGAACAGAACCTCAGAATCCTGCCTCTTGGTTCTCTGCTCCAACTCACTCTCCCTAGGGCTGGGAAATGAACCCAGGAGTTCTGCGTCCCTGCACTAGCTCACACCGCCCTCCTAGCGCTGGGGAACGGACCCAGGAGTCCTGCCGCCTAGCTCTCTAACCACTGGGTAACACTGCCTTCCCAGAGCTGGGAAGAGAACTCATGTGCCCCACGCACTAGCCAGCAGACCATGCTGCCCCATTCGTACAGTGCCGGAGCTCGGGTCCTTTTAGTGATGGCGAGGGCTCCAGGATCCCTTCTCTAACTGCCCACAGGCCCAGGGCTTCACCCCCCAAAGGTCCACTGACACGTGGGCTGCACACGGTTCCCCTCCCAAGCAGGGAACCAGCCCTCGGAGGCGCCCTTGCTCCGGGAGCCCCAGGATCCTGACCCCCGGCTGCAAGCGGCAGGTACCTTGGAATAGTCCAGCTTGGTGGCACTGGGTACGGAATCGACGTGCGCCCTGACGAGCGATGTGATGAGGCTGACAGGGGAGGCGTCCTGGGCCTGCTTGGGTTTGGACGGGAGCCGACCTCGGCGCCCCTTCAAGCTGTCCGTTCGGACCACTGGGGAGAGAGGAAAGGGGAACGCGGCTCAGGCAGAGGAAGCGGGTAGGTGGCACAGAGCGAATCCGGCTCAGGCTGTCATGGCTCTAAGCGGCCCCCTGGCCCCACAGATAAGCTGCCCCAGCACATCAAGCGTTGGCAAAAGCAATGCTACCTAACCGCCGCCGGAACCGAGTGCGCCATGGAGAAGAGCGAGCAGAGAAAACGGGACACTGAGTGGGGAAGAGACCCAGCAGGGTGGGGACGGCTCCCTGCACATCCCGTCCCTGGTTGATTGCGGCTGCAAAAAACACACGGGGAACAGCACGCACAAACAGATCCACGCGCACAGCTGGAGATTGGCTGCAAGCACACACAGGAGCTGGGGGCTGGGCAGGAGCTCACAAAAGTTTGCCCCCTGAACGTTGGAAAATCTGGGGAGATCGGATGGTTCTGTGTCCACCCACTCATGTCCAAGTCTCGCAAGAACAGCTACTGTGTTCCTTGTGAGATTCCAGCCACATCTCCCCCACCACCAGCCCATCCTGTTCTGGATCCAGCCTGGAATCACAGCCACCGAAAGGCAAGTGAGCATGTGCAAGTGATGCTAAATTGGTGGGAGCTGCAAGAAAACAGCAGCCTGAGACCGGGCCTGGAAGAGGGCAAGTCAATAGACCTGGGGACAAAGGAGCAGCGCGGTGTCCCGGCAGCAGCAGCAGAGCTGGAGCGGTGCTGGAAGCAGGAGTCAGGGCTCAGCTCCCAGGAACACACGAGATTTGTTATGGGGGCTGCTGGGCTGGACACAACTCCGGCTCTCCAGCCCGCGCAGTCGTCGTCACCACCCAGGGATTTTCCCTAAGCCCGGCTTAGCTAGAGCCAGCCTGGCAGGGGGACACCACCCGTCGAGCTCTGTACCTTCTTTGACCATGCCCACGGCGAGGCACTTCTGGAAACGGCAGAACTGGCACCGGTTCCGCCGCCTCTTGTCCACAGGGCAGTCTTTGTTGGCCAGGCAGATGTACTTGGCGTTCTTCTGCACCGTGCGCTGCAGGGAGGAGGAGAAACGAGGGAGCGCATCAGCCTGCGGCAAAGAGGGAGCGCGAGATCCCGGGTGCCCAGAGCCGGGCCCGGACGGAACAAAAGCCCTTCTGTCCCCCTGGTATTTTTATAGCAGTGTCCCCGCCCCACGGCGCCCAGTTTCCAGTTTCACATCCGAGGAGCCGTGTTCCCAGGACACGAGAGGGGGAGGGGAACACGTTGCTCTCCCGGGGGGGGGGAGGAACAGCCAGCCATACCTGCACACTTCCATCTGCAGGCAGGGACGGCGGGGAAACTCGACTGCCTGCTCTTGGCCTGAGCAGTCGCTCCCTCCAGGCCCCGAGCCCCCTGCCCTGCCCCCCACCCCAGGCACGGCTTCTCCCCCCCGCAAAGAACCAGCGCTGCACGGAGGGGCCTGGGTCTCAGCTCAACCCGAGGCCTCCCTGAGGTGCCTGGTGCTGGGCCAGAATCACTAGCTGCTCTGGAGACCCTGGGCCACGAGGCTCATCCCCCAGCCCCGCCCCCGACGCACAAGCTACGCCCAGGCTACCCCCTCCCCATGGAACGAATCGGGGCCCAAGGGCACGAGGGGAAAGGGAGGGAAACCACCAGAGTCACCAAGATCTTCCCACGTGGCTGGTGGTTCAGAGCCCGGCCCGAGCCCACTGGGGCTGGCGCACTGCATCACGGGGGCCTCGCTGGCGGCTCTCTGCCCCCCCACTTCCCCAAGCCAAGCCCAGGCTTGCCCCATGCAGAATGGCCAAGAGGAGACCCACAGACTCCTTCACTCGGCACATCCATCGGGGCTCCCTGAGGGACCTCACCTACATCCCAGAATCCTCTGCGCTGGCTGCAAAGAATTCTGGGGCCCGTCTGGGAGCAAGACCAGCCACGCGCTGGGGCCGGAGCAGGGAGGTTGTGAGCCTGCCGGCTGGCGAGGAAGGCCGCTGGCTCTGTGGGTTCTCAGGCACTGCCCTGGGTCTCCCCTGGCCACACGTCCCCACCCCCGGCCCCGTACCTTGAAAAAGCCCTTGCAGCCCTCGCAGGTGCGGACGCCGTAGTGCTGGCAGGAGGCGTTGTCTCCGCACACGGCGCAGCGCCCCTCGTTGGCACCGGGGCTGCGCGTCTTGGCTGGCGACAGGGAGCCGTCCATCAAGGCGGGGCTCTCCAAGTGCGGGGAGGCCTGGCCCAGGGACAGGCCGGAAAAGCCCACCGGGGAGCTCTGGGAGAGCGCGAAGACCTCGGCATCCAGCCGGTGTGCGGCGGCCAGCGGCCCCTTGAGGGGGCTCTGGGGGACCCCGGGGCTGGGAGCCGAAGGGCCGAAGAAGAAGGCTGGCTGGGAAGAGTTGCTTTTCGGCTGCTCTGCCCAGGGCCTCATGCCCTCATAGTTCTGCGTGGGCGAGTAGGGCCCAAAGGAGCTCTCCCACGCCGAGACCTGCGGGGTCTGGAAGCCTGGGGTGGACGGGGACGGGATGGAGCAGGGGCTGCCATAATAGTCCGAGCCGCTCGAAGACATGGTCTCGTCCAGCTGGCTGCTGAAGGAGCCGGGGTAGCAGCCGTACACCTGGACGTCCTCGAATTTGAAGGAGGCGGCCTGGCTGGAGGCCGGGATCTGGTACAAGAACGTGTCGAACTCCCCGCTGTAGTTGTCCATGAAGGTGTTGAAGCTGGGGAGGGAGGTGGTGGCCGCGATCTCGGTGTTGACTAGGTCCATCGTGAACTTGCTGAGCTCGGGAGTCAGGATGTCTGCCGGGTAGCGCTCACAGGGCCCTCCGCTCTGAGGCAAGGTCCCATGCTGCATTTGGATACAGGGCATCTCTGAGCAAGGGGGAAAGGGAAAGGCAGAGGCGTTAACAACGGGCTGGAATCGCACCCACTCCCCAGGCCACGGCTCCCCAGTCATCGCGGGGCACCAGCCCAGATGTGCAGCACGTGCCATGGGGGAGACGGGCTCTAGGCTTTCCCACGGGCTCCCACGCCTCTGATCAGGGGCGTATAGAGCAAACCGTGGATAAGGCACCGGACTAGGAACCAGGAGACCTGTCTTCTAACCCCAGCTCAGATGCCTTGGGCCAGTGGCTACTGTACCCCTCTCAGGAGTCTGATTTGTCTTGAATACCCCCCCGTTTCACCTCACTTAAAAACGACTTGCTTACAAAATCAGACATAAACATGCAAGTGTCCCAGCCTTGCTGTCACTGAACAATTGCTGACTGTCTCATTTTTACCATAGAATTATAAAATAAATCCATTGGAATATAAACACTGGCCTTACATTTCCGTGTATGGTACATAAAGCAGCATAACCCAGTCATTGTTCGTATGAACCTGCCGTTTGTACTGACTTCGCTAGTGCTTTTTATGTCGCCTGTTGTAAAACTAGGCAAACACCTAGACGAGTTGACGTACGCCCGGGAAGAGCTCTGCGTACCTCCGAGGTACAGGTTCCCCTGGTTGAAAACCACTGCCTGGGGCATGTCACCTTCCCTCCCACGCCTGTGCTCACCCTGTGAGCTCTTTGGGGGAGGGACTGTCTCCCCAGCACCTACCGTAATCTACATCATAACAGAGCGACAGGCCTAAAACCACAGAGGTGGCACCTTAGCAGCACTTGCTGTACAATAACAAACGGCCCTAATCCCAAGAGGTGCTGAGCATAAAAGGAGCTGGCCAGGTCTCTGTGCAGTTCTGGGCTGGCCAGGTCACAAAGGGGAGAAAGATTCTGTCCTCGAGTGGCATGAGCTGGTCCCCCTGCCCGTCCCGCTGGGAGGCCCTAAGCCAACAAGCCAAGGCTGGCTGGACCATGGAGGCTGAGCTCTCCACTGCTCCCCGAAGTCGGTGCCTCGGTCGAGCCCGGCACGGGGCTTGCTGCTGCCTGAACTCGGGCACTGCAGGTCCCGGGGGAGACGGCCATACGCACGAAAACCAGGCGCTTCGGGGTGAAAACCCACCGAGGGAAATTTCACCAAACTCAGCGTAAAATCTACCCGCTTGCTGACGTCTACATTGCTAGAAGCATCTGCTCCACAGTGCCAAGGTGGGGGCTCGACTCTGCCTCAGTCACAGTGGTGTAAATGAGGAGTAACTCCACCCAAGTCAACGGCGTTGCATGAGCCCTGGTGGGCTCCGTGAACCGAGGCGTAAGGCCAACCCCCACCTTGGCCCCAGCGACCCGACGCGCAAATGGGGACAGGAATTCACAGAAAGAAGCCTTGAGCCTTGGTATGCGAGAAGGAATCGAGGATGTGGCTGTTCTGACAAGTTTGTACCTCACATCGGCCTGACATCAGCCAGCTCCTTCGCAGCTGCGGAGCAGCACAAATTAAGGCCGTCAACGCTGCACTCAAGGTGTTTGGAGCCGGGGCTGAAGGTGGAGTCACACGGCTGAGCCATCAGCCCCAACTGAGAGGAATGGTGGTTCTTAGCTGGCCCCATGGGGCAGAAAGCATCTCAGGCGATGGCCTTTCCCCACAAACGGAGGGAAGCGCAGAGCTGCCAAAGGGCCCTGGTGGCCCTGCCTTGCCACCCCAGGGGCTTGGCGGCGAGGGTTTGCTGGACCAAAATATTGGGCTCCACACCTCCTGGGTGGGAGCGTCGGGTGCAGAGTTTTGATCCTAATTCAAAAGCCAAACACACAGCACAGGCCAGACTCCAGGGTCACTCGGCTCCTGGTTAGGAAGCTAAGTACAGGCCCGGTTCCCAGCAGGCCCTACGCACCCGCTCGCCTGAGCTCTTCGGACACTCCTGCCTCGCAAACTCCACAGCGGAGCGCGTCTCTGCGGCGTTCCCTCCCGCCAGCAGCCAGCAAAGGGAGCAACCGACTTTCACCGGCATCAAACGAGGCCACTTCGGACTCCGTTCTGACTAGAACAGGCCAAGCAGGGCTGAGCCGGCAGCTCTGCAAAGCGTCAGGGCTGCGATCGGATGGCGGACGAGGACGCAGAATGATGCCTCCCAGACTGCGGCGCACAGACAGCTCGCTGGGTCGGCCGTACCTGAGGGGCTGCCGCAGCAGATGAACAGAATCCTGGCAGCCCTGGCACAGCACAGACATAGCAAGAGCCAGGCCGTGCCCCAAAGGTGTCGGTCTCGGCAGACAAGACAGACAGAGAGGGGAAGGGACTTGCCCAGAGCCACGCCGTAGGATACCCAGGCGTCCGGCACCCCAGCCCAGCGGGTCCTGTGCGTGCACTCGTTCGAGAACCCCGCGGGCCTGGCTGTGGGTGTGTGGCCATTCGTACATTGAGCTGAGGGCACACTCAGGAGAATCCCTGCAAACCTAGCACCCTGATTTTCCAGGCCCATCCCAGTGCCCCCCGACTGACCTGCTCCCCTCACTGGGCAGAGTTTTGTGCCTGTCTCCAGGCACCTGAAGGACCAGCAGGCTGGCTCAATGCACGCTGGGCTCAGGGCACGGTGCCCCACCTGGCCGGTTCCATGTTACTACCCTTTCCCTCCTAGGGGGCCCAAAAACACCTCTGTTGGCTTGGCATGGCCCCAAGCACTTCGCGTTTTGCATCTGGACCCACGCAGCCCCCCCACCCCTCAGCTCCAGAGGAGCCATCTTGCTCTCGAGTTCTCACATTGAATCTGCGGCAGGAGAGGTGTTTGATAACTGCGGGCGCAGAACTGTAACTGACCCGCGCCACTTTGCCAGCTCGCTTTCCTTTCTGACACATGCCGGCCGGCCGGCCTCCCTCTCTCAAGCCGGGGAGCAGCAGGGCTGGAACAGCAGATGGGGCCATATAGAGGAGAGACGTAACAAGAGTCCCCAGGCTAGCTGAAAGCCAAGACAGAAGTAACCCTTGCAGCAAGATGATAATGTAATTCATATCGCAGACCTTTAAAGGTCACCTTCTGATTGGCCGGGAAGCAGTCCTTAGCGGCCTGCAAAGGACGGCGGAATGTGGAGACATAAGAATTCCCAGCAGCGTTGACACGGTTGCACCATCAAACAAGGTTACAACGTTCTTCTGGGGCCAGCTGCTCCTTATTCAGGCAAAGCTCCCACTGGCTTTGAGAACAGACTTCAGGACCTAGCCTGGTTATTTAAAAAGATCGATCCACATACAGCTCACAGCCACTGTCCTCAGCCAGAAGTCACGCAGAGAGCCCCACGCAGCTCCAGTTTAACGACATTCTCTGCTCAGAGGCCCATGCTGGGGTCCCCTTAGCTGCAAGGAAGGGTTGGCCTGGCAGGTCAGGCTCCGACCTAACGCTCAGGAGAGCTAGGTTTATTTCCCACATCCCCCTTGGGACTCTCTGTCCCGGTTTCCCCAGATGAAGAACTGGGATAATAATAATTCTATTTTGAGTGGAAGCTTTTTGGGGCAGGGAACCTCTCTTCCTACGTTTGTGCCGTGCCTGGCACAGTAGGCCCCAGACCTCGGCTGGGTTCTACAGCTGCTGGTAGAATACAAATAAATCATGAATACGAATGAAAAACGGGCTCATCGGGGACTTTTCCTGGTAAAGGGAGACAAACTCAATGAGTTTCACAAGGGACAAAGCAGTAAAATTGCCTCATTAGCCAAGCAAAGTACTCGCACAAAGTCCTGTCCCCACCGCGACGTGCAGCCCAGTTATTCTGGGTTCCCAACCAGGGGCTTGGCTCTCAGCAGTTAACAACTTGCTGGGATTTACAGTAGCGAAAGCTGGTCACAGATGTGCTCAGCCTGTCCTTAATGGTGTCTCTGGAGGAGATCTGAAGTGCAAAGGACCAGGTCCTCGGCTCACGTACGTCACCCTGGCTCCACAGAAGTCAATGTGGTGGGGGGTGGGGGGTGGGGGGAGGGGGGGACAGCTCAGTGGTTTGAGCATTGGCCTGCTAAACCCAGGGTTGTGAGTTTAATCCCCGAGGGGGCCACTTAGGGATCTGGGGCAAAAATCTGTCTGGGGATTGGTCCTGCTTTGAGCAGGGGGTTGGACTAGATGACCTCCTGAGGTCCCTTCCAATCCTGATAGTCTATGATTCTATGATTTACACCAGCTGAGGATCTGGCCCTGGCATCCAAGAGCAAAGAGCCCAGCTGCCCTCTCTCTTTGGTAGAAGAGCTGTGCCAGCTAAAAAGCACATGGTACTCAATGGGTACTGACAGCTTTCCTCCAGTCCTAGTGTTCTGATCATATTTTCCACCATTATGGACGATAGACATCATATAGACACACTATGCCCACCTCTACAGCCAGAGAGGTCACTACGCTACATAACAGACCCATTCAGAACTCATGAGCAGCAACAGGGCAAAAACTCAAGGCACCTGCGCTCAATATGCCCAAGCTCCAGCTGCCTGAGCCATCAGCTGTTTTCAGTATAGGGCTCATGACACACAGTTGGGTCATTCTAATTCTAACCAGCAAAGGGATCCCCCCTGCTCACACACTATTTACCACAGTCTACACCTGTTCCCCACCTCCACTCTGCCATCGCGATAGTCACATCAACAGAAAGAATTGCAGTCCCTTGTTGTTGCTATAGCAACCCAACAATGCTACAAACCGCTGAGCCTTTATGTTGGTTTTTTTAAAATGCAAATTGCTTTGAGTATAAAAATCACCACCAAGGGCAAAATGTGTGACACCTCAGCCCGCACAGACTGAGCCTCCTCACAAGGTTTGTCAGCATTCGCTCTCCCCTTCATAGGGTGATCAAACAGCAAGTGTGAAAAATCGGGACGGGGTGGGGAGTAATAGGCACCTATGTAAGACAAAGCCCCAAATATTGGGACAGTCCCTACAAAATCAGGACATCTGGTCACCCTATCCTTTCACAGCTTGCGTTTTAAAAATTTGCAAGGGAATGGGTCAACAGGAAAAGTTGATTTCCTGGATGATTAAAGCTTACTCTGGGTTTTCGCAGGCGCTGCTTGCTTATTCAAATTTATTTTTTCCTTCCTTATTTTAAAATTTTCCTTAGAGAGACTGATACACAGATTATGATGTTTTAAAGCAACAGAAAAATCCCTCACATGCGCTCCCTGCAGTCTGCTAGATAGTACTTCAAAAATTACCATGCACTATGGACTTGTGTTGCGTCGGAGCAACCAAGTGCACAAGTGAAGTCACTCTGGATTTCCGGCAGTGTAAATGAGAGCAGAATCTGTTCCACTCTAACTACTCTCCTATGATTAATATATAGCCTGATCCAGGGAGATGCTGCAGATAATGGCTCAAGACCAGGCCTGTTAGTTTTTGATACGAGTATTTATAAGGTGCTCCTCCCTGTGGTAACCAGAAAAATGTGTTACCCCCTGCGATCGGATACTGTTGCACAGGGGATGACAGCACCATGTTCACAAGTCTTTAGCCAAAGCACAAGAGCGCCTCCCCTCCCCCCAGGTGGCAATAAATCGACTTTGCCAGTCTTTCCGCAACTTAGAAATGAACGGAGCCTGGGTGGTGAATCTGGTTGCCAGGTGTGTCAAGGGAAAGCTGCGTCTGTTGCTTGGGTCCAGCCAGAAACTCCATCTCCCCTCCCCCCCCCCCCGCACCCCAGCAGGATCCAGGCTCAGCAACCATATAAAAGGGAGCAAGGTGGGGCCTTTCTTGATTTGCTCCCCTGCACCGTGCTGGTGCCAAGTTGTTTTGCAAGTCAAAATTCAGAGGGATTTTATTTTTATTTAAAAAAGAAACAAAAACCCAGCTGCTCTGAGACCAGCCCTGCAGCAGAAAGTCCACTCAACGTTTGCTGTTCTACAGCAGCTCCACACACAGGTCAAAGGAGGGTCCCCGTTTGCATCCCAGAATCATCAACACAAAATAATATTGGCAAAACCAATTAACTGGCCATTTGATTAAAGCAGGGGTTCTCAAACGTCATTGCACCACGACCCCCTTCTGACAACAAAAATTGCTACACGCCCCCAGGAGGCCAAGGATCAGGGGGTAGCCGGGTTGTCTGCAGCCAGAAAAACAATGAGGAGTCCAGTGGCACCTTCAAGGCTAACCGATTTATTTGGGCAGGAGGAGGGACCGAAGCCTGAGCCCGCCTGAGCTCTGCCCCCCCAGGGACAGGGACAAAACCAAAGCCAGAGCCCCACCGCTCTTGGTGGAGGGGCAAAGCTGAATCTCAAGGGCCTCAGCCCCAGGCCGAGGGCCTGTAACCTGAGCGCTCCCCCCCCCCCCCCACACACTCAGGGCTGAAGCTCTTAGGCTTTGGCCCTGGGCATTGGGGCTCTGGATTCGGCCCAGGGCCCCAGCAAGGCTGTCAACCCTTGGTGACCCCATTAAAATGGGATCCCAATCCACAGGTTTGAGACCCGCTGAATTGAAGTACCCTCCTGGACACCTTGCTAAAGGCAGGGGATTTCAGAGGTCTGTGTTTATGTTGCAGTGTCAGCTGACAGTAGAAGAATTAGTTGCAACTTATTACATTTAGAGCAGTCTGAAAAAAGTGTGTGTGTGTGTGTGTGTGTGTGGGTCTTAACCTGGGAGCAGCAGCTTTGCTAAAACCATGTGAAAAGTGAGCCCCTCAGGGACTCAATTTAAAAACTTTTTGACTGGGCCAGGTCTGCGACCCCTTGCAACGCCCCCCTGCTGGCCCCTACACACTTTAAACACTGCATTTTAACCAGCAAAACAAGGAAGCCGAGCGCCAGCCTGCCAAGGTGACTGGGGAAAGGAGGACAGAGCTCTGGACACGGGCAAGGTGGTAATTTGCAGAGGGGCTTTAAAGAGCCGTTGGGAGAGTTCCCGTTACTTTGCCATATGCCCACAGCACTCCTGACCCACGGTCACTTCTCACACTGCCCTGGCACGCAGCCGGCCCACTGGCGTTGTGCCGCGTCCTCAGTGCCACACACGCTATCAAATCCGATCCGCCAACTCAAGAGCCCCCCACCTCCCTCCAAATAAAACGGACACAGCTGCTTTTAAATAGCAAAGAGCAGCGGACACTGCCCCTGCAGCCTCCACGCCCCCCCAGCACAATGTCAATCAAGACTAGAAAAATAAAACCACCCCGCTGAGCACCATCTGCATGCACCCCCCAGAACCCCCGGCTCGGTTCCTGCAACTTTAGACTCCCCCCCCTCCAAAAAAACCAATGCAGCCTGTAAAGGCGCCCAGTTCAATGGACAGGAACGCGTCCCCCGCCCCATCCCACCTTGCACTTTAACTCTGCACAGGAGACAGCAGCACCGCCCCCCCCCCCATGCAACATAAACCGGAGACCCCCCCCCTTGCCAGTTGCCCCCCATGCAACATAAACCGGAGACCCCCCCTTGCCAGCCGCCCCCAGCAACACAAACCGGAGACCCCGCCAATCCCACGCCCCCCAGCCAGTTCCCCCCCTGCCAGGGGCCCGGCCCCCCCGCGCTCCCACCTGGCAGCACCGCGCTGCGGAGCGCCCCCTGGGCCGAGCAATCCACATACCCGGCTGGACGGGACGGGACCCGGGCGGGCGGCGAGCTGCACTGGAGGCGCCCGGCGGCCAGACGGGCTCGGGGCTGCACTGGGGCTCCCAGCCCGGCGCGCGGAGATCCTCTTAAGCCCTCTGTGACGCACGGCCCGGGGGCGGGGCCAGAGGAGGGGGGACCCGCTGACGCAGGGCCGGCTGCAGCCGTGGCCATACAAGGCGCGAAGGGGCGGAATGTTCCGGTCCCCGCGGGCCGGGGGGGAGGGGCGCGCTGGAATGTCTGGGCGGGTGACGCACACGGGGTTCCATTGACGCAGGCCCGCGAAGTGTTTGATCTATAAATAGCCCAGCGCTGCCCCGTGCTAAAAATAGACCCCCTGGGCAGGGCGCGGGGCCGGGAATAGAAAGCGCCAAAGTGGGGGCAGCCAGGAGGGGGCAGGGACTCAGGTGGGGGGGTTGCAGGTGCAAAGACTGACGTGGACTAGGGGGGCAGCCAGCGCCCCCAGGAGGGGGCAGGGACTCAGGTGGGGGGTTGCAGGTGCAAAGACTGAAGTGGACTGGGGGGGGCAGCCAGCGCCCCCAGGAGGGGGCAGGGACTCACAGGTGGGGGGTTGCAGGTGCAAAGACTGACGTGGACTGGGGGGGGCAGCTGTCACCGCGGGTGTATTTTAAAAAGCTCCTTTGGGTCAGGGCTTAATGTGTCAGGAAAGAGGAGCCGGGCCCAAGCAATTGTTTCCCTTTCATAACTGATGCAGCAGGCCCGTGGGCCGGGCTCACCCCTGCGTTAGGGTCAGCGGAGGGGGCTCCCGGCTGGCTGCCTGCCCTACGGAGAGGCGGGGCGGGGATTAGAGAATTGCCTTGTTTGATTGCAAGATTACTTACGGGCACCCAGATCTAGGACTGCCTCCAGGTATACAGAGCTGGCACGCTTAGGAACTGCACCTTTATTTTTTTTAACCGTTATGTGGGATGTTGCCTCTACTTTGAATGAACGTTTATTGCAGATCTCACTCAAGGTTTATGGCCCTGCAAATATTTCTGCAGAGGGTGAAAATAAGCATGTGATCATTAACTTCAAAGGGAGTCACTTATTTAAATTTCAGTCTGTGCATTAGTGCAGGATGGGGGCCTGAACAGGTTGATCTTTACATAGCAAGTCTTTAAACTCACCCAGGTTTGCGCACACTCTCTCTCTCTCTCTCCCCCCCCCCCCCCGTTCCATAAAACACACCCAGAATATTTTGCAAAACTGGGATCTCTTTACACTTTTTTTTTAAAGTTGGAGAGCAGTAAAAGTTACCTGGAACATTTTGCAAAACGGGTAATTTCCAGTTTCCTGCCCCTGTGAAATACACCTGGGATATTTTGCAAACCTGGGCTCACTTCTCATTGCTTTTGGTCGGCTCTGCTGCCCCTCACCGTACATGAGCACATCGGAGAAGCTCCCTGAAGCAGGGCCCATCTTTCTTGTTAAATGTGCGGACGCTGCCTGGCATGACAGTGCCCAGCCTGGGGTCTGCAGGGGCTCCCACCATACAGATTCCATAATAACCGTTGGCACTCGCTTTAGCCCAGCAGCATTGCAGCAGGGTGTTCTCAGTACCGGCCAGCGTAGAGGGCAATTCCAGAAGTGCAGAATTCCCTGTCCCTTCTCGCAGGGAGATGATTCTGCGGCACCGGGCTCATCGCATTTGTTGTCAGGAAAAGCCCTGTGGACACGCTGCGAGTTCACTCAAAGGAGAGAGGGAAACTAGGGATGTGGGTTACGGAAGATTCTGAAAAACTAGGTCAGCATGGAGCACGTGGCCTCCCGCACCTGTCGCTTCCCAGGATTAATGGGCGATTCTTTTTCTCCCCTTTGAAGTCACACAGGAACCATGGCCCTGGCTCCTCTGAGAGCCCAGCCCCCAGCACACCCCAGAGCCACTCCTCTGCCATTGGGGGGAGGAGACTCCCACCAGACCAGTACCCCGTGCAGCCTTCTTACGCAGGCTGTACACTCCCTTCTGGGCTGGCCCCAGTCCTGCTGTCGCCACCCTCCTCAGTGTCCCCCCTCCATGCCCTCTCCTCTACCCACAGCCCCTGCTTTATGGTGTACGGAGGGCCCCAGAGCCCACCCCTGCTGTGGGCTGGTCCCTAGCCTTACCTCCAGTTTGCTTGGGTGGCAGCTCCCTTCCTCCACTAGGCAGAATAGGCTCCTATAATGCTAATGGTGACAAATGATTACTGGCCATTGCCCTCTGCTGGATAGAATCAGAACTGCTTCCCAGGTGTCATTCTCCCCACACTGCAAAGGGCTACGGGGGATTCTCCCTCATACTGAGTGCAACGGGGCTGGGCTTTCCAGAAAAGGAGGAGCCGTGTTCTGTGCAGGTGCCGCTCTGAAATGTCAAGAGGCTGGGGTGTGCAGCAAAGCGAAGGCCTTGGTGAAAGGGGAACAGACCCCAGCTCCCTTTCTTGTAACTTGAGATGCTTGTTTGCTGCATCAGCACAACAAGGAGAAAATATGAATCCAATACCCATAGGGCTCTGGGAGCCTGGACATAAAAACAGCTAAGCCCAAGAGCAAAACCGACAGCAGGGTCTGGTTTCCTCGGCCCCAGGGGTTAAATCCAGTGACATGCCAATGAGGGCAGAAAGCAACCACCAAATTCAACAGAAAGACAGCACAGCCTGGCTCTAGGGACAGATGAACCGGAGCAGTCACCCTCGCACGTGTGGCCAAGTCACTGTTTCAGCCACCGCGGGGAGATTGTTGGGAGAACCAGACCATCAGCTCCTGGCCTGCTTTGGGGAGTGTGGATCTGAGGCGGGTGCAGAACCAGTTCTTATTGTTACAGGCTTGTGTTCTGATAGCGCCCCACAGCTGCAGTTAGCAGTGAGGCCTCTAGTGTGCAAACATCGACACCCCTTTGAATTTAGCTTCAGATCTAAACCAGCTTTGCACGCGGAGGCCAGTCTCTGCAGCTCAGTCAAAAGGTACCATCATTGACCTTAACCACAGCAGCGACATTCCCAGAGCCCCCAGGTCACCGGGGTCTGCATACTCAGGCACGAACTAGCCTTGTCCCGATGGACGAGGCGCCGATACACCTTCCCCTCAGGGACAGGCCTTGCTTCATTTTCAAAGAAGTTCTGGGGGCCCACAAGCCAAGAAATTTCAGGGGTTCAGCACCCTCTGCTCCTTTAGAGAATCCCAGCCCCCGGTCAGCTCCACACACAAACCTGTCCCCATTTATTAGAGGTGCATTTAAAAGTCAGTGTAGTTAAACCAGTGCAAGCCCCAGTATGGACGCTCTTAATTCAGTTTAAACCCAGTTCATATTGGGAAATGTTGATGCAAGTTAAACCGACGCAAGCCAGTTTTAAAGCAACGTAAGAGCGTCCACACAGTGGTTTGCCCTGGTTCAGCTACACTGGTTTGCAGCTTCAGTGTATAGACAAGGCCAGGATGCAGAATCACTCGCTTTGAGTTACCAAATGCCCTCAGATGTCACTGCCCTTGCAGAAATCACACAGCACCTTGCAGGATCAATCCCTCTAAAATCTACCCCGTTGGGGTCCCTCTTCTCTGCCCGAGCACCTCTCACAGTGCGGCCCATCCCTGGTTTGCTAAGGCAGCACCAGTCCAGCAGACAGAAAGAGGGATTTCATAGGTTGGTAAGTCAGCAGCTGGAAAGATTTATGCATTTTCCTATTGTTAAAATATTTTTAGCCCAAGCTCTGGATTTGTTTAAATGCTCACGTTTATAAAAGCAACTGCGTAACGAGATGCGTTTTTATTACATGTTTGTGCTGAGTTCCTGGCTGGCCTCCCAGGGTGACTGGGCTGGGGAATGTGTCTGTGGGCTGGATTGCTGGGTGATCCTTCCAGCAGTTCCAACCCACTGGCTCAGGAGGGCCCTGCACTGGGTAAATAAATTGTATTCTCGGTAAATAAGGAAAAGACAAAATGAGGAACAGAGCGGGGGGGGGGGGAGGGGGAGAGAAGGAAATGGAGAAGCCTCTAATATACAAGCTGCTAAATATACCTCCAGGGTTAGAGGTTGCATGGCTCTAACTGTGGGTGGAATTTAACCCTTAGCAAGTAGATAGGTTGTGGCGTTTATTCTGAGGAACTGAGTGTGTCCAAACCCGACATTCCCACTGTGCTGCAGGGCTTCCGACAGAGATACCACTCTGAGCACTTGCTACAGAGGAGAGGGAGGGTGGCGCAGTGGTTAAGGCATTAACCTAGGACTAGGGGACTGCCATTCGGTTCCCAGTTCTGCCACAGACTCTTGGGCAAATCACTATCTCTGTGACACAGTTCCCCTCCTGGAAAACAGGGACAAGAGAATGGAGGTGTTGTGAAGCTACGCACACTTAGATGCTGCGGTAACGGAACGCAGCCACCTCTGGGGTGGATTGAGGGCAACAACTGAATACAGGAAAAATGCCACATGCAGGGGGGAATTTAAAGAGGCAGAACTTAATTAGCAGGGTTGGAATTTGGTCAGGACACCAGGGTTCGTTTGTGGGAATACATCAAAACAGCCAGACTGGGTTGGACCAATGGATCCTGTCTCTGGACAGTGGCCTGTGCCAGATGCTTCAGAGGGAATGAACAGAACAGAGCAATTAGCGAATGATCCATCCCATCGTCCTGTCCCAGCTTCTGCCAGTCAGAGGTTTAGGGACACTCAAAGAATGGGGTTGTGTCCCTGACCATCGGCTAATAGCCATCAATGGACCTATCCTCCACGAACTTGATTTCTTCTTTGAACTCAGTGATACTTTTGGCCTTCACAACATTCCCTGGCAAGGAGTTCCACAGGCTGACTGTGTGTTGTGTGAAGAAATACTTCCTTCAGTTTGTTTACACCTGACGAGTATTCATCTCCTTGGGTGACTCCTGGTTCTTGTGGTATGTGAAGGGGTAAATAACACTTCCCTTTTCACTTTCCCCACATCACGCTTGATTTCATAGACCTCACATCCCCTCTTAATCGTCTCTTTTCTAAGATGACCAGTTCTAGTATTTTTAATCTTGCCTCTATGGAAACTGTTCCAGACCCCTCTGCACTTTTCCGAATTCTATCTTTTTTAAGATGGGGCACCCAGAATCTTTAATGATTGTCTGAATAGCACATAGGGTAACTGAACTGAGCAACTCCCTTTGCCTCACCATTCCTCAGTTTTCCCGTCTCTAAAATGGGCTCAATATTTACCTGTTTCACAGGGGAGGAGATGGGATTTGAAGACTTCCTAGCTAATCATAAAAGGCTTTGCAATTCTCAGATGACAGAAATGTGCGACAGAAATGCAATGTATCCAAGTATCAGCCTCCAAAGAACCAGACACTTGGTGAGCCTGATAGCCAGGGGATGTGCTTTGCTGCATGATTTATTTGTCAGAAACCTGAGCACTAACAGCTGGGTGGCTAATAGAGACTCTGAGCTCTTCACTAAGAGCCGGGATCAGGTCCATGTCTTCAGAAATAGTCACTCATTTCAAGTGTCTTGAGACACCTTCAGGAGGTTTGGCACCCAAAAGTAATGGACTCTAAAATCTGGGCCACTAGCCCCCTGGCCCATTCTGCTACAGACTTGCCAGGTGCCCTTGGGCAAGTTACTTCCCGGTGCCTTCGTCTCATCTGTGGGGCACTGCTAATGCCACCCACCTGATTAAAGCACTTTGCAAGCCCTGGATGGAAAGGTAAGCACATTGGTGCTGAGTCCTGTCACTACGGCCATGGACAGCCGGGGCATGGGCGTGGTCTTGCTGCTAAGAGATGCTAAGGACTATGCGGTGCACAGAATCCCAACACCCCTGGCTTCTAGAAAAGCAGGAGAGGCAGATAGATGGCACAGAGGCACAGCCTCTGAGGGTCAGACCAGGAGGCTCCTGTCTCTGGGACCAGCAGCTGCAGAGTGTGATGCACACAAGCTTTCTGAGATAACCTGTTGTGATGGAGCAGGGAGCCGGGCGGATTTGACCTGGGAATGTTGCAGGGGGGTTACACTGGGGATGGGGGACTTCCCTTGAAGGAAGCTCCCTGAGCTGTAACCTGAGTCAGGAGGGGGGTGGGGAGAAGTGACACCTTCTGGCTCCGAGACTGAACAAAGGAGAGGAGGAGCTGGGGGAGGGGGAAGAGAGCTGCTGGAGGAGGTTTTGTTTTCAGTCTTGGGCTGGGTGGTGCAACAGGGAACCCCAAGCTGGGGTCTAAGCTCCCTGAACCCCCCAGAAGGACTTGATTGAGGGGTTCTGGTTGTACCTACACGCTCTGCTTGGGACTGTGTTCCTGTAATCTAATAAACCTTCTGTTTTACTGGCTGGCTGAGAGTCCCGGTGAATCGCAGGAAGAGGGGTGCAGGGCCCGGACTCCCCCACACTCCGTAACACCTGTCCCCAGGGAAAGCTCGGCTGCACTACAGGAAGAGAAGGGCAAAGAGAGGGTGCCAGTCCCTGCCGCTGCCTCTCTTACCCCTTTGGGCCAGCACAAAAGTGCTGAAATGCCGTTTGCAGACTCCGTGGTTCCTGGAGTGAATGGGCGCAGGCAGGCAGGACGGGCAGCTGCCGGCCTGGTTCTGAGTCATTCACATGAGCCACAGAGCAAGGCAGGCAAGCCAGGAGAGGGACACCACCGACGGGCGCACCATGACACCGTGTCGGATTTCCTGGCCCACTTTCACAAGCTACCTAGTGTGTGCCAGGCAAGCAGCGGGTCAGGGAGTTCACTCATGTCGCTGCTTCTCCAAGCAAGCTGGTGAGTGTCAGTGGAGCCGCCAAGCGCACTTCCTGCTCAGTCAGGAATAATCTGTCAATGATGCATCAGGGGGTCCCAGTGGAGTTTTCTCTGAGCAAGAAGGACCCTGGCTTGGGAAATGGAAACAGTCGTGTCTGCTGGCAGCAGCCCCAGAGTTGCACTGCCTCAGCCAGAAAAACAAAGAGAAAGATGATCTTGGATGTGTGTTAATTTCGCACCATCCTCGTTAGTGCAGATGAATGAGACGGGGGGGGGGGGGCTGATTGGCTGACACAGCAGGGGACGGTCTGTTGATTAGAACAGGGGATATCTGCAGATATCTGGGGATACCCTAGCTCCCAGAGGGTGCTGAGCTGCCATTGACTTCACCTGGAACAGCGGGTGCCCAGCGCCTCTGAGAATCAGGCCCGTGGAGTCCAAAGCTGGGCAGCACTCAGAAAATGGTGGCCCTTCCTAGCTGTATCTGGCTATGGAATTCCCGCTCGCCCCTCAGACAGCTGAAACCTCCCTGCTTCTCCCCCTCCGAGGTCAGTTCCCTTGGGGGCTGCTCCCTTCACTTGTCTCTTTAGCGTGCCGCCAAGCCAGCACCACTCCTGCAGGCTGCATGCTCTGCAGGGGAACAGCAGGTGCTGGCTCTCTGCTCCGTCAGAGTCCCCAGCATGAGCGGGCGGGGAACCCACCACGCATCTGAGAAGCAACTCGGTCAAGTTCCAGATCACTAGATGCATTACGCTAGCCCCTAGAAGCCGCTGGGTAAGATCTGGGCCCTGTGGTGCCGGACGCCGCACAGACCCAGCACACCGAACAGTCCCTGCCCCTAGGAGCTCACAGGTCAGCAGAGACGTACCATCACCACCCGTTTTACAGCTGGGGTCTGCACGACGAAGGGGTTTGCCCGAGGAAGCGGAGAGCAGGGCTAGGAGCTAGTCACGGACGAGCACTGGACTCTCAGAGCCTCTCTGTGTGTGCGGCGTGTGCGGGAGCTTTGCATGCTGGGTCTCCTGCCTCCTGCTGCAGAACGGCACATCTCGAACCCCAGCGACAGCTTACCCGGCCGGTGAGAACCCAGCGTTAACACCCGTCACGGGCACAGGAAGAGAAAGATTTCAGGCAGCTTGGAGCTAAATCATCGCCAGTACGCTGAGCATGCCGGGAAAATGCCTGTGGTGTGGGCCCCGAGTGCTTGGCCGGGGGGAGTCTCTCAAGGAGGGGATGTGTAGCTGGCAGCAGGAGATACAAACCAGCCTGAATTCCCCATGTTGCAGGTGGGCCTGGGACAAGTTGGCTGTTGGGTTTACTCTTAACCGGTTTAGAAGTCTGCCTGTCTCTCTCTCTTCCTGGCAGTGGTCTGTGCTCCCTGGGACAGCCAAACGCAGCAGGATCTGCTAGGTAGAGGCCTGCTAAGCGAGGCAGCTGCCCCTGCCCGGCTCCCATCTCTGCAGCATCACTGCCGTCATGCACTGACCCCAGAGACCAAAATCCTGACCCTCGTGACTTCAGTGGAAATCGCCCCCATTGTCTTCAATGAGCTGGAGACTGCAGCTGGCAGAAGGTGCCCTCAGCCCAGTCACGTGGGTCTGCAGTGGTAGACTCCTGGATTCTATCTCCAGCTCTGGGAGGGGAGCAGGGTCCAGCGGTTAGAGCAGGAAGCCTGCAGGCCAGGCATGCCTTAACCACATGCCCATTATTCCGCTTCACATTCTCCCCATTTCACAGATGGGGAAGCCAAGGCAGGGAATAGCAACATGGCTCCCTCAGAGTGAAGAGTTTCACCAGTAGAACCAGTGCCCTGCCTGAACCACTGGCCCCGGCCCCTCTGTACAGGTGCTGTAAGGTATCCGCCCTCCCCTACCGGGCCTCGTGCTCCTGTGCCGCAGATGCCAGAGGAACCTGTGGCAGCTGCTCCGATTGCCAAGAACCAGGACACATGAGAGCCTGCCCGCTGCAGCTTCAGCCAGGCTGAGACACCCGCAGGGCACGCTAAGGGGGCAGGGTGCCAGGGCTCAGGGGGCCTCTGTGCCGCTGGAGAAGCCCCCTGGACACGCATGGTGCAGGCGAAGGAGCCGCGGAGAGCCACCTGGCCCCTTGGTCTGGGGATGAAGCGAGACTCAGCAGCACAGCTGGTTCCAATCGCCAGGAAGTGGCTGGGAGCGGGAGCTTGGCAGGCAGAGCACGAGGCAAGCATGGACGGGGCCCATGGGGGCGTTGTCAGGCAGCCGCACACCGAGATGGGGAGTCCTCCCCGGCGCTGGACGTCAGCGCTCTGATGGCGCATGCTCGCGTCAGCCGGCAGCTGGCCTTACAAGAACATGCCAACTACCATATATAGGCACAACGGGGGGGAGGGGGGGGCTTTGTGCGCTGCGCTGGCTCAGGAGATGGGGGGCAGGGTCTTTGGTGGGATCAAAAAGTGACACCCCTCCCCCACACACACCTGGGAAGTCTCATGCTCTGCTGTAATGCAGCAGACTGCTGAGAGGAGAGATTAACCGCTCCCCCCTAGAATGCAGCACTTCCATTCCCTCCCCCAATCCGGAATAGAACCCAGGAGTCCTAGCCCCCAGTAAGCCCCTGTTCTAACCACTAGACCCCACTGTCCTCCCAGAGCTGGGTACAGAACCCGGGAGTCCTGGCTCCCCCTGCCACTCTAACCACTAGGCACCACTCCTTTGCATTCTGTACTACAGGGGTCCAGGAGCTGCCAGGCACAAAGCTCTTGAACAGGGGGCAGCCTCCCTCCCGTTGTGGGACGGTCCCTAGAGCACGCTGTACTCCGGTTTGACCAGAGAGGCTTTGCCTGCGAAGAGCTGCAGTCTCTCTCTGTGGAAGAACACAGGATGCACGTCTGGCCTGCCCGACGCCAGGACGCATTCACTGGGCAGTGCCCACACTGGCCCGGGAGCCCGCGTAGAACGTCGCTTCGGTGCGTTTCACCGTAAGCAGGTTCCAGCCGGGGGCGCTGGACAAGATTTTAGCATGGGCGGGGCTGAAAGCCACTGAACCAAACTGCAAAGCCTGCGTAGGACGGAAGCCAGCCCTTCTGCTGCTGTTCTCACTTCAAGCCCAGGGCCGCTGCTGCACCCCCAGCCCCACCGCTCGGATCCCCTTGCGACGATGCCACGTTCTGCGTTCCAAAGCCACCATCCCCTCCCCTCCGCTCACAGGAGAAGAGAAGCCGCTGCTGTCGCATGCCAGAGAAGGGTAATGGGATTCCCGGCTTGGGCTGGGCTGCTCCCCACTGGCAAGGCACCCCCACCCAACCCCTCGCTTCCAGTGCCCCCTGCAGGGGGGGAGGTGAAGCGCTGGCCCCCTCCGCTCCCCATAGCCAGGGCTCTGAGCGCAGCGCTAGAGATGGGGCGGAGAGAATGAGGAGCCAGGGTTCTCTCTCTTTGGCTCTCAGCTCTCCCTAGCAAGGCCCCGTGCACAGGACGCAGGCTGGCCCCCGTGCAGCGGGAGGGGAGCGCAGAGTGATGCTGCAGGCACAGGGCTGCTGAGAAGCACATGACAGGCTGGGGCTGGCAATGCTGATGCACCCAGGAATGGAGCCAGGAGCCGCACACAGTAGGGACAGGCCAAAGGGTGCCTGGGAGTAACACACTGCAAACACACAGCTGCTTGTCTAACAGCCTAGAGACCAACAGGAACCAAGGGCCTGATCCTGCTGCCCCCTAATGGTGGAGACCAGCCTGCACCCACAACACCGCCGGCATCTGGGGGTGGGAGTCACGTCCCAGCTTGGCTGGACCCGACAGGCTCAGAACCCATTGGCCGGACTGCAAATGCATCCCCGGGAGTGCTATGGCCCCCGGGGGTCTGAGCAGACTGCAGCCCGCTCCTGCAGGGCAGAACTGTCAGGGGAGGAGTGACCGACCCTGGGGCAACCAGCTCCCCCCACGTGCCTGTGTAGACACTTCAATCCCCTTGTCTGAAGCAACTCGCAGCTGAGGAGCCAATACCCACTAGGCAGTGAGAGTGCCCCCCGCTGCACAGACTGGAGCAAGGAGAGGCAGTGACTTGGCCAAGGCAACGCAGCGAGACAACAGCAGAGGTGGCAAGAGAACCCCGCGGCCCAGTGCTGGGCTCCCCGTGCAGGCCTGCACCCCCATCCTGCAGACTGCACTCAACCACCACCCAATAGGCTGCAGCACTGCTCGGTGAGGGATGATCCGAACCCAGACCCCTCCCATGTAAGGCCACGAGCTAGTTCCTGTGGCAGAGGCCAGCAGTTCTGAGCCGCCCTTCATGTTACAATGCTAATGAGAGCACGTATCTCCTGTGCCTTGGGTCAAGCTTCCCCATTTCACTGATGGGAAACAGGTACTGAAAAGAAGTCAAGTAACTTGCTCAGGATCATGCAGCCAGTCAGCTGCCGGGCCCAGGGACAGAACCCAGGAGTCCTGACACCCAGCTCCCTCCAATGCAATTGCTAGACGCTGACTGGATGGTCGCTGGCCTGCTGATCACATGTTGACTCTGGCTAGGAGGCCTGGGAGACATGGCTCATGCTGGCTTTGCTCTGCCCTGCTGTACCTAGGCCGGGGCTTTGCAACCCCCTGATTTCTTTTTGCCTCACGTGGAACAATCTCACGGCCTGGTGAAGCTGCTGGAACCCGGCTGAGCTGGCCAGCAGTACAGTTCGTCTAAGCCAGCGGTTCTCAACCTGCGGGCCGCTTATGGCCCAGTCAGCACACAGCGGCAGCCCATGTGACATCCTCAGGGCCATACAGGTAGTACATAGACTGTGTGGATGCAGCCCACGTAACACAGAGAGCCGCATATGCAGCCCACAAAGGTAAATAGGGTTAAGAACCACTGGTCTAGGGCTTGTCTACACTGGGCTTTTTGCACCGATACAGCTGCACGGGTGCAAGCCCCTAGTACAACCTGCTGCACTGGTGTGAAAAGGGGCTTAGAAACCAGCCCTCAGCCCCTGTGCTGGGGTTTGGTGCTTTGTAAATCACTGCCCCTGCTGCCTCCTGCCGGTGCGCAGAAGGCCCCTATGAGGATGTGTATCCTGTTTCATGCCTTTTAACACTGGCTGGACTTGCCACGTACTAATCCGCCTGGCTGGCAGTGAGCAGCAGCCGTGAAATCCGGTGTCTCTCCCCTCATTACGCAGGTACTCAAGAGCCTGATCAGGTGTGGAGAGGCCCAAGGGGCTCAGAGGGACTCCACAGCTCCCCTAGCAGCCTGCGTTGGCTGGCACGAGGACACGGCCAAGGAAACGTGAGCATCGGGCTGGGTGCCAGCCCTGTTACACTGCCACTTGCATAAGCAGCCAAGCTGCCTTGTCCGGGCTTCCCATGAGAAGCATCGGCTGCCCAGCAGAGAGCACCCACGGACCCACCCAGGGAGGCGGGCTGCAGCCACACTGGCTCAGGAGTGAATTCACTTCCTGAAACAGTTCAAGGTCACAGTCCAACTTGCCCCTGCCTCACTGCTCCCGGGCACAGCTGGGGGAGGCTGTTAAACCCGAGGCCAGTGGTGCAACGTTCCCCTGCCTGCTCCTCAGCGCTGATTTGCTTCTCTTTGGGGCCCAGCAGGGTGGGGGGCACAGCAGGTGCTGAGACCGTCACGGTTCTAGGGCCCTGCCCATTCGGGGCATGCCAGGTGTCCTGCTGGACTGGAGACGAGACGCCACTTCCATCAGCACGAACGATCTGCCTGGAGCCCAGGGATCCAGAGGGAGAAACAGCCCGATGCTGGGCAGAGCGGGCTCGCGGGGAATTTCCGACGGGGATTTCAGTGCAGGGCTGATCGCCATGACACTGCAGCGATGGCTGCATTAGAAACACCCCACACATCACTGCCTGGCCCCCATGGGATGACAGGGGAGTTTAGTCTCTAGCCTGTGAATTCCTTGGCCTCACTGCTCAGCCAGACAGGTAGGGGCGGGCAGTCAATGCCAGCCATGCCAGCTCTGCCAGGGGCTCCCTATCATTAGGAACTAGGCTGAGACCCATCAAGCTCATTCCATGCAGAATCATGACAACCCACAACCAGTGACCTAAGGACAGGGGGCTCCGTAGCCCATTCCCTGTGGCCCCCACCACCTCCACCCAGAGCTGAATCTTTGCACAGGAAATAAAGTTAAATGAAAAAGCAAATGCAATGAAAAAAAAAAACTGGGGGCAGGAACCTCAGTCCAGAAGGGGGCCAGGAAAGGGGGAAGAGACCACCCAAGTCAGCAGGTCCCATAGATATGAGGCGGGGGGGGGGGGGGGAAATGAGATGAGTCTTTCTGACCCTCCCTCCAAAAAATAGCTGCACAGGGTGACAATGGAGTGGGGGCTACTGATTCATGTAGAAGTGCGACAATGGGGGGCAGAGATCCAGCCCCACCCCCATTAATACAGAGCACAGACCCAGGTAACTCCAGCTTCCCTCCCAGCCCGCAAATTGGGGGGGGGGGGGAGGGCAGAGACCCACCCCCGATCTGCACAGACCCAGCACAGTTCATGTCCCCGCTGTACAGCCTCAGGTCTCAGAGCTTGGGGAGGGGAGGCGCACACGCGGGGGGGGGCGCCCCCCACATACACGCGGGAGGGGCACACCGGGGGAGGAGCACGCGGGGGGGCGCCCCCCACATACACGCGGGAGGGGCACACCGGGGGGGCGCCCCCCACATACACGCGGGAGGGGCACACCGGGGGGGCGCCCCCCACATACACGCGGGGGGGCGCCCCCCACATACACGCGGGAGGGGCACGCGGGGGGGCGCCCCCCACATACACGCGGGGGGGGGCCGCACACTCACACGCCTCCACCGGCTCCCGCCTTCTCCGCCTTCTCCGGCCGGGGGGAGGCCCGCGGGCCCCCGGCGCGGCGCGCCCCGCCCGGCGTGGGGGGATCCCCGGCCGCCCGCCCCTGGGGGCCCCGCGGCGGCTGCCCCGCGCGCTCCATCCGCCGCTTCGCAGCGGGGCCCGGCGCGGCTCGCGAGGCGGGGGCCCCATGACGTCAGCCCGGGCTCTGCTGACGTCGCTGGAATCCCCGCGTCCGCTGCGCTAAAAATAGACGCGGAGCCCGAAATAACCCCGGCGCCGCGCGCGCGTTTCCCGGCCAGGCGGGGCGGGGCGGGGCCCAGCAGGGGGCAGCCCGGGGGTGGAGGGGACCCCCCAGGCCCCCTCCCTGCACGTGACTGGCCGGACCCGGGGGGAGCCCCCCTCCTTGCACGTGACTGGCCCGACCTGGGGGACCCCCTAGCCCTGCACGTGACTGGCCGGACCCGGGGGGAGCCCCCCTCCTTGCACGTGACTGGCCCGACCTGGGGAAGCCCCCAGCCCTGCACGTGACTGGCCGGACCCGGGGGGAGCCCCCCTCCTTGCACGTGACTGGCCCGACCTGGGGGAGCCCCTAGCCCCCCTCCCTGCACGTGACTGCCCTGACCCTGTGGGGGCCCCCACTCGGCGGGACAGTCCCTGGCACCCCTGGGGCCAGATGCAGAGAAACCCCAGGGCGGCAGCAGAAGCAGGAGGAGCCCTGTGCACTGAGGGGCAGCCGGGGTCTTTCTCCTGCTACTTGGGATTCACACGGGGGGTTTGACACAGAGCTGCCTTACTGCTTTGATTCCAGGGGGGTTGGGTCAGGGCCCCCCCAGCCGCCCATTGGGGCTCTCCCAGGGCAGAGCAGGTGCAACTCCCTGGTTTTCACTGTGGCCCAGGCTCACCTCAGAAACATGAGCTGTGAGCCCCCCACATTAACCTCCAAAATCAGGTTTGTCCCAAGCACCCCTAGACTCACCCTCAAAACTCAGGGGACCCCTCACTCCCCAGGCCTGTCCCCCAAAACTTCAGCACCCCCCATATTTTGCCTAATGGCTCAGAACCACCCCAGTTTAATGGTCAAAATGAGGCTTCTCACTCCTAGAATTGATCCCAGGAATTAAATCTTCCCCACACAATATCCTGTTGCAAACAGTCTGGTGACGCGCCAGCCGGGGTATGCGTGTGTGTGTGCGTGGAATCGATCTGCCCCCCACATGTGCAGCCCGCTGCCCAGGGCTCAGGCTGGGATTAGAATCCAGGCTCCTGCTGGGCAGACCCCTGCCAGATCCCCCTCTCTGTAGAACACCCTGGTGAACTGTGTGCAGGAGAAAGCTGGTGGATGGGCAGCGCCGGAGACCAAACCCTCTGTCCAGGGACACTCCAGGCGGGGGTGCCACATACGGCCCATGTGTGCTGCTGCCCGAAGGGGCCCTCTCCCTGGACCATTGAGCCCTTGGCCTCGCTGATGGGACTGCCAGGGCCAGTGAGGGTTGCTTTCGTGATGTGGACACGCCTGTTCTGCGAGGAACTGGTCTGAGACCCATCAAACTCATTGCACACATGGACCATGAGAAAATAGCCTATTTCACCCACTACCAAACCAGGCTGGATTTGAACCAGTGACCTAGAGGCTGGGGCGGGGGCAGGGACTGCTAAATCACATTGTCTTTTAGTCTATTTATTCGTTAATTTAATAAGCAACTTGGGGCAGCTTCTCTCCAGAAAATAAACCAGTTAATGTTTGGGGGGAATGGGGCCCTCATGAATTGGGACCCACCAACCTAGAGCTCACTAGCTCCCGAAGGGTTAATATGCACCGGTAGCAGCCTGCACTGGGCTCCTGAGGTTGCCTGGATTAACTGTATCTCCAGTCCTGGCTAGTTACTAGGAAACCGGCCGTCTCCTAGGTGAGAGCAGAACAGGTAGGGTTTCCTGCTAATAAACCAACCCTTACAACCCGGCTTGCCATAATCCAGCTCAGTCCTACGGTGACGCAGGCCAGCAGCACCCCCTGCGCCCCAAGGAAACAAACACCCAGTTTGCTGCAGCAGAACAGCAGCCTGGAGATGCAAACCAATCACAAGCCTCTGCTCTGCTCTGGGAGCGGTTCCCGGGGGCCCCATCCCGCCCTGCCCTGGGCTCAGGACTACACCAGGGGCAGGGCAAGGCAGCTTCAGCTACACAAGGAAGTTGCTCCAGTTTAACTTCAATATGAAACTGGTGCCAGCATGGGTGGACGCGCTGAGTTTGGTTCCAGGAGGGGCTTTGCTGGGTTCAGCTTAAGCCAGTTCCAAACTGATTTGAGTTCAATGAAAATAAGGCTCATTTAAACCAAGAGGAGAGTGTCCACACGGGAGGTGGCCTGGTTTGCTGACATTGGTTTAAAATCACTGGTGCAACTTCCTCGTGCAGACAAACCGAGGACGTGGCCTCTGGGGTCAGGGCTGTGCGTGCAGGGAGCTGGTCGCTGGATCAGGGAGCTCCTGTTCCAACCCACTCCAGGTCAGGACTGGCCAAGGACCCTTTCAGTGCAATGAGTTTGAATGGTCTCAGTCCAGGCTTCTTTGTTGACAGCCCCCATGGAGGGGCCCAAGGGCTGAATGGGCCGCAGCGGCTGAGAGCTAGAGGGAGCCCATCCCCGAGGTATCATGGCAGCAGGTAGAGGGAGGACACCATTTTCCCCGACCACCAGGCCAGCCTGTTCCACCAGCCCCCAAATTACCTTGGGAGACGTTTCATAATTAAAAGACAGAAAGGGCTGGAGGCGGCTGCGCCCGGGGAAGAGAACGCCAGGCTGATTACAGGGCTGCCCAGAGCTCTGCGCTCCCTGGCCAGTTCAGGAGGCACTGTGGCTCCTGGCGCCATCTCCATGGACATGGGCCTATATTTGTCTGTAATTACGGGTTCTCCGAGCTGGGGAGGCTGGAGGGCCTTTGTGTGGGACAGAGGGGCGTTCCCGAGGTGCCGTGCCAAGGGCCCAGCCATGCCCATCTCCTTGTCAGGGGCCAGCGAGCCGCTGAGAAGTAGAGTGACCAGATAGCAAGCGAAAAAAAATGGGAGAGGGGGTGGGGGGTAATAGGAGCCTATATAAGAAAAAGCCCCCAAAATGGGGACTGTCCCTATAAAATCAGGACATCTGGTCACCCTACTGAGAAGGCACCGTCCACACCACTGCCAACCACATAACCCTCCACCTTGGGGTCGCTCTAGCTTGGGCATTCAGCTCCATGGGGAAGGTGGGACCCAGGCAGAGGGTCAGGTGGGGGACCTTGGGGAGGGGCCTGGCTCTTTGCTGAGCACCCCCAAGGGCACTGCTATCCCCACCAGGTTCGTAGCCAGGCCTGGGTAGGCTCCCTAGCCCATTAACCCTTTAGCGCCAATGTGCTGCTGCTCCCAGATCACAAAGCTCATTCACTAACACAGAGCTGGCCTGCACCCCCACACTCCACGCCGAGGGCAGGGGCTTCTGTCTGGTGCACAGCCCCCCCTCTTGGCTCTGTGGCTGCTCCGCCTCCCTCCCACCTCTCCCTCACTGCTCCAGCTTCCCCTTCTGGGTACCCCCCCAACACACACACAGCCCTTCCTGCCTGAAAATATCCCAGCACACAGGGTTCAACTCCCCATGTGCATCCAGGGCTGGTGACGCTGCACCTTCAGGACTCTCACAACTCCAGCTCCAGCCCCGCCTGTACCAGGAGCTCAGCAGGTGCCTGGTGAACCCATTCATTGATCTGAATGAATTAACCTCACACCCACCAGCCACTCCCCAGGAGACAGGGGAGAGTATTGGTGCATCGCAGGTGGGGCTGCTGACGCAAGGTCACTTGCAAGGTCAAGCCGTGAGTCAGCAGAACAGCAAGGTGCAGAATGCAGAGAAAGCCTCCTCCAGGGCCGGGCTAGAACCCAGGAGTCCTGCACCCCAATCCGTCCCTGTTCTAACTACTACACCCCACTCCCTCCAGGAGAGGGGCTAGAACCCAGGAGTCCTGCACCTCCCATCCGTCCCTGTTCTAACTACTACACCCCACTCCCTCCAAGAGAGGGGCTAGAACCCAGGAGTCCTGCACCCCAATCCGTCCCTGATCTAACTACTACACCCCACTAGAACCCAGGAATCCTGTCAGCCAACACTGCATGTGACCAGGGGACGGGGTTGGGCAGGAGGCAGCCAAATTACACTTTGCATCAGCGCGCTGCCTGGTCCAAAATCCCGGCTAATAAAAGCCCAGCCCCTTAACGTGACAGGTCACCTGCTCCGAGGGGAAATTTCCATGGAAAAGCCCTGTTTAGAACGGGTGCAGTGTCATCAGAAAGGTATCTGGTGCGGGGGGAGCTGCCACTGCTGGGTCTGCTGCTCGGTGCCAGCCGGCGGGTTCTGCTGGGAGTCTTGGCAGGGAAGTGACTGGCTCTGGATTTAGCTGTGCCCTTGACTGTGAAAAGAACGTACCCGTAACCCATACCATAAATGTCCAGCCACACAGTCATTTTGGAACCAGTACAAGGCGTAAGAGCAGCCCCGAGCCCGCGCTCCGACACACACAGAGCGGCCTGCACAGGGGTGTGTGCGTGCACACACAGCCTCTCGTGCGCACACACACTCCCATGCATAGCCACAGGCCTTGGGCTCGGCCTGGCCAGCGGCAGCCCCTGGCTCACGGGCTGGGAGGGGGCCACACTCAGGCAGCCGCAGGGGAAGCTGAGGCAGGAGGCCAGTTCCTGGGCGCGTTTCTGTAGGGACCCACGGGAGGCAGACAGGAGAGCCGAGCCCAGCTCGTGGCTGATTTACCAGTGGGAGGCGGCGGTGTCCATGCTGGGTGGGTCTCCCAAGGCCAGGAAAAGCCACCTGTGGACTGAGCTTTACCAGGAACCACCTCAGCAGCAGGCCTGGCTGTCAGACCTGAGGGACAACCGCAGCCAGCTGGGTGCTCGGGGGCGGGGGGGGGGGGGGGGGAGGCACCCCTGCTCCCTGCCCGTTAGACACATGGGGCCTGATGTGCCATGTGCCTTGCAAGCCCTGGGGGGGGTCCGCTCCCTAGTGGTTACAGCCCCGGATGCTGCTAGTTGGATTAGCATCCCAGCAACACTGGGACCACCCCCGCCCCCACTTATGACCCTGGCATGCCAGGTGCTGCACAGACACAGTGACAGAGAGTCCATGCTCCGGAGCTCATAGGCTAAATAGACAAGGGCCAGAGGGGAAACTGAGGCACAGGGAGGGGAAGGGACTTGCCTAAAGTCTTGCAACAAGTCAGTGTCAGAGCGGGAACAGAACTCAGGTCTGCCAGGCCAGTATCCCATCCACTAGCCCACCCTACCTCCTAGCCCAGGCCCAGCCCCCCAGCAGAGGCGGATTAGGGGTTTGTGGGGTCCTGGGCTAAAGCAAGTGGGGGCCCCTCCCCAGCCTCACCCCTTCTGCCTGCAGCCCCCCCCCCAGCGCTCCCACCGGGGAGTGGGGTTGCGGCATGGGGGCTTCCCTCGCGCCTCAGCAGGTGAAGTGGGTTGGGGACAGGGGCGCCCATTTTCTGGCCCCCCCCCCCAATTGGCCGGGGCCCCTGAGTACTGGCCCCGTTGGCCCAGTGTCTGGTCTGCCACTGACCCACAGGGAGTGCAGAACAGGCAAGTGGGAGCCAGGACTCCTGGGGTCGATTCCCAGCTCAGCCTCTGACTGGGTGACCTGGGGCAAGGCTCAGCTTGACTCTGCCTCGATTTCTCCCACTGCCAAACACCTTCGCGTTCGGGGCTCCCCTCCGCCCATTCCTCACCAGGGCTTTGGAACAGCCAGGGCCAAGCCTGGGCCCAAATGTCCATCCTGGGTTTTACGCTGAGCCCGGCCCTGGCTGGGATAGACACAACCCTGCCCTGGGGCAGGGCACAGGGGAGGCCACCCCTGCTTCCCCCATTCAAGGGCTCTGGGGGACGGTGCATCCCTGGCGCAGGGGCCCTGCTTCACTGCCCCCCAGCGGGGCTTTGCAGGGACCCCGAATTGCAGCTCTGCCCGGGACCCCCCCAAACACACCCCGTGATGCAGAGCTGGGGCCAGGGCAGGTCCCCGGGCGGTGGGTGATGTTTGCGCTGCAGGCCCATTGCCCCAGTCTAGCCATTGAGCGCGCAGCAATGACCTGCCCAGTCGGGGGTTCAGCTGGGGCTGCACAGATCCCTGTGCAGAGCAGCCATGAGCCACAAAGCGCTGCCTGGCCCCGGCCCCGGGCCCCGACCCTGGCCCCAACCCGCTGAGTCAGGCCCCAGATCATGTCTGGCCCCCTGCAGGCAGCGTTCTGAGCGTGCTCGGTGGAAGGCTGTGTTACCCCCTCCTCTCTTCTCCCCCGCAGCCAGGAATGGGGAAAAGGGATTGTGACGCTGCAGTCTATACGGTTTTATAAAAATATGCTAATGAGTGAATATAATGTAACTGGAATATGCTTCATGCAAAAGGTCTCTTGTAAGGTATCATTACAAAGCTTATCATCTACTGAGTGTGACCATCCTATTGTATAAATGTACCACTCTTGTATGTGAGCCTAGAAATCTGAACTATAACTCTGAGGGCTATTGTGATTATGCAAAGTGTGGGCCATTAATGGGGGTTTGGAATCTTGATGGCTCCCATTGACCAGGACAATTGTCTGCAGATGGGCGTGTTTTACCTGTAAGTCTTCCTGTAGACGTGTGTGCTGGCAAGTGGGCAATGAAGTCTTGCAGTGACATGTGATCATGTCACCTGAACTGGAATCCATCTTTAACCTGGTGTCTTTCCATTGAGAAGGAGGGGGTGGGAACCCAGAAAGGGACAAAGGATTCCCGCCTTATGCAAAAGAGATATAAAGGGTGGAACAGAAGAAAGGGGGAGAGGAGCCATCCTGAAGAATCCCCTGGCTACCACCTGAGCTGGAACAGGAGCTGTACCGGGGAAAGAATTGTGCCCAGGCCTGGAAGGGGTCCACTCTGAGGAAAAAACGTACTGAAGCATCTCGGAGGGTGGGATTATCTGTACTCAGTTTGATTAGACAGAGACTTGCGTGTTTTATTTTATTTTGCTTGGTGACTTGACTTTGTTCTGTCTGGTACTACTTGGAACCACTTAATTCCTACTTTCGGTATTTAATAAAATCACTTTTTACTTAGTAATTGACCCAGAGTGTGTATTAATACCTGGGGGAGGCAAACAGCTGGGCATCTCTCTCTATCAGTGTTCTCGAGGGCGACCGATTTATGAGCTTGCCCTGTATAATAGGCTTTATACAGGGTAAACCGGATTTATTTGGGTTTAGACCCCATTGGGAGTTGGGCATCTGAGTGCTAAAGACAAGCACACTCCTGTGAGCTGCTTTCAGGTAAACCTGCAGCTTTGGGGCAAGTAATTCAGCCCCTGACAGGGTGCTGGAGTCCTGAGCTGGCAGGGAAGGCAGGGGTAGAGCACATCTGGGCAGGGAGAGAAGGGTGGCCGCGGTGGAGGATGGAGACAGGGTTGCAGGGACGTATGCACGAACACCCCCTGCCCCTCTCCCCCATGGCTGTATTCGACTCGCAGACCCCTGTGGTGCCTGCTGGCAGTGGAGGCAGCTGGAACAAAAGCCAAGGTGCCAAGCGTGGGGCTGCCAGTGCACCCACTGTACGGGTGCAAACCCCTCATGCAGAGGTGCCGCACCGGTGCAGCTCACCCTAGCACAGCACAGCACCTCTGCACCAGCGGGTTGCACTGGGGCACAGAGCCTCCCCCATCCCCGCCCCCTTGGGCCAAGGAGCCCAGAGCTGCGGCAGGGCAGCCCACCCTGTAATGTGAGGCTGCGATGCCCTCTCGTGGGCGGTCAAAGTCAGCGTTTAACTCCGAGCCCAGGGGGCGTCAGGCCTGATCCTTAAAGGCCGGGGCTGCTCCAAACAGAAATGTTCTGCTCCATTTACAAGGGGGGAAAAGGCTAAGGGAGAAGCCGGCCCTGCACTTACAGCTGGGCTCGTTTGGGGGGTGCAGCATCACCCGTGACAAAGGACCCTGGGGCCTGATGCCTCCTTGGTTAGGCCTGTGCTGCCCCACTGCCTTCAGCTTCTGCCCCATTGGTGCTGGCAGAACCTGGGACTGGGACTGTCCTGGGAGCACCCCATGAACCCAGCCCCCTCTCCCGCTGCAGCAGGCGCATCGAGAAGACCCCAGCGCTCACTGAGGCCTTCGGTCCATTTCTTCTTAAGTAATTAATTGGGGCAATTGGAAGGAAAAAACAGGGACACACCTGCAGGCCTCTGGCAAGGCCTCGGAGCAGCCCTCTTCCGAGACTTGGGGGTGGGGGTGAGGCCTTGTCTCAGAGATGGGCGCTTCAGAGCAGCCTAGTGCTGCACGGAGCCGCCCGGCGACCGCCCGGCGCTGCACGGAGCCGTCTGGAGAATGGGACCAGGAAGACCAAACCTGCACGTCTCCATGGTACAATACACAGTGGCCTGCCAGTCCCTCGGCACCTCTGCAGGCAGCGGCATCAGGAGGCCTGAGCTTGTGAAGTTTCCCGCCCCTGGTTCAGAAGGTCCAAGGAGAGGGCTGATCTGAACCCCTCCCACCCCCTCAGCTGGTTCAAGGCCCTCATGTCACCCCCACTTTCTCCACTAGATGGGGCCAGACGCCGGCTCTTGCCCCCTCGCCCCATCCAGCACCACCTGGGCTCTGAGCTGGGCTCAGTCCCACTCTGGGAGGGGGCGGCTCTGGGCACAGGGTCCAGCGCTGCAGCCGGGGAATCTGGGACCCGGCTCAGAACTTTCCCAGGCTCTGAGGGGCTTTGTGGCCGTAGTGCTGGGCCTGGCTCTGGGGTCGGGCTGCCCCTTCGTCTCACTCACTGCAGGAGGTGGGGCGGGGGAGCTCTCCCTTCAGCCAGCACTGGCCCCAGTGCGCTGCTCGGGGGAAACAGGGCATCCTGATTCCCCAGCTCGCGCATCACCGGGAACGACAGCACCGGCATGATCAGGGAGGGAGTTGCCGGGACTCGAGCGACGAGACTTGTCCCCTGCCCGCCCCCCCTCCTCGCTGCACAAAGAACAGGTCTTCTGGCTCCAAAGTGCTTTACAGACATTTTTAGCAGACCCGGCCCCTCGGATTCCCGTTGGCTGCAGCCCTTGGAGGACTGGCCGTCCTGCAGCAGGAAAGGCGCAGGGGTGGGAACCTCCTTCAGAATATTTCGCAAGATCCCAGAGGAAGCAAGACAGGAAAAGGGGCTGGAGAAGGCCCAGAAAAACGCTCCACAAGTTCCAGCCGCCCAGGGAGCTGCTGTCGGAGGGCACTGAGCATGGGGGCTGCTGCAGTCCCAGGACATGGGACACCCCATCAGCCTCGCTCCAGGCAGAGCCGCATGTTGCCTCCTAGACACCTGGATTTGGGGGGAGGAGACCTAGTAACAAACCCCAAATAAATGGAGCACCCGGCTGGGCGGGGTAAGACGGGCGTTCGCACCCGCCCAGGGAGCTCCTGTCGAAGGGCACCAAGCATGGGGGCTGCTCAATCAGACAGGGCCGGATTCCGCTCCCTGGGCCGCTGGGGTCACGAGAGGTGCTGGGGTGAGCGAGGGCAGGACTTGTCCCATAATGCACTGCAGCACCTCCTGCCTCCAGCGAGCACCGGTGCTAACAACTGCTTTGCAAAGCCCTGCCTCCTGGCCTCAGCTGGGGCCACGGGTGAGGGGCTTCTTTAACATCACACAGGACATCTGTGCTGGCAGAACCCAGCAGCCCTGATCCCCTGCCTTGCCCCTGCTCTAACCTCTAGCCCCTACTCCTCTCCCAGAGCTGGAGTCCAGGCACCTACCTCACCCTGCTCTAACCACTAGACCCTACTCCCCTCCCGCACCTGGGAACAGAACCCAGGAGTCCTGGCTCCCAGCTCCCCCGCTCTAACCGCTAGCTCCCGCTCCCCTCCCGCACCTGGGAACAGAACCCAGGAGTCCTGGCTCCCAGCCCCCCTGCTCTAACCGCTAGCTCCCACTCCCCTCCCGCACCTGGGAACAGAACCCAGGAGTCCTGGCTCCCAGCTCCCCCGCTCTAACCGCTAGCTCCCACTCCCCTCCCGCACCTGGGAACAGAACCCAGGAGTCCTGGCTCCCAGCCCTCCCGCTCTAACCTTCACTTCCCTCCTGCACCTGGGAACAGAATCCAGGAGTCCTGGCTCCCAGCCCCCCTGCTCTAACCGCTAGCGCTCACTCCCATCCCGCACCTGGGAACAGAACCCAGGAGTCCTGCCTCCCAGCTCCGCCTCCTCTGCTCTAATCGCTAGCGCCCACTCCCCTTCTGCACCTGGGAACAGAACCCAGGAGTCCTGGCTCCCAGCCCCCCCGCTCTAACCACTAGCACCCAATCTCCTCCTGCACCTGGGAATAGAACCCAGGAGTCCTGGCTCCCAGCCCCCCCTGCTCTAACCACTAGCCCTCACTCCCCTCCTGCACCTAGGAACAGAACCCAGGAGTCCTGGCTCCCAGGCCCCCCGCTCTAACCACTAGCCCTCACTCCCCTCCTGCACCTGGGAACAGAACCCAGGAGTCCTGGCTCCCAGCTCCCCCGCTCTAACCACTAGCTCCCACTCCCCTCCCGCACCTGGGAACAGAACCCAGGAGTCCCCAGTTCCACCTACTGGCGCACTCTCTGGCTGCCCACGAGGGTGACCAGATGTCCCAATTTTATAGGGACAGTCCCGATATTAGGACTTTTTCTTATATAGGCTCCTATTACCCCCACCCCATCCTGATTTTTCACATTTGCTGTCTGGTCACTACTGCCCACCAGGGACCCTCCCCGTGCCGCAGGAACCCCACCTCCATGGGAAGGCTGCCTCCGCGCCTCGCGGCCACTGCTGGTACAGAGGAAGCAAGTGTCCCTTCCCGCTCTGCCCCCCACCCCCAGCTCCTGCACCCCACAGCCCCCGGCCCATGGAACAAAGGCTCGCCCGGACAGACACACGGGTTCCGTTCTCTCCAAGGTAGCTGAACCTGCCCCAGGCTGAGCGTACGAGGAAGCCCCAATGATGCTGAGTCAGTCGTAGGGGCTCTGCCCTCTAAGCTGGGCAGGAACCGCTGCCCTAATGCACCGTTAGGGGGCTCTGGAATGCAAAGCCACGGTCCCGATCATCTGACTGGCAAAAGCCCAGAGCATTTCATTGCACAGAGAGGCGGGACGTGAACGCGGGCGTTCTGCCAAATTCCAGTCCAGCTAATTCCATTCGGCGACCCGCATTCCCTTTGCAGGTTCAGTTGGACCCAAGCTTGTCTCCTCCCCTTCCTGGCCTAAAACTGGCGTCTCAAGTTGCTGTTAAACAGCTGCTGTGTCCCACCCCAGAGGTGGCAGCAATTCAGTGCAGGGCAAAGACATCCTGGTCTCACTCTATTTAATGTTGTAAAGTGCTTTGGGTGATGAATGGCTCCCTGGCAGCAGACTGACACCGCAGGCGGCCAGCTCACCTTTCCTCACCTGCTCCACGAGACAGAAAAATCCTTCGGCGTGAAGCCGTTTGCAGCTACCTGAGCTAGGGCAGAAGCACAGCAGCACTAGAGGTTGTGGCACCTGCAGGCTGCAGCCAGTGGATGGTGCCGCCCCATACCAGCACCCAGGCAGGTTTGACATCACCCGCCAGGGAGGGCAGTGCTGTCGCACACACAACCAGCGTGTTACAGCTGCTCTCAGGGAAAGGGAGGCAGGATTCCTGGGTCCTATCCCCAGCTCTGCCACCAACTCACTGGGCAGCCATGGGCAAGTCACCCCTCTGCACCTGTTTGCCCTCTATCAATGGGGCTCATGACCCGAACCTGCTCCAGAGAGGGTGTGAGGATTAGAGCCCATAGGCGCTGTGCCTGGGCTGGACGGATTTTCTGCAGCCGGGGTTGTGGGTTATTGTGGCTGGTGAGGGCTGGGGTATTGTGACAGGGGAAGTCCCAGGCTCGGAGCGGCTAACACCTTCGAACACACACGGTGCCTGCTCCTGCAGCCCCGCACCGCGTGCGCTAGCCGTGCGCTTGTCCGCCACCTGCGCACTAGCAGAGCACTCAGCCGTACGGCCCAGCAGGGAGGCCCCAGCCCCCTCCACCAGCCATTCTCTCCAGCCCACGGGCCCGCCATTGAGCGGCGAGAAGGCCTCACGTGGCATCAGGTGCCTAGTGACCCTGGCCCGCTTGCCACCCCATTCTCTCTTTGCCTGGTTTAGGTTACCCCCTCCGCCCACGGTACTGCCCCCTTCTCAGCTCCCCACGGGGCTGCCAGAGGCTGAGCCCTTTGCTCCACAGGGGAGTGCCCGGCCTGCCCACCCCCTGGCCTGCTGCCTGAGCCACAGGCCCTGGGCCCGGGGGCTCCCAGCTGTTGGAGCCAGAAGCCTGGCTGCCTCCCTGCTCCACCCGCCCTTGTAAACAGAGCAGCACGGGCCAGGTTTTGGTTCAGCCTCCTTCAGAATCCCCCTGTTCATATTCGGGAGACTCAGGCCCAGGAGCACCCATGTTTTCTCTGTCTCTCGCCCAAGTCCGCTGGGAGCCAGACCCCACGTGCCCGGCCCCGGCCCCCCCCCCACCTCACCCCAGCCCTGCGGCTCCGCAGGTACCCAGCCTGCCCCCAAACGCTCCGTGGCGCCCGCTGGAGACACAAGGACACGCTTGCCTTGTACAGCACCGGGGCAGACGCACAACTAGACGTGCTGCGTACACACAGCCACACCCGCTGTACCCGCCGGGCACCCACAGCCGCTCTGGCTCTCTAGGGGAGCTGCTCAGCAGCCTTGAGAATCAGCCACTCCATAGAGAACAATGGAGAATCCCCCTCCCCGCAGAACAATGGGAGTCGCTGGATGCTGAGCTCTTTGAGGCTCTGGCCGTAGGCCGCGTCTGTGTTAAAGCCCAGTGAAATTGGAGGGGGAGAACTGCTGAGCGGGGGGTGGGGAATGGTCTCCCTTACCCCCCCACCCACTGATAGCAGCCCTCCCCCAGCGCATCCATGTATACACACGGCACACGCACGGATGCACACAAGACTAGCCCCGTGCAGGCTGTCACGCAGAGCCCACACCCACTTCCACACACCCCCACCAGAGACTTGCACAAGTGGCACGCTGGGATCTATTCATAGCCTGTGCACTTGGCTGGGTGCGCACGGCCCTCGACCCACAGGCAGCTGTACAGGGGATTAGGCAGAGCCGGCTCCCTGCACCAGGCCCCGGGGGCAGGACTGGGCAGTGAGGAATGTGCAGCTGGGGCTGGGTGGGAGCGCAGGAGACAGATGGGGTGAGAGCCCCATGCTGGTGCAGAGCAGGGCCATGTGCCACCCGGCCTGACAGCCCCTCCAGGAGCCGCCCTGCAGCACGGTCCTCTCTGGGGTGAGTCAGGCCCCACTGCCCCCCCTTCCGCTTCCCCAGAACCCCCCCTGTGACAGCCTCGCGGGGCCTCCCACCAGCCTCGCGGTTTCGTTGCTTTCCTCGCCTCATGGCCTCCCCCGGCCTTATCTCGGCTCAGCATCTGCGGCGGCGGCGGCAGCAGCAGCGCCCCGCGCTATGGCACAACGGAACCGAGAGATGAGCAATGGCTCTGGCTTTCGGGCCCGGGGATACCCAGAGCCAGCAGAGGCGGCCTGTAAAATACCCTTGAGCCTTCCCACTCCAGCCCCGCCGGCGTCTGACCGGCCACGATTCAGAGCACTGGGAAACACCTCAGAGCGACTAGCCGGGCCGTGGTGGCTCTCCAGGGTGGCCTTGGCCCTCGCCAGCCTGTGGCACCCAGGCCTGCCTGCTGTGAGCGTCACAGGGGGAGCCGACCCCCACTGGGCGTGGAATGGGTGGGGCTGAGCCCAGCACTGGGGTTGGACAACGGCAGCTCCTAGACCAGAGTCCAAGGAGCCGCTCTCAGCCCGGCTCATGGCAGGCGGCAGCTGCAAATGTGGCTGCCCATACGTTCCGCTGCTTTGCCTGCCATCCGAGAGCGACATCCCCCCGTGCGCAGGGCCCTGGTGCATCCCTCCATCCGGCATTAAAGAGCCAAGGGCTGAAAACGCCTCAAGCCAAGGGCTGTGCTTTCCTGGGCGTCTGTACAGCGCCTGGCGCTCCTGGGTGACAGTGCGAACCAAATCAGCCCTAGAGGCAGGACCTCCGCCCTTACCTCGCACGCCACGTGCACAGAGCAATGCTGAGCCGGGCAAGGACGGCAGGGCAGTCAAAGCAGCAGAAGTTTGAGGGAGAGGAGCTGCTGCCCCTTGTGCGTATGAAGCTGCCCACTGAGGTTGCTTGGTCAGATGAAGCGTGGAGGGGTGGGAAACGCAGGCCAGCAGCAGCAGGGAGGGAGCCAGTTTGCAGCAAGGTTTTGCTTCTTCCTTGCTTGGTTTTCAGTCTGTCACTGCACGGAGCCCAGCGGAGTCTGGCTAGGAAGAGGTTTGGCAGGAAAAGACACACAAGCCATTTCCTGTCTGGAACAGGGATATTCAGCTCTTCTTTACACAGTGGGGCTGGTGTGGTGCTGGATAGAGCCTGCTGGCCGGCTCCCTCCCTCAGTGCTGGGAGGGGCCAGGAGCTGGGATTGAAAAGAAAAGTCTATATAAAATCATGGCTCGGCTTTACTTTGCACAAGAGCCAGCTCGGCCAAGTTGATTATCTCATCTCTCCCATTAGTCATTTCATGTCACCCTCCTCCAGCATCAGGAGACACTCAGCAGACTTGGGAATGCAGTTCTCAGTGACCCAGGTGATGGGGGATGGAGGTGCCACAAATAAACCTCCCCAGGATCATTTTGTTCAGTGCATGAGCTGTTCTTGATTCCCTCTTCCAAGCGGTTTCTCATTTCACTGCTGCGGGGGAAGACGTAGGAGGATCTGAAATGGCCCCAGGTGCAGAAGGCTCCTGGGAGAGGATGCGATGTCTGAATGCCGCTCTGGTAGGTCAGAGCCCAGCTCCCTCTAGTCCAGTCTCGACAAGGACCAGTGCCACATTATTCAGAGCACGGTGCAAGAAACCTCCTCAGCCCTTGTGTTCGAGATTAGTTAAAAACCTAACATTTAATCACCTCCCAAACATACCTGAGCATTAACTCGGGCTAGTTCTGTGACCCCCCTGCAATGTGTCCAATGCCTCTTTGAACCCTTACTGCAGTCTTGATTTCTGGGACATCCTGTGGCAGTGAGTTCCACAGGCTAATTACGCAGGGGGAGGGGGAGGGGGAGGGGGAGGATTTCTCTTTATTTTTTGTATTTGCCATCTTTTAGCTTGAAAGATTATGTCCTTCTCCTCCCCCTGATTTCCCCCCAGGGCACGAATGGGAGCAACATGGAGGTGCTCTCCCCCAGCATTCCCAGCTCGAGGCTGCTGCTAACGTGACCAGCCCTGAAGCCGTTACTCCTAACAGCAGCTAAGGCCTTGCCCCCAAAGCTGGTTTCACCCACCCAGGGCACTGCCACCATTAGGCTCCTGATTCTACACCCCAAGAAAGCCCTGGGTCGCACGCCCCATTCTCCTGGCCGAGGAGAGAGAACGAACCCCACTGGACAGCTTGAGTCATGCTGCTTAGGGCACAGCTGGAAGGCGTCCCCCTGCTGAGGACTGGAAACCCCTGTACAGGGGAAGAGGGCGGGTCCCTGCTGAGACCATGGGCTGATGCCCAGTGCTGTAGTGGCAGGCAGCTCCCAGCAGGGCAGGGTCCTACCAACCCCAGTGCAGCCCCCTCCTCAGTGCCCCAGGCCACAGAAAGCTCTCTCAAGCCTGCTCCTTTAGCTGTCACCAGGGAACGACCCCGGCCAGCATCAGGCACCATCCGAGAAGCATCACAGCTCCGGGGCCGGATACGCCAACCTCTCTTCCCTCCAGCAGGAGCAGAGTCACGGGCGATGGAGGAAAAACGTTCGTCATGTGCAGAACCCTCTACCCAGCACTGCAGCTGCTTGCGACTCATTGAAGGGAAAATTTCTAACAAGCCTTTGGCCCGGAGGATTCCAGAGCACGGTGTCCAGCATCTAACAGGAGCCTTCGCGCCCACCACGGAAATGCAGCCGCCTCAGGGGAGCACGAGTGGTCTAGCCGTGGACTACACCAGCTTAAGGCAGGGAATATCCTATGCAAACTCCAAGGAGACGTTTAGGCAGGTAAGACGTAGTTACGGAGATTGGAATTTGGCCAGAACACCAAGGCCTTGGCTCTGTTATCGTCACCTCACTGTGAATTTTCTTTGCATAGAGAGCATGTTACTATAAACGTGTAACGAGGGCTAATGAGCACAAAGACCCAGGGCTTCTGCACAGGAGAGCTGCTCCAGCAGTTAAATGCATAAAGGAGGCAGAATAGCAGCAAGCGCGTTTCCCTTCTGAGAGCCTGGAGCGGCTCCTGGTGATGTACTTAGCCCCAGGCCAGCGATCCCAGCACGGCTACTTCCAGCGGTATAGAAAACAGATTAGAGGTCAGAACAGATCTGCAGGGCCAGAACTCAGACTCTCCTGCTCCAAAAGCACAGCCCTGTTAGCACCTGAGCTGAAGGGGAACCTCCATTAGCAGTACAGGGGCCATAACCCACACTTGAGCTCTGCTTGCATCCATTCCAGGGCAGCGTGAGCAATATCTACTTAGCAACCACTGCTAAACCCTTTGGAGGGGTCGGGCCAATGGCTGCAGTTTATTTGCCAAGTCCAGGATAATTCCCCGCCCCCCATTAGAGGCTGCATATTAAAGGTGGTCACAGGCATTGCCCTCGTCTGCAGGGGAAGCCAGCTCAGACTCCCACCCGCTGCCACCAGATCCAGGCAAGACCCAGTTCAGCCCTGAAGGCTCTGGAGAGAACATCAGACCCAGCAATTCTCAGCCGCCCCCCCAGGGCAGAACCTCTCCTCCCCGCCTCAGCCACTGCACGGCCACCGTCTTTGCTTTGCACAAGGCCCCACAGCTGTCAAAACAACGGGCGGCCAGCGTGCGAGGACGGTTTTAACAACGAAGCCCAGGGAACGGCAGGGCTGTGCGACGCCACTGCGGGTGGGCAGGGGCAGGGGAGCAGCGAGGAGAGGGGGCCCTGCTGGAGCAGGTCACGTTCCCCTTTGAGAGAGACCTGAAGGGGGTTTTGTGTGTGTGGGGGGGTGTAATTCCCACTCAGGCTGCTGCTGGCTTGGCTCAGGCCCTGAAGGGAGGTCGGATTGACGGGCTGCCCCAGCCAGAGGGCCTGCAAGCCCAGCGGGCACTGGGTGCTGTACACGAAGCTGCTCTGGCTCCAGCAGAGAAGCCGGGGGCTGCAGCACAGGGCTGGCTGCTGGCGGATTTGTGCCACGCTGCGGAGCTTGGGAATAAATCCACCCCCCACTCGGCCTCGGGGCTTTGCTGCAGCAGGAGGGTGGCGAGACTTCTGCTTCAGGAGCTCAGACCCTGCCCCTCCACCTGCAGGAGGCGCTGTTAGGAGCACCGTGCCTGGGCCACCCAGGGGAGCAGCTCAGAGCAACCCTCCCCCCAAACGCCATGGCTGGGGGGGTCACTGCTACCTCCACCCCCACCCCATAAGGCAGCCCCTCCCCCTCTGGAGCCCCCCCCCCCCCAGCTGTACCTCCAGCAGGAAGTTTTCCAGGGAGGCCCATTGCACTCGGATGCCTTGCTGCAGCAAGCTGTGATGAGCTGGGGGAGGGGGGCCTGGGCCTTCCCTGGGCAGCTGCATGTCCTCCCCCCACACCGGCCTCCTGACTCCAGGCTCTTCTGCCTGCTGCCTCAGGCCAGGGGGTTCACACCCAGGTTCAACTCCCAGCTCTCCAGGGGTGACCCTGGGCAAGCTGCTTAGTTTACGCCCTGTCAGTTCCCCACCGGGACGAGAGGGGGTTATCCCCCCCCCCTTTGTCTGCTCAGACTGGGAGCTCACTGGGGCAGGGACTGACTCTGCACCCGGCCCCAGGGAACTCGGCTTTCGGCAGGTCTTAGAAGCAGGAGCAGTGTCCTAGTTACCTCCTGCATGTCGCTAGCCCTGCGGAACCCGTCCCCCGGCTGGGTCCAGCTGGGTGCACAGCTGGCTTGCAGCACCTCCCCAGAGTCCACTCCCTGCCTAACATGAGCCAGGCTGCCTTGGATGCAGGGCTATTTTAGGCCACAGCCCACATGCAATTAGGCCCTTAGCCACAGGAACGCTGGGACTCCCTCCCGGCCCCAGGCAGCGCTGGAGGAGAGCAGCTCTGACCGAGGGGCTGGCCCGAACCACCTGCAGGCTGGGAATTCGGGGAGCAGACCCCACCAACAGGAGGCCAGTCCTGATCAGCAGGATCCCCCTCTCCCCTCCAGTGCAGTCGAGGGCTACAGCACATGGGCAGTTCAGCAGGGCGAGGGGCTGGGGCTGTGCTGGAGGGAGCTTACAGGAGGGGTAAGCGTGCCCCCCCCAGACACTCGGGGGGGGGGGGCACTAACAGAGGAGCTCAATGGAGACGTCCTCTGAGCCACTCTCAGCCCATGCAAGGCTGACAGGTGCATGGGGCTGGGAGTCCGGACGCCTGGGTTCCGTAGCCAGCTCTGCCACTGACCCTGGGGGCGAGTCCTTTCGCTCCCGCTCCTGTGACCCCCACCCCCCTCAGGGACACTCCCCCATCTCGGGAAGCAAGCGAGCCAAGGTGAAATTACAACAGCCCCACGCGGATGCAAAACAGTCTCATTGTATTGATCAGAATCTGTGGCAAGCATTTTAACAGCAATGTCTGTGTCTGTACAAAACCTCCCCCCCCCACACCACAGCCAACCACACCCGTGTCCCAGCCACAGCCCCACCCCCCCTCTGCTATCTAGTGCTGCTTGGGGGGTGGGGGCTCCATTTTATCCAGCAGGGAGCCCTCCCGTGCTGAGCCACCCTCTTCCTGTGGCTATTTCCTGAGATAAGAACCAGCTTGGCTGAGAAGTTCCCCTCTGCTCCATGGAACCAGTTTCTCTCCCCTCCCCCAGCCAGTGAAGCCTTTTCCTGAAGGGCTGCAGGTCACCCACAGCCCCATCCTGCTCTCAGGCCAGGGCTGGCCCTGAGTGCCGACTCCTCCTTCCAGACAGCGGAGACGCCCCGGTAAGATGCTAGCTCGCCTGTGTCAGCCACCCCATGGGTGTGACCCTGCAGGGTGCTCAGCAGCCCGAGGGACGAGCAGTTCTGCTGGCGTCAGGCGGTTACAAAGGGATCTTCTCGCTCCAGCCCAACGCGTCACCGGGCAGAGTGGTGTGGGGGAGAGACAGACGCCCCCAAGGTTCAGTCACCTGTGCGCTGAGAGCCGGTGCCATAAATAGGGCTGAGACAGAAGCGCAGACTTTGCAGGAAGTCATGCAGAGCCCCAGCGCTGCGGAGACAGGAGGAGGATGTGGCTGGAACAGAGCTGAGCCACTGGCTGCTGGACGCCTTCCAGGGGAAAGCAGGGGGGACCCCACACCTCTCTGGACCAGGATGCTCCCCGCTGCATCGGGGAAGAGGGTGCCCGCTCGGAGATCGTGCTGGCTACAGCTCCATTCAGAGCACTCTGGGGTAGCGCCAGGATCCCTCTCTTCCCGGGACAGTCCTGTGCTTCCACGGCAGCCTGGCCCGCAGGAGACACGGGCAGGGCCACAGCCAGCCTCGCCCTCGAGGAAGGAGGAGTTGCTCTCTCCTCCTGTGGCCTCCCTGCCGATGGTACTGGCCTGAGGGCAGAGCCCGTTTGATGCTGCCCCAGACAGGCTCCGACCCATCAGCTCATCCGCCCCCAGAGCTATTGGAGGGGTTTGGTCACATGAGGTCTGGAAGCGAAGGGCCCCCCATGGCCCATCCCCCCAGGACACCTGAAAAATCCCCCCTAACCTGCAGACAGGCCCAGTTCCCTCCTCCAGCAGCTCCCACGAGCAGGCACCCAGGCTGCCGCTGGGGCTAGATCCAGCTCCCTCCCCCCCCATTCCCTTGCATGTTTCTTCTTCTGTGGGGGGAGCAAAAGTCCCCTCTGCCCTTCACAGCAGAGGCCCTGGCCCCACGCTCTGCCAGGGCCCCGGCACCAACCGGGATAATAAATAAATAAATAAACAAACCAAACTGCGTCAAACTTGGCTGCTCCATGGCCCCCGTGTCCCTGTGCCCCACCCCTGCAGCCAGCGCCCCCTACAGGTGGCTCTCCTCCTCTTCCAGGGAGCGGTTGAGTCCCGGGATGAACTTGAGGAGCCTTTTCCGGAAGCTGGTGTGTTTGCTCTTGTGGGGCGTGACTGTGCAGTTCTTTGGGTCACCCGGCCTGTCCCAGAAGTGCCCCACGGCCCCGTTGCTGCTGCTGGTGCATTTGACGCTGGCGCTGCGGGTCAGGGTGGGCCGGCGCTGGGAGAGGGCTGGGGGGGCGCTGCCCCCGCCCCGCCCCGAGTGCCCGTCCAGGGAATCGGCCGAGTCAAAGAAGCAGGTCTGGTAGACAGAGTCCTCGCTCTCCTCGGTGGCGGTGCTGACGCAGCTGGAGGTACTGCCCGCGCCCGACAGCATCTTCCCCAAGGAGAGGGAGCCGCTCGCGAGCCCAGCGCTGTACAGGCAGGAGCGGACGGATTCCAGCGTGTCGTAGACACTGGGGTCTTTCACCACGATCCCTGGGGGCACAAGGGCCGTGAGAACGGGCTGGGCACGACCGCACCGTGCAGCGGCCAGGCGGGCGAGGGCTTTGGGGCGTCAGCCCCCTCCCCGGCTGGTCTCAGCAGCTCCCATAGGGAAGGGCAGGCCGGGTGTGCTCCCACCCCCATCCCAGCACGGGGAGGTCCCCACCGCGCTCCGGCTGCTTTTCACTCCCACCGCAAAACACGCGCCCGGCGCCCGCACTCACCACGCACCAGCCTCTGCTCCTGCACCATCAGCGAGCGGTACTCCCCCCACTTCTCATACAGGGTTTGCTGCAAGACAGACAGGCCAGTTAGGGCTGCCTGGGGGGACCTGGCTGCGGGCGGACGGGCGGGTCGCTCACTCCAGGTCACAGCCTCACCTTTAGGTACTGCAGCCGCGCCTCCAGCTCTGCTCTCCGGATGGACGACCCATACAGCGTCTCCAGCCTGCAAGAGACCAACCAAATCGCAGCCCTCCATGGAGAAAGGGGGTCTCCCGCCAGCCTGCCCCCCCACCAGCAAAGGGGGTGTCCTCTGCAGACCCCCCCGTTTCAAGTCCCTGCCGCAAAGAGGCCCTGGATGTTTTTCTAGGCGCTCTCCCGAGTTCAGCCCAGCACAGGACAACTTGTCGCCAGGTGGGCTTCTTGGGCTGCCCTGGGGCCTGACACGGTCCCACAGCAGAGGGGAAGGAGCTCGTTACCAGGTGAAGGGGTCAGAGCCGGAGCAGGCTCCCTCGCAGCCAGGTGGGGCACTCCAAGGGTGGCCCGTCCCCCCAGGCTACGAGACCCCCAGCCGGCAGGGGAGACAGACGGGGGATGAGCGGGAGCTGCTCTAAGCAAGGCTGCGCCAGGGCAGCCCCCAGTCCCACTGAGACAGGGGTTATCTTCTGAGGAAGCCAGTTCCTGTGAGCACTGGCTGCTTCCTCCTGCCCCCTGGCCCGGCCCCACCTCTAGGACAAGCCGGCCAGGCACCAGAGCACTGGGGCAGCGGATCTCCACCTCCCACCCAGAGCACGGGGAACGTGTCCCAGCCCCAACTCTCCTGCCCCTCGGCCCCACAAGCCAGCCAGGCACCAGAGCACTGGGGCAGCGGATCTCCACCTCCCACCCAGAGCACGGGGAACGTGTCCCAGCCCCAGCTCTCCTGCCCCTCGGCCCCACAAGCCAGCCAGGCACCAGAGCACTGGGGCAGCGGATCTCCACCTCCCACCCAGAGCACGGGGAACGTGTCCCAGCCCCAGCTCTCCTGCCCCTCGGCCCCACAAGCCAGCCAGGCACCAGAGCACTGGGGCAGCGGATCCCCACCTCCCACCCGGAGCACGGGGAACATGTCCCAGCCCCAGCTCTCCTGCCCCTTGGCCCCACAAGCCGGCCAGGCACCAGAGCACTGGGGCAGCGGATCTCCACCTCCCACCCGGAGCACAGGGAACATGTCCCAGCCCCAGCTCTCCTGCCCCTTGGCCCCACAAGCCGGCCAGGCACCAGAGCACTGGGGCAGCGGATCTCCACCTCCCACCCGGAGCACGGGGAACGTGTCCCAGCCCCAGCTCTCCTGCCCCTTGGCCCCACAAGCCAGCCAGGCACCAGAGCACTGGGGCAGCGGATCCCCACCTCCCACCTGGCACACGGGGAACGTGTCCCAGCCCCAGCTCTCCTGCTCCCCGGGTGGCTGCAAGCGTCTCACCTGAGCACGTTCCCGGAGGCCTTGATGATTTCCACGATCTCGCGGTGTCGGATGCCCTCCACGTTCAGCCCGTTTACTGCGGTGATGGTGTCTCCTGGGAGACAGACAAAGCACTCAGAGCCGCCCTCGCCAGCGGCATGAACCTCAGCTCGGTGCCCCCGCAGGGGACTGGCTGATGCAGCCGACCCCTTCCCAGCCCCATGGATCTCCGACACTAACCCTGAGCCCTGCACAGAGGGGGCAGGGCAACCTGAGCCACATGGCACAGAAGGGACTTTCCCCAGGTTAAACTCAGGGCACAACTGGACAAGAACCCACAGTCCTGGCTCCCAGCCCCACCCCCCCGCTCTAACCACTAGCCCTCACCCCCTTCCCTGGGCCAGGGACAGAACCCAGGAGTCCTGGCTCCCAGTCACCACTGCTCTAACCACTAGCCCTCACCCCCTTCCCCGGGCCAGGGAGAGAACCCAGGAGTCCTGGCTCCTAGCTGGAATCTGGCTGGCCGGGAACATCCCAAGAACCAGCACATGGCCGAGCTCAGAGCTCTGTCTGCTCATGGCAGGCCCCATGCCCCAGTGAACCCTGCAGAGTCACTTCCTGCGCTGGGCTGCAGAGCGCCAGGCCGTGGCATGTGCGGTGCCGTGATAAGGCAGGGGACATGCCTGTGTGGCTGGCACCCGCCAGGGGCTGCGTGCAAACAGGAGCGATGCTTGTGACTTCCCCCTCGCGCCTCAGAGCAGTCAGCTCCCAGGGGCCCTGCAGCCCGGGGCAAGGCCAAGAAAGGGCAGAGGGGCTGACACCCAGGCGCCACGCAGGGAGCTGCCTTTTCCCCAACTCTCTCTCAGTTCTCCTCCTCCTCCCACTCGGCAGCTCCCAGCTCTGGTTACTTCTGTTCCACTTACCTTTAACCAGCGAACACTATTGTTAGTGAAACACGGGTCTGCCCCTGGGAGCCGGGATGCCTGGGTCCTACCCCGGCTCTGACCGCCTCCCCCCCATCCGTACCTCCTCCCGCCCCAGGGTGTGAGCTGGGGACCGAGCCCTGGGGAGCTGGCGCGATGCACTTACCGGGTGTGAGCCCCGCTAGCTGGGCTGGGCTCCCCTCGTGGACACGGCAGACAAAGGTGAACATTTCCACCCTCTTCTTGTCTTGGTGGTGGAGTCCATAGGTCTGGAATGAGCAGCAGCCGCCAGTTCGTTAGTGGGAAGGGCTGAGCGAGCCCTGGCCGGCCGGCGAGAGACACCGGAAGCCTCCAGCCCCGAGGTTAGCACCATCCATCTCCCAGCACCACGTTCCCTCCCCAGGTCCCTGCTACAGCTGAGGATCCAGGGACTGCCTACGCTGCCTCGCCCCAGCTCCGCGTCCCTGCACGTCAGGAGCCACCCCCCCAAACGTTCCCTATTTAACCAACATTTGCATAGTGCTTAGCAACGCACAGCGACGGGGGCCCCCTCACAGGCCCCCAGACCCAGCCCGCTCCAGATGGCTGCTTTGCGTGAGCTGCCGGCCCCCTCCCGCCATCTGAACCGTGACTGAGTCGGGGGCGGTTTCTGTAACTTCAGCATCATCGCTGCTAAAAATAAACCCTGGCTCAGATGCAGTTTAAAAATACTGTAAATGCAGAGCAAGGTCTGGTCTGAAACCAGGGCCGCTCCTCCGCCCCGCGAGCGCGCTACTGCTCTGGGGAGCAGCGCTGCCTGCAAACAGCCGAGCATGGGGCAACCCCACCCCCACGAACGGCTGCTACCTGCACCGCTGGGGCCGATACAGCCACACCCGGCCGCCCGGCACACTGGCTAGCCCCCGGCACCACCAGCCGGGAGGAGCGGCTAGGAGAGGCAGCCCTGGGTCCCCAGGGGGCCTTCCGGGTAGAACCATGATCCAAATCCCACTTGAGGTCTGTTTTCTTAGAGCGAGTGCCAGCTGATTTCTCTGCCCTCGGGGGTGGGGGCACTCACCTGGATCTCAAACCCAAATGTCTCTTCTGCCTCCTTCTCCAGCGTGATCACCTTCCTGGGGAGAGACAGGGTCATCAGCAGCGGCCTGACTCCCTGTTCCACCCCGCCCATGGCTGCGTGCCCAGAACAGAGCCACGGCCCCCAGGGCAGCGTCAGCACCGGTGATATCCCCCCACCCCAGCGGCGTCTCGCCCGCATGGAGCACGGCTACCAATCAACCCCCCTTGTCACAAAGCCCGTTCAAATCCCAGTGACATCTCCTCTCTCCCAGGGGCCTCGAGCCAGCGCAGAAGGGTTACGTGACTTGCCCAAGGTGACACAGCAGGTCAGTAGCAGAGCCAGGACGAGGACCCAGGAGGCCGAGCTCTTGGTCCCCCTGCTCCAGGCACCGGCCTGCAATCCCTCCAAGAGCTGGGGCTAGAACCCAGGAGTCCCAGCTCCCGGGTTTAAAGCAGGAATGATCCGAGGCCAGGGCCACATTTAATTATGCAGCTTCCCCAGCGAGGGGCAGGAGGGGGAAGAGACAGACACAGACGTGATGACTTCAGCATGGGCCCGACCCAGAGGGGAACCCCACCCTCCCACCCCGAAAGGGGAATCCACCTTGACTACCTGCCAGGCTCTGCGTACCAAGCATCAGGCCCCACCTCGCAGGCCCCCCCATGTCACAGCCGCCAGCGGGCTGGCCCCGCCGCTCCCCGAAGCGTGTTATTGAACAAGTTGCGTAAGCGTCTCCTGCCTGCAGCTAAGCAATTACGCTCCAAATGGGTTGATTCTCGTGCTCCAGAACAATGCAGGCAGGAAAGCGCCTCGTGCCCCTTGGCCAAGCAGCTGGTTCAGTGTTTTCACTGAATTAAGCCTTCGCAGAACAGCTCTCCCCCAGATTCAGCATGAGTCACTGGGCCTTCTCCGGGGCGGCAGGAGGCACAGAGATAAAGGAGCTATTGGCAAACCTGCGGTCAGGAAACCAGCTCTGACACTGCCTGGTGCTGTGAACTTGGGAGTGTCCCTTAACCTCTCTGCACCTCATGTCCCCCCACTGCAAATGGGGAGAGCGGCGCAGCCCTGGCAGAAAGCCTGGGAGGATGTGACGTGGGATGGCTCACAAGCCCTGCCCGCCATGTGCTGCCCAAGGGTTACCATCCTAGTCTCTACTGGAAGGAGCCTGGATTGCTGGCCCCACTTCCGGCACCCGAAACATCAGGGCTGTGATCGGTTTTACTTTCCCAAGGAGGCGGCTTGTCTGGGGCACTGGGGATCTCTGCTCCAGCATCGCTACTAATGCAACCCACCAGTGTTAACACTGCACTAGTGGAACACGTCTACGAGGGTAAAGCACCACTTGCACCAGTGCAACACGCCCCCCCCCCCCCGTGTCTGGGCTCCCAGTGCAGACCCGTTACCCAGCTGCAAGCCCCACTTTAAAGCCAGCGGCAGCATGTCTCCACCACCCACACTCCCAGACTCCTAAAGCAGACAATCCCTTCGGCTTATAATTAAACCCGGGAGCCCCTTCTCGAAGGGGATGCAGCTTCTTCCACAGAAAAAGAGCTGCCCTTCCAGCCGTCCCATTGACTCTAGCTAATGGCCACGCCAGCCCCATCAAGGGGACAGCCCGAGCCCCTGGGAAGCAGCAAGGCTGGGGGGGTCGCATGGGTGAGTTAGGACACCACCACGTACAGCCGGTTTGCAGCCTGAGACAAATCAGGTCCCAAGCACCACCTCACGCTCCAGCAGGACCCCGCACTGAGGGGCCGAGGGCTGGGATTTGTCCAAAGCCCTCTCAAAAGGGTCCATGTGCTAGAGACATCTGAAGAAGTGGGTATTCACCCACGAAAGCTCATGCTGCAAAACGTCTGTTAGTCTATAAGGTGCCACAGGATTCTTTGCTGCTTCTACAGAACCAGACTAACACGGCTACCCCTCTGATACGTGCTAGAGACAGCGACTTGGCTGCCAGCTGGATCCTTCTGGCACTTGGATAATTAAAGCCGGCTTTGAATTTCTGTTACATGCGCCACGGAGGCTGGAGAGGAGGCCTCCCTGGATCGGAGCCCAGCCCCTGCAAAGGCAGGAACCAGCGTGCGAGGAGGGGAAAAGCCCCCAGCACACACCTGGTTTGCCCCGATCAGGCAGGACAGCAGCACGCCGGCAGCACAAAATCTGAGGGGCCCTTTCCCAGCCCTGGTGTCAGCCTTGCAAAGGGAAACAATCCCACACCTTCAGGCAGCTGCTGTTCCAGAGGCCATTTACCGGCTCACGTGCGATGCGTCATGCCTGAGCGGGTATTTAACAAGCTCCACTGGAGGGCTCCCAGCTGCTCATCTGGCTCATAATGGGTCTTATTTCACGTGGGAGAATTTCACCCTCCGGTAAAGAAAATTCATCACTTCCCCCTGCCCCCACGCAATCACCTACCCCGGCTAAGCGCTCAAAATAGCCTTTATTTATAGACTTCTCTTTGCGGTTCAAACACACACGCTTCTGCCACTCGTTCATTGCTGTCATGGCCTTGCTAAAGGCCCAATCCTGAGCGGTGCTTGCGGCTTCTGAGCGGTGAATGGTCGCCCTGAAACCCCAGGAAGGCTGGGATAAACGCCAATGCTCTGAGAGGAGCTGCAGCCTCTGGGGCTTTTCAGCAGGTTTGTGTCCAGAGCCCAAATGGTTAATGGTTTTCCTGGCACGCAGCCTTGGTTTTATGATGCAGGCAGGATTTCTGGGCATGCTGGAGACCCACCCCCTGGAAGGTGTTCAGACCCCCTGACAGTCAGGTCCTCAGCCCCGCAACGCCCCCGCCCCATAGGCTCCAATCCCTCGCTGACTGCAGACCTTTCCAGCACCCTGGTGTGCAGAACTAGCCTACTGCACAGGAAAGAGACCACCCTGGCTTAACCAGGAGACCTTCGGTGATCTAAAACTCAAAAAAGAGTCCTACAAAAAGGGGAAATGCAGTCAAACGATAAAGGATTAATGTAAACAAATACCTCATATGTAGAGACAAAATTAGAAAGGCCAAGGCACAAAATGAGATCAACCTAGCTAGGGACATAAAGGGAAAAAAGAAAACATTCTACAGATACATTAGAAGCAAGAGGAAGACCAAGGACAGGGTAGGCCCGTTACTCAATGAGGGGAGAAAGGCAATAACAGAAAATATGGAAATGGCAGAGGTGCTTAATAACGTCTTTGTTTCGGTTTTCGCCAAGAAGGTTGGTGGCGATTGGACGTCTAACAGTGAATGCCAGTGAAAATGAGGTAGGATCAGAGTCTAAAATAGGGAAAGAACAAGTTAAAAACTACTGAGATAAGTTAGATGTCTTCAAATCACCAGGGCTGGTGAAATGCATCCTAGAATACTCAAGGAGCTGACTGAGGCGATATCTGAGCCATTAGTGGTTATCTTTGAGAAGTCATGGAAGACGGGAGAGATTCCATAAGACTGGAAAAGGGCAAATCTAGTGCCCATCTATAAAAAGGGGAATACGGACAACCTGGGGAATTACAGACCAGTCAGCTTAACTTCTGTACCCAGAAAGATAATGGAGCACATAATTAAGCCATCAATTTGCAAACATCTAGAGGATAATAAGGTGATAAGTAACAGTCAGCATGGATTTGTCAAGAACAAACCATGTCAAACCAACCTGATAGCTTTCTTTGACAGGATAACAAGCCTTGTGGATAGTAGGGAAGCGGTAGATGTGGTATAGCTTGACTTTAGTAAGGCTTTTGATACTGTCTCGCATGACCTTCTCATAAACAAACTAGGGAAATACAACCTAGATGGAGCTACTGTAAGGTGGGTGCATAACTGGTTGGAAAATCATTCCCAGAGAGTAGTTATCAGTGGTTCGCAGTCAGGCTGGAAGGGCATAACGAGTGGGGTCCCTCAGAGATCGGTTTTGGGTCCAGTTCTGTTCAATATCTTCATCAATGATTTAGATACTGGCATTGAGAGTACACTTATAAAGTTTGCGGACGATACCAAGCTGGGAGGAGTTGCAAGTGCTTTGGAGGATAGGATCAAAATGATCTGGACAAACTGGAGAAATGGTGTGAACTAAATAGGATGAAATTCAATAAGGACAAATGCAAAGTGCTCCACTTAGGAAGGAACAATCAGTTGCACACGTACGAAATGGGCAATGACTGCCTAGGAAGGAGCACTGTGGAAAGGGATCTGTGGGTCATGGTGGATCACAAGCTAAATATGAGTCAACAGTGTAACACTGTTGCAAAAAAAGCAAACATCCTTCTGGAATGTATTAGCAGGAGTGTTGTAAGCAAGACATGAGCAGTAATTCTTCTGCTCTACTCCACGCTGATTAGGCCTCAGCTGGAGTATTGTGTCCAGTTCTGGGTGCCACATTTCAGGAAAGATGTGGACAAATTAGAGAGTCCAGAGAAGAGCAACAAAAACAATTAAAGGTCTAGAAAACATGAGCTATGAGGGAAGATTGAAAAAATTGGGCTTCTTTAGTCTAGAGCAGAGAAGACAGAGGGGACCTGTAACACCCTTTTATGTACTTGAAAACTTATCAAGGATGAGGGAGAAAAATTGTTGTTAACCTCTGAGGATAGGCCAAGGAGCAATGGGCTTAAATTGCAGCAAGGGCGGGTTAGGTTGGACATTAGGAAAAGGTTCCTAACTGTCAGGGTGGTTAAGCACTGGAATAAATTGCCCAGGGAGGTTGTGGAATCTCCATCATTGGGGATTTTTAAGAGCAGGTTGGACAAACATGTCAGGGATGGTCTAGATGATACTTAGTCCTGCCAGGAGTGCAGGGGACTGGACTAGATGTCGTCTCAAGGTCCCTTCCTGTTCTATGATTCTATCAACTCCCACCGGGCCAAGCTGCACATCGGTCTCCAACCCCAATGGCCCCTCAGCCCACCCGCCTGCCCCCAGCCAGGGGAGCTCGTTACAACTGGAACGCTTCCGAGGCACTCATTGACTGGTTCACTCCTGGCATCCCCACTCGGCTTGGCAGGGGTTGAGAGCACGGAGGGAACCAACGTTCCTGCCCAAGCCCAGGGCAGCTGCGTTTGCGGTGCAGAGGGAACATTTAAACTTCCCTGAAGCTTTAGGAATTCACGGAACTTCTCTTTGATATTAGGTTGGGTTATTTTTGTTTGGTTGTTTTTTACAATCCGCCTCCCTCCCTTGCCGGCAGGCCACCCTGGGGCTGTTCCCTTCACCCCCTGCCCTGGCCCAGCCCCCCAGACCACAAGCCCGTTTGCATGCCTGACCTGGGACAGCTGAGGAGTGGGCACCGCCTGGCGTCGCAGCCACACCTGGGGGTAAGTGCCCCTGACTGTTAATGGCCGAAACCCAAGAGCTGATCAGAAGCTGGAGGCTGCTTTTTATGAGCCTGTCGAGATGCTAACGAGTAGGCTGCTCTGGCTGGGAGAGGGGGAAGGAGGCTGCCGTGCTGAGGCCAGAGCCCGGTTATTGTTTGGGGTAAGGAAGCGGTGTGGCTTACCGGTGCTGCTCCGGGGACTGGCTCAGAGATTTCCATCGGCATCCAGAGCCCTAGGAGAGCGCGAGAAAACAGACCGTTAGATCGGCCGATCCCTTCCCCCCCATGCCGGCATGCAAATGCCGACGCTTCCCCCCGGGACCCCGGAGCGTTAGCCAGGGCCTGAATCCGAACAGTTCCACTGCGAGGTTCAGTCCTGCAGCTTGAGTCAGCCGGGGCCGAGCCGCGGGGCTCTTACTGCAGTGGAGAGGGACCCTGGAGAGGGTCCCCTTGGCACTGCCTGGGCCTGCGAGCTGCCTTGGGGACCTGCCAACAGCCCCAGGAGGCGTCAAGCCAGACGTGTCCTGCGCTCCATTCCCGCCCCAGCCCGATACCAGGGAGCAGACTGCACTGCCGGGTGAGATGAGACACCAAGGTCCTGCTGTGCTTTCGGATCCCACTGTCCCTCTTCGCGAGAAGGCCAGCAACCTCGGGAAAGGTCAGCTGGGCAACTGCCCCCCCAGGGAAACGGCACACTGGATTCCAGAATGTGCAGCGCTGATGGGTCATTTCAGCTGGCTGCACCTCACCCCAGACGCAGCTGCATTTTGACAGAGTCTGTGAAGCACTTGGGAACGAGACGAGCTACAGAGGACAAAGAGCAGGCCCCGCTCTGGCCGCAAGCAGGGCCCACCAGGCCAGGGCTGCACCAGGGGACAGATCAAATCATGCTTTGGTTTAAGCTGGAGCTTGCATCTGTTTGACACTTGTCCCCTGGTCTGACGTCAAACGGAATCGCTGGCTCCTGTCACGTTCTGTGCATTGCGTGCTGTGGCAAGCGCTCTGTGGGGCTGGGAGATGAAAGCCCCGCAGACAGAAAGCCTCTTTGTTTTCCTCTAAAGTCAGATTTTTAATGCGAAATTCAACAATCCCCCTCATTGTTGATCATTTAAAAAATGGGGAACCAACGCCTGTTGGGAGGCAGCAGCAAGGCAGACGAGCCAGATGAATTAGCATCAGTGGATCACCCCGAGGTGGGCGGCCCCGGGACCCACTTCATAGTCGGCCATAAGAATTTCAGACATCTCGGCCGAGGCATAAGTAGCGGCTGACTATAAAGACGGGGCTTTGTCACCAAGTGTCTTTTTTTGCTGCTCTTTGGTTCAACCCGGTCCCCGCTTGCAGTGGCCAAGAAGCAGACAGCAGGTTTTTATTAAACTGCCTTTGAAAAGCCCAGCTGCCCCCACCCCACACAAGTGGAATTCGGTTTGAAAAAAAACATGGACTAGAACCCTGCCTCAAGCTCCCTGGATCACTGGCCAAAGCCTCCGTCTTCCCGGGGGCTCGACTGCACCCTCAGCCCAGTGTACCCCCCCTTAGCACCCTGCCCTCGCCAGTCGGGCTCATCTTCCTGCCACTGCCTTATCTACACTCCTAGGAAGGGCTGCCCCATGGGCTCCGCTGGTCTGGCCGCCATCTGCCGAACGCCGCCCCGGCCAATTCTGCGGTGCTAGCGGGCAGGACGCGGGCACAGAGCAAGCCCAGTCGGGGATGCAGCTAAGCATGCAAGCCGGCCGGCCAGCCAGCCACTGCAGCCACCAGGGTTCTCCAAGCTCCTGCACCGCACAGAGAATAAATAAATACTCCAGAGGCCCGGTCACAGCCCTTCCTGAGCAGAGCAGAGCGAGGCAGCTTCAAACAGCAGCCAGCTGAGAGCTGCTACTTTTCTCTCCAATGATAAACATTATCCCCCCATTTGGTCCTTGGCAGAATCAAACCATTAGACATCGACCAAGGACCCGGTGTCGCCACGTGTAATTAAACAGACTCTTGTGCAAACATGCGCTTCCAACACGAAGCCCGAGGTAGCACTGACAGACACCACGCCCTGTGGCTGGGGCATTGTTACTTCTGCTGGGGTGGCAGGTGGGTAACGATGGGCCACACCTGCCAGGGCTGCCCTCCCCAGCTGGGACGTGCTGGAGTCAGAGGGGGAAATTTAATCTGCCCCCACCCCCCCAAAAAGAGGGAGCTCTGTGCTCAGAGGAGCCAGGTGCTGATAAATTTACATCGAAACTGACCATGCAAATGGCTCTGTGCCTCCTATGGAAATCCAGGTTTTGAAAGTGAAATGCGCCGGTCCTGCTCCCCGACAGCTCCATAAACAAACCACACAGTTCATCCACTCGCTAGCAGAGCTGGTTTCCTGCCTGGGGCTGGAGGCACCAGCACCTGGGTGGGGCCTTCTTTGCGACTATCCAGCTTTCTTCAAGTTTCTGCACAGCTGAGTTTCAGCCTGGAAGACCCCAGACCGTGCACACAAGAGTGCTCACAAGCCACTGGAGTGCAACTGGCTTGGGGGTGAAGGGCAGTGTCGGGAGGCACAACGGGGGGGGAGGGGGGGCGAAGAGAGATTTGGGTAAAGGATCAGGGGAAGGCAGGTTGTTATCATTAGCATCCAAGCAGAGAAGTACTGGGCCTGCCCAGAACACACGTCTCTGTCCTCCAGAGGTTCTGGGAAGCTAAGTGGATGCAAAGGAGTAAACCCAATGCACTGTGCAGCCAACCCCCTGGACACCTACCCCAGACGCACTGAAGCCCTGTTCTGGCTGATGCTGGCTAGGTCGTATTTGCCTCTGGCACGAACACAAGGCCTGCTGCCCCCTTTCGCTTTGGCAGCCTTTCGACCGTTCCTTCTGCCAGCTCCAGGACTTGGAATGGCGTCATCTCCTGGGCTTGGAACCCACTGCACCAGGATGTCCAACCATTTCAAACGTGATGATCACACCACCAAGTCATCCCCTCCAGCAGTGACCCCCCACCCCTCCCAGGAAGTTTGATGTGGAAACTATTCCACCCCACTCCTCCTCACCAGGAAATTCAGGAACCAGGGAGCTAACAGTGCAACTCTGCAGAAGCTACATCCATGACCTCCTAGTTAACTGAGAGTTTCTTGGCAGAGCATCAGCCTCTAGATTCACTTCTCTTCTGAAGTTCTTAGCAACACCCGACTCTCAATTCCCCCCTCTCTCCGCCACATCTAGCCCCGAGCCACTTGCAGGAAGCTTCCTCTGCGAGACTGAAAGTCTCACTTGCTTTGAGAAGGACGGCTAGGAACGTTTGTGCAATGCCTCAGACCTGGGCGCCAGCCTCTGGTTCAGCACGGAAGGGGCGTCCCCCACAGCGTCTGAGCAGCCAGGAGCCCGCGTCAGGCCCAAGAACGAGTGCGTAAAGCACACAGAGTCCTAGAAAGAGTCCGAGTGTCGGGCCAAGAGCTTCCACGCACTGGGGGACCGGAGCACGGCCAGCTGAAGGCAAAAGGGCCCGTCTTGCTGCCCCCTCCCGCCAGCCTCAATGCCTATTTGCTACTTTGTCCCCCCAGTCTCCATGCCTCCCGCCCCCTCTGTCCTGCCAAGTCAGCCCCCGCTGCCTTCAGAGCCCTCCCAGGTGCCTTCCCTCCTGGCCCCTGGAGTCAAAACTCCTGCCGGCCTCCCAGCACATCCTGTCTGATCTGCCTGGCTCAGGCTGCGCCCCGCTGCGCCCCGCACCGGCCGCCTGCGCCCCGCACCGGCCGCCTGCGCCCCGCACCGGCCGCCTGCGCCCCGCCCCGCACCGGCCCGGCCGCCTGCGCCCCGCACCGGCCCGGCCGCCTGCGCCCCGCTCCTCTAGCGCTCTTCACCCAGAGGAACGTGCCGAGCGGTATTATCCCGCTTTCCGGCTGGGACATGCCCTACTCAGGGTCACAGCCAGTCAGCGGCAGTGCTGGGTGCAGACCCCGAGAGCCCTGACCCCCAGTTCTGCACCAACGCGCAGCCCGCACCACAGGGGGCTAGAATCAGACAAGAGGCTGTTAGAGCGACAGGTTGGTGCATCTGTATCATTCACTCCCAACTGGTTCAGCTTGTGACACAGGAGTTCTCAGCCAGGGCTGCAAACTCCGCTTTCTGCGTGGGCACCGAGGGAGGAACAGCATAACTTCCCGGACACACAAACCCCCCACAACCGTACGAGATTCCAGCATCCCTATTTAGGTGACAGTTTTTCTGTCTTGGCAGGAGACAAGAGAATCCACTTTGCTCTTCGGCAGCTAGTGACGCCTCTGACTACATAGGCAGCACTTAAAAACCACCCCCCTCACCCCAGCGTTGCATTGATGTGGCTTAGCCACAGAGATCAAAAACGCAACTAGACATGGTTTCCACAGCTCCATTCCTGACCTCACACACGTTCACCACCCTCATGTAGAAAAGCTTATTGAAAAAGGGAACCTGAGAAGTCATTTGTTTCTTTGTCTCCCCATCAATTGTTTCATTATGTTCCACACTTCCTGGACAATTGCGTCAATGTGTCCTGAAGTGGTCGTGACACCATGGAACCCAGAGCCAAGCCTGCTGCGCCATCACAGGCACCCCACAATCACATGCTCCCAAGAGCTGATCACTTCAGAACTTGCAGCCTGAGTGAGGCTCCACCAAGAGCTCTGCATTCAGCGCTCCTGGTGAACAGCAGTGAGTGTTTTCAGGCTGCCAGAGGGATGGGGAAGCTGGGCAGGAAGTGAGTCCTTATTTCTCCAGTAATGCCTTCACGCACAGCATAGCTCCAGGGCCTGCGTCTCACATAACTGACCGTGAACTCCCCACTAGAGGATATTACTAAGGGAAGCAAGTGGTTTCGACAGCTGTCAGAAGAGGACTGACCATTGAACTGCAGCCAACAAGGGGTGTTCATACTAATGTACAGCCTGTGTTCTGACCCTAACCCCCATCCCACCCCTTGCTGGGCTGTCTCTTACTTGGGCGGCATGTTCTCAGGACCTCCCTTTGCCTGCAAAGCACTGGTGCTGTAGGAAGGGTATGAAAAACGGCATCCATTGTCCCAATACTTAGGTGAACATTATAAGCGTTATCAATCCTTATGCTTCTGGTCATGGCTGCCAGCTGGGCTCAGGAAGGAATTTCTCCTCCCCTGCTTGTCACTTGGAAATCTGCACAGCTAGGAGACATTGTGGGGTTTTATGGCCTCCCCTGAAGCACTGGCCACAGGGAATTGCTCCAAAACGGGTCCTGGCTTCCAGTTCCTTTTCCAGGTGGAATTTGAGGGGTTTGATGTGACCTGACTAAACCCCTGCAGGTTGAGAGATATCAAAGGCAACTATTGATGGCAAGTATCAGGGAGTAGCCATGTTAGTCTGTATCCACAAAAACAACAAGGAGTCTGGTGGCACCTTAAAGACTAACAGATTTATTTGGGCATAGGTTTTTTTTACCCATGAAAGCTTATGCCCAAATAAATCTGTTAGTCTTTAAGGTGCCACCGGACTCCTTGTTGTTTTTATTGATGGCAAGTTGATTAGAGGGACAATTTATATTGCGAGAGACAACGTCTGTTTTTGGACAGATGGCAGAGAGTTACGGCTGCTTGTCCCTATGCTCATATGACTTCTAGCATGTGCACAAGCACCCAGAACCCTGAATAAGTGCTTTTGACACAAATACATGCTGACGAGATAGGAATGCTCACACTACAGCAGACTGTGGGCTACGCTCCCGTAGTTCTGCCGACACGGCCCTTTCTTCCCCACCGACAGCCAGTTCTCTCTTGGGAAAGTTTTGGTAACTTGGTTCAGGACACAGCAAACTTTCTAAACGAAGACATTTCAAACACTTCACTTTCCAGCACCCTAGTATTTACTTTCTCATCATGCCCAGCAGATTAAGCCAGTTACCAACTTAAGCCCCAGTTTTGGAAGCAACCCTTTTACATGGACCGCCAGGGGCTTTTTCCAGGGACCAGCCAAAGCAGTCCGTTGACGGCCTTAGACAGAAGGTCTCTCAGGACACGAGGGGCGAAGTTTCTTAAAGTTGTTTTCCTCTATGTTGCACAAACTTTTCAGTGACCATGGCCATGTAATGATCCTAAGGTGTTCTCTTTCCACTGGAACGCGTCAGGTCAGATTTAAGCCCCACATTTAAGCATCGTGTATAATCAGCTTTTACAGAGGTCAGTGGAAAATTCTGAGACTTTTTTTTTTAAGAAGAGTTCCAGCGAGAAGTTAGGTTTAAAACCCAACAATTCCCTGCACTGTTTACAACCCAAGCATTGTGGCACTGGGCTGGGGCATGAAAAGCTGGGAGTGAAATGACCTAGAGAACCCTCACAAAAGCAAAACCAACTAGCTTCTTCATTGCCTGTGTTACTGGTGAGAGGCAGGCAGGAAGGAAACCAGCCCAGAGCCAGAACTGCAGCAGATCTTTGTAACCTTCGCTTTACCACCACAAACTGGCTCTCTGGAGAGATGAGTTTAACCCATCAGCATCTCTAAGCATTAAGTGGAACATACCACTGATTTATATGCAAAAAGTTACCCCCCCCCGCCCCGCCCCGCAATCTCCTCCTCTCCAAGTTGCACAGAACTCCAGCCATGCCGAGTTTGATGATCAACAAGGGGGACAAGCTGTCTGCGGTGCCAATCTGCTCCCAGGAACTGCCTGCTCAGAGCAGTGGCCCAGCTAGCCCAGTGCCCCATCCCCGGCAGGGGCTGTTTCAGAAGATGCAAGAAAGCCTGCAGGGAGCAGGTACCGGGAAGCCTGCCCGCCCTGTCTCTGCTTCTCCCTAATGCCCACCCTGCTGGGGTCAGTTCAGACCCTAAAGCAGGAGGATTTAAAGGCACCATCTCAGCGCCCGCAGCAGCACGGCAGGCCCCGGGGGGTTCTGGATGCTCTCGGAGGGCTGAGTCTCAGCAGGGGAAGCTGGCCCTGGGGGTGCCATAGGGCCGGGGTGGCATTACAGCACAAGAGGGACACGCCCTAGGGCTGGCGGGTCCCTGGGGACCAAGGGAAACCCGCGGCCTTTCCCTGCATCCCACACACCATGGGTGGGGAGGTGACGCATTGGGACAACACAAGGTGCCGGTTGCACCCCAGGGAGGAGCCAAGTCCCTGCTGGGGGCGAGGGGGTCACACGGCAGTTGGTCCATAGCCTGTGGGCCCAGTGGGGTAGGAGGGGGGCCTCGGTCCCGGCTGGGGGGAGGTCTAAGGGGCAGCGAGGGTCCGGACACGGGAGAGGGGGTTTGGTCCCGGTGGGGGGCTCGGTCCCAGTGGGGGGGTCTAAGGGGCAGGGAGGGTCCGGACGCCGGGCTCGGTCCCGATCCTGGTTGGGGAGGGGGGGCGCTCGGCCCCGGTTCCGGTCGGGGAGGGGGGGAGGGAAGGGCCTCTGTCCCGTTTGGGGGAAGGGAGGCTTGGTCCCGGGAGAGGGGGCGTCGGTGGTGGTGGGGAGTCTCGGTCCCGGTCAGAAGGAGGGGAGGGGTCTCGGTCCCGGTCGGGGGGGGGTGTCTAAGGGGAAGGGAGGGTCCGGACACGGGAGGGGCTCGGTCCCGGTCGGGGGAAGGGGAGAGGGGGGAAGGGGGCTCGGACCGGTCAGGGGAAGGGGAGAGGGAGGCTCGGTCCGGGTCCCGGTCGGGGTGGGCGGAAGGGGGGCGGGAAGGGGGGGGGCTCGGTCCCGGTTCCGGGGAAGGGGGGAAGGGGGGGGGCTCGGTCCCGGTTCCGGGGAAGGGGGGAAGGGGGGGGGCTCGGTCCCGGTTCCGGGGAAGGGGGGAAGGGGGGGGGCTCGGTCCCGGTCCCGGTCGGGGGGAAGGGGGGCTCGGTCCCGGTCCCGGTCGGGGGGAAGGGGGGCTCGGTCCCGGTCGGGGGGGGCTCGGTCCCGGTCCCGGGGAAGGGGGGAAGGGGAGGCTCGGTCCCGGTTCCGGGGGAGGCTCGGTCCCGGTTCCGGGGGGGGAAGGGGGGGCTCGGTCCCGGTCCGTACCTTGCGTGCCCGGGGCAAGGTGCCCCCGGAGGCCGCCAGCGCCCGGTACATCTCGGCCGCCCGGCAGCCGCCCAGCGCCGGGAAGGGGCCGCCCCCCGCGGGCCCCGGGTCCAGGGCAGCTGCCCCCGCCGCATCCTCCTCCTGGGGCTGCAGCCGCCGCAGCCGCCGCAGGGTCATGGCCGGGCGTGGGGCGCGGGCCGCCGGCGCACGAGGCTATATCGGCCCGGGGGGGGCGGAGCCGCCGGAGGACACGCCCACCGGCCGGGGACACGCCCTCTTCCACACAGGCCCCGCCCCGGCAGGGAGAGGCCACGCCCCTTCCTACAGGGACCTCCGCTGCGCCACGCCCCCGGGGCGGGGAGACCACGCCCCTTCGGTCATACCCACCGCCTGCTTCCACGGACGCCCCGCCTCTAAAGATGGGAGGCCCCGCCCCCGTCCAGGGAAACTCCATCCTGCGGCTCACATACCTCGCCCCTTCCCCGAGTAAAGCTGGGCCCCAGCTCAGAAACCGCCCCAGGAGCCCCCCTCCTTCCAGGGAAACTCCTCCCCATGGCCCATAAACCCCACCCCAGCATATTAGCTCCATCCCCTTCAGGAAACTCCTCCCCATGACACAGAAACCCCACCCCCCTAATGTTCGCAATTGCAAAGGATAGATGCTGGGGAGCAGTCGTGTTTATTCCCTGAGCCTGGGGCATCCATCTCAGACAGGGGACAACAGGCAGCACCCACTGGAGGGTTTTCTCCTATTCAGGGGAGGAATCCAACTCTGGTGGCCAGAGTGTGATCCCACGGCTGCTCTCTCGCCACCCCGTATGTGGCAGCTCAGGCACTCTTGGATAAGAGTGCTACCGGTCTTTAGCCATGCACGGACGAATCTCAGCACCGCCAGGGAGCCAAAAATTATGTCCTTAGAGAGTGGAAGCCTCAGTGGTAAAGAGTCTAACACACTAACTTCAAGAGCCCATCACTGCACCTGCCTCCTTGTCTGCTTCATTGTAGATCCTGGACCAGGCTCAGCAGCCCATTTGACCAGAGCTGTAGCAGCCACGCGTTGGCTTTGCCTGGGTTCCTCCCCACACTGTGACAGCATCTCAGACAATAACCCAGCCCGAGAACTGGAGGGCAGTCTGCAACGCCTAGCCTGCAGGATCCAGAGGCCAGGACCTGGATGTCACACTCTGACACCTGCATACAAGAAAGAGAGAGAGGTTATTATTAAATTTATTAGTATTATTCAAAGGGGGCCCAAGACCAGCGAATTGGAGTGTCCAACTTGATACACCTTGAAGGGAGCTGATTTTCAGAGGGGTCCATTTCAGGTGATTCGAGTTAGACACCCAAAACTGAGGCATGCTGAAGCACTAGACACCTGGGAGAATCTTGGCTGGTGTATTTCTAGGCATACCCCACGATATGGAGTTATCTGGAAAGAGGCACTGTCGGGTTAAAACAGTCATACGTTCACAGGTGCAGCTGTGTTAGCGATAACACCTCTGGTTAGCAATGCTAAACTCATTTAAAACTCCTGTATTTACTGTATTTTTCACCAATGATGCACCCCCCCGCCCCTTGTGCATTTCTTTCAGTTTGGAAAATGGATTATGACTTGTCAGTGTCATGATTTGGTCGTCATGCATTCACCAAGGGCCAGATCCTGGAGTGGGGTCCACAGGTACAGAGCTCATTGCAAGATCAGGGTTTCACACCCTTCCTGCACCGTTTGGTAGCAAACGCTACAAGGAGATGTTTAAATCTAGAAAGACCTTTAATGGAAAGCAGTTCTATCAAACAAATAGATTAACTCATTTCTATTCATGCCAGGGTCTGTAAAGAGGAGGTTTGTTTGGGGGCCATCTGAATGTGCCCCTTAGTCAATTAACGAATTTCCGTTTATTATTTATAAGACGTAAAGGGCCCAGCCAAGGGAAGGGTTATCATTTGTTTTACAGATGGGGAAATGAAGCCCAGAGAGATGAAGTGAATGGTCTGAGGTCACCCAGGAAGCCAGGGTCGGAGCTGGGAGTGGAACCAGGTGCCCTGCGTCACAGTGCACGGCCTTACCCACAAGATTCATTTTCCTTTCACGCTAAAACCGAGCTCAGCCGGTGACGATTTTATGCAGGTCAGACGTAGGCCCAGCCACAGTGACCCTTGTACTAAGAGTGCAGCACTGAGTGGGCTTCTTTATAGGAAGCACCAAAAAGGAGAAGTGAAATACAGAAGTGCTGAGTCATGTTCTCCCCCAGGACATGTACACGCGACGCTGGGGGTGAGCTGCACGCGCCCACTGAACCGGACACTTGCTGGCACACTCGTATGACCTCGTTAAGGATTATAGCGTGTGAAGGGGCCGCGCACAACTTGCATTGTTCATGTTAAATAAATAATAATTGCATCGCCCCCTTTTGGACAGGTGGGGAAATTGAGGCACGGAGCACGTGGCAGCCTGGTGTTCGGAGATGCCGCGCCTCGGCAGCAGGGTGTGAATGACTTGCACAGGCACACGGCAAGGCAATGCCAGCCCAGAAAAGAAGCTGGTGAGCTAACTACAGGAGCTGCCACCTCCGTAGCTTTAGCCGCTGTCCTGGACTCCTGTGATGGAGCCCAACCCAGATTTTTCAAAGGGACACCAGGGCTACGATAGCTGACCACCCCGCTGCTCTTCCTGCTTCCCCAGCAGCAGTAGGCTCCGTAGTGACTCTGGTTTCTCTCCCACCTGTGCACGGGCTGTGCAGTGCGGAGAGCGGGTAGAACCAGCCGCGTTATCAAAGCCAGTCTGGGATCAGACGTGGGAACACCCTTTGCATTTCTGTGGTGCCTTTCGTTCCCGGGGCTCAGCAGACATTCACTACGTAGGCCTCACCCCATCCCTGCGGGAGCAGGCAAGGGCTCCCTCCTGCCCGACTTACGCTGTGCTTTTCAGCCAGGCAGCCCAAAGGTCTTCCCCAACACCGGTATCCGCCCTCGACACAGAGAAGGGGACTTGCTGAGGGTCACACTGCAAGGCAGGGCAGCAGAACCAAGATCTACCTCCAGTCTTTAGCACTCTGCACTGGGCCACACTGCCTGGCATCTCCCCTACCCCACTTCCTGCAGCGCTGTCCGTTGCTCAGAGGTTCCCCAGCTTTGTACTGACCCAGGCCTAGCCTGCCTGGGTTCCTAGCCTGTCACTGGGAGTCACTTCCCCTCACCGTGCCTCCATTTCCCCAGCTGTAGAATTATACCTAGACCATACAGAACCTTCTGAGACATCTCCAACCGACCTTGGGAAAGTGCTTTGAGATCCTTGGCAAAATAGGCGGCAGAAGGGAATATTTGTATTTACTGACGGCCCACTGGTGAGCTTCCTCCAGGACAGAGGAACCTCCCTCCGAACACAGGGTCCAAACACAACAGGAGCTGAAGCTGCAGCTCTGGCTTCCTTTGGCTTGGAGTCAACTTATCTGCAGGCGTGTGTCGCCCTCTGTTGTCCATCTTGCTCAATTGCAAAAGAGGCTTCCCTCCAAGTACGTCGTGTCTATGTAGTTACTCACACCCCCACTGGGTTTGTGAGCCCCCCAAAATGAATCCAAGAAGAGTCCCATTCCGTGATGTGAAGAAGGAACTGGGAAGAAGCTACAGACCCTAAATCACCAAACTTTCTGGTTTCCTCCTTCCCCTGTAGATAAGCCAAAAACACTGAGGTTTTACATGTGTCGCATGACTGATTATGGCTTTGTATAGCACCTCGCACCTTGCCGGCCCTACTGAACCAGGGAATAACGGGGAGCAGAGTGTCTAGCGCAGCCACTTGGGGTCTGGACGCCTGGATTCTGGTTCTGGATCTCTATGGTTGTTGTTTCTAGTTTCTAGTTCCGAGTGCGCTAGGAGCTGTACAAACAGAACTCATGGTCCCTGCCCCAGCAGCCTTACAAAGGCCTTGATCCTGAAGCTGACCCTAGGGAGAATTCTGAGGACTTCAGTGGGGCTCCACATGAGTACAAGAGCCCGACCCTAGGAGGCAGCTATGGGTTCGCAAGATGCATGTCTGACATTCTCTGTGCAAATCATGTAAACATTCTAGTCCTCCCGATCTGCAGGAGTGGGGAGAACACCAGAGTACGACCAAATCTTGGAGACATCAGAGCTGCTCCACTGAGCACAAGAGGGTGTAATCTGGGAGTAGGAAGGCTGGCAGGTAGGGGATTCCCCCGGAGGATTTAGCCAAATCTAGGCAAACCTGCTAGCAATCCCCATGCTTACAAGCTCACCCCAAGATGACATTCAATAAATACAAATGCAAAGTACTTCACTGTGGAAGGAAAAATCAAATGCACAACTACAGCATGGGGGAAAACGGGGTAGGTGGTAGTGCTGCTGGAGAGGATCTGGGGCAACAGTGGATCACAAATTGAATGTGTGTCAACGTGACGCAGTTGTGAAAAAGGCTAATGTCATTCTGGGGTGTATTAACAGGAGTGTCGTATGTAAGCCACGGGAGGTAATCATCCCACACGGCTGGAGTACTGTGTCCAGTTCTTGATGCCTCACTTTAGGAAAGATGTGGACAAATTTAGAGCATCGGAGGAGAGCAACGAAAAAGATAAAAGGTTTAGAAAACCCAACCTATGAGGAACGCTTGGAAAAAAGACACTAAAGTGGGATATGATTGAGGTCTATAAAATCACAAATGGTGTGGCGAAAGTGAACAAGGAAGTGTTGTTTATCCCTTCACATAACACATGAACCAGGGGTTACCCAATAAGATTAATAAGCAGCTAGTTTAAGACAAACATAAGGAAGTTCATCTTCACACAACACACAGTCAACCTGTGGAACTCATTGCCAGGGGATGTTGTGAAGGATAAGTTCATAGAGGCTAGGTCCACCACTAGCTGTTGGCCAAGATGGTCAGGGGCACAACCTCATAAATAATAGGAGATATACCAATCTCCTAGAACTAGAAGGGACCTTGAAAGGTCATTGAGTCCAGCCCCCTGCCTTCACTAGCAGGACCAATTTTTGCCCCAGATCCCTAAGTGGCCCCCTCAAGGATTGAACTCACAACCCTGGGTTTAGCAGGCCAATGCTCAAACCACTGAGCTATCCCTCCCCCCCAGCTGTTCCTAAACCAGAAGATGGGACTGGACAACGGAAGATGGATCACTCACGAATTGCCCTGTTCTGTTCAGTCCCTCTGAAGTATTTGGCATTGGCCACTGTCAGAAGACAAGACACTGGGCTACATGAACCATTGATCTGACCCAGTATGGCCGTTCTTATGGACGGTTAACAAAACTGGGCATGTTTAGTCTTCAGAGAAAAAGACTGAGGGGAGACCAGATAACAGCCTTCAAATATGTTAAGGAACATAGACAACCGGACCAATTGTTCTCCATGTCCATTGGCGGTAGGACGAGAAGTAATGGGCTTAATCTGCAGCAAGGGAGATTTAGGTTCAATATTGGGTAAAACTTTAACTCTAAGGCCTGGTCCACACTAAAAAGGGGGTTCGAATTAGGGTACGCAAATTCAGCTACGGGAATAGCATAGCTGAATTCGAAGTACCCTAATTTGAACTACTCACCCGCCGCGTCTGGACGGGGTCGAACTCCGCGGCTCCCCCGTCAACTCCACCACCGCCGTTTGCAGTGGTGGAGTACCGGAGTCGACCGCGGCGCTTCCGGAGTTCGAACTATCGCGTCTAAATCAGACGCGATAGTTCGAACTCCGTGAAGTCGAACTCACCGCGTCGACCCGCGCGGTGAGTGTGGACCTGCCCTAAGAGTAGCTAAGCTCTGGAACAGGCCTCCAAGGGAAGCTGTGGAATCCCCACCATTGGAGGTTTTTAAGGCAGGTTGGACAAGCACCTGTCAGGGATGGTCTAGGTTTACCTGGCCCTGTCTCAGCGCAGGGGGCTTTTCAAGGTTCTGACATTTCCATGACTCTCTCATTCTATGCCTACAGTCCAGCCATTGCTGCCCCCATTTTGACAGTAGCATAGACAGGACCTAAAACCAACTGCTTTTCTGCAACGGGGCCTGGCCCGAAACACCTTCAAGAAAATATTTCCACTGCGTGTGTGGTTTGGATCCAGCAGCTGGCTTTAATGTTTAGCAAGGAATGAACTGATGCACTGTTAGCTGCAGGACATTTCTCAGTGAGAACAAACTCAAAAGCCAAGCGTCTGGGGGCAGATGGCTGGCAGCTGAGGGAGATTTCACAACAGCTTGACTCCAACATTGCAGGAACTTCTTCTGGAATGATGCAAGTTATGTAGAGCTCCCTCCTTTTGCTGGGTTTGTTCTTGGAATTGCCCGGTTAGAAGGGGTTGGCAGGGATCTGCTCCTCACCCTCCCAGGACTGAACAGAAACAGCTGTTCCCAGAGGGGGTCAAACCGCTCACAAGCTCATGGGAGCAATATAAAAAAAGCATCATCCTTGGAGACTGGGGAGAGAGCAGCTGGGTTAGAGTCAGCAAGGAGCAGCACTCAAGCCCCAGATCCAAGCACATATAAACTTTGGGGCAGTGTGGAGCCAGCGTGAACCCCGCCTGCAGGAGAAGTGGTCACCACACAAATACCAGGTCAGGTTGCCAACACCTAGAGCTTCCGGAGCATCTTCGAGCAAGGAATTTCAAAGCACTTCTAACAGGGCCTAACGAAGGCCTCGTTTACACAAAGTTGTATCATTGTAACTAGGCTGGAATAACCCCCTTAGGGTTGATGCAGCTATGTTAATATTCAGGCATCCTACATCCTGGGGTAGCTTATTCCCCTTCCCATGTGGGAAGAGCCATACTAGTGAAAGCACCTTTATACTGGTGTAAATGTGCCTATGCGAGGGGGATTGTGCTGCTTTAACTAAACGGGCACTATCTGTGTGCACTGACAATGCTCTAGCCTTGGCCAACAGAAGGCAGAGACTAGGAGAAATGTCTGCGCAAAGGGGTTGCACAGATTAGTTACATCAGTGTGTAAACAAAGCCTCATAATAATAATAATAATAATTAGAGATATACCAATCTCCTAGAACTGGAAGGGACCATTGAGTCCAGCCCCCTGCCTTCACTAGCAGGACCAAGTACTGATTTTTGCCCCAGATCCCTAAGTGGCCCCCTCAAGGATTGAACTCACAACCCTGGGTTTAACAGGCCAATGCTCAAACCACTGAGCTACCCTCCCCCCTTTGGAGAGGAGTTGGGTTTTTTAAGACATTTATCTGCTACACAAAGGCATCGTTTTAGTGTTCCCAGCTGTTACCCCTCAGCCACGCTGCAGCATCCTTTGTACCTCACTAGAGGGGAGCTGCAGTTAAGAGTGACAAAACCAACCAGAGGTGATCTCTGCTGAGGTCGATAATACACCCCACAGAAGCTTGTAAGAGGCTTATAAAAAGCTCAGAAGTTGATCTTATTGTTAGAAAATGAGGCTTAACAGGATGCGATATCAGCACAGGACATGGCCAAGATCTCATCTTGATTAAAGGAAAAAAATCAAGGTAATAAAAAGATCCTGCATCATTTTGGTTTTAGGAATTGTTAAACTCTTTGTAGATTAAGTTGATAAAGGCAACCAGGACCCCGGGGCTGCTGGTGCAGCACTAAGGAAGGCATCTCTGAGAGGAGGGAGGGTGGTATGGATTAAAAGCAAACACTCTGGGTCAGGCTCCCTTGTTTCTATGCACTTGCTTCCATAAGAGACTTGCTGCAAGACCTTGAATAAGTCACTTCAGTCTGAGCCTGAGTTTCAGCCCCTGAACAATGGGAACAGGACAGAACCCTACCTCTGAGAGGTGTTTAAGAAATCAATTTGCAGATCTACCAACAGGTGGCAGCAGAAGCCCTTAGCCCAGGGGCAGGCAAACTTTTTGGCCTGAGGGCCGCATCGGGATTCGTAAATTGTACAGAGGGCCGGTTAGGGGAGGGGGACGTGGGCTAGCCCCCACCTCCTATCTGCCCCATCCACACCCACCCACTCCCTGTCCCCTGACCGCCCCCAGACCTCCACCACCCCATCCAACCCCTCCTCTCATTCCTGATGCCCCCCCCAGGACCGCTGCCCCATCCAACCCCCCCTTTTCCCTGTCCCGACTGCCCCTGGAAGCCCTGCCGCCCCATCCAACCCCTCCTCCTTCCTGACAGCCCCCCGGGACCCCTGCACCCATTCAACCCCGTTTCCAACTGCCCCAACCCCTATCCACACCCCTGCCCACCACCCTGAACTCCCCCCGCCCCCTGCCCCCTAACCATGCTGCCTGGAGCGCCAGTGGCGCTATAGCCATGCCGCGCGGCTGGAGCTGGGCTATGCTGCCGGGCTATGCTGCCACCGCACAGCACAGAGACCGGGTCAGAGCCAGTCTGCAGCTGCGCTGCTCCAGGAGCTCACAGCCCACCTCTCTGCCTTAGCCTCAATAGGCCATTTAATCAACAGCGGAAGCTTGCAGCTCAGAAGCTTCAGGCAGTGGTGCACTAAATTTGTTAGTCTCTAAGGTGCCACTAGTCCTCGTTCTTTTTGGTGCAGAAAAGCTATTGTAAGTTTTCAGTACAGAGGCACCCGGAGGTCAGAGCGTTTACACAGAGAGAAACAGCAACAGCTTCTGAGAACAGGAACAAGTGGGAATTTGCCCTTCTGATTTAGCGTAAGTGTACTAAAAATTGATTTGTTTCTCCAGTTATAAGGAGCATTCACAGACCCTGCCCGAACACAGGGTTTGCTTTCACTCAGCCAGGATTTTGCCCACATGATCACATTTCTAAGAGACAGAGACAGACAGACACACAACTCAGCCAGCCATTAGTTTGTAACCATCCGATTGTCTTGCACACATCCTCGGGCTGCCAGGAGAGTAGTTTGAGTTCAAGCTAGTTGCCTTTGATAAGGACTGGGCTGTACTAGGCACCTGCTTGTAGATCTGCAGCCTGGCCGGTATGTGAGCCGAGGAACTGGGGGAGAGTCACACCTGAGTACACCTGGCTGTCTAGCTATGATGTGGCACCCACTGCCCAGGTTGAGGTAATGTAACCTCCCCCCTCTGCCCAGGTCACAGCCTGGGATTGCATTTTGACTGAGAGCAGGGTGTGCTAGAGAGAGGCTATTACGCTTTAAAATCCAGGGCAAGGCCCAGATGGCAGCTTCCCCTGAGCTAAGTCCATTAGTCTGATCTCAAGGGGTACTCAAGGCACCATAATGTTAGCAGAGGATTGGCCCCTTTATCCTTTCACGACATGCTCTGTTCAGAAGAGGTGGAGGCTAATCGGGAATTAGTTCAGGCACTTTGAACAGCAAATACAATTGAGGCCTAAAACGTACTCCACTTTGAAACAGTCTGGAGAGAGGGGCCCACAAACCTTCCTTGGAGTAGGTTTCAGTAATAAGCCATCCAGGCCCAGTTACATGTTACCACCATTTCCAATTCCCCCTACCAAAAGGGCCTTTCAATGCACAGCCACAGAAACCTAGTGGATGGGGTGAAGGCTGGGACCTAAAACTTCTCGTTCCAGCTCAGCCTAGCTTAGGCGAGCCCAGTGATGGCAAAGGGGTATTTTTTAAAGTGTGGTAGCCAACGAAGGTCACTAAAGCGTGTTTAACTCCTATGAAGCTAACCCGGTAACCGGTGTTAAAATCCTAGTGCAGCTTTAAGCCATTGTTAGCTGGCCCTGGAGCTCTCCAGCTCGGTCTTCACTGGAAAACACAGTGAAGCCACTGTTACGCAGTCCCCTCGCTGTAAAACCGCAGGAGCCAAGGCACTGCATTTTTAATAGTCTAGGTTAGTGGTTCCCAAACATTTTAGTAAGGTGACTCACCCACTGCAGTGTCTTTTTTGCAGCCCACCCAGGGTCCAAATTTGTCGGTGGGGGGGCCCAAAACCATGGGCCAGCATCCTTCCCCTCCACCATGCCATACCTTCCATTCCAGCACTTCAGCCCTAATCCCAGCCTGGTGCCGATGGGAAGGAGGACAGGGGACTGGATAGCAAGCCTGCCCTGCACTCACCCCACACCTCCCATCCTGCAGGGCTGGCCCTGACACCCCACTCCAGGAATTGTGACCTGATGCACAGGATCACAGCCCCACCTCTCTGACAGAGGGGGCCAGTCCAAAACGGAGTGGCCCTGTCACACTGTGGCTAGTCCCACTGCTACAATGTGAGTGGGGTGGGTACCTCCCCTCCACAGCAGGCCCATGACCAGTCAACAACCTGGTTGCGACTCAGTGCTTGGGAAACACCAGGCAAGGTGTATTACCCCACGGGGGTGAGAGCTGCTGTAGACTGGGGGGCGGGGGGGTGTCCCTTCCCCCTAGCAGACCTGGGTTCAATCCCCACTGCTGACAAGTCATGCAGACAGATCATGTGATACACAGGAAAAAATTAGACCAGACTCACCTACTGGAGTTGCAGCAAAGAATCCTGTGGCACCTTATAGACTAACAGACGTTTTGCAGCATGAGCTTTCGTGGGTGAATACCCACTTCTTCGGAATACCCACTTCTTTCGGTATTCACCCACGAAAGCTCATGCTGCAAAACGTCTGTTAGTCTATAAGGTGCCACAGGATTCTTTGCTGCTTCTACAGAACCAGACTAACACGGCTACCCCTCTGCTACTGGAGTTGACAGTAGGAAGAGCCCAGGGTCATTCCAGGTGATTTCCCAGGGATCAAGGCAGGGCCACTGTGCAGGTTCTAGGATCCTGTTTAGGATCCCACAGCATTGGACCTTTCCCATTTGACCTTGGAGGCTGCTTCACAGTCTGACGCCTCCTAGTCTAGTTTATTTTCCAAGTACCATCCCATTCCTGCTGGTTACTCCTCCTCCACTCCCTTCCTGCTCCTTGTTTGCAGACTGCTATACCCACTGGCCAGGGCTAACCCTTTGCAGGTTACCCACAGCAAGCTGGGTTGGAGAGAGAGTCCAACAGTTTGTGTGAATAAAACAAACTTTAATCATGTACAGCAGAAATTGGACAGCTTGTTCTTATATTAAACACGAGATTTCCTATATTACAATGTATTTACATTTGCATACTGAAGAGGTAAAGTGTCTAAGTGACTATTTTACAGTCCTTTTCTAATAAAACGTACATAGAAAGGGGGCAGATAAGTACCCAGAAAGATCTGTTCTGAAGCCAGAGAACCATCCATTCATCTTGTGCCAGAGACCAGAGGCACAAGCTTTGACCTGAAACCCCTCCCCAGTTTGATCCATTGATCAACCTGAAAACCTCCCCTGGTTGAACCAAATGCCTAAACCCAACTGTTGTGTTACCATATGCTGCTAAACCAGCTGGTGTCTCACTTCAGACAAGGCTGCATTTCAGTGCCAGGCAAAGTGATCCCTAGATTTGCGACAAGTCAGCTAAGTAAGGTTTGCACACCACTCTTGCACATTTGCATGAAAAGTGCTGTATAAATGCTACATTGTTATTCCCGTCTCTGAGGGTCCAGCCAGGGTTTGACTGCTCTTATCTGTACCTATGAACTGAGTGTGTTTCACAATCCTACCAACCCCTTCCAGACATGTGGGTCCAGTACAACGCTGGCATGTGCTGTTTGGTATGGTATTGAGGCAGGTACATGTGTGGCTACTGGTGGGGGTGGCGGAGCGGATCAACCAAGGAATTAAATTGCTGAATTAGTGTCAAAGAAAGTCTTTGGACAGCTAATGGAACTGGAGACCTTGTGCTCTGGAGGGAGAATGTTCTTAATGCTCATGGGAAGACCAGATGGCAACCCCTACTTGTCAGTGTGATGGGCCTCTCTGTGGCAGTTTATTTCAGACTTCCTCCCCAGCCCCTGCACAAGTCTCATCCTGAAGGTCCCACTACAGTAGCTGAAGAGTCTTTCTTGTAGGTATTTTAAGGCACACACCACCTCGGTTTCTCAATGCAGAAGAGGGGATCGGTAAGTAACAAGTCACACTGGAGAGGCAGTAATTTCTGGCTGAGAAATATCAGAACAAATCAGAAGGGGAAGCTGTACATTCACCAACCACGTATGCTGCCGCATGAACCCAGGGTCTAAGATGCAGACCACTGCAGGCAGGGAGCAGCTCTGTCCTGCCTGTCATTTAAAAGCAAGGTAAGAATGCAAAATGGCTCCAAACACAATGCAAGACTCCTCATTTGAGGGATCTAAATCACAGATGGGATGGGGGCCTGAGGGAAGAGAGACAGACAGTGAGAACAGAAAGTCTGTTAAAAAAACACCACAGCAACCTGCGAGCCAGAGAAGAGATGAACGCTCACCTTACAGAGCAGGCTCAAGGTTCGAGTAGAAAGTTCCAGTGTAAATTCAGCTGTGTGCATTTGGATTTTTTTTTTCCTTTTTTTGCAGTGATTTCTTTACAAACAAAGAGGTTGAGAGGTAATTATAGATTGTTTCTCTTCTCTTATAAAAATTAATATTAAAAAAAGTTAAAATCCAGACCCTCCCAATCAAATAAAAAATAATCAAAATGCACTCCAGTTAAAAGTTATGGCTTCAGAGTTACATAGCACAGATAACACCCTAACCATCACACAACCCAGCCTTCTAACGTTGCCTTTAATGCTGCATTCAGTTCAGACACAGGACTCAGCCCTGGGCTATTTCTAACACTCACTAGGCAACATTCAAATCAATTCTACTTCACCCTGATTGGTTATTCAATTAAAATAAGATTCATGCAGTTACCCCCTCCCTACCTCACCCAAAGAGTTATACCCAGCTGCTTCCAGAATAGGAGATATTTATATATGTATATTTAAAAGATGGACACGTATTTCCAATCCTAGTCGCCAATGGTCAGATCCTGCAGTGTGCTGAGTGCTCCTTGAGAGATGCTGTGCACAATTGTTTTCGTGGGCACGGAGATCTTCACAGATCAGACCTTATGCTTGGCTCCAAGTTCTAGAGTGTTCCTGCCAAAGCCCTTTGAGAGATCCACGGGTTATGCTCCTAAGAGGCTGATATCCTGCATGTCCCTGTGGCCTGGTCCCCTCCACCCAGGGGTAGCGCCAGCTCCAATCTCTCAGACACGCTTCTTGTCTCCTTTGCATCCCTCCCGCGGATGGCTCCTCTGGCAAGGCAATCCTTCCATACTACCACACATTACAAACCAGGGTTTTCAAAACAAAAGCTTAAAATTTCAGGGACAAAAATCAGTACCCTGCTTTAAAAAGGAGAGGGATGGCAGTGAGGCAACTTGACAGAAAGTTCCTGCAGCTGGTGTACAACTGGCAGGATAGAACCCTGCTCCAGGAGAAAGAAGATCTGGCTGTAAGTAGCCTGTTCAAGCTAGATAATGCTCACTACTGGACAGGCAAGGCACCAGCACTTTAGACTTGCACATGCACAGAAAAACACAAACAGGAATGTGCGAACCTACAAGCAGATACTCTGCACATCTAAGGGGGACTGAGCAGGCACAGGGCACACATGGCTTTGCACATGCACACACTTGCACGCGCACACACACGCACACACACAGCGCCAGTCTGGCTTTTTGAATTTTTCAAGCTCAAAAGAAGGAGAAATGGTTTTATGAAGCCAATGCCTCTTGTGTGTGTCTGTGCCAGTCCCTGGAAAACCTGCAGGTATGGCAATACCACCATCCCTGTCCCTCCCCACTCCCAGGCCCTGAATGCTTCCCAACGAACGTGCCATATTCACTGGACTACACAGGGATTTCCATCAAAGAAACAAAAGTGATGGTCATGGCGAGATCCATCCACACAAATCCCTCTCAAGTCTCCACGCTGTCAGGAGGTGGTTATAAAAGGTTTGTTTGTTTCATACCCAAACCAGGAAAAGAACATTTCTTTTAATAGGCTCTCTCCTCCCTATCTAGCAGCCCATAGGTCACACGGTCTGGTCAGTAGCAGTAGGTTGGGTAGAAACACGAGGTAGGCCTCAATCCCGGCGACTCTTATCATGGCAGCTTTTGGGCAGCTTCCTCATGCTGCAACTTGTGGGCTAGATCTTCACATCTTCCTGAATGCTGAGCTGCGAGAGTGTTTTCTTAATGCGGAGGGCCGTTAGCCGAGCTGCCCCATTGGCATACCAGCACTCGCGCATCATCTTGCCCATCACTCGTAATGCCTAGCCAGGAAACGGAGAGAAATGTCAGCCCTTTCCCTTTCAGAGAGTTCAGTTCCTTCTGCTAACACAGAGAATCAACCCTTTAAAGTGAATCCAGTGCTTGTGGAAGGGGCTGGCGCAACTGTGCCAAGACTGAAGCCCTTTGCTGATCCCTAGAATAGGCACAGCATGGGCAGCAGAATGCAAACCCCCCCTGCTACCCTGCCAGCATATTTCACCCTTCACCAGGAGGGATGTCCCTTCTACAGAGTCTCTTCATGGGCCATCTGATTCTTAGCCATTCCAGCAACATGGGAATGCGTTACTGCTAGTTTTTGTAAGGACATGGACCATTAGCAACTGCCGTGAGACTCAACTGTTTCACCCCATCTGCAGAATGGTGACAGCGAGGTTGTTCTGAGCATTACTTAACATTTGTATAGTGCTCTCAAAAAGTCAAGCATTAAGAGGAAGAGCAGTTACATTAAGAGCCCAAGAGCAGTTACAGGGTGACAAAGTTCACTCATTATTAGCCACTCATCCGATTTCCATCATATGCAACGCGGATGGAACACGATGGACTCGAAACAGACCTGCTATCCAAGTGCTGGGAACAGACCTCTGGCCTTCTCCACCGAGTAGAGTGCAAGAGTGACCACCTACTCTCTAGCCTCAGATGGGATCCTCACGTCTCCACATTCACTTTCCCACTGGACTTCCCCACACTGATTCTGTCCATGGACCCCAAACCCACCCTGGAGGGACCAGTCACTCCTGGCTGGAGTAGGGAAATCCAGCCTCCATGCTTACTGAATTTGGAACTCAGTCCAGGCCTGAATCTAAACTTTACCTATTCAGTGGACAGTGCATTTCAAAAGGAAGACGACAGATCCTACCTCATAACTCTGCCACCAGTTAGGGATGTTGGGACGCAGCTTCTGATCACACACAACCTTCCGCATCTCCTCAATGGAGGGGTCAGAGGGCACAAGGTCATAGTATGGGAGTTGATATTCTTCATGGATACCTAAGCATGGGAAGGGAAAATGTCATTCACAGAGAATGGAAATCACTATCACTTTCCCCAGAGCCACAATACCCCTGGCCTGGATGACATGACTTACAAAAGGGAAGAGTCAGCAATTCAGGGAAGCCGAATGCAAGTAACCGAACTGGGATTAGGTTCGACCAGTGGGGTTAGCGCCTCCCCTCTCCTGGGAAAAGGGCCAAGATACGTGTACTGACCACAAGTGCTCAGGACTTAGTGGATACAAAAGACAGCACTTACAACAGGGTGCCCATCCCTGCCCCCATCCACTACTACATTCTAGGACACTGGTTCAGTGTCCCTGATTCATAGGGAAGCAACCTATGTACTGAATCAGCAACACCACTTCCTGCTCTAAGGTTTGGCTAAAGAAATAGGTGTGCCACCAACAGCACAGCTACCCATCACCTCTCACGGGCCTGGTCTATGAGCAGGCTTGAGTCTCTTCCCCACACTACCACCATCTTGGTGGCCATACTCTTGGGGGACATTGCAATAGTCCCAGGATACAGGGGTAAATGCAATCTCCACGACTGCCTGGAGGCCAAGTTATTCTCTAACTTTGGGCCTCAGTTAAGTCAAAGACAAGGGTTGTAAGGTGGTTTTTTGGGGGGGGGGCAGGGGGGGGAAAACAGCAGTGGGGAGAAGCAGCTGAAAGCATATTACCTCCTGAACTGCACCTACGAGCAATCTCCCAATAGACCAGGCCAAGGGCATAGATATCAGCACATTTAAATGAATCAAAATGCTTCATGTTAATGGTTTCATCCAAGACCTCAGGGGCCATGTATCTGCAGCAAAGAAAAAACAATGTAATTTCCTTGTCAGAGGGACTCTCTAGAAGACCATCAATGATGAATTCTCCATGTTTATTGTACACAACATGTGTTACCAGATACAGTGCTTGGATGCTGCACAGAAGTTAGACAATGAAAATAAAACTAAGCCCACTGATGCAGACGGAAGCAGGCACTGTGTTGAGAGCAAATAGAACAATAATCCACAACAAAAACCCCAAAAGAAAGAGGGTGAAATAGGGAGACAGGAATGGTCAGAGGTGCACTGAGGCAAGGATAGCAATGACCCCTAAGGCTGGGATGGAGGTGAGGCAGGATGGAAGGACATAAGCAGAGGGAAGAGGCAGTAGGCTGTGACTGCTCGAGTACCTCAAACCTAGATTATTTATTCATAAATAAATAAGCCACTAAATATTCTCCTTCGATACTCTGGAAACCCTGCCAATGCCTAAAACAGGAACTCTACCAATCCCCAGTGAGGCGCTCACATTTTCTATACCAGTGGTTCTCAACCTATTTATCACTGTGGGCTGCAGCTTGAGAACCACAGTCCCCTATGTCCAGCACCCCCTGCTCAGAGACCCCTCCACAGAGCAGGGCTAGGCAGCAGGGACCAGAGTCCCCACCCCACAGCCTAAAACCTGAGGATGCTGCAGCACCCCCACAAACCCCTAGTTCCCAGTGCCTTCCCTCCCTGCAAACCTGCCCAGAGACCCATTCTCCCACACCCTGCCCCCCTGCAGCACTCACCAGCCCCCTGCTGCCAGGAGCACTCCAGCAGGCTGCCTGATGCTGTCTCCCCTTCAGCTAACCCTATCCCCTTTCAGACCACAGCAGCAAAATTATTTATTTATTTATTTTTTAAGCACACCACACATGGCTTGAGACCTGCTGTTCTATACCCTCATTCTGATAGCACTGAACCTTGACCAGGAATACAGCTGAGCCCTCTCCCTACCGTTTGGTTCCAACCCTTTGATTTGGTGCAATATCAATGGTATCGGTAACAGAATCATGCCGGACAGCCAGACCCAGGTCAGCAATGGCACACATGCCGTTCTTCTTCACCAGGATGTTCTTGGATTTCAAGTCCCTGTGTGCAATCCCTGGTTTTCCTGATGGAGTAAAATAAGTCTCAATAGCAGATTTTCCTCTCTCACCTTAGGGTAGATCTACACTACCCACCGGATTGGTGGGTAGTGATCGATTCCCGAACATGCTCCCCGTCGACTCCGGAACTCCACCAGGGCGAGAGGCAGAAGTGGAGTCGACAGGGGAGCGGCAGCCGTCGATCCCGCGCCGCGAGGACGCGAAGTCAGTCAATCTAAGATACGTCAACTTCAGCTACGCTATTCTCATAGCTGAAGTTGCGTATCTTAGATTGATTTCCACCCCACCCCCGACAGTGTAGACCAGGCCTTAATGTATCTGATCAGTGCAGGCGAGCTGAACACAGAAAATGGAGGGACTGAGGCTGTCATCAAATCCAGAGTGAATTTGAATCTTAACATCTTTATGCCCAGTAGGATCTGCAGCCCTATTCTTCTTCCAGTCTCTTATTTAAATTAAGCTCTGTACCAGTGAAAAGTGCTAAAAACTCTAAAGAGCTTCCATTTACCCTCCAAGTACTATTTAAACTGCAGCAGACCCACTGCACCAGGTCTCTCATCCACACACAGAATCCCTGCTCTGAAGAGTTTACAATCTGTTTTGCTCTGCCATTGCCTATGCAAACCTCTTCTGTGCTCCCCATCCCAAAGAGTGCAGTTAAATATGTGTGTGCGCGCGAGAGAGAGAGACATGGACACCTGTCTAACAGGAGCTGGACCAAGACTAACTCGTTTCAATGACTTTTGCTCAAGACCAAACTGGCCTAGATTCAGTCCCCAGGTCCTTAAGGCACTTTTCCCCTTTCATTTTATGATTAAATTCCATCTCTCTCTCAGTACAAGGCACCCTGTGCATCATACAAGCCCCATATTTCTGGCTTCACCTTTCCTGCTTTAGTCTCTCCAAAGACTGTCTAGTTCATGTTTAGGATACTTTGCTAGCACCCTCTTACCCTGGGTCCCCACAATCTCCATATGTAGGTGTGCCAAGCCACTGGCAGCAGACAGGGCCAGTTTAATCATTCCCTCAATGGTCACTGTGTATCTGTTGAGGTAATCAAATAGAGAGCCATGCTCATGGTAATCAGAGACAAGCCACAGCTGAGTCCAAGTCCCGTTATCTGCAGCAAGAGAAAAGGGGAGAGAGCAGCATAACATCAGCACTTACGATGCATTTTGAACAAACATAGGAAGAGCTGCCAGATTAGGTCGACAGCAAGTCTGAGCAGACACGGGAAGAACTGCAAGGCAAAGTGTAATGATTACTTCTGGCACCTTAGTGCTATATATATATTTAGTACATTTCCCAAGCAGCTTTTCACATTACCTGTCACTGCTTCAATAGCTTCTACTATGAATGACGCAATGTTTCTGCTAGTGACAGCAGCAATTTTATGGATACTTCTCAGCAAGAAGGTGAGTTCTGTGGATTAAGCCCATACTCAGGGACAAAGGAAGTGCTGCTAAGCATTTCAGTGCACAGGTCAGACTGTTCTCTATCCCTGTTTTAACTAAATTAAATTATTAGAATTATTTTGATCTAGCAAATACTTCCATTAACTGGAAAAAAGCGAAGAGCAGAACTGACCATGTTAAGAATGTTTTAATAAATAATTTAACTTACATTAAAACGTGAAGTCTCCTGAATACTCTCGTGCATTCAACTACTATGCAAGCTTCCTTTGTAACAAATTATGTCACACTGACAGCTTTAATAGTTTTTAAAGATAGCTAGCTATTTTTATAATTTGGGGAAACAATCGTAATACTTTACAAATATATTGATGGCTTTCTTTATCTATTTCATTAAAAAAAGTAAATCCTATACTAGAACATGGAACTCTGAGGAACCTATGGCCATTAGTGCTTTGGCTCTGAAGGTTGAGACAGCATTTTTACCTTTGTTATCTGCAGCAATAAACCCCAAGATGTTCTCATGTCGCAACATGACAGTCTGGTATATTTCTGCTTCCCTAAACCAGGAGCGCTCTTCCCGTGAAGAGAAGATTTTCACAGCCACATCACCTCCACGCCACCTGCCACGCCACACCTCCCCAAAGCGGCCTTTTCCAATGATCTCCTGCAGGACAATCGTTCGAGCCACAGTTCGCTGGACAAAGAGTGGCAAACCTGTGGGCAAGAGATTGAAAGAAGAATTCAGATGAGGGACACTCGAGAGATGCTGCAAGGTTTAGGGTTGTCTGGGTTTGATTTGATTGTATTTAGCAGTCCAAATAAAAACCCAAGATTCACCTCCGTGGTACCCAAGAACCATAATTCATTCTGCCAGGGATGGAAGCGTTTTGGCCCACAAGTACAAGTTTTCACAACTAGAAAATTTCATGTCCCTCCTTCACTGATTTGGGAACAGTGATCAGAAAAGAAGATCATTCTCATCCTTGGCCTTTCTTCCAACATATGAATCAGATTGTTATTGTTCTCTCCCCATTGCCAATCATTCACTGTCACTGTAAGTCACTGATCACGTCAAAACACTTCTCTGTGAGCTCAGTTTTTATTCAGATCAACAAAATTCTGTGGACAAATATTCTGGAGAACAATCCTGCCCCATGTTCTGTATGTAACCAGTTATTCTGACTGGAGTCGAAGTACTATTCTATACAGGTTCTTCTGCTGTGCTCATTGGTACACTATCTGAGCAACCACATGCATGTTGGACCATCTTTGTCAAAAGGAAATAAAATATAATTTCTAAACAAAGTTACCCTAAACCTGCTACAACAAGACCAACATGTAAGGTCTTTCATCAGCAGGGGCAAATCAGCAAAATCAAATGGCTAGCTTTCTCTCTACAAGAAAACCAATAAGTCAACACACTTATACAGACCTACAAAGTCTCAGTGGATTTACACCACAAGAGTCCTGCAATTTCTTAGCTGTTCCAAATCACTTTGGGTCAAGACCTGGCATACCACCTTGTGCTGTGATCCCATCAGATCTTGTAAGCTGAGCAGAGTCAGTGCTCACAGAGGGAGTGTTCTCTAAGGAACATTGAGAGGCTATATGTAAGAAGTGGAGAGACAGCACTAAAATAAGCAACACCACAGCATTTGTTAAGGGGCTATTACACTGCTGTAGGTGCAGTCCTTCAGGCAAGACACAAAGTTAGAGTCCTGACTAGCTCTGGTCATTAAAAATCCCATAAGGACACTTTGCACATGAGAGACGGCATTTAATGCTTATGTCCTGGCCAAATGCCTACCTGGGTAAGTTACACTGCAGGGGTAATCTGTGGAGGAAGAATGTTGATGGGATATACAATTCATTTCTTGTCCCAACCTGTCGTACAGTGTTGTGTGGTTTAACAGCACACAATTCCACCCCAGAGAGGATTCACATAAGTGCCCAGGAAGTGAACCTTGTGGGTAGTTCATTTACCACATTTTTTGGGGGATTCTTTGGGTTGAAGGGTGCTATATAAATGTAAAATCTATATACTAGTTTCCTAACTCTGAGGCAATTTCTATAACGAGAGACTGCCATTTCTCCACCCGCTTTGATGGAGATAGTATCATTTGAAAGCTGGTAACCTGTAGATGTGCAGTGAAGGTTGTTAAAAATTCAAAATTGGTTACAGAACCAAACACCAATCACATGAACCAGATGTACTGTATCCTGAGTCAAGGTAAGGTATCACCAGTTCACAACAGAAAGCAGGGACAGCTATATCTGATGTTGCATTAACAGGTAGATGGAAGTGTTTCCTGGGTAGGATCTAGCTTTTATATACTGAAATCCACACAGACGACTTTAGGTAAATGCCAAATGACTCAATTATGATAGAGTGCCGTATCTCTTATGCATTCTACAATTCCCATCACCAAAGTATCCACGTGCTGATACTGGGCCACTGGCTTCACTGTCTAATGTACACTTGGATTAAGAACAAACACCAGTGACCCATTACAACTCAAGACTGTACATAAGGAAGGATAGCCAATGGCCTAATATTAGAACATAGATATCCTGGTGATGAGCACTTCAGAATACAGGATTCCATTACAATTACATGTCATTTATTATTTCCAAAACAAAAACAGCTTAGTACCTGAGCCAGAGCCAGAAGTGGAGAGATCATAAACTAGATCTTGCAGAGTCTTATCCTTGGACAGACACATTTCACAAGAGGGATCTTCCATGTCCAACCGCTGACGATTGTGATAAACTCGTTGGTGGTGATGAAAGACGAAAACCACTACGATCATGATGACAAACAAAAGGAAGACAGGCCCTGCAATCACTGCTACTAACTCCACAGGGCCCCAACTAGACTGAGATTCATTCTCTTTCACGTGACCTTTAGTGGGAGGAGAGAAAAAACATTTTAAGCACAACCTGATTCCACACACACACACAAAACCCTGTAGGCAAGAGTCCCTAACTCCTTCTCTTAGAGCCCAAATTACTTTAACTCTGTCTCAGGACTTTGTAAAGGACATTCCAAGCAGCAACATTAATCCATTAGCTATTGCAAAGCAGAAGTAAACAGGTTGGGTAGGAATAACAGATGAGGAAGGTCATCACTTTTACTGAAACTGCAAGAAGCAGTTGATGACCCCACTTGAGCACCCAGTTTAGGGTTTATTTTAGCGTATTTTAGGTCATGAAGTGAGACTATATTGGAACAAAAAACTGTAACCAAACAATTTCAGAAGACCAGTCTGCAGTGCATCTTCCATCTAAGCACAGAATACACCTCACTTATATGAGGAATGGCAGCTTTGTGTATGGGGGGCCCTGTGCACCTCAACTTCCTTTTTATTCTCGCCCAGGAGGCTCCGTCTTGGATTAACCTAGCTTTCTGCCCTAGGCCTGGATGTGTTGCTCCCTCCCAACAGTCACTACTGCCTAATCAGCCAGATGATCACTTAAGTTCACTGCAAAGCACTCCTTCCCACCTTCCCCTCAAAATAAATTGGTCACTGCCTTCACTCAGCACTACAGCTAAAGCATTAAGTTGGCTATCAAAGCCAACTTTCTTAATAAAAATTATAGTGAAGGAGGATGGAATTATTCCTCAGATGTAACAGCTAATGAGTCTTTAAAAACCAACAACTGGTGAAGGGTTTGAGATAAACAGAAAAAAAATAGAATTCCCTGCCTATCTTGATGGATGATGGTACCATTCTGCAGTTCATGAGAACCCAGAGAAACTGCCCAGAATGGGGGAGATAAGCAGCATGTGCCTTCTCTGACACAAGAGCTCTGACTGAATGGGTTTTTGGGTTTAGTGTGCGGTTGCTGAGCATTACAGGGCAGATTAGATAATGTGGTGGTCCCTTCTGGCCTTGACCTCTGACAAGTCAGATTTCTTCCAGCATTCTCATTCCAGGGCAGGTCTATTTCTATTGCACTCACTCAGAGTTCAAGCATCTCCCTGATTTTACTCTGAAGTGTAAAACCATGCTCTTGACTGAAAGAGGCGTTTCAGTCCCACAGGAAGCAATTCTATTGCTTAAAGAGCAGACTGCAGTACCACGCAATGCCACAAGGGGGATCTTAGACTAGTCCCAGGGTCTGCGCCTCATCCTCAGGCCGTCCTGGGCTTAGAGCGCTATGCAGAGATAGGACATCCATGACTGAGTGGCAGCAAGCAGAAAGAACCTAATTTTTCAAAGGACCTTTGGGGGGGGAGGGGAGGGGAGGGGAAAGGGGGCACGCACTGCTGATGAGGTCGGAGACGTATGCTGTCTTGATCACATCAAACATTTGAAGGTGGGTGAACCAAAGGAGAGATCAGAGAAAATCCAATTTAGAGGCTTCTTCCCACCCTACAAACTGAATGGTGCAATGTAATAATATTTGCCTATCATCAGAGGATCTTAAACTGCTTCACCACCCTCTGGGAGGTAGACCACCATTATTCCCTTTCTGCAGATGTGAAGGAATTGCCTATGTTTACAAAAGCAAGCTAGTGGCAGAACTGGGAACAGGATTCAGGAGACCTGGCTCCCTGCTCTAACTATTAGAGAGTACCCCATCTTCAAGGAGATAACAGAGGATTTCTTTACTCACCACTGGGTACCCTTAGGTCAATTTCGTTGCAATAATCAGAGTAGCAGCAATGTGTGTTACGCAGATCTTCTGAACTCAGGCAGTAGAAGGGTTTTCCAGCAGGAATCAGCTCTGCTTTAGGGATGCAGGTCCGGATGTGGTGCTCAACTCCATCCAGGTTGGAGATGGAGACCATGCAAGCCCCATCTGTTTTGCACGTGGAGTTTGCTTGATTGCAGTTGGAGCATGAACAGATCAAAGCTGCAGAAATCAGGACACAGAAACTTCCTTGAAACTGACCAGAGCTTTGAGCAGGGAAACTCACCTACCCTTGGGGTAGGACACTGATCATTCTAAGGCTTTGCTGAGACAGAACTGGCTCTAAAAGGGACCAATAATAATTGCTGAATGTTTCAAAGAGCTAGGGAACAGAGGGTTGTTTCAGGTTTTTTGGAAGGCAGTGGGGATTATAGATTCCCCATCCCCCTCTATTTCCATAACACAAAGAGCCACCCATGATAATCTGATCAATTTTCAGGCCATGCAATAGATCAGGGGTGGCCAACCCAAGCCTGAGAAGGAGCCAGAATTTGCCAATGTACATTGCCAAAGAGCCACAGTAATATGTCAGCAGCCCCACATCAGCTCCCCCACTCCCCAATCCCAGTGCCGCCCACCCACCGGCAGCCCCACAGATCAGCACTCTCCCACCCCTCCCGATCAGCTGTTTCATGGCATACAGGAGGCTCTGGGGCAGAGGGGGTAGAGTGAGGGCACAGCAGGCTCAGGAGAGGGTGCGGGAAGGGGTGGAGTGGGGGCAGGGCCTGTGGCAGAGCCAGGGGTTGAGCAGTGAGCACCCCCGGCACACTGGAAAGTTGGCGCCTGTAGCTCCAGTCCCAGAGTCGGTGCCTATACAAGAAGCCACAGGTTGGCCACCCCTGCAATAGATAACATGCATTCAGCTACAGAAGACAGTTGCCACTAAACAATGCTGGAGTCTGCCAATGTGAATTAGGCCAGGCCAGCCCCCACCCCCAATGAGGCACTTAAAAAGGTAAGAAATTATAAATGGTGCATAAAATCTGAAAGGTGAGGGCCTTAGGGGGCAACTATCCTGCCAATTCCATTTCCTGATAAATATATTCATAATGGCTGGGCCTCTGTCTTAATTGCTAACAAGGGGGGGACTGAAAAATTAGGTCTGTTTTTCTGGTAGCATCTAATTATTAAGCCATTCCCCATTCATGAGTCAAGGTTCAGAAATAGTTTTTCTAATTGAATTTATTATTAATTAAAGACAGTGCTGGAGTCTCAAGACCTGTCACTCCTTAGACCAGGTTCTGCACCCAGGCATACTTCTCCACCAATCTGTTCCAAACCCGACCCGGGGGTGGGGGAGAGCCACATTAGGGCTGAGAAGGAGTTCAGTGCCCTTAGTTCTTGAGCCTTCATTGAGATTACAAACTAGCATCCCAACTGTAACATGGACATCCATCCACTACCGATCAGACTGAGACTCACCATCTTATTTCACAGAACAGAACTGTTCCGTGACTTAACATGTGGTTTTCCTAACTAAGATTGGGTTCAGATCGGTGATAAGAGGCAAAAAGCTCTGCATCCCATTAATGTTCTCCTGAGCCAGTCAATTCTTCACTAGCTGCTTTCTGATTTGACAGACTATCTTGGGTTAAATACATTTCTGGCTTCTTGCGATCGATAAAGATCCCCTTCACTCTTTACCCAAACCAACTCCAAAGACAGATTTTCACATCTCAGCCTCCCAGCTGTCATCATTTCTCTCTCAAGCTGCCTGAAAATCTGCAGCCAAATCCCTAGCCAATGCCATGCTAGGAAACAAAGGGAATTTAACTATGCTAGGAAGAAGGGTGGGAACCGTTTAATATCATGTACTACTTTCTTGGGCATTCATCAGATCCCGTCTCCCTGGAGGGATTCGGAAACATGTACATACCCGCTGCAGAGATGGTTTTTAAGGCAGAAAGTTTAAAGTAACATTTAACGCATATAAATGAGAGCAACAGTTACCTGTCCCCCACTCAAACAGACTTGGAGGAATTTGCTGTGGATTTTATCCCCCACTTTACAGATATTGTGGATGAGAAAAGTCACCACACTGGACTACACTACACTTTGCACACTTCAATGTCAGTCACCTTCCTGAGGTGTGACTGGAACTCTCAGCCTTCAGTTATACAATCTCAGGGGATGAACAGATTTAACAAGACAAGTAGGTCAAGATTAGATGTCTTCCATCCAAATACTGACCTACGAAAATCCAGGGTGCTGCAAGAAGGATCTCCTCCTTCTGAATCAGCACCGAACCCAAAGCGCTAATGTAGTGGACAAGAATGCAAAACAGGTCCTGATCACTTGTGGTCAGGATAATTTCATGACACATTAAGACAGCATCCTGGCTAAATCCTAATTTGGATAATTACATTAGAAGTCCCTCTATTTTCCCTGAAGTGTCAAGAGGACACTTAATTTTCTCTTTCAGACTGTTGCTGTGAGCTATTAAACAGCTGTCATATTCCACCTCAGAGGCAGCTGTAGCAATTTAGATAAATTAAACTGGATACTGATTTTGTGTGAACCAAGAACTATACAATGTAAAATAGGACAAGAGATTGAAGACCAGTTAAATACTAAAAACCGATGAGAGAAAAGTGACTTTTCTTCCCAAGAGCCCTTCATAAGCGGTAAACATAACTTAGCATTTCTGTTCTGGGTCTAGCACAGATAGATATCCACAGGCCTCATTTCTATTTTGGGGGTGGGAAAGAGAAACTGAAGACTTAAAGGGCTTGGCTACACTGGAGAGTTGCAGCGCTGGTGGTGGCTTTACAGCGCTGCAACTCACTCACCGTCCACACTTGCAAGGCACATACAGTGCTGTATCTCCCTGGCTACAGCGCTGGCTGTACTCCACGTCTGCCTGGGGAATAACGACTGCAGCGCTGGTGCTGCAGCGCTGGGGTACCAGTGTAAACAGTGATTAATCTTACTACGCTGTAACTTTTCCCATAATGCTTTTAACTAAAGAACTCTTTGTTTTGTTATGATGCCTCTTTGTTTTGTTGTGAACTCAGGGCTCCCGGAGCTTCTTATCTAAAAAAACAAACAGCACCTGTTTGCTGTGAATGCGGCAGGCAGGGGGAGGAATGTCCACAGCTAGTGTTTGCTTGAGGAGAGAAACAGCACAGCGGGAGGGGGGAAGGGAGTCCGTCAGAGCAGCTGCTTATATGGTCTGCAGGCTATTTGCATTTAAGAGTGAATGAGAGGTCGGGGAAGTGGTCAGAATTTGCAAGACAGGGAGCTGACAGTGTCAGCTCCAAAAATCCACTTTCTCTCTCCCCCACGCTCCCTGTCACACTCCACCCCACCCCCCTCTTTTGAAAAGCACGTTGCAGCCACTTGAACACTAGGATAGCTGCCCATAATGCACCACTCCCAACACCACTGCAAATGTGGCCACACTGCAGCGCTGGTAGCTGTCAGTGTGGCCACACTCCAGCGCTTTCCCTACACAGCTGTACGAAGACAGCTGTAACTCCCAGCGCTGCACACCTGCAAGTGTAGCCAAGCCCAAAGACTGGACTATTCTGAGATGGGCAAGAGGCACTGTTTCTATAATATGCTGCTGAAAGGGGACCTGCTTTTATTATTAAAAAAGCAAAACAATCACTAAGGTTTGGCTTGACAAAACAACTTGAGTTCCCGATCTTCATTTTCCACCGCTCATTAGAATACTGTCTCATTCCAAGTGAATCACTTTTGAGGACCATACTCATGCAGACCAAGGTTTGTTATTACTGGGTTGTTACAAAAACAATATTGTAGAGAAGAGAAAGCAGAAGGAGCACATTCCATCCTTCAGGTATCATTAAAAGGACAATTAAGTATAATCTTTGGGAAATGCTTCCTTCACTATGTTACCAATACATCACGGATTATCAATGAACAGAGAATTTAAACACATTTTTCACCATTCATGCTGTTTCTCTTTTACATTTAACTCAGCTTGGACACACAACTAAAACCGTCAGGTTTACTCTATTTCTAGTTAGTTTTGTTCCCTGGCTCTACAAGGCTGTGATGTTTGTGTTTCCAACTGCGGAGGGAATTTTTTAAATAGGTCCTCTCCATTCTGTCTGGAAATTAGCGATCCTGTGGCATTTCACTTTTTAGAAGTAAAAAGGTGCGCCCTAATGACGCTGGCCAAGATTTGTCCACATGCTGTTGTGTGCTGATTGTCCAGCTTGGCTGCAAACCTCCTCACCAGAGATGGCTGTGCATTTTAGTGGCATGTGACATGAAGGGATTCTTGTGTTTACATCTGGGAACCTTTAGAATAAAAGGAGCAGTATGAGAGTAAGGGAAGTTATTTCTCAGTGAACAAATGTATACACTTCTATTGCACCTTTCATGAGAGGACCTCAAACTTTGCAAACATTCAGCTTCACGATCCCTATGCAGCAGGTGACCTTTAACCCCATTTTACAGAAAAGTAAATGGAAGCAAAATGCCCCAGACCACACAGAAAATCAGTGCCAGAACTGGGAATAGAATCTGAAGTCCAATTCCTATCCCCCATTCCTAACATTATACTACTTTCCCTTCCTAAATGTCTGAATGTGTCTCTTCTTCTCTTTTATGAAGAAGTCCAGTACTTGCATATATAGATGCATGCAGCTATCCTTAGAGCAAAACGGCCAGCTAGAACATTGTTTTTCTGCAAGTGCCCCATACTGGCCAACTGTAGGAGCTGCAGCAATAACGGCTCCGATGCTGTTTTCCAGGGCCTGGGCAATTGGCTGTTTTCCAGGGCCTCTCTGCATTGATGCCTGGAGGGAAATAGGGGAATTAAGAGATGCCAGCACAAACAGAATTACAAGGCAACTCGTGCAGTTCTAGCATTTCAAGTTCTGATTAACCAGAAGGGAAAGTTCTTCTTACATCAATAAAACCAGGAGCAAAACCCAGTATTTCTAAAAGAAAAACTACAATTCTTTCACCTTGGATAGTGTTCAAAACCCAACAGGTATTTGAAAGCTGAACACAAGCTCCTTTCAAAGCAAGATTCTGAGAGCAGCTGGGGATGTTTGGGCAAGTCAAAAGGAGAAATGACTGAATAAAAGAAATTTTCACACTAACAGCTATCTTTTTCTGAAGAAAAGGCTCTTATTGAGCAAAATATACAATCTACTTAAATAGAAGAATTGACTGGGCTAAACAAAATTGACTGGACAAAAGAAAACACGACAGTTCACACAACTGGTGTCTTTAGTTCCACTAAAGTGCCTAGGGATGAGTTTGCATGAAAGGTGCGATAGACGTTGGCAGTGGATTCTGTTATATCTGTTCAGTACACTGTCTTTTTGACATTCTGCTCAAAGACAAACCCAACCCTAAAGAAGCTGTTTAAACAAGTGTAACATTAAGCTGTAGAACCTCAGAATGAAAGCTTTGTTCTCACTCTAAAAGATAGATCAGATCTGTATTTATGCTGAAGTGAACTGTCACTGTGATTTAATCTAAAACTGAATGCTGGTGGTCATGACATCAATTGGCGGGGTGGGGGAGCTCCTCCAGTTCCATTCCTAATGTATATATTTTTTTTAATTGCAGTGTTGATTGACTGCCTGTGTGCAATAGGAGGATTTAGAAGAAAGTTAAGGAATCCCCCCTTTTTATCACTTGGTTTATGAAAGGAATTTTAATCAAGAGCTATACCAGCACTGCTGGAACTGATGGACTCTGAGCAACAGCTCTCATGTTCTCAGGAGGACTGAAAGATCTAGGCAGAAACACCACCACTCTTGAGATAGAAAGATGGCAGATGATACCAGGCTGGGAAAGGTTGCAAGCACTTTGGACAGGATTAGAATTCAAAATGATCTTGACAAAACAGAAGAAATGGTCTGAAATAAAACAGGATGAAATTCAACAAGGCCAAATGCAAAATACTACACTTAGAAAGGAATAATCAATTGCACAAATACAAAATGGGAAATGACTGCCTAGGAAGGAGTACTGCAGAAAAGGATCTGAGGGTTAAAGAGATCAGAAACTAAATGAGTCAACAATGTAATACTGTTGCAAAAAAAGCAAACATCATTCTGGGATGTATCAGCAGGAAGTTGTAAGCAAGACAAGAATTCTTCCACTCTACTCAGCACTGATAAGGCCTCAACTGGAGTACTGTGCACAGCACTGGGCACCACACTTCAGGAAAGATGTGGACAAACTGGAGAAAGTCCAAAGGAGAGCAAGAACAATGATTAAAGGTCTAGAAAACATGACCTACAAGTGAAAAAATTGGGCTTGTTTAGTCTGGAGAAGGGGAGGGGGGGGACACAATAACAGTCTTCAAGTGCTGAAAAGGTTGTTATAAAAAGGAGGGTGATAAGTTGTTCTTATCCACTGAAGACAGGACAAGTAGTAATGGGCTTAAATTGCAGCAAGGCAGATTTAGGTTAGACATTAGGAAAAACTTGACTGTAAGGGTAGTTTAGCACTGGAACAAAATATCTAGGGAGGTTGTAAATTTCAATCACTGGAGGTTTTCAAGAACAGGACAAACAACTGGCAGAGATGGTCTACATAATACTTAGTCCTACTGCAGTGAAGGAACTGAACTAGATGTCCTACTAAGGTCCCTCTGAGTCCTACATTTCTGTGATTTTATGGGCAGCAGTAGTGCCATCTCTGGTATTGGCAGGATTGTTTTGTCAATCCTGCCAACTGGTCTACTCGACTCTTTTATTAGTGGGCTAGTGTAGACAAGGCTCTTGCAGCCTTTTAATAAGGATGTAATTTAACCCTTCTCAGACCAATCTACATAACACAACACACCAGCAACCACTGGAACCTTATCTACTCTAGAATGCCTACTAAAAGAATTAACCCTCAAGTATCTGTATGAGGTAAGCAGGCCCACCCACATCAGCAAACACACACACAGGCTAAAGTTGACCTGCAAAGAAAACAACAATTTGCTCCGTCTGTTGCTTCTTTATATTTTATGATTGAGAGGCATGTATGCATGCACGCACATCGGAAAAAGAAATAAGTGCCTTTCAGGCCTTCACTATACACTACAACGAAACAAAAATGGGACACAAAAATCAGTGCGTCACCTGTAAATGACTTGCCCAAGGTCAGACCGTGAGTCCACTGCAGGACTAAGAACAGAATCCATCGTTCCTATCTGCCAGTCCCATGCATAAATTGTGTCATGCATGGGGCAGAATGACAGTGGCTGCAAGTCTAGTGGCTGTTCAAGGACACAATGAAGGTTTCATTCTCAAAACATAAGGACAAGGGATACTCAAGACTAATCTAATAGATTGCGAAATTGACTACACTTTGCTAAAATCCAGTGTTCAAATCAATAAGAGACAATTATGCCAGATAAAATTTTGGTCACTGTCATCAAGTTGGCCAGACCTTGTTAAAGTTAAACAACAACTAGGCAGAAGACTTCTTGTTTTAAATTTAAGAGTACAGAAAATCAGTCTAAAAAAATCAAGCTCACGTCCATGCTAGTTCCTGATACATCTCACTACTTTCATCATGACCACTGCAACTCTCTGTGCCCAGAGCAGCCGGCATTACCAAGTCCAAGTTCTAGAGTCTGGTAGGTACAGAATGCTACTGCTCACCCTCTCTCTCAGTCTAAGAAACAGTAGCACACCACTGTCGATTCTCAAGCCACCTCACTTGTTCCACATTAGAACTCAACTCTGAAACAAATAACCCATGTACCCATTCCAGCCTCCTTCACAGACCTTGTTTCTTTACTCTTCCAGCAAGTGCATCCCTCTGTTCTACCACACAATCATGACAGGATTGGTGCAAGAGCCTTCTCTTCCGTTGATGCCACCATTTGAAACAGACATCCTACATTTTGGTGCCTCGTCAACTTTCCATCTACTTCCAAATCTCATCTGCAAATGTCTCTTGCAATTGTTTCTTAAATCTGCTTTCCAATTGCTATTAATTTTACATTTTACTTTACCACCACTAGTTAATGCTTAAATCATTTTCTAGATCATATTAAAAATTTTGTAGAAACTAGAAATTACACTAGAATCAATGAAGTTAGAAATAAAAAGGGCCAACAGAAAAGTTGGGTGCATACGACCCCAGAAGCTGGCTACAGTACTCTGACAGAGGCTGAATTGGATATTAAAGCAATGCTACTGAATGGAAAACATACAGGGGGAAAATGCAGTCGGCATGCACTTTCTATTACAGGTTTCAGAGTAGCAGCCGTGTTAGTCTGTATCCGCAAAAAGAACAGGAGTACTTGTGGCACCTTAAAGACTAACAAATTTATTGAAGCATGAGCTTTCGTGAGCTACAGCTCACTTCTTCGGATGCATATGCATATGCATATGCATATGCATCCGAAGAAGTGAGCTGTAGCTCACGAAAGCTCATGCTTCAATAAATTTGTTAGTCTTTAAGGTGCCACAAGTACTCCTGTTCTTTCTATTACAGTGAGCAGTTGTCACTGTGCAGTACCAACCTCTATTACAAAGTGAGGGCCTCTGAGTGGACTGACTTATTTCAATTCACTTCTTTAAAATGCATTGTTATTTGAATACATTGAATGTTAATTAAAATAAGGCCTGATGTCTCTGTGATTGCTGTTCTTCAAGTCAGAAAACGAATGCTGGATCTGTGTTCCCACACCCCCACTCTAGCCTTAACTAATTTTAAATTTTTAAAATTTGTTATGAGAACAATAAGTTTAATGAAGCCCAAATCCGTGCTTCAGTATTAGAAAAGCTTCTTCTAAAAGTCAATTCTATAGCAAAGCAAAGATGTTCATCAGCCACTGACAGTTCTTAGGGCCCAAACTCTGACAGTTATTGATGTGATATATTAAAAATATTGTTTATCATTGTAAGTAGCTTAAGCAACAAGCATGTATCTAAATAAAAAGGTTATTGCTGAAATAAATAGGACCTAAGAGCCATCCCACCACTGCACATCTACCCACACTCTATGACCTGACTTACAATATTTACTGTTAGTGGGGGGTTTCAATCACAGAAATTCCCTCATCACAGCTTACTCCACTGGAATGCACAAACAAAAGAGAACTTAATTCTCTTGTTCCACTCAGATAATTACTCCCTGGACACAGGAGAGAAACCATTCCCACTAGCTGACACCCTGTGAACTTTGTTTGCTATTACAGAACTGACGTTTCACTTTACTCCTTTCGCAACAGTGGTTTCCGGTGCATCCACTGCTGGCAACAGATTGTGTACCCAGAGAAAAAAAAGTCTGAGTCGTCTGGCCAAGTGGTTTAAAAGAGTTCATGAATGCCTGTTGGCCAGTTTAATTCCCAGTTAGAAAAAAATCTTTGTAGAGTTCTAAAATGAATTATGTACCATTCAGAGCTAGTCTGATTTAATTGGATAAATGTATATTTTAAGCAGGTGTTAGTCACAGGATCTACATGTGGAAGATTGTTGACTGCAGAACATTTTAGTGCTTTATTCAAAGGAAGCAAACAAAAAAATCCCACATAACACTATACTAGAGATAACCAGGGAGGGAGGAGGAGGGTGTTTTTGTAAGTCTTATTTACTAATGCATATAGCACTTTACATCTTCAAAATGCTGTGTGAACTAGGATCTTTTTACAATGCACAACGAAACAGGAAGCTGTTAGATTCTCAAGTAAAACACATAGGGTGCAACAGAAAGCTTCTGAGACCTTGTTTGTTAAGGCACACCAAGTTTACATAATGGCTTCTTAAGCAGCCAACAGCCTTAGATTCTGTGTGGAATAAGAAAAGGCAGGGAGTGTAGAAAGACTGTCTCCTATAATCTTTTTGTGCTGTTCTACAGAATTAGTTGCTTGTTCACATAACTATCCTTCCACAAACACCAGGACCTACTCACACCTTCTTCCCTGTCCACAAGACCATACTGCACTAATACCTTTCACACACAGCATGAATGAAAACACAAAAGATGCTTAATGGAAACATTAGCCAGCTATACAAAGTACAATATCAAAGCTACAGTTAATCAGGTTAATTTCCACAAAACACAGGAAGTCAATTATCCATTTCCTGTTTATTTTTATATGCACAAACTTTATGGAAGATGCAAGATGAAGACTGTTGATAGATTTCAAAGAGGGTGGCTGATGCAAATTTCTACAGCTATAGGTCATTGAGTTTTTTAAAAAACCCATATACCTATCCTCTACCCAAGTGCATCTGTATTAACAGCAATTTAATCAGAAATGTCAAATACATTATCTGCTGCTTCACAGGTTAGCAACACATGAGCCAGTAAAGACCCAAAGTTTTACAATCTGATATAGGCAAAATGAGCTGTGGGTCTTAATTCTCATTGGACACCTATTCAAATTACTGTACACAAGCAGCTATCCCTATTAACATTCTTGTGGGCAATTTTCCAGAGGCCAAGAACTGAATGGGCCATGAAGAAGCAGCTACCCTCTGCCCCCAGCTTAGAGGCAGCCAGGGCTGAAGCAGATTGTCAGGAAAGCTAGTACTATACTAACTCGGTGAATAAATAGAAGGAAGGCATCAGTCTTCAGCCTAATCAAGCTGATGCCTTTCACCAGCACAGTTTCAGTTTGTTTATTTTTTAAATCAAAGCAGCAGCACTTGGCCTTAAGTAAAAGGATCCCCACAGGTTAAAAGAAATAACACCTGATAAAACCACACAGAAACAACAACTGAGAATATATTTCCTCCAGCCCCATAGTGGAAATTTACAAATGTTGCAGTACTGAAAGTGGTTTGGAAGCTTCTGGCCTCCTCTACAAAGGTACCATTCCTCCCACAATTACTGGGAGCTGGTCCCCAGGAGTGTGAGGCTTTGGAAAGGAGCCATTTTAAAATATAATTCAAGGGAAATAATATTAAAACCTCTGATTTTAATTCCTAAAAAAATAAAGATGCTGTGCACTTAAATTTGCATAACAATCAGACCACCCCACACATTCTGCACAGACTCTAGAGTAACATAGTGGTACTTCCAGATACTAGCACCCCCCTCTCTATTCATGTGTCAATCCTGGTGGGTCGCCAAGCAGACCCAGGTATAAATACATGAAGACACTTGGTAAGGCAACTCGCATCTTTTCATGTATTTATACCTGCTCCTGTATTTTCCACTCCATGCATCTGATGAAGTGAGTAGTAGCCCACGAAAACTTATGCCCAAATAAATTTGTTAGTCTCTAAGATGCCACAAGGACACCTTGTTGTTTTGCTCATTCAGACTAACACGGCTACCACTCTGAAACCAGACTGACCCTATAAACCAAGGCAATACAAGCCCTGGAAACTCCATAGATCAAAGACAGAGAATTTTGAGACACCACTAGCCACCAATATGAGGTAGAAGGAGTCTCCTACCCACAAATATCTGTCCACTGAGAACAAGAGAACCCATTCCCTGCACAGCTCCCCATATTCCCCTATTCTCTAAAGAGGGTGATCCCTATGGTGAAGCATTTTTCCACACCCTTAGTGAAGATTACCATGGAAGATTTGGTAGGCTGAGTCCTACAAATCTTTATTTCCCTTCTATGCTTCCAAAGACACAAAAGGAGCATTCCAAACCTCCCCACCACAAAGAGGAGAACCTACACCTTCATGGAAGGTCCCCCAAAACACACACAAACCCTGTGACACATCCAATTCCCCTATCACCTACCTAGGCTATGTAGCTCCTCAAATTCCCCCTTGCAAAGTACCCTCAGTCCCCACAGCCCATCAGTCTCCTGCCAGACTCTCATAGAGTGGGTTCCAGTGTCTCCTCCTAGCCCTGGACCTCCTTATCCTCCATGAGAATTAGGCTCCCTCCACTAAATACGGTATCAACCCAGCCTCTCTGTCCCATCCCCATGTCTCACTTATGAAAGTTAAGCCAAGGTCCCCAATCCCTTCCTCCCACAGACATGCCCCACCAAGGCAACCATCCCATGCAATCCTCCCTACCCCACCCCCCAGGCAACACAAACCCCAGGCACTCCCCCCAATGCTCCTCAGCCCTCTGGGCAACACAGACCCCAAGCACCCCACACCCAATCCCCCTGCCCCAATCCAGGCAACACAGACCCCAGGCGCTCCCCCAGTCCTCCCTGCCCCCCCCCCGCAAGGCAACAGATCCCAGGCGCTCCCATGCAATCCTCCCTGCCACCCCCCTCCCAAGGCAACACAGACCCCAGGCACTCCCCCCAATGCTCCCCCCCCAAGGCAACACAGACCCCAAGCACCCCCCACCCAATCCACCCTGCCCCCCCCAAGGCAACACAGACCCCAGGCACTCCCATGCAATCCTCCCTACCACCCCCTCCCCCAAGGCAACACAGACCCCAATCCCCCTGCCCCACCCCAGACAACACAGACCCCAAGCACCCCCCACCCAATCCACCCTGCCCCCCCAGACAACGCAGACCCCAAGCAGCCCCCCCAATCCTCTCCCCCCCGACAACACAAACCCCAGGCGCTCCCCAGCCCTCCAGGCAACACAGACCCCAGGCACCCCCCCCAAGGCAACGCAGACCCCCCCCAAGGCAACACAGACCCCAGGCACCCCCCCAATCCCCCTGCCCCCCCAAGGCAACGCAGACCCCAGGCACCCCACACCCAATCCCCCTACCCCCCCAAGGCAACGCAGACCCCAGGCACCCCACACCCAATCCCCCTGCCCCCCCAAGGCAACTCAGACCCCAGGCACCCCACACCCAATCCCCCTGCCCCCCCAAGGCAACGCAGACCCCAGGCACCCCACACCCAATCCCCCTGCCCCCCCAAGGCAACGCAGACCCCAGGCACCCCACACCCAATCCCCCTGCCCCCCCAAGGCAACGCAGACCCCAGGCACCCCCCCAATCCCCCTGCCCCCCCAAGGCAACGCAGACCCCAGGCACCCCCCCCAAGGCAACACAGACCACAGGCACCCCCCCCAATCCTCCTGCCCCCCCAAGGCAACGTAGACCCCAGGCACCCCCCCAATCCCCCTGCCCCCCCAAGGCAACGTAGACCCCAGGCACCCCCCCAATCCATGCAATGCAGACCCCAATCAGCACACACCCAATCCCCCTGCCCCCCCAAGGCAACACAGACCCCAGGCACCCCCCCAATCCCCCTGCCCCCCCAAGGCAACACAGACCCCAGGCACCCCCCCCAATCCTCCTGCCCCCCCAAGGCAACGTAGACCCCTGGCACCACCCCACTCCCCCGGCCCCCCCAAGGCATCTTAGACCCCAGGCACCCCCCCCAATCCCCCTGCCCCCCCAAGGCAACGCAGACCCCAACCACCCCACACCCAATCCCCCTGCCCCCCCACTGCAACACAGTCCCCAGGCACCCCCCCAATCCCCCTGCCCCCCCAAGGCAACGCAGACCCCAGGCACCCCCCACCCAATCCCCCTGCCCCAGGCGCCCCCTGGAGACCTCCCCCCAGCCCAGCACCCCCTCAAACCTACCCCCGCCCCCGCCCCCCGGGTCCCCTCCGAGCCCCCGGGCCGCCGCGCTGCTCCCGGGGCCCGGCCCCCGCACTCACCCCGGGCTCCCCCGGGCCCGCCCAGCAGCAGCAGCAGCAGCGCGAGCGCAGCCGTCGGCAGCGGCGAGCGCGGGAAGGGGCCGGCAGCGCGAGCCGACTCCGCCATAGCAACCGCCGCAGCCTCGCTCCCGTCCGGGCCCGGCCAGCGCGAGAGACCGAGCGCGAGCGAGCGAGCGAGCAGCGCCGCCGGGGCCGCCGGGCCTTAAAGGGGAGGGGCCGAGGGCGGGGCCGCGGCCTTAAAGGGGGGGCTGGGAAAGCCGCTGTCCGCCGACAGTAAACAGAGCGCGGCTAGGGCAATGTCCGTAGGGTGGAAGGAGCGTGCTCCGTGTGCGCGGGTAGGGGGGCAACGGGCGTGTAGGCGCGTGTCAATGGGGAATGCCCATGGGGCAGTGGGTGGAGAGATGGACATTGAGGCCACGTGTGTGCAAATGTGCATGAGAGCGTGTGTTCAGTGCACATGGGTGTGCAAATGTACACGAGTGTGTGTTCAGATGCACATGGGTGTGCAAACGAATGGGGGGGCATGGTTTAGGCAAATGACATGGAATGAATGTGCAGTAGGGTGCAAATGGATATGGGGTGCCATGTGTGTGCAAATGGTGTACAATGGTTGTGCAAATGCATGCCGGGGCAATGTGTAGCCATGTGTATGCACGACACCCAGTGGAGAGCCAGTGTCCTTATACATGATGTGTGTGGTGGTGTACTGTTACATGCAGTGTACTGCAGGAGAAGCCAACGCCATTCTGTGTGCAGTGCACATGGAGTAGTGTGCCGTGTTTGTGCAATGCACATGGGTGTTACATACTAACTGAGAAATACACCTGTAAGGAACTAGTGTCATGTGTACAAAGAGGGAGAGGAGCGATAGGGGTGCACACAGACATGCAGTGCATGTAGGGAAGGCTGTGTACAGCGTGGGCAATACACGGGGGATGCATCGATCATATGGGGCAAATCTGCATATCCCATGTCCTTGGAGGGAGTCAATGTCACCGTATGAAATACAGGTGGAGAGGATTCCACTGTGTACAACCATTACAATGCATTACAGACACAGTAATACTCTATCCTCCTCCCCCCCCCACCCCCAACGCTGCATTGCAGATACAGTGATACTGGATCCCCCCGCCCTTGGCCAGAAGGGCTATTTTCAGACCCCAGCATGCAGCGAACCTGGCAGGGGAACATGCTAAATGCAGGCAAACTCAGCAATGTGAGCCTGAGGCTGGCTGGCTGGACATCCCAGACCATTCCATTGCTACCCCAGAGGCACCAGTGGAATCTCAGGCATTCCAATTAAAACACATTTCATTGCAAACTGCTGGGCTCTTTTTCCTCCCCTCCTGCTATATAGTGCGAGTGCCTGGATCTATGGGTCCCTGGGGACTTGGTGTGCTGGGTTTACTCTACCAATTGTTGCATTCCAGAAAAAAAAAATCCTAAATTCTTGCTGGAGGCTGAGCCAATGATTAATTTGCTGAGTTCCTAAAGCATGTGTGTACGTGTGTGCAGACACACAAAGATCCCAAAGCAACAGTAATACCCGTAAGGTGCTGAGATCCCCACATGTTGCAGGCTCAGGCCCATAAGCAGAAAATCATCATAAAACCATAGGAACAAATGTATAGATGAGGATACAGGGCAAACCCATCTGCTGGTTGGGGACATTATAATGAATGTTTACAGGCCGGGAATAGATCGTTTGGGGTGAGTTTCTTTAAGTCATTCCCTATGGCTGACTTTGGCTTGGAGTCGGCTAGCTGATCGGCTCATGCTCACGCCAGGGCTTCATGCAGCTCTTCCAAAACGCACAGGCCTTCTGTTCAGGGGCCAAATAAGAGCTGAGCCCTTTGAAAGTCTGGCCTCCCGAATCTTCCTGAGATGAGACAAAAGAGAAGCCGAGGCTAGGAAATTACAAAGGACTATGGGGGCTGCAGTTAGCTAGGCCCAGACCTGTACAGCTCTTGGACCTTTTTCGCTCAAGGATCCTTAGGCTTCTAACTCCCACAGGAGTTAGGCACCTAAATATCTTTGAAGATCTGGACCATAGCTTCTTTTCCGGTTAGTGAATTGCCTGTGGACCAATGCGGGTTGTTGTGAAGAGTGGTTGGTCCTAAATCTATGCTGAAGAATTGCAATGACTTTTTTTCAGTCTATCGGTCATCCTTCAAACATTCAATAATGGGGGAGTCTGGTTTAGCACCTTAGTTGCATAGTATTGTTGCTGCACCTTGATGGAGACCTCGATTCACAAAACTTCCTGACACTGAGGGAAGCATTCAGGCATATACTTGCTGACTGGAGTGGGGACGGATTTAAGCAGGCACTTACGTGCTTTCCTGGATGATGGAAAGTTTATAAACAGGTGAATGATGAATGCCGAGCAACTGAACATTCACAACAGATTGTCAGACCAATCATTGTTCAGCCTAAAATGTGTGACATTTGGAAGATTAGGGCATGTTTGCACGGGTACTTGGCTGTTGGCTGACTGTGAGCAGCGGGAAGGGGACAGTTTGCAGCAGTTCTGTTGTTATTTATTTCTTTGCAGTAATGCCCACGACATGCTAGGGACTGTCCGAACCCCAAGGAGCTCGCCATCTAGATGGGAAAGTTGGGGAAATGGGAATAAATTGGCAACGTATTGGCTGCGCTTGCAAGGCCCAGCATGACAGCTTTGCCCAGTTTGTCTCTTTAGCTGTAACATTATAACTTTTGAGCCACGGCATCCAATTGAGTCCAAAATTTAAGGGAATATTTTAAGCATCAATGGACGGAAGCTTAATGATTTTCCCCTAAGAGGGGAGATAGGGAGCCCCTGCCATCTGTTTAGCAGAGCCACAACTTCAAGCACCTTGCACTTGTCTATAGATCACAATGAAGTGGAGAGTTGGGGGGGACATACTGAGCCTATGGCATGGTGAGGAGAATGGGGGACCCTGGCACAACGGGAGGGGAAAGAGGGGCACACGGAGCCCCTGTTATGGTGAGGAGAGCATGCGAGAACATGGGACCCTGGTATGGGGGAAGGAGGGAATGGCAGGACATTCAGAAACCCTGACATTGGGGGCACTGAGAGATCCTGGGGGAATCTGCTATAGGGGAGAAACGGGGAACAACAGTGAGGACAAATTCAATGTCGGCCTTGTTCACTATTTCTGTGAACCCAAGGAAACAGTGGAATGACCCTATCGTGCAGATCAGCACAAACTGGTCTGATGTTGGGCCATGAGTGGGCGGGACTTGACTTGTGGGTGGATCTTAGGAGGACATCACAAGCCTGATAGACCAGCCAATTGCTTGGTGTATGTTTCGCAAGGCTACCCGTAAAAAACAAAAAGGAATTCCAGGAAAGGTCAACCCACCCTGCGGGTTTTTAATCAGGGAGCGGAAAAAAGAATGATTGCAACAAAATCTCCTGAGCAAGTTCCTCTTTCATCTGTCTCCGGGCTTTTGACTTACGGGGTGTTGCTATCAGCAGGAAACTCCTGCATGCTAGATGATGTGGATCTGTTGATAAGGAGCTGGGTGATGCAGGCTAAATGAGCCTCTAGTATCCTGTTTAAATAATGTTGTTATAGGCCATTTCCAGTGGTCGCAAACAAGACCTGGATTTTGTCGGTGCATTTTTTGTCCTTTTTTGGTGTAAATTTCTAGGAACAGTAACACACACAGCAGATCTGATTCCAGTGGCCAGATCCTGCTCTTTGTAAAGGGGATTTTCACCCAGGCATAAAAAGAGAGAGGCTAGATCTTCTCCATCTCACTCAAGCTGGTGTAAACCAGAGGTAACTCTGTTGGCCTGGTTCTCCATTGCCCCTGGGTAACCATTTACAGCCACTTCATATTGATCTAAATGGGGGTGGATGAGGCTCAGTGCAGTTACCCCAGTGTGAAACGGGCATAAGTGAAAGCAGAATCAGGCACAGCACCTTTATATACAAACCCACATCCATGGCCATGATTTGCTGTGATCCTGCTCCAAGTTAAGGAGCCATTAACCAGTCTAGTACATGGATGGATCTGTAAGGAAAAAGGAAGCTGCTGCAGGAAGTTGCATGGGGAGACAGCAAGGTGCAGCCCTGGGAGTTGGGAAATGCAGGTTCTGTTTCCAGCTCCACCACTAACTCATTGTGTGACCTTCAGCAAATCACTTCACCTCCCTCTGCCTCCTTTTGTAAAATGGAGATAACAATGGGCTCCTCTCCTGAACACGCCCGTGCGGATCTTGGGATGAAAAGTGCTAAGTAGTATTATTCCTGGGTAGGTGATGCACTGAAACAGAATTGACCCAGTCCATTGTACAGCCCTCATGGTGTAAAGCCAATGTCTTGACCACTCATGGATCATTAAAGATCTGATGACAGATTTTTTGTAAAAGTCAGGGCATTAGCCCTGGCCAAATCCTCCCTTGCTAATTACACTCTGACACCTTCAAATCTTTTCAAACTGGTCAGGTAAATCCCCTGAGGGTTCATTTTGCAGCCATGTGCTGCAGCATCAGCCCCTCCCCCCAAATCTGTAATAAGAAAAGATTGTAAATGGGTTGGAAACAAGGTTTATTGTAGGATTTGGATGCAAATGAGATATATGACGTTATTCACAGGAGTTGAACACTTTGAGCATAAATAAAGACCATGCATGAGCTCTGGACAGCAGGGTTTTCCCTGTCTCCTGACATCTCACTTGTGGCAAAAGTCTGAGATTTTGCAGCGCTTAGGAGATAAAATCGCTTTACATTTTATTCAATATATTACATTTTAACATATAAATAACTATAGAATAGGACCCAAAGCTGTTTTTCTGGGCATTGTTTAAACTGATGGTACAGATGAGACCAAACTGATCCCCAAGATCTGAACAGCCTTAAGCTTTGGAGACATTTTTGGATCTGGGTCAGAACTTTAGGGACTGGCTTCTTCTTTAGCTGAAAGATCTCTGTGGTGCTGCACCCCCGGGAAGGAAGGAGGGAGAAGAATGTGGCAGGGTATAATGGGAACTATTTTTCTGCCTTAAATATAGTGATGGCTACCAGGTGAGTGTCACAAGAGAGGTGACAAAAGGAAGGTATTTCAGGCCCCCATTCAACAAGGCACTTAAAGCACGTGCCTATCTTTAAGCATGTGAGTCCTCCTGTTCCCCTGGGGTTTAGGAGAGCCAGGAAATGTGCTTTCTCTTATCCTCATACTCCTGAGATGGAGAGAAAGGCTCCTCAGGGGCTCATTAGCACATGAAATCCATGATATTGCTGTACTCCAATCAGAGCTACTTTGGATACACAGAGACAGACATGTATTTCATTAATCTATGCCTACGAGCCACTGATTTCAATAAGGGTTGGTCACAGCACTGTGCTAATGGGGCAATTTATGTCCCAGCTCCAGGAACGACTGAGCTGTGTGAGATACACAAGGGTGGGGGGAGGTTTTTGGCTGCACTGACAACCTGCCAGGAGGCTGTGGACCACGGCTGGGACTCAGTCCCGCTGCGCCCCATGGAAAGCGGTTGTAAAACTGCCCATGGACTGCAGTGGGAGCACGCCCAGGCCCTTAATTTGCCCATATCTGTTCAACAAGGGACCTGCCCCCGCGAGTCACTGAGCACCCTCAGCTCCAGGCGAAGTCAACGGGAGCTGACGGTGCTCAGAATATCTCCGGGCTGAGCCCTGGCTCTGTTAATCAAAAACAAACACACACAGCCACAATATTTTGCTCATGCTTGTATCTTCCTTGATAGCTGGGCAGCTGAAGCCACCAGCAATAGAGCCCCGCAGCTGTTCAGCGCTGTCCTTGCACTCATGTGACAGCGGCAGGGCAGCTGTGGGCAGCATTAGGGGGTGGGGTGTCCCAACTCTAGACAGTTCCAGATGTGGATAAACCAGAGAGGGACCCCGATGAGAACGCTGCTTCCAAACAGCCCCCCAAAGTCGGGGCGAGTTCAGATGCAGCTCTAAAATGTGGCTTACGTTGCGTCCCTTACGGATCTGGAGTGTCCCTCTGGGCTCCTCTGTCTATAACAGACAAGGGAGTGTCAGGTGGGCCCCTCCAGTGGCTGGAAGTCTGGGCTACCTTTAGGGAGACCTGGGGTCTTATTCTGCCCCGCCTTTCACCTCGTATTGTCATTTCCACCTGTGCAAAATGCGGGGGAAAAGACACTCCGTCAGAATGGCCATGTTGCACGGCCAGTGTGCACAGGTGGAAAGGCCTCCACAGGAGACAAGGCCGGGGCCGGACACAACGGCTCAGACCCCATCTTTAGCAGCTTTGCTTGGAATACGATGATGTGATTCCCCTTCCCACAGAAGCGAATGCACCCAAAGTACCCTTACGGCAGGAAGTATCTATGAGCTAACAGGGCGTCTGGGATCTGCAGCAGCGAGGTGGGGTGGGGACGCTAACCCGGACTTAACCCAGTACCGTCCTTTGCAGAATACAAGAAACACGCTGCACATTGCAGCCGTCGGGGAATTCCTGGCTGCTGTCACCGGGGGAGCTGTGGGCGGGGAGCCCTGCTGGTGCCAAATTCACCGGGGAAGCTCAGGTCTGAGCAGAGCCCAGATTCCTTCAGGCTGGGCTGTGTCAGTGATGGAGGAGGGGGCAGGAACTCACCTCTCCAGCCATGGGTAGTAGTGAGATTAAGCTGGCCAGGGCTGGCTTGCCAGCTGGTGGGGATGGAGTAGCTGGACGCGCTGGGGAAATGAGGGAGACCCACTGAAAGAGGGGGTGTTTCTTGCCCTTCTGCGCCTGCCTCTGGGGGCGGGAGAGGGTAGATCAGGACAACCCAGGAAATGTCAAGATAGCACTAGACCCCAAATGGCTGCTTGCACCAAATTCCTGCCTGGTGTAAACAAATGAAAGTAAATCAGAAAGCCCCCGGGCTCACCTCCCGCACAGAGCCTCACCTCGCTCTGAATGACAACCAGTAAAAGTCCGGTGCACGTGAAGGCCAGAACTCCACCGCAGGAGGGAGAAATGACACCTGCAGCCCCAGGGGGGTTCAGCCCCAGGGTGGGGTGGCAGGCTGTCCCCTGAGGTCTCTCCACTGGGGTAGAGAGCAGCGTTAGTTCTCAATAGGATGCTAAAATAGTGCATCCCCCAGTGGCTTCAGCTGCACCCCCTGAATGAGCACAGAGCGTTCATCACAGCCCAGTTCCAGTCACTGCGCTGCTGCTCGCCTCCTGGTGATTCCAGGGTGCATACTGTGTTATTTGACACGTGCCCACAGACAGACATGCGTGCACGCACACTCGCCCATGTGCACATGCATGCACACTCACCCATGTGCAAAAGGATCCCAAAGGCTAAACTGAGACTCTTGCTTTTTACATGGTCCTGATGTGGCTTCCAGAGTCAACACCCCACTCTTGTGAGCAGGGCGGGGCGCGGGCTGCTACTCATGTTCCCGTCTGGCACGCGAGACAGGCTGGCGTCAGCTCACGGACCCAGCGGGTATTTTTATAAATGGGCTGGGAGAATTTTTTTTAATTAAAAAAAAAAACCTCCAAAAAAACAACTCTGAGGACACTGGAGAGCGACTGCGAAAGACGTGCCGGGGCAACTGGCAGCTGCTCAGTGGGGCTTTTCTGCAGCAGGTTGGAATGGTCCCTGGGGAGTGGTGGCCAATTAAAATCCTCCTTCCACAACAGGGCTGGACTTCGAGGGAAAAACCGGTTTGTTTCAGAGTTGCGCAAAGAGCCCTGGCCCCCTCCCTGCGCACAGCATAAACTCGATGACCTTGAACCTCTTTGGTTTCTCTGCTGCTTCAGAGCCTGAATGAGTCAGAAACCTGATCGCAGCGCTCTCGGGCCTGCTCCCCGCAGCTAATCATCTTGTTTGGGTTTTTCTAGGGAGCTGCTCAGCTTCTTTAGTGTCTTTTTAATCCTCAGGGCTGTGAGCCGAGCAGAGGGGCTCTGGTACCAGCATTCCTTCATGATCTTAGCCAGGGCGGACAAAATCTGGGAGGGGCCGAGAGAGAGAGAGAAAATAAATAACTGAGATCCAGGGCCAGATCCTCCACTGGTGTAAATCAGCAGTGGTTCACTGACTTCTGTGGAGCTACGCCCAATTACACCAGCAACAGATCTGGCTCCCCAAAATTAACCAATGACCCCCCCAGCAGAATGCTGCTTTGTCTCCCCCTATTGGCAGGAGAAGCCTGACCAGGTGGGTGAAGTAACAGCTTTTCCTGGAAGCCTGTCATTCAAAAGCTGTAATATTTGGGCAACTTCTCTGACCCTCCATTTTCCCATCTGTGAAACAGGGATGATAAAACGTAGATGCCTTGTAGGAAGAGCTTTAGGTCTCCTGGCAAAAGCCTCTCTATTGGCAAACACTTATCCACATGCTGGACACTAATACCATGAGTTAGACCCATGACCGCTTGCAGTAATAAAGTTAAACCAGTGTGTAAGAGTCTGCAGGATCCCGTCCTCATGGATCAGAACAGAAGCAGGAAGCCTGCCATACAATCAGTGGGGCCACTGTTCAAGGTGCTAAAGGAGCCCTCAAGGAAGACAAGGTCATTGAAGAGAAACTAAATGAACTCTTTGCATCCGTCTTCACTGCAGAGGATGTGCGGGAGATTCCCACACCTGAGCCATTCTTTTTAGGTGAGAAATCTGAGGAACTGTCCCAGATTGAGATGTTAATAGAGGAGGTTTTGGAACAAATTGATACATTAAACAGTAATAAGTCACCAGGACCAGGTGGGATTCACCCAAGAGTTCTGAAGGAACTCAGATGTGAAATTGCAGAACTACTAACTGTGGGATGAAGAACGGGAGTACTTGTGGCACCTTAGAGACTAACTGGGGGATGTAACCTAATGCTTAAATCATCCTCCGTACCAGTTGACTGGAGGATACCTAATGTAATGCTGATTTTTAAAAAGCCTCCAGATGCCATCCTGGCAATTACAGGCCAGTAAGCCTAACTTCAGTACTGGCAAACTGGTAGAAATTACAGTAAAGAACAGAATGATCAGACACATAGATTAACATAATATGTTGAGGAAGAGTCAACACTGCTTTTCTAAAGGGAAATCATGTCTCACCAATCTATTACAATTCTTTGAGAAGGCCAATAAACACATGGACAAGGGGGATCCAGTGGACAGAGTGTACTTGGACTTTCAGAAAACCTTTGACAAAGTCCCTCATCAAAGGTTCTTAAGCAAAGTAAGCTGTCATGGGATAAGAGGGAAGGTCCTCTCATGGATCAGTAACTGGTTAAAAGATAGGAAACAAAGGGTAGGAATAAATGGACAGTTTTCACAATGCAGAGAGGCAAATAGTGGGGTTCCCAAGGATCTGTCCTGATACCAATAATATTCAACATATTCATAAATGATCTGGAAAAAGGGGTAAACAGTTAGGTGGCAAAGTCTGCAGACAATACAAAATTACTCAAGATAGTTAAGTCCTAAGCTGACCAGGAAAAGTTACAAAGGGATCTCACAAAACTGGGTGACTGGGCAACAAAATGGCAGATGAAATTCAATGTTGATAAATGCAAAGTAATGCACATTGGAAAACACAATCCAAACTACACATACAAAATGATGGGGTTTAATTTAGCTGTTACCACCCCAGAAAGAGATCTTGGAGTCATTGGGGATAGTTCTCTGAAAACATCCACTCAATGCGAAGCGACAGTCCAAAAAGTGAACAGAATGTTAGGAACCATTAGGAAAGGGATAGATAATAAGACAGAAAATATCACAAATCCACTATACAAATCCATGGGATGCCCACACCTTGAATTCTGAGATCTGGTCACCCCATCTCAAAAATATATATTAAAATTGGAAAAAATATGGAAAGGGCAACAAAAATAATTAGGGGATGGAACAGCTTCCATATGAGAGGAGGTTAAAAACACTGGGACTGTTCAGCTTAGAAAAGAGATGACTGGGGGGGACGACATGATAAAGGTCTGGTGTGGAGAAAGTGACTAGGGAAGGGTTATTTACTTCTTCACATAACACTAGACCCAGGAGTTACCCAATGAAATCAATAGGCAGCAGGTTTAAAGCAAACAGAAGGAAATACTTCTTCACGCAGCACACAGTCAACCTGTGGAACTCACTGCCAGAGGATGTGGTGAAGGCCAAAAGTATTACTGGGTTCAAAAAAGAACTAGATCAGTTCATGGAGGAAGGTCCATCATTGACTATTAGCCAAGATGGGCAGGGACACAGCAACATGCTGTGGGTGTCCCTAAACCTCTGACTGCCAGAAGCTGGGACTGAACAACAGAGGATGGATCACTTGATAATTGCTGTGTTCTGTTCATTCCCTCTGAAGCACCTGGCACCGGGCACCGTCAGAATACAGGATCCTGGGCTAGATGGACCATTGGTCTGACCCAGTCTGGACAGTCTTATGATCTTATTTATGGATTTATGGGTTTATACAGTGGTTGAGTTAAAGAAGAGTCACTCCACTGGAGTGGATCTGCGCCCTCTGCCACACTTACCGAGACAGAGTACAGCCGGTTAGGGACACTGGGCGTCTGCTGGTCAGTGCAAACCACCTTCTTCATATCCTCGAAGCTGGGGTCGCTTGGCACCATGTCAAAGAAAGGAGGCCTGTAGTCCTCCACTATCCCTGCCGGAGGAAGCGAGGGCAGCATGTGAGGAAAGCTGGCGTCGTCAGGGGGGCATGCAGCACAACATCAGCACTATGCCCCAATGACTGTAGTTCATCAGCTGCCACAGGACAAACAGCAGGAGCGTGCACCACTCAGGCACGTGTGCGTGTGCGAGGGCACATTTGCACCACTGCCCTCTGCTGAGTGCTTGTTTCTAAGGAGATGAGCCTGTCCTAGCACTGTACTCGGGACATGAAGTAGCTCCAGTCTCAAACAACAGACTCACATGTATTACGGCACTGCCTGAGGCCCAGTCAAGACTGCGCTAGGTGCTGTACAGCGTATAGACAGCCGTGTCTCTGGAGGAGCGGAAGGACAGGGGTGAACTGCTCACACTGATGCCAATGGAAGTTTTGCCATTGATATCAGTGGGGTCAGGATTTCACCCCAGGGATCCTTTCCCCGTGCTGTCTGTACTGACAGTGGCTGCAGAGTGTTACGGACCCTCCCCATGGTATGAACATGTATGAACATGGGTGGGCACAACCAGTCAATGGGACACTAACGCCGAGCATGCTATACATCCTGGATGGCATGAAACGTGACGGGGGTATGTAACGTGAGCAGGCGTGACCAGATACGCAGCGCACCAGGATGTGTGACACGAACGTGTTCACACACTGGGCACAGTGCTAGCACATTGTAGGAGCTGACCCACAAACTACACCGCCCTCACTCCAGATTCACGCTGGCGTAGTTCAGATCAGGTTCAGTCTGTGCCGTTTGTGTTGCCAAATCAGACCCTGGGTGGAATCCTCCTTGGCTACCCAGTGCTTCAGGGGAAGATGCACCAAGCCTGTAGTGAACACCTCAGGGCTGCTCATAGGGAGGGAACCCCGGGTCTCCCTTTGGAACTGGTTGCAATTGCAGGAAACCAGGGGCCAGTTCAGATCATCTGGGAACCTTGTCTTAGACCAGGTGTAGGCAACCTATGGCACGTGTGCGGAAGGCGGCACGCAAGTTGATTTTCAGTGGCACTCACACTGCCCGGGTCCTGGCCACCGGTCCAGGGGGCTCTGCATTTTAATGTAATTTTAAATGAAGCTTCTTAAACATTTTAAAACCCTTATTTACTTTACATACAACATTAGTTTAGTTATATATTATAGACTTATAGAAAGAGACTTTCTAAAAATGTTAAAATGTATGACTAGCACGCGAAACCTTAAATGAGTGTGAATAAATCAAGACTCGGCACAGCACTTCTGAAAGGCTGCCAACCCCGTCTTAGATGCAGCCCCAACCGCCACCTCGTGGTGAACTGGAGGCCAGGCAGCTGCTCATCACAGACCGGCCAGCAGCTGGCCCTGGCTAATCCATATTTAGTGCCTCCGTATGTCTTTGTGCCAGAGATTTAATCCTTTCTGGCTGCCAAAGCCCTTCCAGGGTCCCATCAGCCCACTGCAGTGGGAAGTTCCTATCCGGCACCTCACAAGCCTCCATCAAAAAGGGATCGGAAGCCTCAGGGCAGAGGGTGTAACCCCCACGTCACCCTGCCCCCCTGGATGCAGTGAACAGTGGGGAGTTTCCCCGGCACTGAGTGTCTGCTGGGAGAGAGGCCTTTGGCCCCACAAGGGTTAATGGGCGCTGTTGGGTTAGTTAAGTGAAATGTTTAATCTGGGAGCGCCTGGGAGCCATAAATGAGATTAGCCCGGCCAGACTGTGCCTTGGGGGAGCTGCCACCTTGCCCCCAACTTCCCCCATTTAATGAAGTTTCCTGCTGGTGAAAGGTGCCAGCTGGACACCCGGGAGACCACAGGCCTCTGTGTGTGTCCACCTGGGTCAACCTCCCCCCCCGCCTGTGTCCCTTAGCCCTGCCCTGGAGGGAAAGATGGGCTCTGTGGCACTCATTCCAGCCTGGGCCCGTCTGCTGAGGCCGCCACATTGAGTGCGTGTGTGTGTGTGGGGGGGGGTGGCATTCCATTGCCAGGGAGGCCTGGCCACGGGGACATGGACTGAAGACACCACATCTGGGGCCAGGCTCACCGTCCGCGGCGCCCCAAGCTGCCAGAGGGCGAGAGGACTGTGCCTGGGGGGCGTCCTAGCTCCCACATTCTAACACTGCCATTGCAGGGGGAGAATGGGGCAGGGGAGGTGAATTCCACCTCCCAAAGCCCTGGAGAAGGAGTCTGCATCTGGCCCATTTGCTCTTGGGTCATTGCTCCACTTCAGCCCCATTGCCCTCCCCACCATCCCCATCCCACAACAGCTGCTTCTGCCCAAGGCCCGCACTGACCAACCCCTGGCCGTGGCAGCCTACGGGGGAAACACGCTGGGTTAACCAGCCCATGCTCCGGAGGAGCTGGAAGTCCCCTGGATGTGGCCAGGTTCCAAGCAGTTCTCTGATGCTGCTTGTTTTCTAATCAGTGCTGAACAAACAAAGCGCTGATTGAGTCTAATGGGCCCTTTAATCAGGGAGCCCGGCGCTGACACTAGATTACAGTGTTTATAATTTACAGCTAATCTTCGGGCAAAAAACACCCAGAGCAGCCGAAAACCTTCAGCGGAGCAGCCCAGAGCAGCGCTGATTTCTGCACTGGGAGCCTCGCTAACTCACGGGAGGACGCGGCTCTCACTCCAGCCTGCCGCTCGCTCAGCCTCTCTGCTGCGGCTGCGGCCACAGGCTGTGCCATGCTCCTAAACCGACCCATTTACCCAGCTGCCATCTGTTGCAACACTCAGGACATTGATCCTGCCGACTTCCTATTAAAACAGGCAGTCCCAGCTTCAGCCCATCCACTCAGAGCCCCCGTTCTTTCTCTGCAGGTTAGGATGTATTATCTATATTGAGGTTGTACAAGGAGCCCCAGTCCTAGCCCAGGAGACCAGTGTGCTGGGTGCTGTGCAAACAGAACAAGGAGGCTGTCTGTGCCCCAGAGAGTTCACAGTCTGGGTATAAGACAGTGAATATAGAAGGTTAGCAGAATAGATAGGACCCTCTCAGGTGTCTGCAGACATCAAGATATTCTGGTTGTATATACAGACCAGGGGCCCCAGGGCAGTCTCCAGGTACTATAAAAGGACAGACAGATGTGTGCATATCTCTAGAGAAGGGTCCTTGTATGACACCCACGTTTGTGTGTCTGTGCATGCAGACAGAGAATTAGGAGCACAGCATCTCACTGCCCAAAGCCCCCCAACTGCCCCTTACCATTAACAACCGTCCTCCTGGTGATTTCCCAGAGCACCAGACCATATGCCCAGATATCTGTCTGCTTATAGGATTCGAAGCAGTCGGTACGGATGTGTTCGTCCAGGACCTCGGGGGCCATGTAGCGTTTGGTGCCAACCCGAGGGTTGTTCCCGATGTCCAGGTAGTCGCTGCCCTGGGAATGCATGACCGCCAGCCCTGAAAGGAAGCAGCATCACGCAGGCTGAGCTGGAGGACATGGGGGGCCTGGGTTTTCACTCCTCTCTCTATGAGGAAATCTGGGCCTGGCGGAGTTTTCTGCTTACAGCCCAGGGAAGTCCACCTTGGATTTGTGCCTCTGTCTCCCATGGCGATTGTTCTTTCTTTCTTTCCTTCCCTGGCTTATCCCACTCACCTCCCTTCTGCTGATCAGTGGGGCTGCGAAGTGGGGGGCTATTTATTGTCCCCTAGGGACTGACACCTCCTGAAACGCTACCATTTTGTTCTGGGGAAGAAAAAATACCCCGGAGTTGACCCCACTGGGATTTGAACCTGTAACTCCAGGGAACTAAATCTTTAAGCTCTGATGAGCAGACCATCCCCTCCACTGGTAGAGGAAACAGCCTTTGCTTTTATCACCCCCTAGAGATGCACCTGCCCTTTCACCACAAGGCGTGCAGGTGAAAGGGAATCCAGACAGCGGTTAGGCATAGCGGGGACAAAGGTCTGATATGGTCAGTTCCTCTGTTCCCCAAGCAAGATGACACACAGAGCTGGGTTACAGCCCTGGCTCTGGCCCTGTACATCGAGCCCCCTTCCTCACCCAGGTCTGCGATGCAGCACTGCATGTTGTTCTTCACCAGGATGTTCCTGCTCTTCAGGTCCCGGTGAGCGATGGCTGGTTTCCCCTGGGTCCCGAAGATCTCCACGTGCAGGTGGACCAGGCCGCAGATGATGGAGCAGGCCAGCCTCAGGCAGGTCTGGGTGTCCAGCACCGTCCTCTGCAGGTAGTCGTAGAGTGAGCCGTTCTCGTGGTAGTGAGTGATGAGCCAGAGCTGGGTGCTAGAGTTCCTGGACGTCATGTCAGAGGCGATGAAGCCTAGAGGGGGACAAAGCAGAAGGGGCCATGGAACAGGGGTGCACCAGCAGGCCGGGTGCCACATAAACACCCTCGTGGGCTGCTACTCACCCAGGATATTGTCATGCCTGAGCAGCACCGTGTTGTAGATCTCCGTCTCGCGGAACCACGACTGCTCGTCCCGGGAGGAGAAGATCTTCACGGCCACGTTCTCCCCGTTCCACACGCCGCGCCAGACCTCCCCGTAGCGCCCTTTCCCTGCCATGACACAGACACGGCGTCACGCTGCCTGCTGGTGCTGAGCGAGCCCAGGTGATGGGCTCACGTGGTGCACACCTGCCCCCGCTGGGCCACGTCGGGATAGAAGCCCAGGCCACTGCTGCCTAAGCGGGAGGCTTAGCGACCTCAGCCACCCCAGGATAAGGTTTTATGTTCTTTGTGGATCAATGACTAGAGGCAACTTGTTCCCATGGCTGACCCACTGCATTTCACCCTCTGACGGCCGCTGGGCAACCCAGCAGCCTGAGGCCGTCAGAAAACAAACCTATTCACCAGCAAATTGCCAGGACTTTTCTTTGGCTTAATAGGGTCTAGTCTGGCCAATTACGGGCTAGGACAGGTGACTTCATGCCCGGGCCTGGCCTATACAGTCATGGGGATAAGCTGGGTCCCCCAGGGCCAGGCCCGGTCTGTCGGGCTAGGGGTCAGGCCGGGTCCCCCGGGGCCGGGCCGGTCTGTCGGGCTAGGGGTCAGGCCGGGTCCCCCGGGGCCGGGCCGGTCTGTCGGGCTAGGGGTCAGGCCGGGTCCCCCGGGGCCGGGCCGGTCTGTCGGGCTAGGGGTCAGGCCGGGTCCCCCGGGGCCGGGCCGGTCAGTCGAGCTAGGGGTCAGGCCGCCACAATGACGGCCAGGCCAGGCCCGGTCTGTCGAGCTAGGGGTCAGGCCGGGTCCCCCGGGGCCGGGACGGTCTGTCGGGCTAGGGGTCAGGCCGGGTCCCCCGGGGCCGGGCCCGGTCTGTCGGGCTAGGGGTCAGGCCGCCACAATGACGGCCAGGCCAGGCCCGGTCTGTCGAGCTAGGGGTCAGGCCGGGTCCCCCGGGGCCGGGCCCGGTCTGTCGGGCTAGGGGTCAGGCCGGGTCCCCTGGGGCCGGGCCCGGTCTGTCGGGCTAGGGGTCAGGCCAGGTCCCCTGGGGCCGGGCCCAGTCTGTCGGGCTAGGGGTCAGGCCGGGTCCCCCAGGGCCGGGCCCGGTCTGTCGGGCTTGGGGTCAGGCCGGGTCCCCTGGGGCTGGGCCTGGTCTGTCGGGCTTGGGGTCAGGCCAGGTCCCGTGGGGCCAGGCCTAGTCTGTACCATGAAGAGTTAAGGCAGAAGCCTCATGGCCAGAGCCCAGCCCATCGGATATTAGGGGTTAGGAAGAGCCCAGCTCCAGTCTAAGACCTGCTCGTCCTTCCCCCTCCTATACTAAGCATCTCCAGAGGGCCCTGGGCTCGTGGGTGGGTAACAGAGACGGCCTTAACCAGAGTCCAAAATTTCCCCTGAGGGTCAAGTTTCATGGTCTCATCTCTAGCTGCTCCCGGGATGGAGTGTGGGACATGCCTGGCTCACTGGCTGAAGGAATCAGCTGATAGCTGAGCCAGGGGGCTCCTCCTTCACCCCGTACAGATGTTTAAAGGCAGATGCGGTGGCTGGGTTTTCTTACCTACGCATTCCACCAGAGCGATCTGCCGAGCCACCGTTCTTTGAACAAGAAAGGGCAGCCCGGAGCCACTGCCCGTCGTGCAGTCCTCGTTCAGCAGGTCCTGAGGGACAGATCACTGGAAGTCAGCGACAGAGCTTGCAGCAAGGTAACCTTGCAAATGGCTTGTGGCACATTAACCCCTCAAGCAACATTAAATCCCCATCTCTTCGGTTACCATGGCAATCAGGAGCGGGGCGCTGGGAGGTAGGTGGGGTGCACAAGGGTGGTGAAGCTGCCTGGTGGTGATCTGGGGCACATGGGCACAGTGGTAGGGGGCAGATGGAGTGAGTCAATGCATGGATTTTGGGTGGGGATTGGTGCATCGCCGTAGGTTGGCTGGGGGGAAAGGGCATGGAGGGGGTGGTGGTGATCTTAGGAGGGGGCGGAGATGGGGCACGTGATGGTGGGGTTGTGGCATGAAGATCGTTCTGGATGGAGACAGAGTAAAAGCTGCAAGGAGGGGTGTGGAGAGGTACCAGTGACCTGTGGGACAGAGATGGCTGTGTGGCACCTAGAGGTGAACTGGAGAGAGAATTATGGAGACCATAAAATCCATGCCACCCATATACCTTTCCTATTCAATGTTATCAGTGGTGCAAGTAGAAATCATTTCTTGCCAGTACTGCACTCATGGGAGGGAGACAAGGGGGGCACGTGACCCTCCATGTGACTCCTCCCTGCCCTGCCCCCAGCCCGGGACCCGCACGCTCTCCCCGTCCCCTTCGACAACCCCCCTTTGTACATACAAACATCAACATGCTTAACATATTCACTTTCCCCCCAGATATGTAGTATTCAGTCTGTTTTATGGAATATGGGAGTTGGGTGAGGAGCCATTTCAGCCTATGTATGACATATTAAAGACAAATGTTAAGTAGAACTGGATCCTAAACTGCTCGATGGCATTGTACCCAAACACTGCATTTCAATGGGGGATTCAACTTCCTTTATAGGAACAGAACAGACTCCTGAAACTCTTACCAGCACACAAAAATAGTCCAGACTCATGCAAATAGCCCCATTGTTTTCAATGGGATTGATCAAGTGATTGAGGGTTTACAGGATAAGGTTCCAAGTTCGTAAATTGTTCTGGATGAAACTGACAATGCCTGAGCTGTCAGATCAGAAGGAGCGTCATTCGAATAAAGGTGGGCAGATGTGTGATAAGTCTTAGCTCCGTTGCTAAGATGAGGAACATATTTTCAGCAAAGTTCTCGGCAGATTCCTGAGGCAGCTGGTTTAAGGCCGTCAGTGTCCGGCATTATAATCCTCACTTATCGTTCTCTCACCCACAAAGCTGGAAAATGAGGCATTTGTTTTCTTTGTTTTGCTGCTCCAGTTCCAGTTAACAAAATGCATGTTAGACTAGTTTGGCTGCAAAGAATGAATGCTCTCCCTATCTGCGTTCTGCTCCTTTAAGGAGCAGGGCGCAGCCCCTGCCCCCGGAGCAGCAGGTTAGCCCCAAGGCTTTCCAGTACCCCGGACTGCTAAAAATCTCTTGCTGGTACCGCAGACTGGAGGGTACCGCTCTACTTGCACTCCCGAATGTTATATCCGCTTAGTTAGGGAGAGAGCCCTTGACTGTGACACAGCAATGGGCTCTGGCCACAAAGTTCAGGTTTGAACTCTGGGGCCTTCGGACCCGGGGGGGTTTGCAGGGTGGGAGCCTGTGGCCATCGCCATTTCTGGTCCGTAGCAGGCAGGCTGTTCAAGGCCCACTCACCTCTAAGGTGCTGTCTCCAACCATGGAGGCTTTCAGCATGATGTCTGTGTCCCCCAAGTCATCATGTCTGATGAGAAGCCGCTTCCGGCGGTGCTGAGCCAGCTTCCAGAAGGAGAGCGTGATGAGCGTGACGAGCACGAGGAGGGCCAGCAGCGGGACGAGGATCATCAGGAGAAGGTTCTTCAGAGAGGCAGGTTCTTTGGGCTGCTCCTGGCCTGAGGGGAAGAAAAGGACGAGCTGTGGTGGAGTCCAGGGGCAAGGGCAGTATGCATGGAGTCAGAGCAGGGGTCAGGTCGGGATGGAACGGGCTCTGGGGTCTGCAGCTTGGTTTCGGTGCTCCTGTGCTGGGACAGGGAGGAGGCTTCAGGCCACCTTTCTCTTTCTCATATTCTAGAGCCATGCAGGGCCCTGGTATAAGTTAGAGCAGCCTCGGGGCTGCTAGGAGCCACCCTCTCCGTGGGTGTGAAAGGGCCAGCCCGACTCCCCAGCAGCCCTGAGCAATTCAGGGGCAGCAGGCAGAGAGCCGGAGAGCTGACAGCAAATGTCACCCCAGTTCCTGCTGACAGCTCTCCTCCCACTGAAGGAGGTGGACAGAGTCTGCTGGGATCCAGTGAGCATGGATGCAGCAGCCCAGGGCCTGAGCTCGGGGCTGGGAGGCACCTGAGCTGAGGGGACAAGGCCAGAGGGGAACCAGGGCAGCCTCAGAGTGATTTCCGGGGAAATTCCTGTCTCCCCAAAGGCTGTCGGAGGGTTCCCCAAGGCAGGGGGTGGGAGCCTGGGACAAACTACCAGAGAGGGGAGCCCCCTGCACCCAGCCACACCAGGGACCGAGGACACGGCTGGGCCGTACCTTTCAGGAGGACACTGAGGTTCTCATTGCACATGTTGGAGCTGCAGCAGTTCATGGCGTATTCTTCCATGGCCGGAATCTGGCAGTACTCCAGGATATGGTTACTCAGGCAGCCCTTGGCCTGGATGGCCTTCCCGTTCTCCAGGGTTTTGCTCACAAAACACACCTTCCCCAAGCAGGTGGCATTGTGACAGGGCTGCCTCTGCGCATCACAGGCGCACATCAGGTTCTCTGCAGGACACAAACGAGATAGCACTGTTCATGGACGGGGCCGAGCCAGGGTGGGCGAACAGGACTCTCCCCACATTCCAGCTGGGGTATGTTGCATCCGGCACTCTCTGCATGTCATGGGAGGACTCTGACTGAGCTGGGAGACAGGTCATTCATAATTACTGGGGGACACAAACCAGCTTCTTGTCACAGCAAGTCTCACATAGCTGAGGGTCAGCTAGTCGAGGCTGGGCCATGCGGGCCAGATTTTCTAGGAGCTGATCACCAGAAAATCTGCCCCTGAGATCTTCTGAAAATCCAGGCTCAGACTGGCAGATAAATAGCTAAATAAATAGCTAGATAAATGTGATGGATAGATGAGAAAGAATTTGGGGATGGGCTCAAACCAGGATATTTGTCTCTGGGGCTTTAACTTCAGGAAGGTCAGTGTTTTTTGATCCAGCTGTTTTTGTTCATCCCATTGCAATTTCACATGTGGATTTGGACTCTGAGCGCCACTCAGGGGCATTTGGATCTGGAATTTAGTCTCGGTCCTGTCTCTAAATCTGGGCCCTAAAGTTATGCCTGGAATCCAGAACCTAGGCTGGGGCCAATCATCATCCTCAAGGCATTCCCCAGAGCGGGGGCAAAGTCGAGACCCGAACCTGAACTTTGCCTTTTTTGGGGTGTTTGGCCCATCAGAGTCAGGCTGGAGCTGCGAGCTCTGACCCTGAGCAAGGTTTCTGGTTTGAAGCCCCAGAGCCCTGGGTACGCTGTGGTTGGGATTTGGCCTGTTTCACAGCCTGGGCTCATCTCTAATGCAAACCCGCCAGCGTCTCCCTCTGCACAGAGCTCTCCTACGGCGCTGGCCCTAACAGCGGGGCCTCCTTGCTTCAGCACTGGGTAGCTGTGAACAGGGTGAAGAGACAACCCCGGGCTGGGGCTGACCAGTGACGGAGATGAGCAGACTGGGGTAACTGGAGGACACTGTGAGATGTCCAGTTAATAGCCCATGACTAAGAGGAGCCCACCCCAGGGAAAAGCCCTAGGTATTTAAGAATACTCCCTGCATCCCATCTCTCGGTTTCATGTCTCCAACGAGCTCAAAGCATGTTATGAACCATAGAGAACTAACACTGGGAGGGAGGTCAGCGGGGGGGAGGGATAGCTCAGTGGTTTGAGCATTGGCCTGTGTGAGTTCAATCCTTGAGGGGGCCATTTAGGGAACTGGGGTAAAAATCTGTCTGGGGATTAGCCCTGCTTTGAGCATGGGGTTGGACTAGATGATCTCCTGAGGTCCCTTTCTCCTCTATGACACATGAGGAGAAACAACTCACCCAAGGTCACATGGCCAGTCATGGGTACAGCTGGAATAGAACCCAGGAATCCCAGCTCCTTCCTCTGACCTCTCCAGGCAGACACACAGGGGGTGAATAAATTGCTTGGGATGGTGACTTATTTTGAGAGGCGAGTATATAACTAAATCTCCAAATCTCCCACCATTTATTTCAGTTTCCTGCATGCTACAGAAAGAAACAGCCGTGCTCTGGGAACACTGCACTGTTCTTAGTCACTCTGGCTATTCTGCTACATACCTGCTGGAAAGCTCCTTGGAACAGTCAGAACAACCAGGAGAAAGCTCCCGATGGCTCCTTGCAGCATTTTCTCTGGAGAAAACAGAATTAATTAATAGCGCAGTCTCACAATTCGGCAGCCTCTTTCACCTGGAGGATCTGAAAGCACTTTGCAAATGCAAATGATATTATTATTGTGCAACTTCATTATATATAGGGGGTTACTTCATGCATCCCTGAAATGCAGCCACGTCTGGGCTGGAACGGGTCAGCTGCTTCACAGTTGCTCGGCAAAGCTACACAATGGCTTTGGAGAGGAAATAAAGGATTCTGTAGTCAACTGAAATTGCCAGGGTGCGGGGGCAGGATGTAGGTAGGTAGGACAGAATTATCCAGAGTGGAACTTGGCCAGGATATCACAGTTACCACCTCTTCCTGAGAGCGATTACGGAGATCTTTACGACACATAACTGCATGAAAGCTAAACTCCAGCTAAACTCAGCCTCCAGAAGATCAGTCTGCATTGGTAATGCATGTGAATAAACACAGTGCAAACTCTGCACTGATTGACAACAGTCCATTTGTATACAGAAGGGTAGCAGACAGGAATAGGGTAGTATACCTTTAAATGGTTTGTGACCCTGCTAGTGGCGCTTACTGTGTTTGGGGCTGGAGAAGCCACCAGAAACCAGCCAGAGCAGCAAGGTGGTTGTAGCTAGGTCTGGCATGTGTGTAGTAAGCATGGTTCCTTACTTGTGACCCAGCTGTGTCCCTGCGGTGCCTTCATGTTCTGTTGTCGTGTGAAGAGCAATAGACACATCAGCCTCTTTTCATTGTAGCAACTTGTGTTGCTGCACTTCCTTGCATCCCAGGAAAAGCTACGTCAAAGCATTTTACAGGCTGCGCAGCCTCACCACCACTGAAATGCAGCCATCTCTGGCGTGGAGCACAGCACCCAACTTGCACCAGCCAAGCTACAGTTTTAAAACAGGGAGCCAACGAGTTCCACACGATCTGATCACTGACACAGCAGGGGCAGAGTAGGCGGCAGGAACTAACGGGGGACCTAGGAAGTTCAAAGGGGAGCCAGGGAGTAACAGACGTAATGGGATGCAGCAGGGCCAAAGCAGGGCAGTGCAGCTAGCGGGATTTAACTAGGTCTAAGCAATAGCTCATGCAGGATCAAAGAGCAATGGCTCAGAAAGGCCTGATGAAGATGGGCTCACCTTCCCCTCCACCACACCTCTCTCCTGTGCATCAAAGTCCGAGCTTCTAAGGCCAGAAGGGACCCCCAGACCACCTAGGCTGACCTCCTGCATATCGGGCCACGAAACCCCGCCCAGTTACCTCAGTACTGAGGCCAGTAATCTGTACTAGACTAAAGGAGACCACAGGCAGAGAAATATGGGGGCTCGTGGCAATGGCAGGGAATTGATTTGGTGTGACGTACAGCTCCGTGGGCCTGCTCCGAAGTATCCTTCAGGCCAGCTGTGCATTGCAGAGACTCGCGGACTGGGTCCTCCAGTGGGCTTTGGTATCAGGCTTATCAGCGATACAAATACACTCCTAGCAGGCAGCCAAAAGTTTCCCAGCTGCTCCTATGGAGAGGGAGGTTTTTTTGTTTTTTTAAATTCTTCCTTGTAAAAAGGGAATTCTTGCCAAACTAAACATGATGAAGACTTGACCTCACCACCGTCCCCAAGCCTCCCTCCCCGCCGTGCAGCCGTCTCCTTCGCTTCTGGAGCCCTTTCTAAATGGACGAGCCCCTGGGTCCTGGGAGCCCAGGGTTCTCCACCCACCTCCGTCTGTGATTTCTACGTAAACAGGCTGATGGCTCCGTTTCCTGCAATTCAGGGAGCCCTGCCCATTGTCTGCCGCTGAAGCCAGAACAGGAATCAAGATTGTTTAGATTCTGGCCTTGATGGGAAAGGGGAGTCACGCAAACACACACAGCTCCCAGCCGCACAAACAGATCTCTGGCCCAGACAGCAGCTCCGTGGCTCCAGCCACAGGGCAGCCTCGCAGGGACCTTTCCTCCCCGAAATAACTCGCTTTGTTGTTCTCCCAGAGGGGAAACAGAGACTCAGCTCCAGTGGGATTTGGGGTTGGAAGTGGGAGCTGCCTCTGGCCAGGGAATCTGCAGCTTTTGAGGATAAAGCACCAGCAGGCAAACAGCCCTTTCAAGGGTGAGCAAAGGGGCTGGATGCATCTGCAGGCTGAACCCATGTTGGGCAATGGGGTTCTCTGAGGCCCGTCCCCCAAACACTGGCACAGACAGGACAACGTTCCTGGGGGGAGGGATAGGTGATCCCCAGCAGCTGTGCCCTGAACCAGGGACAGTCACATGGGCTGCACCCCAATCTCACTTGCCCCACAGCCTGGACCCAGTGCAGACACCAGGGCACGGATCCAGCCCTGATGTAAGCAAAACACACTCCTGGTTAAATCAAAGCGCTGGCTCGCTCCAGGGCGGCACCTGACCCTTCATCTCACAGGCTGGGTCCCTGCTGGCTGCAGGCAGGATCCTGGAATAGGAATTGCAACCTCCATGGTGCCGAAGTTTGGATGGCTGCTGTACTGGCAATCTAGGCCCCATCCAGAGCCTGGAGACGAAGGAAGCTCCCAGGAAATGGGCTTTGGGCCCAGTGGCACCTCCAAAGAGCTGGGCCCAGTTCTGTTTAGCTCCCACGATCCATTTCCTTTCTTTCCGTCTTCCTGATCTCATAGTCTCGAAGGCCAGAAGGGACCATTGTGATCATCTAGTCTGACCTCCTGCACATCGCAGGCTACAGAATCTTGCCCACTCACTCCTGCAACCTCTGGCTGCGTTAGCCAGTCCTGAAATCATGCCTGAAAGACTCCACGTTACAGCGAGTGCACCACTTCCTCTAGCTCAACCCCCCAAGTGCCCCGTGCTGCAGAGGAAGGTATAAAACCCCCAGGGTCTCTGCCACTCTGACCTGGGGGAAATTCCCTCCCAACCCAGCGATCAGTTAGACCCTGGGTATGTGGGCCAGAGCCAGACCCCCGGGAAAGAATTCTTGGTAGAACTCAGAGCCCCCCGTTATCTAGAGTCCCATCTCCAGCTGGTGGAGGCGTTTGCTATTGGCAGATGCGGATGAGCCATACGCTATTGATCTCCTTCCTTCCTTCTCGCCCCTACTCTCTTTCTTCCTCCCGTCTCGCCTCTCCCGTGTTCTCTGATCCCTTTCCTCCCTTCCCCCATCGCTATCCTCCCCTTCGTCCTATTTCCCTCTCTCCCTCACACGCTAACACAGACTTGGATGTTGTAACATTGCTCCAGAGACCCAAAGCATCTCTGTCACAAGTAGCCCCGTGACCCCAGCCTGAGCTCTCTGGTTCTCATCAGTAACAGAAACATGGTGGGAGGGGGGAGGGTCCTGAGAACTGCTGAAAACTCACTTTATTCTGCTGCTTTCCAAGCAGCTGCTTCTAGAAGGAAGCTTCTGTTCCAGAAACTGAGATTTAATTTCCTGTACCCTCTGCACCAGTGACTCACCATTCACATGTTCTCTGTAGCTCTCTCACCTCATTAGGTCTCCACACCACGGCCTCAGCGTCTCTGTGCCGGCTGGTACCAACTATGGCCCTCGACACAGAACCAAGTGCAGGGCTCAGGACAGGTAGCCTGGCTGTAGACGTCCGTGTCACCGACCCCAACGGTTCCAGAATCAGGAGTCAGGCCCCAACGTATGACGAGATTGGCTTACGAATTGTACGATTTTCAAAGCTACTCTAGCTGAGGCTTGTTACCGTTTGGTTTGTGAGCCCTTAGGGGGGCACTTGAGACCCATTTCCAGGCTTTACTCTGCAATCACGAGGGCTAGAAACTTACTTTTTTCATTTTAATTGAGAGTTGAGACCCCCCCCCATCATCAGTCTCCTCTCAGAGCAGGGACTCGAAGGGAAATCCTGGTCCCCACTAAAGTCACTAGGATTTTTGCCATTGTGTTCAATGGAGCCAGGATTTCACCCTAAATATTACAAGACTGGTGAAAAAAGTGGCAAGACCCGATTCTTAGAGCCGAGTGGAACTTCCTCTCGGGATTGTTTCTAGAATCAACCCCCTGGATCCAAGCACAAAAAACCCAATGAACCAAAATGCTCTAATTTCACCATGCAGTGTGTCCTGCAAGTGTGGGGAACCGAATGGAAGTGCCTGGAGCACTATCCCCATCCCAAGCCAACTGATGCACAAAAGGGTCCAACAAACGGCAGCGTTAGTGGTGGAAAATCAATTGAAAGTTTCAAGTCCTTTCAGTTTTAATAGCCTTGAGAGTTAGTAACATAGGGAAGAAGAATTTTTAAACATGGTTCTACTGGAAGGGTTGATGGCAACCACTGATCACAGACCTGGTTAAAACGGAAGGGTGTGCTGACCACCTTTCATTCATGCTAAATAGAAGAAGTGATGTAAGTAATGATAGCTGGACATAATAGAAGCCACCGCCCAAGTCACTAGGCTGCATGGCAAAGCCTTATTAAGAAGGACCCCAGGGAGAATAGGTGGGGTTTCTCTATGGCACATTGCAGAAATGTAGGGGCTAACGCAGTGGGTCTCAAACTTTTTTACTGGTGACCCCTTTCACATCACAAGCATCCGCGAGTGACCCCCCCTAATAAATTAAACACACTTTTTAATATATTTAACACCATTATAAATGCTGGTGGCAAGCGGGGGTTGGGGTGGAGGTTGACAGTTCATGACCCCGAGGGGTCCTGACCCCCAGTTTGAGAACCCCTGGGCTAAAGGATTTTTTGACATGTGAGAGAAGCAGAGAGCCCAGAAAACCAGCAGACAGCAAGAGAAACAGTCGTGAGACTAGCCCAGAGGAGCAGAGAGACAGAACTCCTTGGGGCACAGGACTGGCTGGAGAAGCTGGCTTGGAAATTCTAAGGAAACTTCCTGCTCTTTTTTCCTTCTGTGTTCTGGGAAATAGGACCCTGTGTTCATTCACTGTAAATAAACAGGATTATACCAGAGAAATACCTGACTTGTATCATCAATTTCCTCTCTAATGGAAACCACTAGGCAAGGCTCCACATATTGACTACCTGCTCAGGGGAAAAGAGGCAAGGCAACCTTATCTGGTCTGTGACCCTTTGAACCACAAATAAATAAACAGAGGGACCAGATGCTCAGCTTCTGTAAATCGGAATAGCTCCAGAGCTATATCAGTTTACATCAGCCGAGAACCTGTGTGAGGATAATCAGAGTTAAAGCAACTTTAATTCCACCCCTTCCACACATGTGCTATTGATATGATTTATAAAGCAAGAGCACGCCAAGCATTTCAGATGTTATGCTGCGGTGTCCTATATAACCACATAAGAAAGCTGGCCAATGTAACGACCTATCAAAGATGCTTCTATTAAGAATGTGGGTGGAGAACGCAAAGTTACAATGTCTTTGAAAATGGAAGTGCACTCGGAGCTGCAATTCCCAATGGGCCACTGTGACTCAGAGCATCCAAGGAAGCAGGGCTTTGAATGCTTGCAGATGTGTCTCTGTCTCTGTGTCTCTGTCTCTCCTTGACCCCTTCTCTCACAAGCAGCGTGCCAGCCCAGCATCCCACTGCAGCTGTAAGGCCAACCCTGCTCTCTGCTCAGCACAGAGCCGGTTTTTATCAAATCTGGAGTGCGTTTAGTGCTTGTGAAGGGCACCAGAGAGAGCCCTGAGATCCTCTCTGCACAGGACCAGTGACCGGTCCGTGCGTGTAGGCTCCCCTGCTCCACCCATAAGCCCTAATGGTGCCTTGGCAGGACCATCTGAGTATGCCAGGGTTCAGTCTTTGTGGCCCATTCAGGCCTTGGTCCACGTGCCTTGGGCTGCCAGCAAGCGCCAGCAGCTTGGGCTGCCAGCAAGCGCCTTTCATGATGGTGGTTTCTGAGCTGTGGACACATGTCCGGAAGGAACTAGATCGAGTCCCACCAAACTCCTGATGCACAACCCCCCCTAAGCAGTAACTATGCTCTGTTCACATCGAGCTGGGCTGGATTGAAACCAGCTCCCTGGGCTCGAGACAGTCATGCCTGGTGCCTCCTGCAGCCATCACGCCAGTGCAAAGCAGGTCTCCGAAGATCAGAGACAGCCCCTTGCACTTGTGTAACAGACTGTCCAGAGAAGCCATGAATTGTTCCCAGAGGGTACTGCCGCGCTGCGATAAAAACCCACTGCACTGAATCTCAAACCCGGCTGAACTGGCTCGGGTTGCAGGGCTAAAAATAGCTGGGTAGACGCTCCGCCCTCACAGGGTCTCAGAGCCTGGGCTCCAGCCCAAGCCTGCAAAGCTACACTGCAGTTTGATGGCCCGGACCCCCGAGTCAGCTGACCCGGCCAGCCCCGGCTGTGCCGCAGGCCTTTGATCGCAGTGCAGACACAGAGCAAGACCAATGTCTTCCAAGGGGGCCACACAGTTTAAAAGCTTCAATTTTTGAGACCATGATTTTGGGCCTGATTTTCCGAGGTGCAGAGCACCCATAATTCCCAATGAAGTGACTGGGAGCAGCAGGTGCCCAGAGGATACTTTTGAATCAGAATCAGACCCCAGAGGATACTTTGAAGACTGAGACCTAAACCCTTCTCCTCTTCCCACCACCCTGCCCTAGGCACCAGGGCCCTTCATGCGGCTTGGTTGACACTGGAGAACAGTTTAACTAGCTGACATGAAATAGGGTGACCAGATGTCCTGATTTTATAGGGACAGTCCCGATTTTTGGGCCTTTTTCTTATATAGGGTCCTATTACCCCCCATCCCTTGTCCCGATTTTTCACACTTGCTGTCTGGTCACCCTAACATGAAACCACACCAGGAAAGAGAATCATCAACGCAATTAGCACCATGGTTCGCACAGTCACACACTCGCATGGGAGAGATCTAGGGCTCATGCCCAGCAAACCGCACACAGAAAAGCCTTTTTTGGTTTTTGAGTGCCAGGATGCATCTCATGACCTGCTTCCTTATTTTTGTTCCCTGAGAACCAGCAGTTGTACTGACGCCCCCCTCCCCTCCCAGAGCACATGAGCCGGCAGCAAGCGTTATTCCTGCCCGGGGAGGCAGCAGATTTAGGCAGTTTCCAGGACACTGCTGCTCTAGGCTGGTTGTCAGATGTGCTGAAGTTCCCCGTGAAGTCAGAGGCAGCCGGGGTGCTCACTCCTCTACGAACCAGGCCATGTGTTGCTAGATCAAAAGCCCATTGAGCTCAGTGGGAGTTTTTCTGTTTACTTCAATGGGCTTTGAACCTAAATTGGGAGAGCTACGAAGATTCCCCTCCTCTCCCGGCCCATCAGGACAGAACTGGCCAGGTGCATACGGCAGTGACATCTTCTGCCACTGAAGCTTTCAGGAGCTGGCCAATGGTCTGATCCAGGGAACATGCTGTATTCCTAGGGCTGGAGAAAATGTAGATCTGGGAGCCAGAGATCAGATTCGCTTGGCTCAGGGGTCTCTTTCAGGCCCATTTTGGAGCCGAACTGAGCCTTGGAGCCTTCCAAAGGTTGCTCCGGGGACATTGGCAAGCCTGGCGCAGCGTGCCCAGAGCCAGCAGATGCCTCGAGCAGCCGTATTGCACAGCATGGGCTTTGTGCTGCCCTGCGCTCGAGGCAGTTGCTACATTAAAAATCAGAGAAACAGGTTTTGTTATTTAAAAAAAAAATCAGCCCAGACGCCCCCTCCCCACCCACGTGTTTATTTTTTCTCAAATTCTGTGTGTTAGAGAAACAGGAGGGCAAGGTTGATTTTCTGTTTGTTTGTGCCAAGAACAGCAAGGGGTTTTTTATTTCTAGCCTGGAAGCTTTTTAGAAACAGTAACAAACAAATCCTGCGAAGCATCTCTGACCCCCTCGTGTGTGTGTGTGTGTGAGAACTGAACACCCCATTCCAGTCCCAAGCATCCTACTGAGCTACAGGATAGCAACAGACTAGTCCCCACCCATTCCTTCCGCACCCCAACATTGATTTGCTTTCTCCGCTGGCACTGCTCATTGAGCTAAGGCCGAGCTTTTCCTGAGCAGTTTAGTAATTCTGTGCAGCGTAGGAGCAGTTCACGGTGTTCCATCCCACGCTGAATTTCATTTGCCACCATATTGCCCTTAACTTGGTTAGGTCCCTCTGACGTTCCACAGTCTTGGTTAACCTAAATCATTTTGTGTTATCTGCAAATTCTGCTTCCTCCCTGCTCCTCTTCTTTTCCAGATCATGAATTAATATCAGCCCTAGCACAGCTCCTGCTGTTAACTTTTGGTGGTGATGAAATTGACCATCTCTTCATCATCTGTTTTCCATCTCTTACCTAGTTTCTGACCCAAGATAGCCCTTTGCCTCTGATCTCTGGACTACTTAGCGCCTTCAGCAACCTCTTATGAGGAACTTTGTAAAAGGCCTTTTTGAAAATCGAAATGAATTGTGTCAACTTGTTCTCCTTTATCTGCTCTTTTACAGAAAATGGTAGAGAATTTGAATAGATTGGTGAACGCGGTTTTCCTTTTCAGAAGCTGTGCTGCTTTGACCTTATCATATCATTCATTTCTAAATACTTTGTAATTCCATCATTTCAACCAGTCTCTAGTCTGCAGTTTACTACATTTCCCCAGATATTTTAGAAATATCTGCAAAACATTTGCTACTCTCTAATCCTCCAGCACTAGCTCCATTGCATATCATATAATTATAGTTTACATTTTGTTTCATCTTTTGAAAGGGGACACAGGGCCAGATTCTGACTTCAGTTACCCTTGTGCAAATCCAGAGTCATCCCACTAAGTGTAATTGAGGTAAACCCAGATTCTAGGCTCAGTTGCACAAGCATACATCAGGAGCAAATTCTGCTGGCTCCAGTGCGGTTACTCCAGACTCACATTCAAGCAATGGAGTGGTTCTCAGTGGCACATAGTGCACAGCGGGGGGTCAGAGTCTTAGAGGGGAGGGAAAGGGGGACCCAATGTGTCACAGAGGGGGCAAACCAGGAACAGACCAGAGGGGGTGAGGAGTTACAAACATGGGCGAGCTCCAGGGAGCTCAGCGCTAGGCCTCTAGCTGAGGAAGGGGCCCATGACGAGATCGTCGGTAGCTCGCTTTCTGCTTTGGGCAGCAGCCTAAGCAACATCCCGACACCCACAGAGGGAGCAGTTCATTCCAACTCACCTACGGCTCTTTCCCTCTCATTGGCAGCACCGGCCCAGAGGAGAGGCTGCTTGTGGGCGGGCGGGTTCTGCAGAGCTCTGGAGGCGGAACGGAACCCTGCCCGACCCAGGTCTGGGCGTCCAGTATCCGGCTCGCTGTCTGCTGCTAGCAGGGCTGCGGTCACCCTTTCCCAGGGCCAGAGGCGGTTCTCCTTGGCAGCTCACCCCAGGCAGTTCCCCACTGCACTGCAAGCTCCAGCCTGAAGCAAATGCATGGGTCAGCCTCCGTCCTCCCCACCCCACACACCAACCTTCCTAGATTTGCAGAGGGATGCTGGCAGGGCAGAGCTTTGGCTCCGGTGTTAGTTCCAGCCGCTGTCGCCTGTCCCAGCTGGGGAGAGGGGTGTGTGCGTCTAGGTTCCCTCCCCAGTCCTGGGGGCTCGTCTCTCTCTCCCTGTTCCCCAAACGCAGCAGTTTGGCAAGATCTCCGAGCTCTGGATGTGGGAGAAGTCAAAAAATGTTTCTTATTACTGCCTCTTCCTGCCTGGCTTTTCTCCACCACTCCCAGCTAATAAAGCATTTCCTATTGCTGAGCATACAGCCACAGCCTAGCTCCCTTCCTCCTGCACACACCGCCGGGCCCCTGCTCCATCCCGATTGTTCTCCCTGGGAGCCGCCCAGGCCCCGTCCAAACACTCCCCCACGCCAGGGTGGGCGGCGTTCCCGGCTCTTCCACAGGCTCCCACCAAAGCCCTGTCTGGACAAAGGGAAATGCCCGAAGTCTCCGCACAGAGCAGCCAGGGGCCTACGGGTTTGGCAGCCATCTAGGGTGACCAGATGCCCTGATTTTATAGGGACTGTCCCGATTTTTGGGTCTTTTTCTTATATAGGCTCCTATTACCCCGCACCCCTGTCCCGATTTTTCACACTTGCTGTCTGGTCACCCTACTGCCTCGCCCTGCCTCAGTTTACTGGGCTGGAGTCAGAGCAGGCAAGAGACATTCTGGGAGCGATGCTGGTAGCTCACGTGGGGCCAGTGTAGGGGCGACCAGTGTGTGGGGCTGAGAAGCAATTGAGGAACTTGTTAGTACCGACTAATGGGGAAGGAGCCTCGCTCCTTTCAGTCTGTGCTGACCCCAAGGCGGCACTGGGCTGCAGGGAGTGATGCAAGTGACTCAGAAGGGGGCGCTCTGCCCTCACCATCAGTGCTGACCCCAATGGTCCCTAGGGGGCGCTGTGCTACGCAAAGGTGCTCGGGTGCTCTCCCAATGCCCCAGGGCAGGGCTAGGGGGCGCTGTGCTGCAGGGAGCCGCGCTGGCGCCCTGCCCTTTAAGAGAAGGCTGCCCCCAGCATGTCAGCTGGATGCCAGCAGACACGGTTACTGCTGGGGGCCATCTTTCACATGGGATGCCATGGCCTGGTCCCAAAGGCCCCAGAGCCCTTTTTTGCAAGAGTCGGGTGTTAACCCTGGTGTTCAGATTCCCACGGGGGGAGGAGAGAGGGTGACTTCCGGCCAAACCGCAAATGTCTCTGGAGCTTCCCTGCAGCGACGGACTTGTGAGGCTGGCTGGCATGGCTGGCAGGGCTCTGTGGGGACCGGAAACAGCACTTCCCCTTTCGCCTTCTTTAATTCATTCTTCTGGGTCATTCTCAGAGTCAGCTGCTTCTCCCTCTTCCTCTCTCCCTTCAGGGAGCTCTCCTCAGCCTCAGGCCTCCCGCCAGCTGCTTCTTGCTGGCCTCTTAACTCCTCCATTTGGGTAAGGAGAAGGGGGCAGCTGCACCTGGGGACTGGCTTCACATGCTGCTTTGTAATGAAGTCACCGGGTCCCATGCTGCTTTCTCACTCCCCTGTGAACCTAGAGCCGCTCTGCTTCACTCCGTGGAGCAAGCTGCGGTAGTGAGAGAACAATCAGGCCCCAATGTAGACACAAAACCGAGCTTCAGCGAAGAGACGTGACCTCCACAGCAGCGTCCTGGGCTCACACCATTAAATCTGAGTTAAAGATGCCTATCTGCAAGCTACATGCCATGAGGTCCTGGCGCCCAATTCTCTCCTATAGCCACTCCCAGAGCAGGGAATAGAACCCAGGCATCCTGCCTCCCAGTAACCTTCATTGCTCACAGGACTAGGAACAGAACCCAGGTGTCCTGCACTTAGACCCACATAACTAAAACTTTGATGCATCAATTGTTTGGCCACCATTCCCTCATTTTTACAGATTGCTGAAGCTATTCCGGGAGATTCTCCCCCTCCCCATGACGTAATGTTATTAATTATATTGTACCTATTAAAATCTCCTGGATTGCTTTCAATAGCTACCGGGAGATCAGTGCCGATCCCAGGAGACTCTTGGCCAAGCCGGGAGGGTTGGCAGCCCTACATGTGACCTAAACAGCAGGTTTAAAAAACCACAATGAAACACAAACAGCCCAAATTTTAACCCTTGGGGGAGCTTTCAGTCCCATTGCAGGTGGGGGGTGGGGATTTTTTGGAGCCAGACTCCCTGGAATGGGAAATAAACAGTTTCAGTCTGATTCCGAGGGGGCAGCTGCTGTGCTGAGGCTGGGCCTGCAGGGAGCCGTTTCCCTCATCACATTAACTAGCTTTGTTCCCGCTCGGAAATCCCAGCGGCCTGTTGGGGATTCGGTGGCCCCAGGGATCGCTCCTGTCCCATTCCAGGCGTGTTCTGCTCTACTTGGAGCGGCCCCCGGGAGCTCCCCATGACGGCTCGCTGGCTGACGGGAAGCATGTGCGTCAGCGGCTGCAGAACTGAGGGCCTCTGGCTAGAAGGCCCAAAGGGAACGGGGTGGGAAGGTTCAGACAGTGAGAAAGGACAGCGCAGTCTGGGCGTCTTTAGGAAGAAATTCTTAACTCCGGTTCTAACCAGCCAGACGCTGGAGCCGCCCCCGCCCTCCACACAGCCCCCCAAGAGAGGAGGTTGGCTCTTATATTCGCTCCACTGGTTTATTTTTAAAAAGGCCGAGTGGGGGGCTCATTAACTCATTGCTTGTTGGAGGACTATTAAAAGGAGGCATCGGACCCACAGCCACAGACAGTCCAGCGCTGTACTGCGATGGGACGGAGGCATGCGTGGAGCCAGCCACCTGGGAGCTCCCCAGTTCTCATCATGCTGCTGACGTGGCCACTCAGACACAGCTGTAGTGAGCCTAGAGCTTGGACCATCCTGCACAGAAAGCACAGGCCTCTGCCACCTGAGTTAAGGAGAATCTCCATGGAGCATTAGCCCTACAGAGCCCATGACACACAGTCGGTGTAGCATTGCACAGATACGGGGGTTTATGCTTCCTTTGAAGTGGCTGGCAGAGACAAACAGGTGCCAGACTGGACACACTTCTGAGGTGCTCCTGCTGGGTTTAAGTGGGTGAGGTTTGTGAAACAGATGTTTGGAACGTGGGAACAGAGACAGCAGGTTTCTGGCATTGCAAAGAGAAAGGCCGCAGCGACAAAAGACTGTGGGACAATATGCCATGCCTCTGAAGATGTCAAAGCACTTCACAGATACCCGTTAGCTAATCCTCACAATCCCCATGCTGTAGGTAATCATCTCCACAGTACAAGATGGGGAAACTAAGGCACCAGAGGGGTTGCTTGTTTCAGTGGTTGCCGACATCAGCAGAGATTGGGCGCAGGACTTCTGGGTTCTGTCGACATCTCCTGCTTGAACCGTTCTAGTTCTAACACACACATTGAAAACACACCTAAGACACACTCTCCTCCCAGAGCGGGCACTCAACCCATGGCTGCAACCCCAAGATTGTATTGATTCTCAGAGCCATGAACACAACCCAAGAGGCTTGAGGGCGAGGCCACGTCTCTAACTGCTACAGCACGCGCCCTCCAGGGAACCATCCCTGCACCACAACCCTTCATCTGGGCAGCTGGGGCCCGGCAACTCCAGATCTGCCAATGGAGAAGCCCACAAACTAAAGCAAAAACACGACGACCGTTCCTATGAAAGCATCGTGAGCGTGCAATGGCAGGTTGGAAACTGCAGCAGGACAGGGCCTCAGCGCAAGATTTCTGCTACCCTCTGCCTCCAAAACCAGCCTCGCTTTTGGAGACTCTCCCTCTGCTGGTAGAAGCATGGGGACTGTGACACACATTGCAGCAGTGGAAAGCAGAGATGCACACATACACGAGTCAGTTCACGGTTACAACCCCCCACAGAGCCCGATAAATTCCCCTTCTGGCTCTTACAAAGGCAGCACTTGTGCAGCAAAAATCCAGGCATGCCCCAGAGGCTCCTGTTCTCGCCGGTGCCTTGCTGCACGTGCAGAGCAGTTATTCGCCTGCTCCATGTTCCGTCCGCCCCCAGCCCATATGCGTGCGGAACCAGCGAGCTGGCAAAGGAAGGAAACAACACAGGAGGAACCTGAGAATTAGCCAAGGGAGGAAGGGAGCAGCGCGAGCCGCTCTCCCCGTGTCCATAGGCCCGTCCGTCCCTCCAAAATGCTGCACCAAAGTTCAGTTAGAGCCTCACGATGCCCCTGTCCCATCACTGACAGGCAGCCACCTCTGGGGAGGACCACAGCAGCTGTGTAGCATCCACACAGCAACAATACACAAAACCAGCAACCGAACCCCCAAGGGGCGGCAGGCAGGAGCAGCCGGGGCGGGGGGACGGGGCCCCAGGGATCTTAGGGTATAAAGGCCTCAGGGCAGAGACAGCCGGCACAGCACCCAAATCAAAGGTTTTTATACATCCAGCCCACAGTGCTCTGAGCACCTGGCCTTTTACCCCTCCCCCAACAATGGCTGGGAGCTGGTGTGCTGTGGGTGGGACGACCTCGGAGACACACCCAGTATAAATGGGAGGGCAGCAACATGCTTTAATTGATGGCAAGGCTCTGCACGGCCTTGCCGCAGCCCGGACACTGCCTGGCTGTCTCTGGCCAGACAGAAAACCGCCGGCCCTTCCCTGCCCTGAGATAACGTCCCAGTAACGGCTGCAGGGCGCTGGGCATGGAGCTGAGGTTTAGCCAGGGCCCGCGGTTCTCCTGCTCTCACATCGCGAGGGCTGAGACCAAAGGGTCCCGTGGCCCTTTAGTTTACAGTGCAGTAACCCGGCTTTGTTAGGGGTCCCTAGACGACAGACAAGCGTTTACTGCGTCGTTGCTTCTGTCGCTCAGTTCCAACATGCTCATCTCCAGGGTCCCAGAGCATGGAGAGTGGCTCCTGCTGCGGGATCAGCAGGTGCGCACGGAGACGGGCGAGTTGTGAAGATGCCGTATTTTACCTGCAGCTTGGGGATGAGATGTGACTAGGCAGCTCCAACTGGATGCGTTTCGGCATGTTGTGTAATGCGACCGGGGCCCGCAGGACTCAATTGCAACATAAATGGTTGCAGGAGGAGACAATGTGTTTAGTGATTCCAGCAGGGAACTGGCAGCCAGGACTCCTGGGTTCTGTTCCCAGCTCTGGGAGGGGAGTGGGGTCTGGTTATTAGAGCAGGGGGAGTCAGGAGTCCTGGGTTCTGACTTTGGATGAGCTGCCTACACTTCACCTATGTTCCTGTGTCTCCTGATCTGCAGATAGGAGCAGACCCACCTCTGGGAGGTGTCCGAGTGGGCCCAGAGCAGCTGGCCAGGGCAGTGCCGGTGAGTCACATGGGTGCCTGCAGGGAAACCCCCAGTTCCTTCCAGTTTGTGTCTGTTTCAGACCCCGAGAGGCCAGGCTCCTTCGAGGCCCTGCCAGGGTAGCTCCAGCCCTGTGCTGGCATCAGGCCACAGCTCAGTGGGGTTAAGTCAGCTACATGCAGACTGCAGAGGGGTGAGGATTTATCCCGCCGGCCACACCAGAAATCTGCCTTGCTTGGGCAAAGCCAGTTCTAGGGACCGGCAGGCATCCTGGGACAGCACTGCCCACCTCCCGCTGGGGTGGGGGGCTCTGAGCGCTGCTCCAGGAGGTGGAGTATTGATTTGCTCACCCCTCTCCTGTTCTTGGGGCTGCTCACGGCCCAGGCTGTGGCTGCTGGTTCATTTTAACTGAACTCCGTTTGGGGGAGAGTCCAATCCTGGGTAACTACACAGCATCTGATCTGAGCCGGGACCCCATAGCAGGAGCCTCCGCCCCTCTCCACTCCTGGCCCGGCCTGGATGGCTGGTGTGTTCCCATCCCACCTTGATGCCAGGTGCTGTGTGTAGGGAACAATGCGCCAAGCACAGCACGTCCCCGCTCCCTTAACCTAGCCATGCCACGAGGCTGGAGCCAGCGCGAGTGCCCCGCAGGTGCTGTTCCTGCCAGAGCTTGTTGGCACTGGGCGTGGGGAGCAGGGACCCGTGTGGGTCTGCTGCAGCGGGATGCTCAGAGGAGCTGCTGCTGCACTCCCGTTAAGCACCATCTTGCTGCCCCTCCGCTGCTGCTGCTGCGTGAGGAATGCACTGACTGGGTTAACGTAGCCGGGTGACGTTACGCTGGGACGGGCTGTATCACCACTGGGAAGGGTGCCTCAGAGGAGCACCCCTGGGTGGGTGATTCAGTAGAGCCGCAGTTCTCAACAAGGCCGTGGGCAAGTTTCAGGGGGTTTGCCAAAATACACCGGAGAGCAGCGCCGGTGTTAGACTCGCTGGGGCCCTGGGCAGAAAGGCCAAGCCTGAGCCCTGCCACCCGAGAGGCTTAGCTTCCCGGTGCCCCGTGTGGTGCGGGGCCCCAGGCCATGGCCCTGCACAGGTGGGCCAGGAGGTTTTGTAGCATGTTGGAGGGGTTGGGGAGGCTCAGAAAGAAAAAGGCTGCGAACCCCATGTCCTGTTCCCGCACTGCCATCTCAGCAGCCGTGGCAGCCCTGGCACCTCGCGGGGGCTATGGACTGTCCTGGCTGCATGACAGTCTGTGTCCCTATATGCCCTCTGCAGTTTGAACTGGGTGTGATGTCATCCTGCCTCGACCTGTTGCACTGTGCTGCTCCCCAGAGGTGGCTGCATTTGGTGAAGCGACTCTGGGAACTAAGCTCCATAGGTGTCCTTTACGCTAGCTGACATGAGGCTCTGCCTGTCAGGTGCACCAGGATCGGGTGAGATGAACGGGAGCCATCTCTTGCCAGAGCTACCAGGAGCTGTGCTGATCTGTCTGCGGAGCGAGCTCTGACTTGGTAGCGTTTTTCACACCCCTGGTACTTATGGGATGTTTAATTCACCAAAGCAGCAGATGGGAATCCCAGCATCCCCCAGGGCACTGGAGGAACCAGGACTCCTGGGTTCTGTTTTCAGATGTTGGAAGGCAGTGTGGTCTATGGGTTAGAACAAGGTGACTGGCAGAGCTCCCAGGTCCTGTTCCCAGCTCTGGGAGGGGAGTGGGGTCTAGCAGTTAGAGCAGGGGGGCTGGGACTCCTGGGTGCTGTTCCCAGCTCTGGGAGGGGAGTGGGGTCTAGCAGTTAGAGCAGGGGGGCTGGGACTCCTGGGTGCTGTTCCCAGCTCTGGGAGGGGAGTGGGGTCTAGCAGTTAGAGCAGGGGGGCTGGGACTCCTGGGTGCTGTTCCCAGCTCTGGGAGGGGAGTGGGGTCTAGCAGTTAGAGCAGGGGGGCTGGGACTCCTGGGTGCTGTTCCCAGCTCTGGGAGGGGAGTGGGGTCCCCTGATTACAGAAGGGGGCCTGGCGCTCCTGGGTTGTATCAGCTCTGCCACTGATGGTATGACCGTGGGCAGGTCACTTGGCTTCTCTGCGGCTCCGTGAGTAACAGGGGGCCGACGCTGGAGTTAGGAAGTTTAATACCCACCAAGCACTTGGATCCCCCTGGACGGAAGACGGTCGTGAAAAGAGCTCAAGGCCTCGTCAGCCCTGGGGGTTGGTAGATGCACAAACGCTGATTTCCTGGCAACCGCTTTTAGTTTAATTTAAACACTCGTGTTCCGTGAAATCGCAGCCAGAAGAGGACTTACTTAAACAATAGGGGGGAGGGGTCAGAAATTCACCCCCTTCTAGAATGTTCCAGATTGTTTCCTTCCTCGGTTACAAAGCGGGAGCTCCCTGGCGCTAGGACCCAAAGGCGCTCAGCACCGGGGCTGGTAGAACGCCCCTGGACCGTGCGCTGCCAGCTCCACCACTGAGGGGCGCCCTCGGCAGCCACGTCCCGGCACGCCAACGTCATGGAAATGATGAGAACCCCCATCCCTCGCTCGCCCTTCCCACCCCCCCAGCCCCCGGGCAGCTGCCTCCTTGGGCCAAGCATCGGCCGCCGCATGAGTTCAAGTCTCTGGCCTTTTCCCACCCCCGTTTTGTCGCTCCCAGTTATTTCCGGCCCTGGGGCAGCAGGAGCGTTACGTGTGAGCTGGAGCAGCTGTTCCTGCAGCACAGCGAGCCGTGACTAACGGCCGGGACGTTCATAAAACAAAGAGCTAGTTCTGGGCACCAGCCCTGGGCACTGGGTAACAGGGAACGGGGCGACTGGGCAGGGCCCCAAGGGATTCTGGGTAACAGACCGGGGCGGTGGGGCTGGGCAGGGCCCCGGGGGTGGGGAACAGACGGGGGCGGTGGGGCTGGGCAGGGCCGGGGGTGGGGAACAGACGGGGGCGGTGGGGCTGGGCAGGGCCCCTGGGGTGGGGAACAGACGGGGGCGGTGGGGCTGGGGCGGGGCGGGGGGGTGGGGAACAGACGGGGGCGGTGGGGCTGGGCAGGGCCGGGGGTGGGGAACAGACGGGGGCGGTGGGGCTGGGCAGGGCCGGGGGGGGGGAACAGACGGGGGCTGTGGGGCTGGGCAGGGCCGGGGGTGGGGAACAGACGGGGGCGGTGGGGCTGGGCAGGGCCCGGGGTGGGTAACAGACGGGGGCGGTGGGGCTGGGCAGGGCCCCGGGGGTGGGGAACAGACGGGGGCGGTGGGGCTGGGCAGGGCCCCGGGGGTGGGGAACAGACGGGGGCGGTGGGGCTGGGCAGGGCCCCGGGGGTGGGGAACAGACGGGGGCAGTGGGGCTGGGCAGGGCCCCGGGGGTGGGGAACAGACGGGGGCGGTGGGGCTGGGCAGGGCCCCGGCGGCGTAACAGACGGCGGGCGAGGGGCTGGGCAGGGCCCCGGGGGTGGGGAACAGACGGGGGCTGTGGGGCTGGGCAGGGCCGGGGGTGGGGAACAGACCGGGGCTGTGGGGCTGGGCAGGGCCGGGGGTGGGGAACAGACGGGGGCGGTGGGGCTGGGCAGGGCCCCGGGGGTGGGGAACAGACGGGGGCTGTGGGGCTGGGCAGGGCCGGGGGGGTGGGGAACAGACGGGGGCGGTGGGGCTGGGCAGGGCCCCGGGGGTGGGTAACAGACGGGGGCGGTGGGGCTGGGCAGGGCCGGGGGTGGGGAACAGACGGGGGCGGTGGGGCTGGGCAGGGCCGGGGGTGGGGAACAGACGGGGGTGGTGGGGCTGGGCAGGGCCGGGGGTGGGGAACAGACGGGGGCTGTGGGGCTGGGCAGGGCCGGGGGTGGGGAACAGACGGGGGCGGTGGGGCTGGGCAGGGCCCCGGGGGTGGGGAACAGACGGGGGCGGTGGGGCTGGGCAGGGCCGGGGGTGGGGAACAGACGGGGGCTGTGGGGCTGGGCAGGGCCCCGGGGGTGGGTAACAGACGGGGGCGGTGGGGCTGGGCAGGGCCTGGGGGGTGGGTAACAGACGGGGGCGGTGGGGCTGGGCAGGGCCCCGGGGGTGGGGAACAGACGGGGGCGGTGGGGCTGGGCAGGGCCGGGGGGGGGGAACAGACGGGGGCGGTGGGGCTGGGCAGGGCCCCGGGGGTGGGGAACAGACGGGGGCTGTGGGGCTGGGCAGGGCCCCGGGGGTGGGGAACAGACGGGGGCGGTGGGGCTGGGCAGGGCCCCGGGGGTGGAGAACAGGCGGGGGCGGTGGGGCTGGGCAGGGCCCTGCGGGGCACTGGGTGGGGCTGGGGGTTCTCGGTGGGGTTTAGTTGATTGGGGCTGGGCAGGGCCGGGGGTGGGGAACAGACGGGGGCGGTGGGGCTGGGCAGGGCCGGGGGTGGGTAACAGACGGGGGCTGTGGGGCTGGGCAGGGCCCCGGGGGTGGGGAACAGACGGAGGCAGTGGGGCTGGGCAGGGCCGGGGGTGGGGAACAGGCGGGGGCGGTGGGGCTGGGCAGGGCCCCGGGGGTGGAGAACAGGCGGGGGCGGTGGGGCTGGGCAGGGCCCTGCGGGGCACTGGGTGGGGCGGGGGGTTCTCGGTGGGGTTTAGTTGATTGGGGCTGGGCAGGGCCGGGGGTGGGGAACAGACGGGGGCGGTGGGGCTGGGCAGGGCCGGGGGTGGGTAACAGACGGGGGCTGTGGGGCTGGGCAGGGCCCCGGGGGTGGGGAACAGACGGAGGCAGTGGGGCTGGGCAGGGCCGGGGGTGGGGAACAGGCGGGGGCGGTGGGGCTGGGCAGGGCCCCGGGGGTGGGTAACAGACGGGGGCGGTGGGGCTGGGCAGGGCCGGGGGTGGGGGACAGACGGGGGCGGTGGGGGGGGGCGCGGCGGGGGGGGTGGGTAACAGACGGGGGCTGTGGGGCTGGGCAGGGCCGGGGGTGGGTAACAGTCGGGGACGGGGGTGCAGCTCAGGGCCGGGGGAGTGTAACAGACGGGGGCGGGGGGGCTGGGCAGGGCCGGGGGTGGGTAACAGTCGGGGGCGGTGGGGCTGGGCAGGGCCCCGGGGGTGGGTAACAGACGGGGGCGGTGGGGCTGGGCAGGGCCTGGGGTGGGGAACAGACGGGGGCTGTGGGGCTGGGCAGGGCCGGGGGTGGGTAACAGGCGGGGGCGGTGGGGCTGGGCAGGGCCGGGGGTGGGTAACAGACGGGGGCTGTGGGGCTGGGCAGGGCCGGGGGTGGGTAACAGACGGGGGCGGTGGGGCTGGGCAGGGCCCCGGGGGTGGGTAACAGACGGGGGCGGTGGGGCTGGGCAGGGCCGGGGGTGGGGAACAGACGGGGGCTGTGGGGCTGGGCAGGGCCCCGGGGGTGGGGAACAGACGGGGGCGGTGGGGCTGGGCAGGGCCCCGGGGGTGGGGAACTGACGGGGGCGGTGGGGCTGGGCAGGGCCCGGCGGGGCACTGGGTGGGGCTGGGGGTTCTCGGTGGGGTTCAGCTGATTGGGGCTGGGCAGGACACTGGGGGGTTCTGGGTAACAGACGGGGGCGGTGGGGCTGGGCTGGGTAGGACACTGGGGGGTTCTGGGTAGGACACTGGGGGGTTCTGGGTGGGGCTGGGGGTTCTCGGTGGGGCTCAGCTGATTGGGGCTGGGCAGGACACTGGGGGGTTCTGGGTAACAGACGGGGGCGGTGGGGCTGGGCTGGGTAGGACACTGGGGGGTTCTGGGTAGGACACTGGGGGGTTCTGGGTGGGGCTGGGGGTTCTCGGTGGGGTTCAGCTGATTGGGGCTGGGTAGGACACTGGGGGGTTCTGGGTAACAGACGGGGGCGGTGGGGCTGGGCTGGGTAGGACACTGGGGGGTTCTGGGTGGGGCTGGGGGTTCTGGGTGGGGTTCAGCTGATTGGGGCTGGGTAGGACACTGGGGGGTTCTGGGTTCAGCTGACCGTTCACATGGAGTCTGAAGCTCCCCATGTCTCTTTCTCACCGCTGAGCCCAGCCGCCGTGCTCTGCTCTGGCCCTTGGTGAAATGCCCTTTCAGGGCAGGGCAGCCCCCAAACAGCAGACAGGGCGAGCGTGCCCTTGAGGCGTCCCTGGGGCCTGACCCCCATGGCCAGCTGCCGTCCTAGGAGCACCCCCCTCCCCTATGACTTCTTCCCTTTGCTCGTCTTTGTTTTCGTCGTCGTCTCCTTCTGGTTCTCCTCTGCCTCAGCCGCTCTCTTCTTCTCCTCCTTCAGCTCCTTGTACTTCCACTTGGGCAGCTCCAGCAGGTTCTTGCTTTTCCGCGCCCGCGGCGGCTTCTCCTGGCCGGCGGGGGGGAAGGGGGCCTTGGCCAGTTTGATTTTGGGGATGTGGGCCCCGGGGAAGACGCTGTTCCTGCGCAGTAGCCGCAGGGGGAGGAATCTCAGCATGCCGGAGGGGCTCCGGTACGGGACCAGGACGCGGGTCTCTGACCCAGCCTGGCCGTTGCAGGAGGATGCGTCGGGCTCGGACTTGGCGTCAGGATCCGGCGTGTACTCCTCGAGGAGCTCCGGCACTGACAGCCTCTGCTTGCCCACCTCGGGGGGGCTCCTGGGGCAGATGGTTTGGCAGGCCGTAGCCACAAAGGGGCTGGCCAGGCATGTGGTCATCCGGACCATGTGGTCCATCACCCCGTCCGCCTCGGGGTCATGCGGGAGGTTGATGCTGAAGATGGAGCAGATCTTCTCCAACAGCCTCTTGCACCTGGATTTAGTGGCCAGCGCCTTGGCCACCAACTCGGGCAGCGCCGGCCACTCGGGCCGGTACTGGTCACTGAACTGCTCGGCTCGGGGTCGCTGCAGGATGCTGCGGATCTGCACAATGGTCTCGAAGCGCCCAGTCAGACCTGCCCACTCCCGGGCTGTCTTCCCCCGGACAGGATCCACCGCTGTCAGGTCAGCTCCTGAGACGACAGAGGGTAAAGAAAGGGCCCGTTATAAAAACGAACCCCTTGGCTGCGTAGCTGCGAGAGGCTTGGGTCAGAGCCTCAGAGCAGGCCTGTTCCAAACGGCATCGTCACAGACTTTGTGGCTGGGAAAAGGCTTTTAGAACAAAATTGAAGGAGGCAGTGTGATCTGGCGGATAGTGCCCTGAACAGGCTGGGCTCTGCTCCTAGCTTGGCCACTGGCCTGCTGAGCGACGACGGGCAAGTCGTGCCGCCACTCTGCCTCAGTTTCCCCATCTGCAAAATTAGGGTTAATGTGCCGGGCCAGCTTTGTGAAGGGCTTTGAGCTCTGCGGCTGGAACACTGAATGAGCACTAGGGGGCGGCCGAGAACAAGGAGCAAGGCGCTGCTGGGCCCCAGGGCTTCGATTCTAACCCATCCCTTGTGCACCCGGGCGGAGGTCGTGGGCCCGTCTACGCTGCAGCCGACGGTGTGACTGCAGCGAGTGTAGACGTGCCCACGTTAGCGGTAAGCTCGCCAGCGCAGGTCCCAGTGGGCCTGAAGCTGGGGCAGCACATTCTGAGAGCAGAACCAAGGCCCAAGCTTCCATGCTATTGGTACCAAGCCACCTATGTCACAGCTTGCTCACTCGTGTACCTCTCCAAAAGCAGCGGGGCTGCCCTCGCTCGGCGCCGAGCCCCTCCCCAGGCAGTGGGTTTCAGAGCCCCGGCTCCAGCCTGAGCCCAAGCAGCTACACTGTTGATTCAGCCCCGTAGCTCGAGCCCGAGTCAGTTGATCCAGGCTCTGACACTCACGGCCGCAGAGGGGTCTGGTATACACATCACCTAAATAGCTAGTTGAGGTCAACCCTGTGCACCTCCCCTGGGAATAACCTTGACTGGCTACATTGAGGTAAAAATCAGCGTCTTGTCTCACTCAGATTTCACACGGCGAGAGCGATCCATGTGAACACACCTTCTGGCTGTGAAGATGTAGCCTAGGAAACAGGTGTATCTGAGCCAGGTGAAAATCCTAGGGCAGACGAGGCATGAGTTAGCCCGCCAATGTAACCCTACGGGGGGGCTGAGCTAACACATGTTAAAGTTGCAATGGCCTCATCTTCACTGGGATTTTCAAATGAGTCAAAAAACTTTTTCCCTAAGCTCGGCCCTTGCGCAGCAATTCCCTGAGACATCCCGAAAGCAACGCACCTGCCAGGAGCAGTGCGGTGACGCACTCCTTCCGCCCCTGCACTGCCGCCTTCATGAGCGCTGTCAGGCCCCGCACGTCCCTCTTCTCGATCTCCAGCATGGGGTAGTAGTTCAGGAGATAGTTAACTATCGTGACGTGTCCTTGACAGGCGGAGAGAGAGAAGCTGCATTAGAATTTCAGAACATAGCAAGAAATGAGTATTTAGCGCCCACTCGCCGAAGGCTGCGTGCGTTAGTGGTGTGGCGGGGGTGGTGTCCAGGAAGGCCCCAGTGCAGTACTTGCAGGGGGGTGAACCAGAGTGATCACGCATGTGTTTGACTTCTTAAAATCCTAGGAAATGAAAAGCAAAAAACTTAGTTAACGCATCAGCCCCTCTGCAGGCAAACCAGGAAAGAATCCAAGAGTGCAGCTTCCTACACTGCTGGGAACACAGCTGGGTGAAACCTGGCTCATGTTTTCCTCCCATTTACCTTAGTAAGATCCTGCTTCTCTTCCCCCCATACTGGGGTGTAGATTGGGAGTAGCCAAGCTGAAGTTAGTAGAATTATTCTGGCTTCAGGAGAGGCGAATCAGGCCCTAAATGTGCAACGTAACGGGCCAGATCCTCAGTCGGTGTCAATCACTGTAGCTTCACTGACTTCAGTGGTCGACACCAGCTCAGGATCTGGTCCACCATACAGCACTGCTCAGGCTGGGGCTGCTCTGAGCCCAAGGGGACATTGTGGTAGGAACCTTAACTTTGGAATTAAATGACTTAATGGTTAAAAAACTGCTACTGTAAAGAGGCCTGATCGCAGGGTCAGATGTTCTGACTTCTTTAGGCCCCTTGGGACCTGCCAGCTGTGGTTTCTGTGGGGTTTTTGTTCCTCTGCTGGGGGCGGGGTGGGAGGGGGCGCGAAGGGGGTGTTGCATTTTTGTGTCCAGGCAAAATGCGATGACCCGTCTGTGTAGAGTAGCTGTGTGAGGACGAACTGCTTAAAAAGGAGGCTGTTTTCTAGTCACTGCCATTGAGCTATTTCTGGTTATTTGTCATGGGCGACTAGTTTGGGGACCTGGTCTGTCTCCTAGAGAAGAACGTGAGAGTGGGAGTGGGCCGCAAGTTTGAAATGAGACATTATTGTTAAGGCTCCCATCGCTGAGGTAGCTGAGAACAGGCCTTTGTAATAAGCTGTGGAACTCACTGCTGCAGGATAACTGGACATTGCCTGTTTGACTGCCCGCTAATTTCAGTGAGCGCTCCATGCCCCTGTACTCTGGGGAGCCCCTGAGTGCAGCTCCAGCACCGGCACACCGCAGCTCCTACCTGCTTGGGCAGCGATCATGAGGGCCGTGTTCCCGTCGTTATCCTGGTGATTGATGTCTACATAGGGGCATTTGCTCAGCAGGGTCACGATGTCCACAAAGCCCTTGAAGCAGGCCACCATGAGCCCATTCTGGGGAGGAGCATTCAGAACCAGTGTGTCAGTGAACACCAGCGTCTTCCCCACCGTACCCCCATCCCGCCCACCCCCGCATGGCACTTGCCCCTCTTGCAGGGCCTCACCTACCCTCTCCCGTGCTGCCAAAGTGCATGATGGGAAAATGGTTTGTAGCACAAGAGAAGTTACGGGGCTGGGCTCTGGTGCTGAGACCCAATCGGATTCGAGGTGAGGGGCAGACCAAGGGTCCATCCAGTCTGCTATCCTGCCTCCAGGCTGGGCCGGACTGGTGTGTCTAGTCCCCGTATCCCGCCTCCAGTGGTGGGAACCCTTTCTGCCCCTCCCACGATGCACCTGGCTAGGACCAGGGGTTGGTTCCTGCCTTAGCAGGGACACGGCGCGGAGTGTGGCCTGGGAGCTGGGGGAGCTGCAGGGTCGGTCTGTGTCCAGCTGCCATCCCGGGCTGCCCCCCGAGGGGCTCCGTGCCCACGGCGCGGGAATACTTACCCTCCTGTTGATATCCAGCTCCGCGACCTCCTCCCGGCTCACCCCTCGCGCCAGCATCTCCTGCAGCAGCGTGGCGTCGTTCCTGGCACAGCACTGGTAGAAGGTGAGCGACTGCCCACCATCCGCGGCCGGGGCGGGCTCGTAGCAGGGGTAGACGGAGTCGTCGGAGAGGATGCTGCTGGTGTCAGAGAGCTCCGCCTCCTCCGCCGCCTCCTCCTCCTCCTCGTAGAGCAGCTCTGGGTCCGAGGCATCCAGGCTGCTCTTCCAGGTCTGCAGCACGCTCTCCTCCACGGCTGTCATCTGTCATGCAGCCCATCCAGAGGGAGCAGGGCCTGGCACGGCACCACCTGCCCACCCTGCGCCAGGAGCCTGGGCGCCCTTCACCCCTGGCTGATGACTCTGCAATGCAAGGCTAGGTCAGCGAGGCTGGCCCAGGCCCAGGCCCAGGCCCCCTCCCCTGCCCAGGGACCGGTCACTCTGTGGGGAGGCTGGGGGAGCCCTGGCTTCTCCGGGCCGCTCGCAGGGCAGCGGGACCGACAGGCGCTCGAGGCTGGTCTTGGCACATGGCTCCATTCGCCCTTGAGACCAAACTGGGATTAGACCCCCCCACCCCCACCCCCACCCCCGAGCAGCTCACCGAGGCTGGGGCCCAGGCACAGAGCTGGCTGTAAAACCATCACCCGGGAGCCGCCGAGGGCTGGGGGCAGCTCGGGAGCGTTGGGGGTGCGGAGCAGCACCCCGCGCCCAGCCTCTGGGCCACGTGCCATGGGGGGACCCAGACGGGCAGAGGGGGAACCTGTGTGCCCCTCCCCAACTGCCCCTTTCATTGGCATCTCTTACCCCAGATTCCTCTCGTGCTGGGCCGGGCGCGGAGGGAGGGCCGCTGTGCCCAGGTCCCAGCAGGCTGGGCCACTACCCGGCTGGCGGGCGGCGCTGCCCCCAGCCCAGGGGCTTGCTGTCTGGCCCCCCCCCCCCCCAAAGTCCTGCGTCTGGCCTGTATGCTGCTAGCGGCACAGAGACCCGTGGGGCAGCTCTGAAAGCACCTGCTTGTCAGTTTGAATTAACCACAGGCGGGAGAAGGGGCGGGGGGCTCATGCTCCTCCCTGTTCTCCCTGCCCCCCCGTCCTAGCCCCACACAGGAGAACATGGCAGCTGCAAAGCCCATTCCCAGGCAGAGCTGGGGCCAAGTTCAGCAAAGGAGTAAATTAAATCCCCAGGTCCAGGTCCCCTCCCTGCTGGGGAAGGGGAGCAGACTCCAGACCCCCAGGGCCGAAGCCCCCAGGCCCCGCCAGGGAAGTAGGCAGAGCGTGCGACGGCCCTGCACCCAGCTTGCTGGCATTTCTCTGCCTGTCTGTAACGGGATCACTCACGAACGCTGCAGCCGGGCTGCACCCATGCCCAGAGCTCTAGTGAGGTGGGGGGACGGGGGGCAAAGGGAGCCCTGGACCCCGCGCTAGCACAGCCCTGACACGAAGCCGACGCTGAGCTGCCCCTTGGCCCGTGCAGTCCAGTGTTCTCTGGCAGGCTGGGAGCAGCCCTGGTTCTCTGCTGCCCTCCCTTGCACCCCAGCCCTGTGCGTGACCAGCTCACGGCAGACCCTGCTCTAATCACCCCCGTCTACACCCACCCTGGCGCCCGCTGGAAGGACACACTTCTTTACACGGGCACCACTAGCCTCCGCCACTCCCTGCCACAAGGTGCAAGGGGAGGCCTGGCAGCTAGCGGGCTGACACCCGCCGCTCCCGTATTATCTGGGAAATAAAACCCTCATGGGGGGTGAGGGAACAAGCTTCCTGCCTACCTGACCATTAGTGTCTCCTGCCGCTTCCCTGAGGCACCTGTCGCCGGTCCGTGCAGGCTGGGGGATGCTGCTGCTCTGCTCTGGAAATCCCTGGAAATACTGAGCCAGCGTTCGCCTCTCGGCCCAGGCACGGAGAAATCTCTTCTCTCCCTCCCAGGGCTTATCTGGGGACACTCAGCTCTTCCACCTCTGTCCCTGGCCCTCTGGGTTTCAGCGCTGCTCCAGCCGGGCAGAGACGCTCCCCGGGACACTGAGGCATATGGGAAGTTTTCCCTTCTTCCCCCTCCCAAGGGAAAGCAGGTTCTGCCCCGGGCTCCCGAGTGGTGACAGCTGGCGCGTTGCTGGGGGCTTAGCCAGCCAAGGCATCTTAATTTAAACTGTTACTTAAAACGGCTCTGGCCGCCCTGAGCAGGATCAGGCAGGCGTGTGTGGGATTTGGTGTCCTTAGCCGGAGAAGGGGGTGCTGGGAGCCGCCGCGCTCTCCTTGGTGTGTTTTTACACTCGCCTCGCTCTGAGAGCAGGACACTGCGACCCAGCTCAGAGCTCCGGGGGCCGAAGGAGACAGTGCCTGGGGCGTGCAACTTGGAGCCTTCTTTGCACGTGCCGTGCAAACCGCTGAGCAGATGCACAATGGGTCGCTTGCACAGGGAAGTATGAGATCTGCACAATCGCACCTGCAAATGAAACAGCCGGGTGCAGTCGCATTTCCTGCCTGGGCCACTGAACCCAGCTCACCTGCTTTGGGCCAGACTGACCCCGGTCTGTAGCGCCCAGAGGGACTGGCCAGGCCCCGCCCCCCCGAAGGAAGCCAGCGGCCCCTCCTTCCTCTTGCGTTTGTTTCCCAAATGAAGGGGCCAGGGCGGCTTGTGGGGTCCCAGCAGAGGGTGGGTCCCCCGGCAGCTGTTAGTTCAAAGCCAGCGTGGGTCAGACTGGAAGCTGTGACCCTCTCATGGCCTCGTGCGTGACATGAGTGGGGTGGGTCTCAGTCCAGACCCTAGCAGACAGGTGCCCCACAGCTAAGGCCACTGTCCCACTGGGAGCGACTGGGTCCCTTTGCTGGGGGCCTTGGGGGTGAAGCTAACGGGGGAGCAGGCCTGGGACATGAGACTCGGGGGGCAGGCGGAGCTGGGGGCAGGGCAGGGTGTGGGGAGCTCGTCCCGCTGCTGTCGCTGCTGTGGGTTGAAGGCTCCAGGGCCCCACTGACACCCTGTGGGTCGCCTCCTCCCCGACCCGCTCTGCTGGGTGTGTCTCCGTGGGGAGGGCATGGAGGCGAGTCTTGGGCTAGCAAAGGGAGCCGGAGTGAGAGCCCTGGGGCCTCCTATCCCCCCCCAGCGCACACGGCAGGGTCCTGCCTCCCTGCCCCCATGTGCATGGCTACCCCTTGCCACTGGGCCCCCGTCCTGGCTGGGAGAGGAGGGGGGGCAAGAGCGGCCACCGCTCCAAGCCCCTGGGATTTGGGGGCCCCCAAATGGTGACGGGGGCACGTCCGCTCCCTACTGGGCGGGCCGAGGAGACAGGGCCCGATGCTGCGGCTCTCACAAACGTCCCCGGGGGCCCAGGCGCAGCCGGAGCCCCCTGCAGCCGTTACGAAAGACGGCGAGAATAGCGCCTGGCTGCTGCAGCCCTGAGCCGCCCGGTCCCGGCGCAGGAGCCCGGTCCCTGCGTGACGTAGGCCCCGTCCTGCCTGCCACGTGCTGCCATCAGGCCTTTATCTAACCTTCCCCAGCCCTCTTATCACAAGACCAGGCCTGGAGCGGCTTTAGGGCTTACGGGGGTTATCGCAGGGAGCCGCGTGTTATAATCTGTCCTGGCTGCAGGCAGGAGCCTCTGAGCAGGTTATGTCACAGCAGAGACCTTGGGATGCCTGGCCAGGCCTCGCCACAGCCCCCAGGTGCATTTGCTCAGTACAGCTCCAGCCCTTGCGCTCTGCCCCGCCCTCTCCCGGCCCGCGGCAGGCGGCTGGGCGCTCTGCGGAGCCCAGAGCCAGTGGGGAGGGTGGCCAGGGGCCTGTGCAGCACCTGACGTGACACAGCTGCAGAGCGAGGCAGCCTGGCGGGGCCCCGGGCAGGGACTCGGGAGATGTGGGTTCGAGTCTCAGCACTGCCACGGACTCGCTGTGTGGCCTTCGTGGCTCCCGCGTCCGTACCCGGGGGATGAGGACACCTCTATTGGGATTGCAAATCCTGTGTGTTTGGCCTGGCGTCTCTGCAACGGGAGGGTGGTAATGGGCACCATGTCCCAAAGAGAAGCAAGCCGCTTGCTGTTCCAGTTGCATTGTGTGCTGACAACAGGGGCCACAAGGGGCTGCCACAGGACAAGGCCAGGGAGCCGGTTTGCCAGCGGGTTGATTATTAACGTGGAGCTGGTGGCTGGATAATACGCAGCCAGTGCCTGACTCGTTCGTCCTTCCCGCTTGTCACGAACGTCGAGCCAGCTTGCAACGAGGCTGGGCCCTTCCCTACTCCATCACCTCCCTCCTTTACACCAGATACAAACATGTCGGGCCTGAGATATTTGCTGCCTTGTTACAATGAAATGGCTCTTTGATTTGAAACGCTGCCCGCAGTCCCTGCTGTGGGGGTAGGGGCAGGGCTCCGGGGCGCGTACCCCCCCGTCTGTGCTGGGCCGTGTGGAGAAGTCACTCACCACCCCCCCCCACCGGGCCTTTTGTGCCCCACACACAGATGGTGGTGGTTGTTCGGGGTTGGTATTGAGGGAACTGCCAGTCATGGCCCAGGGCCCCATGGTCCTAGGTGCTGTAAAAACAGATCAAAGGGAGGGCCCCTGCCCCACAGAGCTTCCCGTCTGCTCGATGAAGAGGGACGTCAAGTCACGGGGGGCAGGGGGGCCAAACTGCTCCTTGTTATTTGGTGGGGCCCGTGAGGCGCTGACTCTGTGGGCCTCGGGCCAGGGCCTAGTGCACAAGTCTCCCTGTTGCAGTTTGGAGAGAAGCCAGGGGCAGAACAGGTCATGGAGACTGAGCTCCCCTCCCCTCCCCAGCGGGCGTGATGGCCGGACAGTGGGGGGACCTGGAGAGAGCCATGAATAACCCCCCGTCGGCCCCTGCTGGCATGCGACGTTCAGCCCCTAGCAGGGCTCCGCTCGTCAGGCTGGCGCAGGGGGGCGAGGGGGCATAAGAGGCATGTGATGAGGAGAATTGTGGGGCCTGCATTAGCGGGGCGGAAGGGGTGCACCCAGGCCTGCACTAGCAACTTGCGTATTTCAAATAAAGTAAGAGCCAGGGGTGGCAGTGATAGAGCTCACAGCAGCCACTAGGTGGCGCCATCGGTTGTAGTCGCCTAGCGCTCAGGGCCCCCAGTCCTGGCCTCTTGTGCCAGGAGCTGTACAAACACAGACCAGGCAGATGGTCCCTGCCCCAAGGAGCTGACACGGAGGCCAAAAAAGGAGCCTTGTATCAAAGTTCCAGACAGTCCAACCTCACCGAGCATCGGGGGTTTGCACCAGTGTCGCTCTCTGAGGGTAGCTCGTGACGTCAGTGCAACCCCCAGTGCAGGTCACATTGCACCGGCGTGATTTCCCCCGGTAATGTCCCCGTGAGCTGCACTAGTGCAAGCCAGGGCTCTGCTTTTGGGGTGTGCATCGGAGCGACCCACCCACGGAAACATCCTTAGCCAGGAGAATTCCTCTGGCCGGTGTTTGGAGCAGATGGGATCGGCGCAGGCTGCAGCAGGGGAGAAGGAATGGTTCTTAGGGATAGTTTCATCTGACCCTTGGCATTTGGAACAAAGCCCAGCACTGACCCTCACAATGCCTGAGGAGCGGGAGGGCATTACCCCCCTCCTGCAGACTGAGAGGCTGAGGCAGAATGAGGTGGTGCGACTCCTGGCTCCCAGCCCTGTGCTCGGACCGCTGCCATCACATGCTGTTGCAAGAACTGGCTGCTCCTAGGCAGTAGCAGCTGCCTCTGCCTTGGGGTAAGTGGGGAGGGAGCTGGGCCTTGCAGCCAGCAGCCCTGGCCTCACACCCTCCTCTCTCTCTCTCTCTCTCTCACACTGCATGAGCAGGAGCCCGGGGAGCAGCTATTCCTGCAGGACTGTGGGCATGTGCCCAGCGCTGTGGCTCATTCCCCCGCTAACCGCAGGCAGGTCAATTCCCATGGGACGTGGGATCCTGGACACGAGAAGGCAGCCAGCAGCAGCTCCCCCAAGCTGGGCCAAGGGTGGGGCCAGGACACCCTGAGCGTAGAGAGGAGCAGCCTGGCAGAACCTGCGTTCTAATCTCTTAACTGAGCATGACTGACAATGCAGCAGCTACCTGGCAACCGGGGCCTTGATTGACAGCGTGGCTATCTCAGCCCCCCTCCCCCCCATACAGTGCACACACCACACTGCAGTGTGTGCTTGGCAAGGTGCCACCTTTTGCAGTTCCTCTGGGTGTGTGAGGAGCAGGGGCAGCCGTGCAGCTGGGGAGGGTGGGCCCGCTGGGGACATGGCGGGGATGGCAATGGGCTGGCAGCTTCCCGGCGTCATTCTCTTTCTGTGGCAGGGAGCAGCGTCGGTGGTTTTAAACTGGAGTTTAGAACTTGAGGATTTCAGAGATAGGCTGCAGGCTCCTCCTTGTTCTGTCTGTCCAGCCCCTAGTGCAACGGGTCCTGGGCTGAGTTCAGCAGGAGTGTGTGGTGGGACATTTTCTCTTTGCTTTCCAGGGCTTAAAATCAACCACCTTCTCCCTCCCGAGCTGTGACCAAGCCCCTGCACCACTGCTGGTGCCCGTGCGAGGAAGTGACACTAGGTCCGAACAAAATGTGAAGCCGACCGGCTTGGTTTCATTCTCCCAAACTGAGCGCAAGGCCCAGAACTCAGTACAGCAAGTGAACCAGCCCAATGGTGCAAAGTAAACGTATGAATTTTAGTCACTCCGAAATGCTGGGAGCGCAAGGAGAGGCAGATGTCTGGCTAGGTACCTACCTGGCCCTCGTCACCACTGTGTCCACTCGCTGGAGGTGTTTCCTCTCTCCACGCTCCTGTGAGGTAGGGAAGCGGTATCCATAGGCACGGGGTAGACTGAGTGATTTTCCCCAGGTCACACGGGGAGTTTGTGGCAGAGACAGGAATTAACTGCAGCTCTGCTAAGCTCCCGAACCACTAGACCACCCTGGAGGGGGTCATAAGGCCCCCCAGCTCTCCAGTCTTCCATGGAGCCCTCCATCAAAATGTGGGTCGCTGACCTGACGGGCTGTGCTAAGGGTACGTCCGCTTCCCAGTGCATGGAGACGGATGCGCGTTAGCTCTGCTTGTGCTAGTGCCTGAAAACAGGAGTGTGGCCGCAGTGACGCAGACGGCACGGCAGCTCGGGTTAGCCGTCCGAGCCCCTGGGGACGTGACTAGCCTGGGCCGCTCCCCATCCCGCTGTGGCCACACCGCTATTTTCAGGCACTAATTGGAGCAGAGCTAGCGTGCCCCTCTCCCTGCCAGCTGCTGTGCAGACGTACCCAGGCTCACAACCACGCTGGCATCCCAGCCGAGGGCTGACTGGTCGGAGGGGAATCCTGGGTGGCCCCAAGGGAGGGGCCCCGCTGCTGGGAGCCCAGGGGCCGGGCAGCTGCCATTGCTGCTGTGATTCCAGCTAAGCAGGGAAGTGCCCCCTTTGCCCAGGGGTCTCAGGGCAGGCTACAGGGGTGGGCAGGGTGCGAGCAATGCTGCCAAGGGTCCTCCGTCACCATAAACCCTCCTGCTTCAGGGCACGGGCCACGCGCTGACGGGCAGCTACCGCTGCGGGCAGGTTGGCCCAGAACTGCCCTACTGCCGAGTGAGTTGCCCCTTCTTCTGAAGCAGCTGCTGTTGGTGGGCTACAGAGGGACCCGGATGTGACTAGCCCTGGGGGGGTCTCTGGTTTATAGAGAGGGAAACTGAGGCACAGAGCAGGTGTATGTGACTTGAGTGGGCTCATATACCGAATGCACAGCTGAGCTAGGAATAGAATCTGAGTGTTCTGGCTCCTCACTCGCTGCTCTGACCACTGGACTCTGCTGGCCAGAGGGCGCCTGTCTGAGTCGTGAGCGTCGTTGGCTCCCAGACGAACCCCGCGGGCACTAAATCACACTTGATGCTCGGGAGCTGCCGAGAAGTGGGGCGGGGGCCGAGACACGCTTGGAATAAAGCCCTGATCTTTCACCTCCCGCCCAGCGTCCGACTGGAAGCCCCGAGCCTGGTGGTCTCGCCCAGGTCAGTCGGCCCTGGCTGCCCCGTCATCTCCATCACAAAACCAGGGCGTAATAACTCAGCCCTGGGGGGAAGTTGGGGGTGTTGATTTAGAGCCCAGGATGCGCTGCTCTAACCCTGGCCCTGCTCATGCCGGGTCAGGGCTGGGTCAGCGGCTGAGCGCAGCCAGGGTCTGCCTTGCACCTATCTGCGGCTCCCGGCTGCAGAGCCGCGGGGACAGTCAGCCCCTGCCAACGCCAGGCAGCCCTGGCAGCCATCGGTGACACGTGGCACCAGTGGGTCAGTCCCAGGCTGTCTAGGGACGCAGGTCTCCATCATTCCATGGGTCCCAGGGACGCAGGTCTCCATCAATCCGAGGGGGGCTGGGGTCCCAGAGAGGTGGGGGGGCGGCAGTGAGCAGCCCGGGGGTGGGGGCAGATCACGAGGGAGGCACATACGTTTCCCTCCTCTCCTCAGGCTGCTTCCTGCAGGACCCTCCTGCCTGTGAATTGCATGGGAGCCTCTGCGCCCAGCTTTGAGCCGGGGTCCTGCCCGCATCTGTGGCGAGCACCTACAGCAGATGAGTGAGGGGCTCTGACCCCTCCCTGGCACTTGCCGAGCCTGATGGAGACGTTTCCTGACTCCGGGGTGGGCTGAGCACTGGCCCGCTCATTGCAGGAGTGGGCGTCGGCCTGTTTCCCAGGGACCCTGGAGAGAGCTGCTGCTGGGGCAGGGGTTGTGTGGGGAGCTGCCTTTGCTTTCGCTCCCTTCCCTGGGTAGCGCCGGGAGCGCTGCCTTTGGGTCCTGGCTCTGGGGCAGGGTCCCTGGGCCTGCATCTCGAAGTGTTTCAGCCACCTGGCAGTGGGAGGGACACCTGACAACGTCCCCTCTACAGCTGGGAGACACTGAAATGTTTTACAAATTAGTGTTTTCACCGAACCGTACCCCACAAACACGCAACCCCCCCCAAGAATGTTTAAAAATGGACACGTTGGATTTTTCGGTTCCGAACCACTTCTTATTTCAGCTTTTCTTTTAATTTCATGTTAAAACAACCAAAAATGTTTTAAATGGTCAAAATGGAAACGTTTTGTTTGACTCAGAACAATCTCCCTCCGTCGCCCCCCCGTTCTCGCAGCGCTGATCCTGCGTGGGAATGTTGGTGCACTGCTCGTTCACGGCAGCGATGGTGCAGGAGGGGGCCCAGCTGGCAGGACGTGCGGGCTAACAGCCGGTTTCCCCAGTATCCCCGTGTTTCTGGAGCCCGGGGAAGCAGAGGCACAAAATGGGGGGGGGGATGCTAACGAAGCGAGAGCCAATGGGGCCCTGATTGCAGCTCGCCAGCAGAGCTCTGGGGCTTAGGAACCCAGACCCTCCTCGTTCTGTACCAGAGCCCCCTGTCCTGTCACTCAGCTGTGCAGAACTGGGTCTCCCCTGCCCCCACACACGCTGACGCTGCTCTCGTCCCAACAAGACGGGCCTGTGTCCAGCTCAAAGGGCGGCTGCACCCACAGACCCGCCCTGCACTGGTACCGCCACTCTGGAAGGACGGGGCGCCTGGACGCATCCCCGGCAGCCGGGCCCCCAGCCGGGAATCAGACAGCCAGACGCTCTCATCTCCGGGCAGGGTGCAGGCTCGGCGGGGGGGGAGGATCGGGTGGGCTGGGACAGGCTCGAAGGCGGAGGAGCGCCCAGCGTGACTAACAGATTTATGGGGGTGGGGACTGGAGCACGGTGGTCTCAGTGCCTGACACAATCGATGAGCCCCGGAGCAGCTGAGCGCCGATGTCACCCGATACAGTCGCTCTTTGTGGAGCACAATGGCCTACCTATCACAGGGGGTAGGGGTGGGATTCAGCCCCATTGTCCTGGCCTCCGGCTGCCTCTGCTCACCTCTCTGGGAGACCAGGGCAGGGGCGGACGCGGCCCCTAGGGACCTGGCGCTCTCCTGGCAGGGCATCTGGCGCTGCCATAGGGCACGGTGCTGGGGTCGCGCGCCCTCCCCTCCAGGTGTTGCCCAGTGTGATTTGTGGAAGGGGGGCTGCCCGAGGGGCGTTCCCCGGTCACATGGCATGTCCCAGGGATAAAGGCCGAGAGTCCCCAGGGCAGGGCGGGGCGAGCCCATCTGCGGACTGGGGTGATTAATAGCTTGGGGTGCAAGTGGCTGGCTGGATCCAACCTGCCCTGTGACCCCATGCGTGGAGCAGCCTCCCAGGGCCGGCTCTGCCCCCGCGTCCCCGGCACTCACAATCCCTCCTGCCCCGGTGACCTGGGGGCTAAGGCGCTGGCTCTGCCGCTCGCCTTGGGAGAGCTGCCTTTCCCCCGCCCCTGTAACCCATCTGCCGGGGGCTGGTGGGTTAATTAGCCAGGTCTGGACTGGGTGTCCTGCCTGCAGAAGCCTGGAGGCCTGTTTGTCGGGCACAGCTCCTAGAAAACCGGTGACCAAGGCTATGCCTTCCTGAGCGCCGGCTACCCGCCTGTGGCCTGCTAGCGACCCCCTCAGACAGGGCCCTATCCTGCCGCGCCGGGCAACGGGCCCGCAGACAGAGGGCTGGGCGGCTCGTGTGGACGGGGCATCCTTGGAAACCCAGGGCTTGTGACCCAGCCGAGAAGGGGGCCCGGTGCTCTGGCGATGGCCCCGCCGCTGGGTGCCAAAGGCGGCTTGCGCCTGCAGGCCTGAGCGACCCGGAGCGGAGCGGGCGTCACTGACCGGTAGCTGGCCGAGACGCAGCCTCGTTAGCTCAGCTCTTCCCCCTCCCCCCCCATTTGGACAATGAGCTGCAGCAACTCTGGCCCTTTGGTTGTACAGCCCCTGCAGCTGCACAGTTTGGACGCTGGCTCTGAGGCGAGGCCACCACGGCCTGCCACGGCTGAGCCCATTTCTGGAGGACTCCCAGCCCTGCCCCGTTAAACGCGTGGGAGCTGCAGGGCCAAACGCAGCAGCACCGGGTGTTTGCTACAGCGAGCTGGTCAATAAAGCCCCACCCAGCCCAGGTCAGACGTCAGCCCCCCAATTCGTAACTGAGCTCCCCCCCCCATCGCTCCTCTGACGGCAGGTTCATGATTCAGCAGCTGCCGGGCGTCTCGCTACTGGCTCTGGGAGCACGCTGGCCCCAAGGGGGGCTCTGCTGGGGGTGTCTGAATGGAGGGGAAGGGCCCGAGGGGAATAAGGGACTTTGCCTCCTGGCTGGGTGGTTTGCCAGAGCCCCGCGCAGAGGCTTGCGTGACCGCCACGAAGCAGGGGGCTCTGTGTGTCTGATGACCAGGCACTGGGTGGCCGGGAGGTGTCCTGCAGGCCCCTATATAGGCTCGCCTGCTGCTTCGAGCCCCATTGTCTGGGCGCTGCACTCACAGAATGAGAGACTGGCCCTGCCATGAAGCGCTCCGGGCCTAAGCCCAATGTCAGCGCGGTTTGTTACCTGGGTTGCAGCGACGCGCTAGATGTGTTTGTAAATCAACGGCACGTTTCACTCTGCAGATGATGACAAATAAGGCCAGGCCTGCACGGGGCTTTCAGCCATGAGGGGCCCAGCATCTGGTGCAAGCCCCTAGTGTAGACAAACTGAGCCGTGCTTTGCCTTGGTGTGGCAGCAGGTGCAAGCCCCTAGCGCAGGCAGGCTGAGCCGTGCTTTGCCTTGGTGTGGCAGCAGGTGCAAGCCCCTAGCGCAGGGAGGCTGAGCTGTGATTTGCACTGGTGTGGCGGCTGGTGCAAGCCCCTAGGACAGGCAGGCTGAGCCGTGATTTGCACTGGTGTGGCGGCTGGTACAAGCCCCTAGGACAGGCAGGCTGAGCCGTGATTTGCACTGGTGTAATGGCTGGTGCAAGCCCCTAGGACAGGCAGGCTGAGCCGTGATTTGCACTGGTGTAATGGCTGGTGCAAGCCCCTAGGACAGGCAGGCTGAGCCGTGATTTGCACTGGTGTGGCGGCTGGTACAAGCCCTTAGCACAGGCAGGCTGAGCCGTGATTTGCACTGGTGTGGCGGCTGGTGCAAGCCCCTAGCGCAGGGAGGCTGAGCCGTGATTTGCACTGGTGTGGCGGCTGGTGCAAGCCCCTAGCGCAGGCAGCCTGAGCCGTGATTTGCACTGGCACAGTTCACCCCTGGTTTCAAGCAGCACAGAGTGCTCGGGCGCAGGGTGTAGTTTGTGGAGGCTGTGCCTGTCTGCACTAGGCGTTTGCACAGCTGCAGCAGCCAGGGTGTCTGGCTACTACTGATGGTTGTGACTGGGGCAAACCCCCAGTGTAGACGCGTCCTAACTTCTTCCTGTACCTGCCAGTGGCTTAGAAAGCATCTCCCCATTAGCAGCTGCCTCACTGCCCAGAGACTGGTGCCTTTGGTCGAAGAGCCAGTTGCCGAAGGGGGAACAGCTCCTTTCCCTGCACTCCCCAAAGCCCTACAGAGCTGGGTACTGCTCCCAGCTGGTTGATGGGAGGTCCCTGAGATCCTGAACCGGGGGCGGGGGGGCGGTAAATCCCTGGCTCTGAGGGAAAGCCCGAGGCAGGCAGGACAATGGTGTCCGAACGCCTGCCACACTCTGCCGATCACCTTCCTGACAGTGGAGCCGCGGGCGGGATGCTGCTTCCTCCAGGGGTTGGGGCAGCAGGACACTAATCCCCTTTGTTGCATTCTGCAAGGAGCGCCAGGCCTCCCGGGGCTCCTCGGGGGAGGGGGGGTGTCTTCTTACCGAACCTGCCGTGGCCACCCCAAGACGTGTTTGAGGGGGGCCAGTGACAAGGAGGGGCCCCGTGGGTAGAGCATGGCTCCGCCAGACTGCAGTTCTAGTCCTGCCTCCGCCACCACCGGTCAGCTCGGGGCGTCAGGGGCCAAGCTGCTTCCTCAGTCTGCGCTGCCGCATTTCCCTGCAACTCCGGGCAGGAACTGCCTCTGCAGCACCCAGTGCAGTGGGGCAGGCTGCTTGGGAGGGGGCTGCGTGCTGAGGTTCAGCCATCTCACCTGCTGGCTCTCCTGAGCACTGGGCCAGTCTGCCATCCTGGGACCGCGAGCTGCATTTCCTTCCCACACCTACTGCTGCTGCAGCAGGCTCGTTAGCCACTAATGTCTGACGCCGGTGCAACCCTAGAGCGCAAACAAATGCAGTTTACCCTAGTCTGAAACCCCAGCACAGACCAGGCCTCTGCGCTCCGGCTGCAAGCTGAATTCCACTGAGGGTGATCGCTAAGGGCTGCACAAACACAAGAGACTCTGGGGTTGGGACCAAGCGGCAGGATGTGCAAGGAGCCCACGGTGGATCCTACGGCAGGTCTGCAGTGCTGGTGATCGGGGGGAAACCCAAAGAATTAAACAGGATGGGGGGGAGCTGTGAATGAAGTGGGGTTTGCATATTAAATTTTCTTTTTGGCGTACGAAGGCCACCGCCCTCTACTGCCTGGCATCAGAACTGTTCAACTGTGTGTCATGGTGTGTTTAATTTGTGTTACCGTCATCCCTAGAGCCCCCGTCAGAGCTCAGGGGCCCATGGGGGCGGGCTCTGCACAGACACACAGTGAGAGCTCACGATGCGAATAGATCAGCTGGACAAAAGGTAGGAGTGGAAACGGAGGCACAGCCCGGCTCAGTGACTCCGACAGAGTCAGGAACAGAACCCACATCTCCTGCGACGCCGTTCACTGTCACTCATTCCACTGCCTGGGACTCTGAGCATTTCAGGGGATCCGGGGGTAACAACATCCAGCTAATTCCCTGGCCCTCTGTTCGCACCAGCAGCTCTGGCATTAAACTCCTGTCCCCTCAATCACTGCATCATTCCAATGGACCTACCATTCCAGGGCTAACGGAGGTGGGGGGTCCGGGTGTAACCGAATTACTGGGGCTGGGAAGATCATGCGTCTTGCAGCGGCAGCTTCGGATAAAGGTCGAGTCTGCAGAGCATTATTGATTTAACAAAGGCTTTTGATGCCGTTAACCGAACGTTATTGTGACAGCCGCCATTGGCTGGTTCCTTGTGAAAGGAAATCCCAGAATAGAGCAGCAGAGCTTCTCTAGTGAGCAGGGATCACTCAGAAAGGGCTTTCTGCCAGGCGCAGCGATTCACATTTCTATCACAGCCACGGCCATGGGAGGAACAGCAGCTCCTGCTGCACTGCGTTCTCAGAACTTCCTGGGCGACGGTGGGGAGAGACCATGGGCCTTCCCATTCGAAAGGCACCGGCCCATTCTCCGGTTTCATTACATGAGACTCTTCATTATTAACTGCTAGCAGGGCATAGAACACACAGCCGAGCTGTTCTGATTCTCCCCACTTACAATTTATTAAAGTTCATGTTTAACATTAAATAGACACAAGTTAAGAGGGAAGGTACCGTACATCTGGGGTCAGGCTTGAGTTCTGAGGGATCACAGGTATCGGTTGCAAGGATGAAGAGATACATACATCTCACATAACCGACATAGACCCAGATTGGGGTGCGGGAGTTTTTAAAGCATCAGTGGATAAGTGGGCTCGGTACGCCACCAATGGACTGTATAAGGAGTCCAAGCCAGTATCGGTGTAGCGAATAAGTACATGGGTGGGGTCGTCAGGGAAGGAAGTGGGTTATTTCCCTGGTCGGCGGTCTCAATTACTCAATGTGGTATTGACGGTGTCCTGTGATGTGTTCCATATAAATGTCTCTGGACCACCTAATGGTGTCGGACACCATTACTACACCTTCTGGAGAGCACAGGAGAGCACCCAGAAGCTCCATTCTCCTGCACATATCAATAAGTTTTGATCAAGCTAGAGAGTGACTTGAAAGTGGAATAAACTTCCAAAGTAGATTAAGGTAATTCTGAATAGCACTCTTATTCTGGAACAGGAGCATCCACACAGGAAGTTAAGGAGGAATAGTTAATTAGGATTTGGAATAACTTCCCATGTAGACAAGCCCTAACTATTGGTTTGGCTGGTGGTGTGGAAAATTCCAGCAATATCAGGGAAATCCAGTGGGCCCATAACATCCTTCAGTTCCTTTGAAAAGATCAACCTTGGGCTTGTCTCCATGGAGAGTTGCAACAGTGTGAGGGAAACTTAATCTGGTTTAGGGCTGGTCTGCGCTGGAGACTGCCGTTAGCATAGCCACATCTCTCAGAGGTGTGAGAAATCCACCCCCCAGAAGACAGATGCAGCTCTGCCAGGACAAGCCCCGGTGCAGACAGTGCCAGGACAAAGATGTCCTCCGTCGGCCTTGCTATGGCCTCTTGGCTGGTGGATGAACTCCGGTGACGGGAGAGCCTCTCCCATCACCATGGTGAGTGTCTACACTGACACGTGAGAGCGGCACAGCGCTGAAGCATGTTACGTGTAGTCACAGTCTGTCTGGATGCTTGGCTTTAGGCCGGGTTTATTGCTGTTGAGCTCAAGTTGATTAGGAACAAGTTTAAGCTAAACCAAAATAAGCTGCTGTTAGACTGAAATATCCGTGTCCATGCCGGTGCGTGCTCTGGATTGGTTAAACGGGCTTAACGACCTCACGCAAAGTTGTGTGTAGACAGGGCCTCTGTGTGCTGACCACAAAGCACCCAGTGACCTGACTGACCGATGGGCAGGTCGTCAACGGGCTGGTACAGATCTCGTGGCAATGGACACATGCTGGGGGAGGGGGGCAGAATATTTACTTTTTGGTGAGATGTTAGTTCTCTAGTGGCTGCAGTGACGCTGGCCTGAGGGCTACAGGACTGGAACATCCGAGTTGTTGAGCAGTCGGCAATGTGTTGACTCTAAACATGCATCAAATCCAGTTGATTTTGCTGGAAAAGCTCAGCATCAGAGCTGGAAAAAATCACCCACAGTTCAGTTTTTCTCTGTTTTTTAACTATTTCCTTTGTTTGAACTTTTGAGAACAAACAGGACAAAAGGTTTGTGAAAAGTTTTGCACAAGTTACTTTCTGTTTCTGCTGAGCCTTGCATGCACATGGGCTGGCTGTGTCCTTCGGCAGCCTGAGGGAAACCAGTCGATATTGTCTTTGAAAAATGTTAAACCAAATGAGAAATGTTTGTTTTTTTCTGTGTCTAAAGTTCAAATAATTTTGGGACCAAACAATTAGGAACAATAATTTTCCTTTTGGATCTCTGGGTCCCTTCCCCGTTCCTCTCCCTAACCCCACACTTGTCTAGCGGAAAGAGGGTGGGGAAAAGGACAAAAGGCAGAAAGGAGGAAAGAAAAACCAAAGTAACAGAAGCCAGAATGAAAGGAAATGGGGAGGAAACCCTCCGATCTGAGCAAATTGCCGATATTCTCGTAACTCCCCAAAGCCCTTTTTCTTTTGTCCAAAAATGTTTTCGCTGAATAACATTTGCCCAGACTCTGTCCGTTCCCTTTGCTGTGCCTGGGCAGAGAGCACCCTGCTAAATCGCTTGGAGCTGGGCAGGCGTTTCGGAATCCGGGGCGGCTCCGTTACCCGGTTTCAGCACCATTTGGCTCCAGTCATGTTTCTGATACACACTGAAAGCTGCACCATAGACACCATTTCCCCTCCACAACTGCTGGGCATATGATTAACGTTGCGTATTGACACCTCAAAGTACCAACAAGGATTGCTTTAAAATGTTTCTCTTTTCATAGAACAGAAGGGTTTCCAAGGGGCAAGTGATCAAAGCCGCCGTCTGAGAACTCACTTTGCACGGGTGGAAAAGACTGTGCAAGGTGCAGGACATTGCAAAACCCGGCCTGTTGGGCTTTCAGGAAGGATCTGGTCTGAAAGGTCTTGTCTGGACTAGGGTAAAGGAGGGACGTTAGAATGTGCTAATTAACACTAGTGATAAGTCTAGTGTATACACAGTGTGCTTTCTTGAACACATGTTCAGGGCACAAATTAAAGCTGAGGATTACATCAACCAGCTAACACACGTTACAACTTCAAGCCACCTTGTCTAAACAAATGCGTGTTAAAATCCTGACAAACACGTTAATACTAGTGTAGCTTGTTTCCTACAGATGAGTCATTCCTGCTTTACATGAGCGTAAGAGCAGGATCAGGTCCCGAGGTTTTCAAAAAGCCTTTCAGGTTTGTGGTGAATTTGGCTTTAGGTACATTTTATTTTTAGACCAATACAAATAATAGTTGGTGAATGCAGCAGGACAAAGGAAATTCGCCAGCCAGGGGTTTGCCCACAGTGAGTGGTTTGCAGGACTGGGACCTTGGGGCCGATAGTTAAACATGCTCAGCATGTTGTCACAATAGGAGCTGCTGCGAGCTGAGTGGAAAATCTGGCTCCTCAATGGCTGTCTGTCATTAATTAGCAAACCCCAAGAGCAGAGATGCACAGAGCCGGAGAGGTTTCTGTGAATTCTTTGCCAATGTTAATAACTCCAAGGTGGGGGCAGAGGATGTTTCCATCTTGACACTGTCCTTTTTAATTTACAGTCTTAGGGTTTTAAAAAAAAGGGACCCAAAGAGAGAGATTTTTCTGATTACATTACAGATGATCAGCAACAGAGATCAATTTCAATTTCTCTTTTTGAGGGGTGGGGGCAGGGGAAGGGGACATTAGACTTGCTAATTCCAGAACCAGAGCTCTAGGTGAAGAGTGGTGGTGCCGGCGCAGGCCCCATGTGTGTGGCGAGTCATTTCAGGAAGCCGTGCAAGGCCTCTGTGAAAGGTGGACGGGAAGGAAGCTCCCCCTGCGATAATTGTATTGCTGGTGGCGCAGATGGATACTTGCTATAAAGAAGATGGATCGCGGTGCAGGGAGGGAGGCAATTGGAGAAAGGTGATGGGGCTGCTGCGTGGCTTTCATTATGGGCATTATCCATCAGGCCCTTTACAAGACAGCAGGAGCTGGGGCGGTAAGGAATTGCTGGGCAGTGGGCAGGTAAAGGGTGACAGGCCAACACGCCCGTCCCCTCTTGGGTTTCTTTCCAAAGCCCCTTCCTGCTTGTCAGCGTATCCTTCACCCTCCTTGCGGCGCCATAAAAATGTCTCTCAAACTCACTGAATCACTCTGCCTCGGTGGCTTTCCCTGGCAGGTTAATCCACATATTTACAGCTAGGAGGGGGAGAGTTCTTCCAGAGACCCCGGGTATTCCGGCTTTCCTTAATGCCGCTGCTGGATCTTCTTTAAAACTGCTTGTCAAGAGTCCTTTATAATTCTTGGCCAGCCCTGTCGGTGCTTCCGGCTCACCGGAAAGAAAGTCACATTTCTCTGTCCAAAAGCCACTCGTGTCACCCGGGTAATTCCGCAGGCCTGCATTGCTGCAGGCGCTTCGTGAGGTTTAGTGTCCCGGTTCTTGGGTGCTCGGTTTGCGAGACCTTGAAGGGTGCTATTCAGAAGGCAAGCGCCCAGAAAACTGGCTCCTTCATGAACCAAACAGAGCAGGAAAAAGCCGTCCTGTGAAATTCCCCCCTGAAAAAATGATCTAAAACTGCTCCCTTTGAGACCTTGAAACCTCCATGGAGAACCAATTTTTAAGCCAATCTCATGATTTTTGAATGTTTGAGATTGATCACATGGGGCGTATAATCATCATATACACCCACATACATATCATCAATACAGTACCCTAGAAAGTGGGGCGTCCACGTATGCTTTGTAATATACACAGCCATTTAATCAGGAAAGCCTGTCCAGCACCGAAATGCAGCCACCTCACATGGGGAGCGTAGCAGCCTTTGCTCTGCACACAGTAACACTGCACAGCTGCACAGTACCAGGGGAATGGAATGACAGCACCTCCCTCTGAACCTGCAGGGAGACAGTCAGCTGCTGGAATCTGAATTGCAAAAGCCAAAGGTTTGGAAGTCCCTTCTCTCACACCTTCAAGAGTCACAGAACAGAAGCCTCCTCCTCCTCCCTGGGGGAACAGGCTGGACAATAAGAGGCAGAGGCCAGAAGAAACCCAACAACCTCCCTGTAGGCAGCCCAAGTGTTGAGTGCAAGCGACATCCTACAAGAAGAACCGGGTCTCCCTCTCCGGAAAGCAACGTCCCGTTGGCTGACGGTGCAGCTGATCAATAGAAATAGAACAGTGCACAGCTGGGAACTGTATTGGCCCTCAGTGCTGTGCTAGGCACAGGCTGGGCCTGGGCGGGAGGATGTGCCCGACACCAGGGTGAGGGGCTCTGGCTGAGAGCTGGAGGTGGATGATTTACAGAACAGAACAATAGCGGCCGGAAGTGATGACTAGGAAGTTGCTAATGCTGGGCTGGGTTAGTGTCAGTAAAGGAGAGAGAATGCTTGGGGCTATTTATCATCTCCCCCCCTCTGCCTCTGGAACAGGGCTTCAGAAACATCCAGCCACCCCAAAGCGAGGCTGGCTCATTAACCCTTCAGGGGGCTCTTGGCTTCCGGGGCCGGGGGTGTCTCTGTGGCTGGTCGCACAGCTGCAGCAATGGGGTGTATTTTTTCCTTCCCCCTTTTCTGTGAAATAAGGATCCATTTTAAGTTGCTGACCCAGCTGCAGATCCTGCCTGTTGCTACTGTGGTTATTTTTAAGTACGCGGGAGGTGCTTGTGCTGCAGTGATGGGTGTTTAAGACCTTTGCTGGAGATCACCTTGGAGGGCCAGGAGACCCTGGCTCCAGTGCGTGGCAACAGATTTCTTCCCCTCCCAGGCACACTGCTGCCTTTTGACTGAAGGGCGGAGAGTCGAGTTCAGGTTAAGCAGGATGCAGGCAAACCTTGAGGAATGCAGGCGCTTGGCCAGCTTGGCTAAGATTTCTTCTCCTGATTCACGCTCCCCAAAGCTCCCTCTACTGTCCTCGTGTGCGTCTGGCATGTGCTCACTCCTGCTCGACTCTTGGGGGCTGAAATTCACCCCTGTGCACAGGACCCAGCCTAAACTGTCTGTGTTAGGTCCCATGAGTCGAGCCTCACTGCGTGATGCCCAGGCCTAGTGCTGAGTGTGGGTAACATGAGCGACGACAAACCATTTCACAATGCGAAGGGGAAGCTGGGTCGGAACACGCAACCTGCAAACCCGTCTAGTCCTGTAACGGAGCCGGGCTGCATCTGTCTGTCTCTGGTGAGGTGAAACCCCGGCTGGATACAGTCTGGTGTTGCTGGGGAAGGCCAGGCAATCTGTTTCTGTTCCCTTCCCAGTGCCGAGCGAAGCATGGGCCCATGATGGGCTGGGAATGTGGGGGGTGGGAACGACATGGCCCGCTGGTGTAAACTGGGGGTGTAGTCAGAGTTCTGCTGATTTGCAACCTCTGTGAATCTGGATTACAAAGTATAAATGGAGGCACAAACGGAGCCCAGTCCTCCGGCTTCTGACCTCTTGGACTCAGTGTCACAAATGATTTGGAGAAAGGCTCTAGACTGGGTTGCAAACGAAAAGTTCTGAGAAATGTTATTAGTCGTTATTATATATTAGGTGCATTACGGTAGGGCCCAGGAGGCTCCGTTGTGCTGGGTGCTGCACAGACACCGAACACAAAGCTGGGCCCTGCCCCAAAGAGCTTCCAATCTGGTATCAGACAGGCGACAGCAGGGGCGGACAGACCGACGGGGGAGCACGGGGAAGCAATGAGATAATATTGCTCAGCCTGCTAGACAGTGGGCTCAGCTTTCCAAGGAGGGGGTTAAAGTGGTGTAAGATGCATGTAGCTTTGCGGCGGTTTACAGGGAGCACGTCCCTTGCACGGGAGACTTGCAAAGGTGCTTGTGTGGAAATGTCACAAGTGGGCTGGCATTCCGGGCCGCTCGGAGCTGGGAGATGACAACGTATGAGACTATAAACACGTGCAGTGAAAATGTAACGTTTCCCGGACTGGGAGCCAGCTGGCAGAGCTGTGAAATGCAGCTGGAGCCATCCAGAGAAAAGAGTCTAACCGCAGAACTGCTTCTGACCCAGCTCCGTGCAGAACGTTCTGCCCTGAATGGGAGACATTCCTGATGCAAGCCTTTGCCAGGGGCGCCGGCAGCCTTTTTGGCGCCCTAGGCAGCAGAAGGTCCCGCCCCCGAAATACCACCGATGACCGTGGCGGCCGAACATCCAGCCACCGCGGTCACCCCCCCAAATGTTAGTGCCATAGGCGAACGCCTAGGTCGCCTAATGGGTTGCGCCGGCCCTGCCCCTTGCGTAACTACTTCATTATTTGATTTTGCAGAACATTACGCGTGTTTGGAAGGTGAACTGACACAAGGCGTTACAGCTCAGGAACCTGAAATCATGGCTACATGAGCCACGGGCTAGCTGCAGTTCAGGCTACCGGGCTGAAATCAAATCTCACCGGCATGATACACAGATGACCCCCCAACCTGGAAATGCCGCCCTCGTCAAGGGCGAGTGGTAATTAATTTTTAGTCTCCCACCTGCCCACCCAGGGGTGGGTGAAGGGGCTCTGAACCGCCTCCCCAGACTTGGAATGAGCCTTGTTTCAGGGTGGACTTTTATCCTTGCATGCCGGTGAAAAGCAGTGGCCTGGCAGCCACGGAATCTGGGGCTCTCTCTTCACAGCCGCTCGAAACCGTGTTCTCGGGGAACCTGTGCGCTGCAGGGCACGGCTGTTACCCCCCGGGACAGCCAGGGAGCAGAGGCCCCAAAGTGCCCGGCCCAGGTCTGTGGTGGAGTCCAGAATGCTGGTCTCCTGCCCACTAAGCCATCCTGCCCGTTCTCCCCAGGAGAAACAAGCAGGAGTCCCAGCGTTAGGCCACCCACCCAGCAGGGATGCACCTCGGGGAGATCAGTCTCTGTGGCCACTCACCCCCTGCTCGCTCTGCTCCCGCGCCCAGGAGAGCTGGTACAGGCTGGCCCCTTGTTTGCGCCTGTACCCGCTCTCATGAGGGGGTTGATGTGTGACGTGGCTTCTCATCCAGAGCTCGCTGAAATCGGCGAGAGGCCTCCCTGCTTTGCATCAAGCCCCGTCGTTCCCCATCTCCCTGCTGAGCTGAACTCTGGCCTTCGCAGGACGGGTTCGGTTACACCCTTAATCCCGGCTGGGTTTGTTCAGGCAGAGCTGTAAGGGAAATATCCCGCGACTTACAAGAGCTGGTGGAAATTCACACCAGCTCTGTTTTCAGGGACGTCTCCCCCTTCCAGAGCCAGAATAATCGGCTCAGCCGCTAAAGGACGCCAGCCACGCTCGCAAGGGGGATTCCGCTCTCGGCTACATCTAGCACTAAGTCTTTAAGGTTTGAGCAGCAGAGATTCGGGGGGGGCGGGGCGGGGGCCGGGAAGCTCTGCGCCGCCCATTGGAACCAGACGCAGAATAAGCCAGAGTTGCTATGGTATGATCACTGCACCCTACAGACATGGGCAACCCGACCGTTTGCCCTCTACTGCAATTGACTGCCCTGGCTGTGCTCGTAGGAAAAACCAAAGGGACCCGAACCAGACCTCTCCTTTGGAACCCCCAGATCTGCTGCGCTGCTGCCTTGTGCCTCATTTCCTAGCCCAGCAGAATGGGGGGGTTCACACCTGCTCAGCTCCTCTGCAAAGCCGCACAGGGAGCCAGGCAGCGTTTAATCAGGCTGCAGCTGTTATCCGGGGAGGCCTGGTTTGACGGTACCCGGGGCTCAGGAGAGCGGCTTGAAGAACAGGAGGGGAAAGCTCAAAGTTAAGATAATTTCAAACTCACTTTTTTTCCCCAAAAGATTTTTTTGGTCAGCCTGGTCCCATGGCGGGATTTTAAAAAGCCTTATTTCTAATCAAGGGGATTTTCTAATTCTAACTTTTTTCACATTTGTTTTTGATACTTCCATACTACAAAAACAAAGGCTCGTTAACGACAAATGAGAATGTGAGGAAAAAATGTCAAAACGTAAAAATGAAAAAAACTTTAAATAAAAAGGAATTTGGATGCACACAAAGAACTTTTGTGTACAACCCTGCGCCCAGCCCGGATGGTTGATCCAGGTGGGAAAGCCCCTGCTCTGACTTACACCAGGTTTACACTGTGTGTCAGTTCCTGCACCAGATCTGGACTGAGCGCACATCTGGTTCAGACACATCCGGAGTATTCATCACCTGGCCGGGTTCGGTCAAGGAAGGGCGTTTATAAACAGCGCCACCTAGTGGCTGAAAAGTATAATACAGTTTAGCATTCCGTGGCTGTGTGTATCTCCACTGGCTGAAGTGGAGTGACTCCTGGTTTACACCAGTGTCAAAGCAGAATCTGGTGCACGCCGCAGAAGCAAAACGTGTTGCATAAAACTTCCCATGTCATCGGAATTTTAATGAGCGGAAGTTAATCAATTGGTTCTAATTTCCAGGTCCCAAAAGTGGGTTTGGCACTAGAGAGTCTTCTGCTTCCAATAGAAATGTTGGCTCCCTTGTGCAGCTGAGAGGGGATGTGAAACAAAAGAGCAAGTGCCTGACAAACTGGGAGAGCAAAGGGACCCAGGGAGCAGCAAAGGACCAGAATCATTTCTGATACCAGGTCCGAATGGCTCCACCAGGTGCGGGGCAGTGGTGAATCTAGCCCAGAGAGAAGGCCGTCGAAGTACTTGGCAGGTCAATGGGGTTTTAGAAGCATATCCTCTCTCTTAAGCTTTGGTCTCCATGTGGCTTGGGACGTCCCGCTTAAGGGAAATGCTTCCAACGTGCTATCAGGAAATACCTTGTTGTTTACACAATGGCTCATAAATGAGAGAGCACCAGGTCTGATGAGAAACCGGGTCCGGAAGGAATAATTGGCCAGAGTCCAGGGGGAATCGGAGTGTTGTGTGGGAGGGGCTGGCGGGATCGAGTGGAGACCAGTTTAATTAGTCATGTCCATTAGTCACACAGTTGAGAAGAATAAATGAAGTGGGGTTTTGGGCTGGGCTCAGTCAGAGTTTCTAATGGGAGGATTTTCTTTCCCCAAGAAACTCTGATCCGTGCAAAACCTCAGGTGATGGAGGCTCCAGCAAAGATTTGGAAGGTGGCAGCTTGGGAATCTTTGCGTGCCGAGGGGAGGAATCGCTGACGAGTGCTGACAGTTTCGGTCTCTGTTCTGCGGGTATCGATGCGGTCGCTCCAGATTTACAGCATATTCAAGCAGAGCAGAACGTGGCACATGGTGTTGTCCCAATCTCAAGGGGGAATGGAGTGGGGGTACCATTGTGTGGACAGCTCCAATGTCCCCAAATCCCCTTGGCTATTCCAACCCTAGCTTGTCTCTTACACCTACACAGCTCCAGTGAGTTCAGCAGGATTGTGATCCAGCCACTTCTGAACCAGGAACTATTGCCCTTTGGGTCCATCTGGAGTGTTCCCCTCTGCCGTCCAAGTGGCCAGACAAGGCCCGGGGACCAGGGGATGTTCAGCTGGAAGTAGAAAGCGGGTGAGGTTTCTTTATTTAACGCAGGCTCGTTTATTTCCAAGGCATGTAAGGGGTCCTAGTTCTCCAAACACAGGAGGAACCAAAAGGAAAAGGAGCAGTTTCATAGCACACAGAGCCAAGCCTCTTTAGCCAACACCAGCCCCCAGAGACCTCTCTCTCGCGCGCGCTTTCCCCAGGCTCACTCGGTGCGCACGGGCTGGGCCGAACTTTCCTGCCTTTTCCTCGGCCTTGCTCTGTGTTCTCCTCTGTCCTCGGTCTGTGTGTTCGCTCGCACACCCCTGGTCCCATACCCAGTGGGACCCTCACCCACATGGTGCTAGTTTCTACTATGCCTTGTTTTAGGTGTGGCCCCCGAACCATCTCTTACAATTGTCTCAGATGAAGGGCACAGTCACACATCCATCTGAACAGGGGTTTAGCTCGCCCCATAACAAGGTTCCACCCAGCTCATATATTTTAGGGTTTTATATCCCCCCGCCCCCATCACCGCAGTAACTGAGCATTTTCCACGTCAAATCAATAGCACCGTCCCCGGTGGATTTTCTGGGATCTTTGGCACGTCTCCCTTTCCAGGGTAAAACTGCCTGGTGGAGGGTTTGAATTTCCCCGTTTTGGGGGGAGTGAGGGAACCAGACTTGTAGGGGGGGATCAGAACCAGAGAGCGGACGCTAAATGCAAACGAGTTCAGACTCAAGGGGCCTCATTCCCCATTGTCCTCCCACTTCGTGCAGCGCCACACACCACTGCGAAGTGGGTGTGAAACATCATCGTGCTGACAGGGTGGCTTTTTGCCCACACTGTGCGCTGGTTTGCACAGCCCCTCTGGTGCAGGAGATGAAGATGAACTGGGCCCACGGTTCTGTTTGCATCCCTGGTGCTAAATTTCCCATTGCTGTTTATACTTTTTCCTTTTTAAACCCTCTGTGTCAGCCTGCACTCACGCAGGCAGCCTGTAACGGGACTCTCACTCCTGTCGTATTTTACACGGCCAACGCATGTGGTTACATTTGGTTTTGCTGCTGTTTGCTTCCCCCAAAGGAGGGACTGAAAAGCGCCAGTGTCCCGCAAATGCATTGTGACTAATGGGAGCCCCATGGCTGCAGGAAAAGCAGATGCCTTCTGCTTAATCTGGCCTGTTGTTATGTAAACCTCCTTCCTGCTTTGAAGTCACCTATAAATACTCCATGTGTTTCCAATAAACCAGCATTTTTATCACTAGAGCTGTTAAAGGCAGATCTGTGTCCGATTGGTCCCACTGGCTGCGCTGGGGGTTCGCGCCTGATAACCCTCACATCCTCTGCAAGGAGTTCATTGTAGCTCCAGAATGAGGAGTGGGGGAGCTGAATCTGGAGCAGGGAGGGTGCTGGGAAACGCAGGCGTCGTCTCCTGTGTGCTGTTCGGGTTGTGGGACTAGGCGTTTGGCACGGGGCTGCTGACTGTCTGTTAACCAGCCAAACTAACGCACTCTGGCACCCCTGGAACTGCAGGAAGCCTGCGGTGCATCCGTTAAAAGGGTCGTGTCACTGCCTCGCTGGATGCAGCGAAGAGCCCTCCTCAGCCAAGCTGCGTCCTGCTGGTGTGTCCCCTTTGCTACGGGTGGCTGTGCAGGGGCCCTTGCCAAGGTCAGGGCTGCGTGTTACAAACACATGGTCAGAGACGGTCCCTGCCCCAAAGAGCTTGTCACCACACCGGGTGGGAGGGGAAACAGAGGCACAACCTGGCAGGGCTGGCAGCAGAATCCAGCCCTCCTGATTCCTGGCCTCAGGCCTTTTCTGCATGACGGCACTGCCTCTGAGCTGCTGGTACCAGCATCCTGACATGGGCCTTTTATAAGAGGGCTGATTCACATGGAACCGCTTCAGCGCTGCTCTCCAAGTCGTGCTTGCAAGAGATTGACATCTGACCACAAGCCCGTGCTCTGCTGCTCGCTCACCAGAAGCTATTTCCCTCCACGAACCAGCTGCCAAGCCTCAGCAGTGATCCCCACGGTCTCTCCCGGCTCAGTGAGTCGTTCGTTAGCTGGAGTGCAGTCATCTTTGTGTAGCATCTGACTGTTCACCAAGGTGTCCTTGTGCACGAGGGGGGTGACCTTTATTACCCCAGTGCTTTTCCAGGGAACTGCTGGCAGGGGAATGCTGCTTTGCAATACAGCTGGGGAACTGCACAGCCGCAATTAATTAGAGCCTTGTTCGGTGAGCTGGGTCAGGAGGACGTCACCCATTGTATGCCACGCAGGGACCAATCCTGCCCCAGCAGGATGGGCAGCTGCAGGGTCCAGCAGCAAGGATTTTCAAAAGGGCTCAGTGAGTTTTGGGTCCCCAATCTGGAATGTGCCAGGCACGCCTCCTTAAAGCCAGCCCCCCTTTCAAGGCGGCTCCGGCTGGGTGCCCTGGATCACGTCACGTTCCACCTCCAACGTGTGTAACTGGCACCTGGAGCCCGAGCAAGACCTTTGGGTACCAGACAAAACTTCAGCGCTGCCCTGGCATGCAGAAGGAGGCTGGCTTTGTCTGAGCAGACGTGGGTTCAGGGCCTGCCTCGTTCCCGGGCTCCTGGTGTGCCCCCGTCTGTCAAATGGGCACCCTGGCACTCAGGTTGTTTGTGAGTGTCAGTTCATCAGGGCAATCACCCACAATACGTTACATTTAATATCCCAAAGGTATTTCAAGCAGCCGATGTCTTGTGCGTTGATATTCTGCAGTGCTGCTCGCCCAACGCTTTCCATGAGCTTTGCATTCATGGCTTAATACGTTTGTACTTTGTATTCATTTAATTTTAATGTGTCAGGACCCCTGGCTTGTGCGGGCCAGCAGCAAGGTGCCCTCATGGCATCCCACAGGGCAGTGGGTAGCGTGTGTGTGTGTGTGTGTGTGTGTGTGTGTGTGTGTGTGTGTGTGTGTGTGTGTGTGTGTGTGTGTGTGTGTGGACCAGAGCACTGAACTGGGAGTTAGAAGCTGTGGGGTCTATCCCTGGTCCTGCTCTATGACCCTGGGCAAAACACACACCTCCTCTTGTTCCCCACCCCAGCCCCACATTTAAATTCTCTGGGGCAGGGACCAACCGTGCACTGAACTGGGGCCCAGCACCAGGGGGTGTTTCTGTCCCTTACTGGATCCATGAGCCAGGGTGACTATTCATGTGAGCAAAGGGCCCGCAGGCCCAGACACCGACCTTACAGCCGTACGAGACTAGAGTGGATTTTTATTTGCTTACATTTTTTTGAGGCCTAATGGAAACCAAACGAGATCCAGGATGGGGGTGGTGAGGAAAGTGCTGTCACTGGCTCTTGGGCCCCTTGACAGTCTATCCCGTTATTGCTGATGACATTTGGATTTGGCATTTGAAATATCTTCGCTCTGTGTTTTGACACATTGATGTTTGAAGCTACCCAGCAGGGTTTTGACTTTCCCTGGGTAATTACTGCCAGATTCAGCCCCTTTCCCCCCACGCTCTCCTGGGACGCTGCCGTACGCTCGGTGAAAAGCGTGGGGGACCTGCTGCAGCAGCTGCCTGGGCTGTTAGCAAAGAGCCGGCGGGCGGGCGGACGGAGCAGGGAGGTGCAGCAAGGCCGTGCTGTGCCTCCCCATCACACGGGGCTGAAGGGAAAATGAGCAGAGGAGAGGAACTTTCAGTGTTAAGTTCTGTATGAAGGGGAGCTAGCAGGCAACTCTTTACCAGAGGGTGACTCACCCGTGGGGCACGTGGGGCATTCTCCATCACAAGGGGGGAGGGTGTCTCCTCCTAAGAGGCAGGCTCTAGCTCAGACATAGGTTTATTCAGCTAACTGAGGCATCGCAGCCGGGTGAAGTTCTGTGCCCTGTGCTGGGCAGAAGGTCAGAACAGATGGCCAGGACTGTCCTGTGTCGCATTAAAGCAGACCTCTTGCTGACAGAAATCAGGGGATCTCTGTTTAAATTCACCTTCTTTTTAAAATTTAGCGTGAACTCTGAATACGGGCGTGATAGAGACACCTCTGAACCGAACCCCGGCTCCGAACGGGTCCTGGCTCTGAATGCAGTTCCAGACCCGCCTCTGTAGCTGGGCCGCTCCAGAGCCAATCTCTCCCTGAATGTTGGGGGTGTTCTGAGCCAGTCCCCAGCTTTGCAGGGACCCACCTCCGCTAAGGGGGATGCAGCGGGGGCCTCGCTATTTGTGCTCTCTGCAATTTCCAGCTCCGAAGGGCTTGGATTACAAATCCAGCTCGGAGTTTTCTTAGTCTGGGAGCAATTTAGGGCAAGGCCTGGTCACAAATACCGCACCCCTCCTGCCTCCACATTCAACACCAGCTGGAGCATCTACCACAGACCCGTAGCCAGCCCTTGTGAGGACCCAGATTCCAGCTCACTTCCCGACGCCGTGGGGCGAGAGGCGGTCAGACGCTGTGACCCAAAAGCATGTGGGGAAGAGAGATGAGAGCAAGCAAGGGCCTCTCTTGGCGTCTCTTTGCTGACTGTTATTGTGGCAGTAACTAGGATGCCTCCCTGAGAATGAGGGAGGGAGGCGGTTCTGGACTTTGTATTTTAAATCCGAGAGCTGGGTCGGGCGTGACTTTTCTTAGGGCCCTGTGGTGCTGGGTGCTGGACAAACAGCACTGGAAGAACTTACAACCTGGTAAAGTTGGAGGTTTTTTCCCTGGGGTTTTCGAATGGTTCCCACCTGGGTGCATGGCACTGGGCTAATCATCTGTGGCACAGACGCTTTCTAGCCATTGGGGGTTGAGTTCAGGGTCTTGAGTTCAGCTAAGCCTTTGTCACCCTGCAGGGTTTGTGGCATTACCATTGCCATTGCCATTGCCTTCCCCGAGTGCATGAGAGGGACAACACCCAGCCCTCTGGAGACCATCTCAAACTACTCTGGAGCCCCCCGGCGTAGGGATGGGATTGGGGGAAGACGTATGCTTCAAATGTCCTGCCTTCACTTGCTAGTAATTTACGAAGTGCCACCACTTTTCTCCTGAGCGCCCAGCCCAGCACAGCTGGCCTTGCCTCACACCACCCGGTTTCAGTCCTGTGCACCGAGTATCTTAATTTACCCTGAAATACACTGAGGTCATCCAGGGTGCAGCGCTGTGAAACCGGAGTGAGAAAAGTTCTTGACAACTGAAGGTGTGTTCTGCTTTCCATCAAGCATCGGCTCCGGCTTCCCCCAGCTGCCTGCATTTTCCTTCCGCGTCAGAGCTGAGCTGCCGTCAGGGGGACACGATTCTCCCCTCTGGTGGCCTGATCCTGAGAAAAGTCACAAAGGGGTTTGCAAGGTCTCACTTCTGAGAGGGAGAAGTGTCCCAGCTGAGACCTGCAGGGCAGCTGGTGTAACCATCTGGGATGGTGCCGGCCAGATTTTAGGGTGACACCAGCCAGCACAGACCGGGAGCCAGAGAGAACTACAGGGTCTTCCTGTGTCCAGCAGCCTGAAGTAAGCTCTGTCCTGAGGGATCCTACAGGGCCAGCTTCAGTTCTCTGGTATAATTGCTCCCAGCTCCGGCACAGGGCTCACATTTCCTTTGGCTTCAGTCTGTGCAGGGTTTGGGTTTTGATCAGCTGGGGCCAGAATTTCGTGAGACTAGCCCAGGGGTAGGCAACCTATGGCCAAAGCCGGCACACAAGCTGATTTTCAGTGGCACTCACACTGCCTGGGTGCTGGCCACTGGTCTGGGGGGGGAGGGGGGGGCTCTGCATTTTAATTTAATTTTAAATGAAGCTTCTTAAACATTTTAAAAACCTTATTTACTTTACATACAACAATAGTTTAGTTCTATATTATAGACTTATAGAAAGAGACCTTCTAAAAATGCTAAAATGTATCACTGGCACGCGAAACCTTAAATTAGAGTGAATAAATGAAGACTCGGCACAGCACTTCTGAAAGGTTGCCGACCCCTGGACTAGCCACTGCTCTGTGACTTCCCCCGGAGATGGCGTTGGTCTGTCAGGAATGTTCCATGGTGTGAGAGCAGACGCCATCCAAGATGGTGTCTTGGATAAATGTCTATCCGGGATGGTCTAGACAGTATTTGGTCCTGCCATGAGGGCAGGGGACTGGACTCGATGACCTCTCGAGGTCCCTTCCAGTCCTAGAGTCTATGAATCTATGGTGGAAATCTCACAGTGGTCTGCTCTCTCCAGATCTCTGCCTTGCAGGGATGGACTCTAGCAAGACCAGCTGGCAAGATTTTGGCACTGTCAGATCTTGAACTGGATTCAGCCTCAGTCGTGTCTGGATCCCAGCGCTGCCCCTGGCCTGACAGCACCAACCCGAAAGTGGCTCAGGGTCTTTGGAAACTCAGGCCTGGCTTGTGAGTCACTGGGGCCGGCTGGTCTCAGTTTTAGTCTGTGATGGAGCCTGAAGCCAGTTGACTGAATCTGGGGTTCTGCTCTGGGCCCATTACAGGGATACTGGCCTGGTGCGGGACTGGGGGTGGGACTCTGACCCCCCCACCACACACACACAGTCAGGGGTTCAGGTCACAGCCGACCGCAGCCCTTCTCCCTGACATGAACGGCTGCTTTTAACTTAGGGTTGCCAGGTGTCCGGATTTTGACCGGAAAGTCCGTTCGACAGGGGACATGTGCAGTGTCCAGTCAGTGCTGCTGACCAGACACCAAAAGTCCAGTTACCCAGTAACCGCAATCGGCCTCTGCTGCCGGGAGGTGGGAAGAGCAGCTGCTGCTGGAGGAGGGGGGATCCGGACAGTGCGCAGCATTTGAGGAGCGGGGCCGGCGGCCAGGCTCACTGCCCGTGACAGCCGCCGACACCAAAACAAGATACAATTTCCTCTGCGTTGCTTCTAACCCCCCCTCCCCACCCCGCTCAAACCTCCATCTCAGGTCAATTTGCAAAAGCCGTCTCCCTTATCGGGCACAATGTCTAGCTGCCCTGTTATCTGCTGTGAAGATGTGACGCCTGCTGATTAAAGGCCAAGAGAAGCTAAGTGATGGTCCCCGGTCTGCGCAAACCTGTCTCAAGCAACCTGTCAGATCCTGTTGAGTTATTCATAGGTATTAAGTCTCTCCACCTTCGCCTGCGAAACCTCCCGTCACCTACCATTGTGCGGATCAAGCCGGAGGCAGCAAGCTGGCTCAAAGGAGGCTTTGCAGGTGAAGATAGGATCAGGATTGATGGCTGGCTTTGAGGTGGGGCACAGGGGCCCACTCCATATTCTGAGGGCTGGCTGTGCACTATGGTCCCTGCACCTCGCGGTGAACCGTAGCTGCAGGAACTTCAGGGGGGCTGCTCCAGTTTACACCCGCTGTGACCCCGTGTCGCCTCTTAGAGCTCAATGCCAGCGCTTCCCTGAATAGAGCAGAATATAATGGTGCATGGGGTCCTTCCCCAGCCTTCCCCCTTGACTCACAGAATCCCCTCCCTGCCAAAAGGGACGCTGAGGAGGCGGCCCATCATCAGACGGACATGATGCATCTTTTCGACTTACAGTCAGAACCTAGATACTAGGGTGATGAGTGCTCCAGAAATAGCCAGAGAAATAATAACTGGCATTTATATGCAGGAATATTTACACGGCAAATTAATACGCCTGATTTATCTCTGCTGGACGCTGCTCTCCCACCTCTCAGCCTGAAGGATCCACATAGGCGGGGATCACTCCTCCATCGCTGACATGCAGCCAGCTCTGGGGTGGGACGTAGCACCCATTCAGTGGCCTTACACACAAGTCTGTTAGCAAAAGAAGCAAAGAGTAACTTGTCGAAGTGCAGAACTGGAATGGAGGGAGGCAGACGGTCACCACCCGAGCCAGACACTGCCTAGGACATGGGCTAACATCGCTACCTTTAGTGCCACCGGAACTCCAGCAAACAGGCGTGTCAAGCCCTCCAGGATGCACATTATCCTAAAAACGAGCCCCTCCATCCGCACCCTCTGGGCCATGCCAAAGCCCAGGCTCCTCAGGAGAGACACCTCCTGAATTTATAAACAGACAGCAGAGGTGGCAATGGTGGTGGGAAGTGTGGGGTACCTCCCACTGCCCTCAGAACACAAGGCTCTGCATAGTAGAGGGGCCATAACCCCACTGAGGCCGGTAGCCCAGGTCCCGCAGTGGCCAACACTGAAAGCTAGAGACACCCTGGGGCAGGATTTTCACAGGAGCCCAACTGGAAGTCACTGGGACTTGCGCGCCTGCCTTGCCTGGGCTCTTTTAAAACCTCCATCCTAGCCCTTTCCCTGGGGGAAGATTTCCTCCCGACTCTGCGCTTCTGCCCCGAACCGCGTTGGCCGCCGTTGGTCCAGGCCTGATTCAAACTGGCTCCTGGATCAGGCACTTCTCCGCAGCACACTCAAGACGTCAGCGGAACTTCGTCGCCCTCTGCCATGAACGTTCAATTTATGTGGCAAATTAATACGTCTACTGCAGCTGATTTATCTCTGCGGGACGCCCTCTCCCTGCCCCGCCTACTCCGTTATCAGTGCCCTGTTAGGAAGCTATCGCAGGCACTTGTGTTGGCACTGAAGAATTCCATTCCCCTCATTGCCAGATGGGGTCCTGAGGGTTTGCTGGTGCCGGTGGCTGATAAGAGAAGCTATTGCCGGTGGTTCCCAAAGCAGAGCCGTACGGGGTTTGCTATCGTCAGCTATTGATAGCTCCGGCTCTGTGTCATTATTTCTCCTTTTCTGGATGCATAAGGGCAGATCCACTGAAATCAACAGGGCTGCCTTGACTCCCAGCAGCTGAGGATCTGGTTACATGGACTTTAAAGCCTGTATAATCAATGCTGCTGATCGCAAGCTGGAAGGCAGAACTATTTCTCCAGGTGTTTTTAATTAATATGCTGTTTGCCTGTTTTGGTGGTGGGTCTTTTCTTTTACAGCACCTTCTAGGCTGGCTTCCCAACAACGCAGCAGGACCTAGGAGCCAGGACTCCTGGGTTCTAGTCCCCAGCTCTGCTACTCACTTGCCTTTTTTGGTAAGTGCCTCAGATCCCCCCCCCCCCGTTGATGCGGGGGACTAGCACGATGTTACGTGTGAGCAACTGTTTTTGCCTGGCCTAGTGAAAAATTTGGCATGTGACACATAGGCCATAGGGCTGGAAGGGACCTGCTGGGTCCCCGAGTCCAAGTTCGTCCTGGTCCCCCTTCTGTGGCTGAGTCTCATCAGAGGATATTAACGTTCTACTGCTGCCACCTAGCAGTGTTCATGCGGTAGGGACCAGTGCTCTGTAGCTGGGTGGTACAAGCCCAGCCCATGACCCCACTGTGGCATCATTAGATTTGGGGGATTTTTGCTTTGAGCCCGTCTCTGATATGAATTCAAGGCACTGAGAAACATGAGCCTTAGCAGACCCACTGAGACCAGCGATACCAATGGGGCTCGGCCATCACAGCCCTGCTCCAGACAAACTTAAGGGCTGCAGCCTCCTCCTGTTTGACATTAAGAAGGGAGCTGATGGGAATAAGCCCGTAAACATTCTTCTGGGGTGTGTAATGGAGCATCTGGTGCCGCGAGACCAGGGCTCTCAACAGCTGACATAACAGGTCAAAGTCCCATGGGGCAACTGCCTTTTTTACGGGGGTCTGCAGGAGACAGTTCTCAGCTGCTGCAGCAAATGGGCCGGGCCATCCCAGCGCTATCCTGACATCCTCTAGTCCGGATGTGCTCTGTGCTCTGGTCTGTTCTAAGGTCCCAAGCACCCCAAGTGCTAGAGTGGGGGGAAGTTGTTATAACATGGCAGTGCCCCGGTTGTTCTAGAACGTGCTTTGGGCCTGCCTGCCTGGATGAGACCGTTGGCGATGGCCCTGGTGCAGGGAGAGAAGCCCAGTTACAGGGTGGTCACTGTGCTGCCACCACACGCAAACTCAGCTGTTGGCAAGCAGCTGACGCTGTGTGCACCCCTGGCATCTCTCGCTTCCTCTGCCCTCTGGCAAAGGAGGAAGAGCCCAGCATTGATTTATTTGTAATTCTTTTTCATTTTTGGGGTGTCCACGTAAACTCCCATGTTGTTTCAACACCTGCCATTAGGCCCTAGATGATAATGTACGAATAGACATTCCTCCTCCTGCCCCACTCGGCATCCATCTCACCCCCAGATTGCCAAGCCATACAGCAGCAGGGCAGGGAGAGCCTGCTAGCAAGCAGCATGCCCGGCCCTTTAAATGCTGCCCTGGCCAGGCCAGCCCAAAGCAGGCTGAAGAGACTGATTGAGGGCCAGCTCTCTTCCTCCCTGGAGAATCCCGTTCCCCTTGTGGCAGAAAATGCCCCTCAAAAGACAAAAGGAAAAACAAGCCTGGGTTTCACGGGAGAACCTGAGCATGCACTGCATCAGAACGCAGCCCTGCTCTTGGGGCGGAGACCCCTTGCCAAAGGGACGGGGTCCCGTTAGGGGAGGAGCTGGGCCACAGGGCTGTCAGAGACGCTTCTCCCAAGTGTTGCCCATTTATTTAGCTGGTAAGGACAGAAAATTGTTCTGCTGAGGGTGATGGAGGGGTGTCATCTCATCAGCAAATAAATTAAGGCCCCAATCCTCAAAGACTTAAGCAGTGTCACCAAGTGTTCAAAAATCATGAGTCAGGCTCCCAGAAAATCACAAGCTTGGCTTAAAAATCACAAGATTGTTTAAAAATAATAATTGTTGTTTCCTTTTTATTTGCCTCCTGGCTTCTAAGCAGTTTCCAAGCTTCTCTGGGCACCAGAGGAGCTAGAAACTTAAAAAAAAAAAATGGCGGCTGAGGTTCTCCTGTATTTCTCTGACTCCAGGAGCTGGGGCCTTTAAAGACAAACAACCAGACCTTGAGGGTTGGCCACGCCGCACACGACAAGCTCAGCATCTGCTCAGCAGCATGGCTAGCTGTCACCACTTTATGGGGAGGCTCCCAATATTTGGTGGGTGTTTTGGGGGCTCCTGGAGTCAGGTGATAATGGGAGACTCAGCCTCGTGCTAGAGCAGGAGAAATGAAGTCCACCACACTGACGAGGGCCCAAGTCCATCTGCCTCAGCAGACCGTTATTAACACAGCTTTGCATGGGCTCATGGATCTGTCTTAGAGACAAAATTCTGGATCCCCAGCTGCTGTAAATCAATCCCACTCTGCTGGAGTCAATGGGGCAGATTCCAGCTGATGTGAATTGGCCGCAACTCCATTGGAGTCAATGGGGCCTGATCCCAGATGGTGTGAATTGGCCAGAGCTCCACTGGAGTCAATGGGGCCTGATCCCAGATGGTGTGAATTGGCCAGAGCTCCACTGGAGTCCATGGGGCCTGATCCCAGATGGTGTGACTCGGTCGTAGCTCCATTGAAATCAATGCAGTGAGATCCCCAGCTGGTGTAAATTGGCTGTAGCATTAGCGTCAATGGGGCCAGATCCCAGCTGGTGTGAATCGGTCGTAGCTCCATTGGAGTCAATGGGGCAGATCCCAGGCAGTGTGAATCGGTCGTAGCTCCATTGGAGTCAATGGGGCAGATCCCAGCCGGTGTGAATCGGTTGTAGCTCCATTGGAATCAATGGGGCAGATCCCAGCCAGTGTGAATCGGCCGTAGCTCCATTGGAGTCAATGGGGCAGATCCCAGCTGGTGTGAATTGACTTGGTTCCTCTGAAGTCATTGGAGCTACAATGATTTGACACACGCTAAGCACCTGGCCCAGAAAATGGAATTGGCGGGTCTAGTTTTGTTGTTCAAACTGGTTGAGTGAAACCACTGGCACAAACGATGAACAATAACGAAGACATTTAAACCCTATCAGTTTTAATAATCCAAAAGTGCACAGAGAAGGACTTTGTTAAAATATTTGTGTTGTTTTTTAAAGAAAGCCCACGTACACACTTTGGGGCATGGTGGTGGAAGTGAGGAGGGGTCTGCTAGATTAATATCTAGTAAACAGGCAATCTTCCTCTGGTTAACATCAGCATGGACGCATATACGGCCCTGTAGGCAGCCTCTAGACCGAACCTCAGCTGTACTGCCAAATACAGGCTAATTGGACAGGGGACGTAAACACCAGCTGCATCTGATTTATTTAAATGGGAACCATTAGAGTCTTGGTCTCTATAAGAGTTTAATTAAAGGAAGAGCTCTTCTTTTATTTATTTTAGACACAGTCTTTCCTAGTAGGCCGGTGAAGCGGGAATCAGGCCGACAGAGCAGGGGAAGCTCCCAGACAGTGTTCCAAAGGAATTGTCATTGAATTAGATACACAAACAATCCCAGCTCCATTTTTAAGTGCTAGGTGCAAGGAATTGATGGAGGCGCTAGAGCATGGTTGCTTCAGGCCAGTGAAGCTACTGAGATATATTCCTCCCCCACCTTTTTTAATTTTTATGGAGATGCCTTTGACCCTATCCCCACCCTCCTTCATTGCCCTGCAGAGGGAACATTTACTGTGTTATAAAGTTCCACATCTGCCTCTTGAAATATACATGCTGGATGTAAGAACCTATTATACCAGAAACAACCCTTTCGCAGGTGTCAGAGCAGCAATGCTCTCTCCTGCTCCCCCAGCCTGAAGAAAAGCTTTGTCTCATCAGGTAAACTAGCAAGAGAGGGAGACAGATTTTGATTTGCATGAAACCGATATAAATCTGGAGAAATGCCATGATTTCAATGATGTTAGTGACAGGTTCTGATCTCAGTTACTCAGATGTAAAAGTCTGAAATAACCCACTGACTACATTAGAGTTAGAGCCAGATTCTGATTTTATTGACACGGATGCAAATCCAGAGTAAATCCATCTGAAATTCTCTGCCGACTTGAATCCACTGACTTCAAGGGATTCACACACCTGTGCAAAGAATCTCTGGCCCATTTTATTTTTTCCAAAACTGGACCATTTTGTGACACTGAGATGCAGACCCCTCAGATTTAGCAGGCTTTATAATTTCATTCCTAATCAAATAATCCACTAGTTCAAGTGGGTTTATAGGCAACTCAGGGGCCTTTTAAGAGAATCCTGTTACTTAAAAAGTAATCGTAAGCATCATGCCCCAAGTGGAGTGTTTCCTAGATGGAGACATTCAGCATGTATGTAACAATACACATACTGAGTTCATGTTTCATTGTATGTTGATTTATCGTCCCTTGAGTTAATTATTGACCTTAGCTTTGCCTTGGTCAATATTTACCTCCCCAGGTCAATAAATCTTGACATTCACCTCAACAGAAGTCAATATCTGCTTAGTGTTTATCTATTTCCTCTGTTGCTAATTTTTCTGAAAGCTTTTATTTATTCTTCTAAAGTGAGCTGAGTGCGGGTGAAAGACAGACTTGGGGAGGGATGTTCTTTGTTTATTTACCATGGGCAAAAGTGCGTCCTCATCTCTGTACCTTGGACATGAACTAGAGGGAGCACTATTCCAGGGGAAATATGGGAAATCTGCCTCCATAGCCCATTTGATCCATCTTGGTGCTGATCAGAGACGCTCAAATTTAGCACCATCTATTCCGGTGGTTTGTGGGAGGACCCAGGATGAAAGTTTCTTTGATGTGGGTGCTGAGAAGCCACCACATGGTAATAACTTTTCTTCACTTCCAGCTGGGGTTGGATTGGAGCCAGGGATCTCAGAACAAAAAGTGTGTTAGCTCATTCTCAGTGATCTCAGATGCCTGAGCCCCTGCAGCCTGATGCTCCATCATCCTGCAACCGCTTTGCCCCGTTGTAAATGGTGGCTCACAGGGCTAGGCGGTGGCAAATCGGGTCCCAAAAGTGTGTCTCTGCTCTCAGAAGTGGTTGAGCACACACCAGCTTTAGCGAGACGGGTGCTCACTACTGACACCTGTTGGTGACTAGGGAGAAGCGGGGATCAGAGCTGCTTGGGACCGCCAGATGGACAGGGGTGCCTTTGAAAAGAGAGCTCTTTGCTGACATATGCTGGAGGGCAGGGGGAATTGGCTGAATCACCCAGGTCTCATTTGCATTTCAGTTATGTGGCAGTCTGGCAGATTTCAGTGTGAACACAGTGAAGTTTTGAGTTTGGGGGCAGTAAAACTCTCTTGATCCTGTTGGGAAATATTGAGACAGAGATCAATACCAAAAGTGTGTGGGGTCACCCTGACTGAGACTGCAGTCAGGCATAGTTGGGTCAGGACGCCTGGCACAAACCAAGGAAAAACAGGGGGAGTTCTAGTTTGTGTGTTGGGGAAGGTGGGAGTAAAATGATACAGAGTATAGGTGGATTAGGAAATGTGGTTTGTATGTAACTGGAGTCTAACCATCAGAGAGAGCCACAATCGGGCATGGAGACTGTCTTGTAGGCTTCTCTACCCTGCACTTGAAGTTGCGATCACCTCGGCTGGGTCAAATGGTGGAGTCCTCAAAGCAGCAGTGGCCTGCCTGAATCTTGGACTCCACCAACTCAGGACAACAAACGGCGAGTGGGAACGGGGAGGACAGAAGTTGGGGCTGTTACTGCTACCCTGGGGAGCGGAGTCCTACTTAGTATTGTTATTTATTAATTGCTGGTTTTCCCAAGTTTATTCAGTTGTTCCCGCTTTTCCTAGTAACATTCTCTTTGTTCTAAACCCCTGGACTCAGTGCTTGGGAATGGAGAAGGATTGCCCATCACAAGCAGCCAGGTGGTCTATATTGTTTCCCGGGTTTCTGGGTGGGGCTCAAGCTGGTGGTGTTTAAGTCTTTAGAAGGAGCCCTTACGAAATTGACCCTGTCCCTTTTTTGCTGATGACAGCAGTGGGCAGAGGAGTAATGCACAAACAGCACCATCTCGCTCAGCAGCTCTCCGCTCCTGTCTGTCCGAGCTCAAACCTGCTGACGAAAATCCGCTTCTGCTGCATTTAACTTCAGTTAGTGCTGCAGAGCCAGCACAGCACTGGGAGAGCGATTCCTCCTGGTGCACTGGTGACAGAGTGGCCCACTAAGTTACACCTGTGCAAAGCCATTGATGGCCTGGGAAAACTGGGAAAAGAAAGGGGGTGAAGAGGTGCAACCACAGGCCTAGTTTGTCCTGCAGAACTTTTTCTACAGGCTAATGCTGAGCCTGAAGGAAAAAACCCAGCTTGACTCTCAGAGCCCCGGCCGAGTTTGAAGGGCTGGCAGGGGTGCTGAGAGCCATTGAACCGAGCTGCAAACCCTGTAGATGATGGAAATCTCTTGAAGCCAGGGCGTGCGGCAGCACCTATGAGGGCTGGCACTTAGAGCTTGGTTGTTTATTGCTTTTGCACCAATGTCAGGGGAGCTCCTGTGCTGGGGCTCAGTTATCAGAGTAGAACCCCCTCATTGAGAGGGGCGATGGCTGTGTTCACACTAGGAAGGCTCTGCTGGGATAGCTATACTGGCAGCAAGGCGTTCCTGGTGTGCACGCAGCTGTACCAGCAATGCTGCGCTTTGTATTGGGATCGGACAACTGGTACCTGGAGCACAAGGAGCGATATGGTAACTGTGCTGCCGATATAGCTCCATGTACCCGAAGGGCTTTTGCCGGCAGCAGAGCTGTGTGGAGCTGGGCTCCTGCCCCTGGCTGACATAGTTCTGCTGGCCGAAGTCTGTAGCGTAGACCTGCCCTTAGCTCCTTTAGGGCGTTATTCAGGCTCGTAAGGTGGATGATGGGAGTGCGTCTCAGGACCCCACCTATGACCAGGAGGCCAACCAGTGTTGGGGGGATGGAGGGGCAGGCAGGGAAGGTGTTTGGTTTGATAGATGGAGCATCCATGGCCTGGATTTCCTGATCGTGTGAGAGAAGCAGCTGTCAGGGCCAGGCCTTTCCTCTCGGTCGCTGATACTGTATTCAGGCCCTCAGCAAGACAGGCGCAGGTGTAATTCCGATGCCAGGTCTGGCACCAGTCTGGGGTGCCCCCATTGCACCTTCTGAAGCATCCACCAGTGCTGAGATTCTGTTTCCTCTCATGCATCCCCCTCACTTCGGAATCCCCCCATCCCCTTCCCCTGAAACGGAGTTAGATTAATTGCTGACCCAGCTGTATTCCCGTGTCCCCTCTCCTTTTGATTACCCCATGACAGAGATTAATTGGACCTGCTGTAGGAGGTTAAGGGGCTGCCAGGGTGTGGGCTGGGGTGGGGGAGGATGAGAAGCACTTTTTATAGGGGTGGGTGGGTTATTTAAAGCTCCTTAGCCTGGGAATTTGAAGCCTTCTAAAGGATCTGCATAGAATCAGCCGTGGACTCGGGGCTGAATCGGGTGCGTTGGTCGCAGCAGGGTTAAAGAATCCGCCGAGGCAGGACATCCAGTGTGCAAAATCCAAGAGGAATGGAGTCTCTCGAGCTCAGCTCAAGACGTCCCAGCCCAGATCTCCTGGTAGGAGCCTGATGAGTCAGTGCTTTGCCCCTCAAGATAAACAAACATCTCTGCATACTCCACACTGCCCTGGCTACACGGGTGTAAATGGCAACCCTGGAGCAAGAGGCAGGGATGGAATTCGGGTTCCAGCCAACCCTACCCCCTGGGCCAATCTAGCTGAAATCCACCTCGCTTCTTGGCCTGAAGGGAAGTGGCTCAGGCACAACTCTTGCTTACAGGTTCATAGCCGGAGACAGCCTGGTGTCTGTGGTTTATTGAAAACGGTGTTAAACTCACAAGCTATCGTGGTCAGAGTAAGGGGTTTACTGAGCCTTCTCGCAGGGTAGCATGTGATCTGGTTCTTCGTCAGCCAGCCTAGAGAGAGGTAGGGTGAGCCGTGCCTCACTGCTTTAGGGAGCAGCCTGCTTTGTCTCTCTGCTTTTCGGTCTTGTGTGTTTGGGGTTTCTGGAGTCTAAGAAATGAAGTTATGTTACACGGCAACCTTCCAGCAAGAGTAGCTGATGTTTTCATCTAACTTCGCTGCACGTGCCATGAACGTGCCAGTGTCGGGGACGCTCACATAGTCCATGCGTGCCCCTGGGGCTCCTGCCAGTATGGGAATGGCCCCCATTCCCATCTCCAGTAATTCACAGATGGCTTAAAGGGCAGTCTGAGAAGCCACCCCCTCACCCCACCTCATGATTTGCAGAGATTGAACAAACCTTCATGTGATTGAGACAGCGAAGGATTTATCAAGGAGAAGGAAAAAGCTACAGCGCGAAGGCACAGGCCTCCCCGCAGCATCTCTCTCCCCCCTCACCCCCTTAGAGATGAAATGTGACTAGGTCAAATGCAGGACAATATTGCCGGCTTTCCTGAGCGTGCAGTGGAATGAGCTCTTCTCATCTGTGTGGCGGTAATAGCCTGAGCAATAGCTGTAGCTGCCGCAGGATTGCAAATACTGCCTCTTAAATGAAAATTCCCTGCTTCAGTGATTCCGGCTCCTTTTATTCTCTGGCAGCTCTGGGCTCTCCTGTCTGGTGGGTGCCTTTCTGCATTCCTCATTAGCTCGTGGTTTTCCTCTCTGTTCAAATTAGAATGTGCACACACATTGCAATACTAACTAACGCTTTGCCTCATGTAGCACTGCAGATCTCAAAGCTGCAGCAGAGCTGGTAAAAGGAACCCAGGACTTTGGAGTCCCAGCCTCATGCACTATCTGCCAGGTTCTACCGCCTGTGAGAATTTTCATGTCATCCTGCTGCCCTTTAATGCCAACAGCTACTGGGGGAGCATGGTGTGTTTGCCTCTCTGGGAAACATTCAAGTGTCCTGGAGGATAGGTCCACCAGTCAGCCAAGATAGCCAGGGACACAGCCCCCTGTTCTGGGTGTCCCTAAACCTCTGACTGTCAGATGCTGGGACTGGACCATGGGATGGATCACACGATAATTGCCCTGTTCTGTTCGTTCCCGCTGAAGCACCTGGCAATGGCCACGGTCAGAAGACCGGATACTGGGCTAGATGGACCATTGGTTGGACCTAGTTTAGCCCTTCTTGGGTTCTTAAACTGAAGCTGTGTATAGAGAGACCAGATACCAGAGTGAGAGGCACCCGCTAAGTCAGCTCCAGGGTGCACTGAGGTCAATGGAAACACTCCTGTTGAATCCAGTGGCTTTGGATCAGGCTCTAAATCCCTGTCCTAATGGCACATCGCAATCTGGTCATCACTGCAGACCCCGTGGCTGTCACCGACTGGTCTGTCCACTTACACCTGCACCGTGGCTACGGGATGGAATGCAGACCCTCCTTGTCCAAAAACACGGCTGTCTGCCCCTGGAGCTGCAGGAGGATCACCACTTACTGTCGACAGTATAGGATCAATGATACAAAATGGATTCCCCGTTCCCTACCCTTCTTAATGCTGCTGACTGAGTTTGGATTACAAACTCCACTGCATGCTCGGGCTTCTCCCATTATGCCGAGGGACCTTGTAGCCGGTGCTGCAGATTTTGCCTTTTCAAGAACATCATTTGAAAAAAAGCCAACTGCCCCTCCCCATGTCTCCCATTCTTCTCCCCCGCCCCACTCCCTGCCGTAATCCCTTCACTTTCTCCCTGTGTGTGGGGAGGTTTGGGGGCAGAGGGGGTTTAGCCCCCATCTCTGTGCTCCTGACATGAACTTTTAATATTTTAATTGAGTGAATTGACCTGGAGTAGTCTATTGAACTCTGCCTGACCTTTTAAATAACAGGTCAAGGATTTAGCTTCGCAGGCCTGACCTTTTCCCTTATCTGCTAATGCTGCTCCTCTCCCAGTTAGCTGCCAGGCCCTGGACTCAGCGAAGCTGGGACCCTTCGCCGGCGTCTGAATGGCTTCCTATTATGTGCGCGTGGGTGATGTACAGCGGCACCTGTGATCAGCCTCTGAAATGGAGATAATGGGTGGCTCCGGTGTCATTTGCATGAGCCGCCTTGCACCGCATGGCTCGGTTTTGGTGCTGTGTTCTTCAGCCCTGGTGCGAGGGGCCGGAGGTGTGGGTAGTGTGGTCAGGTGGCTCCAGGGGACGATTTCTTAGTGATTCGGATGACGCTGGCCCCCAGAAGCATCGGTGGTGCTCAGGGTCCTGTTGTTCTGGGTGCTGCACAGGCGTGGGGAGAATCAGTCCTTGTCCTGGGTGAGGAATGGGGGCCTCATTCTGGGACAGGGCCCAGGTAGTGATGTCACTTGCTGTGCTGGCGCCCTCAGTGAGTATCAGTCTATCCATTTTACAGATGGAGAAACTGAGCTACGGAGAAAGGTTGGCATTCTGGCCATTCTGTAGACACTCCAGGTTCTTAGACCCCATTACGCGGGGAGAATACCTGCCTCAGTCTCCCTGAGGAGCAGGCCTTCCTTGAGGCCATCGTGGTGGGAGCCAGGCCCTGCCTGCCAGTCAGGGCCCAATGGAGATGGCGCTGCCCGAAGCCTGCGCTAGGGGCGGGAGCAGGTGTGGTGGTAGGGTTTGCAGCAGCTTGGGCAGCAGTCACTGACGGTGAGGATGGGTGGCATGGGGGATCTCGGCAATTGCATTCACTTGATCGAAAGGACACCTTACACTGAGCGCCACAAAACTGCATCTCTGGGCACAGTTCCTGGTTGCAGGGCCGCCCAGAGGGGGGGGCAAGAGGGGCAATTTGCCCCAGGCCCCGAGCCCCACAGGGGCCCCCACCAGAGTTTTTCGGGGCCCCTGGAGCGGGGTCCCTCACTCCCTCTGGGGGGCCCGGAAAACTCTTGCGGGGCCGGGCGCAGGAGCTTCTTCCGCTCCGGGTCTTCGCCGGCAGGGGGGTCCTTCCGCTCCGGGGCGGAAGGGCCCCCGCTGGCGAATTACCACCGAAGACGGAGCGGGACCCGCCGCCGAAGCGCAGCTCGGTCTTCGGCGGTAATTCGGCGGCGGGGGGCCCTTCCGTTCCGGGACCCGCCGCCGAAGTGCCCCGAAGACCCACGGCGGGGCCCCCCTCCGCCGAATTACCGCCGAAGACCGGGCTGCGCTTCGGCGGCGGGTCCCGCTTCGGCAGTAATTCGGCGGCGGGGGGGCCCCCGCCGCGGGTCTTCGGGGCACTTCGGTGGCGGGTCCAGGAACGGAAGGGCCCCCCGCCGCTGAAGACCCCAGGCCCCCGGAATCCTCTGGGCGGCCCTTCCTGGTTGGCTTAGTTGCCTTCTGTTTCAAAGACCTGAGTGACTGCCTCCTCCAGTCAGGGGATGAGCCCGAATCTCAGCCCCTGGGAATGGCTACCAGTCGCATCTGGAGGGGGACATCTTCCATGCAAAGCCCCGGCACATCCAATTATCTCCGGATGGGTCTGGCTGCCCGGCAGCCCAATTACTGGAGATTAGGGTGAGGTCAGAGCCACGGCATTTGGAAGCATATGGGGAGAATTGGATTAGTCTGAGCTCTGCCATAGGGGGTGAGGGGAGGGACCCTGATCACATTCCTGAGTCACGCAGTCAAATTAGCTGATGGAAGGTCCCAGCACCAGGAGCAGAGACGAGAAAGTCAGGTGATTCCTGTAACAGGAGAAGAGGCTAGAAGGAGCAAGGGAAGCAAAAGAGAATTTCTAATGCAGGACAAGGGCGCAGAGTCCAAGGGAGGGACGGGGCTCTTGGGAAGCAAGACTGACACCTGTCCACCAAGCACTAAGACCAGCTCACTTCTGTTATGACTCTGAGCTGCCATTAGATGCCAGTGACACTTGATCATCTGGTGTACTGAAAACTGTGATCTCAGGGGTTTTCCTGGTTCTGCTTGCAGGCAGGGAGCTCTGTAGGGAAGCCTGTGAGCAGTCAGTCAGCAGATAGCCAGTCTAGAGTAAGGTGGGGTGGGTTGTGCCTTTCTGTTGTAGGGAGCAGCCTGGTTTGTCTCTCACTGGTTTGGGTTCTTGTGGTTCTGAATTCTAAGAAATAAAGTGGTGTTATGTCATAATCTTCTAATGTGTCTGTCTGTGTGCCAGGAAACATAACAGCTCACTACCCTGCTGGGCCGGATTTGAACTGGCAACCTCAAGTTGCTCTATTTCTGGCTTTCTGCTTTCACCCTGCACACCGCCCCCAGGATATAACATGAGACTCTGTCTTGCTCTGACAGGTTGGGGCAGAATGACAAAGATGAGGCAAAAGGGAGAGAAGCTGATCTGAGGTGACAGCATCTATCCTAGAAAAATGCAGCAAGAATTCTCTCCCCCCACCCCACCCCACCCCACCCCACCCCACCCCACCCCTTTAGCCCCCAGCTGTCTTTAGGAGGGTAGCCCATTCCTTTGGGCTTATGCTGCCATTGCAGGAAAGGAATTTCTAGCAGCTGGGAGCTAGAGAGAGAGAGGAAACACTCGCTGCTTTGCCTGTTCTCTACCTGAGTTCAGAGTTAGATTGTCTCAAAAGTTTATCCCGAACCCCTGAGTCCAAATGTGCCCTGACCTGGGGGAAGGAAGGAGTTTCTGAAATCTGACCCATGTCCAGACTTAAATTCTGCAAAAGCCTCCTTATAACAGGTTGACCTGAACTTCGGGGTATTGGGCTCAAAGTTCAGCTCAAGATCTCAGAGGGGAAAAACTCGCGAGTCCCACCAAGCCCAGAAACTGGAAGCACAACTGAAGTGGGAATGTAGTCAGAGAAGGAGACCGGGCCAAATCTTCTGCTGGTACAAATCGATGCAGGAGTCAGTGGAATGGTGCAGATTTACACCACCTGAGCAGTTAATTCAACCTGCGCTTTGAAGTTTGTGCTGCCGTTCAGAGCTGTGCAAAGCAGGTGAGGTTAGCCACTGGGTGGGACTGTCCTGTTGTGCAAGGATAGAGTCACTGCTCCGGATGCAAGGCGGTGGGGAATCAGGCAAAGAGATTTTCTAACAGGGACCTGGCAATAGTCCTGCATGAGGGCTAGAATTCTACCCCAAACCGTCTTCCATGGGCTTCTCTCCGGACTCAGGCCTGGTCAGTTTCATTCACCGGATGATGAGCATAAAGAGCTGAAAGGAAAATTTTACGGCTGAAAAATGGGATTTATCGAAATTGAAGGTTTTTTTTCACAGAAAAACACTGTTTTCGTGGGTGGGGGGTTCTGTACAGGAAATTTCAAACTGAAATTAGAAGTTTCTTTTTATTTCAAACTGCAATGGTTTTGCTTTTCACAAGTGAGACATAGTTTTTAAATCGACCTCTGCCCCATTATGCCATTGAGGGCAACGCAATGGTTTTCCCTCATCCCCCCACTTTTTCCATTCTGTAACCATGTCAAATTTGGAGAAGTTTTGAAATATTGCAGACTCGAAAGGAGGGAAGGAAAAGTGTGTGTGTGCGGGGCGGGAATCAGGTTTCTGTGGAGTTTTCTTAACCAGCAGCAAAGCTGACCCATTCATAAGCCCATGACCGCATTAGGTTTCTAACTTGGATTGGAAATAAAATCATCTTCAGAGCAAGTGAGCGGAGATGACCGAAGCGTCTTATCAGAACTGTAACGTCCGACAGGAGCAGTCACTGGGAACGTGCTTGCTCCGATGCAGGGCAGCACTGCAGGTAAGGCTGCATCAATACTGGTGACTCGTGATTGAACAGGAAGGGATTTGAACTGTTAGAGAATTTCATCATGTTACGAGTGACCAGCAAGAGCTTCTTCAGAAGCTGGGTAAAATTAGTGATTTATAGACACTAAAATCTCCCTTTCTCTAACCTGTCACATTCAGTCTGTCCCCAAACAGAGCTCTGGCTCTGGTGCTTCAGTAAAAGCAGAACTCCTGCCTGATTGCAAGCGCTAATGCCTTCTGAAAATCCTGGTCTTACCGTGTTCACACATGATTTGTACAGCACCTTGCGCAACGGGGTCTCTCTGTGCTACTGCAATGCAAATGTTAAAAAACAGGGAGCCCACCTCTATATGGTCTAGATGCCCCTGCTCTAAGCACAGGCCCCGCCACGGGCCTCAGAGCACACAGGCCCATTGTGTTCATTGCTACAGGGGAGCCAACTGTCACGGACGCATCAAGAATCTCTCAATATCTGGTGTTTTTCTTGCAGCTCCTGCTCCCGGAGTCTAGGGATTAATGAGAATCTAAGCTTTTATTTTACAATGAAGGTGGAGAGAGAAGCTTGAAAACGGGACCCCTAAAGGTTAAAAAACCAGAAGACAATACCCCCCCCATTTATTATAACTTTGTAAATCTCATTTTGGGAGCGGGCAGGATTGTTTAAGCTACTGAGATGCTGATGCCATGGGCCTTACACAGGCACTGCCAGACTGCATCAGACCTCAGTCCATCTGGTCCAGGGTCAGGTGTTTCAGCCGAAGGTGTGAGAACCCTGCAGCGGCAGATGCAAGACACTCTGTCCACATGCTAATCTCGCCCTGGTCTCTATGAGTTAGCGAAGCCCTGAAGCGGGAGGTGCAATGTCCCTTCTGGAATTAGTGTTCACATGAGCGATGATAACTTTGGATATTCTCAAAGAAATGGCCAGTCCCTTTGTGGGTCTCCAGGTCTCTCGCCTCCTCCTGTAGCAAGCTTCGCCCTGCTGCCATTTCACAATTCTTCTGGCTAGCAGCTGGCTCGTCCATCCGCACGGTTAGCTGGCCAGCATGCTTACAGGGAGCATCAGAGAGGGAGCCGGGGAACAAATGTAAAGATTTGTAAACCCGTAAAACTCCGCCTGATCCAGTTTTATCTCTACTGGAGTCCAGTTTGGAGAGACGCTTTTGGTTAGCCAGCCCTGTTAAATTAGCGCTGGGCCCTGCATTCCAGAGTATAAATATCTGCCATTGTAAGGCTGAGGAATGCAAGCGCGTTGGAGTCTAAAATTAAAGCGCTGGGAATCAGGGAGCTCAGGTTACCAGAAACAAGACTCCATTGTGCTCCCTTTGGGGTTTGGGGCTGGTACAGGGACGTGGGCTGTTAGTATTTAGAAACCGCTCGGGTTAAATGCAAGGGGCAAACTGGCCTTTAATTGCAAAATTTTGATACACTTCTTTAATTGAAACCCTCTTGACTGTGCAGCTCCTGGACTCTGGAGCTCTCTGCCAGATGCAAAGCATCTGTACCGTGTTCTGAAAACGCTGAAAGCCACAGGATTTTGCAATGAACTGTTGGCGGGGGGAGCACACATGCGCCTATGTGTGTAGAATTTTCCATATGGGTTTATTGCACCTTTGCTCATGTTCTAATACTTTGCTATTCGACAGCATCTATAGGCCGTCAAAATGCTTTAAGCACAGTAATAAATTAACCCTTCCATCCCTCTGAGTCATTAGTCATTCCAGGGCTGAGGAATTCCTACCCCCCCCCAGAAGATAGTAAATAGTCAATTCATTTTCAGGGCACTGAAACTTCGCAAATTTGGGTCAAATTCAGTGAACAGTTTCAGCCAGAGGAAAGCTGGGGGGAAAAGTCAGATATGTCGAAATGTTTATTCAACCCGAACAATGTTGTTTTTTTTCCAGGTTTTCATTTTGGCGAGGAAAAAGGGGGGGAATCCGTTTGGTTCTCAACACAGCTAATCAGGGGAGGATTTTCCAGTTTGTCCATTGAACTGCCAAGCAGTTCGCCCTTCTGCTCTGATTAATGCTGGCACTTCACAGATGCAGAGTTTGTGACTTCCTGGCTCTGCAGCAGGCTTCTCCTAGAACCTGGATGACCTGCCGACCCCCAGCCCTGTGCGCTACCCACGAGGCTACCTTGCCCCACAGTCCATTAGATGTAAATAATTATTCCTGGATCATTTTCCTCTTCTCACTTTGCCCTGCTCTCCTAGGCCGAGATACTGGAAAGCCCAGGGCTGCTGTAGTCACTCTGAGTCCAATGAAGAGAACTCCCTGCCACGTTTCGGGGGCTTAACGCTTTGGATGTTGACTAGAGTAATGCAGTGCGGTTTTCACCAAGGCCGCAGCAGATAGGGAGGTCACTGAATAATGCAGCGAATTCCCCAGATCAGACTCCCTGCCATCATCATCAGCTGCTAAAATAAAGGATCGACCCAGATCCACACCTAAGCCCAGTGGCTTTCCCCACCCTTCGCTGGGCCTGCAGGCACCTCAAGGATGCTTGGCTGGCAGCTTCCCTGTAATGTCCACTGGCAGCATGACCCCTGCCAGGAGGGAATTTCTGACAGCTGGAAGAGCAAGAGCAGCTAGACAGATGACCTCCTAGAAAAAGGCTGCTTCCCTGCCATAGAGACCTGGAAACGGGGGCCAGGGCGAGAATGGCTGAGCTGGCGAGTGGATTTTATTGAACAGAAAGACTCTGATTAACTGGGATATTTGCAAAGGTTTCCTACACTTACTGGGCTCCCAAGGGAAGTTGCTTAGACCTAAATCTGCCCTCACAAAAGGGGATTAGGTCTAACACAGGGTCCAAACCAAACCCCTGCTCCAAACACGCCGGACGTTTGGGTTGCGTGGGAGAGGGATTGCAGCCAAACCTGTATTAGCGTCCGAATGTCACACCGGTCTTGGTAATGAGCCAAACCAACCCCCCTGGTGAGATCAGCTCTGACCCGTGGGGTGTTCAAAGCCCAGCGCAAAATGTTGCAGCTCCAGATGAACACATGGAATTAGCCAGGTTCAGCCCATTGAGGATGCTGACTTTGGTAAGGGCCCCAGAATCCAGCAGGGGTGTAGGTTGTATGGCATGTCTATGGGGCATTTGATCCCCGGTAAAGAGCGTGCAGCTGAGGACCTGGTCCCTGAGCACAGTGCAGTCGCTGTATTTGGAGCTGTAAACTGTCACTTTCATTGGTAAAGGGTTTCCTGGTCCTGCTTGCAGGCTCAGGGGCTCTGTAGGGAAGCGTGACGGCCAGCCTACAAGAAGGTGGGGCGAGTTGGGCCTCTCTGCATTATGGAGCATCTTGCTTTGTGTCGCTCCAGTTTTGGTTCCTGTGTGTTCAAGTGCTGGATTGTAAGAAATAAAGTAGTGTTACCTTGCAACTGCCTAAAAGAGCATTTTATATTTGCAATCTAACTTCTCCGTTTGCATGCTGTGAACATAACAAGGGCAGTTGCTACATGATTCTCAGAGACCCTGGAAATATGCAGGACGCTGGAGCCGAGTGGCACTGACCAGGCCAAATCCTTTCCTGCCTTTGAGAATAATTTAACTTCTCGTCTGGACCTCGAATCGGAATCCCCCGCTGACAGCTCTGAGGGAGGGACAGAATCATAGACTATCAGGGTTGGAAGGGACCTCAGGAGGTGTCTAGTCCAACTCCCTGCTCAAAGCAGGACCAATCCCCAACTAAATCCTATGATTCAGGATTGTATGGACAAGCTGTTAAAAGCACATTTGCTTCTGGAGCCAACAGAATGTTGGGGGGTGAGAGGAGACCCCACAACAGCGCAGGAGCAGGATCCAGCTGACAGATCACATGGTCACTCTTGCTCCTTTGGGCCCAAGGAAGATGGAGATAGCTCACAGCGTGCCTCATTCTGAACTGAAAACTAGCACTCAGGCTTAAGAAAAACCTCTTCACTTCTGCTTCAACAGTGAGGGTTTGAACGGCCTCTGATGCAGTTACATCAGTTCAACTGTATTTGTACCATGAGAGCTTATTCCCCGTCTGGGAATAAGCACATTTATACCCGTCTAACTGCATCCATGATATAACGGCAATGCTTTATCGATAATGATAAAAATCACACCCCTAACAGCCATTGCTACGAAACCTGTGGTTAGACCAGACCTTAGAACGCAGAGTTGCTTTTTTTCCGCCTTAGTGTGAGGAAGGGCTTTCGGAAAGTAAGAGATGGTGTCTCCAGCAATCTCATTCCGATCTGTGTGTGTACACGTGCACACGCGTGTGTTTCCTGACACTTCAAACATCTCTAAGCCAGCTCCAGTCGTGACTCAGGAGAAGGGCAGAAAGCTCAGTTAGTGAGGAGCTGCTTCCTGTTCCCATGGCTGTGTCCCCAGCGCAATCAATTTATGGCCCCTAAAGCTCTCCTAAGTGGATTTAGCCGCTCTAGAGAAATCTTTTTCTTTTGTGTGTGAAGAACGCTGCTTGAATTCTGCTGCCACTGTTGCTAAATCAGGCAGGATTCGAGCGGATTAAATGCTAAAGGCTGCGTCCTCAGCTGGAGTAAAGCAGCATAGCTCCATTGCAGTCAGTCAACCTTTGTGGTTTACACCCGTTGAGGAACTGGCCCAGTGGGTCCTGGTGTGACCCCATTGCCATCATTAGGGTTAATTTGTCCCTAACTGCACTTTTTTTTTAATTAGCATGAGTTATTTTCAAATAGGTAATAGACTAATCTTGTTTGGGGGATGTAAAACCGAGGGGCTCGGTCCTGCCTTGCCTTCGCACACGTAACTAACCAAGGGACATTTTCAGATATGGCTACACTTTAAACGCTGCAGCGGCGCAGTGTGGGATTCTGGTCCTTCCGGCTCCACTGTCGCGCTTCAGCATTGACGCACACTACAGCGACGGAGTCCCATCGCTGTCGTTAAGCCACCTCCAGAGAGGTGGGAGCGAGGTCAATGGCAGACTTCATCCATCAGCTCCTTTGAAAACTCCATCCCCCCGAGAGACGCAGCTGTGCTGACTTGACTCCCAGTGTAGACAGCCCTAGGTTGGCAGCACAATCCTAGCACCTCTCAGCGATGGGAGACCCCTTCCCATCGGCGCGGTGCGTGTCTACACTGACGTGCTGTACTGGTGCAGCTGTGGACACTGAAGCTGGGAATGGATCCAGGACAATAAGTGGTTTAACTAAACCCCGTTTCTGAGGCTGACCCCAGCCTGCTTAGTACCAGGGCAAACACACCGTTAACCATCTTTTAGCTTTATTAAAGATACAGAAAGAGGGGAAACCCAAAGGTTAAAGCATTTCCCTTTAGCTGAAGAGAGTCTAGAAAGAAACCCTCCTTGTCTGACAGTCCGTCAGCTGGCGCTGAAGATAAGAACTGTCCTTTTGGGGACGAGAGACGTTGATTGAGATGGGCTGTTGGTACAGTCCGATCCGGCTTTCTTTAAGACAAAACGAGATGGACTCTCCCTGTTCTTATTGGCCAGCCACGGTCCTTGAACTAGATCAGGGGGCTTTTCGTGGGCCTAATCCAGCCTGTCGGTCTCTTTTCTGCACCTTTCCCATTTACAGGTGTTGGGATCGGTTACTGGGGCTTTTTATGGACTGACACTTGCTGCCCGTGGCTGAGCTCACAGCTGGGTAACCCACAACGACCATCGGTCCCCTTAGGAGCCCCTTGCTCACCAGCCTTGCCCTAGGGCTGAGGCACGGAATGAGGATGTGGGTCCAGTCCCAGTCCTGCCACAGACTGGCTTTCCGGGCTTTGGCAAGTCAGTGAGAGGGCAGAGTTCCGAGAGCCCTCAGTTCCCATTAAGAACAATGGAGACCCCCCTACCCGCTCCAGACAGACCACCCTGCTTAGGTGCCTCAGTGGGCACTGAGCTCTGGAAAATCTGGTTTGCAATCTCCCTGGGCCTCAGTTTCCCTTCTGCAAAATTGAGATAGATAATCCCTCCTCCCCCGCCCCCCCCATCAAATTGGGTATCAGTATGCAGAGGGCTGGAGCCACCGCCATAGCAAACAAGGCTAGTTATTGTCTCTTCCCATTTGGTGGGGGGAAGGAAGGGCATTGAGGCAGCTTCTCACTCTTGCATTGTGGGGGGGGGGAGGGAGGGGGCGCCGTTTTTTATTGCATGGAGGGACCTAGATCTCTTTAGCTGTATCCAGCAGTGTGCACGACCTGGCTCAGGAATCCCTTTCCCAGCGCTGCAGGGCCTCTGGCTCCAGCGTTCTGCCTGCTCCATGTGCTAGGCTTAAAAAACAACAACCCCCAAACAGCCCCATTAGCTACACAAATGTTAAGCACAACCAGATGTGGGAGGTGAAGCTGTTAAACCCCTTTTGTGCTCTCCTAGGAGGCCACGCGGGGCTTGTATGGCCACCCCCCCACACACACACACCCACCCTGTCCATTTTTGGTTAGCAAACAGCATTTTCCTCCATTCCAGGGCACGGAGCTGCATGGGCCAGAGCTTGGTTTTAATATCTTGCGATGAGAGGGGAGGAAGGGAGTGTTCAGGGAGCTGGACCCTGCAGTGGCTGGGAAAAGCGAAGGGTCAGATCCACGTCTCCCTTCCTAGTTGCGCTTACGTGTAAGCAGGCTGGTTCCTAAAAGCTCAGTGCAAGTAGAAAATTCCATTGCACAATCTGGCGTGACTGCTGGCTCTGAGAGGGGGCATTTGTAAGGTCCTGTAGGTGCAACAGTAGCTCCACAGTGAAATCACACTGGTGAAGAGCTCTGGTAAGTTGTTGTAAGGAAGCAGGTAGCCCCGAGCCCCCCGGAGGAAGAGAGCAAGTGGAAAGGATGCAGGGACTGAGCTCGTGGTAATTCCATGTCATGTTAATACATCAGACAAGTTAAAATAGCTTGAGCCGTGTGATGCGTAAATCAACCTTCCGCTCAGGCCTGGTGCTTTAAAACAATCTGTAGATGGATCCTTGTCTAGTTGAATGAGCAAGTTGGGGGCAGGGGAAGATTTTTCCTGATGGCTGTGCTGTGCTGTCTTTCTGGCCGCTTCCCCACCTGAGTCCCCAATTTACCAGCAGCCTCTCGACTAAGTGGAGCAAAAGCGTCCAGCTTGGAGGGCTGGGGAAACTGGCAGACGAGGTCAGAGCTGCACTCCCTGTGCACCTGCCAGTATGCGGCACAGGAGGGCTCTGTGCTGCTCCAGCCAGGGAGATTACGCCACCTTTCTGCCCTCCATCTGCCTCCTGAAGGTGTCTCTCGCCTTTTTGAAACAAACACATCGGAATCCCCTTCTCCCCCGCAGCTCATGGCGTGGGCTGTCGCTGGGGGGCTTTGGGACTGGCCTCACGCTGTCTCTGCCTCTCTACTGATTCCCAGTGCTCCGGCCAGGGGGATCCAGACTATCCGTGCTTCGGAAAAGGAGAAATTGGCAGAGACGTTTAACTCTGAAAAGTGGAAAATGACCCTCGCTGGTCCTTCCCCAGTCTCACAACCGTTCCTCTGTCAGACGTCACAGCCCCGCCGGGGGTAGGGGAGCTTTCATCCACAGCTGCTGTTGTTTTACAGATGGGGGAAAACTGAGCCATGGGACAGTAATGTGAGTTACAACACGTCAGTACAAGGGCCAGGACTTCGCCCCTCGAGGCAGCTCCCTCTCCTTCAGAGCTGGTAACCACTCCCCATGGCCACTCTGCTACTGCTCCTGGGATGCATGTAGACTGCACTCACCCCGCTCATAACAAATAGCAGGTTCTCTACAGCCACTGACCTCAGGGCACTGTACAGAGGTATCATTATCCCCACCCTACAGGTAAGATCTATAGCTATGTTACAAATGGGGAAACTACGACACCAAGCGTGGAGTGACTGACTGGCAGAGATGGAAATAAATCCCTGGTGTCCTGAGTCCCAATCCAGTGCCCATAGCCATTGGACAACGCTGCTTCCTACCGGCTGCTCTTAGGCCCTAAACAATTTTTAGGCTGGGTTGAGGTTATAAGAAAAGCCGTGTGCAGGAGAAGGACGGCTGAACCGAATTGCTGATGGGAGGGAATCGGATTCATCGTTTCCAAGGCCTGATGGGACCATTGTGACATCTAGGCTGAGCCCCTGTCTGACACAAGCCAGAGACCTGCCCCAACATAATTCCTAGAGCAGAAGCTTGTAGAAAAACATCCAGTCGTGATTTAAAAGCTGTCAGTGATGGAGAACCCACCCCAGCCCCTGGAAAGTTGTTCCCCTGGTTAATTACCGTCGCCGTTACAGAGACACCAGATCCTGAGTCAGGGAGGCCCGATGGGCCCCACAGTTGCAATGAATGTGTGCTTGTATTTGTGGGACAGAGGCCAACTGGCGAGGAGTAAATCCAGTGCCGATACCTGGACTTAAGTCTGCAGCAAAGACAGCATTGAGGTGCTTTGTGACTCCCACTTTAGAGACAGGGTGAGGAACAGGCCACACAGCAAGGCAGCATTAGCCAAACCAGCATTGAGAACCTAGCTCTCAAGTCCTCCACTCTGAGTCCTGGACCAGGCCAGTGTGTCTGTGTTACAGTGAGGCAGCAACAGGGGTGCAGGTGAATCCCCTCCTTCCAGGAACTCTGACTATTGGCAGTTTTCTGAGTCCTTGCAACAAAAGGTGGAGAAGAATACTGTTAATCAGAAGGAACTCACAGGCTCTTTAGAGCTTCCGAGAGCTCAGCTTTTAAGATCCCATTTTCAAATGCCCGTAAAGTAAACACAGGGGATTCTGCACTTCTACCTAATGTGAGACAAGGCTGTCAGGCTTCGAACCTGTGCTTCACGAGAGGCCAGAACTGCAAAGCAAGTTCTTCGACTGCTAAGGCGACCCTGCTACCTAAGCCCTCGAGGAACCTCTTGGGACACTCAATGCATTCTAGACCTCAAATATCAACATCCTAGTCCTGCAACGGTTCCATGCAGGAAGGGCTAGAAATTACCTACAAGAGGCCTGACGTTGGGCACGTTCTCTACCTGGTCTCCAAAGACGGGTTTCCAGTGCTGCTCCGAATCTCTCCCAAGACCCAGTTTTGCTTGTTTAGCATTACAAGGGCCAGGCCCACAACCAGATGAGCAGGTTTGTCCTGACACCATCCAGGAGGTCTTTGTTCCCACGCCGTTGCTGATTCACTGGGTTTATTTCCTTGCTAGTCCGGTTTGGATTTCTTTTCTCTGATTTTTCAGATGCAAAATTGTTGAAAATACTCAGCATGGCCCTAAGGCTGCCAACAGCTCTGGGTGGGCCCAGGATTCCCTGGATTTGGTCCTGCTCACAGGCTCGGGGGCCGGGAGCATGCAAAATATATATTTTTAAAGTACAAATAGATGTAGGTCCTGTACACACCTGCAGTATATAAAACGCTGTAGAACGAAGGTTGCTGCTCCTGCACTAGCTGCTGTTGCGTGGCATACTGGGGTGTGAAGCTGGGGCTCGAGGCTCCCTTCCTTCAAATCTCAGTTCTGACAATGGGATTTATTATAACATCCCAATGACTTAGGCACCTCCCTCCATTTGAAATCAACAGCCGTTAGGTGCCCAACTCACTTAGGCACCTGGTGGGATTTCAGAAGTACCTGTCCGCAGCTTTAGGTGCCTCAAGGTGCTTGGAAAATCTGGTCCTAGCTCCCTCTGTAGCTCTGGACAAGTTGCCTTGCCATGCTGTGCCTCAGTTTCTCCATCAGTTGAATACTTGCCTGCTTTGCCCATAACCATTAACTCAGATGTGAGAATTGCTCTGAAAATGGGAAACTGCTCGATAGTGGTGGTGTGTGATACTGGCTGTCGTCCATTAGGAGCACCCTTCTGTAGGAATCACTCCTCACTTTGCAAATGGTCTCTTGGGTAGAAGCTGAAGCTGAACTGAAACCCATGAACAGTTCAGAGCCAGATCCTCATTTCTTGCCTTGATGACAGGCCTCAGTTCTGCACAGATGTGTCAGTGGGACGGCTCACGGCACGTACCTCATGGCATGAATGGGCCTAAGTCCCCAGCTCCAAACACACCCGAATGTAGGGGAAATGGGTGGACATATGGCCATTCTGAAAAGCTTCAGCTCTAAGGGCATGATCCAGCCTGCGTCAAAGTCAGGGGGAGTTTTCCATTGGGAACTGGCTGGCACACTTGGACAAGACACGGAATATGTTGTTATTTTATGTTGCTCTCCTTTTTCAGAGGTGTGTAGCCAGTGAGAGGGAAACTGATCATGCTAATTGCTCCACTGACATGAAGGAAGCATGTTCCAGCAAGGCTAATCCTCTGGGCCGTCTGGTTTTATTCTTGTGCACTCGGCTTTTAGCTGAATTCCAGGAACTCTGTGGGGTCAAGGCTCTATGAAAACAACTCAGTGTGTACGCTGGCATTCTGGGAAGGGGTCCCTTGTGCCTCTCCGCGTAGAGAGCCCCGAGCTGAACGACAAACCCACCACATGTTTCTTAAAGGACACACACAGCAGAAGCTGGGTTTAACTGAATCCTGCCTGTTGCTGTGTCCCTGAGCCCTAGGCAGGCTCCCAATTACTGTGATTAGCAGAGCAAAGCGCCAGAAACCGACCAAGGCTGGGATTAAATCCTTCTACAAACCTCTCTTCTCGAGTAACCTCCAGGTTTTGATACAGAAATGAGGAATTTTCTGCTGCCAGGCACTTCCAATTACAACCCAGTTCACCCAAAAACCTCATCTTTCACCGGGCTTTGTGGGGAGGGGTTCTTTCTTCCCATGGCTTCTCCTTGCTACCACGAACATTGATACCTAGCTTGGCTATGCAGCCGTAGAGCTCAAAGCGCTTTAGCAAGCGCCTGCACCACAAGACCGGCCTCCCACCTCTGTTTCCCTGTCTGTAAAATAACCCTGATATCTGCCCCACAGACTAGATGCCTGCAAAGCACCTTGGGAGCGTTGGTGGAACAACCTCACAGATGCGTAATTGTGATCATATTTTAAATGCCTTGCAGCAGGGATTTCTCCCTGGTGGACAAGGGCACTTCATAATTAGAGGCCTCTTCAGTTAATGTTTCTTGCTTGGCATTTAATAATTTTTGCCTAGTGTGTAAACCCTTCTTCCAAGCACAGCTGCTCACGGCCTGCAGAAGTGTAAGCTGAGCTGGTGATATGTCACCCCTTCGTGAACCAAAGGGCTGGGAGAAAATATTAGGCATCACATGTCAAAAATCCATGGACCTGGGATTATCATATTTTGTTTTAAACCCTAATGTGATTTGTGGAATGTCAGCTTCCCTGTGGGATCAAGAGAAACCCCAGTGTTGTTAAGAGGGAGGTGTCAGCATAGATTTCTGCTGATGGTTTCTATCACTGATCAAACAGAGAGAGAATTAATGAATTCAGACTTTTGATTAGCAGTTTATTTTTTTAGAGGAATCATGGGGAGTGATTTGTGAAAATAAATTGTGCAGCCCTGTGGTTAGAATGCAGCATTTCTGTGGCTAATGAGGTGAGTTTGAACTCTCCAAGCAGGTCTAGGAATCCTGCTTTCCAATATAATAAAATGCAGCTTATGCCTAGTGAAACCCAGAGTCACCATAAACGTCAGGTTCCCATTGTATAGGGTGCTATGATTAGTATCACTATACAGTGTTTTTACGAGAGTAGTAACTACAGGCCCCCAGCAGAGATCGGGGTCCTATTTTTCTGGGCACTGCACAGACACACACAGCCATGAGACAGTCTCTGCTGCAAAGAGCTCACAATCTAAACAGACAAGACCGACAAAAGAATTATTATACCCATTTTACAGATGTAGAACCAAGGCACAGCAAATTTAAATGACATACTCATTTCCTGACCTCAGACAAGTTGCTTCACATCTCTGTGCCTCTGTTCCCCAACTAAATCATGGAAGTAATAAAACTGACCATGCTGAGTAAAGCTCCATCCAATCTTTGGGTGGAAAGCTGCTATATAAGTGCTAAGCATCGCTCTGGAAATTTCAGGGATAGCTAGAGGCCTGATCTAAATGCAAAGTAGCACTGGTTGAACAAAAGACATATTGTTGCATCAATTTAGTTAAATCAATGCAACTTGGTATGTGGACTTTCTTGCATCGTTTTTGTCCACACACAAAGTTGCACCACTCCAGTAATCATAGGAACATAGGCATTACCAGACTGGATCAGATCTAAGCTCTATCTAGCCCAGCATGCTGTGTCAGACTGTGGCCAGCACCAGATAGAGGAAACCCTGCACTGGGCAGATGTGGGATAATCTGCCCCCTGCATTAGGTCTCTTACATTCTTTAGCTAGAGATTGGCTTACATTCTAAAGCATTAGGTTTAATGTCCCTTCTAGAATTTACGTTGGCATTTACCATAACAACTCTGGATATTCATGTTATCTATATAAGCATCTAATCCTTTTTGAGCCTTGCTAAATGCCTGGCCTCATCGATTTCCTGTGGCAGTGAGTTCCACTGACTAATTACACTGTATGAAAAAGTATTTTTTACCTATTTTGAATTTGCCAGTGTTTAATTTCATTTAATGTCCCCATGCTCTTATGTTGCAACAGAGAACCGACACCCCCAAATCTGCCTTCTCTAGATCACTATTTGATATACTTTTATTATGTCCCCTGTCATTCATCTCCTTTCTAAGGTAACCAGTCGCACTCTTTTTAATCTCTTGGCATAGATCTTTTTTGTCAGTGCAGCATCTCAGCTTTTAGTTAATTTGGTGCAACTGTGTCTTGTGGGTGTGTACAGAGCCTAGCATGATGAAGTTCTGATCCTTGACTAAGGCTCCGTGGTGCTACTGGGAGACACCTAACAAATACCTAGTAATAATGATAATAGATCTGTGCAGGCATCTCTGGTTAGGCTTTCAGTGCAAGACTTGTGTTTCATATGTTGTTGGAGTGGGGAAGTGGCAGCTTTTCATCCTGGTTGGACTCTCCGTAGGATGGTTTCTGTGCATTGGTATCAAAATATCCTCTTTTTCAAAGTGTGGCTCAGGGAGGGGGGCAGGGGATAGAGAGAGCGTGCGGGGAAGGGTTGTCAGCTGGCACTTGAAGGCGCTTCTGTCTGATTTATGGTTGGAAGTGGCTTACCAAACAGAAGCCAAGCTTCCAAGAGGAGTCCAGTGACAGCTCTGTACACACCTTGGTGCTGCATCATATTTGCTTACTGTCTTCAGAGCTATTCATATGTTGATTGCAGCAATATCTGGATGGTTACAAGTAATTTATCCTTGATTGAATATTTGTCAGGCAGGGTGTTTTTTTAATGCTATATTAATGATGTGCAGTGAGCTGGGAAATACCCTCACTACACTACCCTCTGGTCATTCAGACAGGTTGGAAATTGTTTCCTCCAACTACAGGCAGTCATCTGTCCAGAGGGGCGGCCTGCAGGACATCATCACCTACTAGGGGCATGAAGTAGAGAAGCAGTGTGGCCCTGTGGGTGGGCTGAGGAGCCAGTGGACTGGGGGGATTGCTTCCAACTCAGCCTCTGATCATGGGCTAGTTAGTTGCCCTAGCAGTAAAAAGGAGGAAATGTTGCGAGTCCTTGTTCGTAAAGCACTTGGCGATCAAGCAATGATATGCAGAACCCCACTGAGTTGAGTGGGTGTTTGGGTGAGTAAGGACTGCAGAATTTGGTCCATTAAGATTAAGGAGTTTTAATTCTTCGTGTGGAATGTCACTAATATGGATGCTCCAGGGATATTAAAACAATTACACCTTTAGCTACCTCACCCTATTCCCCGCCCCAGTCCACCAACCAAGCTGGTCTTTTAAGGGTCCTATCAAAGCTATAGCAAGCCTTAAGAGACTCACACATGATGGAGGGTTAGCCCTGCATTTCGATAGATGCTCTCAGGACTTCCTGGTGGGAGAAGGGCTTTTAGGATTCTGTCTCCTCTACATTCTGCTGTGTGGTTAGGGATGTGTATGAATGGGGTGTGTGGGGGCAGAATGTGTTTGCTGTGTTCCTGTTTTGTAACTTCTGAGTGTGTGTTGTTTTTGTCTAACTCCCACTTTGATCAGGCACGAGGACTCCTTTGTGGTTGCGTCTGTCATTTCAGCTGATACCCCTCTGGTGGCTGAAGCCAAGGAACTAACCCTGGAGTCTGGGTAGAATTCAGCAAGGGAGCTCTGACCGTTCCTCTCCCAAATAACATGGCAAAGTGTCTGCTAGAAGCTGGGACTGGACCACAGGGGATGCATCACTTGATAAATTGCCCGGGCCTGTTCCCCATCTCTGAAGCATTTGGCACTGGCCACTGTTGAAAGACAGGGCACTGGGTTAGACAGACCATTGGTCTGATCCAGTCTGGCCGCTCTTATGTTATGTTCTCATGTCGTGGACGCACAGAACATATTGGCCATTTGATTTCGTTTTAATTGGTACCAAACAGGCAACAAACCAATCAACAAGATGGAAGTCCCCAGGGAAGCCAGACGAGGCCTCCCGTCACCAGATCAAAGGGAGAGGCTTGAGTGAGAGGAGAGCGGTCCAGAGAGCTGGTGCTAGGAGGATGGACTGTGATGGTTCTGAGGTCGATTTCCCTGCATCTTTCCTCTTAGGGCAATGTGCTGGGGAACTAGGGGATACACAGTGTAAGCTCTTCACAGGGGGAGGTTGTAACTGCAGCTCTCCGCACCTCACACTGATCATCCATTCCGGACGGCCCCCCAGCCATGTAGGTCACTCTGACAAGTCACCAGCCATGTGACCTGGATCTTGGAAAATGTCCTGGGTAGCCTGGAAGCGCCAAGGCCGGTTTCTCTGACGTGCTGCAGCTTGGGCAGCCGTCTGCTCCTGTGCAAAGCGAATATAAAAATGCTACCAAGTGAGCATGTCACTCCAGATGGGTTGCATGGGATTGCACACGAGCATAGCGATGGAGGATCAGACCCTGTGTTTTTAGATTAAATTAAAGACTTGCAGGTTCCACTGCTGCTTTCATATGATAATTATCTGCTGGGGCAGCCTTTGAATGGCTGGAGATGGCCGTTAGCCTTTCATGGCTCCAGATTTAGCACCCAGTGGCCTGTATGGGTCTAGTTCTCTTCTCGTTTACACCAGCTGTGTAACTCGCCTGTAACTCCATTAGCTTCAGTGGGGCTGCTCCTGTTCTACATCAGTATCAGTGACAGGAGAACTGAGCACCGGGTGTTTCAAACTGTGATGTCCGTGTGCACTTCCGGGGATGAATTTGGCCCAATGTGTGTTAAATAATGGTCTGTTCATTTGTCACTCTTCAGTTTTGCACTCCCAAAAGTGTATTATTGACGAGAGAGATAATTAAGTAAATAATGAGAATATCTGAATGCGGATGAGCTGCATTTAAAAAATTCTGGGTGTGAGCAAAATGCACCCTCAGTTGTAACATCTTCTGCAAAGTGTGGAGTGGTAGAGGTGGTCAGAAGAACTTTGATGGAACAATCTTCGGGTTAAGAATGCAGATCCAGTTAACTCAATGGGGTCGATTCTGCCAAACTTTTATTTTGGCAAGACTTCCCCCCCCCTTTTTTTTTCCAATGTCAAAATATCCCGTTTGGACACTGTTGGAATTAAACATTTAGATTTTTTCCTTTTAAATACTTTTCATTTCAAAATATATTTGTTATAAAATAAAATAACAAATCAAACTCACAATGAAATGTTTCAATTTTGTTGCAAATAAAACATTTCCATCAATCCTAAATGAAAATTTTCTGCAATTTTCTTTTGTGGAAAATGTTTGAACTTTTTGGGTTTGTTCCTAATTGGAATGAAAATACATGTCAAAATCTCAACATTCTCTGCCAAAAGGCATGTCCGTTCCCCGCACAGCTCCAGGAGGTAGTAAAGCCCTTCTATGACGTTTGGGCTATCTTCCTGCAGAAATCTTTTTGTTAATAGACACATTCTGTAATCCAATACTCCAAAGGCAAAAAAGGTGTCTTAAAGCATCGCCTTCACGGACTCAGAGGAAGATAATTAAAATGTAAAGATGAGGCATTTCCCTCCCTCCTTCTCCCTAAAGCCTCCACTCTCTTCCATCTCTCAAGATCTAGCCACGCACAGGGCTGGCTGGCACTGAGATGACATAAAGAAAAGGGTTAATTTCTTCTTTCCAAGCCTTTATCTGCCTACCTGGAGGAATATTGTGTGTGCTGCTCTGTTTCTCTTCCAGCTTCTTAAGAGGAAATCGTGTCATCATCCCAGGGAAACGAGAGAAGTCTTGGGTGTGGAAAACTTCATTGTGATCTGATTGTATTAAAAAGGAAATTGATCTGGTGTAATAAAATAGACTAGGAGTTTGTGTGTTTTGTTACTAAAGAGAGGGAGAGGGCACCGGGGGAGAGTTGGAGGCCAAAGCCTAGGCACCTGCAAAGCATTCTGGGTTGAAATTGACCTGAAGAAGGTGAATTATTGGACAGGGAGAAGGGAGTGGGATGGATGCAACGATTACACAGGCTCTCAAACTTTTTCACAGAGTGGCTGATGTCTTAATAGTGGTCACCTCCCATCAACACGATATCCCTGGAGTCACTATGTTTTATTTTTGCACAGTAAAGTAATTGTGGGGAAGTCTTCAAGGTAGTTTTGGCTTCCTTGAACACGATGTAGTAGATGGAGACCTGGCCCCATGTGAGCAGCTGGTTCTATGCAAACCACAGTCTCCTGTTCTCTGGGAAGGAATATAGGCAATCCCAGAACCACCTCAGCCAGGCCACGGACTGAAGGCCCCGGAGCTGCCCATGTGCTGCTGCCTTCTCAGGGGCTTGCTGCGTGTTGCTCCTGCACTGTGGGCTGTGATGCAGGAGTGGAAGGGGAGGGGGGTGGAGCAGAGTTGCTCCGTGTGTGTGTATATGACACAGTTGCCTTCAGACGCTTTTAAAAAAACAACCACCCCAAAACAACCCTCTGCAATAATTTGGTCTTGAACCCCGGTTTTCTTTTGTATGAAGCACGTCTGCACCCCTCGTGCTGTTGAACGTCCAACTCTGTCCCTGGCACATTTGCATTAAATCATTTAAACTACTCCTCGTTACGGATCCCCCCTGGAGAACCCAGTGGCATTTCACTCCCCCAGAAAATATAGTCCACGCTGAACGGCCTCCCCACCTCACATGGCAGATGTGCCTGCCCACCTCCTTCCTAAAAGGGGGCAACCCTCACTGCGACTGCAGAGACGGACTCAACGTACAGAACCCCTCGTCAACCACAGCCCCGAATCACCGTGTCCCAGGGGATATGATTGCTTCAGCCGTCCACGCCGCAGCACCTGGAACAATCAGTGGGCTAATATTGCTGTTTTTAAGACATACAAGAGAAGATTTAAAGGTGTATTAAAAAAATAAACCCTTTCCACTTTTCAGACGACATCTCTGACCGTTGGGCTTTTTCTGAGGCACAGAGAAATAGCCCCTGTCCCCGCTTTGCAGCATCCTGATGGGTGGTGGTAAAAGGTTACTCGGCATCTCCCCTCACTGTGGTTTTTCCCAGCCCCTATTTCTGCGCCCCTCCCATTCCCACGGGCACACCCTCCAGCTGTTGTTCGCTTACATTTCAGTGGGAGCTGGGGGTGCCTTCTCTCCGTGAAGCCAGTGGCAAATCTCCCGGACTTGAGCCCTGGTTCTGGTGTGAACTTGGTGTGGGCCTGGGGTCTCCCCCTTGCTGCAGGGAGGGACCTCAATGCTTTCTGTTATGGGATCTCAGGGTGTGTGCCCAGACTCCAAGGGGGGCAGCATTTGAGGCAGAGGTGCTGGCACCAGGAGAGCTGCCGCACCCCCTGGTTTGACGTAGTTTCCCCAGGGACAGATTTTACAGCTTGGTTCAGTGGCTCTCAGCACCCCGGCTATTGCCATCGTTCCGGCACCCCGGCCTTTGGGGTGCGTTGCAGGGACTCTCCGTGGTCACCAGAGAGCGTCCCCCCCTGGCTGTGTTAACCCAGGAACTTACAGCTCCCCCGCCCCAGGAAACCAGAGCAAAGGGCTGAGCCGCTGGAAGTGACCTGGGTGAAGGGATTTCCCGGGGCGCCCCCCCGCTTTGTGCGCTGCAGGGCGCTGGCTGGTCTCGGCACCTCTCACCACCAGCGGATGAGCTGAGCCAGGCAGGAGGCAGCATCCGCGGCCCATTGGTCACCGCCCCCAGCCCCTTTCTGGCTGGATGGGGGGAGCTGGGGGCGGGGGCAGAGAGGGGGGGAATGGGGGGGTCCCGTGTTGCAGGAGAGGCTGGGAGGACCCTGGGGGGAGCGGGGGGGAGGGGATCCCTGGGGGTTGCGGGGGGGGAGGAGGCAGAGCCCTGGGCAGGGCAGGGAGGGGGCAGCACTGAGCAGGCTGCGCTGCCCCCCTCCCCCGAGCCGCCCCAGCCCAGCCCAGCCCAGCCCCGCAGCTCCCGGCCGGAGCAGCCGCCGCAGCTGGCTCCGCATTGTCCCGGCGGCCGCAGGATGCCGAGCCCCGCACCGCCGCCCGCCGCCCCCCGGGCCCGCGGATTCGGTGCCTGCGCCGGGCTCCGATAGGGAGGAAGCCGGAATGAGGAGGTGAGTGGCCGCGGCTGTCACCGGGCCGGGCGGCTCGGGAGCGGGACCGGGGGGCGCAGGGGCCGGGTGTGAATGGGGGGGGTCGCACCGGTTCAGGGAGCGAGTGGGGGGGGGTCGCACAGGATGGGGGGCTTGGGGGACTTGCCCGGGGGTCAGGGTGTGACTGGGGGGGTCGCACAGGGTGTGGGGCTTGGGGGACTTGCCCGGGGGTCAGGGTGTGACTGGGGGGGGTCGCACAGGTTGTGGGGCTTGGGGGACTTGCCCCGGGGTCAGGGTGTGACTGGGGGGGGTCGCACAGGGTGTGGGGCTTGGGGGACTTGCCCGGGGGTCAGGGTGTGACTGGGGGGGTCGCACAGGGTGTGGGGTTTGGGGGACTTGCCCGGGGGTCAGGGTGTGACGGGGGGGGTCGCACAGGGTGTGGGGATTGGGGGACTAGCCCGGGGGTCAGGGTGTGACGGGCGGGGTCGCACAGTGTGTGTGGTGTGGGGGACATGCCCGGGGGTCAGGGTGTGAATGGGGGGGTCGCACAGGGGGTGGGGCTGGGGGGACTTGCCCGGGGGTCAGGGTGTGACTGGGGGGGTCGCACAGGATGGGGGGCTTGGGGGACTTGCCCGGGGGTCAGGGTGTGACTGGGGGGGGGTCGCACAGGGTGTGGGGCTTGGGGGACTTGCCCGGGGGTCAGGGTGTGACTGGGGGGGTCGCACAGGGTGTGGGGCTTGGGGGACTTGCCCGGGGGTCAGGGTGTGACTGGGGGGGGTCGCACAGGGTGTGGGGTTTGGGGGACTTGCCCGGGGGTCAGGGTGTGACTGGGGGGGTCGCACAGGGTGTGGGGTTTGGGGGACTTGCCCGGGGGTCAGGGTGTGACTGGGGGGGGTCGCACAGGGTGTGGGGTTTGGGGGACTTGCCCGGGGGTCAGGGTGTGACTGGGGGGGACGCACATTGTGGGGGGTTGCAGGAGTCAGGGCGTAGGATGCACTGGGATGTGGAGGGGTTGCGTGGAGATAGTGAACCTCTGGGATAGGGTTGGGGGGGTCTCCCGGGGGGAGTGCACAGGGCTCTGGGGGGAGTTGCACAGGCCTGGGCATGCACGGGGGTGGGTGTGCAGGGCAGCTGCATGGGGCTGCAGTGGATGGCCCGTGTGCACAGGGTCACAGAGCCTGGCTGGAGAGGAGAGAGCTGGGGTGGGGGTGGGTGGAAGGTGCGGGGGGACTGGCGTTGTGTTCGAGGCAGAAGGCTGGGCAGGAACTGAGTGTGTGTTGGGGTCAGGGGGGTGCAGGGTCTGGGTGCATGTTGGGATGATGAGATGCGTCAGGATTGGAGCTGGGGTCTTCGGGGCCGTGGCTTGCCCTCGACCAGAGGTCAGAATTCTCTATCATGTTGGATGTTGGTTCTGGCAGAGTGATCTCTTCCCCGAGAGCGTCTCATCTGCACCCCTGGTAGCTAAAGGCGTTGCCCCCGCCCCGATGGATTTTGGGGGTGGGGGTGACAGTATATTATACATTCTCGTAGCCTGGCCACTGTCATTAAAGGCCCAGCTGCCAGGTCCCTACCTCAGAGGCTGCAAGGGATGCGGGTGCATAATGCACTGCACTCGGGTTCCCTTCTAGTACCCCAGGGGGTGGGTTTAGCTGTCTGCCGGATCTCACTGACCACTCACCGTGCTCCAAAAGGATTGGGTGCAAACAATATTGTCTTACATTTCTGTAGCATCTGTTATCTCATAGTCACAGTGCTACAAAAATGCAGCCACTTCTGGGGTGGACAGCGTCTGTCAGACTGGAGCACACAGCTTGCTGTCCAGCCGTTGTGGGAGGCCAGTGATTACATAAACATATTGGGAGGCAAACCCCTAAAAGTACGAATGGGATCTTTAATGTCCACAGAGAGCAGGAAGGATTTTGATGTTTAAGTTCTTATCTAAAATATACTTAAGAAAATTAATATTAATAAAGATAATTAGCACCTAGAACTCACTGCCACATGAAGTGTCTGATGCCAAAACTTAGCAAGATTCAGAAAGGGACTGGAGATTTATCTGGATATCAGGAGTATCTAGAGTTATAGTAGGTAATGCAACAAAGTTGGAAAGAGAGAGTAAACCTCAGTTCCTTCTACCGTCATCTGAAGGGCATGGTGTGGCCACTGGCAGAGCCAGGATGCTGGGCTATGTGGATGTGGTCAGGGTGGCAGTTCCGGTGTTCCTGTTATTAATTGTCACCTGGCTGTCACCAGTATGGATAGAGATGCATCCAAACCCCAGAGTGTTTGCGTTTGGTGCCTCCACGTCATCCCAACAATTGTCTGTAAATAGAGTCGAAGCAGCAGATCCTGAGTCAGCAGGCTGCCAAGCAGTTTGGTACCTTTCCCGAAGAACTATCTGGCTGAACTACATATAAAGGCATGTCAGAGCTGTGCTGTGGGGTGAGCGAAAAGAAGTGCTGGCCACACATTCCTCTTCATCCCAAACACAGGTGCTGGCACTACGGGTCCTGGGGTGAGGCGGCACCCCCTGGCTTGACGTGGTTTCTATTCTATACAGGGTTTACAGTTTGGTTCAGTGGCTCTCAGCACCCCCACTATACGAATTGCTTCAGCGTCTCTGATCCCAAATATTCTGAGCCTCAGTGCAGCAAAAATTGCAGGATCTTCCTCCGCTGGCCGGTATGGTGCTTTAGACGCCCTGGCTTGTACTCAGTGGTGCGTAGAAGGGTGGCCAATTAACGGAAGAGGGAAAGGGTCTAAATCAGGATTAGGCTCGGTGTAAGCCAGTATCCATGGAGGCCGGATGGTGTGGGGAGTAGGAGCCTGAAGAATGTTTGTTTGGTTGGTTGGTTGGTTGGTTAGTGGTTGTGTTGATAGCAGAACTGTGTATGGATTGTACAGAGACGTACCTGCTGCTCTCACATGTATGCCGCGTAACCCTAGCTCCCCCAAAGGGCTCTGATCATGGACTGTTAGCTGAATCTCTGCGTTCTCAGCTCAGAACATTCCTGCCCCCGCCCCCGGCCTCAGGGGCATGTATTCATGTCAATGTCCATGCATGACTCCTGTTAGTATGTACATGTGTAGGGGGAGTGAATGGTTCCAGAACATGCTATAAATGTGTTTATTGGGTAGAGCAGAAGATCATGTACCTTCTAAGAACAACAACACATACGCCCTCCTTCTTAATTGCCAAGCTAATCAGGCAGGCATAGGACAGCACTGGCCTATTCAAATTTTGTAGAATTAAATTTAAATACAGTATTTTTTTAAAGCTAGGAAGATTTTTCTTTGATTCTTACTGGGTTTTGGTCCTCTTCCTGCTACAAGCAGAAGATAATTCTTTTATTTTACCATGGTTTGTTAAACAGTAGGTTAAAAAAAGAATATCTCACAAAAAATGGTGTGTGTGTGTATATATATATATATGATAGATATTTAAATAAATGATCAATTTCTTGGCGCTTCTGCAGATCCTGTGTACTGACTTATGGGACTAATAATTTTGCTTTGGCATGTGAGATATGAATTCTAAATAATAAATAATACCTCAATTTTTAGCGCAAACAAATTGGAAGGATACAAATGTGCTTAACTAAATTCAGAATGAAAAAATCCCCCAACACTTGATGTAGTTAATTGAAGAAGGTTATTTTAAGCAGTACAGTTTTGGTGAAGAAAATGATTAAAATAACTAGGTTTGGCTCTATAATTGAATTATTGATTGTATGCATTTGTATTATGGAAAAACCTCGCCAATTTCCTTCCAAATCTTCCCACATGGCCAGGCTGATTGCTGACCTTGAGTTTTTATGGATCGCTCTTTATGTGCTCGTCAAATGTTGACTGGGAGTTGGGGTGTGTGTGTGTGTGTAGAATTTTGTTTTGTGTGAGTGCCAATGTGTAATTTATGTGGGTGTTTGTTCTCAGAGGTTGTTCTGAATTAAACATTTTGGCAGGGTAGAGATGCAGTGGAATTAAACATTTCTTTTAGATCTAGTTAGCAGGAGTGTATGGGCATTTTCTTGTCAAGGGCTTTTTGGGATAATGACTGGCACATATTGTATTGTATCCCTTGAAAATCCTTAGAATCCTGAAATAATATAAACATGCAGGCCTGAAGTCAGCACGGATGTGAGAGGGTGAAACTTTACAGAAGTCAAAGGAGCTGTGCCCGTTTTCACCACTGATGGTTTTGCGAAAGCTAATTATTGATGATGAAAATGCCCTATGTTAATACTTATTCGCTTTTTGCTGCTGGTATCTGGAGTTTCTGTTTCTCTGTTTCAAAAGTGAAACGACAGTTCCTTAAATGCCTGTTGTTTTTATTATAAAAATGCATGAGATCCGATTTAGCAAAGGAGAAATAGATCCTGGGGTGGGTTTTTGGTGTGGCTTAAGCCATGAAGGAGCAGAAAGCTGCTGTTCCTCTCTCACAATTAGTTTTCTTTTAACTCAGCTCCAGGGAACGGTTTAGCTAGCAGCCTTTGTTCTGCCTCCATTCTCCTTTAGAAGACCCTCTGCATTCTTTCCTTTTGCCATTATCATTTTGGTTAAACAGAAAGGCAAGTTGTGTACCATATGGATCATGTTAACAATTGCTTATCTGGAGCTGATGTTTTCTCCCCTCTCCCCAACCTTTTTGCTTCTTTCAGACCTCTGAGTGGGGTTTTAATAGCAGCTTCAAATTGAGGCAATCAGACCGCACCGAGGTGCCAGTTTGACAACGGTTCTGTAGAACAGGAGCAACCTCTCGCTCGCTCGCTCGCAATCTCTTTTGTCTTGTTTCCCAAGAAAGTTCATTTCTCATTTCTGCAGACATATAGCATCTTCCATGTCACCAGCTGAAAGAGAATTAGCAAATTAAAACGTGAATAGCACTAAAAATCCCCAGACAAGCCCTACAGAATATTTGGAAATAACCAAACAGTTTTGATTTAGCAGAGACCCTGGTGGGCTTTGGGGGTTTTTTTCCTCATGGAGAAAATAGCACAAATTCATGGGCCAGATTCCCACCGTTTAGTCAATAAAGTGCTTTCATGGCACGTGTAGTTCAAAAGCTGGCTTCCTCTGACCTCTCTGTGTCAGGGAGTTTTACTAGGCGACGAGCCTAATGATATTTTTCAGGTTTACCGAGGCTGAAATACGTATACACACGGAGGACAAGGGTTTCAAAAGTGGAGACCTCAATTTGGTTTCCTAAATCCACATTTAGGCTCCTCAGTAAGTAGCTGGAAGGCTCCAACTCATCGCTATTACTCTCTTTTTACACGGCTCCTATTGAGCTCAGTACCTTCTGACAATGAGGGCTGTTTATTTTAGGAGCCTAAAAATGGATTTGGGTGGTTCACTTTGGGCCCCTGTGATGGCCACTGCGTATAAATTAGATAATTTTTTCACATCTTAGCTCACAGGGCAACTGCTACTGATTGATTCCCTTGCAGTAAACAAAAAGTCTCACCGAGGTATTTGGCTGCAAAGTCAGTGCTAAGTCTTAAAATAGCAAAGGTGGATCAGGATGAATAAAAGATTCTGCCGAGGACAAAGGCAACTTGCAAGGATGTGGCCTGCACCCCATTGTCTGTGCAAGTATCTGGATACATGAAGAGGTGCACAGTGTGTCTCACTTGCAATCCAGTTGTTTTGCAATAGCTTGACTCATTGCAGTTGTCATTTATACCGCCCCGCAGGTGTGCGTGGCACTCGCAGTGCCCAGGCAGCGTACAGTCAGCTTGTTCTGTAATATGCTGAAATATTACTGTCTTTGAAACAGAAAGCAAGATTTATATTGAAACACCCGCAGTCGACTTTCTTCACATGTAAAAGACACCACTGCTAGTTTTCAGCAGTTACCTATTACTGCTCCAGACCCTAATACCTCATTCTCCTGTACCTCCTGCCTAGAAATTCCCATCTCCTGTAACTTAGTCCAAGGTAGTAACGAAAGCAGCTATTGTTTTTATGCGGTGAAGGCACCAGCCTGGGACTCAGTCACACCACCTCACTTAGGTGGGATCTGAGCTCACTTGAAAATTGAGCCATTAATTTTTCTGTGCCTCGGTTTTCTTTCCGTTAAAGAAAGAGAACAATACATCCCTACCGGGAATAGATTCCTGTGTTTGTGCGTTGGTCAGAAACCCTGGTGGGGTTGGGGGTGGGCATAGTAGCCGCTCTAGAGATAGACCTATAGAACTGGGCCTTGTGTATTCACATTAATGATTGGGAGAGCCACTGCAGATTTTCCAAACTATCTGGTAAGTGAGCAAAAACGTTTAAAAAAACTCCGATGTAGAAAGGTGCATCACAAAATGTCCTTTTGTCGTTTGCTTGATGAAGTGCAATTCAGTTTTTGTTATTTATGGCACCTGGTAGCAGGCCAGCAAACATACTGGGACTTATTTTGGGAAAATAACAGAGTGTCAGTAGCCAATCCAATGCTATGCTGATAACTCTTGACTGAAAAATGAGGAGACCGCCAGGCACATTTGTGGTATAGTAAACAAGGATTATCTAGGCTCTGAGATTTTTTTATATAGCTTCCCTTTTATCCATTCCTACAATAAGTCTTAACCATCTGCCCATTTACTGTGTGTGTTTGTATCCCTTTCTGACACCACAGTACATGCATGTGTGTATGGATGGGGTGTGTGTGATTGTGCTTTCTGGGATGTAATAATTAGTCAGTTTCTATTAGAAACCTCAAAATCACAGATCCAAATGTTGGTGAAATCGTGATCGGGATGTGACTTGTATTAGAGCTTCTCGTGAGGAGCGTGGTTCAGTGTTCAGTCTTTGCCTGTTCAGATGCAATCCCTGATTGCATAAATAATACAGTAAAATTGTAGTACCCACACACTGCTACTGAGGGCAGAAACGATCCGCTGCAGACTTCTGTGGTATAGCACTTGGTCAAACCCTGCTTGTTCCTATGCCAGATGTTTCTGGTTTTCAGAGCTTTATGAACCTCTGTTGTTCTTTCCCCCTCAACATGAGGGAAATATAGTTGTTAGCAGGGGAAGTGTCATAACCCACAACTGGGGACGGGAGTGGAGGGTGGGGAAGTGTCGTTTGAGCTGGGATTCTTCCATGGAAATGCAGTGCGGCATGTGGTGCCTGTATTCAGAGAAGGAGCTTTAGCCACCCACATATTAAGCCTGCCTGACACTTTTCATCCGTATTTTTGAAAAGCTCTAATGATTCCCAGGTTTGCAGCGGGGACTTTGAAATTTGACAGGGACATCAGCCTGGGGTCGGAGAGGCGCCTTTGGTTGTCCTCAGGAAGAGCCTTTCAGATTTGGCCAAGTTACAGGCTGTCAGGGATCGTCACTTTGGTGCCTGTGTTGCATGCAATAGGAACTTGCTGCTGAAAACACTCATCTTTCCATCCACACGGCGCATGCTCCCAGCATCCGGCTTCAGCAGGCCACTCAGAACTGACCCTCCAGAGGTGTGGGGGGGAACCAGGTGACATGGCTCCTCTTCTGATCAAAAGCCTCTTGGCCTAAGGAGGGTACAGTGGGCTGGGAACCAGGTGGCACTAAGTTTTCAACTTTCCTTTTCTAGTGAGTGGTGTTAGTGACATCTTAGCCCAGTGTTACACATCCCCTGCTAGTGGCTGGACCCATAGGGGATAACCGCCTCTTCCTGCTGCTAGCTCTTGTGTCAATCCTTCGCCTTAATCGCTGCAGTGGGATGCAGGAACATAGGACCGGGTCAGACTCAAGTTAGCTTTAGACCAGTATGCGGGCTCGACAGTGCGCTGCGCCAGATGCTTCAGAGGAAGGTGCCAGAACTCCACAGCAGGCAGATGTGGGGGTCATCTGCCCCCCACGTTAGGTCTCGAGTAGTTACAGATTGGCTTAAACCCTGAAGCACAAGGTTTAATATCTCATCTAAAATGTTTGTCAATATTAGCTGTTACAACTCTGGCTATTCTTGTGTGAAAGTCCAATGTTCAGACCCTCCTGCTGCTGCTGCGCGTAGATACCTGTGGCTGTGTTACAGAGTGAGTAGACGCAGCGGAGATACAGGGGGGCATTTTCCATAGGACGGGATCAGCTGAGGAGGAGGCTCTTGCATCAACAATGGGGATATTGTGGGAGAAGAGCTGTTGCTAGATGCTCGGAGGGAGTGCACAGGGGAGTTAGGACAGAGGCAGCTTTGCATGCTGTGTGTGTGAAAGGAACACCCGCAGGACCGATTTCACTCTTTGCGGTCTGGAGAAAAGTCCCATGTCCGTCCCCCATCCCCCCTGGGGAACGAAGGGACTCGAAAACCAAATTCTCTTCAGTGTAAATATTGAGTGCAGGCAAACAGGCCGTGTCCGGGAAAGGCAGAGGGGGCACGGACTTTGTCTCGTGTGGATCTTTGTGCTGCGAGTTCTCAATCGCCCTCCTTGCTGCTGCTGCTAGGGCTTGAGTCGGAGCGGCGCTGAGCACCCACAGCTTCCATCGACTTCGATGGGCGGGGTGGAGGCTCATCATCTTTCAGGATCAGGGGCCACATTCATGGCTTGATGTGTTACTGATTGGGAAATATTCGTATTCCGGTACGGCAAAGAGGCCCCAGCTAAGAGCCGAGCCGCCTTGTGCTGCACCGGCGTAGAACAAGTCCCTGCCCCGGACAGCTTGCATTCTGGATAGGCAATACAGGCAAAGAGCGGGAGGGCGAACAGAGGCAAAGTGACTGGCCCAAGTCCGCACAGCGAGTCAGTGGAAGAGCCAGGAACAGAGTCCAGGTCTGCTGACTCCTGGTGCCCTGTCTGCCAGGCCATGCTCTCGCTGAGGGTAATTCTGTTGGGAACTCGAGCTGTGCTGGCCTGGATGGGCCTTTGTACATGGGAGTAAGTCCCTTAGCTCTCTGCACTGAGTCGTCCTGGTGATACTGCACCTGCCCTGCACCTCAGCCTACCTGCCCAGCGGTGGGTTGATTTTTAAGGCAGGGAACTGAGGCACAGAGCAGGTAAAGGCCAGATTCCCAAAGCACTTGGCCTCTGGGTGCTTCAGCAGAAGATGCACGAAACCCGGCCCTAGGCAGAGGTGGGATAATCTGCCTCACGTTAGGTCTCCTCCACCATTTAGCTAGAGATTGGTTTGAACTCGGAAGCCTGAAGTTTAATCTCTCATCCAAAATTTACATTAGCCTGAACCGTGATAACTCTGGGCATTCACGTTATCCAGAAATGTCCGGTCCCCTTTGAATCCTGCTGCATTCTTCTCAACCATATTGCATGGCAGAGAGTTCCCCGTTGCGTGAGGAAGTATTTCCGGTGGATTTAATTGGACGTCCCCATGTGCTCGTGTTGGGAGGCAGGTTGGACGGAAGCTCCAGGTCTGCCTTCTCTAGCCCATTCAGCGTTGTGTCCTGTCCCCACTGGTTTCCCCTCTAAGGTAACAATCCCGGTCTCTTCAGAAGAGAGTCTTTCCAAGCCCCTTGTCATTCTCATCGCCCTTCTCTGGCCCCCTCAGTTCTGCGGTGTCCTTTCCAGCTGTTGGAACACAGCGTTCCTGATGGAGCCAATCTCTGATTTATATTGTGACGTTACAACATCTTCCGTCACGGTCGCCATCCCGTGCGTGATGCACCCTGACCCTTTGCTGCTTTGACCGCAGCGGCGCATTGAATGGAGAGTGTCATTCAGCTGGGGAATCGCGCTGAATCGCCAGCGCTCCGTCCTGCAGCGCCTCGCCTAGGTATTTTTGCCACAGGCTGCTGATATGGCTTTAGGCCAGTCCCTTAGCCTCAGTTCCCCATCTATACGGTGGGGATAATGGCACGGGGTGTGGGAGGAGAAATGCATTAAAGATTTGTGAGGTACTCAGCTAAGACACAGAGAGAGATTTCTGGGCTATCTCCCACCATACTGAAGAAGACTGATTGATGATTGTGAATTTTTCTCAGTCTCAGTTCTCTAGTTCTAAGGACACCCCCCCCCCCCCCCGCAGAAAAGCCAAAACGCAGTGAAAGGCCGATCTGAGTGCTTGGGGCTACAGACGGGACACAGTGTTTCTTAGGACTCAGTGCCTGTTAGGCTGAGAGATCAGCAATTCTGCCAGATCCTTCTGGCGTTCTAGTAGCTTCCACTTCCACCCTCTGTGTGCGATTGCACGGGGTACGAGTCGGGGAGCCGATGGAATGTGGCAGAGGTGAAAGCTGGATTGGACTGCAAACCTGGCAGAGCAAAGCATGAGTCGCCTTACGTGCGTGGTGGGCGAGAACGTGAATCGCAGGGTTTTCGGAAGATTTTACTAGAAGTCCACATTGTTCCATCTCATCATTTCAAGTGTTGATCATCAAACCTTCCTCAGTAGTCAGCATGGTGATGAGAGACCCTGGTCAGATCCTCCACTGTTGTAACTCATCCTCGCACTGTTGAAGTCAACGAATCTACACTTGTTTACAGCAGCTGAGGATCTGATCGCTTTCCCCCTTGCAGCCCCCTTAACAGGGGTTTAAAGTTACAGCCAGCTCTGAGCTGCAGAGGTTATTTTGCTGTGTAACAAGGGTGTTGTAAAATCCTCCGCGTGGCCTTGGGGCCTGTCCTCAGCTGTAGTTAATGTTCGTTAAACTGTACAGACTGCCAGAACAATTTTTCCTCCAATGGGGCCTGCCCTGTGTTGCTTATCAGGAACTCCTGATCTTTATGGGGACCCTAATAAACCCATCCAAGGCCTAACAAACACTGCTGAATTATAGGCTAGATCAGGAAGAGACGCACATTTAAATATTGTCTCCCTTCTTCCGCTCCCACCCTCCCCCACAGCAAAAAAATAAATAAAAAATACAGCCAGTCCCTTAAGTAACCAGATAATGGAACTAAATATTGACACACGTCTTATTGTTAAATTGTGGCAGTGCTGAGTATTGTTTGTATTGGGGAACAGAAAGATAGTGGCTTCCATAACGAGTTGACATCCTAGCAGAGGCCCCAGCTGAGACTGGACCCTGTTGTGCAAGGTGCTGTACAAACAGAGGGTTTCTCTTTACTCAGGTAAAAGGGGAGGGGCTATAAAGCACATGTGAGCTGTCATATTCTAAAACTCTCATGTCAACAAGGTAAGCTGTACTTTAGCACAACTAAGCCCATGCTGAGTTACAACTTGCCGTGTCTACAAGAGGGTTTCACAATGTGCTAGTTAATCGATTCTGAAAAAACCCACCTTTTATGCTAGCCCAGATAGGCTCCTAGGAAGAGACAGCCCTTGCAATGTCAGTAGACAAGGGGAAAGGCCCAAGGTCACCCAGCAAGTCAGTAGCAGAGCTGGGACTGGAATGCAAGACTCCCAACTCTCAGCCCAGGGAATGACCCACGAAGCAGCACTTGCACGCTCATGAATATTTTCTGCTGTGGATCCATTCCAGGGACCTCCCCCTTCGCAAAAAACAGTCTATTTAGTTGCCAAATTATTTAATCTGTTGCTGGGATGCGGCTGCCTTCAGATACTTAGACTGTTCTGTTCACGGCCGTGTTTCCTCGTAAGCTGAACAAGTGAACTCGTCAGCTGGTTCCCTTCTTTGCGGGGTGGGGTTCTTGCTGTCTTCTGGACTCTCATCCTTGGTTCTGACTCTGAGCCTTTTAAAGGAAAAAAAGATTTAGCCAGTGAGCCTGTGATTGATTTCTGGGCTTAAAGGGACCATGATGGGTTCATAAGCCCACCCCCTGCTCTCTGTCCTTTTTCATGATAGGTCTGTTCGTAAACTCCATGTCCCCCGTGCACTGTGCTATGCTGCCACGCGCTTTAACAACAAAACAAGTGCTACCAACCTCGCTTGCGTGGGGCAACCTACCCTACAATAACAGAGTGGCGAGAGCTGCACCCCAGAGCTCGCAGTGGTCATGAGCAAAGTACTCGACGGCATGCTAGAATCCCGATTCCTCAGCGAGCAGGATGATACGGGAGCAACCGTACAGCACTGATGGGAAGAGGGAAGCAATTTCAGTTGTAAAGAGATATAGGAAATGAGCGTGATTAAAACCGACTGGGCTAATGAGAGAGCCCTGCTGTGGTGATGCCCGTTCATAGTGCAGCGCTGGATCAGATTGTATTGGTTTTAGCTGCTTGTGATCTAGCAAAAGTCTTCTGTGTAGGTGTTAAAAAATCCTTACATAGAAAGGGAGAATTGAAAGGAGGGGGTTGCAAAGTGGGCAGCAGTGCGTGTGTCGGGGGCTTGGGTGCAGGGAGGATGCCTGTGCTGCCATATCTAGTGGTAAAGGCTAGAGATGCATTGGCCGCTATGCAAACACAGAATGACAATTGACGGATAAGTTGTGGGGCGGGTAATCTGCGAAGTCCCGGACTGCTGGCTGGAATCCTGATGCTCTGGTGAATGTAGGAGTAATTGATGGCACCAGGACTAATGGTTGCAGAGATGTGTAATTAAAGGCCAGGGGTGATGCGCTCCTAACCTGGGCTATGTACTGGAGGTTACAGGGGTTGAGTGTGTTTTGAAGGTGATGTCCTGTGATTCACACTGCTGCACTAGGAGGATCTCTGCCAGCCAATGGGCAGCCCAGAATCCAGCAGTCTTGTGCCTCATTGCGATTTGGGCTGGGAATGTCCTGCCATGTCAGAGCTGGGTTAAGTTGCTGTGGGCTTGATTCTCTGCCTAAGGGGCCTGATTTTCTGTTGCCCTGCACCGTGTGTCCTCACTGACCCCAGTGAGGGTATAACTGGTACAGGGAGAATCAGGCCCCCCCCATATACTGTGACATCAGCATTAAACGTGACAAACAGAGCAGATGGGACAATGCAAAAAATACCACTTGGAACAATGCAAAAATGTCCGTATTGTTCAACATTTGTTTTTTCAGAGGTAAACAAAGAGGCTTTGTGCTTTGGCGGGTTTCCTGTGCATGCTGGTTGGCTTGTGCTTGACATCGCATAGTGCAGCGAGATCTAGGTGCCCCGAGCTTGCTCTGGCATCCCATGCTAAAAGAATATGGATCTCTCTTTGGGGGCTGGTCAATGTAAGAGAACCAGAGTCGACTAGAGCGGCTTAGTTCAAGCATTAAAACCGGATGCGTTTAGCCCCAGAGTTCCTTGGGTTCAAACCCAAGTGCGGGGGTGGGAGGCATTGCACTGTGTTTCTCACTCAGCCTCGGGTGTGTGCATGTGTAATAACACAACACGTACTGCCCTGGTCATTTCTGGATCTCAAAGCGCCTTACGAAGGGAAACAACAGGAATGGCTTCAGATTTGCCGAGCGTCCCCTGTTGGTGAGAAGGTGCTGAATGGAACTCTCTGCTTTCTGGTCTAGGCCGCCCAGGACTGGGGGGGGGAGTGCGGGGGGCGCTCTCTGCTTTCTGGTCTAGGCCGCCCAGGACTGGGGGTGGGGGGGGCGCTCTCTGCTTTCTGGTCTAGGCCGCCCAGGACTGGGGGGGGGATTTGGGGAAGAACACCAAAAGCGTCATGGTTGGGAGAAAGGACGTTTCCTATGGAAACTGAAATTACTGAATGCACTTAGCTTGGTTACGGTTAGGGGGTGTGAAAACTGTCAGGAAGCCCTGGAAGGGAATGGGACCTCTCCCCCTTCCAGTGGCCAGTCCAGAGATGGCTACTGCCAGCTAGCTAGCGTCCCCCGGCTTTTAGAGCTAGAGGTCTTTGGGTAGTCTGCCAAGCCAAGATGGGAGGCTGTGGCATGAACATCGTGTGGGGAGGAGACATGGGATCGTATGGCCAGGGGGTGCAGTTAAGCAAAGGGCAGTGTAGGCCGCTCTGGCGGGGGAGAGGGTCGTAAGGGTGGAGTGGTGTCCCGAGGGAATGGAAGTGGACTGGAGCAAGCACTGCACACTCAGCGGTTGGGGGCGCAGCCAGCAGCGGTGAGGAATGGAGTAGGGGGCCTGAGAGCTCCTTCCCCTCGGAGATGGTGTGAGTGGCCCCGTGTGTTCGACAGAACAGAGAGGCTCACGCTTCTCCTTCTGGAGCCTCGGGAAGGCCTGGCTGGCCGAGCTCCACGCCAGCGGGGCTCTCTGCGGGCGGTAAGGAGGGAAAGGCTTCCCGTCTTGGGGGTGCGAATGGAACTGGGCCCCGGCCTTCCAGGAGCTGAGCTGTGGCCTGAAGGCGCCCGGTGCCAGCACTTGGGAAATAAAAACAGTGAAACCCTTGAAGCCAGAACCAGAGGCCGGGTGCTGTTTTCATCAGAAAGGGAGAGGATAAAAAATAATAAATCAGAATAAAAAATAAAAACTGGAAGCGAGAGAGAAGGGGGGGGGGGAACAGCAGGGAGCCTGGTCAGTGCACATTCTTATAGCGCAGTATCCACCCTCTGGGATGTGCTCAGCTCTGCCCAGCAGCGTCACTCCCCTGCTCTCCCCTCTGGGCGCTGCTCCCCCATCTTCCCAGCAGCATCCCACGGGCTCCCCCGCTCTTCTCTCCTCCCTGGGAGCGCTGAATTGGCCGTGCATTAAAGCCATAAATCTGCTAAAATAATAACATGCCACGAGGGCTCGTGAATAGGTTGAACTTTGCTAAACCTCTTCGTGCTTGTTTATCACGTGGCGAACGGGGAGGGTAGAACCACCTTTGATGTCATCTCTCTCCCCCTCCCCAACGCCTCTCCTGGGAACCTGTCTGGGCCAGAGCCCCGATGTCCAAGGTGAGTAAATAACATGGAACAGGAGAACTTCATGCCCCGGATGGATTTATAGTCACCTGAGAAGACATTAAATGCTCAAGCCTTAGCGTCACCCAAAGAGGGAGTTATTTCGATGAATGCTCAGTCCAGACTCAAACAAATCACGGCGTGGAATATAGAAAGGGTGTTGGGAGAAGGTGCCCAGGCATTTACATTGCAGAGAGATGATCTAGGGAAGACCTGTGGCTCCAAACACCTCTGAATGTTAAGAAAGTTTGGGTCTGGGCCTGCTCCACTCATCTGGCTGCATTTTAAATAAGTTTAGCTAATCGGCGATGCCCGGTGCAGACTGCTAAGGAGCAGATGTTGTGACATCACCTCTCCTGGCCAAGATCTGACCAGGATGGTCCTGGTGTTATAAAACCCTATGTGCCTGTTTAAGCCTGCTTGGCCCGTGCTGAAGTCTTCACTGACTTCCAGATGAGCTGAAAACGGCAGCTGTGCAAGCGGAGTGTAGGCTGTCTGCATTGCAGGCGATGTAGAGTGAGCATGGCTCTTCGTGTGGCTGTAACATGCCTGGCACTTCTTCCAGGGTTCTGGGAGCCTGGTTGTCAAAGGTGGATGTGGGTCTCAAATTGCACATTCAAAGGGTTGGGGAGTGCCGATCTAGGGCCTGGGTGGGGGAAGGTTGGAGTCTGGAGGGGGTTTTCCCAGTCAGACATAAGGAAAACTACCAGATTACATTCTCTTTCTCTCCCCCCTGCAACAACTAGTGACCTTAACAGGACCGTGTGACTGGGGACTGTAGCAGTGGGAGGAACTCCGTCAGTCCAAGAGCTCCAGGCCATTAATGAGATCGGCACACTGTGCGTCACCAGTGATACTGCCTCTGTTTCCCTCCTGACCTCCCTGGCTATGTTCAGGAGAAGGGATGGGCCGGGGCCCAGCTTCTTGTCCTGGCAGTGGGATGTTCTCCAGCTGTTTTGTGCAAGTGCCCCTGAGTCCCAGGGTGTGTCTGCGCTGCAATCCCAGGGCGTACAGACACCTGAGCTAGCTTTAATTGAGTGAGCTCGGGGGCCGGAGGAGCAAAGCCACAGCAGCATGAGCAGGCTGGCTGCCCGAGCAATTACTCAGTGTCCCATGCCCACGCTGAAGCTCCTGCTCCCCTGGCTCCAGTACCCAGCCAGCTAGGTTAAAGCTAGCTCATGGATGTCACAGCAACGTGTGCAGACATACAAGCCCTATGATTACAGCGTGGACGCACCATTAGCATTGCCAGCGCCATGTTCTCCCGACACCTAGGTCATCTCTCCACTGCCAGCTTACCATCCCCTTTCAGTGTCACTTCCCCTGCCATGTTGAGGTTCCCCTGTTCATCGACCTTTTAGTGCCCAAATGTGCCCCCGAATCCTTTGCATTTGGTGCAAATGTTTCTGAGGCACATGGGAATGGTACGAACTGAGCAGAGGTAGGGCAGGGTGCAATGAGCAGGAATTCCACAGGTGGAGTGGAGAGACAAAGGTGCCCGCCCAAGGTCATGCACTGAGTCTGCAGCAGAGATGAGAGTAGAACCAGGAGTCCTCACTCCCAGCCTTGCTACTGTAGCCACACGACCATCTGTGCCTGTCCTGCAGGGGAAGCCCTATCGTTTGGTGTCTCCCCAGTAGAACGGTGTTTTATACAGAGGGGCTAGTTTCCTTCTGGTTGTCCATGCTGTGAGGCTCAGTGAGCGGGGTAATGCCCCCGGCTCTGTATTGGTGGCAGGAGACTAGTTTGTGCATATTCTGCTTTGCATCATCATAACCTGTGCCCTGAGCAGCTCAAGCCACAGGGTAAGATTGATCTCTTAATTTCACTGGTGTAAATCCGGAGTAACTCTGGAAGTCAATGGATTTACAGCGATGTAACCGGGCTGTGGCCTGGCAGCTGGTGGTTATTGTGTGTGAGCTAGGTACGTGTTCTAGAAATAATGTGATTATGTATCTGACCTTGGGCTATTCGCATCCTCCTCTTACAAGGTGATTACTTTTTAATGAGAGGCTGCTGAAAATAGAGGAAAATTAATTATTTCTGCCCTAAGATTAGCTCTGGGAGACTAGAATAGCTCTGGCCCAATCAATAGCATCTTGCCAGTTGGACGGAGCCACGCAGCCTTGCACGGTGCTGTGGGGTGCGGTGCAGATTTTCACCCCATGATTCCATGGCACTGGGAAAGGGAGGCTGCTGTGGCCCTGCGGGGAAGTGCCTGAATCGGAGGAGGTTGTTTCACCTATTTGTGCGGTGTAAGGTCTGGAGTGCGGAGTCAGAACAGAGGCAATGCCGGTGCTGCATTGCACTGTGTAGTCTTATGGACGCCCACAGCAAACGAAGGGGAAGGCAGCTGGTGCTACGACTGGCAAACGCTACCTTCCCCCGATACAGAAATCTCAGCATTCATGCGAGCAGTTTGCAGGACAATCTGCAATGAGCCCCAGTCATGGTCCGTATTTGGGGGAATACCGCCTATTCCACTCGAAAAGGGGGGTATTGATTGTCTTACATAGCTGTTAGGGTGCAGTATAAAACCCTAGGGTAAGTGGACTCTAGTAGTGCTTAGAATCCTTGGTCAAGTTTGCCCCATAGTGCGGGGAGCTGCACAAATGTATGGCAAATGGCAGCCCCTGCTGCAAAGAACATACAGTCTAAAAGGACGATATTACACTTACCGGTGGGGGCACAGGACTGGCAGCTGGAACTCCTGGGTCCCGTTCCTGCCTTTGCTGCTCATTGACAATAACAATTATATTGATGCAACACAGCGCCCCAAGCTTAACAGAATGCAAGCCAAGAATAAAGTGCCACCGCTTTGAAATAGAGTCCGTTCTAGTGCAGAAGTGAAGGCAGAAGCCCTAAACAGCATGTGGGTCGGTGGGTAGGGGGTGAGAGAGGAAAGCTCAAAGGGTCGTGTAAGAGACCCCATAGCAAGGAAGAGCGTAAGGCAAGGGTAGGCAACCTATGGCACTCGTGCCAAAGCCGGCACGCGAGCTGATTTTCAGTGGCACTCACGCTGCCTGGATCCTGGCCACTCGTCTGGGCGGCTCTGCATTTTAATTTAATTGAAGCTTCTAAAATATTTACTTTACATACAACAATAGTTTAGTTATATATTATAGACTTATAGAAAGAAACCTTCTAAAAACGTTAGAACGTATTACTGGCACGTGAAACCTTAAATTAGAGTGAATAAATGAAGACTCGGCACGGCACTTCTGAAAGGTTGCCGACCCCTGGTGTAAGGGTTGGGAAACTCAAGGAGTCATGATTCTTCATGCTCTGTGCAACTTGTAGTCAGATTTTCTAAAGAGCTTGGTTTCCAAGTACACAGCCTTACCAACTTGATTTCATCACGAGTCTTGCAATATTTAATGATTTGCTTAAAGCCCCAGCTGTTGAGCTCAGGAGATTGCATTAGAATCTCAGTTTTCATTTTTAACAAAAGTTTCTAACCCTTGTAGTCGCAGAGAAAAGCTTGAAAATGAGACAGAAATACATCCTCAAGTCTCAGAAACCTGAAAGCAACTCAAAAGAATCACTGATTAAAAAAAAATTAATCTCATTTGGGATCTGACCAATGATTTTTTGAACACTTGACGGCACCAAATACCCAGTGTTGGTGAATGACATTGCAACAGTTTGGGCCAATTTTTCATTAAAGCTCAGCCCCGCAATGCACTGAGCTCTCATGAAAAATCTGGCCACTTATTTTGACGCCTAACTAGGAGCAATGGGAGTGCTGAGTACATCTGGAAAAGTATGTGCCTCAGTTTCCCCAGTCTGTAAAATGGGAGTGAAAAAACAGCAGTGAGTGCTTTGAGATCCTCAGACAGTAGCTGGTGTGGAAATTCAAAAGGAGAGTATTCTAGCGAATGGAATGGAAAAGCCGCTTGCGAATGGAGTGCTGCGGGGATCCCGGCTTTTCAGGCAGCCAGGATGGCCTCCAGAAAGAAAAATGAGTCAGAAGGCTGGTGGGGAACAAAGGGATCCTGGAGGGGCCTAACGCTCCCAGAGGGAACTCATTACACTCTGCGAGGCTCCTGATGGGAGAGGCCGCAGGTGTCACTACCAGGCCTGAACCGCTGAGGTGATGAGTGCCCTCAAAATCCACTGGAGTTGGAAGGAGTCGTGGGCTTTAGCACCTGACAGGATCTAGGCCCCATGCCAGCCCTACGTCCCAGCATTTCTCAGTGTGGGGCACAACCCCTGGGGTGGGCATGAAGGATCCATGAGCTGAGGTGGGTTCTCATTTACCGGTGGGAGGGGCGGGGGGGAGGGGAATTGTTTTCATTTTCCAGGAGGGCGGCTCGGTTTTCAAACACTCAGGAGACGCTGCTCTGACCTGCCTGGGCAGACCGAACGGTGGGGCTGTACGGTGCCTAGCGGTGGGGCCCTGGTCAGAGGTTGGGTCCTTGGTCCATGCCCCTATCGCACTACAAGTAAAACACAATTTCTCTAGCTAGAATACTTGTCTGGCCCCCATCACCATGGTACCTGAGTGCCTCACAGTCTTTAACGTGCTTCTCTTCACAACCCCACTGTGACCCAGGGCCAGGCTGCTATCCCCCGGCACACGTGGGGCACACAGACGAAGTGACTTGCCCAGGGTCACAAGGGAAGTCAGCGGCAGAGCAAAGAATTGAATTTGAAATTATCAGAATCATTTTCAGTGACACAGACGCCTTCGTCCCCGATGTAACTGGAATCTCCCTCTCTCTCTGATCTAACCCTTCTTCGGCACCATTGCCTGTTGCATCCATTGCCATAATATATCCGGGCATCACTGTGCCATCTCTAAGTGACTTACACCAGGGATGTATTTATCCATGTAGACTTGGAGCTTGTCTAGACTAGGGAAATTAGCACCAGTCTAAGTAACATGTCTACATTAGTGAAAGTGGCACCATTTTGTGCCAGTGCTGTGCATTGCTTACCTTAGGAGTCAAATAGCAGGGGGTGTGATAGAAGTGTATCGAATACTGAGTGGGCTAGAGCGTCTGTTCTCCCTGTCCTGTAATACAAGCTGGAGGAGACACTCCATGAAATTAAAAGGTGAAGAAGTTCAGAATGGATTAAATCCAATATGGTTTCACACATGGAATTAGACTGTGGAACTCACTGCTGCAGGAGGTCATTGGGGACAAGAACGTAACAAGATTCCAGCATGGACTGGACATTAATATGGCTACTGAGGAAATCCAGAGTTACCATAATTAATAACAAGCCATTTTGCAGAAGGGATATTGACTCTCCTGCTTCAGGGCTTAAACCAATGTCTCCTGATTAGGGAGCAGAATGAGCCCTAATGTAAGGGGCAGATTATCCCACATTTGCCTCATGCACAGTTCTTACACCTTCCTCTGAAGCCTCGGGTGCTGCTCCCTGTGGGAGACAGGATACGGGACTAGATGGCCCTTGGGTTTGATCCACTCTGGCAAGTCCCATGTTTCTGTTTGACCCTGGTTTAAAATAGCCCTAGGGTAGAAAGGGGCTCAGCTTGTTCGTGCTTTGGAGCAGGGGCACTGTCTCTTCATCGCGTGTATGTGCAGCAGCTCACTCAACGGGGCGTTGAGTCCCAGGTTTGAAACCTCCAGGAGCTGCTGCAATATTAGTAATGAATTCGGTGGTGTATAAACCCTTGTCTGCTACCACCCAGCCTCCCCCCCAATACGACGCCCTGTGACAGGTGAAAGCGCTACTTGAGAACAGCGTGCTCTCGTTTGACACAGGCAATCGGGGCTGGTTTCTAACAGGATCAATAATCCATCCTATAAGGCATGTGGCTTCATCGCTCTGTTTGAGCCCCTCTACCCTCCACTCCACCCCCCCCCCCAAGCCTTGCCTATTCTTCCCCTGTATTAGCCTTTGGGCTTTGTTAGTTGCAGGTTGAGTGGTTCAAATGTGTTAATTCCCTCCCTTGGGGCTCTGTCCAGCGTTTGTCAATTCCCAGGGACGGGTTGTCATTGGCCCGCACAGCACAATGAATACGCAGAGGGGGCTGCTGCGCCAGGTCCTCAGATCCAAGCGGCTGCTTGTTAATTCGTTAGACTAACAGGGCTGCAAACAGCTCCCTCCCCCCATCCCCAGAAACCCCACTAGGACTGATGGGGACTTTCCTCTCACATCCCCCAGGGTGAATTCTCTGTACCTGTACGTGGTTACAGGCAGCTCAGCGAGTGATACAGTTGTCGTCTGGGGGTCTCGAGAATATCTCCTGACCTGGCAGATTCCAAGATGGGGAGGGAGCTTGGTTGTTGTTTAATAGGGTAAACCCAACCCAGAGTGGTGAATGGATTCTCCAAGCCAACAGAGGCCCTGTCTGCATTAAGGAAATTCACGTGGGCAGAACCCCGCTGCTGTGCCGACCGCGCTGCAGAGCTGTAATGTGGCCGTGCTGCGTAGGTGCATAGCCGGGCAGCTTAGCCCTGTCACATACCACACTGAGCTGCGTCCGTGTGAGTCCCTTTGTGCTTGTGTCTGTCTGCATTTGGGGGCATCCCTGGTGTGATTCCAAGGCTGTCGTGACACCGGCACAAATTTCCTTAATGAGGGAAGTTGAGCTGGTCATAATTTTATGTTAAATGCTTTGGTCTGTGAAAATTGGCTTTGTTGTCCAAACCGAAATGTATGTGGGAAATCTCCACTGTCAGTCAGTGTTTAGGGGCGGTTAATAGAAAAACAGGAACCCTCGCGGGCCTTCTAACCCTATGGTTTCTATGGACATTTTTTTAATTTTATTGTATTTTTTTACTTTATTTATTCCAGTTTTTGGCAACGGAAGGAGTTTGGTTTTCGTCAGAAATTTTTCATTTTGTTGACAAAAGCCTGAAAATATTTGACATTTTTTTTCACAGGACCAAAACCGTCTCCTGTCCAGCTCTAGTAGGAAGTGCCAGATCCCAGTCAGAGTCGCAAGGGGGAAATCAGAAGTAGCTGCATTAAAAGCCAATTGACTTATTCTGGATTTACACCTACACACCTGAGATCAGGACCAGTCCCAAAGCCCCAATCAGTCTCCTGCTAGGATGACTGGGCCCTTGTTTAACCTCTTCATTTCTTTTTGTGGGGAATAAATAAATACCAGGGAAAATCCTGCCGTCTTTACTCAGGCAAAATTCTCATTGACATTTCATTGTCATTGACTTTATTGACAGACCGAGGATTTAAAATGGCATCTTCAGTTAGTTTAAAATTTTCCAAGGGGGGTTTTTACTTTATTTTAAAACTGAAAGGTGCAGTGTGACCTTGCTTAGCTGAGCGTCAGTTGTCCCCGAGCTCTTGGTTACCTGAACTGGTGGCCTCTGAGGTGTCTCAGTTGCAGTGAAAACTCCCTTGATTAGCTGAGTATATTCAGTCCCTCCCGCCCCCCTCAGTGTTTTTTCAGTTAATCAGACTTGAGCTGATTTAGGACCCAGTACAGGAGATTCAAGGGGACTGTTAGCCCCTGACCAGGTTACAGACCCAGCTCCGTTAGATCGAGGAGGAGGAGGAGGAGGGGTTTTAACCATGTTCCAAAACTGAGCGAGAGCCTTTAGAAGGTGGCAAGACCTGCCGGTGCCAGAGACGGGAACCTGCTCTACAAACTAGAACCATGTTGTAGCTGCCTAAGGGGGTGACCGTGGTGCAGGCTGGCCCTGGACTCCATTGCTGGGGTGTAGATGGATGCTGAGGCTTAGGTAGGGTTCCCAACTTTCTAGTGGCACAAAACTGAACACCCTAGCCCCGCCCCTTCCTGAGGCCCCACCCTGGGGCTGGGGATGAGGGCTTGGGGGTTCAGGAGGGGGCTCCAGGTTGGGGGGGTGTCTCAGGGCTGGGGCAGGGAGTTGAGGGTTGGGGTGTGGGCTTACCTGGGGCGTCTCCCTCTCAGCAGTGCAGCGGGGAGCTAAGGCAGGCTGCCTGCCTCTCCTGACACCGCGTTGCACACGCCCCAGAAGCAGCCGACAGGCCCGACGCTATTAGGCGGAGGGTGGGGGAGGGGACAGGAGGCTGCGCGTGCTGCTCTCACCTGCTGCAGGCACTGCCCCCCCCAGCTCCCATTGGCCGGTTTCCGACTAATGGGAGTGTGGAGCCGGTGCTTGGGGCTGGGGCAGCGCGCAGAGCCCCATGGCCCCCCTGCCTAGGAGCCGGGCTTACTGGCTGCTTCTGGGGTGCAGCGCAGTGCCCCAGGACAGGCAGGGACTAGTCTGCCTTAGCCTCGCAGCACCGCCAACTGGACCTTTAACGGCCCAGTCGGTGGTGCAGACTGGAGCCGCCAGGGTCCCTTTTCGACCAGGTGTTCTGGTCAAAAACCGGACACCTGGTCACCCTAGGCTTAGGCTTTCAAAGGGCCCTGGGGGAGTTCAGCACCCTACCCTTCTATCCCAATTCAGCTGAACTTGTCAGGCGAAGGGAAGGTCACTGCAGTGAGTAGAGTGAGCAGAGAGGGGTGTGTGGGAGGAGGGGGGTTGTGTGGGGGCGTGTGCTGCAGAAATAGGAAATGTTTATACATGCAGAGAGGGCTGGAGCAGCGCTGCTGTTCTTGGGAGTTGGCATTTTTCTCATTCTGTAGCATTCACACACACATGCTCTGTCTCTCACACACATACGCACTAGACCCCACCCCCGCCTGTTCCAGAGCAGATTTCCCGCTGGGGTTATTTACAGCCCATGAAATCCAGGTTACTCCCACTCAGAAGCAACCAGCCTCCCGCTCTGAGGGCCCTGCGGAAAGACTGCAGCTCTCTGCCCTGCTAGGAGCTTCAGCAGTTATTTACCATGCTGGAGTACGTAGGCACCATGTTTCCTCCTCTCCGGGCTCAGCGAGAGGGCCCGCGGGGGCTGCTCTGAACCAGAGGCATGTGAGGAACAGGTTGGAGTTCTTGGTTCGAGCCCCCGCTGCTCTTGTGCGGTGGAATGTAGCCAGCAGCTGCAGGACTCTGCTGCTGCCAAACAAAGCACTTTCCCAGACACGCCTCGAGTGGTTCCTGGTAGTTTGAAACAGTTTAATTGGAGACGTGGAGGGTGGTGGTGCGAGCCAGCCTGCTCCTGAATGGCCTGTCCCTGCCCGCGAGCTCAGCTTTGAGGCAGGCAGGCCGGCCGCACTGGAAAGCAGGTAAATGCCTCACGTTGCACATTCCCCATGGGCCAAGCCATGGGGGGGGTTCTGCTGCCAGGTCCAGCCTCTCTGCGCTGCTCCGGCTGCAAGAGGAGAATTGCCCAGCGCAGGCCTGCTGTGTGTGACCCTGTGCTGCCCTCCCCGCCGAACTCCTTGGCAGGGGTGTGTGACAGGGCATGCAGGCCCCTCGCCTGGTGCTACAGAGGCTGCAACGGAGCCCCCAGAGACTGCCACCAGTTCAAGTACCCCCAGCTGTGATTTAAACCCGGGGTCAGTCCAGTCCCTGACACAGCTCGGCATCCCCAGGGCACAATGGCAGCTTAAAGCCACTTCCCCAGGGCTGCTTCTTGAGGAGGGCCAGCATGGCACTGTAGCGTTTAGCCCACTGGGCCCCTGGATTCTGCTCCCTGCCCTGCCACTGCCCCTGGCTGACCTCAGCCAAGTCGCTGAGGCTTGCGTTTGCAAAAGCACCCGCCAAGTTAGCTGGCCCAACTGGAGGCACCTGGGGCTGGCTTTCCGAGGGGCTGGGCCCCCACGGCTCTGACTGACTTAGTTTGGAGTGCTGGGTGGACACCTGAAATTAGAGGTCACTTCCAGAAATGTAGGCCTGAGCTTCTCTCTCTGCCTCCATTTCCCGTCCGTCCAGTGGGGATAACCCTCACCTGGTTCAGTCTGTGCTTGTCGGGCCATTGTCATGCTGCCCTGTGGAACTCGGAGTGTTCTGTACTGCAGCAACTATTCTGTTCAATCCAGGTTCCCACCATGGTGGAATCTGTCTGCCTTCTGGCCATGCCTGAAGTGATGTGACTAAGTCTGTCCTGTGCGGGTCATCCTCTCTGCCCTCCACTCCCAGTGGGAGGACTGGGGGGCAGAGTGTCTTGTTTTGTTGGGGTCTTGATTCTGTGAGAGCCTAGAGGTCTCCTGCTCATCTCCTTCAACTGATGCCTCAAAAGCACATGTCCAGGCAGAGTCACACATGTCCAGTCTAATTCTGTGGAGCTGAGAGATCTGATCTTTGAGGACTTTGCCAGGTGCTCAGAATCCACTGTGCTTTCGATCACATGTAATGCGATAAGTGGCAACCTTGTTAGCACATGTCTGTGCACAGCGGATGGGTTTAGTTCTGTCCTGCTTCAGGCTGTCAGCATAGCAATAACCTAGGAATCTGTGGGTGTTCCTTGGTCTGTGGCTGACAATATTTTAGCTTTTCATTTAAGAGCCTCTTTCATCCTGAATGCCCCCTGCAAACTGCCATTAGATTAACACAGCACCCCTGAAATGCATCCAGCCCTGGGGTGGAGGACAGCCATTCCCCACTGAACAGCATGCTGGACAATAATAATAGTTTGCACTCTGGGCGCACCTCTTATCAGAGACTCTCCAAGTGCTTTGCTAGGTTAGCTGAACCTCGCAACACCCTGTGAGGTAGGCGGTATTATTAGTATCATCCCTTTTCTTACCAATGAAGACACTGAGACCTGTTAAGAAACTTGCCCAAGGTAGCACACAAACTCAGTGGCAGAGCTTGGAATGGAACCCAAGGCTAATGGCTTTTAAGGTCTCAACTGGATGATTGACACACAAGATGGAAGGGCCAACCCAAGGCAAATGTGCCACTGAAGTCCCGCTTTCAAGTTTGTTGAGATCTTGTGTGGCGCAGAGGCCTGGTGCACAGGTGTGAATTTCACCCATGATGCATTGCATGTCACCAAGCCTTTACCTCCCTTGGAAGGAAGAAGGGCAGGGTGGGGCCCCTGTGGTTTTGGACAGCCGAGGAGCATGTCGGGGTTAGAGGAGGATCTGTCCGCTGAAGACCACACCCTTCCTTTTATGTAGTGATAACACTTGGATAATTTGTTTCCATAGCAAGCAGGGCACTGAGATGCCTTCAAGCCACCCCCATCTCCAGGCTGGAAAGTGACCGTGCCCCTGTGCCCCCAGAACCAGGCACAGATCTGCTCTCCTTTATTTGAGTCCTGGCTGCTGCACATGGTTCCGCTCACAAAGTGCAAGGCGCAGTTCAGGAGGCTTCTTGGACCATTCTCAGCCCTTTTGGTTATTAACACGAGGAGGCGAAACCAAGAGAACCTGGCACCTCATGAATACAGGCCAGAGTCTTTATTTTCACCCATGCCTGTGAAAAAATCAGCATCTGTTTGTCGATCAAGCGCAGTGTGTAACTTACGAGGTGGCTGGAGGACAATGGGAGTGTTTAGTGGTGAAATGCAGAGGGAGTCGATTCCTCTCCCGCTCCCCCCAGCCTTCAGAACTATCCCCTTCATCCAGTCATCCCTGTAATGGAGTTTTCCGCTGCTCCTGCCATATGTGCTCCACATTGTGGCCGTGCTGGCGAAGGATGCGTGGGAGCGAAGGCTTTGGGGGAGCGTATTACCCTCTGCTGAGCCGCGTGACTGTCTCCAGTCGGAGTGCTGCAGAATTGAATTATCGGTTTAAATGACATAATTGACTCAAGGAAAGGCACAGGCGGAACAGACATTAGGGGGATAGAGATACAATCTGCCCTGAGCCCAGGGGTGATCTGGGGATGTTATGGTGGGTAACTCGCACTTGCATTTGGTGCCCTTCTCCGGAGACTCTGAAAGCATTTGACAAACATCCGTTACACTTGTAAGGCAGGCCCCGGTCCAGGGTGACCAGACAGCAAATGTGAAAAATCGGGACGGGGGTGGGAGGTAATAGGAGCCTATATAAGAAAAACCCCTAAAAATCGGGACTGTCCCTATAAAATCGGGACATCTGGTCACCCTACCCCTGTTGCACTTTCCCCATTGTGCTTAGCCATGGTCAGTCAGCAAGCCAATAGCAGGGAGAGGCGTAGAACCCAGGAGTGCTGAGGGCCCCCCCCACTTGACCCCACACCCCTCCCAGCGCTGGTGATAGAACCCAGGAGTCCTGACCCCAGCCCTCTTGCTGTAACCGCTAGACTTCACTTCCCTCCCAGAGCTAGGAATAGAACCCAGGAGTCCTAACTCCCCGACCAAGTTAATTTTAGTCAAGTGCCTTTGAGAGGCTTGGATGAAAGGGCCATAGGCATGCAAAGTTTTATTACCAAAAACATCTGATCACGTGAGCCATTGGTTGCATTCAGTGCAAGGGCGTGGAGTCTGAATTAGACCATCTCTGCACAATTTAACCAAATCCGTTTCTAAACCGGTACAGAATGCATAGATGAGGCCATGGGGACACACTGCAGCTATTTCGTTGTTCATGAGGTTTCTTGCCTTTTTAATTCTCACTGAATTCCCGAGGCAATATCCCCTGTTCCATGGTCCTAGCACATGGAGGTGAAGATGTGTTCTGGTGCGTGTCCCTTCGGCAGTGTGGGCTTCTCTGGGTGTAGTGTGCTCTTGCTCCTGGTTTTGAAGGTCCAGAAGGCTCTGGCAAAACTCTGATTTGAGGGGTAAGCAGGACCTGAATGGTGCCTCAGCTGGAGGGCGAGAGGGGAAATGACTTGCCCCAGGGCACACAGCAAGTCGGTGGCAGAGCTGGAAATAGGATTTAGATCCCCCGACTCGCAGTCCGGCACTGGGCCATGCCAGTGCCTGTGGATGGCCCGATTCTGTGGGGTGCTGGATTCCCACCATGCCCACTGATGTCTCAAGATGGTACTGAGTTGTGGGTCCGTTAGTCACAGCCGAGTGCTCAGCATCCCCCTGCCCCCGCGCTGTGCATGGAGCCCTATGGGGCGTACAGGAAGACGTGGCTTGCAGTCTAAGCTGCATGGTTCAGAGAGACAATGCAAGCTGTCCAGTGGCCAGAGATTGGAAGTCTCAGAGCAGAGCGATGGACGTGCCTTTGGAGGGCAGTTCTTCTGGTTTAACGATCGGCCCAAGAAGCCAGTGCCTCAGATAGCAGCTGCTGGTTTTGCAGACCAAGGAGACTTGCAACCAGGCTGCTTATCCAAACTGCCAGCCCTCTGCAGTCTAGCACTGGGGTTAGGAAAAAGGCCTGCGGACAGATCCTTAGCTGGTGTAAATCTTCATTGCCATCAGCAGAGCTACCTCCATGTATGCCAGCCGGGAGCCTGGCCCCTGGGGATGTAGCTAGGCATTGGTGCCACCCTGCCCTATACAGCACACGCCCAGGGTACTGCCGCCTCTGGGTTCTGTGGAGAGCTCGGTCATTGTTGTGCAGATTGTGTGCCAATTGGGTTAACTGACCTTCTGACCTTTTTATGAGGCCACGTCTGTTTGGGGAAATTGTTTTGCTGATTAGAAATGGATTTTCCTCTCTCTAACTTAATCCTCCGAAATGGGGTGTTTGGGGTTAGGCCATGTGCATCTCAGGCATAATGTCAGATCCATGCCCTGGGGACCTCGTCTCTCTTCAGGGGCTGGAATGTCCATCAAGGGACGCCGTCCTCAGGCGGATCCTGGCCCCATCAGAGTCCCTGGAACTGGGGTGGCCTAGCTGGGATCTGAGAGCTAATAATATTCTGAGATTCCTCCTACCCGTTGCTCAGGTTTCTGTGGTTTCCCCATCCTAGAGCTGCCTGCGGTGGAGTCCCCGTCCCATGTGCTGCAGAGTAACCCTGGTGGCACCAAGAGACGTGGGTGAATCGAGAGGAGTGTGAGCCCAGCCCCCAGTCCTTTGGGGAGACGGGACAGGGATCTGCAGGCAGATAGCTCCCGAAGCAGAGCTGCCAGCCAGGAGCAGAGTGCAAGGCACATGGGGGTGGAGAAGGTGCCCGTGCCCTACTGGGAACAGGGCATGGGGACACATTGAGCTACTGGGCCAGCCTGGGAAACCTGCTCTGCATTCAGTAATGGGGGGAGGGATAGCTCCATGGTTTGAGCATTGGCCTGCTAAACCCAGGGCTGTGAGTTCAATCCTTGAGGGGGCCATTTAGGGATCTGTGGATTTAAAAAAAAAATGGTTGGGGATTGGTCCTGCTTTGAGCAGGGGGTTAGACTAGATACCTCCTGAGGTCCCTTCCAACCCGGATATTCTATGATTCTATGAGCCATTCCACCATCTTTCCAGCTGTGCCCCATGCTGGTAGGGCTGGGAGGGCAGCCAAGTGAGTGGCACAGATGTGGCAGTGCCAGCCTAACACCACTCAGGGTTTCCACTAGGCACTGGAAATCCCCAGCTGCACGAGCAGTGAGGCGGGCTGGGGACGGTGAGTCTAGAGCCTGGTATTGTCCTTCGTGTGTGTGGCTACTAGAGAATCTGGAGCACAGCTGCATCGGCTGCCCCCGCGCTGCGTGGTTCTGTGGCGTCGCACGCACGGGCTGCCTCCTGGAACTGTGCCGTGAAATGCTGCACTGTCAAAGGCTTCAGCGGCAGCCACAGTGGGTGCTGCTGAAGCACAGTACCAAGAAAAAGCTCTGTGCAGACAAGGCCTCCAGGAACTGGTTTCCTGCTCCGGCCAGATCCTGCCCTCGGAGGCGCATGCGTGCGCGTGGCTGCCGTGAGCTGATCTGGGACTTAAAGCAGACTAGCCACAGTGTTCAGCATTACCAATTACCCAGCACCTTTTCATTCAGTCTCCCAGGACAGGAGGTGCCAAAACTGCCCTGTCCCTGGGTGCTTTTAAAATAAGGCGTCCATGGGACGTAAGCAGGGCCTGATCCATCTGCACGAGGGTGGGTTTCGGGTTCCTAACACGCCCCTCTGTGCCCTCCACAGTCTGCCTGGTCTCCACATCCCACGTGCTCACCCTGGCTCTAGCGTGATCTGGGACAGCTGTAAGTCTCGGTGTCTGTGTGAACCTGCCGGGACCCGTTTCCATCTGAATTGGGCTGCTCTTCTTTGATATTTCTGATTTTCAGGATTCTCCAAAGCCTGCTTGTAAATAACCGTGTGTGGAAACTTGAGACCCAGGGCAGTGCGTCTCCCAGACTTGATCTGGTGCTTTCCTGAGGGGTACTTCCACCCAAACCATCCATTTCAGACTTTTTTATGTGGCGTCTTGTCAGCTGAGCCGCTCCAGCCCCACCCAGCTGGATCACCTGGGGATCGAGGCTGAAAACTGCAGAGTTTGCAAACTTCCTGCTGGAAAATAAAAAGGAATCAGAACAACAGCCGAATAAGAAACTGTTGCATGCCCTGGGAGTGAGGAGTGCGGTTTGAGAGAAATCTTTTTTATTCACTTCTGGGCTTTTGGGGGGATTTTTTCCCACCTCTCAGTCTAGTTTAAAATTCTGGAGCTTGGAGCAACATTCCTAAAATTCATTATTTATTATTTCCTTATTGCTTTATTAACAACCTCTGTGTTTAATCACCAATAGCTTCTAGTCCTAGGGATGTCCCAGATGAGGCCCCATCCCCGGTTCTGCATGATCTCTCGCTCTCTCTGAGTTACATTTAGCTAAGATTATCTGGTCTCAGCCTGACAGATGGGTGCGGCTCAGCTGCCGCCAGTCCGAATGGATACATATTAATTTTTCATTTGCCGGACGGATACTGAAACAGCACAGATGGGAAATGGCCTATTGGTCAGTCTCCATTTTGTAGTGATGTCCAGCTGCTCTGCACTTGATATATGAGTGGGCAGAGTGGACACTACAGAGCCCTCGGCTCACCGAGGGAGCCCGGTTCTGGGCAGTGGCGGCTCCTTAGGGGTGATTGGAGTTAGCCTAAATCCTTTTAACATATGTACATTGACCCTGCTTTGATTGGAAAACCATCCTTTCCTTTTGTCAACATCACTTAGGAGGGGGTGGACAATGCAGGAAACAAAGGGAAGCAGCTCCCTGATGGATTTGGTGAACAGGCCAAATTTGTACCTGGATATCCAGTATTGTAAACCTGGGAGTTCATTTCATAGCAACAGACCAGATTGCAAAAAAATCAGCTCCTGTGACTTGGATTTGTTATTGTTTGTTTTTTTGGTTTAACATCTAACCTCTCCAGTCCTTTTGCAATTTTTTTTAAAGTATTCATAGTTTTAATGATAAGAATACAGTAAGGGTGGTTTTTTTGTTTTGTTTTTCAACCAGTTGCATTTGAACAGTAACAGACATACAGTCTGCTCAAATATATTTGGGAGTGGTCTCACGAAACATAAAAAATAAATATAAAATATAAAAATAAAACACATATAAAAATAAAACACAGAACTCTGCTCTGTTCACCTCCAATTCTTCCGCATCTGTTTTGGAGCCAGATGCTCTATTGGTATAAATCAGAAAAGCTACCGTGACTTCAGTGGTGTTACGTTGATTAACACCATCAGAGGCACTGACACCATGTCTGCAGAATACTGAGGAGTGTGTGTGTTTTAACAGGTTCATCTTTATTTTCTTTATCTTCTGGGTGATTGTGGAGGAGGCTGTATGCTGTAGTGCTTGTGGAGAGGCAAAGCTGAGTGCAGAGATGAAACTTTGAAGATACAGCTCCACGTTGTAGGGGAGGTAGAAGACGGCTGGGGTGCAGTTTTCATACTTGCAGTTATGGATAAGTGGCCATTAAACACGGAACTTTATTTTTTGAAACAAACCTGAAGAATATTAGGGCGTTAGGATGAAAAAACATGGCTTTTGCACATCCCAGCCACCTGTTGGCTTATAGCTGCAGGGGAGATATTGGTGGAAAACATTTCCTTTTAATACACTGGCACAGACAGAAAACTTTGCCCTTTCTGCAAAATTCCCTGCATAATTACAAATTTTGCTCCCATTTGCCCAGGTATATCTCTGGTGGGCTTAGTGCCAATAACTCCTGATTTACACCAGCATGAGTGAGAGCAGAATCAGGCCCAGAGTGTGAGTGAGGTTTTTTTTCCGATGGTGCTGGAAACGTATCCATTTTTTAAACTTCGGCTAGGGTTTAATGATGCCACCCGCTAGTTGGGTGACCTTGGGTGAGTCATTTCCCCAGCTCAGGAATGAGGTTTGTAATACCGACCTGCCCCAGAGGGGCGTTGTGAAGGTTAGTGCATCCATGTGTGTAAAGTGCTTTTAGACCTCAGTCACCACAGGAGAGCAGAGCGCTCAGGCATTGTGACAGATCACGGGGCAGAGGCTCTGCTCACTGCTGGAGAATTACCCTGATGCAGCTGCCACAAGACTTGGCAGTGTAGCTAAACCAGTGCAAACACCTAGTGTGGACGTGTTGTACTGGTATAAAATGGGGCTTATGTTGGATGTCACCACAACAAGCTGCACTGGTAGGACTGCGGTACCAAGGGCTTGTCTACCTGGCACATTACTGCATTGTAGATTCACACCCTGACTTGCTGCACAGTAACTTGCTACGTAGACAAGCTCCTAACTGTGTAGACGCGTTTACATCCATTTGAATTTCTTTTACATAGATGGGGCCAACCGCATCACATTTTGTGGGCGCTTTGCTAGGCAGCTGGTCTGGGATCTTAGATACAGTGGTGATGAGAGAACCTGGAACAGATCCGTGTCTTGTGTGCATGTGCCCTGTCGAGGGAAAGGATTTGTTACCACTGTATAGAAATGCTGCTCGTCGATTTGCTTTTGGGGTAGCAGGAAGAAACTAAAGGTTATGTAACTTGCCGCACAAATCTTGCTGCCCCACCGGCGCATCTCAGGATGGGTGTGGCCTGGTCCTAGCTCTGGATTGTCCAGCACTGGGGCGAGGTGTGTGTGTCTGTGTCTGTGTGTTTGTGTGTGTGTGTGTGTTAAATCGTCTGGTGCCGTGTTCATTTTCTGGACACTGTTTGGGTCTAACATTTACATGTTAATTGCCCCAAACTCCAGCTGGGCTCTTCCTCTTTCTGGCATCCTGTATGGTGCTAGCGATTCTGTAATCCTATAAACATGCCATTTGCCAGCCCAGATTACACCAGTGGGCCAGGGGGTCTGGCATCTTGCCTCGCAGCAAGATGTGACCTGGCAAAGAGAATATCTGCCCTGCCCCTTTGTAATGCCATAAGCCAACTGATGCCGCGAAGCGGGAGCTCTGCTTGCCCTAGTTGATAGCGATTAGTCTCATGAATCTCCATCTGGGGTGCTGATTATTTATCCTGCTGCCTGATTTGCAGGGCTGTACCCTGTGTTAGGGACTGGAGTTTGTCTCTTCTCTCATGGCCAGGGTGTTGCGTTCCTGCAGAGAAGCGGGGTTTTTTTTCCTCCTCACAAACGCTAGAGGGAGCGGTGGGCAGGTTTTCCTGGAGCTGGACTGGTTTTGCAAAGAGGTGAGGGGTGGTCACTAAAGGGAGATCATCCGAGGGGCACGCATGCCGGGCCAGGCCGGGCATCTGAGTCCCCTTCTGTATCTCGTTCCTAGGTGATCTCTCAAGTGGCTCCTGTGCCCCCGCCCCGCCCCACTGCTCAGCCAGATGCAGATTGGATTCAGATCCTGTCACTCTGCAGATTCTCAGCTTGAGGGGGTTGCTATTGTATTTCCCCCCATCTCTGCCTTTGGAGTCTGCACCGAACTAGTTCCTCACCGTGCTACTGAGGGCTGCTGGGTCGCTGCATCTTCCAGGCTGAGGACGTGGTCGCTCCTGGCCATTGAAGGTCCCACGGCACCATTTCTTAGTCAGGGCAGGGTGTTAACCCTAGTGGCCCTGCTGATTTCATCCTGTTTCTCCAGGGAGGGGCTGCCTTTCATCCCCTGTAGCCCTTCCATGGGGCGGTTGTGAGGTTCCATTCATAGTTTGCAAAGCCTTTCTGAGACCTGTGTAGGCCACGTTTTATTACTGTTGTCGGTTTGTGTGCGTGTTGCTCTCGGTCTCACCCGCCCTGTGGAATATAATCCCTCGTGCCTCTGCTGTTGGGTAATCAGCGTTGCCTGCTTTCCATTTCCCCCTTTCATCTTCCCTGGAGTTCGCTCCCTCCCTCCCTTCCCCCTCCTCCTCTAATGTCACTCGTTCGTCTTCACTAGAAACACGGCGCTCAGCATGTCCATGGGGGAGCCGATCCCCAGCGGCTCCAGGTTTCAGTTCGAGGGAGCTGTGCCTGGAGCTGGCCGTGCTCTGCAGATCCAGTCACTGGACGTTGCATTGCTCTTAGGGGCATGAGAGGCTGCGTACTGCAAAGCACCAATCGGGCCAGATCCTCAGCCAGTGTGATTAACGTCCATGGAACTACGCCTGGACGAGGATCTGGGCCACCGTGGGTGTTGGTCTAGTGTGTGCATACAGGTTCTGTGCAGTGTACTAGTGTGTGGAGCTGTGTGTTGTGTGTGTGCACAAATATTCATGTTGTGTGTGTATGTAAAAAGCCAGGCTGGGCGTACAGGAGCTTATTAGATGGTCGGAGGTGTTTGCAGGGCATGTGTCTGCATTGTGGGCTTCCACCGTGGCCGGCTGTCGCTTGGGCTGGGCAGGGTGCATAAAGCCTCGTGGCTGTTTGTGAAATAACTCGCCTGGATTTTTCCGTTTGGACACCGAGGGCTGGTGCAGTAAAAGGGGTGTTGGGGGGACAGAGCGCTCCCCACCTCAAACACTGAACAGTTGGACACTCTGCTGTGCACTCTAGTTGTGCACAGTTAAAAAGCCCCCTAACAAAAGCCCAGTCCAGCGTTGCTGCTGAATAGATTAACAAGATTTCCATAATTAGTGCACCCGGGAACAATAGGATTCTCCTTTGCCCAGCCCCCTCCCTCCTTTTGTCTTGTGCTTCAGATAATGGAGAAGCAGGGAGGGTGGGAAACTGACATGCCATTTGGTCACTGGACAGTAATTTTCTCACACTGCCGAAGGGGAGCATTGAAACATCTGTCCTGCTCTGAAAGCTTATTCACGTTACATTTCAAACCCATGACAACTTCTATGCCTGCCAGCCCTGTCCCCCACTCCCTCCCTCCCTCTCTTTTCTTATTTTTAAGGGCATGTGTTTTGGTTTTAGTTTTTGCTTTGGCCCTTTTTCCAAATGCCTTTCAAGCCGCACATTTAAACGGGTCGTATGGAGGCATTTTTCCCTTTGTGTTTTTTGTAATTGTGTTTTGTGTTACTCTTCACACCGATACTCAGTATAAATATACTTCATGATGACAATAGTTCTGACACCAGCCAAATTCCAGAGCCTCTGAAGTTTGCCTGCAGAAACTTTGTTCTGCACGTCTAGCACAAAGGAGTTCTGGTCCGTGCACTAGCACAGGGCAAGTAATTATAATGGAACCAGGCAGTCCTCTTTGCGTGTGCAAATATTGGGTGTGTGCAGTTGAAAAGATGCTCTGGGAAAATCAGATCCACTTTGTGCTTGGAAAACCACCTCTGCAATGGATCCCGATCCTGCAGCCACCCTGTGTTTGAGGAATTTCTGGGAAATCAGTCAGTTCCAGGCATGGAGCAACTCCGGGATCAGGCTCATAAAAAATATTTTTTTCTCTGTGCTTCTATAAAACCAACCCCTTTGACTCCCTGGACATGCAGGGATTGGGCAGTGTGGATGCTGCTGCAGTATTTTCCTTGTAACCCCAAACCAGCTATATCTAATAATTTTACTCGGGAGGCGGCACATACTAGAAGTCTTCTGGTTATAAACTTGAAAAATTGCCAGATCCACATTTCTCTACGTTAAATAAGTGGATGGACGCAAGAGAGAAAATTACCACTTAAACTGATCAGCTCGATATTATGAACGATGAGTTCAGGAGTGTAGAGTGCTCAGCGCACAATGCGCTGTTGTAAGCTCTGTGGGGCAGGAGGTGTCTTTTTCTGTCTGTACCATGCCCAGCACAGCAGGGTCCTGGTCTGTGACTGGGGCTCCTCGGCCTCACCGCAGCGCCGATAATAAGTAATAACCAGAGTCACAATGGAGGCAGCGCCGCTAATGCGGCTCCTATTTTCTGATGTCTCTGCGGCCGTGCTGCCTCGATGGTGCATCTTGAGCCGTTGGCTGGATCTCCCTGGGACCCAGCCCTGCGCAATCCTGGTTAATGGGTTACTGTGATTAAACGATAATGCTCAAGGGCCTGGTACTTTTGTTCTGTCTTTTAAAAACGTCCTCCTTGTCCCTCCAAGTCTCATGCTTCCTCCTGAAATTCACTTTTTCTTTTTAATCGCTTCCTGCTGCCTCGTGCTCCCAATCGAAGGGGGATGGTTTCCTCCCCCCTCCAATCATATTAGTGTTGTGCTTGGAAAAAATCAGCTGCAAGAAGGGAAGTTTATTGGAAAGCACTCGCCTTTGTGTTCATTAAAAAGGGGTTCTTTTCCCGCGGGCTGCCTTTGCTGTCTCTGTCTGACCGTTTACCTATCGGTGGCGCTTTAATAATGGCAAGTAAATGCAGAGAGGATGTCAGATAAAGCCACGCATTTAAATCCTCTTGTGTAAGTTTGATATCCAGAGTGGAAGCACAAATGCCATATAAGTCAATTAAAGCATTAAGTAATCTAATTGTGCTGTGGCCACAAAGTGGCTTAAAGGCTGAGAGAGGCAAGTGAATGGCGTGTCCAGAACCCTCCCAGCCCCCACTTTAGCATTCCCCCGAGGCCTTTGTGAATGAGTAAAGGGGGAGGGATGTTAGGGAAGGAGTGGAGGTTGGTGGTGAGAACATACGCACACACAAGGACAACAACTGACAACACAGAGAGAGAGGGAGGGAGGGAGTGCCCGCGCGCCCGTGCACTATGAGCAGCGTCCCAAAGGCCCCCTTCTCCTGGCCTGGAAATTTTGGAATTTGCTTTGCCCTTAGCAAGGGTCCCTGTCTGTCTTTGTTCATTAGCTCAGAAGAAGAACAGTGCAATTAAAGTCACTTAAGAGAAAAGAATGGCGATGTGCTGCTCGCATTCCTCCAGCACTGCCTGCCCTGGATTCTTTCATTATGTGCGGCTTTTCCCTGGTGCATTCCTGGGCCAGAGACCTTCACTCAGTTCCGGTGAGAATTAGTGGGCCTGAGTCATGCTGCTGGCGCGAGTCGATGGAGTCAAACAGGAGTAAAACCCGTGTCAGTGAAGCTTGCTCTGTGTATGTGGATCCATGCAATGTAGACATTATGTCATCAGTATCCCACCGCTCAGAGACGGCACAACCCAGGGCTCTACATTCCGTTCAGACTCACTGGGCTAGACACTCAGCTAGTGGAAATCAGCCATAACTCCACTGATTTCCATTGAGTCGGTGAGGATCTGGTGCATTTTCTTCCACAATGACACTAACGCTGGGCGTGCCATGTAAAGTCAGTGGCTGCATGCTAGTGCACAGGGGTCTGTTTTGTTTTTTCAAGGCTGCTTCATTATTAATGAGCCCCAGTTACCCTGCAAGGGGGCTCCACTAGTCTGTTTCTCCTCCTGCACATGTCAATTGATGCGAATCACTAGCGTTAGCCAGGTGAAAAAAGGATGTGACAGCACAATTGGGCCCCATATTTATATATCTCTAAAGGGCCTGGTCCTATGGGTCTGGCAAAGTCTAGAGGAGACAAGGGTGCTCAGCACCTCACAGGATTGGGCGCCTCAGTTCCTGCCCGTGTAAAATCCTGCTGGAAGCTGTGTGAGTTGCTATCCCGTGCAGGTGCCCAGAATGAAAAACATCCCTCTGGGATGCACTACGCTAGGCAGCATGGCGCGTAGATGCCGCCTTCCTCTGTTCCTGGGGGGTGCTTGACCCCCGCTCCACCCCAGGCCCTGCCCCCACTTCCCCCCTTCCCCCATGCTTCCACCCCAGCCCCACCTCTTCCCACCCCCACTCTGCCCCGCCCTGCCTCTTCCTGCCTTTCCCCCGCCCCTCCAGCACCTCCTGCATGCGGCTGAACAGCTGACTGTGGCGGGAGGGAGGCGCTGGGAGGGAGGGGGAGGAGTTAATTGGCTCCGGAGCACCCATGGAGTCGGCGTCTAGGCATGGCGGCTTGTCCCATGTGATACCCTCTCTCCCCATCTACCCACGCGCACCCCAGGAAGCACAATGAAGGCGACTGGCTCTGTAAGAGCCCGATCCTCGACCCCCGGCATGAACAGATTTGGCTGGGTGGATTCCATGGAAGGTGGGAACCCTCCCCCCAACTCACCCACAGCCTGGGGACCAGAGCAGCTGCTGCGGTGCAGAAGGCTTCTCTTTAGGGCTGCTTTGCCCAATGGGTCTCCGCTCCCTCATTCGCACTGGCCGTGTGCCATCCCAGCACCCTTGCTCTGCTGTGCTCCGTTCCCCCCTCTGCAGCCTTCTCCTGTGCGCGGCAGAGCCAGTGCCTTTAGGGCCTCCCACCCTCCCCCAGGCCAGGCGGCAGGACACAGCTCTCAGAAAATACCCGTCCAGCTTTGTGATATTTCACCTACCTGACAGTATGGATTTAATTTCCCATGACAAATGAGCCTGGTGAAAAGAGCCTGCGATTCATATGGGCTCATGGATAATTCATAGTAAGTGTCCGACGCGTCAGGAGAGGTGGAACCTGCGGCCTGTCTGTGTCGTTCCGCCTGGTTTAGCCACGTGCCGATATGAACCAGTGCGTTGTGATTTACTCTGTACATGGGGTCTTTAGGGACAGTGTGGAGCAAGGAGCCAGCACCCCGAATGCCCAGCAAATTGTGATCTGGGTCCCAGCATCTTCACTCAAATCCATATCTGCTGTGACCCTTTGGGCTCAGTCTCCTCTCGCTCCCGCTGGCGTAAAGCAGGAAGGGAGCAGCATGTCTGAGAGGAGGAGACGCCGATCTTTTGTGTTCTGTCCCAAACTTACCTTCTAACCCTTTGAACAAGCTGAGCAGAAATGCAGACCGGGGTCTGCCCCTCGTATGTCATTTACACCCGTGCAAAGTGCTACCACATTAAAATGGCTTTGCACGGTTGTGAAGGCCCCCACAAGGCCCAGGGTAACAGACTAAGGGCTAGTCTAAACTACCACGCTACATCACTCTGATCTTGGTTACATCCTCTGTCAATGCACATTTTGTCACAACCACCTTAACTCTGACTTAGCAGGTGAGTTCTTAGGGCAGCGTCTGTCGTTTTGTGATGTACTTGCAGAGTCTTGCTTTGGGCCTGACTGGGAGCTCTAAGCACTACTACAGTGGAACTAATCATCATAATGATCCATGATTCATTGGATGGTTTTTGTGGTCGGATTTTGAAATTCTCAGCTAAAAAGTGGCTTAGAAGTGTAAAGCACGACAATGATTATTAGTGATATGCAGGGAATTGTGTGCATGGGTCCCATCGGTGCGAAGAGAGTCCATCCCATGCCAAGCCATCAGACCGGCGAATGTCTCCTCTAGGCCCTGAGCCAGTGTGTTCTATGCTGGTCCGCAGTTTGGTCTTGATCACAAAATGCTGCCTAGTAGGACTGGGAGTGAAATAAGCAGCTGGGCTCGGTGTTTGTGTGACCACTAGAGGGCGGATCTCAGTTTTGGCACATGGTAATGTTTATCATCAGGGAAGCGTAGGTCACTACATGTTTTCCTAGTGTAACTTAAACATTTTTGTCTTGAAGCCTGATTCAGTTTGAAAATAAAAAGATTCCCCGCCCCCATCATAGGGCATAGAAACGCTCCTAAAGAGAAGCCGACCCAGCCTCAAAGGGGGCTCTATGAACATCACGGAGCCTTTTGCTAAAATATTCAAACTTTAGTGCCTGAAGGCAGGCCCTGGACTACCACTGGCCTGCTTGTCCAAGGTGCTAATTGCCCTCAGCTCCTGTGAACTTTAGTGGGGAGTTTGCCTGCTCTGCAGGTCTAGAGATTGGGCCAGTTTATTTAGGTGAGGGGTTCTTGGCCTCTTCCGTGCTGAAGACACCCCAGGGAGCCCTATCGCGTAGCCGCGACCCTCTTTACATTTAGCAGACTGAGAAGGGCCGGGTGCTGAGCCTTGTACGTTTAAACCTGCCTCCATTTCAGCAGGACCGCTCTACTCCAGAGCCACACTTAACCCTTTCTACCTCTGTTTCCCTGTCCCCAGCTCTGTTGAAGATGCACTGGACACCAGAGCATGCCCAGCCCCTGAACCAGTGGCCAGAGCAGCACCTCGATGTCTCCTCCACCACCTCCTCACCAGCCCACAAATCTGACCTCTACCACAGCAGCCGGCAGCGCTTCCACTACGCCTGGGCCAACGACGACATCTCCGCGCTGACGGCCTCCAACCTCCTCAAGAGGTATGCGGAGAAGTACTCAGGGGTGCTGGACTCACCCTATGAGAGGCCGGTGCTGAACAGCTATGGGGATGGAGCCTTTGGGCCGCTCAATGGGCAGAAAGGTGACGTGGAGCCGTGGCCGATGTCGCACAGCTCGGACGGCGCCTACCCCCTGAATGCCATGCACGACGGACTGTCTGGCTCCAAGGGGGTCGTTCCTTCCGCCCCCGGAAACGGGCCTGTAGGGCTTGGCAGCTCCCCTGTTGTCCCGGGCAACCTCGCAGACCCCATTTATTCCACTAACTCATGTGGGGGAGCCACCGGCTCCAGCGGCCTTGGCTCGGCTCAGGAGTATACCTCAGGCTACAGTGGCACCTACCTGCCATCAGGCTACTGCAGCCAGCCCACTCCAGCACTTCCCCCTCCCCACCCGTCAGCCCTGCACAGCTCAGGACTCCTGCAGCCCACGCACCCTTCCTCTGCGCTGGTCCCCAGCTACAGCGCCTCAGGTCCCATGTACAACTACGCTTCAGGCGGCTACCCGCCTCAGCCCGGCTACGGGGGGATCCACCCTTCGCACCCGTCCGCCTCCTACCTGCCCTCGGGCATTGCTGCACCCACCCCCATCCCCCCGCCGCCCCCCTCCTCCCGGCCCCCAGGCATCCCTGGTTATAGCTACCAGAGCTCCAGCCTGCCCCCCCTCCCGGTGCCCCCGCTCAGCAGCGACTCGGGCTCCCTGAAACGAAAGGCCTTTGATATCCCCGGGGGGGAGGACGAAGCTGAGGGCAGGTACAGGAAATACAGCTATGAGCAACCAAAGTCCACCCCTGAGTCGCCCTACCAGATGTCCGACAACGGCGAATGTGGCGGCAGCAGCTTCAGCCGAAGCACCGAGACCTCCCAGCTGCCCTTCAAGGCTGGGAAAAGGCCGACGGGAGCAGCGGCGACTGTGGCCTTGGAGGAGCATGTAGGGAAGTACAGCAGCCAGCCCATGAAAGGCCTGGTCTCCCCTCCGTACGGTGCCGGGGAAGCCCCTCTGAGGCCCGGGGAGAGCTTTGAGAAGTTCACCCCGCCCCTCGCCAATGGCGAGCGCGCAGGCGGTGAGCAGGGCCATGCCTTTGCCCATGGGATGCAGGCCAAGCCGCAGGTGTTCAGCAGCCAGCCTGTGGAAGAGCAGCTGAAAAACGTAGACCCCCTGATCCTAGAGCTGGTGAACAGCAAAATCGTCGACTGCAGCCCTCCCGTCCAGTGGACGGACATTGCCGGCCAGGTCTCGGTCAAAGCCGCCATCGAGGAAGAGCTGGTGTGGCCTATCCTGAGGCCTGGGGCATACACTGGGGAGAGCCGGCCGCCCAGGACCATCCTGCTGTTTGGGCCTCGTGGAGCAGGGAAAACTCTGCTGAGCAGGTGCATCTCCACCCAGCTGGGCTCAACCTTCCTGAATCTCAGTGGGACGGCCCTGCTTTCCAAGTGGAAGGGCGAAGCTGAGAAGATCCTGCAGACGGTCTTCTTCGTGGCTAGCTGCCGTCAGCCGTCAGTGGTGCTCATCTCCGAGGTGGAGTCCCTCCTCGTGGCCTGCGCTGGTGAAGAAGCCACCCAGGTGAGCGGCCTCAAGTCTCAGCTGCTTTCCTACTTGGACAACATAGCTACCTCAGCCGAGCAGAACGTCATCGTCATCGGGACGACCACTCGGCCCAGCAATGTGGATGAAGCCTCCCAGAGGAGGTTCACCAAGCGGTTCTACATTTCCCCGCCTGACAGCATCGCCCGGCGGCAGATCCTCCACCACACCTTGGCCCAGCAGAACTACTGCCTCAGTGAACGGGAGATGGCCTCCCTCGTGCAGCACACCGAGAGCTACTCAGGCAGCGAGCTCATCCAGCTGTGCCAGCAGGCCGGCCCCACCAAACTCCACAACCTGCCAGGCCAGCTGCAGCCCACCTCCTACAAAGACTTCGAGAACGCCTTCTGCAAAATCCGCCCCACCGTCTCCCAGAAGGAGCTGGACTTGTACGTGGAGTGGGACAAAATGTACGGGTCCAGGCACTGACGGCGCGTGGGAGGGGTGGGCTGGGGGAGCCAAGCCCCCAGCCTCAGACTCCAGTGGCATTTTTTTTGTTGATGCTGGTGTTGGTTGTATGCCAGCTTGACCTCTGAGTGGAAGATTCGGGGGAATTATTTTGTATTTGTTCAGATCTGTTGCTCTGTAGTCTCTGGTCTAGCTCCAGCTGCTAAGGATGGAATAACAGATCGCCCACGAATTCAGTCAGTGTCTTTTGTCTTTCTCCTATGTCCAAGCTGATCTGAAGGTGAAATACTTGATCCAAGAAAAGACCCGAACACACACAAATTCCTTTACAGGCTTTTCTATGACGGACTTGACTGATTTTGTTTGGTTTTGTTTTTGTTTTTGGAAGTAGTCGCTCACTGAACTCAGGATAATCTATTTATTATTCGTCTACTTTCCCGTTCATCCGTTTTGAGACCAGCAACGTAAAGGATGCAGCCAGGTGGCGATACGTTCGGTTTTAGCCTTCTCATGCGTGATACGACAGCTCTCTAGTCGATTTACAGAGACCTGATTTTTGTTGTTGTTGTTGTTCCTAATAGAAATTTTTCAGCCATCATTTAACAAAACAGTCCCTGTTGGATGTGGCATTATGGGCAATTTTTCTGTTCTGAACTGTGCCATACTAAGGACTCGTTCCGCAGAAAACCCAACATCTTTTCAAGCCAGCATGAGGAATTTATTATTAGGAATAAATGGCGCAGGGAGATGGGAGGAGGGAGGGAAGGTTTTGGAGTAAAAAAAAAATGTAGATTGTTTAATATACTAGACCTCATTTTTATTTTTGTAATGTATGTAGTATTTTTTTGTTTTTTCTTTTTAACTACTCAGGAAAAAATTTACCTCAGAAAAAACAAACAAACCCGAATGTGTTTTTAAAAACTCTTTTATCTTCTCAAGAAAGGGAAGGGGAAAAAAAAGATCTTAAGAGTTTGCCAAACTCAATACAAAGCTGCATTATGTGTTTGCTTCCAAAAAAGGATGACAGAAAGAAGAAAGAAAAAAAAAACTTGAAGTTGTTACAAAGATGAAAGTTGAATGTATTTCAGGTGCTTTTCACACTATATTATGCCATAATTTTATTTTATTTTTTTTAAACATTGTTATTGTAGTGTTTGGTGGAGTAACGTGTCTTCAAAGGAAACGAGAGTATTAGTGCCGTAGTTTAAAAGCTGTTGCTAGTACCACTTTTTGGATAAACCTACTGGGTACATTCCCAGCTTCTTGGTTTGCAAAGCTTGTTTCTCTGTTGTGTTCTCCACTTCCTCTTCTTGTGTATCCTAGCAAAGGGCCCTGCCTGTGCTGCAGGAGTAAGTATATTTACATGTGGTCAAAACCTGACCACGTTGTAAGAAGGTTTATTTTTGCCTTTGTGGACAGGAAAAACTATGTTAGAGAACCAGGTTTTAACCTGCAAAGACTTCTGCACTGTATGTTTAAGGCCTTATCTACAGGAGAAAGCTGCACTGGTTTAGTTAAGAGTGAGATTTTAAATAGATTTAATGAAACCAGTGCAAACCTCTGTGTGGATGCTCATCTTTTTGTTTAAACCAGGCATATTTCGGTATAGCCCAAAGTCAGTTAGGAGTTGGCAGAAGCTGAAACAAAATGAGCTGCCTTTAAACCAAAATAAGAGGTTTGTACCACTTTAACTAAATCATTTTTTAAAAACAGCTGAAGTTAAACTAGTGCCATTTAGTAGGTCACAGCCCATTTCTTACTGCCCAATCCTGCAGGTTGTGTTGCTGGCGTATCATGTTGCCCTGTGCAGAACAACATGCCGGATCAGGGCCTTTGTTTGCAGGCAAAGCCCTCTCAAAACCCACCCCTAGGCTACAGGAGCAGAGAGCGACGGCAGGGGGTAAAGCTAAATATCTCTTGTGTCTTCCTGGCTCTGAAGCTCATGTGTAGGTCTGAATAACACAGGGCCCAGTCTCCTCATGCAGAGGCTTTTCCGTACTGGCATTTTCCTTCCATCTAGCGAAGATGAGTATGTCCCAGTTAACGGTAGGGGAAGGCAGGACAGTACCATTGTGACCCATGGGCCTAGTCGCATTGCTACCATCCCAGAACTAAGGGGTCCGATCCCAACCCCACTGAAGCCATCAGAAGGGCTTGTTACGATCCTTCTTACCTGCATGGAGAGTCGCGTCACCTCAGCCCCCGGCTGGCTCCCTGAGCTGCCTTTATACAGCCTATAAAAAACAGGCCAAGCACTTGAAATGCAAAATGCCAAACCCCCAGCCACTTGAAGTCCCACTGCCAGCGCTGCCTGGTAATAGAGCATCAGCCCATGGTTTGTGCTGATCTAGGACACTATAGCAATGCTTAACAGCAGCCAAAGGGCTGGAGCTAAAAGGCCAATTGAGAATGAACTTCTAGTGCTGAGAACTGGCCACTTTGGGGCAGGGAAGAGGCACAGAGCAGGCTGAGGCAGGTTAGCAAGGGCACTGGGAGATTCTCTGGTCTGGAATTTCAGTTACTCCCACCCCTGCATGTGCGGAAGGGTGGAGTTAAGGTGGATTTAAGCCAGTTTTGCACTCTGGGCTTTCAGGGGCCAGCACATCCTCCAGTGTGAGTTACAGCAGCCTCAGGGCTGCTCTGGCTTATGCTTTAGTTCCCATGGCCTCCTTTGGGCCAGGAGAAGCAGAGAATAGCTGCAGTGTAGTCCAGGCACTCCCACTCCCTTAGTTAGATCATTTTGCTCTATTGGGGGAAGGCAGCTGGAAGAAGCTAGCCAGGGTACCACAGTTGTTCCCTCCCTGGCTCTGTGTTCATCACAGCCTCTCTCTTCTCACACCAAATAACGCCCTGTGCCAGGAGCCAACCCAAGGCTGCCTCTTAGCTTCTTTCTCTAGGCATGTTCTTCACAGATAATTTGGGAGGGAACAGACACCTTGGCTCATGGTCTACAGAGCTGCAATCATGCCCCTTATCCCCACCAAAGATTCGTTGGTGTCGCATTTGATAGAACCAGTTTCTTGAGAGGTCTTGCATGCTATAGTCTGTGAGCCAGGAACTCTGACTGCTCAGGGAGAGTGGGAGGGTGTTTGCAGGGCTGTGATGAGGGAGCTGCTGGAGCTGTTATTAAGGGGCTTGCTGCTTCTCTGAATTGACGTTGGCGTCCATGTGTCTCATGAGAAGATTCTGCTGCTAGCATTGCAACTTCCCCCCCTTCACCCTACAAAGAATGAGGTTTTTGCACTAGCACCCAGAACATGCTGTGTCCCTGCACCAACATATAACGACCCAGTCCCCGACCCAAACCATTTCTTGAAATCCTTAATTCCTGAGTAGCTGCGGAGCTGCCTGACAAGGAAATCTTTCTGAAAGGGGTATCTGCGTTGTAAAGGCTCACGTGTGACTCAGTCTAACTGCACCACCTCTGCCTCTGATGGATCAGAGCAAGTAGCAGAACAGCAGTGATGTGATCGTGACAACCAGCGTTCATTAGCTTTGTGCAGATTTACTGTATAACCAAACCAACCGTCTAAAACAATGTAGGGCCCAAGTCAAAGCCCTTTTGAGTAAATGGAACTAGATTCCTGTCCACTTCAGTGAACGGGGGATCAGATCTTTGGATGATGAGTGCAGACAGGGCTCTGTTGTTTTTTATGTTGCGGATGTTCCGTCTCACTTTCTGTCTTGGTCTCCAACTTAGTCTGAATTTGCAATAATCAAACTGGCCCAGAAGCTGGAGAGGGATAGCACTGTCCTTTATTCTTCACTCTGCTGCTCTCCGCTGCCCTTTGCTTGCTGTGACAAGCTTTACCGCTTGAAAAGTGCCATTGTCCCTTGTGTGGGCAGGTGTGCTGTGGTGGGTTGGATTGTTTTCACAGCTCTCATTCATTCATTCCTTCTCCTCCCCCTGCTTCCTCAGATCCTAAAATCTCACTTTCTTTTAGGGTCTTTACACCACCTCCTTTTGAGGCATCTCCTCCGGGTTGGATTCTAGAACCCTGGCAACTGTTAACAATGTAGGACTGATGCTTCCTCTCTCTGACAGCTGCTGTATTTAACCATTGAGAAAGCAGAAGCCACGGCTATTGAAGTACCCTTAAGTGAGTATATAATTTAGGAGGCAAATTAAATAAGCTCTTCTCCGTTATCTCTGAGGGCTTAGTACAAAACACTGGCTGAGACCCAGGGCACTTTTCAAACAGGGCTCAATTTGTGCTCCTCCCCCCCCCCCGGCCGCTTTTTCTCTCTAGGTTTCTTCATTCGTTCTTTTGAAATCCTGGAAAACAAAACTAGAAAGTGCTCAGCAGCTAGAGAGAGCTGTGTGCAGTGATGTGTCCAAGGGTGGCACTTCCTGGGCAGCTCCCTGCTGGAATATGTGCTGGCCACTCAAACCAGGAGATAGGCTCTGAAATAGCTGCTCCCGACTCTTCTTGCTGAAGTCTGCCCAAGACACAGGCTAGGGCTACACTGGTGGGGGGGTCAGCCTAAGATACGCAGCTTCAGCTATGCGAATAGCGAATAGCGTAGCTGAAGTCGACGTATCTTAGGTCGATTTACCTGGCTGTGAGGCCAGCGGCGAATCGACCGCTGCCACTCCCCCGTCAACTCCGCTTCCGCCGCTCGCCGCGGTGGAGTTCCGGAGTTGACGGCAGAGCGATCGGGGATCGATTTTATCGCATCTACACTAGACACGATAAATCGATCCCCAATAGATCGATCACTACCCAGCGATTTGGCGGGTAGTGTAGACGTACCCACAGAGTTACATTCTGTATTAACCAACAGTCCCAGGTGCCAGGAATCAACCCATGTTCTCTATGACCAGGAGTTCCCTGGGGCTGTTGCCTAGACCCAGGACTTTCCCTTCTATATATGTTGGTGGTTTGGAAATGGTCCTAGCTACAGTCCATGTACAATGGTTAAACGGCTGCTCACAGAAAGAAAAGGAGCAGCAAGACCATACATGCAGTAGGCTGCAGGAATTGACTCTGTAAAATTCTAGCCACTCATTTTTCTTACTGCTGGTATCTGGCTCCAGCCATCCCCTCATCCTCTTTCTGATTTCCCATTGGAAGTTAAGAATGGCTAGACCTGGCTGTCTTGGGGAGAGGCTTTCTGGTTGGTCTATCTTCCCTTGATTAGTAACGCATAACAGTGAATAAAGCAATGGGGGAAGGATGGAACCCTGAGGAGGGAGAGGATTGAAAAGGTGCAGGGGATTTTAAAATTTTTAATTTATCCAGTTTGACTGTGTAGGACCAGTTTTCAAAACTTGGCCATTAAATGTAAGAGATCCAGTGCCATGGTCGGGCTCTCAAATTGACACTTAGGCCCCCAAGACATGTATTTGGGCACCTAAGTGCTGGTTTGAATGGCTGGGGGACAAATTGGGTGTCCAGTTTTAAAAGTGGGGTCTGGATAACCTCAGTTGGTAAGGGGAGGGTGTATATGTGAGAGACATTGGATGAACTGGTTGAAATACAAGAAGATAACATGACCCAGACAATTTTTAAAAGATTTTTAAAAGATGTTTCTGTGATCTTGTTTTATATGAAATTGGAAGTACTATACAAGAGGAACTGTTTTTTTATTTTTTGTCTATTAAGAGGCAACAAGGAACCAAGACTTGTGGGCTCTATTCCCTGACTGTGTCATGGGTTTACTGCACGACCTTGGTTTAGTTTTATAACATGTTCTGTGCCTCAGTTTGCCCATCTGTATAATGGGGGATAACCCCACTCGTTGAGATGAGGAATCAGTAAAAAATCTCCCAGGAAATATAAACGTTTCTGTGGTGTAGTTCATAGATTCATAGTTAGCAGCACGTTCCCTGACTTGTAATCCAGGCTGGGATTTAAGGAGATCCAGGATAGTGGCGGCTGGCCACACAAGCTGAGAGCTAAAGAGCCAGAGAGAACTGAAGGGTCTGTGTCCAGGACCCTCAACAAAGAATCCCTTGTTATGTTCAGTATAGCCAAAGCCTCTCTCTTTCCTGCTGCATGAGACATCACAGGAGGAGGCTATGTCCAAATATTATGATATCTACATGAACTTTTTCAGGTTCACCTATGTACGTGTGTATCTGCACATTCACTTGATAGTATCGTGAGCGCCTTTGTAGAAAGCTTCCTTTTGGGAATATTTTTTAAATGTACCTCCTTTTAGCATCCTCCTTGCCTCCCTCTCACCTTTCCTCCAAAAAGTGGTACTGGATTTTTGAAGACTTTTTTTCTTATTATCATATTTGACTTTGTACATCCTCTGTAACCATTTCTACCTCATTTTGCAACATATTGTACATGAAAGTATTTAATTCATGTCTTATTAATGTCTGAAAAGAAATGCTTTTGAACTGTAATGGTCTACCTCAAAAAATACTGTATTTTAAAAAGAAAAGTATTACACAGTATTAAAGAGATTACATGAAAAACAAAATGTAGGTAGACAGCAGTTGATTACTTCCAATAGCACAGCAGACTACAGAACTAGCTGTCACGGAGTCCCCGGGCGATGCGCTGGAACTGCTCCCTAAGAAGCCAGTCAGGACTCTGGTGAAGTCTCCTCTCTGTGAGCAGACTGTCTTCAGGGCAAGAAGCTCACACGGCTTCTACCTTCCTGGGTCTGACCTTGGAGCATTCCCACATGCGCTCCCCACATCGAGTCGCCCAGGCGGGATCCTGGGGAAGCCAGAGGGTCCTGCCCCCCAACTCCACAGTCAGACGTGACTCTCAGCCAGCCAGTAAAGCAGGTTTATGAGATGACAGGAACACGGTCCAAAACAGAGCTTGTAGGTACAGAGAACAGGACCCCTCAGTTGGGTCCATTTTAGGGGGCAGTGAGCCAGACCCCCACGTCTGCACTTCACTCCGCGTCCCCAGCCAGCCCCAAACTGAAAAACCCCTCCAGCCCCTCCTTTCTGGCCTTTGTCCCTTTCCGGGCCAGGAGGTCACCTGATTCCTTTGTTCTCCAACACCTTTAGCTATCACCTTGCAGGGGGGAAGGGCCCAGGCCATCAGTTGCCAGGAGACAGAGTGTCGGCCATTTATGTGCACTGGCCCTTTGCTCTGCACCAATCACACCCCCTTATCCCACCACCTAGAGACTTAAGAAATGCATAGGGGAAACTGAGGCACCCCTACAGTATTCAGAGGAAACATTAAGAACAGTCCCACTTCGTCACACTAGCACTCCCCGAATATGAGATGACCGCAAGGGAGCAGCTTTGGGGTGTCAGACCAGACCCCTGGAGATCCTACACACCTAGGGAAGTGCATGCTGACTTTTGTGGAGCAGCAGTAAGGGGCTGCTAACAGGAGATTCGATTATTAGAAATGTAGATAGCTGGGTCTGTGATGACCGGGAGAACCGTATGGTGACTTGCCTGCCTGGTGCGAAGGTTGCGGATCTCTCGAGGCATCTAGATAGACTTATGTGTAGTGCTGGGGAGGAGCCGGTGGTCGTGGTACATGTAGGTACCAATGACATAGGGAAGGGTAGGAGAGATGTCCTGGAAGCCAAATTTAGGCTGCTAGGGAAGAGACTGAAATCCAGGACCTCTATGGTGGCATTTTCAGAAATGCTCCCAGTTCCACGCGCATGTAGAGAGGAGGTTCACGGCTCCACCTAAACCAAAGTGGAACCAGCTGGCGCTAAACATTAAAAAGGTTGTAGAGCAGTTTTTAAACTAGGTGATGGGGGAAAGCCGACTGCTGCAGAGAAGCGTGTGGATCGGACACAGACTTCTCTTAGGGGAGAGTCTGATGATAGAGAATCTCCAGGTTATAGTCAGGAGCAGAGGAATGAGAAATATAATGTAAGGGCCGGATCAGATGATGAACAGTCACATAAAAAAGAATCTGGCACATCAGAAAAAGGCAGGCTAATAAACAGGGACAAGTTTTTAAAGTGCTTGTACACAAATGCCAGAAGTCTAAATAATAAGATGGGTGAACTAGAGTGCCTTGTGATAAAGGAGGATATTGATATAATAGGCATCACAGAAACCTGGTGGACTGAGAGCAATCAATGGGACACAATCATTCCGGGGTACAAAATATATCGGAAGGACAGAACAGGCCGTGCAGGGGGAGGAGTGGCACTATATGTTAAAGAAAGTGTAGATTCAAATGAAGTAAAAATCTTAAGCGAATCCACAGGTTCCATAGAGTCTCTATGGATAGAAATTTCATGCTCTAGTAAAAATATAACATTAGGGATCTATTATCGACCACCTGACCAGGACAGTAATAGTGATGATGAAATGCTAAGGGAAATTAGAGAGGCTATCAAAATTAAGAACCCAATAAGAACTAAAAAAGAGCCACCGTGGCTTAACCACCATGTAAAAGAAGCAGTGAAAGATAAAAAGACTTCCTTTAAAAAGTGGAAGTCAAATCCTAGTGAGGCAAATAGAAAGGAGCACAAACGCTGCCAACTTAAGTGCAAGAGTGTAATAAGAAAAGCCAAAGAGGAGTTTGAAGAACGGCTAGCCAAAAACTCCAAAGGTAATAACAAAATGTTTTTTAAGTACATCAGAAGCAGGAAGCCTGCTAAACAACCAGTGGGGCCCCTTGATGATGAAAATACAAAAGGAGCGCTTAAAGATGATAAAGTCATTGCGGAGAAACTAAATGGATTCTTTGCTTCAGTCTTCACGGCTGAGGATGTTAGGGAGATTCCCAAACCTGAGCTGGCGTTTGTAGGTGACAAATCTGAGGAACTGTCACAGATTGAAGTATCAGTAGAGGAGGTTTTGGAATTAATTGATAAACTCAACATTAACAAGTCACCGGGACCAGATGGCATTCACCCAAGAGTTCTGAAAGAACTCAAATGTGAAGTTGCGGAACTATTAACTAAGGTTTGTAACCTGTCCTTTAAATCGGCTTCGGTACCCAATGACTGGAAGTTAGCTAATGTAACGCCAATATTTAAAAAGGGCTCTAGGGGTGATCCCGGCAATTACAGACCGGTAAGTCTAACGTCGGTACCGGGCAAATTAGTTGAAACAATAGTAAAGAATAAAATTGTCAGACACATAGAAAAACATAAACTCTTGAGCAATAGTCAACATGGTTTCTGTAAAGGGAAATCGTGTCTTACTAATCTATTAGAGTTCTTTGAAGGGGTCAACAAACATGTGGACAAGGGGGATCCGGTGGACATAGTGTACTTAGATTTCCAGAAAGCCTTTGACAAGGTCCCTCACCAAAGGCTCTTACGTAAATTAAGCTGTCATGGGATAAAAGGAAAGGTCCTTTCATGGATTGAGAACTGGTTAAAGGACAGGGAACAAAGGGTAGGAATTAATGGTAAATTCTCAGAATGGAGAAAAGATCTCACAAAACTAAGTGATTGCAACAAAATGGCAAATGAAATTTAATGTGGATAAATGTAAAGTAATGCACATTGGAAAAAATAACCCCAACTATACATACAACATGATGGGCTAATTTAGCTACAACGAGTCAGGAAAAAGATCTTGGAGTTATCGGAGCACTGCAAAGTGTGTTGCTCCTCAGGCCTCCTTGACAGGGTGGCTTGGGGACCCTCTGCTCGGCCCTGTCTCTCCCCTCCCATCAAAGCAGAACTTTGTCCTGTGTGAATGTCAAGGTGCATGATGGGTCTCTCTTAGGAGATGATGGGGGCTCTGGAGACAGAGCTGGTAAGCACACATGCAGATTCCTCGCTGTTCCTTCGGGGCACCCCATGGGCCTCTCTCACTCCGGTTTCCCCACTGAGGGGGAACACGCTGGGGCAGGAACTGAGGAAGCAGCTGTCACCCTCCAGGAAGCTGTGGGATTGTATAGGAGTATCTTTGGGAAGAGAGCTCTCCAAGTAGGGTTGCCAACCCTCCAGGATTGTCCTGGAATCCCCAGGAATTAAAGATTAATCTTTAATTAAAGATTGTCTTCTGATAAACCCTCCAGGAATATGCAGAGCTGCCCAGAGGATTCAGGGGGCCTGGGGTCTTCGGCAGGGGGCCCGGGGCGGAAGGAACTCCCACCGTGGGTCTTTGGGGCACTTCGGCGGCGGGTCCCAGAGCGGAAGGACCCCCCTGCCGCCGAAGACCCAGAGCGGAAGAAGCTCCAGGGGCCCGGGCCCCACGAGAGTTTTCCGGGGCCCCCGGAGTGAGTGAAGGACCCCGCTCCAGAGGTCCCGAAAAACTCTCAAGGGGGCCCCTGTGGGGCCAGGGGCAAAGTGCCCCACTTGCCCCCCCGGGCAGCCCTGGGAATATGTCCAACCAAAATTGGCAACCCTAACTCCCAGGGGTAGCGCTCCTCCCCCCACCCTGGCTCTGTGAAGCTGAATGGTGGCAGCTGGAGGCCTGGCTGAGCCCAGGTGAGGCTCGTCCCCTCGTCAGGCAGAGGCAGAGCAGCCTGTGGAGGAGAAGGGACTCTTGCTGGTATCCCTCCCCTGGGCCTCGGCTCATCCCCAGTCAGTGGGCTGCTCTGCCCACCTGCCTCTGAGGCTGCTGCCTGCCCACTTCTGCAGCAGGCCTGGGTGGCAGGAGTTGGCCTGGCTCTGTGCTTGCCTTGGCACCAGGGCTTGGCCTGTGCTGCCGCCAGAGACCAGTTCCCTCATAGGCTGCGAGCCCCCCTCCATCTTGATTGCAGCGGGATCAGGGCATGCCTGTCCACTTGCAGGTAAGAAATGGGGGGAGACCTGGGCAATCTCTGCATCTGGGGTACTGGGTGAAGGCTCCCTCCACCGGGGATAGGGGAGGGGAGTGTGGGGGGGTACTTATTCTAATAAAAAGTTGGAACATCTGCAAGGAGGGTCTGGGAAAAGGGGTCTTTTGGCTGCAGGTGGAGGGAGACCTATTTTAACAAAGGAGAAGCTGCTGAGTGTGATATAAATGCCTAGGCAGGTGGGGCTCTCTCCACCTGGGATAGAGAAGGAAGGGGGGGGGGGGAAATTGGATGAGGGTTTTTTTTCTCCTATCAGGAAGGGGAGGTGGGGGAGAAATCAGACATGGAATAATAGACAAAAAAGTGTGTCTCATGAAGGGACAAGGTGATAGTCACATGAAATATAGTCCAGAAGTCACTCCCTCTGCCATTGTAAAGTGTCCCTTAGGTGGTCTTGTGGGGGTTGGGATTTGAAAACAATTGTGGCCGAGCTTTCAAGGAAGCTGGAGACAGCTCCTACTTAGAGGTTGTTCCAGAGAATCCAAACATGCCTGTATAGAATACGTATGTTGCATCTACTCTGTATTCCAGGGAGCTTTCACCTAACAGATTTGGGGAGGGGGGGGTGTTTATATGAAAAGAAAATAAAAATTTCTCTAGGTACATAGTCTTTAGGCTCCATTTAATCTAAGCACTATACAAATGCATCAAAAACTACACCTACCCACTGAATTATTTTGTGACATCTGTGTTGTGTATCTGTGTGTCTGGTAACTTCTTTGTATTCGGTATTCCTTTTCACAGCACGGTCTCAAACTGGATTATTTTTAAAAGTAGCACAGTTCTCATTTTGAGGCTCAATACTAGTGCTTCCCACCAGATGTTTGACTTCTTGAGGTTTTTTATCATTTTAAAATGAGCTTTCAGAAGCTGGTATAAGTTATCTTGACTCTATGGAATTCTGTTCCTTTTTTTTAAGATGCACTGTGTGTTCTCAAAATAGCTCACAATTAGCTTAACCTAGCAAATTAAGTGGTATGAATTTCAAATAAGTGTGCTAGCTTCATACTGAGTAAATTTCAAAATGTCTGTATTTTTGTTTAATTCACTGTTCTTGTATAAAATATTGTAGCTACACAGCCTAGTGTAGACGGACTCTCAATCCCAGTTGCCGTTAACATCTGATCATAAATCTCTGTGAACCTCATGTCACAGATGCAGGGGCGGCTCTAGGAATTTCGCCGCCCCAAGCACGGCGGCACGCTGCGGGGGGCGCTCTGGGGTCGCCGGTCCCACGGCTCCGGTGGACCTCCTGCAGACGTGCCTGCGGAGGGTCCTCTGGTCCCGCAGCTCCGGTGGAGCATCCACAGGCGTGCCTGCGGGAGGTCCACCGGAGCCGCCTGCCGCCCTCCCGGCAACAGGCAGAGCACCCCCCGTGGCATGCCGCCCCAAGCACGCGCTTGGCGCGCTGGGCTCTGGAGCCGGCCCTGCACAGATGCTAGTGATTTCCTGTTGGGTTCTGCCCTAGGTTGTGGCCTTCTGCATCTCCTGGCACTTTCCCTGTTTTGGGTGCCTTCTCTGCTATTCAAACAGCATTGGAGAGGTTTTGTGGGTAGAGGATCCTTTGCATTCTCATTTTCCCCACTGTCAGAAACAAACGCACACTCTTGTGAGATTGGAAGAAAACCCCATACATTTGTCAGCACACATGGACCAGGGAACCCAGAGAATGGCAAGGCTATGAGCAATTGATCAGCAGAAACATTTCACTAGCATGAGACAATGCAGCTAGCGCTCGTGACTGCAGTGGGTACCCGGGAATGCCAGATATTGAAGGTGAACTTTTGTAAGCAGAAGCTTATTTCCTCATTTTATTCACGCTCACCACTGTAACGTGCTGAGCCAATGGCTAGCTTTGCTGTATCGTTGGGCCTGTGCAAGGGAGGGGGCAGGGTTAGCAAAGAGCAGTCTGAGCCCACCAACAATTATTTTTTTTAAGGTTAACAAGATGCCTTAGGGCCTGTCCACACTGTGGGTGCTACAGTGGCACAGCTGCAGCTATGGTGCTGTTATGCGGTAGGGTAGATGCTTCCTAGATCCACAACAGGGGTTTTTCCGTTGTTGTAGGTAACGTATCTCCCTGAGCGGCAGTAGCTAGGTCGATGACAGAAAATGTCTTCCAATCTAGTTGTGTCCAGACAGTGGGTTAGGTTGGCTCATGGGAGTGGATTTTTCACACCCCCTGAGTAACAAAGCTATGTCGAGCTACATATTACGGGTAGAGCAGGGCCCAGTTTCTGGGTTGCTGCAGACAGTTTGGTGTGTCTGGAGTAACTCGGTATGGATTGATGCTACAATCCCCAGATCCCTTCTGTCTTTTGAGTGCCCTTGTAGAAAATTTGGAGAGATGCTCATGTTACTTTTTCAGCCATGTAAGAGCCATTATGTGTCTTGAGGTGCTTCGCCCTGTTAAACAATGAAGTGTTTCTCTGAGCAACTGCTGGTGGCAGAGGTTCAAGAGTTGATGAGGGGGAGGGGCAAGTTTAATTAGTGGGCTATCTTTATTAATAATGGCACCTACAGTATTTACGATGTCCATTAAAAGTCCATAATGGGGACTGAAAAGAGAGAGGTGGAGGGAGGGAAAATTTTCTCATGACATTTTATTAGCGTTTCCATCAAATTACTGTTAACGGACTTGGAATGGATGTAGCCCTTTGACAGTCTTGTAATATTCTCATTAATACTAATGAAAATCAAGCTGGAAGCCTCTGGATGTTGACAGTCTGGGCAGGGTTTGTGTGACCTGAGCTAAACCTCTCAGGGTATGTCTACACCACAGGTAAAACCCCACAGCTGGCCCATGCCAGCTGGCTTGGGCTAAGAGGCTGTTTAATTGTGGTGTAGATGGTTGGGCTGGAGCCTGGACTCAAGGACCTTGCGAAGTGTGAGGGTCCTAGAACTTGGGCTGAAGCCCAGATCTGAATGTCTACATAGCAATTAAACAGCCCCTTAGCCTGAGGCAGTCGGCACAGGCCAGCAGCGGGTGTCTAATTGCAGCGTAGTCCTGCCCTCTGTGAACTGAAGTCCCTGAGAGCTTCTGAACATTGCCTGCTGCAGTCTGATCTCCACTGGAACAGCAGAGTCTCTTGCTGACTTTCTACCCTCTCTCCCCTTTCCCTCGACATCTTACTGCTTCAAGCAGTGGTTGAGTGTGGTGCATCTGTACGGACTCGCGCTCTGAGCCGTCAGCAGGGTTTGGATCTAGGAGCTTTTGTATCCAAACACAGGCCACTTGTGCAAAAGGATTAAGAGACCAATTGGGTGAGGTAACATCTTTTATTGGACCAACTTGTGTTGGTGAGAGAGACAAGCATTTGAGCTACACAGAGGTGAGAAAAATCCACACTCCTGAGTGATGCAGTTAGACCAGCCTAACCCCCAGTGTAGACAGTGCTCTGTCAGCAGGAGAGCTTCTCCCTTCAACATAGCTACTGCGCCTCTCGCAGGTCTTCACTTAAGCGCTGCATCAGTGCAGCCACGCGCATGCAGCGTTTTCGGTGTCGACTTGTCCAGAGTGTCACAGCTAAATATAAGATGGAACAGACAGCTTAGCACATAGTTAGCACATGTTCCAGGGGGCCATTAGAGGTGAAGTGGGCCTTTAACATGTCTGGAGTCATAGGACAAAAAGGAGAGTCGGTGGGTTACAGATTGTTGTAATATACCATAAATCCTGTGTCTTTATTAAGACCATGATTTTTATAGCGTCTAGCAAAGTTATGAATTTAAGCTCTCAGGCTCATCTTGGATAGCTCAGTGGTTTGAGCATTGGCCTGCTAAACCCAGGGTTGTGAGTTCAATCCTTGAGGAAGCTACTTAGGGATCTGGGGCAAAATCAGTACTTGGTCCTGCTAGTGAAGGCAGGGGGCTGGACTCAATGACCTTTCGGGGTCCCTTCCAGTTCTGTGAGATAGGTATGTCTTCATATCTTTTGAAATTGTTGTGCAAGCTTCCTCATCCTCAAAGGACACTGGATTTATGGCATATTACAACAGTCTGTAACCCAGTAACCCTCCTTTTTATCCTAGGACTATGGGGTGTTAACGGGCCACTTCACTTTGAATGGTCCCCTAGAACATGTGCTAACTACTTATGCTAAACAATCTGTTCCATCTTGTATTTAGCTGTGCCGCTCTGAGGCCAGGTCTACATTATAGAGCTACAGTATATCAGTATAACTACATCACTTGGGGTGTGAAAAATCCACACCCCTGTGCAACGTACCTGTACTGATCTAACCCCCCTGTGTAGACAGCTTCGCCTCTTGGGGAGGTGGATTAACTACCCTGATGGGAGAAGCTGTAAAAAACCCACCACCATGAGGGCAATAGCGCCCAGTGCTGTAGCACTATCTACACTGCCACTTTACATCGCTGAAATTGCACCACTCGGGGTGTGTTTTCACACCCCTGAGTGAGGAAAGTTTTGGCGCCGTAGGTGGCAGTTTAGACAAGCCCTAATATCCTGGGACCAACATAGCTACATACAAAAGGATTAAGACCATTGGGCAATAGTGGTAGGTAGCAGGCAGGTATCCTCTATGGATCGGTGTGGGGGGGAGTGCTCATTCGTCGGTGCCATACCTCTTCTAGAATAGTAACGTGGCAACTGATACGCTAGTGTATACAATTGTCCCCATCCTCATAGAAAAGTGATCTAGTCAGACACAGCACGCGAAGTGATTCTGTGCAGAAACGTGCTGGTACACGTTGCTCACCTCTTCCTCGTCTTTATTGGCATAACGTCACTGGGACTCTGTCTGTAAAGCATGTGGGATCTGGCCCCGTGACACTGCGCTCCTCAGCGTGGTGACCGTGTCCGTACCAGGCAACGCAGAGCACGCTGTGTCTGCTCTCCACCAATTAAAAAAACTTGCCTACCCTGAAGGATTATTCATGAACTATGTGCTAAGGACTCAATTGGGTGAATGTAATAGGCAGGATTCAAAATTCAGTCACACGTTATATTAAGGATCCATTTGATAAATACTTCATAAAGGGTTAATAAATGATGAATGGATATTTTAATGAATAATCAACGATTATCGAATCCTATAGGTTGCTTGTAACCATCTACTTATGCTTATAACATCTACTAATCCATTTATTAACCCTTTAAAAACCACTTGTAAATTGAACCTTAGTACAAAGTGTGACCCCAAATTAATTCAGATAAGTGTTGCTGGGGCCGGGAGTGTGGCGTTACTGTATTGTCTCACCTCATCCTTAGCATGGACGCTCTTTGGTGATCCACTGTCCCTTTGTTCCAAACGTGTACAGCACCTTGCACAGTGAGGCCTTGATCCTCCACTGGAGCCTCGAGGGGCTACCGCAATAATTCATACACTATGCGGGAGCAAGGTGGCAGAGTTTATAAATTCAGCAGAAAGTAGGAAGCAAGTTGTCTCCCTCCTGCAGAGGAGGATTTCGGTGCAGTTTTTTCCAGGAAACCTCATCTGCTTGGAGTGTGAATTTTAGTATATGTGTTTCCAGACCCCAGTGTTGTTGCTGAAGCTCCCAGATCTAATTCAACCCCAGCCACCTTGGTGCTGGGACAGATACATAGTGTGAGTCACTTCCCCATCCCCTCCCCTTCCTTGTTAATCTCCTGACTGGGATCTGAGTGGAAATACAGGGAGGGAGTGTTGGATTTCAGGGGCCTCCCTCCTCAGCCACAAGCAGAGAATGTTTGTTTTCGTTCCCTAGCCAGGCAGTAGCTAAAACGGGTTTCCATTCGGAAACCAAGTCCCTGTGTGTGTAATAGGACCCAGCAGGACAATAGGAAAGTGTGTTCCCTTCACACAGACAGGAAATCCTCCGGCGACACCAAGTGGCGGGACCTCTTGCCACCTCTGGAGGGTGAGGAGCCCCGGTGGGCCAGCCTGTACTCCACCTTGGTCCCGAGGCCCGTCGGGGACATTAGTTGGCGGCTTCTCCACGGGGCCGTGAGCACGGGCGTGTACTTGGCGCGGTTTACCCCTATCCCAGACACCTGCCCCTTCTGCGGCGTGAGGGAGACCCTGGCGCACGTTTATGTAGAGTGCGCCAGGCTGCAGCCTCTATACCGGCTCCTCACCAATCTCCTATTGCGTTTCTGGCTGCACTTTCCCCCCCACCTCCTTCTCAATGCACTCCCTATCCGTGGCCCCACGAAGTCGCGGGACCTCCTGGTCAACCTCCTCCTCGCCCTGGCTAAAATGGCCATCTACGTGACCAGGGAGAGGCGGCTGGCCAGTGGAGACTCCTGCGACTGTGGGGCTTGTTTCCGATCCTTAGTCCGTTCACGTCTCCGGGTGGAGTTCCTCTGGGCGGCGTCCGCTGGCTCCCTTGACGCCTTCGAGGAGCAGTGGGCGCTGTCCGGGGTTCTCTGCTCGGTGTCCCCGTCAGGCTCCCTTCTTATGACCCTTTGACCGCACTCCTGTCCCTGTTCTTTTATTAGTTGTCCCCCGCAATTAGTGGGTTTCTGAGGCCCTGTGGAACCTCCCCTTAGGCTGGGGGGGGGGGATCCGTTAGCATGGGGTGGGCTTTGCCCGCCCCGTTTCCCGGAAACCCAATAGATACCATGCAGGAGGGCAGAGACAGTCAAACTCCTCAGAAAAAGTGTCTAAGGGCCGGATCCTGAGAGGTGTGCTGTGCTTAAAACAGGCCCAGCAGGTAGCGGGTTATTCATCAGGGGAGACATAGGTTGAACAAATGTCTGAGTAATTATAAGAGCACATTGCCCTTCTAAGTGTGGCACTAACAGCATCTCCCGTTTGAGTGGGGCTTACTGTCTCTCTCTTGCCTTGAGACACAGCTGTGGATCATAACTGAACTGCCAGCTGTTCAAGCTACTAGGTTTTCATGTATCTCATAAGTCAAAGACCAATCATTAGGCACAAAGTATCTAGCATGGGAGCCACAGGGTGGTTTTGCTTTCTATAATAGAGACAGGCTCTCTGTGTGGTCCTGATTTACAGAACAAGCTCAGTGCAGATCTGCTGGGATTCATCTTGTGTATTCTTGGCTCATTCTGAGCGTGTGCGTGTGTGAGAGAGTATTAAAATATTATCATCCAAAACACTACAGTCTCACTCTTGTAAGCTATATTGTAGGATTCTGTAGTCCTTTTTTTAAGATGCTGCTGGCTGGAAAATACTCCAAGGAATTAGTGGGGCCTTGTTCATGATCTGGGGTCAACATTGTTGCTGACAGGGAAACTTGCTGTTAAGTCTCTGGAGGCGCCAGGTCAGATTTTTCAAGTGCTTGGCACCCACAATTGGAGCCAGATTTTCAAAAGATCTTAGATCAGCTCTTAGGGGCAGATTTTCCCAAAGCGTTACAATGGGCACTGTTGGATGCTGAGCAGTTCTGAAAATCTGACTTCAGTTGTGGGTGAGAAACACTCGAAAATCTGCCCCCTGAGCCTGATGCATTGTTTTTGCCTGGAGAACAAGTTTGACAGGAATATAATGGACCAGGGCTGAGGAACAGACGCCAGACTCTTCATATCATGCATGCTCCAGAACATGACTAGTTCCAGAGCAAGTGTCATCACACCGAACTCACTGATACCATGCTCTGGCTTCCCTGTTGGATCATCTGGTATTGACAGTCTGTAATGTAACCACATACGTTCATTGACTGATCAAAATACTGATCCAAGAAGTAAATACTAATCAAGGTGTAGTTGATGCTAAAGCTGGACGAGCCCAAGTCCATGGGGCCAGATGCGCTGCATCCAAGGGTGCTAAAGCAGTTGGCGGATGCAATTGCAGAGCCACTGGCCATTATCTTTGAAAACTTCATGGTGATCAGGGGAGGTCCCGGATGACTGGAAAAAGGCTAATGTAGTGCCCACCTTTTAAAAAAGGGAAGGAGGAGGATCTGGGGAACTACAGGCCAGTCAGCCTTACCTCAGTCCCTGGAAAAATCATGGAGCAGGTCCTCAAGGAATCAATTCTGAAGCACTTAGAGGAGAGGAAAGTGATCAGGAACAGTCAGCATGGATTCATCAAGAACAAGTCATGCCTGACTAACCTAATTGCCTTCTATGATGAGATAACTGGCTCTGCAGATGAGGGGAAAGCAGTGGACGTGTTATTCCTTGACTTTAGCAAAGCTTTTGATACGGTCTCCCATGGTATTCTTGCCGGCAAGTTAAAGAAGTATGGGCTGGATGAATGGACTATAAGGTGGATAGAAAGCTGGCTAGATCACTGGGCTCAACAAGTGCCGGTATCAAGGGAAGTGACCAAAGGGTCGGTCCTGGGGCCAGTTTTGTTCAATATCTTCATTAATGATCTGGAGGATGGCGTGGACTGCACCCTCAGCAAGTTTGCAATGACACTAAACTGGGAGGAGTGGTTGATACGCTGGAGGGTAGGGATAGGATACAGAGGGACCTAGACAGATTAGAGGATTGGGCTAAAAGAAATCTGATGAGGTTCAACAAGGACAAGTGTAGAGTCCTTCACTTAGGACAGAAGAATCCCATGCACTGCTACAGACTAATGACTGAATGGCTGGGCAGCAGTTATGCAGAATAGGACCTAGGAGTTACAGTGGATGAGAAGCTGGATATGAGTCAACAGTGTGCCCTTGTTGCCAAGAAGGCTAACAGCATTTTGGGCTGTATAAGTAGGGTCATTGCCAGCAGATCGAGGGACGTGATCATTCCCCTCTAGATGAGGCATTGGTGAGGCCTCATCTGGAGTACTGTGTCCAGTTTTGGGCCCCCCACTAAAAAGAATGTTGAAAAATTGGAAAGAGTCCAGGGGAGGGCAACGAAAATGATTAGGGGGCTGGAGCACATGATTTATGAGGAGAGGCTGAGGGAACTGGGATTGTTTAGTCTGCAGAAGAGAAGAACGAGGGTGGGATATGATAGCAGCTTTCAACTACCTGAAAGGGGGTTCCAAAGAGGATGGATCTAGACTGTTCTCAGTCGTACCAGATGACAGAACAAGGAGCAATGGTCTCAAGTTGCAGTGGGGGAGGTTTAGGTTGGATATTAGGAAAAACTTTTTCACTAGTAGGGTGGTGAAGCACTGGGATGAGTTACCTAGAAAGGTGGTGGAATGTCCTTCCTTGGAGGTTTTAAGGCCCGGCTTGACAAAGCCCTGGCTGGGATGATTTAGTTGGGGATTGGTCCTGCTTTGAGCAGGGGGTTGGACTACAGACCTCCTGAGGTCCCTTCCAACCCTGATATTCTATGATTCTAATGCCAGTAATTAAAAACAATGGTTAAAACAGGACTCGTGTGAGTAGTTTTGAAATTCAAGTTGATCAAGCATTTTCTGCCTGGCCTGAATCACTTTATTTTATGTATTGGGTCTGAACCAAAACCTTGGCTCTGAAACCCTTTTCTTCCCTCTACTCACTAAAGTTTGACTCTGGGTCTGAACTTTACATACTGGGGACCCATGTCCAGTTATTTCATACAGTGCCTTAGCATTTCCTGTTCTGATTCAGGCTGGGACCTGAGGCCATTGGGAAAGATACAGGGGAATATTATCAGCTGTTTTGGTTCACGTGAAGTCTTTTCATTTCATGTAGGTCTGAGCTTCTAGGTTCAGTCTCTGGGGCCTGGTTTGAACTTTGAGTTCAAACCAACCAAATTTGGCCTGGATTGGCCTGGAAACTGGCCAGAATCACAGAGCTTTGTCTGCAGCAAGATGTCTAATTCTAGGGCCCTGAAGGAGATGTGGGGAAATGTCTCTTAGATGGCAGTGCCCTCTCCCTGGATCTAAAAGGGAGCAGGGGGGCTCCGGGAAGTAGCATCACAAGTGTGCAGAGCTATAGTGGTGCATCTGGATCAGGAGAAGATAAGACAGCAGTGGGAGTTCATCTCTCCACTGCAACCACTTTGGCCCCCTACACCAAAGACTATCCCAAGAGCAGGGGCCTTATACACCAGCTGCAGAGCAGACCCAACAAGAAGCTGCTAGGAAAGAGGAGACATGGTGAGGTTGTGCTTGTGCCCTGACTATTCTGCAGTAATGCCGTGGCTCTTAGAGAGCTTCCTTCTCCCCTCTGGCAGAACAGTGAGGGTACCCAGTACTGCGAAGGAAAGAACGATACATTACCACCTATCTGGGAGGTGGAATGCAGTTGGTCAGCTGTCTCTCAAAATCTGAGCAGCACTCTGCTTCTGTAGGTACTGGGAATAAGGGTTTCACTATTTCTTTGCATTACTTCTTGTCTATTATCTGTGATATGGTTTTGCAAACCTTTTACAAGGCTAGCACGCACCCTGTAGTAAACTTGTAACTAGTTTATTATCTCGTTTAGACCATTGCATTCCAAAAGTCAGCAAAGCCTTAGAGACCTCCTGCGTCAGCTATAGCTTGGTGCATAGGGTATGTTAGCTAAGCATCAGCAAAATTGTTTGTTCTTCTTTGGAATGTATCTGAACACTGAGATTATATTTTACATTTCGCCTTGGTTAAACAATGTAAAGTAAGTAAAAAGCATTTTGGAGGAGCTTAACTGAGAGTTGTATTTGTTATATAAAACATATGACATTGCCTAACATTCTAACCTTACCTTTCTCTTATCTGGCGCCATACATATTTTGTAAGACCAGAGTTGTATAGTAGCAGAATATCTAAAGATGAGAGAGTTGAATGGATTTCTTCTTCTTCTGTTGTATACAGAGAAAGGGTCATGCAAAGGTTGGAGCCCCTAACTAGTACAGTTTTAGTGTTCTAATCCACTATTCTAAAATATAATTAGGCTTGGAAGGATTCGATTTTTGTCAGTAGAATTTGACTTTAGCATCCACACACAAACTGACAAATTTTCCATCAATAATCGAAATCCGGCAAAGTAAGAAAATGCTGCTTGAGAAGGTGGAGTATGATTTAAAGATATTTACATGTGATGCTGACAATTTGTGTTTTTAATGGTTCAAGCTTTAACTTCTTGAATCTCAACATCTGCTGTCATTAAATCATTGGCTGATACCCCCTGTAATTTCCTAGGATTGGGAAAATTTAAATAAAAATTGAGGATGGAGGTGGCGGGGGAAGAAATGCTTAAAACCCCAAATTATGGGCAGCTGTGAAGATTTTTAAATTGATACAAATAAAAACTGAATTCTGCCAAGCCTAAATACAATGCACTATACTCATTTACTTCCTTATTTTGATAACATAACTTTTTTTAAAATCACACTTATAGCTACATTAACAACCCCCATGCTTTGAGTAATATATCTTGCTTGTGAGCTGAATGCCTCTAGTTCAGCTAGCAAAGCAATTTACCTTACTTGTTAACAATTCTGTCTGTGCGAATTGGTTTCCCAGTATATCTGTTTACAAGAATCAGTTGCACAAACCGTAATCAAGTTTGCTCCTTATCTGGTACAGTATTTAGCAGTGTACAATCCTGAAAGGTGCGTTTTTCTATTTTGCCTTTGGCCTGACCGCAAACACCATGGGGCCTTGGCTTAGTTCAGTCAGCCGCTCAGATCACCAGCCCCAGGAAGGAACTGAAGCAATGATCTGGGGAGATGAACACAGATCGTCCTGCCACCAGCAAGACATTATCAGCACAAAGGAGTGCAAATCGGTCCTAATACAATGGCTCGAGAGGGAAGTAGATGTAATGTACAGGAACCACCTCTCCACCAGATTGGAAGCCCTGACATCTTCAGGGATCTAGGTGAGCACTTGAATCAGGTTGAGACCCTCGAGCTAAAGAGGAACTTCTGACCTATTCAGTGCGGCCGGAGGATAAGAAATATTGAGAGAAAAGCCAGTGCAGCAGAGCTGAGTGCCGGGGAGGAAATCCTGCAGGAGAAGCTGCGATGGCAAAGATCTCTTCACTGACAGAAGCTGCTCTCTCCTTACAAAATGAATTGGTATAAATGTATAGGTCCTGTGACTCGTGGCTTCCTCAGAGGATTTTTCTCAGGTTTGCCCCTCTGGCTTCTTGCTCTTTACCTCACTTTTTGGATCTCAGACCAATAAGTCTTCATTGCTGAACTTTATATACCCAGTGCCTGGCTCCCGCATGGCACCAGTGGCCTCGGAACCGTATTTCCAGTGCCGACAGGGAGGATATTTTGGGTGCCGAGAGGTGAAGATGTGTCAGACAAGGACAGATTTGAAGAAGAGTTTGAAAATGGAACATCCTAGAGCTTTTGCTAGAAGAAGCAGAACCAGTAAAATGATTCCATTTGGGAAACAGGGTCTGGGGGGGTTGTTAGATCGTCCTTGAGTATGAAATGGCACTACATTTTTAAAGAGCCTCTTCTTCATTTCTCTTAAATTTCAAGCCTGATTAACCCATCCATGTATTCAAGACAACAAGAATTTCCCTTGGCTCGTGCTGCCTTGTGCTGAGAGCCTCCTTTGGGCAACACAAGGTCAGAATCTGCATGGGAGCCCCCCAGAGCAGCTGAGTCACTGCCAGAAAGGGGGTTTGGTGACTCAGTAGGAATAGGTGAAGCTCTTCTCTGTCCGTACCAAACCCATACGTCAGCATGGTGACAGCAGGAGCTGTTTGAGGCAGGGCTCTGGCTTTCATCCCAGTCCTTGGGGTGGGGTTTTTAAACCAAGATCCCAGCAATTCGTGGTTCCTAAAGATCCCATTGTGCTTTCTGAGACTGAAACTGTGGTGTCCTGGCTGCATTCCACCATGAATAATTCTACTTTGCCCCCCACAACTCCCCTCGAAGCATCAGTTGAATGAGGTATCCCTCACTTCCTGTGCGAAACTCTTTACACCGTGGTGCACAACTGCTCTGTCCTCCCCTAGAGCTGGGAGAAGTGATCAGTACGCCCCTTACCTACTTCCCGGGTGGGGATCTGAGAGCCCTGGCTCCCAGGGCCTGTGCTCTGACAACTAGATCGTACTTACGCCTCCGAAATCTGCCATGGTTTTTCTTGACTTTCTCCGGGAGTCAAATAGGGTTTTAAAGGATAATCTGATCTCCAGATTACATTGACCTCTAGAGTTTCCCACCCCACTTGTCTGTGTGAGGTTTTGTGGTTGAGATAGAGGGTTGGAGCCAGGACTCCTGGGTTCCATTCCTAGCTCTGCCACAGATTTACTGAGTCACTTTTCTTTCACCACCTGATAAACAAGGACAGTGCTGAGTTAGAGACCTTCTCAGGGGCCGGGTGAGAACTAGAATTCATCACTTGTTTTGTAGAGCGCACAGATCCTGGCAGAAATATTCTTTTCCAGAGCTGTGTTGCCACCTTGTGGCATAAACCCTGTGACTTTGAGCTAAGGATGATTAAACTGCACACAGATGCTCCACTCAACAGCAGCTTTTCTCCAACTGTTGCAGATCTTCTCATTGTTCTGCACCAGTCTGGGATCCGAAAATGAACATGCGTGCGCACACCCCCTAATTTAGGGAAGGAGCATGGGGTGGTGCTGAGCAGTGGACAGGGATGGAGGACTCCTGGGTGTTTTACTCCCAGCTCTTGAAATCCTGTCGCTCTACCTTCCCCCCCTAACCGGGGGATGAGTCTGAACACCCAGCCCTGTGACATCAGGCTTTACGCTCCAGGTTCTAAATTCCACATGGAGCCACGTTCCCCAGCAGCTGAGCAGGGAGCTGATCTGGTAACTACTTATTCCTAATTACACTCCTTTACATTCTCCCCCCCACACACACACACACACCGCTGTAACACATTGGGATACAAATGCAAGCCCACAGTGCCAGGGCCCGTGTAGGGCATGGCTGGCTGGGACTCTGTCTTGGAGCCAACCATTTTATGCTGGCCGAGCCGGGAACCGGGGCCTGACCACCTGGCACATTCGGAGCCGGTATTTGTACCGTCCCACGAGCTCGTGCTGTGGTCATGGCAGGCCATGCTAGGAGAGGGGTGGCTGTTCAAGACCCTCACAACCTTGCCAATAGAAGCACTCCTTGGTTAACCCAATGACCCTCCTCGCTCATGTATTTTTGTTAAACTCAGGAGTGCAGGGGCTGGATCTGCAAAGACTTAGGTGCCTCAATCCAAAATGTAGGTGCTCAAAACCCCTGCTCAGCTGCTGCGTAATGTTGTTAGTACCTAAGTTTCCCCTGGCGGGCGTACTTGAATGCTCGTTGGGGCAGCGAGAGATTGTGAGTGACTGTAGCCCAGTGGTGAAGAAACTCACCCCGGAGACGTGAGTCCTCAGGCAGAACACATGCTCGGTGAGTGTGCTAATGACGGGCAGCCCCACCCCCTTTTTGTGTGGGTGGACGTGGACTGATCTATTTTAGGCACCTAAAGTTAGGCGTTGGGATGCTGAGTCGATCTCCTACATGGGTCTTGCCCCAGAACTCCTTATCCTGTACTGATATTCTCTCTGCTCAGGGTTCTGGTCCCCGTTCTTCTGTGATGTTTGAGACCATAGGAATCGGACTTCTCTTGCTGGTTACATGTGGCTCATGTGAGGATACGGCAGCTGATGACATAGGAGTGCACATGATGGGCCGCATATCTGAGCTCCTTTCCCCGGAGGAATGTCATGAGTTCTACACTCAGATCACCGGCCCTGAGGAGAATATAGAGGAGGAGCTGGAGCGACTCTCCGAAGTGAAGAACCCAATCCTCTCCCGCCACCGGCGAGACATCGTCAGCACAGAACAGTGCAAAGATGTCCTGACCCAGTGGCTCGAGGCAGAAGGAGATGCAGTGTACTGGGACCGTCTCTCCCGAGCCCTCCGCCAGATTGGGCGCCCTGACATCTCCCAGGAGCTGGGCAAGAACTTGAACCAGGACAAGAACCTCGAGTTGAAGAGGAACGTGGAAGAATATCACAAGCGGGTGGAACATCTGACCTCCTCGCTCCTGCTGGAGGAGGATGAGAAATATGGAGAGACGAACCAGCACAGCAGAGCTCGGCGAGCTGGTGGGAAATCCCGCAGGGAGAGTGGATTGATGCAGAAAGGCTGGGATGACATCGACCTCATCATCGAAAGGAAACCACTCCCTCCGTACAACAGGAGCCTCTTTGAATGGATCAATCCGGTGGCTTCTGGCTTCATCGGAGGGTTTTTAATCTCTTTTGTCCTCATGGCTCTTGCTATTTACTCCTTCCTCTGGACCCTGAACCGAGACACCCTGGAGATGTCTCATCATAACCCAGGGCCCCGGCCTGAGCGTGCGGCTCACAACCCCTTGTTCGAGTATGACCTCAACTATGCCTTGATTTTAGATGAAGACTTAAGGGACAGTGTGGATGGGGATGCTTCCGACGACACCAGCTTTGAAGGGGAGCCGTAATTTGAACCTGAAACTTTTCCATCTACAGCCCCATGAGGCGCAGCCAATAAAATGCTCCTGTTTATGGAATCGAGCCCAGGAGTTTGGTTTGGTTTACATCTAAATGTGTGCAAGGGGGTGAGGCTGCAACGTGGCTTTAGCCGCTTCCCCCTGCTATTTTCTGAGACCTTCCAAAGACTTAAATCTTCCTGCTGGAGAGCATGAGCCAGCCACTAGCTAGCTCTGGGGGAGAGCCCAGGAGAAACTTCCCTGGGGGAGAGGGCAGGATATCACACATCTGCCCCTGCAGCATTTCTTGCACCTTCTTCTGAAGCATCTCCTAGTGGCTGCGGTGGGAGATGGACCTCCAGTCTCTGAGTCTGGTCATTCTTGTGTGTGCAGGTCCTGTACTGTGGTGTTACTGTATATTCCAGCACCTGTCACAAGATGTCACTGTGCCCTAAGGAATAGGCACCTAAACGCTCTCTAAAGGCAGCAGCCCAAGCGCTCAGGGTAGGATCAGCTTGCCAGAGCAGTGCCCCACTCTACCACCATCGCTTACCGGCCTCCTTTGCTGCCTGCAGTCCCAGAGCTCTGTCTCTTTCCAGCGCTGGCAGACCAGGAAACTCTGCCCCTCCCCTAAGCCCTGCTGCTGTGCCTCTTTCAGAGGGGAAGGAAGGCATAACTTCGCTCCACCCCAGGTCAATGCTCCAGCCCATGCAGCCTGCTGCACCTGGCCTGCCTCATGTCCTAGCCTGCCATCCCAAACCAGATCCCTGGCCCACCGCCGTCCTGCGGCCAGAAGGAGTTCACACTCCACTTCTAAAGAAGAGTGGGAAGGGGCTGATCTCCCTAACGCACCTGGTTAATGACCCAATGATTTCTCTATTTTTTCTTCTAGTCCTAACTCCGCTGAGTGAAAGCCACTCGCCCTCAGCTGTCTGATAAACCAGCCTGCAGCCAGACCTCTAGCACCATGCTGAAAGCAGGTCCCCTCTGACCCCAGGGCTTTGAGGCACTGTGCCCTGCACTTGTGTTGTCATTGACAGCAGTGAGAAGTGGGACTACAAGGTGATCATTCTGAGCCGCCAGCGTGTCACACTCACCGTGTGCTACTGGAAACAATGGCTGCACAAGGTGCAGCGCAACCAGGAATCTGGCTCCATCAGCCCCGTCCTAATTTGCTCCCAGAGCCCACTGAGCGTGAGCAGCCGAGTGTTCCCTGCACACGGGTCGCTGCGTCCATGTCTCGGTGGCTGTTCTGTAACGAAGTGGACGGAGAGCTGGAAGGGCACAAAGGCAACGTGCCTGCCCACAAGGGCCAAGGTGAGCGGGAGGAGGCGGGCTGGGAAAGCACAAAGCTCATTGGGTGGCTTTCTCACCGTGGACTGGAGTCTAGATCGGAGCTTGACAAGCGTGAGGGGCTTTTAGCACATCTGTAGCTGAGGATCTCAAAGCACTTTACAAACAAGGTATTTTCAGAAACCTTAGCCCGGGGGGAGGGGGAGAAGTAAAGGTGGCTTTGCGCCGCCCGAATCCTGTCTGGTCCAGAGTCCAGTTTGGCTCTGAGCATAAGTTCAAGCAAGCAGCCCCTGGGGGCACTAACATGCAAGCATTTTCTATAGCATCCTATGGGCCGTCCATACCCCAGAACAACTGGAGCACAGAATGCGCCAGTCCCACACGCTGCTGCGCTCCCCTACCCTGGGTGCTGTGAGGCCGGGGCACGGGGACATGAGTTTGTGTGCGCGTGTGTGTAAGGCAGATGCAGGTAGCCATATGCCCGTTGGCCAGGGTTCTGAAAATATCCAACACACCCTATTGGTGTGAAAAATACTGCAACTGTTCACAACCTTACTTATCTCCCAGCTCAAAAGGTAGCGTGGAACGGTTAGCGCCACAGTGGGGCATTGATCCAGAGGGCCAGTTTTCAGTGATGCTCTCAGAGGCAATGCTCTGGAGGGGAGGGGAAAAACCCACAAGGATTCTTACTACTGAATCACCCATACTAATTCCTACCTGTCCCTGGATTTCTTGGGTGTCTCCCAGCACAAGTGACTGTTCTTAGCATGTGGGAACGGGCATGACCCCAGCCTAAGGCTGTTCAGATGCAGAGCAATCCCCCACCACAAACTCCCCTCAGGAGGATTCACCGACAGCTCCGGATCAATACCCAGGGTTGGCTCCAGGATTTTTGCTGCCCCAAGCGTGCGGGTGAGGGAAGAGACCAAGTGGGTGAGGTAACATCTTTTATTGGCCCAACTTGTGTGGAGTTCTGATGGAACAGATTTGTCTCCCCATACAGCGCTCAGAGCCAGTATCTCCCGTACGGTCCATGCTGGAGCTCTTTTTGGATTTGGGACTGCGTCACCACCCATGCTGATCAGAGCTCCACGCTGGGCAAACAGGAAATGATATTCAAAAGTTCGCGGGGCTTTTCCTGTCTACCTGGCCAGTGCATCCGAGTTCAGCTTGCTTTCCAGAGCGGTCACAATGGTGCACTGTGGGATACCGTCCGGAGGCCAATACCGTCGATTTGCGGCCACACTAACCCTAACCCGACATGGCAATACCGATTTCAGCGCTACTCCTCTCGTCGGGGAGGAGTACAGAAAGAGCCCTTTATAGCGATATAAAGGGCCTCATTGTGTGGACGGGTGCAGGGTTAAATCGGTTTAATGCTGCTAAATTCGGTTCAAACGCGTAGTGTAGACCAGGCCCTAGTCTCTCGATGTCTCGTTTCCCTCCTGTCTGTGAAATGGACCCGCTCCTATTAGCCTCCTTCCCATAGGGGCTTCATGACTGTCTGCAAAGAGTTTGGGGATCCTCAGCCTAAACCCTCCTGGCACAAGACGCATCCTTAGTCACCAACCTCGCTGCATGCTGGCCCTTTCGGCTGGCTGCCCTGACACCCCTGACCCAACTCCCTGCCCTTTAGACTTTGGTGATTTAGTATCTGATTCAGGGCTCACTAGAGGCGTCTCTGTGTGTTTGATTCATTGCTGCTTCCCAGAATGCTGACCTCATTGTGTGTTCCCAGAACTGTAATGACTCTGGACTTTAGCACTGATTGATTTGCCTTTCGCAACTCCTGGTTAGCCAGGCACTGGGCAGAGCGATCGTTTGGAGAGTAACATCCAGTCGATACAGCTGCTTTGCCTTGGGAATATCTCTGTCCAGTAGCAAATCACTGTGCCGAGTCTCTGTTTAGACTCCAATCTGCTCAGCAGGAGGAGGAGTGGAGCTGCTCCATGCACACACACGCTTCAGGACCCCGTAGGTTTTGGAGACAGTGGGAGGCAATTAGCTGACTCTCTCTCTGCCTCTTCCCCAAAATCTAGTTTGAGACCCAGATCTGACAGCTGAGAGAGGCTGTTTCAATGGCAGCCCCAAGATTACCACGAGGAGGTGCTGCTGTGCACAGAGTAACATGTTGGATTCCCGGAAGAAGCCAGCCAGTGTAGGGGGCAAGGAGTCCTGCCTAGTTAGAGGGGTTGGGAAGCAGCTTTCCAAGGGATGCCAATTGTCACGGTGTTAGCCTGAGTCTAGTGATACTTGATGTCCTTTCTTAAAGCCCTGGCTCCGAGAGTCAAGTGACCAAATGAGAATTGGAGGGGTGGGTGGGATATGGGATGGGCCAGTAACCTGCAGGCCCAGAAACCAGAATGAAAACACAAAGCACCCTGCATTCATGACTTAAAGTCATATGGTTTTTTTGAGAGCTGACTCAGGATTTTTTGAATGCTGGGGGTTGGCAGTGCCAGTTCCCAAGCAAGTCAGTGCTGTAGGCAACTGAGAACCTTTACTGCAAGCGCCTTCCTCGGGATTCAGAACGGGGCGCGGCAGTCACTATGGCACGGTTCTTTCTGCGCCACCTTTGGAGCCTGCTTTAGCCTCACTTTACCTCTGTGGTTTGTGAGGCCATGTGATGTACTTGTCCTGCTCCACCTGCTGTGATCCTGCTACAGAGGCACCTCCCCTCCTCCCTCCCGCAGGCCTGACAGTGCCTTCAAGGGCGTTCGCTTGCTCAGCCCCTTAGGTGCAGTAACAACATAGGCAGAGTGAAAGGGGCGGGGGGGGGCACTATTTCCTCTCTGGCGATCAGGTAACCTGTGTTCTAAAAATGTGACACTACAGAAAATGCTTCTTGCAGCCCTAGCTAAAGCCAGGCTCTTCTTACGGATGCACCGAGCAGTTCCCAGCGGTGCTGACTCAGGCACTTACGCTGCATTAATGCATCTGCAGTGGAGGTTTTTCTGTGCTGTGAGGCCTCCAAATCATACTTTAAGCTGTCAACTCTACTCCGGCTATAAGGAGAAAAGCAAACCTGGAGCTGCGTGTCCTGAACGCCTGGCTGCAGCCTCTGGTAAGGCAGGCAAAAAGTGGCTCTGTTTTCTCAACCCCCTGAGCTTTCAGCGGTTAGAAGGGCAGGGTTTAACCCTTCCAGGCAGCATGCAAAAGCTGGAGCGCACACTTTACTAATTACATTGTACTGGCGCTGAGGAAGGTGGTTGTTTTTGATCCAAGAACCCCTGCATGGTTAAGATGAAGAATAACAGACCTGAAAGATACAGAAGCTGTTGCAGAGGTGCCTTAACTATTATCTGTAACAATGCAGCAGGCCCAGGCCTGGGTGTTCATATCCTGGCACCAAGCCAGCCAGGACTGGCGCTGTATCTCCTCCTGAGGCACTGGGGAATGTCCCATTTCCTGCCTGCCCACAGCTGCCGGCGGATGGCAGTCTGTAACAGGAGCACATTCCACAACGGTTGTCCTCTAGCTCGAAGGAGGAGTTGGGCGGGTGCCTGTTCGCACTGTGATGTGTATGCAGCAGCTCACTCGCAAAGGCGAGAGCAAGGGAGCACGTGGATCAGCTCTGTGTGCCTGTGCAAGTGTTCGCCGGGGCTCGACCCTCTCCGAGGCGGTGGGGAGCCACACCGCCTCAGTACAGTGCCTAGGACAAGCAGCCGCCAGCTGGCTACTTTATGGTTTAAAAAAACCAACCCTGTGCTGAGTGACAATCCAGCAACATAGGGTTAATTATCCATTGCCCTGAGCGTTATTAAAAGATGCTGGATCTGATTCTCCAATCTGCGCCAGTGGGGTACAGGTCCCTTGGCATAGGGGACTGCGTCTATTGTAGGGACGGGGGGAGCTTGACTTTCATGTTCAGGTCGGGGGGAGCGGGGGGCTGATCATCCTGGCCAGCCTCTTCCAGGGCAAGGTCTCAATGTGCCAAGACTTGTAGCTTTTGGGGTCTGGCAGAGACCTACCTCTGTGCCCCGGGCCCCATGCTCATGGTTGGCGTCAGCCAGCAAGCCACAGCCTGTGGGTTCAAGCATACGCAGGGGGACCCTAGAGTTGCAGTTCACGCTTACCATGAAGCCAGAACCAAATCCCTCCAGCGTTGTTGGGAAGCTGGTCACTGCATAGGAGACCCACCTGAACCGCGCACTGTGAGCCCTCTCCCGGGCTGGCACAGGCACCCGAGCCGGGGGCCCATTTACACTCTTCCCCCAGGGTACAGTGCTCGCTGCAGGCTCTTTTTTTTGTGTTTCCAGTCAGTGAGTCAATAACGTGCTGGCCGCACGCCCAAGGTCACAGCTGGGCCCTTGGGCTGTTTCAGCCAGGGCAGCGCAGCTCCCGAACCAGCTCACGGGGGGTGGGGCTCCCGTAACAAGGTGAAACGGCACAGCTGAATAAGCTGCCCTTGTGGGCCTGCTGCAAGTCCCAGCCAGCGCTTTCCCCGGGCAGGGGCCCTCGGTCACAGCGGGCGCCCCCGTGGGCTGTCAGCAGGACAAGCAAATCCTCCCCTGGACATCTTGTGACACCAGCGAGCTCCTAAGCACTTTGCTCTTGGCTTTCCCCCGGCCCTTCAGCTCAGTAAGGGCAATGAGCACAGGCGGGAGGGCCAGCCCGCTAATGGCGCTCTGCCAGGTCCTACCACCGGAGCATCGGCCCCTTACTGGCCTGACTCTGCAGCCCCTTGAGGCTCAGTAATCTGGGCCTTTGCCAGGCCCGCTGCGTGCCAAGCCGGCTGCTCATTACCAGGCACCCAGCTCGTCCTTTCATCATCCCGTCGCGGGCCAGCCACATACACAAGTGACACTCTGGCCCCATCGCAGGTGATGGGAATTTTGCCATTGACTTCACTAGGGGCAGGAGTTAACCCTTGCATGACCCATGCTGTTTGTCAGCTGCCCACAGCAGCTCCTGCCTGGATGCAGGGCCTAGGCTCCCTGCTCTCAACCCCTGGGTCTCTTCCCCCCCCACCCCGCACAATGCCCCACCCTGACTGTGCTCGCTGGAGCCAAGTTGTTTATATAAACTGCCGCTAGTGGTTGCCTTTCCCATGAGCTCTGCGACTGTCTCCAGCTGTTTCCAGCTTGGCCCAGCTGCGAGGCGGCTGAGCGCCGGGCCCCTCTTTCTGCACCCAGGCCATGTGCTGTATGTAAACAGGACAAAACCAGGGCCAGCCCCTTCCACCTCTCCTAGCCCCCTGTGCTCAAGCAGAGCCCCCGTTACTGGCGCTGCAGCTTAGCACTGACTAGGTGGAGCAGTGACTGGAGTCAGCTTTGCCCACGCTGAGGAGTGGTTCTGTCCAGCTGTGTTCCGGTTCTGAGCTGGAGAGCAGCAACTTTCACTCAGGTCTAGTTACTGTTTTCCAGAATTTAGTCCTCTTTCCACGGCATCTTATGGTCCGTATAACGTTGCACTGGGGAGGCCAGGGACTTTTCTGTACGGAGGGCAAGGTGCCAATGCCTGTACGCTCCCCCTTCCCCGGATTGAAATGAAATAAGCACACTGTTTTACAACAAATGGGTGCGATAACCATCAAAGGCACCTGCATTGCAGGTTGTGTGAAATTACTGGAGCTGGAAGTTTAAAAAAAAAAATCCCTCCTCACTCTGCAAGTTGTAGCAGGAATTGTGTCCTTAAGACCATTTTAAAAAAAATCATAACTAGCCCTTAAATTGTGTTAATCACCAGAAATAGCCCAGAACAAATTTCACATAAAACCACGAGAGAGTGTGAGTGAGTGAGTGTGTGAGAGAGGAGAAAGCGCTTACTGGGGCAAGACATCTTGCATCAGACCTTAAAGGGGGACAAACCAACAGTCCCATCAGTAGCGCATCTAAATCCTTGTAGGGCAAGTGGCCAACATTCATGCTTTGAAGGGGTTGGTGTAGAGGCAACTTGGAATTGTCAGAGTGAGAAACCTTCCAGCCACACACCTAGCTGGCATCATGCATCTACCACCCCACCCCGCGTGCTGCATTATTTTGCACCCTCCCTCTGGCCAAGCCCACATGCTTGACAAGCAGGTTGCAATTCTGGATGTTGCTGTTCACCACCTAATCCCCCTCCGCTGCACCAGATTGAGTGAAATACAGGGATTTCACGGGAGGGGGCTGCAACAATCGAGGCTTTTCTTCCTGAGGGGAACTGCAGTAGCTCAGTGCAGGTTTGAAGGAAAGAGTGATTTATTTTTAAAACCCCGACCCATTGACTGTCATAGTTGAAAGGATCATGCCCATGGTGCTTCATTACAAAGGAAGTTAGGCTCATTAACCCAGCTCAAAGAAGGGGAAACAGAGGCATAGAAGGGGGACGTGACAGACCCAAGGTCCCACAGCAGGAGAGCCAGGCACAGAATCTATCACAGCTGCATCTGACTGCCAGATCTGTCTCGTGGGCCACAGTGCCTGGGTGCTTAAGTAAAGTCCACGGAGCCAGTTTGCATCTGATCCTGCAAGGTGCTCAGTGCCTCCTGCACAGTTTGACTTCAGTGCAAGCGGCGGGGAAACAGGACATTTTGGCAGCTCAGGTAATGGCAGGGGTAGAGCATACTCTCTTTGGCATGGGCCTACAAGCACCGCCTCCTGCAGCCCAGTTTAAGGGACATTCAAGCTTTTCCCGCAGGCGTGTGTGCAGAGGGTCCGTTGGTCCTGCGGCTTTGGTGGACCTCCCGCAGGCACGGGACCAGCGGACCGCCTGTGGGAGGTGCACCGGAGCTGTGGGACAGGCACGCCTGTGGGAGGTCCACCGGAGCCGCCTGCCGCCCTCCCGGCGACCGGCAGAGCGCCCCCCGCGGCATGCCGGGGCCTGGAGCTGCCCTTGTGCAGGGCCATGCCAGCCACTGCTGAAGGGTGACAGAGTGACATGTCATGCAAGAGAAGAGGTTAAAACAAGATGGACATACCTTTTTATTGCAAATTCCAAAGTAAAAAGATGTACAGTACAAAGGAAATCAAAATTCAGACTCTCAGACGTCCAGCGCATGGTGTTGTTACATTCTTTCACCACCCCATCCCCAAAACACCAATTATTTCCGCCTCCTTTCTTCATGTGAAACAGAACAGGGAACAAAATCTAGGGGGGGGGCCGAAAGGGGAAGGCTAATACAGCATGGGGGGGGGGGAATTAACACAGTATCCAGAACAAGTTACGTAAGCAAAGTAAAAGAAAGAAAATCTTTGCCCTGATCGTTGTTGAGAAGCCGGGTTCACTAGAGCAGTGCAGTTTAAAAATGACTCATTTAGCAGCATTTATGGTACCATCTCATTTCCCCCTTAGTCCATGATTCTACTGTGCACATCTAAATAGCACTTGCAGCTGTGAATCTCAAAGCACTTTACAAATGTTAACTAATTGAGCCTCACAACACCCCTGTGAGGTAGGTAATTATACACCCATTTGACAGATGGGTACAACTGAGGCACAGAGAGGTTAAGTGATTTGTCCAAGGTCACACAACATGTCAGCGGTAGAGCTGGAAATAGAACCCAGGAGTCCTGATTCCCAGTCTCCTGCTCTAGCCACTGGACACCACTCCTCACCTCACCTATGCAGAATACACCCGCCATACACACGCGCACACACACACACACACACCTCTCTATAAAATCACAACATGCAACAAACTTGCAAAGGGCAAATTTGGAAGATTTTTCTCCTCCTTTAACTTTTTTGGCAATTTGTTTAGATTCTTTTTTGAAAGTGGCTGGCAATTCCCGGTGCAGTACAGCACAGCCAGGTCTTGTGCAAGCTTCCCACCAAGTTCATGTAGTGCCTCGCAGTCCTGGCTTGCAGTACCCACAGCTAGTCCAGTACCAGACTTTCTTGACCAGAGACTGACCAGTGTTAGGGGATCAGAGTTCTGGGTTGGGTTGGTTCGGTTATTGTTCTTTGCAGTTTGGGTGGGGGGAACCTCTTCCAGGGAGAAGTATTTTAAACCAACACCTACATGATTTGACTTGCAACTATTTTGACTCAAAACCTGGCCTCCAGCGAGCCATAACTAGCACACGAAGCTAACGCACTACCTTGCCCTTCAATTGGAAAGAAAGAAGTGTACAAAGGGAAGCTGAACAAAGAGGCAGCAGTGTGTGAGTACCACTGTGCTCCACTGCATGGATTCAGCAATGGCCAGCTGCCTCAAAGGTTCCCCTATGGCTTACCCTTAATGGAGTTTCTCAAGTGACAGGAGCATCTGGGTTCTCTCCCTTCTGCTGCTGCTGCAGCGACCCTGCATCACCCCTGCTGTCCTGGTTGGGGATGTCAGGTATGCTGGCGGATGCTTGGGAATTTCACGTATTCTATACAATTTGGGCTTCTGTCTTTGGATTGGATTGAGAGTGCTGCAGACTAAAGTTCCCTGCACGTCGCCAGAGCAAGCGTTCCCTACACCCAGGAGCAAGAGGGGACTGCAGCCTTCAATCTTTGGCTTCTGTTGAGCCTACTAGTGAATGGGGGCCAGTTTTGATGGTGTTTTTTGTGATGCATTCACTAAGATATTAACCAAAAGCCACCACTTGGCCTCACAAAGGCCACCAACCTGCTCAGCTGCTATCAACATGCTGCAGTCACTGTGCCCAATCACAGCAGTAACCTCTGATGAAAATGCCAAGGGGGCTGCGGATTGGCACTAAGAGCGACCAGTCTGCTAGATACCAGCAAAGAGCCACTAAAGGCCACAAATCTCTCTCGGTGAATAATAAAAACAGGAACAAAACCACTTCCACTAGCTTCCCCTGCACCACAAGTTAGGTCTTACTTGTGCCACTTTTATACACTTTGAAAAAAATAAGAACCCAGCAAGAATGGGGGTGAGGAGGGGGAAACCAGTGAACTAACTGGACACTAAGACACCCTTACCTTGTTCTTTTGGATTATAGTAATGTAATTTTCAATCATGTTTGGGTTAGAGCAGGATGAGCCACCATGCAATCTCTAATATGCTGATCTTCAGTATTGGTCTGTCACAGCTTTAGCATTTGTTGCAACAGAAAACTCAATACTACAAAAGTTTGGGTGTGATCTCTACGACATCAGCTCGTGGTTTTAGTTTTTTTCTTATTCCTCCACATTAGCATTTGGGTTTTAAGTGAAAATAGAGCAGAAACGTGAGTAAAGCAGCTTGAACTGATCTTTCTTCCCCCCCTCCCCAGCCCTTTTAAGAACAGGGTAATAAATGAACCAAAACAACAGGGAGGATTTTACACATGCTGAGGGGAAGGGAGGGGGAACCACTTGTTACAGCCAAATTCTTTTGGCATTTTAATCCAAATTAAATAGCAGCCTATTGTTTTATTCCCACAACCCTGACTCTGGAATAAAAAATTCCTCACCAAGGACTTTACTACAACCCTACCCCCCCCAATCACTCCCCCCCCACACACACACTGTATCTGCATTTCTATGCAACGATATGGTGTATGAAGCTACCCTGACCGCTTTATTTCAGACCAAAGCTTCCTTTGCAGCCTCAGCCTCACTGTGTGAAGGTTCCCAAAGATGCAGAACAATTCTCTCAGCACCCTGTGAACTGTGGCTGAGGGATATTTGCTACGAAAAAAAGGAAATTTTAAATTGAGCAGGAGGATAGACTCTGCTGTCCCTGAACAGTTGGAGAAATTGTTCATTTTATTTTTCAGCAAGACTGATGGCCTTTGTATTCAATAGAGACTGATAAATAGTTTAACTGTTAAAAATAGAGAGAGAGAGATCACAGGGAAGTCTTACTTAAACTGACTCCAGTAACTCAATGAAGTTGCCAGCATGAGCAGTAAATGTACCACCCTTTACCTACAGATTGATATCCCAACTTAAGAACAATTATGTAATTTAGCCAAATCTTGCATAGAAATGGTCAGAGAACTTATTGCACATTGGAATGACAAAAAATATTTTTGTCATTGTAAAGATAATTTGCACTAAAGCTTTTCTTTTTATCTATTTTGGGGTGTAGGGTTGTTTTTTAGGGGGGTAGGGAATGTACATTGGCTGACAACATCTAAAAATCTAAGGAAAATATTTTAAAAATTAAAAATAAACATGGACAATGGCATAAGCCAGACGCCGTTCTATTTAATTTTTGTATTTACAAAAAGGCATGCCGATAAAATAAACTGATATATTACAGTATTTATAATATTTTCTTAAAAAGTTCAACCACACTTTTCAGCTTTTTTTGTGCTGTTTACAATGTAGCCTGTACATATGTATGTAGTTTTCATCTTTATTATACACCATAGCCTAGTAGTAAGTGGGGTAAATCTAACAGGGTTGAAATGGTCCTTTGTTGTGTTCACCAGTACAGAAGAACTCCTCCACTGACATCATAATGGCTAGACTATGCATTTATACAGCCCAACTTGGCACAGATGTCTGTCAAATAGCATTTGCTTTTTAAGTGACACTTGTCATCTGAGATTATACAAACTAAACTGCCTTCCTGTCATCTAAAAAGTTCTGCTGTCTTATTTTTGCCCTTTTAAAGATACATTTTATTTGGTCTACATTCAGTCATCCTGTTTCTCTTTATTCTATATTACAAATTCAATGCAGTAATGTCATAACCCCCCCTTTCAAAATGTAACATGGCAGCAACTCTTTAACCAGTACACAAGCTGCAGCTGGAAAACTGTCATCTTTCAGTGCATTGCTGCCTTTTCCCATTGGCAAGAGCTATTCCCCAAGGCTTCTTAGAAGAAAATATCACCTAGAGTGGTGACTGACAGCTGGCTTATTGACTGAGGAGGACACTGAAACAGAATATTAAAGGGTCTCATATCCTCACGAAGAAACACAAAAGTTTGAGCTTTCCTGGTGACATTCCCACTGAACGATTTACCACTCAGTGATCAGACTAGTTGAGAGGTAGCTCTAGTGTCTACCCAAATCTGCAGGACCTTTTAGTTACTACAGTACGACAACGTATGAAACAGAAAGAAGGTGAAGGCACATGACATCAGACACCTCATCTTCAGCACTGTGCCCCATGTCACATTGCTATTTTATTGTCAACTCTAATGTGTTCCATTTTGTTTAAAAACCTTGTGGCTACAGAAGCAAGGAAAACCATGGAGCATCAAAGTGCAAGCTGCAAAAAGTAGTAATGATGGAAGAACATAAAGATGACTTCAGAGTTTCACAAATCCACCTGGGTCTCAGCCCCCGCTGCCACCCCAAGAAAGCAACAACTCTGAGGAACATGGGACACAATTAAACTCTGTGAGTTACATGTCCCCTTGCTTTATCCAAGTTCCCAAAATTGCACCTGCAGAGACAATGTGCTATTTCCTACATAGCATTGCTCTCGCTACACGAAAAGTGTCTGCTGCAGTATGGCGGCTGAATAATAATTATTACAGGATACAAATGACCTTGTTGACTGGTATTTAAGCCCTAGATTTTGGTTTTGCAGTGCCATTCTTGAATATTAGATATTCTCCCCTCAGATGGGATCCAGAGCAATATTTAGGTTTTTCTTTCTGTATGATTATTTGTTTAAATGTGCAAAAGATGGCTGTATGGAAACGACAGGTTGTTAAACATACATACACACACACACACACACGCAGACACACAGATTTCATCTGCTTGTTTCATTTTTTTCCTACTGGAGGGTGTATGAAAGAGATTGTTACAAATTGGTAAATATTGGTGAAGGGCATGATTATATTTAAGGTTAACCTCCAAATATAGTGTGTGGTAGTCAGTGGAGTGCCTCGAACTTATGGCTTAACCAACTGTTGTGGAAGAATATTGAGTGTCTTGTGGTTTAATGATTCTTCATGCATGATTCCTGGTCACAGCATGCCATCATGCAAATCATTTCTATGCATTGAACAAGCACAATTTTTTTTTTAAATCAGCCTGAGCAAGTTTCCAGGCTGAAGATACCTGATTACCCCATCTCCCAAACCAAGTAAAGCCCATGTAGAAAGTAGTATGTAAGATAATAAATACCAAATAAACTATGACACTCAAACGGCATGGGCTAAATGGGTGGGTTTTTGTTTCTTTTTTTTGGTCAGTTTTTATTTTGCCTTTTTTTTTCCTTTTTCTTTTTTTTTTCTTTTTTTTGCTGCTTAACTAAATGCAGGAATGCAAATTAGTTTTGCATGAACAAACAAACCCTTTAGCATTGTGACTTCTGGGTTTTCTTTTGATAATCAACAAAATGAGAAAATAATCAATTTTTGGCTGCTTTGGGAGATATATTTATCCAAGCAGCGGGTTTTGTTTTTTAGTGTGTGTGTGTTTTTTATTTTGCTTGTTTGTCCCAAGTTGCATTGATTGATGTGGAACATGCAGTAGCCACCTGCCCAAACAATAGAAAATCCTTTTTTTCCTTTTTAAATGTTCATTTAGAAGGGTCCTTTAAACAGGTGGTAGGTCACTGCTTTTAGATGCAACTTTGTCACACAATAAGCAGACTATGTTTGGTATAAGATCTTCAGGTGTCTCCTTAGCTGTTCCGTATTGATATATTTTGTGAAGTTTGTAAACAATCTTTTTGCTTGCAAATTTTTTAAAATTTGTACATTTTTTGTTTGTCTCAACACTTGGATTCCTTGAAATCTTTTTGTCTTTTTGCTCGTTCTCGTCTTCCTTCCTCCACCCGCAGCTGTTTCTCCTTTTCAGGTTTAGTTACACTGTCATAGGATGGGAGGGATGCAGTGGATGGGGTGCCTTCTTTTTTCTCCCGATTTGTTCCTCCGTTTTCCAGCTTAGTAGAGGCAGACTTCCGGCAAATAAAGCCCCGTTTTGCTAAGCGAACCCTGTAAGCCCGTTGGATAACCACTGCCGAGACATCTTCCTGCTTGCGCCGGAGCGTGGTCGTGATGGGCTCATAAGACACTTTGGAAGGGTTAGATGCCACAAACCTTTCCTCCATCTGCTGCCTCAGGATGTCCAGCTCCCCACTGTCCCCCAGCACACGCTTGGTGAAGGCAAACAGGATGTCCAGACAGTGGATCCTGTCCCCGCTTACCATAGGCAAGTCCATGGCGATGAGTTCGATAGTGTTAGGCTTAGGGACACGGAGTGGGTGCTCCAAAGCATCAGCAAAGTCTGCCAGCTTGCAGTACTCAATGAACTGTGTGGCATCAGGGTCAAACTTCTCCCAGATCTCATAGAAGGTTTCAAAGTCGTCCTCGCTCAGTGGGTCAGCACTCTCCTCCGTGGCCACACTGAAGTTCTCCAGAATAATAGCGATGTACATGTTCACCACAATCAGAAAGGAGATGATGATGTAGCTGACGAAGAAAAAGATTCCCACGGAGGGGTTACCACAATCTCCCTTGAAGCTGCTCCCGGGATGCTCCTTATCTAGGTCGCAGTCCGGCGGCCGATTCAGGATAGGCAACAGCAAGCCATCCCAGCCAGCCGAGGTGGTGACCTGGAACAAACAGATCATGCTGTTGCCGAAGGTCTCAAAGTTGAACATGTCGTCTATGCCAGCCTCGTGCTTCACGTAGGCGAAGTTCGACATGCCAAAGATGGAGAAAATAAACATGACCAGGAACAGCAAGAGGCCGATGTTGAACAAGGCAGGCAAGGACATCATTAAGGCAAAAAGCAGGGTGCGGATCCCCTTGGCCCCTTTGATCAGACGCAGGATGCGGCCAATACGGGCCAGTCGGATGACTCGGAAGAGAGTGGGCGACACAAAATACTTCTCAATGAGATCAGCCAGGAACATCCCTAAAGAAGAGGGCAGAGGGAAGATGTTATAACCCAACTTAAACGCCTGCAGTCTCCATTGTTTACCAGAACTAGGCAAGGGAACACTGGCAGTGCTAGCACAGAAAAGTTTGCTCAAACTTCCACAAGAGACCTCTCGTTCTACATGCCTCAATTTTGGGGGGGGCCACATTTAGGCAGCTAGGACCTGAAACTGGCACCTCTTCTTGGGATTTTAAGGTTCAAGGGCATGAAGGCATTTGGACTTGTGTCTCCTTGGTTGTTCATCCCCTGGATCTGAAGGGGCAATGATTATTAATCGCACTAAATGAGAGATCTGGGGAAGAGGAACTATGTAGAGCCCACATTGTATTTGCCTAAGGGACCACATTCTATTGCAAGGTTAATTTAAAAAACTAAGGCCCAGCGCCTCAAAGGTATTTAGGCTCCTAACTTTCATAGAAATCAATGGAACTGGGCCCAAGAGTCAGAGACAAAACTGGCTCCAATTTGGGGCTGAAGGACAATCTCTATGCTTTGAGTCAGTTTAGTCCAAAGATATGGGGACTTTTTCAGTAGGGTGAACACCATCTTTCAAGTGACTCTGGAGTAATTTATGCATTTGCCATAAAAGAAACACAAATCTGAAAACAAAAAGTGAATTCCAGGAGCCCAGTTTCAGCCATTAATTCCAACCCAAACTGGAATCCAGAAGCTGTAAATCCCTCATTGATTGAGGACTAAAAACAAATACTTTGTCTAGAGGCACTAGAGCATGCCAGTCTCAGAGTGGTTTATAAGCATTAATTAATTAAGCCTCGTAATACCCCTGCGAAGCAGGTTATATTCCTGGTTTATAGTGGGAAAGTGTTTTACCCAGTTCTATGCAGTGAGCGAGTGGCACAGCCAGGAGTCTTGACTCCCAACCTTTTGCTTGAACTACTAGATCAGGCTCTCCTCCCAGAGCTGGAAATAAAACTCAGGAGTCCTGACTCCAGTGTCTTCCTCTAACTACTGGGCCACATTCCATTTCACACCATCCTGCAGACACCTACTTCTAGCGAAGACAGCTTTATCCAACGTGCACATCAGGGAGCACCCCACAAGCTTCCACTAGCTACTCCACTTACCCACAACGGACAGAATCACGACCACGAAGTCAAAAATGTTCCATCCAATGGTGAAATAATAGTGTCGCAAGGCAAATATCTTCAGCACGCACTCACAGGTGAAGAGGATGACAAACACCAGGTTGATCCACCAGAGGATGTCGGACATGTGGCTACTCTGTGTGTCTGTTTCCACCATCATGGTCACCATGTTGAAGCAGATGAGCATCATGATGACTATATCGAATGCTTGCTGAGTGACAAAGTCAAAGACAACTCCTTGGATGCTGTTCTGCATTACAGGAGAGGAGCCACGGATGGGAGCAGGGGGGGGGGGGGGGACACAGAGAAAAGGTTTAGCAAGGATTGCTAACAAACAAATCTATTAGTTAGATAAAGGGACACAATTTGCCATGGATCTACCAAGCCTAGTATCCCTCTTTTGGGAGGCTCTACTCACTATTCCAGTGTCTACCGGAGGGAAGGACCAGAACAGGTAATCATCAAGTGATCCATCCCCCCATCCCCCGTCGCCAATTCCCAGCTTCTGGCAAACAGAGGCTCGGGACACCATCCCTGCCCATCCTGGCTAATAGCCATTGATGGACCTATCCTCTATAAATTTATTTAGTTCTTTTTTGAACACTGTTATAGTCTTGGCCTTCACAACATCCTCTGGCAAGGAGTTCCACAGGTTGACTGTGTGTTGTGTGAAAAAAAATACTTCCTTTTGTTTGTTTTAAACCTGCTGCCTATTAATTTCATTTGGTGACCCCTAGTTCTTGTGTTATGAGGAGTAAATAACACTTCCTTATTGACTTTCTCCACACCAGTCATGATTTTATAGACCTCTGTCAGATCCCCCTTAGTCATCTTTTTTCCAAGCTGAAAAGTCCCAGTCTTATTAATCTCTCCTCATATGGCAGCCATTCCATACCCCTAATCATTTTTGTTGCCCTTTTCTGAACCTTTTCCAATTCCAGTATATCTTTTTTGAGATGAGGTGACCACATCTGCACGCAGTATTCAAGGTGTGGGAGTACCATGGATTTATATAGAGGCAATATGATATTTTCTGTCTCATTATCTATCCCTTTCTTAATGACTCCCAACATTCTCTTTGCTTTTTTGACTACTGCTGCACATTGAGTGGATGATTTCAGGGAACTATCCACAATGACTCCAAGGTCTCTTTCTTGAGTAGTAACAGCTAATTTAGATCCCATCATTTTATATGTAGAGTTGGGATTATGTTTCCCAATGTGCATTACTTCGAATTTATCAACATGAAATTTCATCTGCCATTTTGTTGCCCAGTCACCCAGTTTTGAGAGATCCTTTTGTAGCTCTTCACAGACTGCCTGGGACTTAACTATCTTGAGCGGTTTTGTATCATCTGTAAATTTTGCCACCTCACCTGTTTACCCCTTTTACCAGATCATTTATTAATATGTTGAATAGGACTGGGGTCCCAGTACAGACCCCCAGGGGACACCACTATTTACCTCTCTCCATTTGGAAAACTGACTATTTATTCCTACCTTTTCCTATCTTTTAGCCAGTTACCAATCCATGAGAGGACCTTCCCTCTTACCCCATGACTGCTTACTTTGCTTATGAGCCTTTGGCGAGGGACCTTGTCAAAGGCTTTCTGAAAATCTAAGTACACTATGTCCACTGGATCCCCCTGGTCCACATGCTTGTTGACCCCCCCAAAGAATTCTAGAAGATTGGTGAGGCATGATTTCCCTTTACAAAAAACATGTTGACTCTTCCCCAACAAATTATGTTCATCTATGTGTCTGACAATTTTGTTCTTTACTATAGTTTCAACCATTTTGCCCAGTACAAATTAATTGTAATGAAATGTAATTACCAGTGCTACAGGCTGCCAAAATCTTAGCAGCAGCATATCCAGGCTCTTTGCTGAGAGCCTTGAAGGCTAGTGCTATTATCCCCATTTAGAGACGGGGAGCAGAGGCACCGGGAGACTAACGTGACCTGCCCAAGACCCCACAGGAAGTCCGTGGTAAAACAAGTAACTGAACTCAGGTCTCCTGAATGTTAGGCTAGCATTGTAACCATTGGGCCATCCGTCCTCTCAGATGCTAAACTCTCAGGACTGGCTCTAGCTGGCAAATCAAGACAGACACATAATGGTTTTCTCGGATTATTACACCTGCAGTATAACAAGGCAGTGTGGAGTCTGGAGTGAATCTTCAAAGCAATGGCGACTGGTGTGGGGGGGCTGAGCACTGTTGAAATCGGCCCCCCCGTTATTGTTCCTTTGGCTCCCGTTAAATCACACACTTACCAGAGGCCGGGGAATAGGTTTCTGAGGTTTCTTTGAGCCCAGTTTTTTCATGGCATTGTAGTATTTCTTTTGCTCTTCTGTCATGAAGATATCCTGACCTCCAAAGTAAAAGGGGAGAAGCAAAAAGAAAGCTGGTTATAATCAGTCCATGCACATTAAGGGAAGGGGATCACAGTACAGGCTCAGCTACCAGGCTACATGCTGTGGGGCAAACTGGTGGTAACTATTTTAGATAGAAATAATTTGCATCAGAGCCCAAAATTTTTGAAGTTATTCTGCAAATTACTCTGGCTTGCAGATCATCTGCTAACACAGTTTGGCAGCTGCTTTACCTGTGGAACTCCCTCACTTCAGGCTTGGAGTAAAAGAAGAAAGAGGCAGAGAGAGTGGCCGAGAAAGGGGGAAAGACTTCTGGCATATCCCACTTCCATTCTCTTATGCAATTTCATAGACTCATAGAAATATGGGCTGGAAGGGACCTCAAGACGTCATTATCGTCCATCTCCCACAATGAGGCAGGATTGAGTACATCTAGACCATCCCTGACAGGTATTTGTCTAACCTGTTCTTAAAAACCTCAAAGGACAGGAATTCCACAAGCTCCCTAAGTAGCCTGTTCCAGTGTTTATCCTATAATAAATTTTTCCTAATCTCCCTGCAAACTGAGCTGATTACTTCTTGTTCTATCCTCAGTAGATATGGAGAACAATTGATGACTGTCCTCTTTGTAACAACCTTTTACATATTTGAACATTATGATCCCAGTCAGCTTTCTCTGGACTAAGCATGCCCAATTCTTTCAACCTTTCCTCATAGGTCAGGTTTTCTAACGTCATTTTTGTCACTCTCCTCTAGACTCTCTCAAGTTAGTTCACATCTTTCTTCAAGTGTGGTGCCCAAAACTGGGCACAGTTCTCTAGACCAACCCTCCCCGGTGTTGAATAAACCACACTGTTGACTCAGTCAGTTTGTGATCAATCCACTATAACTATGATTTAGCTGGGGATTGGTCCTGCTTTGAGCAGGGGGTTGGACTAGATACCTCCTGAGGTCCCTTCCAACCCTGATAGTCTGTGATTCTAAGATAACCCCCCACATCCTTTTCTGCAGGACTGTTGCGTAGCCAGTTAGTCTCCATTCTGTATTTGGGCATTTGAGTTTTCTCTCCTAAGTGTAGTACTTTGCACTTGGCTGGAATTGAAGGGCTGAAATAAAGACATGACTAGAAAATAGAGACATGAATGAAAATCAAGGTGTGTTTAGGGGAATCTACAACTTTTCTGAACCTCACTCAAGTTTGGGCAAAAATTAAGTTGGTTCTTGTTTTATTAGAACTTATTTGCTCAGCCCCCTTCCTTAAACAGGCGTTGGAGGCAAGTCGATAAGGGTTGTTAAAAATCACAAACAGTCTGCGATGCTAAGTTCTAAGCGATGAGGTTCAAGACCAGAATCACTGAGTGAAGTTCTATGGTGGCATTATGCAGGAGTGTCCTGACCTTAAAATCCATTAATCTGTTTGTCCTGCAAATAGCCCAGATCTGCCTCTATAACCAATAAAAAAAAAGTGGACCTATCTTTTTCTTTTGTTGATTGAAGTTATCAATGATGACACCAATAAACAAGTTCAGGGTGAAAAAGGAGCCAAAGATGATGAAGATTACAAAGTAGATGTACATGTAGATGTTGTCCTCATACTTGGGTTGCTCTTCTTGCTGAATGCGGGGATGGGGAGAGAAACAGACATTGCAAAGACAGTATAAAGTATTGGTAAAAAGAATTGTTGTCTCAGTTCAAGTGTCTGTGTTAGACTAGGAAGGTGGCATGTGGCTCTTCTGGAACTTTTCTACCTTTCTTTTTTTTTGGTTAATTTTGTGCTGGTGAAATTTGCCTGACTGGCAGCATGTCAGCTCACCGACAGAGCTCCAGTACAAGCTTCCCCATCAGCACAGCGCAGGGGAGCTCTGACGAAGACAGAAGTTTGGTCTCCACCTACATTCAGACCTTTACCCTTCTGGCTGCAATGAGCTGCCAGCTTGGATGGTGGTTTTTATGATGTGATAAGCAGGAACTGGACCCAGTCCCACCCAAAATCTTTTCACATAGGGGGCACCAAATAGCCATCAGATAGGATGAATTTATGATCACAACCAATCTGGGCCAGATTTGAGCTGGTTACCTAGAGGAGAAAGCATCTGTAAATCTTTTACCAATCCTGAGCTATCTCCTTCCCAACACAGGTTCTATAATTAAGCCCTGGAGCCCTCTCTTGCAGATTTCTAACTAGGGCTTTGGAGCAACCAAGAAAATGCCATCAGAGAACCCACCCCTGGTTATACACTGAAGCCAGTGCCTACTGAGACAGGACTTGGTGGAAGGGTTAGTCACAGCTCTGACTCAGTTATGTATTTCACTATGGAGCCTCAGTATCTTTCTTGATTTAAGGAGCTTCCAGTGACCTGGGAGATAACACCGGCCTAAATCCCACTTCAGTGCAACTGGAGAACATTTTGATGGTAATACACGAACTTCTTAAATGAACCTGATTACCAACCTTCGAATCATTAATAAAGTGAAAAAGCCTGATTTTTGGAAGTGTGACACACTCACAGCTCCCATCAACTTCAACTGGAGTTTTGGGTGCACAGCACTTCTGTAAAATCAGGCCCATAAAATATATAGTGATTTGCAAATCAGAGAGGAACCATAAAAGCAGGGCAGGAACACACACTGTAAAGGTTAAAATCTTGCATTTAAAAATAGTAAGAACCTCAGATGAGAACACAGTGAAAACAAAAACTGTTTAAATACTCCCCCCCATCCTCCAATTCATGCTGTTTGCCTTTTTGTCTTTCACTCAAGAATGAAACAGTAAAATCAGAGTAGTCATTTTCTCCTGTTTCTTTTTATAGTGAGTTTTATTTTCTGGTTCTGAGGACAGCACATTTGGAGTTCCATCACTGACTGAAAAAAAGTTTTTTAAATTCCAAATTCCATTTTACTTGACACTAAGAAATAATAAAAAAAATAAAATATTGGTGTTTACTCTACCCTGGCAGCATGCAGATACATCCTTTAATGGATAATGTTACCGAAATATTGGGTCCGTTTAGCTGAGAGCCAATAACAGCCTGACAGGGATAAGGAAAGATTGCTTTATTTTGCAGAAAAAAGGAGAGTTCTGGTACTTATGTACAAAGAACTTTGGTGCACACAAATTTTACAAACATTTTATATATTTTTAGACAAAGACCATGCCGTGTTAACACTTTATTGGTGGTTGCTAGACCCCGTTATTTGGTTAGTGCAAACCGGCTTGGAGCTAGGTTTTTTTTGCTTTAAAGCAGCAAGAGAAAGATAGTTTAAAAGTTTAGGTTACTGTGTGCGTGAGGCTTTTGCCTTTTTTTACTGGCTGTTTGCTAGTTATTAAGGGGGGGCCACCAGTAATTTTTACAGTTCCCCCTTTGGGCCTGGCAAGCCCACATTGTCAGACTCCTTACGCAATTTGCGGTTTAGTTGGAGGGACAGGAACTGAGTTTCTTAGGACAGCAGAGCTTTTGGTTACAGCATTACACAGACATTTATACTTTTGTATTAGATAAGAAGCAACAGCTGCATTTTGTTTATATATAGGTTATGATGATATTTTTTTATTTTTGAGAGATGCTAGTTTATTTATATATTATTTATATAAGGTTAAAACAACTTTTTATATAGGTTTTTTTTGCTTGTTTTATATAATTTTTGTTTTTACAAATTTTGCGTTATTAGGGTTATAGCTAGCCTAACTTTGGCTAACAGAGACTGTTATGCATTAAGATCCTCTACACATTTTTGTTAGGTTTTTTTTGTACTTTTAGTACAACAAATATTTTTAAACCTCTATTTGCTGTAACTGCAGGAAATGCAACCTAATGATCACTACAGCAAATAAATGAAAACAACAAACACAACTTAAGAATAAGAAGTGGAATTTTGGAAGAGGGGTGGTGGGGAACGTGCTTTACCTTTCTGGAATCTACCGCTGCATACATGATATCCATCCAGCCCTTGAAAGTAGCCTAGTGAAGAAAACCACACATTCTTTTAGAGGGAAGTAATTTGAAATGAGCCTGGATAGATTAGATGTGTGGTACAGAACTGCATGAGGAGAGGTCTCACTTAATCTCTTGCTTTCCTTTTATAATGCACTATTTAATTACACCTGTTGCAGATCTGTGATTTTTATGGGTAATTTATTTAAATCTGTCTTTTTCTCATGAAGTGGAGAGCTTCATATACATTTTTAAAGACATTTTATTGTTGCCTCATTAAACCCAGGGTTTGGTGGGGTCTTAAAAATTGCATAATTAAAAAGTTGTGTTTTTTTTAAATAGACTGGATAGAGCTCTCTGGGAATACAGGGTTAGAGGCACTCCAGGCAGGGCCAAATGCGCAACTTATGTCAAAATGAGGCTCAATGGCCTGATCCAATGCACATTCAAGTCAACGGGAGTGTCGAATTGGGGCATAAAAGGGAAAAACCCAGAGATGGAGATGGCCTGTTAAAAGACCTAACATCTACTGAGGGCTGGGAGGTGGGGAAGGCAAAACTTACAATTTGGAGAAGAGCCAGGTATCCTGCCCCAACATTGTCAAAGTTAATTTTCACATTCTTCCATCGGATCTCAGTGGAGTTGGGTGGCATCAGTGCTTCACAATCAGTCCTGTTGTTAACTATCTCTATTTCGAAGCGCTCCTCGGATGTCTCGTTAAAGCAGTAATGGTATTTCCCAGCAAACAGGTTAACCCCCATAATGCTGAAAATCAGCCAGAAGATAAGGCAGACCAACAACACATTCATAATGGAAGGGATAGCGCCAACCAGGGCGTTGACAACCACCTGTGTTGGAAGGGGCGGGAGAAAGTTTTAGTATAAAACAGAAAACAGTAGGCAGCAAGCATCAATACAGCTGTTTTTCGGGGGGAATAGGAGACGAGGCCACTGACAGGTCCGTGGCTTTTAGTCTAGACTAGAGTTTGCAGTGAATTTATTCCAAGTGGCTAAAGGTTCTGTTTAGAAGCCCACTGGATACTGGGCTAGATGGACCATTGGTCTGACCCAGTATGGCTGTTCTTATGTTCATCTGTTGAGATCCTGTTTATTTTTAAAACAGGGCGAGTTCTTTTTGGATCGGCTGACTTTGGCTTTGGTTTTTTTGTGGGTGTGTGCATGTGTACAAGAATTACTTGTAAATAATTTTTATTGCCAAAGGGGAAAAAAATGATGTTACTGAGTGAGGCTGGGCTCAAACTCGTCACAATAACCAATAGACTCTTACCTGACTAATTGCTCAAAGCCAGGTCCAAAGATATCATTGCTCATGGATTTGGAGGAATTTATCAGCCAGTGGCCCTTGTGGCCATTCCCCACTTTAAAACAAGGCTGTGGTGACTTACAGGCCCACTTCCTGCTCCCAGTGAGGTCAGTGGGGAATTCTGAGCCATTGACTTCAATGAGAGCAGGATCGCGCCCTAAAATTGATCTCTTAAGACTAAGCCATGAGTTAGTGTAAACATAAAGATAATATTTGTGACTAAGCAAGGCGACCATGTTGTCTCAGGCAAATAGCTGAGCATGCAGGTTTGCAGGCTCAAGAAGAAAGAAAAGCCATATTCCCTTCTCCAATCGGCAGCAAATAAGACAGGAAGTGGTGTGCTGTTTGGTCACAGCTCGTCTCTTTAACCATTTCCTAATTTGAGTCTTTCAGGAATTTGGAGCAGTGTTTCCCCAAGCCCTCTCCTGATAGACACATGGCAGAATTTAAGCTCTCATAATTTTAATGCAGCCAGGCCAGTGGGGTATTAAATCTTTTATTACAATTCTCCTATTTTAGGTTCCTTTAGTAAATTAAAATTTTAAACTGTTTCATCTCTTCTGTCTAGTGTCAAAAGAGGAACACTAATCAAAGTTCTATGGAAACACACTGGTTTCAGGCATTCTGTAATTCAGGGTATAAACAATAAATATATGATAATTAATAACAATGTGGACTCCTCATAGCACTTTTCAGGCAGGTCTCAAGGTACTTTACAAAGAGTCAGGAAGGCAATTGGGATGGGAGTTGCAGTGACTCTTTGCTGCCTAAGGCATTTTCATTATCATTGAAATGGTGATGGTTGCCTAAGCACAGAACTGGCAATAAGATCTTCTGTTCCTGACTCTGCCACCAACTGGCTGCCTTGACCCTGGTGCAAGTCATTTAGCCCTTCTGGGCCTCAGTTTCCCCACCCAAAATAGAGGTGTCAGAGCCAGGTACAGAACCCAAGTTTCAGCTCTTCCTTAAACCACTAGATCACAGTTGTTCCTCAAAACAAGTCACTGTTAATGAAAACGCCCTAGGTAGTAAATAGTCACTATGCCAGCCCTTAGTCCTCCCCTACAAAAAAGATAAATTAAGCCAGTGATTCACCCTCCTGGGATGCTCTTACTATCACTTAGGGGAATTCAGATATTGAATGATCCCAGTCCCTTCTACCAATTACTTCATGCAAAATGCCAAAGCGTCTCAGCAGTCACAAATGGTGGAACGCTAACCTCCCTGGTGAGACATGTCTAAATCAGACTCTCAAACTGGTCACTTTCTACTTCATTATTTCATGTTTAAAGGCTTTATGTAACAAAATAATTAGTAGTGATTTGGTCGAGTTTCACGCTGACTCAAGTGATTCCATCTGTAACCCAATAGGATTTCCCTATAAATGCTCACTGAAAATTATACTGGTTCTAAAAAAAGAGGGACTGAAACCAGAATCTTGGAGCTGCATCCCAGAAATTTAGACCCAACTCCAAACTTCCTGGCTTGGCCCCATCTCTAGCCCTGAATAACTTAATACAAAATCTAGAGATTATTATGCTGAATTTAAATAATTGACCAGGATGCTATTTTAGCTTTTAGATGTCCCATCAACTTGGCAATGTGGCAGCTAAAGGGTTAAATACACATGTACTTCTACTGAATGAAGTTTTCCCTGCAATGATTAACAGGGGTTGAGACTAATCAGTTTTACACCAGCATAAATCCACTGACTTACATGGGTATGAGATCAGCATCAGGCCCTTTAAATATATGCTAAATACACAATACCTTTCCTTCCAATTACCTACTCCCCTTTCTTCCACTCCATTCTTAAGTGCATACACCATAGTGATCACCTACCATTTTTTAAAACTATTCAGATATTAGCATGCTGATATACCCCCGACTAGTTGTAGAGTAAGTATGCTGACTGGACAAATGCTCTCTCTTCCTGTAATCATTTACCTGAATAAATGGAATCAACTTACACTGTTTAAATTGATCATTATAACCATAACCGACTTTCAAAAAATCTGAGAGAGGGAACATGGCTTTTGTGTGCAGACTGTGCATTGGCAATTGACAAAAGTGCATGCATGTTTCACAGCATTACTGTCATACTTCCTGAATAATTTAAGAGCAGAGCAAGCTCTTTAAAATGCAGATTACTATGGAGTAGAGAAAAGCAAAGAACTACTTGTAATGTTTCCTTTGCAAAGGCATTTCAAATTTCTGTCCTTGGGGTTGGAGGGGTTGTTTTGGTACGCTTATCTCAAAGTCAGAATAAAAAAGAATGGAGAAGGTTACAAAGTAGCACAGTTACAGTTAACCCCTTTGTATCAATTTTGCTGAAGTGAAACAGTTTCCCAATTTTAAGTGCCGGTGAATCTCTTGATTCTACACCAGATACAATTCAAAATCTCCAGGGGGGTGGGAGGATCATTCTCTCCAGCATAATTTACATTTTTTTTAAATGCCATTTATTATCTATGGACTTCATACTAGTTCTTTTTTCTCTCTGATTGTACTAGTCTCTGTGACCATGTTATATAAACCACTTTTTAGCATTAAACTTTAACAACAAAAGAACACGTGTCCTAATGACAAAAAAAATTAACATTGTATTGATGTTGCAGTAGGGGGCAAATTGGTTCTATCTGGATGAAATTCATCTTAGTGCAGAAGGACCCTTCATACCACACAAACTCCACATTTGTCCATTGTGGGAGAAGTGTACACAAAAGCGTGGGGTCCTGGGGACCCGTGGGCTGGAGAAGCAGCTGTGGAGGGGGAGCTCTAGACACCTAACTTTGCCGGACTCCATATGAACAAGGCCTGATCACTCTGGCTTTGCGCCACTGGAACAAATTTCACCCTTTGTGATTGTGCTATGTAGTTTGTAAGCCGCTGTTTAGCATTAAACTAAAAGCCCTAGTGGCAAGGGGGAAAAAACCCTCCACCAAAGCAGATTATTATAGCCCCAGAGAGGAATCAACCCTGTTTGTATTTAGCATATAGGTCACACAAGCCATCTTCGCTCAACCTGGATTTTAAGTCTTAATCATACAATCACACTTTTTTACAAGAATCTCAGCCAGGAATTGAAGTTAAAGGCTATCCTTCTAGAAATACTAAGTCTGTAGCTTTGCGGATATTGATATTTAATTCACACCTTTATTATGACCCAAATGATGTTAACAGTATCAAGTTGTAGACCAAGCTAAGGTGACATTCTGGCCCCACTGAAGTCAATGGGAGTTTTGTCATTAATGTCAATGGGGCCAGGATTTTAGGGTGGAAAGGTTACTCATTTTTCCAATAGTGTCAGTTCAGGTGAATGTCCCATGAGCATCTAAAGGTTAAGATAAAAACACACATGGTCAATACCTGAAATCTGTTTTAGCAGATAAAGGCCATTTCCAGTAATGATACTTCATATTAATACCGTGCACTTGTATAATGCCTTACATCTAAGGATCTCAAAGCACTTTACAAACAGTAATTAAACTTCTCAACACCCTGGTGAAGTATTATTAACCTCTCTGTGCCCTGTACAAAGGGGCTAAGTGACTTGCCCAAGGTCACTCACAAATCAGAGGCAGAATCACAGCTCCCTATATCTAGTTCTAGCAACAAGACACTGCTGCCTCTTCACGCACTTAGGGTAAAATGTGCTCCTGTACCGAATGCAAGCACACAGCTTATGTCCACTAAGCCCTCACATTTGAGAAGAAATGAGATATAAGTAGCCATGGGGTGAATTTAACCATTGAGTTTGCTGTATGTGCCAACACCCATGAACTGCATGAAACAACTATAATTTTTTTGGCATTGGGAAAAGGGACTCTTCAGAATTCCGCTTCAGCTATTTAAATTACTTTAAATCAACACAGATTTTGTTCCACTATAACAAAACTGCAACTGTGGTTCTGAGGGCGGATGAGCAGGACTGGCATTTCAGGGGCTGTATTGTGACTGTGCTATTGAAGAAATTTGCTGAAAGATTTTTACAGGATCAGCCTCGTCAGGATCATTTCTGCACAGTTAAGGCCTCACTATCACTTTCTACACAACTCTGATATGGCCATGTTGTGTAGCTGACTTGAGGTTAGTGTATGTAGCCAACAGCGACTGTACAATCACTACCCTCAGTACAGACGATTGCTTCCACTGGATTCTCTTTATAGATATTGTAGTTTATGTCATGCCCTAGAGATCTATTTGGTAATTCCTTTAACAGATCATTATCTGCCTTAGGCTATTAGTTTGCTCTAAATTACACCAGTGTAAATCCAGAGTAATTCCACTGACACCAACGGAGTTACTCCAGAGTTACTCCTGAAGTAAATTTAGAGATTAGTATGATCTCCCAGCTGTTTTATTCTATTTTTAATATGATATCTTTAACTTTAAGGGTGCATTTTCTTGCTCTTTAGTGCAATAGACCTAAATTAATATTGTTCACAACAGCAACAATGAAAATCCATTGGTCCAACATACCCTTTACCTACAGAAAGGTATGTTTTGTTGGATTTTTTTGCTTTTTTGTACCTCATTATTTCAATACGAAAGGAGGGGGGAAAGCACCAAAATATAAAATCAGTGGCAAAGTAACAAGACACTGCAATCATTTCAAATGGAATCCCCATGACATTGGTACCATCTAACAATTTCAGGAAAGCTTGTTAAGTTCAATGCTTTGCTTGTGCTTTGTTGCTAATATCACAGTGACAGGACCGGGTACCATAAAAGCATGGTAACAGGGAGGGAGTGGAAAGGAAAGCTTCACTATCAGACAAGGCTTCCAGTCACCGCCAGACTGGATTGAGAACAACAAGGTGCAACAAGAGGAATTAAACCAAAAGCTTTTTTGAAACAGCTGAGCTCTCCCTCATTTCCTTCCTGCAGGGATGAAAGGCCTGAGTTATCCAAGAAGGAGAAGCAGCTTTTTACTGACTTGAATACATTAGATTTTTTTATAAACCCTTTAAATTCTCCTTTGATTAAATCCCACCAGCTCCACTGTGGCCAACACCTTGGGGGAGAGAGAGGGAAGATATTTGAGGTGGTTCGAATTCTGCTTCTTTGCACCTGGTGATTCTCCCTAGATAAAAAAAAGTTACAGCTGAGAAGCCCCCTCGGATGCTAGAGGTATAAGCCAGGCCAAATGAGAACAGCCAAGTGTTGAACATGTTCTACGAATGGCATGTGGTTTGGGCCAATAATTCATGTAATGAGGCAGCTAAATGCATCTCCCTTCTTTAAAAGGGGAGTGTGCAGCAGAGGGCAGGGTAAGGGGACATATACAGGGGTGTGTGATCAAGTTAGCAGCTGCATCATGATTCTGTCTGGAATTATCTTTCCACCAGTTTGATCAGTTCTAGCATGCTTAAAAAAACCCGCTCCACAGGCATGCAGAAGGATCAGCTGCTAATGGCATCTTACCCTCATCCCCTCAAATCGGGACAACGCTCTTAAAGGCCTCAAAGCTCTTAGTGTCCTAAGGGACTTTATGGCACCTAGTTCCGAGTAGCCCAGGGCATTAGCTACAAGGCTGACTAAAGAGACCTACACAGAAAACAAAAAGAAAAAGAAAAAAAAAGAAAAAAGGTTCCAAACTGTTAGAATGAATCCCCTAGCACTGATTGCCCAGCCCAGACTGCAGGTCTGGGTCCCCCAAAGATAAATACCGAAGACATGACACCAGCTGCCTACTTCACTTGACTGAAACGACCTGAAAGGAAATAATGCGGTTGAGAGAGGCATAAGAAAAAAACGAAGGGGAAAAAATAAGTGAGAGAGAGGCAGAGACACATAGACGGAAACAGGGTCTGTTGGAAGGAGGAGCCCAAACGGATGACAAGAACCTTACCCTCGCCCTTTTATTGTCTGCAGGGTCCAAGCAGCTCCCATTAAATTAAGCCAGACAAAATTTAAAGGTACCTATGAGAAAGAATACAGATAAATACACACACTGCACAAACTGCCCTGCTTAGCTTATTCAAATAGCAGTCACCTCACTCATTCCTGGTGTTCTTTCTATAGCAGTGACCGTTGAAAAACAGAATAAGGTTTTATTACTTTATATCAAAAGACGACGAATAGTTTGGGGGATGGATTGGTATCATAAAGTATTGAACATCCTTGGCTTTAAAGCACGCAGTTTCAAATTTGTATCACTTTTAAACCTCAGACTTTTTGGTTCTAGTAACACATAGCACTTCTCTAGCACCTCCATACAAAGATTTGCAAAGGATGCAGAGCTTAATTATCACTGAGCATCACAACCTGCTTTGAGAGAGGATTCGTAGAATTACCCCCATTTTACAAATGGGGAAACTGAAGCACAGAATGACGACATGACTTGCTCAGAGTCACACAGTGGGTCTATGATAGAGCTGGGGATAGAATCTAGATGTCCTAAGTCCACTGTACTCTGCCTTAACCCCAAAGCCATCCTTTTTTTGTTAAAGATCATATCTTAGAATATAACTTAGGATCCATTACTGTGAGTTACGGAATGTCCTCAATAGGTGCTGAGGGTAACTAAGCCTCTTGCAGGACTGGGTCCTTATATTGTGAATTTAAAGGGACCTTCTGCCCATAAAGTACCATGTACACTTAGTGGCTCTACTGGCGTGATCCAATTTCCATTTAAGTCATTGGAAAGACTCCTGTTGATGACACCGGGATGTGGATAGGGTCCTGTATAATAACTATCCTTCACCATCAACACATTCATCCACCTCCCGTGAAAGCGCTTGTGATTTAAAATCAACCACTGTCACACTACAGAGACACATAAGGGCAAGTATCTAAACCAGGGGCAGGCAATCTATGGCACGCGTGCCGAAGGCGGCACATGAGCTGATTTTCAGTGGCACTCACATTGCCCGGGTCCTGGCCACCGGTCCGGGGGGCTCTTCGTTTTAATTTAATTTTAAATGAAGCTTCTTAAACATTTTAAAAACCTTATTTACTTTACATACAACAATAGTTTAGTTCTATATTATAGACTTATAGAAAGAGACCTTCTAAAAATGTTAAAATGTATAACTGGCAAGCAAAACCTTATATTAGAGTGAATAAATGAAGACTCGACACACCACTCCTGAAAGGTTCTGACCCCTGATCTAAACCATTTAAAAATGTCAGTTGATCATTATGTAGCGTGAAATAACTGAGCCCTTACACAGCGATTTTCCTTATCAATCATTAGCTAGTTAATCCTCATAACAGGACACAGTTCCTAACAGTGAATTTTTATCCTCCTTTAAAACATGGGGAAACTGAGGCATTGAGCAGTAAATGAACTTCAAGGATGGTGGCAGTTCATTCTAGAAATGGGCTCTAAGAACCAAATTCAGGACCAGATTTCTATTGCACCAATATTCAGGGATGCTTTGGTCTGGGCTATTGATTCAAGTCTCTCTGAGTACATCAACACAGTGAAAAACCACAGCAGTGAGTCTCATCAGTGTTTGGCTACACTTACAAATTTGCAGCGCTGCAGCAGGGTGTGAAAACACACCCTGCTCCAGCGCTGCAAATTGCGGCGCTGCAAAGCGCCAGTGTGGTCAAAGCCCCAGCGCTGGGAGCGTGGCTCCCAGCGCTGTCCGTTATTCCCCACAGGGAGGTGGAGTACGGACAGCGCTGGGAGAGCTTTCTCCCAGCGCTGGCGCTTTGACTACACTTAGCGCTTCAAAGCGCTGCCGCGGCAGCGCTTTGAAGTACAAGTGTAGCCAAAGCCTCAGAGCCTAGGTCAACTGACTTGGGGAGGTGGGAGGGCCTCTCGATGTAAGCCTAAAAATAGCAGGGTAGATGTTCAGGCTAGAACCTGGGCTTTGAAACCCTGGAGGGTTGAGGATCTTGGAAGCCTGGCTCCAGCCCAAGCCTAAAAATCTACACTGCTGTTTTTAGCCCTGCAGCATAAGCCCCACAAGCCGGAGTCAGTTAATCTGGGCTCTGAGACTTGCTGCTGCGGAGAGGTGGGGGTAGGAGAGGGTTGCTGTGTAGATGTAGCCTCTGTCATATTTATGACAGCTGTCTTCTCGCTTGAAAAGCAGTGGCTTGAACCAGGGACCGTCAGAACTGAAACCATGAGTATGTACATCCTGATGTGAAGAGTCAGACTGGGGGCCGTAACAGATCAGGGATAGAGGGGACATACAATACATAGTCACTGTCTATCACAGCTATCCAGAATAGTAACTGTGCCCAGTATGAGACACATTATTTTCCCCTTCCCCCACTATAGTCACATACATTTGAGCTTGAGGGTCAGGTACAGGGAGATGGACACCAGGGCTAAGGGATTTAGGAGTAAAGGAATCTCAGACTAAAACAAGAAAAGAATTTAGCAATCTCAGCCACTGACCACTTTTTTGAGAGAGAGGAGCGCATCAGGATCTTTGGTATCTCGGAAAAAGCAGGTGCAGTTCAGTGTTTCAGATACACCCCGAAATGAGAGTGGTGTGTGGACATACATTTGAACTGATCTGTGGGAGGAGCTGCCTGAGGCGTGTGTAAGCGGACATGGAGGAAAAGGCGGTTACTCACCGTAGTAACTGGTGTTCTTCGAGATGTGTTGCTCCTATCCATTCCATGTAGGTGTGCGCGCCGCGCGTGCACGGTTCTTCGGAACATTTTTACCCTAGCAACTCCGGCGGGCCGGCTGGCGCCCCCTGGATGGCGCCGCTATGGCGGCTGTTATATACCCCAGCCGGCCCGTCCGCTCCTCAGTTCCTTCTTGCCGGCTATTCCGACAGTGGGGAAGGAGGGCGGGTCTGGAATGGATAGGAGCAACACATCTCGAAGAACACCAGTTACTACGGTGAGTAACCGCCTTTTCTTCTTCGAGTGATTGCTCCTATGCATTCCATGTAGGTGATTCCCAAGCCTTACCTAGGCGGTGGGGTCGGAGTGAGACGTGGCCGAGTGTAGGACTGCGGAGCCGAAGGCTGCGTCGTCTCGAGACTGCTGCACCAACGCGTAGTGGGAAGCGAAGGTGTGGACTGAAGACCAGGTGGCCGCTCTACAGATGTCCTGGATGGGAACATGGGCCAGGAAGGCGGCCGACGAGGCGTGCACCCTGGTCAAGTGTGCAGTGAGTCGGCACGGGGGGACGCGAGCAAGCTCGTAGCACGTTCGTATGCAGGCCGTCACCCAGGATGAAATCCGCTGTGAGGAAACCAGCTCGCCTTTCATGCGGTCTGCGATCGCTACAAACAGTTGGGTCGAACGCCGGAAGGGCTTCGTCCGGTCAATGTAGAAAGCGAGGGCCCTGCGGACATCCAGGGTGTGGAGCTGCTGCTCACGAGGTGAGGCGTGTGGCTTCGGGAAGAAGACCGGGAGGAAGATCTCCTGGTTGAGGTGGAAGGCCGACACCACCTTGGGGAGGAAGGCCGGGTGTGGTCGAAGCTGCACTTTGTCCCCGTGGAAGACGGTATACGGGGGACCCGCCGTCAGGGCGCGGAGTTCCGAGACTCGTCTGGCGGATGTGATTGCCACGAGAAAAGCCGTCTTCCAGGTGAGATGGAGCAGAGAGCACGTGGCTAAGGGCTCGAAGGGTGGGCCCATCATCTGGGCGAGAACCAGGTTCAGATCCCAAGTCGGAGCAGGAGGACGCACCTGAGGGTAGAGACGGTCTAACCCTTTAAGGAAGCGGGCTACCATTGGGTTGGAGAAGACGGAGCGGCCTCCTATAGCGGGACGAAAGGCTGACAGAGCTGCCAGGTGCACCCTGAGGGACGAGATCGCGAGACCTTGACCTTTCAGGTACCAGAGGTAATCGAGGACGATCTGGATGGGGGCCGAGAACGGGTTAAGACCTCGCCGGTCGCACCAGAGCGCAAAGCGTTTCCACTTCGCGAGGTAGGTAGAGCGCGTCAAAGGCTTCCTGCTTTCCAGCAGAACTTGTTGCACCGCCGCCGAACAACCCCTCTCTGCGTCGGTCAACCACTCAGGAACCAAGCTGTAAGATGCAGCGACTGCAGGTTCGGGTGACAAAGCCTGCCGAGGTCCTGAGTGATGAGGTCCGGCCATAACGGAAGGGGAATGGGGTCCCGAACCGACAGCTCGAGTAGCATGGTGTACCAGTGCTGTCTCGGCCAGGCCGGAGCGACGAGTATTACGCGGGCCCTGTCCCTCCGGAGCTTGAGTAGCACTCGGTGGACGAGCGGAAACGGAGGGAACGCGTAAAGGAGGGACTCCGTCCATGGCAGGAGAAACGCGTCCGAGAGGGAGCCTGGAGCTTGACCCTGGAAGGAGCAGAACCTGTGGCACTTCCTGTTGGCCCAGGAGGCGAAGAGGTCTACCTGGGGAAATCCCCACCTCTGGAAGATTGCGTAAGCCACATCTGGGCGAAGGGACCACTCATGGGAAGCGAAGGACCTGTTCAGACGGTCGGCCAACGTGTTCTGCACTCCTGGCAGAAAAAACGCTTCGAGGCGAATCGAGTGGGTCACGCAAAGGTCCCAGAGGAGCATCGCCTCCTTGCAAAGCGGGGAGGATCGAGCTCCGCCCTGCTTGTTGACATAGAACATGGCTGTGGTGTTGTCCGTGTACACCGCTACACAGCGGTCCTGAAGGTGGGTCCGAAAGGCGAGACACGCCAGACGGATCGCTCTCAGCTCCCGGACGTTGATATGGAGGGAGAGCTCCTGGGCTGACCAGAGACCCTGGGTGTGCAGGTCTCCTATGTGAGCCCCCCATCCAAGCGCCGACGCGTCTGTGGTCAGGGTGATCGATGGTCGAGGAGGGCGGAACGGAACCCCTGCGCAGACTGTCTCCCGATCCAGCCACCAGGTGAGCATCTGGAGAGTGGGTCTCGGCACCGTCACCACCATATCCATGGGGTCGCGATGAGGGCGGTACACCGATGCCAGCCACATTTGGAACGGGCGAAGTCGCAGCCTTGCGTGCGCGGTCACAAACGTACACGCTGCCATGTGACCTAGGAGACGCAGGCAGGACCGCACCGTTGTTGACGGAAAGGCATGCAATGTCCGTATAAGGGAGGCCAACGTCTCGTGCCGGGTATGAGGGAGGCAGGCTCTGGCCAGATTGGAGTCGAGGACTGCCCCTATGAATTCCAGCCTTTGCGCCGGAACTAAGTGGGATTTTTCGGCGTTGATAAGTAGGCCGAGAGACCGGAACAGATGCAGTATCTCGGACACCTGAGCCGCCACCAGCTCTTGGGTGCGGCCACGAATGAGCCAGTCGTCGAGATATGGGTACACATGAATTCGACGACGACGGAGGGCTGCGGCCACGACCGCCATGCATTTGGTGAATACCCTCGGTGCGGTGGAGAGGCCGAAGGGTAACACCGCAAACTGGTAGTGGGCCTCGTTGACCATGAAGCGCAGGTAGCGTCTGTGGGGGGTGGTAAATTGCCACATGAAAGTAAGCATCCTTCATGTCGAGGGCGGCAAACCAGTCTCCCGGATCCAAGGAAGGGATAATGGTCCCCAAGGTTACCATCCGAAACTTGAGCTTGCAGAGGTACTTGTTGAGCTCCCGGAGGTCTAAGATGGGACGAAGACCTCCTTTCGCCTTGGGGATGAGAAAGTATCTGGAGTAGAATCCCCTGCCCCGCCTGCAGGGAGGCACCTCCTCGATGGCACCCACGCTCAACAGAGACTGGACCTCCTGTAAGAGGACTTGCTCGTGAGAGGGGTCCCTGAAGAGGGACGGGGAAGGTGGGTGGGAGGGAGGGGGCGAAATAAACTGTAGGCGGTAGCCGTGCTGGACGGTGTTGAGCACCCAGCTGTCCGATGTTACAGAATGCCACGCCTGGAGGAAGCGGGAAAGGCGACTTGAAAACAAAAGGGATGGATCCTGGGGGGAGAGTGGTGGGCCGTCCTCGGGCGTCCCATCAAAAGGCCAGCTTTGGACCTTGAGGAGCCTTGGACGAGCCTTGGGTCTGGTTACGACGCCCCCCTGACGGTCTGCGGCGGAAGGGGGCCCTTCGATTATTAAATGGCCGAGACCTGGCCTGCGGGACGGGCCGATAGGGTTGTTGCCGGAACGATCGCCTTTGTGTGGCCGGCGTATGCATTCCCAAAGTACGGATCGCCACTCGCCCGTCCTTTAGGGTCTGAATTCTCGTGTCAGTTTTTTCAGAGAATAGACCCTGCATCTCAAAGGGGAGGTCCTGGAGGGTGTATTGTACCTCCGGCGGCAAAGTGGAAGACTGCAGCCACGCAATGCGCCGCATGGTTACCCCGGACGCCACGGTTCTGGCCCCCGAGTCCGCTGAGTCCACCGCCGCTTTGATTAAGGTCCTGGAGGTCAGCTTGCCCTCTTCCAGGAGCGCCGAGAATTCTCGGCGGGAGTCCTGCGGGGCCAGCTCCGCGAATTTTCCCAGGCATCCCAAGATGTTAAATGTATATCGGGATAGTAGGGCCATTTGATTTGCAATGCGGCGCTGGAGGCCTCCCGCCGAATAAATCTTGCGGCCCAATAAGTCCATGCGCCGGGACTCCTTGGACTTCGGCGCAGCGGCAGGCTGTCCGTTACGTTCCCGGTCGTTCACGGACTGGACTACCAAAGAGTCCGGAGTTGGGTGTACGTAAAGATATTCGTACCCCTTGGGCGGGACAGAATATTTCCTCTCCACTCCGCGTGCCGTGGGAGGGACGGAGGAAGGCGACTGCCAGATGGCGGCATTGTTCCGCTGGATTGTGCGGATGAATGGCAGCGCTACTCTTACGGGGGTGTCTGCTCCCACGACATCCGTGATGGGGTCATCGACCTCTTGGACCTCTTCGATGGGCAGGTTGATGGCTTTTGCTACCCTCCGGAGAAGGTCCTGGTGCGCCTTCAGGTCAATAGGCGGGGGTTCCGATGGTGACGCCCCTGCCACAGCCTCGTTGGGAGAGGAGGACGAGGAGTGACCTGGCAGCACCTCTTCAGGTGCCTGCTCTGCCTCTGGGCGATCAGGTGCCAGTGTCTCATGCCCCAACGGTGTGCCGTGAGCGGCGGTCTGTGGCGTTGGAGACGGGGGTGGCCTGCTGACAGTGGCCACTGGCACCGAACGCGCCGAGCCTGGCTGCCTCGGTGGAAGGGGAGGCCCTTGCTCATGTTGGGCCCAGGGTACCCAAAATCCCCACTGCTGGGGTCCATGGTCCTGCGGAAGCGACCCCGCTCGGAAGTCTACCGCACTGCCCTCAGGGGAAGCAACTGAGGGTTCCCTCGAAGGCCAGGGAGGAGCCGTAGCGGTGCCCGGGCGGACATCCGGTGCCGGAGTAAACAGTCTCTCCGGTGCCGAAGGACGGTGCCGGTCGTCATGCAGTCCAACAGGCGAGCGGGATCTGCGTGCGGCGCGGTGCCGGGAGCTCAACCGGCGGCGCCGGGAGCTCGACCTGCGGCGCCGGGAGCCGGATCTCGAGCATGAGCGGCGGCGCCTTGAGCGGCTGCGTGAGTCTCAGTGTCGCCCGCGATGCCTGGAACCGGACCTGCTGCGGTGCCGGTGACTCGGCGACCGGGATCTGGAGCGTCGCCGGGAGTGCGACCGGTACCGCGATTGGGAGCGGTACCGGGACTGCGACCGGCGACGAGACGGGGAGCGGCGTCTCGACGTTGACCGTCTCATGGATCGGGCCTGGTGCGCTGGTGACCGTTGCCTTGAGCGAGATCGGGATCGAGACCGGATCGTGGTGCCCCGATCACTTCGGCCGGCAGGGGAAGGAGGGCGCATCATCAGCGGCTTCCCAATGGACTTGAGTGTCCGCGCCGGCGGTGCCGGTAGCTGATGGCCCGTATCAGCGGTGAGGTCGCGAACGCCTCGGGCGTGGACGGGAGCCTCAGCTCCTCCTCGGTAGGTACCGGGGAGCTGGGTGGTGCCGGACTCGACGGGCCTTGCGGCGCCGGAGTCGACGGCCCGGTGCACTTCTTGTGCACTTTCTCAGCCTGTCCCGTTTGCGTCGGAGGCGGCTGGGCTAACGGCTTCTGCTTCTGCTTCGCAGAGGCCGTCTTCGGCACCTTGTGCTTCTTCCCCGGGGAGAGGGAGCGGTGCCGGGTCTTCGGTGCCGGGTGCCGAGAGGCGTCGGCACCGGAGCGGCTCGGTGCTGCCGGTGCGCTGCTCATGGAGGCAGGCTTCGGCGCCGATGGAGCTGGCGCCGAAGGTTGGAGAGCCGACTCCATAAGGAGTTGTTTCAGACGAGAGTCTCTCTCTTTTCTCGTACGCGGCTTGAAGGCTACGCAAATCGGGCACTTATCCGATCTGTGCGACTCTCCGAGGCAGCGGAGGCAGGAGTCGTGCGGGTCACTCACCGGCATCGGCCGCTGGCAAGCCACGCAGGGCTTGAATCCCGGTGCTCCGGGCATAAGCCCGCACCGGGGCGGAAGAAGAGGGCTAACCCCTCTAATTCCCTAACTACTATACTATACAACTAACTATACAACTATAACAAGAAACTTTAACAAAATATTAACAACTATATACACTAAATCTACGGAGAACGCTAGGGCTGTGGAGGTAAGGGAGCACTCCACTGTTCCTACTAGCCGTCACGGGCGGAAAGAAGGAACTGAGGAGCGGATGGGCCGGCTGGGGTATATAACAGCCGCCATAGCGGCGCCACTCCAGGGGGCGCCAGCCGGCCCGCCGGAGTTGCTAGGGTAAAAATGTTCCGAAGAACCGTGCACGCGCGGCGCGCACACCTACATGGAATGCATAGGAGCAATCACTCGAAGAAGAAGTGGGATTGCTGACATTTGTGGGATGAAGATTCAGTCTCATTTTACTGCTCATGGGACTCCTGCTTTTGCCATCTTCAGATTTGACCATCACCAGCTGGTTCACAGCAGTGGGCAGGAGGGGACATTTTTAAGTGTTTGTCCATGTGCCGTTAGGTACTCTTATAAGAAGTGCCATGGGACTTTTACTAGCCTCACAGTGGCCTTCTTGGAAAACATTAGATCTACTCCAGAAGGTCGCAGGGCTGCACTGATGCTGGTGGGTATGAACCATGGTTGCAGCAAGTGCAGGTATTTCAGACACGAGACTGAGTCCACTGCCATAGCCTCTGCTCCCATCCTACATTAGAAAGAACTTTCTTGCAAGAGAGAACACACAGGGATTCTTCACTAAGCTCAAAGAAATGTCTTACATAGGAGCTTTAGTTTATATCAGAGAAAAGCAGAAGGGACATAGTTTTAAGCTCAAGCTCTTCTAACCCATCTCAAGCAGTGCTGCACAACAGTGTCATCCCTGGGCATGAGCTCAAGGCAGCCTGGCCTACTGACTAGAAACTTAGCTTCAGAGAAACAGATCTGTGCATAAGGAGAAATCAACTATGTCAATTCTCATGGAAGCTTATTGTGCTGAGCGAGCCGTTGATCTGCAGGTAAATGATCACAGGATGTAGCAAGCTGTGCTGTTAGGAGGGATGCCTACTGTAACCCTGCCTAGTGGGGAGGACGGAACAAGGCTAGAAATAAGAACAGGAGTACTTGTGGCACCTTAGAGACTAACAAAATTATTTGAGCATAAGCTTTCGTGGGCTAAAACCCACTTCATCGGATGCATAGAATGGAACACACAGACAGAAGATATTTATACATACAGAGAACATGAAAAGGTGGAAGTACCCAGACCAACTGTAAGAGGCCAATCAATTGAGATGAGCTATCATCAGCAGGAGAGAGAAGAAAAACACCTTTGAAGTGATAATCAAGATGACCCTTAGAAGGTGTGAGGATATTTTAACATGGGGAAATAGATTCAATTAGTGTAATAACCCAACCATTCCCAGTCTCTGTTCAAACCTAAGTTAATTGTATCTATCTAATTTGCATATTAATTCAAGTTCAGCGGTCTCTCTTTGGAGTCTGTTTTTGAAATTTTTTTTGTTGCAAAATTGCCACCTTCAAGTCTGTCACTGAGTGGTTAGAGAGGTTGAAGTGTTCTCCCACTGCTTTTTGAATGCTACGATTCCTGATGTCAGATTTGTGTCCATTTATTCTTTTGCGCAGAGACTGTCCGGTTTGGCCAATGTATATGGCAGAGGGGCATTGCTGGCACATATGCCCCTCTGCCATATACATTGGCCAAACCGGACAGTCTCTGCGCAAAAGAATAAATGGACACAAATCTGACATCAGGAATCGTAGCATTCAAAAAGCAGTGGGAGAACACTTCAACCTCTCTAACCACTCAGTGACAGACTTGAAGGTGGCAATTTTGCAACAAAAAAAATTTCAAAAACAGACTCCAAAGAGAGACCGCTGAACTTGAATTAATATGCAAATTAGATAGATACAATTAACTTAGGTTTGAACAGAGACTGGGAATGGTTGGGTCATTACACTAACTGAATCTATTTCCCCACGTTAAAATATCCTCACACCTTCTAAGGGTCATCTCGATTATCACTTCAAAGGTGTTTTTTTTCTCTCTCCTGCTGATGATAGCTCATCTCAATTGATTGGCCTCTTACAGTTGGTCTGGGTACTTCCACCTTTTCATGTTCTCTGTATGTATAAATATCTTCTGTCTGTGTGTTCCATTCTATGCATCCGATGAAGTGGGTTTTAGCCCACGAAAGCTCATGCTCAAATAAATTTGTTAGTCTCTAAGGTGCCACAAGTACTCCTGTTCTTTTTGCAGATACAGACTAACACGGCTGCTACTCTGAAGGCTAGAAATGGCTCCAAAGCAGAGCAGCTCTTGTGTGTGCTGCTCATATTTAAAAAAAAAAAAATCTACACCCCTGCTTCATCCCCAAAGACCAAGTGAGGGATTTCAGATCCAAACTTCAGGATATGGGTTGGGGTGTCTGGACCTAGGATCATCTCTAATGTAGAATGCAGAAGTAATTCAAGCATTTCAAGTACAAAACAACCAAGACTCCACTGAGCCCCTCACCCTTAGATTAATGCCCTGGTCTCTACTGTGAATAAGACAAGAAATAGTGAAACTTACAAAAGGATATTTCAACCTTCAATGGCATTTTTCAGTATTATATACTCAATTCACTGGAAACTTCAACAGGTTGTTTAGTGGGCATTGGTACATGCCAAAAGTAATCCTGCTGGACTGAAAAGCAGAAGCCTTAATTATTATTACCCAGAAAAAGACTCTTTCTTCACATGTATACCCAGCAAGCTTTAGGAATCAGATGAGAAGGGTTATTTATCAATGCTACCAAACCTGAAAAATAACATTCAAAAATATTGTTATGATGTAAACGCTTATTCCCTCTTAGTTATTGTTCCCATCACGAGATTCAACTCAAACCCCACTTCTGCCATTTTAGAGGCTTTAAAAGGATCTGGTCTGGCAGAGATGGGATGGGATGTTTAATGAAGATTTTTTTGACCACGTTAGGGTTCAGTACCTTACTTTTTAACACCAACATATTCAAATTCACTCTTCAGATTTTTGCAGACAAAGGTGTCATTTCCCAACTACTATACCAGGTGAAGCCTGAAATCTTCAGTAAAGCACTTTGCAGTCAGAAAACTTAGCTCCCTAATATGTACACTTGCACTGCTCTTGTTCGCTACATACGGTAGAAATTACCTTACCGGTAAATTCAACATCCTCACTCTAGCAGTGATCTGATGCTTTGAAAGAAGTGAACAAATCTGTACTGCGTTTGTCAGTTGTGCAATACTGTACTTCCTGACCCCAGCTGGAATTAGCTCTCACTATGAAGCGTGAGGACAGAGTTACCTTTACAATTTTTCTCCTACCTAGCTTAACTGCAGGCCTTTTCTTATTAAAGTATATCTAAACCATTTAATCTTGCTCAACCATTTTCCTCAATCCAGTTTGGGAGGGGTTAAGGGTCTGGTCTTGGAGTTTTCATTTTAGTTTTGTGTTTCGCTATATAGTAATACAAGAGAAAGTAACAGATTCACTAGACTTTACAGATCAGAAGAGTTACTTAGGATCTGTGTTTAGAGGAGGGGCACCCAAGTGAGCAGAGAGCAAACAGGAAACTTTGAATATCCATTTTACTACAGTAAATATCAGATAATTTGATCCCACTTTTGGCTCCACGTTAGCAGGTCCCCAACACACCAGGGACAAGTCTTCCATCTACTCAGATATTTCTAGAGTTCCCATAACTACTGTACAGCACAAGTAAATCCTATTCAGAAAAAATGGTTACTGACCTTCTCGTAACTGTCGTTCTTCGAGATGTGTTGTTCACGCCCATTCCATTCAGGATGTGCGCGCGCTGCGTGCACAGTCGTCGGAAAGTTTTCCCTTAGCAGCTCCCTCGAGTCAGCTGTGGAGCCCCCTGGAGTGGCACCTTCATGGCGCTCAATATATGACTCTGCTGACCTGACCCCCCTTCAGTTCCTTCTGGCTGGCTACTCCGACAGAGGGGAAAGGAGGGTGGGTAGTGGAATGGATGTGAACAACACATCTCAAAGAACAACAGTTACGAGAAGGTGAGTAACCATTTTTTTCTTCTTCGAGTGCTTGTTCACATCGACTCCAATCAGGTGACTCCCAAGCTCTCCCCCGGAGGCGGGGTCAGTGTTAAGGAATCGCTGACTGGAGCACTGCTCTGCTGAATGCCGCATCATCTCTGGAATGCTGGATGATATGATAATGAGTGGTAAACATATGCACCGATGACCAGGTTGCCGTTCTGCAGATCTCCTGAATGAGGAGATGGGACAGGAAAGCTGCTGACGAGGCTTGTGTCCTTGTGAAGTGTGCTGTAATAGCCGAGGCTGGGACCTTAGCCAGCTCGTAGCATCTGTGGATGCAGTCTCTGATCCAGGAAGAAATGCATTGGGAAGAGACCAGGAGCACTTTCATCCAGTCTGCACCGCAAGGAACAACTGGTTCAATTTCCTGAAAGGCTTAGTGCGCTCGATGTTGATTAGGAAACTACAGACTAAAGAAGAAAACTAAAGGAAGCACTTGCAAGTCAAGTGAACGCAGTTCCAATGGCCATCATGGATGGTAAGAAGGAACTGAAGGGGGGTCGGGTTGACAGGGTTATATACTGAGCGCCATGAAGGCACCACTCCAGGGGGCTCCACAGTCGACCCGATGGGAGTTGCTAAGGGAAAACTTTCCGATGACCGTGCACATGGTGCATGCACACCCTGATTGGAACCGATGTGAACAATCACTCGAAGAAGAATTTTCCATCTCCCAGCAAGAGACTCAGAAAGGCCTTTTCTCAGCTTAATATTCTATCATTCGTCTGGGCTGATTGGTGCAGCTGGTCCTCTGGGCCCTCAGCTAGGACACTGCCTCACAGATGGATGTTTTGAATGCACACAGATACAATTTTCAGAAGCACCTGAGGAACATAGGAGCCTAAAATTCCATTTTCATAAGTGACTCTGGCACTTCGGAGCCTGAGTCATATAGGTGCTTTTGAAAATGTTACTCATCGTGTTTTAAATACTTGTGTTGTTTTCCATTCCATAAATTATCTTGCTCACATTTCCCTTCTCCTCCTCCTCATTTTATCTCTTCCGTATATTCCTTCAACCAGCTCCCTCTACGCGGGTCCCTATGCTAGTGTGTCCATGTTGAAGGTCTGCCCCTTCTATCCTCTTACATCTAGCCTACACCAAGTTGCTGTCCATATCTCCAATGTGAGGATCAGCCCTTTTCTTCTGGGTACTGGATCCTCTTTGGCAAAGAGGAATAAAGACAAACTTTATCTTGCGTGATAAGGTTTTTCTTCACTTGAATTGGAAGTACCTGGAGTTCTACAAAGCTTTGAAAAGACCCATCGGCCCAACACCCAACATCCAGAGTGTGCATGGACATCACCAGGTGGCAGCACTGAAAGATTCCACCTGCTGGACTCTCTCCCATTGGTGTCTCATACAAACTATGGAGACAGAAGATGTTGCTTCAGATGGCCTGGAACCAGGGAAAGGTATGTTCATTTGTAGCACAAATTCTTTAAACTCTACTGAACTCTTCCTATAACTTCCTCGATGTATAGGTCCTTCAGAAAGAGCAACGCTAACACAGCATGAGCCAGAGGATGGAAACCCTTCCTTTGTACATATCTGTTAAGACCTGTGGTGTAGAAATTTCTCAGTCGCATATAACAATCCCCAGTAGTTCTGCTTGTCTAGATGGTTCTGTCCTTTCTCCAGTTTTGTACATATGGGATTGCACCCACTTCCTAGTGAGATACATCATCTACTGGACCCTTTTCATGAGCACAGCATTACACCCCCATCTCCACCCCCCAGGTAAAGTTTATTTTTCCCAGCCAGAGATCAGAAGCAGAAAATACATACAGCCACAATGAGGAAATCCAGCCAGCACCAGGCATTGGTGAAGAACTTGACGAATCCGTAGGCGCACCATTTCAGCAACATCTCCAGAATGAAAATGTAGGTGAAGACCTTGTCTGCGTACTCCAGCATGGTCCGGATGGTCTTTCTCTGTTCTATGTAAATATCCTCAAAGGCCTGGGAAATAATCAAATGCCACTTGTCATGGCATAAGACTTGCCACTGAATATGCAGCAAACCTGCAGCTTATTTAAACTAGGGTAAGCTGCACCAGTGGAAGTCATTTTTTACACCAATGCAGCACATTTGCATTGGTGCAAAGTAATCCAGTGTAGACAAGCCCATGGAGCCAGATTTTCAAAGGAACTCAGCTTCCTTTTAGGCACCTAAGTGAGGGACTGTTTTTCAAAAGTGCTCAGCACCCAGTGCCTCCTATTGTGATGCTTACAGATTTTCAAAACAGCTCAGCTCTCAACATGCATCTAGTGTGCTGAGCTCGTCTGAAAATCCTTCCATTTATTTCGATGCCTAAATGGGAGCCGAGCGCTTAAAAAAAAAAAATCAGGCTCTAGTTCTGGGTGCAGAGACCTTCTAAACATTCTGGCCAAAGGTACTAAAGAGAAGTGGAGAAGTACAGGAATTCTGTTGTACTAGAATTTGCTGCTGAAATGTACTGCATTTTTTCATTCACTGTATAGCACAATCCACTAAATACCCAAGAAGCTGATTCGCATCAAAGATCTGGGAAAAAATTAGATGAGATCTTTCACTGGTAGGAGAACTTCAGCCTCTAGAAACATGGCTGCATCCCAGTTTGCACCCACACAGTGCCTCCGATCTGAAGGTCTCCAGGAGCTGTGCGAATGTTAAAGAAAGTATCGCTATCCCTACAGTGCAATGGGCAAATTAAGGCCCAGAGAGGTGAAGTGGTTTTGCCAACGGTCACTCACTGAGTTGTGGCAAAGCAAAGATTAGAACTCAAGATTTCAACTCCTAGTTTTGCATCTTACTTTAAGTTAGATTGGAAAACCTTCAGGTCAGGGACCACGTCTCGCTAGGTTTTTGTACAGCACCTACTAGCACAAAGGGGCCCATTGCAATACAAATCATTAATAATAAATCACAAGTCTATCCTTCATTCCCCAACTTGTCCAAGGAGAGATGGCTTTTCCCCACCAAAATGCCCAGAAATAGCTCTCAGTGCATTAGGAGAAGAGCCCCAATATAATGTTATTTGGCTTCACAGACTTTCGAAACTCACTTACCAGGGCTCCACTGCTCAGTAGGATCATGAAGATGATGAAAGTCTCAAACCAGTTGTGCTCCACAATCAGAAAGCAGGTCTTCCTCAAGGTCCACCAGGATTTGCCCAGCCCAGCTTCAATACTGACCTGACAGCACTTAAAGCGCTGCACACAATCTGCATGGGGGCAGCACAGAAAGGAGTGAGTGTGAGAGGATGTTTATGGGGGGTGGGAGATGGGGTATTGTAAGAACAGAAGGGTCTTTGCATAAAAGTGACTTTGCTCCTCTAGAGTCTTAAACTGGCTCAATTTCAGTGAAAAGTAAAATGTATCCATCCAATCGATCCACCCATCTTCCAGGTCCTTACACTAATTCCTGACACTGTAGGATCTGAGTATCAGAGGGGTAGCCGTGTTAGTCTGGTTCTGTAAAAGCAGCAAAGAATCCTGTGGCACCTTATAGACTAACAGACGTTTTGCAGCATGAGCTTTCGTGGGTGAATACCGAAAGAAGTGGGTATTCCGAAGAAGTGAGTATTCACCCACGAAAGCTCATGCTGCAAAACGTCTGTTAGTCTATAAGGTGCCACAGGATTCTTTGCTGCTTTTGTAGGATCTGAATGACTCGCTTTACATCAGTCAGTTTAAAATAATTATACTCAGCGAGGGAGCCGCACTTAACCAGAAAGCAACAGAGAAAGAACTCACTGATAAAATCACCTCAAAGCATTTAAAATACCTTTACTATGGGAATTATTCTAACAAAGCAGTGGCCATGTATGACTTCATGATGGCTCTGTCAAACATTGTGGCCATCAGTATCTTCACAGCAGCAGCAATAAAACCCAAATTCTCTTCCTTCAAAATCCCTGGTGCCAGCCACTTTCACTGAAGTAGAACCTTCCTTAGCTCTTAACAATCTAGACCGTGGCAACAACAGCTGGTCTCCAAAGGCCTAAATCCTGCAAATCCTTAGTGTGACTAAAATTTACTCATGCCCGCAGAACTGGGGATCTTTAAGAATCCATAGCTGTGATCCAGCCCCAGACCTAAACCCTAGGCTAAGCCTACACTAGATATAGGTCACAACACTAACTCAGAGGCCCATATCTACATCTGTGCTTAACTCACCTTCTGTGAAGCATGCATCTGGGTCCAGATATTCTTCTGGTGCCTCCACAGGGACTTCCTCTTCTTCTGGCTTTATATCGATAGTGCTGCCCTCAGAAGAGCTGGTATCATCCAGTTTCTTTAAAACAAAAAGAACCCGCAACAACCACCTCAGTCAGGTAAACCCAAAGATGAAATTTCATGGCAACTCTACATGGGACGTAGCTCCTTAGCAGAGGAAACTAACCATTTGCTCACCAAATCTGTCTCAAGAAAATCTATTTCCTGGCGGTTGCCAGGATGGTCTGGGACACCAACTGTGAATTAGGCATTCTGATTAGGATATTTAGTCATCAGTTTTCAAGTTAAAAATCTTGAGGATTGTAGTGCAGATAGGGAATCAAATCTGAACATTTGCCACTTTTTGTGGGGGTGGGAATCACATTTCAGACCCATCTTTACCCCTTAAAATGCAATATTATAGTGACTGAATGGCAGTGCATTAACACATGACAATTATTACAACGATAAACATTTAGGCCATGTGTGATATCTTCCATGTTAGGACCACAAACCACTTTACAGAAGGTAGTTATTGAATCCTTAACCACCATCTATTGTGAACTGATGATATTCTCCCAATTTAATAACAGGGAAACTGAGGTAGAGAAACACTGTTCCTTGCCTAAGATCACAGGGCAATCTATGACCCTGGCAAGAATATAACCCAGATGCCTTGACACCGAGTCCTATGCATCAGCCAGAAAGTGATCTGTCTCCGGTAGCCAAATTTTTCCTTCTTCATTTAATTCACTGCAGGTGACACACCCAATGTTAAACTGACACTGCACTTGATCTTAGCTGCAAGGCCAAGAGAAACACAACACTGATGGGACAATAAAAACATGTTGATAATGGCTGGGTGTTTGACTCTAAGTGCTATCCCTATTCTATAGAGGAGGAGAGTGCAATACAGAGATTAGACTTTAAACTCCTTAAGGCAGGGACTGTCTTCTACTCTGCCCAACTTAATAGAACTTCTATAGACCCCTGTACTATAATGAATAATGAATTATGCCCCCCTTGCCCAAGATTGCACCGGAACAATCTGTGGAAGAGCTGTCTGTCAGCATCTACTTGTTGCCTCACATCTTATACTTGGGGTTGTAAATTCCTTGGGGCAGGGACTGTCTTTTTGTTTTGTGTTTCTATGGGGATTAGCACATTGGGGTCCTGATCTATGACTGGAGCTCCTAGGCATTATCACAGTACAAATTAACAACAAAAGCAGGGAACAGAATTCAGACTCCCCAGCTGCTAAATCCTGTGCCTCAGCCATGAGACCAGCCTTCCTTCCCTTGCAATGCTTCTCTCTCAGCAGAAGTTACCTGTAGCTGTGAAATGGACATGTGGTTAATGCAAATATTGAGCATCCATCCTACCTCCTTGCTACCATTGGGATCTGTATCGCTGCTGAAGTCTTCTGTGTTGAGGTTTTCGAAGTCTGACTCACCCACGGCAATGGGTACCCGAACCGTGAGATTGGGGTTATTGATAAAGGACATGTGGTCTTCATCTATGATGTATTTCTCCACACTGCTCCCAATGCCACTGGTGGTGCCATTACCATTCTTTTGATAATCAATGTCCCTGTTGATATCAGCCCCTGTGTGGTTAGCGATGCAGTTCACCTTCTTTTCATACAACTCGTCCAAGGGTTTGACCTCATCGGCCTCTCTCTGCTTGAAATGCGCTTGCATGAACTCATGTGCTTTCGCCTTGATCCAGGCAATTCCCTTCTTGATGCGAATGACTGCTATTTGCAGGTTGTTCATCTCCCCGTCATCGTCTGTCGCTGCTAAGTTATCTGCACTGAAAGAGCTCAGCAGCAAGGCCAAGAACAGGTTCAACACCTGAAGGAGAAGAGCTCACGTTTGGCAGAGCTTTGACATTATGCCGACACGCTATGGCAAAGCTGCATATGAGCATTTAGCCACCTGAGCCACTGACGCTAATGAGAGCTAAACCGAAAACCAATGCTGGTACCCGATAAATCTGTTGACAAATCCAGAACTTAAAACACCAAGGCCCCAATCCTGCAATAGCTCCGTGCATGGGAGCCCTCGGCAGCACGCACCCCCTTGGAATCAGTGACGCTCGGTGCATGTGCAGGGTAGCCCCGCACGCAGCTCACTGCAGGACTGCCGTTCAAGGTATAAAAGTTAGGGATGGGCCCTGAGCTGCCAAGTTCCAAGAGATTTAGATCTAGCATTGTGGTTCGGTCCCATCTCAAACTCAAAAGGAGGGTATTAAAACTAAGCACTTGATCAGTCACTGCCTTGGCCTAAGTCTCTGCCCGTGTCTGTTTCCAGCCCCTAGAACAAAGCAAAGAAGAGGACTTTCTCTGTCAAGACCCTTTGCTGGCACAAGTCCTTGCAGGGGAAGTCCACGAGGAGTCTCTTGCTGGCATGATGAGTGTTTCCACTGGTCTGTCCTTGGTCTTTCCTCCCGCCCCCATCAACTTTTCCATAGAATTTAAGGCAAGAAGGGATCATCATGGCCATCTAGTCTGACCTCCTGCATAACAGGCCATGCAATTTCACCCCCCGATCTTCATCCAGCCTACATTTTATGACTGAGCTACAGCACAGTTTTTAGAAAGAAAATTCTTAATCTTGATTTAGAGACTTTAAAAAGACTTTGGGGCCCTCCCCTTGCTTTCCCTTCCTTCCCCTCTATCATTTAGTTTTAGCAGGAAAACTGGGTTTTCTTCTTGTCAAATTCCTTTAGCTCATCACACCATGTGTGGGTCAGTCTCCTCTGACTGATAATTTTGTGCCACTGGCTTTTATAACAGAGCAGCTGGATGCTTTTGTGGTGGGCACCTAATGAGGTCTTGATCCTGCAAAGCATTTAAGCATGGAGCTGTCTTATCAAATTCAATAGGATTATTCACATGCTTAAAATTAAGCAAATGCTTAAATGCTTTGCTGGATTGGAACATAAATGGGTTAAAGTAGTAAAATAATACTCTGAGGTCACAGTGCCATCACCAACAATTTAAATATTCACAGAGATTTCAGGATGAACTGACATTTGAGGGCTAATTTATCCTTTTACCTACCTACTTCATAGGGAGTTTAGGAAGTAATTCTGGATACAACCTCATATATTAAACATAGGGCTGTGGTGCAAAATTGTTCAAAAAATTATTTGAAATCTTGTTTTGGGTGATTTTAAAATGGGGTTGAGATCAGGAGGAGTGGGGAGTTGTCTGAAATTTTGTGAAACCGTTTTCACTCTAATATGTGAAAATTCACATTTTTGAATGATTGATGTGAAAACTGATTTTTATCCAAAATTTAAAGTTTTTCTTCTTCCATAAAGCAGGGCCATTTTCACCACAAGTTCTCAAAGCACTTTATAAACATTTAATTAAACCTCACAGCAGCCCTATGAGGCAGACATGTATTTACTATGCCAGTTTTACAAATGGGTAAATGAGGACCAAATTCTCCTCCCACTTACACGGGTTTAAATCCAGACTAATCTGGAGTTACAGCAAGGTAAATGAGAGCAGACTTTGGGGGCAGAGAGGTTAAGGTCCATATTTTCAAAGTGGGCATTAAGGCCCCAGTCATGCAAACGCTTAACCTTGCAGGATCAGGGCTTAACTTTGGGTGCCCAACTTTAGGAACCTACTGCCAGATTTTCAGAAGCTCTAAGCACCCCCAAGTCAACGAGAGCTGCAGCTGCTCAAGACGTCTGAACGTGAGCCACAAGGGTCTCTAAAGCTGGGCATCCAGAATTAGAGGCCTAAATGATTCGTACCCAAGGCCACACAAAGTCCATGGTCGAGCCTGGAATAGAACACGAGTCCCCAGTGGCAGTCCTGTGGTCTCATCACTGCCTCCCCACCCACAAAGCAATCAATAAGACAATAAGCAAATCATTTACTGACCACCAAATTCCCGATGACCATGACCATCATGAAGACAATCAAGCACATGGCCTGTCCTGCCACTTCCATACAATCCCACATAGTCTCAATCCACTCCCCACACAGCACGCGGAAGACAATAAGGAAGGAGTGGAAGAAGTCGTGCATGTGCCAGCGGGGCAGCTCACACTCCACGTTGATCTTGCAGACGCACTCCTTGTAGCTCTTGCCAAAGAGCTGCATGCCCACCACAGCAAAGATGAACACGATGATGGCCAGCACTAAGGTCAGGTTTCCCAAGGCACCCACTGAGTTACCAATGATTTTTATCAGCATGTTCAGAGTGGGCCAGGACTTCGCCAGCTTGAAGACCCTCAGCTACATAAGGAAACCAAAAACAAAGATACAAACAACACTTAATTCATCTGCTTCTAAAACAAAAAGACAAATCCACAGAGAAATCATTATGGTGACGAGTCCTAGATTCTAAGGGATGTGGACCTCAGATCTCTACCACTGAAGTCAATGGGAGTGGACAATGCTCAGCAGCTCTCTGAATTTGGCCTTGTGTGTTTTATATTCAATTCCCCTCACACTCCCAAATTAATTTCATGTTTGAAAAGAAAAAAAAATCAAGTTTCCTTCTTGCTTAGCAAACTCTTGAGTGATGGATGAAATGAACCACATGAAATCAGGTGCCCAAAGGTTAAGATCTTTTTATAAATGCCTTTCAGTCTTCCCTCTGGACAAGAAGGGCCTGATATCCCAGAGTGCTCAGCACTCATAACAGGGGCCAGATTTCCAAAGAGCTCATCTTCCAATTAGGCCTCTGAATAATTGGCCAAACTTTCAAAAGCTGAACTTAAGTGTCACAATGGAAGCTGCTAAGCACTGAATTTTTTTGGAAAATCTGGCCCCATTTGGACATGCTGGACTACAGCCCTTTCAAACATTTGGCCCTACTACTGGGGCTCAGTTTTCCAACGTTCTGAGCATCCCTAACTCTAGATTAAACTTCTGGAGGCTACTGGTGCTCAACACTTCTGACAATCAGGCCCTAACATGCCAATTATCTCACTTTGCTACAGCATAACACCCCCAGCCAGGACAGCCTTTTGGGAGTTTATTTTTAGTCCTCTGGACAACTGAAGACTGCCTCTGAACAAAGTACATGGCCCAGGCTAGAATGGACTTTTTATTTTGTTTGAATGCCAAGCTAAGAACCTTGCACTCAAGTGGACCCTTCAAAAGCTACCCTTCCCCAGCCAACATGCAGCTGAGCTACCTCGTTCTCACACAATACAAGAGCTGGGTGGGTTCAGTACCCTTCCATTCGCAGTCATTTATGCAGAATGATGTGAATGGATTGGGCGGGGGGGTGGGGGGGAAGCAGAAGTCTAAGGCTATGTCTACACAATGCAGCTTTTAATGACACAGCCGTGCCGCTGTTTGTTGTCTCTCCTGCCAACAAAGTGCTGTTCACACCGGTGCTTGTCATCGACAAAACTTTTGTCTTTCGGGGTGTATATATGTGTGTGTTTTTAACACCTCTGAACGATTGCCAGTGTAGACATAGCCTAGGAAACCTGCATCAAAAGACAAGGAAGATGCAGCAAAGGACAATTCACAATTACCAGCCACCACTCCACTGCCCACTAACTGGGGATCTCCCATTGCTTTGACAGGAGGACCATGCACAGACAGCTTACAGAATTGGGCCCTGAAACAGCACTGTTACAATATAAGAGCCCAGTCTCATTCCCAGTGAAGCCAATTAGCAACATTCCCATGGATTTAACTGCACGCAGGATGAGGTCCTAATTCAGGAGAGCTGTATATAACCCTTATGGCCAGAGCTTGTGAGATGACAACTTTCACGGACTTCAGTGGGACCTGCAGGTGCTCAGCACCTTGCACCTTTTTCAGTTTCTTATACCACAAGCTCTTCAGGGCAGAATCTGCTTCACTCTTTATGGATGAATAGCACTGAGTGCATTTACAGACTTCCAGCAACAAACAATAACAAGGGTTCCAGAGTTCAGTTTAAACTTGGAAACAAAGATTGGTAGAATGACACCCATTGTAACTTCAGAAACAAATATTGCAGGGGAGGGAAACACATCCCACACAGTGTTGTTCCAGAAAGACCTTTTACCCATTTTGATATTGGTTCATTTAGCAAGTGAAAAAAGTTCTTAACTTTCTGTTATAGCAAACAGTGCAATGAACCAGCACTAAGAATTTGGTTGATTTGACATTTTAAAGAAACTTTACATCTGGATTTTAGTCAGAGGAAAAAACAAGTTTTAAAGTTCTTGTTTTGGAGTGGAGCAGAATTTACTCATGAAAATTCACTAATCCGTTTTAAAAATGGAAGTTACTTATTGTACCTGGAGGTTCTTCGAGGTGTGGTCCCTACCTGTATTCCATGCATGAGTACGCTTGTGCACCACGCGTCTGACTCTGGAAATTCTAACCAGCAGTGTCCATTGCCCTGCACACACACAGTAGGTCTCCTAGTGCTCCTGACCAAGGGTTTAAGAGGCAGGGTGGGCAAACACCTGTCCAGATCCTCGTTACTGCAAATTCAACAGGATCCAAAGCAGAGGAGGATAATGGAGACCAGACATCTCAAACAACCTCCAGTTACAGTAAGTAACCTCCATTTCTTCTTCAAGTACTGGCCCCTATGTGTTTTCAACATGTGGGTGATTGACAAGCAGCGCTCAGACTGGGAGGCAGATGGGGGGGGGGGGAAAAAGAGGCGAGTGCCAGAAAACCAGCAGCAAAGATGCTTGCAGAACCATAGATCCCACTGCTGCATCCACAGAAGAGGCCTGCACTATTGCGTAATGTCTGGCGAATGTGTGGCTGGAGCTCCAGGTGGCTGCCCTACATATGTCTTGTATTGGGCCCTTCCTGCAGGGATGCTGTAGAGATCTGTGCTCTTGTGGAGTTACCCATGGCACTGCCAGGAGGAGGGATGTGTGCTAACCTGTAGCACTTGATGCACCCTGAAACCCACTTAGAGATTCTCTGAGAGGCTAGAGCTTGACCTCGCAATCTTTCTGCTATGGCAATAAAAAAATCTTGGTGACTTTCTGATAGGTTTGGTTCTTTGCAGGTAGAATGCCAGGGCACGTCAGACATCGGGGTAGTGAAGTCTCTTCTCTTCGGCAGAAGCGTGGGGGGTTGGGAGAAAGACAGGTAACTGAATACTTTGGTTGACATGGATTTCAGAAACAACCTTGGGGAGAAATTTAGGATGTAGGCGAAGGGATACCTTTTCCTTGTGAAAAACTGTATAAGGAGGGTCTACCATGATGGCTTCCAGCTCACTGACCCTCCTGGATGAAGTAATAGCCACTAAAAATGAAATTTTCATGGACAGGTGAGGCATCGAACATGTCACCAAAGGTTCAAAAGGTGGCCTGGTGGGTGTCGACAGGATGAGATTGAGGTCCAACTGAGATGTAGTTTTTCTAGGCATAGTCCCTGACCATGGGGAGTGAGAGCCCCAGCCAGGGAAAACAAGCTATGATACCTAACTCTACCAACAGGCTAAGAAGTATAAAAACTATTTACAAATCTATTTACTGGTTCTATAAAAAGCTGGGGAAATCTGAGGACACAGGATTCCAGCTCAGGCCCAGGAGTGGTAAGAAGGAATTGGAGAAGCGTTGGCCCACACTGTGTCCTACATCCTTGGTCAGGAGCAAGGAGACGACCTATTGTGCATGTGCAGGCCAATGGACACTGCTGGTTAGAATTTCCAGACTGGGGCGTAAGGTGCGCATGTGTATCCATGTGTGGAATACACACAGGGAGCCAGGGGCGGCTCTAGGAATTTGGCCGCCCCAAGCACGGCAGCATGCCGCAGAGGGCGCGCTGCCGGTCGCCGGTCCCATGGCTCCGAGGGACCTCTTGCAGATGTGCCTGCAGAGGGTCCGCTGGTCCCACGGCTCCGGCGGACCCTCCGCAATCATGCCTGTGGGAGGTCCACCGGAGCCGCGGGACCGGGGGACCCTCCGCAATCATGCCTGCGGGAGGTCCACCGGAGCCGCGGGACCAGCAGACCCTCCGCAGTCATGCCTGCGGGAGGTCCACCGGAGCCATGGGACCAGCAGACCCTCCGCAGTCATGCCTGCGGGAGGTCCACCGGAGCCGCGGGACCAGCAGACCCTCCGCAGTCATGCCTGCGGGAGGTCCACCGGAACCACGGGACCAGCAGACCCTCCGCAGTCATGCCTGCGGGAGGTCCACTGGTCCCACGGCTCCGGTGGACCTTCCGCAGGCATGACTGCGGAAGGTCCGCCGGAGCCGCCTGCCGCCCTCCCAGCAAAATGCCGCCCCAAGCGCACGCTTGGCGCGCTGGGGTCTGGAGCTGGCCCTGCAGGGAGCAGCACTCAAAGAAAAAAAAATGTTTTAAAGAGAAACAACCATAGTATCTCCACCAAACAAAACCAATGAATATTTTTAACCAGAATAACTTATGTAAAAGATTTTCCATTAGCTGCAAGACAAGAAACTTCAAAAAGAAATGGGAGAAATATGGAGTACCAATCGGAAAGACCGCAGCACTGAAAGCCCTTCCACGTCCGCTAGACCCAGTTCCATTAAACTGAGGGAGACAATAAATCCGTCAAAAATGTTCCAACCTTCTTGGAAATAATAGTAGGGGTCCATAGCTACAAGCTTCAGGAACATTTCTGCTGTGAAAATTCCAGTGAAAACCTGGAGTGAAAAGGAGACAAAAAGAGAGCACGCACACACGCGCCCACACACAGATACACAAACACACACACACAAAGATTCTCCTTAGTTTGGTTTCAGACAGTCAATCTACATCTCAAAGATAGATTAACAGTGAACTAAGAATGGGGACCCTGTAATGCTCCTTGTACCAATTCAAATGCACTGCCATAGGCTAGTGTACAATGAGTTATTCCCTCCACTGGTGTAGCTGCGCTGGTGCAACCCTTACTGGCTTCCCTGGTAATCAGTCTCATATCAAGACCTTACAGACAGATTTTCAGAAGTGATCGAAACTTCAGGGTCTCCGGCTATGGTCCAGCCTGGTTCCACACCAATGAAGTCAGTATGAGCTTTGCCATCACTTTCAGTGGTCACAGGATCATGCCCTGAGGCAGGCCCAGCCAGATCCTGGTAATGGCCAGGTCGACAGCATAGCTCCGCTGATTTCAGTTATGTTCATCAGGCCCCATAAGTGTGTGAGCTGCAGATGCTCAGCAGACTGCAGTCAGAACAGCAGGTGCACAGAACCCCTGAAAGTCACCTTTGAAAATATCAGCCTCGCAAGTATTTGAGTCTAAGCCGGAGAGATGCCAAGCGCCCACAAACCCTACTGATCTTCGCATGAGCTGCAGAAGGAACTCTGCAACTCCTCCGGATCTGTCCCCTTTTAGAGCAATGAATCACTTAGTACAGTGCAGGAAAAAGTCATAAGACCACTGTGCAAAACCTGAGTAAAGGGTCTTTTGGGCAGGACACTGTGCTCTTCAGAGGGAGGAGAACAGACACCCACCATGCTCCCTGGTTGCTACAGCAGCCTTAAGGCTATGGAGGCCTCTGCAGAGCATGAGCTCCCCACCAGTTTTGGGCATTGGTCAGTTGATCCGCAGAGGAGCCACTGAGCTTCCTTTCTCTTCTTCCTGTCCTCAACCCTCATCCCCTGCACTGACCAGAAAGACTGCTCATTGCACTGCCCATGAGCAGCTGAATCGCTCCATTTGGGGCCCTTTGTGCCCACTGGAGAATGGCAGAGAATTAGTCATTAGCCCTTTGCTCTGACCTTTGACCTACAGCATTACTGGATCCTCCCTGCCTCTCCATCTCCTCCTGAAGCAACCCCCTTCTTACCTTACTGGTATGGGCCCTGCCTGGGAAGTCACTTAACCTGGAAGCCATTTCACCCACCATGTTGGCAGTCCACACTACAGCTGTGACCCTGCTAATGTTTGCTGCCCAGAAGAAACATTTCCCTCATGGAATTCTGGTAGTAAGGCAGTAACTTAAGGTAGTAATTATTCATGGAAAGTCATGGCCCTTCTCTGCTAATTGCAGATACATTGCAGTTTAAGCCATTCCTTGGGCAAGATGGCTAATTATTAGTCAGCAACATGACTGCTCACAACACTGCTGTAGGGAGAGGGGAACTAACAGGAGACAGGGGAAGATGACATTCTGGAGTAAATAAGAGATTTCAGATAGCATCTAACAGCACCATCTCCCAACACCACAAACAAGAAATCTCCGCTCTTCGTGAAACCACACACAAGTGCACGGGGTTAAAAAAACCGGTGGTGTGCTCTGGTCTAATAATAAAAATATCTAACTCTCATGTAGCGCTTTTCATCAGTAGATCTCAAAACACTTTGCAAAGAGGGCAGCATCATTATTCCCATTTTACAGATGGGGAAACCGAGGTACAGAGAACTAACTTTCCCACGGTCACACAGCATGCCAGTGGCAGAGCTGGGAATAGGACCCAGGTCTCCTGAGTCCCAGGCCAGTGCTCTCTCCTCTAAGAGGCACACGGCCTCCTCCTGATGAGTTGAAGTGTGATCATCATGGCAAAGAGACACCTTACCACTCCCCTCCTGGACCTCATGCCTGCTGAGAGGCAGAGATCCTTTGGCAGCAGCACTCTCAGTGATGTAGGGTCAAGTCCCCTGCACTCCCTCTCCATCTCATCTAGTGCTTTGTAGGCCCTATTCTACATCCACTGAAGCCAGTGTGAAATGAAGCCATTGACCTGAGTGAGCACTGGATCAGTCCCCCATCTGCATCTGCACTATAGAGGATCTTGCCACTTATTTCAGGCAGTGCCCAGATATCTGGGAAAACACACAGACCTTCTAAAAGGATATGCAAGGATCTGTGCACAGAAGGGTGACAGGACACTATTGACAGCTAGTTCATTTACCCTTACTGTCATTTATTATTTGAATTATTGTAAAAGTGAATCTGCTTGTCACTGTTAACACAAGGCCTCAGAGTTTAACAAACCCTCTGTACCCCCTACAACATGTTTTTCCAAAACACTCTTACCAGATTTCCTACAGTCAGAACATCTTGAAACTCAGGGGTCATGGGATGGTGTTCCATGGCCATGAACAAAGTGTTCAGCACAATACAGATGGTAATGGCCAGGTCGACAAAGGGATCCATGACAATCATGTTCACTATCTCCTTCAGCTTGATCCAGTGTGGGTGACACTCCCAGATCAGGAAGGTGTTGGCAAATTTGTACCAACATGGGGGACACTTCCTCTGGGACTCTTCCAACTCTGCAGTTACAAAACAAAACAGCAAAGAGTCAGGTCTTGTCCTCCTAGATCTGTCTTAATCTGTTAACATGGCTCCGGTATCATGTCACTGCTCCCCTTGGCTGTGTTGAATCCACCTTGTGTCTTTGCTTATACTTTGTTTTAAGCTCTTTGGTGCAGAGAGTCTCTTTGCTGTATGTTTGTACTGTGCCCAATACTGTGGAGCTGAGGCATCTAGGTGATCCCATAATACAAATTAAAATAAAAAGAATGGATCCCATAACTGTTTTACCCAAGAGCCCAACCTGTGGGTTTCGGATGTGATTCAACAATCACTGCAGTTAACGGGCCTCCACCTACTGGACTTCACACATTGGGCCCTCAGACCTCACCTATATTGAAAGTTGCACCAGTTTAGCTAAAGATGCCATTTAAACCTGTGCAACGCAGTGGTGTGGACACACTTAGTTCAATTTAAAACCTAGCTTATATCAATATCGCTTAACTCAGTAAAAAATCAATTTGGGATAAACTGATACAAGCCTGGCTTAAATCAAATTAAGAGCCTCTGCATAGAGTTTTGAACCAGTTTTTAAACCAGTTTAAATTTTGGTGAAATTTTGAACACAGCTAAGGCCTAACTGAGGTGGTGCATGACACAATGCGGCAAAAGGATTTAATCAGTCAGCAGCTGATTAAAATGAATGTTGTCCATTTCCAGAAAGCCAACATGAATGCAACACCCCTGCCTTAAGTGGGTTTATTTATTTAAGATATTTTTACATTTCTCCTGGAAACTTATGTTACTTTTTGCCCATTCTTTGGCCTCCGGTTAGTCTATCCAAGCTGCACACAACTGTCCAAGGTGGTGGTTGTATTTTTGCTTGGGAAGGGAGGGGTGCTTTGGTGGATTTCTCCAACTCCAGTTCGTCTTTTGGTTGCTAAGAATATGGTTGCCTTGGTTTTCTGAAAGTTTAAAACAAAAAAAGGACCACAGCACTGGAGCTGTAGGAGTTTGTGCAGGAGGGAAGCCACACAGAAACCTTGCTCTATTTTCAAAGTATATATAATTTCATATATATTATTACAGGATCCTCTAAGAATCAGAGAACACCCCCCCACACACACACACATATCTATATGTTGCATTGTTCTAAAGGGGAATGAATACAGCTGTGCAAAATGCTCAGAGCTTTCTAGCTCACAGTTTGGGGTTTGTTACAAAGCCACAACTTGGGGCCCAGTTCACAAGACTGAGCCATGGCTCAACAGAACCTGGAGGAATCTGTGGTTCTGAGTAGAAGCCAGGCAGAATTCCAGTTCCACACATCTCCCACCCAAAACACTGAAGTTTCAGTTGAGGGGAGGTTTGAAACTTATATGAATCCAAACAAGGGGGGGGGGGGGCGGAAGAACCACAACCCCCAAATTGTCACACTGATGCAGAAACAAACACATTGCTGCATGAGTCAAACTGGATGCAGAAACAACAGGGATCAAACCCGCCATCCTTCAATCTCCTTCTAGTTACCAGCAAGAGGTCTTTTAGTTCAGGGGTCCCCAACCCCCGGTCCGCGGCCCGGTACCGGTCCGCGGCCTCTTAGAAACCGGGCCGCGAACCGACCCAGTGGAGCTTCCGCAGGCACGCCTGCGGAGGGTCCGGCAAACGAAACCGGTCCCTGGACCTAAAAAGGTTGGGGACCCCTGTTTTAGTTTCTCCAAGGCAGCCACAAGGGGGCACTAGGCACACACAAACACATAGATACACACTAAATTACATGGCATTGTGCACACCTTCTACAAGGGTATTAGTTACAACAGTCATTATACTGTTGGTTCGATCCTTTCTTCCATACGATGCATTCAGTTGATCCATTGAGACCAAGAGAGACCCGGTAGGTTTCTTTTTAATTTCCACCTCGGTAGTACCCTGCAAAATTCACATGTCTAATTAGAACAGACTTGGGATCCGTCTGAAACGTTGCATACTGTCATGTTAGATAGCTAGCACATGCACCCAAGGGAGAAAATAAGACAGGGTTTTTTTTTCCAATACTGATGTCATTCCTTATTCAAGAGCCTGATGCTTTTATCTTACGTAACACTATGGATGCTGCTTCCTCAGGCTGCAGCAATAGTTTGCACTGCTTAAAAAAAATGTGGTTACTGGAAGCTTAGTATTTCCTATATATTCTTAATGTAGCGTATTTTAATATTGAAGACCAACCAAAAGGAGAGTTTTAAAAAATTGGCAATTTCTGCATAGTCCTTTGCTCTGCAAGAAGCCCAATTTAAATCAATGGGAGGAAGGGTTGGCTTGTTGCTAATGTACTAACTGGGACACAGGAGATCTTGGGTCATCTCTCACCTCTGCCACAGACTCCCTGTCTGACTTAGCTAGTCACTTAAAAATAGTCCTTCCTTTCTACCACCTTTGTCTGCCCCATCTATTTAGACCGTAAACTCTTTGGGACAGAAACTATCTCATTATGTATTTGTGCAGCACCTGACACACTGGGTCCCTGATCTTGATTAATCTAGTCTCCTGCTCCAATCACTCAACTATATACTTTCCACACACCACCCCTTAGAGCTAGAATTGAGACCAGGCGTCCTAGCTCCTTAGTTATATAGAAATTTCGAATGCAGACAATCCTCAAAGAGACAGAGTCAGAGTCAGAGAGAAATGTGGCGGTTTACCTGGGGGCATTGTGACATTAGTTTTTCCTGTATTCATACTGTCCATCTGTTTGCTCTGGCTATTTATTTCACTCCCTTAGTTTCCATAAACAGTGGCTAGACCAGAAATTAAGACTTTTCTTCTGCATGAGCACAAGGATTTGCAGCCTTAAAAAAAAACTATAGACTCTAAGTATTAAAGAGCATTTGCACAGATTTTTCTTTGAATTTCACTGAGGTACAAAGCAGCATAAACTCCACATTTCTGCTAGTGCAAGAGAGAGCTCTGATGTTATTTTGTATATTGTTACATCTACCGAAAACCAAATAAAGAGAAGTCATTTTTTTACTTGAGCAACAAAAAAAAAGGGGGAGGGGGGAAGCATCAGTCATAAAGGGACTGGCCCGTGCTCAAATGCATTTGCAGTCATATGGCTGCATCTTGTGAACACAAGCACAACAAGTGCTCACAAGTCAGGCGACTGTGCAACAATACAGCCTCATTTGGTCCCCAAATGTGGGATTATTTCAGTACCTGTATCTGAAAATTGGGGTCATGACAAGTGGTCAGCCCTCGGCAGCGCATTGAGAACAGGAGAGACCGTCTCACATTCCAGCCCACTGAGAACAATGTGAGCTGCTGGTAATTAAGGATAGGCTACAGTGCGAGGGCCCAGTGCTCTCAACTCCTATTCAAGTCAACAGCCAAAATCTGGATTTTGTTATACAAGACAGATGTAATCATTACTAGGGCTTGGCTACACTTACAGATTTGCAGCGCTGCAGCAGGGTGTGAAAACACACCCTCTACAGTGCTGCAAATTGCGGCGCTGCAAAGCGCCAGTTTAGTCAAAGCCCCAGCGCTGCTCCGTAAAGGACTAATCTTACCCAATGGGAGCAAATCTAGGCCCAGAAATCTTTGTGTGCTACCAAGGGTTTATTGCTTTGCCCTCAATATAGGACTCCGCCATAAGTTGCTTGTGAAAAAAACACGTGTGCCTTAAACATCCGTCTGTCTCCCTTTCTTAAGGAAATGAGATACTTACTCTATGAGTGACTAAAGTATCCTGCATAACCCATGTGATTCCTCAGTGGTCATGATGGTTAATTGGTATTTGCATTGTTTAACTACAGGTATAGCCAGTTATCAAAAAGAACTGCCAAGTAACCAGTGTATCTAGTATCACATAATACAGAAGTCTCTCTTCAGGTGTCTTTCATGCATTCATCATGCTAATTATAGTTTCTAATATTTCCATGCTGTGTTAGAAAAAGAACAAAATATTCAAACTACACATTATATTAACATGCTAACTGGGGAAGAAGGTAAGAACTAAAGTTTAACATAACTAAGGAAGGTCAATAAAGTCAAGGATGAATCAAGGATTAGAGGGTATTAATTTAGGTTGCAAAAAAAATTTTAAAAACTGCTTGGAATTTACAAACACACTAGCTGAATTTTCCCCAAAAGCAATTTTTTTAGACAGCTCACAAATGATCTTGTTACCCTTTATATTTATCGAAGGCCAAACAATTCCTTCTAACTAGCACATAATAGTACAGGCTCTCTCCTGCTTTCTAGACTAATTTGTTTTGTTGACATATTTTTAAATGAATTTTTTGACTGAAGTTCATTCAACCCTTTTGTTTTAAAAGGTCACCGTCAAGAGAAAAAAATCAGATATTAAAAAAAAATACAAAGAAAAATTATTTTCCTCCATTGTGTTAAAAATTTCCCTTGTGGAAAAGTCCTGTAGAATTTGAGGGAGATTAAATCAATATGATTCAATAGATATCACCCTAAACAACTTATAGAATGTAAACACCCTGATTTGCAGCAGCGGCTCCAGGCACCAGCACTTCAAGGGCGTGCCTGGGGCGGCAAGCCGCGGGGGGCGCCCTGCTGGTCCCTGCGAGGGTGGCAGTCAGGCAGCCTTCGGTGGTTTGCCTGCAGGAGGTCTGCTGGTCCCGTGGATTCGGCGGCAAGTACGCCGAAGCCGCGTGACCGGCGGACCTCCCACAGGCAAGCTGCCGAATCCACGGGACCGGGGACCTCCTACAAGCAAGCCGCCAAAGGCCGCCTGCCTGCCGTGCTTGGGGCAGCAAAAAAGCTAGAGCCATCCCTGCTGATTTGGCAACCTAAGCCAAACTGATGTATAGCATGACTGAACAGATCCATATGCATAAATCAGATTGCAGGATTGGGGCCTGCTAATTATATTATGCTCTAGGGTTCCAGAGGCTGGTTTTTAAAATTCGATCACCAGATTTTCTTTGTTAAATGCTATAGGATTTCACACAGAAAGATGAGATGATTAATTTTTAAAATCAATTTAAAAATTTTTTAATTTCCATTGTAAATTAAGTTTACTTTCCAACCATCTAAACTGATGGTTTCATTTTCTGCATTTCATTCAACTTGGGCAGTGAAACTAGACTGGTCAGAGTCTCTGTTCTATTTATAGTCAGTTTCACCTCCTGTTTCTCATGCACTAGTGCCATGCTGGGAAAGTTTAAATCTAAAATGAAACTGTTTTCATTGAAATTATTTTCTTAATTCCATTAAAACATTTTTCTTACTAGGTTCTGTAATATATATTACAAAAAAGAACAAAACCTATATTTTGGACCTAAATTACTTGACAGTGTTCCCTTTTAAGCCTCATATTTCACCTGGATCCCCCTTCTCATAGGTCCCCCTTCCCCAAAGCTGTCACTCATGGTGCCTGATTTGGTTCTTTGTTTGAAATTGCTCTCTCACTCTCTAAGACAATCCTGCAAGATGATCCAGGCAGGGGGGTGGCTCCCAAAAGCTGCTCCACTTACCCACTGAAGTTCATGGACCTCCTTTGGAGTGTACGGACATAAGAGTTTGTTCCGCCTAGAACTGATTGCAGGATCGTGGCCTTCGAACATAAAATTCTCTGCCCTTTTTACATTTGTTTTTAAAATTTATTCCTCCATAAAGGAGTTTTCTTTTAAATTTGGTGGGATTTTAAAATTTTCTCCGCCTTTTATTTCCCTTTAAATTCCCAAATAACATTCCTTAGCTGTGGAGAAACTTTCCAGCAAATGTTGGTCTGTTTCCCCTCCCACGCCTCTTAAAAAAAATTGTTCCGAAGAATTGCCATGACAAATGGCAGGTTTATTATATTCTTAATGAAAATCTCAATTCCAAGCCTTTTTTCCACCCCCCCAGGAAGCCAGCAGGTGGATGTGGGTCAGTAGGTTACTTCAAAAAGAAAGGAAGGGAGTAACTGAAGCATGGCAGTACAGACTATATAGTCTGTGGTTAGACAAACCAATTTTCATTCCATCAGGGTGTCCATTTGGCTTGGAGGGCGGCATACAGGAAAGCAGAAAAGGGCAGACCGCCATGCCTAGACTATCTACTCATTGACTTCCTTACACTGTCATCAGTAGCTGCCTTATCTATTTTCACCTCAGGCAGAAGGCGTCCCATGGGCCTATTGGATGCTGGGCCACCAATAAGGGACACCACGCCATTACAATCCACTGTGCTGTTCCTTTTCACGTTCCGGCGGATGCTGGGAAAGATCCGTGAGGACCGGCTGCCCTGGCTGTAGCCACTGTAGCCGCTGTAGCTGCTTCTCCGTTCCCGGCCACGGAAGGGGATGAAAAGGGAATCTCTCCTGCCTTCGCTCTCCTCCACCGTGCTGTGCTCATCATCAGCAAATTCGTTCTCTGAACCTGGATCACGGAAGCGCCCTCTGAAGCTGAAGATGCTGCTCTTGCTGTTGTGCCGGGAGAGGAAAGGGGAGCCTGGGATGCTGAGAAGGGACTGGGAGGGAGAAGAGAAAGAACAGCGATGGTGTGAATGGTAGAGAGAAAAACAAAGCGATATCACAGCTTGGTATCATCCGCAAACTTTATACGTGGACTCTCTATGCCAGTATCTAAATCATTGATGAAGATATTGAACAGAACCGGACCCAGAACCGATCCCTGAGGGACCCCACTCGTTATGCCCTTCCAGCCTGACTGTGAACCACTGATAACTACTCTCTGGGAATGATTTTCCAACCAGTTATGCACCCACCTTATAGTAGCTCCATTTAGATTCCCTAGTTTGTTTATGAGAAGGTCATGCAAGACAGTATCAAAAGCCTTACTAAAGTCAAGATATACCACATCTATCACTTCTCCCCTATCCACAAGGCTTGTTACCCTATCAAAGAAAGCTATCAGGGTTGGTTTGACACAATTTGTTCTTGACAAATCCATGCTGTCTGTTACTTATGACCTCATTATCTTCTAGGTGTTTGCAAATTGATGGTTTACTTATGTGCTCCATTGTCTTTCCGGGTACAAAAGTTAAGCTGACTGGTCTGTAATTCCTAGGTTGTCCTTATTTCCCTTTTTATAGATGGGCACTAGATTTGCCCTTTTCCAGTCTCCCATCTTCCATGACTTTTCAAAGATAATCGCTAATGATGGGGTCTTGACCCTGATCCAGGCCAACAGGTGCTGTTGTAATACAGATACAAATTCACAGCTAGATCCTTGGCAGCAGGCTCAGCAGAGAGGCCAAGGAATGAACAGGCCATGGAGACTCCTGCACTCCCCTAAAGGGGAGTGCTGAAACCAAGGCTGAACCATATAGGGGTGGCAGGGTGGGAGCGAGCATCCCCAGCTGATGCCTTTGTGCTGGACTCTAGGGGAAGACTTCACTCCTTTTGGCCCTCAGTCCAGCACATTTAATATACAAAGAAAAATTTAGGAAAAGTGATAGAACTCAAGCACGTCAGGTAAATTTTTCAAAAGCACCTAAGTGACCTAGGAGCCTTAGTTCCATTTTCAAAAGTGACCTGGCACTTATCCGCAAACATCTAATTGAAAGTCACCTGTGTATCTGTCCTGACTTTGGAGTTACTCCTGATTTCCACTGGGCTTACAGGGACACTCAGGACTTGCTGTGTAATCAGGTACTACAGGATTGGGCCCTAAGTTTCCTCCTGATCCAGCATCAATTAAAAGGACTGGAAAGATTCCCTTGGATTGCAAAGGGCACCGGCTGAGGCCCCAGGACAGAAAAGTATGACAGAAAATGTGACTCTTAATAATGGAAAGGAATGTTACCTGGTTCATGATGGAAAATTTCCTTCCCAGCCTGTTGTCTGGCAGCCTAAAAGCCTTTCTCCTCATTCCATCCTCCGATTCAGACTTGAACACCTTCTCGTTGTCACCTTTCTCCTCTCCTTCCAACAGCTCCTTTTGCTTCCGTTTCTTCCTCCTGTTCCGCCGCTCCTTGTCACTCTTAGAACTGAGTTTGGAAATCTCAGAAGAGCTCTGAGACACCCTCCCCCTGCCATCATCCTCCACAGCATCTTCTGAGACTGTCCCTGCTGAAGTGACCATGGCAGCAGCCTGAGGGGAAGGGACAAAATTAATTTGTTCCTTATTTAGTGGGCAGGGAAAGGGAGTGGGTAAGACAGAAAAATGACAGACATCCCTCACAGGCAGAGACAGTGGGGTGGAATGGTTACAGCATGGGGGCTGAGCCAGGAATCATCATCTCTCTTTCCTGCTCTGGGAAGTTGTGTGTTCTAATGCTTAGTGCACAGGATCAGGACACCTGACTCCTAAATTCTGCTTCCTCCTCAAAATGGGGATTTTGTGCAAATGGTTAGAGCACAGGACTGGGATCCAGAACTTGTGGGTTCTGCTGCAGACTCCTCTTGGTTCAAGTAACTTCACCTCTTTGTCCCTCAGTTTAGTCCTCTCTCTGATGGGTAAAAATAATACTTATCTGTCTTGCATGGGTATAGCAAGGCTTAGCTAGAACCGAGAGCTGATCTGACATTCTCTGGTGAAAGATGCTTTAACCAGTGTAATGCAAATAACAGAATGAATCTGTGGCTTTCTAAGAACTTCACAGTTACCACTGTGCTATACACCTGGACTGTCACAGAGGTAGCAGAGACAGAACCCAGGTCTTCTTGCTACAAAAAGCAGGTCCCTGCCAGTTTAGCTAAAGGAGAAACTCCATAAAAAAATGTTAGCAATATGTTGGGCATAGGAACACAGGATGAGCAACTCTAATTCCATCCAACAGAGCGCAGTGAGGCCCAGACACACCACTCTGTTCGTTACGGTATTTTCATAATTATATGACTCTGGTTTGTAATTAATGGTCCAGAAAAAAATTATAACAACCTAAAAAAAGTATTAATCAAAACTGTAACCTGCGCGTCTTCCTGCTGCCTTTTCAGCTGTTCCAACATGGCCTTGAATTCTGCTTCCTTTTGCTCCGCTTCCTCCAGTGTGGCCTGGTTCTGCTCTTCATAAGCCATGGCTACCACAGCCAAGATCAGATTGACCAGATAGAATGACCCCACAAAGATAACCAGGACAAAGAATATCATGTAAGTTTTTCCTGCTGCTCGCAATGTCTGAAAAAGAGACAGCAATTTCCCTATCACTTTGATTCAGAAGAGACTGTCTACAATACAGATCTGAGCAGCCAATCACAGTTCTCCTGATGGAGGATTCTAAAGAAAAATACATCGGTACCACACATATAAAGTGTTATCTAATTTCTTGGCAGGATCCATTCCAAAGAATTAGGATACACAGCACACCCAACAAACTCTGGGCCCCAAGCAGTGAAATGACTTCTCCTTCCTTTAAGAACAAGCCTGATGCTATGTCAGGCAGGAATAAAGGTTGTAAATCTGACCAAAGCATGGACGTTTTAAGGGATTCAGAAATACAGTATGAAACTCAATGCCAAGCACAGAGATTCTTTTGAAACAATGCTGGTTCAGCATGATGCCAACCTGATAGAGAAGTCTGAATTGTTCTTAGACAACATGGATACACTTTGCCCTTCAAAGCACCTGGATGCCCTGTGTTATGCTACAAGAGTATCAGCAAAGCTGAGGTGCGCAGCATATGCACAACATACAGTATGACAATTTTGCAGCATTCACCACAGAATCTTAGAAGATTTAGCAAAACAGAAAAGTCTCCAGGCTGAAAACAGTCAAGAATGCTATATGCACTCTCCCTGGTGCCATTCTTCCCCTCCTTCAAAACACAATTCCTCCAAAGTCACACAGGCATACACTTGTGGGTGGCTCCCTCAGACCCTTAAAAAACTCCCCATCCTCCCACAAATGTGTATGAAATTAGAGGCAATAAAACATTGGAAGCAAAAGAGAAGCAATGCATCTACTTACTAACTGATACAAGTTTTCCCAAAAATCCTGAGTCATAAGGCGAAATAAGGCTAGGAAAGCCCAGCTGAAAGTGTCAAAGCTTGTGTAGCCATAGTTTGGATTCCTTCCTGCTTTCATGCATGTGTAACCCTCTGGACATTTGCTGCAGAAAAGATGAAAGCAGTTTCAGGGTATCAATACTGTAAGAGCCATAAGGACAGATTAACAGGAGGCTTGTTGCCAAAGGCTGTGATGACTTTCACAGCAGCAAAGTGCAACATTTTATCTGGGCTTTATTTTCATGTGGACAAAGTGGTTGGCAAAAACCAGGGCAGTTGACAACCCTGGAGACAGAAGCCCTTATCCACAGAATGCAGCAGTACGAGGTTATTCATATTGCCTGACCAAACCTGAGCTGGACGGGCTAGCTACAGGGGTAAGAGCCTACAGTACTACAATCTTCATACCCACTGGTGGCCTGAACAAAAGCCCCCTTGAGCCAATGGGCATTTTTTCATATTCTTCAGTGGGCTTTGGATCAGCCCTCAATCCTTCACCGTGCTGCAGGCCAGCCAGTGCCAACTGTGGTGATGGTAGGTGATGTGACATGGACCTACCATTGGTATCTAGATTGAGAACCACCAACTTATTGACCAGCGAACAGCCATCAGAAAGTGAGAACAGTTACTACTGACCAAGACTGGATTGGAACCAGCAACCTAGAAGTGAAAAGCTCTAGATCTCATTCCCAGCCATCCTGAGCCTTTCAGGCTCCTGAATAATCTAAGTGACTTGAGGTTGAAATTCAGGGACCCCATAAATTCATTTTCTTGTTCTCTTGCTTTTATGCTAATCAAGTTTTCTACTGTGACCCAAATTAACCAGCAACTGTAAGTTTTTGACTAAACAGAATTCATGTACAAATGCTATTGGAAATACTATTATCTGTATTTACATACATGCATGCATTACATAGATTTTAAATCAGTTACACTTCAGGTAATTAAATGTGAATACTAAAGTTTTCAAAGAGCTATGGGCAGCTGGGCACCCAGGACTGGATTTGAAGTATCCAAAGGCCAGATTTTTAGAAGTAGTTAGGTGCCCAAAGCCCTAAATGATTTAGGAGGACAATTCTCATTGAGAAACAACAAGAACAGTGCTTCTAATTTCCCAACTCTCCTTTGAAAATCCCATCCTAGTACGGCTACGATCCATTTGCTAGTGAGCTGGGAGAATGTAGCCTGCAACATTTCATACACATCAGTTGCTTAATTTTAAGTGATGCAAAATGAACCACAAATAATGAGTGTCTTTTTAAAACAGATGTTATATTTTTATTTACATATGACCCCGCAGTCCAGCAAGTCTACACAAATACCCTGTGTCAGGCATGATACATGCAGAGTACAGAGACCGATACTAATGGGGTGCATTCAATGAAAGGAGATCAGGCTACATAGAACCACCTCTAAGCCTTTGCCACCACTAAGCTCTATGAAAGCCATTGGAGATGAAAGACATTCTTTACTTTTAATGAAGTCCAACACTTACCCTGCATCTGAGCTGTTACCACAGAGCAAAGGATCAAGGGCCCCAGGGATTGTGTAAAAGTTTGCTGAAAAAAAAAAAGTTAAAAAACATATGTATGCACACAGCACACTTAATGGACTCAGCATATTACAAAACTATAGAAGTCTTAACAGAGCAGTCATCTAGATTCTTCCTGGAAGTTAATACAGCTGTTTGAGTGCAAATACAAATGAATCGCTGGCACACTGGAGCAAGTTAATTCAAGAGAGTCAGTAGGCAAGGAAGGAGCTGCAAAGAGCTGGATCTTGATTCCCCACTACCTTGTACTTTGTGTTGTCACTTACACCTGTGTAAACCCTACTAGCATGGTAGCATGTTCACCTGCTTTGCACAAGTACAAAAGGAGTTACTAGTCACTTCAATTGGAAATATGGCGAATAAGAACCAAGTGAAACCAAATAAGGAGCTCGAGAGTCAAGTCAATGCTTTCATCTGCAGAGCTGACAGCATTCACAGACATTTCCTAGCTGTTCCCTTTCACAATCTTTACAGCTTATTTTATTCTGGGACAAGGTTTTGCTCTTGTTAATGTTTGGGGAATAGACTGTTCTTTGAACTAGCACCTGTATCTACATGGCATTTGGGCACAACCACGATTATTTAGGATTCATTATCCCCATCAGGGCCGGCTTTAGGAAGTGCGGGGCCCAATTCAAATATTTCCATTTTATAAAAGTCAACCAGTCAGGATGAAGAACAGATATCAGGTAATAAAGGTAGCCGGTTGCACACCATGAATAGAGAATAATCAAATGCCTCATAGGCTGCAATTAATTTGCATGAACTGTTAGAATTATTGCAAATAAGTAAGTAGGAAAGGAAAGGAAAACAGGCCTAGTTTTCCAACTAAACTATTAGTTACAAATGGTTCAACATGCTCTGTAGGTATCTTTGCACATATCCTTTCCAAATGCATGGACTTTTTCTAAATCAATGCTGACTGACACACAAAGATAAGACTTTGGAGACAGAAGGCCAGGATGCAAGAATGGCAGTTGGAAGAGGATGCTGGACATAGATACAATGGGAAAGTGGGGGTCAGGTCAAGGCTTAATATAAAGAACGCATGTACATCTCAGTGGAGGTTTGAGAGAAGCTTATTGTGCCCCACGCCATGATGCTGGGAGCCTCCCTGCTATAGAAACAGGATTTAAGAATCAAATACATGAGCCACTTTCTCAATCCCTAAAGCCCTCTCTCCAGAGTTGTATGCAATCTTGGCTGACCACTCATGATCGACACTTGATAAGACACAGCAAGAGAGAAGGAATCCCTGAGGCAAGGAAGTAGCTTTTACAAACTCTACATTTAAAACTAAACAGACTGGGCTGTAAAAAGCTTTGTTTGTGAGCTTGGAGGCACAGAACTCACTCTGGGTTGGACAAACAGGTTGCAAACCTGGGCTTAGTATCAAGTGAGCCCTGAACCATGGGCCACAGTGTAGGGTTTGTCCTTGAAATCAGGTGATGATGTGATAATTGGGGCTTAGTAGGCCTACTCCACTTGTAAGCCTAACTGTGGGAAAGGAGATAAAAGTTTATCAGGTGTGACAATCTATAACGATAAATATTGATGGGAAAAAGTGCAAAAGGTAGAGACAGACTGAATTAGTCTAAACAAAAAGGCCAGCTGATATAATTCAAGGACTGTGTTAAGATCATGCCCATAAACTAGAAAAGTGAGGGACTGGAAATCAATGAACCAAAGGTGGATTGTCAGAAATTAGACCTAATCTATAGACAAAATAATGAGAGGATGGGTTATTCTTCTCATCATTCCCTTTTTGGGTCCTCAAAAGACAAGACTTTTGCAGGGCAAGGAGGCAAAAGTGAACACAATTGCTGACTAAAAGAAGTGAGCTTCACCATCATGGCTGCCACCTGCAACATTTCCTGGAACCCCCAGCTTCACTGGGACACCATTGGGTCTTTGACATCCTGATCCTCAAAGATGTACTGAAATTTAATGATGTGTTTGCCATGGTACTAAGCAGACTGAGGTCTCTGTATACCAGTAGTCCCCAACCTTTTCGTCTGGCAGGCGCCAGACAAAGGACCGCGGCGGCAGTCGAGCATCCGCCGAAATGCCACCGAATTTCTGCGGCATTTCGGCGGTGACGCCTCTTGATGACATCGCTTGTCGGCGGCAAGTGGCGTCATCGAGAGGCATCGCCGTCGAAATGCTGCAGAAATTCGGCAGCATTTTGGTGGATGCTTGACCGCCGGCAAGGACGCAGGCGCATTTAGATGCCCCGGCGGTGCCATGGCGCCCGTGGGCACCGTGTTGGGGACCCCTGCTGTATACCAATAAAACTACTTAACACTGGACCATGGCAGGGCCATGTTAACACCTTTAAATCTTTGGAACTATTTATTCCATTGAAATTAATACAACAGTGAAATTTGGTGATTTCAACTAATTTTTTCTTTGGAGTTTTTGGTTCCACTTTTTCTGGAAAAGAACCAACACTATGGAACGCTAACACAACCATCCTCTGATGTAGTTAAAACATGGTTGGTGCTCACAGCACACTCCAGGGTCAAGGACAACACACTCTCCAGTGCCATCTACACTCTAGGCAGAATTGTGTTTTAGCTACTTTGAGGAGGTGGAAAAGACCACCATTCTGGGGATTTTGAATCTCAAAGCAAAAGTCACATTGATCTAAACAAAAAAAAATTAGATTGAGCACAAATCTACAGAGCTTTGCACAGGCCTCTCCAGATCTGCAACCTTATAATAAGGACAGGTTTATACTGGCCAGTCCAGTGGACAATGGTTATTTTAGGAACAGCACTCACCATGTTGAAATGAACAAAGCCATGATTTTCCAAAGTGAATCTGGATACCCAATTTGAGACACTTTAAAGAGACCCAATTTCCAAAAAGTGCTGAGAAACCAGGGCCTTTAAGGTGCCTGAAGCTGGGCACCCAAAATCTCAAGTCATTTTGAAAATCTTGGCCAACAACATTTAGTCATGTAAAAAGGAAACAGACTTTAGAGAGCATTACTGTAGAAATACCTACAGACATTGTTGGTGTATTCTTGCCAGTCAAACCCCCTGGTGCCATTCTCTAGGAAGCTCTCATTGAGGTTAATTGGCCATATTACACACTTGTTCCTCAAATTGCCCATAAACAGCTGCAGGCCGATTAAAGCAAAGACACTGAGGCAAAACACTGTCAAAATCATTACGTCTGACAGTTTCTTCACAGACTGAATTAGGGCACCCACAATGGTCTTCAAGCCTGCAGAGAGAAAATAGGGCTAGAAATCACTTTCATATAATCATCACACAGACAATACATTGCACATTACATCTATAACACAGAGGCAAAAGGTCATTGCTTAAGGACAGCCAGGTCCATGGGAAATTGAAGCTGCACTGGAGCAGTGAATCTATTCAGGATTTGCCCGACCGTACGTTGATTACAGCAAAGTATAATGGGCAGGAGGAGGGAAGCTGAGCCCAATGCATCCTGGGTGTAACTCCACTGACTTCAGTGAAGGACCAGGAATAAATGTGTCCCAGTGACTTAAGACAAATTAAAATATTAAAAGGTCACAATTCAAAATCTGTTTTCTAGCGACAGTGCATATTTAAGAGCCTCTGAGATGAACATTAGGACTTGTCTGCACACAGACGTTACATAAAGTTAAATTGGTGCAAAATCTAATTTAGTTAAACTGATGCAAACCCCTATGTGGACAGTCTTATCTGGGTTTAAACCAGGTTCATATGGTGCAAGCTACACAGATGTATACTCTTTCAATCTGGCATAAGAGGATTCCACTAAAAAGTGTTAGGATTTTCTCCAGTATAAACTGTCTCTTTAGCACTCTATAAACTTCGGCCCAAAGCTGCACAGACAGTTAAGAACATAGGAAAGGTCATACTGAGTCAGACCAAAGGTCCATCTAGCTAGCCCAGTATACTGTCTTCCAACAGTGGCTAATGCCAGGTGCCCCAGTGATCCATCCAGTCACCCATTCCCAACTTCTGGCAAACAGAGGCTAGAGATACCATCCCTGTCCATCCTGGCTAATAGCCATTGATGGACATATACTCAATGAACTTATCTAGTTCTTTTTTAAACCCTGTATAGTCTTGGCCTTCACAACATCCTCTGGCAAGGAGTTCCACAGGTTGATTATGCGTTGTATGAAAAAATACTTCCTTTTGTTTGTTTTAAACCTGCTGCCTATTAATTTCATTTGGTGACCCCTACTTTTTGGGTTATGAGAGAGTAAATGCCACTTCCTTATTTACTTTCTCCACACCAGTCGTGATTTTATAGACCTCTATCATATTTCTCCCCTTAGTTAATCTCTTTTCAAAGCTGACAAGTCCCAGTCTTATTTATCTCTCCTCATATGGCTGCTGTTCTATACCCCTAATAGTTTTTGTTGCCCTTTTCTGAACCTTTTCCAATACATCTTTTTTGAGATGGGCAACAACATCTGTACGCAGTATTCAAGATGTGGGCTTACCATGGATTTATATAGAGGCAACATGATATTTTCGGTCTTATTATCTATCCCTTTCTTAATGATTCTCAACATTCTGTTTGCTTTTTTGACTGCCGCTGCACATTGAGTGGATGTTGTCAGAGAACTAGCCACAATGACTCCACAATCTCTTTCCTGAGTGGTAACAGCTAATTTAGATCCCATCATTTTATATGTATAGTTGGGATTATTTTTTCCAGTGTGCATTACTTTGCATTTCTCAGCACTGACTGAATTTCATCTGCCATTTTGTTGCCCAGTCACCCAATTTTGAGAGATCCTTTTGTAGCTCTTTGCAGTCTGCGTTAGACTTAACTATCTTGAGTAGTTTTGTATCATCTGCAAATTTTCCCACCTCACCGTTTAACTCCTTTTTCTAGAGCAGTTATTAATATGTTGAATAGGACTGGTCCCAGTACTGACCCCTGGGGGACACCAATATTTACCTCTCTCCATTTGGAAAACTGACCATTTATTCCTACCCTTTGTTTCCTATTAACCAGTTACCAATCCATGAGAGGACCTCTCCTCTTACCCCATGACAGCTTACTTTGCTTAAGAGCCTTTGGTGAGGCTTTCTGAAAATCTAAGTACACTATATCCACTGGATCCCCCCTGTCCACATGCTTGTGAACCCTCTCAAAGAATTCTAGTAGATTGGTGAGACATGATTTCCCTTTACAAAAAACATGTTGAATTTTACTCAACAAATTACATTCATCTATGTGTCTGACAATTTTGTTCTTTACTATAGTTTGCCCAGTACTGAAATCAGGCTTATCAGCCGGTAATTGCCGGGATCACCTCTGGAGCCCTTTTTAAAAATTGGCATCACATTAGCTATCCTCCAGTCATTTAGTACAGAAACTGATTTAAATGATAGGTTATATAGACTACAGTTAGTAGTTCTGCAATTTCACGTTTGAGAGCCTTCAGAACACTTGAGTGAATACCGTCTGGTCCTGGTGACTTATTACTGTTTAGTTTATCAATTTATTCCAAAACCTCCTCCAATGACACCTCAATCTGAGACAGTTCTTCAGATTTGTCACCTAAACAGAATGGCTCAAGTGTGGGAATCTCCCTCACATCCTCAGCCATGAAGACCGATGCAAAGAATTAATTTAATTTCTCTGCAATGGCCTTATCGTCCATGAACAGTCCTTTAGCATTTCGATCATCCAGTGGCCCCACTGGTTTTTTAGCAGGCTTCCTGCTTCTGACGTACTGAAATTTTTTTTTGCTATTACTTTTTAAGTCTTTGGCTAGTTGTTCTTCAAATTCAGTTGATGTATGTGGTTTAATATTAAAGACAGTACATGTCTTAGGCAAGAAATAAAAGTTCTAAAAAGGGATCTTCCAAGCTCAGTCTGATCTGCACAGGTACCATCCTTCAACTCAATGGACAATTTGCATGAGCAAGAAATGCAAGATAACACCTTCAAGTCAGACCTGTATGAAAGGTGTGCAGAACACAGTCAGAAGTCAACAGGAATTTGGAGTGCAGAAGAAAAACAAGGGTAGACTCTTAAAAACAAACAACTCTAACGTCCAGCGGGATTGTCCTGCATTTATAACATGAAGGGAATAAAAGCAGACAAGAGCCTTGCTGCACATGGATTTCAGATAGAATTTCTAAGGGTGGTCATAAGTGACTCTGAAAATAATCCTGGGATGTTCCCTCCCATGGCAACTCCCAACTCAACCCTGCTCCATTTACAAAGGCCAAAACAGTTTTCCCCAAAAAACTGCCAGGCCCTACAAACTCAAGCAGTGCTTCAGTAAATTAAAATAAAAAGCCACTTTCATCCTGCTTACTTACCGACTAAGAAAGAGAAGTAACATTTTCACCATGACAAAACCAGTTAGATGAGCTCAAGGCAAAATCCTTGGAGCTCTAAGCCCCATGTCCACGAGACACAGCAGAGATCATCAAATGTTTCTGCCAGATCTCACTTTCAGCTAGAAATTCTTGCTTAGCCCTCCACCTACTTATTCCCATTGTAAACTGTACTGATAACTTTTAAAAGCATCCATGAATGCTAAGTTACTCCCTTTGTCTGGTCTGCCTCACTTCTTCTACATAGGCCAATCAGACCCTTTCACACCTTGCAAAATTCTACTCACACAGCAACTAATTTTTGGTCTTTGACAAGCAAATAAAATATTGTTAGTTTCTCATCACCATCTGGTAATAGTTGGTCAAGCAGGGTGTGTGTGCAGGCTGGTAAGTTTTCCCATAAGAATTTAGCAAAGATGCCCCTACACCCTTTCCAGAGGAGATGTGTCACAAAATATTTGCCATACCAGATCATGCCACAGGTGGATTTAGTCTGGTGTCCCATCACTAGCAGTGGCCTTGACTGCACAGTATTCCATAGGAAAGTTATCTAGGCCCCTAGTGCTACTGCACACTCCTGAACCATCTCATAACTTCATCCTCCAAAATATTTTCCAAGATCAGAAATGTAGTTTACCTTTCTTCATGCTCTGCCCGGAGAATTGGCTTGTATGCAACTTCTGAAAAGAAATCCCTACCTAACCTTTTAGAGATCTGGTAAGAGAGACTCCTACAAGACTGGCATCCTTCCTTTTAACATATTTACTAAAGTGTTTTTTCTATTAGCCACAAAGATAAAACTTACCCCTTTAATTCATACTCAAAAAGAGGCATTTAATGAGTCATTAAATGCTGTGCTTTATGAATCTCTTACTCCCTTAATCTACTGCTAGCTGTGAGCACTTTTGATACACTTTATTATTCCCAGACCATGCATGGATTTCCATCCCTTGCCTCCCAAACCTCACCACATCCATCAGTGATTCCATACAATTGTAATTGATATTAACTTCCCCCTCATCGCTGCTTTAGCTACCTCCCAAGAGGGCTTTAGGTTTAAAAACTCCAGAAATGTTAGCCTTGTTAAGCCCAAGCATTCATCCCAGGCCTGAGATGCTTCCTCAGACCACCACCAGCCTTCTATAACAACCTCTTGGGCAAGCAGCCGTTTAAGGTTGTCTACAGGCACTAGTTCTGAAGTAGAGAGAGAATGTGCAACAGTCCCAGCAGTAGATATTTCAGCTAGGACTGGATCAGACCCAAAGCTCTGGCTCAGATCACCACACCAGCCTTCAGTTGTCAGCGATCAGACCCTCCTAGGTTACCAGCAACTTCAGCCAAAGCCCATGGAAGTCAATTAAAAGATTCCGATTGATTCTAATGGACTTTGCATCAGGGCCCAGATCAGAAGTCTTTGCACCCAGTCACTGTTCTCTGCCTAAAGATTATATGCAATTATTTATATATTTTCATGCATTCTTTGTTTTCACAGAATTAGCTGGTTGCTTCCGATCCATCTTTATTGAATGATCGATGTGCTGCAGAATGCTCAGATCTAGAATACATGGCTAAATTGGTCTTTGATGTGATGGTTCTAGAGACCACATTGTAAGTCTGGAGTAATTCATTTCCACAATGAGATCAGAAGGAGCTGAAGTTCGTTTGCATCTTCAACCAAGTGGTCAGCATTGTAAAAGGCAGGAGTGACCAAGCAAGGGGTTAAGGTCACAATCTCCCCTAAATGCCTGGTTTCAAATCCCACTCCTAGTATTATGACTGTGTTGACTGGGGTGAAGTTCTTATGGCCTGTGTTATGCATGAAGTCAGACTACATTATCATAATGGCCCCTTCATGGCCTTAAAATCTGAATAAATGGAACTAATTTTTAGAGCAATACAATGCAGACTTCTGGACCTGCCCCAAAATTCAGCAATCAGCAAAAACTTGTGAAGCAAGATTAGATGTGGAGATTTTTATTTTTAAATTTCTGGGCAAAATGAAGCCAGCTCGTAATGCAACCTCATTGGAGCTCACAGTAATTGGATGGGAGACTTCTATAGAAAATCAGATTGCTATGGGAAGTATTGATGATTCGGTGGGAGTTCTTCCCAACTGCATCACTACTTAACTGATGACTGGGGCTGGTGCTACTGAAGGTGCTGCTTTTTGGATGAAGTATAATATTGAGGCCTCTCACTACTTTTGGTTGCTAAAGATCGCATGGCATTTTTATCCTCCAATGGCTGCTTAACAACCCTCTTCAGTGAAATAGGATTGGTGAGTTTCGTTGGTGAGCATCACAACTGGTATCCTTGCTGGATGTCTCAGCAGGGAGCTGAAAGATTAAATGAGCTGTGAAGAATCGGTCCTCCAGGACAGGGATTATGCACATTGGTCCAAAACCTCATGGGGAAACCAGCACTGATCATGCTGCTTCTGTTCTGTGGACACAGTGCTTCGGTTGCCAGGGCCAACTTGTTCCAGTCACCAGCTGGAAGTTCACACGAAAAATGTAAGCATTAAAACCTCTCGATCCAGAAATGCTTGTTCATCACCTCTAGCAGGAAAAAGCCTCAAACTGCAGCTTGCTCCTCTGAGCTCCTGCTCCCTCTAGGCAACGAGGATGTTTCCACCTCAACTTATAATCAACTTGCCTCAAATGTTTTTATACCATTAAACATTAAAGTTGGCTGGAGCTGAGTCATGAGATCCTCTCCTTTCTGCAGGACTTTTTTAGACCACATATATTTGCATGGCCCTTCTGCAGATCTCAGTGTTAAATAATGCAACAAAGCTGAAAGATTTATGAAGCCATGCACGTTTGTGTCCACCTACAGGGAAAGCAAAATGCAGTTGCTTCTGTGCATGGTACATGCCAGAGCAGAAAAATGCTCTAGAGGGGCAATTTTCCAGTGACAAAAATGTTTCTTTGGCAATCTATAGTTTATATCCATTTGTCTTCCTTTAGAATGTGCTGTGAGGACAATCTGCTCAATGGCCAGATTCTAGGAGACAGTTTACTGTATCTCAAAATGATGGACCAGTTACTGTGTGTGTTACTAGTAGTGGCATCTAGAGGCCCCAGCTGAGATTTTGGAGCCCCATTAGGGTAGATGCTGGGTCTAGGCAAAGTAAGAGGCAACCCCTGCCTTGGAGAGTTGATCTAAATGGACAAGACAAATGAAGACTGAAGATGCTCATCTGGGAAATGAGATTAAACAACTTGCCTAGGTTACACAAGGAGTCTGTGGCAACGTGGGGAACTGAATGTAGATCTCCTGAATCGCAGCCCAGTGCCTTAACTGCAAATTTGCCCTTCCTGATTGACTGGCTGGCATCAGTGACAACTCTCAGCACCGTCCATCACCCCGCATCTGTAACTTGCAACTACACTTGGAGCTACATTCCAGATGCAACTATGTTTTTGTAACTAGTTCATCACACTCATTTGACACACTTGCAACAAGCCCGGCTGAGCTGTGTCCACACAGCAGAGCCCTTTCCACCATTTTGTGCATCTCCACCATTCATTCCACCTGCTGTAACCATGGTTGATGTCACAGCATACTGGAAAAATATGAGCAGTTATCCCATAGTGTCTCAGCAGGCAAAGCCCATAAAACAGCACGGGTAGTACCACAGGGCAATCAATTCTGGGGTGTCTTGCACAACATAGAGGTAGGAGCCAGAATGGCCAACCTGGTTACCCAGACAAGTTTATGGCATCCTGTTTATATTGCAGAAAAACATGCAGGATGAGAATCAGATGTTAAGGAGACTGGAAGGGGTACTCTCACCACACCCTTAGCATAGATCATATCATTTGTCAAAAAACTTTACCTTTCATCAAAAACAAACAAAAAAACCTGAGATTTTGGCCATAAAAATTTGTTAGCTGAAAACTGGAAAAGCTTTGTTTTTTCAGAAACCTCCTCAAAAAAAGTTGGATTTTTTTTTAAATCATCAACATTTTTCATAGAGGGGACACCAAAAAAACCCACCAAAACACTTTCCTGACCAGTTGCACTGGCTACAAACTTAGAAGTTTTGTACTGGGATGTTTTTATCTTGATTCAGAACTGAAACGGAATTTTTGTAGGTTTCTGAGAGCTGGATTGATTTCCCAACCCTTCTCCATCTTGGAATTAAAAAAACAACATGAAGTTTACAAGAGAAAATCATGTAAATTATGCATTTTCATGAATTATCAGATCCATTGACACTTAACATCCTCTCAAATCCTTTTTACTATTTCAGTTATATAAGTGCCAGCATGTGACATGACAATGGAGTCTTAACCATGTTTGCAAAGCTCACTTTCTTTGATGTCTTTCTAAAAAGTGAGTTCACAAATAGGGAAACTGGGGAGGAAAACAAATGGTAAAAACATTGACCAAAACACATTTGAACCATCCATAATTTATCACACAAACAAAAATGTGAAGCAAGTTGAATTACATAACCAGGAACCAAGAATAAACTGGGATATTACATCATGCAATATAACTGCAAGGCTCAGCAGAGCAGATTTAGTTTCTGATTTTCAAGCTCTGTGACATTCAAGAGGGCTTCTCCTTAGATTGATCCTTGCAATTATCAGATAAATTTTAAAGTTTAACTCTACTTTGCACCTTGCCACGGTTCATGCCATGCCTTAGACCGTGAATGGACCATGCAACTAAAGAACAGTCTGAATCAGTGGTAATTCATCTGTAGGGAAATGCTAAAATGAAGGCATTTCATTAGCAAGCCTGTGTTATTTAGTACACACCAGTTATCTATCTAAATTAAGCACTTTAAGTAACTAAACAAAAATCTAGGCTTGAATATAAATATCAGACCAAAAATGCAAAAGAGAGGAGCCAGTGCTCTTTTGGAAACCTGTGCTGGATTCTAATTTATTCTAAGGCCTCTTCACTCTGTTCCATTAGTATAAAAGCATCTTACCCACTCTAAGCACCCCTTACATTGCCAGGCTGATGTAGAATGGCCTTAAGGTAGCAGGCCCATGAAACTGTAAACTAAAACAAATAAGGGAAGTTCCAGGTAGGAATACTTTTTTTTTTTTTGTTAAACTCAGAGCTTTTAATCAATGCCAAAGTTCTTGTCAATTTCCAAGTAGCTTTATTGCTACTCATTTTTCCAAACACAACTGGAAATTTTTACACCCTGTTCCCTTCAGCCCTCTAAGCTCATTTGCTAATCTTCAGTGCCTCTAGGGTCCCATTCTCTATTGTCCTGACAGCATGCAGTCATTACACCTGCTGTGCACTGGTGTAAAAAACTGTATGAGATGCCATGGAGAATTAGGCTCTTAAAAACATTAATAATTGTTTCACTGAAAGATTTGGTCACCTGGGGGCTTGGAATATAATTCCGATTCCTCACTGTTGCTTTGCTTTACCAATTCATAGTTAAAAGGAATGGCCCTCTTCAGATACCAATGGGTTGCAATTGTCTTGGGAACTAAGTTTTCAAGGTGAGGTGGGCTTAGTTTCCATTTGCGATGGACTCAACATGTGTTTCTTCACACAATTTGTCTAGCTAGATAATGTGACCCTTGTTCTATAGAACAGTATGCAGAGCAAGTTCTATGCTTAATTCACCAACTATTAAAAGTTGCCTGTGAGACGTTCAGCTGTCTGTCTTCCCAGTCTAAAGCAGAACCACTGATGAGACACACTATCGATACCAGGGATATTTTCGAACTGGTTAGAATAGTACTGTAGATCTGGTTTTAGGTGATCTGACCCATTTTTACTGAGCTGCTTTCAAGACTGCTCCATTTCATTAAAAAAAGGACTTGCCTTCCTTAAGTCAGCTCTGCAGATTAGCTTTTAAATTTCCCCGGTATAGATAGGCCCCAGGAGACAACTTGCAGCACCACTACTTTACTCTTTCAGAATGTAAGAGATTCAGCTTCCACTGTCACTTGCCCCTCCGTCTGTGCGCCACATGTACCTGCCTATCAGTGAAAGGTGGCAGATTGACAGCCCTGCGAAAGAGTCCTTTGTCTAGTCACAGGACAATATATGCACACCATGCAAGACATCTAGCCTGCATGTCTGTAGAAATCACCTCTAGATGTGAAGAATTAAGCTCACTCCCCTAGGACTATTTGGTGTTTGGCCTCTTTGCTGAGGTTTCCAATGCCTGGGGCCACTTGGCACCTGCTGTGTCGTTTGCATGTATGATGCGCACTCTTCCCCAGCAGAAACTGCACTAAGACCAACGTACTCATTTAGCATAGATCACCAAACCATCTTATGATTAAGGTGACCGGATGTCCCATTTTTAAAGGGAGAGTCCCCTTTTTCGGGACTTTTTCTTATATAGGCACCTATTATGCCCCACCTCCTGTCCCGTTTTTTCACAGTTGCTATCTGGTAACCCTACTTATGATAGTCATATTTGGGAACTACTGCTAGCATAGACTTGGGTGACCAGACAGCAAGTGTGAAAAATCGAGACAGAGGGTGAGGGGTAATAGGAGCATATATAAGGAAAAGTCCCAAGTATCAGCACTGTTCCTATAAAATCGGGACATCTGGTCACCCTACATAAACTAGAACTGAGCTGGTGAAGTAGAGGTGAATGTCTCTATATCCTGTGACTGATTCACTAAGCCATGCAAATTCTCCACCCTACATGAAATTTTATCCAGCAGAATGTCTCCAGTCCCGCATACTTTTCATTTATATCTCATCTAAATGCCCACTGCTCATCTGAAGAGGCCAATTCTAATTATTTACAAAAGGTTTATTTAACATCTGTCATAATAATAAAATGGTTTTCTTTTTAGGTCATTGTGATATTAGAATTCCCATCCCACTGCATGCACTGAAGAAACAAGAGAAAACATTTAGATTTTAACATATTCAAATATATTACCCTGAGAAAAGTACACTTCTACCCTATTTGTATAGTAAGCCATCAAGTAAAACACTAGCTCTCTGCCCCACAACTAGTGCTTCCAAGCTTACCCTAATGACAACCAACCAGTAGGTTAATTACCTAAATTCACAATTCTTGCTAGTGATGGGACCAGACGGCAGGGATTATGTTTTGCAAAGCCTCTAACGGGCCCAAGCACTGCACAATCAGGGGAGATCCTGATCTAGGTTCTAATTTAAGTCAGTGACCAAAGCTCCGCCCATTTCCACACGCTAACTAGGCAGTTGATTACCCCATTTCACTCTGCTATACTGATGAATGTGAAGCACATCCTAAAGCAGTTTCAGCATACTTTTTCTTTAACCAAGGCAGTTTAAGAACTGCAGTGCACTGACAGCATCACAACTGCTCTTCAAGCAGTGCATCATCATCAGCGATAATCAGATAGTTCTTCCTCCTTAGATGTGTATCTTGAGCTCTGCTGCAAACCATCCAACAAGGCTAAGTAAGAGCATTCTAATTAAGGAGCAATTCTCTATCATTCAGTGCAAGAAAAGCAGGTGGTATTTAAGAGCATCATGCAGCAGGTAGGGTTTATAAATATGGTAGGCTTGGCAGTCTGGAGGGAGGGAAAAGGCACCTGCCTCCGAGAACACTAGTTTGTTTTTTTGCAAACATACATGCAATAGCACACTGAGAAAATAGCAGGATGTTGCTGGACATCGTTTACTTAACAAGTAAAGATGGCGCTATCACTCATTCCAGAGCAGAGCTACGTTTTGGAGAGCTGGAGAAAGAGGTAGGCTGGGCTTGACATCATTAAAACACACAACCCGAGGTAACAATTTTACATCACTTCTCCCTGGAATAGACCAACTCATGCTCCAAGGCAATCTGTATTTTCAGTGCATTTAATGCCTTCAGAAATATTCCCTCAGTACATTGTCAGAAAAAAAAGATATAAAAAACACTCCGCACTTTCCATCCCCAAAGCACTATACAAACTATCAACTTGCTAAACCTAATATCCGGGAGGCAAGTAAGCAAATCTCACTCCCATTTGCCAGATCAGAAGACAAAACAAAGGAGGTTTAAGATCAAAACTCTCCCAAGTGGCTTCTGATTTTGGGTGCCCAACTTCAGATGTGCTGAGCACCCAAAACTCTAACAAGAAGTCCCTAGAAGATGTAGTTGCTCAGCAACCTGAAAATCAGGCTCTACTTAGGTGTCTAACGTTGGGTGTCCAAAAATTCACACACTCAAAAATAGAGGCTACACATATGAGCACAGGGGCGGCTCTAGACATTTCGCCGCCCCAAGCACGGCAGCATGCCGCAGGGAGGGCTCTGCCGGTCGCCGGTCCCGCGGCTCCAGTGGACCTCCCACAGGTGTCAGCTTCGGTGGAGCCGTGGGACCAGCGGACCCTCCGCAGGCACGCCTGCGGGAGGTCCACTGGAGCCCTGCCTGCCGCCCTCCCGGTGACCGGCAGAGCGCCCCCCGCGGCATGCCGCCCCAAGCACGCGCTTGGCGTGCTGGGGCCTGGAGCCGCCCCTGTATGAGCAGCATGATGAGCAAAGCCCAAGAACTTCCGGTGCCTCATCACATGCTTCATCCACCAAGCCAGGAAGCCACAGTGAAGGAAGCGCTATTATTTGGCACTTTAAAAACCAGACTGGACAATGTGCTGGACGTAGTATTGCCGAAGGCTTCCCTGCACTGGCTGCAGGGCGTAGTGGATGGGCAAGTGTAGCCATACCGTAGGTGATCCAATGATTGGATAAAAGCGAAAGCACTGTATGCCCTGACACAGTAGGGATCATAACCCCCCCTCCCTCACAGAATGACAGGTTCTTTATTTTAAAAAAATCCCCATTAGTGTAACTCCAAAAGTTCCTGAAGTGAACTGGATGACTCCTGGAGCAAGGCACTACTCAGCCTGAGAAAGAGTGGCAGTAGCTGGCCCTTTATTTGTTCTGAATTATACTTCAGGGTTTTCACAGAGGCTTGATATTGATAGACATGCACTCAAGAGGATGGTACACAATTATCAGTATTCATCCAACGGTCTTGCATTATTTTTTTAAATCACTGTTGATTCATACAGACTGCAAAGCCCATCAAAAATGTCCCAGTGCCATTTTTGAAAGGTAAGTGGTGGGAGAAGTGGGGAGGAAAGAGAGAAACATACACAAGATAAGCATTAATGCTTAAAAGATTTCTCACCTGGAATAACAGAGATAGTTTTCAAAGCTCGGAGAACTCTGAAAGTTCTCAGTGCTGACACATTCCCAAGGTCCACAAACTCTGTGACATATCTGTAATGAGGGAGGTCACACACAAAAAACACAATGACAAAACACACACCAAAAAACTACAGACAAAGCAATACATCACTCACAGGGGCCTGTACCCAACAGCTAACACCAACCGGAGGCCGCCTTACCTGGAATTACAGAAATAGTTTTCAAAGCTCTCAGAACCCTGAAAGTGCGCAGAGCTGAAACATTGCCTAGGTTTACAAACTCTGTTATATACCTGCAGAATTAAACCAGAGTTAATGGCACCATTGGGGTCACCTTCCTTTTAATATAATCGTTTGTAGGAAACAGACTGTAATTTAAAATGCTTTAGAACTGGCATTGAGAGAGACAGAGAAAGATACAACGCCAAAACCAGTTTAAAAATGTCTCAAGAACATAGGCCAATTAGCCCAGCTGCATGGTTTGTTCTTTGAGCTTCCCCAATTTGGAGTCTAATGTTTTAATACTGTATGGACCTGTGCAAAGCAATTTAAAAAAGTTACTTGGCAAAAGAAACCAGGTATGTTTGGAGAGACTGTTTCCTCAATTCAGTGGGGCGTGTTGTCAATCAGAGCTATTTCACTTTCCTCCCTGTTTTTAATCGTCATCAACATTTGCAGTTATGCAGCATCTAAGTGCCTCACAGACATTAATTCAGTAAACTTCGCCACCTCTCTGTGAGGCACAGTTAAGTATTATCACCATTTTACAGATGGCCAGACTTGGGGCACAGAGAAGCTAAATGAATCAGTATCAAGCCAGGAATAGAATCCAAGAGTCCTGGCTCCCAGGACCCCTACTGTAACCACTAAACAAACTGCCTCTGAAAATACCGTAATTCTGCTGTTTTGGGAAAGTCTGGCATTTCGTAGCTTTCCAGGCACTCCGGGTCAAACTGACCAGTGTGCAGAAGAACTAGCTAGACATCACCTAAGCCTCGTGAGTGGGATTTAAATGATCTAAGCGCCTTGGTGAATTGGGGAGAAATCCTCCTGATATGACAGCAGTACAACCCCACTGATGGTAAGGTGATTGTATGGCTATAACATGAGTGAGCCCACAATGCTTGGTACTGATGCTTCTGAGAGCCTGACAGTCTTTTCGATGTTGACATTGCCTTGCTTGTTAACTTACCATCCAGCTGCACAACAAATGATATTGGATGAGATTTTCAAAAGGAGTTAGAGGCGTTAGTTGCAATTGATTGTGAATTGGGAACCTAACTCCTTTAGGTGCCTATGAAAATCTCAGGCATTGACTAGTTGAATTTAAGGCCTCATTTGCATTTCTTGAACAATGCATAGAAAGGACAACTAGTGAAAGTGCTGGCACCCAAAAAACCCAGTGCCCCAAGCATCTGCAGTCAGCCAACACTGGGGCCTGATATTTCAGAAAAGCAGAGCACCCACAACTCCAGCAAAATGCAAGTCCCCGGACCCTTGAAAATCAGAGCCCCACGCCTTCATCAATGATCTCTCTGATTTCAGTAGCCAGTGTTGGCCCTGGACAGGTGTAAAATGTATCAAAGCAAATATGGAAGGGAAAAAATTATTCTTCTCCCAGGCGTTGGTCAGATTGTCAATGACATATTTCCACTGACGATAGCTGGAGTTGTAAGAGTGCGTTAGAACAGGCCAAGAGGTGAAACACATTTTTATAAGCTACAGAGTGCCAAACGTTTAGAATTCATCTCTAATTGGGAAAATGAATTTAGTGGTCTACCTGCTGTAAGACACCTGGGCACCTCACTGCTTATTAGACTTGGAAGATAAGTTGATTCAGCAAAAGGAAAAAAAGAATGAGCTAGACAAAATAAAATACTGTATTGTAAACTTCCTTTTTGGGATTCTGAATCTTTAGCCGCAAAAGGTTAATATCTGTCTATTAACCCACAAGTATCCAAAATGCTGCCCAAGAAATCCTAACATGCAAACCAAAGCCATGGAGGGAGTCAGTGGTGGAGCAGGGATTTAGAAATTCCTAGTTCCCATCCCCGTGCTCAGCTCACCAGAACATGCCAACTCTCTGGTGTAGGGATAAAGCTAGAATGCTGGGCACTAATTACAAAACCCTACCTCACCATAGGGCCCAAACTGCGGGGTGCGCCCCCCAGGGGGCTTGCAGAGGGTCCCTGGGCCAAGGGAGGGAGCATCACCCAGCCTTGCTCTCTCCCTAGCCGCAGCTCCGCTCCACTCCACCCCAGCTCTGCCCTCATTCCTTCTCCACCCTCAGGCCAACTCCAGTCCTAGCCCCAGCTCCTCCCCCATCCCCAGTTCTGCCCCCGAGCTCTGCCTTCAGCCCAAGCATCTCTGCTCAGGAAGCCTTGGCTGTGCACAAATGGAGTGCGGGCACAAACAGATTCCATTACTGGTGGGGGGAGGAGGGGAACACAACAGGAAAAGTTGGGGCACCGCTGCCATAGGTGCATATTCAGAAAGTGGTGATTTGCTCCAAACATGTCCAAGTCAAAGCTGTTGTAAGCAGACGCAGCTCCACTAATTTTAGTGGAATTGCATTTAGCTCTCTCTTTATCTCAGGACTGCACTGAAAATAAAAGCCAGAGTCTAGACTTTGATCTTTTTGGTGACCACTTTAAGATTTCCTTGGCTTTTCTTTTTTTCCTATGCGCCTGTCTCACACGAAGATTCAACCCCCTTCCACATTTCATGTACAGATGGAATTGGTAACAGGAATAACCTGAAAATGCAACTTACGCCATCATGATGACACTGAAATCTAGCCAGTTCCATGGATCACGAAGGAAAGTAAAACCATCTATGCAGAAACCTCTTGCAATAATTTTCACAAGTGATTCAAATGTATAAATACCAGTGAATGTGTACCTGTTAAAAGGGAAGTCAAAAACAGAACTCTGCTAAGAACAATGTGGTAAAAATATAATTTCAGTCATGAAAAAATCTTTTCAAATATATTAACTTAACAAATCAAGGGGTTATAAAACCCCTATCGTACTCCCACTGACTTAAATGGGAGCAAGAGCAGGCTTATTGAATAAATTAAACAAAATTCTGCAAGAATTTAAGGAAAAAACTTTGAAGTATTTAAAAAGAGGAAAATACAAAAAAATGCTACTTACTCCACATTCTTCGACCATTCAGGTGGGTTACTAAAAGTCATGAATACACAGTTGGTCAAAATAGTGCACATAATGATCATGCTAAATAATGTAGGGTGAAGTCAAGGAACAAAGGGACACGCTAAATTGGCTATTTACATCTTTGTAAAATTCACTCCAATATAGAGACAATTCTAATTAGAATAATTTCCAGCCAGTGATCTATTCACTATCAGCGAGATAGGACAAGAGCCAAGACAACATCCAGCAGTCACAGGAGATGGAGAAAAGTCATTTTTGCATATAATTTTTTTCCATTTAACGATCTCATTGGTTTCCCCACAATTCTCTGATCTGGACACTATGGGGCTGATTCTCCACTGCATTCTGATTTGGTAGCAATTTATATCCAGTTTACACTTGTGCAAACAACTACACGAGGGACAGAGCGACAGTGAACGGAGAAATATCACTCTCCAAAGGGCATTGCACACACACACAGGAGCACAGAATTGTCACATTAGTTAATATTTATGGCAAGTTAACACAGTTCTGTCCTGCCTCAAGGCATTGAACAGAGGAAAGTGCACACGTGCTTCCTACTCATGTTCTGCAAACAAACAAGGAAAACAAAAATACTGTCTCATCTCTTTAACATCAGACATTTTACAGCTTAGAACCAATCATGAAGGCTGTAAAATTGTAATGTACATTGAAAAAAAAAATCAGGTGCATGAATAGACTCAGACTAAGGTCAGCAGAGACCATCATGATCATCTAGTTCAGGGGTGGCCAACCTGTGGCTCCAAAGCCACATGCAGCTCTTCAGAAGTTAAATGTGGCTCCTTGCAACTCCGGGACTGGAGCTACAGGCGCCAACTTTCCCATGTGCCAGGGGGTGCTCACTGCTCAACCCCCAGTTCTGCCCCAGGCCCCAGCCCCACTCCACCCCTTCCTGCACCCTCTCCTGAGCCTGCTGTGCCCTCACTCTACCCCCTCCTGCATGCCACGAAACAGCTGATCAGGAGGTGCGGTGGGGGAGCGGGAGGCGCTGATCGGCAGGGCTGGGAGGGGTTGAGTCTCTGGGAGTGGAAGGGGGTGCTGATGGGGGGGGCTGCTGATGTATTTCTGTGACTCTTTGGCAATGTACATTGGTAAATTCTGGCTCCTTCTCAGGCTCAGGTTGGCCACCCCTGATCTAGTTGGACCTCCTGCACATTGCAGGCCAGAGAAACTCACCCACACGCTCCTGTAAATAAAACAGAGTCCCTGCCTCCTACTTCATAACAATTTACATTCATCCTTTAAGTGAAACATCCCCCCAGACAATTTCATCTACATCCAGGAATAGCAACTCAATCTGCTGGTAAATGAAATGAATGAGCAGCATCGTATTACATCACTTGTTAGTCAGAAACCTGGCTAGGATTTCAGTTTGGGGTTTTTTCCAACTGCATGAAACATGGGGGGCATTTGATATGATATGCATAACTGAAAAGTGAATCCTATGGGACAGGTAGAGTCTAGCATCTTAGGAGACAAATTTTCATTTCCCCCCCCCCCCGATTTTGTGCATTCAGCTGAAGGAGGCAGGTGCGTCCACCTTGCACCAGTTGCTGCCATCAAGTGACCAACTGTCCAATCCATTGGTTTGAGTCCCCTGATATGATTGCTCACTCTTGCAGGGGCGATCACTTGCATGAGCAAAAAGTGAACAAGTCTCAAATGTGTTACTCAAAAAATGAAAGGTGTTTTTTTCATAGGCAGCACATGGTTTTCATAGAACAAGAAATGGAGGGGGGGATCCCTATGGCTCTTAAACTAAAAGACCATGAGATTGCCCCTTTCAAACCCCATCTTGTATAATCTGGTTCAGACAACTTGCAACCCACTCTTTTAACATCCACTGAAATGACCAATTGCCAAAAGTAACATGAACTCCTTATACACGCAGGCTGGGATTTTCAGAAATGGGCAGCATTAACTTAATTCTGCTTCCACTGAAGTCAACAGTAAAACTCCCATTGTCTTCAGAGGGGACAGAGTTATGCCTTGATTTCAAATTCTGATGCATTTTTGAGAATCCTACCCTGTAATAATTTTACCAGGACCCTTCTAGGATTTACAGCCTACTGGACAGAATCTAAAAATAACCACAAGAATTCCATTTGCAATGTCAATATGTCAAGGCCTTGTATTTTCTAAAGATTCCTTCGTACATAATTTCTTCTTAAAAGTAAAGGGCTACTTGGTGCTAGATGCATGTGTTATATTCAAGGGAACTGAAATCAAGATGAAGCATAGCTTATTGTTACAATTATGATTACAGCTTCATCAAACTGAAACGTAACTTTTCTCTCTCTGTTTCCAAACTGCCAGTCCTAGATAGATAGATAGGAATATTTTAGACACAAACTTAAATTTGATAATTTCTTTTGTAATATGTTTTATTATTTATAACGTCACAGGATTTTTGTTTGATTCCTCCCAGATGTGAACATACTTTTATATTTATATGTAAATGCATTTTGTATATTTTTAAAATGCAGATACCATCAAAAGTAAATGTGTAAACAAACAGACACCTTCTTACTAATAGTCTGATCCTTTTTTGTATTCAGAGTCATATATGGAGGGTCTGAAGACAAAAAGAAGCATTTATTAATTACTCTTTACTGTTAAGAGTGATTCAGGAGCAACACAGCTGCAGCAGATGGAGATAGATTCTGTTTTGACTCAGGCATCAACAGAATTGTTAACCAAGAGCCAGATCCAAAGCCACTGGGAAGTGTTTTCATCAGCTTCAGATCAGGCTTCAGTTTCACCTGCAAAATCTTTGCTTCAAAATGGTCAGATGCATACCCCTCAATTGCACCTTAGCCCATCTGTGAGAGCTACATTTACAAGCAACAAGACATAACCTAGAAAGAACACAGTTCAACTCGCAGATCAAGTTTCCAGCACTAGCAGCTGGAAAACACACATTTTATCTGTAAGCCAAGCCAATTTGATATGGAAGCTTTTGAGATACCACAGACCTGGGACTCCACAAGGTCTATTTTACAGTCACTTTGCAGAGTAGAAAACTATGATTTGCCAGACTGGATAGACCCATCTCATCCAGTAACTTCTCTCTTACAACACAAGCATCAGATGCTTCAGAGAAAGTGGATCATTTTGGAATAAACCTGCCCATAGAGGAAGGTTTGAGAGACACCAACAGACTTATAATTATGTTCCTATTCATCTCTAAGTAAAGCACCATTGGCTGCATCTCTGGCTCATAGTTTGTTTAATGGTTTCACCAGCTACATAAACCTTTACTTCTCTTGTGGAGCATAGCCGTAGACTATTTCTGTTCCCGTATTTACTGGTTCTTGGGTACTGGAAGAATGGATGTGCATATACACACAGTGTAGTGTGGATCTTTGTAAATGAAATGTTACTGGATATGCCAGGCCTATAGGAACTATAATTACTTATTCATAAACAAAATAATTACTAATGTATAAACTTGGAGCCCAGTCCATTGAGATCCCCTTCACTGACCTTGCCGAGTGTTGACTGTGTACTACACAAATAAGTTTTGAACCAAGTAGTAAGACAAGTTATTGATTTTTTCGAGCAGTAAAACAGCAGCAGCACAACAGTCAATTATTAATAAAAAAGGATATGAATGTATCAAAATTTTAATAGCTATTCTCCTAAGCAGATTAAAAGGAGTTAAAATGTACAAGGCAGGTGTGGCACTAAATCGGAAGAGTGTTTTCCCTCTGTTTAGTACTACAAAGGTCTGCAGAGAAAGAGAGAGAGAGAGAGAGTTAATGCATGAAATATCAAAGTATGAAACATATGTACAGGAAAAAACAGGACAACTTTCAGGGCAAGAATTTAAAAGTCACACAAGAATTACATTTTCTGGTGTTTGTAAGAAGATTAGTGTTTAAGAAGTCCCCCACTCATGCCAGAGTATCATTATTGTTGGTTTTATGGTACCATCTAGAAGCTGAACAAAGATCAGAGCCCCTTGTGCCAAGCACTGTATAAACAGGAGAGAGAGTCCCTGGCCCCAATAGTTTACAAATCGAAACAGCCAAGACAGACAGAGTGGGAGAAAAGAAATATTACTATCCCCACCTTACGAAGGGGGGGGGGGGACCAAGGCCCAGAGATGTTAAGTGACTTGCCCAAGGTCATACGGGAAGTCAGTAGCAGAGCCAGAGCTGAACCCAGACCTCAAGTCCTAGTTCAGCACCTTAACCTAAGACTATCCTTCATCTCAAACATGGCAGACACAGGGCTTCATAGATCTGTGACTCTCTCCCAATTCTGCTAATTACATTGCCACCCTGCATCAGTTTGTGGCAAGAGCACACTTCATCATCTGCAAAGGAGGAGGAAAAAGTGGCATAAGCAGAAAAAAAATATCCTGAAGCTCAACCCTGGCTGAACTGAGCAGAGCCAGGTGTCCAGCACAGACGTGCATGCTGCTCCCCGAGAGCGCTGAGCATACTGCATAATGCTGCACACACCTGAGCCATGACCGTGTCTTTCCATTACCACCTCCTCCCCAAATGTATAGGGAAGTGCCAGGCAGGGTTTCTCTCCTTGCTCTTATACAAGCTGGGTAATAAACTAGGTAAGTAAATATCCACTGGGCAAAACAGGTTTTTCCTACTCAGACCTCACCTCCCAAAATATAAATCACCCATTTCCTCAACCTATGAGAGCCTTTGTGACCTCCCTCATCAGACAGACCCTGCATCCCACCAGAGAGAGAGAACCTGCACCACCTCCCTAGTCAAACCGATCCTTCCCCCCGCCCATGCCCACACCAGAGAGTACACGTGGCCGCCCTCATCAGACAGACACTCCCCTGTCCCTCCCTTGTCAGACTGACACGACCCCCCTCGTCCCACCTGGAGTTGTGAATACCTTATTCCCCAAGCTCTGCTCCCTTGAACAAAGCCCAACAGTTGACTTGACAATTACAGAAGCTATAAAAAATTACAGTCCAGGCACATCCAAGTATATAAAGCATGCCCCTCCCCTGTAAAGGGGAAAAAAATCTCTCATGACAACTACTGAAGATGCACTGCCCATCAGTCCAGTGAATGTGGGTGAGAACATTCAGGAGCTACATTGCTGGCCCCTTTCATCACAACAGTGGACAGAGCAAGAGTGACACGTTAAAAGCCAGCAATGTGATTACAGCCAGCACCAAGCAAGAACTGTCAGGACTCAGGGACCCTTGTTTTACTCAATTCAAAATTAGCTATTGGCCACTCAAGAAAGCCTCTCTTGCACAATCAGCTAGGAAGGAACCAACTCCACAGCTAAAAGGCTTACAGAACGAGCAGTATATATAGAAGGGGGAATTTCTGATTAAATAAACACAAGGGAGGGGGGGTCACCTGTTTTAATGAGTTATGATAAACAGGTAAACCCCAACTGCCCCTCTTGTTAACACCTCAGCAGAGAAGCCAAGGAAACAGGGCTATGAGAAGATGGTGGTTCTGCTGGGCCTAAGTTCCCGCATGCTGGCCACGCGGTAGAGAACCTTTTAGTGCCACTGCCCATGCTATCGCTCTTCTGTGCATGGAGGATTCCCATCACCAGAGCTCTCCGTGCAGCACAAAAGCCATACAATTCCCCACCACCACCACGATAAAAAAAAAAGGCTGAACTGTTTGAGCTGTCCAACCTGCAGGAAGCCTTCATGCCTGCTGTTTACCGGCTTCATATCTAGACAAGGTTGCTTTACAAAGGTATCTGCAATGTAACATTCACATGGGATACACTGTATCAGAGGGGTAGCCGTGTTAGTCTGGTTCTGTAGAAGCAGCAAAGAATCCTGTGGCACCTTATAGACTAACAGACGTTTTGCAGCATGAGCTTTCGTGGGTGAATACCCACTTCTTCAGATGCAACTGAACACAACAGCCCCGTTCCCCAGAGGGCCCGTTAACGAGCCCAATTACAGAAAAGCCAGTGGACTCAACAGGATCCATGTTGAGTCTCCACATAGCAGTGTAGTGCCTGCTTTCTCCCTCCACAGATGTGCTGAGTACTCACTGGCTATTGCTGTAGATCTGGGCCTAGATCGGGGTGGGCAAACGACGGCCCACGAGCCATTTTAAGCTGGCCCTCGAGCTCCCGCTGGGGAGCGGGGTATGGGGCCACTCCACACGGCTCCCAGAAGCAGCGGCATGGCCCCACTGCAACGCCTACGTATAGGGGCTGCCTGGGGCTCCGCTCTGGATGCTGTCCCCACCCCAAGTGCCGCCTCCACAGCTCCCATTGGCTGGGAACCGCGGCCAATGGGAACCGCAGGGGCAGCGCCTGCAGACCAGGCAGTGCGCAGAGCCACCTGGCCATGGCTCCGCGTAGGAGCCATAGCGGGGATATGGCAGCTGCTTCTGGTAGCTGCTTGAGGTAAGCGCCACCTGGAGCCTGCACCCCTGAGCTTCTCTCCGCGCCCCAACCCAGATCCCCTTCTTTCCCTCCAAACCCCTCGACCCTCCTGCACCCCAAACCCCTCATCCCCAGCCCCACTCCAGAGCCCGCATCCCCAGGCGGAGCCCTAACCCCCGCCCCAGCCTGGAACCCCCTCCCGCACACTGAACTCCTCATTTCTGGCCCCACCCTGGAGCCCGCACCCCCAACCAGAGCCCTCACCCCCTACGGCACCCCAACCCCAATTTTGTGAGCATTCATGGCCCACCATACAATTTCTATTCCCAGATGGGGCCCTTAAGTTTGTTCACCCCGGCCTAGATTTTTTTTTTTTAAATGTTCAGTCTGAGTAATCTAAGGAGCAATATGGATTTCTCTCTCTCACACACACACACACACACACTTTAACCAGACAACATCCCCTTTAGAGGCGGGTCAGCAAAGTGAAGAAGAAACCACTACACGTTATCTGCAAATGGAAGGCTACAGTTTGGCCTGAAAGCTCACAGAAGAGAGAGACTATGGAGCATCATTGGCCATTGGGTGCCTTTTTTGAAGGGATATTTTATTTTCTCCACCTTATTAAAATACTCCTTCTTTCCCTTTGAGGGAAAAGAATTATTATCAATTTTACAGATGGGGAAAAAAGGAGAAGCACAGAGAGGTAAAGTTACTGCCCAAAGCTATACCACAAGTCCATTGCAGATCCAGGATTAGAACTTCAGAATTCCTAACTCCCAATGCTTTGCTCATTATTCCAGACGTACTATATCTCAATGCGTTATTGGGTTTGTAATGAGTTTCTGTATTGTCTGAGTAGTGGCATCTGCTCACTATAAAAGTGGCTGGCACATAGGTCCTCGGGGCTTCTCCAGTGCTATGAGGCGGTGGGTGACTTCCAGCCCAAATGACCCTGAAGAGGTGAAGCTCAGAAAGGTGAACAGACAGGTCAATTCTGGAGTGACTGGTGCACTTTAAGACAGCAGTGGAAGGATTACTTGCACTGGATCAGTTAAATTGGAAGTAGGAAGTATTCAAACTGCCACTAACCTACTTTAACTCCAGATGATTCAGAGGTGCTGCAGTTATGAATTGCATTGAGTTCAAAGTCCAGAGAGCCATCAATGAAGGAGTGTGTGCACACATGTGGCAACCACTAAAATAAGAGAGTTAAACCAGTCCAACTTCTGTATGTTGACGACAAGATTATCATTGGCTTCAGCAGGAGTTGGGTAAGGCCCAGCATACGTGAACAATTTTACTCTGATACACTAGCACAAAGACCCTCCCCCCAAATACAACAAAAACTCTCCGGTCTAAACAGACTTGTTCACACCTACATTGGGAATCTGTGTGGGCAGTGACAATTATGAGCTGCCAAGATGTTGGAGAGGTTCTTCCCCATTGTCCTGGAGCAGGTGAGGCAGCAGTTCAGACTATTCACAGTTGACAAGGCTCCAGGCCTAGGGGAATTGTATACTCAAATCCTGCAGGAAGTAGGACAGAGGAAAGCCATAAGGGTAAGATTTACACAGAAAACTAGAAAGCTCCAATAATTAACAACGAAGAAAGGAAGGATCTTGCCAACTTCAAAAAAGAAGCTGCTAGTCTGACCTCAGTTGTGGGGGGAAGATATTGGAAGCACTGTTTGGGAACAAGATTACAACACATTCAGAAATGTATAATTAAGTGAGGAGCAGTCCACAGGGACTCGCCAAGCAGAGGATCACACGCCACATCCTTCCTAATATTCTTTTAAGATGTTATTGCCTTGGTAGATAAGTGGAAGTGCAGGGAGGGGAGAAAAAAAGCAAGTGGATCATAATTTATTTGGATTTCAATGTCATTTGAGGCCACAGTGTGAGTGATTGAGTCACAAAGTCAGACTCCAGAAAGTATGGTGCAGTAGTGAAAGGAGACAAAATTATTGAAACAGATGAACAACAGACTGAAGGAAAGGACATTAAGGATGTTTGTGCATGGATACAACTCCAGTGAGAGAGAGAAAACGTAAGGTCTACAATGGATCAGTATGACTAACATAGGAATCACCGTATCAGATCAGACCAAAAACCCATCTAATCCAGTATTTCATCTCTGACAGTGACCGATACTAAATGCTAAATTTACCTTAGATGCACACACTCCTGACTGAAGGAGATTATTTCCAAACCATTTAAATTTCCTTCTGTCTCATAATTAAGCTGGGTGGCAGAAGATGAAGAATAGAGAGAAAAACAACGTAAAGGCACTTGGGTTTAGCATTATTGGTTAATAGGCTGTGCTGTTCACTGTACCAACAGTGAGTTGTACTCGACGGTGCAAGCCAAATACAAGCTAGAAATTACAGCCTAGAAGGAAGCACAGTACAATCCTGGGGAAGAAAGAAGAGGGAAATGTTTCCAGGAGATTGTTAATCAAGCAACATGTGGGGACCACATAAAACAGGGTTGTACAATTTAACTCAAGCTCAGCCTTAGCCAAATCTGGATCTACGATCCCGCAGCATGCATCACTTACCAGATTGTTCTTCCAGCTCAGAAAAGTAACAATGCACCAGTTTACACTGTCTCTGTCACATGAAGGGACAGTTTGTTTGTTTCATTTAAACCTGCCTAAAGCAAAGTTAAGATTCTTCAGCAATCCCCCCAAGATTCTTGGATTAAGTAGATTTCTCTCCCAGATGAACCACATGGCCCCTGCCCCTTGGCCTCAGACCACCTTGCAATGCACCCAGGAAAGTACAGCTATCGTTCCTTGTCAAGTGTCCTTGGAGCCAGGTTAAACAGATGAACATTTTTAACCACTGGCAAGGAGCCCAAGCTGCAGAATTCGGATGTTCAGGTCCATGGTGGTTTTGTTCTGGCCTCTCCTTTAAGAGTGTTTATTGTCAGTCATGATTCAAATGTACACAGCATTCTAACGGGGAACAATCTAGGATAACCCATCACCTGAAAAGCGGACAATGCAACACAAAGAATGTAAAATATATCTATGGGCTGCAGACCACATTCTCACAGAGATGGTTTGTCTCACGTGTGTACAACTGGAGAGGTGAGTCTAGAACACTGGTCCTTCAATAGCAAAACACACTGGCCCCTCCCACTCAAGTGAAAGGAAGGGAACAGCCTGTATGCACTGAAAAGTTTAAATTCTAATGCACCATATCCTCTTACAGCATCAGGAAAGATTTCTTATGGTATATTACAGACCAAATGCAGCAGAACCCATGCATTAGAATGGCCAGCACAAGGCCTATAAACTGTGTAAAACCCCCGAAACACTCTCTTCAGTATTTAACCCACTCTTTGGCCCAGCCCTTAGCCTCACGGAGCCCAACACAACAGAATCCACAAGAGCCCTCTGCCAAGACAGATGATGTTTCCCAGCAAGAATTTCTCTTAAGGAATTATTAATGATCTGGATGATGGGATGAATTGCACCCTCAGCAAGTTCACAGATGACATTAAACTGTGGGGAGAGGTAGATACTCTGGAGGGTAGGGATAGGATCCAGAGTGACCTAGACAAACTGGAGGATTGGGCCAGAAGAAATCTGATGAGGTTCAACAAGGACAAGTGCAGAGTCCTGCACTTAGGAAGGAAGAATCCCATGCACCACTACAGGCTGGGGACCAACTGGCTAAGCAGCAGTTCTGCAGAAAAGGACTTGGGGATTACAGTGGACGAGAAGCTGGATATGAGTCAGCAGTGTGCCCTTGTTGCCAAGAAGGCCAATGGCATATTGGGCTGTATTAGTAGGAGCATTGCCAGCAGATTGAGGGAAGTGATTATTCTCCTCTATTCGGCACTGGTGAGGCCACACCTGGAGTATTATGTCCAGTTTTGGTCCCCCCACTACAGAAGGGATGTTGAGAGAGTCCAGCGAAGGGCAACAAAAATGATTAGGGGGCTGTGGTACATGACTTACAAGGAGAGGCTGAGGGAACTGGGCTTATTTAGTCTGCAGAAGAGAAGAGTGAGGGGGGATTTGATAGCAGCCTTCAACTACCTGAAGGGAGGTTCCAAAGAGGATGAAGCTCGGCTGTTCTCAGTGGTGGCAGATGACAGAACAAGAAGCAATGGTCTCAAGTTGCAGTGGGGGAGGTCTAGGTTGGATGTTAGGAAACACTATTTCACTAGGAGGGTGGTGAAGCACTGGAATGGGTTACCTAGGGAGGTGGTGGAATCTCCATCCTTAGAGGTTTTTAAGGCCCGGCTTGACAAAGCCCTGGCTGGGATGATTTAGTTGGTGTTGGTCCTGCTTTGAGCAGGGGATTGGACTAGATACCTCCTGAGGTCTCTTCCAACCCTAATATTATATAATTCTATTATTCTAATTCGCCATTTCACTAGTGCAACAAAATATTTTAGCTCCTTTGGCTAAATTAGACCATGGAGCAGCAAACTAGTTAAAAGGGAAAAACAAAATTGGATTGTGGTTTAGTCCCCAGGTCGTGGTCTTGGTCTTCCTACTTGTCCTCCCTACCACACACATGCTCCTCTAACTCTTGCTGGGTAACCATGTAACTCGATTCCCCCCCCCCATCAATAACGTGCCAACACAATGGAGTAATTTGGGTGTAAATGTACATTTTCTTTTCAATAGGATTGATCCAGCCAGGGTTGATTTGTATCTGCTAACCTGGGGTGGGTATTTTTAGCAGGAGGCAAGTGAGTTTCTTAGTTTTGTTTTTGCACTTGTATTTCTTTTGTGAACCCCTCAACTACAAAACCTGGATTGAAAAATGGAAAAAAGCCACAAAGGTGGGGGGGGCAGTATTATGGGTTTCACTACTCATCGCTGGCACACCTCTTTGCGGCTCACCTGAGGATTAGCTCACCACTCCTCTGGCACCCCCTCCTTCAGTCACTTGTCCTGTTGTTTGTCTCTCTCTTCCGAGACTCAGGGTGCTCCCTCTTCATGTCTTGGGCTTACATCCTGGTCACTATAGTCATCCCCTTCCAGGGTATCGAAATCCCATTGGATGACTGTCCCAGCAGTCTTCTACTCCACTGCCCAGTCTGTACTACTTCCCCAGTGGCTGGTAGGGGAACTCAGGCCTGCCCACTGCTCTAGGTTCCAGCCCAGGGACCCTACAACCAGTAGCCAAGGTCTGCTCTGTCTCAACCTTTGCTGCTACGTCCCTGAGCTGCTTCCGACTTTGCCTCTACAAGGCTCCTTCTATATCTTTCTGTGGGCAAGCCATTCCCTCAGGACCAGGCTCCAGGCGCTGGGTTTTCTCCTTTCCCTCGCTAAGCCCAGAGAATAACTGCAAACCTTACCACCACACCACCCCTTACCACCAACTTTGCCCCTTACCACAACTCTCTTTGTGCCTCCCCCAGCTGGCTTCATCAGCCCTGACCCTCCTCCAGGTGCCAACTGTCACCCTTGGCCCTTTGCACTAGACAGGCCTTATGAGGGGCAGACACCCCAGCACAGGCAATTTCTATTTTTGATCATAAATAAACAAACCAACCCTATTTTCACACACAAAATGAAAAACCTCAAATATATGAGATTCTAGTTTTTTTTAAAAGAATTTTCCCACACCTCCTTTAATATAACCTTTGCAGCTTGATGCAGGGAGTGGAGAAAATGATGCAGGAGGTGGCGTAAATGACACAAAGGACCAGGCCAATAGGTATCAAACGCAGTATTGGCAAGGGAGGACACGATGACTAGGGCCCTGGACTGGGAGTTGAGAGATCTTGGTTCTATCCCTACCTGGGCAATGACCTGCTCTGTGACCTTGGAGAAGTCACATTCCCTCTTTTTCCCTTCCATTTGTCTATTTAGATTGTAAACCCTCCAAGCCAGGGACTCTGCTTTATTGTGCGCCTGCACAGTGCCCAGCACAATGGGACCTCCAGGTACACCAATGATACAAATAATTAATAAATAAATCAATAATAAACCCTGGTCACTGGGGAGTCTACACTTATGATTCCAGGTGACCTACTGTAATTTACTAGCTCTAACATGGTCCCTGGTGAACTCTTAGGTAAGTCTCCAAATGGTGCAGTGAGTAGGGTGAAGGAAAGAAAAGCCAAAACGTGTTTGGTAATTTAAAAACTAGTCTGAAATTTTTTTTAATAGTGCTGACTTCTTAGAACTTATCAATTTCAAAATGGCTCCATGTACTTAAAGTTGTTTCTGGTTCCATTCCAAGAAACATCTTTAGGCCTTTTAAGCCATAATATTCATTGCCTCAAGACCTGCAGAGGCGAAGCTCAGAGGCAAGAATCATCTGGAGAAAGGCATTGTGCACAGAGGTACCTTATGGAAGAATTGACTGCCCAATTAGAGCTACAAAAATCTCAGCTGTTCATTTTTTGAGGTTTAAAAGGAACCATTCATTTTAATTATTTTATGTTTGGGATGGAAACTATATTATATGGGAAAAAATTGGACATTTCTGATTTAAAAGGAATGGTACCATAGGAACAGCTTTCGTTAGGAAACATTGTTTTAAAATAACTTATTTAGCAATTTGCAGTACAGCCCATGATAGGTGTTATATTACAGTGCACAGATAAGATTAATAAAATGGTAAAAAATAATTCCAGTTACATGCAGGTTTAAATTACTTTAGTCTTATGTAGATTTTAAACTAAGCACTCCTAGGATGGACTACAAAAGCAGGACAAGTGTAGGCAGACAGGATTTAGGGGAGAAAGAAAGGTTTAATGAAGAGTGTGGAGAACTCATGGAACTGCATTCCCATGGGTAACAACAGAGCGGTTGGCCTTAATGTCAAGTTTTACCAAGAGTGAGTGATAAGGGCTGTCCTTCAGGTGGCAAAGCTTGTATTTCTACCACATCTGTATTCAAAAAAGTCTATCAAGAAATGTGCACTAAGAGGAATTTTGACACCTACAGGCTAGGGAAGGATATAGTAAGTGAAAAGAAAATGCAAGAGTCTTTTGAGGCTTTTGACACAGTCCTACATGGCATTCTCATGAGCAAACTAAGAGAATATGATCCAGATGAAGTTACTATAAGATGAGTGCATAATTGGTTGAAAGACTATACTCAGGCAGTAGTTATCAATGGCTTGCTATCAGCTTGGGAGGATGTATCTAGTGAGATTCAGCAAAGGTCTGTCCTACGTCTGGTACTATTCAACATTTTCATTAACAACCTGGATAATGGAGTGAAGAGTATACTTATAAAATCTGCACATGACACCACCCTGGGAGATTTAGGTTAGATATTAGGAAAAACTTTCTAACTCTAAGGATAATTAAGCACTAGAATAGGCTTCCAAGGGAGGCTGTGGAATCCCTATCACTGGAGGTTTTTAAGAACAGGCTGGACAAACAACTGTCAGGGATGGTCTAGGTTTACTTGGTCCTGCCTCTTGAAGTCCTTTCCAGCCCTACATTTCTACAAAGAGTTCTTCCAAAGACTTTCTTGGCTCCAAATGATGTGGTTCCTGTATACATCAGACAGCTCATTTTCCAGGCACAGCATTTGTCCCTTTGTTCCTCAGTAGCACGTTGTTTGGCACGGAAAGGGTTAAGGACAAATCTTCTGCCACATTTTGTGCTTCTTCTAAACTTATTTAGAGCACAGGGCTGGGGGGAGCTGGAGAGGAGGAGGAGCTGAGATGAGGGGGAGAAACTCATGGAATTTTTAGAATTATTTTCCCTTTCAAAGAAATGCTTCTCTAGAGAGATTTTAAGAAAATAAAAGCAACATTGAGTAACAGCAGCCCAGGAGACCTGGGTTCAATTCCCTGCTCTGCCACAGATGCCTTGTGTAACCCTGCATACGGTACTTCATCTGTCTGGAGCTCAATTCCCACATCTGTAAAACATGGATCAACCCTTCCTTTGTCCCACCCGCCAAACACTGCAGATATGATCTCATCTCTCATCAGGCCCATTCCCACAGCAGGCTGGGAAGAAGCGATCAGCCTAGGTTAACTGGGCACCAGTCTCCCTCCCTCTGCTGTGATTATGAGAAGATAGTGACAAATGGTCCAGGACCTGGATTCTGCTTCCCAAATTAAAGTGGGTCAGACAGAGAGACCCAGGGGAAACACATTAAACACAACAGCTCTGGGAAGGGATGTTTCTTTGGAAACTCAGGGGACCAGCCCAAACCTTATGTTTCATACATCTCCCCATCTGAATGTTTCACTGCATCCCCCGCAAGGCATGGAGAGCCCAGCAGTAGCACCTGAAGTCTTTTCTGCCTTCACCAGCATGAGAGACATTACTTAGGAATTCAAAGAGATCATGGGAGGAGGGTCCTTGAAGCACATGCTGCAGGTGGACAGGCCTCCCTGACTCATCTCACATATCCCTTCACTACCTCCCAGTTTCATACACTCACTTATGGTGGATTTTGGGCAGGATGACTTCATTCCAACAGGGCATGTGAATTGATGCAGATGCAAATCACTTGAGTGGTCCATGCACACTATCAGGATCCTCAGGTGCACACCTACAAGTCACAGGTGACCTTGGCTGGGCTTCACAGTTGCTGAGCACTCACAACTCCTGCCAATATCAATCTACATAGGTTCATATATGGTCTCCCCATCCTGATAGTACGGAAGTATTTAAAAATAGAAAGGACATTACCAGGGTCTGTATTTCTTTTCTTCATTCCCAGCCAGTGACCTACAAGGTCCCTTAGAGCCAAGCCACGATCATCACGCTCAGTTTTAAAAAACCACCCGTGGAATGTGCGAATACAGTGGACATCATGGCCTCCAAAAGAGCCATCGTCTGATAAGAACTCTCCAGCCAAACTTGATGGACAAAGATTGCATAAGTAAAACACAACCAACCATTCATTCAAGTGACAGCTAAATGCCTCCAAAGTTTGCATTGGAGAAGGGACATGTGAGAGGGGCAAATTAAAAAAAAAAAAAAGAGAGAGACTCACAGACCCTGTTAACAGGATAAGTTTTCCAGAGTCTGAACTCATTTCCATTATCCACTGAAAGGTCTTAGACCTGGGCTCAACTCAGACTCTGAGGTTTTGCAACTTAAGCCCCTTTTCAGCAAGATACTTCAGCCAGGGGCGGCTCTACAAATTTGGCCGCCCCAAGCAGTCATGCCCGGGAGGCGCCCCCGAACCCCGGGAGCAGCGGACCTCCCGCGGGCATGACTGCGGAGGGTCCGCTGGTCGCGCGGCTCGGCTGGACCTCCCGCAGCTGCAGGCGGTTCGCTGGTCCGGCGGCTCCGGTTGAGCTACCGCAGGCATGTCTGCGGGAGGTCCGCTGCTCCCGGGGCTCCGGTGGACCTCTCGCAGGCATTGCGGCAGGTCCGCCGGCCCAGCCTGCCGCCCCCCCGGGAAAGGGCCGCCCCAGGCGGGTGCTTGCCCCGCTGGGCTCTGGAGCCGGCCCTGACTTCAGCACGTGCTTAACGTTAACCCTCTGAGTGGACTTGAACAGGGCCAGGACTTCATCCACTGACTTCAGTGAGACTACTCAGTTCACAAGCCAGCTTCCTCTGGGCCTGGGGGTGTTCAACCCGCCACTCTGCCCCAGGCCCCGCCCCCACCCAACCCATTTTCCCAAGCCCCCACCCCTGCCCCGCCTCTTTCTGTCCCCGCTCTACCTCCCGCCTCGCCTCTTCCCAGGGAAGCTGATCGTGGCAGGCAGGAGGCTCTGGGAGGGAGGGTGTTGATTGGCAGGGCCACTGGTGGGTGGCACTAGGAAGGAGGGGGAGGTGGACTGGCTGCCAATGGGTGCTAAGTACCCAATAAATTTTTTTCTGTGGGTGCACCAGCCCTGGAGCACGCACAGAGTTGGTGCCTATGACTCAGTTACTTAGGCATGTACTGAAGTACCTTGCTGAACTGGGACCTTGAAAAGCAACTGTGAGTTCACAAAATCTCACCCCTCATAATTTTAAGCCATGTTTTCCCACACACCCTCCCCAGGGTGGCATTTTTCTAGCTTAAAGGGAAGCCCAAGCTATGTATTAGGTAGGGCCACCCAGAGAAGCTCAGAAGACACAAAGTGGGCCTATCCATAGCAGGTAGACCATTTTTTCCTTTACAATCTTTCTATCTCCCTTTTCTGATTCTCTGCCTCCTCCCCTGCAGTGCTTCTGGGTATGTTCCATGTTGCCCACGTTCTGCTCCATTCTAAAGGCAATATCCACCTTGTCTCTCTAATATCCTGGGGCCAACATGACTACAATGATACATACATGATACATACTGTCATGTGGAGAAGCTTTCAGTTTCTCCTCATTCATTTCAGCTGTTGACATCATTTATATAGAGGTAGAGTTTGGTGTCTCAAAAGCATGGATGGGAAAGGGAAAGTAAAGGGTATTTTCAAGACAGTTTTAGGTAAGGAATATTTCCCCTCTTGTGACTAAAATCCAGTAGATGATGGAGAAGAAAGGGCACCAGGGACAATGCAACTTCATGACCTGGTGCCTCCTCTCACGGTAGAGATAACCATGTGCATTATTATAGCATCTCTCTTCCAATGATCTTCAAATTCTTCACAAAGAGAGTCATTACTTCTCACTCCCATCCCTGTGGGTGGAAGTGATAAAGTTGGCCAAGCAATGGGGAAAACACATTTGCAACTTCTGATTAACCATTCAGATTGATCATACTACTGCCCTTTTTAAACTTATTTTCTCTTAAAAATTGGTTTGTGTTCATCCTTGTGACTGTCTGGAAATATGATGTTACCTACCTGCATCCCTGTATGCACACACGAACAAAAGTATTCTGTTTAAAACATCCACTCAGAAAATGGAGATTTCATATTCCTCCACAGTGGCCAATCACACACAACTCACAGTTCTCAGTTTATGGAGAGTCCCAGAAACTGCAATTTGTTCAGACAAAATCTTTACTGGTTTTTGCATGAGTGGGAAAAAGGGACTAATTGGTCCAATAAATTATTGTTGTGAGTAAATAATTCACCCAGTTCTAGTAAGAATGATCATCCCCATTTTACAATGGAAAATCTGGGGCACAGAAAGGTGAAGTGATTTGGCCAAGGAATGCTACTGACAGATCTAGAAATAGAACCTAGGAGCTCTGACTCCCAGTGCCTCGTCTATAACTATTAGCCAACTGGTTAATGAGAAGTTAAGATTCTCAGTTGAATGATGACAGTAACCAAGATTACCACTAGCTACAGATGTTCCTAACACAAGGGAAAAGCAACCATCCACTGTGGTGTCTATGTATGCTGTGTACCTAGAATGAAAAGAAAAAATCCATGTTCCAAAACTGTTTGGCAAATGCTGGGGAGTGGGGGGGAATGTAATCTGGGCAAATTTCCCACTATTCAAACAGATCTACAATTTCTGATGATTGAGAGGGCTTTTTTTAAAATGGACTTAAAAAAACTGTCTGTGGGACACTCTAGAGTCTTCGGCTATTTGAAGAAACGATACACGTCTAAATCTTATACATGCTGAAGTGGATCCAAACCAGAAGAGCCAAAAAATAGACTGTTCTAGTATTTATGGGAAGAGAGAATGGTTCTTTGTACAGAGCAATAAGCATGAGGTCAGCTGGCCTGTAAAAGCTTGTCACTGATATCTAGAACCTTCCCCTCCAACATCGGCAGCTGTTCCCATTGCAAAGAGTTCACATTTTCTGCACGGCATGTATGCTGGGTTTGCAGAAACTCTGCATGTGACTATGCACAGAAATCCCAGCTCCTTTTTGGGGATATGACAGAACATCTCCAGATTTACTTCCAGACAAAAAGTTATTTCATTTAAAAAAATTAATATTTCTCACCTTAAAAGATTATTAAAACATGTTTTCTTTGTGGTGATCATCTGCAATTCCTTCCTCTGGGGAAGTACTTGGACAGCTTGCAAGGTTTTTCCCAAAGCTCTGAAGGGTGGAAGTCCACATCACATTTTCACTCACTACTCCACAATTCCAATGCATCCCTTTCCCACCTCTATCTCACTTGAAGACCTAGAATCAGTTCTCTGTTGGCCTGCACACTGTGCAGTCATTCACGCCAGTGAAAAGTTGGTACAAAATGCTCCCATTCTTCAGGTTTTTAGTAGCATTTTTACCCACTTTGCCCAGATTAAATGACTGCACTAGGACCAGAGTATAACTAACAGAGCCCCTAAAATGCATGCTTCCATATCTCCATACCAAACCTATTGGACAGAAGCCTCTCTTCACTCCACCACTTGGGAGGAAAACCTGGATTATGTATTTTAAGGATTCTTCCCACACCACAAAATGAGGTTACACTGTGTATTTGGAATATAAAAATCCAATCAACTGGAAATATTTCCCAAGGATTATGAACATCTTACTTACCTGCTGGAGCAGAACCCTCAGGAAGATTTTGTAAGGGCTGCATCTACACTTACAAATTTAGGGCTGGCTCTCAGAACCACTGCAGCTACATCAGTACTAGCACTGATGCAAGCACTAGTGGAGAGGACCTAGATATTCCCAGTACCATATTCTGCTCTGCACTAGTGCTTGTATTGTTATTAGCAACTGAGGCACAGAAGCAAGCATTAAACTTGCTATTGTAGATTCAAGACAAATTATGAGCTATATCAAATTTTTAAGGGCCAAATCCAGTTGACCGTTCTCATGTGAGTAGTGTGCTAATGTTCACAGGACCACTCACATGAGTCAGGTAAGAAAGATCTGACACTAAGACAAAAGCTATAAATATTTATTAAGTAGCTCATAATAAGTTATTGATTTTACATGACCGTCAATTGATCACCCCAAACTCGTGTAAAATCACTGACCAATATTTCTCTCTAGCAGTTGTGATATAAAAAGTCAAACTTCCATCTTCCCAAGTGAAACCAGAATCCCATCCTGCATCTTTCCAGTAGATTTCCCCAGTTTATCCAAGCTCTGACCTCATGTAAGAAAGTCACAGAAATCAGAGCTAAAAAAGATGTTTTGTATTATAATTATCTAGTCCCCCATGCAAGCCAATGCTCCCCTTCACTGAACGGGATAGTTCACTGCTGCAGGGATGCTGGAATAATTTATATAGTGGGGGTGCTGAAAGCCACTGAACCAAACTGTAAACCCTGCATATGATGCAAACCACATCAAGCCAGGGGTGTGTGGCAGCATTCCTACTGCCAGCACCTATGCTCTGCTGTACAGTTACTAATGTACTGCCCAGTTATCAACCACTTCCCTTTGGAGACTAATCCATTTCCTAATAGAGTTCACCATCAGGAAGCACCTCCTGATTTATAACCCTCATTTTTCCCATTCTTACTTTCATTCCTATGACTTTTTTTTTTTAAATCAACCTAAAGAATTCCTCCTCCTCCTCTTCTTGGGTGTCACAATTCTGCCCCATCATTCCATTCAAATCAAAGGTTGACTATATCCCATACAAATAACTAAACCTAGCCCCAAGGGAAAAAAAAGTCTCATCCACCACCGTTTGCAGACCCATCTTTAATCGAGACAACAGAGCTTTCTGCATGAATTCTACTGTCCTGTGTTAGGGTAGCAGCTGCCATTGGATTAACTGCAACAACAACTCACATTGCTTTGAAATGTGTAAGGTACCAACATCATCCCAAGTGTGAGTTTTCAGAGCCACTTGAGAAGCAGATCACTCACCAAATATTATATCCATATATTTTAAAGGGCAGAAAGGACAATTAGGACCAGCTAGTCTGACTTCCTGCATAACACAGGCCACAGAGTTTCATCTAGTAATTCGTGCATCAAGCCTATGTCACGTAACTGATCTAAAGCATATATTTTAGAGAAAACATTAATCTTGATTTAAAGACTTGAAGTGATGGAAAGTCCACCAGATCCCTAGATAATTTGTTCCAATGGTTAATTATCCTCACTGTTAAAAAGCTGCACTTTATTTCCAGCCTGAATTCATCTAGCTTCATTGGATCTCGTTCTGCTTTGTCTGCTAGATTAAAGAGCCCTCTGTCAGAAACCTCCCCATATAGGTACTTACAGACTGTGATCAAGTCACCTCTTAACCTTCTCTTTGATCAGATGGATAAACTGTTCTGAAGCTTCATGAAGGACAAAAGCAATGTTGGTTAAACACAAGGACAAAACAGTACGTTTAAAAAACCCACAAGCCTGGCATAAACATTCCATTCCCCCTCACCCCCATTACCCAGCACTGTTGGGAACACAAGGTGGCTCCCATCATCCAAACCTGCAATTCCCTAAGAAAAAGGTGATTTTAGTAACATCTCTCCTGCAGACTCACTTTCTGGGTCAAATAATAAGGGTCAAAGTCCTCCAGTGGTACAGCAACCAGACCTTTCGGGATGTCCCCATAGATGAAAGGCAAATTTTTCCCTGCCTCCAGGTCACTGTTCGGTTTTGGTTTGCTGTCGTCATCGTCATCCCGATGGCTGCTGTCTTGCTTTGGACGCTTCTTCTTCTTTTCCTCTGCAATACGTTTCTCAATGTTAGCCAGAGATTCTGGGGTGAAAGGTTTAAAACTATCAGGGCCTGGTGGTGCGAGCAGCTGCGCTGCCATCTTTTCATCCTGCAGCAGCTTCTTTAGTTATGTTGCACCCACGACAGGTCAACTCTGCATGGGATAAAACAGCACAGACACAACAAATAGTAAGTCACTGCACTAGAGATGGACAAGTACATTTCATGGGGAACCAATGACGATTCATTTTGGCCTTGATCCTGAAAGCCCTTGCACAGCAGGATGTACAAGGCTGAGGCACTCCCATGCAAGTGAAAGCTACAAGGAGGAGCAAATCAGGTCAGGCACTCTGTCTCAGCCTGCAGCATGTCAGACCGCTCATTCACAAGGAGCAGAAAATGGTGGTGGGAAACTGGACAGGTGGGTTTAAGCATGTTCCTCATCATGCTCACAAGGCACGTAGCTAAGTGCACCCTTCTATATCCTCACTCACGAGTCTAAGCAGGAGTAAATTGGGGCCAGTTTTTCAAAAGCTCAGCTTGTTAGGTGCACGTTGGGTGCTCAGCTCTTTGGAAAGCCTGGCCCTCAGGCCCAATTTGATACCACTGAAATTAATTAAAAGTTTCCCTAGTGATTTCAGTGGGCCCTGGATTAGGCCCTTAGGGAGTACTCAGCAATGCTCATTAACACAGGATTGAGTTCTCCTACACTCCTCAACATGCTCATTACTTCTTATTGTGTATTTATTTTTGCAACACTCCACACCTCTGCTGTGCAAGATCAAATCTTATTAACCCTTTAATTACACACACTCAATTAATGGGCTTTGGGGGGAAATATTGTCATGAATGCCCCCCAAATTAAGTTTTTCACTTTTAAAAAAAGGACTTTACAAAATATAATAGTAATTTTAAAAAAACATGCAGCTGTTTAGACAAAACCATCCCCACTGCCCCATTTTCAGCCCAAACATCGCAGCTTTTTGCCAGCGCGTGAGAACAAGAAAAGTGAAGCAGATTAAGTACAGAAGCACCACTGACTAGGGCCCCCAAGCCCTCAAGCTGCTATGGTGGGCAGCAAACCCTTTGCACCCACACAGAGCCCCAGCAGAGCTGCTCACAGCAGCTTGCTGGATCAGGGTCTAATCAAGTTCCCCTGTGCAAAGCCAAATGAGTTGTGGAAAAAAACAAAAATCAGCACCAATGGTTTTTTTTAAAAGTATTTAGGATGACTATTAAATTTAATTTGTGAAAGAACTACAAAAATATACCACAAGGGCATAGGTGAAGTTTGTCAGATGGATTTGCCTTGAGATACAGTTCTGTATTCAGTAGGTTTAGCACTGTCCCCACAAAGAGAGCGCCTATAAGGTATTAAGTGCACGCAAATTTAAAAGCAAACAAATAAAAGGGGTAGCTAGAAAATCATTTTGTCTGGATCCAGCACTCCTGGAAAACCCCTGAAGTTTTACACCTTTTGTCAATCCTTTGCTTGAGGTTGAGCAATAAGAATGTGTTGCAATTCTAAGATAAGAGGAGGATGTCACTGATTCCAGCTTTTCACACTTGGGAAGAAGAGGACAGAGGAATTCTAGAAACCTTGCACTGATGCAACAGCACTGCAGCATTGCAGGCTGGAATACAACAGAGCATAGACACTGCTTGGTACTTAAGGGCGGAAACCTGAATACTGAAGGGGCATAGAGTTTCAGGAGGAAAGACAAAATTGTCACTTGATGTCAGACACAGATTTCCATATGAAAGTCGTGCACACTATGGTTTGTACATTTAAAGACAACGGATTGCCCAGGTAAAGACAGAGACCTTGTTACCCAAAGACGCGTGCACACAGAGGTTTTTATTTATTTTTTTTTTACAGTAGATATTTAATGCCAGGGACCTCTGAATAAAGAATGACTTTCATGTTCCTTGAAATCAATGATTGCTCTAGGGCCGAATCATTATGATTCAGCTATTCCAGCATGAAGTCAGTCACAGACAGCCTGCGCAGTTCTCGGCTTTGAAGATGTACCTGGAATAACTTCATCCTGGCAAGATTCCCTCAAGTCTAATGAGGTCATCAAGATGGTGTAACGTACTTATTCATAAAGGGCAGGCTGGAGCATTTTGTGTCCAGCCCTGAGCAAGGTCCATTCTCATAATGCCCCCTCAGAGGTGTCTACCAGGGAAAGTGAGTGTCCTAGGGGTGAGAGATGCAGGGGGGTGGAGAAGAAGGGGAATGGTATACTCAGATAAAGCCCTTTTTAGGGTGGAACATAATCCTGGCTGGTGAGACATGGCTCCAGGTAGTTCCCACCCCTCCCTGGCAGGAGCATATGCCACACAGTCCATGTGCTCCCCCAGCAGTTGGATGCAGGTAACTAGGCCAGGAGGGGATGGGAAATCCTTAACACCCCACACCCTCCTCTCACACATGCTGCCCTGCACAGCCACGCAATGTTGATACTCTAATATTTAACTCAGTTTCCTACTTTGATAGTGTTGTCACTTACAGAAACAAACCAACCTAGAATGTATACAACCAGTTATGGGTTCTCTGATCAGTGATTCTACCAACTAGTTACAGCTGGAGGTAACAACATTTCCTGAGTAAATTACAACATCTGATTCTCTGGCAGCTCCTGATTTTTACCTAAAAATATAATTTTATTTGTATGACTGAAGTTGCCAGCTCTTGTGTTATTTGGTGTATACCTTAAAGCTCCAGCTCCTGAAGTCCTGTGATTACATGAGAATCTCAGTTTTCATCTAAAAAAAGTTAGTTTCTAGCCCTCTGGCTGTGGAAAAAAGCTTGAAAATGTGAAATGTGAAGGCTCAAAAAACAGAAGGCAAATAAAGAACCCTGTATGTATTAATTTTGAAAATCTCATGAAGTTAAGCCAATCTCATGATTCTAATACGCTTGAGGCTGGAAAAATCAAGTCAAGTAAAAAGTGAGAGGCCAGATATGAGCCTTCATATGTTCTTAAAACCTCTGTTACAATCCCAAACCCACCCTGCCTCCCACCATACTCAGCAACACCAGTTTTTGACTCCCTCGTCGCAAACGTAATGGGAACAAAAACTAACTTGGCTGTCTTGCTTAATGCAATGGTTTTCTTTTGCACAATGGGCTTTAGCGCAGTGCTTCTCAAAGTCGGGCTGCCGCTTGTTCAGGGAAAGCCCCTGGCGGTCCGGGCTGGTTTGTTTACCTGCCGCTTCCGCAGGTTCGGCCGATCGCAGCTCCCAGTGGCCGCGGTTCACTGCTCCAGGCTAATGGGGGCTGCGGGAAGGGCGGACAGCACATCCCTCGGCCTGCGCCGCTTCCCGCAGCCCCCATTGGTCTGGGACAGTGAACCGCGGCCAGTGGAAGCCACGATCTGCCGAGCCTGTGGACGTGGCAGGTAAACAAACCGGCCCGGACTGCCAGGGGCTTTCCCTGAACAAGCGGTGGACCGGCTTTGAGAAGCACTGGTCTACAGGACTTGCTCACTGCCTGACCCCCTCCTCCCGAAGGGATTTGATTGTGCTAGGAACATTTCTTTTTTGGAAACAACTCAGCCACCCATAATTTTCACATAGGCAACTGATATCTAGGAGATAACAAGGCCTCTTAGGCACTGTCTGCCTGGCCTAAATCCAAACCAATTTCATTACAAACTCCCTGGACCCTTCCATTCTTCCCAATGGGCTTGCTTGTATTCTATAATTCCCTTCCCCAGCACAGGATACATTCTTTGCCATCAGCTAGACACTCATGTTAAAATGCCTCTTGTGCTTTTTTGTAGGAGATGGGGCATTGAGATTGGTGTCCAGCATGGGTCATTCCATTCCACCTTCCTAAGTTCCCCTACCTACAATGGTAGCTGGCCCTGGGCAGCCTTCACCTCCTGGCAGCTGTTAAGAGAAGGACAGTGGGCAAAGTGAATGCACATTACCCAGCCCAACTCTAATAATGGGGCAGTTCTGCAAAGCCACTGCTCGATCCTCCCAAAACTCAGCTCTACTGAGATACCTAGGATGGCTTGGCAGGTGTTCTGCTGCAACTGGAGCTTATTATGGGAAGTGCACTCATCTCATTGTTACCATGGTTTGTTGTTGGTACCATCTGTGTGTTGTATTCACTTCATCCATCATATTATGCTTGAATTTCAAGCTATTTGGAGCAGGCGGTTATGTGTATGTACAGCACCTCGCCAGCGGGGCCTCTCGGCACTACCACAAGTAAATAACACATCACTTACAATCTGGCCTAGGATCATGACTTTCTATGGGTTTCAGTTAAAAGTATCTTCATAATTAAATGCAGCTTACAAATATAGAGAGTTATCCCTGGTAAAATACATATGCAGGTCCAACCCCAGCTGCATAATGCCTCTCCAACTCACCTTTGACTGCATTCCCCTCTACTTACTTCTGCCCCTTAGTCCTTCCTACACTCTGAAACCAGTACCTGAATATGTAAATGTCAAACCATCTCCCCATAAGGAAATTAACTGAACATATCTCCCAACCCCACCTCAGTTTTCAGCTGCAGATCCAAAATCTGAAGTTGAAATATTCTGCCTCATGTTATTTCAGAGACCACCAGACTCAGGGCCTGACCCCGCATTGCCCTGCACCTCAGGTAGTCATCCGCACCAATGCAAGTTGAGTATAAAATGCTACCACTTTAATTTGGTAGTGTTTTGCACCCAACTTGCACTGCTGTGTCTGCACAAGATGCAGGGTGATGAAAAATCAGGCATCCATCTTTAAAAAAAAAAAAAGATTTGAGAGAGTCCCCTGGAATGCAGCCCACAGAGAGCAGCACAGAGTTGTATCAAATCATAAAAGTCAAAAGGTATCAGGTCTTCCAGTTATCTTCCTGCCAGCACAGGACTGGTTCCTATGGTACCAACTTGTCCAAGACTACTTTCAAGCAGTGGTGTTCCCATTGCTTCCCTTAGAAGAATTTTCCTCCAGATCTAATTAACAGGGATTTTTTTCCTTTATATTCAACCTACTATTTTCCTTTTCTTAATTTCACCCCATTACTCTTTGTGACAACCGCCTTCACAACGTTACACAATCCCCCTCCCCTACACCATGCAAGTATTTGTACACTCCCTGTACATCCCCCAGCTCTTTAGTCACACAGTGTCTAGATATGTACATAGCTTCCCAATCACCTTAGCATCTGAGCCCTTCCCAGATGGGCCAGATCTTCAAGTGTAAATCACCACAGCTCCATTGATTTCAACAGTTATTGAGGAAGTATGTTCCTGCGCCTAAGGAGAAGGATCTGAGACATAGACTTCCTATGTAACTCTGGGCAAGTCACTTACCACCTCCATAAAATGAAGATAAAATACTTCCCTTTCCTTACCCTTATGACTAAGCTCTTCAGGGCAAGAACTGTCTCTTGTCTATGTGTATATATGGTGTCCAGAACAATGAGTCTTCAATCTCAGTTGGAGACTATAAGAACGATCATAATATAAATAAAAGCAGCAAAGACACAGCTACCCCTTTGATACATAATATAAATAATAATTATACCATGATCCTAAAAAAATATAGAGGCTGAGTTTCACTACAGTCATACCAAACTATCAATACTGATATTGCTATACTTTTTCTAAAACTGATATTTCAAGGTGATCTGTGAAGGAGGTAGGGAAGAGGAGGACGGGGGTTGTGATCTTTTTTTGCTTCTTTAAATAGAGGGTCTGAGAAGTTTCTTTCCCCATTTAAAAACAGAAAAAGTTACTTAGGTGTGTTTTTATTTGTTTGTTTATTTTTCAAACACAATGGAAATTCTAAAAGTCATGTCTATCCTTTTTGTCTAGAAGATTTTTTGGGAGACTGGAGAACCAGGAAGTTTATAACATCAGCGATGCCAAGCAACTGAAAGCAGCAATGATTTTTGTTCAGACTGTTTAAAACTTGGGGGTAGGAGAGGCAGGGAGAAGGTTGCTGTTTTTCTTTTTTTGTGTAAACAGCTCTTTTGCTCAAATGCATGAAAAACATGCTGGACAAAAAGACATTTTTATAAACAGATTCAAATACCCACATCCATTCAACTGAGCACTGAGAAATCTCATAGTCCACATCAGAGACCTCCAAGTAGCTTTCCAACCAAACTGGACTCTACATTTCTAGTATTTATCAGGTAAATAAAAAAAAGACTCCTTTAAAAAAAGAGAGCGCCTCTTTATATATCATAAAGAAGCAAAAAAGTGCAAACCCAGTATTTTAGCCTTTTCCAAGCCTCCTTTATAGAACCACACAAGCATTCTCATGTTTTAAAAACAAAAGTTCCTCTAATGTACTTGACAGTGTAACATTTGTATGCACTTCATTACTAACTTCCCTAAATACCATGAAACTGTACAGCAGCAGAGAGGATCTGGTCTACTTCAGTGCAAGATAAATATACAAACCCTGATTTAAAAATAAACAAACAAACAAACAAACCAGGGTAACCCAGGTCTCAGCCAAAAAAAAATTACAACAACATAATATACAGAGATGCATGCCTGATTTGCTACACAATTACCCCAATGGCAGCTGGAAGTAACCAGCTAATCTGATAAATGGCCATTTTAAAGCAAAAATTCACTATTTGTATGTAAGCAGAGTCAGGATGAGCTCTACCCTGACATCTGGTAGTGAATTGTGTCGAGTTGTGGAAAAGAACTTCAGGGCTGATCTTGTTTGCATAGGCACACCCACCCCACCTAGCATGGGCCCAAATGGTCACTTTGGCTGCTGTGGGATCCCCAGTTTCTCTGTTATTGGGGCAGGAAGAATAAAGTGTTGTTACCCTGATTATGTGAATCAAGGACAATTAAACTGTTTTATGACAGAGGGACTCACCATCAACGAAGTAGCACTTGCTAGAAGAGGGACATGGGTTCCAAAACCCAGTGAATTGAGAGAGGCTTTGGACAAATATTTGTACCAGATGGTATGGGCCCCTTTTGAGGGCCTGAACTACTGATTGCACCACTTTCTCTCTCTGCTGTGGAATATCGGCGCTAATTTTAATTCCATTAGGAGTCTAGTTACAGGCTGCTGAGATGAATTCACTTTGGGCCAATGGTGCACCAGCACTGAGGCTCCCCTACTACAAGCTGCAATCACCAAAGAGCTAAAATGACTAAGAGCTGATGGGGGGGCCTGAAGGTATGTTGCTGAGCAGCTGGCGGAGCAGCTCGTGGGAGCGGCTGGCTGAGCAAAGCAGTTCGCAGAACGGCTGGAGCGGCTTACGGGACGGCTGGTGGAGTGGCTCATGGTGAAGGCTGCAGCAGAGCCCCATGGAGCAATGGGGCAGTCGATCTCGGACCATGTAAGGTACCCCTTAACACCGCTATGTCCCCTCTCCTGCAGGCTGGGAGGTAAAACTCTGCAGATAAACTTTTGAATTCTGGGGCTGCACTGACCAGGGACAGAGACTTTTGGGGTGTTGGACTTTTGGGACTTTGGGTGATTTTTTGGGTTGCTGGACTTAAGACCCTGAGGGGAAAAGGATACTGCCAAACTTAGTTGGGGGGATGGGTCTTTTGCTCATGGTTTGTGTTATGAATCCTGTTTGTGGTGTTTCCTCAACATAATGCCACATTGTTTCCCTCCTTTATTAAAAGGATTTTGCTACACTCAGACTCCATGCTTGAGAGAGGGGAAGTATTGCCTCTTAGAGGCACCCAGGGGGTGGTATGTAATTATCCCAGGTCACTGGGTGGGAGCTCGAGACGGTTTTGCATTGTGTTATTGAAACAGAACCCCTAGATTCTGAACCCGGCCCTTGTTGCTGCCAACTCAGATGGGCAGAGGGGTTACATGTACATAAAAATAAGGTGCAAAATTGCACACAGCTCTGGACTCCCTATAATCAGACTCAGGTTGACAGATAACTATTGGCTCTACCATCCCCTAGGTCCCTCAACCTTCTTGGGGCAAATTCAGGTAGAAACAGATATACCTGCAAAGTGTCTGCCCTAAATCCTTGGCTTGTGGGCAAGCAGCATTCAGTGCTAGTCGTTATGGCCTGGTCTACGGGGGGGTGGGGGGGGAGGGAATTGACCTAAGATACACAACTTCAGCTACGAGAATAGCATAGCTGAAGTCGACATATCTTAGTTTGACTTACCTCGCGTCCTCATGGCGCAGGGTCAATTGCCACGGCTCCCCCGTCGACTTTGCTTCCGCCTCTCGGCAAGCTGGAGTTCAGCAGTTGACGAGAGAGCAATTGGGGATCGATTTATCGTGTCTACACTACATTTGATAAATAGATCCCTGATAGATCAATCGCTACCCGCCGATCCAGTGGGTAGTGTAGATGTACCCTATGATACCACCATTTTCATCCCTTCCTCTGTTCATAGGTCAGAGCTTACTGAATTGGATAGAACCATGCTCACTTCTGGTGAAAGTCACTCCGAGGCTGAGAGTCAGCACAGTGCCTACACACCGCTCACTTTACTTAGATTGTCAGCTCTCTGGGGCAGGGACTGTCTTTTGGTTATGTTTGTACAGAGCCTAGTACAATGGGACTGTGGTCCATAACTGGGCTCCTAAGCGCTACAATAATACAAATAGTAAACACTCAAGTCTCATTTAAGTCATCAAGGATTACAGGATCCAGGGATCCACTGAAGAATAGGCCTCCACCTTCACAACTGTTGGCTGTAAAGTTAGGGTCCTAAAATCCATATTTAGGCTACTAAATAAGTGGCCTGATTTTTAAAGGTGCTAAGCACTGACATGCCTATTAGGTTTCCACAGGTGTAGTGGGTACTCAACATCTCTGAAAAAAATCAAGACACTTATTTTAGGTACCTAATTATGGATTTTAGGAGACTAACACGAGGCCTCCACATCTGAACATTTTAGCCTACATCTGAGCCAGATCCACAGCCGGTGTAAATCAGCATCTCTGGTGCTGCACCAGTTTGCACAAGCTAAGGATCTGGCCACAATTTTTCATTTTAAACTGTTTGTGATATGTTTTATTTTTTAAAATGTTCTTCTTTCCTGTTTTCCGAACGCCTTTCCTCAAGGTCCTATGTCAAAGCCACTTTTCCTTTGGCCAAACAAAACCAAATGTTGCCAGAACTGCCTCAACTAGCTAGAGGAGTTATTTTACTATAGAGAACCACCATCTTGAAGGACTGAATTTGGTAGAAACAATGAGGAGTCCTTGTGGCATCTTAGAGACTAACAAATTTATTTGGGCATAAGCTTTCGTGGGATATAACCCACTTCATCAGATGCACCCTGCTTACTGGATTTTCCACTCCATGCATCTGATGAAGTGGGCTATATCCCACAAAAGCTTATGCCCAAATAAATTTGTTAGTCTCTAAGGTGCCACAAGGACTCCTTGTTGTTTTTACAGGAGACTAACACTAACACACACACACACACACACACACACGTTTTAAAATGTATTTTATTTAAAGTTTTATCCTACCTTAAAATTTATATAGAATGATAGTTGAATTGACAGGTATAAATGAACTGTGGGTAAGCTTCAATGAAAGAAATTCAGTTTTGATTTCAAATGCCTTAACAACTTATACTTTATGAGAGATCTGATGGAAGGCTTTTAAAATTATAAACAGATATTGAAAGAGGACTCAAGCACCCTAAATTAAGCTCTTTTCATGCCACAACACTAGGAAACCTCAAAGCCATGATCCAACACACACACTTGCAGAAATGCAGAGCTAAAGATGAGGGGACTCCAGGTGCTCAGTACTTATGAAATCAGGTTCATTTATACAGAGATACTTGTAGATACTGAGGCCTGTGAAAAATTTCACACCCTGTGAGAGATAGCTAAGCTGACCTAAGCCCCAGCGTACACTTCTGTTGACGCAGCTACCGCTTCTCAGAGAGGTGAATATACTCCCTCGGTTGCTGTAGTAAGCTTCCACATTAGAGGCCTGTCTGGTAGCACACCACAGCTAACACAAAAGCAATAGGAGAAACATGGAGCTGAGCCTTTCAGTTCTCAGTTTGTGAAGATCTTTACATGATGAAACACTGAAATGGCTATTGTCAGAATATGCAGAAATGCAGAAGTGTCAAGGAAGCATTTTGCTCCACATATTCCTAAGGAATAAACCAATCACTCTATGTCCATTATGTCCAAGGCAGAGGCTGTCTCTTATCTGCGTTTACACAGAAAAGGGCCCAACTGCTAATTGAGGCCTATGGGCACTAATTAACTATACATGTTTATTCATAAATGATGATACATTTTAAATTGTACAAAACTTCTCTACAGCTTCCATTCTAAAAAATACTCAGCATGCAGTAAGTAAAGTCAGATGGAATGTCTTAACATGATGGCTACTATTTGCACCTTTTTTCAGCAAACTCCACTGTGCACCTAATTTATCATGCTACTCTTCAGTGTGCTAATCCCAAAGTATCACAGCCAGCAAATTACAAAAATGAAGCAGTTTAATCAAACAAACTCTTTGGGGGATATCTTTTGCCTTGAGACTTTCATTGTGTCTATTGGGAAAGAGCAGATTTCAAAAGAGCTCAGAACCCAACAGGTCCCATTTAGGCACTGAAATAAATGGCCATATTTTCAATGGATATCAGCTCCTGGCAGCCACCATTGTTCTCAATGGTGGGGGGGGGTGTTTTTGTGAAATGGGGGATTTTCCATTGTTCTCAATGCGGAGCTGCTGGAAGCTAAGAACTTTTGAAAAACTGGCCAAACTGTCTTTTAACCTCTCCACAAAATGGTCAGCAATGGTCTTAGAATAAAGGCACAATTCTTCCTTGTTAAGCTTTTTTTAAAAATGTTAATTTCATGCTTTTTAAAGGTACCAGATTGATGGCACAGGCACCCCAACCCACAGCAGGATACAAGTACCTCCCACTGAAATGAGGAGACTGATGTTCTATTTCTCAAAGAAAAAGAGCATGAGCAGCGGTAGATCAGACTACCCCATGCAGCTTTGCCAAGCACCTCAACCCTGTGCTGCAGGAAACACGTTTAGGCATGGAGGGGGAAGTTAATCCCAATGGCCTCTCTTCTGAGATTTCCAAAAGGGGACACAGTTGGTGCCAATTTTCCTGGAGGTTTTCTCACTAGGGACTGAACTGTGATCACAAGTTCATTCCAACAGGCCAAGCAGCAATCAGATTGGAAAAGTTTTCAATCAACTCTGTACCAGGCTGCATTCAAACCAGTAGCCTAGGAGTTACAGACTATGGTTCCACAAAAATGAGGATGTTAGTTAAACAGAAATTAAAAGATACGGTGCCAAAGGTGAAATCCCTGCAAGCTGCATGGAGACTTTTTAAAGACACCATAATAAAGGCTCAACTTAAATGTAGACTCCAAATTAAAAAACAGAGAACCAAAAAAGTGTCACCATGGGTAAACAAAGTAAAAGAAGCGGTGAGAGGTAAGAAGGAATCCTTTAAAAAGTGGAAGTTAAATACTAGTAAGGAAAACAGAACGGAGCATAAACTCTGGCAAGTGAAGTGTAAAAATATAATTAGGAAGGCCAAAAATAATTTGAAGAACAGCTAGCCAGAGACTCAAAAAGTAATATCAACAACAAAATTTAAGTACATCAGAAGCAGGAACTTCTGCTGCTAAACAATCAGTGGGGCCACTGGATGATTGAGATGCTAAAGGAGCACACAAGGACGATAAGGCTATTACGGAGAAACTAAATGAATTCTTTGCATTGGTCTTCACAGCTGAGAATGTGAGGGAGATTCCCAAACCTGAGCCATTCTTTTTAGGTGACACATCTGAGGAACTGTTCCAGATTGAGGTGTAATTAGAAGAGGTTTTGGAACAAATTGATAAACTAAACAGTAATAAGTCACCAGGACCAGATGGTACTCACCCAAGAGTTCTGAAGGAACTCAATGTGAAATTGCAGAACTACTAACTATAGTTTGTAACCTATCATTTAAATCAGCTTCTGTACCAAATGAATGGAGGATAGCTAATGTGATGCCAATTTTTAAAAAGGGCTCCAGAAGTGATCCCAGCAATTACAGACTGGTAAACCTGACTTCAATATTGGGCAAACTGGTTGAAACTATAGTAAAGAACAGAATTGTCAAACACATAGATGAACATAATTTGTTGGGGAAGTCAACACAATTTTTGTAAAGGGAAATCATTCCTCACCAATCTACTAGAATTCTTTGTGGGGATCAACGTGCATGTGGACAAGGGGGATCCAGTGGATATAGTGTACTTAGATTTTCAGAAAAAGGGGTAAACAGTGAGGTGGCAAAATTTGCAGGTGACACAAAACTACTCAAGATAGTTAAGTTCAAAGCAGACTGAGAAGAGCTACAAAAGGATCTCTCAAAACTGGGTGACTGGGCAACAAAATGGCAGATGAAATTCAACGTTGATAAATGCAAAGTAATGCACATTGGAAAACATAATCCCAACTATACATATAAAATGATGGGGTCTAAATTAGCTGTTACCACTCAAGAAAGAGGTCTTGGTGCCATTGGGATAGTTCTCTGAAAACATTCACTCAATGTGCAGCAGCAGTCAAAAAAATCTAAGAGAATGTTGGGAATCATTAAGAAAGGGATAGATAATGAAACAGAAAATATCATATTGCCTCTATATAAATCCATGGTACTCCCACATCTTGAATACTGCGTGCAGATGTGGTCACCCCATCTCAAAAACGATCTATTGGAATTGGAAAAGGTTGACAAAAGGGAAACAAAAATTATTAGGGACATGGAACAGCTTCTATACGAAGAGAGATTAATAAGATTGGGACTTTTCATCTTGGAAAAAAGACAACTAAGGGGAGATATTATAGAGGACTATAAAATAATGACTGGTGTGCAGAACATAAATAAGGAAGTGATATTTACTCCTTCTCATAACACAAGAACTAGGGGCCATCAAATGAAATTAATAGGCAGCAGTTTTAAAAAAAACAAAAGGAAGTATTTCGTCACACAATACAAAGTCAACCTGTGGAACTCTTTGCCAGAGGATGTTGTGAAGGCCAAGACTATAACAGGGTTCAAAAAAGAACTAAATAAATTCATGGAGGATAGGTCCATCAATGGCTAGTATCCAGGATGGGCAGGAATGGTGTCCCTAGCCTCTTGTTTGCCAGAAGCTGGGAATGGGCAACAGGGGATGGATCACTCCATGATTACCTGCTCTGCTCATTCCCACTGGGGCACCTGGCATTGGCCACTGTTGGAAGACAGGATACTGGGCTAGATGGACCTTTGGTCTGACCCAGTATGGCCGTTCTTATGTTCCTAATACCAGTCACCTGAGCCCTCCAGTCCAGTCTACTGTATGTTTTCTATAACCATCTGCATGTGAATTCCCACTTGCAAAGAACCTGACTTTCATTTTAAATGCTTTTGTTTTGATTTCACCTTGTATTCTTTAACCCAGATCATTTCTTTGAACAAGTCAATAGGTTCATCGATTCCAGTGTATTTGCTTATTTCAATGACCATTGCAACCTCCTCAGCAGAAAGGCAATCAATAATGAATGGGAGCCACATGCCAGCATGGGCAATGTATGCTCTAGGATTTACATACAACCTTCAGTGCTGATGACATCTTAAGCCATTGAAGAATAGTATGCATCGGTTTATATTCACAGAAGAGTCACATCAGTTCATATTTAAAAACCACATAAAAAGTCAAACAACTCAATTTCAAACAAAGCAACTAAGAATATGGAGGAGGGATTTTCTGTTTTCAGAATTTTGATCACAGACTACTTTTTTACTCGATTTTTTTTTATTTTAACTGAGAATGAAATGAGGATGCATGTTTCTCATTTCTAAACACACCCAATCACTCTTCCTGCTACTGTTTATCAGGCATAGGTTTCTTTGTTGGGAAGTCCCCACATGGTTACCCCAGCACCTCTAAGCAACACTAGATCAATACTGTAGGAAAATTACAACTTCATCTGTATCGTGATCTGGTTATCGGCCACAGATAGAAGTTTAGACAACAGGTTAAGTTACTTGTGATGGGACTAGTCTTTTCACCAAATACTAACCAGACTACAGGTGTTGCAACTTAAACACAAAGATCAAGTGTACAAATCTTTTAATTATAACTAACAATCCTATCTGAACACCCTGAAGGATGTTTGACTGAAATTATTGATATCCAAGGTTCATCTGAGATGCCTGGCATTTTACTTATAGCTACACATAATATGATCTTCTAAAGACCTGTATAAATATTATCATGCTATTCATTACATTAGCAACCCCAGGGCTGTAAGTCAACATTATTGAAATGCATTAAGATCAGAAAAACATTAAGATCATTTTAAGCAGCTTTCTACTACTCAGTACACTAGAAAGGAACAACTCTGGCAACTCAAGTGTAAAAGTATAATTAGACAGGCCAAAAAAGAATTTGAAGAGCAACTAGCAAAAGATGCAAAAAACAACAGCAATTTTGTTTTTTACTATATCAGAAGCAGGAACCCTGCCAAACAATCATTGGGGCCAATGGACAATCAAGGTACTAAAGGAGCACTCAAGGAAGACAAGGTCATTGCAGAGAAGTTAAACAATTCTTTGTATTGGTCTTCACTGCAGAGGATGAGCGGGAGATATCCACACCTGAGCCATTCTTTTTAGGTGGCAAATCTGAGGAATTGTCCCAGATTGAGATGTCAATAGAGGTGGTTTTGGAACAAACTGAGACATTAAAAAGTAATAAGTCACCAAAACCAGATGGTATTCACACAAGAGTTCTGAAAGAACTCAAATATGAGATTGCAGAACTACGGGATGTAACCTAATGCTTAAATCATCCTCTGTACCAGTTAACAAGAGGATACCTAATGTAATGCTGTTGTTTTTTTTAAATAGCCCCAGAGGTGATCCTGGCAATTACAGGTCAGTAAGCCTAACTTCAGTACCAGGCAAACTGGTAGAAACTATAGTAAAGAACAGAAGAATCACACACATAGATGAACACAATATGTTGGGGAAGAGTCAACACAGCTTTTGAAAAGGGAAAATGTGTCTCAGTAGTCTATTAGAATTCTTTTAGGGGGTCAAACATGTGGACAAGGGTGATCCAGTGGATATAATGTACTTGGACTTTCAGAAAGCCTTTGATAAAGTCTCTCAACAAAGGCTCTTAAGCAAAGTAGGCACTCATGGGATAAGAAAGGTAGGTCTTCTCATGGATTAGTAATTTATTAACAGACAAGAAACAAAGGGTAGGAATAAATGGCCAGTTTTCATAGTGGAGAGAGGTAGATAATGGGGCTGCCCAAAGATCTGTATTGGGATCAGTTCTGTTCAACATATGCATAAAAGATCTACAAAAAGAGGTACACAGTGAGGTGGCAAAGTTTGCAAAGGATTCAAAATTACTCAAGATAGGTAAGTCCAAAGCTGACTGCAACAAGTTACAAAGGGATCTCACAAAACTGGATGACTGGGCAACAAAATTCCTTGTTGATAAATGCAAAGTAATTCACATTGGAAAACATAATCCCAGTTATACATATGAAATGATGGGTTCTGAATAGCTGTTACCACTGAAGAGAGAGAGCTTAGAGTCATTATGGATAGTTCTCTGAAAATACCTGCTCAACGTGCAGCAGCAGTCAAAAAAGCTAACAAACTGTTGGAAACCACTAGGAAAGGGATAGATAATTAGGCAGAAAATATGATTTCATGATATAAAATCATTGTATGCCCACATCTTGAATACTGTGTGCAGTTCTGGTTGCCCCATCTCAAAAAAGATATATTAGAATTGGGAAAAGTACAGAGAAGGGCAACAAAAATGATTAGGGGAATGGAGCAACTTCCACCTGAGGGGAGATTAAAAAGACTGGGACTGTTCATCTTAAAAAAAGAAACTATTAAGGGTAGATATGATAGAGGTCTATAAAATCATGAATAATGTGGAGAAAGTGAATAAGGAAGTGTTATTTACCTCTTCACATAACACATGAAAGAGGGGTTACCCAATGAAATTAATAGCCAGCAGATTTAAAACAAACAATACTTCTTCACACAATGCACTCATTGACAGGGGACATAATGAGGCCACAGATATAACTGGATTCAAAAAATTAGTAGATAAGTTCAAGGAGGAAAGGTCCATCAATGGCTATTAACGAAAATAGTCAGGGACACAGCCCATGCTCAGGGAGACCCTAAATCTCTGACTGACAGAAGCTAACAGTAGAAGACAGGAATGGATCACTCCATCATTGCCCTATTCTGTTCACTCCCGCTTAAGCATCTGGTCCTGACCACTGTCAAAAGACAGGATTCTGGGCTAGATGGATCATTAGTCTGACCCAGTCTGGCCATTCTTACATTCTAGATAAGAATTTCTGGTAACATAATGTCACTGTGAGCAGCTTCCACTAGCCTCAGAAAAGGAGAAAAACCTAAAATGGTATGAATTTGTGACCAATAATTGGGCCCGGGTATGAACCCAGCTCACACAAACACACTGTCGGGAGCAATGCAGCTGGGAAGATGAAGAGATTCACTAGCCCTTTTCTGGTTCCAGGGAACTGTCCATTTCAGCACCACACACCTGAAGCCCACAACAAACTCAAAAAGCATAAGGGACCATCCCCTGTCCCAGTGCCACAGAAAACCAGAAGTTGGGGCAAGAAGGAAGTTAAATAAGCTTTAAGGATATTTTATACATATATAACCAGTCACTAACAAAGGGGAAATCAAACCCCTAAAAACAGTTACCAAGAAAGGAAATAAAATAAGACTATAATTATTATTTGTTGCTTAGCATTACACACACACACACACACACACACAGGTTACACATGTCCTGTACCTTGATTTGTTTTTACAAGAGCTTCCATCCCATAGCACAGAACATACATACATCACTATGTTACACCGCCTTCCTCCACCCCAATACACACATACTATTTATATACGATCAGATCTTAAAGGGTGTGTGGGGAATACACAGAAAACTTTTAATACTTTCTCCCCTTTCCCTCCAAGGATACTACTGGTATCTGGGCAGAGGGGCCTGGCTCCTCCTCTCCCCAACCAAATCCTTTTTCCAGTGTAAAGTGCAGGACCTATGGGTCTCGCGTTCCCAGCTGCAGCATTACAAGGATTAGGTTAGGAGTCAGCGTGCCATGGAAATATGCTCCTCACCACCCCCACACCCCCAAACAATGACCCCACCGGAAAACTACTCCTAAGCAATGTCATGCCAGGTATTTGCAGCACACACAGAGCATATGGAGAGGAAGCAGTGATTAAACCTACCACGCCCGCAGTCTCTTCCCAAAATTCCTGGAGTTAGCCACTTGAGAGAAGTGTTGCAAAGTGTCCCCCATATCGCCTTTTCAGACTTTACCTCTGATCATCGGCTGCTCTCGCTGTGGAGTGCACCTTCCAGCGGCCCCACCCCCACATCAGGTGGGTGTAATTTGCACCAGGAAGGAAGGAAGGGAGGGGACTGACGCCCTGTCTTTTAGACTTGCAAACATGCACAACACAAACCCATCCCACTTAAAAACCCTGCACCCCCCTCCCAAAACCTTAGTGCAATAGGGGGCCCAAAGGCAGAAACTGGGGTACCAAGACCTATATCAGGTTAAAACCTCCGGCCCACCCCTGGCGTCTCTCCCCCTCTCCCACTTCGCCCCCGGCTGGAGTCCGGCTGCTGAGGTTTGAAGGGGAGTGCAGAAGGGACGAACCAGCTCCGCAGCTAGAGAGGGGTTGGAAAGAACCGAGACTGAGTGGGGAGCCCGGGCTGGGGGTGGGCTATGGGCAGGCTCCCCAGATTAGGGGGGTTGGCATGGAGAAGGGGCCTAGCTGGAGCCCAGGCCGCTGGTAGGATTGCGGGTGGGCGGACTGGGTGGGGGAATGCACCAGCTCCCCGGCAGCTGGGGCGGGGGCTGTCGCAGCTGCAGGAGAGGTACCCCGGCCCAGGGGCTGGCTGGCAGGCAGCCCTCGCCCTCCCCCAGGGCAGACGGGAGAGCCAAGCTGCAGCTGGGACTGGGGGAAGGAGGCCCGGCTTCCCCCAGCTGGGGAAGGGAAAGGCGCTAACCCGCACCCCAGGCGCCCCAGTGCCGGCTGGGATCCCAGGCTGCTGGGACAAGGGGATGGAGGCTGGGGACACACTCAGCAGCTGGCCAGAAGCCCTAGCCCAGAGGGATGCATCGCACCCAGGCGGGGGGTGGGGAAAGACCCACACGAGCAGCTGGCAAGCGGACCTGTGCTCCCCAATGCAGTCGAGGGGCTGGTTCTGTTCGGACAGACAGATTCGGGGAGAGGGGAGCCCCTGGCGCCCCAGCTAGGTAGGCGGGAGAGGAACCGGCCCCAAAGGCAAGCAAGGAGCTGCCGGTGCTGGAAAATCGCTCTGCGGCAAAACCCCCGCCTGGAGCGGGGAGAGACGGGGTGGCAAAAAAATCAAATGGGGACAGGGGTTTGCGAGACCCTCCGCGCCACCCGCGCGCCTCGCCGGGGTCCCGGGCTGGGGATGCAACTTACTGTGGCTACTGCACTAGCGTGACTCCCGCAAGGCGTTGCTGGACTGCAGAGGTGGGGAAGCTGCAGGAGAAACTGCGGTTGTCGCCATCTTAGTGCGCTGCCTTCCCCCCAGTGCAGCGTGCAGTTCCCTTGCATAATTGATGACTCTCAGCAGAATGGTTAGGGAGCGTGTCAAAAATCTCTGCCCTCGCCTCTATCCCCACACCCTCCGCCCTTGGTAGCCCAGGGATCATGCATCCAGCAACTCAGAACTTGGACGGGAGGGAGGGCCAGGGACTCCAAGGGTAAGGGGAACCCCCTCTCTTCAGGTAAAATTCCCCACCAAGCGTTCCCTGCTATGACAATAGGGGTGGTTCCCTGGGTGTGCACAGTATTGGGTCCTGGGTAGCTGGAGATGGAGATAAATACCTGGATAGATGTAGGGGGATAGAGGGCATCAGCCAACAGAGGAATAGAGGACACTGAAGCCACAGATGAGGAGAGGCCCTGGTGGGATGGGAGTGTCTCTCAGAGTCTACAGAATGGAAAAAAGTTTGAGGACCCCATCTATGAAACAAGCTATAACAATAACGCACCTGCTCTCTCCCCTGGCCACCAGCCCATAAACTCAGTTCACAGGTTCTAAAAACATTCATTGACTCCTGAACTGGGGACATACCGTAGCACCCTCAGCCAAGCTAGGGCAGCACTGGGCAGAATTAAGTTAGTCTGATTTCAGAAGGGGTTCATCTGACCCCTTTCAATTCACTGGCCCAAATGGAGAGTGACATCTAATTGAGTATAACTTACAGTTACTGATTTAGCTTCTCTGTAACTCACTGAACTAAGCCAAATTGATCTGAGCCAGTTGTAACCCAATTTAAGTGTGTTTGCACCAGTTCAACTAAATCAATTTAAAAACTGATTTTGGTTAAACCAGTGCAACTTGGGTGTGCAAAAACAAGGCCTTAGTCCACATCAGTAAGTGTCTATAAATTGGCCTAAAGGTGTCCAAGTATAAGGCCTGGTTGACACAACTGGAGGATTGGGCCAAAAGAAATCTGATGAGGTTCAACAAGGACAAGTGCAGAGTCCTGCACTTAGGAAGGAAAAATCCCATGCACTGCTACAGGCTGGGGACTGACTAGCTAAGTGGCAGTTCTGCAGAAAAGGATCTGGGGATTACAGTGGATGAGAAGCTGGATATGAGTCAACAGTGTGCCCTTGTTGCCAAGAAGGCTAACGGCATATTGGGTTGCATTAGTAGGGGCATTGCCAGCAGATCAAGGGAAGTGATTATTCCCCTCTACTCAGCACTGCTGAGGCCACATCTGGAGTACTGCATCCAGTTTTGGGCCCTGCCCCCACTACAGTAAGGATGTGGACAAATTGGAGAGAGTCCAATGGAGGGCAACAAAAATTATTAGGGGGCTGGGGCACACGATTTATGAGGAGAGGCTGAGGGAACTGGGCTTATTTAGTCTGCAGAAGAGAAGAGTGAGGGGGAATTTGATAGCAGCCTTCAACTACCTGAAGGGAGGTTCCAAAGAGGATGGAACTAAGCTGTTCTCAGTGGTGGCAGATGATAGAACAAGGAGCAGTGGTCTCAAGTTGCAGTGGGGGAGGTCTAGGTTGGATATTAGGAAAAACTATTTCACTGGGAGGGTGGTGAAGCACTGGAATGGGTTACCTAGAGAGGTGGTGGATCTCCATCCTTAGATGTTTTTAAGGCCTGGCTTGACAAAGCACTGGCTGGGATGATTTAGTTGGGGTTGGTCCTGCTTTGAGCAGGGGGTTGGACTAGATGACCTCCTGAGGTCTCTTCCAACCCTAATCTATGATTCTATTTCAGTTTCAGATGTGATTTTTTTTTACCAAAATAATTATACCAGTGCAACCCCTAGTGTGAATACAGTTGCAGAGGCATAAAGATGCTTTATGCTGGTATAGCTTATTCCCAAACCCATACAGAAATAGCTACACTGGTATAAAAGCATCTATATTTTGATACAACTGCAGCCACACCCAGGGATTATGCTACTTTGCCACCTCACTGTGTACCCCTTTTCCCAGATCATTTATGTACATATTGAACAGGACTAATCCTAGTAAAGATCCCTGCATGACCCCACTATTTATATCTCTCCACAGTGAAATTCCTACCTGTTGTTTACTATCCTCAAACCAGTTACTGATCCATGAGAGGACCTTTCTTTTTGTCCCAAGAGTGCTAACTTTGCTGAAGAGCCTTTGGTGAGGAACCTTGTCAAAGGTTTTCTGAAAGTCCAAGTAACTTTGTCCACATGTTTGTTGAGCCCCTAAAAGAATTCTAATAGATTAGTGAGGCATGATTTCCTTTTACAATAGCCATGTTGACTCTTCCCCAACATATTATGTTCATCTATGTGTCAGATCATTCTGTCCTTTACTATAGTTTCAACCAATTTACGTGGTCCTGAAGTTAGGCTTACTGGTCTGTAATTGCCAGGATCACCTCTAGAGCCTTATTAAAAATGGCATTCTATTAAGTATCCTCCAGTCAACTAGTACAGAGGATGATTTAAGCATTAGGTTACATCCCCCAGTTAGTAGTTCTGCAATTTCATATTTGATTTTTTTCAGAACTCTTGTGTGAATACCATCTAGTCCTGGTGACTTATTACTGTTTAATGTATCCATTTTTTCCCCAAACCTCCTCTATTGACAATTCCTCAGATTTGCCACCTAAAAAGAATGGCTCAGGTGTGGGAATCTCCCTCACATCCTCTGTAGTGAAGACCAATGCACAGAATATGTTTAGCTTCTCTGCAATGACCTTGTCTTCCTTGTGTAATTATTTAGCACCTTGATCATCCATTGGCCCCACTGATTGTTTGGCAGGCTTCCTGTTTCTGATATACTTAAAAGAAATTTGCTGTTAGTTTTTGTGTCTTTTGCTAGTTGCTCTTCAAATTCTTTTTTGACCTGCAATATTTATACTTTTGCACTTGATTTGCCAGAGTTTGTGTTCCTTTCTGTTTTCCTCAGTAGGATTTGACTTCCAATTTTTAAAAGATGTATGTTTGTCTCTAACCACCTCTTTTATTCTGTGTTTAGCCATGGTGGCCTTTTTTTGGTCTTTACTGTTTGTTTGTTAGAATTTGGGGTATACATATAGTTAAAGCTTCTATTATGTTTTTAAATAGTTTCCAAGCAGCTTGCAGCCATTCCACTCTTGTGACTGTTCCTTTTAATTTCTCTTTAAACTACCCCCCTCATTTTAGTGTAGTTCCCCTTTCTGAAGTTAAATGCTACTGTGGTGGGTTTATTTGGTATTTTCCCCACAGGATTTTCAATTTAATTAATTTACGGCCACTGTTACTGAGCAGTTCAGCTACATTCACCTCTTGGACCAGATCCTGTGCACCACTTAAAACTAAATCAAGAATTACCCCTTCCCTTGTGGGTTCCAGGACTAGCTGCTCCAAGAAGCAGTCATTAATGGTATCTAGAAATTTTCTCTCTGCATCCTGTCCTAAGGTAACATGTTCCCAGTCAATATGGAGATAGAAAACCCAATAATGGAGATTTCAACTGTTTTTGTAGCCTCTCTAAATTCCTTTAGCATTTCACGGTCACCGTCACCATCCTGGTCAGATGGTCGATTGTATATTCCTACTGCTATACTCTTATTATTCAAACATTGAATTTCCATCCATAGAGATTCTATGGTACTAACTTATTTATTTAAGATTTTTACTAAATTTGACACTGCTTTCTTTCACATATAGTGCCATTTCCTCATCAGTGCAAGCTACTCTATCATTCCTACATACTTTGTACCTGGCAATACGATGTCCCATTAATTATCATTGTTCACCAAGTTTCTGTAATACCGATTATATCAATATCCTCATTTAATACCAGGTACTGAAATTCACCCATATTAGTATTTAGACTTCTTGCATTTGTCTACAAGTACTTATAAAAATCAGTCAATATTTAGTTGTTTGCCTTCATGTGATGTAATTTAATGGGACTCTTCCATTTGACTGTTTTTCTTCAGCTCCTGCCAGTACTTTATCAAACTTCTAGCCTCTCATTTTTAGTAGAATAAAGGGGACCTCCTTTAAGAAATCATCCCCTACAGGATGTGTCTGTCTGAACTGGGTGCACCTCTGCACCTATGGACTTTCCTGCAGCCCTTAGTTTAAAAACTCTTCTATGATCTTTTTAATTTTACATGCTAGCAATTTGGTTCCATTTTGGTATAGGTGGAGGACATCCTTCCTGCATAGCCTCCTCCTTTCCCAAAAGGTTCCTCAGTTCCTAATAAGCTTAAATCCCTCCTCTAAATGCCATTGTCTCATCCTGACATTGAGAACCTGCAATTCTGCCTAAGTGGCCCTGCACCAACCTACCCTTTCAGCCACCCTAATCTGGACACCCAAATAGGGACCTCCAGAGCAGGCTGCAAAATTCATCATCAATTGCATTAACCTTCCCACACCCCACTAAACAGCCCAACCTAATCCCAACAGTACCAACCAACCCAAATAGGACCTCCTACCAACCCAAACCCTTCATAATCCTCTAATCTTTCACTTCCAAGGAGATCTCCCAAACCAATTCCCAGACAGAACAAACATTCTCCTTCTGAGGCAGTCACCCTCTGACAGAAGGCAGACACAACCAAGGAAGGGAGCTACATTTTCTAGCCCTTTCTGGCCAGGTGTGGCCTTCACCCTCACAGACATCAAGGTGGCTGAACAAACCAAACTCTACCTGCCCTTCCACATCAAGACAAATCCCCTCCCTCCACCATGATGAATGGATGTTGCCCATCCCCATAGCAATAAAACAAACATGCATGCCCCCACCGCACCCAACACCCTCACAGATTTCATTGCCTTTCCTCTGCATAACAGTGCTGCTGGTGGTGCCAGAAGTGGAGCCTCTTAGGATATGTCTACACTGCAGGTGGAGTGTGCCTACCTGGTTGGGTAAACAGACACACATTTGTTCTGCTCAAGTTAGCACACTAACAATAGTGTGGAAGCCAAGGCATGGGCTAGCCACCCAAGTACAGACACTGTGTGTGTGTGCGGGGGGCGGTGTGTGTAAGTCAGCAGCTAGCCCACGCTACAATGTCCACATTGCTATTTTTAGCATGGTAGTTTGATCAGAGCTAGTGTGTGTCTGTTTACCCAGGCTGGGAGTCATGCTCTCAGCTGCAATGTAGACATACAGGGCTCATGCCTCATGGCTGGAAAGTGTGGGCAAGCCAGATTGGACTGGAGCTGTACAAGTGTAGCGGCTCTCAGAAACAGCGGTGCACACACGGCATGCACTTGTACAAAACATGCACCATGTATGCACACTCTCACTTTGGATCTGGGGCTCAGTGCTATACTAAGAAAAATTGGATTGCTTTATTAACAGTGTTGGAAGGAGATCTGCAAAGTCAGAAAAGGAAATTAGGTACCCAGTACCCATTGAAAGTCAATGGGAGTGAGGCACCTAGCCCCATTTGTGCCTGTCAAAATCTCCCTCATTGTGCCCCATGTGCAGCTGGTGTGCACGTACTAACTGACAAAGAACTTTTGAAGGACAATGGAATCTCTCCCCTGGCCTATCTAGAAAGCAGAACTGTGCTTTTCATACTTGGTTGAAAAATTCTCCCAGCTTCTCACCTTTCCCACAAATCCTGCTTCTCTTATTATCATGCAAAACTTCAGAGAGTAAAATGAGCGGGATTCATCCCTTTATATTAACCCTGGTTCTAACCAGATATACATACATTCAAGGGCAGGGTAGAACCATTACTCAGTGAGGAGGAAAAGACAACAACACAAAATGCAGCAATGGCTGAAGTGTAAAATGCCTTTGTTTGTTTCTGAAAAATGGCTAGCAGTGACTGGATGACTAACATAGTTACTCTCTAAAATTAAAAAAAGTTAAATTTTCAAAAGCTCCCACATGACTTTTGACCTTACATCCTATTGGATTTCCATTAGACTAAACTTTGAACCTACTAACTTACAAACTGCCATACGTATCACTGTCTATTAACTAGCTACATATATACGGACATCTCTCTTCAATAGAGCACTCTCATAACCAGTAGTGATGATGGCAATTAGGGTCAGTTGGGAAGGATGTTTGTGTGATATTTTTAGTATTACTTAACATTTATATTTGTCTGGAGCTGTACTAAATTCACTTTGTTTTGTTCAAGAAAAGAACCAATCCATTCACTATTATTATTATTAAAGATTTCTATAGTGGCGGCACCCAGAAGATGCAGCCAGGAGCTGAGCTTCATTGTGCTAGGCACTGCACAGATAGAAGTACACATGATCTCGGCCCTGAAGAGCTTAAAGTTTTCCTTGGTTTTTTTTTTAATTATTATTATTTTTACAAACTGAAACTTGATGACAATCGTAAAATGGTGTCACAAAATATCTAAGATAATTTGGCACACTCGTGCTTTGGCCATTTTCCCCTCAATTCTACCATAATTCACAAAAAATAACTTCTAGCATCAATCCTTCAAAACAATTGAATCTAATCAACACCATTGTTGGTCCCAGTGGAGATACCCAAAACTGAATAGATCTGGATGCTAAAATCCCCCACCCACCCCATGCAGATTATTCCAGTTTCAAATCTAGCCCTTTTGCCTCAAGTACATAGGAATTGCAGAGGCTAGCACCAGATGCTTCACAGGAAGGTGCAAGAAACCCCATAGTAGGCATGTGGGATAATCTGCCCCCCAGGAAGGTCTCAGCTTTCCCACCCACCAGAATTTTCAAGATTTCAACCAAAAAAAATTCCCATCCCAAATTGAGATGAAAAGTCAAAATCTCAAAAATTTTCACGAACCTAAAATCTGAAAACATTTTGGATTGGGTCTATCTATCTATCTATCTATATATATATATATATAGTGTGTGTGTGTTTACTATAAATTAACAAATTTTGAAATGAAGTCAGTTTGAAGAAAAAATATTATTTTTAAAGTGTTGAAACAGGATCTTTTGATGATTTAAAAAAAATTTTAAAAGTTTTTTTAAATGGGAAATTTGTCAAAATTGGCCCTTTCCCACAGTTTCTGTTTTGACAAATTAGCATTTTCCAACATAAAATGCATTTCACTGAAAAATTCCTGACCACCTCTAAACCCAACCGTAATAGGTATAAAATTAAATTAAATGGAGACACAGGCACTAAACTGTTTTTTAAAGGCCTGTTTTTAAAAGCTTCACAATGCACAGGAATGTGAGGTGGGGTGGCAGGAGAGGAGGGGTTTCTCTAAAAGGTACCAGCATGGCTTTGTCTCTCAGACACAATACCTTTCTGAATCCCAGCCAGTTTAGAGAGAGAGAAAAATAAACATTGACAACTGTATTATAAAAGTAATAAATCAAAGGAGAACTCCCAGTGTGTGAAAGACACCTCTTACCAGCGCTAATAACTACTGTCAGCTGCCACTGCCAAGCACCCTCAGGCCCTGTCCTGCAAACACTCGCTTGCTTATCACTGAATTCCAGAGGACTACTCACGCGAGTGAAGTTAAGCATGGGCATTTGTAGGGTCAGGGCCCTGGCACCCAAGTCCCCTTTTGAAGGAGGTCCCCAAGTTCAGGTACTTCCTGACTAAGGGATCAAGGGCAAAATCCTGGCTCTATTGAAGACTGGCAAAATTCCCATTGACTTAGTAGGGCTAGGATTTCACCTCAAACCTCTAAGGTATTGAGCACCCACTGACTTCATTGTGAGTTGAAGGGACTCAGCCCCAATCAGGAGGTTCTCAGCACTTGGCAGGATTTGACCCCAAGTCCTCTGGTAGGTTTGTACCTATTCTCGGTGGCCTGTCATTTAGTGCCAACTTCTCAGTCTTGGGTTTGCCTCAAATGAGAGGAGTGGGATCAATAGGTTTGGGATTTGTATGCTTCTACTCCCAACGTGGCCAATGAGATTTTGATTCATTAACTGAGCTTCTCTGTGACTCACTTTGCCCAGTTATAAAACTGACATAATCCTTCCGTCTTCACAGACCTAAGGCAGTTCAGTGTTTACAAGACACCCAGACCCTTGGATGAAAGGTATAAAGCACAGTATATGCTGTGATCCAAGGACAAGCTTTCACTCCCTAGGATTCTAAGAGTTATGGAATTTATGTGTCTATGTATAATTCAGTGTGTCTTCAAAATAGATTCCACAACCCAATTTCAAACCCAATATATTATTTATGGACATGCCTTCCCAGTGAAGCCCAGTTTCAAAGTATGGCCACAGACACACCAAGCTGTCATCCAGAGAACTACTTCACTACGCAGTAATGTCCATCTCAAGGGCATTAGCTTGTGTTAACAGGAGAGGGGTAGAAATTTAGTTGTAAGCATGGCCGGCTCTAGACCCCAGCGCGCCAAGCGCGCGCTTGGGGCGGCATTTTGCCGGCAGGGCGTCAGGCAGCTCCGGCGGACCTTCCGCAGTCATGCCTGCAGGAGGTCCACCGGAGCCGCGGGACCAGCGGACCCTCCGCAGGCACGTCTGCAGGAGGTCCCCCGGAGCCGCGGGACCGGCGACCGCCATAGCGCGCCCCGCGGCGCGCCACCCTGCTTGGGGCGGCGGAATTCCTAGAGCCGCCCCTGGTTGTAAGTACAGCGGTCATCACCAATGGAGCCTTTTTTGTTGTTGTTAAATAGCAAATTACTCACACAATAAACTGAAAAAGAAATAAATTTTCGCCTCCTCCCCCCCCATCTCTTTCAGTTATTGGAATCTTAGGTGTTATTTGCAACAGCACATCATCCTATTCAGAAAAGTTTGATTTTAATCTTTTCCTCTCACCCTTTGTTGGTCTATTTAGAATATAGTTCTTAAGGACATGGATTATCTCTTACCACATTTCTGTGCAGCATCCAACACAATGGGGCCATGATCTCAGCTGGCACCTGTAGGTGCTGCTGCAGTACAAATGTTGTATTGAAAAGTCTAACTCATTGGAAAATATTTTAAAGATGTTCTACCTGGTAGTGAAATGGAGACAAGAGGCCTTTCTTTCAGGAAGCAATGCAATGTTTGGGACATGTCTCTATCAACGGGCTAGCAGCAAAGCCAGAAATAGTAGCACCAGTAGGTCAGATTTCAAATCCAGGGGTTGGCCTACCGCTCCTGAGTCCAAGCACAATCCTTGAGAAGCTCAAAAGCAGCCATTGCCAGCAGATCAGACTGAGCATTGATGGGACTCCCAAGAGAGCCTTTTACAAGGTCCTCCAGCAAGGGTTGGGGCAGGAAACAAGGAGAGTGAATTCACTTTTATAAGGCAGTATGGGATTAAAATGCATTCATAAATGCCTGTCAGATTGATGGAGGGATCTGATGGCCTGGCACAGTTCACCATGCCTGAAACAGTGGTCAGGCAGCATGTTATATGGAGAGAAAATGTGGTCAAGAGGACAAAAAACACTGGCTTGGGAAGCAGGAGATTTGGGCTCTATTTCTAGCTCTGCTGTGTGACACTGGACAAGTAAATGTGCCTCTTTGTGCTTCTCTTTCCCTCTCCCACCCTTTGTCTCTCTATTTAGATTGAAAGCTCCTCAGGGCAGGGGCCACCTCTTAATATGTGCATGGGCAGTGCCTAGCACAATGGAACCCTGATCTCAGTTGCTGCCTATAGACACTAATGTGATAGAAATAAGTAAAGAACATGTTCAATGAGAGTTGTTAGTTTATCTACATGGTGTACTTAACTAATTCTGCATAAAAACTTCATCTGTGCCTAATGTTTCCCTCCTTGACCATGGATGCCACACCATTTCCCTCTCCAACTTCATATTCATCCTCAGTACCAACCTTCTTCCTGCAAAGAAGCTTTCATTAGGATTCGGATTTCTGGGTACTGCACTTTTAAATTTCTAGTCAACAGGAAATAGCTGCTATGTTGTGTTCTGTTCTGATACAGGCTATTATACAGGGAACACACTCGCTGTGCTCTCTCGTGTGAAGATTTTACTTTAGTTCCTTTTTTGTTTTGTTTTCCTTTAACCTCAAATAATAAATAATAATTATCATCCAAGAGCCAATCCCTGCCCCAGGGAATCTGCAATCCAAATGAATGAGAGAAAACATGGACTAGAGGATAGAGTACTGAATGGAGAGTTGGAAGTCCTGGATTCTGTTCCCAGTTCTGTTATTGACTTGCTGTGTGAATTTGGGCAAGTTGCTTCACTCGCTGTCCCTCTATTCCCCCTCCCATCTTTTATCTGTCTTGTCTATTTTAACTAAGTTCTCTGCAGCAGGGACAGTCTCTCACTATGTGTCTGTGCAGAGCCCGGCACAATGGGGCCTTGAGCTTAAATAAGGCCTCTAGGACCTACTGTAATACAAACAACAAGATACATGCAATGACTACTTGGAGCTTCGTGCAAAGTAAAGACAGAATTTGGATCCTCTTGCTATCAAATCATAGACTCCTGACATTCAAGCTTATGAAGAATCTCCATTACCTGACAGCAGAATAGGGCCTATGACTCATAGCTGAGGAAAGCTGATTCTACCCACACAACTAGCCAATTCATTACAATATTGATCACATAACACCAGCATTTTTCGCGCTCCACTATAAAGGGACAGAAGAAAGAGCTACAGCCCTATTAGAAAGAAAGCTAGAATTTTTGTTGGGATGGGGGTTGGGTGCATGCAAAGTGCGGAGGGATTTAAAAAGGGAACATCTTGAAAAGCACAGCAAGATCCAAGATGGCAAAGGTGGATTTATGAGCCGTTCTTCCCAAAATTGCCAATTCAGCATGGACAAGGGACAGATGGCAGCGAGATTTATTGAAGTTTTTGAGGAGCTGTTCTGAGGAAGGCAGGTGGGCCCAGCAGAGGAGGTGCAGCCTAGATAGTGGCAGCATGTGAGCAGCATGCTTCCCCCACCAGGTGTGTAGAAAGGAGAACCCTCTCCCTTGTCACAGATAGGTGCCACAGCTATGCAAGAGCATACCCAGTACACTGAACTTCATTCCTTTATGGCTCACTGAATTCTCATAAACACCTCTGCTCTTGTGAGGTTAGGTCAGCTGCCCAGACTAAGCACAGTTCCACAATAAACCCCCATCCTGTTTCTTTTGTCTGCCAGATTAGGTATCTGCAAAGCTCAACAGACAACATTTTAAGCAACCACCTTCATGCTTTCTCCCATGCTGCCCCTCACACTTTTGAGAAGCTCCCCATTAACACACACAAAGCTACTCAATTGTCCTCCCTCAAATTCCTTCTGAAAACTCTCCTTTGTCATGGTGTCTACAAAACACTTTACAAGGGTTAGGCAACTGGTGTGCTGAGACTGCAGTCTACCATGCTGACCAACATGGTCTCTGTTTCCTTGTGCACCCACATCTGTCTGCCTGTCTGCACTTTTCCCCTGGCTTATAGTTAGATTGGAAGCTCTTTAGTGCAGAGCCCATCTTTTTGTGTTGTGTTTGTACAGCACCTAGCACAATGGGGTTCTGGTCTATGTCTGGAGTACCTAGGTGCTACCTCAATACAGATAATAACTTAGAGGGGTTATGGTAACCCTCCTGACCTGCCCTCCTTGCCTGCTCCATGGGTAGGGAGAGGACATCTGTCTCCAGTGACATCAGCCTGGCACCCTTCCTGGATGGTGATAAAAAAGAAATCTCTCCATCACATGGGGAAAAATCACTTTGGTGGATTTGTAACCATGCCAGCTGCTAGGCATTTTCTCTCATTCCCTTTTTGAGTATCTAATTAATCAAGGGGCAAAGTGTTTCCTCTTGCTGAAAGTGTGAAGTTCCCATTAGGATTATTGCAAGTATTATATGCAAGTATCAAGGGAAGAATAAAATCCAAGTATTTGCTAGTGCCTGTTTCTCTGATGTTAAAACACTTTGCTGCTGCTGATCATTTTGCTATCTACATATTATACCTGCCACACCTAACTTCTCACATCAAATCCCAGCAACATAGTAAATGGATCACCAGTACCACTGCAGGTGTAATCACAAACAAGGACAGCCACTGCTAGCTGTAGAATAATTACAAAATAAATAAATAAGCAAGCAGGCTAGTGGAAGAGAATGTAGGCTGCACATACACGTAAATAATAGATTAAAGAAAGTGAATTCAGTAAAGCCTGAGAGAGCTTTTATACATTCCAGAATCTAGTTTCCTCAAGAAAAGTGAACTATAAATGATCTTCAGAAAATATTAAAGTTAGCAAGTTTACCACATGCCTTTCAAGTAATGAGGGCTCTCTGCCTGAAAATGGAAGCCATGAGCACTGTATACCAGAGATATTTATGCAAGTCTTTTAACTCTGGCACAATGGTGTAGCCAGCACAAGAGTTTACTCAGCTCAGCAATGCTGGTGGTAAATTACAGTGCTTTAGAAGTGCTCAACTATTCAGAGGTTACACGATCCTCTGTAAGGAGTCAAGAACCTTTTTAAAGGAAGGCTGCTAAACCTAGTCAAATATGATACAGAAGACAGTATTACAATGCCAGGTTTCCCTAAGTAATAAAATACTTAAGACAGACACATGAAGAAAATGTGTTAAAAATGCTCAGCAGAGATAGGTCAGTATCATTATCGCCATGTTACAGATGGAGAAAATGAGGCAGGGTGGGGCATTGAAATTATACAGGGAGGCAGTGACAGAACTGGGAATAGAACCCAGGACTCCCAGCTCCCATGACCCTATTCAGTGGACCAAATTTAGAGATGAAGAAAAGTCCTCTTTGATCATCAAATAATAATAATAAGGTCCACGGGTTCTCAAACTTAGGGTTGCAATCTCCCTTCCTTTCTTTACTGGCTAGGAATGGTGGTGGGGGGGAAATTATTCTGAAATCCTTTTTGGTTGTAACATGGGATCACAGTCTGAAAATGTTGAAATCCACTAATATTCCCCATTCACCTGGAAATGCAGGACTGTTTGCTGACGAAAAGCTGCAAGGACAGTGCTTTGTCCAGACGTGAGGATTTTTTTTTAAATATGCTGATCCAACAAGCTCCCAATGCCAGTACAAGGATGAGAGACAATAGTCAGCTTATTATGTTAAGCTAAATTGACTGTCCATCCCAAAACAGACTCAAAATTATTCCCCCAGCTGAACACAATCAAAGGTGAATGCCTGAATGAATAGACCATGCCACGCAGGCCAAATTGACTCAGAGATTGCTTTCTACACTACAGATACTACTGTATTGGGAGACCCGCTTGTTTCCAGACACTGATAAACTTTAATTCATTCCTTCACTGTCAAAGGGACATCACCTTGTTTCAACCATTCCAGTCCAATATTTATGGTGCCCCCATTACTATGGTATCTGAGTATCATGAACACTGCTGAGGCCCTGAACACGGTTGCATTGCTATAGCCATGAATCCAATGACAAGAGGTTATGTCTTCACTGACATTTTTTTTTTAACAGCAAGACAGATAATGGGCATTAGTTAAATCCTATTGAAGATAAGGCACAGGTAGTTTTTATTGTGATGTAGCTAGGCAAGGTCAACACTACAACCCGCACCTGAGATTGATGCCACTTTGTTACATCATGGTAAACATTACCTGAGCCTTGTCTCCACTAGGATTTTACAGTGAGATAGCAGACAGAAAGTCTCAGGGGCCAGTGAGTATTTTGGAAGAGAAATGAGGAAATGTTTTTTACTTCCTGCTCTGTCCATGAGGATTATATTTTCCCCACTAGATGAGAAAGATACTTTACCCAAATCATGAAAAATCTTTTTACTTATGTGATGGCTAAAGTTCCCTTTGATACAATTTATTACTTGTGAGAAAATAAATTCACCATCCAGAAGTTCTCAAGCTTTGCAGAAAAGCAACTGAGAAGTTTAGGGAAACTAGGGGCTCAGAGTTCATCAACTATCAGTGTGAGCTGCGAGCAATGGAGTTTTCACGCTGCCCCCTGCTGAGAGCTGCCGGGTGCTGAGAACTTCTGAAATCAAGCCCCAGAAGTTCATCACATAGACTATGATCTACCTCAAGGTTTTGTACTGGGGCCATCACTACCATATACCTCCAGGTGCAGAACTGAATTTCCAAATCAAATAAGTGAACCTGAAACAAAGTGAGAGTAATAGTAATTGATCCAAGTTACCCATCTCTATTAAAGAACGTTTTACTCCGATTATTTGAATTTTTAGCCTAAACCTTAAGATTTTTTTACTTGTGTAAATCTTCAACAGGATTGTGTCTATGGAAAGTACCTGCTGAGATGACAACCTGAAATACCCTTTTATATTACTATTTTTAAAAATATGCACCTTGCAAAAGTGTCCTCTCCTCAGGATTTTGAATCCTTGTCCTCTGGCTGCAGCTTTAGGAAATCTAGGTGCTGAGCAGACAAGCCACTGGGACACAGAGTATTACACGTGAAGGCTCATTTATCTTGCTTTGAAACAGATACATGAACTAAATCTGCCATCATGTTACTCTGCCCTATTGTAACATAAGGGGAGATTTGGCCTCTATAATTTAGATGCTTCAGTGCAGAAGTATACATCCTCACACTCATTTTAAATAAGCAGTCACGCAAACTAAAACCCTAAATGGGAAATGCCCAGATGTTGAGAAAGTTTGAGCTTTTGCAGTTTGGGTCTCTCTCTGTAGCTTAAATTCTTGTGGGATTTGAAATAAGAGGAAATGAAGATAGCAAAATATTGATTAAAATGGTTGTAACCTGCTGCTCAGTAACAGGCAACAGCTCCCAGAGAAAGGATTTTAAACATTCCCCAAATCAAAGTTAAAACCATCAAACCCTAATGCTGAACAAATAGCCGCTCTGCATTGATAGCAGTGTCCATGACCCTAAATGGTTTGGTATTGTACCCGCCCCTGTTGCAGAGTGATGCGGCGACTGCTGTGGAGCACCAACCTCATGGCACAACAGTCCGCAGTGGGTATGGTAGTGTGCTGGGTGTACCACAGGCTCAGAGGCTAGGGCTGTAGGTGCTTCAAGCACTAAGCCCTTCACATTCCCCAAAACACTACTCACACACTTTGTGAGACAGAGGATTCCTGTATGCGGGCTGCCAGAAATAAATAGTGTGAACACTCTCACAGCACACTTGGCTTTAACAGTCACAATCATTCCAGGGACATGAAATACCAGTGACACCCTTCTGTACAGTCCTCCTGCCTGCAGACCGCCATCTCATGTGCTCCAGCTGCAGCTAGTGCTGGCTCCCTGCAGCTACAGGGCATATCATTGTCCTGCTCTCTGGCTCTCCATTCCATCTATGACCTGATTCTCCTGATTTCACACAGCCTCTGGCTCCCTCCTGAACCTGGTCCTCGCTGAACCCTGACAGCACTTACCTCTGCTGTGCTGGAGCCCTCTTACCTCTGCATGTTGCACTGGGTGGAAAAAGCACACAGTGATGAGCAAGCATGTCCGGCACAAATCCAATTCTTTCCTAGGGTGGTGCCTCTCTCTTTCTTGGAGCTTGTGGATGCAAATCATAGCCATTGGGACAACTTTTAGCAGTAAGTCTATCATCTGACCAGCAGAAAATTGGGAGCTAGATGCTGCCTGATCAGAGAGGCCTTGAGGAAGCAGAGTTAGGGTATATCTGAATCCTGTGTGACCTCACAGAAGCATGATTGATTAATTCACTGTCCAGCCCAGCTCAGCTATGACTCCTGACAAGATGAGTCACTTCATATGCACTTGCCAGCTCTGATGGAAGGCACATATAATCTGTCTAGGTTTTGTATGGGCTACCTATTATCACAGAGGTTGGGAAAAAAAACCTACCCTGGTAAAATTACATAGGAAACAGAACAAAGCTAATGCTGTCATTATTGATCTGGTGTAGTAACTGGCTGACGATGCATCACCTCTTTAAGGAACACACAGCTGGGCAGCACAAACAAATATGTGCAATACCCCTAACAAACATCTCTTCTGATATCACTGTTATAACCCTCACTTCCCTTCCCCACACCCTTTGTCCTCTTATGCAGAGTTAAGTCTAATTTCCTGGAGGCAGGGACATGTCATTTATACCATATGCCTATGGTACTGTAGGAATAACCAGTGTCCCTGTCCACTTGGATTCATATGAACAAAGCTAACATTTGCAGGAGCTGAACAGAAAAAGAGACATCAGTATGGGCAAAAGTAAATACATTTGAAAAAATAAACATCAAGTGATTTCTCATGGGAAAGTTTTGCAGCATTCAGATATTTATGGTGTTTATATCCAAGTCTCCAGCTGGCCCATATACTTACTGTCTTACCTGGGCTTGTGAGACCCAATATACAAGAAAACATTAATCTGCTTCATGCAAAGACTAGCCACAAATGGCCCACAAGAAATAGGAGCTGTTCGGTAGCCTGCAGGAGTTGGCAGGTCCCTGAGGGCAGCTGACACTGCTGGAGATTGGCTGTGGTACTGGAGCCAACCTCCAGTTCTACCTGCTCACCAGCAGTGACCTGCACTGACCCCAACCCCAACTTTGAGAAGTTTCTTATCACAAGTATTGCTGAGAATTGGCACCTCAGGTTCAAGGACTTTTCAGTGACCTTTGCCACATAGTCAATGGCTCTGTGGTTGTAGTGGTTTGCATCCTGGAGCTGTCCTCAGTGCCAGTGTAGCGAAGGTGCTGAAAGAAATTTTACTAATGCTCAGGCCAGTCAATGTCTTCTTGGAGAGAGGTTGTGAGGAGGGGAATATTCTCAGTTCCTCTCCATTCAACCTTTAAAAGTTATTTTAGGGGGATGATAATTCATCTAAAATGGCCCAAAATCTTGCATTTAAGGGCCAGCTTTTCCAGAAGAGCTCAGCACTCAGCAGCTCCATTCAGAACACGGGAGAGTTCAGCTCCTTTGGAAATCTGGCCCAAAATAAACAGACAATGATAACTTAAAACTACCCTTTGAAATTCATGGGAATGATTCTGAACAAAAATTTTAGAAGTGACTAGTGATTTTAGGTGCTTCAGTTTTTGGTTGCCCAACTTAAGACACCTTAAATGGCCCCATTTTCTGAATGATGGGTGCTCATTTCTGTCTGCAAAAACCAGGCTCTTGTAAGGTGCCTCAGACTAAGCAGCCAAAACCACACACACACACACAAGAGATCACTAATCACTTTTGCAAGTTTAAGCCTTTGCCTGTTACAATGGGGACCAAAGTGCCCCAAATGATGCAGACTCAAAACACTGGAACCACATCTGCTGATCATCTGACCAGTGTTTTGGCTCCAAAACCATCATCAAAAAGGAAGCCATTCCCTTCAGGGGAGAAAATAACATCCTGCCTGAGGTTCACACATCCCTGTTTATTTTCATTTATTCTAATAGATGAAGAATAATGTACTTGTGCTACATTGTAAGTCTCAATCACAAACCCTAGATCACCTGCACTAAAGGAGTTATGTAACTTCTTGTGTGCAGTTATACAATTCAGCATGAACTACTACAGCTTGAGCTAACCAGCTGACACTCTCTAGCCTGGGATTCAATAAAATGGGTACCTGTGATATATATTCACCAATGGGTTACAGATGCTCAAGGTGACAAGGGTGCCAGATGAAGACGATGAGAAGTTAAAGGTACAGCATTGCCAGCCCTGGAGAATGTACTGTAAGTCTTTTCCTCAGCCATAAGTCCAATTAGCATATCCAATCTTTGGCCATCAGCAAGGATGCCAGTTTCTTTTAGAGAGAGATGTGGTCTGAGCACAAGCCTGATTCATTTCCTATTGAAATTAAAGGAAATTTTTCCACCAATTTCAGGTCCCAGGAGTACAGAGCTTCTGAGTTTCCATGATCATTCTGACAGAGACTCCATTTGTGATCTCAGCCAAGGTACTTCACTTCTGTGTCTGTTTCCATAGCTTTAAAAATGGAATAATGGTTTCCTGCTTAGCTCTGATGGCTAAAAATCACTGTTAAATATTACATATTACTAAGGTCACGTCCCATGACAAATGCTTATACAGTGCATTCACAAGTATGTTGCTCTCATGTACTGCAATTTCCGTAGCCTAAACAGCTGTCAGGACCAAAAGTGGATTTTTCCATTTTTTTCTGTTTTCTTTTAGATTCCCTTGGGCACATTTTATATGGTGATGCTACAGACACATAAAATGTGCTTATAAAAGTTGGACGAAATAATCAGCACTGCTGCATCATGTGTGTTGTTTTCCCACTAGGGGGCGCATTTTCCTCAGTTTTTATACTAATGTTCCCTCTAGCAATACAAGCCTGAGTCTAGCTTGTACAAGCTAAATTTGTTTAATTCCATAGTTAACCAGGGGGGTGATCTTTACTGCTTTGAGTCTCATTTATGAGACTCAACATCAACACATTATCTCTCATCATTTCAAAACTCCTCAGATTTGTCAAGGGATGGCTGAGACCAAACTGTGTTCTTGGAAGGTTAGACTCCTCTCCTGCATTACCCCTAAAGATACGAGAGGTGTTGAGGAATATGGGGGCACAAACTGAGCACCTGATTTTTCTCCATAGGAAGAATGGACACATCAAATTTATGCTAATTTACAGCGCTGCAACTTTCTCGCTCGGGGTGTGTGAAAAAACACACCCCTGAGCACGGCAAGTTTCAGTCCTGTAATTTGCCAGTATAGACAGTGCACTAGCCCTGGGACCCCATGCTCCCAAGACTGGGAGCTACGCCCGTCATGGAGGCGGTTTTATTAGAGTGCTGGGAAAGCGCTCGCTCAGTGCTATGCTGCGACTACACACGCCATGTTAAAGCGCTTCTCTGGCAGCGCTTTAGCGTTGCCAGTGAAGACGTGCCCTATATCTGACCTCACAGTCTCTATACTCAAAGGAAGCTTGCACAACACCTTCAAAAGACATACGTGGAAGCTGTTAGTATGTTAATAAATAGTAACCCTTAGTCCTTTTCTTTCTGTATTTATGATTCATTTATATATTAACTATTCTTTAGAACTGCTATATTCTAAGGCCCAGAACACTGGTCCTTGTCCAATAAATAATCCTAATCAGGATTTTTCTGTGTTAGACTGTATATAATAATCTATAGCATCTCCATGTTGATAAAACTCCAGATAATCTGGGAAAGCATCCCCTTAATATAGAAATATAATGTCTACATAAGCATATATGTAGCTGGGAAACTGATAAGAGATTACTGTTATAACAGATGTTTTCTGTTGGGCAATCAACAGGGCAGAATGATTATGGGGGAAGGAAGACCCACTGAAATATATTATCTTGAAGAATTTTTAATCCTCTCAGCTGTAAATAATCAGGTACACTGAGAATGTACAGAAATTACACCAGAACATATGTTTCCTCTGGCAAAGAACACTGGTGTGGGAACCTAGTCAGCGAATGAAAACTGTTGCGTCCCTCCAGTTACAGCGAAGAAGAGAGACCTAATTCTTGATCTTACAACAAATTATGGTGATGTATCTATTTTTTCTGTATAGTGCTGTACAAATCTTTGATTAAATAATTCCAATTGAGCTTGTTATTTGACAATCATGAGTCATCATTAACTCAGACACGCTACAGAGCTTAAATTCATAACTTTGCTAGATACTAAGAAACATGGACTCGTATTCATGGCATCAGAGGTGATTCGTGGAGGGAGGGAACATATTGGGTCATATGCCCCCCCTGCAAATTTCTGCCAGGGTTTATATTTATATTTGTGGGGAGTGGGTTCAAAATACATTTCTCACACACACACACACACACTCACTCTCTCTCTCTCTCAACAGTTATGTGTCGCCTCTGCATAGAATCATAGAAATGCAGGGCTGGAAGGGACCTTAAGAAGTCAAAGTCCAGCCCCTTGTGCGGTGACAGGACCAAGTAAACCTAAACCATCCCTGGCAGGTGTTTGTCCAACTTGATTTTAAACATCTCCAATGATGGGGATTCCACAACCTCTCTTGGAAGTCTGTTCCAAAGTTTTACTACCCTTATAGTTAGAAACTTTCTCTTAATATCTAACCTAGTGAGGAGGGCTTTAAACTAGGTTCACCAGGGGAAGGAGACCAAAGCCCTGAGGTAAGTGAGGAAGTGGGATACCAGGAGAAAGCACGAGCAGGACAGCACAAGAGAGGAGGATTCCTGCCTCAAACTGAGAATGCAGGATGATCAGTGAGTTATCTTAAGTGCCTATACACAAATGCAAGAAGCCTGGGAAACAAGCAGGGAGAACTGGAAGTTTTTGGAAAGTGTGGGGGACAATTTCCTGGTGCAAGTGCTGGAAGAACCAACTAGGGGCAGAGCTCTTCTTGACTTGCTGCTCACAAACAGGGAAGAATTGGTAGGGGAAGCAAAAGTGGATGGGAACATGGGAGGCAGTGACCATGAGATGGTTGAGTTCAGGATCCCGACACAAGGAAGAAAGGAGAGCAGCAGAATATGGACCCTGAACTTCAGAAAAGCAGACTTTGACTCCCTTAGGGAACTAATGGGCAGGATCCCCTGGGAGAATAACATGAGGGGGAAAGGAGTCCAGGAGAGCTGGCTGTATTTTAAAGAATCCTTATTGAGGTTGCAGGAACAAACCATCCTGATGTGTAGAAAGAATAGTAAATATGGCAGGCGACCAGCTTGGCTTAACATTGAAATCCTTGCTGATCTTAAACACAAAAAAGAAGCTTACAAGAAGTGGAAGATTGGACAAATGACCAGGGAGGAGTATAAAAATACTGCTCAGGCATGCAGGAGTTAAATCAGGGAGGCCAAATCACACTTGGCGTTTCAGTTAGCAAGGGATGTTAAGAGTAACAAGAAGGGTTTCTTCGGGTATGTTAGCTACAAGAAGGTGGTCAAGGAAACTGTGGGCCCCTTGCTGAATAGGGGAAGCAACCTAGGGACAGATGATGTGGAAAAAGCTAATGTACTCAATGCTTTTTTTGCCTCTGTCTTCACAGTCAAGGTCAGCTCCCAGACTACTGCACTGGGCAGAACAGTATGGGGAGGAGGTGACCAGCCCTCTGTGGAGGAAGAAGTGGTTCAGGACTATTTAGAAAAGCTAGACGAGCACAAGTCCATGGGGCCGGATGCACTGCATCCGAGGGTGCTAAAGGAGTGGGCGGATGCAATTGCAGAGCCATTGGCCATTATCTTTGAAAACTCATGGTGATCGGGGGAGGTCCCGGATGACTGGAAAAAGGCTAATGTAGTGCCCATCTTTAAAAAAGGGAAGAAGGAGGATCTGGGGAACTACAGGCCAGTCAGCCTCACCTCAGTCCCTGGAAAAATCGTGAAGCGAGTCCTCAAGGAATCAATTCTCAAGTACTGAGGAGAGGAAAGTGATCAGGAACAGTCAGCATGGATTCACCAAGGGCAAGTCATGCCTGACTAACGTAATTGCCTTCTATGACAAGATAACTGGCACTGTGGCTGAGGGGAAAGCTGTGGACGTGTTATTCCTTGACTTTAGCAAAGCTTTTGATATGGTCTCCCATGGTATTCTTGCCAGCAAGTTAAAGAAGTATGGGCTGGATGAATGCACTATAAGGTGGACAGGGCCGGCTCCAGAGCCCAGCGGGGCAAGCACCCGCCTGGGGCGGCCCTTTCCCGGGGGAGCGGCAGGCTGGGCCGGCGGACCTGCCGCAGTCATGCCTGCGGGAGGTCCACCGGAGCTCCGGGAGCAGCGGACCTGCCGCAGGCATGACTGCGGAGGGGACGCTCGGCCGGCGGCTCCAGCAGACCTCCCGCAGGCATGACTGCGGACGGTTCACTGGTCCCGCGGCTCGGCTGGACCTCCCGCAGGCATGCCTGCGGCAGCTCAACCGGAGCCGCCGGACCTGCGAACCGCCCGCAGCTGCGGGAGGTCCAGCCGAGCCGCGCGACCAGCGGACCCTCCGCAGTCATGCCCGCGGGAGGTCCGCTGCTCCCGCGGCTCGGAGGCGCCTCCCGGGCATAATTGCTTGGGGCGGCCAAATTTGTAGAGCCGCCCCTGAAGGTGGATAGAAAGCTGGCTAGATCATTGGGCTCAATGGGTACTGATCAATGGCTCCATGTCTAGTTGGCAGCCGATATCAAGTGGAGTGCCCAAAGGGTCGGTCCTGGGGCCTGTTTTGTTCAATATCTTCATTAATGATCTGGAGGATGGTGTGGATTGCACCCTCAGCAAGTTTGCGTTGACACTAAACTGGGAAGAGTGGTAGATATGCTGGAGAGTAGGGATAGGATACAGAGAGAGGGACCTAGACAAATTAGAGGATTGGGCCAAAAGAAATCTGATGAGGTTCAACAGTCCTGCACTTAGGATGGAAGAATCCCATGCACTGCTACAGACTAGGGACCGAATGGCTAGGCAGCAGTTCTGCAGAAAAGGACCTAGGGGTTACAGCGGACAAGAAGCTGGATATGAGTCAACAGTGTGCCCTTGTTACCAAGAAGGCTAATAGCTGTATAAGTAGGGGCACTGCCAGCAGATTGAGAGAAGTCATCATTCTCTTCTATTCAGCATTGGTGAGGCCTCATCTGGAGTACTGTGTCCCGTTTTGGGCCCTACACAAGAAGGATGTGGAAAAATTGGAAAGAGTCCAGCGGACGGCAACGAAAATGATTAGGGGGCTGGAGCACATGACTTATGAGGAGAGGCTGAGGGAACTGGGATTATTTAGTCTGCAGAAGAGAAGAATGAGGGGGGATTTGATAATTGCTTTCAACTACCTGAAAGGGGGTTCCAAAGAGGATGGATCTAGACTGTTCTCAGTGGTGGCAGATGACAGAGCAAGGAGTAATGGTCTCAAGTTGCAGTGCGGGAGGTTTAGGTTGACTATTAGGAAAAACTTTTTCACTAGGAGGGTGGCGAAGCACTGGAATGGGTTGCCTAGGGAGCTGGTGAATCTCCTTCCTTAGGTTTTTAGGTCCGGCTTGACAAAGTAGAGGACACTATGTTCTCATGCCACAGTATATCCAATATAATGGTGCTCTAAAAGTAGACAGTGTTATGACCATACAGCACCCTCCATACAGGCTTGTCCAGAATGTGCTTGAGGTCTGGTATTGCTGCTTCTTAGTGACAATGGGCTCAGTCCTGCAAGGTGGTGAGTGCTCTGGATCACTTCAGCAAAGCACTTAAACCCGTGCTTATCTTTGAACTTGTGAGTAGTACCATTAGCTTCAATAGAACGACTCCTATGTTTAAAGTTAAGCACATAATTAAGTGCTTTGCTCCACCAGGCCACAGCACCCAGGACCTTGAAGGATTGAGACCAACATTTCGTAAGCAAACAAATCAATTTCTATCCCCGTTGCATCCCACTTCAGTTGTGCTTGTAGAATTATTACTAAACAGTGCTCTGTCTCTTTAAGATAGAATTAGGAAGGCAGCCAGCTGGAGAAACCGGACATAACCAGTTGAGCGTGAGCCAGTTATCCTGGAGAGCGAGAAGGAAATGCTCAATAAAGTTGGAACACAGCAGCAGGTTTGGTGTTCTGTTTACAGCTGGGATTGAGGATTTTTGCATTCTCCTCTTTGCACTGATGGTGCTGATCCCTCTCCTCCAGCGATGCATCCAGCTCCTCAGCCTGCCTGTGTACCTGCTCTCGTATCTGGGCTTATGGGACCCCCTCTGTAAGAAGATCTTCCCATATGTCATGGCCAAGTGCTCCACTATCTACAACCGCAAACTCTTCCAACAGAAAAAGGACCTGTTCAGCAACCTGGGGGAGTTTGCAGGCCCTTCGAGGGAGCTCAGGCTGCTGGAGATAGGCACAGGCTCAGGAGCCAACTTCCAGTTCTACCCACCTGGATGCTGGGTGACATGCACTGATCCCAACCCCAACTTTGAGAGGTTCCTCCTCAAGAGCATTTCTGACAGCCCACACCTCCATTTTGAACGGTTCTTGGTGGCCTCCGGTGAGGACCTGCGCCCAGTGGCTGACGACTCCATGGATGTGGTGGTTTGCACCTTGGTGCTGTGCTCGGTTCGCAGCATCGAGCAAGTCCTGAGAGAAGTCTTGCGAGTGCTCAGGCTGGTGAGTATGAGTACCATTGGTGGGGGGGGGGTGCTATTTTGTTTATGGGCCAAGCTGTGCTATGCAAAGACAGGTCTAATGAGAGCGTGTGTGGAGCCACCTGCCTCAGAGACACATCCCTCCCCCAAGTGGCCTAGTGTGCAGGGGTAAACCCCCTTTGGAAACATGCTGCAGGGATGCAGAGAGGGAGAAGTGCCTGTGCTCTCCTACGAGCAGACTGCAAATGTCCACAGGATGGACTAGTCAATAGCCAACCCTTCATCACCTAGGGCAGGGGTCGGCAACCTTTCGGAAGTGGTGTGTCAAGTCTTCATTTATTCACGCTAATTTAAGGTTTCACATGCCAGTAATACATTTTAACATTTTTAGAAGGTCTCTTTCTCTAAGTCTATAGTATATAACTAAACTATTGTTGTATGTAAAGTAAATAAGGTTTGTAAAATGTATAAGAAGCTTCATTTAAAATTAAATTAAAATGTGGAGTCCCCTGAACCGGTGGCCAGGACCCAGGCAGTGTGAATGCCACTGAAAATGAGCTCACGTGCTGCCTTCGGCATGCGTGCCATAGGTTGCCTACCCCTGACCTAGAGCATTTATTTGTATGTGTTTGTCTGGAAGCCAGCAGTTTTCTGAACAGAAAGTAGTAAAAGGAAAACAGACAGAACCAGGCCACCTTCATTTCCTTTGCTGTGTCACTTAACACCATTTCAGTATTTATCACACACACTTATAAGATGACTATGTTGTCTTGACTTACTTTATGTGGCTAACATCTAAATAAAAGCCAGTACAACATTCTCTTCCTTGTTCCTGTAAGGAGACAGACCTGACCAGTTAGTGAGTCGCTTAGCTATGACTGAACCAACTTTAAAAAAATCACAATGATGCTGATAATGAAAACAGGCTCATCTGCTCCACTCCTGTTAGCAGACAATTCAAATTTTGGTTCACATGCACTAGCACAATGCTGCAATGACTGGAGTGCAAACCCTATATAGCAGGGGGATGTTTACATTCAAACAGCTGTTCCCTTAGAAGTCTTTTAAACCACAAAAGCATTAGATGGTTTAGCTTAGTTAAAACATCCACATGCAAGCATGCTACAAATTATTCATAAAGCACCTTATCTGAAGCCCAAACTATCTGACTTTATCCCTTAATAGATTTAGTGTCAAATATTCAGATGCATCTAAGTGACTTCAGGGCCTAAGTTCCGCTTTTAAAAATGAGACTTAGACACTTAAGCTTTTTCAGTGCTTCTGAAAAATCTTACCCTTCATTTGTCCTTCCCTCCAGCCCCTTTAAGCTTAAGAATCAAGCATAAATGTGCCATCTTTCTAGTCCATGGATCTCAAAACACATAGCTAAGAAGTGTGCTCATAAAATTGCCATTGTCTGAATGTGGAAGCGAAACTGCAAGTAACTTTCTCATTAAGATGAAAGCTATCCCACTCTTACCCGGCAGGCTGCACCGCAACCGAGGCTGGAATTCTACCTGGCTGAGTCTTTGCTATTTTTCCTAATTAAGGTGAGAGGGAATTAAAAATAAGCCCCTGCCTTTGTAGTTCTGGCAGTTGAATTCTGTCACTATGCAGAGCAGGAGTGGCAGAACCACAGTACAACCTGACAGCTAGAACAGCTGGCAGCCTTGTTCCATGAAACCCACTTGTTAGAGGGAAATTAGATGGCTGTTCTGGTGCCCTCCCCAAGTGTTCTTACTGCAATGCTCACTGTTCATCCAATAGCCCAGAATTTCCAGTACTCCTGTTCTCTGCACCTTTGTTCAGCAAAAGGCTGGCAATCAGGAGGAATTCTGAAGGAACACCCTCACTTCAAACAGAGCTCATGAGTGCATGATTTCAGGGACTCTCAAACAGGCTATAGGGACTTCATGGCAACATAGGACACATCTGTCGAGAGTAGAGCAATGAATGGAGGGGTGGGTGGCTGTGCATTTTGGAGGGAGTGGAATCCCAGGCTGCGCAGGAAGAGATTAGTTTGTATTACCCAGCACTTCTCCTTTTTCCCTGCCAGCTTTTCTTCTCTCCAAACTCACTCTTTCTCTTTACTAACAATATTGCCTGTCAGTGCATGCCTGCCAGATGCTCTGGACCCTGCAGTATTATTAACGTATTTGTAGATATCTATTGGATTGCAAAATCGTGCACTATCCAGTGTCCTGTCGTATCTATGGCCGGGGCGGCTCCAGGCATCAGCACGCCAAGCGCGTGCTTGGGGCAGCAAGCCACTGGGGGCGCTCTGCCGGTCACCGCAAGAGTGGCAGGCAGGCTGCCTTCGGTGGCTTACCTGCGGACGGTCCGCTGGTCCCGCGGCTTTGGTGGACCTCCCGCAGGCGTGCCTGCCGTGCTTGGGGCAGCAAAATGCCTAGAGCCACCCCTGTCTATGCCCATTGCTTATTGTTTTTAGTATCTCACCCTTGGACCTCGTCTACATGAGCAAGTTTGTTCATTATAACTTAAGATGTAAATTTAAACAGATATAGTTATACTAGTATGACACTTATTCTGGTGTAACAGTGCCTTTTTTGGCTTAACTCATTGGTTTTCTACCTGTGTTCCACAGACCCCTGGGGGTCTACAGACTATGTCTAAAATTTCCAAAGGGGTCCACACCTCCATTCAAAATGTTTTATGGGTCCACAAATTTAAAAAAGGTTGAAAAACACTGGTTTAGCTTATATCACTTGGGAACAAGTTTAAGCTCAACTGAAAAAAGCTACTAATGTGTGTCCACACCGGGGGTGGGGGTGGGTTTAACCTGTATAACTGGTAGAAGTTTCCCATGTAGACAAGGCCTTAGCCTTGGTTGTGACTATAAAGAACATTCCTTAAGGCAATTCAAAACATTTTGATTTCATTGTGGAGCTAAATTACAAGGTAGGGAAAAAAAAACATGTATGGCAACCTCCTCACAAAGGGGTGAAAAATTTAAATCAGAATCTGTAACTCTTACACCAGCTTCCACTAAAAACAGCCTTGAATATTCTGAAAAGGTTTGCTCTCAGCACTCGCTCTGCTTCTTATCCAGTGTTCTTAATCACTGGAATATGCTGTACTAGATCTGCTCTCCAGCAGTGGATTCAGTGAAGCAGTTCTGCAGCTCACAAGACTGCCAATGAAGTGAATGCCCGATCCTTGTCTAATGGCACCTGCCACACCGTGCTATATAAACATCAGTGAATTAACCCTCACCACTTGGAGGGTATGGTAAGTGTTCTGATCATCCCCATTTTACAGATGGAAAAACTGAATACCGGAAAGTTAAGTGATTTGCTCAAGGGCACACAAAGCAGTAGTGGCAGAGCTGGGAACAGACTCCATGAGTCCTGACTCTCAGTCACAAGAGCATACTTCCCCTTCCACATGGAACGCAAACCTTTCTGTAGTCATGCAGCTTCCCCAAATAGTATTTTTTAAGTCTTACAGGAGTGAAATAAGACAGAATGAGAACAAGGTGGAATGCTGACTGGCCTCCATGGATAATTGATTATGAGTAGCAGTTCCTGAAAACATAATAGTTAGAAGTGAGCCTGAACCGAACATGGCCAGAATGTGGGGAGTTTGATCCAAGAGTTGTCTCTCCAAAGTGGAAGGGAGATGTTGGTGATTTTATGAGCTCTTGTTTGTTCCTGAAGCATTTTGATTGCTTTGTTTCCCAGGGTGGTGCTTTGTATTTCTTGGAGCATGTGGCTGCAGATCATTCCAGCTGGGGCTACTTTTGGCAACAGATCTACAACCCAACCTGGAGATATTTGGGAGACGGGTGCTGCCTGACCAGAGAGACCTGGAAGGACCTGGAGAAGGCAGGGTTCTCGGAACTGAAGTTGCGGCACATACATGCCCCCCTGTCCTGGAACCCTACTCGTCCCCATATCATTGGATATGCTGTGAAATAACTAACTCCATGCACTGAGAAGCAAGGTCACTTCAGCACCGTGGTTCCTTCCAATTCCTAGGGGTATTTACCCATGGCTAGCAGCCTTATAATGTCAGAGCAATACTTATTTAGCAATTAGCTGCCTAACCAAATTGCCTTGTTGGTTTTATGAGAATAACAGGGAAAACTTACTGAGCATCCATAGCTTATCCTAACTATGGTGTCAGGTTTGTCCATATGCCAGTAAGGCTCCTCCCAGTTTTCAGACAAAGCTCTGGTCAGCATTTTTCACTGACTGTCCTGCTAGTTTTTGTGGATCACATTCAAAGGCACTGATCATATACAGAGTCTCGTTCATCATATACAGAGCCTCGATGCCTAAGGGTAGGACTATACTTACCGCGCGGGTCGACGCGGAGAGTTCGACTTCTCGGAGTTCGAACTATCGCGTCTAATCAAGACGCGATAGTTCGAACTCCCCACGCGCTCCGGTCGACTCCGGAACTCCACCACCACGAACGGCGGTGGCGGAGTCAACCTTGGAGCCGCGGAGTTCGACCCCTGCGGCGTCTGGACGGGTAAGTCAGTCGAACTAAGGTAGTTCGACTTCAGCTATGCTATTCGCGTAGCTGAAGTTGCGTACCTTAGTTCGTCCCCTTTTCCCCCGTAGTGTAGACCAGGCCTAAGTCAAGCTTTGTGGATCTCAGTGTTGTTCTTGTGACTTTCTGGGTACCATGTTGCTTGGGGTTACAATGCCTAAGTCCCTTTGGGAATCCAGGCTCATCAGTCTAAATCAGATTTGAAACAGCAATCTGCACAACAAAATGCTCCCATTATCAGGGGCGGCTCTAGCTTTTTTGCAGCCCCAAGCACAGCAGTCAGGCAGCCTTCAGCGGCTTGCCTGCAGGAGGTCCCCAGTCCCGTGGATTTGGCGACTTCCCTGTGGAGGTCCGCCAGTTCCGTGGCTTCGACGTACCCGCTGCTGAATTGGCACCAAATCCGCGGGACTGGTGGACCTCCCGCAGGCAAGCCGCCGAAGGCTGCCTGACTGCCGCCCTCGCAGGGACTGGCAGGGTGCCTCCCACGGCTTGCTGCCCAGGCACGCACTTGGAGTGCTGGTGCCTGGAGCTGCCGCTGCCCATTATAGCAGGGTAATTAGCACTAGTTAAGGCCAACAGAGTAGCTAGGGGCCTCCAAGTGGCAGGGAGCTCATAACCTACTGAAAGATAATAGAAGGAAAAACCTAAGCATTAGACATATCCACTCAGACGGCACTGAAAGTACTTTTGATACAATTTATTTTGTTTTAATTTGTTTGTCTTTTGTAATTGCTACAGAACCACAGTGTTGCTACAGAGACATAGGCTTCTCAATAAAGTTGAAAATACTGTACTTTATGTCCTCTGCTTTGTTACCAATAGGGGGAGCAGGTAACTCATTTTTGTAAAAACTAGCCCCTGTACAGTGTTTTTTCCCTGATTAGTGTAAGGCCAAATTCAGATCTGGTGTAAGCAAATGCAACTCCACTGGAGTTCGACCAAGTCTGAATTTGGCCCATTAAGTCTAACCCAGGAGATCAACACTGGAACAAATGGATTTCACTAAGTAATTGATAGAAAGAAAGGCAACTATAGGAACAAGACCATACACTCAAACTTGAATACATTTCTTTAAATTAAACAAATTTGCATCAAAGTTTCAGGTGGGAAAGACAGTATCAATATACTATAGACTTTTATAATACTATGTACCTTGCAACCAAGAATCTCAAAGCATTTTACAAATATTGATTCCACAGACTTCATAGTACTTCTCATTAAGGAGTTAGCAAAATTAATGTTATCCATTAGTTTAGAGATGAGAAGTTAAGGGACAGATGAAGTGACTCAGCCAAATTCACACAGGAGGACAGTGGCAGGGGTGAGAATAGTACCCCATGAGTCTTGTCTTCCAGTCAGGGGCAGCTCCAGGCCCCAGGACACCAAGCGCGTAAAACCCATATTAACAAAATCCATAACAAAGTATCTTAACACAATCTAAAGTGTCTCCTGGATCATATGATTAGACCATCTACAAAAAACAACCAACCAACCAACCTTCTGTGTATCGGAATGTAAGTTATTGTGAATACTCATTTATTTGTCTGTGCAGCTCCAGACTATATCTTGTTTCATTGTAGTCTAAATTCAAGGAAGAGTAAGAAAGGCTATGATTGTTACATAAGATAAACAGGAACTTGTTTTAGTCCAGAGTGTGTGTTTAAACAGTACTGAGCTTCAGTAAATAATATTCAGGCTACTGGCATGTGACATAAATATTGGATTTTGGCTCACACTGAGGGAAACTGTTCCAAGTACCGCTTAAATAAATGTCTGCATATACATGCCAAAACTGGTCTCTCCTCATGAGTTGTTTTAAAAGAGGAACATGCTGAGACAGTGCTTTCTGCTGGGTCACACTAAGAGCCAGGACTCCTGAATTCTTTGAGCTCTGCACTGATTCACTGCAAGATCTTACGCCCAGTCACTTCACCTCGCTGTACCATCATTAGTCCATCTATATACCTCCCTCCTGGGCACTGGGCAGCGCTTTGGAGTTTCGAGTGTAGCCAAGCCCCCAGAGAATGAGCTAGTTAATAAAAACAAGAAGTCCTTGTAGCACCTTAGAGACTAACAAATTTATTTGGGCATAAGCTTTCGTGGGCTATAAAGTGCTTTGGAAAAAATTCAACCTACTAAAAATAACACCTGTTTCCATACAGGGAAAGGTCATGCTTGACTTTGGGGGCAGCAGCAATATCTTCTGTAGTTTAAGGGGTTGGGATAGCATCAGAACAAAAAAGGAGGCAAGAAATTTGTATTAGGGCATTATCACAACAGCTGCCTCAAGCTGGATTCCTTTGATGTGGGGTAAGTACATTTTGGCACAGCTCCATGACTATAGCTTATAAGAAATGCAAAAGAGAAACAGAACTCTCCCAACATCAGATGTGACTATTTCTTCCACAACACTGTTAGCTCATTTACAACAGACAGACCTCTGACCAGAAACAGGAGCTCTGGAGTAGCACGCAGGAGTTTACAAACACCTCAGAGGAGCTGGTGCTGCTGGATATTGGTTGTGGCACTGGAGCCAACTTCCAGTTCTATCTGTTGGGATGCCGAGTGATCTGCACAGACCGCAACTTTGAGAAGTTTCTTTTCAGGAAAATTGCTGAGAATCAGTACCTCCACATTGAGAATTTTGTGGTAGCCCAAGTTCTCTGCTGAATCCTGGTGCAGTGCTTGATGCAAAGTATAGAGAAGGGATGGAATCCACAAAGGAACTTAGGTGCCTAAACCTAGGGTTTAGGCACCTAAGTCCCAGTTTTGGCTCCACTGTGAGCCACAAAACTCTTGCCAAACCCTGTGAAGGCCTGGCTTAACATGAATCATTAAATATGGGGGAGGCCTCATTTCTTGGAAGACAGGATTAGGAAGGTAACTAGATCAGCAGGCTGAAAACAAAACATTTGTGCTAAGATAAGTAAATAGGTCACTGAGCTAAAAGACAGAATGTCTGAGCTAGCTTAAAATAAAAGGGGGAATACCCAGAGAATCATTTACTAAAAACAAGCTAACAATGGATAAGAGAAGACTGGAACAGAAGATGCGGTGAAGGGTAAGTTGGGCATGGACAGAACAAGCTGTAGAAGAGGGACTGGTTCCTACAAAATGACCAAGCCAACCCCAAAAATGTGATGCACTGTATTGTGTAAATGTATATAAAGGAAGCGGTTTGCTGTGTAACTTTGAATGTGTGGTATGCCCTTTACCCACCTCCTACGTTTGAGCCTGATCAACACCACATAGCTTTGCTGTATGCCAAATAAAAGCACCTGAATGTTGAGACTGAAGTCAAACAGAGTTCTCTGGGAACCAAGTGGAAATAGGTCTCAGGGGAACCTCAACAATCTGTAGGTGCTTAAGTTCACGCAGCACCTAAGTTTTCAGAGTAAAAGTTCCCAAGCCGCCTAAGTTTCTGCTTCACTCTAAGCATCAGGACATTATTTCCCACCTAACCCCCAGAGTGATTCACAGACTAGGTGAAAAACAGGAATGCAGCCATATAAATCACGTTCAGGGCTCAAACTGGTAGGCATGCTCAGAAACCACCTACCAGATCAGATCCCATTCAGAAGGAGCCAGCCACCTTATACATGGGTGGCAAGTTTGTAGAAATTTTGGTGGTGCCCAGAACCCGCCCCCCAACTCTGCCCCCCCAAACTCCACCCCCACCTGCCTAAGGCTCTGGGAGGAGGCTCGGGGGGGAAGTCTGGGGTGCAGATCCTGGGCTGGGGATTAGGGTGCAGGAGGGGTGCAAGGTGCAGGCTTTGGGATGGAGTCTGGATGCTGGGTGCAGGCTCCGGGCTGGGGCAGGGGATGGGTGTGCAGGAGGGGGTGAGGGGTGCAGGCTCTGGGCTGGGGGTGGGGGCATAGGAAGGGGTGAGGGGTGCAGGCTCTGGGAGGGAGTTTGGGGGTGGGAAGGGGTGTGTGGGAAGCGGGAGGGAGTGCACCTTCTGGTGAGGGAGTTTGGGGATAGGAGGGAGTACAGGGGTGAGGGCTGTGGGGCTGAGGATGAGGGATTCATGATGCAGGAGGGGGCTCAGGGCTGGGGCTGAGGATTAGGGTGCAGGGGGATGAGGGCTCTGGCTGGTGCTGAGGGGTTCATGGTGCAGGAGGGGACTCAGGGCAGAGGGTTGGGGTGTGGGGCTGAGGATGAGGGGTTCATGATGTGGGGGGGGGCTCAGGGCTGGGGCAGAGGATTAGGGTGCGGGGGGATGAGGGTTCTGGCTGGGGCTGGGGGATGAGGGGTTCATGATGCAGGAGGGGGCTCAGGGCTAGGGCAGAGGGTTGGGGTGTGGGGTGAGGGCTGTGGGGCTGAGGATGAGGGGTTCATGCTGCAGGGGGGGCTCAGGGCTGGGGCTGAGGATTAGAGTGCAGGGGGATGAGGGGTTCATGCTGCAGGGGGGCTCAGGACTGGGGCTCAGGATTAGGGTGCAGGGGGATGAGGGCTCTGGTTGGGGATGAGGATTAGGGTGCGGGGGGATGAGGGGTTCATGCTGCACGGGGGGGCTCAGGGCTGGGGCAGAGGATTAGGGTGCAGGGGATGAGGGTTGGGGCTGAGGATGAGGGGTTCATGCTGCAGTGGGGCTCAGGGCTGGGGCTGAGGATTAGGGTGCGGGGGGATGAGGGCTCTGGCTGGGGCTGAGGATTAGGGTGCGGGGGGATGAGGGCTCTGGCTGGGGCTGAGGATCAGAGTGCGGGGGGATGAGGGCTCTGGCTGGGGCTGAAGATTAGGGTGCAGGGGGATGAGGGCTCTGGCTGGGGATGAGGGTTTGGGGCATTGGAGAGGCTCAGGGCTAGGGCGGAAGGGCAGGGTAAGGGCAGTCTGCCTTGCCATTAGTGGGGGGCAGGCACTAGGACCCTGGGGCAGCAGACAGCCGTTCTGCCGGAAGCCCATCTCTGACAGCAGAAGCAGGCAGGGGAGAGGCACATGCTGCTTTCTGTCAGGCAGGGACAGGGCGTGGCAGAGGGCGGGGAACACGCAGGGGGAGGGGTGGCAGGCGGGGGCTGGGACCTGCTCCAGGCAGGGACGTGGGGTGGGGGAGGCCCGCGGGGGCCAGGGCCAGATCCAGGCAGGGCCGGGGGAGAGATCCAGCTCCAAATATTGCTGGAGCAGGGCACCTGGCCCTGAATATTCCTGGAGACCGGGCACCGCAGATGTATATAGCCTGCCACCCATGATCTTATACATTTTAAATGAATGGTTAGCACAATTGCATGGGAGTGATGTAGGCGAACCAGGTTTAATTCCCCCTCTCTGCCAAAAATAGACAAAGCATTTGAATAGGGGTCTCCCACCTCTCAAGAGAGTTCTCTAACCAAGGAGCTATAGCATATTCTGACATAGGGTTCCCTCAGTCTCTCCTGTTGAAGCTGTTCCCCTGTGGCTAAATAATAAAGAGTAGTTGGAGCATGGGACTGGACCCAGGGTCTCCCACCTTCTAGACAAACCCTTAGCCACAACATTGAAGATGAGACAGGGCTGCTTTAAGAGAGAGGGCGGAAACTGTTATCTGAAACTTGCTCAACATTAAGCTTTAGGGATTTGCAGCATGTTGCATCAATCAAGTTCCACCCTGCAGGATCCAGCCTATATCAGTTCATCATATAACCACCCAGCTTCCAGACTACGTCAGTTGTTCCTAACAGAGCAGTTAGTCTTTTTTGCTCAAGTTTCAGCCAGGACCTTTACACTGGATTTTGAAATTGGCTGTAGAAGCCACCTACTAGATTAGTACAAAGAGCAGAAAATAATCCCAAGAGTGAACAGAACTGCTTCGGCTCTGCAGTCTGCACAAACTTCAAGGGCCCTTATTTTTACATAAACAGGCTCTTCTCAGGGCAGGCCCTACTGAGAAGTGGGAATGGCAAAGGCAGTGGTCCTGTTTCTCCGTGTTTGCGTGCAGCTGCTTGCCCTGCCTATATACCTGCTATCATTCCTGGGCATATGGGACCCATTCTGTAAGAAGATATTCTTTCCCTTCTTCATAGAGAAGTTAACTGCAAGTTACAACCGGAGGGTGACAGGGCACAAACAAGAGATGTTCTGCAACCTGCAGGAGTTTGCAGGCCGCTCGGGGGAACTGACTGTGCTGGAGATTGGGACTGGCACTGGCGCCAACTTCCAATTCTACCCACCTGGCTGCAAAATTACCTGCACTGACACAACCCTCAACTTCCAGCATGGTCTCTCCAAGAGCATGGCACAGAACCAGCACCTCCAGTTTCAGCCCTTCCTGGTGACCCCAGGGGAGGACTTGAACCAAGTGGCCGACAGCTCTGTGGATGCAGTGGTTTGCACTTTGGTCCTGTGCTCAGTACAAAGCATAGAGGGTGTCTTGAAAGAAGTTTTGAGAGTACTCAGAACCGTGAGTATTTAAGAAAAGATATTTCCTATATTATTATTACCTATTCTACAGCCACCGGACCAGATTTACCAGTGACCTTCAGCTTTTTGCCACTCTGGAGATGCAAAGCTGCCACAAACCTCATTTATCTGGCCAATTAAATTGAACTTATATCCACTTTGCATACCAAAGAGGTGCAAAGCAGTAGGAGCATACTGGTCACTTTGCCCCATTATTCTTAGGCCAACTGTGTTTTGTGTATTCAACTCCCACTAACTTCAGTGGCAATTGGGACATATGCAATTTAAGGCAGAATTTTAATTTTTTTTCCCTACAAGGGATTTTTCTTTTAGAAAAAAGCAAATTCTCAGTCTAGCATGGTGAAATATCTTGTCAGTTAGCACAGCACCCCACTCAAAAAAAGTATATAAATTTTACATGCGAGATATCAAAAGATTGGTCATTTCCATCTACACCAGATATGGATAAAATATTAAGTCTGTGAAGTTTAAAGTTTTAGGATGTTATAGGTGAAATATTAGAGCATTCCTAGGCAGCATGGTCCAATGGACAGGAGATCTCAGTTCTGCTAGTCAGATCTAGGTTCTACTCCTGCTCTGCCACTGACTCACTGTGTTATCTTGGACAAATCACTTAACATCTAACAAGAAGTGCCGATCTCATCCTTAAGGTTGAAATAACCATTCCTTTAACTCCATTCCTGTTATTTGCTCATAAAGAATTCCATCTGGGTTAAAACTCCCTGGTCCTGATTCTCAACTGCTCCATTCCTGTGCAGGAATTTCAACCTTAATGGTGGGATTTTTAAAAGGGACCTAAGTATTCCCAAATCCCAATTAATTTTAATGGGAATTAAGCCTCTCTCTCTCTCTCTCACACAGGCTCCTTTGAAAACCACACCCTAGTAGTTTTACTCTGAACAAAAACACAAAGGGCTTGGCTACACTTACAAGTTGCAGCGCTGGGAGTTACAGCGCTGGTCATGCAGCTGTGGAAGGGCCAGCGCTGGAGTGTGGCCACACTGACAGCTACCAGCGCTGCAGTGTGGCCACACTTGCAGCACTTTCCAGCGCTGTATTGAGAGGTGCATTGTGGGCAGCTATCCCACAGAGCACCTCGTCCCGTTTTGGCGCCGTTTTGGCGCTGAGTATTGTGGGAAGGGGAAGGAAGTGTGCGGGTCATTCCGCTTCCTGTTTGCCAGCGCCCCGTGGTGCATCGCTTCACATCCCAGCATTCACTCTTTCCAGCAGCGTTTGGCGCCATTGTGAGTGTCTTTCTGTTACTCTCTGTGTGAATCGCGATTTCTGTGGCAAATGGAGCCCGATCTGCTGAGGACTCTGCTGATGAGTGTCACCAGCACAACACGTTTGGCAGTCCAGCTATTCCTTCAGCTCCAAAGTGACAGTGAGGATTCCGACGATGATATCAATATGGATTTGCCTGCCGCGTGTGACACTAAAGTGCTTGCGGCATTTACGGAAATGCTCAGCACCGTTGAACGCCGCTTTTGGGCTCGGGAAACAAGCACTGAGTGGTGGGATCACATCGTCATGGAAGTCTGGGATGACGAGCAGTGGCTGCAGAACTTTCGTATGAGAAAAGCCACTTTCATGGGACTGTGTGCTGAGCTCGCCCCCTCTGCGGCGCAAGGACACAAGATTGAGAGCTGCCCTGACGGTGGAAAAGCGAGTGGCTATTGCAATCTGGAAGCTGGCAACTCCAGACAGCTACCGGTCGGTCGGGAACCAGTTTGGTGTGGGAAAGTCGACCGTGGGAATCGTTTTGATGCAAGTTTGCAAGGCAATTAATCGCATCCTGCTAAGAAAGACCGTGACTCTGGGGAGCGTGCAGGACATTGTGGATGGCTTTGCACACATGGGTTTCCCTAACTGTGGAGGGGCGATAGATGGGACGCATATTCCTATTCTGGCCCCCCCCACCTGGCATCAGAGTACGTTAATCGGAAGGGGTATTTCTCTATGGTTCTCCAGGCGCTTGTGGATCACCGCGGGCGTTTCATTGACATTTACACAGGCTGGCCTGGAAAGGTGCATGATGCACGCATCTTTCGGAACAGTGGCCTGTTCAGGAAGATGCAGGCAGGGACTTTTTTCCCAGACAGGAAGATCACAGTAGGGGATGTCGAAATGCCCACTGTGATCCTTGGAGACCCCGCGTACCCGTTACTGCCTTGGCTCATGAAACCCTATACAGGGAAGCTTGACAGGAGCAAGGACCGGTTCAACTACAGGCTGAGCCGGTGCAGAATGACTGTGGAGTGTGCTTTTGGGCGTTTAAAAGCCCGCTGGCGTTGCTTGTATGGGAAGCTAGACTTGGGGGAAAGCAGCATCCCCGCGGTTATATGCGCTTGCTGTACCCTCCATAATATTTGTGAAGGGAAGGGTGAAACATTCAGTGAGGCATGGACCACCGAGGTTCAAGTCCTGGAGGCTGAATATGCACAGCCAGAGAGCAGGGCTAATAGAGAGGCCCAGCACAGGGCTACAAGGATTAGGGATGCCTTGAGGGAAGAATTTGAGGCTGAAAGCCAACAATAATGTTTGCTGCCTTGCATGGGAGTGAATTGCACTGCTTACACTGTTATTCTATTATCCATAATAATAATATGATTTGTAGTGCCTCTTTCTTTACTGGGCTAAGGTATCTTTCACTATCTGCTATAATAAAGACTGTTTTCAAAGCCAAGAATTGTTTTATTGAAAAGAAAAAAACTTCCTTGACAGACAGACAGACACACAACATTTCATGAACACAAGAGGGCAGGGGTGTGGGTTGGTGAACTGTACAGTCACAAGTTTGCATATGCCCTGTCTGGATTGCTGTTTAATGAATCCTGCACTTCAGGGTTCATATACTGCATGGTGATGGGGGTTGAATGCAGAGGGTAAGGGTGGTGGTAGGTATCAGGGCTGGTTGGGGAACATACAGGTGTTGGAGGCAGCTGGTGGTGGTAAGAACCTGGATGCTGGGGAAAGGTGGTTTGAGCTGACATTGGGGCACAAGGCACAAAGGACGGGGCGGGTGGGGGAGTAGCACGGTAGTGCTCTGCTTGCATGGCAACGAGTGACTCTATAGACTCCGCTTGGCGCTCCAGGATGCTTAGCAGCCGCTCCGTGGTTTTCCTCTTGGCCACTGCATTTCTCTTGCGTGTCCTGCTTTCTTTCTCTCGCCAATCCTTCAAGTCCTTACTCTCTCGAGCAGACTGATTAAGAACAGTTTTCAGCATGTCTTCTTTGCTCTTTCGGGGATTTTTTCTCAAATTTTGAAGCCTCTGTGATGTTGAACATCTGGGCAGTCCAGTAGTCAAGGTCACTGTAGAAACAGAAATGACAACATTTAACACGGGCAGCATTGTATCCACTATCTCCAGACATGAATTGTTACACTGAGGGAGTGAGTTCTTATTTAAGCATTCTTTTACCCACACGCATAACACTACAGAAGCCACGACATGGTGAGTGAGCAGTGCTTATATGGGGAGAAGTGGGGCTTGGGTGTAAGAGGGGAGCTGGTTGCTTCGGGTAATCTGGAGTGCTAGAGGGGTTGAGTGAAATGCAGATGCAGGGGTGATCTTATCTCCCTATCTCTTCACTAAAGAGTCTCCCAACATTTTTCACAGGACTTAATCCTGGAAGATGTTTCCCTACTGCGAGTCACTAGGGAACAGCGGGGGGCTCTTTTAGAGCAATGTGGATTCCGCCCGGGACCCTATGCGGCTTGCCTGTGTTCAGAAATGGTCCCCCCACCACTGGCAGAAGAGTGGCGCGGACGCGTCACCGTCACTGGGACAAGGGACACAGTGGCTCTGCCTATAAACCTGCGCAGGCATATTGCCCACGCTCTGGATGAAGCTTTTGCTGAGATAACTGAGGCAGATTACCGCGACGTGATAGACCACATCAACGGGCTATTCCACATCTAGAGGCTGGCATGCATGCATCCATAACCCCCCCTCCTCTCCAGAAACATTTCACCCAGAAAATAAAAGCCGCTTACCGGTAACACGCTCCTCTGCTTGTCCTTCTGCAACTGCTGGCTGCTGCGATTGGGTGCTTTCCTCCTGGCTTGAGAAGAGCTCCTGGCTGCATGCCTCCAGGGAATCTGCGGTTTCTTCCCCCATGCCAGGAGCTTCACTCGCGGTTTCCTCCCCCCCCACGCCTCCGCCTCCGCCGCCTCCTCCGCCTCCTCCTCCTGTCCCCCAGCCTGCTCAGAAGTGTCCATCGTTATCCTGGGATTGGCAGTGGGGTCACCCCCAAGTATCTCATCCATCTCCCTGTAAAAACGGCAGGTCGTGGGAGCAGCTCCGGATCGTCGATTCCCCTCTCGGGCTTTGTAATAGGCACTCCGCAGCTCTTTAATTTTCACCCTGCATTGTACTGCGTCCCGATCATGGCCCCGATCCAGCATGGCCCTTGATATCTGCTCAAAGATATCGTAATTCCTACGGCCGGAGCGCAGCTGTGCCTGAACAGATGCCTCACCCCAAACACTGATGAGGTCCTGCAATTCACCAGTGCTCCATGCTGGGGCTCGTTTGCCGCGTGGAGGCATGGTCACCTGTAACTGATTAAAACTGATTGCACTCCACACCTGGCTGCAGCAAACAGGAAGGAGATTTTTAAATTTCCCGGGGCATTTACAGGGCGGGTCACCTGAGCCAAGAGCAGTAGAGTGCAAACTGATGTGCAGAGTGGCTGAACAGGAATTCTGGGATACCTCCTTATTCCCTGGAGGACAGGTAAAGCGCTGGTGAGTGTCCACACCTGCTGGGCAGCGCTGGATCACCAGCGCTGCACTCCTTATACCCCTGCCGGGATGGGTTTTCAGCCAGCGCTGCAACCAGGGAGTTGCAGCGCTGGTTGTGCCCTGCAAGTGTGGACGGGGTGTTGTTGCAGCGCTGGAAAGCCTCCACCAGCGCTGCAACTTGTAAGTGTAGCCAAGCCCAAAGTACTGATTACTGTGAAAGATAGAGTTAAAGAAACCAGGTGCTAAGCAAGCACATCTTTTGTCTTTTTAGAACTTATTGATATGGATTTTAAACACCTCTTCAAAAATATGTAATTTTGTTTATTTTAAAATGTACAGGATTAAAAGAGCAACTTGGGGAGGAAGTATTTTGATACTGACTGAAATGTATGCAAAGAAAGCCTCAATTCCAAGTGTATAAATTGATGAGGGAGAAAAGGCAGAACAGAAACTGAGTTTTAAGAGCACAAAGAAAAGTTATGCTAACTGCATATCAGTTCCTTCATGTTTAAAATATTTATAAATGTTTTGTTTCCCCAGGGTGGGGCATTTTATTTCTTAGAACATGTAGCTGCAGATCCTTCAAGCTGGAGCTATTTTTGGCAGCAAGTCTACTATCCAACTTGGAAACTTGTGTTTGATGGATGCCGCCTCACAAGTGAGACCTGGAAAAACCTTGAACAGGCCACGTTTTCAGAAATAAAGTTACGGCACATACAAGTCCCATTATACTGGACTCCAGTTCAGTCTCATATCATTGGATATGCTATAAAATAATTTTCACTGTGCTGCGTCATATGCACTTTTTAATGTTTGCTTCTGTACAAAGCATCTACAGTAACTCCTCATTTAATGCTGTGTTGTTCGTTACTGATCAATTAGAGAACATGCTCATTTAAAGTTGCACAATGCTCCCTTATAACGTTGTTTGGCAGTCACCTGCTTTGTTCACTGCTTGCCAAAAGGGCAGCCTGTTGGAGCTACCTGGTGGGGGCTTGAAACCAGGGTGGACCAGTAGACCCCCATCAGCTCCCCTAAGTACCCTGTGCAGCAGCCGCCCAGCAGGCTATCAATTGCCAGGCAGTTCAGCTGTCCCTCCCCACATTGCCCTGTGCTGCTCCTTCCCCTCTGCCTTGAGGCTGCTCACGGGAGCCTCCTGTTTGCTGGGGGGAGGGGGGGAACAAAGAGGGGTACTAATGTCAGAGTGTTCCCCTCTCCCCACTCCTGTACCCTATCTCCACAGAGCAAGGGGGGACACACCACAGGAGGGAGGGAGCTTGCTGGATGGAGGGAGCTTGCTGATCTACTTAAAAAAACTGTGTACTTAGAGGGGGGTCAGCATACTTAAAGGGGCAATGCAAGTCTCTCTCTCACACAGCCATACCCCCGTGTGTGTGTGTGTGTCTCTCTCTCTCGCTGCCATGCTGTGTCTCCTCCCTCCATTCGTGCTGCCTTGTAGAGTGTGAAGCTACATTAACAACGTGTTAACCCTTGAGGGCTCAGCCAACTGGTAGTTCATCATTTAGCAGTAAGGCATTCCCTGGGAAATAGCCCACCTTCTGACTCCATCACCAAAACCAAGCTTCACAATCATCATTGCTGGGTACAGTATTAAACTGTTTGTTTAAAACTTATACTGTATATTATATATAGTCTTTTGTCTGGCAAAAAAAATTTCCCTAGGACCTAACCCTCCTCCCCCAATTTACATTAATTCTTATGTGGAAATTGGATTCGCTTAGCATCATTTCCCTTGAAGTAGCATTTTTCAGGAACATAACTACAACGTTAAGCGAGAAGTTACTGTAGTTAATTTACTCACATGTAATTAATGGTCACTCTTAAGCAAAGAGCAAGACATACATTAATCCTGAGATCTCAGTACAAGTAATACTAACATGACTATACTTCTGTCACGTTAAATTTCTGATTCAGAAGTCAATCCCACGAGGAACAAACCCAGTATCTAGACATCTTTAGAAATAAACATTCTATGGGTAGGAGGTTGTGTGCAGGTAAATTACTATAATTTGGACATACTAAGTTCCAGTTTGAATGGAAGTACAACAGAATTTTGCCTGGGCCACGTGTTTCATACCATTGTCCCTTCCACTGTGCATGGCGGACACTAAAAAAAACAAATGGAAAACCCTTCTTAGTTTTACCAACAATGATATTGTGGAAAACATGGTCTTCGAGAGGTTGTGTCTATACTAGCCTTTTTGGAGAGGTCTGTCTCACTGTTGCACTGCCCCACTTACAGCAATAAGGAGATACATTAGTGTAGACAGGGCACTAGCATTTTTACCACAGTCTGTCTCAGCCAAACCTGTTGAAAGCAAGTCTACTACAGATACAGAGGCAAAAATACTGGTGAAAACTACTGCTTCCACAGCAATCACCAGTGGAACTGCCCTGATAACACATCAGTGGGAGATATCACATAAACATCTGGCATAGTCAAAGCCAAGAAAGAATACTTTTTCTCTAACTATTCAGGGAAATATCTTCAAAGTATGCCGTTTTATCTTGGCAAGTTCCTTCAAATAATCATTAGTTTATTTTCACCACCAAACGGCAATTGTGAAACAAGAGTGAAAATAAAGCTTGTGGTGGGAATTGCTTTCTATAAAGTCACATTTTTATTTCCACCCTCTATCTTGCTAGCCCTGCTCCTTTCTCTCCTGCCTTGGTTTTACACTAGTAGTTTGCTTTTACTCACCATAGGTTAGTAGGTAGGTACTTGACCCTAATAACATATAACCTCCACTCAGCTGCAAAAATTTATTGGCTAGAGGATGCAACGTTTTCTAATATTAACCATTTCCTGCTCTTTTCATAACAGTTATCAAGCTATTTTAATACATCCCATGCCATTCAGATAGCTGAGGTGGTAGTATAATCAATTTAACTATAACTTTGCTACTGCACTAGAATGTTGGAAGATTTTTTAAGCCTGTGTCAAAGTCTACCACTTTGTGTGATATTTTTATATTGTTAATTACCCAACTAGTCAAATGAGTCAGAAATTATACTAACAAATTTATTTTAGCATGAGCTTTCGTGAGCTGCAGCTCACTTCTTCGGATGCATAGAATGGAACACACAGACAGGGGATATTTATACATACAGAGAACATGAAAAGGTGGAAGTATGCATACCAACAGGCAGAGTCTAATCAATTGAGATGAGCTATTGTTAGCAGGAGGAAAAAAAACTTTTTGAAGTGATAATTAAGATGGCCCATAGAAGGTGTGAGGAGAACTTAACATAGGGACATAGATTCAATTGGTGTAATGACCCAACCATTCCCAGTCTTTGTTTAGGCCACAGTTAATAGTTTGCATATTAATTCAAGTTCAGCAGTTTCTCTTTGGAGTCTGTTTTTGACGTTTTTTTGTTGCAAAATTGCCACCTTCAAGTCTGTCACTGAGTGGTTAGAGAGGTTGAAGTGTTCTCCCACTGGTTTTTGAATGTTATGATTCCTGATGTCAGATTTGTGTCCATTTATTCTTTTGCGTAGAGACTGTCCGGTTTGGCCAATGTACATGGCAGAACAAGAAGCCTTGCTTAGTATTTGGATGGGAGAATAATCACTGAAACCCCTACAAATGGTGCAGGGCTCTGGTAACGTGTCTCACGATCTTGATCTCTGTTAAGACTTTTTGCTCTTCTACAATTACTGAGAACATTACTGATAAACACTAACCTGTAGCTACTCTGCCCAGTTCTTGTGATGCATGAATGACTGAAATCCTTATTCCTCTCAGCAGTAGGTATATCTTTGCAAAACAAAAAGGTTGGTGTGTTTTGTTCAAAAAAGTTGTGGTCCCGTAGCAATGTTATTCTATGATAGAACCATGCTGTTTCTCAAAGGGGAAAAAAGTCACTAGCGTAGTTGATGGAAACAATTTCTTGGAGAAATTAAATTAAAACATAGAATTTTCGAACCGAAAGTGTGTGGTTTGGTTTTGTTACTGCAGAATTATACCTGCATCTTCCTCTCCTGCCCCGGCCAGCCACAGAAACCAATTAACTATTGCACCCAATTGCTAAGGCAACCCCCATTCCCTCACACCACACTTCCCCATAGACTTGCTTTCTCCCAAGCCATCACCGCTGCTGCACCTCCTCCTTTTGTCCCCCTAGACAGCCCCACCCCCCCCGGTATCCGCTTCCCCTGTTCTCCCCGTACAGCCTCCACCCCTCCTTCCCCAAACTGCGCCCCAGCCCCAATCCTATTGTCCACTCCTCTCCTCCAACCCCCCCACCCTGCCTGCCTCACACCTTCCCCACCCCCGCGCCACAGCAGCAGCACGAGCCCGGGGCATGGCGCCTTCCCCTGGTGACGTGGCCAGCACCCGCGCGCCGGCAGCCCGGGAATAACCGTTAGACGCGAACCAGCCGCCATTTTGTTTGCTCCCAGGACGATGTGGCCGAGTCTCTGTGCCGCCGCCCTGGTGGTGCTGCTGCTGCTGCGAGCGGGCGGCGGCCCCGGGAGCCCGGCCCCGAGGCGCGCCACGAGCAGTAAGGTTCCGCGGCTGGGCGCGGCGGGAGGCCGCGGGGCGTGGCAGCGGCTTGGGCGGGCCGTGCCTCAGACAGCGCGTAGCCGGGACCCGCGCTGCGCGTGCCCACGCCGCCCACTGTTGGAACCACATTTTCCATTACTCTGGTGCGACACGACGGCGCTTGCGCAGAGAGGACTCCCTCCCCCCCCGCGAGTGTCATGGCCCATGAGTCTGTGCGACAACCTTCCCATGTACCTCCAGGGCATAGTTGACATAGGCCATGAATCACAGAGCAATGCAGGGCATGTGCTGGGAGGGGCCGGTAGGGTTCTTGCTGCGCCCACCTCCCTTGTGCTGCGCCCACCTCGCTCTGCTGCCAGAGCAGTACGGGTGCAAATAAATCAGGCCATAAAGTATGTGCCCCTTGGCCGAAGTATGAGGTTGGGTCACGAGAATACCATGGTTCGGGTATGAGGTTGGATGTGGAAAGTGTTTCACATGATTCGGAAAAGGATTTCAGCACTCACGTCCCCACAAGCAGTGCCTATGTGATCACAGGCATATCTGGGAAGGTTACGTTGCTGATCAACTCAACCAAGCTTTGCTGCATGCCAAATAAAGGAACCTGAATGATAAACTTGGGGAGAGGGATAGCTCAGTGGTTTGCGCATTGGCCTGCTAAACCCAGCGTTGTGAGTTCAATCCTTGAAGGGGCCACTTAGGGATCTGGGGCAAAATAAGTACTTGGTTCTGCTTGTGAAGGCAGGGAGGTGGATTTGATGACCCTTTGGGTTCCCTTTCAGCTCTATGAGATTGGTATATCTCCTATTATTATTAGAGTCAAACTGTGTTTTGGATCCCAGTGATCTGGATGAAGTGTTCTCCCAGAACCAAAGTGTTCTCAATAAGCTGAGTTTAAAAGGTCTCAGAGGGAATCCCAACATATGCTGATAGCCCCTTACATTCAGTGATGTTGGAACAATTTGTATAGTAAGGGTGCTGAGAGCCATTGAACTAAACTGTCAACCATGTATATGATAGAAAACACTTCAAGCCAGGGGGTTTTGCCACACCCCCAACACCCTGGTTCCAGGGACCTATGCTTTTTACATTTGGTATCTGTATGGAAAAGAAGGGTGGTTTAGTGGTTAGGATGCTAGCCATTCAAATCCTAGGTTAAATTCCTTGCTGTGTCACAGGCTTCATGTGTGATCCACAGTCACTTAGGGAGCTGAGACACAAGAGACTAGCTGTAAAATGGGGAAAATAGTGCTTCCCTATCTTATGGGTGTTGTATCTGAGTGCCGTAATGGATTTAGCAACACAATGGTCATGGGGGCCACATCAATAACCTAAGATAGATCAGTATCCTGGGTAGCTGACCTTTGTAAGCCAAGCTTGAAGTTAACTCTGAATACATGATAAAATGCTTCATCACCAGAGTAAATACTGTGAGTACAGAAGGCAGGAGTGTCATGTTTAGAGTAGGGAACTGGAAATGCAGATAAGCTGGATTCTGTTGCCAGTTTTGCTGCTGACCTGCTATGTTATGTTGTTTACCATACCTCAGATAATACTACGCACCCTTTGTAAAGTTCTTTGAAGACCTTGGACATCAATACAAAGTATAATGTTAAAAGTGTTTTAACATTACTTTTCATTGTTAAATAATTTCAAAATTCTTGCATTGCTTTAAAGAAGAGTTTGCACTTTTTTAAATACTTTTTAATTAAATGTTGGTACAGTCACATTATATAAGCACAATATCATATAAGATACCACTACAGTACATACTTTTGTGCAACTTTCTGTACATTTCTTAAAGGCAGTTAGTCCCTGATTCAGCAACACACTTGAGCACATACTTATCTTCAACCACTTGCTTAAAGTGATCCCTATTCAGCAAAGCACTTAAACATAGATGAAGTGATGGACTTAAGCACACACACAAGCACTTTGCTGAAGCAGGGCTCTAAATGGGAATGCAAAAAATAGTTGTAATAACATTGGTAAACCTTTTGTAAAACCCATGCAGAAAACACTAGAAATGCACAAAATCTTCATATTGCAATGTGAACAATGTAACTGGTGGTGTTTTGTTTTATAGCCTGTGGAGAGCGGGTACTGGTGGATATGATATCAGGACCTCGGATTGTAGGTGGACATGATGCACAGCTCGGAGCATGGCCGTGGCAAGTTAGTCTCCAAGTTTACCAGTATGGTGTAGGATTTAAACATCTGTGCGGTGGATCTTTAGTTAATGAGTATTCAGTGCTGACAGCAGCACATTGTGTTAGACGACAAATGTATGTATTACATTTTAATACTTCGTTAACTTAAGTGTGAGAACGGTATAATTGACCAGAAATGCATCACCTGTAACTCCCATAGCGTAATTTTAAATATCAGCATTATCCTTGAGCAAAATGGAGGACCAGATACTACACTATGGAAATCAGTGGGAGTTTTGCTAGACTTGCATGGATTGGGTTCTAAGATTGTAGAACAATTACTGAGGAGTGAACCCCTGACTCCTGTGTCCCAATACTCCCTAGTGTTGGCATCCACTCTGGCTCAGAGGAACCACTTAAAACATTCTGTGCAACTTAAGGTCATCAGTTGCCCTCCACCAGAGGGTCTGTAACTAGAGTAATTGTGTCTGGAGGTCTCTGCATCCCCAGCCTGGCTGGGTCTGGGGGCTCCACATCAACAGTGCCAACACAGAGGGCAGGCTTAGGAGTGGACTGCTGTGTTAGGACAAAAATTTTCAGGTTTTTGACTAAACATTTTAATTTTTTCCAGGAATATTTTTTCCCTAATCAGCTTTACTGTTCAGTAATCTTATACTGCACTAGCAAAATGTTGCAATATTTGGGTAGCAAACATTGCAGGGGATTTTTCAGTTTTTCTAAAGTAAGCACTGCTTTATCTCTTTTATTCTACTAGGTTGTAAAACCTTTATTTAGAAAATACTAAGAGACTATTAGAGGCTAAACTTTCATTTTACAGTACAGTAATAAACACCTCAAAAGAGGCTTATTAATCTACTGACACATCCTTAGACAGGCCCCCAGAGCGATCTTAAGTTACAATGCGTACCTCTCCAGCCCCAGAGCAGCCCAGAATCTAGAAGGTGCAAAGATAGCTTAGGGCCACTTTTGTTTCTCCCTGACTGTGAGTACTGAGCTGCACCTCTTAGAATCTCACCTCTAGACTTCTTTATTAAAGATCCTGTTTCCATTATTGTTTCTTTTACTGTCAAGATTCCATACTTCTTTCACTAAGCATTCAACATTTCTATAAAAAAATTCTATTTGGATCTTTTCTCCTAAAAAACTCACTGCTGAGCTCCACAGGCATAGCTGGGCAGCCAAATCTGAATATTAATTGAAAATATTGATCTGGATTTGCCTTGCCAAATATGAGGCAATCTGTGTTCTCAGTTCAGCTATCTCTATCATAAACTTGTCCCAAAATATTTAATATGGAATTTTTAAAGCATGTTGTCAAATGTGCATAAGCTGCCAACAAAACGAAACAGATTTTAAAGAATGCAAACAAGTAATTTATTTATTGTACCACAGATGTAAGAAATGAATTGTTGATTCTCTTTTAGGGACCCATACTACTGGAGGGTTGTGATTGGCCTTCATGATATTTCCAGACCTGAAAGACATACGGAGAAATATAGTGTTAGAGAGATTATTGTCCATTCAGAATTCCGGATAGAGACGTTTGAAAATGATATTGCATTATTTAAACTATATAAATCTGTAAGCTACAATGACTATATTCAGCCCATCTGCTTACCCTTTGTTCACATTCATCTAAACATCAACAACCAAACAAAGTGCTTCATAAGTGGTTGGGGTAGTATTTCAGAGAAAGGTAAATATTTGCTTCCTTTTTTGTTTGTTTTTTATTAAACTAACTGGTGATCCAAGAAATAGCTGATTTCAAGTAATGCAAGCTTACTTGCTGTGAAGGCATTATTTAAATGATGTGGTTTTGTTTTGAGCTTCAAGGGTAGCTTTTTTGAAACATCTTTTTGGCATTTCTTTCCTAGGTACTGCTGCCATTCATGCTCTCCTTGGCTTTATTCCAAATGCATCCTCCTTTTAATTACAAAAACCATGATGTATTCCTACTGCTTTCATTTTATCCAGAGAAAGAAAGAATTTGATGAAGCATGAAAGTGTTATTACCTGGAATAACAATACCATTAAAACTCTACCTATGGGCCTCAGTTTATTAGGATTAGGAATGATTTTTTTTGTTTTGTTAGTAAAAAGTGAAAATGAAGAGAAGAGTATTTTTCAGTGCAACTGAGCCCTCTTAAAGGAATCAGCTGTTTAGCACAAAACTTGATTGCTTAAAGTGCAGTTCTGCTAACATTGTGAAATTCTGTGTTCAGTGTTTTCATATACAATTTTCAGTTTACAAGTAAAAATTTTTTTCTACCCATCAGCAGCTCAAACTCACAAAAAGGTCTGAAAGTCAAGCAGGGTTCAAATTTCCATTTACATCACCTGTAAATCATTCTGCAAGTCAAATTCAGTTATACCCCCACTGAAGGCAACCTAGGGCTGAACAAGTGTAACTGAGGGCATAGTTTGGCCTGTAGTCTTTAGTCCAGGGATAACGTAATAGAAGGAAGAACTAAACTTGACTTCTAGATTCTTGTTTCAGTTCCCAGACATTAGCACTTAGAAAAAATGTTATACTTAGCAACAGTAAATTAGCTATAGAAAGATTGAGACTATGTAGGGCTCTAAATGAGTAGCGGGGCTGGTCGGTCTGCACGGGATTCTCTTCTCTCCTGTCTAAACACCAGGGAGCACAGACTCAGTATGTACAGGTAGTAACTTTCATAGTGGAGCTGTCTCCCTAAGGGAAGATACAAGGGCATCTGGGGTCAGATGAGCCTATGAGAGACAACACGGCCCCTGCACTTTGAAAGTGTTCAGGTCTAAGTACTAGTATCTCACATGTTTCTTCAGAATCAGAAAGGCAGATGTATCAAACAACACCTCCACCCCGATCCTGCAATGACTTATGTATGTTGTCACAGCCATGGTAAAAATCCCCCTGCTGGACACACCAGGCTACTGTTTTTGGATTCCAGGCCCATATGCTTTTAAGCTTCCTGAGACTGATCAGACTCCAGGCCCACGCATAGGGTATAGATCCTCCGTTTCACATCGCTTCTGAGCTGAACGCCCGGTCTAACTGCATCTCCTCCATGACTAGTGTCATCTCCCCCAGACTCCCCAGTAGCTTAGCACACACTTTTCCAGAGTTTCACCTTGTAGGAAACGCTGGCTTACAGTTTACCTCTTCAGGGACATGATAGTGGAAGCAAATAGACCCATTAGATAGCACAAGACAAGAACTATATAGCTCCAGACTAAACAATAGAACACCTGTACACCATTCCCTGCCTCACGTTAGTTCATTCTGAGTCTCTGTTTTTTCTAAAACCCATCGCTAAAACCTTTTCTTTTTGTGCTGCTTTTGGGGAAATTCCACTCCTTCAGACCCCAGACCCCTGCAGAGAAGTTAGAGAAAACTGGTTCTCCTAACTTCAGCCAGCCCATTGGCCCATTTGAATGGGCAACCATCGCGATTTAAAGACTCTCCTCCATCTTAAAGCCAAATAGTATTCATAAACTCTGCATAGACATATTCCCCAAATTGTCACGTTCTTAATTTTCAGCACGAGTAGTCTCACTGAACTGAAAAATATGTGCACAAAAATGCTATAGTTGTAGTAGCAAAATGTTCCATCTTCTATATGTTCTATGTTCCATTACAGGTGAAGGCTCACCTATATTACAAGAAGCTCAAGTAGACATTATTCCTTCTGATATTTGTAATGGTTTTGAATGGTATGAAGGAATGGTTAATAATAATATGTTTTGTGCTGGCTTTGAATCTGGAGGTATCGATAGCTGTCAGGTAAGACTGGAATTTTCTATTTGTAAATGTACTGTACTGTCCTAGCCTGCTGCCATGGAAATTTGAAGTCAAAACTCTCATTGGCTTCATTGGGACCAGGATTTGGGCATTAATACAGTAAACAGAAAACAAAGGTCAAGTCAGAAGAGAGAAATGCATCAGAGAAACAAGAGGAAAGAATGATGATTTTAGAGAAAAATAATCTGAATTTTAAAACAGTGATACACAGTAGAAGGAAAGACCAGGTTGACAGAAAGAAGGAAGAACAAAAACAAGACAAATTGTTTGTTTATGCAATGCTTGACACAGAGATTACAATAAAATACAACAGGTATTATTTATATGTATATATGTATATATAAATAATATTTATATGTATATATATGCACAAACTGTGCATATATGTATATTAAACCTCTATCACGATAGAACGCGACCCGATATAACACAAATTCGGATATAACGTGGTAAAGCAGCGGGGAGCCCCAGGCCCTTTAAAGCGTCACCCAAGCCCCCTGCTTTACCGCGTTATATCCAAATTTGTGTGGAGCCCCGGGCCCTTTAAATCACCACCCGAGCCCCGCTGCCAGAGCTCTGGCAGTGATTTAAAGGGACCGGGGCTCCCCACAGCAACTGGAGCACCGGGCCCTTTAAATCACTGCCAGAGCTCTGGCAGCGGGGCTCGGGCAGTGATTTAAAGGGCCCAGGGTCTCACCTGTAAGGCGGTGAGATTTCTTGGTCCCCGAGGACCACATTATACCGGGGTAGAGGTGTATATAAAAAAAACAATCAAAATCAGGAACCATTTCCAAGTTCAACTTGGAAATGGTCCCTGATTTTGATTGTATTTTTTGAGTATTATATTATTGAAGATCGCCACATCCAGGGGGCAGAAAAGAACTGCCTCGGCTTTGGTCACCCCCCTCCCCAAACAACTGTGAGTGAAATTAACAAGGATGCCAGAAATAGCCCCTAATTCCTGGTTCAGACCACAGAGTGAACAGCTAAGTTTAAACTGTTCCTATGCAGGCAGCAGGCTACCTGGGGAGGCTTCTCCCTCAGCCAGTCCCCCTGGTCCCTGCTACAAGCTAGAGGGGAGCCACTGCAGCCCCTGCTGAGTGGGGGGGTCGGGGGAATGCGGAGCCTGGCCACCTCGGGCAGCCTGGCTGGAGGAGGAGAGGGAGAGAAACAACAAACAAACGTGACAGAGAGTTTTCCCTTTCCAAGCTTTTATTAGCTTTGAGTTTAAATTTTTTGTTATGCAGCCAAAAGAGGTGAAAGTAAGCCAGTACTGAATGCTCCACTTATTTGCCGGTACACTACTGCACCTTTTTTTGCTGGTACTCTGTAGGGAGCCGTACCGGCTTACTTTCACCTCTGACTACGTGTGTAGTGATGATTTTCACAATGGTATTGCCCAGATGTTTCAAAGTCTTAATACTATGATTTTGGCATCAAACTGATAAAATTTCATAATTGTATGCAGTGTTGTAGCCGAGCTGATCGCAGGATATTAGAGAGACAAGGTGGATGAGGTAATATCTTTTGTTGGACCAACTTCTGAGAGAGACAAGCTTTCGAGCTACACAGAGCTCTCAGATGAAGAACTTTGTGTAGTTCAAATGCTCAACTGTGTCACCAACAGAAGTTGGTGCAATAAAATATATTACCTCACCCACCTTGTCTCTCTAGCATTTTGGTCAATTTCACGGTCATAAGATTTTTAAAATAATAAATTTAACTTTCAGATACTTAAATGTGAAATTTCATGGTGTTGTAACCATGGGGGTCAGAACCCAAAAGGAGGTCATGGGGGGAAGAGGGGTGTCACGGTATTGCCACCCTTACTTCTGTGCTGGCACTGGCTTCAGAGCTGGGCACCAGAGATCTGCGGCTGCTGTCTGGGCACTCGGCTCTGAAGGCAACACTACTGCCAACAGCAGTGCAGAAGTGGCATGGTATGGGGGGGATCCTCACTTTTTTGGGGGGCAGGGCTGGCCTTATGGTGGCCCAGGGTGCTGTGGTTGGGGGGTTTCCATGGTCACCTCTCCCCCAACACACACAGCCAGCCCAAACCGCCTTTAACTCCTGAGCACTGGGGCGCTGGGCCCAGAGCCAGGGAGCACCCTGGCTGAGGGCTCCTATCATATGTCAGGCTCCAGCTGCTGGTCCTGGACGGGCTGGAGTGGGATAGGACTTCCTTTTCACCTGCAGGGGTCTCTCCTGGGGCCGGATCAGACCCACCTCCAGGAACCTCCCCCAGCTGCAAGAAGCAGTGCAGAAATAAGGATGACATCGTATGGTACTGCTACCTTTACTGCTGTGGCGCTGCCTTCAGAGCTGGGTTCTGACAGCAGCTGCCACTTTCCAGCTACCCAGCTGTAAAGGCAACACAGAAGTAAAGGTGGCAATATCGCAAGCCCCCCAACAATAGCCTTGAGACCCCCCATGCCCCATTTTTGGTTTGGGACCACCAGTTTGAGAAGTGCTGGTCTCCCCTGTGAAATCTGTATAGTAGAGGGTAAAAGTACACAAAAGACCAGATTTCATGGTCTATGATGCGTTTTTCACAGGGCCCTACTTATTTCTTTTCTCCGCACCAGTCATGATTTTATAGATCTCTCTCATATGCCACCTTAGTTGTCTCTTTTCCAAGCTGAAAAGTCCCAGTCTTATGGAGGATACTTACTGTACTGGTCTGTTTACACTGCAAGCGTTATGTAACCAGCTCTCCATATGGAATACACAGCATGCAACTTTGTACAATGACAGTACCTCTCCACAGAACAGATTACGATTCAATTCATGCCATAACTGATACAATGGACCTGGAAGACATTAATATAAAACTTTAACTTGATTTGATTCATGCTAGTTTTACCATCAGTATTCAAGTCAAAGGGCATTAACTTGCAAAAGGACTTCAAGGTTTGGGCCTTAGAGTGTAGATATTGGGCCCATTAATATGAAAGACAAGTAGTTTATTTCTATAATTAAAGATGATGATGTATTCACAAGTATTGTCTACCATCTTATCTTCTTCAGCAATCTTCCTTTGAACAGGTGATTTGGGAATTGATAGGCAGATTATGAGCCATTACTATTTATACAGTGGAACTCAGCACTTATTTGCATATATGCATAATTTAGATAGATAACTGAATTTAAATTCAGTTATTAATTTGTAGACATGTAGCTTTAGAGTGATCTGAATGCTGGAATGTAGACCTGTGGAGGAGATAAATGTTTAAGAACTTTAGTAATAGAGACTATAAGAAACCTACTGTAGGTATGATAGTCTGACCTGGTTAAGGTTACCAGATGCAAATTTATCGTGATTCATCCATATATTTTGGATATAAATGTTTTCTTTTTACCATTAGTAAACATTAAATAATTATAATCTTAATTCTAATGTCTGCGCCTCAGAATTTCATAATACTAGAAATAACTGTGCAGGGGGGTGTCATTTTTTTCTTGTTAGGGAGATAGCGGTGGACCATTAGTGTGCTATCACCTGGATACCAGCAAATATTATCTGATAGGGATTACCAGTTTTGGATTTGGATGCGGCCGACCCAAACTTCCTGGGATCTATGTACGTGTGTCTCGATATAGAAGGTGGATAAAAGCTCGCCTTTTGCTGGCTAGCAAAGCCACCAGGACCCTGAGCATTATACTTGCTCTGATTCTCTTGACTGTGGGGTGGACACACACATCATTTGGTTACACTAGAGACTTCAGGGGCCTCTCTGAGATTGCCACATGAACTCTGCATGAACAGGCAGCCACGCATGACTTTTATGAATAAGTATCCTTAATGAATGTGTATAAATGCTACTTGTTTAGTAAAAGGCATTTTTTTTTCTTTTATCTAGCTAACTCACCTATGTACACAGCCTGTAATAAAGCATTTTTTGAACTATTATCACAGGTATAAGTAAAAACTATGCACAATAGAGAAAGATATTGTACAATTGCATTAGTATATTCTGTGGGGCTTGAACTTTACAAACATGATGAAAACCAGCCTGTTTTCTAGAATGTTGTTACAAGATTATAGTTGTTGTTCATTAAATAAAGGACCATTAAAGAAAATGTGCATTACAGTGGTTAGCGGGCACAGCATAGCGGTCCCTTGTTTGTTAAGGTAAAGCAGAAAATGTATAATTTAAGCAAATCATAATGTGTTTTCTATTCTAGGCTTAAAGGGACATAGTCATGTAAGTGATTTTTCAATACTGTAACATCTTAGGATCTTTAAAATAAAATGTATTTTCCACCAAGATTGATACAGATTTTGTTTTGTTTGTGGAAAAAACAATTTAACTGTTTCATGTCCTGGCATGTTTGTGCACCAGAATAGTCTTGTCAGTAGAGTTCTGTAGAAATGGTTTGGGGTTAAAAAGGACACCCCCATCACCTTGAAATCTAGCTAATAAAAATTGTTAAAAGTAGTTTCAGGTAAATACATATGCCCAAGTCTCCTAAAAGTGTGTGTGGTTTTACAATCATACTTTTCTGTTTTGTTCTCTCTTGAGACTGACGCAAACAGGGAAATGTTTAACAGACTCTGCAGTGGGAACAGTCCAACTTCCAAGGGGACTTCACCTGTTTCCGCCTGTGTGGTCCACGCCAAGCATGCCCAATCAGGTCTCCAGCTGTCACCTGTCTCTGGGCAGGGACCCTTGTCCCACCCCCTTCTTACTTGGGGGCTTAGGGCTGCAAACTCCCATCATACACTACAATATTCCCAGCAAGTCAGTCTGCCTAAAGGCCAGCACCTGGACTGTGCCTTCTCTCGGAGGACAGTGACAGCATTTTTACCAGGTACCATGCAGCTCTTTCTCAGCAGAGTACATTTATTGTAAGAACAAAAGAGCATACAGAGGAAACATGTACAAACGGATAATAGTTCCTGTATGTATGTTAAAACCTTACCAAAGGTCACCCATCAGTTTTATGGGGCCCTCGTAAGCCAAAATCTTTCCAGCTCCTCCATGAGGGTTGTGGCCTCTCTTACACAGAAGGTTCTGTTTGCTGAATCCAAGGGAAGGCCCTGAGTCAGCTCAAGCTCAGCTTTTTATACAAAAGCCATGTCTCTGAGTCTCTCTCTGGAAAACCCAATTTTAATCAATATATCCAAACACCCCATGGGGCAGTGGTTCTCTGGAGTTGCTTACAATCCCCAGGATAATTACCCTCCACTGTTTTTAGTTCCTGGAGGAGCTGTGATAACCCTCCCCCATGGAGTAGAACACAATAAGACAAAACCATTCATAAATTCAATACTGTGGTCCCCAAAGATACTGCAAAGGATTGCAGTATCTGTGACAGGAACTATGCAAAAAGTATACAGAAAACAAAAATATGTTTTTTTTCCAATCTTTCAATTACAGTAATGGTAGGTGTTGATTTTTAACAACAGTAGGTCGAGTGTTTACGGATAGAAGGGGACTGTTAAAGTTAACTTGTGCTCCCTCTTCTGGATCACTAACAGCAGAGCATACAGTATTTTCTAGTTTTAGGTAGCTGTTGAGGTTTGTTATAACAAAAAAAAAGCTGGACCACAGAAGATACTCTCTACATCATGATTTTAAGACTGATTAAATTTTGGACCAAAGTTACTCAACAGCAGCCCTTTAACTAAATAAGTTGTGATTCAATAAGTGAGGAACATTAGAATTGTATTTTGGGGTCTTTATTACTGCGGTCAAGAGTTGCAAGCACCTATTTGTTTCAACAAGTCTTTACAATGCATATGATGTATGTAGCTATGGAGGTAACCAGACCAATAGTATTCAGTGTTAAACCCTTTCCAAAATAAGTTCCTCCTGAAAAGTAATCACTCAAGGAACAAACCAATATGACCACTTCATATTTCCACGATAAAGAATATACCTATACTGCTTCTTCCCAAACCCTACTACATCAATAGAATAAAACTGACTGATGTTTTTCTCTCTGGCAATAATAAAAGTCATTCAGCTGCAAAACAGAGCAGGAATCAGCTACTATTTTTTGTACTGTAATGATACTTGCCAGTTGTTTCATTTAAAAAAAATCCTTTATCACAAAAGAAGAAATTTTAAAAAGAACAGCAATGGCACAGAGTTGGGAGCAAAATACCACAAATAAGAGTTTCAAGTTAGTTTAATTTACAGGAAAGCCATGATTAAAGCTTCAATATTGACGGTCCGAGTCTGCCTGCAGACCCCGAGTCTGTCTCCCTTTGAAGTTACTGAGAGTAGTGCATACATATTCAGTGGCAGAATTTGATCAAAGAGCCCAGTCCTATTGAGGTGCTCATTATCCTGAACTCCCATTGTCCTTAATGGAAGTTTTGAGGCACTCAGAACCTCCTAGGATGTCATCTTTACCCAAGCAGGGTTGAGCGCCAAGCATGCAAGTTTCTCTAGTGCTGGGCAACAAATGCATTTTAAACATTTCATAAAGATTTTTGACATGAGTAGGAATTCTAATGTATATTTCAGTTCTATTTAAAGCAACTATATAGCAAACAATATCCCATAATAGCCACATGTGTTATATTAAACTTTACAAATACAAAATATTTATCTAACCCACTAACAACTCAGTTGTGGAATTCAGAGTCTGACTGCTTGGTAGGAAGCGCAATATATATAGTAGACTAATAAAATAAATGTTGATAGACCTTATATAAACAACATACAAGGAGAGCAAATACATTTTTAAATTTCATTCAGGACTGAGCTAGCACAACTCACTGATGTCCTTACCACATTTTAGTAACATAGATCATGGCATAATTCCCACTGAAATAATGGAAGCAGGATCCAATACTAACTACAGAAAATAGCATATTCACTGTTCATGCAATAATCATGGTCACATAATATTTTATTTATATTCGAGTCCTGATCATATCAAACATCCTTTAACTTTTACTTGAAAGAAACAAGTCAAAATGATACATACTAGAATCCCCGATAGTATTTTTGCAGTAAATTCAAGCATATGTGCAGTTTTTACTGAATATGGAAAAAAAATGCTAATCTGTTTCTTTTTCCTCAACAATATTCCTTAGGATTTATTTTTAAGATCAGTTGCTTACAGAGACAAAAGTAATTCAAAATATTTTCTACTCCAAAGAGAATCTAATTTTACTTTGTGCTAACCCATAAAAATATATAATCAATAATCTGAGACACAAAATATCTATTTGTTTACTAAAAGGAACTGTATAAACTGTTAAAATATGCATATAAACTCCATTTTAGAATTTGTAAAGGTAATAGTTTACTTATAAAAATATACCAGCCATTAACTATTTTCAATAGAGTATTTTCTTACAAAGATGCCATTACTTCACAAAATATTGCCTACCTTACAAAATTAGTCTGGTAATTGTGCACTTTTATTTTTTTAATTTATAAACCCTATATTAGAACTGTATTAAACCCTTTGGTATGTATCTTTAGCTTTTCATTTTACTGTGTCTTTTTTTTGGTCTGTAAACTTTTTAATTAAGCATAGTATGATCTCCAAACAGAATAAGCAATGCATGTTCAGTTGTATATATAATCAGCACACAATTTATTTTTCAATTATAGTTTATCACACCCAGTAACCACGAACAAAACTATTTAAGAAGCATTCTCTGACAACTTTTGTTCAGCTATACCCATTCTACCAAACTGTTGGTTTAAAGTAATTGAATGTGTTGAATACTCTTAAGAAGTCAACATCTTATTCATGTGCCTTTGACATCTTTCAGGGGTAGGCCTGAAAAATAATTTTCCCATTGCCTTCTGCAAAACCTCTCCAACTTTGATAAACACAGCAAACATTTTACAAAAAAAACCAAACCAAAACAAAACAAACCCCACCTTTAAACAGATTGCCAGCTGAGAAAAGTAAACATAATTTATACTTTTAGCAAAGTATTGGCTTCTCTTTATCTTCTACACCTGTAAGTTGGAATTTACAGGTTGAAATAAAAATATTTACATACAAATAACCGAAAGAAAAGATAAGGATCATAAAACAAAAGAAATTAAAACCTATACTGGTTATATATGTTGCTAATAATTTTCAACTAATGGCAAGGATTCCATCTCATCCACATTTTAACTGTAATCAAATATTACTGCTGTTACCAAATTAATTTGTAGTTCAGGAAATTCAAATCACTTGTCTTATAAAATGTGCATGTCCTTTTATTGCCGATGTAGCCTTGATTTTAATGATGTTTCCAGTTCTGCCAGCAGTTTTGTTGAGGTTTTCTTGTTTCCTTTTTGTAGTTTGTCACTAACATGTTGTAAATAAAATCTTTATAGTCTTTAAGTTGTGAAATCTAGGTAGAAAAGTTGCATTTTTGACCTTTCATTTAATTTTAAAAAATTCGGTATAAAAAAATTCCCCACAGAAATTTAGACAGTCCACAAAAAGTTGTGCCTCCTTTTCTTACACATTTTTATGGCAGTAAAGATCTTTCAAAGTTTTTAGCTCTTCAATTAGAGTTTTGTTTTGATTTTCCAGGACCGCAACTCGATTTTCCAGACATTTAACATATTCTTTCTTCTTTCTACGGCATTCTCGAGCAGCCTCCCTGAAATCAAAAGGCGGAAGTGTCAATTACTGTATATCATTAGGTGTTCAGTCACATGTTTTGCTTTGAATACTGACTCCATCTGAAGCTACCATTCACACGTGGGGAGGAGATCTTTACAGAAAACGAATTTTTCTGTTCACCTCACATGAAAGCATTGACTGGTCAAAGAAAATGATCAAAACAAAGCAAAAAACCCTAAACATTTTGTTTTTCTACAGTTAATGGCCTTTTCACTAAGAGCATCAGAAACTTTACAGTTTGTTCTATGAGAAGCCAAAAATACAGCCCTGGTCAAAAATAATTTGTTTCCAGAAAGTTCTGGGCCTCATGTTTCTCAAGAATTAAATGACATATACTACCCTAAATAATGAACACAGATGGCAATGGAAGTTTCACTCTAGAGCAAATAGATTGAAAGAAACATATGTCAATATATATGCAGAAAGAAAATTAAAATGAGACATCTATATACACACAAGAGTAGTCTGAATTGAATATTTAAAAAACAAGGTTAGGATACTCATAAAAGAGAGGTTTTATTTACTTACAGGCATTAGCAAAGCAAATTTAAAAACTACAGGGCAGTTCAAGGAATGTGTGAAATATTTGGTTAAACAAAAACTGGTCAGCTTACAGGAAAAAAAGTTCACATTTTTTCCCAATTTTTCTGGGACAAAAATCTTTAATATGTTTGGGTCTAGCGTTCTGACATTTTCTAGTGACACTGGGTGTAGGATAAATAATACGTAGGTGACACAATTACTAAACTTATATGGGATTCAGAATTTTGGATACGTAATTCTAGTTTTTGCTAAATATCAAGGAATACTGTCAACTTGAAACCAAGAAAAACATTAGAGAAACAAGGTGAATGAATCTTTTATTGGACCATCTTCTGCTGGTGAGAGAGACAAGCTTTCGAGCTACACAGAGCTCTTTTTCAGATCTGGGAACTAACCCATAGTTACTTATCTTGTCTCTCTAATATCCTGGGACTGATATGGCTATAACAACACTGCATTGTTAATTACACAAAATTAAGTGAAAAGTGAGGATGCTTCTAGTCTTTCATAGTATAGTAGTCTTAAAAGTTACTCAGCTATAGTGGGTAAAAATAATTTTCAGACAGAATTGTGATTTTAAAGGTGACTGTATACCTTTAAAAAAAGAACAGGAGTACTTGTGGCACTTTAGAGACTAACATGTATTTGAGCATAAGCTTTCGTGGGCTAAAACCCACTTCATCGGATGCATCCACTGCATGCATCCAATGAAGTGGGTTTTAGCCCATGAAAGCTTATGCTCAAATAAATTTGTTAGTCTCTAAGGTGTCACAAGTACTCCTGTTCTTTTTGCATATACAGACTAACACGGCTGCTACTCTGAAACCTGTATACCTTTAAGTTTTTGATATCTGAAGTTATATTTTAGCATGATGTTTAAGAATCTGATTGAAGCTATGAAGCTAGTTATATAGCAGTACATGGAAACTTACATACCTGTTCTTCATGAGCCTTATTTCTCGTTTCAACTGTGGATCATCTGTCTTGGTTGTCTGAGACGTAAGGGTGACAGGAGAGGTCATCACTACTGTCTGTGGGAGGGAAGTGGTTGTTGGTGTGGTGCGGATCTGATATGTCTGCATATCTCCTGATGCAGCTGTTAAGACAGCAGAATAAGTTAAATTAAGAGGAAAAAATCTTAGAAAGCTACACTTTTATGGGAGACAGTATTCCTAATTTTTTTTGTAATGCATACTCACTCTGCACTACCACCTGGTTGCTGGGCACAAGTATCTGCTGACCATCAGATGTTTGCGCATACTGCAGTATTGTTGTCCCAGGCTGAGTGCCACTAGCATTTGTCATTGTTAATGTCTGCAGACCCTGCACACCATCTGTACCTGAACTGGCCAGCTGCAGTGCTCCATTTGGGGCAATAGTAACTTCAGTGAAAGAGAGAGAAAAAATATGGTAGATACAGAGAAAATATTTTCCTTCTGTGTACTAAGTATATCCACTTCCAATAGGCAATCACCTATCTGAAGTTGGTACTTTAAAAATTAGCCCCACAATTTTGTTCCATCTTTAAAGACTGATTTGAAGTCATGGGGCAGTCAGAAACACTGTTGGGTTAAAACCATATATTTACAACAAAATGTCCTTACATATGATACTAACATCCAGTAGGCTATTAAATTGAATAAATTTAAACAACCTAATTTATTTTCCAGGATTCACACAGTTTGTTTACTGTTTTGTATTTCACATAGCTTGAAGATTGAAAAGAGACATCAGCTTCTGGTCACTTTCAGGGTCATACAAAAATACAAAGCTGCAGTGTTTGAGTTGCAAACACAAAGGGAATACTTAATGTTTAAAAAATTGCTTTACACTTCCTCCCCCATAACGCCATAGAAATGTCTACTAGCCTCAGGTTTTATAAAACCTCGCTTATGCACATTTTAAATTTTGGACCAAATTTGACACTTTTGGTTTCACTGCAATATAGAACATATAGACGAGGGGTAGGCAACTTGCAGCACGCGAGGTGATTTTCAGTGGCACTCACACTGCCCAGGTCCTGGCCACCGGTCCGGGGGGCTCTGCATTTTAATTTAATTTTAAATGAAGCTTCTTAAACATTTTAAAAACCTTATTTACTTTGCATACAACAATAGTTTAGTTATATATTATAGACTTAGAGAAAGAGACCTTCTAAAAATGTTAAAATGTATTACTGGCATGTGAAACCTTAAATTAGAGTGAATAAATGAAGACACGGCACACCACTTCTGAAAGGTTGCTGACCCCGATATAGACTAAACTAGCCATGCCAGTTATAAGCTGCGCCGGCACTAAGGCTGAGATTTGCGTATATATTTATACATGAAAAATTCACTATGTGGTAGAAATAGTGCTCCCTTCACTCCTCCCCACCCTTTGCTACTGCCCAAACAGCTCACTGTTGACTGACTAGATTGTGACACCGTCAAGTGGTGAGATTGTGACATCAGTGGCGAGTGACACAGCGGTTAGGGGAGAGGCTGGTGGTAGAAGCAACATATTTTGTAACTATTGTATGTGGACATTTTTGTAATTAAAAATAAATGCAGAAAATTTCCATATTTGCCTGTATTTTCATTTAGCCCCTAAAAAAACAACACAGGGGCCTGATTAAAAACAAAAAAACATCAACCAGCAACTCCTGTTATTCTTAATACGAGGAGAAAGTGTCTTTTTGTTAATGGGAGCTGCTGGGCGCTGCTCACATTTGAAAATCAGGCCACTTTATTTAAATGTTTACATGGGAGCTGAACTCTTCTGCACTTTTGGAAATCTCCCATACAAGCTTTTACAGTTTTTCTCTGCTTCTCCTATTTTTAATACTGATATCAAAACAAGGTGAAATATTAAATCCCCATGTAGTTTACTAGCTCACCCAAATTGTTTACGTTCTAAACTACTTGAGATTTTCCAATAGATATTTTCCAAGAATTAAGTGTATTAATTTTCTCCAGGATAAACAAGTTTATAATTCTACAATGTCATTTAAGGAGAAATTCAAGCTTTATTTGATTAAAGAAATTATCTAAGACTATAAATAAATGTCTTTATTTATCATTTATAGGACATTTTATTGTTTTAATCACTTAATGGATAAGTTGCCCCTAGACTACTGTTACCCTGGAGCAAAATATATTTTTAAAGCGAAGCATGTACTTTGAAAATGAACTGAAGATCCAAAATAGCCATGCCAGTCATAGACTGCACTGGCACTACTGCATGCAATATATATATATAAAAAAAGGAAAGAAATATATATTTTGGATTTCTTTTAACTACAGAATTTTAGTTCATTTTTAAGTTGCAGAAGTTTTGAATCAGACTCAATTTAAAATAGCATGCTTACTTTTAGTAATCCTGGATTTAGTTGGCAAGTAAATATGTTCAAAGTTTGGGGTAATGTGACAGATCATTTGGTCTCTGGCAACAGTTTACACTTCATACAAAGTAGGTGCCTGTACATGGGAATTGTTAGGTTAAAAGGCCAATCAACAAAAGAATACAGACACATTCTAACATCGTTAGCCGGGAGTAGCTGCCATGCAAAGCATGTTCAATCATTTTGACTTGTTAGGCTGGCTAAAGGGCAGACAAGATCAACATGACCTTTGAAATGTTAGATTTAGAGCAAGGAAGTTAGAGGATCCTTCCAGAACTAGAAGGGGGAATGACAGCAGGAACAGAGGACAGCAATCATTGTATGGAGAACTAATTTATTTCTTGCATCTGAAGAAGTGGGTATTCACCCACGAAAGCTCATGCTGCAAAACGTCTGTTAGTCTATAAGGTGCCACAGGACTCTTTGCTGCTTCTACAGAACCAGACTAACACGGCTACCCCTCTGATAATTTATTTCCCTGAGCTGATCAAATAATACTCTGTTGAAATGCCGATGTGACTTCCCACCCCGATACTATAATCTCTCACATTTGAGATTAAAGTCGTCACTGGGTAAAAATGACCAAGGCCTTTCAAGAAGGGGAGGTCCTGGGACACAGAGAGGGAAGGGTGTGTCCCCTGGATGCAATCTGACCAAGGTGGTCAGTGAGGAAGAATGTCTTTCTAGAAATGAGGTATTTTCTGTTACTACAGCTAATAGCTAAAGTTAAGATAAGACTAGCTAATCTTTTTGCAGTTTCACGACAGCTGTTATGTATACTGTTTCTTTTGTTTATTTATTATTTTCTTTTGCTATTCTTAATCTTGTTTTAATTAGATCAGTTGTAGTCTTGGACTGTTGTTTTGGGGAATTTCATGCATATCATGGCAGAGAGAATACCTTCAAGAAGAAGGAAGGGGTGTCTGGAGCAGCAACCCACTTTGACTTCTCAGTCAGAAGAGCACAGACTAAAGGAGCCCTTTCCAATAAGGTGTGTCATTTGCAAGGATGAGGGCATAAGGAAAACACCAAAGCACCATGGGGGAGAACCAAGTTGAAAGGGATGCAAGTTCCAGATTTTATAGGAAAAGCACTACAGCAAACAATTATGACAATTACTAAAAAAGTGTAATAAGTTATATTAGAAAGGAAGAAATTAATCGACGAGGAAAGTTGGTCTTGTGATTAAGGCACTTAACTGAGAGTCAAGAAATCTGGGTGAAATTCCTGACTCTTATCATCAGCTTCCTATGTGAGTAGGGCAAGTTACTTCACCTCTCTCTGCCTCACTTCTCCATCCGTAAAATGGGGATAATAATGCTACCTTACTCCCACTTTTTTATTCTACTTATATGGTAAGCTCTTTGGGTCAAGGATGGTCTATCTCTTACTATGTGGATGTACAACATCTAGCACAATGGAGCCTTGCTCTCACCATGGGCATCTAGCCACTACTTTAATTCTAACAAATAATGATAACTACAATAGCTATCATTTGTATTGCCAATCCATCCACGAGCTCATCTTAGTGTCAAATATATGAGATACACAAAATTATATGGGGGAAGGTTTATATTGTAACAGAAGTATGTCTAGTTGGGTGTATATTTAATATAACATACTGTACTGTCCAGTGCTGGTCTGGTAGATAGGTGTGGGAACAGACATAGAGGTGACAGTAGAGACACCAGGACTTTCATCATCTCCTTTTCTATCTCGTGCGTCTTCGGACGAAAGATCTTTCAAGATTTTTCTATGGAAAAATTTTTTCTTCATTAGCACTTGTGAAAGCAAAAGATGGCAAACTGGTTGGCAATTACTCCTCTGAGTACAAATTTTAACAATATTTGCTGGCAAATATTTCTCCACCAGTGACAATTTTTAAATTAATCAAACTACAAATGTAACAGAGATAGAGCACCTAAAACCAACATAGTTATAGAAACATGGTGCTAACATACATAGCTGATAATCTTTAATAGCATTACACACATTGTTACATACAAAAGACAAATCCTAGCTTGTGGTTGGCTGAAAAAAGTCACGTGACAAGTCAGTAAATTTGTATTGTTACCGCCTCAGAGGTAATTTGCTTATATATTTACATAACATGACCTCCTCAGAGGTAAACAATATTGAAGTCTGGAGCAATGTTAACCAATTGGACTGCATATGCAAATAGGGGTCACATTAGATTCCATTTATAATATCTTATAAAGGATTAATAAATTAAGTTTTTTTAATGGCTAATCAATTGTTATAGATTGCTATAGAGTCTGACAGAACAGGTTGCTTATACCGATCTAGAACACACAACACTCATGTCTGTAACAAGTTTATAATACCTATTAATCATTTATTAGCCCTTTATAAATGGAATCTTAATATTAAGTGTGACCCAAATATGTACATCTTTACTGGCTGCAGCTGTGTTCAGTCAAAACTACTACTGTTTACCCTGGAAGAGCCAATCAGAAAGCATGTACCCATCTCTGCTTCCTGACTGAATCATCAAACATTAATAGCTACTTTTCTGCTTGTCTAACTTTTAAAAAAAATCATGCCCTTAACTAAGAGATTTCTAGGCATTTTGGTGACTATATTTAACCAAACACATATTGACTTAATATTTACATGAATATCAAAATTTGTTGTGTTTCAGGGTAATTATTGGCTTCGTTTCAGATATCATTCTGGGATCAAGAAATCCTGATGCTTACTTTAAGAGAAGCCAATATCTACTAAACATATGTTCTCAATAATTCTTAGCAGATATAGTCAACAAAATATAAAATATATTATCAATAGTACTATCATGCTTTTGTAATAAAGACTGTAAATAAGCAAAGTTTGAAATAAAAATTGCATATAGGAATTCTTCTCTCCAAACTTCAAGTAATCGTATTTCTGTAGTCAAGAGTTTCTTATTTCTTGTTCCTCATTCAAAAATCTGAACCACTTTACTTACAGTCAAAGAGTAATTCAGTATTAAACCACTTGTATATGCAAGTGCAATGTAAGATTTTTCAATCATTGTCTTCTAAAAACCTTAAATATTTTAGAAATAAGCCCTCTGTAGTGACAATTTTCATAACTTACAATACATTGTAATAACCTGTAGTAAAACATTGTGCTGGAAACCCATACATAGATGTTTTAAAGTAGTTCAAGCAAATTTTTTCTTTCCAATCAGCCTTGACAAAACAAAATGCACTTGTGCATGTCAGATTTTCTGTATTGTTTCTAGCAGTACAGCTGCATCACTTCAGTAATGGGTGCATCAGAGTTTCCACCATAAATATTTTCCAGGGGTTTATAACTTGCCTGTTAGTGTTCTCCCTAGTTTAAAACCTCATGCTCTGATTCACACAATAACTGGGGATTTATGTCTGTCTCTCTAACTCTAATCAAAATCAATTTGTCAATTTTGGTTGTTGTTAGAATAAAGTGGAAACAAGTGGGATGCTTTAGGAATTGTTTTTTAATTCATTAGTTAAGTTTTTTTGCTCTGTGATACAAAATAATATGTTTCACTTATATAGTGCATTTCATCCAAGGATCTCAAAACTCTTTAATAAAAATACTTAACTCTTGTACAGCTCTTCAAACGCCTAGTGCACTATATAGCTCACAATACCCTACGAGAATAAAAGCTCCCCATTTAACAGAAGAAGAAATGGAGGCACAGAGAATTTATACATCTTGTCCAAGGTCACATAACGAGTTAGCGGCCGTCCAACAGGAAAGCAGAATTCTTGACTTCCAATCCCATGCTCTCACTGCTATGTATCGCTTCCACCTAAATTATGTGCACAACTAGTATTTTCCCATAAAGTGTTCTTTGAGTGAGAATTGTTGACCATTCTTTTTTCACTCTGACTTTTTTGTGTGCGGAACTGAAAAAAAAATAGTTTAATGTAAACAGTTTATTTTGGTATTTAATTTAAGAGGAAAATAGAAGAGAGAATGGGGGTAAAAAAATAAAAATGAGAAGCACCGGTGGAGGTAGGAATAACTGCCACTCCTTGGGACTTTGGGGTAACTTCGCAAGCTTTAATTTGTAAATTTTTCAGAATATCCAAGTAAAAACTATAAAAGTTTAAGATGCATTATGCTTTTATTTCTTGGTTTATCACTTTGAAAAGTACAGAACACTCCCATTTAGCCAGATAGCGTAGGGAACATCAGAACCTTGGAAATAACCAAGCATTCAGATAAAAGGAAGTGCTATTAACTAAAATAGGGCTACACTGTGGAATTGGATAACTAGACTTTTTGGATAACTGGAATTATACTGTATGTCATTTGAAAACATAACAGTGTTCTACTCAGTTCTTCTTTTTAATAAAATAGCAATAACTAGTATGGTTAAAGTGATAAAACAACTTTTCACTATACAATATCATCCTGGAGTCTGATCCTGCAGTCCTTATTTAAGCAAAGCTCCCCTTATAGTCAATGAGAACTTTGGTTGAACACTGGGTTAAAAAATCAGGTCTTTAGCTGATTCCGCACAATAGAATTAAACTCACTAAACATCTGTGCTTCAACAGCAAACACATAGAGATGTTTTATATGTATATATATAAAATCACTTTCTTACACCAGCAGTAAATTTAGCCCAGTCTGTTAGAAAGCGTTGGTTTTGCGATCAGCTTTCATTTAATATTCTTCATTATGGAAAAATAAAATCTAAATAGTTGCTTCAGTTTATTGTGTATCACCAAAAGCAGAAATAACTTTTGTATAAGCAGATACAATACATATTTTAGGGGAATAAAAAAAAAATTCAGAAGGCTGATGAGATATAGGGAGATAACTGATGGAAGCTGTGATTTTTGTTAGTGTTTTTAAAAGCTTCTAATAAAAAAGACAGTAAAAATGTTTGTAAGGTTGAGACACCCTGTACCCCATGTTCACCACTTTTATATGGTTATGATATATTTTAAACAAAGTATGCCTTGTGAGGTATCATTTGAAAACTCATAATTTGCTGATTATTATCATCCTGTTGAAATGTGTGTAACATCACTGAATGTACAAATTTTGAGATTTTGCTAAATGATTTTACTGAAATATGTTGTCGTTCTAGGTAATACCCACAAACCAATTTATCCAAGACAAAGACACACTAGCATGGCAGCAACGTGCTAAAGGGACATTACCGGCTTAATTGGGCATCAACCAGTGGGGCAGAAGTTATAAACAAGACATTTACATTTCATCCCAGAGATGGTTCGAATCTCACATACGCAGGGGACTGTTTGTCTACACCCCGACAGGGAGGTAATCCTCAAAGAGAGGAGGAGGGTATAAAACTAAGAGACAATGACCGCCACATCACCTCTCTCTTCATTTAGGTATTAGCTTACAGGTTTATCTTTTTATTTCTTTTGTAACCAATTCTGATTTTTATGACTTATCACTTGAAATCTCTTAACATGTATCGTTCTCTATTTAATAAACTTGTTTTATTGTTTTATCTAAACAAGTGTGTTTGGACTGAAGTGTTTGAGAATCTCTACTTAGGATAACAAGGCTGGTGCATAATCATTACCCAGTGTTGGAATGACAGATGTACTATGAGTTTACACTGTCCAGAGAACTGAGCAGTGTAAGACACACATTTCTGAGGAACAAGGCTGGGACTGGGGATATGCAGGTGTCTCCCTGTAAGTAATTTATGAGTGGCTAGTTAATAACACTCAATACTGTGTAGCTGGGAACAAGTTACATGCAGGAGGCTGCGTGTGGGCAGAACCTGAAGTGGTTGTTCACCAGCAAAGCAGTGTCAGAGGCATCCCAGGTTAGAGAGTTAAGGGGGCACAGCTGTTTGGAAGTCCAGATTGTACCCTGGGAATGTCACAAAGATACTCACCGGTAAGACGGTCGCCGTGCTAAGATACCTCGGGTCTTCTGTGAAGAGCCTATGCTATCCGATGAATCCTGAGAATCCTCACTCTCTGACAAAGAAGATACCTAAAAAGCATATCCCATGTCACTGTGCAGTACACTACAAAAGTACCCAAGACAGTTCACATTTCTCAATTTAAATTTATACAAGACACAAGTGCATGGAGACTAAATACATGTAACTAATTACCAAAAAATTGCAAGAAACAGTATGTTCCAGATTTAGTGCTATCAAATATCTTTACTACAAGATGAGCAATTCTTAGAGACTGCCACAGTTAAGGAGCGCAAACTAGGAAGTTATTTAACAGAAGCCAGAATACAATTACTTTAAAAACTAAAGATGGGCATGAACCAAACTCCCTGATCCAAACTCCCCTAAACTCTTGGATGTTCAAAATCAACACCTGAAATTTGTGGCTTGGTTCTGTGTCTACTGAAGACTGTGCAAGAGACAGGCAGAAAAAGAAAAATCAAGTAATTCTCTGGAGTCTCCATGATAGCAGGCATTCCTTTAGTTATGGAAAAAGTTTTGTGAAGTCTACTGAACAGACATCAGAATAGTCTATGAATAAACTCCTTTGCCATGATTTTTCTGAGATATAATTTCACTGCTATAAGTCTCAAGAAAGCAACAATAAAATGTCAAATATGCATCTTTATATATTCTCTGTCTCTCTACATGCACGGAGCAAGTGAGCTGGGTGAACTAGACTATACAACAGCTCAAAGTGGCAAGCACATCAGTGCAAGCCTTTTTAATGCTAAGCATTAATCTTCGATACCCGATTCGTTGCCTGCTTTATACATAAGTTGCAAAATAGATACAATATATTTTTAAAAAAGTTAAGGGAGGATAGGTCTGTCAATGACTATTAGCCAAGATGGTCAGGGATGCGATCCCATGGTAGGGTCAGCCTTAACCCTTTGACTGCCAGAAGCCAGGTGTGGAAGACAGGGATGGATCACTGCAAAACTGCCCTATTCTGTACTCTCCCTAAAGCTCTAATACTGGCTGCTGTCAGAGACAGGATACTGGGCTAGATGGACCATTGGCCTGATCCATATGGCTACCCTTATGTTTTTGTGTTCTTATGTAATCCTTACTCCAGCATGAGAAAGCAAATGTTAACTCACTACTACAAACAAGTTTATAGCGATCGACACAAGGATGCACCTTTATTAGTTCCTTACATCAATATAGCCCAAGAAAAGGTTTATAACATTAAAATCTGAAAACCTTCAATTACTTCACGCAAACTGTTCTATGCTGTAGAGCCAATCAACCCACGAAGCTACTAACAGCACTATCAACCACGGAAAAATGCTTAAGGTTTTCATCAAAATACCATAACCTTAGGTCTGACTCCTGGAACTCAAATTCAGAAGCAACATGAGGAGTGTCCCACTCACAGAACAGGGGGAAACTAGGGATATTACAAGAACTGTATCAGCAATCCTTGCTTGTATAGGCAACTAATGGTATAAGACCATAAGAACGGTCATACAGGGTCAGACCAAAGATCCATCTAGCTGAGTATCCTGTCTTCCGACAGTGGCCAATGCCAAGTGCCCCAGAATGAACAGAACAGGTAATCATCAAGTGATCCATCCCCTGTTGCCCATTCCCAGCTTCCGACAAACAGAGGCTAGGGACACCATCCCTGCCCCTCCTGACCAATAGCCATTGATGGACCTATCCTCCATGAACTTATCTAGTTCATTTTTTAACCCTGTTACAGTCTTGGTCTTCACAACATCCTCTGGCAAGGAGTTCCACAGGTTGATTGTACGTTGTGTGAAAAAATATTTCCTTTTGTGTTTGTTTTAAATCTGCTGCCTATTGATTTCATTTGGTGACCTCTAATTCTTGTGTTATGAGAAGAAGTAAATAACACTTCCTTATTTACTTTCTCCACACCAGTCATGATTTTATAAACCTCTATCATATATCCCCCTTTAATCTTCTCTTTTCCAAGCTGAAAAGTCCCAGTCTTATTAACCTCTCCTCATGTGGCAGCCGTTCCATACCCATTATCATTTTTGTTGCCCTTTTCTGAACCTTTTCCAATTCCAATATTTCTGTTTTGAGATGGGGTGACCAGATCTGTACGCAGTATTCAAGATGTGGACATACCATGGATTTATATAGAGGCAATATGATATTTTCTGTCTTATTATCTATCCCTTTCTTAATGATTCCCAACATTCTGTTTGTTTTTTTGACTGCCGCTGCACACTGAGTGGATGTTTTCAGAGAAGTATCCCCAATGACTCCAATATCTCTTTCTTGAGTGGTAACAGCTAATTTAGACCCCATCATTTTATATGTATAGTTGGGATTATGTTTTCCAATGTGCATTACTTTGCATTTATCAACATTGAATTTCATCTGCCATTTTGTTGCCCAGTCACCCAGTTTTGAGAGATCCTTTTGTAGCTCTTCCCAGTCTGCTTGGGACTTAACTATCTTGAGTAGTTTTTTATCATCTGGAAATTTTACCACCTCACTGTTTACCCCTTTTTCCAGATCATTTATGAACATGTTGAATAGTCCCAGTACAGACCCCTGGGGGACACCACTATTTACCTTTCTCCATTTTGAAAACTGACCGTTTATTCCTACTCTTTGTTTCCTATCTTTTAACCAGTTACCAATCCATAAGAGGATCTTCCCTCTTATCTCATGACAGCTTACTTTGCTTAAGCCTTTGGTGAGGGACCTTGTCAAAGGCTTTTGGAAAATCTAAGTACACTACATCTACGGCAGTGGTCTCCAACCTTCTTTGTCTGGCGGGCACTAGACGATGAGCCACGGAGGACTGTGGTAGCGGACGAGCATCTGCTGAAATTCTGCCGACAAGCGGCAACGTCAATAGGTGTCGCCGCCGAAATGCCACCAACAAGTAGCGTCATCCAGAGGTGTCACCGCCGAAAATTGGCAGCATTTTGGCAGCAAGGCCTCTGGATGATGCAGATTGTCGGCAGCATTTCGGCGGATGCTCGTCTGCTGGTCAGTACGCAGGCGCACTTAGATGCCCCGGCGGGCGCCATGGCGCCCATGGGCACCGTGTTGGGGACCCCTGATCTACGGGATCTCCCTTGTCCACATGCTTGTTGATCCCCTCAAAGAATTCTAGTAGACTGGTGAGGCATGATTTCCCTTTACAAAAACCATATTGACTCTTCCACAACAAATTATGTTCATCTATGTGTCTGATAATTTTGTTCTTTACTATAGTTTCAAGTAATTTACCTGGTACTGAAGTTAGGCTTACTGGCCTGTAATTGCCAGGATTGCCCCTGGAGCCTTTTTTTAAAATGGCATAATATTAAGTATCCTCCAGTCAACTGGTACAGATGATGATTTAAGCATTAGGTTACATCCCACAGTTAGTAGTTCTGCAATTTCATATTTGAGTTCCTTCAGAACTCTTGGATGAATACTATCTGGTCCTGGTGACTTATTACTGTTTGGTTTTGTCAATTTGTTCCAAAACCATCTTTAATGACACCTCAATCTGGGACAGTTCCTCAGATTAGTCACCTAAAAAGAATGGCTCAGGTTTGGGAATCTCCCTCACATCCTCAACCATTAAGACCGAAGCAAAGAATTCATTTAGTTTTTCTGCAATGGCCTTAACATCCTTGAGTGCTCCTTAAGCATCTCGATCGTCTGGTGGCCCCACTGGTTGGTTAGCAAGCTTCCTGCTTCTGATGTACTTAAAAAAAATTTTGCTATTACTTTTAGAGTCTTTGGCTATCAGTTCTTCAAAAACTTTTTGGCCTTCCTAATTATATTTTTACACTTCACTTGCCAGACTTTATGCTCTTTTCTATTTTCCTCACTAGTATTTAACTTCCACTTTTTCAAGGAGGCCTTCTTGCCTCTCACGGCTTCTTTTACTTTGTTGTTTAGCCACAGCGGCACTTTTTTGGTTCTCTATGCTTATTTAAGTTGAGCCTCTATTATGGTGTCTTTAAAAAGCTTCCATGCAGCTTGCAGGGATTTCACTTTTGGTGCTGTACCTTTTAATTTCTGTTTAACTTCCTCATTTTTGTGTAGTCCCCCTTTCTGAATTTAAACGCTACCTTGTTGGGCTGCTGTGGTGTTTTCCCCACCACAGGGATGTTACATTTAATTATATTATGGTCACTAGTGCCAAGCAATCCAGCTACATTCACCTCTTGGACCAGATCCTGTGTTCCACTTAGGACTAAATCAAGAATTGCCTCTCCTCTTTTGGGTTCCAGAAGTAGCTGCTCCAAGAGGCAGTCATTTAAGGTGTAAAGAAGCTTTATCTCTGCATCCCGTCCTGAGGTGACATGTACCCAGTCAATATGGATAGCTGAAATCCCCCATTACTATTGAGTTTTTCATTTTTATAGCTTCTCTAATCTCCCACAGTCACTATCACCATCCTGGTCAGGTGGTTGGTAATATATCCCTGCTGCTATATTATTATTAGAGCATGGAATTACTATCCATAGAGATTTTATGCTACAGGTTAGTTCATTTAAATTTTTACTTCGTTTGATCCTATGCTTTCTGTCACATTGGAGGAAGGCTATATGTTATTGCTAAGGCTGTGAGTCGGTGACGGAGGTCACGGATTCCATGATGCCTGTGACTTCTGCAGTGGCTGGTGCTGGCTCAGGGGCTGCCCTCCCCTCCCACCCAGCACCAGCAGTAATCCAGGGCCATGCGCCACTGCCCAGCCCCTTCACCCCACGGAGGTCCCAGGACATAAGCCACGGCCCGGCCACCTCCTCCAGCACAGGTGAGTTCTCGGGCCACATTCCCCAGCACCTGCGGTGTCCTCGGAATGGTCCCTTCAGAGCGCCTGCGGCCCCCCGCCCAAGTTTTAGTCGTGGGTATTTTTAGTAAAAGTCATGGACAGGTCATACACTGTGACTAAAACGTAGCCTTATTTATTGCTACCAAGCAGAGCACGAATATTACCATGCTGGCAAGAGCTAGTGAGTTTTAGGAATAGGACACCAGAGGAAAAGGGTGACCCACCCTCACTTAAAGAAACATGATTAAGGTGAGAATGGGAGAAGGAGCGTCATTTAAGAAAAAGAAGGGAGGAGGGTTTTAAAAGAAACTTCAAATAATAAAAAATTTACTGTGTGGAGACTTGTATTTTGGTTGCTCAGAGTAGTGTATTTATAATTAGAGTCAACTGAAGACAATGAACACATTTTAAAGCAGCAGCAGCATATCATGGAAGAAATATGCAAGAATATTTGTACAGACTACTCAAATGGATTTAACAGTTTTTATTTTATATGAGGTTTTTAATCTGTAATTTTCTTTTTATTCCATTTGTAGCCTTTTCCAGTTGCCAAGTGTCAATTTCTTCTCTGATGATTCCAATTAAACACAAGCAAACAAAGCTCCTTTATTTATACTTATCTCTGTACCAGCAAGATAAGGTCAGCAAGAATGTGTATAGCTCTGGGGAAAGTACTTTTTAGTTACCGGTAGCTGTCACAGCAAAGAGGAGTTTGCTATCAACGTTTAGAGAAAGTTGCTCATGTTTCTTTTGTCTCCCGAATGCCATGAAGTTCACCAAAGTTCTTTATGAATATAGCTAAATTTTCCATTCCCCCACACCTACTGTGTTTGTTAAAAGCAGATGGGGAAATTGAAGCACAAAACAATGAACTGACTTGTTCAAAATCAGTGAGTGAGCAGCAGATCCAGGTCTCATAGGGCAGGATTATGTCATATTCTGTACAGCAAAGAATATTCTGTTGGCACTCAACAAATAAGAATCACCACTCACGTCTGCTGACTTGCCCCACATCTTAACCCCGGGATTGTTTTAATTCATTCCTAATTTGGATATTAAAGTACATGGGATGATGAACTGTTAGCAGTGCTTTCCTTCAAATAAGATATTAACCAGAGGTTCTTTCTGTCCATCTATAGTGCAATTTAAAGATTTCATGGCAATTTATGATAAAGCTGGCAATCTGGCCAATATTCCCCCAAACCTAGTCTGTGCCATACCTATTTATTGCCACTGCACTATTTTTAATATTATTTAAAGAAGTTTGGGATACCTCAAATATGAGGCTCCTATTTATTTATTTTTATAAATATATAAAAAACACAACTACATGTCATGATATATATTATGCTTACTAGGAATATAACTACGTTACAATATAATTACATATACACTAACTGTCAAAACATCAAAAGCAACTAGTTCACACATTATTTTTGTTAATCAACTAGGCTTTAAAAATTATAAGGAGCTCATAAAAGTATCTGATAAGTCATACATTTTTGCAAAAATAAATAAATAAAAAGTAGCTTGTGGGCAGAGATATTATGTACGTAAAGTTTCAGCGCCAATCAAATCTTTATATATAAATTATAAAGCCCTAAAATAGAGTTTTAAAATGCAATCTTAACTCTAAGGGCACCTCTGAGCAATATAAAACATTAAATATCTAAACAGTGATTAAATAAAAATGATGTACCTAAAAATAAAAATTTGTAGGGCTTGGATTTACAAATTGGCTTCCTAGATGTCCTTCCTACATTAGAAAAATTCACAGACACTTTACTAATGGTGCCAGTGAGGCTGCACTGTGGTAGGTTCAGATCAATCAGGTAAGACTTCACAAGTCATTTCACATATGTTAAAAAAACCTTACTACGGAGTTACCTGCACTGTTTGCACCTGGGGTGAGTGGATTACAGAGGACTGAGCTGTTTGAATGACTCCCTGGACCTGTACTTGCTCTCCAGGAAGCTGTACAACTGTCAACGGAGTAGGACCTCTTAGAGACATCTAAAACAAATACAGAGTTTATTAATACAACCAGATGTATGCTTTGTAGCATGTAGTTAGAAAATGCAGATAAGCCTATGACAATTAGTGGGGAATGGGCATTAAGAAAGGCTTGTTTTAAGTTGAGACATAAAATAGTCTTTAAAAATTAAATATGTTTTTCAGATACACTGCTGTATATGAAAAAGTCTAAACCAGTCATTGATTTGCCTTTGGTTAGGGAGAAAACCAAATGCTTTAGCAATATGTGCAAAAAAAAAAAATGTGGCTCATGTAGTAAAGCAGACTTTTCCACAATAACACTGAGCCCTCCACTGAGAGTGATTTTTTTATATATATATATATATATATATATATCTCCATAATATGTACATGGCAATTTACAGATAACGACAAAGCCTCCCTCTGGGAGAGCTTACTGTTTAAGCTTTAATTCCATTGTAATGGGTGTATTAAATTAGACAAACAGAAGACAGATTGTATAATATGATGGGCACCCTCAATTCCCACTTACATCCACGGGTGTTGAACAAAAATCAGCACTTCACAAGATCAGACCTTAAATTAGATTAAATCAACAAGAGGGGCGGGACAAAAGCTGAGTGGAGGGTCAGAGTGGATCAGAACAAGATAATGCAGGAGCATGGGTGACGTAACGTGTGCATTTTGAGCGTATTTTTCTTATAAATAGGGGAAGGCTATGGCTCAATGGTGGACCAGTTCAGGGAGGGATTCAACACATAGTGGGACAGTTAGACAGGCACCTCGGGGTGAGCAAAAAGAAATAACAGCAGAGGAGCCAAATTTTACAGGGCCTGGAAGGCAAGGAGGAGATAGAATTTAATGCAGAAGGCAAAAGAGAGCAGGATCTGCTCAGGCAAAGTAGATTATTTCTGCAGCTGAATTATGGTCTGGAGACAAGTGAGAAGTCAGAGAAAAGAGTGTTGCTATATCAAGATGCAAGACTAACAAGGCCTGGACTAGGATTTTACTGATGAGCATGAAGAAATTAGAGAGTAGAGGAAAATCTGGCTGGATTAAGTAATATCAGCAACGTGGAGGGGAGAAAGAGAGAGAGGACTTGAAAATTACACCAACAATGTATACATATGGGACAGCGAAGGTGGCAGAGGAGTTGATGAAACTGGCTGCCACTGACAATGGCTGTCTTACTCTGATAAATTCCAGGAAAACAAACACAGTGCTGCTCAGTTTGCGGTCTGGTGAACTATATAGAACTCTTTAGCTAGAACTTAAAGATACCATGGAGGAGACAAACAAGCACTCATTCTTTATGGCAATTTGATTGCATTATTCAGCATATATTTATAGAATAATGTTTCTGACCTTTGTCAATATAAGACTTAAGACATCTGGTCTTCAATATTTATTATTAAAATCTCAGGTATTGATATATCTTAAATCTAAGACGAATAAGCAAAACCTAATTTCTGTTAATGTGATCTCCTTATACAACAATTTTAACATTTTGATAAGTTTATACTCATGATTTTGAACTCAAATGAGCCTTTTGTACTTTTAAATTTACTTAAGCTGTACAAATAAGTGCAACGTTAAATCACCAGTTTCCTCCCCTAAATTCTGCACTATTTATCTTAATCTGGAATAGAAGATATTTGTTTTAGAAAAGATGAATGATTAAAACCTAGATACAAAAATATTCATAAAAGTGCGATAGCTAAGTTCTTACATAATCAAAACTTACTTTGGTATCACAAATCAAACTGACTTTTTTGGCAACTCTATGCCAAATGAATACAAATATTTTGTAGAATTAGACTGTAATCAAACAACAGGATGTTTGTTCGTGTTCACTATCAAGTTATTGTTTTAAGCAATTTGACTAAACTGTAGCTAAATTTCACATTAAAATCTGAACTCCCTACATGGGGCAAACTCTGGATCATCTAAAAAAGTACTATTTTGCAAAGCTCAGAAAAGGGACAGAAGGACAGTGAGAGCTGACATTCTCTAGGAAAACTCATTTTGCAGATGCAACAGACTTAAAGTGGCCGCATCTTGAATGATTCGCTTCTGAGCTCTGAAAACGCAGTTGCCTCAAATGTTTTTCATCAAAAACAAAGATAACAAATGTTTCTAAAGCATCAGTATGGGTTTTTTTTCCAAATCAAGTGTTCTTTAGTAGAGTTCACTAAAGCTTGTTCACAGAAAAATCTCCAACCTATATGTTTTATTTTGTAAAATTAACTCATTTATTCAATTCCAAATGGCTTAAAAGAAAGCGTTTCAGAGATGCTGAGCACCGACGACTGCTGTCAAAGGGAGCTGCAAATGCTCAGCTACTCCCACTTGTCAGGCTGCGTGAATATTACAAAGGATCTAAAATTTAACAAGAATGATGAGTTAAATGTTCTGCACTGTACTAATATCAGATACGTTTAGATATTTTGAATCCAAGCCAAGATATTAATTTTGTTGGGTCCATTAAAAAACAAACTGTAAATTTCTCCCACGCTATTTCCTGGTTCTTATTCTTCCTGAATGTTTTATAAAACTGTAGAATATAGTCTGAACACAAAAAATTCTCTTAACTAGTTAAAAAAGTTTACCTGTTGAGCAATGTGAGAGAGATGAGCTGCCTGCAGTGGTGTACCTTGTATGGACGTTGTTTGTGGTGGTGTCGCTGAACTGTTACTGGTACTCTTGTGTACCTCTTCCATAATCAACTACAAGAAAACTAGGGAGTTAATTCAATTAACAATACTTTTCAAAATTGTAGGCTGGGATTTTCAAAGGAAGTTAGGTGCCCAACTTCCATCAACTTTCAATGGGCTTGGGGTCCCTAACTTCTTTATGCCTATATGAAAATCCCAGATTTAATTAATACTAGTACTTTGCACTTCTACACCACCTTTCATCAGAGGATAGCAAAAAGCACTCAAGCATTCTTTAAGTAAAAGATTCGCAATCCGCCTTTGACATAGTTAAGCGTTACTATCCCCCTTTTAGAAATGGGGGAACTGAAGTACAAACACATTAGCAACTTGCCCAAACCCACAGAGCGAATCAGTGGGAAAGCCGGGAAGACCACCCAACAGTCCTGTCCCTTAGTGCTAGAGCCCACTAAATCCTCAACCATATGTTCTGAAAGGGGTTAGAGCTCTGTCAATTCTAGGAGTTCAACTATTTTCAGCACTGGTTCAGATGCACCCATTGTCAGTAAGACAATTTACCTATAAAATTTACCTATAAAATTTCTACACTAAAGTTATCACCACTATGCATGTGTATCAGTGTACTAAAAGAATAGTGTGCTCTAAATAGTTAACGTGTTTGCATCTCTAGATTAGTAATTAATAGCTAAATTAATTCTAAAAACTGTTTATCCAAGACACCAGCCAAAATTACCACAAAACATTTAAAATTAAACAAACTGAATTTAAAACCCAACTGTTCCCTAAGTGTAAACAGCATAGCTAGTATTTAGACATTAAACATAAGTAGATCCAAGATTTCATAATTTTAAGACCCTATAAAATTAACCAGACCCTTACATTATAAAGTCAAGGTAACTTTTCTTAGATTTTCACTTTTTACATTTAATTATCTGACATCATTTTAAGGTTAAAATCATAAATCAGGAGATTTAGTGTAATATAAAATGCAGACACATTTAGGTTGAGGGGGTGGACTGGAATGAGACATTAAAAGATCTGTAAGTGCTAAATATTTTGTCTCACAAGGTTTGAAACAGTTGCAAGGACAGTTGTTATGAGACTGGAAATTACATTTCTCTCTGTGGAAATGTGAGTCATTGATTTTTCCCTACTGACATCAACCACAGCTCTTGCAGCTTGATATATACTCATAGGGCAAGAAGTCAATTTACATGAAGACTCAGGGGCTGATCTTGCCATCCTTACTTATGTGAGGAGTCTCACTGAAGTCAAGAAGACTCCTCCTCAAGGAGGTTGCAAAATATGGCCTTGTAGTGAGAAAACTGGGAAGATTAATGATATAGTGAGATTGGAAGCTGTACCCTTCCAAAATAAGGTATTCGGATTCTTTAAAATGTGTTGTAGTTTACCAACAAAACAGAGGTTTCACTTTAGAATGATGGGACTGTGAGAGCTGTACATTGCTTCCAATATGTCCACTTTTTTTTTTAAACCCCTCACCTAAACAGAATCACCCTACAGCACTAGCTAAGATTACCATGGTGTTGATGCTCCTACACAGTAGCTTTCCCTCCCCATAGCACCAGTAGCAGTGAGAATCAGACTAGGAGTCAGACTGACATGCTACTCAATTTCACACTACCCTGCTTTCAAAAAACAAACAAAAACAAAAACAGCTACTAAGGAGGGGGAAAGGCAGGGTTTTAATCCCAGTGAATTTTCCTTCCTTGGCAGCTGTTGCTTTACAGTACATGAAAACTTAAAAGAAAGATTTAAAAAATGAGACAGAATTGGTAACGGAAGTAATTTAAATAGCATTAAACTTACAACAGTAAAGAACAGCATTACTGAAAAATGTGGTATGCAGGTTTGTTTATCAGAGTCATACAATGCAAACAAAAGAAAGCTGGTGAAAATCAACTACATTCTTACAAAGGAAACATGTCTATTTTGTATTTTTGCCAACTAAGATATCACAAATATCACTGGTGAACAGGACACTGTCAAACTTAAATTTAGTCAACTGCAAAAAAATAAAAAAAAAAGGAGTTTCTGATCGGACACCAGTCTGCAAGTCATCCACAGTTCCTGTAGTTTTCAACCAAATGTTCTTATTTTTAAAAATGTTTTTCTCTCCTGTTGCTGCATGAAAGAGTCACATTAGGACGAGGAGAAACTGACTGTAATTAAATAATGAAACTGATTAAACAGAAAGTTACTCTCAAATAAACAAAGTAAATAAAGAGATGTGAAGCACTTTTGTCATCCAATTAATAAGTAAGGAAGTACATGCTATCCAGCATTGCACAATTAAGTGTGCAAGAAATTTTACATGCTTCTGTTTTTCAAAAGTAACCTACTTTGCTGGAAAAGTATGTATTGTCTATGGGAGGCATGCTAACGTTTTATACATAGTGATTTCTATCTATTCAGCTTTCAGGAAGACACTGTCAGAGGTGAGAAAAAGTTCAAGTTAATCTCTGATGACACAACTTCTCAACCAAAGAGAGATCAGTGTACTGAATACGGAAAATTTGTAAGTACTTCGGTTTTTAACAGCACTGCACTGACTGCTTGCAACAACAACAAAACATATGTTTAGTTGAAGCCAAAGTACATACTTTTGCGATGAAGAAAGTTTTATGGCACAGGGAGAACTGAAAATAGGCAGTTCAGAATCGTTGCAGAGTTCTCATTAGCCAGAGGACGTGGGTCTCCCAATACTTCAAATTTATTTATCATTTCTATAGCACCATAGGCGGGAATGGTGTTTTACAGAAAAATTAAAAACCACACGTACCAGCCTGAAAGACCTTTACAGTCTAAATGTAAGGACTCAGAATTCTAAGCACTGTGCTGAATATATCTGCTTTGAAAGGCCAGTCTTTTAAACTGATTTCTAACAGTTTGACAATCTTCACATAGGCCAGTCATATCACTAAAAAAAAACAATTCTGCTCTCAAACACTATTTCATTTTCAGCACAGATGGTGCTTTACAGCTGACTGTAGGCAGGTTTAATTTATAATCCTGAACCTCAGGATCACTAATAATCATTCCATTCAACTAACCAGATTCTTCAGTTTGAATTACCATTCAGCAAAATCTGAAATTTCCTTTGAACTTTGAGTTGTAGTAAGGAGACTAGCACACGAGTTAAAAAATAAACTAGAATATGGCCCTTACAGAAAAATGATCTCTAGTCTCAAATTTTAAAAAGGTAGCCTATTTATTGAATATTAAAATACTAAGTTGTTGCATGTGTACAGTTAAGATACTGTGCATATACAGTAGCTATTTTCCTAATGTTTATCTTGTTATTAATTCACAAACGTATAATTTCTGACAGAAACGTAGAAAAGATACATCCATGAAAAGATGTGTGTGTTAATTAGCTGTAATTAAACAGACGGATTCTACTGACATCAAATCATAAGTCACAGGGACAGCAATTTAGCATGACACCAATTAAAGTTTTTTTGTTCTGTTGTGGGTGTATCTCCAACACAAGAACCAACTTTTCTGCTGTGAGAAAAACTCTCAGAGCTCAATCCTGAAAGAAGAAAGTTAAGGTTGCTCAGCAGCTCTCTAGTGCTCAACACTATGAATAATCAGGTCCTTAACAGGCATAGTCAAAAGTCAGCCAAAAAATTAAACGCTCAAAAAAACCTCCCCCAAACCTTGACAACTCCAGTAAACTATGCTATTACTCTGAAAACATGTTATTCTACCTGAAAATAAAGTCCATAGGACCACTGGAGAAAATTAAAGCCTTTTTAAAATAAATATCTCATTATGCTAATATACCAATAGCGGGAAGCAAATTTTTCTTTAGAGAACTACTTGTTATTAATTCCCAGAAATCTATAACATGAAGTACGCTATTTACTGTTGTTAAAGTGTTTAGCAATCCCTCAACAAGTCAGAATAATGTGTCTAAGGCATTTCCTACTTATAGTCTTTTTAACTTATCAATTACACAAAAGACATTGCTCAGGAAAAGAGATTAGTAGATTGTAACACAAGAAGGGACCTTTATGATCCTCATCTGACCTCCTGTATAACACTCGCCACATAATTTCACTGAGTGATCCTGGATTATAACTTCTACAACCTCCGAGACCATGGGTAAGCGGCAACAAACTTGACAAACCAAGAGCAGCGTCATCAGGGTCAATGTTCCAAAAAGTTTAATCTTTTTGGTAAGGTAATTGGGGAGTCAAGTTAGAAACATGGCACGAGAATGTTAATATATCTTTCAGCAATACTGAAAAGGCCTTTGCACTGCACCTAGATGACAACTGGGGCAGATGACTAGATAGATTTCCAAATATTTGCTCACACTCTTAGGCCCACAAATCAAAAGATAAAGCATGCCCATTAAAGTGTACATTCTATGTGTATTCTAAAGTTAATGTATACATTTTGCTATATGCATTTATATATTGAAATTTATTTTACATGAATTGTGGGGAGGGGGGTGTTAAAACAGAAGTAAGGATAGTCTTGTGATTAAGGCGCTAGACTGGAACTCAGGAGATCTGGGTTCAATTTCCACTATGTTGCAGACTTTCCACGTGCCTCGGGCAAGCTACTTTGCCTGCCGCAACTCCCCATCTGTAGAATGGGGATAAATATTACTTCCTTTCTTCTACCTTTTGTCTGTCCTGTTTAGACTGTAACTTCTTTGGGGAAGGGACTGTCTCCTACCACATGTTTGTAAAGTGCCTGTAACAAGTGTCAAATGAGGCTGCAAGGCACTACCATAATGTCAATAATTAAGGAAATTGAAAAGGTATATTTTAAAGCAAAGAGGCATAAAGCATTACTTTTATAGGTGGTAAAGAACAACAAAAAAAAGCTTTGTTTTGCTCTTCTCTTTTAAAATGTAAGGCACATGCAAAGTCACTCTACATAAACAATTCAAGTAAGTCAAGTATATGAACTACAAATAAATGAGGTACTTTAGGCAGCTTTAACTTTTACAAAATTAAATTGAAGATATGTAAAGAACGTTTTAGGGAAACAGATTCCTGAAGTCCCAGCCATAAGCTTGACAGTTCATAAGCAAAGGCAGTTAATCAAAGTCTTATTTTATTTTGCATATTAGGTGCCTCTAGAAAGCGGGCATCCAATAGACAGTGACAGGTACTTGAACCCAAAAGAAGGCTGATCTACAGTTTCCTTGAAATCAGTAAAAGACAGGTGCGATATGATAGGATATCCTTGCAAATGCAAGTCAGGAGTCTTCAATTAATTATCATTTATTTGTATTACAGAACTGGCTAGGAGTATGGTTCACGGACATATTGTGCAAAAACAACAAGGAGTCTGGTGGCACCTTAAAGACTAACAGATTTATTTGGGCATAAGCTTTCGTGGGTAAAACACCACTTCTTCAGATGCAGTTTTACCCACGAAAGCTTATGCCCAAATAAATCTGTTAGTCTTTAAGGTGCCACCAGACTCCTTGTTCTTTTTGTGGATACAGACTAACACGGCTACCCCCCTGATACTGGACATATTGTGCTAGGTGCTGTATAAACACACAACAGAGACAGTTTCTGTCCTAAGGAGCTTACAGATCTAAGCAGAAGATGAGAGAGAACAGATGGATGAAACAGACAGGTGGAAAACAAGAAAACAACGAGACAACCAAAACCTCTGGGGACCACTCACTGGGAACAGCATCTTCAAAGGAATAATAAAAGAACCAAGGCCATAATCAAGGTATTGTCAAGTTTGGGGCAAGAAGTAAATTGCACAAACCACAAAGGGGTAATTTTCCTTATCTCTAAATAGTAGCCCACCACATGTGTCTGAAAGCAACAGGAATTCTGGTTTAGAGAAATAAGAAATATTGTTCTAGACACTGACCAATTCTTCTAGAGATGTTTAGGTGGGCCCAGAAAGAGCTATATTAGGATTTTAAGCTTCCTTGATACTTAATTTCCCTTATTAGTTATCTACAGACCTACATTTAAGGCTTATCCACAAAAAAGGTTATGTTACATTGAGCATAAAGGACTCACATTTAAAAGAACAGAGTATTAACAAGTGCCCCAACCCTTCAACCTGGTGTTAACAACATACAGAGAAAGCATACTGAAAACTAAATACTGAATAACTGAACTTTTAATGACTATTGAATTCATTATTGTTAACAACAAAAGTTATGTAATTACTTTGACATCAAATAATTCATATAAATCAGTAAATAATATGGGGAAGAACTGGCCCTACACAATTAGACATTCATTGATTGGTTCTTCTTGGTAATGCTCTTAATGTAATTGATCTCTGAAGTATGAGACTCCAATTCTCCCTGTTATTATCTTCCAAGTAAATAATGTATAATTAATACTTTCAGATGAGGACTTTGGGGTTTCAGAAAGGATATTCTCCCTAAAAGGCTCAGTTCGGGCCTGCATTGTATGAAAGCGGGGTTAACATGGTGAAGATACTGGGAATGTGTTGACATGCTGGCCTCTGGCCGGCATCCTGAAGTAACACGTAGGAAGAGCATCAGTGAAATTAAGGCATGTACATCAGATGTGTCTGACGACTAAAGACATTGTGGGGAGATATGGGTCCTGTGAATAATGGGCCCAGCATAGGCCTACGCTGAGGAGTAATATGGAGTCACTCCTGGCTAGTGCAAGGGAGGAATATGGACACATGTTGTGCCCAGTGAGTCTGCACTGGGGCAATATGAGGCCGCCACAAGGTGGGTGTGAAGAGTATTCTGGAAAAATGGGCCGCGCAAGCTTGCGTTGCAGATAATGTGGGGCCCTGTGAGGCAGGGATACAGGAAACTTGTGAGACATGGTTGGTGTGGGTATATGCTGGGTGTGACATAGGGCCCCAAAAGGCTGGTTTGAGATGATGCAGGGTGTGGGTGAGATGTGGGCAGCACATCCGGACATTATGGGTAACGCAGGATGCTGGGATGGGATACAGGGTGTGTGAGAGACGTGGGCAGCGCATATGTGCACTATGGTGACACAGTGCTTATGAGGGTGGAGCGAGGGGATACAGGGCATGAGTGACACACCAGCAATACATGTGTATATTATGGGCAATTAAGGGCATGACAAAGCTGGTGTGAAGGGACACAGGGCGTGAGGTGAGTGATGTGTACCTATAGGCAACACGGGGCATCACAAGGCTGGTGTGAGGGGACACACAGGGCGTGAGGTGAATGATGCGTACCCATGTTATAGGCAACACGGGGCATCACAAGGCTGGTGTGAGGGGACACAGGGCGTGAGGTGAGCAATGCGTACCCATGTTATAGGCAACACGGGGCATCACAAGGCTGGTGTGAGGGGACACAGGGCGTGAGGTGAGCGATGCGTACTCATGTTATAGGCAACACAGGGCATCACAAGGCTGGTGTGAAGGGACACAGGGCGTGAGGTGAGCGATGCGTACCCATGTTATAGGCAACACGGGGCATCACTAGGCTGGTGTGAGGGGACACACAGGGCGTGAGGTGAGCGATGCGTACCCATGTTCTAGGCAACACAGGGCATCACAAGGCTGGTGTGAGGGGACACAGGGTGTGAGGTGAGCGATGCGTACCCATGTTCTAGGCAACACGGGGCATCACAAGGCTGGCGTGAGGGGACGCAGGGCGTGAGGTGAGCGATGCGTACCCACGTTATAGGCAACACGGGGCATCACAAGGCTGGTGTGAGGGGACACAGGCGTGAGGTGAGCGATGCGTACCCACGTTATAGGCAACACGGGGCATCACAAGGCTGGTGTGAGGGGACACAGGCGTGAGGTGAGCGATGCGTACCCATGTTATAGGCAACACGGGTATCACAAGGCTGGCGTGAGGGGACGCAGGGTGTGAGGTGAGCGATGCGTACTCATGTTCTAGGCAACACAGGGCATCACAAGGCTGGTGTGAGGGGACACACACGGCGTGAGGTGAGCGATGCGTACCCATGTTCTAGGCAACACGGGGCATCACAAGGCTGGTGTGAGGGGACACACACGGCGTGAGGTGAGCGATGCGTACCCATGTTCTAGGCAACACGGGGCATCACAAGGCTGGCGTGAGGGGACGCAGGGCGTGAGGTGAGCGATGCGTACCCACGTTATAGGCAACACGGGGCATCACAAGGCTGGCGTGAGGGGACGCAGGGTGTGAGGTGAGCGATGCGTACCCATGTTATAGGCAACACGGGTAGGTGTGAGGGGACACAGGGCGTGAGGTGAGCGATGTGTACCCATGTTATAGGCAACACGGGTATCACAAGGCTGGTGTGAGGGGACACAGGGCGTGAGGTGAGCGATGCGTACCCATGTTATAGGCAACACAGGTATCACAAGGCTGCTGTGAGGGGACACAGGGCATGAGGTGAGCGATGCGTACCCATGTTATAGGCAACATGGGTATCACAAGGCTGGCGTGAGGGGACGCAGGGCACAACAGCTGTATGTTGAGGTGACAGGGGGGCCCCTAGGGTAAGGTGACCAGACAGCAAGTGTGAAAAATCAGGACGGGGGTGGGGGGAAATTGGCACCTATATAAGAAAAAGCCCCACATGTCAGGGCTGTCCCCATACAATCGGGACATCTGGCCCGTCACCCCACCCTTGGGCAGGCCTGAGGGGATGCGGGGCGCGGACAAGGCACGCCCTGCTCTCCTGGCGGGGACATGGGGAATATCACGGGAATGAGCCGTGGGGAGCGTGGGCTCCGGGGCGAGGCCCCGCGGGGCGGCATGTGAGGGGAGACGGGGCGGGGGTTGAGCAACGAGTCCAGCGCGACGAGGAGGGGGAGGGGGCAAAGCAGCTGCCTCGCCCACGCCCCCAGGGGAGGGGACCTGTGCGAGCCGCAAGCTCCCCTCCCCCAACCCCTGGGCTCGAGGCTGTCGCGCGCTCGCTCAGCAACTGAGTCCATCGCGTCCGCGTCTCCTAGTTAGTCCCTTCCCCCCTTCCTTCGCGCTCCTTGATTCGATCGCGTCCGCCGCCCTTCCCGCTCGCGCCCTGATTGAGCCGTTCGCGGTCGCGTCCGCTCTTACCTCAGAGGCCCAGAGGCCGCGCCGCCCTCCTCGCACCGCGAGAACCCCGAGGGAAGAGCCGCCGCTCTTGCCGCTGTCTCCGCCTCAGGAAACCGGCGCCGCCGGCATCGTAAACACAGCAGGCCCGGCCGGGACGCTCGAGGTGGGCGGGCTGCAACCATAGAGTCAACCGGAGGCCTGGGCTAGAGATTCCGACTATAGAGTTCCCCGGCTAGAGCGCCTTTCAGGGCATCCCTAAGGACGCACCATAGATTTCCGGAGGTCTACGTGACGTCGACGTCCCTACGAGTCCTCCTCAACCGCCCACAGACTCTTCCCGCCGAGTTGGGGGCAGGCCGCGCTAGAGCGCAGTACAGAGGGTGACGGGACTGCTAGGCCAGAGCGTCGGCCAAGCAGCCGCCATCTTTGTGCCTGGGGAGGGAAAGGCCCCCGTGGCGCCACAGCCCTCAGACAGCTGGCGTGGCGCATAGCACGGGGACCCGGCCTCGCCACACCCGTCCTGGTAGCCATCGTCGCAGCCTGGGGTGCTGTTAATGGGGCAGCCCTTGAGTCATCGCAGCGCCATTCACCGCATGCCAGAGCACAGTGCTGAGGGGCTGTGAAACGACCTCAGACCAACTGCTCCCCCTGGCACGAAACTCACTGCAGCGGTTCTGGGCATTGCCTCCGCACAGAAGTAGCACAACCCAAAGCATCTCTCTCACCCACCGAAGTTGGTCCAATAAAAGATATGACATCATCCACGTTGTCATGCTAATACAGTAGCTCCTCAGTTATGAACAGTAGCATTATGAACTGACCAGTCAACCACACACCTCATTTGGAACCAGAAGTATGCAATCAGGCAGGGGAGACACCCCTCCTCCTCCTCCACCCCAAAAGCAAATACGATACAGCTCAGTACTGTGTTCAGTTTAAGGTGGGGCACAAAAAAAAGATTTGACAACATAAGGAAACTCTGTACCTGTTTCATTTAAGATGGTTAAAAGCATTTTTCTTCTACATAGTAAAGTGTCACTCAATTGTCAATGTTCCATTGCAAACTTTTGAAAGAACCACCATAATGTTTTGTTCAGAGTTATGAACAACCTCTTTTCAAGGTGTTCATAACTAGGAGGTTCTATTGCACCCTGGGACAAACATAGCCAGAACCTGCAGATGTTCAAAACAACATTGCCATTCTGTAGCAAGAGAAATTTGTGGGACACCTCATTCCGGCTGCATGAGAACATGTCAGGCACTCTAGAGAAGTGTAGTTGTAATCAAAGAACTCTTTTGGAGTCCTGAAAAGATACCTATTGCACTGTTCCTTTGAGCTCCCTCCACCTGTTGTCTTGTGTGTAGTTAGAATGGAAACTGTTTGCGGTAGTGAGCATCATTTTATTGTGTGTGGTGTAGTGCAATAGGGTACCAGTTTATGACTGGAGCCTGTAGGTATTACAGTATAATCAAAAACAGGACATTGGTTCACCAACAGAAGATTCTCCAAGCAGTCTCTCTCCCCTCCCTGTTCCTTCCCACAGAGTAACCTGCTAGATCCTCAAGACCTCCTTCACCTTGAAATTAAATTTGTTCGCTATAAAAACAATTTCCAGACTCCAAACAGATAAGTAAACTATGAGCACAGAGGTACTGAAAGAAAGACCATCCAAACAATACTGAGAAACAGACAGACGGAACTCAAGCAGTGTCCTAACCCACCTGTCTACTGTAATTCCAGAATTTCCCAATCAGCATAGACATAATCAGCAAGGTGTTAATAAAAAGGCCCTACTTGAGGGACAAAATAAAGCCAGTCAGTAATCAAAATAAAATAACTACACATTTTCCTACTAAATTGTTTGGTGTTGCTGATTTCTACCACAAAGGTTCAATTTCAGTGGCTGGCAAAGCAACTCTTTTTTATGTACTTATGTTTATAGTTGACAAATGTTTTCTTTCAAAATGTCACAGCACCAGTCAGCATTTTGATGGCAGAAGAGACTCCAAAACCCCAGCTTTTGCTCTAGCCTGATTTTTAAGTCTGTCATCAGTGGAAATTAGTTATTTTATATACAACATACCTCTATTATAGCTTTTTATATGCATTTTAATATCAATTTATTTTTATAAAACTACCTCTTATAAAGATTAAACCAGTGGCTCGCAACCTTTCCAGACTACTGTACCCCTTTCAAGAGTCTGATTTGTCTTAGGTACTCCCAAGTTTTACCTCACTTTAAAACTTACAAAATACAAGTGTCACAGCACACTATTACCAAAAAATTGCTTACTTTTTAATTTACCATATAATTATAAAATAATTGAAATGTAAATACTGTATGTACATTTCAGTGGATAGTATACAAAGCCGTATAAACAAATAATTGTCTATGAAATTTTAGTTTGTACTTACTTCTCTAGTGCTTTTTATGTAGCCTGTTATAAAACTAGGCAAATATCTAGATGAGTTGATGTACCCCCTGGAATACCTGAGTACCCTCAGAAGTACACACACCCCTGGTTTGAGAACCACTGGATTAAACCATTATGACAGAACAACAATCTTTAATATCACAAGCATGGTTAATTGCAATTTGTTAGTAATAATGTAGTGTCTCAATAAGAGGAAGTGGAAAGCCAGTGCAATGATTACAATGTTAACATGTTACTTAACATATAGCATCTGTAACAATGCTTTCTGATGGTTCTCAAAATTTGCCCCTTCCTCATAGCTGATGTCTTGTTAGCATAAAGTTGTAATATTGTTCTTTAGTTCTAGGTTTACATAAAGGTCAACTAATGGCACTGTAGGTAGTGCAAACAGATTGCACAAGAACATGAAAAAGCCTACACAACTCGCCTAACAGGTTGCTGAAAGAAAAACCTCCAGTAGTGAGAAATAATTATTTAAATATAACATCAAATAATTACAATTGACTTTGTCCAGAGACCTTCTGTACAGCTTGATCCCTTTCCATTTCATATTCAAGAAATCACTCATACCAAAACAAAAATAAAAGCATTTAATTTTATTTTGCAACTGAAATATGAAAAAAGGAATCAGATGTGCCAAACATTAATAAAGCAAAACATCAAATATTGCCACAAAATTATTATACTTAATTTAATGGTGGTGAACACCTAATCCATCAGAATTTAAATACAGTAACAAACTAATACCAGAAAATATATTTCCTTTAAATATATGTATGTCTAATACAGAGATGTGCAATTATAAGCAATTCTTGTTAGACAGACTTTTTTTTTTAAACACTATTATTGTTTAATACAGTTTAAAATAGAGGAAGTTACATCACTGAAAACAGACCTGGGTTTCTGTTTAGCCTCACTGCATAGTAAAGGTGGCTTTAGATTAAGAGCAGAGATCAAACATGTAAATGTAGCAATACTATCTTTTTGCTAACATTCTTACTCTAAGATTGAAACATACATACAGATTGCTACCTTTTTTGTCTGCATAAATAATCTCAAAAGAAAAATTAATAAAAGTTGCAAGTGGTGGTTAGTACAGTACATTGTGAGTAACATTCCCTTTCTGTTCACAGTGATTCTTTCACAGCCACGTTTAGGGTCCCAATCACAGAGAGTTTAGCTATTTACTGTAATGGAAGCAGTGTCAAGCTTGATCCACATATAATTTAAGCCAGGAGGAGTCTTTCCACCAACTTCAATGAGTGTTGGAGCAGGTCCACAAAGGCTAGAATGTAATTACATTGAATAGAATGTGAATACTTTTCAGTTTGTGTGTACATAAGCCACACACCCTCCACAGCTGCCAGCAACACACAGATCAAGTGTTCTGATAATAAGATGGTAACTATGACAAAGCTCATGATCTGATGTCATCAGAACCTTGAGGCATCTCACCTTTTACCTTTTTTCCTGTTTTTTGTTTTTAATATTTACATTAGTTGGATATTTGTTTTATCTTTATTATATATTAAAAGTTTAACAGGAATTGACTTTTAAAATCAATCTCTTCCCAGTTATTTTCTTTTTTACATTCTTTATCATTCTTGTTAAATTTGAGATTTAAACAAAAGAAAAGTATTTCATTTACATTTCACTTGTTAGTTCTGTAGCTCAGATGCTAAGACTAATCAATCTCATTTTTTTCAGTTAGTTTCTAGTAGTAAATTTTACTTTCCTGAACATTATGCTGTGTTGTGTTACAAATAATAGAAAGGAAGTTTTTTTAACTGTTAGTTTAATTTTAAAATATAACTAATATTTTTACTGGATATAGGTTTTACAGAAGCTATTTCTTCACCTCCAAAACTCTAAATTTGGGGACAAATTTGACATGACATTGACCCTTTAAATTAAAATATTGTACAAAAAGTCCTTTTTGCCTTAATGTGTACAAAGTTGTTTGTAAAAGGTTTGCTATTAAAGGAACAAAACACATGGGTATTTGGTTTGTTTCAGACTTCTAGTTCTATGTTAAAGCCATTATAAAACACCTCATTGCTCCATGTGGCTGGTGAGGGGGCTGAATTGTAGCTGTAGATGTGACTAAGACAAGCAACAGAAACCTAAATTTTCTTCATCTGAATACTACAACTCTACCATGAAAGGTCTACAAAGAGGTTTGGAGGATTGCCTTTACATTTAATGTAATGTAGTTACAACTGTGAATCTAAATTTCTGAAGATATCCTAGTAATGATATATGGGGAGGCTGAAAAAAAACAGTTAATGCTAGACTCTTTCTCCAACACCATTTTGATATGATATTGGAAGCAGTAGTTTGCTTTACTGCAAGACATCTTGGCACACTGTGCTACTGCAGGCTCATTTTAGTATACACAGGAGACAAATGCCAGAGTAATAATCATTATAGTGCTGGTCATGGGCAAGATTCATGGCACTTCTGGTATTGGACAGGCTATACAATATCAAAAATTAGGTTCCATTGCTTGTGTAATAAAACAAATATTGGCTGGAGGTTTCACCTTGTACTGGGAAAACTATTGCCCATTAATTTTAAACAGTGCCTCTAATGCACAATAGTTAATTATTGGCCACTTTTTCAACTCCTGAATTTTTCCCATAATAAAATTAAAGCATAAAATGTAGGATAATATTTTATATGCAGTTTTACACTTTTGTTATCCCTCAGTTTTGATTTGCTTAAACAACTATAATAATTCCAAGATACTGCCTGACTTTTCCAGGCAATAGATTCTCTCTCACACACACAGCCCAAAAAACAATGAACATTCTTGGGAGGGTTTACACCACTTGTTCATAAGAAAACAGTTTGACTTTTTTTTTAAAAAAAGAAAAATATGTAATATTGCAAATAGAAAAATGCTTTGTTAATATGTCCTCAGTATTTTTTTTTTTAATTCCTTTTGAAACTACGGTTCAAACTCTAAATTCTCAAGAATCTGTTCAGTCAAGGACAACTCTTGAGCTGTACTGTGTAAAGTATTGCCGGAGGAATAAGTACTAATGTTACAATATATTGCTATAATACCTCACCAGCATATAACCATATCTTGATAGTACTGTTGTAACCAATACTGAAAGTGTCCTCAAATCACTCAACAAACTTAGGTAACTGAAAGCTAAGCCCACTTCTTGAAAGGCATGATGAAAGGAATTAGAAAATAAAAAGAGTAACATAATTAATAAAGTACTGACCATTGCAGTCATGCTGGATACCTGTATGATTCTGGACTGTCTAGTCAGATTAATTATCCTTTTATATTTACACAGTTCCCCCACACAACCAAGATTGAATAAATCATTGTGTGTCCTAGAAATAGGAGAAAATTACAAAAATACATCTTAAATTGTTTATTTTATTTTGATTTTATATCAAGCTAAACTGTGTGAAAAAGACTTTCTGGAAAGGGAGTGTTGTTAATATAAAAAAGGAGGACTGCCATTTAGGGTTTTTGGAAAAGCCTGTTTGGATACATTTACACACACATTCTATACACACAGTAGAGCTGGATAATAAAAATTATAATCTCGCTTTAACAAAGTATTTATTTACATCTACAGATACTTGAAGTAGATAAGATTTCCTTCAACACAATCTCTCTTGTTCATTTTTGACAGCAGAGATTATTCAGTGTTGAATCTCAGATGATGCCAAATGCCCTCTCTCATCTCTCTGTGGAAAACCATATGTAGCTGTTCTATCATGGCAGCCGGCCAGAGAAAAAGTTTAAGGGTGGGGAATATTAACAGTGTTGGTTTTTTTCCCTCCTAGGTTTTAAAATTAATACCACAAAATAGTCTACATTCTTCCCAACTTTACTGTTCTTTTTCTCCTGTATATGTCAATGGTTGTTTTAAATTATATCTTACAGTATATTGAAGAAGAGATAAATGGCATAAAAATGTTCCCCAACAATAAATAAATGGAGCCAACAGGTATAATCCAAGGTCAAGAAAAAGACACTTAATACGCCTGACAATGAAAACTGTGTTCAAATAATACAAATAATGTCCATAACAATTAACAGTACAGAGTTTAAACTAAGTCAAAGATAATATACCTTAGTTAAAAAAGGAGTTTATATTTCAAATGTCCATGATTTTAGGAAATGTGGACAAAATCTTGTGGAACATGATAGTGAGCACAAACAGTGCTGTGCATGTAGTGAAAGCACCCTTACAAATTTGTAATTATGCTAAAAGTCACACCACAAATTGCATTGTTTTAAACCAGATTGCAGGAAGGCTGAGCTTTCACAAATTTATTCACAAAGTGAAATGAAACTGTATATTCGCTGTTTGAATAGGCTGGTTTCTAATTGGCTGAAGCACCAAACATGTTCAAGGGCAATCAGAATTTGGCTTTTCAGTTAAGGTACAGTAAATTGTGCTCCTCTGGTATATATTTTCTAGATAAACAATTTAGCATAATAATAAACTTGAACACAGGATAAGTGATTCCTGATTTGAAATTGTTTCACTTCAAAATTCATTTATTATGGATATGAAAACTTCATGTCAGGAGAAAGTAGCCTTAGTAAACCACTTAATGGATGGATCCTGTAACTTGCTGAGTGCCCTCAACTCAGTGATTTCAGTGGGATTTGCAAGGTGCTCAGCATTTTGCTGAATTGGACCTTTAGTTATACAAGTTAAATATTTGAATGAGATTTTCCAAAGCACTCAGCATTGGCCTAACTCTGCTTCCACTGAAGTGTAATGCTGAACACATTTTAAAATCCCACATGAAAGCTTTAATTTTTTTCTTAATATAAACAATAAGGTAAAATATGTTGAGATTGAACAACAATTTTTTATAACCTACTTATCAGAAATTTCAATCTAATATGTCTCATTCTAAACAAAAGCCAAGTGATGGTCTATTTTCAATAATTTAAGAACAAATCACTGTTCAAAGTAAAATATTAGAAATAAGTGTGTAATGTTTTGATTGCACTTTAGTCTTCCCTCACCCAATGGATCTCAACTATAATCTGATCTGAAATGATACAGGGACCCAGTACTTTAGGTCTGCACACCTTTGATTTGATGGAAGTTGAGAGAGCTCAGTTCCTCACAGTTTCAGGTTGCTAGCACCGTGCAATACAGCAGGTTTTGCATATATCAGTGAATGCAACAATTTAATGCATTTGAAAAATGCTTTCATCCTCCCAAATTCACCAGAACAAGTAACAACCAATGTTCACTTCCTCAAGGAAAAAGTTTAGAGAGGCAGCAGATGAAGAACTAAGAAAGCAATCAGGCATCAATATTTATTAACACAAGACAAAGGAAACACAATCAATGCGTTAATGGAACACTGTCCAGCCAGGTGTTAAATTTAAAAAGGTATATCTACTCTAATGTCAAATAAATAAAAAACCTTTATACATAATTACATAATGTTGTAGTCTGAATTTGACAATGGTAAATATGTTGACAGTAATTAAAGAAAAATTACATTTAGGCTAAAAATGTAATCTTGTTTTTACAATTTTATCTCCAGGACAGTTAGTATGACCCAACTTAATTACACAGTTATCAGAGGTGAAGTGCAAGTGTTAACAGACTTAGACCGAAGTACTGCAATTTTATGCCACAAATACTTTTGCTAGGGCAGTAATCATACAACAGTAAGGCGTATAAACTTTTTTTAGTTCAGGAGTAACGGTTCTCAGGGTACATTGCAGGTCTCAACTCAAGATTCATTGCATGGACACTAATGGGACGTTTATTTGCTTCTGCAACTGGATGAACTGCAAAAAGCCAAACTGGAGTAGAGAGCTGAACATGAGTAGGTTTGCCCCTTTGTACTCACTGCTGGATTCTAAAGGGTACCATACATGATGGGGTAGGGGGGAGGCAAATCCAGCTCTGAACAGGAATAGCTAATGTCAAAGCCTTTGGTGGCCAGCCAGGTTCCTTAAGCTAAATGTCAATTCCCTATTACAATGAGAAAATATTTTAGGGTGAATTGGTTACATCTCAAGACTCTCCCAAAACGAATCAAATGAGTTGTTAATCAGTTTGGAAGAGCATCACTGGGCTCCCAAACTCAAGGAGGCATCAGCGACTAATACTTAGTACTGTATAACTAGTTATTTACAGGGACATTGTAATGATTAGATTATATCCCCATCTATAGATTTGCCAACTGAGGCAGTGAAATGACTTGCCCAAGGCAACCCAGCAAGTCAGCAGCAAAACTGTTATTAGAATCCAGGACTTCCTGACACCCAGCCCCATGTTCATTCTGCTAACACACACTTCTTCCTATTTTGCTGAACACGCTCAGAAGCATCCAATAATTTAAAAGTTGGCCACTTCTATACACTACTTATCAGGAAACAAGACTTGGGCACTTAGGGGACAAAAAGACCATAGATTACAATCTGAATCCATGAGTCCCTAATCACAGAAATGTATGGATCAGAATACAGTTAATTAGAATCACACTACACTAGACATTTAAAAACGTAATTATTCAGCTTCTAGAAATCCAAGCCGAGGAGAAAAATTACTGAGCTTTTCAGTATTAAAGAGAGAACTTCAGCCTTCTAGATTGAAAATTCCAAAATGCCACTCTAAAAAGTCACTCTGAACTGCACGTATTAGCAATCCTTGATTAAATAAATATCACAAGACATTTGTGAATTTTTATTAATGCAAAATTACGTAAGTGGAGAAACCCAATCAAAGAAGTTTCTAGATTTGTGCTATGGTTCTCTCTCAATGGACAAGGATTTAAAATTGACAAAACAATGCATCTAAAAAGTTAAGTAAACTAGGATATGAAAAAAGCCTTTCAAAACTGTCGTCTTCAAAGTCAGGAGAACAAAGTGAAGCTGCATTGTAAACCATTCTTGCCATTCAAGGAAAGTGTGTAATAAAAAGGGGAGAGTCTCTCAAGGAGGTCAAGGCTGTTCATAGGCAATTTATATGCTGTTACCCAGCTGATCTACACTGGCATTTAATTTTTTATCAGCAATGACTACACAGTTGTCCATTTCCTCATTTTTGCAGAGGATCTGTTAAAACCACATTCATATGGAAGCTTTGTACAATTTATAACTACCTAGCAGCATGACTGTGGAAATACTGTTGTTTTAAAATATCCACAAGGGTCTTATTTCAAAAATCTAGGAATTTAATAACAACTCTTTAAAAAAGTAAATATTTAAGCTGCTTGTTTGTAAGGAATTCTCTCCCTGTGTTAGACCTGCCATAGTAAATGAAGATATATCCTTCCACCTCTATGACAAGCAAATTAACCCTAAATATTTTGAGAATATATTCAGAGCTTTATATCTGAATTTTAACACTCCAGCCCTCAATGAAGAACTCTTATAAAGCATTCATAAGGAGGGGGATTTCAAGTACAGAACCATGACTTGTTTACAGATGGCTGTCAGAGCAGCACTTAATATAGCTGTTATAGATTTGGATTTATACAAGTTTACATTATAAACCTTTATAAAAATTATCTAAACACACTGTATACTTGTTACAGGGGTAAATAATACATATTAAAATATTTTAAGCATGTATTTACATAACAGACTACAAATGGCCCAAAAAAGCTGTTACAATTTCTGCTATCCGGTCTTCTATGCTTCCAAAGTTTTGTTTTCTTCATCACGTAAGAGAAAAAAACCCCACAAGAAATCCAACTAAAGGTTAGATGAAAGAAAGATAGTTGATTCTGAAACCTTGTCTCACCCTCAGCCCACTGTGCCAGAGGATTACAATAACTTCCAAATGGTTGGTCGTCTTGCACACTTTAAGGCTTCTGCTTTTCAGCATTTATAAAGGCCGCAAACTGACCAACTATTTTGGGATGCTGTAATCTTGACTTTTTTTGAAAATATTTCACTATTCATGCACTAGAACAACATTATCCTTGCTTTCTGTTGCCACTTAGTCCCTCATTATAAAAAAATCACATAGCTGATTTCAGCCAACTCCCTTCCAGAATTATCAAATTCTTTCTGGTGAATGCCTCAGGGAAATTCAGGGTATTTTCCATATAAAGCCCTTGTACACATTACATTTGCTGCTATAACTGTGGGCACACTGTGGAATAAATTAAGGATGGAGCCACAATCCCAGCAATGAATTTAATTATTTTTGTCAATCTGTGCCATAATCTTAGCTTTTGGTTTTTTTTTAAACACAAAGCTCCATAATGAGGAGAAGCCGAGGCTGTCACACAAGTGTACAAATTTCAGTTAAGCATTCTGGAGATGCAGTACAGTTTCTATCAAATTTTTATTTTATTTTTAATGTTTCAAAAGCTTAAATACTTCAGCCTCATTTAGAAAGATGTGATTTAAAAACATAGGCTTCTACATACTATGACATTCTGGCCAGCAATAAGAGACTACATACATACTGAATTAAGAAAACTTTTGTAAGATTTGCATTTCTCACATTAGTTGCCTAACCAAGTGTAATTTATGTTAAGGACTTCAAAAATTACAGTCCTCTACTTCAGATGTCATCATTACTTAAGCCAATTTTCTGTCTAAGTGAATTATGTATATTAATATTTACATTTTAAAAATATAGGCAAAATCCATTTTAAATTAAAGAAATATCTATACGAGTAAGTAATTCTTACTTTCAGGGGGTTATTGGATTTGGTCATGGCACAATTTTAAATAAGCAGTGAGATCCCATGGAACGAATAGCTACAGTACAGTTGCAAAGTACATTATATACTGGGGAACTGCAGGACTGATTACTCTTTTCTTAATAGTTTATCTTAAGTAAATAAACCCTCCCCTTATAGAATCATAAAACAGTATTAGATAAAAATACAAATATGTACAACAGATGAAAAAAGTAACACTACTGTAAAGGCCTTAGGAATTTTGTAACTCACACACTTGTCAACTTTGCATTGTCTATAAAGCTAATGTTCAGTAAACTGTTACAAACATTTTCCATTGTCTACCATATTTCCATTTGACCCTCAGTTGTTCATGTGATCATAATCCCACAGGATGAAATGAAGGGAATACGGTAGCGATCACAAACTTTACATCAAGTATTAGTACTTTTCACCAGCTTCATTTCTATAGTCACCATTGGTCATTTTAGTGGTACTACAAAGTTTGTGAACATTATCCCCTCTACCCCATTACATGTTATACGCCACATAGATGGGATCTAATTGATCAGCCAAGAAACTGTCACGGAGATGCATCCGTTGTTTTTCTCCTCTGGAATTGATGGGAATAACTCCTGGATCCACCACCACCACAACTCCCACAATTAGGTAATGTTCTTCCAGAACCACATTGGTAACTAGAGGGACTAAATCCAGGGCTTCCTGTTCACAGCCGCACAGCTCCACAACTACCACCAGCAAGTTGGTCCATGTGAACACAGCACTGAAATTTAATAAAAATATATATTTAATGCATACATTTTGTATAAACATGAAGTTACAAATCTTATTCCCCCTTCCTGTATCTCCTCTTTTGTTCAGGTCCCCAGATATCATGGTGATGTACAAACAGTACACATATCAGAACTTTCCCTGTTGTTACATGACTTAGGTATCCAGTTTGTGGAAGGCAGATCTAGTATAATGCATATATAATGTAGCATATGTTTGAACTCTTCACACTTATCTGTGAGCAGGCTACACACCCAGTATCTTAGCAAGGAATGGTGGTAGTACGCTGGGAGGAGTGAGAGGGAAAGCGTTGAGGAGCTGCATAAAGTTACACTTCTGATTTTGAACAGGATTCCCAGCCACAGTCCTTTCTACATTTGGGAACAACTGCTCCCATTTTCCTCTGCACAAGTCCTGGATTATTCTATTGTTCACACAGCATAAGGCTCCAGGACAGTTTTTTCTTCATTCAGGCATATTAAGTGATTGTATTGGCTTTAAGATTTCTGAATTCTCTTCCCATTTGAAGCCATCCATCTGAGGATGCAGTTGTCCTTCAAATAAATGAGTGGGAGCAAAAGAACAGAGGAAACTCTCCTCAAAGGCCACTGCAAATTTCAAACACTTTATTAACAAGCAGATCAGGATGCTACTTAGTCTGACTTGTTGGCGAAATGTTGCTCTCAGTTCTGCAGGTATAAACAGAAGAAGAGTAAATTCTTCCTTACACACTAACACAGAGGAGATCAGAGTCTGTACTTTGTCACCTTCCGCTAAGGCTCTTGACAGACCATTAAGCCTCAACAATGAGGTCTCAACTCAATATTATCCTCAATAACCTGCCTATGGTTACACAGCAAGTCTATGGCGGACCTACGAATAGAACCCATCTGACTCCTTGCCTTGGGCTTTTACCACTTGATCCTGCTTTTTTGTACAACCATCTTCTATATTGCCGAGTAAATGGGGAAACGTGCATTCCCTAGTGTTCTAGTTTACCATTCAGCAATGCTCCTGTGTGTCCGAGATACTGAAGTCTCTATGTCAATTGGATGATAACGGAGTCCTCTCAGCTCCAAAGTTTCATCCAGTGCTCCTACGACATACAGTGCATCATGGCGATCTGGAGTTAGGGGATGAAAAATTGCACACACACATTTTAAAATGGGGGGTGGAAAAAGATAAGTGGCGCGGTGAGTAAAGTATTACAAATTGTGATCTTGTATTCCCTAGTGGTCAATCAAGTGGTAGAATTACAATAGCATTGACAAATGCCAGGATTAAACTAGAAACTTTTGTTAGCATAATAATAATGTTGGTTAGGGGTGTGATTCTTTAAATATTTTTATACCAGCAGAAAGCCCTAGTATAGACACCATTATACTAGCAAAAATGTCCTTATGATGGTACAAGCAGCGTCTTCACTAGGGGAGTTATCACTGTAGCTGTACCAGCAAACCCTTTGTAATGCAGACAAGGCCAAAGAGTTTGCTCTCTTCCTTCCCACCAGCATAACATGCTCCAGAGAGTTGAAGTTATAAGGGGAAAATAACCTGGAATAAAGGGATAGAAAAAACTGCTACAGTCACAGACAAGACTCGTATCTGAAATCACGTCCTTTGCTACAGCAGTGTCAGGGAATGATTCACCTACCCACACCCGAGAAACAGATCATGAGAAATCATCCATGATGTTAAATACTAGGGTAGGTGTATGCCTTTCCTGAGGCTGATGGGGGAGAGTAGTCCTCAAAACTCTCTACATTGGCACCTGTTCTCTAAGCAGGGGTACAATTAACTGAGGCCTGAAGAAAGCTCAGTTCATCCCTACTGGCCAGTGAAGAGTCAGACACAGAACACACGTAGAAAAATAAGGCATGGGTTTTTAGGACATGGATGTTCCAGCCTGGATGGATGACGTTGCAAAGTGCCAGATACTTGATGATTGGAGACCTGGTGCTAGAGAAGAAATTAAAATCAATAGCAGCAGCTTTAAGTGAGCGAGCAGGGGAGGCCTGGAGCAGATTCACATTAACAGCAGAAACCATGGAAAATTCTCCATCTTTGCTAAAAAGGAGAAAGGCGCCCATTTTTATCTTACCTCCACTGGCAGCTGTGAGCTCCGTCCGGCGAACAAAGCCTAGGTATCCAGTTCTAGCCCAAAGTGTCTGAGCGGCATCACCAAAGCTCAGACGAGTGTTGAAATGATCAGCTTGAAGGGATTCATTATCATAGATGGTATAGTAACCACTGGCCGTGTGGGGACTGGTCACCCAAATCTATAGAGAAGATAATACGGTTCTGAGACCCATACACCATTGAAATGGAGCCTTCTTCAAGCAAAAGGATTAAATGCATTGTACTTCACAAAGAAATCGTTGAGGGACTGAATTGTAAAAGGAAGTTCTCTTTACTGAAGATTTAGCTGGCACAGTAACTATTTGGCAGCTTAGCTCTGGGTGCCCAAAGAGCAGCCCAAGGGCCAAACACATCCTGCAGAGTTTTAAAATGCACTTTCCAGCTGCCCTCCTCCTGTAAGAGGAAGAGGATGGATAAACTACAGGTTTTTATTGCTTGTGAATTCAAACAATAGTTTCTATTTATCTATCAAGACAGGTCTAACTACAATCAAATAATCAGAAAAGCATGCAAGCTCAATTGCAAATTTGACGGTTTCTTTAGAATCCAACTGTCAATTACAGTAATCCAGGTGCAGTATTCCACAGTTAAATGAAATTTGCAATGGAGTGAACCTTCATTTCTAAAATTCTCTCTCTAGTTTTGACATTAAACTTAATGCTCACACACAAACTCTAGGCACCCCAACAGTACTTAGATTTCTAAATACCCAGCAGCATTAACCCTTATGTATAAATAAACTCTGCCAACCAGCAGCCTTAAAATAATCAAATGGAGATAACATAGCTCAGCCAGCAGACAAAAACAGAGAAACTCCCAAAACAGCAATTAAACCAGCAGCTACCTCTCCAAGGTGAGAATCTCCAACAGGTCCCTTGGTCTCAGGATTGACTATAATCACTTTGACTCCAGGCAAAATCTAAAGGACACAACAAGTAAAGTGGGTAAATCAGTTCATGGACTTCTGCCTGTAAGTGTCCAAACTACAAAAGCAGTTAGTTCACCTCTTGATTTTTGTGAGCATGGGTTTCACCTTCTGTGGAATGTGTGTATACCTGTATGTGCACATCTATGCAGTATATTCAGAACTGACTAATGTTACAGCAAGAATGCATTAATGACTCTCAAGGTCCAAGCAAGTGAGGGATTCTGGGGCTGTAAATTCAGGACATCAGGGGTTAACTCCTATATGTTTTTTGAGAGTTTGCATAATGAAGTCTGCCCAGACCACTTGGAAAAACTGTTTCTACTGCTGTTACTTTATTTAAGCAAAGGACTAACAGCCACTGCACATCCCAGTGCATGCTGCCATCCAGGATACAGCAGACTGCTTACAGAACTCTGATAAAGTGAAAACATTTACTGTAAAATAGAATCAACCCCTCCTGCCCTCACCCTCAAATTGTTCTAGTGCACTGCAACATGGAAACTGCAATTAAAGTTACAGCAAAGCCTGCTATTAGAGTGAAAAGAAGACTTCAACGTATGTGGGGTTTCTCTGCACCAAGGAGTTAGTTCAATGATCATCCTTCTCATGCCATACTGCATAACTGTCTTAATACAGATGCCTCCCTGAACTACAAGTTCACATATAAAATGTTTCTGAAGGACACAAACACGCTTGGTCACATGCTCTGTGTGCCAAGCCATTAGGGAAGTGGATGTGAAATTACCTTCCCAGATTCCGAAAGCAGCAGGCTCTGTGGAGCTCCCCTCTCTACCAAACGGACTCTGAAGGGGAAAAACATTATTATGAAAAACAAGAACTTCATCTACCATCTACCAAGAAGGAATCTCATGGCCAACACAGTGTTCTCCAGGAGGTTATGTAGAGGATGAATAATAAATAAAGTGCAATGTAAATACACTGTACCTGTCATGTCTTAAGGATTTCAGATCTACGTACACTGTGGTAGGGTCAGGCCCAGAGGTTCCCTACAGATTAACATTAAAGAACATGTTAATATTTTCTGTTCTAATTATATGGCCATGAATGGTAATTAATATAAAGAGTAAAAACCATACAGAAGAGCACATAGTTATATGAATAAAAACCCCCAAAACAATCAACCACCCCCACTCCCCACACACACACAGAGCATTACTTTTTGGACACTGACTCCCTGGTAATGGTCCGAGCTGGGCTGTTTGTTTAGTACAAATGCGGGGTGTGGTTTGGGCTCCTGGAGAAGTGCCCTCACTTCTCACCCACCCACGCTAGTCTCTCCATCTCCTGCTCAAAGAACGTCACACTCTGGCCCTTCCTTTTAGGGTTTGTTTCTCTTTATTCTGATTTCTAGTAACTCTTCAAAGAAAAGAAATCAGAAAATACCAAACTGTTTCAAGTCTCACTTTTTAAACGCTCAAACAACAATGACAAGGCTGGTGCTCAAAGCCATTGCATTGATAAAGACAAGCTAATCCATGCCCCTGCCAAGGCAGGAGCTCTCAAATATTTCCTTATGCCTCATACAGATGCCAGAATTCATCTTCACATTTCCCACCCCGGCAGCTGCACCAGAGGGAGCGCTAGCATAGACAGGCCACCAGCTGATACATCTGTTCTGAATGCTCCAACCATCGCTCTTACCCGTGGAATGGTAATGCTGGGAAACTGGAAAAAAATGCTGGAATAGATACAACCTTACAGTTGGCCACACCTTGAGAGTAGGCCACACCTTGAGAGAAATTATCCCATGGCACCACCCCTTCCATTCATGACTAACATCCCTGTGGCAACTGCAGTTATTTCTTACATGGAAATGCAGAAGTTTGGAAGTATATCAAGTGTTTTTAGATTCTTTAATGCAATCTGGCAGCTGGAAACAAGGAGGAACTGCCTGCATTGTGTGCTTTGCTGCTCTCCACAGAGCACCAGTGAGTGCTTCTCAGACCAGAGTTTGAGCTAAGTTAACAACTTAGCAGTATGTGTTGGTTATGAAGAGTTTGCCAATTCAGAGCTTGACAGAATCTGGAAACCTGGTGCCACTGACAACATAATGGTCATCCACATTAAATACCCCTTTGATACCTGTAAACAGATAGCTACGTTGACTCTTGACCCAAAGGTGGTGCTCACAGCACGGGATGACAGGCCAATGTCTTTGAAAAGTTTGGAGAAGGACTGGGTGAGAGAAATTCGTGGCCGCTCTTCTGCAACCACCACACAGGTCCGGACACATGACAGATTAATTCCTCTTGCCTGTACAAACATGGTGCAGATACAGATAAATGCAAACAATTGCTGCTCTGCCTCTGACAAACAAAGCAGAGTCCCACAGAAGACTGTTTGCCCCCTCCTCCACACCTAATCAGCAGGAGACGACAGGTCCACAAGTGATGGATACCTCCCATTACGCCACTCATGATATATGTACCTTATTGTGTCCCTGTTGGCAGGCTATCAAATGTGACTCTGATCAGGCAGCCCAAAAAGCATAAATGGAATAACAATATTTTCAATTCTGCTTCCTATCCAGCTATAAGGAATACAGTTCTCTGCATTTCTGTAGTACCTCATCCCTGAGTTTAACTAAACCTCACCACACCCCTGCTGGGTAGTTTAGGATTATCATCCCCATTTTACAGATGAGGAAATGGAGGCATAAGTGGGTGAAGTGACTTGCTGAAGGTCACACTGAGGCTACAGCAGAGCTGGGCACAGACCCCTCAGTTATGTACTCTAATCACTGGAAGACATCACTGCTGCCCCATAATTAAAGAAAAATGGACAGCACTACCTATGTGATTGTGGATATCATGCAAAGTATAAAATTTCAGAACATTTTGTACTGTCAGTGGTGCAAAATTCAGTGGTGACTTTGTAGATGGAGCACAAAGCCAGTTTTAGGAAAACAGATGCAAGTAGTAATCATAAACCTTGAGCATATTTATTTTTTCCTCCTGCTCTTCCAGAGAGTCATGCTGCTGCTTAATGGCTTGGCCAGCAGATATGCTGTATCCTCAGCTGGCTTAGAGCCCTGCAGCAGGCTGATGGTATATAGCTGACTATTCATGCAGCATGATGCTGCTGCTACTGCCTCTGCCTTCTAAGGTTTGCTCATCTCCATTTGCTTTAGCACAAGACTGGGTACCAACTTTTAAAGTCAGTGTAAGATACTGACAAAGGTTCTTACCTTTAACACTTCGACCTGATTTCCAAGTCCCTTTGTGCACAACTCCATGACTGAATAGGAACAGAAAGTGTCCCTTATTTTGTGCTGACTGACAGTGGAAAGCCAGAGGAAAAGATTGGATTCCAACTCCATAGGCGGAATTAAGATGGACTGGTGACCAGAATACACGCTGCCATGGAAGATTAGAGAGAGAAAGATTTTACTATAGAAGCTGGTTAGCATTAAGTTTGTTTTTGTTATTTTTGATCACCGACACACAGTGATGTTAGGACCAAACGTAGGTAATGGGATTCCATGTCTGAGATAATTTGATGACAACACTAGTGCCCATCTCCTTTACAAAGTGCAGCAACATTGTATTAGTAATAAAAACGTCTTGTAACTGAGAGTGGTGCACACACTTCCCATTGCCAATGTGAAAGAGAAACGCAGGCCCCCAAAATACATTCCGTCGTAATATGTAACCAACAAAGAAAATGGGAGAAACTTTCTAAAACCTTTGAAAGAGTTTCTAAAAACTCTGAAACCTTTCTAAAGCTAATCTCTTGCAGTGCATCTACATGTTAAGAGAAAAACAGCCACACCTGGATAGATCTTAAAACCAGAAGGGAAGGGGGTCATGTAATTGAGCATCCAGAGCCAGATCCTGAGCTGGTATAAACTGGAATCATTCCACTGAAGACAATGTAGCTGTGTCAATTTATACCAGTTGAACATATAGCCCTACATTTCCTATTTTAAAACCAATCAGTATCTTACCCTTTTGTTTTCATTCCAACTCATACCTGCAAAGGCACCAGAGCGTAAAGCCAAGTCCGCAGTAGGGATCAAGACAAATGGCAATCTGCCGAGAGGAATAGAGCTCACACTGGAGCTTTATCGCCCTGCAAAGAGCATTCACTGCTGAGTGGGACATCTGTAACAAAAGACAGAGAGGGAGAGATACAGTGTTGAAATCCAAGAACTTAGGAACAGGATTTCTCTGAGTCAGCTGGGTACAGTGAAATATGGGCTTGGTTTCCTTACAATGCTACTCCACAAATTAACTACCCTTATCACACGTGGTGAGTGCAAAACATTGTGGAATCTTCCACACAAAACTCTGTTTATCTTAGATCATTAAAGCATGTTATAAAAGGAGCAGCAGTTTCTCACTGTACACCTCCCACAGCATCTGAGCCCAGCCAGCACCCCACACCAGAGCCTAAGGGCTCAGTTTTTACTCCTGTTTCTTTCACACCCTCTTCTCTGTTGCCAACTGCCAGAGCTACTCTCTGCTTTCAGTGGAGGCCAGTGAATGCTGTTCCAATAGTTCACTGTTAGCTGAGACTGCAGAGCGATACCATCATCATTCCCTGTTCACCTAAATATGCGATCCTCCATCAGCCTAGGCACCTGAAATCCTGAGGTTGCTTCTGGCTCAGTCTTCCTGCATGGCAGCCCAATGCAGAGCTGCTTTACCAGCCTGAAGCCAGATTGTATTTTTTGGATCTGCCAATATGTAGCTTTAATCTCCCAGTTTATTAACTGGGACGAGTGATTTTTAAATTAAATCACAAGAGCCACTTTAAAAAACAAACAACAAAAAAGATTCACCCAAAAAAAGGTTATATGAGACCTTCCTTCTCAGCAGGTATTACTGTACCTTCACTCCTGTAAGCATGCCTGTCGTGGACACACTAAAATCTAGGTATGCCAACATCTCTGGTGTGGGTGGTTTATAGATCTGAGGTAGCCGCTTTCTGGGCAAGTCATCTGTGTGGGTAAGAAACAAAGTCTTATGATTCTGTTGTTTCTGAATTGGGATTCTCATTGATGATGGAACTTTCAATGACTAGGATGAGATGAATGCAGGAGAAGAGCAAGCCTTCTCGATAATTAGCTGTGGAATTACCTTCCACAAGAGTGACCAACATGTCTCACTGCTTTCAGGAGGAAGTGCAAGGGCCATTTCTATGTCAAAGCTTTCCCATTAAAAAAATCTATCTGCTCTTGGAAAGGAGGAGAAAAGAGAATCTAGCTGTGTGTGGGAACCCTATTCATTTGGACTGTAAGGTGCTCTGATACCACTCTGAGGAGTAAAGGGTGGGGAGATTCAATCGATGTTGCGAGGCACTGAATCAAATATGTAAATGTTATCAAGATATTACACGTCATGTGCCATTCAGTGCTTGTCCTCTCTTCTGAAACTGCCAGTCAGTGTTAACTATGACATGGATACCTGTCCTGAAGCCACTAACATCAACTGGACTTTAAATTTTACTCCCATGCTATAATTCTACATGTGGCTCAGCTCTGCACAAGGAACAATTAGAGTTTCCAGGGTCAACCAGGGGTTAGATTACAAGGCAATCCCAGCCTTGTCTCTAAACACTCTTTGTTCAAATTATTTCAAGAATATTCAACAATTTTTAGTCTGAAAGGGGCTAGAAAGTCTTGAGACACCCTCTCTGTTCCATCCGGAGTTGTATCCTTCCCACAAACTGCTTTCCTCATTCACAAATGTCACATCTCATAATAGGGGACTGTCAGCACAGCTCTCGCCACCCCCCCCTTTTTTTAAATTGTATGTGTAAAAGTGTAAAGCTGGGTGCTGCTGAACCACAGTCTCTGAGATGCTTTTTCTGAGCAGTGAAGCCCCCAGGGCAGCCAGTCAGATAGTGTCTGTATTGGCAATGCCAGAACCCCTTACAGAGTCAGAATCCCTACATGCAGCTTCGAAAATCTTGGAAATACTTGGCAAAGAGAAGTTCTCACCTGTGTCAATGATGGTTGGCCAGGTTTTCACATCCACAGCAGCAGCTGCCTCTCTGGATTTCAGTAGTCTCATTAAGGTCTGAGTTGTGAGAATGCAGGCAGCTTTGCTGACCTAAAAATATAACCAATGATTACTAGAATGTGAAAGAGAAACACGTGGCCTTTCAAGCCCCATAACTAGTGGAGGTTGTGGGTATGCTTGTGCAATGCACTTTCACCACCTGTGGGCCAGCCTCCCATATAGTCTCTCACTAACGTCCTTTGCTATTCCAATCCACACCACCCTGCTCAGCCAAGACCTCAAATTCATACTAAAATGCAACGTGGCAAGATCTCTGGAAAGGCTGAGTAGGGATGTTATGTCAGGTGGGAATCTGACGGTAGCTCTCCCTCCGTATCTACAGAGTCAGCCTAGGCCAGTTACTGTAATTAGTAGGTAATTGGTAGACTGGCACTTGCCCAGTAGTCACTTTAAGATACAGTGTTGCAATAAGAAAGTGTTATTTACTCCTTCTGATAATACAAGAACTAGGGGTCACCAAATGAAATTAATAGGCAGCAGGTTTAAAAACAAACAAAAGGAAGTATTTCTTCACACAACGCACAGTCAACCTATGGTACTCCTTGCCAGAGGATGTTGTGAAGGCCAAGACTATAACAGAGTTCAAAAAAGAACTAGATAAGTTCATGGCCAGAAGGGGCTGGGATGGGTGTCCCTAGCCTCTGTTTGCCAGAAGCTGGGAATGGGCAACAGGGAATGGATCACTTGATGATTCCCTGTTCTGTTCATTCCCTCTGAAGCACCTGGCATTGGCCACTGTCGGAAGACAGAATACTGGGCTAGATGGACCTTTGGTTTGATCCAGTATGGCCGTTCTTATGAATTATTAGGTGGTAACAAGCCTGTGGGTCACATAAGTTAGCCTATTCCTGTTACCATGTATTTTGCAGCAACTTGTGTCACCCCTGTAACAGCCAGAGGCAGCAGTTATACTGAATTCTCATTTATTAAAAAAAAGTCATACAGCTAGAACAGTTCATTCTGACGCGAGAGGGTGTTCTAATATACCTGCAGCCATGAAAGATAGCACGAGAGATTTCATTCTTACTACTCTCCAGATCCAAACACCAGAATAATGGTGCCCCATGCTGGGCCCATAGATTGCAGCTTCCCATTACTCACATCTACGATCATTCGCACAGTGGGCAGAGTTGCAGTGAGGTTCTGAGCATGAGGTGGTCGAACGGTCACAGGAATGCAGCCAGCATACAAACAGCCATGGAATGCAGCAATGAGTTCAATGCCTGCAAGAACACAAGAGGCTATCACACAAGTGCTGACTGATGTCCTCGGGACACTAACCTCTACTCCAGTGGTTCCCAAACTGTGGGGTACGCCCACTAGCGGGGCACAGAGGAATTTTTTGAGGTGTGTGGGGGGCGCGTTGCGCATACGGTGACAAGATAGCAAGTATGGAAAATCGGGATGGGGGTGGGGGGTAATAGGTGCCTGTATAAGAAAAATCCCCCAAAATCGGGACTGTCCCTATAAAAATCGGGACATCTGTTCACCCTAGGTGCATGGCAGAGCCTGGGTCGGCCCCCACAGGTGAGGGCTGAGGACCGGGCTCCACCCTGCTTGTTGATGTAAAACATGGCCATGGTGTTGTCCGTCAGAACTGCTACACACTTACCTTGTAGTCGGGCCTGAAAGGTCTGGCATGCTAATCGCACAGCCCTCAGCTCCTTGATATTGATATGGAGGGTGAGCTCGTCCTGTGACCACAGGCCCTGCATTTGGAGGTCTCCCAAATGCGCAATCCATCTCAGAGCTGACATGTCTATTACCAGTGACAAGGAAGGCTGAGGGCTGCTGAAGGGGACTCCTTCACACACTGCCGGGGGTCGAGCCACCATTGAAGGGACTCAAGCACCTGCCCTGGCACCATGACCACTGAATTCAGGCTGTCGCGTCCCAGGCGATAGGCCGAAGCGAGCCACATAAGTGCAGGCTGCCATGTGGCCGAGGAGACTCAGGCATCCCCTGGCAGTGGTGGTCAGATATTGCCTGAAGCCTTGAATGACGTCCATCATGGCTTGGAATTGGGACTCTGGCAAAAGTGCTCTTGCCTGAACTGAGTATAAAACCACCCAGATGAATTATATTCTTTGGGTTGGTGCCAAGGTTGAGTTGTTCAAGTTGAGGAGGAGACCCAGTCTCTCAAATGTGGATCTGACCAATCGGACTTCAGACTCCACCTGCCCCCTGGTGCAACCCCTGAGCAGCCAATCGTCGAAGTAGGGGTAATACCCGCACCTGTCTCCGATGGAGGAAAACAGACATGACCGACACGCACTTGGTGAACACTAGGGGGGCTGCTGAGAGGCCGAATGGAAGGATTGTAAATTGATAATGTTTGTGGTCGACCACGAAGCGTAGGAATCACCTGTGTGCAGGCTAAATAGCTATATGGAAGTACGAGTCTCATGTCAAGGGTGGCGTACGAGTCTCCCAGATCCAGAAAGGGAATAACTGTGCCCAGGGAGACCATGCGGAACTTCAACTTTACCATGAACTTGTTGAGTTCTCGCAGATCTAGAATGGGTCTGAACCTAATCCCCAAAAGGGAGTAGGAAGTATCAGCAATAGTACTCCTTCCCCGAGGAACCTCCTCCACTGCTCCCATGGCAAGGAGTGCCCGCACCTCCTGGATAAGGAGTTGCTCGTGAGAAAACGGGGAAGGGGGGTGGGAGGGAGGGTAGGAGCAGAATTGGAGAGAAATATCCCACTTCTACCATACAGAGAACCCAACAGTCCGAAGTTATTTGGGACCAAGCATGGCAGAAGTGGGACAGACGATTCAAGAAAGATGGGGAAGGATCCAGAAGCGAGGCTGGTGCGCTGTCCTCAGGTGCACCTTCAAAAGGCCTGCTTGGAACCCATCCATGGTTTAATCGGGCCCTGGGCCTGCACAGGCAGGGGATTTGAAGGCTTTTGTCTTGCCATTCCTGCCCCTATAAAAGTCCTGCCTTGGCCAAGGAGGATAGGAGTGCTGCTGCTGAGGCTTGAAATGTTTACATTGGGTTGCCAAGGTGTGCATACCCAAGGATTTCATGGTAGCCGTGGAGTCCTTTAGGCTATGCAGCCTAGAGTCAGTCTGCTCTGTAAACAGACCTGCCCCATCAAAAGGCAGGTCCTGCATGGTCTGTTGAACCTTGGGCTGGAATCCCAAGGCCTGCAGCCATGAGCTACGCCTCATGGCAATGCCAGAGAACAAGGTGCATGCCACTGTGTCCACAGCATCCAGTGAGGCCTGTAAAGACGTCCGTGCCACTGCTTTGCCCTCCTCCCCTATCGCTCCAAACTCCTGCCTGGACTCTGTTAGCACCAGCTCCTTAAACTTGAGCATCGAGTCCCAGGAGTCGAAGCTGTATCTACTCAGAATTGCCTGCTTGTTAGCAATCCTGAGTTGCAACCCCCCCGTGGAATACACTTTGCTCCCAAATAAATCTAGGCGCTTGGTGTCCTTGGACTTAAGACGCTGGGGCTTGTTGTCCCTGCTGCTCCTTTTCATTTATTGCAGCCACCACCAATGAGCCAGGCTGCGGGTGTGTGAAGAGGTATACGTACCCCTTAGATGAGACAAAATACTTCCTCTCCACACCCTTCACGGTGAGAGGGATGGAGGCCGGGGTATGGTCTTAGCATTGGCCTGTATGATCTTGATGAGGGGTAGAGCCACCCCTAGCGGGCCTTCCGGGGTCAGGAAGTTGACCTCCAGGTCCTTCGACTCCACCACCTCCTTGGCCTACAAGCTCATATTTTGCGCCACCCTGTGAAGGAGGTCCTGGTGGGCACGCCTGTCTATGAGGGGCAATCCAGAAATGGAGGTGTCTGCAACTGCCTCCTCTGGGGAGGATGACGAGGAGGCTAGTGGGGGAACAGGGTCCTCCTGATCCTCTTGGTCTCCAGGGGCTTCCTGTTTCGCTTCTGTGTTGGAGCCAATCACACCTGGATCAGGCTCAGGAGCTGAGGTTGGTTCCAGGGGAGGTAGTGTGACCGGTACCTCCTCTGCACCCCTAGGGGTGGGGCGACTGGCTGATGCCTCTGGCACCCGCGGTTCAGAGGTTGCTGAATGGGAACCTTTGGATTGGATGCCCTGGGCCTGGTGGTACGCCCATAGGGTCCAAAATGGCCACTGTGCAGGCCATGACCCTGCCCCCACGTCAGGCCTGACTGGTGCTGGCCCCGCTCTGAGTATGTAGACCCTGTCTCTGAGTCTGAAGATGGGGACTGTGATGGCCAGGGTGGTGCCGAGTGGAGCTGGACTGGAGAGCAGCACTGCAAGGCAGGGGAGTGGCATTGTGATCTGGAACAGTGCCGCAATCAGGATCTGTGCTGTAATGCTGACTGGTGCCGAGAGTGGGACCTGCAGTGTGACAGGGATAGGCATTGTGATAGGGAGCAGTGCCACGACTCCACTGGTGGTGCTGAGGGATGGAGCTTCGCCAGTTTGCCTCAAGACGGTGCCTCACGTTGCGGTACCGTACCGGAGGCTTGGCTCGAAGGACCAGGGACTGTGGCACTGTCATGGTGATTGAGTATTGACAGGTCTCAATACTCAAAAGGTGCTCAGGGTGGGTGGCAGTTCCACCTCCTGAATGACCTGGCTCGGAGAGTCCAATGGCACCAGACTCGACAGATACATAATACAAGAACTAGGGGTCACCAAATGAAATTAATAGGCAGCAGGTTTAAAACAAATAAAAGGAAGTTCTTCTTCACGCAGCACACAGTCAACTTGTGGAACTCCTTACCTGAGGAGGTTGTGAAGGCTAGGACTATAACAATGTTTAAAAGGGGACTGGATAAATTCATGGTGGCTAAGTCCATAAATGGCTATTAGCCAGGATGGGTAAGAATGGTGTCCCTAGCCTCTGTTCGTCAGAGGATGGAGATGGATGGCAGGAGAGAGGTCACTTGATCATTGCCTGTTAGATTCACTCCCTCTGGGGCACCTGGCATTGGCCACTGTCGGTAGACAGATACTGGGCTAGATGGACCTTTGGTCTGACCCGGTACGGCCTTTCTTATGTTCTTATGACAGTCCCCCTTGCGGGGCCAAAGTCGATGGTGCGGGCTCCAAAGTCTTCCGCCCTGGGTGCTCCTCTCTGGGATGCGCCCCATTGGCCAGCTCTAAAGGGGTTGGTCTCTAAGTTGGAGATCCAGTCTTCCCCTGCTTCTGGTGCTGCTTCTGCGTCGGAGAATGGGACTGGGACTGGGTCAATCTTGACGGTTTCGGTGCCAGGTAACGGCGGTGCCGTGGGTCTCTCCCAGAATCCTTCTGCGGTGCCGCTTCTACCACTGCCGCTGGGGCACTGCGCATTGATGAGCTCGGTGCCGGGTCTTGCCGTGCTGGTGTAGGTTGCGATCTAAGTGCCGCCTCCATAAGGAGCTGCTTGAGGCAAAATTCTTGCTCCTTTTTTGTTCTGGGGCGAAACTCCTTACAAAGCCTGCACTTGTCCACTTGGTGTGCTTCCCCCAGACACTTTAAGCAAGCCTCGTGAGGGTCACCCACTGGCATGGGCTTATTGCAGGACTTGTAGGGTTTGAACCCTTGGGACTTAGGCATACCCCAAGTCCCAACAGGGAATGCGGTTCAGGTGAAGGGGAAGACACCCCTACTCCCAACAGCTATCTGCGGTAACCGAAAACATTAAAACTAAACTTAACGAGGCTAGGAATAACTGTGAACTAAACTAACCTGAAAGGTCGGGAAAACGAGGAGAGCTTGCTAAGCAAGTCACTGCAGTTCCAACGACCGTCACTGGCGATAAGAAGGAACTGAGGAGGCACCGGGTCTGCAGGGTCATATATTGAGCGCTACGAAGGCACCACTCCATGGGTGCTGCTAGGGGAAAAACTTTCCAACAACTGTGCACACGGCGCACACACACCTAATTTAAATCGATATGAGCAATCACTCAAATAAGAACAACTCTACAGAAAGCCATCCTGGCAGCTAAGTCACAGTAAATAAGACATTTCTATACCATGACTGAAAGGCAGACACCTCTGGGGTGGAGAGTAGCCACCAAATGGCATGCAGAACATTCCCACAGGAGTGAGGTCTCAATACCCTAATGTCCACACGGAACAGACAAGACCCAGAAGTCCCCCTTGGAGTAGAGACATACCCCTTTCTCCATTAGATCCAATGTGGCCACAATAGTATTTTCAAATAAAACTTAGAGAGAGTATCAATGGGATCTTTGACATCCACAGGCAGAAGACTTGAACTTCTAAGATTTCATCTGAAAGGCCAAGACACAGTAAGATACACAGAACTCAGTGCATCTGTCGGAGTGAAGTCAAACTGAGCCAGCCTTTCCAGGATTCAATACAGCCTAGGGATGCCAAGCCTGATGCTGAGACCCCTAACACACCCAGTCCCTAGGAAACATAACTACTTGATGTTAAAACCAGATCAGTTACTCAACAATCCCAGTGTGAATGCTGCTCAACAGTTTCAGTCTTACAAGTTTTGAAAGTTGGATTAATAGGTTGTTGTGCATTTTCCCAGTGCGGATTCTGGCCAGCACCAACATGACCTTACCAGGAGGATAGAGCAGCACCACGTTGTCTCCTGCATTCAGATGTCCCTTGTCATACAGAACTGATGCAATTCTCTCTGCTCTCTTGTGCAGCTGGAGGCAGGTGGCTGTGCACACAGGAGTTCCCTTGAAAGGAGAGAGAAGGGTAGTGAATGAGAGCTGGGACAGCACAAGTCAGCTGCACAAAGGGCAGCACAGATGAAAGTTTATACAGTCTGAGTCAATCCATAGCCATTAGCTACCATGAATAGGTTGTGGGTGCCTGATGGGCCATTTATCCAGTGTTTAATGTCACTGAAATGCATTGAACTGACCCTACTCCTAGGAAATGTCACTTATCAGGGATTTGATTCAGCAGGTTCTCCTGCACTTACTGTGCTATACAAAACACAAAACACACTCAAACTGAACTTCTAAGGTGGTGCAAGGGCTGATGGGACCTGCAGACTCCAGGTAGTTTTAAAACAAAGTGAAGCAATTGTTAAAGAATGAGCAGTATCTTCTAACATCTTCAAGTGAAAAAGGCTTCCAGTTTTGAAGAGTTAAATTTTAAATAAACCCAAGCCTTAGGCTGCATGTTAAGGTTTATACACTTCACCTTGTAGGGGACGGACACGGACACGGACACACACACACAATTACGTGAAGGAGCATGAGCCAGGAAAGTTTATAGAAACATCATTCTGAATGTAGAGCTTCTAGTCCCACTTCAGGCAGCAGACTCTAATCCCTACTGTACTTATATAGGGGCAGAAAAGGGAGAGATTTCTGCCTTTCTCCCTATGCAGGGAGGAGGAAGCAGGGAGAAGAAGAGACCAAGAATTTAGCTTGGCTCCTGAATGATCCTCTGAAAAAAGTTCTTTAAAACATAGGAGCAGCAGCACCTTGACTCTGGTCATTGAGTGGTGGCAAATTTATGATGCTAAACAACATAAAGAGATGATGCTGTGAAGCTAATGAAAACTTTCCACATCAGTGTCACATGTCACCTCTATAGTTACAGTGGCCATGACGACACTTTCATCCTGATGACCAAGATGCACCCCCTCACCTGAGACCCAACACAGCCCTAGACTGTGGCAAGCTCATAGCCTCTGCCAAACCAGCACCGCACGATCATCTGAGCCCAACCAAAAAAACATACTAATCTGTACCTTGGCATTTAGAAGAAGGAAGAGCGTGTGATCAGGGGTTGCTTGAGCTCTCCATTGTAACACCTCCGTCAGGAACTGGTGCTGCAATGAGAGACAGTAGTGAGTGCCAGCACAAGTGCTCCGAGATGACAATTTCACATCACCGCTCCATGTTTTATTCAACTGGGGGGTGAAATGCTTTCCCACATGCTGGCCACAATAAGCATCTGGCTGTAGGGATTTACCTTTCTAACTAAATCGTTGTCTTCTATTTGTCCAAGGTCCCTCCCAGCAGCCTGAGCAATGCGCTTCCCAGCAACCAGGTTCCCCACCATCACAGAGGCAGGGCCAACACCTGTTGGCAAAGAGCAACCGCATAGACTTGGTAAAGGATGGAAACGTACAGACACACTGGAAAGAACCATTTTATATTTTACAGTCTGCAGGGCAGCCGTGCAGGCTAATGGTTAAAGCAGGGAGAAGATGTCAGAGCTCCCAGCTCTGCCAGTGACTCAATGCATGACCTTGGGCAAATCACTTCACCCTGGGACAGACTCATTTTCTCCCACCTGAGAACTGGAGCTAACAAAACTACCGCCACCCCACAGGTTTCCCCCACGGGGAGATGCCAAGTGATCTCATTACAGAGTCAAACTGCTGGGGGAAAGAGGAATGCAGAAACTGGAAACATCCTAGTGAGTCACATGCATGTTAGACTATCATAGGGCTGCACAACTGGGGTTAAAATGAAAGGGCATAGGCTACCTTGCTTTAAGGGACCCTGTGAGACAGGCTAAGTGCTGCATCAAACAGCTCAGAATTACAGCATATAACCTGAGCTACAAGGAGGTGATGCTAGCCTTAGCCTCCTGTAGAGCAGTCAAGTGGAATGAGGATGAGTGAGCAGAGTGGAAGGCTGCTCCCCAAGACCAGGCTCCTCTTGAAGCATGGCTGCCACAAGGGTTGTTGAAGAGAACCCTGGAAGTGCAGAAGAAATTTCTTGCCGGGCTACCAGTCTCTGCTTCAGAGGTCTCCTGCTCATCAGGGCAGCGAGCCTTACCTAGGATGGGGTTTGAAATGAGTTCCTGACACACTGATGCACCAATGGCAGGCCTGGTAGGGTCACAGTCTCACTGCAATCCCCAGCAGCTAGAACACATCTTAGCAAGGAGAACACGAGTGAAGCCATTAGCCTAATTTTCTAGGCCTGAGGCAAAAAGGCTCAGAGTCTACCCCTTGCATTCAAGAACTTGTCAGCATTCCCCAGGTGAGAAACACTCTGCATTACCTGGTTGTTTCTGCCTGGGTTTTGGCAAGTTGGTCACACATGTGTGCGGGCACATGAGGATGTTACACGGGTGGAGCGAGCCCTCCAAAAAGTGCTGTTTGGTTTGAGAGATATGGATCCCTCCGAGAGGAGTTTTTGGCAAAGAGTTGGCTGGTACCAGAGCAAGACAATACACGCCCACTTGGTGAATGCTGTCAATTGCCTAGAGATAGAAGAGAAGAAGTTGCTCAACTGGGCAGAAACTAGTATTATTAGGTGTCCTGACAAATTCCAGGAGCTTTTCCTGCATTTGTAAGCTCATTGGCTGCAGTGACCATCACTTTGTTCTGTATTTGTACAGTGTTTGGCACAAAGGGGTCCTGGGCCATGTCTGGGAATCCTAGGATCTACTTTCAGAGTGGTAGCCGTGTTAGTTTGTATCAGCAAAAAGAATGAAGAATACTTGTGGCACTGTAATACATACAAATAACATCTTGTTTGTAAAAAACAAATCAGAACATAATACGTCACTCACTTATGGGCCATAAGCAAATGCCAGGAAAAGGCAGTGCACAGCTTTCAGAGCAGCAGTGTGGGCCTGCTTGCCTGAGTTACCAAGTACCTGAAAATTGGATGTTTGAAAGAAGTCTTCTTGCTGCCCCTCAGAGCTTTATCTCCTGGCTACCTGGAATGAGTCACTGCCCTCTGCCTTCAGCAACACACCTTGAATACATTACCTGGACATAAGTCCTATAGCTGTAGTGTAAACAGCCCATGGAGAGAGTGGCAGAATGAAGCAGGCAACAGGCTAATATCTGGTTGCCTTCCCTGGTCCCAGGTACCAAAACCAACAAGGCAGGAAGAGCACACTACCCTAGCCAGACTATAAACATGGGCACAGTGGAATGCTAGGAAATGAGTAAGAGCCTGTTAATGTCCCCTCCTTTACAATCCATCCGAACCACGGCACCAACTTTTGGTCACGAATGACTCAAGTCTCAATCTGTCGAAAGCTGGTGACTCATCTGTTTCTAGTGAGTTTAGGGTTTATTTTGCAGACTCTTCAGCCCTGGAATTAACCATCAGCCTCTGCCTCTCACCAGTATTCACACATTTTAACATATTACTCAGATCAGTGTATGTTCTCCCATTGGTGAATATAGCTAACCTGTAAGGTTCTCAAAAATTACTCTCTCGCACAAGCAAAAACTCCAAAACCAGGATTTGCCACTCATCCTGCACACACCATTTTCTTAAAACCCAACTGTTTTGGATGTTTTACCTATTTTCAGTTCTCAAATGGTTCCCAACACCTTACCGCTGCAATTGCTTCTCCGCTGATAACAAGTGCATCTTTAAAGAAGAATTGTTCTTAGAGCGCCAGCATGATCTATGGGGCTAGGAGCCAGAGACCCTTGAGTTCTAATCCGGGTTCTCCTTTGGGGCACTGAGAAGGCAGTTTCACTTTTCTGTGCCTTGCCTGTGTAACAAGGGTAATGCTGATCTACCTCATTAAGGGTTGTATTAGTTTGAGCCTCTGCTGCCTTTCCAGGACCTCTAAGACACATGGTCAGGACAGCCAATGCACAACTTGCCATCTTGCTGCCAAGAGGAATTGTGATGATGACCAGAAAGTGGCATCCGTCTGAGGCACACTAATATCATCTGAGTTGTCCACATGCTGAAAGGGGGTGGGGGAAGGGAGGAGGTGTGCACACACAAGCCCAAATCTCTCACCCAGACAGCTGGGCTCTTACCTGCAGCACTCGGCTCATCCACTGAAAACTGTCCTCTTCAGAAGCATCTGGCCGCTGCTCTGCCACCACCACAATCCTCTCATCGTAGAACACAGAGACTGAAAACACAGCAATCCTGGGGGAAAGAGAATGCGGATCGGTAGGAATTACCATGCCACTTCCCTGGGAACACTGAAGTCCTGGAGATCCAAGGAAAGAGACTGTCACTATGCACTAGCTAGGGAACACCTTCAAAAGCTCCAGGGGCAGGGGAGAGAGGAGACAGTGAAGTTGAAACAGCAGCAAACTGGGAAGGTAAAGGTCATATTGGCCAGGGAAGCAAGTACTCCTACTCCATAGAGAAGCTTCCTACATGCACACCAGAACTCTATTCTCCTGCTCCACCCATCATGTTGGCTAGGAAGTTTAGATTTGAAATTAGACAAAGGTTTCTAACCATTAGAGGAGTGAAGTTCTGGAACAGCCTCCCAAGGGAAGCAGTGGGGGCAAAAGGCATATCTGGCTTCAAGACTAAGCTTGATAAGTTTATGGAAGGGATGGTATGATGGGATAGCCTAATTCTGGCAATTGATCTTTGATTATCAGCAGGTAAGTATGCCCAGTGGTCTGTGATGGGATGTTAGATGGGATGGGATCTGAGTTACTGCAGAGAATTCTTTCCTGGGTGCTGGCGGGTGAGTCTTGCCCACATGCTCAGGGTTTAACTGATCGCCATATTTGGGGTCGGGAAGGAATTTTCCTCCAGGGCAGATTGGCAGAGACCCTGGAGATTTTTCACCTTCCTCTGCAGCATGGGTCACTTGCTGGAAGATTCTCTGCAGCTTGAGGTCTTCAAACCACAATTTGAAGACTTCAATAACTCAGACATAGGTTAGGGGTTTGTTATAGAAGTGGATGGGTAAGGTTCTGTGGCCTGCTTTGTGCAGGAGGTCAGACTAGATGATCATAATGATCCCTTCTGACCTTAAAGTCTATGAGTCTAAGTTCCCATTCCAGCCTCTGCTAAATGTTAAACATGCCAGGATAGAGAAGGGTACAATTTTTCAAAGCACCTAAGTGAACGAGCAGCCTAACTCCTACTGGCCGTCACTGGGATGTGACATCCTTTTGAAAACTATCCACAGCAAATATTAAATAAAATCCAAGATCTCTGGGTAGGAGATACAAACCAACTGTTGCAGGCCATGAGCCAACCACTAACTATTGGAGCTCTGGAGGAAACATTCACTAGAGGCTGTTATCCCAGAACTCCCCACTGCAGGGTTTCTTGCCCGTCCCTCCGAAGTAGCTGGTGCTGAACATTGTCAGAGAAAGGATACTGGATTAGACAGACCCCAGGCCTGATCCAATGTTGCCACTGCTATGGAGACTGAACAGTGAAGGAAACATTTTCTATGACTGAGGTCAAAAAAGTAACCAGGCAGTAACCAGGCAGCACACAACATGACCACCCTGTCATGTTTTATTACGAGACACAGACAAAGCTTGAAAAAAGAGCTGGGTTTCATTACCACTAACCTTCCTCTGTAGACTGTCTTTATTGATTCAACTGCTAATCCGGTTGCAACGATGTCATCAGCATTGTGTCTGCGCCCACTAACTGTCAGCAAGCCATCAATTTTTCCAACCACAAACACCAAGCTACCCTGAAAGGTAAAGGACACAGATGCTCAGATGCTTTTGCTGGTTCATGCATCTTTAGTGATTGCTTTTGTGCACTGTTAGATCAAACACATTTGTTAAAAATAGATTTAACAGCACTTTCTTTTTAGATTGGATTCTATGAGAGAGAATTTGGATAAAATCACCTACATTATTCTAAAACTGCACAAGTGTGAATCAATTATAGAGCCCAAACATTATAGCACTTTTGTGCTAGAATTGGGAAACTTCAAATTTTGTCTGTTTTAGCTTATGAAGAACTATGGGCTGATTTCTATCTTGCAAGACGACAACATATTTCAAAATTTAATTTTTTTTTATAAACAGATGATCATGTCACAGGTATTTACAGTTTATTTTGAAATGCCCTCTTGAATAGTGTGGGCGTGGCCAAAATCAGAGCCACGAAGCTGAGTGATACAACTATGGGATTGTGAAAAACTTGAAAGAACTTTGCCTGCTACTGCTCAGTAAAGCTCAGTGGTTTGGCACATAACTCCTATAGTAAGGTTGTGTGAGGGTAAGGTATTGGAAAAACAAGTTACTACTGGGGCAAGCAATCTCAGTAACCCGCCCCAACATTCACCTTAAATTAACAGTTTGTTTTGGTCACTAACTGCTTTTCTTTTAGGCATTTGAAGCCATTACTTTTAACATCAAGATAAAACCATCAATCCAAGCACCAAAGTTATATGACGTACAGGTCCAACAAACCCCAGCAAGCCTGAGCGGACGAATGGCACGTCGCCCACTGGAGAACCAGCCGAGTTGACAGGGATAACCTGAAACAGAAGACAGGCTACTGAAGGAGTTGATTCTCTCGTCCTGGGATATACACCCCCCCACACCCTTCCTCATCAGTGTGCTGCAGCAGGAGTCACACTAGATGCAAGTGAATTTTGAAAAATAAATCCTCTCTAGTTACTGGGTTTTCCTCTGTAAAGTCTCAAATTACCAGCTATAGCACAGTGTCCCCTTGGAATGAACTTCACTTACCGAATCCTACCTCTGACATTAACTGAGATAGACAAATCACTATGCTGCCAGAAGCCTAGATAAAACACCGATTTCTCTCTCACTCTATATGCAAGCTATCTGATACCATGAACTGGAGTAGAGCAAACACTGGATGTCTGATGCTCCCATTCTTGCAGGAAACTAGTAAATTTATCTGCACTAGAAGCTTTCACTGTTGTCATTGTTGCTGCAGGGTGGGAAATCATAGCAAAAAAAGGAGTGCAGGCAATTCCTAATTGTAACAAGCCTTCTAGGTTTCAGAGTAGCAGCGGTGTTAGTCTATATCCGCAAAAAGAACAGGAGTACTTGTGGCACCTTAGAGACTAATAAATTTATTTTTCCCCATATATAAAGCCCAAATAGTAACACTTTATTAGTTGTTATAGAAATCAAAAGGCTCTGCAAGAAAATCAATTCCGCACTGAAGGCGGAAGGTGAAAGCCAGCGACACAAGAGAAGGCAAAAATCTACCATATGATACAGACCTCAAACGTGTTCTTTGTCACCCCAGTCAGCCCATAATACATCATCCCTCCTGTTCTGGAGCTAACACAGATTTCACCAATCTCATCTGTTTTACAGAGCTGAGGAGATCCATCGGGTTTCACAATGCACATCATTCCTAGAGCAAAGCACACACCATTACACAACTTAACAAGCAGTACTCAGGGGCCTTTTTTTTTTTAAACCACCTGACACATTTAAGCATGAAGAATGATTAACTTTTTATTAAGTAGTGGCAAGCAGGAAAATATTGTGAATCCTGCAGCTGAATATGCATGGACATTTCATCAGGGTACTTTAAATTAAAGGCTTCACTACCAACCTGTGGGCCACGTGGATCAGCTGCAAATTTTGCATTGCCACAGAGCATAACATAAAAGAATATGCTACTGAATTTGCCTGGGCCTCTGGCAATAACTTACTAAAGATCAGGACTTCCACTGAGACAAGACTTCCACGCAAGGATCTTACAATTCTTTACAAACACTAGACCCTCCAACCCCCTGCGAAGGAGCGAAGTATTCTGTCCATTTCACAGACAGGTAAGATGAAGTGAGGAAAAGCTAAGCAGCTGCCCCAGCAACTCACAAATCATCAGCAGAGGCAACAACAGAAACCAAGGCTGAGATTTTCAGAGCTGTCTCAGGGATCTCAATGCCCAGTTGCTGTTTGTTTTAAATGAGCATTGCATGTCCAGAACCCATTAGATGGTTTGAAAGTCTCAGCCCCAGAGGTTCACTCTCAGCCCCTGCCATCTGCCAAAGGGTGTTTATGGAAATATAAGGTCCTGTGCACTCACCTCCTGGCATCACATGGCCAACATCCTGTACCGTGAGAGCAGAGTTTTTATCTTCAGTGTTCACACGAATAACACCATAACTTAGCCCACTCATGGACAGGATCGCTCTTCCAGGCAAGGGTGCCCCAGGGACACCAGGCCTTGAAGGAAACAAACGGACATGCTAAAACATCAGTACACATGACATCATTAGGCCTTGACACGGAACACATCCTCACAGTAACATAAGGATGCTTTTCTGGGTTCTTATATGTATCATTTTGCGACATGTAATGAAATCCCATTTCACAACTGAATTAATTTGGGGGAGAGTAAGAGATACCAGCTGGGAGAGCCATGCTCATAAGTGAGTTGGAAAAGCTTAGTACTGGGCCAGTGCAAGCATTGGGAAAACCAGCCAAAAGCCCTGTGGAGTAGCTCTTCCATCTGGCCATCAGGGTAATCTATTGTAGGTGCCAGCTCCTGGGTTGGCTGATTATTGCTTTGTTTACTGCAGGGAGGGGCAACGGACAGGAACAGAGCATGAGAATGACAGCTATACTATCGCAGAGAAGCACAGCCCCACACTAGCTACTGATGGCAAAAGTGACAAAATAAATGCCTGCTTCTCCCAGGCGCCACTCTGCTACTGGCTTTTAACTGCTAGACAAACAAGAACAAAGACTCATAGCTTTGAGAGAGAATTCTTCAAGGGCCTGATTCAACCAAGCGCTAGAGTTCGTGCATCACCATCAACATGCAAGAAGCCCCACTGAAGTCAATAACAACCACTGGATGCACGTGAACAAACATTAGCTGGGATCGCCTAATATAGCACAATTCACAACACATGGAAACACGCTCTGCTAATATTTAAAGGGACACTGGCAGGTCTTATATGACCCAAATATTTAGGCTGAATAAAATAAAAGCTAGGACCAATAGAAACATTTCCATGATTTGTCTTTTTTTATTCCAGTGGAAACAGTTTAAAAAACAAAAAACTCAAACATTCCTCCAGCTCAAGCACTGCAAGGGCCTAAAAGTGAAACTAAAAAACTGCCAACAAAATGGAAACAGACTATTCCTTATTTCCTGCCTTCAGCTGAAAATGCAAACAGAGTAAACAAACAGTAAAAAGTTCAAATTTATCTCAGTTTCAATAGTCTCAGGAATTACTTGCAACACAGGAAAGGAAATTATTTAAACATTTTTAACATGTCCCTTTAAATATGGACATAGGTTAGCAGGATGCAATGCATCGCAGTACCTCCGTATTGCTACAGTCATTGCTTCTGGAGATGTGGCACATGGACAGATTGCCTCAGGTTTAAGCCCGTGGCTCTGAAACAAACTCAGGAAAGCATCGCATGAGGAAACAGACCCTGAAAGATAAGACAACATTTTAAACAGTTTTTGAAATTGAAAAAAAGAATTATGCTTAGAAATGACCTGGAAATAAATAGCACATTTTTATTTAGGGATCTTGTGAATTGCAATCTCATTTCTAACTAAGGGCACATTTTTCAAAACTTAGGCACTAAGGAGTCTAAGTGAGTCACTGAAAGTTAATGGAACTTGGGGTTCTAAGTCATTAGAGTAGAATTTTTAAAAGGCCTAAGTAGACTTCAGTCACCTATAACAACTCCAGTACCTCTTTCTGAGAGCAGCCACTTTATTTCATTATAATGTTGTACTGTATTTCTGTAATCCTGGACGTCCCCAAAAAATTTTGGGGGGAAGTATTGTACAAAAGATTATGTACAAGACAACAAATACTACTACTGGGGAAAGCCTCAGAATGGAGACTGATTTAAGCGGTTCAACTGCTGCACGGGTAAAAAAAAGATGGCAACTTTCCATCCACATTCTTTTAAACAACTTCCAGGTTTGTTTTTTTGAAAGCTAATGTGTTTATGACCTATCCCTACTGCAAGGGGATCAGTTTTGGTACAGAACTAACCAAATCAGAAAGACACTTCATACTAATGCCTGGTTGGCTAAGGCCCGAACAATCTTCCTCCCAGTCTGTTCCAGAGTTTGTACATATAGAGATACTCAGGGAACAATGACATGACAAACATCTTCCCCATCTCCCCCATACTAACGCACATCCACTGGCTCCATTTCCTTCCACCGCACAAATCTAAAACAGCCCTAATTGTATTCAAATCTCACTCCTCCAGTCAGTGCCATCTGGACAGACATTCATTAAGCCCCATAATCACCAGTATGCCATGAAGATCTGTTGCTCACTTCTTTCAATGCCATCTTAAAAACACACATCCCCTGTGTGCAATTTAGAACCACTCACACCCCATACCCCACCTACATTGCCAGCTACTGTGCCTATTCCTGTTCTCTTGCCTGCTAGACAAATCACTGCACTAACCTTTTAATCTTTTCCTGCCAGAACTCTCTATATTACATACCAGAGCATCCAGCTGCCCCCACTGTCTGGCCAAGTCCTCTGTTCCTATCACCTCTTGCAATACCATCCTTAAGATTCACACTTGAAGGGACACTGACAACTTAATACAAATCATCCTTCTGTCTGGACACCTTTCATCTATAGTTACTGTTTGTGTATTTGAGAGACAGTTGGTAAGATTTTGATGGCTCTTGGCATAACGAATTGCACTGTTTGCTCTGTAGCATCAGGTAGTTTCCTTTGTTTGTGTGGGTCTTGGAGAGAAGCATTTTAAAATAGGAAAATGTGACTGTACAAGCCTAGAACTGGCAGGGGGACTCTGGGTTGGGTGTGGAACCTGAAATCCTTTACCCTTGTGCTTGGGGCACTGAGGCCTTTTTGGATTGTCAGACAGCTGCCTCAGTTTACTCCTGATAGAAGTCAGTACACGAAAGCAAGGGTGCTGGGTAAAATAGGCCAGGAAAGGCCTTCCCTTCCCTGGCGCTGCCGGACACCTGGGCTGCGGTGGCCCCAGCCCTTCCCTGAGACCCCCACCGCCTCCTCCACTCCACACCGCCCCCGTCCCCGCTGCTTGCCACGTCCCTCCTCCTCCTTGCCAGCAGCTTGGGCGGGGGGCAGCAGACTCAGTCCTGCCTGGCACTGGGAGAGGCTGGTGGCTTGGCTCGACTCTGGCGGGTGGGGAGAGCTGGTGGCTCACCGGCCCAGTGCTCAGGGAGGCTGGCAGCTTGGCCCGGCACTCAGGCCGGTGGCTCGGCACAATGTGGCTGGGGCAGGCAGGCTGGGGCTCCTCCGATTGCGGGGGCCCCATGTCAGGTCTTCTCCTTTTACAGTGTGGGAGGGGGTTTTTGGGGCTCCGGCATGTGGGGGGGGAGGGGTGGGGCCTTAGGCAGAAGGGGCAGGGCCGGCGGGCTTGCCTCTTCAAATCAGGGGTTCACCCACCGCGCATGCACAGAAGTGACTGAAAGCATAATCAGAGGAACCTCTCTCATGGCAGCCGTGTGCGGGAATACTCACAGGGATTAGCACCGTCAGTTACAATCAGCATCCGCAGAGAACTCAGGCTGACATCTCTTTGGTCCCGATGAGCCATCATGGCCCAGTGCAGGTCTCGACACTTCACTAAAGCCACCTTCGCTGCAAACGAAGGGAGCAAATGAAATTAGTACAAATAAAACCATTCGCTGAATGCATCTTTCAGTGAAACTGCAGGGGCCTAACACCAGGAGCCTCCTATTAGGACAAGTATCTTCAGTTCAAGGACCCAAATCCTGTTGTCCATTTGAAGGCTAAGTAAAAGAGGCTGCAGGGATGGAATCCTCCTCTCATACGATAGATAAGGCACCCACACTGCCAGGTCAAAACTACTACATACTAGGCAGAGTGACTGTGGCCATCCTTTTGTTTCAGCTAGGGCTTGGGATTAGTGGCCCCTGGCCTACTAGCACCATCTTGCAGCATACAAACCTATGGATTCCCCATCAACCTCTCTGTAGCCTGCCCTGTGCACACATTGAAGAGAATCCAGGGTTTTGGCCCACTTGGTAGGTTTCTGACTAGCAATCAGGCAGGCTTCCGAGCTTTAAACAGAAATGCTGTTTGTGTTGCCCCACAAATGTTCGTCTGGAAAGCCACATGCTAGAATCTTAAGGAATGCCAGTGTTACCTTTGTGGGTATGAACTCTCTGCACCCAGGAGAGTGGGCAGGTTTTCATCACGGAGTAGGGCACGCTGAGGGTGTGCAGCTTGTTCATTACATTCTGGAAAGCAGAGAGACTTGTGGGAAAGGGCCAACAAAACATATTCAATATAAACCAGAGATGGGAGTCCCCTTTCCCCTCCCCAGTGCCTGGTAGAGCTTGTGCACTTCCTGCAGTTAATATTTCAAAGCATCATTTGAATGAACAGAGAGTATGATGACTAGGCAGAAGACATTATTGCTCCTGCCAGCAGATCTGCACTGACTCTAACGGGAGTGCATAAAGCTGGATCTGAGAGCTGATTGGGCCCAACTCTCCTCCTCAAACACTATTTCACATTATAATCAGGAAGGACTATAAAATACCCAGAACAACCATCCTGCTAGTTTTCTCCCTGAAGCACCAGCTCACCGTTAACATGCCATGCCAGAGCCCTGCATCCTTCTTGAAATCCAGAACATTCACTATGGTTTCACCTGGAAAAGGAAAGTTGTGATATCAATAAGAAATTTGGCAGATAACTGGGTAGATGCGGCTGTATTACTTATACTGGAACTTGCCCCTTTCCTAATGCAAAGTCAAGTTAGCTCCCTGAGACAGGCTCCCAAACCAGCAGGCTAAGTGGCTCCCTTCAGGCAGATGACAGGAACTTTGAAGCGGAGGAGGACACAACCCTTGTTTTTTCACCTTGGCATTTTCTTTACAAACATTTAAAGATCACTGTTTCCCTTAAGTTTGGCAAACTCAAAGTGCCAATTATTTCTTAAGCACTTCATACAGTACTTAGACAGCATGCAAACACCTCTCCATGGCAGCACATACTGGCAGCATTATGCAAACAGCAAGCGTGTAGCCTAGTCCGTTTGCTCTCTTATGCATTATTAAATAGATTCCAAGCTCCTTGTTATGGATAATACAAAACAGGCACACTCAGGTGCATACACAGAGCACAATAAAAAGGGTGATAGACACAGAGCAGACCTACTTAAAATAAAATATGCATTTAAGGGAAGGAACACCTTACAGACAGCTGCAAGAATATAACGTCTGGCATCTCTGGACTTTTATATCAAATTAATCACTGTAATATCAGAGTGTCCTAGTCTCCTTATACATGAGGTGTTGAGTGGAAAGAGGTTACAGAGCCATCGTTCAAATGCCTTGGTAGACTGACCCTCAGCAACAGTGGAAATGAATGCAATGGCTCCCAAGAGAAATACAGTTGCATGTCAAACAGAAATGATGACATACAGCTCATTAAAGAAGCTCTGAGATACTGGGTATATAAAGGACTGATTTTGTAGGTAGAGTAGACCAAAACACTTCCTACAGAAAGAACTTTGTGCATCATGACTGGTAATTTCTGTTCTCCATACCTGGGTTTAACTCATAAGGCCCAAACTGGTTTAGGACCTGATTATCTGAGAGGCCATGGTGTGTGTGCATTGCCAGTATCGAGATGAGCAAAGGCAATCTAGCAGGAGCTCCTTCAATGTAAGTGAAAGGGAGCTGGTGGCAGGATGTTCTTTGAAGTTTGGAGCTTGTGCAATTCTGCCCCTTCCATCCCCCAGTTCACCAAGTCATGGATTTGTAAACCTTCATGCACATTGCAAAGCCCACCTTTTGTCCCTCTTTGTTAAGCCTGTTGGGCAGGGCATGGGCTGACGTGGAGATAATTATGGGTTGACCTTTGGCTACGTTTAAGTTACGATTTTTAATCTCTGAGATAGATGGATTTTAAAAGTTTAAACAAACTAACTAAGCACTGGAAAGAATGATCTTACAGCGAGCTGAGCTTTCACCCCTTCTTGCACATATCCACCCCGTGACACTACTCACCTTCAGAGTAGTTGCAAGCCTGAGACAGAGCCTGACAATGAGACAGCATGGCAATCCGAGACACTGTTACCCCCATCACACTGCCTTCCTTACTGGTCTTGTACTGGAAAGCACCAAACATAGTAAGAACATAAGAATAGCCATACAGGGTCAGACCAAAGATCCATCTAGCTCAGTATCCTGTTTTCCGACAACGGCCAATGCCAGGTGCCTCAGACGGAATGAACAGAACAGGTAATCATCCAGTGATCCATCCCCTGTCTCCCATTCCCAGCTTCTGGCAAACAGAGGCTAGGGACACCATCTCTGCCCATCCTGGCTAATAGCCATTGATGGACCTATCCTCCACGAATTTATCTAGTTCATTTTGAACTCTGTTATAGTCTTGGCCTTCACAACATCCTCTGGCAAGGAGTTCCACAGGTTGACTGTGCATTTGTGAAAAAATACTTTTTTGTTTTAAACCTGCTGCCTATTAATTTCATTTGGTGGCCCCTAGTTCTTATGTTATTTACTCCTTCTCATAACACTTCCTTATTTACTTTCTCCACACCAGTCAAGATTTTTTAGACCTCTATCATATCCACCCCAGTCGTCTCTTTTCCAAGCTGTAAAGTCCCAGTCTTATTAACCTCTCCTCATATGGAAGCCGTTCCATACCCCTAATCATTTTTGTTGCCCTTTTCTGAACCTGTTCCAATTCCAATACATCTTTTTTGAGATGGGATGACCACATCTGCATGCAGTATTAAAGGTGTGGGCGTACCATGGATTTATATATGGGCAACATGATATTTTTTGTCTTATTATCTATCCCTTTCTTAATGATTCCCAACTTTCTGTTCACTTTTTTGACTGCCACTGCACATTGAGGGGATGTTTTCAGAGAACTATCCATGACAACTCCAATATCTCTTTCTTGAGTGGTAACAGCTAATTTAAACCGCATCATTTTATACGTATAGTTGGGATCAAACTGGTTACTCTGGACCCTGCACATAAAGGAGGCTGCAGCATGGCTAAGCCCTTATTAATCAGAGCAAGTTTTCTCCTTAATGAATGAGGTCACATTTAAAAAAGAACTGTGTAGGTGCATCAGCAGGATTCACTGGAGGAGAGAAAGACTATCCCATGGAAAGTAAAGGCAGGCATGTTTAGACATGGAGATGGCCTGGTCCCAATCCTTAAACATGTACAGGTAAGTCCAAAGAGAAAGAAGATGAAGACACTTGTTTAAAGTTGCTCATGCTTAATGCATTATTGTAACTTCTGAGCCCATGCCCTGGCAATACAAAAGGCAAACTGAAAAAGCAGTTTATAGGGTAAGTGTCACCCAAACACTGATATTATTTAGGATGCAGTAGTTCCCAGTTAGTATTACTGGGATGCACAGACAGACCACGTCGTGAGAAGTGAACAATCCAAAGTGTCACCATGTGAAACAAAGGCAGAAATCTGAGAGTTACCAAGTACTAACAGAATTAAACAGACCGAATGAAAAGATGAGCACTGGGGAGCACCCTGAGCTAAAGGCTGGACTGTACCAAGTCTGCCAGCATTAAGCCTTAGCTAAGATGTGTTGATGTACTCCTGTGAGCAACCTTACAATGCTTTCAGATTAAGCCCCTCTCTGGTTATCCCGCACACTGTATCTGAATTGTTTCACTTGTCTTTGGAGCAGAGATTGTGTCTTCCTCTGCATTTTGAACAGAAAACAAAGCCACAAACTGGTATATGATTAAAACAAGCATCAACATGATGAAAGTGTGTTGTTTTGGCAAGAAATTGGTAAGTTTGGCACAGCTCATGTGAAAGTGCTACCATTTTGATGGCTTCTGTGCATTAAATTAAATCCAAAGAAGCTCATTTCTGACCTTCATTCACTACCCACCTCAATATATGCTGGCTCAGTTCCTGCAGTTGAGATGTTGGGCTGCCAGTCCTTTGGTGACTTGGAGAGATACTTTGAGTCTGTCACAACCCATTTGAGTCTGGGCCAACCTAGAGCCGAAATCAAAGGCAACCTTAAGACCTGTATCTGTTGAAAGAATCTATATTCATCCGAAATATACAAATGATCATTTGCCCATTTCACTTACGGCTTGTTTTCCCAGCAGCAAAGTTAATTAAGCAAAATGCAAATTCATTTGAGGGAAATGCATAGCTTTAAAACCAAAGGTGATTTGGACTTGATTGGGCTGACTGCTGACAGAACCACAGGGATCACTTGATAAAAAATTATGTGCTGTGTAACTTGCGCTCACAATTTGATGTCACTTGACAAGGGGAGCGCCTATGTTTGGTTTAGATTATCAGATGCAAACATACAAATCAACCCAAGGCAGATCACTAGCTAGACAACTCATCCCTCTTCCCATGAACTAGTGCATCTAGGGCTTGCAAGGGGTGGTGGGCTCCTTCGTCCACTCACAAATTGACCCTGCAGTGGTTATAAATACAGCTCTGGTGTCGCATTAAAGTGACTGTGATTTTTATCTCTCCAAACACTGCTGAACTGGTTCTAGGAGAATGTTGATTTCTAAAGTGGCCTCATCCTAATCTCCACTGCAATACACTGGCTCTGTCAGAGACATGCACAAGTTTGTGCCTCAGTGGTGCATGTGATTCATAGTTCCAAACAAGGCGACGACCCCGATGCAAATCTTGCTCACTCAACCAGAAGGACAGCAAAACAGCACATGGCGTTTGACTTCTAATGGTTAGTTTTAGAGTTCAGCCCTGGGACGAACGGGTCAAAACAAAAGTGTGACCGAACTAACCTTTAAACTGCACAATCTCCCCATTCTGGGTTTTTGGCAGCCCCTTTAGACAAACCTCAGTGGTGAGAGCCAAAGTGATGCCACAGCTCCCCAAGAGGAAGCCGATCTGCTGACCACCAGCATCCTGAAGGAAAAGAAAATAACCACTATGAGTTCCAGATGATGGGAGAGTATGAAGCCAACTTCACCCTTACCAAAAATCAAGGCACAGTAATGCTCTGGTAACTGGATGGTAACATTATGGACCACATTGGGAAAAAACAAACATTCTGTTTCATCTGATTTGTCCCATGCACATCTGGCAATGGTTTGAAACTCAAATGACAACCACAGTCTGGCAGTGATTATATGGCAACAGTCATATATTAACATGCTCTAGAAAACAATATATGCATCATGAAGGCATGCTGGGTGTAATGGGGACTCTCATGCTGACAGAATTTGTTCCCTAGGGCAGGTTGAGCAGCTGTGACATGTATTTCTGTGAGCAAATAGAAGTCCACAGAAAATGAGAACCTATTGTAAAAATATGGAAGATTACTTAACGTTCTACCTAGCAAGTCTGTTCCATTCACTTAATTCTGAGGTCCAGGGAAGTGGGAAGACTGTGGGAAAAGCTGTTGGTTCTCAAGGAAAAAAAACAGATGTTGCACTGGCATAACCATAAACGGCCAGAGGCGAAAGGCAGATGATTTCAATGGTGAGACTGGCCTACTCAGATGGATGTCAGTGTATAGCCATTGCACTCACATGGTTTATTTTCACTACGAAAAGCACTAAATCTTCAAACAAGAACCAAAAAATGAAAATGGAAATAATACATCAAAATAATAAACATGCCCTCTCTGTCCCCCTGTAACTGACTAACCCTACTGCACAAAGATAAAAGCACTGGAATGAGTAGCTGATCAAGTGACCTGACTGGCCACATATAGGTAGAAGCTTTAATTTCATTTGGTTGCCACAGTAGTTGTCATGTTGAGGCTGCAAAGCAAAGCTCTAGAAACCCACAGCATTACCAGACTAGTTAACCATTTCATTACCACCACTCTTGCTGGATGGTTGCCATTACGATGCTATTATGGGTTCCTCTCACAAAATTCTATTGTGTCACAGCTTTTAGAATGGCAATCACATAGCAACATTAGGGAAAAAAACCTTCTGGGAATAGGGATTATACAGCAAGAAGTGACTGGGAATAAGAGTCTGTTTTTCAGATGTGCTAAGCACCCACAACTCCCACTGAAGTCAGAAGGGAGCTGCAGGGAGATTAACAAGGACATGTTATAGACATGTGTCCATCACAGTGTCTAAGGGAATACACTGTTCTTTCAGCTGTTCAGCAAAACTCTGCTAAGCAGCCAATGAATTTTTACAGTTTTAGACTCTGCAGTGGCACGTTCCTATGACTCTTACACACTGTGCTGGGACAGAAGAACTGCTAAAGCCGCAGTGGGTCATTATGAAACACTATCAAATCAGAGGCTGATGGTCTGACTTGGTTTTCATCCCACATCAGCCGATCACTCCTCTAAGATGCATCAACGTTACCTTTCTGGTAAGAGGTACCTCTATAGGCACTGGGATCACTTCCGCTAGCAGACAGCCGTAAAATGCCACCATGAACATGACTGGGTCATTGTTGGGGTAAACAAGGGCTACCTACAATTCACAGAAGTATTTGGTTAGAGAAGATACAAGGCACAACATTAACGTTGGGTTTGTTACATTCACAGTGATTAAGCTGTTTAATTCAACAAAAAGAATTTAGGTCAACTCAATATTCCCATCTACTCTGTTCCCATCTACACCCCATGAAGTGAAAATGTTGCCAAAAAATCCATTGAACTCCCTTTTCTCCTAACACATGAAATATTAAACCATGGTTAGCAATTAAGAATTTATAAAAATCAAATTCTCTGTTTAGAGCAAATTTGTAGCTAATGGAAACCTGTTTAATGCAGAACCTCTTTCAATAAAGCATTTACTTCCTTGCCATGTTATTCCTACAAAACCAACCCAAGATTTTTACTATTAAAGTGTGCTAATTTCTCAGCTTTCCCCTCTGACAGGCCTGTTCCTACTGCATTGTATCTTTGTATATGAGAAGTTTACTTTTTAGTGTGATCCTGCCATGGGTATGGATTCAAAAGGGCAGCAATGATATCTCAGAGTAGGTTATTAGGACAAATTCTCTTTACAGGTTCTTTTTTAAGTGGGGCCCATTAAAATGAACAATGTAATACCAACTTGTCCATTGGCCCTGCTAAAAATACGCTCTTTAGCATGATGCTCACATGGTCATCAACCCTCCAATCGGGGTCCAGTGAGGAATTTTAGCATTTTAGTTTCAGAGGTGGAAAAGGACAAAGAAAGTTCATGGCTTTTCAGCCATTTTTAAAGGGAGTTTATGCATGTTCAGATTCTAGCACAGCATCTCATACAGGTCTTCTCTTTGGGAACTCTGCACAGCGTAGAAGGCTGTGTGTGTGTTTATATTCCTATCCATATACAGCTGCAGTTAATCTCTCTGTATATATACACATGCATACAATGGGAAGAAGAGAGCACTGAACCTTTTCACTAATATCAAGAGCAGTGTGGCAAGACCTCTGACATTTTGCAGGCATTGCTCCTAGGGAGAGAGGATCGTGTAGGGGAGATTTTCAAAGGCACATAAGGGAGTTAGGAGCACACACACCCATGACTCCTTCAGACACTTTTGAAAGTCTCAGCCCAGGAGTTCTCTTCCTGAGGGCTGGACAGGGGTCTTTCCATGCAGCCTGGAAACATTTCTTTAAAACACCGCTGGGCCCCTAGGATAAGAGTCATGCACTTGCCCTTATTAAAAGGACAAGACTGTAATGTTCATGGCAAGTGACAATGCAAAAAACCTTCCTCCCATTTCAGAGGAAGAGCCAAACATTCCCAAGCTCATTACCCTGTCTCCAGGCTTTAACACAGGTTCATTTTTGGTCCCCAGTTTATTAAGCAGTGTGTAGGCCAGCTTAAGGCTTCTGCTCCACAATTTACCTAAAACACAAAGAGAAGAAGTTTGCAAACTCCACATCAATCAATCATATGGACAACACAACTCAGCGCCTAAGTAGTATTAACAGTGACAGATCTCAAAGGGCTTTACACTGGTGAGGATCCTAAGCCCGATTTCGCTGAAGTGGAGGCACAAAGAGGTTCCATGATTTGCCCATGGTGACAATGAGTGACAGAAATGGAAACAGACCCAGAAATCCAACACCCAGTCCTCTGCAGTATTTCATGTAACAACAAAAAGGTGCAAAGACAAACCTAATCTGCTAGAATCCCTTATATATACCCAGGACTTAATCCTTATGCAGGTTTGATTCAGAAAAATTAAATTAAAGGCTTCCTTTTAAAAAGGACACAAGTAGCCGTTTTGCTATTGCCTGGCTATGCTGCTCATCACAAAGAGAAACTGGGTAAATCCAAGAGTGACATGAAGGCGACACTGTCTCCTATTTTTATACAGACTCTCAAATCATATTCTTAATTAAGTGGTAACAAAGAGAAAAGGTGGATGTTTAATCTACAAGTATTTCTAGAGCCAATGAAAACTTCATCAGTATCCCATGTCCTTCTGCCACTCCTATGCTTCTCATAGCTCCCATCTGCATAAGCTCCAATGCTTGGCTTGGCTCCTCCTCTCACGCTCCCCGTGTACTTGGAATGGTCTCCAATCTTGCGTCAAATGTTCTCACATGCCACCTCCATATCCTCCCTTCAAATCCACCGCTTCCAAGAATCCCTCTCCCGGTGTTCACATGTCCCTCCCCTTATCTATTTGAGGGAAGGGATCTTGTCATATTCTGTGTGCTGTAAAGTGTCCTGTACATTTACGGTGCTGTGTCAGTGTGAAGTCAGTATAAGGAGGAGACCAACCACCAGGGACAGGAAAACTCATTACAGTAAGAAGTCTGCAGAATCTCACCTCTCATGCTGGAATTTGGGCAAACGCTTTTCCAGTCTGGCTGCCAATTGTCAATTCATGCTCTATCACACCCCAGCACTGTAAGAATGATGCAGCAGCAGAAATATACCACTCACCATACGTCAGGGTATAGACGGGTTTTCCAGTAACATCCAGTGCGGTCAGACAGGGACATTTGGCCTGCGTGGTCCCCCAGCGCTGCAGTGCTGCTTCTAAGGCAGGAGGCCAATTACAAACCACTCCCAGTGGCTCCCCCTTAACAGGTGTCATCTGGCGCCCCTCTGGTTTGGGCTGGTTTGGGTCAGGCTGTGGGACTGAAAGAAAATTAAATCCCCCCACACCCAGTTAGTCCCAGCTCACATACTCACAAGCAAGGAAGAGAACTGAAAACAAATACTGTTCCACACAGAACACAAGACAGCCTGTACATTTATAAACCCCAAACAAAACCCTATCAAAAACAAAACATTGCCCTGCACAAACATTCCCCCTGGGGAAAGGATGAGAGAGAGAACAAACGACATGTGACATGTTAGTCATGCTGCTTAATGCATGATTGGAAGGTGCTCAGAAACTGCATTAATGAGGGCAGTAAAAACCTATATGAAATAGAATGGAATTCCACCGTATTGAACCAACAAGCCATAAGCTGCTTTGATGTTACTGAAGCAAAAAACCCCAAAACCCCACTTTTCCTTTGGGAAATTATTACAGTTCAGGTGACCTTAGAAATTAGGCTTTCAACATCCATTTAAACTTTTTGTAAAAAAGTCTAAGCAGTTTGCATTAATCTAGTACAAGAGTAATGGGCTGGACTAACAGCCCTGGAGAGTTACACCATCCATTCATCCACTGGGCAATGGATTAATGTAATGACTACATTCCTACCACTGGAGCTTGGCCACAGACAGTCCACGGGTGCTCATATCACCTTTAAAGAGGCAGTCAATCTCTAAGTCAACTCTGTACAACAGCATAACAAAACACATCATATGTTTGTGCTCACAACAAATGAGCAATAAGAGCATTTCTTGCTGGTTGTTACCTTCCACAATTTCTTCAAAATCGTCCACAAAAAATTCCTTCAGGGGTGGCCTTTTTGGTCGTTTCAGGGTGTTGAGCAGCTGTTGAATTTTTGTGGAGACTCTGCTATTTACAGGGACACCTAGTGGGGAGGGGAAAAATTCAGCTAATCAACGAGCTCGTCATCACTAGCAACATTAATTTCCTACCGCCCTTCACAAGGAATTATTTTCTCCTGACGTTCCCACTTGCCCTGTCAAAAGGCACAATCTTAACCACCAAGGCCAATGAAGACTGACACCATTGGGCTTGGTTCTATTTTAACCAAGAGGGCAGAAATTGTTAGTAACTTATCCCCTCCCTTTCTGAAGTCTCATTCCCATCTGTCTTTGGTACATTAAATGTGCTGTGAAACGTGGCACGCAATTTAGCATGTCTTCAGAATAACTGCCAGTGCCATTGCATGACTTGATCAGCAGAGGGTGTTGTAAGAATTACAAGCACTGACACCACTTTTACCTCGGAGACTTAGACCAAACAGTTTATGATCAGTATTATCTGCTTCATAGTACCAAAACTATAGTTAAGAATTGTGTTTTCATTAGTCTCCCCTCAGTTTGTGTGGATTCCAATACAATAGCATTTTAAAAGCCACAAACCCACATATAAATTCTGGACTTTGTTACCAAAAGGCAAGAAGCTGAATAGAAAGACAGCAGAGCTTCTTTTAAAAGCTACCCTCACTTACTAGCTGCACCTTCAACATGAAGTTAGATGTTGCAGTGAGATAAAGGCTCCTTTGAAAATCCAACCCAAATAGTTAACAGTTTTCCTAAGCATGACTGATCTTTGTTGGGTTCATTTAAAAATCAATTCCTTCCTCAGAAAGAGTTTTCCCCAGACCTTCCTCTCCTTCTCCGTATATGTTCATAAGCTTCAGCTCTGTACCTGATGCTTGACATTCACCAACCACAATATCAGTAAATTTAGCACTGGAAGGTGCCAGGTTATTTTTTTGTTGGCACCCCTGGGGACTGAACTATTCTGCCCTGAGAGTACATTCATCAGCAGTGCAAGCTCCCCACATGTCCCCTCATGGCATCTGTCTCACTAGCAATCTGAGGGAGTAGTGAGAAGGGCCCATTCAATTCTTGGCTGCTGTTCAGATTGCCCTGGGTGTTTGTTGTTTTCATTGATTTGTTCATCAGGAATTAGACTGAGGAACCTCCTATAAGAAAATTCCCTTCAGAGGCCATCTGATGGCACTACATGTAAATCACAGGGCAGGAACTGAATCAGCAATCTAGATGAGAAAGCTTCTGAGCTCCCATCCTCTGAGACATTCAGTCTCCCTGAAAGGCCATTATAACCTAGTTTCAGGCACGTCTGGGAAAGTATTAAAATTGCTTCATCCCACCAAACAACCGTTATTCTCTAAAATAGCTGTGGAGGGTAGGCTCTCAAGAACTCTGAGCAAGTGACTTACAAAAAAATCTTGTTCCCAAAAGTCTTGGACTTCTGGGACCAACAGAGCTAAATGTGTTGAGATTGGGGTGTGCTGTGAAGTCTATTCAGCTCTCCAGGATTTTTTTTGCTGAATGCAGCACAGGGAGTGTCCACAGTCTGGGGTATATTACAGCTGACACTGCAGCCACTTAAACTTAAAGGGTGTGTTTGTAGCGAGTCTGAATTGGTTTAGGAACCTACAGCAAGTATAAGCACATTCTGCAAGTTACACATCACTGACACCCCCCAGTTCAGCTTCTCCCATGCCATGCTCTCATTCGTGGGTACTCAAAGGTTCCATACCATCAGCAGTGTCCATGAGACTAGATCGATTGGATCCCTTGTGCGTGCCTTTCACGATTCCTGATGGAGGAATATCAATAGTTGCTGGGCGTGCTGAGGAAGAGGATGAGGAGGTAGTTGCAGTGACATCAGGGGGAACGGAAAAATTCTCTTGAAAAGGGAGAAAACTGATATTCAATTTAATGTGCACTTTCCATTATCCAATGACCAAGTAAAGTGTCAATTACCCATCAGCTACTGTCCTCAATAACAAAATAATGCTTTACCCTTCTACCCTGGCTTTTGTGAAAGCGTCTAAGGGTGATTTCTAAACATTATTTTAGCACCCTAAGGTTGCGTGCATCATCCATCTTGCACAATGGAAAATGGAGGCATAGAAAGACTTTCTCCAAGTCACAAAGCAACTCAATGACAGAGCCCAAGCTACTCCTATTCTAACCACTATACCATGCAAACTCTATGACGCTAGGTAATTTTTTATTTTTTTTTTAGTACTTTTAGATTAAAATTTGCCTTCTGATGGTCAAACTCCTAGAACAGAAAGCTGCTGTGTTATCTCCTGCTAGAATCTGAGCTGACTTCCTCCTGAGTTACAGATTTGTAAACTAAGCAAGAGGGAAAACACTGGTTATAGACGTAATCCTTAGAAGGAGATTGGAAAAGAAACATCATGCTGCGTTGTGGTACCCTTCAGTTTCAACAGTTAAGCAGGGTGGAACCTGGACAGTAGTTGATAATAGACCTGCAAGAAAAACCTAGGCCTCTGTGAAGTGATGCTGGCCTTCCATTTATCAGTACTGAGAGCCTCGAGTTAGGGGGCATTTTGCTGCCAGAGGTCCTGGCTTTCAGATATGTCAAATAGAGATCCACTTGCATTACTTCAAAACTCCAAGGTCCTTTGGGCAATAGCAGGAGTGCTAAATAGGGCTCTGCTCCATTTAAGAAAGTACATTTTATCTAGCTAAGGCTCCTCTGTAAGTTTAATTGGATATGGTATTTTTCACTTTATCCTAAGCTGCCACATTGTGTTGCCGTGCATTGTTAAAGTACAGAAGTGGCTGTATTACAGTCATAGTATTTACTGTCCTACACAAATGCCTTGTTAAACCAGGTTTAATATTACTGAAGAAATATAACTCTTATGTAAAGCAACTAGAGAATTACTATCAAAGAATATAGGCATTGAACACAGTGGAAATAACCAAATTAAGATAATTTTCATAAATACTCCATTACTTTTGTAATTCACACTTCGTCAATACAGACATATGAAGATTCATGTAACAACCTTAACACTGGCCTGTAAAACAACTCACACAACTTCTCTAATATTCTGGGCAATGAAAGCTATAAGACAGATAAGTTGAAAGTTCGTAAGCATGAACAGGGAGGGTTTAAGATGATGGGAATATGATTCTTTTATACACCAATGTGGTTATTAAGCAAATGTGTGACCTCTAAGGGCACCAGAATATTAATGAAAATTACTTCGGTCATTTCCTGTTTCATTAATACTTACAGTGTCACATTTCATTGATGGTAATGCTAAAAGTTACGCATTTTGCATTAAGGATTATATTAATTATTTCATCTTCTAACTGAAACAAACAAACAACATTGTTGTTTTTCTTAAAAGAAAAATCAAGAGCCCTGCAGGTTTACACTGGATTGACACAGGAGCACAAAGCTTACTACAGCACCAGGCACACAGCAGCAGTTCTCATGCAGCTGGTGCATGACATTTTCTATAGTACTAGCAGATCTGGGGGGCACTGGGATCCCCCACATTTCCTATAGATCTTAGCAGTGCAGAGGAGGGGAACCTGTCACCCACTTCCTAAAGACAGCAGGACAGGAGCTCCACAACTGTGCATCCCCTATGGCACGCAAGAGGAGGTGTATAGGAGAGGAGCATCACTTCTGTGCATCTTGGGAGCGATACTGGTAGGGAATGTACCTGCTCTATGGCTCTCCTAAGCTCAGTGGGAACAAGCACCTTGGTTCTGTACCACTCTGTGCAACGGTAACCAGGCAGGAACTTTTTTACTCCTCTCTATAGCTCAGTGGTTTGAGTGATGGCCTGCTAAACCCAGGGTTGAGAGTTCAATCCTTGCGGAGGCCATTTAGGGATCTGGGGCAAAAATCTGTCAGGAGATTGGTCCTGCTTTGAGCAGGGGGTTGGACTAGATGACCTCCTGAGGTTCCTTCCAACCCTGATATTCTATATAAAACTGTTTATGCAAGAGTTCTACTGCATTCAATTTTAGATGTTGACATCTGATGAGCATATCCATTTCATGTTGCCAATGCAAATAGTTATGATGAAAAGATTGCTTTTATTTATTTTAAACTAACTCGTGCACCATTTGAAAACAAGTGCTATGAAAATTAGGTATTAATTTGACAGTAACTACACAGGTGCTGAACAGCAAGCAGCTCTCATTCATTATCAGAAAGCTGATTCCACAATTGTAATTTTTTTTTGCATTCCCCAGTTTTTAAAGTGCCGCTGTGCTTCAATAAAGCATTAATTATACTGACTACATTTTATGTGCAGTTTTCCATTTCAGAAAAACACTTGCATCCCAGTAAAGAGAAACAAAAACATCAGCAATATAAATGTCAAAGGAACAGAGTAAAGTGAAGCTGGTAAAATCACCAACTCTTCTATGCATTGCTTGCTCCAAACCAATTAAGCCAAAGCACAGAGCACACAGATACAGCTATTCCCCTGGGTTGCAGTAATAACCTTAAGAGCATATAAAAGGGAAAGATGAGCAATGGAGCAAAACAAACCCTGAAATTTCATTCAGCAGCATCAGCAGCAGGGAGCACCTCAGAGCATCAAAAAACTGAGCCTGGGGTATCCAGATCTGTAATTCCCCCCGCCTTCTCAGCAACATCGACAGCTAGCTTGGAAAATAGTCAATGCTTCAAATATGTGTCAGATCTTTAAATTTGTGATGTTGCAATTCCCTCATGAATAGCTGTGTGAATTGGGGTTTTATTTTTTAAACAATAAATAGTAATATAACAGATTATTAGGGTCTAATACTGCAAGTACAATTTTTAAAAAGCAAAGTATTCCAACACCCCGACTTGTTTTAGGAAAAGATACAGCTGTGACATGCCATAGAACATAAAGGCCAAAGTCACTCACTACATTTGGCAGCATTGTTTATGCAAGCAGCTTCAGGTAGTCGCAAGCATTAGCAACACCTATGTGCAGAAAGAAAGCTCTGCAGCTGAGCATGTCAACATTGTAAGTGCATCCCTGGGATCTTTTCTACACCAGCAGGCTCCCGTTTCCCTCTGACCAACTGAACTTTTCCAAACTCTTGGGCCGAGCTCAGTGTTGGTGAGTCTACTGAAGCCCAGTGGGTTCCATGGAGACAGAATGATGTCTTACTCCAAATTTTCCTTAGACCATGGAGGATTCTAACTTTGTGAAAATAGAATCTAAACTTGAAGCAGTTTTAGTTTTGCTGTTCATACCCAGCTCCTACCTATTCGAGTATTGGCAAATACATCAGCTAGTGTCCCACTGGTCCCTTTGCCTTCTCCATGGGATAGTGTAGAAGATGCTGATGAAGATGTGGATGACCCCTGAATAGATCGGTTGATCCAGGACTCAGCATTCTGTAAGCTCTGATGCAATGCAGCAGAAAGAGCAGCCTGGCGCCTTAGCGATCCCTCATCCTCGGATGCAGAAGACGTGTCTGTGTGGAATCAAAACAGAGAATCTAGCCTCTTTGGAAAGCACATTGCATGCTCCTTGGCAATTGACCTACTATTGACGAAGGCTTCACATTCCTAACATGGAGGATGCTCTTTAGAGACTTGGAGTCAACAAGGCCAAAATGGAGATAAAATTTGTTGAAGCAGCAAACCTCCCCAGTTTGAACCAATTTACTCCTGTAAAGAAAAACTTACAAAGATAATCTAACACTAGTCAGACAGTTATACCTGTCATAGGGAGACCCATTAGTGCATTCCCTCTCCCCCATAATTGTACCATTCAAACACTCTATTGAGCCGTCTCCTGTGTTGCTCAGCAGCTGTCATTCTGAAACGGACACCTAAGTGTCAGGGGATCAGCCTGTGTCAGTGCCGAGCCTTTGGAAGGAGCAAGTTTGTTTGAAGACATGGACAAATGTCTATAATGTAATAACTATTTTGCAGGGATACAGGCAGACAGCAGCAACTTTACGCTCCGCAGCAAATAAAGCTATTCATGTGTGAATGGCATTCTCTTTGTGGTTGTACATATTTGAACAGTACCTCGAAAAAAATCATACAACAGGGGTCTGCGTCCTGCATGTGCAAGGCGACCGTATTTCCTCTATTATGATTCCATAAACTAAGACTATAGATATCATGAGAGATCTCGGATTATTTATTTAGTGCCATAAAAGTGCATGGTGCTACATATAAATATAATTTATACTTTGGCTTTAAATATTTTAGTCTTCTGAAATAATCCTGCTCTTTAATAGGCTCTCAAGTCAGGAGTCAGACTTTTATCATAGCCCACCTACTTGCCAAGGCAAGAAACAGCACCCAACCAGAGAAAGGGGCTGCCTGCCGTTAAGAGGCAAAGGCTGCAAATCAATAGCAAGTTCTAATGTATTCATACAACACCCAAGACTCACAATGGGCCCATGGTCTTGTACAAAAGTCAGGACAATTAAAATAAAGCAGGAAGCCATGCAGACAAGGGGAGCAGCCAGTCAACCAACGGGATGGGGGAAAAAACCAGGAATGACTAACAAAAGAGAGGTCAAAAATAGCCAAAGTTGGAGTGGGTCTAACAGAAAGAACTGTTGTGAGCTCCACAGATACGCGGAGAGAAGGGGAGGGGAGGGGATTCCACAGACTGAATCCCTCAGTCAAAAAGATCCTGCTGCCCTCCCAGTCCAGATGGAATCTCAAGACCACAAGTGATAAACCAGTTCACCTCCCCGGCCTTAAAGAGGTGTAGGGTAAATAGGGCCAGATTATTAAGGGCTTTAGGGTACCTATCTGCAGACCATGAATCCATCTGCTCATTGGCAACACCCACAGGGTGGTTAGTGCCAATTCCCCACTCTTATACCAAGGAGCAAGTGGACAGCTGTTGGCTCTGTATTACATACTGCCCATTTAAAATCATGAAGTAAACGTCAAATTCAAAGAGACAAGAACAGGGACAAGGTGAGGCAACAAGTATTGTATAGGATACGTAATTGAGATCACTGATGTCAAAGGAAAGGCTCTCTCTCACTGGGCTTTGGATCAGACCCTGAATAGGGAACATGGGTCACGTTTGGGCCCATGCAGTGAGCGCTGGCACACGTGCTGACAGTTACAGAGTGTAACTCTGAAAAGATATCGGATATAAGAACAAATCATTGAAAAGTTAAAATTCAATCTCAGACTAAAACAGAGAATATACACATCAAATGTATAATTAGAGAGATCCAAAGGAGCAGCAAGTCTATGTCCTGCCATATGGCAGGTGCATCTTGCTATCCAAAGGAAGCGCTGCAGTTGGAAGTTCACCTGCCAAAGATAATACATACAGTGTAATAAACCTAAAATATAACTCATTAAACAGTGGAGGCCTTTGGGCCTGCTGAAGAAATACGTTTTCTCAAAAGAAATACATAGTTCAAGATTCTACGTTGAACAGCCTCCCTTGCAGCTGTCAACAGATTCCATGAAGCCATTTTAATTTATCTTAACTTAATATGCATATGTCTGAAATTAAAATAACTTGATTTGGAAAAGGCAGCAAAACTGGTTTTGGGTTATTGGGTTTGTAGCCAATTTATTTCATTAGTTTTCTTCATGGGATCAATTATGCAATTAGGTATATTGTTTCAATTCAATTACCCCATTTGCCAGGCCTTAAAAAAGAGTTTTTAATGAGTTAAAATTGGTTCTTAGGAGACCTGCCATCAGTGAGGAATTCAGTGTCTTCCTTTGTTCGTGATACTACTAGACACCGCTAAGTAGGTATTTCAACAAGTGTAGAGTTTGCACTGAATACAATACAAAGGTCACTATACCACAAAATACATACGATACGCATTAGTATATATTTTACAGTGTAGGGAGTGTTTTGCTGCTTCACCAGCTCCAGACAGAACTTTCCCAGATCAGGAAGAATGTTTTAAATATGCCCTGTGTATGTAAATATGCCTATGCGCCCTGACAGTGCACTAGGTGGGAGCTATAAGCATACTGTAACCCATTTATCAGTGATGTGCAGGGAAGCATTTGGCAGGGCCTGATCTAAAGCAAACAGTGATGGTCCATTAGTACAAGAGGAGATACAATCTCATGCACAAATTTTTGAACAGTGCAAAACCCCAACATTTGCCAAATACACAAGTGTTTATACAAGCTTCATGTTAAGTCAATTCGATTCTGGGGAATTCACTATCCTCCAGGAGCTTTAGAAGCAACCTCTGAATGTAAAACTCAAGCAGGAAGCGTTTAAAGGCCAGAATGCTTCACATCATCATTGCTGGATTTGGTATTTGACATTTGCGCCAGTGTCCGATACACATTTTCCAGCCATGTGATTCGATAGATTTTTTACAGCCAGCACTTACAGCAAAGATTGGTGTTTAACAGAACAGAATTACTGCAAAAACAAAACACTTCCTGTTTGTTTTCACCATGCAAAAGTCTCACATGATATGAAAATTATGCTTAAATAATTTGAGGCATTGGCAAAGTTAACTTTATATGCCTCTTTTACAAGAGTACGTAACCTGTTCCGCTAAAAAGAACACATCTAAACTCAAAATCAAACACAGCACTGTCCAAAACAAGTGCATGGGAGATACTTTCTTGCAAAAACTCCAAGCAGGTGCTTAGGTGCTGAATGCCATGAGTTCTGTGACAGCCCAGTAACTTCTGTAAACTTAGAGAACATCTGGTTTATCAGTCTCCGTGTTAAGTCTCTTAATGGTGAGCACTTAGAATCTTGTCGTTTTCTACACAAGAGATTTGCATCCCTAGTACCGTATGGAAAATGTGTTGTCAGAAATCTAAGTCACTGCTGATGCTATACAAAAAGCTACATGGAAAAATATTCCCTCTTAATATTGTTTGAGACCCTCTACACCAGCTCAGACTGCCTTCCTTCCTGTGCACATCAGCATCGTCTTCAGTTCTTCACTTCTGCAGTTTTTTGATAGGTTCTAGTTGATGTAATGGTTATTAAAATTGGTGGCTTGCTAAATAAGGTCATTGGTCTAGTGTCTATGTAACAGAAGTATTCACCAAAATGTTCATGCTGCTAAACCTTTAAATGAGCAGTATAAGACTGCATTGCCTCCATCTGCTTATTGGGAGGAGGAACTCTTACACAAGCATCTGAACTAGCAGAGAAGACTGAAGTCTATTAACTTGCCGATGATGAAAGGTGATGGAGCCCTGCAGACTAATTTCTTCTAGCTGGCCGTACCACAGGTTCAGCATGGGCAGCAGCTGAGAAGCTTCACCCACAAGCTGATGACACCTGTGTCTAAACCCGACTCTGTAGGGGCAAGAGAGGAGATCCATCCTCCGTCCTTGATACCTCTACTTTGACTGCAAGGGGCATTAGAGATAGCAGTGGTAGCTTTTGACAATATGGATACCTGCGCCTACCAGAAACTGGACTGAGATCCTACTAATTTCATACAGCCTATCAACAATCTGTCAATTTGTCTGAGTAAGCACACTGCTTCTTCTATTTCTCCCTCTCCAGAGAGAAATGGGAGGGGGACATTGAGCTCCTTAGATTCTCTCTTTCCTTTTCATTCTCTCCACTGGCCTGCAACATGGCATCTTTCAGAAGAGCTAAACCCCAGAGTAGTTCAGTCAGGGAAGGTCACTGACTGTGCAGAGAAACATCCCCCTTCCTTCCAGAGGCTGTGAACACACTGCTTCTGCTTCACACCCAGCTACCATCAAGGCCTGTGAGTCAGCTCCTGAGCTCTGGCCCACAAATACAGATCCCTGCCATTGAGAACCAAGCATTGCCACCAGACTAGCTGGAGTTAGATGGTGCTTGATAATTTATCACTCCTTTTTCCCAGGTCATTCGACTCCTTTTGTCCATGCCTGGTGCGGGAGCATAGTATAGCACTCGCTGCATATGCACAGATGCAGCAAGGTTCAATGCAGAGAGGAAAACCCACTGGATTTTAATCCTTGCTGTGCATACTGCTGTTTTTGTCAATGCGTTGATCCACATGAATGAGTAATATCTATGCACAAAGAACCCCTGCAAAGGGGAAGCTGAGATAATAACCTCATGACATTAGTGAATAATTTCAGGCCATAAAGAGAAACGAGATGGCAGTAATTCAAGTTGTCTGAAAGAATCTGAATATCCACATAATTAGGTCACATATACTGACAAAGAGCTTAGGAGCCTTCGACCAAGCTAAACACTTTAAATTCCGCTGCCGCACAAAGTATAATTTGTGCATTTGTCCAAAAATATAACAAAAAAAACTAAGTACGGTTTGTTAACTGCTCCCAGCTGCCAGGCCCTGGTTAGGTTTTTGAGGGTTTAAAGATTGTGAATTTCACAGGCATAGCAGCAGGAGCGTGGCAGGTTTAATGAAGGGTAATACCTATCCAGAGATTAACAACAGGCAAGCTCCTTCAGATGAGATATCTCAGAAAAGAGCAAGCCACACAGCACTACAAAAAGCAAACTGAGAAAGGGAGCATGTACTAAGTGACACCACCTTTGGAAAAAGATGCATCCTCTCCCCAAACCTACTCTCACACCGAGGCTCTGAACACCCACTTTGTAAAGGAGTTGAAATTATATTCACTACAGGGCACCAAGTGTAAGATTATTTTGGAGTTACAGACTTTTACCCAGGGCCAATGGGCTCATTTTTTACAAGAGCCTCTTGAATGTTATATAGGATCCTGCCTTTAAAATCTGATGCTGCAAAGAGGCAGCAGGCTTGTGTTTATTACTTTGGCTTGTCCCACTGACTTCGCAGAGTGAAAATAATGATCAGTATTAAGGACAGATCCAAAGGGCAGAAGTCAATGAAAGGATTCCCCCAGTTAGATCAGGCCCTCAGCATCCATTCAATTGTAGGCCACCAGTTTTTTATTCTGCGTTCTGTATAGTGATGAACACATTGTTGGAATGTACCAAGTCAACTTTAGATAATGTTTTCACCCCTCAGCCATGAGGCCGAGAAGCTAAACTCGGGATAATTCCTACATGAGGATATAAATTGCAGTCTCAAAGAGGTTTTTTTTGTTTGTTTGTTTTTTTTAATACTAACAGGTTTATTGCACTGGTGTAAATATAAAAACTGGAATGAGCGGAGATTACACAGCAATTTGTGAAACTGTAGCACCCAGAGGTTATGGAATTGTTGCTATCAGCACAAATGGTCTGAGGTTGTGCAACTGTATTTCCAACCCACAACCTTGTGCACAAAGCTACTTGAAAAATGGAAAAAAGTTTATTAATTAATATTTGATGAAAACCTACCAGGACCTGCAACAAATTATGTGAGTAACTTTATAGCTGAAGCTCAGGATAGCCACTTCACGTGAGCAGGCAGTGAGTGAAGAGGCCCTGAGTATTCTGGGATCACAGAAATCTCGGAGTCCATGCCTCAGAAAGGTGCATCATTGTAAATTACTAAGCTTTGGAAAACTGGTGGCTGCTTCTGAGTGCTGTGTGTTAACCTTAGGAACACACAAGCCCACATTGTTTTAACTTCTTATGGCTCAAGAGACTGAAATAGAGATCCGGGAAGCAAAAGAGGAATTCTCAGCCCGAGAAGGTGCCTCAGCTTTCACAACTGGAGCTTTAAAAGGCCTCAGAGGATGAATTATTTTCCCCTATTGTAAAGCACAGCCGAGATACCAGCTTTGCAATGGAGGGTTACTCAACTCTCATTCCCTGAACATGCAAATCACCAGCCACTTAGATGTGACAAGGGAGCCTTAGAAATTATATACCAGATAAAAGTGCAACAGAGTATTTAACAATCTTTGCATAACTTCAGCCTCCTGGCTCGGAAACTGTTAGGAGATTTATCAGCCCCTCTCAGAACCACAACCGGCAAGAGTGTTCCTAACCTGGGGGGGTGCAGGCATCAGCTGGCGATTGTACAAATGTGGAACGTCTTTTCGTTGGCATAGGCAGAGCCATCTTCTGTTCTTTATGCTTTGCCAGTGCTGCTTGAACTGCCTCTGTGTGGATATCTGCAAAACGGAAATTACCATCCTTAGTTATGCAAAACTAAAAACATAGTAGGAAGATTTTTTTATATATTATGTAGTTTAAAAAGGCGTTATTCACATATATTATAGCCACCAAACTGCCCTGCCCTCGCGCCTTCTAGCCAAGACCTCACAGCACCTTCATAAACAATGAATTAAGCTTTTCCATTCCGCCTATGACATTTCAATTTTACTGATGCAGAAAATAAAACAGTGGTTAAGTGATTTGCCAATCCAGAGCAAACAGGTGGAAGAGTCAGGAACTTTGGTTCCACGTATCCTGCACTAACCATTAGACTCCTTTGTGTCTCTAGCAACTATTTTGTAGCAAATTGCATTTCTGTAACCCTTTTCCTCCCCAAACTCCATCCCAACCTGCTTGTCTGTCTTCAACAGTTACATCTTGTTTTTCAGACTACGAGCTTTGGTGCAGAGTGTTGTCTTTTTCTAGATCATCTTTGTACAGCACCTAGCACCGCAGGTTACCAAACTGGTTGGCCACCAAGAAATACCGTAACGTCTTGTTAAATCATAAAAACACACCGGTGCCAATGCTCCATAGAACTCATCAACTTTGAAGTATTTTAAAAGATCGGACACATTTAACCTTTTAAAAAATAAATCTGATGTAGTTTAATATTTTCCACTGTGCTATGTTAGAAAAATCCTACCAAAGGCAGCTGGAAACAAAACGGAGTCATTTCATTTAAAACATTACAATACAATGGATCCTTTAACTGAACAAGCCTGCCCTGCTTTGCGCATTCAGTACCAGCCTGCCCAAAGTTTTAACAAGAACTTCAGAAGAATTACTGCAATCATTCAATGGCAAGGCCAGGGAACCAGCCTATGGATTCAAGGGAACAGTCCACACCCCAATGCCACGAAACCAAACATAAGTTTAGGAATCAAATATTTTACCACAGCACAAGAAGAAGAAATAAAACCTTGTAGAATTTGTTGCCCTCAGAGGAAAATAAAAGGGAAATTAGAGACACGTCAGTCGGAAGAAGCTGTCAGAGCTGCACTTATTTTTTTTTAAATAAAGTTAAATGTTTATTTGGATTTAGTTTTCTACAAATCAATCTAAATACAAAACAAAAGCCAGATAAATACTGTTTTCACACATCCTCTGATGGAGGTCAGAGATTCTTCACTCTTTTGGGGTATTTTGATGGGAATAATTTCAGAAAAGTAGCAAGGAGACATGAATGGTTCCAAAGTGACCTTGGGACTCTGGTGCCAGCTCTCTTGGCATACATCACTGGATTGGTAATCAGAACTGTATTATGGGAGAGGAAAGCCTGCAGTGGGGGACACAGTCAATTGAATCAGTGGATTTAGCTGTTGGCACCGGCCCGTAAGAAACCTAAATAAATCACAGCACAATACCACACAAAAAAATACTGCTGCTGCTATTTTTTCACTTTTATAGGACCTTCCATCCAAGAAGCTCAAAGCAGTTTACAAAAGTGAATTAAGTTTCACAATCCCCCTCTGAGATAAATCTGTTCCCTTCACACAGATGAAGTGAAGTGAATTAGGCCATGTCTACATGATGGTTGCCACAGAGGCATAACTACAGAGCTGTAGCACAGACACAGACTACAGCAAGGGAAGGGGTTTGTCTCTTGCTGTAGGAACTTTTACCTCCCCTGGCGATGGTAGCCAGGTCTACAGAAGCACTGTTCCATTGGCCTAGCTGCGTCTACACTAGGGGTTAGGTGGGCGTAGCTAGGTGCTCATGGGTGTGCATTCTTCCTGACCAACAAGTCCAGCTTCAGACTGAGAGTGGGAATGTACCTCCTGCTTCTACACCCCCCCCACCCCCCATGTCATCTTCCTCCTGAGCAGTGGAGGAATCAGCAGGACAGGAGTCAGACTTTTCCAGCCCCCTGGAGGCGCTCGGAACAGGTGAGCACAAAGGAGACCAGTTCTTAGCCTCCAGGGCAGATGTGCCTGTGTCTGTGATTCCAGGAGTGTGGAATGCAGCTTGTCTAGGGAGCAGCAGGTAACTAAACGTCACTGATCTGAACTGGGCTTTGGTTGCCCTGCACTGCTGAACGCAAACTTTGTCCTAGGCTGGTAGGTGGCTACAGCTAAATTAATCGCAACCATAGGCACCAGCGTCCTCTGGGCCCGGGGAGTGTGCGTGCTCCAGGCCCAGGCCCAGCCCCCACCCGCCCCCTTCTCCCAAGTCCCCACCCCAGGCCCTATCCCCATCCCTCCCCTCCCAGTTCCACCCCCTCCCTTGAGCGTGCCCTGTCCCCACTCCTCCTCCTTCCTCCCAGAGCCTCCTGCACGCCAGAAAACAGCTGATTGCGGTGGGCGGGAGGCACAGGAGGAGAGTGGGGAGCTGGCTGCCAGTGGGTGCTAAGCACCCACTAATTTTTTCCGTGGGTGCTCCAGGGCTGGAGCACCCATGGAGTTGGCGCGTGTGATCCCAACACTATTTTGCCAAGGATTTCAATGCTGACTCCAAGCACTCAGCCACCCCTCTGAGGGGCTCTGTGGATATATCTACACTGCAATTAAAATCCCGCATCTGGCCTTTGCCAACAGACTCAGGCTTGCAGGGCTGTTTTATTCAAGTATGGGCTTGGGGAGGAGCCCGGGCTCTAGAGCCCTGTGAGGCCAGAGGGTCCCAGAGTTTGGGCTTCAGCCCAAGCCTGAACATCTAGCCTGCAATTAAACAGACCCCTAGCCAAAGCCCCATGAGCCTGAGTCAGCTGGCATGGACCAACCGCTGATGTCTAATTGCAGTGGAGACATACCCTAAGGGAGCTCAGTCCTGGGCCCACTCCTCACTACCGATAAACTGAACTCTGGCATTATCCAATCATTGGTGATCAATCAGCGAACCTGCTGGGGAGCTGGAACCCCTCTAGCCAGAGAAGAGGAACCGGCTATTCTCAAGAGATCCCTTCAGGAGGACGCACTGGACATTTCAGTTAATTTAGTTTTTCTATAGTGTGCCTATCTGCCTCTTGTCACTCACTAAAATGGATTAGCGCCAAGTGAAGTTCTCTTCCGCTAACCAGCTAAACTCAACCCAGGAACCCATGAGGTAAAGAGTCATTTACCCTCCCTGATCAGCAGCCTTTGTTCCTTGATTTTCCTTAGGAACCATAGGCCCCTGAGCACCTCTGGTTTCTAGACACACTATAAGCAAGACAGGACTTTCAGCAATCAGACCACTAGCTGGCTGAACCACTCAGATCACGTGACCTGTATTCTCCCACTGACAAAGGTCTCTGATGTGTGATTGTTATATCCTTACCAGACCGATAGCGTTCATCTCTGGCTCCTCCAGATCGAGCTCGGTGATACTTGGATGAGGATGGTGCTGAAGTTGCTGCTGGAGCAGGTGTCTGATTTCTGGGTTCCTTTTGTAATGCTGGATCAACCCCTGGAAAACAAATCCACAATTCTTTCAGAGATTTAAAAAAAAAAAAAAAAAAAAAAAAACCCAACCCACAAAGCCACCTGCATTTGGGCAACATTAAAAATCCATTGTTACCTGCTAAACTATCCACAGGGAACAAACAGGTTCAGCACAGTGTGCTGCTGAAATTAAAGATTGCCTGCTGAGCTGTTCAATAAGCATGTTTAAGGTCTCATCTACACTGGGATTTAGCCACTGGTGCAAACCCCTAGTATAGGCCATGAGTTACACTGGTGTAGCGTGATCTGTAACAGAGCAGGTTAGCCTGGTTTCAGCAGTACTATATCCTTGTGCTTTTTAAAAATTATACATCTCTCCCTTGAGATTTAAACCTGCTTCTTCGGGGAGAAAAAAAAACAAAAAAACCACAGTTCTCCACCAAGACAGACATCTAAAGAATGAATTTTGGAAGAGAATTATATACAAGACAGTCTGATCTATTGCAACCATTTTATCATCATAATTTTCATAACACTTAAAGAAAATAGTTTCAGTTATTAGTGAAGAAACTAGCTAAATAAAAGTCCTAATTAGAGCATGTTATCTATAATTCATGACATTCTCCAGCATAAGTCCTGCAATTTTACGAGAGAAAAACTTTCCACTGCAACCAAATGTGTCACGAAAGAGCTTTAAACATAGCATTGCACCCTTCCTTTAGGGGAAAAAAACCTCTTTAAAAATAGCTGAACGCAGTCTGAGTGAAGAACAAGCGATCGAAATAAGCTATTTTTATTGATAGGCCACATACAGTAAACAGGAAATTGATTCTTTCACAAAGACAGCTTGTCTTGTAGAACTAAAAAAGAGCAAAACGGTTTGAATTAACATGAAGGACTTGAAAATATAGTTCAGTGTTTACAGAATGAAACTTGGGGAGAAATTCTGGTTCCATTGAAGTCTATGGGAGCTTTGCCATTGATTTAGTGAGGCTAGGATTTCACCCAGGGAATCAGGAATCCTGGCTTCTCCTACCATTGACCCACTGTGAAATCACAGGCAAGTCACCTCACCTCTGTGCATCTCGGTTCCCCCATGTGTACAACGGGGATTGTAAAGGATCATATGCAAGTGCAAGACAGTACATTTCAGTAGCAGTTCCTTATTTGACCCCTTTTGCCCAGAACTACAATCGGGTATATAATTTGCATGTCAAGCATATATATTGCTCATGAACGTGCCAACATAATTACTCAAGACTGAACAGTCCATGAATGCAGTGCTGTAATTACAGTTTTCTTCTGTCGTTTTAGCTACTAATTAATAGTCAGAGAGAGTATCAGATCAATGTTGCATGAACAGAGGAGGATTTACAAGAATAGATCAAACTGCTTTAGTAAGTAAACAACATGATTCCAAAATTAGCTGGAAATCCCAAAAGATAACATTTATTTGTAACATGGTGGTTCAGTCAGTGTCTGCAGAATTTGGATGTGAAAGTTTTGGGAAGTATCAAAGTTAAGGATCGGCAAAATTTTTGGGGTCACTCATCCACAACTTTATTTTTTGTTACTAAACAGTATAAAATAAGTTTTATATAAGTTAAAATAAAGACTCAGGTATAGCCTCCATCCAGAAATTTACATTACCAGAAATAAAACAATAGTTACCAAATGAGTACCATAACAGATCATACTTCAGTAATGACTTTCATTTTAGGATTCTGAAGCAATTTACAAAGCTTCAACACACACACGCCATACCATGAGGTAGACAAGTTTTCAACGTACATCTGGGGAAAGTGAGACCGAGAAAGGGTAAGTGGCTTGTCCAATTTCACAAACTAGTTAATGGCAATGATGAAACTGACGAGGCAGCTAAGATACTTATTACCTGTCATATTGCAAACCAGCACCTTAGTGACAGTATATTTGTGTATCCCCTCACAGGCACTTCAATACCATGGTTAAGGATGTGGTATGAACATAGAGCTTGTCTATACAGGAAAGTTTATCGGCACAACTATATTGCTATAGTCATACCAGTATAACGCCTTGTGTGGACACTCAAATGCCCAAATAAGAGGATTGGCAGGAGGCTTAAATAAGGGCATGGGGCATCCTGAGCGTCTCAAATGAAAGGGCTAACTGAAGGGGCAAGTCTTATTTTCACTTAACCACTTGCTGGGCATAGAAGCTAAGAGCATCAATAATCAATAAGCAGACCGGGAAGGGAGGAGTACGGATTTGGGGTAAAGGTACAGGACTGGAAGCCAAGAGCTGGATTTAAATTTACATCTGTGCAACTTCTGTACCTAACATGCTTCAAGTCTACCAATCTGCAAAAGGGGGTCAGAGCATTCCACTGCATCTCAAGGGCCACATGGCTACTTTAATTAACATTTGTGTTTGTAAACTGCTTGGAGAGCCTTGATTAAAAATGTTTAGATAATTTACAATTCAAAACAAGTAACAAAATAGCTGCAACAATGGACTATGTGTACTAATATCAGGACTGTCACCAAACGAGAATGTCACCATTCTGACAACATAGCTGAATGCTACTTAACAGGGACAGTGACCCAAGTCTGTTACTCTCCAGCCCAGGCTGGTAGCCTTCAAAAGTGAAGTGTATAATGAGCCTGGTGGTTTGCCTAGTTCTCAGTTCCCAGGTGGTATACACCAGACACTCCCAGCTAACAACAACTGTCCCTATACAGCGTGTTTCATTAAGGGTGCCATCAAGACTGAAATCACCCCTCGTGGCCCTAGAAGAGGAGCCTCCATCTCAAGATGGAGATACGCTGGGGAGGAAGCTTGGACTATTGCTGCCTGTGCTGAATCACTTTGGAGGATTTTTAAACCCTTCTGCACTGTTACTTTGATATCTTTCACAAAGCACCCACTGCAAACATTATGGATTTAAAAACATTTGAACACTGAAAATACTGAAAAACCTGGAATATCAGTGGGAGAATAATTACTGTAGAAAATTGCATCACTCGATTAGAACAAGTCATTAGATTATGCTGTAAACCTTATTAACGCCAAAGCAGCACATGCACCTGTGCATTACCAGCCTTCCAAATAAAAGTCATTGTTTTATAGTGCCCAGTCCTTAAATTGGATCCATGTGGTAGATTCTTAAACCCCTGGGAAGCCTCACTGGGACTCTGCAGTCGTAGAAGGATCTGTGATGTGGACCATTATAAACACAGATCCAGAGTCTTAAATTGTAAGCTCCTCAGGCACAGACTGTCTTTTTATGCTTTGTACAGTGCCAAGCACATCATCTGGGCTTAAAGAAATAAATAAGCAATTTGAATGCCAATGACCAGTCAAAGGCATCTTCCTTGTGTATCCATCTGAACAAGCTCCTCTTGGCCAAGATACAAATTACATTAAATGACAGACTGAAGAACTGCACTTTTACTTAAGACTCATCCATGTTTGTGTCTTCGTCATGAACAGGGAGGTTTTATTCAGAGCCAATGAAGAGACAACTTCAACAACTAACAAAGCAGCTTAAACCTTCCTGTTCACTTGACAATTTATTTAGGACTGTAAGTAACCACTAGATGTCAGCAGCACAATTAAACACTATTCTTTAAAATGAACTATTGAATACACTTTAATTTCTTGCTTCCAAGATGCAAAAGCTTTGTTTATTCCACAGTACATCACAGTGTAGTCATGACAGTTCATTTACACAGGGATCAAATGTATCCCTAACTGACATGAAACCTCAAGATCTAGCTTTGTTTAAATATTGTGTTATATAAGAATGTGTATGAGTACAAATTAATATAAAGCACATAAGCAGGATTCAGAGATCTGGGAAGTACATATTTATAGTACATCATATACAGTTACAAAGCTCTCTGACAAAGCAGCAGAAGTGAGCTAAGCTTGGCAGATGTTAGATGACTTTATTTAGCATTCCCTTCAGAATAATCCTGCTACAAGCTGCAGTTTCTGCTGGCAGGACCTGGATACACACAGGCACCATGATGGTTGTATTTTATAGGGGTTTTATAGGATGCAGTTGATGTTTTAATTGCCGTTTGATGCTAGCTGAACATGCTGCTCCCCCACTCCCCCCCTCTCAGTAAGGGGAAGGGACACTAGCTATAAAGTGATTTTATATAGGAGACAATAAAAAAAATCATATGTGATCAATAACAATGCCACAACAGCCAAGAGGGATACTTACATTAGTAATAAAGCCAGAGACAGGTAGGATTCATTTGACAAAAGAGCAAACTAAGGAGGAGAAAAGCAGGTTAGCCTGCTAGTCTGTGTAAAGAATTGAACAAACGTGTTAATGTTTGTCTGGCTATTCCTTAAAATGATGCAGTATTGTCCAGCTATAAACCTATAAAAACAGTGTGAAAAGCAAATGTCTGTATGAGGGGTCTGCAGGTCAGCTTGGGCACCATTTCCTGAATCGCAGGGTGTGAGCCCTTTTTCAGTAGCAGACATGTAGCATCGGGTTCAGTCTAACTATTGCTCCTTCCCCTCCATACCTGGAAGACTAAAAACTCACCGGACATAAAATTTTGGCCTTTCTCCATTCTACCCTATATGTTGAACATCCGCCTTATCCCACTCTCCATTCATAATCCTCTGGGAGACTTACTTCTTCCATAAGGAATACAAAAAGCAAAGACCAGCAAAAGTTGTCACCACTATAGGCATAAAAGGAAACTCGGGGAGTGCCGTCTTTGTGTCCCATTGCATCTCACCTTGTCTGTGTATCTGGGGTATAAGCTCCTTGGGGCAGGAACTGTGTCTGCTTACATCTGGTGCACAGAGCATACCTCCTATGCTCATTATTAATAATACTGCCTCTAGCAGGATACAATGTCCTGCCCTGGCAGCTGGAGATTGATTTCTAACTGGTCTTTTCTGTGCCTATCTAGTGGTGATCCTTGTAATGGTAGGCAATGGAAAGCTAAGTCTATCTTTGCTAAAGAGGGAGGAAGGGGTGGATATTTTAGCTCACTCAAGACTCCATTCATATGCTTTCCGACCCCTCCAAACCAGTGTGCTTACCATTACATTATTCTTCCCAGAGGCCTCAGATTCTGAGGTGCTGAGGGCCGTCTACACTCACTCATGTAATTCCTTTTAACACTGGGCCCATAATAAGGGCTTTCCTCATTTGTTTGCTGTTTACCTACAGGTGGTTAGTGTCAGCTGCACTCAGGGTAATTTGACTATGTTCTTGTATACTTCAGAGAGTGAGAAAGTAAAGCCTTTGTGCAGAACAGTCAAAGATTATTTTCCCCCTGAAACAAAGTAGTTTGCATTTTAAAATATCGAGCAAATAGAGCAATTCTTTTTTGCTTTCTGTTTTGCATTTGAGAACATTGATAAACTCTGCCTCGCTCCTAATCTGGCAAACACACAAACCAAAAATATACAAACACTATAATCCATGGCCATAAAATAACAGGATCTATGTTCACTGAATGTTACTCCTGCATACCCAATCCTCCAGCAATTTTCACAAGGAATATTTTGGACTAGTTCATTAACTTTCAGACTTTTATGTGATACAAGGACTGTCAGGCAATTCAAGGAATATTAACTGCATGCAAACTAATATGCACTCTGTGTTCTCTCTCACTAAGAGATGTTGCAGAAATATGGGATTGAGTCAGAGTCCTAAAGGAAAAGCACATGCACATGCTGCAAGGGGAAGGGAGAGAAATCCAAAATAAAGAATAACGCTCAGGGGCGGTACAGCACAAGAATTATTTTGAAACATGAGGTGACAAAAATTGTGATAGATTCAGACATCTGTTTGGTTTGCAGAATTCCTTGTTCCCCAAAAAGACTGCCAATGAAAGATTTGCAAGTCTTTAATGCATGCTTAACCTAAGTCTACATGACAATTCCCAATCATGTAGTTTCTTATTAACGTGAGGAGGGGGTAAGAACTCTATCAGAAGCAGACAAAGGTTCTGACAGTAAATCAGGGCTTGGTGAATATCGTTTCCTTTATACATAAGGAGAGGATTCTTTTGTCCTATCCTTAGGAACTGATTACATAATGCATCATCTCAAATAGCAAGAAAACACAGTCCGCCAACAGTGTGGCTGGCTGAAAAGTTGCTAATTTTGGCAACAAGATTTTCCTGCATTTGCACTCCCTGAGCCAAAGAGCTGTATATGCTTTGCCAGGTTTGCAGCGATCGGAGGAGGACAGCAGCTCATTAAGTTAAACAAGGAGGCAAATATATCCTAGTCCACAATGAGACTCAAAGTCAAGTGATGCATGAGGTGCTATGTGTGTCATCTACAGGTCTCCTAATGCTAACAATAAGCATGTCTATTAAAGAGCTCTGCAAAATATTGCAACTGACAGGGATAATACTAGAGGAAAACCCCATTAAGCCATGTAATGGATTTGCCTTGCTTATGTGTATTTAGAAATCCATGTCACCCACTAATGGAAATAAATCCAATATCAGTGGGTCATCACGTGGATCCAGAGACTTCCAGTTATCCTCCCAGCAGAAGAGGACTTTCCGACATACAGGTTACTATGATATCACACCAGTTTTTCTTGTGTCCCTTGCACTTCTGACAGTGCATCTCACTTGACCCCATCCAGAATAATGGGCATCAGGACACACCCCACTAAGCCCCAATTTCTTACCACTATGCCAACCTAAATTCAGCTGTGTTCATTCTACCCTCAAGTGAATATGTGCTTCCTGTTCTAAGAGAATTTTCAACATCCCTTATCTGAACTGCCTTTTTTACCCTTCCTGCAAGAGTGCACATTTCGCAAATGACATCAGTGATAACCTTTCCCTTTCCAGCATCTACCAAGTAGGAGGTGATTAACCCCAATCAGACATAAGCAATCCAAGCGAATAGCAAGCTCCTAGAAAGGCGAAGGCCAAATCAAGCCAAACAAGGCTCAGGCAGTGGCTTGGAGCCTTCTGGTGGATACTCGTCTCCACAGATGGAAGGAGAACTGAAAGACGCAGTCGTTCTCTCATCCCCTATGGTGCACGTTTACCATAGCTGCAGTGTACTTTTTAAACGTCCTACAAAAGCATTCAGCCTCCACTGAAGGCTCAGCTCTGCCTCAGCAATGGGAGGTCCAAGCGTCAGCTCTACACCCACAAAGCAGTTAGGCCTCTTTTCATTTCACAGGACTGTTTGTGGCTCAGGCTAGCTTTTCCTTTTCAAGTCACAGGCTGTAGTATAAATATGAATTGAAGCTGTCCCCCTTCTCTCTATTTTGGTCTATGCAGCATTCACCTTAACATTCACAAGTAGCATTTCTGGAGTCATGTCTACACAGGCACACTCATTAAAGCTAAGGCCAATCCTACTAAAGGTGACTTCATAACTTTACTTGATCTGCCTTACCTTTCCCAAATAGCCCCATGTGGACAAGCCTTTAATATGTATGAACTGTGACGTCTGTTACAATAAGATTCTGCATAGCCTACCTAGCAGCTGTCAGCAAATGTAGAGCAGCGAGTAAGTCCAGGATCATAGCTCCAGTATGTTAATTTTTGCAAAAATGGATGTTACACTAGGAAAATGAGTTTCTCAAAGGACTAACATTGTTGTTCTACCTCAAACAGGGAGGCAACTCACAGAGGCAGTGTGGCATAGTGGACTGGGCACAAGGATAGGAGAAAGGGTCTCCCAAATTCTGATACTGACTTGCTGCAGCACATCCCTGTATCTCTGTGCCTCAGCTTCCCCCACATCTGTGAAATGGGGATAACATCTTACAGAGTGATGTGCTTGAGCATTAGTTAACATTTGAAAAGTGCTTTAAGAATGTAATGCACTAATTAAGTGCTGAGGGTTGTTACAATTCTCTTCTGCAGACGAAAAAATCAATTCTCTTCATGCCATCACACGGAAAAAACATCAGACCCTTTTAAACTAAGGGACTGATCCTGCGTTGCTTATACAAGTGTAAATCTCACTGAAGTCAATGAGAGATTTGCCAGAGTCAAGACTGCTGGACTTGGACCATAAAGAGCCACAAGACTGTCAGAATGGCAGTAGTGAATTCCACTTTAATTAGTGACATGGTATCTGGCCCTAATTTCTCCCAATGCTCTCGCTCGCTCCCCTGCCTTGAGAAGCACGTCAATTAGTGCAGCAGGACCATGCACAGTCTCTCCAGACATTTTTCCCCCTAATTAAACATTTTCCAAAATAAACATGCATGTAAAGTGACAGGCACAAGGGGCAAAGGGCCACATCAATGCATACAGAGCTGCTTACGGAATTGGTCCTGGTTGCCCCACACTGAACTCCAAGCCAAGAGCAAATCTGTGAAGAGAAGTAGCTTGAAGGTGTGAAAAGAGCCCACATACCCCAACTTCCTCAGGGCCAAAGATTTCACCAAAATAGGCCTTGAGTCAATAGAGCTTGCAAGACCTGCTCGATGGATCCCTGCTTATAAGGATTAGTCTGGGTTAAACCCAAACATGCCGTTCTGTATTTCTTCATTAATGCAATAATGATACGAGTTGACTGTCACCTCATCAAATCTAAGAGAAATTTCTATCAAACAGCTGTCTAGTCAGGACCCCTCAGCAGCCTATGACAGTTTCAGAATGTAAGGCCAAAACAGGATTTTTGCTTATATTGCTTGTGTCAATGTATTAGGTTGGTAACAGCACACTGTGTCCATTTCCATAACCTTTGTATTTCAATATTTACTGTAGCAGTAAGTCACTCCAGTGACTAATACTGGCGAGCAGACCTTCAGATGAGAGCATATTTGAGCTATTGTTGTATGAACAAAGAAAAGGTGAGAAACCTAACCAAGAGATAGCAGATTCTATACAAACAGATGATACACATGACAATGACAGAATTATTTTGTTTTGAGCTCCAAATGAATACCACCTGAAGTGAAAAGAATCAATGCCATTATGGGCATTCACAATCTGCTCAAAGCAGTGCCCTTTAACCCCTACCCTTTTGGGCATTAGTTCAGTTTCAGTCAATTACAGTAACAGTTAAGTCATGGAGCTCTCTGCCTGTCATACCGATTCACTCCTGATCAACTGCAAAAACCCAGAAGCTTTATTTGATTTTTTTTAATAGTTCAAGACTTCCCAGTGTATCAATAGTGCAATTATTTTTGCACGAGTATCCTGCTATTAATTATCAGAGGTGCTCTAGGCCTTGCCCTAGAGAGGAGTTTACAATTATCCATCTCTAATTATCCTACGTTCGTAGCCAGCCCCACTGCTACGGAGCTTTGAATAAAAGAAAATGAATGTAAACAAAATGACAAGTGAATTCAGCAAGTCTGGTAAATAAGGTACCAAGGTCAATTATGAAGATACTAATGCCTGTATAGCAAACACGAGGAATGGCTTCGGAGAGTATTTGTACAGCAGGACTTATGAACTGGCAAATTAACTTAGCACTTAAACAATTGCAAGACATTCTTTATAGTCTGCCTTTTGACAAAGGCCTCATGAAAGCTTCTGCATTTGGAAACTTCCTTTTTTCTCCAAACAATGTTTTACTTCACTTGAACATAACAACTATCTCAGATCATAAAAGCAGATGAAGCTGGAAACCCATGGCCTAGTCTGGTGAAGCAGCAAGAGCATATGGGTGAGTGTTTCTGTGGTGCTCAACAGCACAGATGTGGCATGCTCAGATACTAATGTGCTAATTATGGCCCTGATGCCATCTACACAGGCAGAACCTAGCACCGATACAGAACCTCATGGACAACAGCGGGACTCCACGTGGGTGTAAAGGGTCCAACTGCAAGTTTGAGGCTTATATGTTAAATTTGGCCCTGTATGTTTTAAAAAGGAATCCCACATTTCATAACTCACTGGCTTGGCCTTGAACTCTGTAGATCAGTTTTCCGTAAGAGTCATCCTCCAAGCGAGCCAGTGTCCATTCTGCTTCTGAGGTAGACAAGATGCCCTTCCAGCATTTCCACAGTAGGTTTTTTAGCTCTCAAACTTAGCCTGGGCCATTTCATCTCTCTTCCTAAGTAGCTCTAGCTCTCTTAGGCAAGAGCCCCCCACCCCCCCCGCGTGCACGCACACACCACTGATACAAGCAAAGGGAAAACCAGGAAGATGTGCAGCTCCTATTCAGAAAAATGGACTTGCTGTGAAGCTTATGCTGCTGAAAGTGTTGGATTAACAGCTATGGAGACGAAGTGCTGTATATATCTGCAGCATCACTGCAAGCTTCCTACACATTGCCCCAAAGGGACACACTGAGAATCAGAGGGGACCTTGGACTTCGCGGCCTGTTCAAGCCCTTGACTTCTCAACTGATGAGGGAGCCAGAGCTGCCTGTGCTGGTGTTTTGTTTTTAAATAAGTTCACATGGCCCAACTGGGAAAGCTCTGAGGCGCCTGACATTTTAGACAGGCCAACCACCCACCTGGTGATAATGGTCAGGAACTTCTGACCTGGACATAAACCAGCAACCTAGAGGTGAAAAGCTCTATTGCCTATGACTCTACTGCTGCCATCTGGCCCCCTACAATGGAATTGTGAAACAGCTAAAGTAAACTAAACTGAGGCAAGGGCAATTTGGAGTTGACAGGTAAGCGATCCAAGCCCTCAACCTCCATCTTCACTTTATAAAACCCCTGTAATGACAAGGCTGATGCGGTAAATCAAAGCTCTTAATCTGGACCGAGAGACCGTACTTACCATGCGTCTGTGGGATGTATGGAGCCAGCAGCTTTGCCCTTTTCTTCTCATACCCCTTCTGTGTGATGTCCCCTAAAATCAAACAGGAAAGTCACGTTACCGTGTCCCTGAGGTGCTCTATTGCAAGAGGATTTTAGCTGCATGGCCTTGCCGCACAATAATGGGCTTTGTGACGTGTCACCATATGGGCAGCAGGAATGACTTATAAGAACCAAGTATTTGTCAAGGTTCTACAGTCTTATGACTTGCTCACAGAAGCGAAAGATGGGAGCAGACTACTCGGTCCCTGCTAGATCAGCACCCTCAGCCATGTTCCCTACTGTGCATTTTTCTAAGGGTCTCAGGTTTAATTTTTAATTCCGCTGAACAACGGGGCTTTCACCTCTTCCTGTGGAAGCAACCGTACAATATACACCCCCTCAATGGGGTGACTTGAATCAGAACATCTGTCTTAGCGGGATATCAACACTATAAAAACCTAAAATGAAAACCAACTAGCTCAGGCACCACAGGACAAGGACCAAGGACAAACTCAACCAACCAGATACCAACAACAGACCCCCTCTGCTAAAGGGAATTGGGGGAAAGGCAATAGCAAACGCAGAGCTTAGTCACAATAAACCAACCAACGAAAGAGAGGCTTGCAGCGGACCCTAAAGAGAGCTGATGACGGACTATGAGCAGCCCATTCAAGAAGGAAATGCTTCACACTGATCCAAAAGTAAACTTAGAGACAGACCCACCTCAGGTGACTGAACTGCCCAGCAAGGATGGGCAGATCACCAAGCATTTATTGTGAATGGCAACAGTTCAGTACTTAGGGTCTTATAAACCAACTCTATATTGTGTCTCCTGCCTTACTGATATCCAGTGCAGTTCACACAGGCATAGGGTCTCTATTTACCTATCTATTTAATGGGTATAATACCACTACTTGCCTCTCAGGATGCTGTACTACGTAAGTGCTTAAAGGTTCACAAAGAGAAGGCACCATACAGAGAGCAAAGAAATAAGAAACCTTTTTCTAAAATATGAATCTCTCTGACCCACTAGAAGTACCATCTGGCTGCTGTCTTTTACTTTAATTTCTTGCATTACATCTGAACTGCAGAAAAGAGACTGAAACCTTGAAGGGATTAAAACGAAAAAGCCCTGAAGCATTTCAAACCTCTTTGTAGTTTGGCCCATACTTGTAACCTCATCTCTCAGGAGCCAAAAAGGTTGGAAGTGATCAAACACACAGCAGGGAGAAAACCAGAATTCTTTGGTACTACGGAGTCTAGCCAGAACTAAGGGCAATATTTACATTATATCATATCGAGAAACCACTGACCACTTACAGCATTTTCTCTTTACAGTGATTTCTTGTTGCAAAGTATCATATTATCAGACACTATCAATAGGGCAGGGATAGCACAGGCAGCAGTACTGCAAGGTTTCCCAACATTTTCCCACCAGTGTCCTTCCACTCTGACTTGGAAGGTCTCACCTTAGAGGTGATGAAAAGTTCAGTCTCTGTGGCCATGTCCTCTCTGCTGAAATTGCTGCCCCAGGGGCCAATCAATCTCAATTGGGAAGGTGATTTTGTGGCATGGGCACCTGTTCACTATGAAATGAAATGAGATCACTTCATTTACATTGGAGGGTTAATCTCAATACCAGGTGCATTTTTTAAAGCACCTGGACTCAAGCCCCAGCACTGAACACAGTGCTTTTTGCTGCCTGATGCGCACACACAAAATAAATTTTATCTCAACTTCTCTTTTATAGCATTTGAGCCAGGCCTCGACAAGTCCAAACGAATCAACCAACAGAGAATTAAAATGTTCATGAAACTGAGAGGCCAACCAAAGTACAAGTTTATAAGTGTGACTGCAATATGCAGCTGGTTAAATTAACCCAGCTCATGGGAAAGGTATGTTAGTATAACAAAACTACACCTTCCGAAACAGCAGCACAGAGAGAAACACTGTTCTCTTAAATGCAGCTACAGGATTCTGGTCTATTCAAAGCACTTTGATAGCACTGTGTTAACTGATAGTCACAAGTACAAGGGATCAACTGTCAGTTTTCCAGGAGATTCTTATCTATACATTTCTTGAGGCCAGACTGTGTGTGACTGTGGGACCCCCCTACTGGATCTGTTGGGTGGAAAAGAGACTGAAGAGGCTCCCATTCATCTTTTCCCTCCAAACCTAACCCATTTGCTTTTGCTTGTAATTCACTATTTGGCAATAGGGTGTTTTTTCTCTTCCAGATTTAATGGGTATCCTTTGTGTTAGTGGTTTTACACTGCATGTAACGAAACACCACTGCAAATTGCAGGAATTACTATGGGGAGGGGGCACCACACATTCTGATACCAACTCTCCTGATTTAAGGCTTGGCAATTTGTAATGATCAAATTTCTTGTTAAAATCTGGGCAGGAAAGGATGCTTGCATTATAGCGCGTCAGTGCAATTCTCATCATCTTCACTGAAACACGCAAGAGTCCCAGTTAATAAACCACCCTAGAAAAACGTGAAGAGGGTGGGAACTACTACTGAAAAACATGATGTAACTCAGACAGGCATCAGCATTAACCAACTGCAAGTTTAATTACCAACCAATCTGGAGGACCTATATAGTTATTTGATGATGGGATAGTGCTGAGAACAGACTAACATACAAAATAAAAAACCTAAACCAGCACTGCAGAAACGTTCAAAAACGAGCTATCCCAGCTACAAGATCAACTTGACCTCTAGCATGAGAAAGATTTTATTTTACTGTGCTGCTGTAAGCTCTCTAGTGCAGCCATAGCCCAAGTGGAACCTCACTGATGGAGCACTGCCTGCTGCCACCAGGAATCTCAGCAGACTGTGCCTCTGGAGACAGGGAATAGCTGGGGGCCATTTTCCAGAACTCAGGGCTGCATTTTACTCACCTCTGGGCTGTGGCAACAGTGTTTGCCCTTCTGAAGTGAGCTGCTAGCCAGACATATTTTTATTTTAAATCCAACCGACACTCAATGCTGCCCTATCAGTACATGCATACAGGTTAATGTCACGCTCTGGAATGATGCTCCCTGGGGAAGGGAGGGGAAAGCAACAGAAAGACATTGGATTGCTTTTGCAGCTTTCGGAAATACTGCAGAAAGATTCCAATAGCATTTAAGCTTGTGTCCCTAAGAGACACCATGCAGGCAAACCAAGGATCAATAAAGAGATACTGGGGAAATTAAATATTTAAGAAATTACTTTAAATATCTGGAATTAAATAAATTTTGATTTTATTTTAAAAACCCGCTAAAATTAGCTCTTTTGTTTGCAGTTTATTTGGGTATTTTTATGAAAATCCTTTTGTCTGCTGAACATGAGCTACGGCAATTAGTTCATTGCCTTAAAATAGTGAAGATGACAATGGGAGCCACATGTTTTACCAGATTGAAACAGAAAACTGTGTGTTCCCCTGCACGCATCATAAACATCATTATAATCACATCACAATTTGTAGATTTGAAACATGAGTGAGTCTTTTAAGGAATCTGAGAAATGTATAAATAATTTTAAAAAAACTTTCAAGTGAAAAAAACAATAAAAGCATTGGAGTGATATTGAAGTTCTATTATGCTGTTCACCCCACAGCACTCAAACCACATGGTTTCAGCAATGGTGACTGGCACTGAATACCACAGTGGATATTTCAGGAATCACTTCAGCTATACATGCATGCAGCAGCTGTTTAACACCACACAGGAACGTTATACAAGAGTTTAGGACAGGCAGTGAAGAACAATTCTGTATGCAATTGAAGCTACAAGGAGAATATAGAGAGGCAGAATGTCATCAACCCAAACAGGAATCTGGACACAACACCAGGGCTAATGCCTTAAAAAAAACAACAGGTGCAGAACCAATTTACTACAGGTGATCAAGATCTCTTTCAAGTGTCTTCCAGAATAAGACAGGATTCAGCATCATCGTATAGGGGGTGACAGACCCACAAGCATCTGTTAGAATATAGATATTCAGGCCTGCCTCTAAAGCCGATACTTTAAGAACTTAGGTGTATTTTTATCATTTAGCTAGTTACAGGGGTATAAAAACAAAGAATCAAAATCACAGTCCGCCTGTGTCTGGGCCTCCTCTCACTGTGACAGTCTGATGAGGCCTTGTTCTTAGGCTAAGGCCTTTAGCTCATCCTCACATCCCAAACCAGTCACACCAAAATAAGGTGCTATTGGGCTGTCAGGAAGATGATCCTGTCCTGATTGTGCCCATCACCGCCAGATAATGAAACAGATCTTAAGATGGTTAAAGAAAACTTAGTTTGACAGCGTCCTGTCTGGCAAGAAATCACTTATCAGTGGTTGTGGTTGTGAAACCCTCATTTCTGTATTTTTTTATCTTTATGGCCCCCACTTTTCTATTGTTAATCTGTCTGGTTCTCTAATTGTTTCTGTCTGCTGTATAATTAATTTTGCTAGGTTTAAGTTAATTAGAGTAGTGGGATATAATTGGTTAGAGAATTACAGAAAAAATAGCTGAGAATATTACTATATAAACTGGGGTCAAACAGGAAGTGGGGGGAACAGAAATAGGAATATTTGTTTAGGGGGAAGAGGGAACGGGGAAGAGGGACACGGCAAGGCTCTGCGGCGCCAGAGCCGGGGAGGGGGCGGCACGGGGTAAACACTCTGCGGCGCCAGAGCCGGGAAGGGGGGCGCAGCGTAGAGATAAGCCCAACTGGTGTGAAGGGCTTCGGAATATGCTTGCTTGAAAACTAACCCCAACAAACATGGCATTGTCTGCACATCGGACTTCTGGTCTTTTGCTGCTTGGGAAAGCCCTGTAACAGCATCTGCTTCCCACCCAAATAATTCTGTAAAGCTGAGCAAAGTCTGTAAATCCACTTAAGAACTGCTCCTAAAAACAACATGAGGTTTGATATAGAAATATGATTTAATTATTGTAACCACACAAGAATTGTGCCTGCACTGATGTTACTAGTTCTCAGGGTGAGAGTCCCTTTGATAAATCACATGGGCGCAATTTACCTAAAACTGTCTGAAATCTCTTGTCTTCAATCCTAAAACATCCAAACTGGATCTGAATCGACTCAAAGCTGAAGATACAATAATAAAATGCAGAAGTGTTCCTTTTCCCTCCTGCCCATTCTGCTGATCTGCAGGAAATGGAAACAGTTGGATCTGAACATAAATAAGGATTTCCTCACAGAATGTGTCATAAATTGCAGCAACAGGAAGAGAGCAAGACAATAAGATTGCAATCTCAAGAACTGTTCCCTTCCATCACAGAAAGATGGTGATTTATGCAAAGGGGACTGGTAATAACTGCAAAGCTTTGAACCTTTCTTTCACATTGTCTAGGTGCCCTCAATAACCCCACCCCTTTTCCCATCTGCACAAGAACAAGACAGTAGACTGAGGACGTATTTACAGAAATAAGTACAAACAAATTAGCTTTAAAAATGCTCATTCATCCCTAGGAAAGAAGTTCAACAATAACCCTTAATGCTGAGGCATATGTTTGGCTTCCTCCCAACTACAACCCTTACTATTTATTTATATTCCATGTCGGCCACAGCCTTGCTTCCTCCATGTGCTAAGGGACATGCTATCTCTGATGGGAAAAGTCCTTCCTTCCTTCTCAGGAGAAAGCAAACCATCCATAACAAATCAGTTACAGTAAGCGTTTCATTTGCCTCTAATCATAGCCCCAGAATCAATCAACCGGTTCCTGGATTCACATATACAATGTTCTTTCTTCGTCCGTTTCATGATTTCTCCTCCCCTCTGTAGGCCTGATCCAAAGCACCTTGAAACCTCTAGAAAGACTCCTATTCACTCCAATAAGTTATGGATCCAGGCTCTATAAGCACAACACAACACTAGACCATGAACGAAATGAGTCCCCCTAGATTCCCATGCACTGTTGTCAATCCCTTATGCCGTGGGTTTTTGGTCTCCACATTCCATCCATGTGCAGAATGCTGCTGGACACCTTTACATGCACAAAAGAACCTCAACTGCATCCTTCCCCTCCTCTCAACTCCTCAGGAACCCCCAGACATTTCAGCAGCCAAGTCAAAATTGGCCTCCTTGTTTTTGAAGCTGTTTTGTGGGCTTGTTCCAGCCAGCCCTACAGAATTGGGTCTCTGGCACCTTTTCCCCTCTGCACTGTCACCAGTGCTGGGGAAACAGCCTTCTCCTGTGCAGCTTCTTTCTGCATTTCCTCCTCGTATCTATTTCCTGTCATTCCAAATCTCTTGATACCATTGCTCCCCCTTTGCTCATGCACCCATTTAGTTTCTTTCCCCCTCTGCCAACTTCCTTGTTTTAAATGAAACCTTTCAAAGCATTTCACCAGAAGGTTTGCAGGACAGACACTATACAAAATAGTTAGGTATGGAAGCTGTACTATGTTCTTCCACCCCAACAGCTAGCCAGTAAGCCCTGCCCCACTATGGGATTACCTGGGTGAGCAAGGTCTACTTGTATACATAAGGGTTGCCTCTAACCCAGTCAAAGTGAGAAAGAACTTTGCTCCATACTCCTTCCTGGTCTCTGAGAGTTCAGTCATTCTCATCACATAACCGAAGAGGTGCTAATCTGTTAAAATGGTGCCTCTAGGCAGGCATAAATTTAAACAACCTAGGACTCCCTAGTAAAATGTTTATCCACCAAGTTTAATACACTACCACTAACACAAGCTAAGCATCTGAATTCAGAAAGTTTGTTCTCTTTCCTTCCTGGAGCAAAGCCTATCTGTAAATATAGAAGGAAAGTTCCAGTTTATTCAAGGGTTTATGGTTCTAGAGTTGAAAATCCTTGATTATAAACTGTAATAAACTAAAAGGAAATAAGTAATTTAGACCAACGGTGGAGTTACAATTTAATGAGAGGAGTCTCTGGATTCTGTGTGTGTTAAAAGTTGGGGGGGTTTTAAATCCAACTCTTTAAATATCCAAGATTTTTAAAAACCACCACCATTATGGTGGGGCCCTCAAAAATAAACGCTGTGCTGATTCTGCAGCAAGAGACTTGCTAACGCTGTGTGTGTTGACATCACTGATGCTGACAGTACCACAACACAGCATTTGGCATGACAGGGGGCTACATAAATTTAAATTATTGCCGGAATAAAAATTATGCATAATAATAATTTTGGAACAGTGGGGATTTGGATTAGGTTTACGGGAATCAATATTTATCATATAGAAAAGAACACAATCAAGAAAAAAATATTCTCATCAAAATTATATTAATATCAATGATATCCCTCAGATGTCTGGCAAAAGTGGGTATCTTTTCTTACATTTTGCATAGCTTGTCATGCCAATAAAGTCTAATCGAAATTAAACTGAAAACTGAAAGAAAAACTTAATAGCTATAAAACAATTGGTTTAACATTAAGCCTTATTTCTTAGTTGTTAGAATACACTACGTTATAATCATGTAATAGCTGACACACATTTGCTTTGCTTTTTTACAGTATTTATAAAAAGATTTTAAAAGATCTTTTTAAAGCAGAACAGCTTTTAAAGTTCCTTTTGATAGGATTTTTTTTCTATTCCTTCAAGGAAAAATAGTATTAACCTTCATTATACAAATCCATCTGCATGATCTGGCTCAATTTAGGGTACAGCAGGGAAGGGCTGTGATAAAAAGATAGGCCAAATTCAGCATTAGTGTGAGCAGGTGCACAACTCTGTGGATCAAAATTTAACTGCATGAACTTACACCGGGGTGGAGATTGGCCCAGTGAGTCACAAGTGATTAGTGTGAATGTTACACCAACACCAAAATCCTGCAAACAGAGGAGCCTGCAACTTCCCGACTAACACCACCCTGTGACTCAAGGCCACTTTTTAGCAATGGGATTCGATGATCCACTCTAAACAGCGGGCCTCAAACAGTACATTACAAGGTGGTAACACCAGCTAATCCTGCTATGCTCAGACAATGCTTCTTTCAACATCCTTGTTCCCCTTCCCCCCATAGAATCAGAACACTGAATCATGCACTGTCTAACAATACCATAATCACTACAATGGCGAAATAAAGGAAAATAATCACGTTGGGCAGAAGATCCCCCAAACAAAGACTCCAAACACTTCAATGTGTCCAGTAACATATTCAATCATCCAATGGGCTTGTCTGCTTTTTAGAAATGTCAACATTAAGTGCTTATTTACAGAATCCAGTGAAGTATATTCCTGTAGATGCTTTGTTACTGTAGTCTGTCTGAGGGATCTGAGAGCCCATGAGGATAACTTAACTGCTCTCTTCTAACAGTAAATATAATAATGGCTTACCATTAAAAAAAAGGAAGGAATCACTCACGCTCTTAACACCATTGCACCAATATCTCAGGGGTTTCCCTTGTTTGTAAGTTACCTTGACATACTGTATTTCTGTTTGCCCGCACCTGCCCGTTTTTCACTCCTATCTAACTCTTGCCCTGCAAGGGTATCTCTGTAAGGTTCTACGACCACTCCTGAAACGATGTCATTTAGCTCTAAAGACTTCGGGGACACAGTCTGTTTCAAAGAAGCTATACAAAATAAAGTCTGGTTTTGCTGCAATTTGATACTGAGTTTCTGATCCTTGGTAGGAAAGAGATGCTGAATCAAATGGCAGAGATAAAGCCCAAACACATACCCAGCAGGCAACGAATAGTTCTAGGCCTTGTCTAGATTAGGATTTACAGAAGGCATTTAGCTAAGCTGAACGTAAAGAAGGAATACTGTCTTTAACACGTGCTGAATTGGTTGAGTTAAAGCCTCAGGGGGAAGCTTGGGCTTCAATTCAACCAGCTTAGCATGTGTTAAAGGCAGCATACCTTGTGTCTGCACTAGATTTTGTACACATTAGTTACGACATGTCGGTTAACAGGCTCTAACACCATACCTTTTATCTAGCCTAGACAAGGCCTCCAGGGCTAAGTATGGTCCCCAGCAGGTAAACTGCAAATGAGAAGTTTTGTGCTTGTGACCTTTCTTTATGATTCAGAATGACAGCCTCATTCTTCTTTACTGTGTTTTAATTTTTTTAAACACACGGGTCTTTACTTCCTCCTTTTTACTGGAGAACTTCAGCTACCTTTGGAAGTCCTGGATGCCAACATCACAGCTCAAACCTGAGCTGCAGGTCCCACAGTCCCCAACTGAGGACAGAGAGGGGAAGAGTCTCAACTTCCATCAACAATGAGCTTTTAACCAAACTCGGGGACCACATTTAAACTTTGTTTCTAACACAATGTTGCTGGGCTGTACGTCCAGGACCACAACAGCCTTGTGACTACAGGTGTGTTTAACAACATCAGACAGTGCTCTAACACAGCATGCCCTGGTCTACAACAGCCAAGCAGTGTTAAAAACAAGTTTACATCATTTCCTAACTCTGTTAAAGGCCCATTGTTGATGTAGCCTCAAAATTCCCACACCTCTTTCATCTGGGAGACCTGTAGGTTTGAGCTGTGATGTCACCATCAAGGTCCTCCAATTATGATGAGAGTCCTCCAGTAAAAAGAGCCTGATAGTTCATTCTTTTAAAATGAGGCTCTCTACATAGATCCTAAAGAAATAGTGATGTGCAGAAACAAATCAGTTTTACTTTGCAGTTTTCTTTTAAAAATCATCATCCTGTTCCCACTGAATTCCATAGGAAAGAGCTCATGGACTTCAATGATTGCAGCAGCAGTCTTACAAGGGTCTGCTCATTAAGTATTAGCATTATATTGACTCCGTTATCAGTATTAAAAGCATAAGAAGATTATGACCGAACTATTTTAATTCAGCAAAGCTGCAGCCATGCCTCTGCAGTGCAGACTTATGAAAGCATCTGTATCACTGCACAGCAAACATAATGGGAATCCCCACAAATAAGATGGAACAACATTTAGAGATTTATAATAAACAAGTTTAAACTCTTCTAATCACACGTTTCCATTTTAAAAATATGCCTTTCAAGATTAGAGTATGACACAAAATTTAATCTACTAAATGTTCAGTGCTTCACAAACTGTTGTACTTGACTGGATCTATCAAGGTCATCATTAAGGCCAGAGGGTGTACTTTACCTTAGTAGATTACACTGCCTTAAATAGTATTTAGTTATCTTACAACGAATTCACCAACTAAAAACTATGCTGAAGAATAAGAGGTTCTGTCTTAATCCCACAAAAGCATTTCAGAGTCTCAGCTGACATTACGTCCTTAATTCACCCCATTCTGCCTAGGTATTATGGGTAGTAATCTTAGAAGCCATATGTGCTGTATCACCTAATTTGGTGAGCTAAAGAGAGGGTTCTAAACTTACCTCAGAATTTCTTTATTTTAGTGTCTGGGGGTGAGGCAGAAATGATGGGGTCAGTGGATGGATTGAAAAATTAGATTTGAAATAACTCAAGGCATGTTAACATCCTTTGCTTCAGTTTTAACACCTATATTAAAGCTCCCAAGCTCCCATATTGGATGTCTGGATTACTGAAGATACCTGTAAACTGTTAGAGAAATTCTGTGCACTTTCCAAAAACATGAGTAAAATTACAGTATAACTACTGGAGACAAAGGAAACTGACTTCCCTGTATAAAGGAAATACAGAGACATTCAATACACATTACGCAACCCTCATTTACTAAGCCTCGGTTAACACTAGTTTGCTCCAAGATGTCACTAACTGTAGACTAATTCCCATCCCTCAGGAAGGACATGCAACTCTCTCCTCAACTTGACTGCAGAAGTGCCTGGCTCTCTATAGTGAAATGAGGGGAACAATCTTAATTATGGAACCCGCCATTTTACAAAAGTCGCAGTCTCCCAAGACAGTTTAAAAATACATATACACACATGTAACATCTGTATAGTCCCCTACACAATACCATATGTTCATCTTATTTATCACAACAAAATAATATTTATCATTTCAATGTTCCTCCACATAAATATTAAAAGATGTGCACCTGATTCACACTAGGCAGTGTGGCCTAGTGAAACTTTCTGGGTCTGCTAGGGGCGTACTGAGTGCTGGGCAAGTGGCTTCACCTCAGTGTGCTCCTCAAGAGCGATGTATGAAAAGCACTATATAAGAACTTGCTATTATTTTACTGAATTCCCCATTTGTCTTTTATTCCAAAAATTCTCATCTGTTTGCTTAGCAGCCAATACTTATATTAACAACTTGGGTTTATTATATCTCAAAACAGCATGTGCCTCATATCACATTTCATATATATATAATTTTGCATATTCCGAAATTTTAGTTTTTTTCTGTAGTGCGCTTATGGCATAAGTCAGAAGGGTTGGATTCCTTTGTGCTACTTAAAAAAAAAATCACCTAGAGATTTAAAAAACAAAAACAAGGCTCAAACTGAGGCCAAGTTGCAGCCTAGAGCAAATTTCTTATAGTAAACAGGTATTCCCAATGGAAGTAACAGAGCTCCTGTGAGCTGGCACCATTAGGACAGTAACATTCTTATCCATAAGAGCATGCCTGTTTTAAACAGCTCCAGGTCATTTTGCGAACGAAGAGGAGCTTCCATGTTCTCAGCAGTCCGTTTCCTTGTGAGAACTCACAGACAAGTTATTCAAATTGGTACATAGTCAAATAAACCACCCCTACAATTCATCCATGTGTAACAAGAAGCAATCCCGTGATATCTTTTTTAAAATGACTAGGGTTTGCCTTCCCCCAGGACCCTTTCTTAGCCAAAAACCAGCATTGACTGAAGTTCATACAGTAACTTTTAGGCTCTATTTTTCTCAACCCTGGTTAGTTTCCTCACACTTCCTGAGGAAACTCTATAGGACAGTTATAGTGGAATCATAACATTTTTCTTTGTTCCTCCTTTGACACATGCAGGCTTCTTTCTATCTTTGGTTTATTCCTGAGGCATTATTATTTAATTTGTATTATGGCAGCACCTACAAACCGAACCCAGATCAGGGAGCTATATACATACAAAGTAAGATACAGTCCCTGCCCAGAACACTTTACAGTCAAAACAGGTAAGACAAAGGGTAGGAAAAAGGAAGTCGTATTTTTCCTTTATGGCTGGGTATTAAAGCACAGAGAAGCGCTGGGACTCTGTGGCAGAAACAAGACTGGGTTCCGTTCCTGAAAGTCCCAATGCAGTATCTTACCTACAAGACCATTCTTCCTCTGTGAACATGCTGAATATTTGTTGCTTTCACCTTCACATACATTAAAACAGGATACACGATTGCCAAGAAATAACTAAAGCTAGGGGCCTTAAAAGGGGCCTTCAAAGTTAGAACAGGATGAAGTGTTTAAAGTGAAGCATTTCTTAGCAACTCTGGAAAAAATTACACACTAAGAACATATGGGCGGGTTAAACTTTAATAACCCAATGATTATGAAAAGATTAAAATAATTTTGAAGTTTGTTTCAAATATTTAAATAGTCTCAGAAAAAGATGTGTGTGGAACAGGCAGTATGCAAGGAAATTAAACCACATGGGGTTTGCCCCCAAAATTTCAGAGATAAAAGAAAAAAAGTTTCAGAGAGAGAAAAAAAATCCTTAATTTCTGATGATGCTTTAAGAGCTCCTACATCCAGTGGGACAGAAACACAAGGATATCACTCTATTTTGGTGGGAAACCCTGATTTCATAACTCTCACAATGGAGGAATTTACAGCATAACAAATGAGCAAGGTTTTCAATTCACAGGTTTCCAAGAAAACTCTCTGGATGAGTAAGGTTCTAGTCAGATAGTTGATGAAAATGCTAAAAAGAAAGGAGACAAAGCTACAAGCATCTCAACTACCTGACAACAGCTTGTAGTCTGAAAGTTTGCTGATAAATCAAAAACTTTTGTGCCTCGTACCATTTACAGGAGGGCACAATTTGACTGAAGCTCAAATATTTCTTCCTCAAGAGGTTGCAGGGCAGGAATACCATCCCAGATTAAAAGAAAAAGGTCTTGTCTACACTTGAAATGCTACAGGGTTGCAGCTGTAGCACCTCACAGTAAACACTACCTTTGCTGACGGTCTCCCATCGGAGTAAGTAACCCATCCTCAATTCTAGACAAGGTTGTTTCTTCCCTTGGTTTAGCTTCTCCTCTCTTAATTGACTCAAAAGGAAGCCTGATCAAATTCTTGAATTCTATTCTACATCTGACATTTCACCCCGTGGATACAAGGTCTGTACTACAGCCAGAGAAATCGGCCGATGAAGAGAGTAACAAAGGAATAACTATGGATGTCATCTTTTGTGAGACTTCTATCATTCATTCTTTCAGGGTTTAGGACTTGCAATATTAATAGAGCTCTCTGAAGTGTGTTTTAATGTTTCCAACACAGGCCAGATGCCAAGGGTGTCCTTTGTGTAGTAGCCTGCGCTCTGCAGATCCAGCATCGGGCATGTTTGCAAAACTTCCAACGGACTCCGTTCTGTTCCAATGCCGAGGTTGGCTTTAAAGCTCTCTTCACAGGGCAAAGGACACAATGGGACCTGCTTCAACTTACCTTTGTGCCGGCATTCCAAACTGTGCCACTCCTGTGGTTTTTAAGCTGATTGCAGTTAACCCAGCAAGTAAGAAAGAGTTAGCATTCTTTTAAAAAACTCTTGTATGCATTTGATTTTTTATATTCAGAGAGGAGAACTAGCAATATTCTTTAACTCTCTCAGTAACGTGGCTACAGCTGAGGAATTAGTCGCTGAAAGAGTGGAAGGCCTGGGGAGGGTCCAAGGGAAGAGAAGAAGAATAGGAAGAGTTAACGTTTGCCTGGGGAGAGAGGTAAGACGGTACACCGTTTCAGTGCTCTCTTCACTAGGCTTCTTAGACCTGGCAAGAAACTTCCAGAAAAATAATATTAATACCTAGCTCTTACATATTGATTTCCTTGAGGGGACCAGAACACTGTGCACAGGGCTTAAGTCGGGGTCATGCCATGCAACAAGAATTTGAGGCACCCAAGGAGCGGGAACAGGAGGACAGGCTCTTCACCTGAGGTGCGCAAGTCAAAGTGTGACTTCTACCAAAGACTGGATGACTATGGAACTGAAGAAGGTACGGGCTATTAATAGCTTTGTGCTTGGGAGCGGCCAGCTGCTGTTTCTGAGAGTCTGGGGGGACCACTGCAGTACTCATGCTCCCTCCCTCCAGACAACGGTGAGAGATCAGACCACACCACAATATGCAAACCCCTACCAGCAATGTAAAGCAATATGGATGGAGGCTTTTTGAGAAGCCCTGGATTCTACCACCCAAGTGGCTGGAAAAGGACGGCGGGATAACTACATTTGGAAACGGGGAATGGGAACCCCCGCCCCCCAACCTACCCTGATGTTTTAGGGTGGAAAAGGGAATGCCCCTTATCAACAGCAATAAGGCTTTCTCCCATCCTATCACTTGATGTGGCTTTTGACTTCTTTTTCCGTTCTGTAAAGGAAATCTGAGCAAGGCAGACATTTGTCCAACTGCTCAACACCCACAGGGAGGCAACTTGGGTGTTTAACTCCTTTCAGTCCTGCTAGGCTACAAATAGCTAAAACACTTATCAGTATCTGGAGACCCTTCAGCAAGGGGATAGAGTGGTAAAATAACTTACACAGCACTTATTCTCCAGTCTACCAAAAGAAAGCCGACCTGAAACACTGTGCAACTGAGATTTTTTTCACTGCAAAGTACCCAGCTGTGGAAACATGCTGTTCAGAAGCTCAGGCATTCCACCTTCTCTCACAGGGCTGAGAGTGGCAGTACCCTCAGATGAGATACCATAACATATCTTGAGATAATTACAATATTTACAGAGGGAAAATGCTGTTAAACCACGGCTGAATCAACCAAGCATGAGCCAATAGAGGCAAACACTGGAAAGTTACAAAGCAGTGGCACCAAAAAGCCAAGGTGTGGCAGGGCAGGGGTAAACCCCTTGAATGCCCTGCTAAAAGGCTGGCTAAGCCCTGCTTTTTGGTAAGGTGGCCAAGTGCAGGGGCTCGGGCAGCCAGCAGAGCCCTACTGAGGGCGGACTCACAGCAATGACCTGAGTTAAAGGCCAGCAGCTGGGCTGAGTAAAGGAGGGCTATAAAGCCCTGAGGAAAGCTCAGTCAGGAGGCTGGCCTGGGAGGAGACAGGAGGGCCGTATCTAGGTCTCCCCACCCAAGGAAAGGAGCCTCAAGGGCCTACAGACCCTAGGGAGGGTCTAAATGTGGATAACTGTTCGGGGAACAAAGAGGGGTCGCACTGTTAATGAAGACACAAGGGCGAAGCACCACAGAAGGAGAGGACTATTTATTTAACCAGCCAACACAGGGCACAGGCATGAGAGGGGGGAAGCGTGTGCGGACCCTGTGACACAAGGTAATCAAAGACAAAACAAGTCCTAAGAATAAATTTGGCAAGTTACAAAGGTGCGACATCTGCTCCCTCCCACAATACCCCCTTGCCTCCCAATTAACAGAAGTAACGAAGTGATTGTCACAGACCTCCATCCAGATTGTTCAGCCAAGGACATTGCTCCAGAGTCACAGACAGGGGCATGAGAAGAAACTGGCTGCCCAAGACAGCAAAAACACAGCATTTAACCTCTCAGCATTCACAGATATTAAAAGCAAACTATCAAAATCAAGCTTTCTACAGCACAAGCAAATGCTTATTTTAGGGCACTTTAATATTCATAGCAGGATTATACTATCCTGAAAAATTACAGCAAACCAAGTCCCACATGAAATCTGCAGCACTGAATCAAATCTCAGAACTTCCTACCAAATTCCACCAGTAACTTGGCAAGAAGACAGGAAGAAGGATCAGTGACCAACTCCTGGAAACCCCCATTGAATTTAGGTTGGGTTTGTTTTTGTTTGTGGTTTTTTTTTAAAGGAATGCTAGCGTGTAGTCCAAACAAACCTCTACATTCCCTGATCTTGCCACTTATTCAGAGCCTGGTGGCCAAAAATACTTTCACAAATGTCCAGAATTGTTCTTTACTCTGGGGGAAGTTGGGGGTTTCCTCAGCAGCAGTCTCCTGGCAGCTAAACAAAACAAACTAAGAGGACTCAGGAACAGTCACTTGCTGCTTATTCTAGGAGAGAGACAATCTTCCACATCTCCATTTTTCCCCTCCCATGGACTCTGCAGCAGCCTCACTCTGTTTTCAAGTGAATAAACAGATCTTGTTAACCAGAGACTTGTTTCCTTTAGTCAAATATGTAAAGAGTAAGGCATTGTTTTGTAATGCCAGTTACATTAAGTTCAGCTCCCAGCAACACTTGCAGAATTTCTACGCTTCCGGTTTGAGATTTAAGACTGATATTGATCAGTTGGCTCCTGTCGAAAATTACTTACTAGCAACTCTCTTCAGCTCCTATGAAAATCCTACCCACTCATTTACATCAAAACTCATTCACGCTCTGAAAATCCATCCCCTTCCCTTTGCCCCCACCCCCAAACATCACCTAGGTCTCTGCATTTAGGCATAAGTTTCATCTTTCCTAACCCATTTCATACTTGAAAGGTGCATAGGGTTGATATTTACAGTCACACAAACCAGGACCTAAACAAATAAATGGCCCTCAAAAAACATGCTGAAATTTGCTTTTTCACAGCTTTACATTTCCCAGTCTCTCAGTTTAATTTCTTTGGAAGCCAAGTGCACACAAGAGAAGCTCTGTTTCACTCAGGAATTCTTGTCAAATCCTGGACAACATGAAGTCACCTGGGTGTCAGATTCAACCTTCTGAAAACTTTTTTTTTTTTTTTTTTTTTTTTTTATTCTGAAGCCACTGCTCCACCTAGCACAACACCTGGTAAAAGGCTGCCAATATGGGGTCTTATCTACTTGTGATGTGCAAACTGCTTTCTTTGCAATTCAAGTTTTTGCCAGGCCAGTGAATTAACATTTAATTCCCTCTTTTCTTCACAAGGGGGAGAAGGGGAGAAAAGTCAGTTAGGGAACAAAATTCAAGACTGCTAGTGCACAAAGGCTAAGAGCTGCAGAATTAGGGGAAGCTAAAGTGCCTACCACCTTCAAGTAGGATCTGCCCCCAAACTGTGCATCCCCTTAAACTGTGAAACTCATTGAACAATTATGCTATTCTTATAAAAGTTGTGCTCCTTATGGCATAGAAAGAAAATAGGAGTAGCTGAAGGGGCACTGAAACAAGCTATTGGAAAAGGAAAGGAGACACTCATCTTATTCTTAGAGTATTTATTGAAAATGCAAAAGAACAAACAAATGCACTTTAATGCCAATATTTAAAAGACAGGGTGTGGAACTAGATTCTGGACCACTCTAAGAAATGAGTTTTCCCACACATTTGTTCAGTCTTCCTGATATCTCTCTGTCGTGCTCAGAAAGGAGCAGTCAGAACTAGTGACATAACAGAATGGGTTTAAAATTATCAGGAAGAGCTTGACAACGCTACATTATGTCATCACATCTGTTGTATCTTTATAGTGAAACAGTACTGCTTTTCATGTTATGATAATGGAATGCCAATTGGAGGAAGCAGATGCTAGTAATCTAACGGGAGGCCCTTATTGCAGTTAGATTGTATCATATTGAGGACAAGCAGTGAAAGCCACGAAAATTCCACAAGGGTTCTAACTGTACAGTGAGGGAGGGACCACCATAAGGGTGACTTGTCCACAGGGATGAAGTTGGTAAGTTTCACTTGCTGGCCTACAGTGAAAACAGATTTATCAGCAATGATAAATTACAAAATAATTACAGCGGTAACAAAGATGATATTGGTGAAAAACAAAAGTGAATAAAGTTAGGGAACACTGTACCTTTATATGGTGCTTTTCGGTCACCAAGCATAGTTTCTGCCCTGCAGAGCACTCAGTCTCATGCAGGTGAACAATACAAGACATGGAAAACTACAGGGAGAAGATAGTCAGGGAAATCTTCATCGGAGGGTTTCAAGTAAGAAGAAGATTTAATGAACTATTTGAAGAAGCATGCTTGGTGGACAGAAAAATTGAGAATATTTTAAAGCATTAGAGAACACATTAAATGTGCAATTATTTTTGTTAGTCTACGTGTCAGAGAAATTTAAAAAAAATGTATTCACCAATCCAGGGAGAAGGAAGTATTCAATCCAATAATACTATTGAAACAACAAGCTATACATTAAAAATGCTCTCCAAGTGGTTTAAAGTAGCATACTTCGAAGTGTATCAGGCTAAAGCACACAAAGGCACTTTCATCATGCAGTAAGTGTGTCCACTGAGGGTGTTAGTGCAGAATACTTAGTGCACTTTAAATCACACCCTAGCTTACACCTGAGCTGTGTAGATAGCCCCTAAGCCTTTGTTGTCCCATTGCTGCTTCTGTTGGTTCAGCTCCACTGATGGGAGCTCTCCCGTCAACAGGCACCAACAGCTACTGGGCATTTTAAGCCCAGTGTCTTTTAAATCTGCTCTGAACAGAGGACAAGACAACATGGGACTTAAAATACTGGCAGGCCCCTCAGCCATGGTCTACACTAGTTTCCCCACTGTAGCTACCAATGCTGGAGTTGAACTGGGAGAAACAACGGTGGAAAATTTGGGGCAAAAAAGCCTTGTTTGCACACCCTGCATTCAGCTGGCAATGCACTCCTCATTAGACATGTTACTAGCATCAAGAATGTGCCTTAGGTGTCTTGGGAAAAGTGCCAAGAGTGCAGGGCGAGGCAGAGCAGCTCAGAATGAACCTATCTACCCCCTGGGGTATGCTCGCCTCCCTTCTGCTGACCGGGAGATGGCTAATAAGGGAGGATAACTGAGAACCAATGCTTCAGTGTCTGAGGCCATCAGTCCTTGCTAGCTAATAGAAAGGGAATGGCAACTCATGTTCATCCCATAAAATAATTAAGGAGTTATAATTACAGATAACTGCTGGAGATTTTAAAACAATAACTCTTCCAAAGCGGAGAGGCAAGTGCAACAAGTATGAGCACATTATGCAATATCAAGATTGTGAAATTAAGGCATTGTGGCAGAAGAGATGAAGACGTTACTGCGAGAAAAAGGAAAGCAGAAGTTTGGTGCCATACCCCAGAAAGTTCAGGGGTACGGTGGTGGGGTGCGTGTGTGTGTGAGAGGTGATGGAGACAACGTGCACTTCTACATGCACCACTGCGCCTGAGGTGGTCCTGCCGATTCTGAACGATCAGAAGACCAATAATTCAATATTCTTTGGTACATCCTATCCAGGAGGGGGTTAAGTTCTCTTCCCCTGTCAAAAGAGGGATTTGACTGTCATCTGTACTGAGGTAGGTCCAGGGAGCCCCAGTCATGGGCCAGGACAACACTGTGCCAGCACTGTACAAATATCATGTCAGTCCACAAAGCCGATCGCCATCACCAGAGGGGCCTGGGCATCAGGCACAGCTAACATCGGGCAGAAAACACCAAACTGTGACACTGTTTTGGGGGCTGGGAAGAGAGATTCTCTGAATTACATATTCTGAAAACAAGTCTGATGGAGAAGCTGTGGTTCAGCAGACTAAACATGGAATGGTGAGACAGGAGTTCTGGGTTTTATTCCCCATTCTGCTGCTGACTCATAGGCTACATCTATACTATGATAAAACACTGAGTCTCAGAGCCCAGGTCAACTGACTCAGGCTTGCGGGACTCACACTGAGGGCTATAAAATGGAAGTGTAGATGTTCAGGCTCGGGCTGGAGCCTACCCCTGAGACCCTACCCCTCACAAGGTCTCAGAGCCTGGGCTCCAGCCCACACCCGAACATCTACACGTCAATTTTACAGCCGCGCAGTCAATGTCAGCTGTCCCAGGCAAACCACGGCCATGCCACAGGTCTTTTATCACAGTGTAGACATACTCAGTGTGCTCTTTGACAAGTCCCTCCAGAGTTGGGAATATTATCTAAAAGTCTTGACTCCCATTCCCCCGTTTTAAGCACTAGGATAATGATGCCTTGCAAGCTCAGTAACTATATAGTACTCAAAGCATCCCACTCCTATTTGCTACAGCCTTCAGATCAGCCTACTGTTAAGAACACAACCAACATGGCCACTGTGTCATCTCATCCACCTTCACCTCAAGGACTGACAAACACAGCTGATCTCTACCCTCTCACTGCTCAGGAAGGACTATCAAATGACACGATTTGAAAAGCACAAATCTTCCCTATCACTTCTGTCTCGGAGCTTGTTTAGACACAGTTATTACCTCAAAAACAGGAATCACTCTGGAGTGACTCTGTTACACCGGCAACACACGGAGGGTATGTCTACACTGCAATTGGAGGTGTGATCGCAGTTCATAGACATAGCGTGGCTAAAAACAGCAATGCAACCGTGGCAGCACAGGCTTCAGCATGAGCTAGGAACACAAGTTCATACCAGGGTACCTTGGTACAGCCCACATTGCCACGACTTCACTGTTATTGGTACCCAAGCTAGCGAGTTTACAGCTAGCACAGGTCTGTCACACCTTCAACTGCAGTGTAGACATACCATAAGTGACAAGTATACATCTTACCTGACAGACAAGAAGATCTTGTCACTGACCTGGGCAGCTCGCTGTCTGATCCGGACAAATACAAGACACCAGACAATGGCAAGCAGGCACAGTGCAGAGCGGCGGCTTTGCAAACAGTTTGAGTTTCTAAGGAATTTGAAGGCAACATTACAGTGCCAGATGAACTTGATCTCAGTCAGGATTCCAAGCAATAATCTCAACTCTTTCAGCCAGTGATGCCAGTTTTAGGGCACTGTGAGTTTACTGCTCCTGAAACCAGCACCATGTCTCTTCTCTCTCTCTCTCACCCCCCCCCAGCATGGAATACTGTCCCATAGGCCACTACTCTCCCTCATTCAAATCCCTCCTTAAAACTCACCCCCACTTTCACAGAATCCATAAGAAGTAAATACTTGGTTTTGAAACTTAACCCCCAAGATGAGTGCATGCCTAATGGATAACTACATGTTACCACATCAACCCCTCGCCTCTCCCCCATCAAGCCACTCCACAATTAGCCCCCAATCCTGCAGGCAGATCTGCTAATGCAGATCGCTGCATCAACACAGAACCCCACTGAAGTCAATGGGATGCTTTGTAGTGGAAAAGTCCTTGCTGCATAGGAGACTATAGGACTGGTCCCTTATTTCTGCAATCCCTTCTGGGCATGGATCATGTATTCCTATTTGGCATACGAAGTACTCAACATGCTTCTGGTCACTAAAAAGTGGAAGTTTGGTTTAAATAAAAAAAGCAGGAGAAAAAGTGATCCGATGCATCACATACTACAGTGTGAGCATACAGTATGCACCAGCAGCAGATTTCAGGCTCAGTGCTCAGGGCAGACACTATTAAGCTTTCAGTTACGTTTACATCAGCTACCACTGCTTCTTGAGGAATTTCACTGCTAAGGAAACCATACTGGCACTTAACCAACAAAGCTAAAAAAACCCTATCATTCTGTCAGCTACAATGTTCTGTACAAGAATATCGTGTGGGGCCTTTTTTGGTACACTGGAGAAGAGTCAATGTCTCAAAGTTTCAGGAGCACTTTGTTTAAATGCTGTATGTCAGGACGTGGCAGGAGCCTTCTTTTGTGAAGGCCTTTAAGCTGCAAGATAATGGGCAAGAGAAATGATACCAGTGAACATTAGAAGAACTACACATTGCTCAGTAATTTAGCTGTGGGTTGTAGACCTAGCACACGGCCACTGAACTGCAGGCAGAGCCATCCCTAGGGTGCAGCAAATGGGGGCAACCGCCCTGAGCCCTGCGCTTTGGGGAGCTCCGCGCAGGGAGCGGGTGGGGAGGTGAGGAGGCACATGGAGGTGAGGAGGAGCGCCTTCTGCCCGCTGGCGGCCCCGCTGATCAGCGCCTCCCCCTCCCTCCCAGCACCTAGTGCCAATCAGCTGTTTTGCAGTGCCTGGGGGGGGGGGGGGAGCAAGGACGCAGCATGCTCGGGGGATGGGGCAAAACTGGGTAGGGAGGGGGCAGGAGTGGGGCCTTGGATGAAGGGGTGGAGTGTGGGCAGGGCCTGGGCGGAGCAACCCCCCCCCCCCCCCGGCAGATCGAAACTCTGCACCTATGTCCCAGGCCCCGCAGCCACCTAGGGACAGCCCTGACTGCAGGATACATTTTGTAAGAAAACAGCTGTTTAAGACCAGAATAATGAGAAATGCATAGAAAAGCCATTTTAAAGGGGTCCCCCTCGGCATGTGCATTACTCTCATTACTACAGTCACGTACCTTTGCCCCTTCTGCAAATCACTGGAAACTGGGCACAATTTGAACAACAACAACAAAAAAATACAGTTTACTTTATGGATTTGCCTCCCTCCCCTTGTTTTAATCTTTACTGTTTCTCTACTTTATTTAGACCCATTGTACACAAGAGTCTTCACTGCTCAAGGGGCAGATACAATTAAGGCTGATAACAAAAAAGCATTAAAACCCTGTCCCGTTCACTCCGCCCACCAACACAACCCCCACAAAGGGAAAGTCCCTAGGAAATGACATCTGATAGATGGTGTAGTGAGCCCTGAGAGTGGATACACTTGAGCTGAGTCATACTCACTCATGCTGAGTGACTGCTGGTGAAACTGACATGTTGATGATTCTTCTATGTTAAGACTGGGAAGGAGAGTTTTTAGTTCATGCTGCTTTGGGTCAAGAACTGAATTTTTTTCTAAGGGAGTCTATTTACTGTCTCTGCTGACCTTCCATTGTGGCTTTATGGACTCCTGTGTATGCTGGCTTGTTTCTTTTTAAAAAACCTGAGTTTTCAGCACAATTAAAGCATGTAAGATTGACCACAACTGTTAAATCTAATCAACAGACAATACCAAGACTTTACTCAAAGCCGAAAGATATTTTGGAAGCAGGCAACTATGTTTGACCTTGTCCCACCCTGATATTTTGCAATAGCTAATCCCAGATCAATATTTTTAAAAAGCCAACAAAACAAATCCCCAAACTTCTCTATGTCAGGATCAATGCACAGCCTTACAATATGTACACTTACCATATGTACACCACTTTCCAAAGCCTTAAACCCTACAAACTAACAGACACACATCTTGGATGCAAAAGTGAAAGCATGTGCTAGTCAACACATTTCCTGCGTGACACACCATCCAACTGAAAGAGTCTGAAATACACCTTACTAACCTAATAATGACAATGCCCTCAAGAGGAAGTAGGAGAGGCAGAGGATAAGCGAGTTAATTTCATCATACAGGTTAGTAGCAAGGATGACCTAGACATGTAGAGTATGCGTTGGTTCTTCATCAGATGAGGAACATTACTGTTACAGGAAGCTACTTAGCCTTTGTTAAGCTACAAAACAAGTTAAAATTTAACAAGGTCACTGTGTGGATCTGCCCACTGACATGTGTTGCTAGGTTCACATTCCAGATCTTCACACGGGGGCTAGGCTAACAACTACAGAAGAAATGCCATATGGTTACTTGACAGGAAGATTCTGCATCTAATGCAAAAGCAGCAAGTCTCCACTAATTTTTAAATAGCTTAATAAAATGGTCTAAATAGAGCTGTTGCTACCAATTAGTTCTCATTTTGCCTGCCCTGAAATAGAAGCAACCTACCCTTTTAGTACCCAGAATAAATGCTTGTCTGGTTTAGATATCCCTGTGCCTCCCACAGTTAACAGGACACTAGGGGATTAATTTCTCCTCTGTTACCATCAGTAGGTCACTGTCACACAACTGTGATGAATGGGACCAATTACCCTTTCTCCACCAACACCAATGGTCCCTGAACCTAAACATATAGACCTGAACAAGTGTGTTTTACTTCCTGTTTAACAAATTCTACAAGGAACACGACTATTACTTTGGGCATATTGGCTTTTCCTGCTGCAGTCTGGAATACTAAGTAGCAACATTGCCTCTTTGGGGGATTTAAATACACTGACTTCTCAGGAAGTGTTCAGTTACTGGTAGAGGGGAAGCAGTTTGGGGAAGTTACAGTTAAGATTATTTGAGAATACACAGTCAGCAATTTGCTAATAGAAGAAAAAAACAAGTATACAGAAAGGTACAAAAAAAGTTCCACCCATGTAAAGACAGGGATTAGCTTGATTGTTAAATCTTTGACAGCAGATTAATTAGCAGAAAGAGAACACCTGCAATGGAACAGTGTTCTGAATGCACTTTAAAATACGACACTACAAACTATTAGAAAGTCAACCTAATGATTTTTGAAAGCTAGTTTCTCAATCTAAAAAAATTCACATGGACAAAGCCTGCAAGATAAAACTTACATCCTGGTTATTTTTCTCCAGCCAAAAGTCAAATAGAAGAGATACCCTTTGTGATGCAGGGCACAAGAGTGAACAGATCAAATTATTCCAATACACCTTTCTTCCTGCAATATTAATAGGAAGTTGGGGACAGAGAGATTCAGTAAGACAACAGGACAATTCAATGACTAAAAGCTTTGAAGCAGTTTACACGCAGAACAGCTGCAGAAACATCTCATCTGAATTCCTCTTACTCCTCCCTCCAGGATCTGGTCTACATGGACCCGCATTTCTATAATAAAGTTCTTTAATTTTCAGAACTGCACAGCTGGGAAGCAGGTGGTGGGTTACTTTTCTTTGACACATCAGATGTTGCCCGGTACAGAAGGCAGGATACTATCTTGATGGACCAGTGAGGTGTTCCAGTACAGCCCAGCTTATATACCCAAAGAAAGGGCCACCTCTGGAAAAGCCAAGCAATTGGCATGATAAAGATTAAAGCCTAACAGCCTCATTGCCAGAGACCTCATGAAGCTTCAGTTCGGGCAGGTTCCAACTAAACTGTCTCCTCCTGAAGAGACATGAAAAAAGAGACCAGGAGCACTTGTGGCACCTTAGAAACTAACAAATTTATTTCAGCATGAGCTTTCGTGGGCTACAGCCCACTTCTTCGGATGCACAGAATGAAAAAGAGATTTACACAAAAGCAATACATATGACAGTGTTTCGCATGCTTCTAATTACATAGAACAACTGTTCATCAATGGACCAGGAAGCTGATTTTACATTTGGACTTGATCACTATAAGGACAGCAAGTAAATATTGCTTTATTGGATTAGCAGATTCTTAAATATAGTTGTGCTTCAAATATGCTCTATTTAATCCTGGTGTTTCTGCTGAGTTTCTTTGCCACCGAGTCCCACAGGTCCTTAATACAGCAGGAAAAAACTCCCTTCAATTTCAGTTATATAGTCTTTTTATTTATCATAAAAATAAAGCACAAGTTATGCTTTTTCCCCCACCAAGTAAGTGAAACTCCTGTTACTGAATTCAGTGTTAAAGGACCACGAGATAGAATTAAGAACAAATGCTTTAAAAAAGTGTATCAACTGCTCCAGCATCCATGCTCTTCATTTAAAAACTAACATCAGCTGAAATACAAACATGGCTTCTGTCAGGAACAAAACGTTGAGTGCACTTCCCCTTTGTTGCCCTCTTGACTCATTCAGCCCAACAGCCTCGTTTTAACAAAACACCCAGTGATGCACGTTTGAACGTCTTCGAGCAGTGTTTCCCAAACTTGGGACGCCGCTTGAGTAGGGAAAGCCCCTGGCGGGCCGGGCCGGTTTGCTTACCTTCCCCGTCTGCAGGTCCAGCCGATCGCGGCTCCCACTGGCCGCAGTTAGCCACTCCAGGCCAATAGGGGTTGCGGGAAGCAGCACAGGCCAAGGGACTTACTGGCCGCTGCTTCCCACAGCTCTCATTGGCCTGGAGCAGTGAATCGCGGCCAGTGGGAGCCACTATCGGCCAGACCTGCGGACGGGGCAGGTAAACAAACCAGCCCGGCTTTCCCTACTCAAGCGGCGTCCCAAGTTTGGGAAACACTGTCTTGGAGCAAGATAGGCTGTTAAAGTCAAACGGAATGAAAGGTATAAACTTCTCAAACTCAGGGTCTGATCCTGCACTCACTACCTGGTGTAACACTTATTACTGCAAGCTATCCCACAGAAGGCAATGGGCCTACTCACGGCAGTAAGTATTCGCTCGATCAGGCCTCAAGAATTTTCCCTAATTACTCCATGTATTTAAATCTATTTTAAAAACAAGTAATTGAAATGGCTCTGGCCCAGTGTTGTTCTGTGTCTTCCATCTGAGCTAAGACATTCACCTTTATTGTGGAAGAATGGGAACTTTTTCTTTCCTTCCACAGCTGGTAAATATTTATGGCATTTTGGTGCAAACAGCTGTAATCTTCAGGAAAACAATTTTATCATGAAAAACTTAAGGACCAGAATACACTTTATTACTTATAAAACTGCTAAAAAATAGCAATATAAATAAACCAGCATAGTTTAGTCCCAGACACGTGAAAGTGAATTGGACCATGTATTCTGAAAGACCTGCAGCAGCAATAGTACACATCTGCATGCTTACAGAGCTTCAGAGATCCACATCGTCCTTACTGGAGACTGAAATCAAGTTTGAATCCATTTGATCAAAGGCAAAGCGTATCCAGATTTAGGGAGTCTGTCTCTGCTGCTGCACTGCAAGCATGGAAGAGAGAAGTGGCTGGCAATACAGCTGCTTTGAAACCTGCTTCCTCCCCCTCTTCCCTTCTCACCCCCTCCCCAAAAAAAACCCTTTGGTCCAAAATAGACAAATCTGTTGACCTCCAGGGCCCATTGCAAGACTCTTCTATTTACCAAGGCTTTTGGTGAGGGAAGGGCACGGTATGGACTGTTATTTGTGGACAGAAAGTGGTCTTGTTTTGGTCTGATTTGATCTCTGCTTGGTTAGTCTTTGGAGTACAAAGCTGCTGGTTTTATTTTATGATTAACTCATGGCAAAGGCACTTAGAGCCCAAGACAGGCTTCTTAAAAGTTACATCCATTGTAAATCAAAATAAAATAAATAAAATCCCATGCCAGAGACTAAGTTAAGTTGTATTTACTCCAAGCTGCCCTCACATACACAACCACAATGGAGGAAGAACACCCTGCCAAACATATTAAAAGCTTTAAAAAGCCTAAATTAAAAATTCATATTTTCTAAAAAATGATTAGGCTTACAGAAACCCACAGGAAACAGGTTTCAGAGTAGCAGCCGTGTTAGTCTGTATCCGCAAAAAAAACAGGAGTACTTGTGGCACCTTAAAGACTAACAAATTTATTGTAGCATGAGCTTTCGTGAGCTAAAGCTCACTTCTTCGGATGCAGGAAACAAGCTCTGTATAGTGTCCAAAGCTAGAGGTGAAAGGTTTTTCACACACACACATGCATTTTTACCTACAAACATTCTAGATACTATTGTGAATAAATAGGGAAAAAAATTATAGCAGTATAGGTTGCTGGAAAATTGTAGTAAAATCCATTCTTCAAACGGTTAATTGTTGTAACACCAGCTAATGAAAACTGGAGCAGCCAGAAACGCAAACACCACAGAACAGGCTTAGCACCAATATTTAGCATTACAAGCTGAAAAAACTGGGAGCATATGTGGTCTGGACCCATATTTTCAAAGTCCCGTTTTCTGCATTTGTTTTTATTCTCTGTACTGTATTTCAAGGGCATTTTCATCATTCTGGTTACAAGTGTACTGGGCGTTTTGCAGACACAGAAGTAGGATGCATTTTCTTCTTTTCCCTAAAATATCCAAGGGAATACTTTTCTTCAGATCAATAGCAGGAAAGGTAAAACACATCAAGACAGATAGATGTACTTGTGCCTTGACTGATCTGGACTTTATGCTTCCGTCACAGAAATTTTGTTTTGGAAATTGCATTGCTAATACTACTGCTACATTTTATTTTATTTTTAACTGTCCTCCTATTTGCTTCCAGGAGAATCCCAAAGGTAAAGCTACAAAGATTGGCTGGTACAAGGCTAAACAACCACCTGGAATGACCTGTCAATTTAAGACAACTGAAAACTCCAAAGGCCAATGTACATGGCAGAGGGGCATTGCTGACACAGGATGGCATAGATCACATTGGTAGATGTACATTGGCCAAACCGGACAGTCTCTACGCAAAAGAATAAATGGACACAAATCAGACGTCAAGAATTATAACATTCAAAAACCAGTCAGAGAACACTTCAACCTCCCTGGTCACTTGATTACAGACCTCAAAGTTGCAATACTCCAACAAAAAAAACTTCAAAAACAGACTCCAATGAGAAACTGCAGAATTGGAACTAATTTGCAAACTTGACACCATTAAATTAGGCTTGAATAAAGACTGGGAGTGGATGGGTCATTACACGAAGTAAAACCTATTTCCCCATGCTAATTTTTTCCCCTACTGTTACTCACATCTTCTTGTCAACTGTTGCAAATGGGCCATCCTGATTATCACTACAAACGTTTTTTTTCTCCTGCTGATAACAGCCCACCTTAACTGATTACTCTCGTTAGTATGGCAACACCCATTTTTTCATGTCCTCGGTGTATATATATCTTCCTACTACATTTTCCACTGCATGCATCCGATGAAGTGGGCTTTAGCCCACGAAAGCTTATGCTCAAATAAATTTGTTCGTCTCTAAGGTGCCACAAGTACTTCTCTCTTCCAACGATGTCAATGACTGGACACCTTACTGGGCATAAAATTGCACTTGCACTTCCTTATATAAAGAAATTAATGCAGGGGTGATTTGAGTTACTGTTACGGCCCAATTTCTTCTCACAATATCCCATCTCACAACGGTCTAATCTTTATACCCCTATTTCCTGTTGGTATTTAATTGTAACATTGGGAGTGTTGAAGGGAGAATTGTGCAGTTGTCATAGCAAAGGTGTTACATTTTTTAATGGTCAATTAAGCCCTATTCATGCAGAATGAATTAAAATGTAAGAGCATAAAAGATGTAAATTGATGGAGGAGCCAAGGGCCTTACTGTCATTCTTGGGGTTTGCCATAAACTGAATCCCAACCTGTGTCAAAACTGCCCAGAAACAGAGTGACAGAATCTGACACTCCTGCGCTAGCTGTGACTAACAAAGCCTTAGTTACAGGTACTCTGATAAGATTACCACAGTAATTTTTCACTGATTAATTAAACCATTATCTCATCATGCAACTGAGAGCTTAAAGATGCTAGCAATAAGAAGGATGGCACACTGAAGGTACTTACTGAACCAAAAGCCTTCTGGGAAAATATTTACATCCCCAATCAGAAAACACAACAGATAAGTGAAGAGCAAAACTATGTTTAAGGTTATTTACACTTAAGATAAATCATTATTGACATGAGCCTACTCAGTCATTAAGTCACTCAGTCGGAGCTTGATGAACAAGGTCTCAACGCTCCTTGTTTGTATACGAGAGATGTATCTGTTGCCTTTGCTGAAGGCAGAGTATCTGGCAACCATCAAGTAAAAATAACCGGGCACAAAGTTCTGGAAAAATGCTTCCAGGAGAAACAGGTGGTACAGGGAATATCCTTTCTACAGCAGCAACTGGATTGATTATCTTGTCCAACAGCACCATTGACTCAGTTCAATGTCTACTGAAATCCTCTTCCAGGCCTTCATCTCCTTTTATCTGACTATTGCAAGTCTGTGGTCTCCTCTGGAGTCCTGATCTACAGAATATGGTTGCCAGTCCCTCTCTGTATCACCCCAATCGTAGAACAACTTCACTGGCTTCCCATTCATTTTAGGATTCAGTTGAAAAATTCCCTTGTTTGAATACACTGTCTCCATGGACTCGCTCCATTCTGTTTCATTGCTCCCTTCCCCTACGGTCTCCCTTTATTCTTTTAGTGATGGATTCCTCTCCTTGGTCACAGAGCCTTCTTCTCTGCACCTCCTGCATCTGACTCTGCCTCCCTGAGACTCATTCAAGTGCCTTTTCAGAGTTCAGCTGCAAACCCACCCTCTTGCTTTGTTTAACTTCAAGGTATTTTTGCATTCCAAAAACAGATATGCTAGAAAATAAAGATGTATTGCACTAGCCATCCACTACTATACTTAATGAGCCATAATTGCTGGAATTTAGCCATTCTAGAAACAACTACTATGTATATAAAACCAGTGTATCAGTGTAATGGGTACTGACAGGGAGATGCTTGGATCTTCTTCATAAAATATTATAGAAACCACAGGGCTTGCTTTCAACTATAGACTTTTTTAAATGGTCTTTTTATAGTAATCTGAAATACTAGAGACAGCTCATGACAATTTTTAGGGGGGTTTAAGGCAGTGTTGACAGCATTAATTAAAGATGAGACACTCTGCCAAGAGAGATAAATTAGAGAAGTAAAATCCAAATTGGAAGCCTGCAATTTAGCTAAAATCCTGGAAAAAGCAGAATGTGGAGGATGGGCATGGATTTATGCTGCTTTCAGATTGGGGAAGCCACTTAACAGGCTCCTAATTATCACAGGAATCCCTCTTTATACAGCCCTGTGCTGCATCTTACACAACAGGGCCCTGATCCACAACTAGGTACTACCACAGCACAAATAATAAACTGTATTCCATTTAGAATTATGTTCAGGGAAATCAGACTCATTCACTCTTAGCCAATATGGTGCAGCACATTCGTAGTGCAGCTTTTCTCAATGACAAAACCACCTTGACCTGTCCACAACGACAACCCTGCACAATGTTTTCTATCAGTGCCTTCTGGGAAAACCTCGGCAGATGTTCTATTCCACCTCAGCTGCCTCTGCAAGGGCAGAGAAGGATGTTTGGTGGTTACATCTTCATGGCAAAACCAGTGTGGAACCTGGTTCTAACCTAATAATTGTAGTGCCGTGCACAGATGTTAACAGCATTGTGCATGGACACAGACCACGTGTGCATCTGTCCGTATTACAAAGACAGTAAGAAACTAGCACTGATGGGCCTAAAGTGGAAATGTAATCTACAAGTTACAGTGTCTCACTACAGGAGCCATAGTGCAAGGTCCCACCAGTTGATATTAATTTTTGCCTAGGGATTGCATGGCAATGCTATACAATGGCTAATGCAAGATTCAATCTTGCAGAGTATACAAGATTTAAACATCTTCCCAAATACTGCAGAAGTCAACATACAGCTCTAGTACAATTCATACTGTTTGGTTCCTTTTTCTGGTGCAGAAATGACAATTCTAACCATACCGGAGGTCAACCAGGCTGCAACAGAGTCCTCCAACAATGCAGCATTTGTTGTATGAACTGGGATTACATTTATGCAAACACAAAGGTTTTTCCCTAATATACTACTACAAAAGCAAAGTTACACATTGAGCTAAAAAGGCCTTCTGCAACAAGATACTGTACACTCAAACTGGCAGTAGTCTCCCATGCTCCACGCGCTCTTGTCCAAGCCAAGTGATGCCGGACTCCATTTCAAAGGTCAAACTACTAGCAACTTCCCACAGAAATCTCACTTCAGCTCAACGCAGAGAGCAAGCAATGACATGCATTTAATAACCATGCAAACATTGTTCTGCAGGGTTAGAGAAATCCTTGGAAGTTTCATGCACATCGCTCGCAGAATTCTGCATAAATGGCACTTTTTTTTTTTTAAACCAGAGGACACCTGAGAATTCCCTCTACATAACAGACATTGGTGCTTTGTCCTACCTGCTTCCTCATTTTTTCTCTCATGGTGCCCCTGTTAGTAAGCAGCAGCACAGAATTACTACCTATATCTCCTCTCCTGCCCCAAATCACTCCACCAGAACTTGAGGAGCAGCCCTCCTTAGCAATGGGAAAATCATTTGCTCCCCAGTCTACTTCAGGCCAGCATGTGCTAGACAGAGATCACTACTGCATTTTGTAGCTTTTATCTGTTTGCTTTACTTAATATAGTGTTGGCAGAGCACCTCTGTTCACCTTGTATAAAATGGTTTCTTCTCTTAACAAAATGCTGCAAAATAAGCAGCTTGCTTACTTACATAAGGCTCATTACTTTAACTTATTTATTAAGATAGTCCCATAACTCTCCCACCAACATGATACACATACATGAAGGAAACAAAACAATGCACCCCACCCCATTTATCCCCTACAAGAAAAAGGTAGTGTCACCTGGATTTAACAGTCTAATAAGGTTAATGCTTAGCAATACTCTGGCACTTTCATCCACAGATTTTAGAGCACTTTAGAAAGCTGGGCAATATTATTCACCTTTTTCATCATTTATCCCTTTTCTAAAGGGAAATCATGCCTCACCAATCTACCAGAATTCTTTGAGGGGGTCAACAAGCACGTGGACAAGGAGGATCCAATGGATATAGTGTACTTAGATTTTCAGAAAGCCTTTGACAAGGTCCCTCGCCAAAGGCTCTTAAGTAAACTAAGCTGTCATGAGATAAGATGGATGGTCCTTTCATGGATTGGTAACAGGTTAAAAGGAAACAAAGGGTAGGAATAATGGTCAATTTTCAGAATGGAGAGAGGTAAATAGTGGTGTCCTCCAGGGGTCTGTACTGTTCAACATATTCATAAATGATCTGGAAAAAGGGGTAAACAGTGCGGTGGCAGAATTTGTAGATGACACAAAACTACCCAAGGTAGTTAAGTCCAAAGCAGACTGCAAAGAGCTACAAAGGGATCTCACAAAACTGGGTGACTGGGTAACAAAATGGCAGATTAAATTCAATGTTGATAAATACAAAGTAATGCACATTGGAAAACAATCCCAACTATACATATAAAATGACAGGGTCTAAAGTAGCTGTTACCACTCATGAGAGAGATCTTGGCGTCATTGTGGATTGTGCTCTGAAAACCGAACAGAATGTTGGGAATCATTAAGAAAGGGATAGATAATAAAACAGAAAATATCATATTGCCCCCAATATAAATCCATCATACTCCACATCTTGAATACTGCATGCAGATGTGGTTGCCCCATCTCAAAAAAGATATACTGGAATTGGAAAAAGTTCAGAAAATGGCAACAAAAATGATTAAGGGTATCCAACAGCTTCCATATAGGAGAGATTAATAAGATTGGGACTTTTCAGCTTGGAAAAAAAAGACAACAAAGGGGGATATGATAGAGGTCTATAAAATCATGACTGGTGTGGAGAAAGTAAATAAGTAAGTGTTATTTACTCCTTCTCATAACACAAGAACTAGGGGTCACCAAATGAAATTAATAGGCAGCAGGTTTAAAACAAACAAAAGGAAGTATTTCTTCACACAACGCACAATCAACCTGTGGAACTCCTTGCCAGAGGATGTTGTGAAGGCCAAGACTATAACAAGGTTTAAAAAAAGAACTAAATAAATTCATGCAGGATAGGTCCATCAATGGCTATTAGCCAAGATGGGCAGGGATGGTGTCCCTAGCCTGTTTGCCAAAGCTGAGAATGGGCAAAAGGGGGTGGATCACTTGATGGATTCCCTGTTCTGTTCATTCCTTCTGGGGCACCCAGCACTGGCCGCTGTTGGAAGATAGGACACTGAGTTGGATGGACCTTTGGTCTGACCCAGTATGGCAGTTCTTATGCTATACACCACTGAACTTGGACAATGAAAGTCAGTGAAGCCAACTTCACTTTTCTATTTTTAGTTAGTTTCACTTTCAGATTCTTAGTGTTGCAATGGTGAGTTAGACACTGTACAGAATTTCTTTTAAAACCATTTTCCATTGGAATTAAGTCATTAAACATTTTCATTAGTCTTAGATTTTGTAAAAGTTTGTAAAGTACCTTAATTTGGGGCCCAGTTTCAGTTGATGATTTGCTTATATTCACCACAGAAAGGAAGCAGGGGACTGGCAGACACTACTCCAGAGTTCAGTGAAGACAGAGTGGTTTTGTGCCTCTTCCCACAGACTTAATGAACAGCTTTCCTGGTGTTTTATTTTTGACTTAGGAGTTTAGTACTGGAGAAAGTGCCCAACTAAGAGTCCTGGAAGATGAAGATACTGAAAACTGAGCCCAAGATCTGACCATTCAAACACAGCAGCAGCAACCAAGGCCTGTAGATTTAATCTAGACTGACACGTAAAAGTGTGCACTAATTTCCATATGACTGCCTTCACCTTCTTTCTATACAGGGCCAGGAAAGCCCCTGGGGCTGGGCTAGTACCTACAATGAGCACAGGTTTCCTTTAGGCTCGGAAGAGTCTCTTAACAAAGGTTTTACACAACTAGCCAGTTGCCCTGCCCTAGCTGCCTTTTTCCTTTTCTCCATGCACAGACAAGGTAAAATGACTTTGAATATGCACCCTGCACAGAGGTGGAGAATGAGATCACAGGGAATCTAACACAGCCTCTCTCCTTCATGATGATGGTGACTCCCTGGAACATTCAACATACCAAGAGCCCCTTTCATTCCTGCTTATTTAACACTACATAGCATTGGGCATGTTCAAAGTACGTTCAAACATTAACTGGCTAAGTGAGTCATGAGGAGTGATGCTGCCTAGGATTGCTTGGGGCAGGATGTATTGAGGGAGCAGAGACCCACCTTGAACCTGGAATCCCTATGCAACTCTTTAAACACCACTGATTCACTTGTAGGATGAGCTCTTGGGGTCTTACTCTGAGAACAGCTGTCATATTTCACCCAGAGGTGGCTTAGGCAATTCCCATGTGCAATTAGCACAGCACTTTCAGAGCCTTCGGGAGGAGCAGTGCTACATCAACAGAAGCTGATCATTGCAGGCCCCAAACTCCTGGTAGAGCAGCTTTGATGGGCAGGTTGCTGCACTGATGCTAAGGTCTAGTCCTGGGAGACAAAATTTTCTCCTTTCCAGAAAAGAAATGCCTCTCAGCTTCCCCGCCCCATTCTATCCTCATAGTACCTTGGTCTTCTGTATATATAGCGCCTGCAAGCAAAGCATTCCAAGGTACTTTACAAACTCAAATATGCATGTTAGCATTAGCCACATTTTACAGATGGAGATGCTGACTGACAGGGAAAATGACTTGCCCAAGGCCACATACTGCAAATCAGTAGCAGAACGAGGAACCCAATTCTCATGACTCTGTTTGGCTGAGAGATAATCCCTCCTCTACATTACTGCCTCTTTCCATTCTTCCATCCCTAGAACATTTATCCAGCCTGTTCTAATGCTACTTGCTCCTTCCCCAGTTTAAATCTCCAACTCTCTCCTTTTCCCTCTCTGCTACATAGCTCTTCCTTCGTTCGTAGAGGAATCTGTATATCAGCACTGTACAGTGTGTCCATCTCTCTCACACAATTCTATTTTTCAGCAAAAAGCCTTCTGTAATGCTCCCCATAAAAGGATGCAATATACAACTCTACCCCGTTATAACGCTGGCCGATATAACACGAATACGGATATAACACGGTAAAGCAGCGCTCCGGGGGGGGCGGGGCTGCGCGCTCCGGCAGATCAAAGCAAGTTCGGTATAACGTGGTTTCACCTGTAACGCAGTAAGATTTTTTGGCGCCCGAGGACAGCGTTATATCGAGTTGGAGGTGTAAAAATAAACTATCGTTCCTGGTAGAAGAGAGTGTGCCATGCTCTGTTGTGTCCATTTCTAAGATGTGAAAAGAGAGCCACCTTTGCTACAGGCTCAACACAGACCAGAGGGAGCCTGTAGAAAAAAGCTCCAAAAGACCCGTCAGAGCCTTTATATGTAACTGGCTGCTCTGCCCAGGTATAAGACAAGAAGTTTCCTTCTCAGTCCAGGCTGCCCACAGCTCTATTTTCATGAGCTATCAGCACCGTCACCATTAGACTATGGTATCAAAAGACTGAGCAGGATCACATTGCACAAGAATTACTGCAGGTAAATGTGCATACAGGCGAAATCTCTACAGCTCACTCCTGCTAGAAGACCACACTTCACAGGCACAAAGCCCAGAGTGCAGCAGACAGAACAAAACCATACTGCACAGCAATTTAGGGGGGCACAGGGGAGAGGGGTTGCTTGGACAAGGACAGAGTAACATCCACGCTGACTAGGCAGGGCCTCAATGCCCTATTTAATGGGGGGAGGGATAGCTCATTGGTTTGAGCATTGGCCTGCTAAACCCAGGGTTGTGAGTTCAATCCTTGAGGGGGCCACTTAGGGATCTGGGGCAAAAATTGGTCCTGCTAGTGAAGGCAGGGGGCTGGACTCGATGACCTTTCAAGGTCCCTTCCAGTTCTAGGAGATTGGTATATCTCCAATTATTACCTTTATTACCTAACTGTGACTGCTCAGCACATCTGAAAAATCTGTTTTTAAGGTCTCATTTGAAAAATACCCACACTCAAATTTCTTGGAACTCAGCTTACCCATCTTGAAATAGTAAAGGGACAGATACACTCTGACAGGAATCATGTTGTTTCACATCTGATACATTAGGGCATCAAATCGGACTTTAGGTGAGACCAACAACCTAGGAACTCATTACTTGCCTCCATTATCTCCATATTTTGTCCAAGTACTCATAAAAATCACACATACAACCTCATACGTAAGTGCACAGGGACTTAATAAGTGAAAGATCTTTTGATACCCAAGCCTCAGAGCACAATTATATTTTCATGTTTCTGCGGTGGTCTGTTTCCCCACTATCAGCATTTAAAAACAGTATTAACTCTGAAAGTTTATATTAGTCTGACCTAGAAGAAAGTACCAGCAAATTAACTCATTGATCGTGTTCTACCACTGAATTCTCTCTCTCTCTCTCTGGTCAAAGATGATAATCACAACTCTGATGAAATGTTTAACAGTGGTTCAACTCACAGCTTACTTTGCAAATGAACCACACAACATTATGATGTACTGCAAACTTAAACAGGATTTAACAAGCGAAGTGTATCAAATGCAAGCATAACAAACACTGCTCTACTGTTTAGTTTAAGGTTTCTAGGTGTGGTTGCAGCCAGGACATAATACAGGAGGATCATTTACATGTGACTCACTTGCTTTGTCTTCATCCACCTTGATGCTCAAAAACTAACCATTTTCTGTATGTATGCAGTGTAGTTGTAGCTGTCTCCGTCCCACAGTATTAGAGAGGCAAGGTGAGTGAGGTAAATATATTTATCTGCCCAAACCTGAAGAGGAGATCTCTCTCTCACACCCACAGAAGTTGGTCCAATAAAAGATATTATCTCACTCACTTTGTCTCTCATTTTCTGCATGCAATATATGGCCTTTCATGAAGTATAAAAAGGGACTCACTTAAGAATTTAAAAACAGACAAGACAAAAATTATCCTCAGTGGCAATTCCACCTGCAAGGCCTCCCTTTGTGGAATTCTAATTATATGTTTAGCTTTATAATCAATCTATGTTCCACCTCAAAATGTAATACAGCTGATACACAACCATTTTCAAGCTAACTGTAAGACAGCCATGGCACATACAGTCTAAACATACACACCTGTTTGATAATTGGTCAAATTATGTATTACTTGTCAGCTGTTTTGTTAAAGAGACAGTGTTGTCCGCCATACAGAACACAGGGCTGATTCAGCAGTTTTGGATTCTATTCTCAGTTCTGCCATTGTCTTGTGCAACTTTGAGCAAGTCACCTCACCTCTGCGCCCCTCCGTTGTCCCAACTGTAAAATGGAGCAACTTTTTTCAAAATGATTTTTTACAAGCCAAGGATGTAAGCATATATACCATTACTGTTACAGAGCACGTTTGATAACCCCAGACCCAGTGCCTTTTGAAGATGTACTCACCTTCTATATTCAGTTAAACTAAACTTTGTATAGTAGAACCTCAATTTTATGAACACTGACCTTATGAATGACCAGTTATAGGAACTATTTTTCCCAATCAGGGGACAGAGGGAGGAGGAGGGAATCACATAGTGAAAGTAATGCTGACTAAGAACAAGTTGAGGTCCCTTCATATTCTAAGGCCTTCACTGAATTGGAAATCACTCTGCAGTGGTTTGAAGGGCAAGAAGAAAGGGATGCAGTGCACCGTACAGCAACTTATGCAATGTACTTTAATTGTGAGATGTTCCATTTTATGAACTCATCAATCCCCAATTCATTCATAAAATAAGGGTTCTACTGTAAATGTATTGAGTAAGCAGGAGGTCCCAGTTTATGCTTTCACTCAGATCCCTGCTCCTCGCTCCTCCTAAAGTAACAAGCTTCTCTCTCATTCTGTCCATCCAGCTCTGATCACCATTGCACAGCATATAAACATGTACTGGAAGACGTCAAGATTATTTCCCAACCCTTAGGAGCAACTCTGACATGCTCTTCTCCCAACAGTGACAAAGCACACTGCAAACAGGAATTTCAGCATTGCTACTCAACACAAGACTGTGCTAGTAACAGATTCTGCTTTCCCCTCAGAGAGCATAAATGACTACAATTGTTCTGTGTAACTTTGCTCAGATGTAAGCAGAAATGTTCATGCCATCTCCCCTCCCCCAATGCTCCTTGGATTTTTATTGGCCAGTAAGGGTAGTTTATCAAAGTGCTCCCTGTTTCCAGAGCAGAGAGACAGGAATACAAAGCTTCTAGTGGGAATTACAGTGAAGTGTGCTAATAAGGACACAATGACTAGGCAAAGAAAACAGTCTTATCAGGATGTCCATATTGACTCACATGCATTTTCTTCTGTTCCCAATGGGCAAGTTAAAGTCTGTTTATAAAAAATTCAGAAAAAATTTGTTTCATACCCAAATGGTCCCTAATTAGGAAACTACTTCAAAGTGCAGTTAATTTGGCACTCTTAGAAGTGAAGGTCTGGCTGCATTAACAGCATAGATGGGGCCCATGGAACCTTCCCTACCATCAGTCTAGACCCACTATTTTCAAGAATGGTGGCTACCCGACAGACCAAACCATGTTCTTAGTGGCTTTCTGGACATACTGCCACCAGGCGCTAGGGCACAAAGTGGGGCTGACACCAGTGCAGTCAATTTAGGTTTGTTGCCAGATTAAGCTGCACCAGAGCAGAAGGTCTGTGTTGAGGGATCACATGAATGCGGCGACACCGATGTAGTTAGACCAGCACACGTTTCCTTTAGGCAGACAGAGCCACAATTTGGGAACTTCTGCTGTAAATCTTCCCTTTGCTCTCCAAGTTTCTTTCCAATAACAGGATGGACCAAAGTTTCTGAAAGCTGCTAGGGCTGAAGTACAGGGACAGAATCCTCGTTAGGAACAGAAGATGGGAACAATGTCCCAGCCAGTGCCTTTTGATTGCTGCACTATGGACCTGATGCTCAATGTTAGCCCTGATCCCAGAGGCAAAATGGGAGCACTGTACCCATTAAGTCACCCAGCCACGACAGCTATGGGCATCCTAAAGGAAAGCATTATTCCTGCATTCAAACATGTTTCTCAAGGCAGCTAGCCATCCTGCTGTTCTGATAGTGAGATTACAGAGGGCCTAATTGTATCAGGCAGGGATACAATTCTTTTAGTTGTTGTTTTTTTCCCCTCTAGGGACACGGACTGGGGAAAGCAGGTTGCTTGACTGCTGGGGATCTCTTCTGAAAGACTCCACACTGATCACTGATGCAGTAATTTATATGCTGGGTTTCCACAATGCAAGGATGCATGCCAAGTTGTCCAAGTCTCCCACTCACCCCTACAAGAGTTCAAAGAAAAGATATTTGCTGATCCTGATGCCAGTCTGTATAATCCCCAATTAGCAGGGAAAAAAAAATTAGAAAAATTTCCAGCAAGTGAAAAATCCCATTGACTCATGCCAGCATTGAACAATAAGCTGTTTTGTTTTTTAAACAGACAGTCTAAGGTAACAGTGAACAAAAAAAAAGTGCCCACTGGCTAGAACCTTGCAACAATAAGGACAAAACAAATATATTATCCTGCTGGTTGTTTTTGGTGTAAACACTGGTACAGGATGCAGACAGATAGAGATGTAAGCATCTCAGAAACTCAGATCTTGTAAGTTTGGAAAAGCATGATGCACATATATTAAAAGGCCTTTTTTAATCAAATAGGAAATACTCAAGAGAGTGGCAACAGATTAGTTTCTCAGAGAATACTCAGGAGTTGCAGACTTTTATTCAGAGGGAGGACTACAGGCATGGAGTCTGAACCACTACTGACGTTGCTTTCTTAAAATGTAGTGGCAAGAACCATGTAGCAGATGGAATGCTGCTGTCTGCAGAGCATCCGTTAGCTGTAATTCAGTGCTTCCCTCACACATGGTGCATATAGGAGGGAGATTTTTCAGTTCTAATTATACAACTATAATGAGACATTATCCTAGATTGATAGCTACTCCTTAATTCCAACAATTTGGGATTTCCAGTCAGCCCTAATTAGGAATTGCTTTAACTGACCCAATTCAGACAATTAGTCAAAAGCTTCTGTGTGCAGACAGGCCTCACGTTACAGGCAACACTCAAGTTGTAACTCAAGGTTAACTGTACAGTGAAGACCAACCCTGTAAGTCACTGGCAACCTGACTCGGGTTCAAACTGGCAGCCAGAGGTGACAAGCCTATTGCCAAAACCCAGATCCATCTAGTTTCTCAGACTAACCTTTTCCTAGTGCACCTGTTAGGATAGATCTCATCTCTGTATATGGTCAAAATAGTACATTTAATAATACATATAAAAGCTAGGTATTATTTGCTGTCTTGACTATTTAACATGCAAAAATGTTTGGGCTCACATGGTGCATATTCCATTACACAAAAGACACAAGTGACAGAAATGTATTACTATCATAATAGGTTCACTTACTAATAATTATGCACATTAACTTGATGTTTTTGTAGGTGGTTTTGTTATTAAATGTTAAAGTCAAATTTAAAATGGGATTTTATATTTGTGCTTGTGCATTTGGTAACCAATTGCCCATTTACCGGCAGGTTCAGAGAATGTTCTTTATAACCTTCAGAGATACAGTTTAAAGAAAATCATGATAAGACAAAATCGATGAATATTATAGTTTGACACAAGCCAAACAAAAAACGTGGTTCACTTCAGCTTTTATTCACACCACTGGGACTTTTCTCTGTGATTTGAATCTGACTTGTGGAACTTTGTCACTCTGAACAAACATGATAACCCAATGGCAAGCTTCAGGGCAAAATTAATCAGATACACAGGGTCAGGAAGGAACCTCTTAACCTTTCTATCTCATTACATGTGAGTTAGAAACACTATGGGTCCTCTCTCTCTCTCTCTCTCTATATATATATATACACACACACACACACACACACACACCCCTTTTCATGAAAATCTGGGTATTGTCCATGACTATAGGCAGGATACAGGGTTCAACAGACCAGGAGTCTGACCCCATATGACAATTTTAACATCCATCACACTTGTCTCTCAAAGTCTCAGCGAGATAGAATTTAAAACAGCAAAGTGATGAACTCTTGAACCCCAGATACTGAAACCCCAGCTATCTAGGGCAGCATCCCTGAGACAGGCTTTAAACACAGAAGTGAGTCCAGTTAGCAAGTCTGCCAAGTACATCTATGCAGCCTGAGCATCCTGATGAGCTGCAAGTACCAGTCATGCTAGAGGCAGTAAGGATCACAAAGACAAACCAGGAATCAGTGCTACCAGATGTCCCCCCTCTCAAGAGAGAGAAATTGGCTCTAGCTACAATATGGCTCCAGAGAAGCAAAGTCCTGACTCTCATCATCTGGAGCTGCTAAAAAAGAAGGATTTATAAATTAATACACCAGAAAGGAAGGGTATGGGGAGGAGTAGTCTCCCCCTCCTCGTCAGAGCTGCAGCCTAAACAAAACAGCCATTTTTCCCTTTATCCAACCTAAAAAACCCTACAGATAGAACTAAAAACAGCAAACAAGCATGCTGGATATAGACATTCCCATGCCCACTCCCAAACTGATCGAGTTACTAAACTTATGGAAATGGGATACAGTGCCTTCTGCTTCCAGCAGGAGGTGTTATCATCTGATGACCGCTTGCTGGCTCCTACCTGGAGTGAATCTGTGCTCTCTGCCCAGTTCTTAGTGGGAAGGTGTCTGCATCGCCAAAAGATACCACCACAAATCGGCCCCGCAGCTGGCAGTCTCAGACACAAGAAAGAACTGAATGGGCCATAGAGACTAAGCTCCCCGCTCATCCAGGTCGGGGAGTGAGGCATGCTGGGTAAATTTTGGGGCCACTTGTCTAGCCATTGCTGTATCTGTTTTCAGGGGGTGGGAGAAAGAAAGAAAGATTCGGTCCCCAGGGCTGACATTTTGGCATCTTTCATCAGCACAAGATTCACAGTTTAAGGTCATAGAGCTGATGTTCACTACAAAGAAAAGTGAAAACAAAAAGAAGAAACTGAATCTGTGCAATTTAGTAACGAAGTCACTGCCTGGGATTATTTAGTCTTCAGGGAACAGGCAGTAGGACTCCTGATTTCCATAACCAACTCTGCCACTGAGTCACTGCATAACCTTTGGAAACTCACGTCATCCATCTCTCTGTGACTCATATCCCCACATGCATAAGACAGGGCCTCATAAAGATGTTGCGAGGATTAATTAATGTTTGCAGAGAACTGAGAGATGCTCAGATGAAAGGTACTTCAAGTGAGAAGCATTTAGAAAGGGGTATTAAGCGAGCTTGTGTTCATGTAAGGACCAGGATGTAGCACAGAACGTTATTGTAGGGGATTGTCAAAAGCTCGGTTACAGACAGGCTCATCTTCTGTGCCAGAAGACATTAATGTGTCGAGTTCACAGAAGGAAAAGAGACCTATTAAGTCCCACAGCCCCGTTTGCTCAGCCTGTGCAGGATCTCCCCTTAACCTTGAGGGCTGCCTAAAATCTCCCAGCAAAGGTTTAAAGTCTCCCCTCCCCTATTTCAGTATGGCTCAGTATTTAAAAGACCTGGTGCATTCTTTATTTTCTCCCACCACTCTCAGTCACCCTAGCTTGGATCCCCCTTTCCCTCCTTGCTGTTTACACCCTTCAGACATGTGTTGGTAGTAATATCTCCCCCACAACCACAGTCTGGCCAAGCTATATGTGCATTTAGTTGTTTCAATCTACAGTCTGTATTCTTAAATCAATCTCTCCAGTCCTTTAATGGTTTTCATTGCTCTGCTCATCTGCATGGTATAACTTTCAGGGGATCTTTTGAGCTTCTTTTTGATTCACTGGTGATGGGGAATATTTGTTTCTTTGCTTCTCCACTGTGCATTATTTCTGGGCTGAATTTCCTCTTTCCAACTGAGCCACGGACACTGGCTAAGAACCACGTGTAACCATGTCTGTGTCACTCTTTCCCAGGTCATAAGGCCCAAGAGAATAAAGTACAATCAGAACTGCAGGCTCTTATCAAAATCTTCTTTAAACCAACAAAGGCGAGAATACTACTCTCTGGCTTTGCATAACACACCTCATGACATACTCAACCAGGATGTTTATGCATTTCAAAGCGCTGCTTCACAACTGTCCTCCCTTTGTAGGCTGCACAGGATGAACATGTCAAAGCCGCATGCAGATTTCTCAGCAGACTCGGAGACACTTGTCAGTCTTGCAGGTAAATTAAAGAAGCGGGGTAATCACAATTGCCACTGAATCAGTTCTAACGCAAGACGTATGGTTACAGTTACTGCATACATGTATAATAAAAGCAGTACGGCCCCATAGCTAGGACACAGATTATTCAGGAGATCTGAGTTAGGGCCTCGCTGTGTGACTGCCTAATTCACTTAATCTCCATGCCTCAGTTTCTCCAGTTGTAAAATGCAGGTAATAATTCTCACCCGCCTTTCAGACTGAGAGATGGAAATTGCTAAGTACAATTTATTAGGTAAGAAGAAAACCCAGATTTTGCAGTGAATTTTGATTCTAATGGAAATTATGACCCTATCCCATTAACTACAGTCATCCTATGTTTCCCCATGCAGTTCTACCAATAAATCTCCATCTCGCCCTGCAGAATCAATCCCTGGCCCCCACCACTCTCCTGACATCTCTCAGTCCTGACTGCAGCACCACTTGTTATTCCTTGCTCTCTAAAAACCTTAACAGGAAACCTTACTCTGCAGATAGACAATATAGTCTTGATTCCTCAAGGAGACACAGCCCTCCCTAAGAGGAATAAATAAAGGTGCATGAAGTCATTCACAGGAACACCCACGCTGGAAGTTACAGACCAGACAGCAAAATGTATGTTTAACCACAAAAGTAAACAGAAACCTTAACTCCTTCAACAGCATGAAGCAAGCAAAGAAACAATGACCCTGCAGCACTCAGCTCAGAGCAAGTATGAGATCAGATTAAAGTGACACACACTGAATCTCTAAGAGGGGAATTCCTGCCTGTTTCTAAGGAGAGACAGGTCCCCCAGCCGCACCCCTATTGCTTCCCAGATTGAACAAGCTGAAATTTACTACACAGACATCCATTTACTAGTTAAAACCAACAGAGATGACAGAAACTAAGGTCCAACAGCAACTGGCAGCCAAATAAGGCTCTTATTTATCATTATGGGACTTGATCATTTAATCCTCTAGGAAAGAGGTCAACCCATACAGTGCTGAGCCACAGGTGAGACTGTGTTTATGTGGGGGGAGGAAGGGAAGTTAAAAAGGCCAGGAAATGAAAGAATAATGACTAGGTGGTGAGTTGTGACTACTGCCTCTGATTGGCTTAGAACTACACACACTATTATGCATGACCCCTTCTCTCCAAGCCCCACCCAGAGCCTCCTGCTCGTCTCCTCCACCCGGTAGCTCAACTTTAAACTTCAAGCTCCTTGGGGCAGAAACTGTCATTTTCCATTTATTTGTGCTGGGCGCTGTACAAAGGGGCATACATTGTGAGAGCCCTTCAGAGACCAAGTGGGAAATTCCCTACAGCCTATTCCTATATGCGCTCTGATGTCCTAACTCAGAATTCCTTATCATTCCACTCCACCTTCCTGAGGTCTTACAGAGATCCGGCAGCCTCACCCAACAGAGACCCTCCCTGCTCCTACCAGCATCCCCTCTTCTGCCTAGCCATATGGAATGGCTTATGGTTCCAAGTCTGAAGGTCATGGGGAGAGAACTGCTGTGTGACGTAGGAGCTATGTATCTGACCATGACTGCCCCAAGAGCACAGGGGTTTTAAGCCTCACTGTAACACAACTGGATCCCACCCATGCGGTAAACTCCGCAGTGACTCAAATTACTGTTCTTTAAACCTAGTCAATTTTGTAGCACTGGCAATCACGGTCTGTGATGGCCACACTCACGCTTAAACACTATCATTGCTAGCAAGGTTCTACCAATGACCAAGATGATGGGGATTGGGATTTCTTGTTGTTCAAGTCCTGTTTTCAAACTGCTGTTCGCCACGCCTTGCACTGTTAGGGCTGTCTCTACACTAGCATTTTCCTTAGAATTTTACACAGTGGGAGTGCTAATGTAGACGAGCCACTGGCACACTTGCCTCTGCATCATCTACCCCTGCACAGAGCAGGTGTAGCTGTCATGGTGGTTAAAACACCAGCTGTCTGTCTACACTAAACATTCTCACCATTGGGAAGCATGAAGGAAAGTGTGACAAGGCCTAGGAGGGCTGGTGTGCAGTTTGAGTTAGTGTTGTCTTGTCCACACTAGTCAGGGAAGCTTGGTTAACAGCAACTGTATTACAGCTAGTACAGCTGTGACTTGGCATGGTCACCCAGAACAAAAGCACTGGGCACCATTTGCGAAGTTGGGGGCCTAAATAAGATTCTCAGTGGTGCTGAGCGCCCACAGCAAGCGCACATCATCACTGAACATCAGGCCACGCGCTGAAGCACCTAACGTCAGACATGCAAGCAGGAGAACTCTGGGCCTGCACTTAAACGCTACAAGTTGTGTCACGTCACAGGGTGGTATTTAACAGTTCAGCCTCGCCTATGTTATAACCACATTACGGAACAGTGTGACAGCCTCGCAGCTTGTATTATATAACATGAATCCACTTGACGTGCATGATAATTACAGGCCTCCCTCTCTAGCTGACCCAACGCCTCTGGAGCTCCAGATGGAGGAAGCTGCTTCCCTGTAACTACATCTCACTGATCATTTGAAAATGTGTCCTCCCCCCTGCCCAAGCCTCTTCATATCTTGCCCCCTTTGTCCCTCCAACACAGCTGGGATGGAGCTTGTATGAAAAGCAGCGTGAGAGAATTTTGCCTAGAAAGAACACCCCCCAGCCTCAATGTTAGAGTGTTTTAACACTAATATTTTTAGCTCAAAATGGAATTAACCCACCATATGTTCTTCTCCCTCTTAAGTCATACATCAACCTGCTCCTGAACATACAGTAGAACCTCAGAGTTATGAGCACCAGAGATACGAACTGATCAGTCAACCACACACCTCATCTGGAACCATAAGTACGCAATCAGGCAGCAGCAGACACAAAAACAAAAACAAATACATTACAGTACTGTGTTAAATGTAGACTACTAAAAAAAAATAAAGAGGAAGTTTAAAAAAAAGATTTGACAAGGTAAGAAAACTGTTTCTGTGCTTGTTTAATTTAAATAAAGATGGTTAAAGCAGTATTTTTCTTCTTCGTAGTAAAGTTTCAAGGCTGTATTAAGTCAATGTTCAGCTGTAAACTTTTGAAAGAACCACCATAACGTTTTGTTCAGAGTTACAAACAACCTCCATTCCAGAGGCGTTCGTAATTCTGAGGTTCTACTGTACCAGCAACTGAGTAGATTAGTCAGTCTGGACTCTGGAATTCTGCAGAGGGGCACTTTTGGGTGAGAAAAGATATCCCCTCTTCCCATCAGACCTGGGAGTCCATGACAGGCTCTCCCTCCTGTTGACTGGACCAATGCAGAAGGGAGCAAGGATATGAGGGTCTAAGGGTGTGAGAGACTTTCTAACATGGTCTCCTCTCTGCCAGGACCAGCACCAAATCAGTCCACACAGATGTAATTTATGGGTTAATTACAGGTTTAAAGTCAGCTTTTAAGCATAAAGCTAAGATATAGTAAGATACAGGTACAAAGCCCACAGGCCTGTAAAATAGCAGTTTAAGCAGTTATCATAGGAAGTTAGGCCTATAAGTCTTAGCAAAAGAAAGCTGACCAACAGTGACCCTAAGTCACAAGATAGCAGCATACGATATAATTCTGCAATAATAATTCTGCTGATGTCTAGCATAAAATTCTGACAGGTACCCTCAAGAAGTCAGATGATGCCAGTTAAGGGATGAAGTGGGAGCACTTTCCACAGAAATCCAGGAGAACATTTTAAGTACGAGCATTCAGAGTGGCCCCAAAACCACATTCCAGGTGCAGCAGCTCAGCTGGCAGAGGTGTAAAACGGAGTGCCCATTTCTAATGGAAACGTGAAACTGTTCATTCTTTTGAGCTTCAGTCAAGGGGGGAAGCAGGGGGGAGCAGATCAATAGCTTTTGTTTAAGTTAAAGTGCTGAGGATATTATCTCATTAAAGAGCAGCAGATGGAAATTCAAAATAGTACTTCACATCATTAGTGATGCATAATATGGGTGTTACTGAGGGCTTGTCTTCACGTACAGCAGTGCAGTGGCGCTTTTAGCGAAGACACTCCTACACTGACGGGAGAGCTTCTCCCATTGGCACAGCACTGTCCACACAAGGGGTTAAGTCAGTATAACTACATCACTCAAGGGTGTGGATATTTCACACCCAAGCAATGTAGTTACAGATTCAGGTCTGTAGTACAGATCTGGTGTAAGAGGCGGATAAAAATACCAGAAAGGAGTTGAAGGAGAAGGAAGAACAAGATGTAAGTACCTGTGGGTTAATGACACATTTATAATGGTTCATTTATTGTTTATAACATAGTGGGTTGACATGGGGGGAGACAAGGTCCCTTCTCCAAGGAACTTAGATTGTAAGAGATAGAATAAGACCTGTCACTGGAATAAGATAGAAGAGATGTGCAATGAAATGCTAAACAAACGAAAAAAGGCAAAAGAAGCTGTTCCTGCCATTAACAAGGTGAGTATTTCTAGTAACATTCATAGCAACAGATTTACCAGCAGTTCATACTGCCACAAGCAGATCAGAAGCATTGATGACATATTTGAAGATACTTATGCCACAAGGCACAGAGAGCAACCACAGCGCTATTCTCTGAAATGTCTTCTAGTGCTTTGCCCGTAAGTTTTAAGTGTACTGAGGGATGGGGCTTCTGACATTTCCATTTTGACCACAAGGTTTGGTCAGAAATGATCTGCAGAGTACAGAGGTTTAATTAGTCCTATTGCTTTCGCCACACAGACTGTTCCTTAAGGAAGTCTCATAATTTCCATTTTCCGTATGTATTTAAGATAATCCTTCTGTTCCATTTTGCAGCCCACATGCTGATGCAGCATCTCTTCCATGCATGGTGCCAGATTAGGGTTAATATTGCATTTTCTTTGGCAGAGTTATAAATACCCCATACCATGTAGGCTAACAGTTACCTAACATTGTGTGCAAAAACAAGCCATAAGAGGGGACCTGAAGAAACCCAGTGACAACAGCACAACATTGTCCCACACCTCTCCATAACATATTATACCAGGAATTAAACAACGCTGCGCATCCCCCATGCATCACTTGATGTTTATATGCACTCTCTCCACAGGTTCTGCTCCTCCCCCCTTTCAGAAATGGGGAGAGTTAACCTGTTGTTGTGCCCTATTCAGAAACCCCACTAGAAACACCCAGAAGGTAAACAACCACCTCACAATGAAACAGAGATAAACGCAAATGCAAGGAGAAAGAACTGGATTCCTTTTGTTTACACAACCACAGACTGGTTACCCTCAAAAGTTATTAATGCTGCCTTTTTAATACAACTCTCACATGCAATGCTGTTCACTATGCACAGGATTATGCTGATCAAAGTAACAGAGAAACTCATATTAAAGTCTCTAATCTTAACTCAGCAAAGAGACTTATTTTCAAGAGATGCTGAGCACCCTCAAAAGTGCTGAGCAAGTCAATAGGGGGTATAAGTCAGGCCCCAATTGTCTCAGAAACAAGGTATCAGTTAAGGGACATTTTCAAAAAGCTTTAGGTTGCTTTGTCAGGAAGGCCACTGAGCCTGTTGGCTTCAGAGAGGAGCAGGGCCTTAAAGTCCGTTAAAAATGTTGTGATTAAGCCAAACCTCATATTAAACAGCGGCACTGCTCTAATGCATGACAAAGCACTTAACTCCTTTAGACTGCTCTGAAAATTCCTTCCTTAAAAATTAGCGTTATTCTTATTAATAATCATGATTGTTACAGTAGAGCCTAGGGGCCAAGAATGGGACCCATTGTGCTAGGCACTGTACAAAGAATAGTAAACAGTCCCTGCCTCAAACCCTTGACAACCTAAACAAACCAGACAGACACAGGGTGGGGGAGGGGGTATAACACACGCACAGAGCGAACAATGCAATATCAAACTTGTTAGTTCCACAGTTTGGGGGTAGGGGCAAGGAGGGGTTACTGAGGAGACAGGCTTTAATTGAATGTACTATTGTAACAGAAGCAAGACACAGTTTTTAGTCTGACCATATCCCTTCATGCAGAATGTTATTTCTTTATATATACTGTTTAGACATGAGAATCTCATTCTTTTAAAAAAAGCAAAATATAATACGAGTTAAATGCCAGCTGCAAAGATGTAAGTGCCAAGCAAAAGATTCTGCAAAAACACCAATATTCAAAGTATGCAGAATCATAAAGTATGCAACCAATTCAAGCAACTTATGGCTTCATGCTGCTTGAATTGGTTGCATACTTTATGATTCATGCAGTTTAAACAGCCTCAAGATCAGAAAGTACAGTAACAGGACAAGATTTTCAAAGAACATAATAGTATGTATCAAAAGGTTAAACTATGCAAAGAGTTAGCCTTTTCCTTAATATCACTACAAAACACAAATGCTTTCCCAGCAGCAGAATGTTCCAGTAAATTCTGCAATTAAGAGTTCTTCTACACGAGATATCCAAGGGCATCAAAAAGGACAATTCCTCAGTACTTCACATTGTCAAACAGTCCATAAAGGTTAACACCAGACAGGATTACCGCTCTAGTTAAATGCTTAAAGTGTTTCTGAACAGTATTTGGCAAAACAAAAACCAGCTATTAACAGGCTCCTAACAAATGGCTTCTACTGAGAAGTGGTGTCTGCTGCTACAGGACACTCTTCATCCTGCAAGATGCTGAGTGCCAACTGCCAACCAACTCTATGTGAATTTAGGGTGGTCAGCACCTTGACTAATCAATCATGAAGATCCTACTTTTCGTTGATTGCTCTTGTAGAGAAAGGGAAAGGACAGACATGTCTGTAATTTGATTTTTCATAGATTTTAAAGCCAGAAGGGACCATTATGACCATCTAGTCCAGGGGTTCTCAAACTGGGGGTCAGGACCCCTCAGGGGGTCACGAGATTATTACACGGGGGGTTGTGAGCTGTGAGCCTCCACCCCAAACCTCGCTTTGCCTCCAGCATTTATAATGGTGTTAAATATGTAAACAAGTGTTTTTAATTTATAAGGGGGGGTCGCACTCAGACTTGCTACGTGAAAGGGGTCACCACTGCAATAGTTTGAGAACCACTGATCTAGTCAGTCCTCCTGCCAGCCAAGAAACGTTACTTAGTGATTCCTGAATTGAACCCAGTAACTTGCACTGGATAGAGCCTTTCACAATCTGTAAAATATAGCCATTTCCTTCACCAGACTCATCTATCACCCAGATTCCAACACATTTCTCTTGCCCGACAAAAATATTCATGTACAGCTCTAGAAGATGACATTTACAACACAGCCATACTGATGGCAACAATCTAGATACTAGGGTGCAGAAAACACCATATGTACATTTAAAGAGAAGTGGAAATGTCACATTCATGTCTCAAACACAAGTTAAGGTTTTGTTTTCAATATAAACAGGAACTTTGTGTGAACTGATTACGGCTGCATGAAACAACTTGCTTATGTCATGTGGAGAGAACATTATGCTGTATTTTTTCCATTGTTATCCAAAGCTTCTCTCCCCCTCCCCCGCCATTGATTTTCTCCAGTCTCCTCTCCCCTGAAAATCCTTAGAACAGCTTTTAAAATTCATGAGGGCAGCAAACAAAGAGGAAAACATCTGTAAGAACACCTGAGAATTGTCACTCCCGAACTATAAACAATCATCAGTTAGGGCTTAGATAAGACCCATGGGGCACTGCACATATGCACCCTTGGAGGCTTGCACATGATTGTCCCCTAAAGTTTACTCTCCGTGGCTTTGGAAGGAAGAAATCATCTTGCAAACTACCCACAACTCCCCTCAGACTTCTGCAGGAAAATAAGCAGAGCACTGTAAGTCAGGAACATCAGACACAGGCTAAGAGACAAAAATGTAAGGGATGTTTGACATCATCTCAAAGATGAGGATACTGCAAAGACTGGCCACAACACACTTGCTGGCTGTGTACATAGGAGAAATTGGGGGACAGACAGGCTACCTGCATGGGGAGTCACCCCATTAAAGAGTCTGGACGGTGAAATCTAAAATTATGCATGCAGGATGGGCATATCACTGTGATTCACCCCATTAAACACAGCTTGAGAGTTCCAAGAGGAGCACATCCAAACACCAGAAAAAGGGACACACATTGGGTCATCCCACTATATAAGAGATAGGCCCAGCTAACCCTCCCCCCGCCCCCACAACCCAGCCTGTCTGTGAGAAGGCAGAAGGGAGGCTCACAAGTATCTGCCCACCCCACAGAAACAGACACATGAAGGGGATTTACCTCAATTAATACCCCACAATTCCTAGCCACCCAGGGGCTCCCCCAACACTTCCATCCACTGCCCCAGCAGCCTGAGGGCTCCCCAAAACCCAGACCAGTCACCCCCCACTGGCTCCCCCAGCAGCCACGGAGAGCACAGCAAAGAGATTGAGGAGAGCGAAGAAGAAATCATCCAAACGTCCTGTGAGAGGACAAGAGGGAAAGGATGAGGAGACCGAAGGGCCAGTAAGGGGAGGAACCCCAGATAACCTCCCCACACCAAGCAAGAGACCAGAGAAGGCTCCCTGCCCCACATCTATCCCCTGCTTGCCACCAGCCCAACCCCCAACTTCCATCCCCCAGCCATAACCCTACCCCACACCTATTCCCCTCAATCCCCCCACTCATCCCGGCAGCTCCTCCCAGCCCCACACCTACCCTTAACCCAACTCCAGCCATACACCCTCCACCCACACTTCCCCCAACCCTCCCAGCCCCACACCTACCCCCCAGTCAGCCCTAGCCCAACCCTCAACTTCCACCCCCAGCCATAACCCTGCCTCACACCTATCCCCCTCAACCCCATCACTCATCCCCACAGCTCCTCCCAGGCCTACACCTACCCCAGCCATACACCCACCCCTCATTTCCCTAACCCTTCCCAGCCCACCTACCCCCACCCCCCCAAGCATCCCCCTCAACCCCACCACTCATCCCGACTCCTATCTTCCGAGCCCCTCCTTGCCCCACACCTACCCCACTCCTAGAGCCCTCAGCCCCACACCTAGGGTGTAACCCAACCCCAGCTATGCACCCTACCCCCAGCCCCACACCGACCCCCCAGCCATACACCCAACCCCCCCCAACCCCCACACCGACCCCCCAGCCATACACCCAACCCCCCCAAGCCCCACACCGACCCCCCAGCCATACACCCAACCCCCCCAAGCCCCACACCGACCCCCCAGCCATACACCCAACCCCCCCCAAGCCCCACACCGACCCCCCCAGCCATACACCCAACCCCCCAAGCCCCACACCGACCCCCCAGCCATACACCCAACCCCCCAGCCCCACACCGACCCCCCAGCCATACACCCTCCCCCCCCGCCCCACACCAGCCCCCGCCCCACACTCCTCCCCCCCAGGCCCCACACCGACCCCCCCAGCCATACACCCACCCCCCCCCAACCCCACACCGACCCCCCAGCCCCACACCAGCCCCCGCCCCACACTCCTCCCCCCCAAGCCCCACACCAGCCCCCGCCCCACACTCCTCCCCCCACCTTCGGAGAGCTCCAGCTCCAGCTCGGCCAGCTGCTCGCGGATCTCCCGGGGCAGGGAGCAGGCACCCCCGCCTGCCGGCTCGGCCATGGTGGGGACGGGAGACCCGGCGGGGCCCGGCTCAGCGCTGGGGGCTCCGGATCCCGGGCGCAGCAGGAGCGGCCGCCGCCTCCGCCATGCTGAGCCCCAGCGCCGCGGTCACATGGGGGGGAGGGGCCCGGCGCCACCGCCTGGCTGGGCCCGGCGGCAGCGCCGCGCGCCCCCCGCCGGCCAGGCCCGGAACTGCACCTGGCGCCGGGGCCGGACTCTGGGCCGCGCGCCCCCCGCCGGCCAGGCCTGGAACTGCGCCCGGCGACCAGGCCGGACTCTGGGCTTTGCGCCCCCTGCCGGCCGGGCCTGGAACCGCGCCCCTCACCACCCCGGCCGGCGCCCCACCCTCGGTGGCCTTTTTTCTTTGAAAGCTCTTGAGCGGCCTTGCACACCCCCCCCCGGGGGCCCTCAAGCCACCCTCCCGCCACTGCCCATGCGCCCAGCACGCGGGCCTGCTGCCCCAGAGCTGCAAGATTGGGCTCATTGCACCAGCTTCGGCCGGCCAGAGACGCGGTGCAGCGACACGGAGCTCTTCAGGGCCCCTGCAAGGAGATTTTGCGCCCTAGGCAAAACTTCCACCTGGCGCCCCCCTCCCCCCGGAGCAAAAACTAACACTGCATAATGTGGCCCTATTTATTAGAATTAGGGCAAGGGGGTCAAAGGAGGTGATCACAATGGTCCCTTTGGGCCCAGGGGAATCTGTGAGCAAGGAGGAGGCTGAGAATGCCCCCAGCTCGCAGGGTCTCTCCACAGTCCCAGGCTCTGACTACTTCACCCTCCGGGGGGTCCTAGGGGCAAGGAGGGCAGAGCCAGGCTCTCCCGGGGAGCAGGGGAGGATCTCCCTCAGGATCAGGGCCAGCTCCCCACATTGGCAGTGCCACCAGGGGGGTGTCAGTGTTTGGAGGCAACACCTGCACCAGCACTTTCCCCTCCATCACTCTGTGGGGTTTAGTTTCACTTTCCCTTGCCCCAGGAGGCAGCTGCACCCAGCCCCAGGTGTGGCACATTGTAGGGCAAAGCTCACCTGAGCTCAGGATTGAGTCCTGCCTCCCCCAACGGCTTCGTCCCTCGGCCACGCTGGTCCCCGAGCCCAGCCAGCTGTCTCCTCCTTGCTCAGCCACAGGCTCCCACTGACTGTCCTGACCCCTCGCTATGGGGGCAGGTTTGTGATGGAGGCCTCGCTCTCCACTTTTTGGCACCCCAGGAAGCCACCTAGTGGTTACACCCACCCTGCTTCTGCCACCTCTCCATGGTGCAGAGGGTGGGGTGGAGAGAACCATAGGCTTACCAAAGCCGCTAGGTGTATGGCTTATTACTGAGGTTAAGATGTTGTCATGGTTATTTTCAGTAAAACACATAGGCAGGTCGTTAGCAATAAACAAAAATTCACAGAAGAAAATCCATGATTTTTACTAAAAATAAGGGGGAGGACTGATAAAGAGAGGGCTGTCAGAACCAGCCTCCACTGCTTTGGCAGGGGCTGAAGCCAAAGACGTCATGAAGGTTTGTTAGTTACACAATCTGTGATCTCTATATCCCTATTTACAACAACACGCTGTACCCTCTCCCCCTTTTTTTGTCTGAACTTCACCTTGAATGGTCGCTTCGTTTAGCATAACTTAGTTTAGCTGAGAATGTGAGGGAGAGTCTCAAACTACAGCCATTCTTTTCAGGTGACAATCTGAGAAACTCTCCCAGACTGAGGTGTCATTATAGGAGGTTTTGGAACAAATTGATAAATTAAACAGCAATAAGTGTATAGACACTTGCGTGCCACCGAGGACCAGTATTGGTCAACATATTCATAAATGATCTGGAAAACAGTGAAGGGGCAAATTTTGAAGATGATACAAAACTACTCAAATAGTTGCATCCAAAGCAGACTGAAGAGTTACAAAGGATCTCACAAAACTGGGTGACTGGGCAACAAAATAGTTTAATATTCAGTGTTGATAAATGCAAAATAATGTAAATTGGAACAAACCCACCTCCTTTTTACATATATGAATATGTGACTGATGGGGTCTAAATTAGCTGTTACAATTCAAGAAAGAGAGCTTAGAGTCATTATGAATAGTTCTCTGAAAACATCCACTCAATATGCAGCAGCAGTAAAAAAAACAAAAAAACAAAGAAACGGTAATGTTGAGAATCATTAAGGAATAGATAAGACAAATACCATATTGCCTCTATATAAATACATGGCATGCCCACATATTGAATACTATGTGCAGATCTGATTGTCCCATCTCAAAAAATATATATTGGAATTGGAAAAGGTGCAGAAAAGGGCAACAAAAATGAGGGGTATGGAACAACTTCCATATGAGGCGAGATTAATATAACTGGGACTTTACAGATTGGAAGAGAGACAACTAAGGGGGGGATATGATAGAGGTCTATAAAATCATGACTGGTGTGGAGAAAGTAAATAAGGAAGTATTATTAACTACTCATAACACAAAGAACTAGGGTCATAAAATGAAATTAATAGGCAGCAGGTTTAAAAACAAACAAAAGGAAGTATTTCTTCACACAATCTACAGTCAACCCGTTAAAAACTTTGCCCATGGATATTGTGAAGGACAAGACTAACAGGGTTCAAAAAAAGAACTAGATAAATTAATGGAGGATAGATCCATCAATGGCTATTAGCCAGGATAGGCAGGGATGCAAAATCATGCTCTGCAATGTCTCTAACCTCTGTTTGCCAGAAGTTGGGAATGAGTGATGGGATAGATCACTTGACAATTACCTGTTCTGTTAATTCCCTCTGAAGCACCTGGCATTGGCCATGTCAGAAGACAGGCTACTGGGCTAGATGGATCATTGGTCTGACCCAGTATGGCCATTCGTATGTTAATGTATGCTAACTGTTTGACCTCTTATCTAGCTGTGATACACAGAGTATCTTTCCCAGACCTAAAGCAGAGCTCACTGTAGCACAAAAGCTTGTCTTTCACCCATTAATGTTGGTCCAATAAAATATATTATCTCATGCACCATCTTTTTAATACCTGGGACTAACATGGCTACACTACAACTGCAATTAACAGCTTTGACACCCCTTCTCCCTGCTGAGTCCCACACACCCCTCCACATCAGTTTTAGTAGTAGCAGCCTCTGTCCTGTTTGCAACTCTGGACCTGGTCCTTTACAGAATAAACAATAGGGGCCAGAGCAGGGCCAAGGGTGTGAACATGGCAGACATTTTTAGGGAACAGGCCTGTGACATTACTATACTATGGCTGTTACCAATGCTGAGTGTCCAACAATTGCTCCTACCAACTACCTATTTCCTCCCTTTCCTGCTCGGTATTGGTCCCTCCCCACAATGAGGAGCAACAGAGCAGGGGGCAAGCTACTGTAAGGCAATCAAGTGAAGCAGCTTCCATGTGTTACATTTTGAAGAGGTGTGCCTGGGGAGGGATGCTGACTTGACTGCCCCCTACCCCCTTGGACAGGCAACAGAAAGTCACCGAGCTGTCGACACTCAAGAAAGATCTTGTAGTCATCGTAGTTAGTTCTCTGAAAACATCTGCTCAATAGCCCACAGCAGTCAAAAAAGCTAAAAAAATGTTAGGCCTCATTAGGAAAGGGATAGATAAGACAAAATATCATAACGCTATAAACCATGGTATGTCCACACCTTGAGTACTGAATTAAATGTCATTGTCCTGTCTCAAAAGACACATTAGAATTGGAAAAGGCATAAGGAAAGGCAACAAAAAAATGATTAAGGGGTACAGAACAGCTGCCATATAAAGAGAGAAGACTGGGCCTGTTCAGATTGGAAAAAGGAAGGACTAAGGGAGGATATGATAGTCTATAAAATAATGGTGTGGAGAAAGAACACAAGAATTAGAGAGGACCTGATGAAATCAGTAGGCAGATTTTTAAAAAAGGGAAATACTTCTTCACACAATGCAGTCAACCTGTCGAATTCGTTGCCATGGAATGTTGTAAAGGCCAAAAGAATAACCTATTTTTTAATCCAGTCAATTCAGAGAGGATAGATCCACCAATGTTTATTAGCCAACATGGTCAAGGACACAAGCCCATGCTCCAGGTGTCCATAAGCCCCCAACTGCCAGAAGCTGGGAATGAATAACTCAAAATTGCTGTTCTGTTCACTATCCCTGAACCATACGGCAGTGGGCCACCATTGGAAGACGGAATACTGGGCTAGATGGATCATTGGTCTGACCCACTATGGCCGTTCTTATGTTCCCACAGCCCATTCAGACTTTGGCACCACAGCTAATAGTACTAAAAGCAGGGGCCATTGGTGCTAGTTACAGTGAAGTATCCATTCACTAGACATTGGTCTGCGACCACCTTCTGTGGCATCAGTAATAGAACCTCAGGGGGGCTCTGCAGAATAGTGCTGATAGGAAATAGATAGTTGTCTATTCCTGCACAGGCCAGCCAATAGAGAATGTATTCAAAGAGGAGATTAAGGTTTGTGGCAGCAGCATGCTGACACTGTCCTCCACATCTAGCACTGATGGACAGTAAGATTAGTTCAGCAGCTCCCAAACTGTATTGGTTTACATACCACCTTAAAAAATGGTTGTGAAATTAACTGATGGAACATCAAGCTCATTTATTACAACATGGAAACCCCTGCTTTAGTCATAGGCAGCTTTCTTCTAGTTCACTCTACTTAAAAATTCCCATTCTGTAGGGTCTTAGGTCAATTACCACTCCATCCAGGGCCCTGCATGCAATGTAAACAGTCCAATGAAGCTACAGGTTCTGAGTACTATTGAAAGTCAGGCCATTAAGATGGCTGAACTGAGCTACAGCTGACACATTGGTTACCTTGTCACACAGATGTGGCATGTAACTACACATGGCGAAGTGGGGCTTCAGAGCACATGAAGCTGACAGAACCCATCTTGAGGCTCTTTGGAACAAGACATGCTTCCACTGGAGGGCACACAGTTGTGGAATCCCTTACTGCACTCACGTCTTGTTCTAGAGCATAACACAACTCATGCCACATTTGAGAGGCCTTCCCAAAACAGGTGAAACAGATTTTCTTCCTTGGGTTCCTATCTCTGAGGGAGGCTCACGAAGACTGAAGGAGGGACTAGCAAGAGCTACCACATTGATCAGTATGCTAGAAATACAGAGATAGGAGCTTACTCGCACTTTTGTTTTACCTGCCATTAATGACCTCTTGCTCTCAAATTACGAGAAAGGAAGAACTGGTCCATCTGCAGTCGACACATCATTCTGGAGTCAGGTGCTCACTAACTTTCCTTTCCAGAATAAATCTGAACTACCATGCCTTTACTATTTTCCTTCAACCTTTCCATCTTAAAAAAGAAATCCATCTTCTTTCCTGTAACATGAAACAATACTATCTCAAGATGGCAAGGATAGGAGACATTATGCAATGTTTAAAGTCATGTATGGAAAATAGTATTAGAAGCCATTTAGCATCAGAACAGCATCTCATTGTGAAATCAAAGACAGAAGGATTGCTTCTTTAAATCAGCTTTATTTTTCTAACTTTTATTTCAATTTCCCATAGCACCTTGGCAATGTCAATGTCAAAAACAGAAATACAAATACATGTATTATCATTTTAACATTTAAAGCATGAACCTATTTTACAGAAATTGTTTTGGACAGTTTTGACAATGGACAGAGTAAAGAAGCCAGATAAGTTGCGTTTTTTCTTCTTTCACTGAAGCCCTACCACTTTGGAGAGAGAGCATACATGCCAAGGGAATGTCAGAATTGTCTGGGAGGAGCGAGATGTCAATAGTCACTTAAACTCAATATATTATCTGCATATTTTGTATTTTATAAAAATTAGAACAAAAGCCATTTGTGCACAATCTGTTTACATGAAGTTTTTTTTTTATATTGTATCCATAACTGAAGCGCCATAAAAATAAAACTCTGGTTCTTAAATATAAAATTGAAGGTTGTTACAGGTTAGTTTGCAGATGGATTTTTCAGAAATAATCTTTAACTCCTTTCAAGTCCTCCCAACAGTATATTAAAACCAGACTCATTTGACCTCTTGAAGTGTCTATGCTAGGGACACTTAATAGAAAAGCCATCTAAAAAAACTAAAACAAAATCATTTACCATCCTAAAGGAAGCTCAGACTAGATGTAATATATATATATACACACACACACATACACACACAAACAAGAAGAGCATGATAAATCATTCAGATTAATGGCAAAAATCTTATTTCAGAAGGAAATATCAAAAATTAGAAACTAAAAGTCTATTTGCATATCTGTTGCAATCAAGGATTTACAAAACAAACTCATCAGAAGCAAGTTTTCCTCCTAAGTGCATTTCTGTTGCATCTTGTCTGTAATACAATGGTTCATTTTACAAGTTTAAAATATTGCCTGTACACAGATTTTATCCCAAGTGAACGTTCACTTGGGTAACGGTAAAAACAGTGGACATTTTCAAGATATTTAAGTGGATATTGACAAAGTAGTAAGGCCATAGCTATTTAACTACAGTAAAGCATTGATTAAGTCATTTAATTGCTACTGATCTGCCACAATATCATCCTTGTTCTCTTCTGGTTAATAGGATGGGTTATTTTATTTTACCTACTGCTAAAACTGCACCATCATACTGTGCCAAGCTAACTTCGTAATTTTTTTTTAAACAAAGATAGCAGGAATGTAAGATGCTATAAAACTAACAATTTTAGAAATTAAACTTTTGCACTTTTTAATTTTACAATCACATGCAAATAGTCCCTCCTTCCCCTCCCGAGAAATACAAAAAAATGGCCCAATCTTTTCCACAAATAAAGTGGAAGAAGTTTAACTAGGGGAATACACCTTTGTAGCTAACAAAATAAAACAGACTAATTTTGGAAACAAGTGACAGTTTGTGAAACAAAGTTATTTGAGATCTGCACTTTGTGTGTGCATGTTTCATTGTTTTTTTTAAAAAGACAGTCAGCAGGGTAGAAGAATGCATGTTTGGCTGATGTGGTGAGCTATCAAGGAAAGAGCCACTGAGAATCCATTATCTTCAATAGCTCAATGAACTTTTGTGGAACAAGAGCCAGTTTTACCTCTGGTAATAAGTTGATGCACCTCAACTGAGGTCAATGGAGATGCACCAGCAGTGAATCTGGCTCCCAAATGGTCATTCTGTCCTTGTTTCCAATTGTCTGTCAAACAGGAAAACTTGGTGGGTAGAGAGAAGAATTTGCCTGAGACTATATCTGGAGAATGAGAAGTAGCAGCTAGCCCATCTATGTTACGTATTTGCCATGCAATACAAGTACTGCAGGAGAACTTGCACACAAAACTATTGTTTTCACAGCCTTTATATTTACTTTATTATTCCCACCCCAAACCCCCCAAAAAAGACAAAAAAGTGTCCATGGCGGTGGGGGAAGGAGGGGAATCCTAATGTTAAATCTTTGCACACCAGTATCAATTAGTTTAGTTATGGTGAGCTCCCTAATCTGATAGAGTTAGAATATGCTGGAAAAAGCCAACAAGTTTACAGATTTATTTGCATACACTATACAAGACCATAACCTGTTGCTGGAAAATGCACATTTAAGACATAAAACATTCCTTCCACACGTCAAGTTTTTCCAATCACCTTACAAGAAAAAAAGATTACGCTGTAAGGATTTTTTTGTACATCTAATAAAGGAAAAAGCTACACTTTACAACTGTCAGAAATACTCAAGTTCTATCTTTCAGCTCAACAAGCTCTATGCACTGATTCAAAAGCAGATGCCCACATAGGTAAAAATTAACATGCCAGTATAGCCAAGCTAGGCCAGAGACTGTACATTTGCAAAAGCCTCTGCCCAAAGAGCTCTTCCTCTTAACTGCAACCAGCTTATGGCTGCTATTAGAATTCCAATACATGTTCACTCTGCAATGAGAGTGCACACTAACCAATATTGGTGACTATTATACAGAATACATGTTATTTTCCAGTCTGAGTGCAGTAATTAAGTTTATAAAATTATTTATAAAAAGCAGCTTCTTTGAAATTTGATGCATTTCACAGAGCTCTTGACAGTTTAAATATTTGAACTTCTTTGTATCATTTCCATCAAATGTAGCATTATCCAAGTAAATTGAAACAGGTTTGTAAGTATTTTTAAACTATAGATTTGATCCATGATTTTGGTAAATTAAACTCCTAAACCCATTACAGGCAGTTTAAAAGTGAGTAATGATTGTTTTTATATAAGTAACATGCACAAAATGAACAGTTAACTGCATAAATATATGACTCATGAATCAAATCAAAAGCAACTGCCAAACTGAATAATAAGTTAGAGAAATGACAACTCTGGCTTTATATATATTTATAAAAATAGATACAAGAGTTCTCAAAGCAGTTGATGGAGAATGCGTACTGAGTAAGAAATCACCAAGGATTACCTGGCTAAGAAATCAAAAGATGAAATTTCACAGTTAATGTCATTTTAACTGCCACTTACATACCGTAAACATCTTAGTAATATATGCTAGTGATGCCATTAGAATGAATGTATCACAACTGAATATTCCAGTGTTCACAACTTACATCTTTAAATTTGTACACGTCCTATTCACTTAAAAGAAAAAAAAACCCAGGTACAATTCTTACTGCTGCGAGCTACTTTTCTTAACACTTTATACAGAACTAAGAATATGGGCATGTTTATTTTGGCAGATTAACGTATTGTATTTTTCCTGTTTCCTTCAGTCCTTTACAGTAATTACTAGCTTGTAAACTTAACGGCCTACTACACAACAGTGTTGTGAATTTAGTCAAAGTAACCTCTTTGAAACAAAGTTAAAACCTCATGGCCTTTGTTCCACTTTAAACTGTTAGTTTCAAGTAACTGAAAAAAGTCAGGAGCTACTATCTGCTGTAGAGTTTCCCCCAGTATTTGTACTATAAAGCAGTGCTTAAACACCAGTCCAGAGAACCAATGTGAATCACTATATGGAAACCTGGCCATGCCCCCAAACTGTTGAATGTCTCAAAGGAAATAAAAAGCCTCAATTTTAGACCCATTTAGGACTTTAAACCTGCCCTCAAGACTCCCACCTGCAAAGCAGAATTCCATGAGTGGGAATGAAAGCTCAGGCTCTTCACATGTGAAACTACCACCATCTGCTGTGCAGTCTTCCATTAACTGGGCCTGCCTCAGGAAAACATACCAGATAAATGCACACAAGTCTGTAATAAAGGGGTTAGAGAAAGTAGCATCTAAGCAATAAAAAAAATTAAAATGCTGCCCTCAATTGGCAGAAAAAAGGGAAAAATTAAAAATCCCAAACATGCCCCCACTCCCCCTCCTTGTGTCTAGGATACTGACTATTCTTACTGTCCTTATGGTCTGATCAACAATCAGACCTCCAGTAAAATCTGAGTTTAAAAAACGTTTGCTCAATGAAATATTAGTAAGGTCAAAAGACTAAATTTCAAGCTGGAAACACAAAGTTCTACTACAGTAGTGCATTCAGTTTTTACCATCAGTGACTAAATCATGACAAAACAGTATCTGGCTGCACTCACGCAACTCAAGCACGTCGACCAAGCATCTCAGTTGTGGATCTGCTTTGCAATGCAAGGCCATTAATGGCATACATATCATCCTACAAGCCAAACGTTAAATAGGTTTAAAAAAGTAAGTTCTAATTTTACAGAAATGCTTCTTTTTTTTTCCAAAAATAACATTCTCTTGCCCTCTTCCTTCTACACTGAGGGACGTTATTATGTCATTTCATTTTTTCATCTGGTCAAAGCACTAATTCACAATCTCAAAGTTGATTTCAGGCAGGAAACACTCTGCAAATTAAAAAACAAAAAAAAGATACAAAAATTATAATCTCTATATATTTATATTGATTGGAATCCTCCAGCATTTGTGAAATCACTTTTAGAGATGAATTTTGGGACCCTCCCCACCTTCTCCCACTCAAACCATATACTCCGATTCAGTATTCGTGTTCCCCAAATACCTCCTCCTTATAGTCCATCTCCTTTGCTGCTCTTTAGTCCACAGCTCAAATTAAATAGAGAAGAGTTGGATGAGTTTTACTTTGGTGATCGGGGTGGCAGATACTGCTCCTTGCCGATACGCCGAGGTGCTCCCTGAGGTGAAGATCTGCGTCCAAACTGGCGTCTCTGTTCCCTGATTTTTCCAGCAGCTCCCCTGGGAGGCCCGTTGCCTCTGAACCCAGAAAGATCCTTTGCCCGGCCTTCGAGCTTCTCATGGGCCCTCTCTGAAGCCTTCTCAGAAGTACTGTTTTCTTCATTTTTGGCAGGGGGAGCTACATTGGTACGAAGCTCCCTAAGTGGCTGAACAGGAACTGGAGTTGGCTCCTTTGGGGGTTTCTGGCAGACTTCAGCATAACTTAGCTTGCGTGGCTCCTTTGGTGCCAAGGGTAGAGAAAGAGTAAAGTTTATGCATTCTGCTAAGAACAACTTATACCTGGAAAGGGCTCTTCAAGAATACCCCAGGCACACTGTTAAAAGAACACAATACCAGAACATGCTCTGTATAGTGAGCTAGGCTGGTTTAATATCCAATGGCAGCTCAAAAGCCAGAATCTATATGAAGGTACTGTACCATGTTCTGCCCCCGCCCTGGGGGGGGGGGGGAGGAAAAAGAGGAGCGGGGGGAGGGAAGAGAGAAAAGCAGCCTCCTTGGGACTGTACCATGATCTGCCCTGAGGGTGGAACAGAGAGGAAAGTAGCCAGTTTCCCTAGCCATCAGCCTCCAACATGTTTACTAGAAAGTACTGAGATCTCACCCAAGGCAGCTGATCTTACCTGTATTGTAACAGTAAGCGCTGCATTTCCATTGGTAGAGGATGAAGTGGTATTTGTCCTTGATGGCTTTGCAGCACTGAGAGGACGTACAGACATAGGTGGGGAAGTGGGGCTATTAACATCTTGCTGAGCAGAGACCTCCTCTGGCTTCTTGTCTGGCTGAGTTGTGCTGATAGATTAAACAAGATCGTGCAACATTAGAATCTGTTTAAGAGTTAGTTCAGTTTCCGGAATGCCTTTTTCCCTTTTTTCAAGTCACTGCAGCAGTTTTAACCAAGTAGGATGCCCAAGGTCATTACCACCAGGTTCTGAACAGCAATTAGCTTTTCAGAGTAACAGAGGCCTAGTTACTAGTATAGTATAGAGAGGGACTGGAGATAATGCTTCTGTCATAAACAGATAGTTAAGGGTTAACAAGCTCAGTAACCTGATGAACACCTGACCAGAGGACCAAATCAAGGGACAAAATAATTTCAAATCTCTGTGGAGGGAAGTCTTTGTCTGTGTTCTTTGTTGGGTCTTTGTTCTCTCTTTGGATCTAAGAGGGGCCAGACATATTTCCAGGCTTTCCAAGTTCCCTGAAGTATTTTCTTCTGTTCAGTATAGTGAGTATTAGAAAGGCGGTTTAGTCTTATAATTAATTTCTACATTTGCAATTGTGTGTTTGCTGGAGAAATATCTTTATTTCTGTTTGCTGTTACTTTGATTATTCTGAGAAAGGAGGGGGGGGAAGTCTCTCCAGGTTTATAAGCTAGACCCTGTATATTTTTCCATCCTGGTGTTACAGAGATAGTGTACTTTCTTTCTTTTAATAAAATCCTTTTCTTTTTAGAACCTGACTGATTTCTTCCCTTGTTTGGATTTTCAGGGGAAGGGGGGGGGGGGGAGAAAGTGAATCCCTCTTTGTTTTGATTCAAGAAGTTTGAATCAAGGTGATCTCTCCCAAGGACTAGGGGAGGGGGGAGAAGATGGGAGGGAATGGATTATTTCCCTTTGTGTTAAGATCCAAGGAAGTTGGGATCTGTGTTCCCCAGGGAAAGTTTGGGGGAACAGGGAGTGTGCTAGACACTGGAATTTCTAGCTGGTGGCAGTGTACCAGATCTAAACTAGGATTTAAGTTTAGAGGAGCCCATGCAGGTCCCCATCTTGTGGATGCTAAAGTTCAAAGTGGGGAATAAACCTATGACATGGTGGCAGAGATGGGATCCTTAGAGCAGAAGTAACCAAGACTATCCTTCACACTACACAACATCTTATTTTAAAAACATTTCTCAAATTAGCCAAGCGAATTATATACCTTGGGGCAGGAACCTCAGCCCTGCTTGGTGAGCTCACACTTGTGACAGGTTGCTGGACTAGACTGTGTGCCTGCTCTTCTTGAGCAGATGCAGGACAACTGACCGCCAAGTCTTTGCTCTCCTGAAGAGACAACAGGAATTTTAAAACTGCAGAAGGACGACAGTCATTATGCCAGTACTTGTGTTTTAGTCACCACAAAGCTTAAGTCACCAGCCATCAAGAATTTAAAGTTATATATATATATATATATATATATATATATATATATATATATATATATATATATATATATATATATATATATATACATATATACACACACACACACACACACACACACACACAGAGTAAGAGTTAAATAGAATATGCACATGGCACTTATTTCAGTGGAAGTCTTCTATACAGAACTGCCAACTTTACATCAGGTGAAAAAACATGGGACAGAGAACAAACAAGGCCATTGCCTTCTGTACAACTGCAGAGACCAGCAGCAGCACCACTGCAGGTAAACAGATTGTTCCCAAACCCACCCCTACCCCAAACTCCCTTTATCTGATCCATACTTCAGAAGCCACCACTGCTGATCTGGCTGCTTTATTCTGAAATACAGAGTGCCAACACTAAATCTGGAAAGAGGAGTGGTTATTGCACAGGTTCCATTAGACACCGCCTGGAAGTCCGTGAGCCCAAGAACAGAAACAGAAAAGGCTAGAATATTATATGTTTAGACCTGCTTGGGGACAGTGCTGTTTACAGCTCTACCAGAATAAGCCTGAATAATTTTAAGGACATGTGGAGGAGGGAAGTTAACCATCTTGATGTGCACTCCAGAAGTAGAAACAAGTACCTTCTCTTTGCCAGTTCCTTTAACAATGTCAGACATTCTGCTTTCCAGCACAGGTTCTCCTTGTATTTTTGCTGTACTTCCAGGCAGAGGAGGGAAATTTGATGCTAGTAAGTCAAACTTTGGTGTCTGAGTCTTTGTTTCTGCTGAAGGCTGAGGTCGCTAGAAGAAAAAAGGTTTGTTAACATACGCTACGTAACCATACCACCTTGTGTTGTGCGCCTATAAAGGTCTCAAGTTAAGTAATGTCAAAACAGTTCCTGAATGGAAGTCTATCAAACACCACATCCTGCATGATGAAATCTTGAAGATTCAGGGATTGTATCCTTCCCTCAGAGACAGTCTGCAGCCCACACCTGATGGTGGGTGTCAACGCAGTGACATCTTTCAGAAGAGAAACTCCGTATCGCTTTAATAAGAACTGGGATGTTTCCTGGCCAAATGCCAACTGCAATGGTTTCATTTTGCCTCCCTATACTTGTTTTGCAGTTTCAGTTCAGTGAAGTCTATGTTACTGCCCATCTAGAGCATAAAATGACTACAGACCTGCTCTGTAACTCTTGTTCCTCAAGACACGGTACACACTTCAGGTGTCTGTGTGCCAGTGCATCAAAGCCAGAGAACTTTTTCCCATAACTGTACCTGCAAGGGCAGCACACGCTGCCTCAACACACTCCTCCTGCTAAGCAAAGATAAGGCGTGGAGCACCTGACCCTCCCCCCACCTCAGCTCTTTCACACCTAAAGCCTGCATCTGAAGTGATTTTGATGAAGAGGGGAAGGAGGGTAGGTTGGGGAATGGTCATGAGTAACATCTCAAAGAACAGGTATGTAACCATTTTTTCCATCTTCAAGTGCTTGGGGTCACTTTAGGTGACTCACAAGCAGTTCTCAGTGGACAAGGGTATTGAGTCTACCCGAACAAGGACCCCAGTACTTCTCTCCCAAATTTAGCATTGTTGCTGGAGGCCTGGGAGAGAAACAATGAGTGGTAAGCAACTGAACCAAACTGAAGACCAGGTAACAGCTCTGCAAATGCATAGCGTCCATATAGAATATGCTAAAATTATTTGACGTAGAGAACGTTTGCAATGTTGTAGACGACACAAACGCAGAAGGAAATTCGGGACGAGATGCTCTCAGAGCAAACAGGTGAGCAAAGGAAATGTATAACGGAGGCGATAAAACTAAACTCCTTAGACCCGTCCAAGTAAAAAGATAATCCATCATGAACTTCTAAGATATGTAGCCTCTATCTGTGTGAGAGCGAGGCTTGGGAAAGACTGGCAAACAGTTTGATTCAAATGAAAATCTGAAACTTTAGTGAAAAATTTGGGGTACTGATGCAGGGCAACATTGTCTTGGTAAAAAATCGTACAAGGCGGGTGAGCCAAAACTCAGCAAACTTCCTAGCTTAAGTAATGGCTATTAGAAATGCCACATTTAATCGAGCAAGGAGACAACAAGCATGTGGCCATGGATTCAAAAGGAGGTTTCTTCAATCCTGTGAGAATTAAGTTTAAATCCTAGGACAGAGTAAGATCTTTAATAGGTGGGGAGAAAGTCCGTCCAAACCATTTAAGAATTTGACAGAGTTGGAAAACACCGACCTGTCATCTACAGGTGTGTGAAATGCTGGGATTGCAGCCAGGTGGACCCTCAGCGAACTACTTGAGAGACTTCTCTCTTAAGCCAAGCAGAAAATACAGAATAAAAGACTACACTTCCTTCATGGGTTTCTATTTATGTCAGGACCAAATAGAGAACCTCCTCTACTTCGTAAGGAAAGTGTATCTGGTAGAAGCCTTACTGACCATGGATCAATCAATAGTCCAGGTATGAATACACCTGGACTCTCACCTTTCAGAAAGCTGCTACCACCATGCATTTCATGGAAATTTTAGGGGGCCACAGCCTGACTAAATCGAGGGACCATGAACTGATAACAAAGAACTGCTATGACAAACCTTAAGAATTTTGTGTGGCTCTGGCATACAGCTACATAGAAGTATGCATCCTTTAAGTGGACATTAGCAAGAAAGTCAGAGAAAGGAAGATGATAACAGAAAACAGGTAACCATACAAAACTTGATTTTCTTAATGTTAAGAATGTTAAGATTTCACTGTTCTAGAATAAGTCTGAAGACTGATTTGAGAAAGTATCAGGAATAAAATCCCTTCCCTCAAGATTGAGACAGTGTATCTTCTACAGCCTCTAGCGGTAACAGACCGGATTTCTTGAATTAATACAGCCTTGTGAGAATGATACCTGAAAAGGGATGGGACATCAGAAAAGGGGATAGAATTGAACTGCAAGGTGTAACTCAGTCCCTCTATTGCGTGCTGCACTTTGACAGGTTATGCAAGATACCTGCAGTCATGAAGCACAGCACATAGTGATACCAGTTGCTATCACACAAGCCAATGAGTCCACCATCTAACGCAGCATGCAGAGATAAACAAAAGGATTGCCAAGTTATAACATGAGAAGCGGTAGCGTCGTCATAGCAGGCGAAGTGAGCCCTGGATAACTATACAGAATAGTACGAGAGCAGTAACATTAAAATTCTAATCTGCAATGGCTGTCTGCGGGCGAGCTCTGCAGACCAGTATGCTATATTGACGGTCTCAGCCCAAGAAAACATATTTCTGGAAGAGGAACAAGATGAATCTATTTTCTTAGTAAAAATGTTACAAACAAATGAACTGCCACACAGCATCTGTATGAATCCTACCAAACTCTTTGCCTCAGTGATATCTTGTGGCTGGGCCTCCCACAGTTTATTTATGCATTTCTTCTACATGCATTATTTTAGCAGTCCTGAAACAACAGCATTGGCCTGAAGAAGGCCTTGCTAAGGCAGGTGCTGATCAGACTATTCAACATTTTCTGTCCCCATAAAAGAAACAAGCCACAAACCAGGGTCTGACCATTAATGCTAAATAACTAACTGCCCATAAGCCTAACTTCTTGCACTCCCTTTGAATAGGTCACCTCAGGTCCCAGTCAGGCTTCAATTGAAGCCAACGGGACTTTTGACAATTACTTCTATGGGAAGAGGATCAGGTCTTCAGCATCCTATTATGAGGGACAGATAATCGGAGCAAGTTGCAATGAGTTCCACCTAGTGGTCAATGTGGACCAGCACACTTTTGGAAGAGCACTCAGCAACAAGGTTTCCTATAGGATACACCTCATAGAATATTAGGGTTGGAAGGGACCTCAGGAGGTCATCTAGTCCAAGCCCCTGTAATGGCTGGAACCAAGAGACTGATGTATTTTCACTTGTCAGGCAAGCATACACATTCTATCTTCACAGACTCAGACAGGAGCTAGTACAGCCCATAGGATTACTTTGCTAGCTATTTTCTGAATTAATCCATTTTATTCTTATATTTTATCAGTATTAATTCCTATGAATTTAGGATGTGTTGAGGCATATGATGTGTGTTTCCTAATATACATAAGTTTTGCTGAAATGCAAGAAGCCTACCAGCCTGTATCTGGTAAGATCCACTTAATAGCTAAAAGTATCATCAGTTAAGAGTAAATCAGCATAAAAGCTGGTAACTTTTGGCATAGATGGAAATGGTCCCTGAACTTTGGGGAACCAAAGGGAGGAACTGTACACAACACTGAGCAGGCTTAGCCGGCATCTACAACCGGTTGGTAACGGCAGAGTAGTCGCCAAAGGAGCCTTGACTGGCAGTTTTTGGAGTGAGATAATCCTTATTAATATATAGAGGGTAAGTGTCATAATCCACTAACCTACAGGATAAGGGTAGCCATAAATTTCTTAGGGTACGGAAATAAGATTTGGGTATAGTAGGTTGGGCCTGAAGTACATAGCATCAGGATCCTATAAAATACCTTGTAAGGATACAATAGGGAGCGCTTCTTTTAGCTCTTTTGGGGCTTTTTTAAGATCTTAGAGCTCTTTAAGCTCTTTTAGTCTTTAGCTCTTTCTTTTCTTTGTTCTTCTATATTCTATCATTCTATCTTCTATCACGCTATCAGCTCAGCGTGTGCAGTATAGTATTACTCAGCATTCCTAACCACTGGGGAAGCCAGCACCATGGTGTAATCTGGCATGCCAGGAGCGAGGCTGGTCCTTCACCTCCTATTACCGGGTCCTCAAGGAAGGGTGACAGTATGTTAAGTTAAGGTACTTAGAATAGAAATGTTACCACCAGGAGTTCTGGAATTCTTTTACTGTTTTGCAGGCATAAGTTTCATAGCATTTATTATTCTTCAGTTAATCTCAATAAAAGGTTAATCAATTTGGTATTGTCCTCAGTGTGAGTGTTTTTGCCAAGCACCCCAAGAGTCCCCTCCCGATATAGAACTGAGTTCTTGAACCCTGTAGTCTGAATAGGACAAGAACCTACATATCTTCTGGTGAGATGCGATCAGTGGCAAGCCATAACAACTAACCCATCAAATTCAGGTCAACACTAGAGGGAGGGAGAGGTACATGAAGTGGTAAGGCAGAGCCCATTTCACTGCCTAGGTCCCTCCCCTCTACCCGTCCCCAGCCATGAAATAATGAAAATGGAACTTACTGAAAGACGGTCATCTTCTCGTCTTCTCCGACCTCTGAAAAAGTTCCTCCTTTAAAGGAAAAAGGAGGGAACTGAAGACAAATCTCAGCAAGCATATTAGTCTAGTTCCTAATTATATCCCCCATAAGGGAGAGCATGCACCTAAGTGCCCATTCTTCTTCCTATGGCTGATGTAGAAGTCCAACTATAATAGTGCCTATTGATCAGACCCAAGACACGCCTCTTCTCCGTTCTTAGGGGTCTAACTTTGTTTCTCAGTGCATTAACTTATTTTGCAGACTGAATGGGTGTCTTTTCTGTTATAAGGAAAGGTCTTTAGATCTACTTTTTTAGGACATAATGTGCCTGCTGGAGATTAGACTTTACTCCAGTGAACAACTGTTACTGGGGAATTTTTGGTAAGCAAGTTGTTTAGAGAGGGTCAGAACCCCAGTACTAACAGACACCAAAAATCAACTGGCTTTATCTCAGAAGATAAATGTTTGAAGCTCCCAGCCACTGAGCCTGGAGAACTTTGGTACTTGTTTAAAATTTAATGTATCCCCAAAAGGCCATAGTTTTACTTAATGGATTGTTTGTATTCTGTAGGCCAGTCATAAATAGAGTTGTGGTCACAATCTAGTTCTTACAACGTAGTGAAACCTGTCTTTGCACTACCTACAAGCTATTTGAATCTTCGAACAAAGCCCAGAGTTAGCACAGCTGCCGAGGGGGGGGGGGGCAAGTGAGTGGTAGGGGAAGGGGGGAAAATACTCTTCATTTGCTTTACATGTGAAGTTGTTTCTAACGTTTTGCTTTGACTACTAACTGAAGGTAATTGCTAACAAGCACAGCTCCCCCCACATTCACACCATGAGCCAGGAGAGACTTGCGGCACATTTTACAATAATGAAACAAACATAAGCCTTAAAGTCCTAACACTACACTCAGATTGTAAGTGTTATGTAGAACGGAGTTTGTACAGAAACAGGTTTTTCTTTAATAAACCATTTTTAACTTCTACAAGGACATCCCTATTTACTACCAGCTGTATGGATTTCCTACCGTTACAGCCTGTAAAAATGAATGGCGAGTCAAAGTTTTCAATCTCACTTAGAAAAGTTCAAAATGTATTATGCTCAATTTGCTTGTTTAATTGAATAGCAATTCCCTCCCTAGACCATTCCACCAATAACTGAACAGTTGTGTTCAGCACCTGAAGTTATTTTGGCTTATGAAAATTAATCTAAAGCTAGTTCGGCAATCTTTTCCCAACACTATGGTTCAGTGTTTCTCCAACCACACACTGCTTTCACTGTAACATATGGCTCTCATTGCTGCAATTTTTTACCTGCCCCTGCCAATACTGTAGTCTCCATTCTGCTCCATCTGCGAGGTGGGATAATCCTTCTGAGAACAGCCTTGTTCCTGGTGTCCTGTTAATGTATTGGTATGTCGTTCCATACCAAAATTCCTCACATTGGTTCTGTTCAGTGGTCCATCCCCCATCGACACTGTACCAACCACAGCTGTACCCTCTGCACAGGGTTCCGAGCTGCTTGATGATCGGAAATGAGGCTTCACGCTGTATGAAATACAATAAGAGGTTGTCATCACCACAACATAAGGACCAATAAGCAGAGTTCTCTCCCAAACAAACTAGAGCACTTTCGATAATATGATCTGAAGTAATTAAAAAGAGACAATACATAAATGTTACTCCTCCATCATTAAAACAATATCCCACGTGGTACCATGCACCCTTGCCATGACTTCATGGTCCAAGGACAAAATGCTCCATTGTGCAGCTCCCAAAACATGTAATTAGGCACCCTCAACCCATCTTTTCTTAGTAATCCTGAGTAGTCTTCCAGAAGTCCCAACTGACTAAAAAATTCTGACTATAAAGACAAAAGAAAATCCTTCAAAAGTTCAAGAGTTAGGCAGCTAACACGCTATCACTAACATACAGGTGAAACAGAGGGAGATGGGCTGTGATTAGTCTATAGCAACAAAGGAGTATAAAAAAAGGTGGTATTTGCCTATGTGAGAACAAGAACAAATACAGACACTTAATTCCACCACACTCAGTGTAATCAATTTGTTACTTCAGTGCCTACCTAATGACAGTTGCACATATCCTCTGCAAAATACAAGCAGATGATTCCAAACAAAGTATTTCAGACAACACAGGAGCATCCAGTTCACAGCTAAGAGAAAGTTTCCCCTTGGAAAGCAGACTGAGTGACAAGTAATATAACTTTTATACTAAATGTTCACCCTACCTCACACCATCTAAACAGACTGGATTCCCTCCTTGCAATCCCCCTCCAACTCTCCCACACACTTTGGCTTCCTCCAGTGTCTCTCTCCCCCCAGCAAATCTCAAGAACCACCACCAGTTTGGAGCACAGGATTCTATGTACACCTCTACCCCGATATAACGCTGTCCTCAGGAGCCAAAAAAATCTTACCGCGTTATAGGTGAAACCGTGTTATATCGAACTTGCTTTGATCCGCTAGAATACGCAGCCCCACCCCCCACAGAGCGCTGCTTTACCACGTTATATCTGAATTCATGTTATATTGGGCCGTGTTATAATCGGGGTAGAGATGTATTTTCAAAAATCTATACATCCCTGTGACAAAGAGAATGTCCAAGGGCAGTCTCCAAATGCCAGGAATTCTAGATTGGCTAGTAAAGAGGTAGATTCCCTTCTACTATGAAGTTCTTTCAAGGATCTATCTTCCTTTCTCTTCAGCAGAGGGGAACCAAAATGTCTTCAGCAAGTTACCATCTGCTAATAGCAAACCATGGAACCAGAAATGAGAGACAGACAGATTAGTAATCTAATCCCGACGGTGCAAGATTCTTCCCTGTGCTCTATACTATATCTTCCAATGCCATTTTAAGTGACAAATTACACAATTTTGCCACTACTTCCTTTGGGTGGCTCCTGCACAGTTTGCTTGATCTAATGGTTAGGAAGGTGCCTCTTTGGCTCTCAAATGCAGGAAGTATATCAGAAAAGTCATCCACTCTTCATTTTAAATCTCAGCAAACCATGTGCTGAAGAACCATTTTCTGATTGTTCTGAAGCCCAGCCTACCTTGCCAATGTCATTCTCACGCTACTGTCCTCACATCCACAAGACAAGGAAGTTGATTAAGTCTGACACCAATTTGGGAGTTTGTCACAGGGTGTGAACCTTTCACTCCTGCACACAGGTTGCAACATTTCAGGCCCAAATAAATGTGATTGATTTAAACTTTAAAAGACAAAACAGCCAATATTTAACATTAGACTCGACTAGTGACTACCCACATGATGAGATAAATTAAGCTTAGCCCACAGGACAAAAAGCTATACAGGGGAAGCAGGATGTAACCTTCTCCCTGGAGGAAGTTTTCTGGGATTGAAGGAGAAGAGTAGTCATGTTGAACAGAGATCACCTAGTACTTCTTACCTCCAACAAACTTTATGAAACAATCCTCAGACCCCAGTAAGTAGCTTTTCTCCATCAACAAAATGAGGCAGAGGCAAAGAGACTTAAAGTGACAATCAGTTTAGGCTCAGTGATTTTATTTATTTATATTTTTTAAACAGAAGAGTTTATCATTTTTTGATTCAATGATTAAACATTGTTTGGTCAGATTCATAAAATTTAAGCCCAGAAGGAACCACGGGTAACAATCTAATGTGGACTCCTGTGCAAATGTTAAATTCTATTGCCTTCAATTCTTAAGATTCTTCTGCAACCCAAACACTACTACACTGTGCTATCACAAGAATTCGTGAAGCAGCCTAGAAAGAGTGAAGGTTGTTTATTGCCCAAACTGAAAGTGGGAGGAGAGAGGAAAGAGACCCACCGTGCATAAACAGTATTAAATATAGAAGATTGAAAAATTTACATCTAATGCATCAGTGGATCTCAGTCCTTTCCAGACTGAAACCCTATATTACAACAGGAAAAAAAAAAGTCTCCCACCATTTGCTAATCCATCTGGTCTATTCCAACAGATTTCACGGGCCCATGCTGAAGAGGCATAAAAAAAGAACATGAACTTTTAAAAAGCATACCAATTACCAAGGAGGGCTGAGACTTTAAGGAACTCCTTGAACATGTCACATTTAAACAAAAAAGTATACAGCGCATCCTTTACATACCAGTTAGGGACAGTCCAGAGAAATAGAGGAATCCCTGCTGCTTGGGACATGTAAAATTAGACTGGTACATAGACAACATGAAATAAATGTTCATTGGCAGGGAGGTTGCTAGAGCACTTAATAGGTTTTAGCATCTACAATAGGCATGGAAAGCAGATCTTAGTTAAGTCACTTAAGTATGCCATTTTTTAACCCATTCATTCAAAGTGAAGGAAAAGTTTCAAGCTGTATGAGTCAGCCCTCAGATCTCATAATCTCACCTGTCATTGAGAAGGTCACACAATCTTGGTCTGGGCAGAAGAACGAAAAGTACAGGAGAAAAGTGCAGAAGATAGGAGAAAGTAAAGAGAAGAAAAGAAGCAGTAAGAAAGTCAGCAAGGAGAGTGTGCATGAAATGAGAGATGCCCAGACTTTTGAATGTTAGACCTGTTCTCTCTGAGCGCAATACTTGATCATCACTGGGCCAACCCTCTAAGCCTACATCTCACTTATCTCGCTAGCATCCCAGCTGAGAGGGAACGTTTCTCAGAGGCTTCCACTATCCTCCTTAAACATAACATTTGAAATCCTGGAAACAGGTTTTAAAGTTGCAATGGCATAAGGAAAGCTTCACACCAAGATAACACTGATGTAGGGAAGGCTAGAGCACATCCTAGACAAAACGTGTTTGGAACCAGAGTCCACTGTAGTGTGTGCAATAAAGCTATCTCCATCTTTCTACTACCTTGAAAGATCAGAGCTCCATTTGTGGAGAAGGAAGGAGCTCAAATAACTCAACTATGTTTCTCTACTAAAGAAAAGGTTTATTACAACAGAGACTCCCATTTAAGAGTCTTAACCCTTTACAATTCCTACTGTTCTGAAGGGAGTTTCTCTTCCAGAGACTCCATCATGCAATAGAATTCCCACAATAAAGCAGGAGCTACCTAGGAGTAAGCATGTGTTGTAACTTCTTGTCACTAGTGGATATGGAGCTCTTATCTAGAGCCATTACATTATTTGGTATGGTTTCTGGCCAACCCTGGACTCAGTATGAAATTAGACGACTTATTTAATAGTAAAAGTTTACACTATGCTTTGCTAAGATTCAGGACAGAATCTCTGTCTCAAAAGCCTTAAGAACAGGGGTCGATGGTGAACTTAAGGAACCTTTGATTATTAAAATGAGAAGTTCTAAATAAGGAGATGTGTCTCCTTCAACTATATGGACCAGTCCCTTTGGTCAACAGCCAAAATGAGAGAGGGAAGCACTTGTCCTCTTATCTATCCAGCCCTCAAAGGAGGAGGGGGATATCTCAACTCCTATAAAAGCTAGTTAAGTCAGAGAAAACATTACCTTTGAGGAAAGATTGAAATTTGGTTTATTTAGCCTGGAGAAGAGAAGAGGAGGACATAAAAGTTTTCAAGTACATCAAAGATTGTTACAAGGAGGAGGGTGAAAAATTGTTCTTGTTAACTTCAGAGGACAGGACAAGAAGCAATGGGCTTAAATTGCAGGAAGAGAGATTTAGGTTGTACATTAGGAAAAACTTAACTGGCGGGGTAGTTAATCACTGGAACAAACTGCCTAGGGAGGTTGTGGAATCTCCCTTATTGGAGGTTTTTAAGGACAGGATAGAGAAACATATGTCAGGAGTGGTCTAGTTATTATGCAGTGCTGCCTGAGTGCAGGGGACTGGACTAGATGGACTCTTGAGGTTCCAGTTCCACACTTCTATGATTCTATGTGATTATGATTGTACAGTGCTGATGCCAAGTATACTTAAATCTTTCCTGCAAGGAATCACAGGGGGACTTGCCCCAAGAGGATCTGATAGGGTTGCTTTGGCTGCCAGCCTAGAATGGAGGCTGACTCAAGATTTCTGGACAAAGAGCACAGTTTCAAAAGGCAAAAATTATGTGGATTACTTCCATCTGGTAATTAGGAAGTGGATATACTTGCCCATCTAGAAGGTTTTTACCCTTACTGTACATACTAGCTGGGCAAGTCAAAAAAATCTAGGTCTACAAACAAGAAATCCTATAAAAATGCTCCATTTAAGTTTTAATAATCAACGGGATGCTGATAAACAGGCACAGCTCTAACACAGCTCAGTGGCAGTTGTGCAGGATCTGCCCCCATTAGAAACAATTAATTCTCTTTCTAAATTCAGCTGCCTTGCTTGTCCCAAATGAAGCAATAAACACTTCACTCTGCTCCTGAAGACCCAATTTCAAAGTCCATCCTCCACTGATCACGTCAATTTATGGCCATGAACTTTAACTTCATTACCAAATGTTTACAACGCAGGCAGTTGTCAAGTGAAGTCTCAAACATAAAAGCGATTACTGTGCTAATCAGCCTGCTTGTTGTATTCAGTAGGAAAGCCTGCAAATAAAAGTTTCCACCCACACAAGGCAAGAGTACTATAGTCTTTTGTAATTATAGAGCATTGCTCCAATGACACACAAGGTTGTTTTCCTCCTCTGCAAATGAATGTATTTGAGCTCACTCTAAAATTATATCAGGAGAGAGACTGACATGGTAATGAATTACAGTGATAAAATTGCTGAATGCTGAATTTATCTAATAGTAAGAGCCTGCATCTCTGAAGTTGTACAAGGTGAGTGGCTCTACAATATTAGTCTTGCTACAGAAGCTGAATTTGTCTTGTGGGAGTTTCTGTTTAGGAAATAAGGCAGCCATGAGTTAGAAGCACCAGTTTTTAAGAGGAAGCTATCTTGGTTTCAGACTTACGTGCCTCTTAATGGTAACCCCTTTGAAGCTTTCAAGCGAGTCCTTCCTTACCTTTGTTCTCTCTAGCACACACAGATTTGTTATTGTATGGCCTCACGAACGTTGGCCTGGATTTTATGCTAAATTTAGTTTCCAAAAATTGTCTCCTTGATTGCTAAATCTAGGTGGAAAGTGATTTAGATCAACTACAAAGCATTACGCCCTTGGCAATAAGCATTCCTTGTCGACTCATTAAAGTTCTGGAAACTGCAAATCCTAACAGCACAGCCAGCTTCCTGATTTTCTCTTACCGGTTTCTATGGAATGGGCGACTTATGCTCAAGGAAGCAGCATTCGTCTTATATGATCCTGGTGAATTAAAGCCATTCACGAATCCACCATTAGGAAAAGGGGCCTGCAATACAGAGACAAGAATAGCAGGCTGTCAACCGTTGAACCAAATCTAAAGATAAAAGAAAAGATGCTCATGGTTGTTTGGCCCTTTCCTGCACTGCTGACATCAACTTAACTCGCTGCTTTATCCAGAATGTTTCATACCTCAACCCTGTGACATCACATGCCATTCTTACAATCCCTCATTCAAAAAAAAAATTCTCCCTAGGTCTATAGTTTGTAAAGCCACTACAGTCTCATGATCTTTCTGTCCAAGAAGAGCCAAGAAAATCCCTCTCCACCTCCCCAGGTTTGCTTGGGATAAACTCAGTTTACATCAGAGGCCCCTGAGATTTAACTGATGCTGGTGATAGGACAGAGTGCCTTTTAGAGGCTTATCTTATTGGATCTGGACCATCACCAGCTGAAGCCAATGGTCAGTAATCCACAAACACATGCAAGCGGTGACCAGACCCATGTCTCTTGCAAGACTGAGAGGTCAACCCAATCAACACAAGCCAATTTGTTACTCAAGCTCTCAGAGTAGATTTTTGGGATAATATTCCTAATGTATTGCCCATCAGTGTTGATAACAAAAACCCTCCCATTTTATGAAAATTTGCAGCAGTTACTTACCAGTGGTGTTTCAAAGTAAGGTGCAGGGTTTGGAGACCAAGTCGGAGGCACAATACTGTAAATAGAGTACTGCTGAGGACTATATACAGGCTGCATAAACAGTGGTGAGGCAAACTGTGCTTGTGTTTGAACTGGCTGAGTATACACACTGGAATCCACTACCCGGTAGCCATTTTTAGCAAAAAATGTGTTGATGGCTTTTATCCTTGCCTGTAAGAGAGATCAAACCAAGTTACGTGTGCCATATGTGAGGCAGGGAGAGCAAGAGGAAAGACATGAGTTTTTTCTCTCTCTTATTTTTATTATAATGTAAGTAAGGAAAAACTAGGCTAACTGCTGACTACAAGCATAAACCTTGTGTGATAGACTATGTTGCTGTGCTGGTTATCCCTTCTTACAATAAAGTGCTAAAATTAAGGGTGGGTATCTTAAACCAATGGATCACTCAAAGCTTTAAAACTTTATGTTGCATTTTATGGCAATAACTGCTCTATAATATGAGACTAACTCAGAATTTAAGCAAAAGTCAGTGCTGTGAAAGATGCCAGATTGACAACTGTAGGAACTAAAGTCCTCACTTCTCAGCAGATTAGGTACAGGATCAAGAGCAGCAGGCAGGGCAAGCTTCCCCCACACTGCACAGCCAGGTTGTCTAAATGTCATTCTAGAGGAGCGAGCTCTACAAAAAGAAGAGAATCAAAGTCCTTACTCCCTCTGCTGAGTCTTACAAACAAGGATGCCAGTTTGGAAGCTTAAAGTATCTATACCTACACCTACACTCGCACCCCCCCCCCCACACACACATCCCTTCAGTAGAAACTGCACTTGGGATCACCCACCACACACACTTAAATTGGGTTCAAGCTAGTGTCCTACAGAGGAACGGCTCTGCAACCCAAAACTAATTTTAATAAATTTACAGTGCTGGCCAAAGAAAAAGATCCAAGATTTTGCCCTGAAATCTCCCCATACCCATATTAAATAAAAAGAGTCTTACCATTATTGGTTTGCCCTGAAAGGTTTTTACTTCTTCCCTTAAGTATTTAAATGCCTGTGTACATAAAAAGACATTTATTGAAAGATCATTTTGGTAAATCTGCACTTCAAAGACAGTCTTTACAAACTGACTAATATAAACATAGCTAGGCCTGAATTCAAGTGGCATTATATTTTGATAAGTTTATGACAATTTTACAAGAGGAAAAGCCATTGTGTTATTCAGAGCATCAACAGTTTGTGGTTCCTCATGCAGACCAAGCTGCAATGTGTTAGCGCACACATCTTCCTGCCTTGATCCATCTTTCTTAAATCCTAACACAGACATGACCATATCATGTTGCTGTCAAAGAGTAAATATTTAATCTCTGTTGCAAGGGTTAAACAGAAGAGTGCTTGCCTTAAGTGTGCCACTGCAATGGCATTTCAATATTTGAGTGTGACATTGAGAAACCACACCAAAAGGGAGAATTTGTACTAAGTCAAACCCTGGTTTGTAATATTATTGTTGCCTTCACCGCAAAACACCTAGTTTTTTCCTATGGCAGCAAAAAAAAAAAATCATTGCCCATCAAGTTATTTACAGGGATACTTAATTGGCCTTTTTTTTAAAACTGCCCACTTCTCTGCTTGTTCAATGAAAAAAGCTTCAGTTTCATTTTCCTGTCCAGGCAATTTCGATACAGTTTTGCTTTCAGGTTCTCATGCAGTAGCACAAAACTGCAAGGTTTAGTCATGGTGACTGCAGCAGGATGTGCATTTGAGAAGAGTTTCAACAGAAAGAATTCATGCATTACTCTTAAGTTTTCTATAAAAGCCCAATTGTACCCATTTGTCCCAACAGTGCAACTGGAAGAACTACAGAAATTAATGTGATGCCCATGTAGATTGGTCCCCCTTTTAACTAGCTCTAGTTTAAACAAAGCCAGCATTACAGGATACTAGATCCAGTATCCAACAACATTTCCATTAACTAGACACTATTATTTGTCAAGAGTAGCAAAAGAGACCAAATAGAAGCAGCACACATGGTAAAAAAGAGGCAGAGAGTAGAAATGTAGTCCAAGAACAGCAGTCATCCCTAATCACCTGAATTTCTCTATCAGTTAAACTGAATTCAACTTTGTAAATAAGCTCCTAGCTCTCCAGGCAATAGGTGCTGCATACATTAATAAATTAAATTAACTCTCCCTTCTGGCATATATTTTATCATGTACCAGATGTGCTGTTCGCAAGAATAACAGGGAAGGTTCAATTAAAGGATAGAGACTGCCTTCAAATTGAATGGAGTCTTACCTGTTGTGCATCAGTATCTGACTGGAATGTAACGTACCAGTTGTTATTGTGAGCAAACTCACAGCTTATCACTCTGGGACAGTTTTCGTTTTTAAACAGCGCCTTAACCTCCTGAAGAAAACGAAACTTGTTAGGACTGGGTCTCCAAAACTATCATTGCAAACCAACTGGGAGATTTAACGTCCACTCCCCACCAGGGGAAGTTTTTGTTCTACATCCTGAGTTACTGAAGGCTCATCCTGTAGCCAGGAATATGTCCAACCTCCTAGCAGAAGCATATAACTGCCATGTTATCTCTCTCATTACTAGACTGACACTGGTCCAGCTGAAGATACAAACATTAAAATGTTGGTATATTTCTCCAGATACTACATGGATATGGTGGTTTATGTGCTGATTCATGCATTCTCCCAGATAACATTTTCCACTTCCAAACCCTGAGATCCCCACTAATGCCCTTCAGAACTGCTCTTAATCAGCAAAAAGCGTCTCTTACAAGGATCCTATCACCCATCCCAGGGGGCTGAATATGCAGCTGATGCAGCAGCACTCAAGCCTTGCCAATCTGTGTAGGAAGGGAACTGTATCTATCTATTGGGTTTCTGTGAAACTGGGCGGGCAGAAGCCCGCCCAATGTTAAAGGACCCCCCCCCAGTCTAAGAGGAGGATCTACAGGACCTCAGAAAGCCACTAATTTCGGGGGACAACTAATAAAAGAACAGGGACAGGAGTGCGGTCAAAGGGTCATAAGAAGGGAGCCTGACGGGGACACCGAGCAGAGAACCCCAGACAGCGCCCACTGCTCCTCGAAGGCATCAAGAGAGCCAGTGGACGCCGCCCAGAGGAACTCTGCCCAGATACATGAACGGACAGAGGATCGGAACCAAGCCCCACAGTCACAGGAGTCTCCATTGGCCAACCTCCTCTCCCTGGTTGCGTAGATGGCCATTTTAGCCAGGGCGAGGAGGAGGTTGACCAGGAGGTCCCGCGACTTTGTGAGGCCACGGATAGAGAGTGCGTAGTAAGCAAGCAGGTCTCCTATGTCAGAGCACAACACAATCTTAGGTTTTGTTATGCAACATTGAGTTTTCTTCAATATCAGACATGCATATAGGTACATTTGTAATGAGAATAAGATGCCCAAAACTGACTTTAGAAAGTTTAATTCTTTGAGATTTCTACCTACATGAAAAGTACATCTGTGGAGTTCTCTAAGAGAATAACATCAGTCTTGCACTCAGGAGCTACCCAGATTAAAAACAACAAAAAACAAAACCAAAAATAGTGGGCTTTTTGGTGAGGGGACCATGGGATAAAGGAAGATATCGCAGCATTAAGCTGGCAAGGAAGCTTTATGAATAACTGGCTTCAAGTTGTATGCAATGTACTCTAACTTGAATGGTCCCTTAGAATATGCGTTAACTACTTATGCGTTAACTACTTATCATCTTTTCCACCTTGCATTTAGCTGTGATGCTCAGTTGGAGTACCTTTCCCTGACCTGAAGAAGAGGTTTGTGTGGCTCACAAGCTTGTCTAACTCACCAACAGTAGTTGATCCAATAAGAGATATTGCCTCATCCTCTGTGGCTTCAAGTTAGCCAAGTTACCTTGACAGAGGTCCTTCTGAAGCAAGATTCTTAACTTCCAGAAAAGTAACAGTTTTGCAAGAAGTTGCTGGTGTCACAATGGGTTACAGCTTTTAAAAGGAGCAACAGACTTCAGGAATTTACAAGGACAAATCTGTTCATCTAGAATTGCATTAGTATTGCTAATTTAGAGTACCACTACACAAATGCCTCACATTACAGCTCTAAAATTTTCTAAAAAAATTCATTAACTAACAGCTCTGTCAGCCAAATATCAGCAGGCATTTTATTATCCTCTTTCTATCACCATAATGAGCTTGGCTCAAACTGGATCACAATGAATAAGAAATGTTTATTAATGTTTGTATCTGCCAAAACAACCCTCTGACTTAATGCAAAGTGCCTGCTGTGAAAATTTTTGCCTGAAATCCAAGTTATTCTCTGGACTGATTTCTTACTTTTGGATCTGAAAGGAAACCAATTCAACCTGCCTTCCAGAAGAGCTCAGATAGCTCCATAGTCTTCAGTGGAAGAGAATAGATTTCATGTAACAAAGAGCATTTTACTGTGTTAATAACATAATGGAAAAGGACATCAGTGGAATGAGATATGGTCTTTGGATGTCACATTGCTTCAAGAAAGAAAAGACTAGAAGCTGTTCATAAGAAATATCACTCAGTTGAATTAAATTTTATCTACAGCTTAAGTTGCCAATCAGTTTTCTAAAAAGCACATTGCTTCAAGCTGCAACAAAAAGAGCTATGTTTTCAAGTCCCAATATACTTACTGTAAACCATGAGATTATTTTTTTACCTCTATAGGTGTTGTTTCAGGGATCTCACGAAGAATAATAATGCATCGCTTATGGTTTGGTCTTACTTTCTCCCCTCTCTCATCTACTTGTACCATAGGGGAAGCTAAAATTAAGATACAATTGGACATTAGTAGCTGTAAGACTCGCTGCAATACACACAGAACAGTCAGCAACAAGATTAAAATCAATTAATATTTTGACATATTTGCAGGCATTAAGGATCTCCTTTGGTTAGGATCTAATTTTTCACAACTTGGTCCACGTATACATATTGAAACAACAACTCAGAAGCCTATCCTCAGAGTAGCCAAGTAAGACACAAAGGGAAAAAAGTTTCAAATTCTGAAACGGTTTAGAATTCAAATATCAGAAAACACAACAGTGCCAAATGAGCATGAGACAGACTGTAAAGTGTGCTTTGAATTTGGGAAGAAACATGACTGTTTCATTGCCTACATATACTGTTAGAGATCTTGACATCTCCTTAGTTACCTGTAGAGATTATAGACAAGATCAGCTGTGATGAATCTCAGTCTTAATAGGCGAGAGGCAAAGGTGTGTGAAAAGTCAAAGTAAAACCTAAATTTTCAAACCACATTTGGTAGTTAGGCGTTTAAGCTTTCACCAAAAATAGTATTTTCCCCAACTGGCACTGAATTTTTTATTTTTATAATAGGTGCCTGTCTCCATTCATATCGTTCAGTCCAGAAACAAATACTACTAAGGGAACAAATCTGCACTTCTCGCACAGTGAAGTCAGCAGGTCTTTTGGCACCACAAGGTCTGTATTGACTAGCTATGGGCAACCAGAGTGTATTCTCAATATTAACAATGAAAATCATGTAACTAATCTTGTATTGTAAGACCATGAACTGTGGCTAAAAAAATATTATGCAGCTATTTTTTTAAATAGCGATCACATATCAACCCTGCTTCTGGGCAGATATTGGTGGATAGTTTGAGTAACTGAATGATGAGTTTTTGAATTATCTGGAGTCATGAATTCATTTACACATGCACTACACAATGCAATATACACATTCTCTTAATATTCAAAGGCACTAAGCACTTGCAACTCCCCAGATCAATGTGAGTTGTGGATACTCAGTACTTTTGAAAGAAACAGGAAAAAAACATGCTCCCAACTGAACAGAAATTAATTTTAGGGGTTTTTCTTGGCATCAGACATGCACCAGGAAGAGCTGACATTTTTGAATTTCACATTTACATGTGAAGGGAGAGAGTTCCAGGAGAGTGATAAACAAATCTTGTAAAATCTGTGTCTTTGGCTGGTAACAAGAGACAGATGTTTGAATTACCAGTCAATAATAAGAGAGAAATCTTAAGCGTAGGCATTTCTCCACTTGTGAGCGGGTGTGGAAGGGGGAAGTGAGAGTGCAAGAGCTTAAATGATCCATTATTCCATCCATGTGAACATAGCTCAATGTTACATGGATACATCAAAAGGAAATGGATACTGCCTCCCATCCCAATTCAGCGTTTCTCTGCCTACAAAACTAAACTAAAGACAACAACAAATTAGACTAAGGGGCTGGTCTGAGCTCAGGGAAGGGAGTTAATTTTTTGAAATTCTTAAGCAGAGTCCTACTGAAATTTAGATGGGAACAGGGAAAAACATTTATGGATTCAAAGTAAACATTGCAAAGCAGTAGATTCAAACTGTTTTACAGAGATGTGGTGTGCAGAGTCAGTACCACAGGAGAACTACCCCTTCTAGTGAACTTTCTACATTAAGTCAGAAGAGCAGACTTGTCATTCTTTACATTCAGGGAGTAAGATTTTTGCTTTTGGTTATCAAAACTCAGTCCTCATGAAAGCTCTTTCTTTCAAGACAAATTTGAGGAAGTTTACTAAATACAAGATACAAGAGACTGAGGTAGCTACTCTTATATGGATCTGCTTTGGACAGCTTGGTTTTCTCCAAGAAGAATTAATCACAACCCGATTTTTCCATGAACAAAATCGGTAGCTATATGCCAGAGACCAGTCCTACAGAAAGAAGAACAATACAACTGGTTTCTTTAAAACCGAAAGCTCCTTGTATTTAGAGCTTTCAGCAGCACATTTTTTCTACTGATCTAGAAAAGATTTTAATATAAAAAAGACACACATCTCAATACTTCAAGAATAAGGTCCATATTGGTGGTCAGCTTCTTAATTCCTTCCATGTTGGCAATTGTCCATATTGGAACAAACTGATCACTGTCCATTTGAGACATCAAGTAAAGATCCTTAGAAAGGTTCTCGCTAGAAGAGAATAAAATATACATTTTAGGCAAATTCTAGGCGTTAGGAAAAAAGCTTGGAGTGATAGGACAACTACTGTTTTAAGATTTAAAAAACAAAATAACTGCCATTCTAATCAAGTTGCACATGCTCCCACAGGTTTTCACTCTTGGGAATAAATGCAAACAGAATCAAGGCAACGAAAATAAAGTGAAAGGGCAGCTGAAAGGTGTCGGAGGCTAAGTTGCTGGCATATTACCCTGCCTGTACAACATCCATCCCAAGGAGCTACTTACCAGTATGCAATTAAGTAGCCTCAACCTCCTAGATTTGTGAAATATAGAAAATTAGTCTTCACTAAACAAGGACAACATTGCAGGGTCAGGCTCTGTAGGAGATGGCTGGCTGGCTTCTTTGCCCTTGCAATGTTTCAGCAGTCCCAATCAGCACCAACAGAATTATTGTGGCACATCCGCACAGCACCACTTACAGGTCTTTTTGGACCACTGCATTCTGGAACCCCTCCCACGGCACCCAGCACTTTGTTGGAAGAAACAGTGGTTGAGTAGTTTCCGGAAATGAGCTGCAGGTGTGCATTGTCAGATAGAGTTGGCAGGGCCAGCTGAACTGGTTCAGCTCCAACACTTCTAGCTCTTGTCCAAAATTAGGGAGAAAAGAAAAGCTGCAGCAGAACTAGAGGATCTCACCTTAGGCATTACAAATGACCAATGCAACCAATGCTTGCAGCCATTGTGTGAACATGGCAGGCTGTACATGCACTGTAAACTGAGAGCATTCCTGTCGGCGGTCTCTGTTAACAGCTTTCCACAGAGTGTAGCCTGTTCCCAAGTTTGCTTTTCCATCAGACTCTGGGCCAGAATCAAACCTGGCATAACCAGATTTACTTGTGGAGCTGACCTGACAGTTGCAAAATTAGTTGCACCCACTTGCACTTATACTATCAGTTACTCAAAGGATTACGTCCTAGAGGAAGGATACACCCATCCTACCACCCCTGACAACTAGCAGTTAATTCCATAACCCTCTTTAGAGGGAGAATAACATTCTTCCCTAGCTTCCAACTCCACAGAAGTACTTCATTTTATCCATCTAGGTCTTTGAGCTGGCCTAGTTCAGCAGAGAATCAAGATCAAGACCTGAAACTTGAAGCCACAGGGTTAAAGGCAAAATACAGTAACTGCATCTTTCATGCTAAAAGGATCTCCTGCAGATGTATATACATACCCCGCATCCAATACAAGTTGACCCAAGGAGGCTGCCCTGACATCACGACAAAATGCCATCTTCCCTGGAGTAGAATACATTACTCAGATACTGCCTGCTACCCCAGCAGCAAGTGAGATCAGGATTTGACCTCTGATCTCCTGGTTTATAACCTCCTTTTCACGGTGTAAAAAGTAAGACCCAGAGCATAGGACATATGTAACCAAAACATGGGGTCCTTTAGCTGCAACTTTCACAAAGCATTTAATAGATGCTGAATGAATTCTTCACACAATACCGTGAGAAGCAGAATTCGAGTCGTTTCTTCAAACATTCTTTCAGGTCTTCTGTAGACACGGCAGAGCTGCCTTCACCTGAAAGAGGCATTAAATTAGCATACTCCCACTGGATCCCAATCGTGTAACCCAGAACATAATTCAAAAGTGAATTTTAGTTGTGCAAAAAGTGAAAATATTAAATATCCTCCAGTATAACATGAGAGGAATGGAAGTCTGAGATATACGGCTCTCCAATTGTTTTATCGTTTTGAGTGGACCTATTTGTTCATGTATTTTTGCCCATTTGGATCCCTTCCCCTGACAACAGAAGCCTTCAAGAGAGGATTCAAAGTACAGGAAAACTTTTAATTTTAAAATGCTCTCTTAAAGACCAGTTAGCGTTCAAAAGAGGACTTTAAAAAACAAGGACCACATTTTTAGAACTATGTGGACAAAAGTACATATGCATAAATTACCACTCTGATGTTTATGCAAGTAACTAATTAAACCCTTTGTGTTAAGGAATACTGACTGCGCATACAAACATAGTACTTGTTCAGACATTTGTGCACATACAAATGCAGTTCTTTGATTGTAGCTCAAATGTTAAAAGACTTCAAGTCATGGACACAAGGACCAGACTAATCTTCACACTCATTTTTACATCAGCATCAGAGGGATATGAACATACTGGATTTCACTAGAAAAATCTAAACTAAGTTTCACACACATAAGACCGTCTCCCACCATAACAGCAACTGACAATCTTAAAATCAATTAATGAACATGCAGGATGAAAGTGGGACTATTTGTATATGATTTTAGTAAACTTTCTCCCCGTGTTATAGACTGTTGCATGTAATAAATGCAACCACACACATGAACCTTCCCGCAGCAGGTTACTGGGGAGACACACACTAACTTCGCTGTCTTGGTGACCAGAACACTAGGATTCATTCAGAATGTGGTCCAAAAGTCCCTGCCCCAACCCCCATAGGTCACCAAAGTGAGAGATGAACATAAGTTCACCTGATACACCGCAGCAGGTAATTAACCCTGTTCTCAGAGCTGAGCACATTCCTCCCATCATCAATAATGCAAATCCAAGGAAACAAGTAAAGCCATGTTTATTTCTGCTTCCCAATAGAAATGTTTCCTTGCATTCACATAAGTCTTATCACACCAAAAGGGGTGCACAAATTAATGTATACACACATTACACTCCACCCACCACCGAACCAACTCCTCTGGGTTAGATGATGGCAGGAAAAAAAAAAGTTTCCGTGCATGCAAAAAACATCTTCACATGAGATGTTGTCCTAAGAGGGTATTGTAAGCAAAGGAAAGCAAGGTCTTGGACATGTCCTATTCATTTCAGGGGGAGCGCATACAACACTGTTATTCTGCAGAAAGAGGTTTGATTCTAGATGAAGAAGGTTGAGAAATCTTATAAAGTCCTATTCATTGCAAAGGCTAAGTTTATTAAAAGCAACACACTGCTCACAGGAGAATATCATAGAAAAGTTCCTTCACACTGCTATTTGATGAGTGAATGGACACTGTCTTCTGGATCTCAGATACCTGTTACTTCCCTTCTTCCCTCCCTGCAGTTCCACTCTGAAGTCCCACTGTGAAGGGTTCTTCAAGTCTCTGTCCCAACTATACCACACTCTCTTCTGCCCTCCAATACTACTCCCTAGCAATGTCTTTGGCAATGCTATTAAAGTAATTTTCTAAGGCTGCAGAGGCAGTAGAAAACCTGTATTTTGAGCTTAAGAGGCTCTATTAGTCTTTGCTTACATAACTTTGTTTCTCTTGTATATTATGTATTAGATTAACATGAATAGTCCTGCGATAACAATCATTCCACTTGTAAGCTCTAAAGAGCAGCTTTGTTCAGTGCCTCGGCTCTTTAGGCTACAAGTGATAACCGATGAAGAAAAGACAGCATTTGTGCATTTACAGCATAAGCAATTGCATTAAGCTGTGGACTTTAAAAAGTCTAGAAAAAGAAAGGCAGATCACATTCTGGGTGCGTGAACATTAACAGTGAGAAATCCCTTAAGACTATAGGAGTTGAAGACAACATAGAATAAAAATGCTACTGTAGCTTGAACACTCACCAGAAATATCATAAATTTGGTATCCAAGATCCTCAGTTGCCAGGGCCATTCCATTAGCAGCTGCTTCCTCAATACCAGTGCCATTTCTTGTAGCTTCACAAGATGGAGAATACATCACTTCATACTGCTTACAGCTAACCTCCACAATCTCTACATTACCTGGCAAAGAGAACATGCTCAGTAAATGGAAAGGACACATCAGTTTACACTTTTCAGATGGAAAATATTCTTATTGTCTGCCATTGTTACAAAGAACACCGAAGAATACTGTAACTGAAAGACTCATATTTTTAGTTTGTTTCTTTGTATTTGATAGCACTGTATATAGGCAGTTTTTCTTTGTTTCCCTTGTTTGTACTGGTCTCACAACGTTTTTGGAAAACAGGAAAATTTGGGATAGAATGGAGTGTAGTTTCAGTTTAGTATCTGATGTGGTTGGAGTGGAACAGGGGAAAGTTTACTTGCAGAAGGACTGACTCTGATCGAATAGGTCTTTTCCAGGCCTACCATAACTTTCATTAACCAACGCAAAGTCACGTTAGCGGTAAAGGACATTATTGGTGAAATGCACTTAAGTACAGAAGAAACAGCATGAAGACAAGTAACGGCACATTTGGAGAAATATGCTTTAGCTTTTTTAAGCAGCATAAAGGAGTATGAAATATTTTTAGCCATTCAAAAGACAAACATGAAAACACCAAGATTTTTTTTTAATTATTTATTAAAGAAGCAGTATCTTTTATTGGACCAACTTCTGATGGTGAAAGAGACAAGCTTTTGAGCTTACACACATTGTTTTCAGGAATTTAGCCAGTCTCAATTATTTGAAGATCACGCTTTGTATCCTTTACCAACCTATAATCTAAATATCAATTTGATAATCTTAATGCTGTCTAGATTTGGACTCATGAGGTGGATTCTAGTGTTAAGCAAGTCTGACATTCCATATAACAAAGGAGTGATCTCTTATCCAAAGTAAGACCAAACAGGCTTCAAACAAATTCACACAGAATGCCAGCTAGTGAATTTAAAGTTAGATACTCCTAAACTATGTGAAACAGTGACCTGATCCAAAGTCCATTGGCTTCTGTGAGCTTTGGATCCTGCAACTTTAACTGCAAGTTAAATGGCCAATTCATTCAACTCTCAGTGACATATGTGGGAGTTGGAGGTGCTGAGCATCTCACAGGATGAGATCATTAGATTAAGTTCTTTGAGGTAGTAAGATGGCAACCTTCTACCTCCTAATTGTTTCAACTGTCTAGAACTCTTCAATGCTACACAAAAGCAAATCTGAGTTAACCTTGGAATTATTATTGCCAAGCAAATATTTGCTTATTATTGCTGTAAATTAATATAGCCAACTACACATTGCTTCCACTGGAAATAAAATTACACTAGTTTTCCTGTGATAGTGAATGTTTATATATAAACCTTTTCACTATACATTTACAAAAATTAAAGACATGGTTCTTGCACTGAGCTAAAGAATGAATGCACCTGTTCTGGCAGCAGAGTTTTTAAAAACTCTTATCAGATTTTTTTTTTAAACTGTTGCCACAATTAACCCGAGGCCTTTTATTATTATTGGTATTTACCAATTTGCCCCCATAATTTCCTAGTTTTTGGGTGGGAAAAGCGTGTGGGTTTTTACTCATTTTCACCTGAATTTTAGCTTTTTTGGACCTGAGATTTGGGGAAGTGGATGGGGCCACTCACATTTGCAGAGAAACCTAAAGCAGGGATAGGGAGCAGGTCGTGCTAGAAGGACTGGAGAAATGCATGTATTCTTCCCCTACTCACAGTAGTGCATTAAATCAAATGCAGCGTTAGTCCACCCTACGCTACCTTCTCCTACAGAATCCCTCTGCACCAGAAAGATTCCTGTGCTGTGACCAGCTGGAGAATCTATCTGAATGGCTCTGCCAGAGACGATAGGAGAGAGTGGGGCACAGGGAGCCAGGAGAGATAACAGAAGCACAGGGCCTTGAGCATATACCCAAAGTGTATTCTGATCTCCAGGACTCTGTCAAAGCAATGTTGGGGAAATGTAGTGAAGGAAACCTCAGTGTTCCGTTACTACGTGCCTCCTTCTGCAGGAGAAGTGACCTCACCAGTTATTACCACTTACCTGGAACTCTTGGCTTGACACCTTTGGGCATCCATCCCATAGAGGTTGGTAGAGTTCCTCTGCAGGACTTAGTCACCTGGTACTTAGCTACACTCAGACTGAGAACTTCAAATAACTGACAGCAAATGGACAATTTTAGACTAAGGAGATGTGGTGTTTATTCTTCTCTAGCAGCTGTCTAGAGACTCCATGATGCCAGAGCAAAGCTAGACCTTGCTGATACACTGACAGCAAAGCCACTCCTTCCCAGGGATATTCTCACCTGCCCTCACAGTTGAGCAGATGTCTTTAAGGCTTGGCATTCCCACAAGGTACTGATACACAGCAGCTGATATGGAGACTGATTCATAACCTTCCTATTCTCCTTTAGCCAGATATTTGACAGCAATGTATTTTAATTTCTGAAAAGCTGAACATGAGTATTGTTTCCTTAGAGCTTTTCCATCTTACTCTCCATCACATCCCTGGTCTACAGAGGTTTTATTTATTTATTATTAAATGAGCATAATTATATTGGTTCAATTTTTTTTCCTTTTTCCTTTTTTTTTTTTTAAAGAATTATACCATTACAACTTCTGAGTGAAGTTACCAGTTTAAATGTGCTTTCATCATTATAACCACTTTCACACTATAGGTGTTGCACAGCTTTAATTATGCCAATATAGTTTAAGCAGGATGATTGTGTGTGTTTACACAAGACATTCATATCACAGGAACAGGCCAATATTCAAAGCTGTTTAAAGATAAGATGGTGGCACATATAGCTGCTAATTAAGTAGTGTCAAAACAGAAAAAACATGAAGTAAATCGTGGTAATTCATTTCTTAGCATGAAAGAGCTGGTGTTCAGTTTATAGGATTAAATCACATCCAATTTACATGCAGTAGCAGCACTCAAGACTACAGTGCAATTCATCAAGGCAAAATGGCTGGCTGCCATGAATGGAATGTTTTGCTCAGTTAAGGACCCATGCTGGAAGAGCTACTGATTTGTAGAGGAGTAAGATTCCTGTCACCAGATGATTCTTCACTTATCCTAAGATTTTAAAAGGCATTTGCCAGTGTCTTGTCTACACTTATATAGCTGCAGCTGCACTGCTGTAGTGCTTCACTGTAGACACTACCTACGCCAGTGGGAGAGGTTCTCCTGTTGGCATAGGTAATCTACCTCTTCAAGAAGTGGTAGCTAGGTCTACAGAAGAATTCTTCCATCGACCTAGCACTGTCTCGGAGGTTAGATCAGTATATCTGCATCTCTCAGTGGATTTTTCACAGCCCTGAGAGATGTAACTACGCCAGCATAAGTTCCCAGTGTAAACCAACCCTTCATTTGTATATGGACACACAGATTCACCCAGAAGTGTTTTACCACCTGAACTTTAAAAATAAACTAAAAAAACCCCACCCACCTTATGGACAGGTAGATTTAACAAAGTTAGTAAAGATTTACACAAGTACAGTCTAAGCTTTAAGCAAGCAATTGCCTTTTAACTGCTCTGCAGCATACATTCCAGTTGAAGTGTAACTGTGGAATAGCTCCATAATCTATCTGGATTGTGTGTGGCCCTCAGATCTCATAATCTTTCTGTTCACAGGGTCAAGTATATACTAAAGTGCAGCAATGGTGAGAAAAAGCAACAGAGACAAAGCAAGAAAGAAAGAAATAATCAAAAAGGGGGGGAGGTGGAGACAGAGTATAGAATCCATTTCTGCACATTTAGCAGCTTGTTTCCCTCGTAGCGCGATACTTGGTCATCATTGGGCCTCTTAAGTATTATAGGGGGCCATAACACACTGTTCCCTTCTTGGATTACTTTTCATATCCTGCCTGTTCTTCCTCAGTACAGCTTTAGGTACCAACTCAGAGTCTTAAACTAAAGTTCATTCAGATCAGACCTTTCTGCAGTCCCTACTATTTACTGATGCAGTTAACGGGCAGTAAACGGCTTCAGAAAACTTGTCATATTCAACCCATGTTGGCTCCTACATCAGCCTCTAGAGCTGTTCTTTCAAGGACAACAACATTGGTTGCTTCTTACTACTGGATTTAGGTTCATATAGAATACGCACAATCCAAACTAAGCAAGGGATTAAGTCATCGTTTGCATTTAGACATCTCACCCTCACTATGAGTTCCTGGTGCAGCAGCTGTTTCTTGCCACAAATGCTCAGTGCCATTGGTCACTGGTGCAGCTTCAGTGCTTCCCTGTGGATCTTCTTGCCACACTTTTGCATTTGGATTTAAGCCAGTACCTTTTGATGTTACCTGCTGAAGAGACAAAAAGTAAATTATTTGCAAAAATAATCCAAGAAGAATGAGAAAGTAGTTAGGGCAGTTATTACAGCTTGGCATAGTGCTTTCTTTAAGACAGTTAAATAACCAAAGAGGCAGAAAACAGACTTTCACCTTCCAAGAGAGAATAGGTTCTTAGACAAAAGTCAGATATTATACTCAACAAGCTATCTCCCTAATTTCCAAGGATGAGGTCTGGCTAAAAGAGGGCCTCATTCATCTCACTGCCATGATGCAAGACTTCAGATGGTAATGCTGTGGAGGAACAAAGCAACAGCCAAGTTTATTTTTTAAACTGAGACTCTACCTGAATGTCCATTTCCAACTAAGCACTAAAAGGACTCGGAGAAAATTATAGGTAATAAAATGATGAAGGAATCAGATCTTGCCTTCATTTATATGGGGCTTCCTACCTATGTTGTTCAAGTCTCACTTTCAGGAGAGAGGCTGTGCTAATAAACGAGGTCTGCAATCAGATCTATCCACATCCAAAAGGCAACTAATTGTGGTACTATCTTGTACTCTATGATCCAACCCCATGTCCAATTAACTCAGTCTCAAGACTTCCGTTGACTCTGAAGGGTCACAATCAAGCTCTTCGTGTATGCAGTTTTTCTGAAGCCAGAGTGTGGAATGTAAGTACTCTCATTCCACCCCATCAAATGCCTTTTTAGCAGAGAGTTTACAGTATGGACTCTTGCTTATTCAACTGAGCTTGATAGACAAATAGTAATGTTTTTCAAATACTACTGGCCCCATTTACCACATGAAGCCTTTTTGTTTCAGTCCACTGAAGTATTTTCACAAAGCAGTTACGACATTGCAGCGAGACAATGATCAGTAAAACTAATATTTACAAAATGACAGAGTTGGCCTGCTTGAAAGCTCTGCTCAACAGAACATAAAGTCTACCAGGAAGCTATCCAAAACCAGAGAATTCCCAGAAGACATGCTCTGGATAGCAGCCAGTATGTCATTCCAGGAATTCCCTCTGACCTGGAGAAAGATTGTTGATAGTTAGGGATACTTTGAATGTTAGGTATGACATCTGTCTTTTCTTTAGACTGATGTAGAGAAATATCAGTACTGGAACTCCTTGCACACGGCCAGGGTCTTACAGGGGATGCCTCTAACAACACTAAGAATCTTTGCATCCAGTTTCACCTGCTCACTAACCGTTTGTCTGCTTTAACTCTCCAAGGAGTAGGCTTGTTCAGCTTTGGATGTGAGAAATTCAGAGGGGATCAGATACCAGCATATTCAGTTAGCATTTCAGCTTGATATAAAAACCATATCTTATGGAATGGTTTTGCAGTTAGTCTCACAAAACCTAAACATGAGCACTCAAGCTTTGTATTTCAGTCTGTGGTCCTTTTCAGAGTCAAAAATAATAAACTCTCCTTAAGAGAGATTAGAATAGTTGACCGACATCACTTATGGTATCCTGGAATGTAAGCACTGTATTTCTTTTGGATTTCAATAAATTCTCTAAAGACAGACTTAATTGTGAAAGCCAGACTAGTTTTACTTAAACCTCTGGTCATTTTCCTATGTGATTAATAATTTCTCCTGCTAGGTATCCTCTTCAAAAGAATTTTGTTTAACAGATATTTGCTCATCCTACTTTATCCTGCAGTGAAGTCATAATGCTGAATTTGTGACATCAGTGTTTTCCTTGGCAACAGACTGGGAGCGCAGTTGTGTGAAAGCTGATTTTACTGAACCCAATGGCTTCTCCATTAGTCAAGATGGCTACCCACTGCCAAAATCTGGCTCATGTTACTTTGTAAAGCACTTTTAAGAGATGCCGTAAGAGGTGCTAGATAAAACCAGATTCTGTTTATCTTTATGACGACAAGGTTTTCCAGGAGAGGGGCATGCAGGATAATGCACATCATGTATGCTGCAATTTTTAGGCCAACAAGCAGAGCTACGGATTGATTACACTCTGCTTGGAGTATGAGATTTTTTAACTGCTTGTGTCACAACCCTCATATGAGCCTGCATGAGTTTTGTCTTATTGCCACAAAAAGAGGAGGAAGCCCTTATACACTGAATGGTGCTACTCAGGCATATTCCCTTCATGCTGCCATGTCTCTACAGCTATGAAACATCACTGAGGCACCAACTAGGAGAGATTGCCTTATTACATTTCTTAAGTTTCCCCAACAGTTTAAATAGCTAAAAATACACAATTCTAATATTTCCCAGTAAGGGAGTAATGTGATAACCAGAATTATAGACTGTAATGAACAATGAGGTGAAGTAAAGCTGCTGAAATTCAAATTAGAAATATCAAATCACAGTTGTGATTGTACTGTGAGAAACTCAAAGCATTCTTCCAATGTACTAACATTGTTTATTTAATGTGAACAATATCCTTGGCCCTGCATGATCCACACAAATACAGGCTCTGTAACAAAGAGACACGGAACGTACTTCTGCACAAACGTCATACTATTACATGCCCACAGTTCATTCTATCAACAGCTCTAACCCTACACAGGTTGGAAAGGTAATATATTTAGCACCAATAATTTTTCAAGTTACAAACCATACCAAGTATCAGAGGGGTAGCCGTCTTAGTCTGGATCTGTAAAAAGCGACAAAGTCCTGTGGCACCGTACAGACTAACAGACATATTAGAAAGCTTATACTCCAATACGTCTGTTAGTCTATAAGGTGTCACAGGACTCTGTCACTTTATACCATACCAAGGCAGCATTTTTTAAAAAGTGCCTCAATATTCCTATTACTAATTAGCACTGTGTGCATGAATGAATTTCAGTTGTGTTTTAACAAACAAACAAAAAAAAACAGTTTACAGTTACCAGCTAACCTTCCCCATGAGCATCTTGATCTCAAATACAATCTTGTTTTGTATATATGTTATAAAGCGGCTGTGCCAAATACTGCTGAGGTACATCAGTCCCAAACTGGACTAACTGCCTTGAACTCCAGTGTAGCAGTAGAATTTGACCAGTCATATGAAGATAACAGAAGTTAATCATGGATGACATATAGCTTATCAGCAGAAGGGAAAGGAGCAGATCAAACAAAGCAACTAATATGAACCAAGTTATAGCATAAGACTTGTTGAATCTTCAGACAGTCACTCCCTGGCTACACAGATTCCTACTTGCTCAAGCTAATTTTAAGTCTAAGCCCTATTCCTATTATGGTGCCTCATTTCTGTCAAATTATTTTAATTCTAGGATCTGCCTCAAAGCATTTGCTGCTCAGAAATAACTAGCTCCTCACCTATAAATTTAACTTTTTTACCCTGTGGTCAGTTACAGGTGTAGACAGCTGTTCGCAGCTTTAAACAGTGTTCCTTATCAGCCTGAATGGCTGTCTTCAAGTTAGGGGGTTCCCTAGTCCCTTTCTTTAAGCATTCTTAACCACAGTACAAATTTAACTACTCATCTGAAATATTAACAAAACTACCATATGATAAACTAATAGTACAGGACCTGTTAATTAACCTCAGGTCAATTATTCCAAACCCTAGTATGTTCAATTCTATAACTAACAACAAAGAGTCATGTGGTACCTTATAGACTAACAGATGTATTGGAGCATAAGCTTTCATGGGTGAATACCCACTTTGTCAGACTGTTACTTTTTACAGATCCAGACTAACATGGCTACTCCTCTGATATTGGACTCTATAATTAACATGAACATAGAAATCACAGATCTGTATCTAGTCCAGTCCCCTGCACTGGGACAAGACTAATTATTATCAGACCATCCTTAAAAGGTGTTTGTCTAATCTGCTCTCAAAACCCTTCAATGATGGAGATTCCAAATTTGTTCCAGTGCTTAACTACCCTTACAGTTAGGAAGCTTTTCCTAAGATCTAAAATAAATCTCCCTTGTCACAATTTAAGCCCAATACTTCTTGTCCTGTCCTCAGTGGTTAAGGAGAACAGTTTATCACCCTCCTCTTCATAACAACCTTTTATGTACTTGAAGACTTATCTCCCCCCTCAATCTTCTTTTCCCCAGACTTAAACCCATTTTTTCCAAACTTTCCTCATAGGTCATGTTTTCAAGACCTTTAACCAATTTTGTTGCTATCCTCTGGACTCTCTCTAATTTGGCCACATCTTTCCCGGTGCTCAGAAGTGAACTCATCAGCCTTATCAGTGCTGAGTAGAATGGAAGAATGACTTCTGATCTCTTGCTAATATATTCCGGAATAATATTTGCTCCCCCCTTCAACAGTATTACATTTAATATGAATCAGTCTGCTCTACTATAACCTCCAGATCCTTTTTTGCAGTACTCCTTCCTAGAGTCATTTCCCATTTTGTATTTGTGCAATTGATTATTCCTTTCTAAGTGCAGTACTCTGAATTTAATTCTATTCATATCACACCATTTCTCCAGTTTGTCAAGATCATTTTTAATTCTAATCCCGTCCTCCAAAGCGCTTGCAACCCCTACCAGTGTGGTATCACCAGCAAACTTTAGAAGTGTATTCTCTCCATTACCAAATCACTTATGAAGATATCAAATAGAATCAGACCAATGAGATCCCTGTGGGACCCCCACTTCATATGCCCTTTCATCTTGGCTGTGAACCTCAGATAACTAGTGAGTACAGTTTTCAAACCAATTCCACACCCAACAGATAGTAGGTTCATCTAGGCTACATTTCTCTAGTTTGTTTATGAGACTGTCATGTGAGATAATATCAAAAGCCTGACTGAAGTCAAGATATATCACATCTACTAGTTCCCCCCATTCACAAGGCTTGTTACCCTGACAAGTAAAGATATTAGGTTGGTTTGACATGATTTGTTCTTAACTGTTACTTATCACCTTATTATCTTCTATGTGCTTACAAACTGATTGTCAATTATGTTGATTTGTCTTACAGTAAATTAAGTCAAACCAATTTGGAACATTTAAACAAAGTGCACTACAGACTATGAAATCTAAACAATGGAATTAAGTTTCACTAAAGTGATGCAGAAAGTGTTTGCTAAACACATTGATCTTTCAGTAATAGTAGATGAGAGATCATTTGGTTCTAACAGATATTACATCCAAATACACAATCAAAGGACTTCATACACAGCCAAGGGTGAGGAGACACTTTACCTAAAAGTGTGGATCTAATTTATTTGCTGGTGCAATAAAGAAGCAGTCTACCTTGTCCATCAAGGCTACACACCACAACAACAACAATAAAAGCATAGTTGTAAGTTTTCAGATTCAAAATAAATGTTCCTTAATGTGCCATGTGTATTTAGGTTCAAAGTACAGAAACACTATACACTTGTATGTACTAGGTTTAGTTAATTAAATTATATAGTCTTTAAGTTTACCAAAAAATGCATTACTTCCATTTTTTTCAATTCAGTTTACTAAACTGAAAAACTAACCACAGCAGCTGAATGAAGGAAAACCAGGAAGTCCATTGAAACAAGGAAGCAGCCAGTTTCTTAGCTGCAAGTAATTACATTGCGAGTTTTTCTAATTTTTCTGAAGATTACATAGAGTGCAAGTCCAAGAGTACAAATTATAATCTTAAAAGAGAATTAATAGTTTATCCCTTTCCTACTCGATTAGGATTTCTAGGATTAAAAGTTTCCCATATGTTACTTTACAAAGGCACTTCCACAATTCCCTTAGTCTTCAAAATGTTTTGAATACATTAGAGGAAAAAAAAAGATTTGAATAAAAAAATGTTTCAACTTGATATGGTTTGATAGGAACTAATTACAACAAAATATACAAGCAATTAAGAGATCCTGCTAGATTTGATTCTCTTTCTCACCACAGTTGCCTTACAACCTGTGGAATACAATCCTTCCACAGGCTCTATTTATGGGCACAGTTAGCCAGTGCCAAGTTGCTAAGTTGCAGCTTTGCTAGTTTGACGTTTATACAATGCAAAGAACAATATGCTCTGGAATCTACTCAAAGCATTAGCCAGGCAGAGAAAACAAGGGGATCAGCTAATTATATTGCACACATGCCATGGCAGCCTCTGCTTTAAATTAAAAAAAAGGTGGGGAGAGACGAAAGAACAACAACAACAAAATCTACGAGATTTTAAAAATTAAAAAACTTCAAGGGTTTCTCTCGCCCACCCCCCGCCGTGTAACCTTCACACGCGCCGCGCCATGCACCAGGCAGCCACCAGGGCAACTTTTACAAAAGGTCAATGCGGTGCCTTTCAAGACTTCCCCCTTCCCCCCACCCGCTTTCCCTCTCTCTAGCATGGCACCGAGAGCCCGGCCACTGACAGAACCTCCCGGGGACGAAGAGATGGGGCGAGGTTTTCTTAACCCCCAGACCGCCCCATCGTTCACCTTCGCTCTCAAACCGCCCCTCTCACCTCAGCCCCCTCGCTCCTGTCACCCCCCCCCAAAGTCCACTCATGCGGCCTCCTGGGCCCCCCGGCTCTCCCTGCCCCCTCCTCGAGGTGACTCCCCAGCCCCTTCCCCCGGGCCGGATTTGCTGTGTCAGGCCCGGCCCCTCCCCCGCGGGCCCGGCCGGCTGGCTCAGCCGCGGCAGCAGCGTGTGCGGCCTGGAAAGTCACATGGCCCCACAACGCGGCCGGCCGGCCGGCCTCGCCGCCTCCCCCAGTCCGGGCCCCCTCCTCACCTCCACGAACAGCAGCATCCTCCTTCTGCCGCCTGCCCGCGAGGCCAGCGGGCCCGGGATCCCGGCTCGGACGGCTCCCCGCTCCCAGGCAGGCTCCGGCAGCGCCAGCGATAAGGACACTCGGGCTCCGCCTCCGGCTGCTGCCGCCAGCCAGGGCCCGGGCCCCCGCCCCTTCCAGATCCTCCGCCTCTCCCCGGCCGCCACCGCCTCTGCCGGGTCACCACCCAGAAGTCCTTCCGGGGTCATCGAAGGCAGTTGGAAGAAACTAGCCAGGGTCCTCTTGGGAACGTACTATTACCCGGGGGGGGGACACCAATCTAGGGGAATGAACCATTCTGCGTAGTATGGGATGAGGTGTCAGAGGGGGTGTACCATTCTCTACGCTATTGGGATTGTTGTTCAGAGGGCATGTGCCAATCTCTGTGGGGGAATCGGTTGGAGTGGTCCGCTCCTTGTTTGTCTGTTGGGGGGAACGTGCCATTCTCGGTGCAGTGGGGGTGCACGGAGGAATGTACCATTCTGTGTGCCCCTGAAGGGGCCGTTGTGCCACCTCAGGACGTGCCCAGCACAGAGCCATGAGGTAGCATCCAAACAGGGTGAGCTCACACGTCAAGGCTGCACAGAGCAATGAAAGGGCCCCAAGGTGGGATCGTGCCCCACTGAGACGCCATCATGGCCCCACAGCATGCTGAGCCTGGGGCCATGGAAGTGGATTTCAAGTAGCACCAACCTCAAGCCTTCAAAACCATGAGTCAGGCCTTCAGACTCATCAGACTGACTTAAAAACAATACACTTGGGGCTCTTCTGGTTCCTGTTGGCCCTCTTTTCTCCACAACCATGAGATAAAGGCCAAGAGTCTCACAGTAATGTCAGGACTCCAGGGTCTGAGGCTTCAAGAAGAATACCAAATATTGTAAGGATCTGTAACACAGCTACCCCTCTGATACTTGACACCAAATATTGTGATACCTGTGACAAGTCACAAGAGTTACAACACTGCATCACATCAAGATCTTGCTGAGCCTCAACCTGAGCAATAAGATGGCGAGAAAGCTGGGTCATGTTGTACTCAAACATCACTGTGACCCACAAGATGTGGCTCTGTTTCATAGGCCCCGACAGATGTTTTGTCACCTTTTTATCAGACAGAGGAGCTATCCCCCACCCTCAGGAGGAGAAAATTAATCTACCCAGAATAACAGGTAACCTGTGAAAAAGACCAACATGAATCTCCAATTCTGAAAGAAATAGACTCTCTCAGGCTAAGCTCTTTAGGGCAGGGACCTACCTTTTTTATATATGTCCATGGGCACAATTGAGGATCAGGCATTGCCCCCCCAACTCCAAGCCTCGGGCAGGCACATAATTTACACACGTTGCCACATGCAGCCTTGACCTGACTGGAGCTAGCTGCCCCCCCATATATAGAAGTCAAACTATGCCTGTGTATATGCTTGTATATTACCTAGCATAGTGGGGATCTCTGATTCATCAATACAAATAATTTCTAATAATAAACACTCACTCACACGCACATGCTTGCACACACATACACAGACACTCAGTTATCTCTCCAGTCTATTTTGGGATAGTTCTATACTGCCACCCATCACCTTAGTATCTGAGTGCCTTCCACATAAAAGCAGTATTAAACTGTGAAATCCCAAGTGCACTTTGTGAAGACTCTAGCATTTCACCCTTTATGGGGTAAAAATTCCAAAGCTCAGGGTAGTGTTTATTAATTTAATTTGATTAATTTGCTTTCTTTTTGTGATGTGGAGGAGGGGTCTTGGTTGGGGTTTTGGGGTAGAAGAGGGTGGTTATTAACATAAGCAGTACTGGTGGAAATTTTGTAATTAAAAAAATGGCCTTTTTTTCTAAACCTGATGTTTTCTTGAACATTTTTTTCTTTGTTTTCTTTGAAGACAAGACATTTAGTCTTGTTTTTAGTTTATAATGTTTTTTTTTTCAAACCTTCTCTCCCTTTTTCCTCCCTTTTTCAGTAGTAAAATACAAAAGGGGGGGAGTGAAAGGGGGAAGAGGGGAGAAAAGAAAAAGGGGAAAGAATGTCAGGGGAAGAATAACTGAAAACAAACCCAAAACCCCAAGATGTAAAACAAACATTTGTGAAAAACTTTTAATACAAAAAAATTGTTGATTTTTGAAAATTGCATAATGAAAAATTCAACAAAATTGTGTACATTTTTATTTAGCCCTCCATTTTAGGACTCTTGCACCTATCTTTGAGTATCTGGTATTGGCCACTATCGGAGACAGGATACTGCAGTAGATGGACTCCTGATCTTGTCTGGCAATTCGTAGGTTCCTAATGTTCTTTTCCCATAACTCATAGGAGGCCATGAGAGGCCTGTATTCCAAGGCTTATCTGCTTTCCCCACTCACACACCATAATGTGGCAAAGAGCTTTAATTCTTTGTATTTGTAGGATAAGATCAAGAGCAGGAACAGATGAAACTTTGGAGTGGGAAATGGAATAGTTCACTGTGTGGAGTCCTGAAAATGGGTGAGGGGGGAAGGAACAAATGCCAGCATTTCAATTTAGAGAGACAAGGTGAGTAAGGTAATATCTTACTGGACCAACAGTGAGAGAGACACGCTTTCAAGCTTACACAGAGCTCTTCTTCAGGTCTGAAGAGCTCTGTGTAAGCACAAAAGCGTGTCTCTCTCACCAAGAAAAGTTGGACCAATAAAAGATATTACATCACCCATCATGTCTCCCTAATATCCTGGGACCATCACAGCTACAACAACACTGCATACAACATTTAAATTTGCCAGCTTGGCAGGGCAGTGAGTTCTGCTAAATAAAGAAAAATCTCCAAAGAATACAAGAAGGATCCAAGAACAATGATTTCCAGCCACAATATTGCACTGATAATCAAAGTATGGTCCATGGGCCACCTGTGATCACCTTTCCTGGTGGTCTGCAGACTGAAATATTTTATAGCCAAAAGGTAGGAAATTGGGTGTTGTGAGGGGAAGTGAGTCCATGAAAAACTTTTTCTTAAATAGCCTTACAAAGCATTAAAAGCTTGAGCACCAGTTATGTTAGGGAATCCCTGCAGCTCCTCTCCAGGAATGGCTTCATTTGAAATTACTCTGACAAGCAATTCTATTTTTAAAATGTCCAGCACCACTAGAGTCTTGTCCCGGCAATCACTCGCATGTGTCCTGCTGAGGACTACTTGTGCTTGCAGTACATAAATGATAGAAAGATTATTGGACAACTGCGGCTCTGAACTTCTGTAGTACAGCCAGCAATGTCACCTTCTACCAAAAAGCAGTACTGACTGGGATATAACTGTTCTAGAGCCTTCTTGTTAAGCTAGGGTGACCAGATGTCCTGTTTTTATAGGGACAGTCCCGTTTTTTGGGACTTTTACTTATATAGGTGCCTATTACCCCCCACCCACTGTCCTGTTTTTTCACAGTTGCTATCTGGTCACCCTATGTTAAGCGCTCCTGTTGAAATCTTCCTAGGGGTTATTTAATTAGTAAATCCTGTTTGGTAGGTGTCTTATCTATGTACATTGCATTCACTGTGCCTGATGATATCGGGATAGAACCAGAGGAAAAGTTATTATGACATCACCCAGACAAATAGAATATTCTCATCTCTTGGTGACATGTCCATTTGCCCCTCTGCTGTTGAGCTAACAGCCAAAGAAACTGGACCTCCAACTACACCTCTAGAACAAGGAAACTAAACAGGCTTACCCTGTGATTCAGTTTGGAATTGTCAGAAGTTTATTCTTAGTGCAGGAAAACTACCAGGTTCTAAACATGGTAGTGCAGGAATCATCATCTTCATCATCATCATCATCAGGAAGCTCATATAAATCTGAAACAAACTCAGAACCTGAGCCTGAAGCTGCAGCCTCTAAATTGGAACTCATTATCAGTCCTCTCACTGAAATCCCCCCCTCAGTGAAGAACATACTGGAGAAAATTGATGCTGCCCAGCTCGACAGAGCCAGGAAGGTACATGTTGACACTGAGTACCTGATCTTTGAGGCTGCTGAATGCCTCCTGTGAGTAGGATGCAAGGGAGACTAGCCCTTTGTAGGAGAGGCATCAGAGATAGGTGGAGGTCTCAGATTTTATGCTCCACGAAATATTCCCATTACCATTAGGGGTCTTGAGTTGCTTTCCATTTTAGTGAACAGCTCATGTCCACTGCCAGTTGGTTTTATCAGCAATTTGAGGAGCAGAATATTTACTTCCTGATATTTGTCATTTAGAAATAAAGGGACATGATCCTGAGAAGTGTTAAGCACTCCTTTTTGCAGTGCTGAGACTCTCCCTAGCTAGGTTCTATTCCTAGCTCATCCTCTGTTATATGTTACTGTAGCACCCAGATCTCCTAACTGAGATCAGAGCCTCATTGTACTAGGCAGCACATGAGAGGCAGCTCCTGACTCAAAGAGTTTACAATCTGAATAGAGAAGTCAAACAAAAGGTGGGAGAAAGGAAGTATTATCTCACGTAGAAATTTAAGTGACTTGCCCAAGGTCACACAAGGAGTCTGTGGCAGAATGAAACCTAGCTCTCCTGAGTCCCAGTCCAGTGGATTTACTTACCTGAGCTTGAGCTCCTTGCATGTAGGGTGACCTAGAAACAGTATTATTAAGGCCCCATCCTGTCTCTTTAGGAGGTTTTTAAGCAACTGTTTGTAATTCTGGACAATGTGAACCGGGTGTGTGACCGCTTCAAAGGGGATGAACGGATGGACCCAGAGATAGAAGAACAGTTCTTCCTCTCCGGCACTTGGGCTGAGAGGAAACGGCGGGCACTTCTACTGGACAAAGTAGTCATCTTGCTCAAAACCAGCACAGCTCAAGGGAAAGATTTAAAGTTTGTTCTGGAATCATTAAAAGAATGGGGTAAGTTAATGGAGACAAATGGCCGCTGGGATACTCCAGAGTACAGACAGCTCTAGAGCCATAGCCCTAAACTTTAGGGATGTCTAGAACCATGCTCTCCACCTGGCCCCTATATCTCTATCATGCGGTCAGTCAAAAACCTGGATCCAAAAGCCTCTGAACTTTGGGGAAGTTTTGAGCTGGATTCCAACTTCATAGTTTGATCCTATTGTGATGTTTGGGTGATCACCCAGGCTGGTAAGGGGTTCGGTCACCACCTTCCGTTATAACCTTGGGATGCTTTAATGCTGTGCTGCTATGGCTCAGATCCCAGACACCAGTAGCTTGCTCACAAGCACAAGGTCTTACCCTGGCTTTCACTGGCCTCCTCCTTCCAGGGTAACACCAACAGTTCTTATAGGCCTGTATTTCCCCAAATCCATCCTTTCCCCAGACAGTCTGATTTTTCCCCTCTAGTTCATGACCCCCAAAGGCATGAAACTAGACTCCCAATTATCATCTCACTTTGCCACACACACTCCTCACAGTTTCCACACCCGAGAACTGCTTGGGTAAAAACAAACAAAAATAGAAAAAACACAGATTCAAAGATGAAATAGTAAGGGAGAGCAAACATATACAAGTTACACAGTAAATAAACATAAAGACACAGCTTCAGATGTCTTCTATATTAGTTACAATCTTTTTTCTAATACCAGTTACCTATTGCCTTTAAACAGTTTCCCAGCATACCTCCTAACTGTTGGGGGATCCAGTGTTTCACAGAGTTTCCCACTTAGAGGCAGTCCCTTAGTTTCTGGATGAAAACTTCAGCTTCAAGACTCCTTTAACAAATATATATATATATTTATCCTTTTTTTCCCCTCTCAGACTATGGTGATTCCTGGTTATTCAGATTAGGGAAATTCCCAGTTGCCTCAATGTCTTTCCATTAACTTTAATGGTCTACCATTATCCTTTCCTGGGCTGGACAATGGATAGGTACTTGAAGCTGGTGTAATGTAAGCAACTGGCTTGGGAGGTAGCCTATCCCTACCTGATTGCTTCATCGCCCTATTTGAGGCCATGCTAAAGTTGCCCCACAGTTACAATTTACAATTTTCTGTGTATACACATACACATACATACATTAATAATCATGGTCTATATACATATCTCATAATGACCATCAAGTTCAGAACATTACAAGTTTTATCAAAAACTTACTTGGTATATTTTTATAGTACAATGACAGTATGCAATCGGTTGATTTAACTGCTTATTTTGAGGGGTTAAACTTGTTCTCCCCAGGGAGTGTCTGGACCCCAATTGTCACACCCATCTCTGCTCTAACCCTGCAGCTATATAGTGGGGGAGAGGGGGTCTGATTTACAGGACCATCTTGAATTTAACCTTTAGAATACCAGGAAACAGGTGATTTGCCCTCATGGTTCTCCACTGAAGGATCTAAGATTAATTATATTAGTTTTTAATACCTGTCACACTCTCTGTCCCCAAACATGATCCCCACCTCCTTCTCACCAACAAGGGGAGACAGCCACTTGCCCACCTCCTTAGCCCTCTCAGAGGCCCTTACTGAATGCCCTAAGACTCCATCTCACAGACTCCCTATGTATTTTCCTGTGTTTGTGTGATATGTTACAGTGTTCATCTGACCTCCTTGTGCAGCTTTGAGACCTCTCTGTGGCCATACCTGGCTGTAGAGACATGTTGCATATAAATTGCTAACCATCAGGCCGAGATCTTTTGTATCATTTAATAAGGGTTTGATTTTCTGCTGGAAGGTAATTAACGTGAGCTTCATTCCCCTTTTTGCTTTGGCTCTTTTCAAGGTGAAATGTTGTCAGAAGGCAAAGAACAAGTAGGAGACACCCCCACTGTCCAGTGGGTCAGTGATATGGAGACCAAGCTGCTGACCTCCCTTGATTATACAGAAGGATGTATAATGCAGCTAATCAATCTCTGCACGCCTCTTGTGGAACACAGAAGGAAAAAGAGGGGGAAATCAAGTATGTGTTTCAAACATCTTGGAATAAGAAAAGGGAGGAAATTAATATTTCTGATTAATTTGGAGGAACAAAGATCTGATGCATATGCAGCCAGATTTTCAAAAGTGACCTTCAAGCATGAGGCATTTCAATATGCTTTCCAGCCTAGTGTACATCTTTATTGTGAGCACCCCAAAGTGTTTTTCCTGTCAGAGGCAAACTGAGTAGACAAGCTAGATACAGAAAGGATTATTATCCCCATTTTAAATATGGGGGACTGAGCAGTGAAGAATCTAGCCTAATGTCGCTAGGGTGACCAGACAGCCAGTGTGAAAAATCAGGATGGGGTGGGGGGTAATAGGAGCCTATATAAGAAAAAGACCCAAAAATCAGGACTGTCCCTATAAAATCAGGACATCTGGTCACCCTAAATGTCACACAGAGAGTTTGTGTCAGAGCCATACATTGAACCCAGATCTTCTGAGTTTTATCCCAGAGCTTTAACCATAGGACCATCCTTCATTTCATTATAGACCTTAATTCTTTCTCCTTGTGTGTCTAACTTTCCCAGTTGTTCCCAAAACCGGCATGTGGAGAGCATGGCGAGAGAAAGTTGCACAGAAATCTCAGGAAGGCCAGCCCTTGAGCCCTGAACAAATGCTAGAAGATGAATCTGTAACTTTCTCCAGGACTTCTGAGCTCCTTACCATGTTACAGGAATTTGTAGGTTCCACACTGTTCAACAAAGCAGAAGTTGTTGTTGTTAAATATATAGTGACAATGGTGGCCAATCTCAACAAAGCCTTCACTCTGCTAACCAAACAGTCCCGTGGCCTGCAAGCAAAGTATGATACCTTAGTATCCCAGGAGTCCAGGAAGCAGGAAGTTCAGTGTGTGAACCTTCAAAAGGAAGTACAGGTGCTCAATGAGAAAAAGGCATCTTTGGAGGCTCGAGTCCAAAGCATTGAACACAAATACAAGATGCTTTTCATAGAAAATGAGGCAATACAAAAAGAACTGCACAAGGTGAAGGAAGAAGCAGCAGTAAAGATAGAACCGTCTTTAAGAGACATGAAATCTGGGGCCAGAGCTTCTTATGAAAGGAAATCCCAGGAAGATGATAAACATGTGAGTAGGGAAAAGGTTGCAAATCTGTCAGTTGAAAAGCTGTCATGGAAATCCCAGGCAGACCTTGCTAAATCCCCCAGTGGGAAAAGGGAGGCAAAGGTACCAGATAAAAAGCAGCTTCAGCGACCATTGGTAGAGAAAACAGAAGACACCAGTGACAAACAGGATGCAAAGCTTCTAGATAAAAAGCCAGCACCGAAAGCCTCAATAGAGAGAGGTGAAGGCACCAGTGACAAACGGGATACAAAGTTTCTAGATAAAAAGCCAGCACCGAAAGCCTCAACAGAGAGAGGTGAAGGCACCAGTGACAAACGGGATACAAAGCTTCTAGATAAAAAGCCAGCACTGAAAGCCTCAACAGAGAGAGGTGAAGGCACCAGTGACAAACGGGATACAAAGCTTCTACATAAAAAGCCAGCACTGAAAGCCTCAATAGAGAGAGGTGAAGGCACCAATGACAAACAGAAAGCCCCAGTAGAGAGAACTCAAGACACTGTTGTCAAATGGGATGCAGTCATCCCAGTGGAAAAACAAGAAGAGACTTCAGGAGACCTGGCTGGAAGACGGCAGGAACAACCTCTGGACAGTGAGCAAACAGAGGCTGCTGACAAATGGGATGTGAACCTCCTGGGTGGAACCCAGGAAGTTGTTGAAGATGTCACTGGTGAGTGGCATGAGATCCTGCCAGATGAACATGAGCTCAAGGCTGACAGTGAAGAAGAAATTGAAAGGCTCCCATCCCCAACAGAGCTCCCATACCAAGGGGTCTGTAGGAAAGGAAAGCAGAGGAGGAAGAAGGAAAGCCTGTACACTGAGGAGACACATACAATAATGCCTCAGAGCCCTATCAGCAGAAGCATGCTGGACTCATCCACTGCACTGTATGGGTTTAATTCAGCTATCCTGGGTTATCTGGAGCAGAAGATGGAGAAGCTATGGAAATGTCCCTCTCCTGGGAAGAGACAAGCAGAGAGGATGCTGCCCAAGGACCCAGAAGCCCAAAGGCTCTACATGGCCTTGGAGAGGAAACTGGAAGAATGCTTCTCCAAAATGAAGATAAGATATTCCAGCAGCTTAGAGGAACAGAAGCTTCCAAGGAGCCTGGAGCTGACTGAAGAGCATGATGAAGAGGCAAAGCCACCCTTGGAGGTTCTTCCTGGGATCGTCATTCCAGGGAAGGAAGTCCCTGGTTCCTCCATACAGTTGAGTGACCCTGACAGTCCCTTTTTGGAGTCCAAAGTTCCTGTGATCTCACGATGGGGACTCCCTGCAGCCCTGTTGAAGGAACCTAATATCTCAGCACATTTTCAATTTCCCAAGCAATGGCAGCAGCAATGGCAGCAACAGCAGCAGGAGCAATGGCAGGAGGAGGAACAGGAATGGTTTAAGAAGGTACAGAAGCAGCAGCAGTATCAGATGCAATGGCAGTCACCACAACCTGAGGAGCAGCTCCAGCAGCAGCTGCAAGGGGTAAAGGAGAAGGTAGAGGTGGAGCAGCTGCAGCAGGAAGAGCATCAGTTTGAGGAGCTGCAGCCACAGCAGGAGCCACTGCAGGAAGGGCAGAAAGAGTGGCAGGAAGAGAAACACAAGCAGTGGAAGAAGCAGCTGGAGGAACAAGCAGAGGAGCAGAGTCTGAGGCAGCAGCAGCTGGAGCAGCAGCAGAGGCTATATCAGCAGTGGCAGGAAGAGCAGCAGAAAAAGCATGAGGAGCAGCAGAGGCTGTGGCGGCAGCAGGAGGAGGAGCAGGAGGAGGTGCAGAGACTGTGGCAGCAGCAGCAGGAAGCGCGTCAGAGGCTGTGGCATCAGCATGAGGAGGAGCAGCAGGCGGAGCAGCTGAAACTGTGGCAGCAGGAGGAGCAAGAGCATGAGCAGCAGGCAAGGTACTGGCAGCAGCAGGTGGAGGAGCATGAGGAGCAGCTGCATCTGTGGCAGCAGGAGCAGGAAGAACATGACCTTCACCTGAGGCAGTGGCAGCAGCAGGAGGTGAAGCAGCAGGAGCAGGAGAAGCACTGGCAGCAGCAGGTGGAGGAGCATGAGAAGCAGCGGCAGCTGTGGCAGCAGGAGCAGGAGGAACATGACCTTCGGCTGAGGCAGTGGCAGCAGCAGGAGGTGAAGCAGCAGGAGCAGGAGAGGCTATGGCAGCAGCAGTGGCAGGAGCAGCTACAGCAGTTGCATGAACAGCAAGAGCTGCTGCAAAAACAGATACAGGAGGAGCAGTACCTGATCCCAAGGCCTAAACCAGTTCCCAGGAGCAGAGAACCTGGGACCCTGGAACACCTAACAAAACAGATCCCACTAAGGCCAAGGAGAGAGATTGCAAAGGAAGAGGTCCTACTGTATGAATATTTCAAGCCTTGTACCCAGCAAATGGTTCCCACTCAGAGCAAAGTATCCCTGCACTCTCAAGCTCAGTCTACTGAGGAGACTAGCTGGCTCCCGACGCTGGCTCAGAAGACCAAAGGGAAGAGCTTGGTGCCCTCCAGCATGTCAGAGAAGCGGTACTGGGTGGATGTGGAGGCTCAGAGGGACAACTTGATGCTGCTGGGCCAGGCGACCCAGAAGTGCAGACTACCCCCACACCTGCACATGCAGGCGAAGGAAATTATCACTGAGACCCTGCACACTGATGTTGAGAGGCTGGCTCTCCTCTTCCACAAATACATCTCCTTCTGCCACCTCCAGCATGTCAGGTACCAACATATGTAGACTACTGTTATCCCTGTGGGGCCAAATCCTTGCTAAGGACCTGTTCCCACTGCCATCAAAGCCAATGTGAGCCTGTCCATTGAGTTTAATGGGAGCAGGACTTTGCTCAGTCTTTACACAGGCAAAATTCCTATTGAAGTCAATGGTACAAATCCTGAGGTCCTTACTAAGGCCTTACTCAGACCACAGGCCTTGTGGCAGCTGGGGAATAAGTAAGGTGCAGACACACCTAGTTCATGCCCCCTCCCTTCCCTGACATGCCACACACACAAAAACACCCTGGAATATCCCTCCACCTGGGGCTCTGGTGAAAGGGCTCAAATAACATCTTGCACCAGGGTATTCTCCAAAGGACAGCTGCTTTGCAGCCTCTTTGTTCGGCTGTTCCTCAGGGCAGCCAGGATGGGGTCCAGTGGATCAGATCCTGACTGGTGCTAAGCATGTGTAGCACCCATTAAAGTCTGCTTCTATTGAGCTCAGTGGTCAAACTCTCACTGATCTCAGTCAGAACAGGATTGTGCAAAGTGTGCTAAGCATCTCTCAGGATTTGGCCCTAGCTCAGCAATAGACAGACCATTTCCTTTACTTCTATGGCCGTTCTGGGTGGTTGGTGCCTCTTGGTATTTGTCCCAAAATCAATCAGATTTGCCTATCAACTCTCTCTCTCTCTCTCTCTCTCTCTCTCTCTATATTTTTAGGGTTGGAAGATAAAGGCTCAAAGCAGCACAAAGGAAACTCCACATGGTCTCATCACCTAGTGATATGAGTGGGGTTTCCATGCTCTGAAATATCAGGGCTGAGATCCGTTGTACAGATCTGATGGAAATACCTGGCCTCAAAATTACAGATGGGTCAAAGCCAGAACCATTTATCCCACCCCCAATCATGAATTTTGGGAAAAAAGGTAGTGATGAACTCAAGCTACAGCCCTTGGGTTTGGATTTCAAACACCCCAAAGGTCAAAAGTTTTGAATACAGGGTTGTGGTCTGGACCATCTCTAATTAAAAGAGATGCAAACGAGGTACTGCAACATCTAGAAATTAAGATAATAGGACATTAGAAAACCTGGGATGGCTGGATGTATGGCTAGACAGAACCCAGAACCCTGAACCCAAAGCACCCCTCAGTTTGCATATCCTTCCCCACTCCCCTGCTAACACAACACACACCAAACGATGTAAATAGGTTCTATTGTGGAGAAGAAACATTCCTCATAATTTAATTCCTTTTCTTTCTATTCCAAGACAAACCTTAATGTCCAGATTGGAAGCTGCCAGAGCTGTAAATGATGGTGCTGAGGTCCGGAACTTGTATACATATGTGGAGAGGGTGGATGCTTACCGGAAAAAGGTGCTACAGTGCTGGGTGGCCAAACAAAAAACAGCAGAGCAGGCACGTCGACACTGCCTTGGCAAGATGATTTCCTTGTTTGCCCAGGTGAGCTTTTGGGGCGACGTTTTCTTCTTGGTTCCCACAGATGATCCTGCTGACATCACTGGCGTAACCAAGAGAAGAGTGTGGCCCTTGGTTTTTATTGGTCACTTTTGTTTCTAAAATTAGAAATATCCAATGGGATAACAAGATAGAAAAACAGCGTGTAAGGGGCTAGGATGAAATTCCCCCCGTGCAGAAATGCCAGCACAAGGCCTATGCCAAAGGGCCAAAGGGCATAAGTGGGACTTAAGTAGTGCACCAGCCTTGCTCTGGCTGTCTGCACAGGAGTGGATGTCACCTTTACTGATATTTCCCATCTATCCTTGAATCCTAGTCTTCCAGGGAGTGGGGAGGGTGTTGAGGATCAATTGTGGTTGCAAAGAAGAGGGCTGGTCCAGAGATTAGGGTACTTGTTTCAGACTTGGTTCAAGTCCCTGCTTGGCCACAGACTTCCTGGGTGACCTTGGGCAAGTCACTTAGCATCGCTGTGCCTCAGATACCCATTTGCAAACAGGATAATAACTACACTACAGGGGTGCTAAGAGGAGAAATACATTAAAGATTGTTAGGTGCTCAGCTACTATGGTAATGGAGGCGAGATAAATACTTTGACTTCAACTGAAAGGAGCTAAAGAAAGGCAAAATGTTACTGTGCCTGATACTGAGTAGCATGCTAACTGCCTGTAGCCTCCAGAAAAGCCAACAGGAGTTGTGGGTGCTTGGCAGCTTTCTGGGATTTGAAATAATTAATAAATCCCTGTAAAAAAGGTTAAAGTGCCACCTTCTCCTCTTTTAAATCCCTCCATAAAATCTACCTCTGCCATGATGCCTAAACATCACTGTCACCTGGCATTGGTTAGACAAGTGGCGAACTGAGGCTTCTGCTTTTATTTTATGCTAACCTTTGTTGTATTGTTCCATCATCCCATCAAATCCGCTCCCCACCCCATTTGTCTGCTGTGTCCACTTGTTGCATCCTAATAGCTAGATTGTGAGCTCTCTGGGGCAGGGATTGTCTTTTTGGTACTGGCCTATAATTACTATAATATCTCTACTAGTCTTTTACTAATGATTACGAACTCCAATCCTTATGTTCTTACTCAAACTCCTACTGGCAGCAGATTTAGATGTTATTATTATTTATTATTACCAGTGTACAGATTAATTGGACCTGATTCTCCTCTCCCCTAACCCAGTTTTACCCCTGGTAGCCCTTTTGATTTCAGTCAGGTTATTTCTGAATGTGAGTGAGAGAAAGGAAAGGGGAAGCACTGGCAGCAGGACGACAGCTCCTTTTCTTTGTTGTTCCATTAGCTCCGCCTGAGCACTGAACTCCACCTCAACAGCCCATCCCCACTCATGATCAAAGCAGTGGATGAAATGAAGGAGTTCCCGTCCTCAGCCCATGCCACATCCAAATCCCCTGGCTATCCAAGCCCCCTGGCATGTGTGAAGAAAGTCAGAGACTTTATGCATCCAGCTGGAGTCAGGTATATGGGGGTCTGGAAATGTTCAAGGCAGCCCTTATTAACACACCCTGTCTTGCTACAGCCCCAAATTGTGGTCTGATGCTCAGGTCCTCTTTATGGTCCTGATCCTGTGACGTGCTGGTTGCCTCCTCTAAGAGGCTGAGCACCTACAACTCTCACTGACTTTTGAGGGTGCTCAGCTTCTACCAGGATCAAGCCCCAAGAGCCCCAGCATTCTGCTTGGCCTCTCCCCTTTTTCACTGTCTCCCTCTTTCAAGACCTCCGGCCAGAGTAAGACATACCCTGTGTTCCCATGTTGGCTGTTGCAGCTTTTTCCCTTCCTCTCTGTACTTGCTCTGTGGCTACGCAGAGGACTTCAGTCTCCAGGGCTGCCAACCACCATTTGAAGCCCAATCCTGCTGAGCACTCTCAATTGCTACTGAGCCAAGTCCTGTCATTGACTCAAGCAAACTCCCTTTGGAGTCTAATCCTGAGAGGCACTTCTCACTTCCATCTGCCACTGAAGTTCTTAGAACACTGGGCCACTTATGTAGGTGCTTAAATATGGGTTTAAATGCCTTGTTTGTACATTCTGGGTTGAGTCAGGAGCCCATGGCTTGGCCCATCACATTTATTACCGTGTTAATAGGTTTGTAGCTGAGTAGTTTTTATTGCTTCCAAATGACTGCGTTCTTGTTCTCCTGCAGTGAGCAGGTTTGTGACCAGATAGAGTCAGTATGGAGGACCGATGTCATCTCTCACAGTTTTCCTATTGTTCCAAAACCCCCTGTGTCACTGCTCTGGTCCCAGGCTGGTTTCCCAGATATCCCTAGATTTCTGGAACTGGACGTGAGCTCACTTAGGAGCAAACCCCTTAAGTCTCTACAGACACGGTAAGCAGCCTTACATTTTATTTTACCTTAATCTGCAGGACGAACCATGTTATAATAATATGACTGTATCAATCTCTAATTCCCTCTTTCCAAAGACCTCACCAAGCTTTGCAAATATGAATGAGTTAAACTTCCAGGTGAGTTAGGGAAACATCTGTATTCCCATTTTACAGATGCGGAAAATGAGGCACAGAGGGAAAAGCAAGTCAGTATCAGAGCCTGAAATAGAACCCAGCTCTTGTGACGCCCATCCAGGTGCACTAACCATTAGACTATCCTACACCTCTCTGCATGCTGAATGGGATTTCTTTTTTGACTGAAGCCACTCGGTCTCCTTGGTTTTATGCTGCAGAAAGAGCTGTATTTAAGCAGGGGGTGGGCAAAGGAAGGTGAGAGGGCTTGTGGGGGAGATGAGGGAGGCAGGATGCAAATGTGCTATGAGTGGAGGCCAAGAAGGAGGCCAATATATTATTTTCAGACACAACATTAGAGATGTAAGAGTTCCCTTGATACTTGCACATGGATACACCTATCAGAGTAACCGGGAGTAATGAGTGCACACTGAGCTAAGAACATACCTTAGCATTACATATTAATAACAGCCCAGCTAGCTCCCCACTGCATGGCCTGTGTATCCACCTCCCATCCCCTACAGCCAGATGTCGCTCTGCCCTGCTAGCTCAGTGTGTGTTTCTCCCCCCTGCCAAAAGCTTTGGCAAAGTGCTGATGTTTCCTTCTTCCAGGAACTTCTTAGAACTTTTGCACAGCCTGTTGCTGCAGGTTCACATGCTGCTGGTCCTGGCTTCTGCTGGTGGTGCTCAAAGCTACCTGAGCAGGGGACAAGACTAATTCCTGTGAATGGGGGAGGAGCACCCCAAAATGTGATGAATTACCACATTTTTTTAGCTGAGAAAGGCAAGCCATTTGTTCCCCATGGCCCTCAAGATCTAAAAAGCTTGCATGGATTAAAAGGACCAGCTATGCTCATGCAAATCCAGACAGTTGCAGGGCTCTGGGCTCCAGAACTGTCTCCTCTACAGCCAACCTGGCCTCTCTGCCTCCTTCTGTCCTGGTCAATGTCACTTTGGCTTCCATGGCACTTCTGCCCCTCCCCATAGCAAGTCAAAGACCACAAGGCAAACTCCTAAGGCTAGGCAGGAATATGATAAAAAAAAAAAACTTTTCCCGCTCACAATCAGGTAGAGATGCTCATTGAATCCAAGGCCAAAGCAGCAGATGATATGGGGCGAAAATGTGACCCGTATCTCTCATGATTTGTGCTCACATTGCTGCCACCTTTGTCTGAGCTAGAGAGTTGAGTTAATCTCCCTTCCTGTCTCTCTTCATGAGTGGCCTGTAGGTGTCACTGTTTAGTCACCCAAAGCTTAAAGCATCCTTGTGTTCAGAATGACACTGACTGCATTGAATTTGTATCCCCAACCTTTAACCTTGTTTAATTGCTACACACACATACATGGAATCTCATTACATTTATTCATTTAAACTGATCTGATGATTCAAGGATACAAGGGAGTTGAGTGGAAAGTACCTCCGGAAGAAAACAGCAGAACTGGGCTCACCTTCTCCAACATTTACCGAATGCCTTTTGTCCAAACATTGTTTACAAACCGTATGGCCACTGTACCCATAGAATCCAGTCACCTTTGGGGTGGAGGGCAGCAGTCAGGCTGTACAGCATCAGGTATGGGGCTTGGGAAATGTTTGGGAAACCCTGACTCTTGTGAAAAGTGCCAAGATCTTCTTGGCCCTACTCTGTTTAACATTTGTATCAATAACCTGAAAGAAAACATTAAATCATCACAGATAAAATTTGCGGATGACACCCAAATTGGGGGAGTGGTAAATAATGAAGGGGACAGGTCACTGATATAGAGTGATCAAACTGGGCTCAAGCAAACAATATGCCTTTTAATATGGCTAAATGTAAATGTATACATGTAGGAACAAAGAATGTAGGCCATACTTACAGGATGAATGACTCTATCCTGAGAAGCAGTGACTGAAAAAGATCTGAGGTTCATAGTGGAGATAATCAGCTAAATATGAGCTTCTAATGTGACACTGTGGCCAAAAGAGCTAATGTGTTCATTGGGTGCATAACCAGGGGACTCTCAAGTGGCAGTAAACAGGTTATTTTGCCTCTACATATGGCGCTGGTGTGACCACTGCTGGAATACTGTGTTCAGTTCTGGTGCCAGCATTACAAGAGGATGTTGATAAATTGGAGTGGGTTTAGAGAAGTGTCATGAGTTATTAAAGGATTAGAAAACATGCTGTATAGTGATAGACTCCAGGAGCTCAGTCTATTTAGCTTAACAAAGGGAAGGTTAAGAGGTGACTTGATCACAGTCTGCAAGTACCTACCTGGGGAACAAATATTTAATAATGGGCTCTTCAGTCTATCAGAGAAATGCATAAAAAGATCCAGTGGGTTAGAAGTTGAAGCTAGATACATTCAGACTAGAAATAAACTGTAAATTGTTAACAGTCAAAGTAATTAACCATTGGAACACTTTACCAATGGTTGTGGTAGATTCTCCATCACTGACAAATTTTCAATCAAGACTAGATGTTCTTCTAAGAGATATGCTGTAGAAATTATTTTGGGGAAGTTCTCTGGCCTATGTTATACAGGAGATTAGACTAGATGACCAAAATGGTCCCTTTTGGCCTTGGAATCTATTAATCTATAATGTCCATACAGAGCAGGCAGTATCCATGGATTCAAGGCTTCCTCTGAAAGCTCCCCACATAGTAAAGTGTATGATAACCAGGTCACCTGCCTTGGAAGGGACCTGCAGAGTCCTTTGGTGTTGGAATCCATCATTCTAGTTATTTCAATATTGATGCTCATATTACAAAACTGTGGATAAACCTTCTGAGGGTAATGAGAGTATCAGTCTAGTGGGACTGGGAATGAATCTGACCAGCTGCAAGAAGCAAACACAATAGAAAAACAGACATGCCTAGCTCCTATGCTCAGATCTCACTGACATTCTGCATACCCAGCTGGAGGGGCAGAGGGAAGTGGTGCTTCTTTGGTGGGTTTTACAGGGCAAGAAATCTGAGGCTTTTCTCCGTTAGAAGTTCACACACTGGTAGAGCAGGAAAGGATCCCACAAACTGGAGGGCAAACTGGGAGGGACTGAGGAGTTATTTGGGATCCAGTGGATTTTATGCTGGGGAAAGATGCAGATGCTGAATAGGCATTTCAGGACCAGGTTTTTTTTATATATATACACACACACACCTATCTCCCCCTCCCCTCCCCCGCCCCTCAGTGCTTGGCCTGTCTGTGAATATTGCCTGCAATTATCATAAATTCTCAGTGGGGGCAGGACCTGAGTTACAGTGAGTTGAGTAATCAAAGTCCATTTGAGCGATTAGGTTCCTGCACAAGCTGTGGGCTCCAGCTGGCACAGTTCAGTGGAAATTTCACTGACCACTGTCTCTAAGACATGTGCATAATAATGAGAGAGAAGCAAATTTAAGTGGAATAAAAACATCACAAGAAATTATAGTAAAATATGCAGACCACGTGAAATGTTACCGGCTGGCTCTGTCATGACATCCAGCGGACACCAAGGGGATTTCTGACTGAGTGTGACCTTAGATTGTCAAGGTGGGTGAGGTAATATCTTTTATTGGACCAGCTTCTGTTGATGAAAGAGACAAGCCCTCAAGCTACACAGAGCTCTTCGTCAAGTCTGGGAAAGGGTCTAAGAGTGTGCTAGCTAAATACAAGATTGAATAGATAGTTTAGTGTAAATAGTTAGCACATGTTCTAAGGGACTGTTTACGGTGAACTGCAAGATTTGGCTCTGTGAGATTAAAATACCTTTCAGAGCTTGATTTGCTGTGACATTCGAGGTGTGTTTTTACAGCCCACGACAGTGAGTCTCCCAGCCTGGGTCTCATGCTAGTGCTCTAAAAAAAGCTGTGTAGACAACAGCACTTTGAAGTTGCGGCTCAGGCTCTGAAACTCACCTCTCTCCCTTGGCTTCAGAGCCTTAGCTCTTGCCCAAGCCACAGTTTCAAAGCACTCCTCCTCAGCTGTTTTTAGAGCGCTATTGTGAGTCCCTTAACCCATGTCTGTTGACTTGAGCTGGGAGGCTCGCTTCCACAGGCTGTGTAGATATATCCTCAGTGATGCTGTGCACCTCATGGCTACAGCCTGGGATTGGGATCCTGTTCTATGTTCTCATTTACTGTGCACACCAGATGTAATAAGGCTTATCACTTTTCATCTTCAAGGCGCTTTGCAAACATTAACCTATTAATCCTCACACACCCGCTGTGTGGTAGTTAAGTATTATCCCTGTTTTACAGATCTGTCTTTATCCACAGAATCTGTTCATGAATTTCTAGTGCACCCCCTACCACAGTGTCAAGGTATCAAAATAATGAAGAAACAGAGTCAAGAGAGGTTACAGCCTGATTTTCAGAAATGCTGAGCACCCGTAACTCCAGCTGAATCTGCAGGTGCTCAGCATTTCTGAAAATCAACCCCTAAGTATCTAAGGGCGTTGATACCAGCACTAGGATTAGACATCACCATTTCCTAATGTCCAGGTCTGCACTCTGACCATCTCATACTGTTTAAAGGCCTGACTCTGTAAGGTGTAATAAATAGTAATATGTGGAGATATGCCAATCTCCTAGAACTGGAAGGGACCTTGAAAGGTCATCGAGTCCAGCCCCCTGCCTTCACTAGCAGCACCAATTTTTGCCCCAGATCCCTAAGTGGCCCCCTCAAGGATTGAACTCACAACCCTGGGTTTAGCACAGTGGGTGTTGCAGTCAATCAGCACTTTGCAGGATTGGTTCTTTTGTTTGTAGATATCAGTCACTAATGCTCCTAGTTCTTACATACATACAACCCCATTGACTTTAAATGCAGCAGGTATGCAGGACTGGGTTCTTCATAGCTATTAAATAATTAGTATTTTGTAACAATAAGCCTGTCTTTTTTTTTATTTTTTTTTATTTTTTTAGAGTCCAGAACCTTCCCAGATGGAAAACATATGGACACAAGTAAAAACTCATGTAAATATAGGATAGTCCAGATGCAGTTTAATGCACAACAGAAATTTATGTAGAAAGCAAATAAAGTATATTTTTGTGTTTATTTCATGGCCATGTGCCTTTACTGTAAGACTGCAGTTTATGTTCCACTCTGTTGAGGCTGGGATTGTCAAAGGCTCCTAAGGGAGTTCCACTGAATTCTCAACTTCCGTTGAACTCCAGTCCTTCCACTGAATTTCTGTTCCTGCTCAGGAATGTGCCCCTCCATCCCCCTGGGCCTTCTCTTATTAGCTGAATAAGGGGCTGCAACAGAAACAATTGCACCTTCTGCCCATGTGTGTTACAGAGCAAAATTCATGTGCTCTATATACTAAAATCAAGAGGTTATATAGTGAAAGGGACTGAATGGCAAGGTGAAAAGTTGTGCTTTTCAGGCAAGCATTAGCTTGATATAAATTTGGGCTGGACTATAGCAAGCTTTATCTCATTTTGGTGGGTTGAGGTGACGGATAAGGGGAGGAATACCAATGGCAGAGCCAGGGCTAGAACTCAGGAGTTCTGGTCTCCTAGCCCTGCTTGGCTACTCTATCAGAGTCACACTTGTTTGCACAGAGGTGTGGGGTTGTGTCATGTATTCCTTAGTAGAGGACCTGGAACAATAGCATCTTCAGGACATCCTGACTACTGTGCTAGGGAAGTATGGTGATAAGGCTTGTGACATATGTATTTGAACCAAAAGCAAAATCTTTCATAGTCATCAGAACCAATTGACTTAGGCCACGCATAGCTTTTTCAGCACCCCTCACATTCATTTTGCAAGAGGAAACTCCACCTCAAAGGAGCACTTGGGGCAGAGCATCAGGAATTTGCTTCCAAAAGAGGCCAAAGTTAAATACTGTAACTACCAGGCACTCTGACAAATGCAAATGACTAATAACTACTGTAGTCAAGAGGCCTGGAGTAGCTGAGATGGGATCAAGATAAATTACTGCTGGGTGTGAGCTAGAATCACACTCCCAGCAGCCCTGAGGTTTTGGCTGCTCCCAGACACAGTGGAAATGCATCCCTCCCAACCCTGCAGCTACTTATGTAGAGCTCTTTTCCTAATGTTCCACTTACACCCGTGAATATAAGAATGGCCAGACTGGGTCAGACCAAGGGTCCATCCAGCCCAGCATCCTGTCTGCTGACAGTGGCCAGTGCCAGGTGCCCCAGAGGGAGTGAACCTAACAGGCAATGATCAAGTGATCTCTCTCCTGCCATCCATCTCCACCCTCTGACAAACAGAGGCTAGGGACACCATTCCTTACCCATCCTGGCTAATAGCCATTAATGGACTTAACCTCCATGAATTTATCTAGTTCTCTTTTAAACCCTGTTATAGTCCTAGCCTTCACAATCTCCTCAGGCAAGGAGTTCCACAGGTTGACTGTGCGCTGTGTGAAGAAGAATTTCCTTTTATTTGAAGTGCAGCCAAGCTCTGACATCTTGGATGCAAGCTCTTCCAGGAGTCTCTCCCCATCTAAACCATGCAGCTGAGTCTAACGTGGGTCACGGTGTGAGCTGATGTTACAGATGTGTTCTGCCTGCCTCTGGTGAGAAGCAAGTGCAATATAAATACCTCCACAGCAGGGCAGCTTATACAGCCTCTCCTGTTAGATGAAATGTCAGATCTACTCAAGCATGCAAGTGGCTTTGGGACAGGGACTGTCCGTTATGTATGTGTGCAGCACCTCGCTGCACGGGGCCTCTAGATGCTACTGCACCATAAAGGTAATAACAATAACTGTCTATCTACCATGTGGGTTTGTGCCTAGCAGCCCGCAGAGGAGGTAAGACCTGATAGCTGCACAGCTAAGTACTCCTTTAGCTGCAGTGGTCAGGTCCATTGTTCTTGGGACAGAAGGGTCTGAGTTCTGTCCCCTGATCAAACCTGTGGCATGCATGTATCCACGCTGTGCAGTATGAATGATACAAAGTAGCCTGCGTAGCTTGCACCGGAGAGGTGAGCCCACAGCATTGTCTCTCCTCATCTCCCACTCAGTTGTGTGTGCTAGTGTAACCAGTTAAGCAGCTAGAGCTTCTCTGGTGAACACAAGGCAAGGCTGGAGCTGCTGTAGCAAAGGTTTGCCCGAAGCCTGTGGGAATGTCAGCTCAGTTTCTGGATCAGAGCTCCTGATGGATCGTATAGTTGCATTTTCCACAAACTTCTATTACTGCTGGAGTAAATGGTTCACTTCCCAGGCAAAACCAGTCCCACTATTTGTTTGTTTGTTTTTCTGGGGTGTGTTTCCTTCTTTTGTCGGGCGGGAGTGAGTAGGCAGGGACTGGCAGGATCCTCATTCCAGCCTGCTTAGCAAACAGAGTTTGTACCTCTCAACCGTGTGGGTCAGGGGCGTGAGCGTTACCTACCCAGTTCTACCAGCCCAAGTCCTAGCGTGGACACAGCTAGAGCAGGACCCAGGTGCTTGTGAGGTAGGTAACCCTGGCAGTCTTAAAGCTGATGATCAGTAATTACAGTCTTATTCCAACATACTTTAGTACAAGGCAAACAATACAGAGGTCTGGCTTTGAGAGACAGCCCGGCAACAGCATTGAGCAATCAATCCACTTTGTCAGGCTCTGGCTCATCCAGCAACCTGGCAGTGCTGAAGTGTATATTCTGTGGCAGATAAATTAAATTTAATGGGTTTTCTCATCTTCTGCTCACTCTCCTCCCATACCTCTGGACCACCCTCCTAAAACCACTACAGATGTACTAAGGGTTCTCTTTATCTGTTTAAAATGTATCTGTATAAAAAATCTGTATGGAGAAAGAGTGAGAGAATAATGAACTGGCTGGTGTGTATGTTTCCTATTGGTCTTTGCTGGATGGAATCAGAACAGTTCCATCCTATGGCATAGGCTCCGTCCTGCTAGCAGCTGATGGAGATTCTCCCTTAGCTCAAACTGGGCTTTTGGAGCTGGAGGAGCTGAGCTCTGTCCCCACTGCTGTTGTAAAATTCCAAATGGTGTCAGTGTGCAGCACCATGACAACAGTGAAGTGCTTGTTATTCTGTGGGTGTAATTGACATCTCGTACCAATCCAGATGGCAAAATGGCTGCATCTTGGACATGAAAATGGTAACTGATTTCTACCATGGGTGTGTTACAGTGTTAACGCTGGCTACAGAGTGTGGGGACAAAGGCCGAATGGCAGCGGCAGCATGACAGGAACCATGCTCTGTTGCTGCCCGTGCTGTACCAGTTCTGCCGCTGACATACTTCAGTCTCTGGGGCTGCTAATTCAGCAATGGCACTAAAACAGAAAAAGCAAGACATATAGAGACAGTGGGTTCCCCATCAGTCTACTAACTAGGACAGCCAGTGGGAGTTTTTCAGTATCAAACACATCAGGAGCAGCTCTCCAGTGCTCAGGAGTCAAGGCAGCTACAGCACCCCTCTGCCTTCTACTTAGGTTTCATCCAGGTCTGAGAACACGGAGGGGAGAGGGGAGAAGAAAGTAGTGAATCATGTGAAGAGGGAGGCAGGAGGGACAGGAACTGAAGTTACCAGATGCTGACTCAGCATGCTTTTCCTCTTGGACCTTGCACGGTGAGCAGCCAGAAGGGACATTAATGTTTAACTCCATTTAAGCTGATTTGATGAGGGGAAGGGGAAGAGCATTTCTCTCCCTGGAGCCACTGTGCTGCTTGTACCACAGATATGAGGGCCTGGTGGCTGCATGGACTTTGTCATACAACATAATCCAAAGAGCACAATCCAGCTGATAAGATCCAGAAGGAAAGAGGGGAAATCAACAGCATTAACACTGTGGTCTCCATTTTCACGGTTTACTGGCCACACAAATACAGCTGGAGGATAGACAGACAAACACTGTAAAGAAGAAAAGTAAGGAAAAGCTCTCTTCACTTGCCAGCAACCCATATTATCAATGATCCATTCAGAAACAGGACTCCCAGAAGCACCAGCATCCCAGCCTTCTCTGGCTTGTAGCAATTACAGTGTAGCGATCGGAGCAGGGCTCATGGGCTCTGCTGCAGGACCCATTTCTGTGGCTTTCTTCGATAATGTGTGTCTCTAGAAAATAGCTCTCGTGCTGCAACTGGAAAGCAGTAATTGGGAAGTGCTGATTTTCATTTAATTGGAGGGACGAGGAGGACAGGGGGAAAGTCAGGGATGTGTTCAATGCAGTAGACGAGGTCCATGAGGTGGGGGTGAAGGCAATAACGTAGTGTCTAACCAAGATCACCCTTCTTCCTTGGATTGTCGGTCACTTTTGCTCCACCTTAAATTCTTCTTCCCAAGGTGAATGAAATCTTCACCTGACAGCCTCAGTCAGAAGGCAGATCTAGTAGATAAAGCACAGGATTGGGAGAACTCTGAGTTCTGTTCCCAACTCTGACACTGGCTTACTGTATAACCTTTGGCAAGTCACTTCCCCTTCCTGTCCATCAGAACACCCATTTGTGAAATGGGGATAATGTTGACCTGCCTCAGTCAATTAATGTTACCGAAGCACTCTGAGATCCATAGGTGGAAGTGCAGAGGCAAATCACTAGTGCAGGATTGTAATCTGTGGCTAGCTAGGACCCCTCTGCTGGGCACCACACTCTGGGAAAGATATGGGGAAATTAGCGAAAGTCCAGAGGAGAGCAACGAAAATGGTTAAAGGTCTAGAAAACACGACCTATAAGGAAAGATTGAAAAAAAGTAGTTTGTTTAGTCTGAAGAAGAGAAGTCTGAGGGGGGGGCATGATAACAGTACGTAAAAGGTTGTTATAAAGATGAGGGTGGTAAATAATTATTTTTATCCATTGAGGACCAGGCAAGAAGTAATAGGCTTAAATTGCAGCAAGGGAGATTTAAGTTAGGCATTAGGAAAAACTTCCTAGTTGTAAGGATAGTTCATCACTGGAACAAATTACCTAGGGAGGTTGTGGAATCGCCATCATTCTAGGTTAGAAAAACATCTGTCAGGGATGGTATAGATAATACTTAGTCCTGCCTCAATGCAGGGGACTGGACTAGATGACCTGTTGAGGTCCCTTCCAGTTCTACACTTCTATGATTCTGTGCATGTCACAGTGCCGCTTGACACAGTCTCTTGGAACTTTGCAATGACAGAAATGGAACTCAAATTCCCCTTCTCCAAAAGCAAGAGCCCCTACCAAATGAGCTACAGAAGAATCACCATTAGCTGATAGCAGAATACAGTCTATGAGGGCACTCTTCAGTACTTACGTTGTTTATCTTTTCAAGTAGAGGCCACACACCAGCCAAGTCCTTGCAGGGTGTTTCTACATTTCCTTTTTATTTGCATAAATCACAAATTTCAGCTGAAAACCCCTCCATGAAGGTGTTTGCACCATTCACTCCCAGTTTGGTCCCCTTCCCTCCCCTCCCCTCTCCTCCCCCTGCACTGCATACTGTACACATGGACAAGGGATTAATAGCAGAGCATAGAAAGATACAATGAACCACTGAGTTAAATGGAGATCCAATAGCCATTGACAGTGACTTGAGACCTGTGGCATTAAGGAGGTAGTAGTTTATTAGAGATTTACTTCAGCCTCCACTATAAAATGAAATGCGTACACTGGGAAAGAAATCAAAAGCTATGCCTGTCAGGCAGATCCAGCCTCTTTCTCAATCTCTCAGGAGGGCTGAGTGGAAAGGAATTCTGTAATTCATCATGTGAAAGTGACAGTATATGTTAGAGTTAACGAGCCCATAGCAAGAAAGCACATGACAAAGGATGATTGGAGCAGACTGGGGAACCTATCCGTCCGTCCTTGCACTGTAGTTCTGAAATGTTCTGTGTCTGAGGGAGGCTGGAATTCTTTCCCCGGGATGTAATAGTGGCTTTTGCTTTATTAACCTCTCACGTGATTGGATATTTCAGCCCAAATCCTTCATTTGAAGGCCTAATTCTGAGGCTCTTTACCCTGCTCTGCCAGTATAATCATCATTTAAACCCATTTTAAGACCCTGCCCCTATACAGCTAGAGAAGTTGTAAAGGGGACTTAGGGTATGGCTACACTTGCAACTTTAAAGCGCTGCTGTGGGAGTGCTCCCGCAGCAGCACTTTGAAGTGCGAGTGTGGTCGCGGCGCCAGTGCTGGGAGAGAGCTCTCCCGGTGCTGCAGGTACTCCACCTCCAGGGGCGGCTCCAGGCCCCAGCACGCCAAATACGTGCTTGGGGCGGCATGCTGCAGGGGGCGCTCTGCCGGTTGCCGGGAGGGCGGCAGGCAGGCTGCCTTCGGTGGCATGCCTGCGGAGGGTCCGCTGGTCCCGCGGCTCCGGTGGGACCAGCGGATCGGCAGAGCGCCCCCCGCAGCATGACGCCATGCTTGGGGCGGCGAAATGTCTAGAGCTGTCCCTGTCCACCTCCCCGTGGGGATTAGCTTACAGCGCTGGCTGCCAGCGCTGGGGCACTGTTTACACTGGCGCTTTACAGCGCTGTAACTTGCTGCTCTCAGGGGGGTGTTTTTTCACACCCCTGAACGAGAAAGTTGCAGCATTGTAAAGTGCCTGTGTAGCCAAGGCCTTAGTGTATATGAGAATCATCCCCTAATTAGTATTTATTCAATCAAACCTCCGAAAATCTGCCTTGAGTTACACCCCTGTAAATCTAGAGTAACTCTGTTACTTTAGATTTGCAGGGTAAATATGGGATCAAGATGATTGTGGCAGATACGGGGCCAGCTTTCTGCTCTCTGTTATGCCCGAGCAGCTCTGCTGCAGTCAAGAATCTGGCTTGTGATAATATACAATGACTTTTGTATGTATTGCAATCAGTTAACTGGTTTGACTGTAAGATACCACTGAACTTTTTCTCAATTGATTTTAGCTGATAAAATTAAGATGTTGGTTAATTGGTTGAGAGTGCATTCTTGTAGGGAACGGTGGGCGGGTGCATACCCTATTTGCCTGAGTGTGGACTGAATAAAGACACTAAGATCTGATCTTGTGCTTGCTCTTTTATCTATGCTCCATAAAGAGTCAGTTCTAACTTCTTACACATGTTTTCTGGAGCACTATGTTAACACCCTGCCTAGAACCTCTAATCTTCAGTCCCAAATCTGCACATGCTTTTCTGACATATGAGCTGTGTGAGATCTCTCCGAGTCCTGGGACTTTTTATACAGCCCTCCTGACTGCCACTGTAATGGTTGTTATGCTTGTTTTTCTGTTGCCTTGGCTCCATAAAAAGAGGAATGTACATACTGATAGGGACTGCTTGGAAATAAAGTAAAATTCCAGTTTAGTCACTGATTAAACCAGTGTTGGGAGGGACTTTTATGAAGTTAATTGACTGGGTATAGTTCTAAGAAACAGAAAGGGCATCTGGGTGTTAGGACTGGCCATATCACTGAATGCTGCCCTCAAATCATAGCTGCCCAATTTTGCAGCATGCTGAGACCATCCTATAGGGAACTGAACAGCCTCAACAACTGATTGTGCATCAATGAAAGGACTAAGCCTCCCCTCACAGAGTGCCAGCATATGTCAGGATTGACCCTAGGTGAAATATTAAACAGACTGTTGAGACAAAAATAAATATTGATCTTGATTCGCCTCTCCCATGCCAATTAGGAAAAACTCTACTGAAGTTGATTGAATTCCACTGCTCTAAGAGTAATGTAAGAGGAGAATCCAGCCCAATTTAAAAAAAAACAAACCCTGTTCCTATGTTACTGACTATACCTGAGATTGTTAATCCAGAAAGAATGGTTAAAATCTCACTGAGTTTTCACCATTTATGATAATGTCATAAACAGATGGCCTGTTAGAGATTCATTAAAATCATTTATTAAAACAAATAAACATCACAGACACTTTACATTAAATTACATTAAAGCATGCAGTGCAAATTATACATATATCTCATCTAGGCAACCTTGTGCCTTGTTATGGCTGCCTCCTTGCACCCCTCTCACCCCCTTCTTGTTGTGTGCCATGTCCCTTGTCACATCTTGTCCTGATTTAGGTCCTGATCCTGCAATCAGCTCTAGGCAGATCTCTGCACCCTCATGGAGCTCTCTTGAAGTCAATAGGGCTCCACATGGATGGAGAAGTCTACACATATACTATCATCAGGATTGGGGCTTTAGACTGTAAATTTTTTGGAACTGGGACTGACTTTTAGTATATGTTTATATAATGGCCTGGGGTCCTAATTCTGATTGTGGCCTCTGAATGCTACTGTAATGCAAATAAGTAATGTGCTGAAAAGGTCTGTTTATCTTTTACTATTTGAGCAGTGAAACTAAACTTTCCAATTTCACTTTCTGGTTCTTGAGCACTATCTCAAGTACCTTCTGTTTGGATTCCCAACACTGCAGGGGAATCCTTAAATAAAAGAGAATTATTTTAATTACAATGCTTAAAAATAATAACTTTTACATTTTTATCTTTAAGGAGAATCATGGACTACTACACTCAAGGGAGGGGGTAAAATGGGATCCAGTGGGAGCCACCCCTCCTCCCAGCATCCCACTGGATCCAGAACTGTGCAGGGGAGCCTCCCCCCTCTTCTTGGGACACTGGGACCCAGATGGTACCACCCCACCCTCCATGTGGGCCTTGGAGAAGACAGCAGAGAGGAGCCAGCCAGAGACTCCAACCATTAGGGAGAGAAGCAGCCAAAGCAGGGGGATCTTTGGTCCTGGGGACATGTGGAGAAGTTTCTACAGTTTGGACTGGACTTTCTATGTCCTGTGCTTCAACTCCCCTACACCTTCAGTCTCTTCGCTTCAGCTTTACTCTAGACCTGATCCTATTACCCTTCTCTCCCCTGCCCCCCTCACCTCTTCCCTTTTCTTCCCGTTTAGCTGATCCCCTCCTCAATAAACTCCCCCGCCCCAAAACAGTGATGGAATTTATATGCCATTTGCTGACATCGCATTGTTCATTCTGCAGGGGTGTTCTACCCCTTCCCTGATTCTGTGTCTGTCTTGTCTATTTGGACTGTAAACTCTTCAGGGCAGCAACCACCTGTTACTGTGTGTTCATAGAGCACCTAGCACAAGGGGCCCCACTCTTGGTTGGCCCTTAAACATTACCATAATATACATTATTAATTATTATTATTATTATTAATAATAATATAAGATGGATGCACAGATAGATGCAATCCCCATGGAAATTTTTTTCTTAAATTGGAGTTGTTTGTTGAAGTAATTAATATAATATTATTATTAATGTAACCTTTAATTAAAATACATAATTACAGAATTACCATTGAAGAATGTATACATTAGAAAGACAGGAAATGACCAACTAAGGTAACTTACATAAGCATACTATTTCCTTTACATTTCGTACATTTAATTAATAAGATTGACTTGAGCAAGTTTACCTTACAGACAGGGCCGGCTCCAGGCAGCAGCTTATCAAGCAGGTGCTTGGGGCGGCCGCTCCGGAGTGGGGCGGCACTTTCAAGTATTCTGTGGCAATTCAGCGGAGGGTCCCTCACTCCCACTCGGAGTGAAGGACCTCCTGCTGAATTGCCGCAGATCGCGATCGCAGCTTTTCTTTCTTTTTTTTGGCTGCTTGGGGCGGCAAAACCCCTGGAGCCGGCCCTGCTTACAGATTCCAATAACAGCTGAAACCTTCCTCCATCAAGACATTCTTACAAATGCTTTCAACATATAGATCACCTGTCTATGTGTGTGTGTAATTGGTGATGTGTCTATCTTCTGTGTCAGAGTTCAGGTTGTTATTGGACTATGTAAGGTGCACATATCAATACTGATATTACTGTAATTAAACTGTAAACTAGCTAGTAATTTCCTGTCTTCTTAGTGATTCGGGTGTGTAATGGTCTGTATTGTGTCTGAGTTACATTCATTTCTTCAACAACCTTAAGTCTAAGTTAACAACGATTTTTGTGTGTGGGGAGGGATTTCCTTGTGTTTGCAAAATAAATACAAAGATCCTTGAAAGCTTCAGTTGGGTTGGCACAGGAAACATTTGCCCCATCTAGCTCCCACTAGTGCTACAGAAATAATAATAATTTGAGGTGGGATTTTCAAAGGAGTCTGATGACTTTTCCACACTCAGAGTTGCACCAGTTCAATTATGTTATGTCCTAGGGGCAGCCGGTGTAGGAAGCAATCACTTGAGGCCAGAGAGCAGACAGCTAACCAAAACCTCCATTTTATTTACAGAAACAGAGAGCTCACTGAGCCGGTTGAAACCGGCTGAGCTATCCCTTAATAGTCTAACTCAGTTGCCATAGTAACAAAACCCATGACAACCAAATACACAACAAATTAAAGATGTGATTTTAATCCCATTTGATTAAATTGATGCAAAAGGCTCTGAGAATGCTCTTATTTTGGTTTAAGCAGGCTTATATCAATTTAGTTTAAGCTGGTTAGGAACAGGTTTAAGCTAAACTGAAAGAACCTGCTCTTAGGGTGAAATAAGAGCATCCACACAGGTTTGGATCAGTTTATCTAAACCAGTTAAAATGTGTGTGTAGATGAGGGTTAGAGAATCAATGCGTGAGATTATAATGCTAGTGAAAGATGCCAGATTAACAGCTCTGGAGACAAATTTGTCTCTTTATCTGCAGGACAGGCATGCATGGAACACAGCAAGGCAAGCTTCTCTCCTCCCCCTGTACTGCCCATGGTCCTCAGCACCACCCTAGCAGGACCACATCTAGTTAGGAGAGGGGACTTTCCTCTCCCTGTCTACATTCAGCCCTTGGTTTCTTCTCTTAGGGTATGTCTCCACTGCAGTCTGCAGAGTTAACCCAGGTGATCAGCATTTGGGTTAGCCTGGTCCTGATGTGAGCAACCCCTCTGCAAAGCACACTGAAGTTGTTGCATCCACACTGGTGCTGCATACACTTGTGTGAGGCATTCAGACATCTGCAATCATGTTCTCTGCTTCTTAGCATGCACTAAGATGTGTCACTCTATAAATTATTTTGCAGTGTATTGTGGGAGAACTTATCTGTCCTTCATTGGCCTCTCTGTGGAAGTGCCCTTAGCTCACCAATCCAGAAAGGCAAACCACTCCCTGCTGGGCATGCTCTAGACTTCTGTCCATGGTTTCTTTTCCAGCCAGTGGTAAGGGAATAATAACAGGTCAGAATAATGACCTGTTCCAACTGTGGCATTAATGTAATTCTCATTTTGGAACCAGGAGGCAGATACAGGGCATGAGACATGTGGGATCATTTTGGCAGCAGCCTGTTGCCCTGAGAAAGTGGTGGTGTGCCTTGCTAAGGAGATCATGCAGGCTGCATGCAGACATGGAGCAGTGAAGACAACTGATGCAAGTTGTAATAGCTTTAAATCCTTCTATGCTGAATGGTAGTTCTGGAGCAGGGCCACAAGCACAGAGTGATGGAATCACATTGTCACATAGACCTGGGACAACCAGCAATAGACCCAGAATTTCTGCACGAGGAAGGCCACCTTAGACTCCCAACCAGGATGCCTGTGTTAGGGAGATTTGGAGCAGAGCAGACTAAACTTTATTTTTATTATTGATTTGGGCCTTTCCATTTATAACCCACAGAGTATGAAGAACTAGAGCAAAAGAGCAGCGAAAGCTATGCCAAGGTTTTTATATAGATAAACATCTTGAGGAGCCACTTTGCTGGCTGAAGAGAGAGCACACACATACCATGCTAATGAAGATACACAAAACTGCCAACATCTCAGTATTTAGTATAGGGAGAGGAATGCAGATTATCTTGTTTGGCTGCTGGAGAACTATCTACTTACAAGCAGAAAATGAAGAGCATCCAGCTGGCTAAACAATCACTCAGCCTCAATTTTCTCTGATGTGCAGTTCTTTTTTTTCACTCTGAATGCTACCTCCTCGAAGCTAATGAACCAATAAATAAAAGGTGGGAGATCGTCTTTATTCATGGTTACTACTATCAGGCATTAGAGCAACATTCCTTATGGTTGATAGTATTACTATTATTATTATTTGTTTGATGGTAGCATGTGGAGCCCCACTCTTAACTCCATGGTGCTAGATGCTGCCCCAGAGTTGCTGTGCAGAAGAGTTTATGATCTAAATAGATAAGACAGCCAAAGAATGGGAAAAAGGAAATATAATTATTTCCATTTTACAGGTGGGGAAATGGAGGCAGAGCTTGCGTGACTGGAAAAGAGAAAGTTTATCTCACTCACCAACAGAAGTTGGTCCAATAAAAAGTATTACCTCACCCACCTTGGCCCAGGATCACCCAGGGAATCCGTGGCAGAACTGGGAACTGTGTATTGATTTCCCCAAACACAGTTGTTTATATGAGGGATTTGCACGGGGGCAGCTATATTGGTACAAAAATTCCCTAGTGCAGGCAGGGCCTCCTCTGCCTCCTGGTGCTGCTGACTCTGGGTGGCTTCACGCATTTTGGTGCAAAACCATCTATCATTCCAGGGCCGCTTTGGACCAGGATTGGGGCCATCGTGAGCAGAGCTAGGCTAAGGACACAATCCATGGATCCAGAAATCCTCCTGCTAACCCTGGTGATCCTCTATGAAAGCTCTGTGTCAGGCCTCGTGTGTCAGGCTGCAGGCAGCCAGGGGACACTCAGTCCTCTGCAAGGGGAGAGGAACAGAACAGGGAGAGATTAGGGCGCATGTGCAGAGAAGCTTTGCCAAGGAGGGTCGAGGGGGAAAATGCGCATGCGCACCTGGGGAGCGCGCAGGCGAGGTGGGCGCATGCGCGCAGGAGGATCCGGACAGGGGGACGGGGCGTGGCTAAGGCTTCTGGTTGGGCGTGGCTAGCGGCAGGAGGGGGTGTGGCCAAAGCTCCCCTGGCGGAGCTGCTCGCGCTGCTGTAGGTGCCGCCGCGTCTCCTCAGCAGCGACAGGTGCGCGGCGCTGGTCCCGGCTCGCCGCCCGGCACAGGTGGGTGGTTGCGGGCGCTGGGGCCGCCTGGTTCCCCTGCCCGCTGCGGCGCCTGGGTCGGCTCCGGCTCCCGCCTTCCCGTCCCGGGCCGGTTCCCCTCAGACACCCCGGCCGGCGGGTCCGGGTCCGGCCCCGGCCCAGGCCGCCTCCCCGCGCAGCCCCTGAGGAGCGGTGGCGCCGGGGCCGGGTTGTGGGGCTGGGGCGCCCCGGGCCGTGCACCCCCCCCCCGGCTCCTGCCCCTGCGGGCTGCCGGGCCGCCCTGCCCCCGTGCCCGGCCGGCAGCCGCCCCAGGGGCTGAAGCGACGCTCCCCGGCCTGGCGGGCTCCCTTGGCGGGGCAGGGGCAGGGGCCTGGCTCGGTCCCCTCCCGCAAGCACCTGTCGCAGGGGTCCGCTCCTACGGGCGGGGGAGGCGAGCCCCTGCGGCAGGCGGGTCTGACACCGGCCAGAGCCGCATGAATACGCACGGACATGGGCCTGCCTGCCTGGAAAGCTTGAGGCCAGCTTGATCAAAACTTCATGCCTGTTGTATGCCCTGGATTCATTTCCTGCCCCACCTGAGTCCTGGAAATCTACTCGGTGAGCCGTACGAGGAGGAAGCCGCTATTCCTGTCTACAGTGGGGAATTTTCTCTGGAAAGAAAGCTGGATATGTGACCCTTTGCTTGCTTTAGCTAGATCAAAAAACTAAAAGATTGTACTGCTCTAAAGCTGCGCTGTTACAGTAAATCAATGCCCTTAGGAGCTTTTGCTGTATAAAGTTCTCATAACTGCATAAATCTTGGCTAGATTTGCCACCTCCATGTTCAAAATGAAACAAAACTGAAATGGTTTTTTCATATTGTTACCCTCTTTGGCCTTAGTGGCTAGCTTAAAAAAAAACTCTGGAGTCTAGTAGGTGGTTCTAATTGGGTATAGAAATTGGCGATAGTCAGGTATTTCTTTATAAATAAAGAAGAGTGCATTAAAGTCCTGTGTCTCTGAATGCACAAAGAATCAAGAAGCAGAAACCACTTTTTTTAACTCACAGCCCCAAGCAGCGTGTACCCCAACCCAAAAACTTCTCCCCAGGTTTCTTCAAGGGTCAGCTACATTCTTTCAACTGCTCTTTCCAGCTGTCTTTCACTCTCTTTTTCCAGTTTGTCTGTTTTGCCTTCCCATACATGTACCATGTTACCTAAAACAGTACTCAGCAAAAGCTCCTTGGTGGGTTCCCATTTCTTTTGTTTTAGGTGGGGCCAGGGGTTTATCCTTAGAGTAATGATAATTGAATGGTGAGTTCACGACTATCAGTCTCAATGAGGTTTTAACTCAATCCATAACAAGGTTTTACTGAGCTCATAATATAAATTGTCTGATCACCTGTGTTTATTTTCTCCTCTTCTGTGCCATGCAGTATTGAAAATTTACCAGTGAAAGTTGTTTGCTCCCATCTTTCAAAGAAATGAAAGGTGTCTGATGGCATCTTGATATGTTTGTGGAGAGCCTGTTTTATATAGGCTGCTAACAAATGTTTGGTAATGGGCATGGTATAGTCTTCACGTTCTTTCAGTATATGCCCTAAATAATAGGTGAACTCTCTGAAATGCAATTTAAGGAAAAAAACAGTAATAATTATTTTGCTTTTACAAGTCTCTCTCCACCATTAAAGAGGAAAAATGTTTAGGGTTATCCTCCCTTCTCCAGCTTTGGTACAAATCTGGGCCACAGTATCTTTGTGTGCTACAGTGTTATGGTTGTAGGTCACATCCTAATTTGATAACCACCTTGTAGTTTCTGTGTAAAGTTATTTCAAGTGACTTGTTCACGGCCACCTGTCCTCAAGTGTGGACTTATTTGTTTGGGTTAGGAAGTCAAGGAATAGTTCTGAATTTTGAATTGAGCGGTTAGAAAACTGAAAACTTATGTTAAAAAATGAAAAACAAGAAAACATTCAGATTGACCTGCCACAATCCCAGGAAATAGTGCAGTTAGCATTTTGTCCTGTTCTGGAATATTATGTTTGTGGTGTCTTCAGATCTAATTCTGACTACAGACTTTGATCTTATTCCATTAGTTGAAAGATTAGACTGTATAGTGAACCCAAAGAGCCTTATTCTTTCAGAATTTCTCAAGTGGGAGGTAACTTTTAGTTCAAGCTATTACATTATGGTAATACACAGATATTATTGTGATCTGTGAACTTCTTGAGCAGTGCACCTTCTCTCTTTTATTTATGCTGATTACCTGCAAAGAATTTTTAAAGTAGGCTCTATAGAGAGAGAGAATTCTGCTGTTGTGGTGGTAAGTATAGAATCTTCTATAAACAGCATCATAGCTGGTATCTTTATCAGCTTAGGAGCACCTGTACCTCCATTGTTCTTCCTTGGGCAGTAGGAATATTTCTACAATTCCTACTGTATCTACTTTAATAACTTCTGTTAGAAAGTCAGTGATTCAACAGGTGTATCTCTATGTATTTTTAGCTTGACCAACTTGTAAACTAGCATTCAACCAATTAAATTAAACATTAATTTTTTTAGAGGATGGTCTTCTGTTTGTGTTTTTTGTGATGTGCAGTGCCCCCAGTGGTTCAGTAGAATGTGACATAAATATATTTATAATAATTAGTCTGATATTTCTTAGGGTGACAGTATTGGTTAAAAATGTAATTTTTACATGTTCAACTTTGAACTGAATATTTGAATTGTACAAGCAAAGCCTATTCCTAAAGGAGCTTGAATCTTAGGCTATGTCTACACTACCACGGTAAGGCGACCTACGCTATGCAACTCCAGTTCCGTGAATAACAAAGCTGGAGTCAATGTACCTTAGGTCGAGTTACCGCGAGGTCTATACAGTGGGGAGAGTTTCTCCTGTTGACCTACATTCTTCTTTTCGTCAGGGGTAGAGTATAGGGGTTGACTGGAGAGTGATCTGCTGTCGATTTGGCGGGTCTTCACTAGTGCTAAATTGACCACCAGTGGATCAATCTCAGAGCCTCGATCCGGGCTGTAGTGTAGACTTGCCCTTAGCAAATGTGAAGAAGCTTAATGAGAGGTTATGGTAGCTACTGCTAGTTCAGTGTGCTATTGGCACTGAAGCCAATAGCTTGGTAGCTAAACAGTTAAGAGTCTCTGAGCCCCAGGCAGAATCAGGTATTTGTGCTGTTGCAGATGTCTGAGCTTTTTTCTTTGCAGCCGAAGAAGTGGGTATTCACCCACGAAAGCTCATGCTGCAAAACGTCTGTTAGTCTATAAGGTGCCACAGGATTCTTTGCTGCTTCTTTTTACCAAAGAACACTTTGTATGAAAATAAGTCCATTATTCAGTATGTTAAATGACGTCTCATATTTGAATATGTTCCTGCTGATTTAACACACACATTTATTAGATCACTTGTCTGGTCTTAACAGCAAATGCGTGTACTACCTCAGAGTCTTAAATCTAGGTTTTTACATCATGTTTAAAACAAGAATTGTGAATGCCATTCCCAGGAAGTTGTCATTCTGAGCAGTAAATATCTGGGACTTAGGTGCTATTATTTCTGAGAAAATGGCTTCAAAGTCTCTGTAGATCAGAAAACTGGCAGGGAGATGTTTGTTTCTGTATTTTGTGGTGCCAAAGTTCAGCAAAATGGCCTGGTGTTTTGTATCTCTTGTTTGTTACATGCCCAGCTATTGAAGATTTTTCCTCATAGGATGACCTAATGCAGGAGTGGACAAACCTTTTGGCCTGAGGGCCGCATTGGGTTTAGTAAATTGTATGGAGGGCTGGTTGGGGAGGGGGTTGTGGCCCAGCCCCCACCTCCTCTCTGCCCCCCCCATCCCCCGGACCCCTGCCCCATCCAACCACCCATTCCCTGATGGCTTCTCTGGGACTCCTGCCCCATCCACACACCTCTTCTTGTCCCCTGACCGCCTCCGGACCCCTGCCGCCCCATCCAACCCCTCTTCTCATTCCTGATGCCCCCGACCCCTGCTCCCATTCAACCACCTCTTCGCCCTGTCCCCTGACTGCCCCCCCCGGGACCCCTGCCCCCATTCAACCCCCTGTTCCTCCCCGACCCCTATCCACACCCCTGCTCCGTAACCACTACCCTGAACTCTCCTGCCCTCTATCCCTGGCCCCTTACCGCGCTGCTTGGAGCACCGGTGGCTGGCGGCACTATAGCTGTGTCGTCCGGCTGGAGCCAGGCCATGCCGCCGCCACCACGCAGCACAGAGACTGATCAGGCCGGGCACTGCAGCTGCACTGCCCCAGGAGCTCACAGCCCTGCTGCCCAGAGCATTGCGCTGGTGGCAGAGTGAGCAAGCTGAGGCTGCGAGGGAGAAGGGACAGCAGGAGAGAGGTCAGGGGCTAGCCTCCTGGGCAAGGAGCTTGGGGGCTGGGCAGGACAGTCCCGTGGGCTGTAGTTTGCCCACCTCTGACCTAATGAGTAGTAATCCTGATGAGTTACTATTTAGATGACAACCAAATGAACTTCTAAAAATCCTATTACCTTCCTGTGAGTGCAAAAAGATACAACACTGAGCAATATGCATTAAACCTGAAAGTGCATCTACTGCCTATACTGTTGACCTGAAGAAGAGCTCTGTGGAAGCACGAAAGCTTGTCACTCTCTCCAACAGAAGTTGGTCCAATAAAAGATACTACCTCACCCATATTGTCTCCCTAATATCCTGGGATCAACATGGCTACAGTGTAGGTTATCATCAGAAAAATAAACTTATAGAAGTGCATATTTTAGAAGCATATATTTTATTTTGATTTTTTAAAAAAGATTTGGGGTAATGAATTGGTGGATTAGTGGGTCATCGATGGGTTGACTTAATTGGTGTTGGTCCTGCTTTGAGCAGGGGGTTGGACTAGATGACCTCCTGAGGTCTCTTCCAACCCTAATCATCTATGATTCTATGATCAGTGTATACCTCTGCTCAGCTTCAGTTGATTTTACTTTGTTGGTCCCACTGCTCAGCTCGGATGTCCCTTTTGCTATTAACTAATGAGCTGTAATAGCAGATGCTTCTTTTTGCAGACACCTCAATATAAATGTCTTTTAAAAACAAACCACTCAGCCCTACCTTGAGGCAGCTAACTAATAGGGAGTTGAATCTGTGTATAAATATTTTCTCTAGATCTTCCAACATATTTATGGGTTTTACTCTACTATGGTAAATGTAAAGTTTTAATTTACAGTGGCTGTGATGCAAATGGTGAAGTTTAGCTATGGGTGATGCACCATTTTCTACTCCACCTTTTTGTAAATTGTCGTGAAGACTTGCCAGGTTCCAAATATTCTCATCCTCCCTTCCACAATGATGATAAAAATGCTAGTTTACTAACTCATTTAATCCCCTCTTTCCCCCCCCAACACTAACTCAGCTCCAGATGAATTTTGCAAGGCTGTTTTAATAGGTTATCTTAGTTTGTGTGATTACTGTATTAGACAGTTATAATGCTATTTCAGAGTACTAGGTATCATTACATAAAACAAACTAAAATATTCACTAAACCTGTAATCTTGTAGAGACTTGTATGTTCTTAACTTCATGTACTATGAGTAGTCATATTCAAGTCAGATATTGCTGTGTCTGAGCTAGTTTCCTCTTGATGTGGCATTGCAGTGGCGTGGCAGGGAACCTGCTTTTCTCAGTTCAGAGAAGTCCATGGTACCAAGCTTGGATCTGACAAGAACCATGCACCCACCTGGTTCCATATATGGTACCATCTTACTCCAGAACTGTAGTTTCCATGCCAGTGAGAGCTCATTATCCAAGTGAAGAATACTCCAGAGAGAACTTCAGATCTCCTCCAACAAATCCAAAGAAGGAGTAATTGGGGTGCTTTCCTTACCTCCATCCCAGGAGCATGGTTCTGTAACCCCTAAAACCTGTTTTGATGATTTTCATGGGATACTGTCAGAAGGTGATAACCCCATTGGCATAGCTAGTCATGCTTGGGAGACTCATTTTGTAGAGACTCTCTTACTGCACTAGGCTAATGGGTTAGTCTTAGGGTCCTTTGGAGCCCTTTTAAAGAAGGCTTTGCAGTTGTTACAGATTTTACTTGAGTGCCTTTCTACAACATGCATGAGGAATTTCTCATTGTGGTCTGAGGCAGAATACAGTTTATTGTCCAAGAGGAACATTTCTTAAATCCTCGTTCTTGCTATTGTTTTATAAGACTAGTCAACCATGTTGGACAAAATGCAAGGAAACTCAGAACTACAGTACCATAAATACAACAAAACAGTTGAAAAGCTAAAATAAACACTTTTAATCTTTAATGCTAACAATGTAAATTATTTACAGCCAGATTTGAATGGAGCAGGGAAGAAGTTGGTTCCATGGCTCCTCAGGCAGATAGAAAGGAGCTGATGAGGCAGGTTATTTATGTACTCTCCCTATGGAATGTGTAGTTTGAGGGGATTTCTCATGCCTCCTATCAGGCAAATACTGCTCAAAAAGGTTCCATAACCATGCAGCTGGGCACATGACTTCTACAGTGGGACTGTGGAGGCATACATTTGGAGTACAGACATTGCTGCTGGGAAGTAACCTCTTTATTATCTACACTTCTGCATGTCTCTGGGTGCCTTGTCTGTGTCCTTTTAGATTGTGAATCTCTGGGACAGAGAATGTGTGTATTGTGCAGCACAGAGCATGTTTGTACAAAACAGATAGTAAACTAATATTCATAGTAGTCAATGAATATCGCTTTCTTGAAGTGGTCTGGAATGAATTACCCAGAAGGGGCTAGGAAGTAGCATGGATGCTTTAGAAACATGATGAATCTTTAAACAAAGTAAGATATTGGAAGGTGTTAAGAATATGGAAACACAGGTTTGTTAACACCTTCATGGCAATGTTCAGTGTGTGTACACTCTGTAGCCATTCAAGATTAAGCAGGCTACTTTGTTTCAGTTTTGAAAAAAAATTAACAGCGATTGCTCCCACTATGGAAGAGATGTTTGCTGGAATGAGTCATAATTGTTTTAACACAGATGTGACTGTAGGTAAAGGAGTGGTATCTGAAATGTAATGTGTGTGTTATCTGCCGTAAGTCAAAATTTATTACTATCAAAGGTAAGTGAACAGAATGTTAGTGCTTAAAACAAGGTGTGTCGTTTAAACATTCCTGTTTACTTTCAATGTCCCTTGCATATTCTTTCTGTTACAACAGTGCAGCATCTTAATATCAGTATCAGCTTGGTAACAGGATTTTCCTGTAAATGATCTGACCTTCAACAAATTAAAAATTACAAAAGACAAGTCTTTGTATACATCTTAATTGCTTAAAAAATGAACTAATTCCACTCTTGTCACTATTCCACCGAATTGTACACCCAAACCAGGGTGAAGATGCAAAATTACATAATAGAGTTAACTGAAAGTGAAATACAGCTTCGTTACATGCTCCCTGTTTACAGCATGTCAGTCATGTTCAGCCAACATTAGACAGTTGGCATAATCCTGTGAAGCACAGGTATGTTGCATTACATGTAAAAGGGCAAGGTACAAAGCATGGAGAAACTGATCCTGTTTTAACAAGCATTTCTGTGTAGTTAAGAGAGGGATATATTAGCACATGGATTACACTTACACCCAAATCTCAGCTATGGCCTGTTCACTGTCCCTTGTTTACTTGGCCTTCTTGGAAGGAAGGGAGCAGACTAACTGGTGACTAGAGACTCTTCTGCAATTAATTTTTCTTTGGTTATAGCCATACATAAACAGGCATTATTCCCATGCAAACGGTGGCCTTGTCTGCCTGTGCTGCAGTTTGCACAAAAGCAGCTACTCAGTGATGGCTGTAATTGAGGAAAATCTCTTGATGTAGACAAGGCCTTGTTAATGTGAAGGAATGTATCTAGAACTTGTACACTTTTTAACCTCCACTTACACTGGAGCACAGCAGCCTTGCCATAGCAAGGCCTTAATGTCTGTAGACATTTAATGCAAAATTATTTGTGTATGGAAGAATCTTGCTGCTAAGTGGTTTGCTATCAAGTGGGCTTCACTACATGCATCCTTTCTGTGCTAGAAAGGGCTTTTACAGGCTAGTTTCATTGGTTTTTCAGTGTGTCATGAGACAAGACTTTATAAGCAAGTACTTTGAGTCACTTTTCATCTTGTGAACACATGCATTGTCTGCCCTAACTGTGCAAAGATGTTTCAGAGTACATAGTTTGGAAAGTGTCAAGAGACTGACACCAGTAATATCAAATCCATCCAGAACTGAAATTAGTCATAGGCCCCTTTATGACCCTTTTCAGGGATTTGAAACTTGGCCCTTGAAAATTTCAGCAGGACATAGAAAGTCTCTGAGGTTTGGCACAGTAGTAAGTTACACAGTAATTCCTTTATCTACGCCTCCCCCCTGTTTTTTCCCCCCACTTCTACCATTTGAGGACCCAGTAGTATGCTTTTTGTTTTTTGTTTTTACTGTTTGATATTGTGGCTAATAGGAAGTTTTGCTTTCATATGCAAACTCCAGTTTTGGCACTGGTTTGTCAGTATGTGCTGTCTTGGATAGTACAATAGTCGTGTAGACCTTTCAGAACATTGTGCCAGTGAAATTCAAATGGGCTGTTCTGAAGAACCCTGTCCTTGGTGGAGACACATCCATGGATGGTTCCTGGTGAGTAGTGGTTACCGTCTCCAGTACTTGAAGTTGGAAAAAGTTAGAATGTATTGACTTATCCACCTACAGATTTTTAAGAGTTGTGCTCAAACTGCATCAGGACTGTAGCCTGAAAAGATTAATTTGAAATCCATCCAGTGATAGTGCAGCCTGGATTTGCTGTGCTTGCAAAGTGTCTGCTTTCAAACCAGGAAGTAATCATGAGTGCATCATATCATAAAGTAGGTTATCATCCTGATACACATTTTTCCCTATTGTGGGTCCTTTTTTGCATGGGTTAGAAAAAAGTCCCTAGAGAAGTGTGCTAGTTCTCTGCCTTTAGTTGCGGTGACACTGTCAAATCTTCTTAGTGCTTCCATTTCAGGTGTGATTTTACTCAGAGTGGATCTGTGGAGCTATATTCTGAGGGCTCATCAGTGTCTAGTAAATAAATAGTTTTTTCACTTGTGAATGGAGCAAATTAAAAACACAAAACTGATGGAAAAATATCAATCTAGGCCGTATTTCTTTACCGTAACACTATAAGGATCCCTCTATCAATTTATGCTCCCATATCTTATGAGAGCAATCTTCAGACATGTGAGAAGAGATGTTGCCTTAAACAGTGTCACCTTGCAGTGTCTCTAGCATGATCAACTGATATTCTGCTCCCAAATATCTCAGAAAGGAGGAACAAGCAACATGCCCATTTTGAGCCAAATCATTTGTGGCATTATCATGGGGCCCTCAAAACTGTTCTTAAAAAAATAAAAATAATTGGATGTGCATAAATTCTGGTTTCTTTCTACCGCTTCCATGCTGAAGAGCTGTTCAAAACCTTGTCCCAGTTTACAGCAGTACAGAATGTTTAAAGCCATTCCTTTAGGTAACTGGGAGCTGTTTAATACCAAGTTTGCAGACCTGTCCATGAGGGAGGACTTGTTCCAACTCACAAAGGAAGCGGCTGCTGCATTAAATCTGAAGACCATGACAATAAATGAGCAGTGTTTGCATAGAAATTACATCCTCTTAAGTTTCATAACTCTAAACTTTTTACATAAATGCCTGAAAGTTTGTTTTAGAAACCAGAGTGGGAAATGGCTGACAGGGCTTCCTGGAGCTTATTTGTGCTGTGGAGCCTATGGATCTGAATTGCAGTGGGGGTTCATGTTAGCATCCTTTTTGCTCTGAGCTTGTCTTCTCTTCCCGTTCTGTTGCAATGGTCAATGTTTTTACCAGTAAAATAGATTAAAGTTCCTTGAAGATGTTTTATAATCTAGAACTATTGATTTAGTTTTTTATCCACTTGATCCAAGGAGCTTGCAGTGACTGTTACTTGGCAACAACGGTATGAGACCTGTTTGTAGTGCCCAAATAAAGACTGACAACTTGTAGCCACTCAGTCCAAATCCTTTTTGGATCACTATTTCATATTGAGTACAGTGAAACCCCGCAATAATGCGATGTTTGGGGTCCAAAAAATTCCATCGCGATAAATGCGGGGTCGCGGTATAGCGGGGTTTCAAGCTGGTCAGTTTAAGACAGTGGTCCGCAACGCGGTGCATTAATGTGTGCCGCCTAGTGCCCAATGCCCAGCAGGGGAGAAAAGCTGCAGCCCCGCACCTGCCAGGGACAGAACTCCGAGGCTGCGGGCGTCGGTGCTCTCTGTCCCCAGCAGGCGCGGGGCTGCGGCTTCTCTCTGGCTTCAAGAGGAGCTGCGGCCCCACACCTGCCAGGGACAGAGAGCACCAGCGCCCGCAGCCTCGGAGTTCTCTGTCCCCGGCAGGCACGGGGCCACAGCTTCTCTCCCCTGCCATGGTGTTGGAGACCACTGGTATTAGGCCTTAAAGGGGAGCCAACTTATGATCGCGTTATATGCGATTTCGCGTTATGGCAGGGTGCGTTATTGTGAGGTTTGACTGTATTTCTTTGCTTTGTTTTTCATAGATATTTCTGCTTTCACAAGATGGAGCCATCTCCATTTAACAGAAGACAATGGACTTCACACTCTCTGAGAATCACTGCCAAAGAGCTTTCTCTAGTCAACAAGAATAAGTCATCAGCTCTCCTTGAGAGGTTCTCCAAGTAAGTGATGTAAAGCTTTAGTTCAAAAACAGATGTGTAGCCTAGCAGCTGACACCTTGCGAGCTGATGGTGGCAGTTCCCTGTCTGCACTGCTTACCTTTTTAAAATTCAGTTAAACCCCATCCTCTGTGCAATAACATATGCATAGAATGTTCTTCAGACAGTGGGCAAATCCTGATGCATTAGCCATAGAACTACAATATCCCTTTCTGGCTGCCATTGTGAGCACTAGCACCCCCTCCTGCTGGAAGAGAAGGTGCAACCTTCACGGTTGATTCATAATAGTCTATTAGGCATCCATAGTTGGGGTTTAGTAGCTACCACCCATGGATTTACTCTTTCATCAGAAACAGATCTTTGCATCCTTTGTATGAGATGCAAAGTTCACCAGTCCTACACTTTCTCCAAGGCGTGGTGGAGAGCAGGATCCCCTCTCACAACTACAGCATAATTCCAGTTTGAAGCCCAGTCTGACAGTTGCCAGTGGTGGATTTCCTGATAGGAAACCCAAGGGGTTAAAAATACTGTTTCTAGACTAGCCCTTTTAACAAAGGGTTCTTCATAGATCTCCCCCTTAGCCTTTTCTAATCTTTCTTTATTAGAGGAGTGCTCACTTGCAGAGAGGCAAGGTAGACTGTGGAATCTTACATTGGTTTCCCATTCAAACAATAACGCTTTCTTGTAACCAAGGAAGAAGGCAGCCCTACTAAGCGAACACTTACATTATGTGTGCTTGCTGGAAATGCATGTCATTGGTACCTGAGATATGTGCAGACCACAGGTGGGAACCTTCAATGTAAGTTCGGCACCTAATTCCCTTAGGCTGCTTTGAAAATCCCAGCCTATTTTAATAGTATTGCCTGGTATCAGCTTCTGTAATTGGTAATGGGATGTGTGGAAGCCTCACATGAGAGGCTGCTCCTCTAAATTATTATTATTTTTAAATACCTGATCTCTAGTCCATTCCTGGAACATGCTATTTTGTTCCTTGAACTCAACACTTCTAAAGAAGAAAATGCTTGTTATGGCCGTAGTCAGTCATTCAATTGCCTCTAGCTGTGATTTTGAAATTGAGCCTGCTAAATTTGCTAAACTTTAATAATCCTTTAAAATGGCATTTACTGGAGTAATTCACCACACTATACTTTAACCAAGCCCGGCTTCCCTACCCTCATGAAAGCAATGGCAGGGCTATTTAGAAAAGGACACTTCAGTTCCCACTTGGTTCACCAATCTTGAAATCCACAGCAGGAAACATAATCCTACTACAGCTCTTTCAGCTAAATCTACTGCTTTTAAAACCATTTTTATATCCCAAAATACCATGCAAACTGCCTGGCTCTTAACTTGTTTATAAGTTTGTGACTAACTATTAGTGAAATTGAGGGGCTGTTAGTGCAGATTTAAACCATGGATTGTGCAGACTCCTTTCCAATACTGGCACAATACCTCAGTCCCTGCCTGCAACATCCACGTATTTCCAGGCTGCCTTCTCCTTCAGTCTTCTGATATTTTTTTCCAGCGCACGTCACTCTTTGCCTGGGTCTCAGGCACAACTCCGGCAATGAACCTTGTTTCACCCATGCACTTGCCCTGCCATTTCCAGTCCTGGGCTTATCCAGCAATGGTAGTCAGTTGTACAAAAATGGAGAGATTTCTCATAGATTCGGATGAGATCACCATGTTAATTGTTGCAAGTGGCCAATCAGGATTTAAGCAAAAGCTTTCAAAAGGTGCAAAACTAATAAATAAATCCAATATGCTAGAACCTCACCATCTCATCTTACCTTGTAGGCTACAACTGTAGTGTACTCCTTTGAACAGCGCAGAGACAAACTTGTTACCAGACACACTGAAATCAGTACTTCGTTTCAGTGATGGATACTCTTTGGGTATTGCTAGTGTTCAGGGGTTCTGATGGGCAAAAGAATCAGCAAAAAATGAGATAGAAGAGATGAAACTTACTCTCCTAGAAATGAAACACTAAATTTAGGGAATATAATTGTCCCCTTCCCCCAATGAGTGGCTATTGATAGATTATGTCCAAATTCTGCTATGCTACCAGTGGCTGCAGCTCCCTTGTCTCCAGTGAAGTTACACTTAGATATGCAGGGCTGGTAATCCTGGCCCATGTTTCCATAAACTGATCACATTCCTTCTACAGGCATTTCCTTATTTTGAAAAATCAATTAAGCTTTTGAATTAAGTCTTGGCTCTGCACAAGCCTGAGCTCCTGGTTAATGTATTTCTGCCACATCCTCCATTGTCATGGAAGTTAGCTACCTGGGGCTGTCGGTCTTTCCCACAATCAGGTGTTTGCAGTGGCTTTTGCTCTGCACACACCTCATTTCAGCAGCCAAATAAAATAGCCTTGGAGCACCAGCCTAACTGTTCCCTGCCAGTCTCTCTGCCCCCCAACTGAGCTGTTTGTTGGCCTTTTTTCTGAGGATCAGGTGACCTGCTGATGATCACGTGATACCTGACATCCAATCAATCACCTGGGATGCATCTAATTAGTTAGAGGTGGAGCTAAGCCAGCTCCCTTAAAGGGACACCCTCTGACACACCTTCAGTCTGTTTTCTCCAGTGCATCTTTGTGTCTCTATCCAGGAAGAGGCAGAGCAGCAAGTGACTCGCCTCATTTGTTGCTCACTTCAGTTCTGTGCCTTGCCATGGAGGAACTGTGTTGGGAAGACAAACTTGGAAGCTTCGTAGCGTAGTACACCCTAGATCGGGGGTTCTCAAACTGGGGGTTGGGACCCCTCAGGGGATCACAAGGTTATAACATGGGGAGTGGCACAAGCTGTCAGCCTCCACCACAAACCCCGCTTCGCATCCAGCATTTATAATGAGGTTAAATATATAAAGAAGTGTTTTTAATTTATGAGAGTGAGTCACACGCACAGGCTTGCTGTGTGAAAGGGGTCACCACTGCAAAGGTTTGAGAATCACTGCCCTAGATCTTCAAAGGCTTGGACCAGCGTAACTACATCCATCAAGTGCAGGCACTTGTGTAGTTTTCTTCTGTCCTTCAGAATGGAAGCTGCTTGTGCAGCTCATGGAGTAGGAGAGCAGCACAGGCTTTCTGCTGAGACTAACAAAGGAGGCGTGAGAGGGAGAAACCTCCCATAAAAGATGCATAAATCCAGCACACAGTGTAAACAAATGGCCTGATAAAAAAAAATCAGTGATAGAGTACAAATATAGGCAGGGTGGTAAGAGATAAGATTTAGTCATGGGGGTGGCACCAGCAGATATTTCAAGAACTGTGAGTTTATAATGTCCTTTCAAATCTGCTATTGTGTCACTAACTAGCTGTAACTTGCTGACAATTTGGCTTTAAAATTAAACCTCCAAACAGATTTGTGATTTAACTTTTAAAAAACTCTCATGTATGACATGTTCAGCGGCTGGAGAATAATAAGGATGATTTGCAAAGCCTAAGAGATTCATAGATTCATAGACTCTAGGACTGAAAGGGACCTCGAGAGGTCATCGAGTCCAGTCCCCTGCCCTCATGGCAGGACCAAATACTGTCTAGACCATCCCTGATAGACATTTATCTATCTAACCTACTCTTAAATATCTCCAGAGATGGAGATTCCACAACCTCCCTAGGCAATTTATTGCAGTGTTTAACTACCCTGACAGTTAGGAACTTTTTCCTAATGTCCAACCTAAATCTCCCTTGCTGCAGTTTAAGCCCATTGCTTCTTGTTCTATCATTAGAGGCTAAGGTGAACAAGTTTTCTCCCTCCTCCTGATGACACCCTTTTAGATACCTGAAAACTGCTATCATGTCCCCTCTCGGTCTTCTCTTTTCCAAACTAAACAAACCCAGTTCTTTCAGCCTTCCTTCATAGGTCATGTTCTCTAGATCTTTAATCATTCTTGTTGCTCTTCTCTGGACCCTCTCCAATTTCTCCACATCTTTCTTGAAATGCAGTGCCCAGAACTGGACACAGTACTCCAGTTGAGGCCTAACCAGCGCAGAGTAGAGCGAAAGAATGACTTCCCGTGTCTTGCTCACAACACACCTGTTAATGCATCCCAGAATCATGTTTGCTTTTTTTGCAACAGCATCACACTGTTGACTCATAATTAGCTTGTGGTCCACTATAACCCCTAGATCCCTTTCTGCCGTACTCCTTCCTAGACAGTCTCTTCCCATTCTGTATGTGTGAAACTGATTGTTCCTTCCTAAGTGGAGCACTTTGCATTTGTCTTTATTAAACTTCATCCGGTTTACCTCAGACCATTTCTCCAATTTGTCCAGATAATTTTGAATTATGACCCTGTTCTCCAAAGCAGTTGCAATCCCTCCCAGTTTGGTATCATCTGCAAACTTAATAAGTGTCCTTTCTATGCCAACATCTAAGTCGTTGATGAAGATATTGAACAGAGCCGGTCCCAAAACAGACCCTGTGGAACCCCACTTGTTATACCTTTCCACAAGATTGGGAACCATTAATAACTACTCTCTGAGTACGGTTATCCAGCCAGTTATGCACCCACCTTATAGTAGCCCCATCTAAATTGTATTTGCCTAGTTTATCGATAAGAATATCATGCGAGACCGTATCAAATGCTTTACTAAAGTCTAGGTATACCACATCCACCGCTTCTCCCTTATCCACAAGACTCGTTATCTTATCAAAGAAAGCTATCAGATTGGTTTGACACGATTTGTTCTTTACAAATCCATGCTGGCTATTCCCTATCACCTTAGTCTGCAGATGATTTCCTTAATTACTTGCTCCATTATCTTCCCTGGCACAGAAGTTAAACTAATTGGTCTGTAGTTTCCTGGGTTGTTTTTATTTCCCTTTTTATAGATGGGCACTATATTTGCCCTTTTCCAGTCTTCTGGAATCTCTCCCGTCTCCCATGATTTTTCCAGAGATAATAGCTAGAGGCTCAGATATCTCCTCAGTCTGCTCCTTGAGTATCCTAGGATGCATTTCATCAGGCCCTCGTGACTTGCAGGCATCTAACTTTTCTAAGTGATTTTTAACTTGTTCTTTTTTATTGTATCTTCTAAACCTACCCCCTTCCCATAAGCATTCACTATGTTAGGCATTCCTTCAGACTTCTCAGTGAAGACCGAAACAAAGAAGTCATTAAGCATCTCTGCCATTTCCAAGTTTCCTGTTACTGTTTCTCCCTCCTCACTGAGCAGTGGGCCTACCCTGTCCTTGGTCTTCCTCTTGCTTCTAATGTATTGATAAAAAGTCATCTTGTTTCCCTTTATTCCCATAGCTAGTTTGAGCTCATTTTGTGCCTTTGCCTTTCTAATCTTGCCCCTGCATTCTTGTGTTGTTTGCCTATATTCATCCTTTGTAATCTGTCCTAGTTTCCATTTTCCTCTGTGCAATCTGTTCTTAGGTTACTTAAGCATCTTTCAGCATCAGGCCCCAAGAAGGCAAGAGAGATCTAAGTGGTGTGTTTGATTCCAATGATATGATGGCATGGATGTGACTGCAAGACAGCTGGAGTTGTAAGGCTCCTGAATGGTACACTGGGGAATTCAGAGGCAGAATATAAATGTACCCAAATAGGAAACAGGCTACCATCCATTGCTTCTGAAAAGTAGAACTTTAATTACTATAAATAAAGTTGTTTGTCGCTACAACATTTTGGTGGGAAAACCTATGGCTTTTTTACAATTTATTTGGGCTCTCTTTTAGTCTTTGCAACCAATTGAGCAAGGTCTTTCACAATCTCTTAGCTTTGGTTCTATCTGTCCAGGGCAATAAAGTGTGGGATGACTGCTGGGTGTTTTAATGGGTTTACTAGTCAATAGGTTTTAAATATCTTTTTTTTTTTCCTGTAAGAGTTGTATTGCTCAAAAGAACATGTCACTGTACCTTGTTACATTGTTCATATGCTTTTGTGTCTTACCACTTTTTCCATGACAATCAACTGATAAGTGTTTGAGATCTCCAGTTTTTTGTTCATGAGGTCTGGAAAGTATGTACTATCCTTGTTGAGGGTGAATGTGCTCCCACCAAAAGATTTGGAACTTTGTAGTCCAGTTAATTTTTTTTTCTTCCCCTTTCCCAAAAGGTATCAGAAAGCAGCTGAAGAAGCTACTGCAGAGAAAAAAAGAAATGTAAGTATTTATGATCCTTCTGGAATGAGAAGCATCATGTAAATTAGGGTGACTAGCTATGTTAAACCTTTCCTGAGACTGCTGCTCTTGAGGGAAGCTAAACAACCCATACATGCGCTTTGGCTTTTTTGTATCTTGTGTTTGCAAGAATACTTGGCTCAGATGAAGTGTTTGCCTTTTTTCACCAAGGGCTTACTTTTGGCCTGTCTTCCCCCACTGGAATGACTGAAGCACAGGGAAGTCAAGTGACTTGCCTGAGGTCACATACTGAATCATTGGTTCAGTTCTAAGTAGAAGCCAAGATGCAGCTGGCTCGGAGTCCTCTGTTCTAATGACAAAACATGAATGGCCACCTCTGTTTTCTGAGTTTTAGGCAGTTGTATGGTTTCTATGCTTGTTTGCTCATTTCTTATCTAAATTTTGAAGCTTAAAGGGATGCTGTCAGCTTCCAATAGTTTTAATTTATTTTCCTTTCTAACTGCAGGATCCATTTAGGGGGCCCTTCTCTGATGTAGATTTTTAAATCATTTGGACTTACTTGCCTTGGGGGAGGAGAGAGCCATTCTGTTTGGCTCTGCTATTACAGTTTCACTTCCTCCCACTGCTCTGGGATCAGGACACTCCGGTGAGAATGCTCTAAGATGGCAAGTCTGCATTTACAAGCAGAATATCTGCTTATTCTTCATTTAAAATGTACAGGGTTAACTACGGTGTCCAAAAGGAATGAGCAATTCCCTCTCTGAGCATGCTTCCTCAGTCACACGTGAGCAATTCGATGGCACACTTAATAAGCATTGCATGTCTTGTCTCTGGTAGCCAGGGCAAGAGAGACCAGGCAGGAGCCTGTTCAGTGCTCCTTCATTCCCATACTACATGATCATCCAAAGACTTACTGAGACCTGACAGAGGTCAATAATTCTTGCTTAAAACATTTATATTTAAACTTATTTATAAGAGCAGGTTGTGGGGTGCTTTGAAGGATGTAATCTCTCAGCGTTAATAAGGAAGAATGCCAGCTCACTACTGGAAGCTATTGCATCACTTGTATGGGCAGGGCAAAGCAGAGCCTAAGCACAGAATGACTCATGGTATGATACATGCCAGAACTCCATATGCAACAGTGCACCTGGGATTCAAGGCAACTTTAGCTGCAGGAACTTCAGTGTCTAATTTTGTTCTGAAAACCCTTCACGCGGGGGACCTTTGTTACCTCTTTAATACATTGTGCCATTTTCCCTACAACTTTCATATATGCTTTAAATACAGTGAGCAAATAAACTGATCTTTTCCTGAAGCTTAAGTGGATTCTAGTTAGTTTGTAGAGAAGCATTCAGAATGTGACTAGAAGAGTAATGGGGTGAGAGACTTAAATCCCAATATAGCTGCTAATCCTGTTTAATTCCCTAAAGCCTTGCAGACCTGTTCTACCATAAGTAAAACTATCTGCAAGTAGGATCCATAAGGAGCAAACCACAAAAATGCAGCGCTGGCAGGTATTGGATGTGAATTTGCTAAATGCGGGGTTCTGTTTGTACATGGGGTAATCACTGCTGAGCAGAAGTAGTCTGAAGGTACTTGAATCTGAGGGGTAGTATTGCTGTGGGTCACTACCAGCTAACCCAGAATATGTTCTGTTGGCTTATGGCGGTGGTGTGGCAATGCTTGTAGGATGTAACTTGTGTCGTTCAGTGATCAGAGTGTTACCTTTAGTAGAAGAATTAAATATTCCACTATATGATCAGATTTTATAAATGATGCAAAAGAATTGTAATGTTTAATTTGTATTGGGTGGTGTAAAATATTGTGTTTAGAGGCCTGTTGGCACTGAAATGCTGCCACTAACTGAAAGCAGAAATGCATAAATCCAAAGTAATAGTGGGTTTTGAAAGATAATCTTTAGTTCTTGGAATAGATAGTTAATTGTTCTCTCTGCTTCCCTTAGAGCAGATGGAAAACATTGCAACATTTGGCATAGCACCCCTCTACATGTGCCTGCTTTTCCCATTGTTAACATAAGTCTCTCATTCCAAAGTCTGCTGGTGTTGATTCTGTTAGATTTCCTTAGTGTGTGGATTCAAGCCTTTTGTGTCTTTAACTCTCATTAGACCTTGATTCTCTCTTTTTCCTTATAAGGCCATCCTGTTTGATCACTTCCTGCTTCAGCTTCTAACTTTTCTCCCTCTTCCCCCCCCCCCCCCATCAGATGCTTTCTCCATGTGGCACAGTTGTAACTATTCACAGCTGTCTGAAAGAGCAGCGGGCTAAGATCAGCACTGAGTCTTTACTTCCTTTTGTACAGAAAAGAAGTGCTTTAATGCTTCATCAGGCAGTTTGACTGGCATTAACTTCTTGTTCTTTTTAGAACACAGAAAATCTTCCCCCTCATTTTAAAAGGGGGAGTCTGAGTGTGTTAAAGAAGAAGTGGGAGAATCCAATATTGGGAACAGAGTCTGGGACGGAAACCCTACAAAGCAACTGTACTGAGGTTAGGCAGAAGGTCGCCAGCCCCAGTGTTGGAGTAGAAACCAACCCTGCTTCTGAAGCAGAAACTGACCAAACATCAAGGGTCTATTCAAAATCTCAACCTCGATCACCTTCTGGAGCCTTTGGCCAATTGAAATATCCAAGTGTTGACAGCAAGGAGTCTAAGATCTACTCACTGGAGAGTGATAAAATGGAAAATTGTGTAAGAGAATCCAGACAAGAAGTAGGCAAACCTGAGGCCAGTGAAAACCCGGACTCTTCAGGGAAGATAGAGAAATATAACATCCCACTAAACAAACTAAAGATGATGTTTGAGAAGGGCGATGCAGCTCAAACAAAGGTAAGGATTATATAACTTCAGACCTTAAGAGGCTAAAAATTAACTTCCTCCTGGGCATCTGAAAACTCTCTGCAGGCGGTGGTGCAGAGCTATTAACTGTACAAATGACAGTTTTATTCATTACTGAAGCTGAAAAAGGTATCTTGAAGTGGTTGGTGCTAAAGAGCTGAAAACTCTATGGAGGTCCCTGACTCTCCATGTATGCAGTCTTGTAACTGTTGGTCCTAGGATATTAGAGAGACAAGATGGGTTAGGTAATATCTTTTATTGGACCAACTTCTGTTGGTGAGAGAGACAAGTTTTTTTGAGTTTACACAGGGCTTCAAAGCTTGTGTCTCTCACCAACAGAAGTTGGTCCAATAAAATATATTACCTCACTCACTTCAAGTCACTGACTCTGTTGCAGTTCCACAATAGCAGGGAATTCTTCTTTTAACATGTTAATCTGGGATGGATAGATTATTTCTCTTTTTTTTTTTTTTGGTTGGATCCAATCGAAAACACAGAATGGACTGGTATTTGAGTAAATTATTTTTTTTAAAACAAGGTGGGGCTGACTGCTTCTTAATTTCTCCTATGGGCACTGAGCAGTGAGTCATTTAAACATGTGTTTTGTTTTTTTTTAAACTATTAAGCTCCCTTTGTGAATAGCTTAACACCCACTGCTGTGGGACAGGAAGGTCTGCCAAAGCTACAGGGAAAGTCTAAGGGCTCACTTTTTATATTGTACTGAGCTGAAATGCCATCTCCTTTTTGCTAAACTCTCATCTGTGTATCTTAATGTTTCCTATCAAAGAAAATCCTCTCAGAGGGAAAATAGCTAGAGGAGCTCACGCCTTTACTAGTTTTGACTTGCAAACGCACAGGGCTTGAATTTTCCTACAGTTGCTCATGAAATTTGATCCTGCATGTGGACTGCAGATTTTGTCCCCAGGGATAATTGCTTAACTAGAAAATGAGTTGCATATGCCAGTGACTTACAACAGAGTCCTGGGGCCTTGATGCTGGTGGATTCTCCAGTTTTCTCATAATTTCTTATATTTCTGGCTTTGTTTTACTTGTGATGGTTTTATTAGATTATTCAATAAAACAAAGCAAAATCTTGGACGGGGAGATATTTACTTTAGATATGAAATAAATGGAGGCTTGGGGAACAAAATCTTTGGGTTAGGCTGAATATTTGGCCTGAATATAGGCATTCAAAATGGTTTCTCAAGTAACCATTTAAATCTGAGTTCTTAGTTCTCATTACAATTTTCAAGAGCTGCCTTTGCTATTGACTCCATCCCTAAGGTGCTAATTACAAGGAGCAGTAGCAAGGTGTGACTTTGGAGATTTCTTCTCAGGAATTCATTCTCATGGGCACAAGTTTCCAGAGCACATGAAAACACAGGAAAGTACCAGTTTTCCAGCCAAACCTGAGTAACTGTATCTGAGCATTGGGGGAAGGAAGTGTTTTTGAGCTGACCAAAGTACTCGTCTTTAACAGCTGGAATTGGTAACTGAATGTCATAGATAAGTCATTATTTTAAATTCGGTCACAGCAAACTGGCTAATTCAGAACTGCTGGGGTCAGTTTCTGTAAGTCCTGAAACTTTGATTCTTAAATTCCATTCTTGCCCACTCAAAATTCATCTTGCACATGCATTTCCCCCCCCTCAATCAAACTTATAAAGTAAGATGCCTTAAGTTTTTTAAAATGAAGGGGAAAGGCCTTTGTTGCAACTAAAAAGCACTTCTGTAAGTTTTCTGGCCCTGGAAATTTTAGGGGGTATGAGGGTGATATCATGCAGATTCAGTCATGCAGCATAGGGATATGCTTTCGTTGCATTAAAGTAGGGAACAACTGGAGAAGCAAGCAGCACAAGTCTGGGTAGTTTCAAAGTGCAGTGTGCTCAGTTCTGTAATTCAACATGGATAGCTCCTAAACTGATGGTCCTGACTGTCTCTGCCCCTTATGTCCTCACCTGCATCTGTTTGTAGAAACAAAACTATCCAGACTCTCCAAACTGAACAAAAAAAAAATGGCTGGATTACATTTTGCCCAGGGATGCTGCACCGCCTGCACTAGCTCCAGTAGTTCTTTTCTGTTCAGATTTTGATCCAGCTTCTGAATCTCAGAAGCAAGACAAATGTTTATTGCATCTTTGGGAAGAAAGTACTTCTAAGCACATCAGTAGCAGCCTGCCTGAGAAGTGAGGGTGGGACTCAAACTGATGCCTGAAGCAAAAGACCAGCTTTCCTTTATTACTTATTGGTTCTAATGTCTCAAGTCTTTGGCAATTTCAAAGATACTTCAATGTGTCACAGTGACTCACATCAAATAAGGCACACAAGTGCAAGTGGTAGAAGAAAGTTGTCTTTGGGGGGAGGGAGAGCTCAGTGGTTTGAGCATTGGCTTGCTAAACCCAGGGTTGTGAGTTCAATCCTTGAGGGGGCCATTTAGGGATCTGGGGCAAAATCAATACTTTGGTCCTGCTAGTGAAGGCAGGGGATTGGACTCAATGACCTTCAAGGTCCCTTCCAGTTCTATGAGATAGGTATATCTCTATATGTTAATTTTATGTTAAAGTCAGGGAGCATAACCTAAAACATTCCATTTAAGCATTAAGATACAATTGTCCCTTTGAGTTGTTTTGAGGCAGGTACTTGTTCTTTTTGGCACTGTTAATCTAATATGTAGTGACTTGTATTCTTATGTTGCTATATAAATTAGGTGTGGTTTTCCTAAAGCAAGACGAGTTGTTGGGCAAAAGACCAAATGGAATGGCAACATTGCACTTGCAGCATCTTTCATCCAAGAAACTTGGGGCTTTTCAGAAATTAGTAATTTTTTTTGCATACCCCATTTTACAGATGGGGAAACTGAGGTACAGCAAAGTATAGTACTTTGCCCAAGCTGTCACAGCGAGTTTGTGGCAAGTGTCTTACTGAATCAGGTGAAGGTATTCCGCCCCCGTCCTTCCTCTCTCCCCCCCCCCCCACAAATGCATATGTACAGTTGTTGGGGAGGGCTGAGGAGATTGGCTTGAGATGTTAGTACACTTATGTTACTGCATAGCTACAGTCATTACACTGTCTACTTCCAGTATTTGACTCTGATTTCCTGCTGCAATGAATTCCAGTTTGACAATATACTGAGTGAAGTGGTATTTCACTCTATTTTAAACTTATTGCCCTATAACTAGTGTCCATTTGTTCCCATGATGGCATAAGATGAACAAAAGAAAGGACTATTCCTCTCAAACTTTGAATCACTCAACTCCCTGCTAAGCAGAACCATAGTTACTTCAGTTACTCTAGATTGTAAACTCCTTGGCGGCTGTGACCAGGTTTTGCTCTGGTTGATAGGATAGCCAGTACAGTGTGCTTTCATGCATAATGGAATGAATTATACCACGAAGGGAGTATTTTGCCCAATCTGGTTTAAAAGCATCATGAAAGAATTTTACCTTAAGCTTCAGGAAACCCTAGCATTTTATTTTATTTCTGTTGATGTGTTTAGTCTACATAATCTCTGAGCGAAGATTTAAGGGAAAGTTTGTTCAAATCAGTTCCAGTCTGCTGACAGGAAGGAGGATGGGGTATGTACGGAGGAGAGAGAGGAGGAGGAAACCACTCCTTAAGGAACTCAAGGAAGCTTCTAGACTTAGGCATCTCTGTTCTTAAAAAGGATTGTTTGTCATTTAAATGAGAATGAAATCCAGATACACTCAAGATTTAGTTATATACATGAGAGCTTCTAGTTTAAGAGAACTGCTGTTCTTTAGTACTTCCAGATGCACTTACCTGACCAATTAAACTTTCTTCCTGGGTCATATTGTGCACTTGTAATAACTTGTTTGTTCTACCTTCCTTTCTGCTAACCACACCCAATATAAAGAAGCATGAACTTTGTGTTTAACTTTGCAAACTAGATGTCAGATATGTCTCCAAATTTATGCTAGTAGGAACTTTCAATAGGCTAATGCATCTGAAGTTCACCTTCGCCCCTACCCTTCCACCCCCCAAAAGGACACTGTTCCTTAGCAGCACTCTCCCAAAAATCTCAGCCTAAAATACTCTGCTCTATGTACTGGGAGAAAAGAGAAACTGTTGTCTATATTTTAATCTCAAACTGTAAGTAAGGTTTCAGGCACTTCAGAGTGTTGGCTCAGTGTAGTAGTGATGGTGGAACACAACAAGAATGTGCAAGCAAATCTTGGAGATGACTGAGGAGTCTGCAAATTCCTACAAGTGTGTAGGCTCCGCTCGGGTGCATCTATCAGTAACTTCACCAGAAGGAAAAGGTTTCTTAGTAAAATGCTTTTCCAGTAAGAAAAGTTACCAATTTTCTAAACTATAGAAATATTAAATTTCTTTAACCTTGCTAATGGAAAACAAGGGATTTTCCAACTGCGTTTTCCTTTCCCGGTGAAGTTCCTCTGTTCTGTGTACTAAAGAGGCTTGATTTTTCACAGAGATTATCTTATAGTACAGCTGTTAGTATAAAATTGGAATTTCTATCAGTTTGGTGACCAGAAAATGAGAGAATTGTTGGAAGCAGGAAAAGAAATGTGTGGTTGGAGTGTTTTGCCAAATTTCCGCCCCCTCGCCCCCTTAATTTCCAGTGGGTTCTGAGACTTAACTCTTCCTGGGGAGAAGAGAGCTCTCATCTCCTCCTGCTGTTTTTATAGGTTGACTTTCAGCTGTGAAAACATCCAGTCTTGGTGTAGGCCAGAGGTAGGCAACCTGTGGCACGTGTACCAAAGGCGGCACACAAGCTGATTTTCAGTGGCACTCTCACTGCCTGGGTCCTGGCCACCAGTCTGGGGGGCTCTGCGTTTTAATTTAATTTTAAATGAAGCTTCTTAGACATTTTAAAAACCTTGTTTACTTTATATACAACAATAGTTTAGTTCTATATTATAGACTTACAGAAAGAGACAGTCTAAAAACTATTAATGTATTACTGGCATGCAAAACCTTAAATTAGTGTGAATTAATAAATGAAGACTCGGCACACCACTTCTGAAAGGTTTGCCGACAAACAGGTGTAGGCAAACTAAACTCTGCACACCACAGAGAATTCAGAGGAGCTGTTGAAACTTATTTCTATAATTGTTGGATTTTTTTTATTGTGCACTAAAGTTTTATAGGGAGCCATTTGAGAGTTGATTGCAGCAAATATGTATCAAATCTGAAGGAGCTGACCAGAGAATATGTCTCTGCTGCTAGTACAAAACACCCTGACATAAGAGTGGCCATGCTGGGTCAGATCGATGGTCCATCTAGCTCAGTATCTGTCTTCTAACAGCAGCCAGTGTTGGATGCTTCAGAATGAACAAGGCAGTAGTTGAGCGATCCATCTCGTCATCCTTTCCCAGCATCTGGCAGTCAGGCTTAGGGACAGCCAGAGCATGGGGTTGCATCCTTGACCATCCTGGCTAATTGTCCTTGATGGACCTATCCTGCAGGAACTTTGTAGTTACTGAATAGTAATGCTGATGTATTGCTATCTTAAAACCTATTTCTCTCTTAATTTCACATCTTGATGAAATGATTGTTACTGAGCTTGTAAACTGTTAATTTATAAACTAGTATTAGTGCTTATATATCTCCTTCCCTGGACATCTAGCTTGTAGGTTATGTACTGGAGATCAGCATCTAACACATTGCATTCTAGTTGTTTTTCACAATCAAAAGGCATCTATGGATATGTCTGGAGAGGTAGGTATCCTGTGACCGAACTTGATATTGCTTAAATAGGACATCTGCTGGATTTGTTTAGTCCAGTAAAGGAGATTTGCTAGAGTCACCTATGCATCTCAAAGGATTATGCACAACAATCTCTGGCTTGTCCAGACAGCTCATAGGTGGGTTTTGTTTTACAGATTTTTCGGGACCAGAGTAGGACTGCAGGTAGCAGGAGAATCTCTGAAAACAGCTTCTCTTCAGAGGACCTTGACATCTGCTCTGGAGAGAGGAGCCATAATGCTTCAGGTTGGTAGTCTCGAGCCATTTGGGCCTGTGCATAAAACAACTCCCTTTTGTGCATGTAACAGTAGGGGAATAATGTTGTCTGGCAGAGGAAGGAGATAGAACGCCTTCCATCTGAAGTTTGAGGCAGTGTGGCCCTTGAGTACTGGACTGGGACTCAAAGGAGCTGGGTTCTTATTCCCTACTCTGTCACTCTCCTGCTGGGTGACCTTGGGCAAGTTGCTTCACCTGTTTTCCCCATCTGTAAAATGGGAATAATGATACTGACCTCCTTTGTAAAGTGCTTTGAGATCTACTGATAAGTGCTAGATAAGAGCTAGGAATGATTGATGATGATTATGAACACTAATAAACTAAGTTGTTTTTTTTTTAAACATAATATCCTTGCACCCCGTATCTTTCTCCGGGATCCTACAGAAAAACTGGGGCATGGGAGAAAACTTCATAGCAGAGCTAATAGAAGCCATATCTCTTGATTCCTAATCCCATGTTCTATTAGATGGTAGTTGTACTTCTGTTGGAAAATAAACTTAATTTAGAAACCAGAGAAATAATAAACACTCTTCTCCCTAATTCCCTGCCTGCCAGTATTTCCCTTGTGACCCAGAACTGTGAAATTCTTCATGTTGCTTTAAATCCCTCCAAAAGTTAGGGCACCTGCTATGGAATTCTTGACTCATGAACACTACCTTGTATTGTCCAGGTATCTTTAAACAGCTTTTGTTAGGAGTTGCATTTAAAGCTATATTTCTATGTTTCCAGCCTATGGCTAGCATTGAACTTTACTTCCTAATGTTGCAAACAATATCCTTATCTGAGCCACGCTAGAGAGAGAGCAATTAAAGGTACCAATTCTTACCATCCTACACCCTGTTAAAACATTATGCCTTCTAAATTAAAATGAGTTTTTCATTTTGAGGCTGGGTTAGTTAGTGAAAGGTCTCTTCATTTCTAGTTCTCCACATTGTGGTCAAAACTATTATGTAAGTGGACCTTAACTGGGAAGCTAGTTAGTTGAATAATCAGAGGTGTTGGGCCCTTAAATCTTTTCCTTGTCTAAAATAAAGGCTGTAAGATAGTGGTGAATTGATGTGAAAAAAGGATGGCTTGGTAATCCATGACAGAGCACTGGACAAAATGCTTAATATCTGTTCTATCTCCTCCTATGTAAAATAGATAGCTCTTGCCCATCTTGCCAGTATGATGTGAAATTAGGTTTAGTTTTATGAAGTGTTTTGTTTTGAGATCTTCAGATGGAAGACACCATGTAAATGGTATATTTGGGGATTTATTAGTAGTGGAGGGTTAAGCTTCACCTCCCCTCCTCCTCTTTTTTTTTTTTTTTAAATAGTCCTATGTTCCTTCCCTTCTCCATCTCCTTTCTCTCCCCCTCCCCCCCCCCCAAAAAAAAAAACCAAAGAAACCAACCAAAACCTGGGTACATTAGTAGTGTAATGAACAGTCTTGCATTACCATTCTTTTCTGGGTTAAATATAATTGAACCCATTTGTTCTCCTCAGCACTTCCACCTGCTATCTGCTTGATAATGCCTATATGTTCTTCTAAGTACAGATTGTTTTACCGTCTTTACTGCTGAGGAGTTTACTGGCTGGATTGTGCCAAAGCAGATGTTAACTGCACATTCTGAGGTGCTGCTTTTAGGATTCAGTTGTATTTGCAGGGGTAGACTGATACTCCTGGTATAGCATAAGCCATGGGGTAGAACATCTCTCAAGTCTGGGATTCCCGTGTGTTTTGAGAGTGGAGGAAGAAGAGACCTGAATCTCTTTGAACAGAAGATTTTACTATTCAGTGCTTCACTTATGAAGGTTACTCTAACTATATAATGTCCTTGTTCCAGATCACCTGGTCTGTAGCTCTCCAACACTCAGTCCAGACAAGCCAGAGAGTAGAAGAAACCTGGAGATGCCTCACCTAACAGAAACTTCAATAAAGGATAGACTGGCAAAGTACCAGGCAGCTGTGTCCAAGCAAGGCAGCTCCACAGGCCACATGGTACGTGTCTGTGAAGTAGTAGGTGTCCTACTGGTGTAGCCCTGAGGCTAGTAAATGGTTCTGATGGAAACTAGGCTATTAAAATGTAATGTTCTCATGTTTGTTGAGAACAGAGTATTCATTGTCTCACTTGGAATTAAAAGCTGTCTTCTGCTCTGAAGAATTGAGAAAACTGCAGCAAGAGATGTGTACTTGCCCTTTCCTGAAATAATCTTAATACTTTCTAAAGACACAACTGGTGACATGCTATCTGAAGACCCTCCTTTGAAATGCAACTGGCATCTTTTTCTGCATGTCTGTAGCACTCTGTATCCGAGTATCTCTGCGTGCTTTAAAAACACTAATGAAATGTAATCTTATGAACCCCCTGTGATTTCGGGGAAAGTGAGACACAGTGAGATGAAGTGACTTACCCGAGGTAATACAGTAGAGTTCAGATCTCCTGACTCAGTCCTGTGCTTTATAACCAGCCATCTTCCCCTTTGCAACCATTCCTCTTCACATCCCTTTTCTCAGCTATTCATATGAACTCGGCACAGGTAAGAAACAGGCTATTACAAAGATCTGAGCTGTCCTCGTTGGCCAGATAACTGAACAGGCAATGAGAAGCTAGTGAATCTCAGCAAACTGTATTGTAGCTAAAGAAACAGCAAGAGTGTAAGCTTATGCACCAGAAAGGGGTGTGTCAATTGGAACCATCAGCTGCTTTGTTTAGTGTTAGAGGCTTTTGTTGAACTTGTGTCCTTTCTAGCTGTACATTCCACGTGTAGAGAAATTAGACGGGTGACTTTTTGGCCCCTAGTGTTGAAGAGTCTCCAAGTTAAGCTTGGGAAGTGCTTGTGGTTCTTAGAAGTGTCTATATCTAGAGCTGCATTTTGAATCTTGCTGCTGGAACACCCCAGCCCAAGCTGAAGGGATTTCTCCATGCCATATGCAACGTGGGTCTAATTCTCAAGACCTTGGACAGTACTTGAAGTAAACTTAATGGCATGAACTGAAAGTAATTGCAGCCAATGTAATAAATCTGCTTAACTGCTAATAGCAGATTTTAGATCATGCTTCCCTTTGTTACATTCAGTTTGCTAAATTGTCTTTTCCAGTTTGTAACAGAGGTGGCTGGGGTTCACTGACTAAACCATTCCATAGAAGCCAGCAGCCAGCCAGTTTAACAAATGGACTCCTTTAGGTTTTGTTCACTGTGAAGTCCAAACCACACCAGCTGGAACACTAGTCTGGCTTGATGTCCCATTGTGAGCAGAGCTTCTTTGAATGCCCCTGCTGGCTGAGCCTATGCTATATAGATTATCACCCTCAGTCACTCCCAGCAGGATTCTATCGTGGCCTCTTAACATTGATTGTAGCTAAGTGTGGATGCAAATTGCTACAGCAATGTTTACAATAATTTCCAAATAAGCCAGTGGAAGCTATGGGTCTTATTCCTTAGCTTTCAGTGATTCTGCCATCTTTCCCCACTATGAATTCCTTGTATTCCCCACTGTCGGGGCACAATGGATCTTGCTGGTATGGAAGTGTGCAATTTGTACTTTCCTACTTCATCCTGTGTGTATCCAGCTGAAATACCGGTAAAATCTTAAAACAAGGTCCAGGTCTATATATGCTATAAAACAGAATTATTAACCTTTTTGGGGAGAGAACTCTTTTGAGGGTTGTCTGTGTAGACAGCACCTGATCAGGACCAAGGGCTTGTCTACACTGGCAATGTTAAAGTGCTGCTGCACGTGGCTTGTGTAGTTGAAGCAGAGTGCTGGGAGAGAGCTCTCCCAGCACTCTTTAATAAAAAATAATTTAAAAAACCAAAAACCCACCTCCACAAGGGGTGCAGCTACCAGTGCTGGTGCACCGTCTACACTGGCACTTTACAGCTCTAAAACTTGCTGCGCTCGGGGGTGTTTTTTCACACCCCTGAGCAAGAAAGTTGCAGTGCTGTAAAGTGCCAGTGTAGACCAGCCTTAAGTATACTGTATATTTTCTTCTGTTGTAAGTGTGATAGCATAATCCCTTCAGAACACTGCAAAGAATACTTGGAAAAATTACTTGTATTTAAAGACCTGTCATATTAAACACTAAGGTTCAAAAAGATAGGGACTAGCATATAGATCCCTATTTTAATAAGGCCTTTTGATGTCCAGTATGCTGCTGGTGCTTGGCAACTTCTTTCCCCTGCCACAGAAAGGCTGTCTCATGAAAGGCATGAGCATTGCATTGCCACGGAGTCTACTGATTGATTGGCAAAAGAAGCATGAGGTTTCTCTGGGGTTTTTTAGATGAAAATTTGAAAGACTTTTCTGTAAAACTTTCCTGAAATGAGACAAACTTTGAGAAAGATGAAGTTCCAATTTGTCACCTGGCTGTTTGACGTGCATTGAAGCTAGGGTAGAACTCACTTTCGTAGTTCATTAGAGAATAATACATGTTCCTTGCCCTGAAGTGCTTATGACCTAAATAAAACAAAACATGGGGCAGCATTTCAGGTAAGGGAAGATGTGGAATTATCCAGAGTGACAAGAAGAAAGAAAGAAAAGTTGGCTTTAAGGAAAGACTCAGTTGGTTTTTGGTGGAAAGGTATTTTGATACTGTGATGATGGAGTATAACTTTTATTCCATACCCTTTATTATCCTACGTTTCCTTTCCCTCCTTGGTGTATTTCACCCATCAAATATTTGTAGACTCCCTTCAGTCATCAGCTGTGTGTTACAAGACATAGTATTCACAAGACTTCTTTTAAGAAGAAACATGGAAAGCTCTCTCACTCTAAGGGAAAAAGAAATGTCAACACTCAATTCCTTTGTTCTATAGAATGAGATTCAATCCAGTGACAGTGAAATCAAGAGTTACAAATCTGAGCAGAAAGAGAATGTACCACCAAGTCCTGAGGACTCCATTTCCCATCAGGATGGGGATAAGGTAAGATGCACTCATATTGATTGAGGATCAAGAACTCTCCTTGAAATGGAACTGCTTGAAGACACACAGCAGGCATCTGGAAATTGAGCTGTATTGGCTGATTCAAATTATTTGCATGCTGTGACACTCATGATTTTGAGATGATCAAAATGTAGGATGGAATTACAAACAGGCAAGAGAAATCTTAATTTATAAGACTCTAAATAAAGTCCTTTGTGTGCAGAATATCTAGCTATTTTTTATAACTTTATCTAGAGGGCGTTGCGCTTGTCTATCAAATATAATAAATGTTTTTGATGTGGCAGAATCCTTGAATTTCATAATGATGGCATATTAAGAACATGGGAAGAAGAAGCATTATCTAATAGCAGCAGCAGACTGGAAGTGGGGCCTCCTGCATCTTATTTCTGACTCTACCATTCCTGAGTGACCTTTGGGCAAGCCACTATACTCTTCTGTGCCATTTTTCCCCTCTGTAAAATGGGGAAAAAACCTTGTAGATGCTTTGCTTGCACACTTAAATTTCTGGTAAAGTGCCTGGGGAGCCTCAGATGGGAGAAGATGTGTAAGTGCAAAGTACTGGGTCACAATGACTTGAAAGTGGATCTCTGCGGCAGAGTTGCCAGATATTGTTTAATGTAACTGGCAACCTGATTAGCTTTTTTGTTCCTGCTGTTTAAACTTAATTTTAAAATGAGTATATAATTACTGTCCCCTTATTCACACAATAAGCAAAGTCTCAAGGCATCTGTGACTTAAATTGGGGGATGGTAGAAGGGGATAAAAGTAGCCAAACAATAATAATTCAAATACTGTGCATTACAAGCTTTCTGAACATGTGACAGCCTAATGCTGGGAGGGCTTTTAAACCTTTCCGCACTTCCCTCGGCAGGCAGCCAGACTGTTGCTTTCAGCTTCTTGCTGGGAACTGAGTGAGTCTTCACATTTTAGCTGCTTGTGGGGTGGTAAAACAGCCACCAAGGGGAGTCTCTCTTAAAAGGAAACCTATTAAATAAAAGCAGTTTCTCTGTTAGACTTTCTGCTGTTGAACGGAAGGTTTGAATAAAACCCTCTCTCTGCTAGCTCTTAGAGTGAAGTTACTTTAATTTATAGGGATTCCTTTAGTGACTGACTTGATGTGTAATAGGAGCACAGTGTAAGAACCCACATTAAATAGACTGTGTGGTAGTAAGATGGTCACTTTGACATCACTGCAGGATCAATCTAGTGTCCCTGTCCAGGGTACACCTATTAAATGGCAGAAATTTCTGGAGAAAGAGAGGTTCAACAGAACCTCACTCACCTGTACACTCATAATTCAAGTGCAAAAAACCACTGCTCCCCTCATCCTGTACATACCAAAGATTCAGTAACAGTGGTTAAAAATTCTTTTTTATGGGTACAAAGTAAACTGTGGAATGCTTATTAGGCAGTATCATTAAAATTGAACTAGTCAGATGAACAAAGTATGTTATCTGGACTTGTTTACTTCCTCGTTAATTTCCAAAGTGCAATCCTTTGCAATAGGACTTTCAGTCATTAGTGTGAATTAGTGAGGTTCTGCTGTTAATCTGATTATGGCATTTTAGTTCCTCAATGTGTAAGTATATTTAAGCTATATTTTATTTAAACATAGAGAGAACCAGGTTAAAATAGCCCTCTAGAACCTGCATTGAGCTTTTCACCTGGTATGTAAATTATTCCATACCAGAACCAAGTTTATACTAGGCTGTGTTAACAGTTCTGTTAATGAAAAATCTTGTACTTCACAGTATTTGTGTGAGCTGAGCAGAAGGCATAAAACAGTGAAATTTGTAAATTATTTTCTAAAGAAGTATGTAGAAAACAGACCAAGCATGTTAGTTCTAATCTGGGAGCATCACAGCTTGTAGTTTTAGGGGGAAACTTTCAAAATCAGTCACTTAAGCTCCTATGTATCTTGACTACTTAAGAAGTGGCAGTGAGGGGGGCCCTGAAGAAGGTGAGAAATCCAGAACATGTTTTGTAGCCAGTTGAAATTCTTAGCTTAGGGTGGTCACTGGCTAGTAAACAGGCTTTTCTGTTTTAGTGTTCTATTAATTGCCCATTGTTTTGCTACTCATGCTGGGATGATCCATTTAGAAATTTGAGTCTAACTGGTGAGCCCAGCTGACTTTCATATGGTTCACAGTATAACATTACTTTTGCAGGTTTTCTTCAGGGAGAAGAGTCTGGATTTCCATTCCAATCTTTCTGAAGATGGCACCAGTAAGCACTCATTCTCCTAGCCCAATAAATAGAGTGGGCAGGTGGATGGCAGGATGTGTTGGCACTGTCTACTTATCTGCCATGCTTATGTCGAGATCAGTTTGCCCTTAGAACCCATAGCTTCTGGAGGAAGCATCAGAATTCCCATTTAATCACAGGGATATGCTGGTCAAGACTGGATTCCATTTAGCTTTATGAAGCAATCTGAGCATAAGAACTCAGATCCTAACTGTAAGCATGCGGGACTCACCCCTGCGGCACCTCCTGCTGGTCATCTCAGGGAATTAGCTCTTCAGCATCCTGGAGCACCCCCTGCAGGCTGGTGATCCACCTTATTGCTGACCCCTGCATCCCTCCCAGATCCAGTGCCCTGTTATCGGGGGTGCTGCCCTCTGGCAGTAACCCCTCAGTCTTAGGGTCTCCCCACCCCAGGGAACGCCCACCCATTAACCCCACCTCGCCTCAGTGTAAGGCTACTGCCAGTCACCATCTAGCCCCACTCCCTGGGGCAGACTGCAGTATACACCACTCATCACAGACAAGGGTGGGTTGGACCTGCTGCCTCTCTATAGCTGAGCTGCCCCTCTGCAGCCCCAGTACTGGTCTTAGGCCCTCAGCTAGGCCCACAACCTGGGGGTTTTCCAGGCTGGAACTCCCCAGCTCCTCTAGCCTACTCCCAGTACCCTGCTCAGCTCCCTAGTAGCCAGGCCCTTCTTTCTCTACAAGCAGAGAGAGACTCCTGAGCTTCTGGCTGCCCTGGCCACCTTATAAGGCCTGGTTAGTCTATTTGGGGCATGGCCCCAGCTGCAGCCACTTCCCCCAAATAGCTGGGGCTTTGCTCCCAGCCCCAGCCCTCTCCTGGGCTGTTTCAAGCCCCGCAGGGCAGGAGCGGATAACCACCCTGCTGCACTAACACACACACCCGGAACCCAATAGGTACACTAACACACATAATGGCAGCCCAATCACATTATTTAGGTGCCTTGTAATTTTGTAGCACATATAAACCAGTTGTTTGGTTAAAGTGGACATTGGTTCATGGCCCTGTAATGGTCAGCCTTGTCTTATAAACTCCCATTTCCAGTGGTTTAGAAATTGGCTGTAGAATTTACTGATTATGAAACTTGTCATATGATAGCCCAGAAGGAGCAGATCTTGTTCATAAAATTTGAATAAAATTGGGACTCTGTTTTTTAAAATGTTTTTAAAGATTGTTACTTCTGAATATAGTAATCTTAATTCAACACTTGCAACCCCTTCAGATTCTTGGGATTTTTCTAGTAAAAATCTTGTGCTAAAACCTCAGACCAGCTCAAGACCTGGGAATTTTTATCAGGTTTATAAACTGGTTTGTAACTGTAGTGCTGAGACAGCTTTAATGCTTGCTTTATAAAGGGTTTAAATTTAACCCCAGCAGTGCAATTCTCCCACCATTTGGACTTAGTGTTCCAGAGCCAAATACAGCAAGCACTGTAGCCAACAGATTAGTCAATAAATATATTAGCAGTAGCTGATTGGCTAAATTGCCTTCCAAAGGTATTTAAGCACATGTTTATAGCCCATTGACTTCAAGCTTAACTTTAGGCATGTGCTTAACCATTTTATTAAAGTGGAGCCATATTTCCCAGGAACGTGGTTAGTGCATATTGAGAAGCTGGCACCTATCTCATTCCCTCAACACAGCCACTCAATCATTTGATAATTTCAGTGCAGAAAAAGATGAGTAAATATATTTGCTTGCTCTGGCACTAATGCTTTAGTCATACACGTTCAGGAACAGACAGACCTTTAAGCCTTTCTCTGACATAATTGCTACATGGTCTTACCAGACTGAACTTCCTAGGAGTTTCTCTTGGTTTTTAAAAATGAGTTGAACAGAACTTTCCTTCCCCTCCCTTCTCCAGTTGAACTAAACTCACAGAGTGAGACTGAAGCCCAGAGACATGTCTACACAAAACAGCAGAGCTCTGATTCCAAACCAGCCAACCAGACTGACACCTCTCCACCAAAAGTAGTGAAGGTACAGTAGCTATTTAATTCCTAAGCACCAGCAACAGTTAATACTTAAGCAAATCTGATTGTAACATAGACTCAATCCAGCCTATGAATCTGTTTGCACTCCCAGGGGATCTTATGCTATTGATCCATCAATATCCAAACTCTTCAGCAGAGAGCTCTTAAACTCACAGCTTTGCTCTATGGTAAAATCTTTTAAAAAAAACTTCATGCTGGAACTAACTCCTGACAGAAAAGAGACTGGATATAATGGAACTTTGCCCAGTGCTCAGCACAGGGTTTTGAGTTATGAATGGAAAAGCATCTCAACACAATTGTAATTTAGTTCTTTAAAGATGGAGTTTGTGAGCTGCCTGCTGACAGCTGCTATATTGTTAAAGGGGCACTGTTCCAGTGACAGTGTGGGAATACTAATTTGCTTCTGGGATGGGAGGAGAAGTTTTGAGTACAGAAGTCTGGATGTAGGTCTTGCATTGACAAGCTCTTGGCTTTCCTTAAGTCTGAGTTCCTAGAGATTTTCATCTAGGTCCTGATGCTAATCTTTAAAACCCACCCTGGGGCCTGGCTGTCTGCCTTCCTCCTTGCCTCAGCCATGATAGCAGCTGCAATCAAGAAGGTATTCATAGAATCATAGAACTTAAGATCAGAAGGGACCATTATGATCATCTAGTCTGACCTCCCGCAAAATGCAGGCCACAAAAGCTGACCCACCCACTCCTGAAATAATTCTCTCCCTTGACTCAGCTGTTGAAGTCCCCAAATCCTGATTTAAAGACTTCAAGTAGCAGATAATCCTCCAGCAAGCGACCCCTGCCCCATGCTGCGGAGGAAGGCGAAAAACCTCCAGGGCCACTGCCAATCTACCCAGGAGGAAAATTCCTTCCTGACCCCAAATATGGTGATCAGCTGAACCCCGAGCATGCGGGCAAGACTCTCCAGCCAGACACTCGGGGGAAAAAGACTTTCAATATCCCAACATTGACCCTCGGTACTAATTACCAGTGGCGGCACGTTATTGACCTATTGACTAAATCATGTTATCCTATCAAACCATTCCCTCCATAAACTTATCAAGCTTAATCTTAAAACCAGAGAGGTCCTTCGCCCCCACTGTTTCCCTCGGTAGGCTGTTCCAGAATTTCACTCCCCTGATGGTTAGAAACCTTCGTCTAATTTCAAGCCTAAACTTCCCGACTGCCAATTTATATCCATTTGTTCTCGTGTCTCGTATTCATAGCTGAGGGAGCTCAGTGTATAGCTCCTAGGAGCTGGAGTCCTGGCATTCTCAGAGGCAAGCCCTTAGATGTGAAATTCCCTTCCACTGGAGATCAGGATGGGTCCAAGTTTTATCATCTTTAGAGCCCAGTCTACTACTCCTCTCCTTACCCAAGCCTTCCTTCGGTAGTGATTGCTGTAGACCTGCTCATGACTTCCTGGGATATAAACAGGCAAGAACAACCCCAATATAACTGTAGCCGAGGAAGTGATGGAGAATTTTTGGACAGGGATTTATTTTCTCACTTCGAGGCGCACAGATACTATGTGATGAGCACTTTAATGATATCTCAATAACATGATGTGAGGTGCATCCTCTTCACACATGCTGTCTGAAATAGGAAGTCTTATCTCTGCTCTGCCACAGACTTCCTGTGTTACTCTTGGGCACATCACTTCACCACTCTGCATTTCCCCCCATCTGTAAAAGGATAGGTATAGTATTTATTTTATTTAAGAAGATAGCAAGATTTAATTAATTAATTAATATCACAGTGCTGTGAGCACCTCTTCTGAAAGGTGCTGTAAGCGCAAAATTTGAGAGGCAAATATGCCTTTAGGATTGTATAACTTGGAAGGTATTCCAGTGTGTGTTCATATGTAAGCTGCTTATCCTTTAAGTTTGTGGTCCTTTGTGCTTATTTCAAAAGAGTCTGCTCGCATGATAAAACCCAACTTGGATCTCTACCTTCATTAATAGTTAAAAAAAACAAACAAAAAAAAAAAACAGGAGTACTTGTGGCACCTTAAAGACTAACAAATTTATTTTAGCATGAGCTTTCGTGAGCTAAAGCTCACTTCACGAAAGCTCATGCTAAAATAAATTTGTTAGTCTTTAAGGTGCCACAAGTACTCCTGTTTTTTTTGCGGATACAGACTAACACGGCTGCTACTCTGAAACCTTTCATTAATAGTTGTTGCTGCAGTTTTTAGAGAATAGCCCAGATGCTGTTGATTTTTATGCAAGGTTCCTATTTCTCTTCCAGCTTCTGTTTCCTGTTCCTGGTTCCTAATCTCTACTCCTGCCTTCTGCTTTCCTTCTAATGTGAGCTCAACTCTCAGCTATCTCTCCAGCTCTCCTTTTTTTATTAACTGGGCTTCACCCTCCTCCTATAGTAGCTATGTATAGTAATGCCCAGAAAGGAATTTTTTCTCTATGCACCCCAAAAACCACCTCTTCAGCAGACAAACAGGGGTCACTGTATATCCATGTAAGTTCCTCCTCTTAGATGGGGACGTGTATTGCAATAACACATGCTAGCACTATGCAGTGCAGCCTTGCACTTACGCTGGCTTCGGAAGGATGGCAACTTTTATTGGTAAGGAAGTTAGTAATGCCTTGTTCCTTTTTGTGGCAAGGATGGGTGAGTAGATCTTTGGGCTAGTAAACTTCAGTGGCATGTTCTAGAGCTTGCACTGACTCACTCACACAGAGGTGAGAACATTGGTGCAAAGGGTCAGTGCCTTGAAGTTCCCTTTTAAAAATAAACAAATCACTTGAGGCTCTGGGAGTTTTTTGAGGTTTTCTATCAAGCTCTCAGTATGGATTAGTCCCTTAGTGTCATTTCAAATACCTAATATCAAAGTTTATTTTTAAAGTTCTCAATCTAAGTGCATTAGATGAGAAATAATATATAGCAAACTGCCTAATTATGTGCAACATTAAAGTTGTGACAAACCAGTTTAAATCAGCTGGCTCTGTTCAACAACCTGATCCTCATCTATCATAACCTTCAGTTCTTAACCATGTCATTTTATTTAAAATACAAACTAGACACCAACCCCTGTAACTGTCTCCTGTGATGTTGCACTTTCTGCTTCCATATCCCTTAACCATCATATCCTTCTCTTAAAGGCTTTTAGTAAACTTATAGTAAAACATGCCTATGCAACAAAGTTGACCGTTATCTAAGTGATTTTTCTGTACCCCTTTGACACTGGACCTAGGTAACTTTCTATTCTGTTGCTAGAAAAGCTGTTGCAATCAGGTCAGTCCAGAAGGACCAGCTTTTTGACTGGATATTCAATGTGCCATTTCCTCTTTATTAAGCATCCATTTAAGTCACCTCTAGTAGGTGTGTTAAGGAGTGAGGAGCATCAGGTGACCTCTTTGGTGGTCACAGAATATCACCTCCTTGATGCTGTCAGGAGACGCATTCTGAGGTTATTCCCAAGTAGACACTTAATACTTACTAGTATTGGGTTTATCCTTACAATATTTCTTAACTTATGGGATGTTGCCTCTGATGGAGTACACGCACTGTTACTGGTCTGTCAACATCAGGGTTAACTTTAGTTATCTGTTTAACTTTCATTTTAGTGAAACTGCAAATCCCTAAAAACTGAGTGTAGCCTAGTGCCTTTGCTAGAGCTCTGAAATTTTTCATATGGGGTTAGATACATTTCTTGCTGCCCTGAACTACTGAGACTAACTTTTTAAAAGTAGGCTGTAGGAATAAATTACTGGCTTAATCAGAGTTTGTATGGAAAGTTGCCTAAATGAGCAGCCTTCATTCCTAAAGCTATAAGCATTTAGTAAAACTTACTCAGCCTAAGCCTTTGAGCAAACTGTTCCCCTCCTGTTGTCCTCTTCTCTCCTCCTCCTCCCCCCCCCGCTTGTTTGGCCTTCTCATTACTTGTTCCCCCCCACTGAGCTGCTTGTATTGCTGTTCATCTCACTGTGTGTGTGTGTTTTGTTAAACTTATCCCCTTTGGTGTATTCCCCACTTCCTCATCTTTCCCTATCAGCAGGTTTGAGGCAAAGAGGCTAGGACATACAAGGTATTAAACACTTGTGGCTGGCCTATGTCAGCTGACTCTAGCTTGCAGGGCTCAGCCTGCAGAGCTGTAAAATTTCAGCATAGGGCAGGCATTTGGCCTCAAGCAGGAACCTGAATGTCTACACTAAAAATTTACAGCCGTTGAACCCGAGTCGGCTGACACAGGCCAGTTGCAGGTGTTCAGTTTCAGTGTAGTTGTAGTCAGTCTCTTGATAATGGCTTGACAGAGCTTACTTTATGACCCATGTGAGAATTTTAAAACTTCCACTGTCAATTCTTGACTATTGTTTTACCTCAGAGGTTTAGGTGATAGGGGAACAGAGAGGGAGAATGCAATCAAACCAAGGCAATGAGCCTGTAATAGGTCTGCCTTACTCAAGTAGGGTACAGGGTACAAGTAGGGTTCAGAGCTGCTAATTATTAAATATTAAGTTGTTTCTGAGAACTCTGGAAGTCTTGGACAAAACCCAAGTCAAGTCTCCTCACCCACTAGTTCTTATCAAGTTAACAAGCCCTCTTTTCTTTCCTTAGAAGTTTCAGTTGCCAGTGAAGGAAACCTGTGTTGTGTGTCAGAAGACAGTGTACCCAATGGAACGTCTCTTTGCCAACCAGCAGGTGTTTCATATCAGCTGCTTCCGCTGTTCACATTGCAATAGCAAACTCAGGTAATCTGTGCAGAAGGTGAGGTATATGAGTGTGTCAGTCCTTTAGAAGGAAATTCAACCTTCCTAAAATATAACAGGAAGCTGAATATGATTCTGTGCAAATGTTCATCTGTGAATACAGGCAGCTGTAGTCTAGTTGATTGAGCAAGGGGCTGGGAGTCAGGTTCTACTCGCAGCTCTGCTGCTAACTTGCTGCATGACCTTGGACATGTCACTTGAATTCTCTAGACTAGTTTTCCTATCTGTAAGATGGGGATAATACCTACCTGCTGTAAAGATCTTTGAGCACTTAAGAGGAAAACCCATAGAAATGCCTTTTTTATATACTGGGTAGGACTTTTCCTCTGGTGACACCAGGTCAACACACTGTTTGAGATGTTTAATGCCAAGTTTTTCAGTGATCTAGCTAAAATTTGGGCCTTAATCTACAACTGATTGAGAGACATGCAAAGTGCTAACATTTTGTTTTCTTGCAGTCTTGGAACATATGCATCTCTACGTGGGAATATTTATTGCAAGCCTCACTTCAATCAGCTTTTCAAAGCCAAAGGCAACTATGATGAAGGTTTTGGGCACAAACAGCACAAGGAACTATGGGTAAGCAAAACTGAGAACGAAGAGTCCCTGGAGAAATCTGCCCACACTGTAAATACAATAGAAGGCCCTCAAAATCCAGGAGTAGAGGATGCCCCAATTGCAAAGGTGGGATTTCTTGCAGCTAGCATGGAAGCAAAAGCTGCAGCTTTGCCTGGAAGGGAAGAGAAACCAGCAGAAACAAAGAAACTGAGGATTGCTTGGCCACCTCCATCAGAGTTAGGTAGTCAAGGAAGTGCATTGGAAGAGGGTTTCAAAGTATTTAAGCCAAAGTGGCCCCCAGAAGATGAGGTGTCGAAGCCAGATGTGCAGGAGGATGTGGACCTGGATCTCAAAAAGCTACGAAGAACATCCTCGCTGAAGGAAAGAAGCCGTCCATTTACAGTAGCAGCCTCATTTAGAACAATGTCTGTTAAGGGCCATAAAACAGCAAATGTATCTTCTCCTTCCAAAGCAGATAGGGTCACATTCAAACAAAGTGAAGAACTAGAGAGTGAGGCAGTGATGGAAAGAAAGCGAAAGGAAAAAAGAGCTGAGAATGGGAACATCCAGAACACTGAAGAGAAGAATAAAGAACTGGAGGAAGAAAGAGGAAGGGAAGTGCCTGATATCAAGGCAGACAGGGAAGAGAACTTGGTACAGAATGGTCAGGTGGGTATGGAGACAGATGAGGAAGAAAATGCCACAACGCAGCAGCCATCTCCAAATAAAGAAATATTTGACTCCAACTCTCCTAAACATTTCAGCTTATTGAACACGGTCACTGCTAAGGAATTATCCCCTAGCCAGAATAGCAAATCCAAAGATGTGTTCTGGGTAGGTGAAGATGTGGAAGATTTGTCTGTGGAAGAACAGATCAAGAGGAATCGTTACTATGAGGAAGAGGATGAAGATGAAGAATAAATTGGTCTTTCACTAGAAAACTTGCTGCAAGGTGCTGGGCCTTAAATTGGTGTATTAGCTTTTAACAACAGCTGCCCTCTGTGAAAGTGATGCTATCCTGCACGTTGACACATTAGGGAACAACAGAATGTACAGATATGAGGTAGGAAAGTACACTAGAAACCTGCAAAGATCATATCTAGCTGTATGGAAACATGTTTGATCCCTTGGTGTGGGACAGCTGCTCCTACATCAGGTAATCACAATTTACAGCATGAGAACACAGATCTATTCTATACCCTGGTCATTGTATTTTATTCTTTTTGTGCTTTGGCACTTATTCCAATAACAGTAGTTTGCAGGATTCCACTGTACTCCCAAAGGTGGTATTAAACACTTTCTGTAATACACTATTATTACCACTATGAATGCGACTGCAGTGCTTAGGGACCAATTCCAAAGGGACTTGCAGGCCTGCTTTAAAAATGGTGACTGAATGCACTTTAATACACGTAAAGGGCACAGCTGGGATGTTTTCCTCATGAAAACACTAATTTTCTTTGTACTTAATATCTAGCAACTAAAATATATTAAGTACACAGAATGCAATGTAATTCTTATTTGCTTGCTCTTGATGAGTGGAAAACTTCTTACTTTGCACTCTGTTCTTCTGTATACACAACTAATTCTAAACTGGAATTAAGAGGTAGTACAGCCCTCTGGCTGGCTAATGCACCAGTGTGCCCCTTGCTGGAATAGTAGTGCAGATCAAACCCAATGATGACTGACGATACTCTCGAAGACAAGCCATCCCTTTCACAGGAGTCTGCAGGGCATTACTCTTGCATTCCATGTACATTTTCTGAGGTGACTTTTTTTTCTACTTTTAGATTTCATTCCCTCTTCTGATTCACTAAAACTGCAAATAACTTTTGTAAGGCCTTTTGACAGTTATTTAACCCTACTTGTACCAAACTGCCAGAACTTTTTTAATAGTTACAACTGTGAGACTTACACATACAAAATCTAAGAAAACTAGACAAACAGTGGGATTCTTTCTTGGAACTGGTTTCTAGCAAAGCTTTTAGTACATTTTAAAACTTGACAGGATTTATTTTACAAATAATTTGAAAGGGGGGGGGGGGTTATTCCTACAGTAGTTTATTCTCTGTACTGTATTCACTTGAGAATTAGTCCTAACTATATTTTTATAGAGGTGTAAAATATTCTACTTTCTTCCAATCTTGCTAAATATAAAACATTTTTATTCAATAAAGCTTTGTAATTTACTTTGAACTCTAAGGCTGAAGCCTAATTCATGTTTTTGTTTTAACTGCAGTAAGGCAGTATATAAGATGACCTTGGTTGAGAAGGATGAGTTCTTTTAATGTTGAAGTCTTCATAATGTGATTTCATACCACTAGGTGACACTGTTGGACCACTCTAGCCAGTTTGGCAAATGGCAGTGCACATGCTCCTGGAACAGGGATTAAAAAAAGGTCGATCAGAGGGACAAACTTGTTTAACCCTTTCATTCTTGATTTTTAAACAATTCTTAGAGAAAAGGACTTGAAGGCACTTCCTTAGTTACATGTGCTGGTCTGGGGGAACCAAGTGACTAGTGGTAGCTATAAGTGGAGCTCCTTAGGGAAGGGGCAGACTGGGAAGGTCTGGGAGGAAATACAGTAGGGAGCTAAACAGCAGCAGTGAGGGAACCACTTATGCAGTAGGGGGAGAAGTCTAGTAGGGCCCTTGTCTGGCCGAAAGACATTTAGCAGCTATAGACACATGGCGGCCATGCACAGTTGCATGAGATGCTGGCTGGCAGGAGGTGTTGGGGGGTGAAACTGGATATTGGCAGGAGGAGGTACACAGCCAGGCTAATTAACAGCTCACAGATCAGCTTATCATGTTCGGACTATAGAGTTAAAGAATGCATTTTTCTATTTCTTCTAAAATGCAACTGGGGCCTGATTCTACCTCAACCCCATGAAAAATAAAAACTCCCATTGAAGTCAGTGAAAGCTGCAGGTGCTCAGCACATCTGAAAAGCAGGTCCTTAGCCTATGGAAGTGAAGAGCAAGTAAAATGTTCTGTCTTCCTGTTTCAAGACTTTAATACTCCAATTCGGATACTAAGTATGAAATCACATTTGTTAGATGTGCCCAATACCCATCCCATGTGGAGCCAATACTAACTTATGGCATGGACCAAGTTGTGGGAAACATGATGTAGCTCATGGCACAGATAGCTGAGACTTTGCCATTATGCAGCAATGAATATAAGTGCCATGATTCTCAAGATGAGAAGGTTCAATTTCTGGGAAATAGGGCACTAATGAGCCTTAATCTTGGCAAATGACACTATAATAGCTTTCCCCCCTAGAGAAGTTTATACCACCACGAGTGTCTCTTAAATGTTAAGTTTTTGCCAAAATTCTAATGTCTGTACCCTTTCCAGTCATAGTTTTGTATTAGTGGCTATCACCACAGTATGAGTGCTTATATAGGCCAGTTTATTTGCATCCACGATAGTGCAGCCGCTATGAGAACTAACAGAGCCACAAATTATCTTGTACAGTGTACTCAGATCCTCAACCCTAAGACTCATTCACCAGATGCCCTAGTTGAATTTCAAAGCCTATTTGAGAAAATATACCAAAATACGCAAATCTTAAATCAATGGTAACCTTCCACTAATAAACATTAATATGTTTTAGGCACTCCATTTGGTTTTATATAAACAAATATTTTTGAGAACTCTTAGACAATACAGAGCATAGTCTACACTCAAGCCACACTTCAGAATTGAAGATTTCTTCTGCATCCTTTATTTGTGAGCAACTGCATGGATTTGGCTGCAGAATTAGGTCCTCTCTTTATAAATGGGATGAGTAATAGTCTAAGGATTTTAGGTTTACATATTCAAATTTAATCACTACTTCTATCTTTGAAGAAAATAGCTCTATGGCTGATGGTAATTAATACATGAAAACGCTAAGGACTTCTATCACCCTTTCACTGCTTCTCCAAAGTTTCAGTAATGTCTTTATAATCCAAAGTAAGTCCACAAAGATCATAGGAAATGCATCTCTAAATTCTCATTGTCTCTGGTGCCCTTGTTCCTTCCAGACAGTTGGTGAGGCTTGCTTTCAACAAGAAGAAGAAGCTGGACCAGTCTGCAGGAGTGTATTGAAGGACAGGAGAACTAACCTATCCAATACTCTTGTCATTCAATCAAATAACTAGAGCATTGCCCAGAAAATTAGGGGGAGACAGTGTGGTCTAGTGGCCTGAACATAGGGCTGGAAGACAGGAACTTGTTTTCAACCTTGATCGGCTAATAGCTTGAGACATGAGTCTGTTTCACCCTCTTTAAAATGGGAATAATACCTCTTCCAGGTAGTGAGGGCAATTTGTAATGCAATTTTAAACAAGTACTATAGAAGTTTAGGAATATGAATTCAAGATTTCTTCCCCTGCCTCTCAAACTAACTAGGTAAAATCCAACTGTGATTTAAGGGGAAATTGTTTTGCTAAAATATTTGTTTTTAAAATTACCAGTTTCTTTACAACCCCAAATGGAGGAAGAAAAAAAAAGCAAAAACATCTGTTTGTCCATGTCCCCTTCAAGCATTTGCAAAAAGCAGAGCACCATGAAGGTGCTCGAGGTCAACTGGCTGATCATAAGACTTACAGTTCTAAATTCAATAAGTTAAATCTTCCTAAATCTTCCTTGCTCAGGTGCGGTTGAGTGGGAGTACTTCCAACATCTCTGTATTTTTATTCTAAATCTCACCTCAGTTTAACTCTTCTATAAACCCTAGCACCAGTTCACATTAAATCTCTGGATGACTTGTTAATGCTGTAATCCCACTCATACCTACTGTGCAGTGGCAGCTGCCCACTCAAATACCCTCACTCAACCTCCTGATTAGCTGAGCTAGTGGCTTTACCACCCACATGGGCAAACAGGTTGGGAGTAAGGGGGTGGTTTTGTCTCTCTTCTCAAAATCCAGTAAGGGAATAGCTTTGTCACTTCCAAAGTCTCAGGACCTCTATTGAGATTGCTCCAATTTTTCTAGCAGTTCCATCCTACCAGCTTTGAGGAGTTAAACATTATAAAACAAAAAGATTGCTAATCAATTATTTTTCCAATATATCTAGTGGCTTTCTGACCATATGAGAATCCTGTTTAAAAACTACTGTCCTAGTTTTCAGTACACTGCATCTTGCCTTATCTCTCCTCCCACCTCTTCTAGAGTGAGCCCTGTTACCCTAACTTGCCTGTTGCTACACATGCTTTCTCTGAAGCTCATCTTAAACAGCCTCCCTGTATCCAGCTCATTTCAAATCACACCTGAGAATCTTTAATTTGTGTTATATTTGTATCTTTTCACTTACTCTGTCCAACTCTTCACCTATTGTAGACAATTAGTGACTTAAGTACTTGGTCATCTAAGGCTCACAAAGTGAATGAGACTTAAGTGTTTGTCACTTTTGAAAACTCTTCCCATCTAATGCTGTCAGATATAATTCAGTAATGCATTTTGTGATATATGGGGATAGAAAGTGGTATCAATTAGCTTACTATTGATTGACAAAGCTACCATTATCCAAGCTGTGGCACACAATACAAATGAGCTGTTTATTGTCCAAGAGATGGAGTTTAACCCACAACTAGGGATGCTAAATGGTTAAAATAGGGGTACACCTTAACTCTATTGGAAAAGATTTGTAGGGCAACTGTTTTAGGCAGACTGCTGGTTTCATGTGGCATGTGCTTCCTGTGTGCTTATACACACAAGTAGCCAAGTGTTATGTTATCAGTAATTGTATTGACTCTGTAGAAATTAATTTTAAGTTACTGATGTGCATAGGTGTTCTAAAGGGGAAATAGGATTTCTGCCCCAATCAAAGATGGCTTTCAAATTAGCTTTGAATAGTAAACTAAAGACTGCTACTGGGTTTAGAAAGTGGGATGTGAGAGAGAATAGTGGTGGGGAGAGTATGTGCTCTGGCAGGGCATTGGAGCTACTATTGCTTTTACAGAAGGATATAGTTTTAAATGGCCTAATTTGAAGGAGTGGGGTCTGGCTGAGCTCTTCCCTTCTCTGCAGTGATCACTCGCACTCCTTTTTTCCCTTGGGTTTGTGGGCTGAACTCAAGTTGTCTAGATTTTCCTCTGAGCGCGGCTGCCGCAGAGGACGAGTCTAAAGGCGGGGTTTTCAGACGGTGGGTCCCGACCCAGTACTGGGTCACGGCGGCTCTGGTCGCCACGGCCGACCCGGCTGTTAAAACTCTCGTCAGCGGAGCCGCCCGGCTTCGACACGGCGCTGCGGCCGGAAGCCGCCAGCAGCAGGGCCACAGGGGACGGATCAGTGGGTGCTCCCCTGGCCGCTGCCGGCACCCAGGTCTGGCCCAGCGGAGCCGCTCTCACAGCAGCGGTGTGGGGTTGGTGAGCGAGCGGGCGGGCGGGCGCGGGAAGCGGAGGGGCTGCGGCTGGCGGGGCCCAAGGCGGGAGGGGGAGCGAGGCCCGCCCCGCCCCCTCAGGCCCAGCCACGGTTTCCAGTCTCCTCACACAGGGGGCGCGGCAGGCTCAGCCCCCCCCCCTCCGGGCGGGGCCCTCCAGCGCGCATGCTCGCGGCCCGAGGGAGCGGGGTTTTAGTCCCCTCAGGGTGCACGCGCGGGGGCTCCTGCGCGGCGCACGCGAAGCGCCGTTTTCCGGGGTGTGGCCCCGGCATGAGGCTGCTGCCTCGAGGGCGCAAGCGTGGGCGGCCGCAAGGGCCTGGGGGCGGGGCCCCGCGGGGGGGCGGGGCTCGGCCCCGAGCGCCGCCCTGGCCCGTTGGCTGCTGCCGGCGCGGGGAGGCGGAAGATGGCGGCGGCCGCGGCGGCGCTGCTCTCGGCCTGGTTCTGGAACGAGCGGTTCTGGCTGCCGCACAACGTGACCTGGGCGGACCTGGCGGGGGAGCCGGGCCCGGAGGGCGGCAGCGGCCCCCAGTACCCGCAGGCCGGGCACGTCCTCTCCGCCTTCCCGCTCGCGCTGGGCATCTTCGCCGTCAGGCTGCTGTTCGAGAGGTGAGCGCGGCCGGGGTCCCGGTACGGAGCGGCCCGGTCTGGCCGGGCTGGGCACCGCGCTCCAGGGCATCCCCGGGGACCCTTCCCCCCCCGGACTCCCGGGGAACGGAGCTGAGGGACCCCCCAGAGCCCTCCCCGACTTCCTGCGAACCAGGCTGGGCACCGCGCTCCAGAGCATCCCCGGGGACCGGAGCTGAGGAGCCCCCCAGGGCCCTCCCCCGCCCTGGACTCCCGGGGACCGGAGCTGAGGAGCCCCCCCGGAACCTCCCCCCCCCGGACTCCCGGGGACCGGAGCTGAGGAGCCCCCCCGGGACTTCCCCCCCCGGACTCCCGGGGACCGGAGCTGAGGAGCCCCCCAGGGCCCTCCCCCGCTCTGGACTCCCGGGGACCGGAGCTGAGGAGCCCCCCCGGGACCTCCCCCCCCCGGACTCCCGGGGACCGGAGCTGAGGAGCCCCCCAGAGCCCCCCCCCGACTTCCTGCGAACCAGGCTGGGCACCGTGCTCCAGAGCATCCCCGGGGACCGGAGCTGAGGAGCCCCACCCAATGTCCCCCCGGACTCCCGGGGACCGGAGCTGAGGGGCCCCCCAGAGCCCCCCCCGACTTCCTGGGGACCAGGCAGGGCACCGCGCTCCAGAGCATCCCCGGGGACCGGAGCTGAGGAGCCCCCCAGAGCCCCCCCGACTTCCTGGGGACTAGGCTGGGCACCGCGCTCCAGGGCATCCCCGGGGACCGGAGCTGAGGAGCTCCCCTGGACTCCCGGGGACCGGAGCTGAGGAGCCCCCCAGAGCCCCCCCCCGACTTCCTGCGAACCAGGCTGGGCACCGTACTCTAGAGCATCCCCGGGGACCGGAGCTGAGGAGCCCTCCCCAATGTCCCCCCGGACTCCCGGGGACCGGAGCTGAGGGGCCCCCCAGAGCCCCCCCGACTTCCTGGGGACCAGGCTGGGCACCGCGCTCCAGAGCATCCCCGGGGACCGGAGCTGAGGAGCCCCCCAGAGCCCCCCGACTTCCTGCGAACCAGGCTGGGCACCGCGGTCCAGAGCATCCCCGGGGACCGGAGTTGAGGAGCCCCCCAGGGCCCTCCCCCGACTTCCTGGGGACCGGAGCTGAGGAGCCCCCCAGAGCCCCCCCCGACTTCCTGGGGACTAGGCTGGGCACCGCGCTCCAGAGCATCCCCGGGGCCCGGAGCTGAGGGGCCCCCTAGAGCCCTCCCCGACTTCCTGGGGACTAGGCTGGGCACCGCGCTCCAGGGCATCCCCGGGGACCGGAGCTGAGGAACCCCCCCGGGACCTCCCCCCCGGACTCCCGGGGACCGGAGCTGAGGAGCCCCCCAGAGCCCCCCCCGACTTCCTGGGGACTAGGCTGGGCACCGCGCTCCAGAGCATCCCCGGGGACCGGAGCTGAGGAGCCCCCCCAATGTCCCCCCGGACTCCCGGGGACTGGAGCTGAGGAGCCCCCCCAGGGCCCTTCCCTGCCCCGGACTCCCGGGGACTGGAGCTGAGGAGCCCCCCCAGGGCCCTTCCCCCCCCCGGACTCCCGGTGACCGGAGCTGAGGAGCCCCCCAGGGCCCTCCCCTGACTTCCTGGGGACCAGGCTGAGCACCGTGCTCCAGAGCATCCCCGGGGACCGGAGCTGAGGGGCCCCCCCCAGTGCCCCCCCGGACTCCCGGGGACCGGAGCTGAGGAGCCCCCCAGGGCCCTCCCCCCGACTTCCTGGGGACCAGGCTGGGCACCGTGCTCCAGAGCATCCCCGGGGACCAGAGCTGAGGAGCCCCCCCAGGGCCCTCCCCCCCCAGACTCCCGGGGACCAGAGCTGAGGAGCCCCCCAGGGCATCCCCAGGACTCCCTGGGGACAGAGCTGGGCACCACTCTCCAGAGCATCCCCAGGGACCAGAGCTGAGGAGCCCTCCCCTAGACCCTCATGGCACCCCCTGGGGGCAGGGCCCAGTACAGCTCTCTAGTGCATCCCCACGGACTGGAGCTGAGGAGCCAGCCTCCCCCCACAACCTCTAGAGCAGTGGCTCTCAAACTTTTTTACTGGTGACCCCTTCCACCCAGCAAGCCTCTGAGTGCGACCCCCCCCTCTTATAAATTATAAACACTTTTTATATATTTAACATCATTCTAAATGCTGGAGGCAAAGCGGGGTTTGAGGTGGAGATTAACAGCTCGCGACCCCCCATGTAATAACCTCGTGACCCCTTGAGGGGGGCCCAAACCTCTGTTTTTTGAACTTCTGCTCTAGAGAACTGTCCCTGTCTCCAAGAACATCCCTAGGGACTAGAGCTGAGGAATTGGGCCCCCCAGTGCACTCCCTCCCAGGGGGAAAGGGCCAGGGAGAACTCTCATAGAATTTTCCAGCACCTGACAGGGTATGCTCCCAGCTGGCCAGGGAGAGCTTTCCAGAGCCCACATAGGGGCTAGGCCTGGGTGCCCCACAGGATATGCCTAGAGCACCCTGGGAGTAGGGTTGGGGATTGGTTTCCAGAGCATCTTCCAGCCCCACAGGAACCAGAGCTGTGCGTCTCCAGCCCTTGGGGGTTCCACCACTCATCTATTCAGGGGACATCTTCCCCACTAAACTCAGGTGCCCCTCAGGCTCCCAAATCCTCAGGATCAGAGACCTGCATCTTTAGATGTTGTATGTCAGGGAATGGGAGAGGTACCTCTTGGTGTGGTACCTGGGGATATCTGCCTATCAGTAAAGGCCAGACAGTGATATTTCCTTCTGTACCAGAAATGTTGTGAGAGTTAATAGCCATGAGACCCTGGGAGATTTTCAGCTATATGATAGATATGCAAGCCTTATTTGTGTGTGAATTGCTACCTTCTGACCAGCCAGTTTATGTCTAATGCCTTCTGCAGTTCAGAAATACTGTTACGATTCTGAGCAGGGTGACAGATTGACATTGGTAGAAATTGAAGTCCTCTTTATCCACTGGAAAAATATAGCATGGGCAATAGCAGGGCAAGCTTCCTCCACTCTGCTCTTCCAGTGTATCTCAAGTTTCATTCAGTCCTTGGCCCCTTTTCTCAGACTGCCAGTGAGGGAGCCTGGTAGTCCCAACTGTGGCACTATTTTTTGTGATGGGGGACACCTATCCATGAGAAAGCTGATGGATACCCACCAAACTCTCTTTGCACAGGTCACCAAACAGCCTTTGGGTACCTATGGGTACATCTACACAGCAAAAAAAGACCTGGAGTAATGAGTCTCATAGCCTGGATCCGCTGACTCAGACTCGCCTGTGGGGCTAAAAATAGCAGGTGTGGCATGTTGAGGCTGGAGCCCAGGCTCTGAAATCCAGTGAGGGGATTGGTCTCAGAGTGTGGGCTCCAGCCCGAGCCCAAATGTCTACGTTTCTGGGTCTTTGTTACAGCTTTATCTAGAATGAAGAAAGGGAGAACGGTGGGTGTAGGAACAGCATCCTGTGTAAAAACACACAAAACCTGAAAGCATAGAATCTTATTCATATTAGTGTCAACAGCATGAAGAAAGGGAAATGTACTGAACAGTATCCTAAAGTAATTCTTTGAGGTAGCACCCAGTTAGGATTTAAAAAACACACACACTACACTGTTACCATCTGAGACTTTCTCACTGAAGGATGTGGGGAGTTGTTTGCCCAATCCCATTTAGTCTATAAAACATGAAGCGTAGTCATTTCTCTTGATGCTTGCTTCATGTACAGAAAACCATATTTAAGTTTGCATGAAAATAAAATAGAATATTACATAACACTAGAAAATGTACTGCAGGGAGCAGCTTTGAATTTGCAGGGAAATGCACAACATGATCTAGGGCTTTTCCACCTTTGAAGTCTGACATCCAGATCTGTTGATGCTTCAGGCTTGTGATGATTCTGCGACGTACTCTGAGGATTCAATTTTCTTTTATTTCAGTGCCTGTAAAGCTAGAAAAATTGTGATTGTAGGCTAACCTGGGATAGTTTCTTCAGACAAGTGAAATGCAATTGCTTGCTGCTGTCCTGCACTTGAATATTTTGAGTGCTTTGTCCATCACTGCGTCTGACCCAAAGCTAAAGATAAAAAGTGGTTAGCTCTGCCACAGTTTCCTTGTAAAACTCACCAGAGGGCAGAAAAAATAGATGACTTGCCCACCTGGTCTGTTACTTTTGTTAAACTCCTCCTAGTTCCAAGCAAATAATTGCACCCTATGTTGCATTTTGATGATGGGGGACCTTGCATATGGTTTAAAAAAACATTGGAATTTCTTCTCATTAGGGTTTCAGATTATTCATAAATAATAGACTTGAAAATGTTCATTCTTCTCGTGTGGTGCATGAGTTCCCTGATTGTTTCTCATTGTACACCAAGTGCAGGTGAGATTTTATGCATAGGTGACACAGAAGGGAGGTGTTTGGCATTGTTTCCCAAAGGGCTTTTACACAGAGAGACAACAGAGGAGAACTAACCAGGTTGCTTTGGTTCTTTCAGTAAATAGTTTGATAGAAGACTGATTCATGGTAGTTAATTTATCTGTGCAACAAGGGCAAAACCTTTTATTTATGAAAAGGGCTGTAGAAGGAAACTGACTAGGGAACGAGTCAGTTTCCTTTTGCAGACATCATATGTAAAGTGCTATGGGTGTTGAGCCTACATAAGTGATCTAGGACATCAAAGAAGGGGGGTGGGTGAAGGAGAGAAGCAGAAAAAGGAAAAATAGAACAAAACAGTAACAGAAAAAGCAACCATCTTCCCTTCTGTCTCTCCCTCCCCTTCTCCCTCCATCCTGCCCTCAAAAAAAAAAAAAAAGGGGGTGAGGGAGAGACAAGCATCCCAGAATTCCTTTGCTCTGCCTTCTGACGCTCTTCTTCTGAAGCATCATGCCATCCAATGCAAAGGACCTGGGGGCACAGTTCCCATCTTAGCGTGCCAGGGCTGGCCCTGGTCAAGTGTCCACACTCAGTAGCAAACAATGACAGGAAATTTTGTGATGGAATGTTCCTTGTTGCAGGGGTCAGGATGTAATCCCTCCTCCTCTTCCCATGTACAGCACTGAATAACTGGCCCAGGGATATTGGTTTTGGGGAGAAGTGCAGAAGATTATAATTTTCCTTTGAAGCATCAGGTATTAGCTGCTGTCAGAGACAGGGTACCACACTTGATCTAGTACAGGGGCTTCCATGTTAACACTTCTTTCATCATCACCATAACTTCTGGGTTATGTTTCCTGGCTTTGTAGTTCATCTACATCTGAGAGCTTTTCTATATCTTTAATGAATGTTTTCATACCTCTACCCCACTGTAGGTCAGGTTTAGTTTGTATTTTGCAAAAGCATATTGTCAGAGACACCGGTCATGCTGATACCTAGCTTGTTTTTCTAAACTTTCTGCCTATTAATTTCATTGGGTGACCCCAGGTCCTTGTGTTGTGAAGGGGTAAATAACACTGCCTTATTCACTTTCTTCACACCATTCATGATCTTACAGATCTCCATTATATTCCCCCCTTAGTAGTCTCTTATTTAAGATTAACAGTTCCAGTCTTTAATCTCTCCTCATGTGGAAGTTGTTCCATACTCCCAATAATGTTTGTTGCCCTTCTCTGTATTTTTCCAATTCTAATGTATCTTTTTTTTTGAGATGGGGTGATCAGAACTGCAGTCACTATTCAAGGTATGGGCTTTATATAATGGCATTATAATATTTACTGTTTTATCTATCCCTTTTCTAATGGTTCCTAACATTGTTTTTTGACTGCTGCTGCAAATTAAGCAGCTGTTTTCAGAGAATATCCACGACTCCAAGAACTTTTTTTTGGCCAATTCAGACCCCCCATCATTAGTATAGTTGAGACTGTTTTCCAATGTACATTACTTTGCATGTATCAACTCTTCCTCCTCCCACCTCACCACTTAGAACATGTCATAAACATTCACATTTATCTAATAAAATCCCATTGTGCACATACCACCTTCCAGGCCTTGGGAATTATTAAATCAAATGGCTTCCTTGACACACAATTGGCAGTAACACTGATGACTCAGAGATTGAACTGTATTTGCAGTTCTTTTGCTTTCTGTGGCTTTCTTCTTCCTCCTCTCATTCCCCCATTCTTTCTTCAGCATTATGAGGAAGTGTGGGTTTTCTTCCTTGAATGGTTTGTTACAGCAACACACAAGTTTCTCTTCTAACTGAATGTCATCTAGATGCAGAGAGCAGTTTACAAAGAGATCTGTGACTCTTTAAGTTGACTGTAAACAGGGAGGTGCCCCTACTGAGCTGGGGAGACCTGCAATGTATTCTTCCTATAATTTGCTCACACTGATTACTTCAGAATGCATGTAAACTCATAGGTACTCTTTCAGTTCCTCCAAGGAGCTACGGGGATCTGCAGTGTGTTCCTGTCTGGCTAAGAAACCTCCCTGGATTTTTGCTTTACATAAGGCAGAGTTGAAAATTAGTGTCTTGTAAATCATTTACAATTCTAATACAGTGAGATTATGAAGGAGAGAGTCTGCACAGAGGCTCAGCCTCTTATCTTGAGAGTGCAATTTGGTAATTGGATCCCAACTGCTGAAAGGTGCATCGATCATAAATTTTATTATCTGGGAAAGTTTTTTGTGTGTATGTCTTTTCTTTCAAGCTGGGGTGGAGACTCAGCAGGCAAAATAGAATGTTGCCCTGTGGGAGGTTGGATTTGGGAAAGAGAGCTCTCCAGAGAAGATATTTGTGCTCTTCAGGAGGAAGAAAAGACAGAAAGCAGAACACTCAGACTTCCCAACCTCCATTTTGTCTCCATTTTCTGCCTTGGTTGTCCATCAGGCTGACAGGGAAGGTGGTTGTCTGGATATTTTTGGGAGAGTAGAAAGTTAGACTGGGCATTTGGGTGAGAATTGAGTGAACAAAATATATCTCCAATGGGATGAATCACAGTGCCTTGTTAATTCTGAGAATGCTGCCCTGGCAGGTTGCAGAGTCGGTAGGACAGCTTATTTTGAGGTATTTTGACTTGCCATTGACTTTTTAAAGAGCTATATTGATACCTCCATCTCTCCCAGTTCTGGAATCCATAGCACCTGGGTTGCTGCTGACTGACCTGACCTAGTCTGCATTCACCTTGTGATATATGTCTCCTGTAGCATTAGGGTATGTCTACACTGCAGTGTAAGCTCAGGGTTAGTAGAACTTGAGTTAGCAGACACTGGGTTTGTTAGCGTTGGGCTTGAGTGTCTACGCTCATTTGTAATCCCAGGTTAGGAGTTGTTGAACTCTGGGTCCCAAATTCTGTGTCCAGCGTATCCCCCTGGGGTCCAACCACCCATATCCTAGACTTCCTAGTGCCCTCCCAATATGTGGTCAGTAGCCTTTTGTTGGAGGGAAAACTTGACCGTCCGGCAGATGAAGATAGCCAGCCTATGGGATTGTGGAATAAAGGTAATAATAAGGTAATAATTGGAGATATACCAATCTCCTAGAACTGGAAGGGACCTTGAAAGGTCATCGAGTCCAGCCCCCTGCCTTCACTAGCAGGACCAATTTTTGCCCCAGATCCCTAAGTGGCCCCCTCAAGGCTTGAACTCACAACCCTGGGTTTAGCAGGCCAATGCTCAAACCACTGAGCTATCCCTCCCTCTACTTTTAGTGGACTCCCAGAGCATGAATCTAATGGGGCTAGGTCTACACTGCAAAGCAACAGGGTTAGAACCCTGGACATCAGCTTGATTCAGGCTCAGATATTCCACTCCTGTGGAGTCCTGGGATCTGGATTAGCATGATTTGTGCATAGATAGAAGGAGAGGTTAGGCTTGAGCCTTAGTTCAAATCCTGGGCTTACGTTGCAGTGTAGACATACTCTTAGGGCTTGGCTACACTGGAGAGTTGCAGCGCTGGTGGAGGCTTTACAGCGCTGCAACTTAGTAACTGTCCACACCTGCAAGGCACATCCAGCGCTGCAACTCCCTGGCTGCAGCGCTGGCTGTACACCTGGTCTGCTTGGGGTATAACGAGTGCAGCGCTGGTGATGCAGCGCTGCTCGTCAAGTGTGGCCACACACCAGCGCTGTTATTGGCCTCCAGGGTATTAGGAGATATCCCAGAATGCTTTTAACTAAATTACTCTCTTTGTTTTGTTGTGAACTCGGGGCTCCGGGAGCTGCTTATCTACAAAACAAACACAGCTCTTGTTTGCTGTGAATGAGGCAGGCAGGGGGATGAATGTCTACAGCTAGTGTTTGCTTGAGGAGAGAAACAGCGGGGGGAGAGGGAGAAAGGGAGTCCGTTGGAGCAGCTGTTTATCTGGTCTGCAGGCTATTTGCAGTTAAGAGTGAATGAGGGGTTGAGGAAATGTTCAGATTTTGCAAGGCAGGGAGCTGACACACAGTGTCGGCTCCAAAAATCCACACTCTCTCTTCCCCGCTCCTGTCACACTCCACCCCACCCCCCTCTTTTGAAAAGCACGTTGCTGCCACTTGAACGCTGGGATAGCTGCCCATAATGCACCACTCCCAACAGTGCTGCAAATGTGGCCATACTGCAGTGCTGGTAGCTGTGAGTGTGGCCACACACCAGTGCTTTCCCTACACAGCTGTACGAAGACAGCTGTAACTCCCAGTGCTGTACAGCTGTAAGTGTAGCCATACCCTTAGAGAGAGAGAGAGACAGAATAGTTGTTCAGATACTTTTCCACATGCTGAAACTTCAGGCCCCTGGAATGCTTTTTGCCAGTTTTGGGCAAGTTACTAACATCTAAGTTTCCCTGTCTCTAAAATGGTGTTAATGATACTTGGTATGCTTTGTAATGTACTTTGAAATCCTCTAATTAAAAGTGCTGTTCAAGTTCAAAGTATGAAGATCACTGCACTTGTGCTCTGCAGTGACCTGTTATGGATGCCATCTCTAGCTGTGGGTTGTTTATTGCATATTGTAGTATGGATCTTGTAATATACAGTTTGCTAACATTTGTCAACAATAAATGCATTGTACAGAATTTGACAACCCAATTCACAAGTACAGATTCCTGATATTTAACCTAAAATCTAAGTTGCATTGCTCTCTCCATAGTGAGAGTTGGTTGTGTATTAGATTTATTGCTTTTGTGTTCAGCCTTCAAAGCAATCATGCTCAAATGAGTGAAAAGTAATTCAGCTCAGGGAATGTTCTGTGGGTTGTAAGCAGACAGGAGTTCTTTGGGAATGGTGGGCAGGAGGACCAGGGGCATTTCTAAAACATTTAGTCTTGATCTTTCATCCAGTCCACATGATGATGATTTTACTTAAGTTTCCTCCACTTAATACCTTACAGCTGTGCAGCAGAATTAACAACACAATTAGCACACACAAACAGAGAAACACCTCCATTAAAACTCAATCAGTTGACTGGACCTGTAAAAGGTGAGAGAAAAATAACAAATATGAGACAAACAATAGTTAAATTAAAAATCAGTGTTTGTAGTAGAGCATCATCTTGAGGTATTTAAGTGTGAAAAGTTGGACTGAGAGAGGTCTCAGAGGGGTGGGTGGGTGGGAAAGAGTCCCACATCCACCACAAGAAAGATGCATCTGCCTGCCAACCTGAGAGGCAATGGTGAGAAAAGTGAAAAGCAGGCCTTTTAAGAGTGAATCATGATTTTGGGTGACCAACTTGAGGTGCCTTAAAAGAATTTCAGAAAGTGCTGAGCTCCTGCCCTCTAATAATCAGCTGCCTTAAAGGTGTGTCAAGATGTGTGCACAAAATCACTAGTCTCTCTTAAAAAAAAATCTTGGCCATTATTTGACCCCCTGGGTCAAGATTCCAGGAGAAAGTCTTTACTGTATCTGAGGTCTATAAAGTTTAGGGCTGTAAAAATGAAACAAAACGAAAATGAGTGTCAAATTACAATCATTCTCTCCACCTTTATAGGCACCCAATGTAAAGAATGCAGGCCTAGTATTGCTTAAACTAATGAGCAGACATGTTGCTACCTTTTGAGCAAGCTGCAAGTGATGGAGGTTCCTTGCTGAGAGTTGCAGTAATCGTCTTGAAGCTACATGCTGCTGTTACAAGGTTGTAATGGGATATAGTGCTAAGGTTGTGCAAATTGTGCATCTGAAAATCCACTCTTGGCGCCCAGGGAACATTCTAAAGTGACATCAAGATTTTTGAGCTTGCTCCCACAGAGTCCCCTTAAGTGGGAACGTACGAGGATGTTCTCTTTATCTTGACAACCTCTACCCAGTAGCAGGACTGGTTTTCTCAGGGTTGAGAGAAACTTATCCAACTGGCAAAACAGAGACCGTACTTGGAGCCATAGAGCAAGAAAAATATAACAGCCTGCGGATAATATTTATTCTACTTTTAATTATGGTTACGCATCAAATATGCCCACCCTGGACAGGAAATTGCTAGCAACCGCCATGTTGGAAGACGGTTGTTGGTCGCAGTTTTGGTTGAAAACACTGTTGCTAGCAGAGTTAATAAAGATACAGTATAGACAGAGCCCAAATACACTCTCTTAAAAGTGATGATGAATTCCGCAGCTGTCACTGAGTTTCCCACCTGTTTCTTAGGCTTTGTCTACACTACCTTGCTTTTAGTAACACGGCTGTGCCGCCATAGCAATGCTGCTAAAAGGTGCACAATGTAGCTGCAGTTTGTCGGCAGGAGAAAGCTCTCCTGCAAACAAAAAAGTCCACCACCACCCCACGAGTGGCAGCGGCTTTGTCGGCAGGAGAGTGCTGCTGCCAACAAAGTGCTGTTCACACCTGCGCTTTTCGTTGGTAAAACTTTTGTCGTTCGGGGGGATGTTTTTTAACACCCCTGAATGACAAAAGTTTTGCTGACAAAGTTCCAGTCTAGACAAAGCCTTAGACACAGCCTGCCTCTACTGCTGTCTGTACCCCCATTTGCTTGTGTTGCTTCTTATCCATGTGCGTTTTGCTATGCACCCAGCATTCCTTTATTGCTGCTATGTACGTTTTCTGTGTGCTTGTCTGAGCAAGCCAAGCTCTGTTACATTCATAGCCTGGAGCAACCTTTTATTACTTCTAAATAGTCATCTCACCTTTTGATTTTTTTTTTAATCTGTGTTTTCCCTAGGCCATTTAAAAAAAACTAAACCTTTGTTTTCGAAGAATTCAACTATCCAGGAATATCCTGGTATGAAGTTTTGGTAACAACTTTAGGCTGACAGCCATGTTATTCTTTTATCACCCTCAAAACTTTTTTTATGTCCCAAGAAATAATCTTTATCCCTTATCTATGTATCTTTCTATTAAGAGGTAGTTAGTAATTTAATGGCTTGATTTCTCCATCTCCCTCCTCCCCCCCCATGCATCAATCTTGAGTTTTAAAATAATTCCACAACAACTGTGGTGAAAATATTTGAGACCCATATAAGATTGGAACCAATATTTGTCTCCACTTATTTGAGCCCACCTTACTGGTTTCTCCTTTAAAAAGAAACGCTCTGAATTAAATTTGGTTAGGGTTTTTTTTTTTAATATGGAAAAAGAGCAGATCTAGTGCCCATCTATAAAAAGGGAAATAAGGACAACCCGGGGAATTACAGGCCAGTCAGTTCTGTACCTGGAAAGATAATGGAGCACATAATTAAGCAATCAGTTTGTAAACACCTAGAAGATAATAAGGTGATAAGTGACAGCATGGATTTGTCAAGAACAAATTGTGTCAAACCAACCTGATAGCTTTCTTTGACAGGGTAACAAGCCTTGTGGATAGTAGGGAAGCGGTAGATGTGGTATATCTTGACTTTAGTAAGGCTTTTGATACCGTCTCGCATGACCTTCTCATAAATAAGCTAGGGAAATACAACCTAGATGGAGCTACTATAAGGTGGGTGCATAACTGGTTGGAAAATCTTTTCGAGAGAGTAGTTATCAGTAGTTCACAGTCATGCTGGAAGGGCATAACGAGTGAGATCCCACAGGGATCAGTTCTGGATCACTGAAGTATCCACAGTCCTCTTTGCAGTGGAGGTGCGGTCACCACCGAGTATCGCGTCCAGTTCTTTGTAGAGCCAGCAGCTCGTGGGCGCAGCACCGGAGTGGCGGTTTGCCTCCCATGCCTTGTGGTAGGCGTTCCAACGCTCCTTCACTTTGACCCTGCCCTGCAGTGTGTCCCAGTCATGGCCCCTTTCTGTCATGCATCGTGAAATCTGTCTGTAGGTATCATAATTCCTATGGCTGGAGCGCAGCTGGGATTGGACAGCCTTCTCTCCCCAAATGCTGATGAGGTCCAGCAGCTTGGCATTCTCCAAGCAGGGGATCGCCTGTGCATGGAGCAGGCATGAGCAGCTGGAAAGATGCACTGAGACCACTGCACGTGTCACTGAGCAAATAGGAAGGGGACTTTCAAAATTCCCAAGGAATTTAAGGAGTTGGGCTCACGGTTGGTCACCTTAGGGCAGGGCAGTAGAGTTCAAACCAATGACTAGAGAGGCAAGAACTGGCATTGTGGACACCTCCCAGAGGCCAATCACAGCGCTGCAATTGAAAGATGGCACCACAGCGCTGTAGCCCCAGCACAGAAAGCTGTACGCCTCTCATTGGGTGGGTTTTTTTACAGCACTGCAACTGTGCAGTTTCTGCACACTAAGTGGCTTGGCAGTGTGTACAGCTCAGGAGTTGCACTGCAGAAAGCTGCTTTACTGCACAGAAACTTGCCAGTGTAGAGAAGGCCCAAGTATTTTCAAAAGTAATGGCACTACAAAGGCTTCAGCACTTAGGCCTGGTCTACACTACGAGTTTATCTCGAATTTAGCAGTGTTAAACCGAATTAACCCTGCACCCGTCCACACAACGAAGCCCTTTACTTCAATATAAAGGGCTCTTAATATCGATATCTACTCCTCCCCAACGAGGGGAGTAGCGCTGAAATCGGTATTGCTATTTCGAATTAGGATTAGTGTGGCCGCAATTCAACGGTATTGGCCTCTGGGAGCTATCCCACAGTGCACCATTGTGACCGCTCTGGACACCAATCTGAACTCAGATGCACTGGCCAGGTAGACAGGAAAAGCCTGTGAACTTTTGAATTTCATTTCCTGTTTGCCCAGCGTGCAGAGCTGATCAGCACAGGTGACCATGCAGTCCCAGAATCAAAAAAGAGCTCCAGCATGGACCATACAGGAGATACTGAATCTGATGTCTGTATGGGGAGATAAATCTGTTCTATCAGAACTCCGTTTCAATAGAAAAAATCTCCAAGGCTATGATGGACAGAGGCCACAACAGGGACTCAGCACTGTGCTGTGTGAAATTTAAGGCACTGAGACAAGCATACCAGAAAGCCAAAGAATGAAATGGACGCTCACGGAGGGAGGGGCGACTGATGACTGTAGTTTTCCCACAGTTCCCGCACTCTCCGAAAACCATGTGAATTCTTGGCTGAGCTCCCAAAGCCTGAAGGGTCAAAAACATTGTCACGGGTGGTTCAGGGTATATGTCATCAGCCCCTCCCCCCCCCCCCGAAAGCAAAGGGGAAAAAAATAGTTTCTCACCTTTTTTCAATGTCACCGTATGTCTACTGGATGCTGCTGGCAGACGCAGTGCTGCAGCGCTACACAGCAGCATCCCCTTGCCTTGCGGATGGCAGACGGTACAGTATGACTGATACCCATCATCGTCATCCCGTGGGTGCTCCTGGCTGGCCTCGTTAAGGTCAGCTGGGGGCGCCTGGGCAAAAATGGGAATGACTCCAGGTCATTCTCTTCTTTAAGTTTTGTCTAATGGAGATTCAGTCCTACCTGGAATATGATGCCAGCTGGAGGCTTCTGCCTCAGGCTGCTCTCCCCAGTCAGCAGCACCGCGTGGTCGCGCCCACCCCTTGCTACCAGGGATCACAATCAGATACTTAGACCTCTACATTTTGCTGCAAATAAAAAAATTAAGCTGCCGTTTAGAACTGTCCCCCAACATACATATCCTGGGACATTTTGTATTTTACCAGTGTCAGTCAAAGGCCCACACACACATGTAGATTCAGTCCTGCCTGTTCTTCTATCCTAGTGCTTGTCACAGATTCCCATTTTCATCTATAGGCTGAGGAAGTGCAGAATGGTGGTTCACTCTACTTTGCAGTCAGCCAACTGCCCTCCCCTCCCCCCTTTGATCTCTGCTTGCAGAGGCAATAAAGTCAGTGTTGTTTCTTCATTCATTCATTCTTTATTACTTCATCACATAAATGGGGGGATAACTGCCACGGTAGCCCAGGAGGGGTGGGGGAGGAGGGAAGCAATGGGTGGTGGTGTTGCAGAGGCACCCCCTAGAATGGCATGCAGCTCATCATTTCTGCGAGATGTCTGGGGCTCTGACCCGGAGCGGCCATTTGCCTCTCTGGTTCTTTAGTAGGCTTGCCTGATATTCTAGGCAGGACTGACTCTCCATTAGACAAAACTTAAAGAAGAGAATGACCTGGGGAGTCATTCCCATTTTTGTCCAGGTGCCCCTGACTGACCTCACCAAGGCTGGCCGGGAGCACCCATGACAGCAGCAGATGGTACAGTAGAGCTGGTAACCATCTTTGCTAACTTGCAAAGGCAAGGGGATGCTTCTGTGTAGCACTGCAGTACCGCATCTGTTAGCATCCAGTAGACATACGGTGACAGTGAAAAAAGGCTGAACAGGCTCCATGGTTGCTGTGCTATGGCGTCTGCCCAGGCAATCCAGGGAAAAGGGTGCGAAATGATTGTCTGCCGTTGCTTTCAGGGAAAGAGGATTGACTGACGACATTTAACCATAACCACCCGTGACAAATTTTTGGCCCCATCAGGCATTGGGATCTCAACCGAGAATTCCAATGGGCGGGGGAGACTGCGGGAACTATGGGATAGCTACCCACAGTGCAACGCTCCAGAAGTCGACGCTCGCTTCGGTACATGGACTAATTAATGTGCTTAGTGTGGCCGTGTGCCCTCGACTTTATACAGTGTTTCCAAAAATCAGTTTCTGTAAAATCGGAATAATCCCATAGTGTAGACATACCTTTAGTTTAGACATTCACACCTATGTGAGCTTTTGTTTTTCAGGCCCTCCTTTGTGAGTGACATACACTGACTAAAGGCAATGTCTATGGTATGGGTGCTACAATGGCACTGCAGTGGAGCCATAGTGTAGACTCTTCATACAATGATGGAAGGGGTTTTTGCAGTGCTGCACGAATTCCACCTCCCTGAATGCCGGTAACTTGGTCAACAGAAGCATTCTGCAGCAGGGGTAGGTTGGCATGACTTTGCTCAGGGGGTGAATTTTCCACACCTCTGAGCATCATAGCTATGTCAACCTAACTTCTAAGCATAGACCAGGTGTAATGTTCTTATTTAGTAGCTCAGCTAGTGTTGATAACGATGACGATTGTAGCGTATGCAAGGGTTTGTCTTCACTGTCATGTTAACTCTAGTTATAATTAGTGTTGCCCCCAACTTGAATCTTCTCAATATACAAAACCCCTTAACCTGAGTATGGTGATGCTTTTAACTAGAGGTGGCTGTCCCATCAGGGGGTACAGAGCACACCTTGTCTTCTGCTAACACAGTCACTGTGCCACTTGAGTTTTATTTAGCAGTGCTGCTGGTCTCACTTGTTATTTACACTTGAGTTAACTCTGCAGCGAAAAGGTACCCTGTGGCTTCAACATCAGAATTAAGAATTTGCCCCGTTCAATTAATTTGAATATTTACATTGGTGTTTTTACTGCTCTCTGTTCTTGCTTAGGGTTTTTTTTATCATCTGTTGATCTGTGTAAAAAATAAGCATCATCTCTGGACCAGAGGAAATACTGCATTTTAGGCTTTATTTATAAAACAGAGGCAGTGTTTATTAATAGTCACCTCTCCTTAGACTCTGCAGAGACTCTTAGACTGTAGGGAGGGAGCAACCTTTTAGCTTCCTGTAAGGGTGTGGACTCACCCCTGCGGTGCCTCCTGCTGGTCATCATCAGGAATTAGTTCATTTTCCAGCCAGGAGCGCCCTTTGCAGGCCAGTGATCCACCTTACCTCACCCTGGCCCCCGTGTCCATCCCAGGACCCAGTGCCCCCTTTACTGGGTTTCTGCCTCTCCTTGCAGAACCCCCTCAGTCTCAGGGTCTCCCCCACCCACTATCCCGACTTTGCCTCTGTGTTCAGCTACTGCCAGTCCCTGTCTAGTCTCCGCTCACTGGGGCGGACTGCAGTGTACACCACTCATCATAGGCAAAGGGGGTTTTGGACCTGCTGCCTCTGCCTAACCATGGTCTGTCCTCTGCAACCCAGTACCTAATAGGCCTTACCAGGCCTGCAGCCTGGGGCTTTCCTAGGCCGGAGCTCCCAGCAACTCTGGCCCTTCCCCAGCCCTGCTCCAATCCAGGTTCCTTACTTAGCACCTTGCAGCCAGGCCCTTCTCCCTCTGCAGGCAGAGGGAGACTGACTGGGCTCCTGGCTCAGTGCCTCTTATAGGGGCCAGCTGAGGCCTGATTAGGGCGTGGCCACATCTGAAGCTGCCTCCCAGCCTAGTAGTTTTTCCCCTACCACAGCCCTCTCCCAGAGCTGTCTTTAAACCCCTCAGGGCAGGAGCGAGTGACCACCCCGCTACACTCCCATATCTAGAGTTCTTTAATTCAGTGACAATTCTACCTACCTCTTCCAGCCAGGAAGCAGCAGAGGTTCAGGGGCTGTTTACTTTTTCCTGGCGCGTGAGCTGAAAGTGAGAGTCATGAATAACCCCTCTTCCTGTTGTGAAAGCTATTGTTCCACTTACTGTGATAGTTCAGAATCTTTTCCAGATTATATGCGGCGTTTCAATGCATGTTTTCAAATTAACTTTCTCTAGAGCAGTGTGCGGAGAGGAACAGGAAAGATCATAGAAAATAAAACTGGAAGGGACCTCGAGAAGTCAAGTCTAGCCTCTTGCTCTGAGGCAGGATCAAGTAACTCTAGAACCATCCCTGACAAGTGTTTGTCCAACATGCTCTTACACGTTGGACAAATGTGGGGAGGGATAGCTCAGTGGTTTGAGCATTGGCCTGCTAAACCCAGGGTTGTGAGTTCAATCCTTGAGGTGGCTACTTAAGGATCTGAGGCAAAAATCAGTACTTGGTCCTGCTAGTGAAGGCAGGGGGCTGGACTTAATGACCTTTCAAGGTCCCTTCCAGTTCTAGGAGATAGGTATATCGCCAATTATTATTATAATAAAAACCTTCAGTGATGGGGATTCCACAACCTTCCTTGGGAGCCTATTCCAGAGCTTAATAACTACGCTTATAGTTAGTTAGAAAGCTTTTACTAATATCTAACCTAAATCTCCCTTTACTTCTCATCTTAGGGGAGGTTTAGGTTGAATATTAGGAAAAACTTTTTCACTAGTAGGGTGGTGAAGAACTGGAATGGGTTACCTAGGGAGGTGGTGGAATCTCCTTCCTTAGAGGTTTTTAAGGTCAGGCTTGACAAAGGCCTGGCTGGGATGATTTAGTTGGGTTTGGTCCTGCTTTGAGCAGGGGGTTGGACTAGATACCTCCTGAGGTCCCTTCCAACCCTGAGATTCTATGATTCTATGATACCTTCAGTGGACACGAAGAACAATTGATTAGTCCTCTTTATAAAAGCCTAACATATTTGAAGACTTGTCAGGTCCGTCCTGTTAGAAGTTACCATTTAAGTAATGAAGAAACTCTGTTTTTTGTTTACACTTGGTGACCTGTTGTCATATGTTAGAAATAAAACCTCTTATCTATCAATAAAACTAAATTATTTTGTTAGATTAGAATCTCCACATTGGGCAGGAACAGCCTGAAATTAATACCGTACTCTTCCCTGTTTATGACAAACTCTCTCTCTGAGATTGACTCTTCTCAGTCATCCTTCTCCCCTCTGGCGCAAGAACACCTCTAAACTGGAAATCTTGTCCCTAGAGGGAGGGTGGTATTAAATAGACCAGAACTGAAGTGGATATTTATTGAACCGGGACAATACCCCTGCATCGGCGGGGAGAGGTTAAATTCAGTAGTGTCTGTAAAGTACTTGGAGGCCTGTGCTGGCAGTCACTATATTGATGCAGGCACGTTTTGGTCAGAATCTAAATAATAATACTCTACAAGAATGATGTTCTGAAGGATGCCTTGCTTCTTTGGGCACCAATTGCAGCATCTTCATATGAAAAAGTAGTGTGTCTGCACTCCTCTTGCAGACCAGAAGGTGCTTTTCAGAGTGTCACAGCTATGGAAAGGAGAGTGCTCAGAGTTGAAAGGGGCCTACTCAAGTTTTCAAGATTAACTACATGCCTCTCCTTTTTATGTATGACTTTTTAGGTCTGTATTTCTACCCTAGACTTTACGAGCAACTTCTTCCATTTCTTTCTTCCTACCATTTTCCAGGATTATGTGGTTTCTGTTTTAGAGAGTTATGGATTATTGGGTGTTGGTTTTAAAATGCTGGTGTTGTATACCTTTATTCACTGGACTCCAGGCTCTTTACAAACTTTAATTCGAGCCTCACAACATCCATGGCAGGCAGAGCTGGGAATAGAAACCAGGTTTCCCAATCCTGTGTCTTAACCACAAGGCCATCTTTACCCTCTTCTTCCTTAAGGAGTACTCTCAAATTCTCCAGCACTTGTCTCATATGTTACAATTATGTAGCCATTCAGAAGCATTTCAAACTCTGGTTCAAATAAGTTGTCTGCTCCCTCCATTTCTAGAGGTGGTTCTTCCAGATCTCAGGTGAGAAACATTAGTGAGGAAGCTTGTCCTGCTGCAGCTGCACTAGTTCTGTGAATGTACAGCAGACCTTGGTCTGCAGGGCTCCATCTAGCATCTTTCATAAGCACTAAAACCCTCTGCTGATGAGGATAAAAATGCTATAATACAAACTGACCAAAGAGAATATCCCGTAACGCTCTGCCCCATCTGTTCTCACTGCATTACTCTGTTCCTTGGCATTGGCATAAGGAAATCCTGGTGCCAAAAATTTATACAGTACCAGCTTGAAAAAGGTTGCACTGGGCACAAGGGGTGCATCTCTTGAAAAGTGTGTTTGGGTAGTATGGACTATTTGTGACCATTCAGAGCCAAGATAATTTAGTCATAGAGAAGGGGAATTAATTTCTTATTTTAATCGGACTCTTCCTTTTGGACTTTCAGGTTTATTGCCAAACCATGTGCCATAAAGCTTGGCATTCAAGACAATGGACCTCACAGAGCTCAGCCCAATGCAATTCTAGAGAAAGTGTTTACATCCATCACTAAGGTAAGTCACTCTTCAGGTTCTGCGAGAGGTTCAGGCATATAAATGAGAACTGGACCTCTTTTCTTTTGTCGCCGTAGGGAAATTCACTTGCAGCTCACATAACTCTCTGATTGATGGGAATTTGTGTACAAAAAATACCGGTTTCTCTTGGTAACTTTTGCTCCTTGCTTTAGTTCACATATGACTGTGTCCACCTCCTTTCCTGTTTCCTGCAGTGACTTTAGTTCTGTCTGTGCTTGAGCCACAGTATTGCAAGCAGAAGAGTGGTTTGATGTGAACAAAGTGAGAATTCAGGCCCCTGAATTTCTGTACAGGGTGTAACTCTCAAATTTCCAGTATTCACTAAGAGATTCCCCTGTATTTTTCACTCCTTCCTTAGAAGTTACCACTCTCTTCCTTGGGGACCATTCTTGTGCTGGTCTTGCTAATCAGTCCCACAGATGCCTTCTTCATATTACTTCCGTAGACTTGGGTAGCTTATCACTACAGAAATCTAGTTGTGGAAAGAAAGCAGTTCAATAATAAATGCTAACAGAAGAGTCCAGTTGAGGGATAGACCATTGAATGTTGGCAGTATATTTTCTTCTGGTTATCCTTTTGCAAAAAAGGCGAACATCATTCTGGGATGTATTAGTAGGAGCGTTGTAAGCAAGACACGAGAAGTAATTTTTCCACTCTACTCTGCGCTGATTAGATCTCAACGGGAGTACTGTGTCCAGTTTTGGACACCACATTTCAGGAACTATGTGGACAAACTGGAGAGAATCCAGAGAAGAGAAACAAAAATGATTAAAGGTCTAGAAAGCATGACCTATGAGGGAAGAATGAAAAAAAAAATAGGTTTGTTTAGCCTGGAAAAGAGAAGACCAAGGGGGGACATAACAGTTTTCAAGTACGTAAAAGGTTGTTACAAGGAGGCAGGAGAAAAACTGTTGTTCTTAACCTCTGAGGATAGAACAAGAAGCAATGGGGTTAGGTTGGGCATTAGGAAAAACTTCCTAACTGTCAGAGTGGTTAAGCACTGGAATAAATTGCCTAGGGAGGTTGTAGAATCTCTATCATTGGAGATTTTTAAGAGCAGGTTAAGCCAACATCTGTCAGGAATGGTTTAGATAATACGTAGTCTTGTCATGAGTGCAGGGGACTGGACTAGATGACCTCTCAAGGTGACTTCCAGTCCTATGGCTGAGAGGAATCATAGAATCACTCTTTCATTTGAATATCTGCCTGTTATGTTGTTTCACTATTGAATGACTGAATCCTGCAGGTTGTCCATAATTTCTTGAATACTGATTGTTAAACTGATAAAATCACAGACTCCCGTGTAAGGAAATAAAATAGAGACTTCTATATTCAGATATGGTAACATTGCCAGGTGTTCTGAGAGAGACTTTTCTTAGTGAGTGCAATGGAAGATGTTAGTGTCCTCAGTAAAAACTAGTCTCGTTGAAGCATAATGCAGTCTGTTATGCAGCCTGAGTTGGAGATAAGTAGAAGGAGATTTGTGGTTTGCCAGTGTTAGGGAGAAAGCTCATGTATCAGTGTCTTTGAAAGTAATGCTGAAAATGAAACACGCACCCAGGAGTGGGGACTGCGCTGTTCAGAACTTCAGGCAAATTAAGTTTTGTTTGACTCTACAGCTGTTACTTACTATGGGCTTAGATCTGAGTAATCAGCATAGAGGATGACACTGATGTGGAAAAAATTTACCACCTCTTCTGAAACTAGTGTTCTATAAAACAAGCCTTATGACTTTTCCTTTTTGATGAGTGCATCTGCACTCCCAATGCAGAAACATCCTTTCCAGGTAGCCCAAGCCCCTAAAGCCTACATGAAAGGGAAAATGGGTGTGATGGAATTGCAGGAAGGTGGCAGTAGTTCTAGCACTTCACCCTTAGAGCAAAGATTTTTCTGTCATTCAGATTATATTGAACAACGTGTGGTGGCCCTCTTTGCTAGTTCAGCACTCTGCATATCAGTCCGGTTTTGTGAGTAAACGTAAGTTGTGAAACCTGTTTAGCTTCTTTCGGTTGTAGCAGTTCTCTGGCAGAGCTTATTAAAAGGACTAAAAGTAACTTGACCTACCTCAACAGTGGTCATTTGTAAAGGTTTAGTTCATTTTGTCTGCTCTTCTATACTAACTCATGTCACTATTTAAAAAAACAAAATCTATACCAGTGAAGACCCCAGTCAGAGATTGGGTTATTAAGTATCATATTGTACATATGAGAGAATTCTGTTATATTTGTGAAGTTACAAACGGCAGCCTACAGAAATGTCAACATCTGTGTATTATGCCTGTGGAATTCATAAACACTTAAGATTGGCCAAATCTGAGCCCTAATTTCAAATCAAGAGACATTGTCATGTCATGACTATGCACTCCTGCTATTCCTAGGGGGATTCAACTGACCATTCATATCAGTGGGAAAGCTCAATTTTTTATGCAGATTGCTGCTGATAGACCAGACCAGCTTGCTAAAAATTCCCTATGTACTATACCAGGGATGGGCAAACTATAGCCCGCGGGCCGGATCCGGCCCTTCAGGGCTTTGGATCCGGCCCCCGCGGGATTACCCCTGGTGGTGCTGCGGGCCCGGCGCTGCTCTCAGAAGCAGCCCCTGGGCCGGGAGGCAAAGGGCTCCATGTGCGCACGCAGAGCCCTCCCCCCGCCCCCCAGGGGCCGCAGCACTTCCTGGAGTGGCGTGGGGACAGGGCAGGCTCCCTGCATGCCTGCCCTGGCCCTGGTGTGCGCCACTGCCACCCCGGAGCCACTTTAGGTAAGCGGCACCGGGCTGGAGCTCAAACCCCTCCTGCCCCCCGCCCCCCAACTTCCTGCCCTAAGCCCTCTGCCTGTACCTCGCACCCCTCCTGCACCCAACTCCCTGCCCTGAGCCCCTTTCTGCACTCCTGTGCATTCCAACCACCTGCCCTGAGCTCCCTGCTGCACCCTGCACCCCAACTCCCTGCCCTGAGCCCCATCCTGCACTCCATACCCCTCCTGTACCCCAACCCCCTTCCCTGAGCCCCCTCTTACACTCTGCACCCCTTCTCTGCCCCAATCCCTTGTCCTGAGCCCCTTCCTCCACATCCCACACTCCACCCCCCCTGCCCCGGCCCTGCATACAATTTCCTCACCCAGATGTGGCCCTCGCCCCAAAAAGTTTGCCCACCCCTGTACTATACTGTGGAATGCTATTTACACAGGAAACAATTTACCAGCTATCAGTGTTACTGTTCTTTGTTGCTGTTGGGAGAATTGGAGGAGAAATAGGGGAGGAAACGTTGAACCCACTTACTTTTAAATAATGTATCTGAGTTCTTGTTATGGTGGGCAACGTGTGTGAAGGCTAAACGTGAATATAATTTTTTTTACTGGTTAGAGTTCAAAAGATTTCTCCTTCTAAAATTGAATTTTTAGCAGATGACACCTTTCCTAGCATGATTTTTTTATTCTCTGTCTCTACATCTCAATTTTGTGACAGAGGCCAGGGTTTAGAGGGGAAATGTCTCAGACAAAAGATTTGGGAGAGAAAAGTCTCTGTGGAAGATTGGGGAGTCAGAAGAAATGTCTGACTTTTGTTTCATTTCTTCTCAGTGTCCAGATGGAAGAAGGTTAGAAGGTTTGTCAAAGCAGCTAGACTGGGATGTTCGAAAGATCCAGCGCTGGTTTCGTCATCGTAGGAACCAGGACAAACCCACCATCCTCACTAAGTTTTGTGAGAGCATGTAGGTTTGTGCAGAGCCCAAAATATGGCCTCAATTCAAGCTCCAGTTGCGTGTTGTATTTTAAGTGAAATTTTTGAATTTTTAATGTAATTTAGTGTCTTTTGGTGCTATGGGAAGTGTAAAGATGTGCGCGTCTCTCCTTGTCAGGATACAGTGTTGCATGGGTTTTTGTCCCTTGTGTCCCCTGCAGGTTGTCTGTCTTTGGACGCCACTCAGTCCTCTGTCTGAGAAGCAGCTAGGTCAGCCTCTTTTCAGGCGAACAAAATGTCCAACTGTAGTTCAAAGTCCAAAAAAAAAACCCCTAACCTGGAGGCCTTGTGCTCAACTTTTCCTGAAGTTCCACTGCCTTTACTTATCAAGTACACTAGCCTCCAGCAGCCTCTGGCACTTCAGCCTTTCCTAGGAGCCCCCTTTCATGTCTTCTCTCTGCAGCTTCTCTCAGCCTATTGATAACTAAACAGTCACCCAGGCCTTATCACCTGATCCTTCTTTAGTCCCACCCTCTCTCATTGACAAGTAACTAATTAGTGCCCAGGTGGAGTGACTGTGCCTAACTGGCCTTTAACTCTTTCTCACAGGTGATGGGGGTTCACTCCATCACAGGGAGAAAAATGCCAACCTAACAAGTTTCCACCCAGACCAATAGAGAGAAAATTAGAATGGCTTTTAGCATGCTGTTATATCAATTGATATGTGTGCCATGAAAGACCAGGACAGCTTTACAGGAATATTTATGGTCTCAGTGGCCAATGATCCCTTTCTGAGAGAGGCGTGCATAGTGGACCATCTCTCATGCAGATGGTAACACTTCACCTTGTGTATTCAACTGAGTAACTCCCTTCAAGACAAGGGTGAGCTTTCTGGACAGTCTGATTTTCTACACAAGACACTTTCCTGAACTAATTTCATGGCTTAGGCAATGGCACATGTTGAATGGACACTTTTTGGATTCTTGTTCCATCTCACTCTCACTTCAGTTCATTATCTTGCTCTTTGCTTCTTTCTGTCTAGGTCAGGGGTCGGCAGCCTTTGGCACGCAGCCCATCAGGGCAATCTGCTGGCGGGCCGCGAGACATTTTGTTTACGTTGACTTCTGCAGGCACAGCCCCACACAGCTCCCAGGGGCCGCGGTTTGCTGTTCCCGGCCAATGGGAGCTGCGGGAAGCGGTGGCCAGCATGTCCTTGCAGCCCGCTCCACTTCCCGCACCTCCCATTGCCTGGGAATGGCAAACCGCGACCCCTGGGAGATGCGGGGGGCCGTGCCTCCGGACAGTCAACGTAAACAAAATGTCTCGTGGCCCGCCAGCGGATTACCCTGATGGGCTGCGTGCCAAAGGTTGCCGACATCTGGTCTAGGTACTTACATGACCCCCCATTGCTGTAGTTTCTGAACACCTTTCCCTGCTCCTTCTGTGGTGGTTTCTCTTTCCCAATCACTTCCTTAATATCCTCATGTAATTCTTACCCAACATTCCTCCCCTCTTCCCCCTGCAAGTAAAGCTTTGTATACTTAGAGGCACCAGATAAGATGAACCAATAGGAATGGGAGGAGGACTTCCCCTATATCTGTCTTAATTGGCTTGCAAGTGTAGTTTGAAACATGTTATGTGTACTAGGGTATCTGCTATGTGCCTGCTGTCACATTTCAGGGCAATTTCACCTGTATTTCCCTTTAGTTGTCCAGCAGTGGCACCCACTGTCAGGCTTCTGGCCCCCTAGCCATTGCCTTTCTTGGGTGGAGATCCTCATCTGTCACCTCCTTGACCAGAATATTTCCAGGCTGAAGAGTTCCCTGCCTTCACTGTGTTTTTTTTCCAGCCTAAGCAGGCCCACTTAGCTTCTTCCTTTAGAGTTGGTACACAGTGTAATTGCAGACAGTTATAAGTTACCACACAGAACTTCCTATGCAAGTCTATTTAATTCTTAGGGTAAAAGCACTACAGAGAAAACATTAAAATCAATAAAAGTACCTACAGTCATGCTAATAAGCTTACCAGAGATCACCCCAACTGGCTCTAACATGGCGTCTGGCAGGTGAATCCTTCAGACCCCAAAAGGCTCTCTTTTGTGGTCCTAAGTTCATAACCGCTTTAGCGCAGAACTAGCACTCAGTCTTATGGGGCCTCAGTAGGCCAAGTCCTTCCAACCCTTTCCTAGGTCCCAGAGGTCCTGTCCAGGTTTTGGATCACAAGGAAGGCCCTGAGTGAGGTTCAATTCAGGCTCTTTATTGAAAAATCTGTGTTTTGTCTGTTGGTCCCTGGAGAATCCAGATTGGGTCTTTGACCTGTCCTCCTATAACAAGGGATCATCAGACCAGAAGGTTCTTTCCCTCAGGGCAAAGCCTCAAAGGCTGAGTCTGTACAATTCCACTTCACACACATTGTCCCAGGAGGTGTTTGAAGTTACAGTCTCCGGGAAGGGTTAGGATTAGTCAGTCCCCTATAGAAGTTGCATACAATTCCACAATAACACACACATAATTTCACTTTAAATACAGTGGACCCCAAAGTATTGAACTTAATTCAATTATGTTAATCTCTAATTCCATAAGGTTTGTCCAGGGTATTGTCATATATGTTGCACTAGATCACAATGGTTTCTTCAGAGTTGTTGCCTTTGCCAAGTTGTACATCTCAGTATGTACATATGCTTTAACCTTGGTATGTATTTCCAAGACAATCTGTAGAGTTTTTTCTGGAGCTATGCTGTTTGTATGATTCTTATATAAATATTTTTATTTTGATGGACAGATATTCCAAAGGGCAATATTAGACAATTTGCCATGTATGGAGAATTACACATTAGTGGGTGAAAACTCCACTTTTTCTGCCAAATTCAGCTCCATTTATAACTATTCCAGCTTTTGCTACACAAACATTAACCATACAGTGTTCATTTAATTTCAAACATTTAATTTTTTCCCTTTCTCATTTCCATTCCCAGGTGGAGGTTTACGTTTTATTTAAGTATATTTTCTTATGGACTCAAATTTATCTGGTCGGTGAGTTGAGTTTGTGTTTTTTCTTTCACTGCTTGCTCTGAGTGACATAATATGGGACTAAAATAGCAAGAGTTCAGTGGCCTTAGATCTTCCTTATGCTTCCTAGTCAGGACCCTTGTGTATTTTAATTTAGAGTCATGTCTTCACAAAACAGGAAAGGCTGTCAGAAATGCTGGAAGACTCTCTTCTCTGATGCCAAAACAGGATGGGCCTGTCCACTCTTAAGCAGACTCTGTTTTCTCACTTGCAAGGACATAGACAGTCCAGAGAGATGGATCTTTGCACAGAGCTCTGCAAAGCTCTACATTTCCACTTTAAATTTTTATGTGCACAATGGCATGTGGTTGCATGCAAAAAAATGGCTTTCATCTCTGTGAAACCCCAGAATAAATGTAGCTTGAACCAAAGAAGCAAAGTGAAGACCTTTGAAATAGTATTGTGGTAGGGATGGAGTGATTTAATTGGCGAAAACCAGAGCATATAGGGAGAAAAATGCTAGTAGGATAATCTCTTCTTTTCACTCTAGTCACCGTGGTTTTGGGACACGCGACAATGCTGGTACAACTACCCTTTTCAGGTAAGATATATATTTACTAATTCATGGAGGATAGGTCCCATCAATGGCTATTAGCCAGGATGGGCAGGGATGGTGTCCCTAGCTTCTGTGTGCCAGAAGCTAGGAATGGGCGATGGGGATGGATCTCTTGGTGATTCCCTGTTCTGTTCATTCCCTCTGGGGCCCATGGCATTGGCCGCTGTTGGAAGATAGGTCACTGGGCTAGATGGACTTTTGGTCTGACCTAGTTTGGCCGTTTTTATGTTCCTATGTGCGATGCTCCTGTTTTCTGAAGTCCCTCAGTTTTGAGAACTGAACCCTTTGCATGGCTCCAATGTTGTTCCATGTGAATGGTGTCACATGAAATTTGTGAGATCTAAATGCCTCTTATTGCCCATAGAGCAGATGCAGCACAGGCTGCAACAAGGTAAACTTCTAGTCCATGAGTTACTGCTCTGCTCAGGAAATTTCACCTTTGAGTGTGGGGGCAGAGTTCTCCCTTGGCCCATGCAGTTCTTGGCCTTTGAGCTAAGACTGCTCACAAGGGGGTAGTTGTGATGTGGTATTTTTCGTGGTGTAGACACTGGTTCATTAAACCAGACTGATCACAAGCTCATATATTTTAAAACAAAATTCCCTATCTGGTACTTAGATATTATTAAAAGTAGAGCAATTTTACAAATGTAATTATCTCAGTCACCATTAATTGCAGTTTTCTTTTTGCCCTTCATTCAGCTCAGATAATTGTAGACAGCCTTGTTCTTCTACTCCAACAGGAGGCCACAGCTCTTAGGTTGCAAACACTGAAAGGGAATTTTATTCCTTTGAATATAAATGTAAACCATAGATTTCTGTTGATTAAACCCGTTTTTTTACAAAACATAAATTTGGGACCTTTAACTTACCCTCCTCTACCTCCACTCCTCCAGAAAGCTGGGGCCACAAGAGAGGTGGGTTGATTGTTAGGGGTGGGGGGAAAGGTCTTTTAATGCAAAATTTGGAGTACTTTGCCTTTTAATCAAGTGTTCTGTTTGTTTTTTTCCAGCCTCTAACATCCAGTCTTTACTATTATTATATCATGGAGCTGGCCTTCTATTGGTCTCTCATGTTTTCTCAGTTTACAGACATTAAACGAAAGGTAAGAGAAGCCAGAATTTCACTAAACACATGAACAGACAGAGCTAACAGAGTAATTATGTCTCTCTGACTAGTAAAAACTGCTTAAATATAGGTATAACTGCATTTTCCTGTCACTCGTCTCTTTTCACATTCCACTTCCTTTTGTAGACCGTACACAGACAGGCCTTTGGGGATTATCCTGATAAGCAACCTGGCAGCCCATCCCTATCACTCTGCAGAGGGAAGATGGGGGAATCTATCCATATATCCCAATAGAACAGTTGATTCAATCTTGGTATAAAAATATATTTTAATTAGGAGACTTACAGGAAAATGTAGAAATAAAATGCTCTAAAAATGGGTGGCGAGGCTAGAAGCTTTAGCTTTTTAGTTTTGACAAAATAAAGGACTAATACTTTCTGTATTATTCTACAGGGAGCATGGCTTCCCTCTGTGACTGAGCTAACCTACTTCTCACATGCTCTAGAAAATTTTATATGTAGTGCTAAGTGATTTAGGAGCATAAGCCCCATTTTCAAAAGTTACTTGGGTGCGTAGGAGCCTAAGTCCCACTGAAAGTAACTTAAGCACTTCAGAAAATGTTACCCTGCACCTCTTCTTTTGGGCATGGCAAGTGATTTTGGAAATTCCTTGAGTCTCTGTTCATATGGGGAAGAGTCTCCTTGCTGTTAACATCGTGTGTCTTCCAAAACACCAATGATCTTTCATTCAAATGCATTTCAAATAGACTTCTCTTTCCTAAGCTCCAGTGTCTGTACCTCTTAGTCACACATACATACAGTCCTCTGTTTGTAACTAAATAGATATAGAGGAGCTTAGTGAATTTTTTTGGCTTTGTTTTATGTGATCAAGCAAGGCTTTGTTAACTTGATATATCTTTACTCCCTTCTGATGAGAGAACTTCCTATCCCCAGTCAAGAAGTTATTCCTCCAACCCCATAAAGCAGGTTGATATACATCTTCCCAGCCAGTTTCAGGAAGTACTGTGTTACAAAGCTAGTCACACCTGTGTCTGGATGGCACTTATCTCACAGGTTTAAATTTTGGGTATGATTTCCTGGTTTTAGTACAGTAAATAACCCATAGAGATGTAACATTATTTGTGATTATCCACCTGAGTAATCCCATCTTCAGCACTCTCTATGCACACCAAATACTCCTAGAAGATGAAGCACTGCTAGCAAGTCAGGATTGGTCTAGATAAAATGCAGAATCTGATTAGGGCTTGGCTACACTTACAGTTTGCAGCGCTGGTAGTTTGCAGCGCTGGTCATCCAGCTGTGTAGGAGCAGCGCTGGTGTGTGGCCACACTCACAGCTACCAGCGCTGGTGTGTGGCCACATTTGCAGCATTTCCAGCGCTGTTGGGAGTGATGCATTATGGGCAGCTATCCCAGCATTCAAGTGGCCGCAACGTGCTTTTCAAAAGAGGGGGGTGGAGTGGGGTCTAGTGTGACAGGGAGCGGGGGGAAAGAGAGAGTGGATTTTTGGAGCCAACACTGTGTGTTAGCTTCCTGACTTGAAAAATCAGAACATTTTTCCGACCCCTTAGTCTTAACTCTTAATTGCAAACAGCATGTAGGCAACACGACTCCCTGCTGTTTCCCTGCCTGCCTCTCATTTGATTGTTTACAGCCAGGTACAGATGATCACAGCAAACAGGAGATGTGTTTGTTTTTTAGATAGCAGCAGCAACGGAGGAGCTCCACAGAGCTCGTTCACAACAGGGAGGAGGATCTCATTTGATTGTTCACAGATTGATCACAGCAAACAGGAGCTGATAAGCAGCTCCGGTAGAAACGGAGCGAAACGGAGCTCCTCCGGAGGTTCACAACAAAACAAAGAGAGGCTGCATAACAAAACAAAGGGAGTAATTTAGTTTAAAGCATTCTGGGATATCTCCTTATTCCCTGGAGGCCAATAAAAGCGCTGGTGTGTGTCCACACTTGATGAGCAGCGCTGGATCACCAGCACTGCAATCGCTACACCCCAACCTGGCCAGGTGTACAGCCAGCGCTGCAGCCAGGGAGTTGCAGCGCTGGATGTGCCTTGCAGGTGTGGACAGTTACTAATTGCAGCGCTGGAAAGCCTCTACCAGCGCTGCAACTTGCAAGTGTAGCCAAGCCCTTAGAAATTAAATCCAAACATTTGAACCAAACAGACACTGAAAAGCACAAACTGGAGGCAACTTCCTTAGACTTCTGGTCACTGTCAAGTAACCATTCAAATTGGGAGCTTCTCAGTTAAAACCCCATCGGTACAGATGCATTATGCAGTCCTGGGAGAAATAAACAGGGATTGGCCACTGTAAAATATTCCCCAGGATTTATTAAGCAGTGGAATTGAATTCAGGGGATTATGGTGAAGGAGAAAAAGTAGGACATTAGTGGGCAATTATCAAGAAAATAGTGAAGAGACAGGAAATGTGTACGGGAGGAAGTGAATCTTGTAATATGTTATCATTTAAATGCCATCAAATCCGTGCTTGAGTGCCAGCCTGGAGTTTCACTCTTAAGCACAATTTTAACAGATTACAGTTATGGGTTTTTACTTTTATTGAAATCTGGCTGTGTGTAAATAGATTGCTGTTTATTGTGTATAAGTGGTAACTGATGTGACAAGAATCCTGTCTCACAGGCTCCATCCAAGCTGGACGAAACACCATAATTTGTGCATTTCAGTATGAAATATGGTACTGTATCTAAGGGGATGCTATCAGGTTGAAATTAATAACTTCTTAAATTAAGATTTCCTGTTGCTAATAACTTTACTTTTTAGTTTTAATGTCATCTAATTTACTTTCAGCTATTAACCCTAATTAGTCTTTGCATTTCACACAGTGAAAATAGAGTGGTCAGTTTCACATGTTGTTCAGTCAGTTTCACTTACCTATTCTTATTCTTTATGTAGCATTTTGAGCCCAGTCACTTAAACTGGGAGTGGACTGACCAGTCTCTGATGAGAGCGTGCTAACAAAGTCCCTATCAGACACTTTGCTGGGAGGGCCAGAAGCTTCATCTGACAATGAGGGAAATCAAACAGTTGCTGCTGGAGTATTATTATAGGGAGGGAGACAGAACCCATGGGAGTAGGTTTGGTATTGTAGAGGAAGGAGGGTGCTGCAGATAGGTATTGTGGGAGGGGAGAGTAGCTTTATGTATGGGTTTTTTCTGCTTCTATCTTGGCCTTTTTGCCCTGGGTAGAGATTCTCCATCTATCTGCAGCATTGCCTAGAAAACAAAGGTTTCCTGGGACAGCTTGGCAGGCAGGGAAACTTTATTAATAAACCTTTTGCATTGGATATTACCAGCCTCAACAAGCTCAGAGGAAGTTATCAGGGGGTTTGATTACAAGATGAGTCTTCCAGCATACTCCCCACCCAAGATTGATTGTAGGGCTGGAAGGGACCTCGAGAGGTCATTGAGTCCAGTCCCCTGCCCTCATGGCAGGACCAAATACTGTCTAGACCATCCCTGATAGACATTTATCTAACCTACTCTTAAATATCTCCAGAGATGGAGATTCCACAACCTCCCTAGGCAATTTATTCCAGTGTTTAACCACCCTGACAGTTAGGAACTTTTTCCTAATGTCCAACCTAAACATCCCTTGCTGCAGTTTAAGCCCATTGCTTCTTGTTCTATCCTTAGAGGCTAAGATGAACAAGTTTTCTCCCACCTCGTTATGACACCCTTTTAGATACCTGAAAACTGCTGCTATGTCCCCTCTCGGTCTTCTCTTTTCCAAACTAAACAAACCCAGTTCTTTCAGCCTTCCTTCATAGGTCATGTTCTCTAGATCGTTAATCATTCTTGTTGCTTTTCTCTGGACCCTCTCCAATTTCTCCACATCTTTCTTGAAATGCAGTGCCCAGAACTGGACACAATACTCCAGCTGAGGCCTAACCAGCGCACAGTAGAGTTGAAGAATGACTTCTCGTGTCTTGCTCACAACACACCTGTTAATGCATCCCAGAATCATGTTTGCTTTTTTTGCAACAGCATCACACTGACTCATATTTAGCTTGTGGTCCACTATAACCCCTAGATCCCTTTCTGCCGTACTCCTTCCTAGACAGTCTCTTCCCAATCTGTATGTGTGAAATTGATTGATTGTGAAATGGACCATTTCTCCAGTTTGTCCAGATCATTTTGAATTATGACCCTATCCTCCAAAGCAGTTGCAATCCCTCCCAGTTTGGTATCATCTGCAAACTTAATAAGCATACTTTCTATGCCAATATCTAAGTCGTTGATGAAGATATTGAACAGAGCCAATCCCAAAACAGACCCCTGTGGAACCCCATTTGTTATACCTTTCCAGCAGGATTGGGAACCATTAATAACTACTCTCTGAGTACGGTTATCCAGCCAGTTAGGCACCCACCTTATAGTAGCCCAATCTAAGTAGTATTTGCTTAGTTTATTGATAAGAATATCATGCAAGACCATATCAAATGCCTTACTAAAGTCTAGGTATACCACATCCACCACTTCTCCCTTATCCACAAGACTCGTTATCCTTTCAAAGAAAACTATCAGATTGGTTTGACATGATTTGTTCTTTACAAATCCATGCTGGCTATTCCCTATCACCGTACCACCTTCCAAGTGAGGAGGCTGGATGCAGCTAGGAAATAAAGATGTAAATAGCATTTTAAAAAAGTAACCATTTAAACTATTAAAATTCTATTAGTTAAATGTTTAACCGTTAAGATGTTCACAACGTAGGCAGGGAACTATGGGTGCGAGGGTGCTGCAGCACCCTCGTGTTTTATGCGGAGCTCCACTGGCCAGTGCCCAGCATACCGGCTGCTGTTCTGGGAACACGGGGCTGGCAGGGGAGTTTAATCATTAACTGAATACATTATCGATAAGACTGATGCTTATCGGTTAACATTTTACATCCCTACTAGGGAAAAAAACCTTGTTAAACCTGCCACAAGGGCCCCTCCCAAAGTAAAATGTGTTTCTTTCCATCAGAGTTCAATTGATAAAATTAATCTGTGGTTTGGACTCTCCATGACCTCATTCACACTAGGGATAGGGCCCTTGCTAAAAGACTTTTCATTAAACTCTAATGGGGCTCTTAGCTCATTAGGAGCCACTGATAGACTTTGACAGCTCCTTGGGAGTGGGCTGCTTGTATGAGTAAAATTATGTAAGAAATGTGCCCAAGTTTCTAGAACTAAATCAGCCCTCCTTCCTGTTGGCTTCTTCCAAAGGCCATGATGCTCTACCCCTTATTGTGAAGGAGGAAAGGTCAGATGCTGCAGTCTCATTTTAGCCTGATTGCTGGCACCTACATTGGGCACCTCACCCAGTGTCTGTCTGTTTGAAAAAAGCTCAGCTGGTGGACCCTTGCTCCAATGGTAGACTGTGAAATTGCAAACTATTCCAGTAAAACTCTGCCCATAGAAAACAGTGCCAGACAAGACAGAACGCTTTCACCTTCCTGACATTCCTTAGGTCAGGGTCAATGAGTCAGTAAAACCCATTTTTTTATTTTTTTTTTTACTACTTGGGTCACTATTCCCAAAGAAGCTAAATCAACAATCTAAACAGGTCTTCTCCCGCAGTCAGATATTTAAAGCCTGGGTAACTGGATCTACTTGCCTTTTGTTTCTATGGAGCTCCGAACTGTCAGTTCTTTTGGTTGGCGATACTTGCTGTTAACCGCCCCTCAAGTGGCTGTCATTCCCTCTGTGCAGCTAGCTCTTGTTGACTAGGTTGGGGAGTTGCTTGGCTACTCTTCCCTGCACCCTCATGAAGAAGTCTGGTTCTAGGTTAGCATGCAGACTTTTCCTTTCTTGATTCTGATGCTCAGTAGCTGAGTTGCATAGCTGAGGATTTCAAGTAGTACTGTCCTTGCTGGTAATGTTCAGAACTTGCTTCATGTCCTGGACAAGTGAGGAGCTTGTTGAGGCATCTGATCTCTAAATAATCATTTAATTGGCATGTAATGAGGGAAGCCACGTGTCCTAGGCCATTCAGTATTCAGAATGTGTACTTGCCCCATACTGGCATCTTATCACCAAATGACTGTCTCCTCGTCATCAGGAAAGGGAAGACAGTTCCTTTCCAAGGGCTGGGCTGGGATTGGTCCATGCTTAGTGCAGGTTCAACTGTGATTAAATTGGTAGGTGACGCCCACATTGTAGGGTTAGCAAACAGTAAGGGAAGAACCAAGTAACAAATGAACCTGGAGCATAGAGTTACACAGCTGCAGGCAACAGTGTGAGTTCAGTCTTAATGTTAAGTTTGGTGGCTAGGATAAGGGGGAAGAATGAATGAACAACCCCACTGTTGTTCAGCTGTACTGAAGTAGGGAAGAGATGAGTACAGCATGGGGCCAGTGTCCCTGTGTACCATGCTTACCTGGCAGTGCTGGTGCCCACCTTCACTCTCGCAGTGGGACAAATGGGCTGTGCCCCAGAGGAAGAGAAGCTAACAGCCAGGTAATGTTGAAATGAGGGATAGTGCAAGAAGAATCTTGAGCTCCTGGAGTACATTCCCAATGTATTGTGATGCCGCACAGGTCGTTGTAGTGAGTGTCTTCTACTCTCCAGCATGTCCCTGGGTGTTACTTTAATTCAACTGAAGAACTCAGGGAGACCCCTCAGAAATACTTTAATTCCTCACCGCTTCCCACTTTCACTCTGTCTGGTCATAGGGCAATAGGAAATTCAGGCAGGGAGACAAGAGTCTGAAAAGAATCATGTCTCAACTTTAAACTTTCTTGACACAGTTTTTTAAATCCTTAAAATTATGGATGTAAATGGAGGTACTATAAATGTTTAGAATGGAGCCACAAAAGGTTCCACAAGGACAAGGACTGTTGATTAGAGAAATAAATGAGAAGATATTTACTTGAAGGAACCAAGCCTCTTTGGGTTACTTGTTTAAACAGTGAAGTTTGATTGAGTAGCAATCATGTTTAACTAAACCTGGTCTTGATCCATTAGAGGAGCTTATACAGAAGAGCCTTGCTAAGGTTTGATTTGGGCAATCCCGGGTTTCATTAAGCGAGATTAAATATTGTGTGGAGGTTTAAAACACAGGACAGATAGATCTATTCCTAGTTCTGCAACTGACTAATTTGTCTCTCATTGGGTGAGGTATTTTCCTCATCTCTAACACTGTTGTGGGTGGTGTGAAGCTATGCTCATTAATGTTTGTAAAATGCTTTGAGAGCTTTGGATAATAAAAGGTCTCATGGGCTACTATATTTACATTGACTGGTCATTAGTATCCATAAAATAGTGACAATACCAAATGAGGTATGTATATAAGTCAAATCTCCATATTGTAAATTCAGAGCGAGTCCTCATGGGTACCTTAATGCCAAAGCAGGTCAGTTGGATATAGGATGACTAGATGTCCCAATTTTATAGGGACAGTCATGATTTTTGGGTCCTTTTCTTATATAGGCTTCTATTACCCCCCCCCACCCCCACCCCCTGTCCCGACTTTTCTCACTTGCTGTCTGGTCACCCTAGTTGGATAAAAATTGGTGCTAACTGGCATTTCCAGGAGCTGTGACATTCACCTGCAGTTAAGCAGCAATCCAAAAGATGTGGGAATTATTTCTACCTTTAGAAATCAATGACAAGATTTCCAGTCTTATCTTTACAACTGAATGCCTCGCTGAACAGGATGAGCAAGGGGCAGAGACTGTAGCAATGATTTAAAAAAACGATCCATGTGAATAGCAGAGTGATGGCTGGTCATGATCACTAAAATCTAATTCCACTCTGCTGAGTTTTAGGCATTGGCTTAGTGTTTGTCCTTGGAAAACAAACTCACAGTTCAGAGGAAACCAGCGGTTTATCACTCTTGCTCTATAAAGTGATCTATAAAGTAGGAAATTGTCCCAATTCTTGTATTGACTTTGTCGTCCCCTTCCTCCCCCCTTCCCCCCCCCAAAAAAAATTAGTCTGTAATTTCTGGATTTGTTCTGTCCTGAAATACAAAGTCAAGCATGCTACAGTAGATCTTGCAGCTGCAGAAATGGAGAGAGAAGCAACTGGGGCACTGTTTTTTATTCATTTTAATAAAGAATTCAGCATTACAAAATTGGATTAATTTACTGCTTGAAATGCCTTTACAAAGATGCAAATACAGGATGTAGATATTGGGGGGCCTATGTCAGAAAATTGGGCCCATTTTTGTGCTGTAGAATTTTAATGGACTGAGTTGCTGTTACTGTATTGCCGGGCATGCCCTGGTGTATGGATCACACATGGCCTCTGCTTACCTTACTTCTGGTGGACTTTTCCCAGTTGATAGCAGTAATATCAGGTCTATTTCTTATTACTCATGTCAGCGAGTTCTAGAGTAGATCTTAGGGGTACATCTACACGGCAATCAGAAACCCGCAGCAGCAAGTCTACAGACTACAGCAGTAAAAACAGCCATGTAGGTGTTTTGTCTTGGGCTGAAGCTCGGCCTCTGAAGTCCACCCCCCTCCTTGGATTTCAGGGCTTAAGCCTGAACACAGCTATTTATAGTGCCACACCTCAAGTCTGTAGGCCCAGGCTCTGTTACTCACTGCTGCTTGCCGTATAGACATATGCTAGCAATGCAGTCATCCCAAAGCAGGGAGAGTCAAAGTGCAGGCCGGATGTTGGCCTCTAGAGTTTTACAGTGAGGCCTGCAGATGTACTTATCTTTGCTACGGAGCTGCAGCCCAAGGAGACTACTGTAGGCCCCAGCATGCAGTGTTCCATCTTGATTGAAGCAAAACTGTTAATCACTATGCAGCATGCTGGGACCTGTAGTCTCTGTTGTCTGCACCTCCCAAGTAAAGATGATTGTGGCTGAAATCTGCTCTGCTTTTTGCAAACAAGGAGCTTGAGAGTCTGACCTAAAATTACCATGTTGCCCTTTTTTTGTCAGTCCTGGTGCCCCCATTCTAAGCCTCTGTGATCATTTGGCTGCCAAAGATCCCTCACATTTCATCTTCCCCTTTCAGGATTTCCTGATCATGTTTGTCCATCACTTGGCTACAATTGGACTCATTACATTTTCCTATATGAATAACATGGTGCGGGTGGGAACTCTGGTGCTATGTCTACATGATGCCTCAGACTTCCTTTTAGAGGTAAGTTTGCCTGCTGCTTCCTGTCTGAGCTTTGCATCCCTAATGACAAAGGAGCACGCTCTTGAGGCAAGAGGATAAAACCTAGCCTCTCACCCCTCACCTTCTCCCCACACAGTCCAGGCTGGATGTCCCATAAACACACACTGCTGATTCCACTCTGTTGGCTTTTCCCCCATGACATCTCCCAAGTTGATAATAGTCCTTAAATGTTCCAAACTCCTTGGTGACTTAATGGCTTGAGTGCTCCAGAACTGTTTTCCGTGTGATCAAATGATTGTGTCAGGTGAATGCTGTTTTAACACTGTGTTTTTCTCAGGCTGCAAAGCTGGCCAATTATGCTAAGTACCAGCGCCTGTGTGATGCCACCTTCATGCTCTTTGGTGTTGTGTTCATAGTCACTCGACTGGGTATTTACCCTTTCTGGTAAGTACCTGGATCAAAAAATAGGGTCAACTATTTTTTCCTTCGCTCCTCTAAAGGCAGCCTTTGTATTGGGGATCCTCTCACTCATTACAGCCAGCCCCTCAGGGCAGCATGAAGCTGCAGCCCTCCCAAGTGTTGCTCAGGAGCAGCGCTTTGAGGTTTTGTCAGAGTGGTTTCTTCATGTTTTGCCATCTACTTGTAGGGGCACCCCTAGGGTGAGCAGAGAGTCCAAAAAGTGCAGCTGAATGCCACCCCCAACTGCAGGGTGAGAACAATGCTGATCAATTGCAGCCTACTCTCCTAGCCAGTAACTGCCAGATATCATACAAATCAGGCTTGTCTACACAGGGAACTAAGATGAATAAAATAAAGGTCTGAAGTTAAAGCACCCCTAAACCCTTTGTGGATTTGGAGGGTTAAGCTTCAGTAAAGGCCACTTCTAATTGAGAGCATTCACCCAACAATTTAGTTTGCATTAACTTCACACCATTAGTAAATTCGTCCAGACTTTCCCGAGTGTCCCTGTGTAGATGAACCCATAGAACCAAAGGTGGTTTGTGTCTTGTGATTTTAAGATCTTGTAAAAGTTGAGATGCCAATGAGGCACATCCTCCCTGAGGCAAGGTTCTGTTCGTGACCCTCTGCTTTATGGTCATCTGAAGTACCTAGCTGGTCTCAAAAGACTGTCTGCCCCGACTCCATATTCTAGCTGCATAGAGCTTGAAATAGGTATTGGGGTATTTTTGGATTTAGAAATCTTAGCTAAGATGTTTGTAATTAATCATTCTTGAATGAGATTCCCTTTCCCTCCACACACATGTGGACAAAGTCAGACTTGGTGGGATTTTTTTTGCTGATGGTTGTATTTGTCCATGTCTTGTTTTCCTTGGGAAGGTGTCTTGTAAGGTCTGCTACACCTGAGTTTGTCTTTGTCCTATATCCTTATTTTGTAAACAGCAGAGGCCTACTTTCCCTCTCTTAGGGATGTATTTCTGGGGTAGGATAAGCTCCTATTTAGTTTTAGTTTTGTCCCTGTGGCAGAGGCACCAAGGGCCCTTGGATAAGTATCCCTATTTATTTTTGTATAGCTCCAAACAAATATAAAGGGGTCTAGATAGGGAAAATGTCAGTCACCTCTGCCTGCCACAAATTATGCTCCCTTCAGAGGGGCGGGAGTTACTGCTTTACGCTGACAAATGAGGCAATCCTCTTTGTGCTCTTCACGCCATTGTCTGACATGATCCAATGTGCTCTCTGGCACCACCCTGACACTCAATGTGTCTTATAAATCTTTAATGTGGTTTCCACTGGCTGTAATGTAATTCCTCAGCCTCATATGGAGAACTTGTAAGTCGCTGGTTGCATCTGAAGGTGCTATGCTGTTCCCTTCCCTGATCAGTGATGTAATGACATGAAACTGCATGCTGACTCCACCACAAGCTGGTTCCTAGGTAACCATTATTTTTTAACTGCAACTAAGGCTCTGGATTCCCTCCCTGAAAAGTTAATTTCTCACTTTTTCAATAAATGCTGAAAGCAAAGTGATCTTTGCAGAGATTTTTTTAAATCTCCCCTAGTGACTACTTTATAAACAGTCATCAAACTGCTCTATTAAATTCCTTAAGTACTGCCAATAAATCCCAGTGAAGAGAACAATGCCATAGCCATCTTCAAGGAGGCACCTGGCTTTGACCCACTAGTTGGTTTTCAATTCCTTTGACTTGAGAGAAGGGACAGAGGAAAAGGCTAGGAGCAAGGGAACAGCAGCTTCACTGTCAAAAATTCTTCAAAGCCCCCAGGTGGCAAAATTCCTTCCTGACCTTTACATGTGGTCAAGATCGTCTATGCATGTGAATAAGGCTCATCTCTCCACTCAAAGCCATATATACATCCCAGACAGCATTGGTGATCCAAGCAATTGCCATCTCTTCCTCTGATGCCATTGTGGATGCTGATTGTACCCTGGAGAAAGAGGATGGGAAGTGGATTTTTATATTTAACCTAAATTCTGAGTCTCCACATCTTCTCCTATTGCTGCATAATTCAAGTGACTTTAACCCAAGTCCAGCTTCGGGCTTTTCTCTACTGGGCAAGGGACAGTAGATCAGGGGCATCACACTGTGAAAAGAGGAAAGCAATAGAAGTTTAAATGGGACAGAAACCTATTGTTTATCTGCCCAGTCAGCTCAGTTCAGAGTTGGAAACTGGGACTTCTAGTCAAGCAGCAAAGCAGCCAATCTAACAAGCTCCTTGATTTTCTTTCAGGATCTTGAATACGACCTTGTTTGAGAGCTGGGAGCTGATTGGCCCTTATCCTTCATGGTGGTTGTTCAACGGATTGTTGGTAACCCTGCAGGTTCTGCACATCATCTGGTCCTGTCTCATCATTCGCATTGCCTACAAGGCCCTGATGCGAGGAAAGGTAAGGGCGCCTGTGGCTGGGCTGGCTCCTCTCTCACATAAGTGCTGAGGGGATCAGGGCATCTGTTTGAAAATCAGAGGGAGCCTTCTGCATTGTTCAGTGAGGCCAGTGCTGGCTCCAAGGTAAGGGGCAGCAGGTATGCTGCTTCTGTAAGTGACTCACTTCATCTAGGGATGACGTGGCCCAAGTGTATACATAGGGAAGCACACACTTCTTGATGGTCTGGCCATACAAGTGAATAGTGCTGTCTGGGCTGATCAGATGCTTTAATGACATCATGCAGTTCAGTTTAGTTTGTGGATTGCTCTGCTTGTTCTGGTAACTTGATCCAGGCTTTTGCCTTCCCTCTTGTGGCAGCTTGAAGACCAGTCACTCTGGAGTAAGAGGCGGGGAAGGTTGTGCTCCCTGGTTTAATCTAGAGCTGCCTAGGAGCCTCTAACTATCTTGGGGAAATTGTCCATGTTACAAAATCCAACTTTACTGACATCTAGGGTGACATGAACTCAATATCTGGAGCTCATTACAGTAATAACCCAGGACTAGAGCTGCCTGTGCATATCCCAACAGTGCAACAAGGTAATCCAGGTGAGGTTGGCAAGGGAGCTTACTGGAAACGTAGTGGGACCTGCTGACAGTGGGCTAGTGGGACTCTGTTTATAGTGTCCAGTTTCAGTGTGCAAAACATTCTGGTTAGAATGAATTCCTGATGGAGAAGGGGTGTGGACGGCAGCTCTTCCTGCAAGAGGGAAAGATGCTGCTCTCTGCTGCAAGCCCAGTTGCCTCAGCGAGGAGGTACGTATAAGTGTAGTTTGGTTAGTGTTTGTCCTAGGTGCACACTGTACTCTCCCACTTGGAGCTCGTGCCTGTCGCGCCACTTCACTCTAAGATAAGCATTTCTTGGCCTGTCTGCCACCCCAGCCAACTTGTAGAATAAAAATATAAGGGCTTGGAGCTTGGCTCTTGGAGCTGCCGTCCTGTCACCAGTACATCAAAGCCTAGATGAGCTGTTAGTGGCCTGGACTCTGATTCTAGTGCTGCTTTTTTGGGTTATACTGGAGTTCCCAGGACTCTTGCCAGGTCTGCTTATGGAGGGGCGACTCTGCTTCATCAAAGACATGATTCTTTGGAACAGAGTGCTGCGAAGTCCTTCCATATGGCTTGAAAGACACGATGGGGAGGCAGCCTGAACTATCTCCTTCTGGCTCTGATGGACATCCAGGGAACAGAAGGAAAATTTCAAGCTGTGGCTTTTAGGTAAATGCTCTGTGAAGGGGGATGCTTGTACCAGACACAATCCATGGGCTTCTAGCACAGTTTCTTTTCCCCTGCTGCCTGTTGCTGAGGATTTCCAGACAGCAGGGTAGGTGGAAGAGACAAATCCACAGGCATTTGACTAGTAATAGGCCCTGAGTGGCTTGCTGTCAAGTTCTTCCCCATTAAATCAGTGGTTTTAAGGCCAGTGGATGAAGGCTGGAGTACTTTGATTATCTTGGATCCTGCTCCCCATTTTTACCTATTTGTGTCATGGCTGGAAGCAGCTTCCTTCAGAGCCAGGCAGTGCTGTCTGATCCTCCACCAGAAGGGGTAGCTAGACAGTAACACAGATGTTTGTGCCACCCTAGCTGTTTGGGAACTAAGCCCGAATCCCACTTGTGGCTGCATTTTCACTGCCTCTAGACTATTGGGCTGGTCTCTTTGTAGGGAACTTGTTTAGCCTAAAGGAATATTTTGAAGCAGAGTTCTCTGGCAATGTGTGTTGGGGGGAGGGCCTGCTGAGGGGTGGGGAAGGAGCATGTTGCAAGGTGTGTGTGTGGTCTACTATCATTTGTTACTGTCTTCCATGGCTGCTGCTAGTTTCCCAGTATTGTATTTGTCTGTGTAGCTGTCCCCACACCTGGAGGTCTATATCTCTCTCCTCTCCTTGCTTTTCTCTCCTGACCAGGTGACCTAGCCAGGAAAGGACTAGACCCTGCCTCTGTACTCTCCACTCTTTTCTCACTCCTTTCCTCTGTGCCAGATTGGAGCTGGACAGTTTCATCCCTTGCATGTAAGTGTAATTTGTGCTTTTGCTTGTAGAGTGGACCATATGTGTGTGTGTTTCTCTCTGAGCTTTAAGACGTAAATACAAAACTGAGAGTCTCAAAAGCTGTTTGGCTTCAGATGGGCTGCATTTTGCAGCTTCCTTTAAACTGCCTGCCTCACTGTGAGTTGCTCCCACGTTAACAAGGTGTGGTTACAGATCACAGGAAGCTAAGGTGCTGGTTTGTCTAGCGACTAGAACAAGGGACTTGAGAGCCTGTTCCCAACTCTGCCATAGTCTGGCTGTGTGACTGTCGTTGGCCAGTGTATAAAAAGGTGACACCTGTTTCAGTGTTTGTAACACTCTGAGATCTGTGGATGGAGAGGGCTGTAGCAACACACACAATTATCTTTAGCTCTCACTTAAGAAAAATCAGATGGTGGAAAAAATCCTTTTTTCAAATGACTGTGGGACTAAAGCAGAATAATATCTAGGGGTTTCTGCTTCCTCTCCCTGGTCAGTTGAACTCCTAAAATGGGGTTTGGTAGGGAAAGATGGGGAACCTCCAGCTGCAGAGGGGATTCTGCACCTCCTAGATTAAGCTTGCACATGCAGCTGACCTGTCAAAACCCAGCCTAGAAATCATTAACTGGGATTGGCTTTCTGCCAAATTTTTCCATTTGTCAGGAAACTTGCTCCCAGAGTTCTGTTTGGAGTCTGTATGCCCAACTCAGAGTAGGCAGGGCTGATCCTGAACTTTGCTGGAATGTTGGTCACTGAGAAACTGCTTGCCCACTGTATACCTGGGGGGTGTTAGTTCCAGACTCAGGGGTACAGGGAGATTGCCTTGGGCTGTGCAAGGGTAGGGCAGTGCTATGGCAATGGGGAAATAAGGAGACTGCTCTCCTCTTTCAGCACCAGTGGCTTTATAGCTGTGGCATTTAGCCAGTTACTGGGTTAGTTGTGTGTGATTAAATTTGAGGTGGTGAACTTTTCGCATTGTTGTTTGCAGTGTTGTAGCTGTGTTGGTACCAGGATGTATGAGACAAGGTGGATGAAGTAATCCCTTATTGGACCAACTACTGTTGGTGAAAGAGAAAGCACTTGAGCTCCACAGAGCTGCTCATCAGGTCTGGTCATCTCTTTGGAGCTTGAAAGCTTGTTTCTTTCACCAACAGAAGTTAGTCCAATAAAAGATATTTCATCACCCACCTTGTCTTTCACATTGTCATTTGGCATTATGCTGATAATACACTGCCCCCTTGTGGTAAACTGTAAAGAGCAATTACCATGAAATTGCACGGTTGACTTCTCTAGTCTTCAGACTTTGTTCTGAAATTGTACATCAGACTCTCTCCCTGGCCAACACCCTGTAAAGCACGGAAAGAGATTTTGGAGGATTCTAAGCTTCACATGCAAACTAGACAGATCCTATGATCATAAGACCTAAAAGTGGCCATCTGTAGAGATGTAAATTATAGAGCCTCTCTAGTTATAGATGCTTTCTGCATTCCTAGTGTCATTTGCAGGACTATGAATTAACCTTTCCCTAACAGACCACCATTCAAATGTACCTTGGCTCACAAATGAGTTTGTGTACACCCATTCCTGAGAACAGGGGTTCCCAAAATGTGGTAAAGATACCACTGGTGGAATATGTGCTTGACATTTCATCAATGCACTTCACAATAACTTTTTACAAAGGTGATACATGAATCAATATATTTTTGGGAACTGATGCCCTAGATAACTAACCCACCATGTAGTTCTCTGTAAACAGAGGCTCTAAAGAGGAGGCATCTTACGCAAATTGTGATGTGCTAAATGGAGCCAGTTCCTTTTTGAAATAAAACATCAGTACTCTTTGGAGCAAACCTTAAAAACAAACAAACTCATCCCTTTTAGCAACTAAAACCGATGCTTCTTCCCACCTCCTGCTGATTACCAAAAGGTGATTGAACAAGCTGGTAACTCATAACAGTGTTAGAAATATTTAATTTGCCATTTGGAAAGGCACCTTTATAATCTGTGCTATAACTTAGCTACTTGAAGGATCAAACAGTGATATATTGCTATGGGCTCCTTCCATGAATCTGAAAGCAATAATACTGAATTAGAAGTGCAAAAGTTAGCTTGGCCAAGGCTGTACAACAAATCAGAGTGCTGGAAAATAACACATCTCCTGACTTGGTCCCCTATTCTGAATTCTGTACCTTGCTCCCTATATGTGGTTGGAAGGTCCTGCTTGTGAGGTTCAACTTTAAATAATTCAAATAATCTAATACAGGGGGCAACTCTGCACTGGTTGATCAGATAGACAAGACCTCTCTAACGGCTGTTACCTGTGAATTTGTAATTTTTCCTCCACTCCTACCTTTGATTTTAAACTTTCAGGTATCAAAAGATGATCGCAGTGATGTAGAGAGCAGCTCTGAAGAGGAGGACACGACTTCAAATAGTACAAAAGGAATCTTCAGCACTTCAAGCAATGGTGCCAATCGGATTAATGGTCATGTGGCTAGTGCCCAATGGGCAGAAGAGGAGTAAGGCCAGAGGAGGTCTCCAGCAAACACGGACTTGTCTCTAAATATCTAGATGTGTTGCACTCCACATTCCTAAGTGATCTTTAATCAAGATACCCCCTTCCCTCAAAAAACATCCATCAAATTGGAGATGGGCACAATCCAGACCAGTCTAAGGTTTCACACCACAGAAGGGACTGAGCCAATTACTAGTGCAAAAACAAAGATGCAAATTTCACTTTTTAAAGAAAATAAGCCATTTTGTATTTGTCTCCTAGTCCCATCTCTAATATTATTTGCAGAAGTATTGTGTGTGTGTGTGTGTGAGACAAACTGGTTTTTACTAAGATCAACTCAAGCTTGAAGGGATGGACATTGACTGTGGACTGGTTACGGTACCATTCCAAAAATGTTTCTTGACCCAGTGCAAGTTCAGTATGTTTTCCTGATGCACTCCAGGATCCATTTAGATTGTCTAGTATCACTCAGATACATCATGCTGTAAGCTGCCCAGGCTGTAGCACAGAAGTTTTTTTTAAACCATTTCTAAATTATCAGTCCTGCTGTGACTGTGTTACAGCCATGCATTGAATCAGATTGTGATGGACAAAGCGTGTTTTAACTTGCCATTTGGATGCTATGTGCTAAAGAAATGATAGTTTATAATCTGTGCTGTTAAGATGGACCAAGTGGTATTTGCTGCCTATTGTGGTGCTGAAATGCCCATCCAAAGTCTTAAAAATGTTGCACTCCTGACCCTAATTTAGAAAACTATCACAGCACATGCATATCTGCAACTCATGTGAATTTAAAGACTTTTGCAGGAGTTATGGGATGTGGTTGGTTATATTTATAAGACAGGACATTAGCCAAAGATGGAGCAATGCAGGTGGGTTATATTAACTTTCCACACAGGCAGAGGTTGCAGCCCTGCCTGTGTGTTTAAGACAGAAGTGAGCACTGCTGCAGCTGCCTTTCCAGCCCACTGACTTTGGAAATCAGGACAGCAGAGGCTTCACTTCTTTCTTTACTCAATGGTACTTCAGGGGCAATGGAAGACACTTGAGTGTGTCAATCATGTGCAGGACTTCAGAAATTTCTTGAGTTATTTTATACAATTGTTTACTCTTATCTCTGATTAAAAAAAGCTTCAGAAAGTTGTCTGACTTGCATTTTTACTGCATTTCTCTAAGAAGGCAGCTGGCCCTGCTTTGTAAACTTCTCACCTTGACATATTGAGCAAATTTAGCATATAAATAAGAACTCCTATACACTGCAGAAAGTTGTAGAATTGCTCTTCTTGTTGAGTTGCTTCTAAACTAGTGAACCCCCTAATGCCCTAGGGAGCATGGTGCTGGAAGGAACTGCTGAATCAAATGAGCTTTAATCAAGTGTCATGCTCTTCACACACATTTGGAAAATTATTCACTGTGTACAAAGCTTGACAAATTACCTTCATGAATATTTTCATTAGCCCTAGCTCCAGTAACTTCTATTCAATGTCCCTAAATTGCCTCAAAGTTAGTGTACCTCCCTGAACTCTCTTCTTGTGCTAAACTTTCACTATGCATTCTACTCAAGTATATCTATGGCAAGAGAACTTTATGTGTACTGGGTATCAAACTTACATTTATCAATGTAGAGTTCAAATTTGAGTGTTTTAAAGCAGATACCTAACACCAATTTATTTTCTTGGAATAGACTTAATTTTAGTTCATCCATTCACAGCAGTTAGTAATCTAGCTTTAATTTTCTTTGACTCTTCATACAAGTTTTATACTAAATCCCTGTATCCTTACACTTGTCTAAAGCCTCCATCTTTTTAGTAGTTCCACTTAACCAAAGTAAGCTGTTTTCTTTCTGGAAAATAGTCTCTGCTGCATTTCCATTACCATGGTAATGGCCAAATGCTTTTCCAAGTAGCCTTTGCCAAATCTACTTCCACATACTTCAATTACTAGTAAGGAAACTCTAAAGTTAAAAAAAGAAACTGGCTGATTCACCTGTTTTATAGCACTGTTACTCTAGTAGCAGTGAGATAAAACAGCCCAAAGTCTTGGTGTTCAGACCAGAATCTACAGCAAACTCCACCATCCACAATCCTTTTTTCGAAATAAAGGAAAGTTCTTGTAAGCATTTGCCACTTTTAGCCTCAAGTCTGTCCCCAGAATTGTCTAACATTTTTTTTAATAGAGAGATATACCTGTCTCAGAAGTGGAAGGGACCCTGAAAGGTCATTGAGTCCAGCCCCCTGCCTTCATTACCAGGACCAAGTACTGATTTTTTACCCCAGATCCCTAAGTGGTACCCTCAAGGATTGAACTCACAACCCTGGGTTTAGCAGACCAATGCTCAAACCACTGAGCTATCCTTCCTTATTGAAATGAAACTCTACAAATTAAGCTTGAAGTGAGTGTCTGGCAATAGGGAGGAGGACCCACAACTGTCAAATTCATGCATTTCTGGACAGTTTGACTAAAAAACTTTACTGTGGATATCAAACCATTGGTTACAAAATCTAATCTGCTTGGGAGCAGGACTCAGTCCAAAGCTGTCCCAGAAATTTGCTCTCCACTTCCTCAGTTTGAGTCTATACCCCTGAGCCAATGCAGTTAAACTGTCTACACCAGAAGTTAGGTTGATGAGAGAATTCTACTAGGCTACATCTACATTACAGCTGGGATCCACACTCTGACATTGATCCACTGGCAGTTGATTTAATGGGTCTAGTGAAGACCCACCAAATCTACAGCAGATTCCTCTCCAGTCAACCCCTGTATATTATACCAGATGAGAAGAGTAAGGTAAGTCAACAGGAGAGTTTCTCCTGTAGACCCCTCAGTAACTTGACCTACCCAGACATCTGTTGGGAAAATAACACAGCAGGGCACAGATTTTCCAACAAGTTCTTAAATTGTCTCCAATCTATTCTATTTCAGAAGGTGGAGAAAGCTACTGGAGGGGAAGGCTGTACTATATTTGATTTGACAAATAGCAAGGAACTGGTTGAGAATTTGAAAGTGGAAGACAAATTGGGTGAAAATGATCATGATTCTAAGGAATGGTATAGGAAGGAGAACAGCACGCTAAAGACAATGGATTTCAAGAAGGGAGACTTTAACAAACTCGGGGAGTTGGTAAAATCCCATGAGAAGCAAGTTTAAGGGGGAAAAACAATTGAAGACAGTTGGCAGTTTTTCAAAGAGACATTATTAAGGGCACAAGAGCAAACTATCCCACTGCATAGGAAAGAGAGGAAGTAGGGCAAGAGACCATCTTGGCTTAACCAGGAGATCTTCAATGATCTAAAACTCAAAAAAAGAGTCTGACCAAGTTTCCACTTTTTGTAGAATTACAAAGCATGAATATAAACAAATATGAGTATGAAGGGACAGCTAAGGCAGAAAAGCCAAGGCAGAAAATGAGATCAAACTAGCTAGGGACTTAAAAGGAAACAGGAAAACATTCTACAAATACATAAGCAAGAGGAAGACTAGGGACAGAGTAGACCCCTTACTCAATGAGGAGGGAAAGACAATAACAGAAAATGTAGAAATGGTGGAAGGCTTAATTATTTCTGTGTTTCAGTTTTCACCAAGAAGGTTAGTGGCGATTGGATGGCTAACATAGTGAATGCCAGTGAAAATGAGGTAGGATCAGAGTCTAAAACAGGGAAAGAACAAGTTAGATGTCTTCAAATCACCAGGGCCTGATGAAATGCATCCTAGAATACTCAAGGAGCTGACTGAGGAGATATCTGAGCCATTAGAAAGTCTTTGAAAAGTCATGGAAGACAGGAGACATTCCAGAAGACTGGAAAAGGGCAAATATAGTGCCCATCTATAAAAAGGGAAATAAGTACAACCCAGGGAAATACAGAGAAGTCAGCTTAATTTCTGTACCCAGAAAGATAATGGAGCAAATAATTAAGCAATTCGCAAACACCTATAAGATGATAAATAACAGTCAGCATGGATTTGTCAAGAACAAATAGTGTCAAACCAATCCAATAGCTTTCTTTGACAGGGTAACAAGCCTTGTGGATGGGGGGAAGCGGTAGACGTGGTGTATCTTGACTTTAGTAAGGCTTTTGATACTGTCTTGCATGACCACCTCAAACAAACTAGGGAAATACAACCTAGATGGAGTTACTATAAGGTAGGTGCATAACTGGTTGGAAAATCATTCCCAGAGACTAGTTATCAGTGGTTTATAGTCATGCTGGAAGGGCATAACGAGTGGGGTTCCCCCAGGGATCGATTCTGGGTCCGGTTCTGTTCAATATCTTCATCAATGATTTAGATACTGGCGTAGAGAGTACACTTATAAAGTTTGCAGACAATACCAAGCTGGGAGAGGTTGCAAGTGCTTCGGAGGATAGGATCAAAATGATCTGGACAAACTGGAGAAATGGTCTGAATAGGATGAAATTCAATAAGGACAAATGCAAAGTACTCCACTTAGGAAGGAACAATCTGTTGCACACATACAAAAGGGGAAATGATTGCCTAGGAAGGAGTACTGTGGAAACGGATCTGGGGGTCATAATGGACCACAAGCTAAATATGAGTCAGTGTCACGCTGTTGCAAAAAAAAAAAAAAAAGCAATCATCATCCTGGGATGTATTAGCAGGAATGTTGTAAGCAAGACACAAGCAGTAAATCTTCTGTGCTGATTAGGCCTTCACTGGAGTATTGTGTCTAGTTCTGGGCACCACATTTCAGGAAAGCTGTGGACAAATTGGAGACAGTCCAGAGAAGAGCAACAAAAATGATTAAAGGTCTAGAAAACATGATCTATGAGGGAAGATTGAAAAAAAATTGGGTTTAGTCTGGAGAAGAGAAGACAGAGGGGACATAACAGTTTAAGTACATAAAAGGTTGTTACAAGGAGGAGGGAGAAAAATTGTTGTTGTTAACCTCTGAGGATAGGCCAAGAAGCAATGGGCTTAAATTGCAGCAAGGTTGGGTTAGGTTGGACATTAGGAAAAACTTCCTGTCAGAGTGGTTAAGCACTGGAATAAATGTCCTAGGGAGGTTGTGCAATCTCCATCATTGGGGATTTTTAAGAGCAGGTTGGACAAACAGCTAACATGGATTGTCTAGATCAGTGGTTCCCAACCTTTTTTGTCTGGTGGGTGCCAGATGACGAGCCATGGAGGACTGTGATGGCGGATGAGCATCCACTGAAAAACCGCCAAGCGGCAACGCCAATAGGCATCACCTCCGAAATGCCGCCGACAGGCAGCAGCATCCAGAGGCGTCGCTGATTTTCAGCAGTATTTCGGCAGTGACACCTCTGGATGATGCAGCTTGTTGGCGGCATTTCGGCGGATGCTAGTCCACTGGCCAGTACATAGGTGAACTTAGACACCCTGGCAGGCGCCAGGGCGGAGACCCCTGGTCTAAATAATACTTAGTCCTGCCTTGAATGCAGGGGACTGGACTAGATGACCTCGAGGTCCCTTCCAGTTCTCTGATTCTATGTCAACTCCTGCTACGTTATTCACATAGCTTGTGTAGCGTAGGTCAATTTACCGCAGTAGTGTAGACATAGCCCTATGTCTCTCAGGTAGGTGGATTAGCTTCGCTGCCTGGAGAACCCCTCCAATCAGTGTAGGGGAAGTGTTTTAAGTGTAGACAAGCCCTCAGTCTCCCTCAACCTGCAGCTATTCAGTTTGCTGGCCTGGGAGAGGAGAATTTTAGAAGAACAGATCAAGGCAGACATCCCCCCTGTGAAGGGTTTTGAGTAAAACTGTGTACTGATGTTGATTTAAACGACTGACTTCTTCACTCAGGTGGTTCTAGTCACATACTGACAAGAGAAGAAATAAGTAAAATATTTAATTATCACATGATGATGACAGACGCTTACACAGAGTTACTTTGTAACGTCTCGCTAGGGCAGAGAAACAAGACCCCTGAGTGCGCGGGAGGAAAACCCCGAATGCTCTACGCTGGCCCGCATCTGGGATGTAGACGGGTCGCACTTGCTACCTGATTCCTGCCGCAGGCGGACTCGGCCGGAGAGCGGGAGTCAGTCCTCGGCGATCCCCGCGCCGGGCGGGCTCTGCTCGAGCTGCCGCAGGGCCCTCTGGCGCTGGAAGTACCGGTAGACTCTGGCGCTGCACAGGTAGGCCCCGTAGACCGTCAGCAGCATCATGGAGCCGGAGAAGGCCTTGTACCCGGCGTCCGCGAGCCGCTTGGCGGAGACCATCCTCGGCCCCTGCAACACACAAGGCGGGGCTCGGTCACAGGCCCGCGGGGCCCCGCACGCTACGCCCGGGACGGCGCGCAGCGAGCCCGGGACTGCCCGAGGGCCCGTCCAGGGGCGGACACTGACCGCGGCTTCGCCCGCCCGCCCGTCACCTGCTACCGGGGGCGCCTCAGAGACGTGGGGGTCGGTTGCTGTTCCGGGTCGGACTCCTCGCGCTCACCCCGCCCTCAGCCCCCGTGACCTTTCCCAAGAGGAGGCGCCCTTCCGGTCACGTGCCTGGCGGCGGAAGTCAAATGCCGGAGCGCTGCATGCTGGGGGCTGTAGTCTCTATGCGTGTCTGCCCCCCTCAGGCTGGGCGGGGGGCAGAGCAGACGGGGCGGCACGAGCGGCGATGCGCCAGCCAATGGCGGTTGCGGGGGGGGGGGAGGTGTCTCTGCGCTGGTAATTAGCCGAGCCCGCCCCAGGGCGCCTGGCACGTGACCTGCCCCGTGAGAGCCAGTGAACCAAACTGTAACCCCGCCCCCGAGGAAATTACGTCACGCGGGGGGGCATCGGCAGCACCTCCAGCCCAAGTGCCCCCCCAGCTATTTATAGCCGCGCTGAGCCCGCCGCCCCCTCGCTCGGGCTATTTGATCCAGCCGCGGGGGGAGGATCCGCTCCTGCGGGGGCGAGCGGCGGCGGCTCCAGCCCCTCTCGGGGGGGGGGGCTCCGCTTCCCCCCCCCCCCGCACTAGGCTCCGCTGCTGCTCCAGGCGCGAGCTGCAGCGGGAGCTGCCGCGTTCCTGGGGGCAGGGGCAGGCCCGGGAACGTGCAGCCTGTGGTGCCCTGGGGGGGCTCCCCGCCCCCCCCACTCGCGGAGCCCGGCAGGGGCACGTGAGATTGTCTCTCTGCTGCAGGCAGCAGCGGCTCCGGTCGGGCTTTCAGCTCCCCCCCCCCCCAGCCCCCCCTCGTGCGTCAGGCGCTGTATCCACCCAGCCCTGTTCTCCAACCACTCTCCACGTGCTCCTCCCCACTCACCTCCCACCATGACGCTGCTCCCGCCCCCTCCTGTGCCCGTCTCTCCCACCCAGCCGTGTCCCCTGCTTTCCCCGGGCTCTGCAACCCTCCCATACCCACCTGCCACCCCTTGCTGCGGCTCACGGGCGCCCCTCACAGCACTCTCATTAGCTGTACGAGGACAAGGGACTTACATTCCCCCAAGATAAGTTTGCACAGCAGCAGGTCTGAGGCTGGAGAAGTTGAGGAGGCTGCAGCCTGCTTACCACCAAACCGGTGTCCCGATCACAATAACAGTGACACCCACCGTTGCCATGCTGCCCGGGAAGCTGACTGAGCGCCTCCAAAGGGTCAGCGGCAAGGAAATATGCTCACTGCTGCTAGCATGCTAGTGCTGGCTTCACAAAAGTTTGCTCCAACCTGAAAGTCCCTCGCAGCCACAGACAAACTAAGAGTGGAAGTGCTTAGGCTGCTTCTTTGCTTGCTTCATTTCTGGGTCCTGCTGGCGAGTAAAGGTCTCCCCCTGCACCTGGGATCAGAACAGATGCAGCTCTTGGAGCTGCACTGACATCCAGAGTGCCCTTTGATGTGTGCTGTGTCTGCAGAACATAACTCCAAATGGCAAAGGGGAGACTTTTTATAGCCAGTGGCTGGGCAGGGTGGGGGAGCTTTTCCTCAAGAGCAGTGAGGCTCTCAGAGACAAGCTCTGCCCATCCTTGCCCCAGAGGATCTGGGCTCTGTCACACCTGCAGTGGAGTCTGATGGTAGGACCAAGCTAGCCACATCCCAGGTACTGGTAAAGCTGCTCAGTGCTTGCACATCAAGTTCAGCCCTCACTACTAAAAAGAAACCCTCCACCACTAGATGTGACAAGGTGACCTGGGGAACACAGGAAGCACCTACCTGTGAAAGATGCTGCTGCAGCCACATCCTTACACACACCCTGCCAGCCTGACATCAGGCACTGGAGTAGCTGAACCACTGGGATCTGGGGCATGCAAGGTCAGTGTGTAAGGAGAAGTCATCGTGCAGGGGAACTGGAGTGCAGCTTATGGGGTGGGGTGAGAAGCATTTCAGAGACCGCCCCCCCCCCTTGCAATGGGCCTACGCTGGAGTAATTCAGAGGTTGCTCTAGAGGAGAAGCTGGGACTCAGCTGTGGCTGGGTGGGAGAGGCCCCCTGCATTAATATTCTGCCTCTGACAGAAGCACTTCATGCAAAAAGATCTGGGCTTCTTGGATCTCTCAGATCTCCAAGGCAATAGGAGCAGACAGCCACCCCCAGCACCAGGACTGGTGTCAGAGTGTGGGAGTAAGGTTCTGTCTCTTCTCTGTAGCCCCAGCAGGATAGGGGAGGGGGCACATGAGGTGACTGAAGCTGGCAGCCTTCTATACAGTCAGTTCAATCTGAAGGTCAGAGGGTATCTGGAGAGACTAAGCATCTAATAAAAGCACAACAGTGACTAGTATTAGCAGATTAAGTTCCTCTGGCTGAAGCTTGGTGGGAGGGGGACTGGAACGGTCACTTAGGACAAGGTGTGTTTTACAGGGAGGCAACCCAGCTGGAGGTACTTGGACAAGTTTTGCTAAGAGGAACCAGTGGTCCTGGGGGAGAATGGCATGGAGAATAAAGCCACAAGGAACACGCCAGCAAGAGAGCATGTCAGGGCAGCCTGGGAGAACAGGCTCTGGGGTTACAGCTGCACACGCTTCTTACTGCAGGGTCCCAGCCCTAGTCTCCCTCCCCACCCATGGGTCCAACTTATGGAGAGAATCAGAAACAGGATCCTAGTACTCTGCCCAATCCCTTCCAGGCAGCAAGATCTCAATTGCCCCAGCTCCTTTGGGTCCATCCCATCCAGCGGCTGAAGTGGAATCACAGCAGTCAGCCAGGGCACCAGTTAGAAACCAGACCCCGCAGCCAGCCCTGCCTCCCCTATGAGCTCTATGCCGTCCCTCTGGGGTACAGCACAGAGCATTTAAGGCCAGACGGGACTGTGGGGGATGCACTAGTCTGGCCTCGCACCGGCCCTAGGTCTAGCCAGCACCAGCAAAAACAGAATGAAGCTGCAGAAACTGGGGGCTGAGGTTTTTTTCCCCCCCGTCCATATATTATTTTAATTAAACAATCACAATCAAAGTACTTTTATGTTCAGACACTCGGAGACACCAGGCAAGTCCAGCGCTTGGTTGGGTGGGGGGGGAGCATTTTGCCCACTCACATCCATGAGCCCAGCCTGGGGCATTGGGGGGGGCATTGGGAGGCCACAACCTTGTGAAGATGTAGCAAGGAATTATCCGGCTTTGTGACAGGGTTCAGACAGGCTTGTAACAGGTTTGCTACTGAGGGGCCGTTTTCAAAGGCACATAGGGCAGTCAGGTGCCTGATGCCCACTGAAAGTCAACAGGGACCCCAAGTCCCCTTTGTGCTGGTAAATGGCTCCCCTCCCCCTCCCAAATCCTCCAGGTCAGGGGTTACTGCAGGGAAATGCAGCTCAGTTGACACCTGATGGCCCCCATTATAGTGGCCAGTTTCAGCCTCCCCAGCTGGGCCTGCCAAGAGCCCACAGGCACGATTGCAAGGAACACCGGGAAGTGTGCACCCTCCAAGGCACACAAGTAAAAGCAGAGACAGGCCTGAGGCACAGAACCCAGCTGCTCTGGGGGCCAGGCAGCGGCCCAGGTCCAGCCCATTTCTTGATTAAAAGCAGCTGGGCCCAATTGCTCAGGAAGGTGCAATGCTAACAAGATTCACAGCCAGCAACCTGCCCAGGTAGGGGAGCCCGCTGCAGTTCTGACTCAAGGACATGAGTCCCTGGGTTGCACTAGCCAGACAGGAGCTACACAAAGCCCAGAAGGGAGGAAAAGCTACATGGGGCACAACAGGGAGTTGCGTGGCAGAGTGACCCAACAGTCACGGAACGGGAGGATTCAGGAATTTGTGTATCCAATGGGGTTTGCTTTGAGCTGCAGAATAAAAGGCCAAAGAACTTCCTTTAGTCTGCAGTGGACACAGCCCTGGGAAGCTTGTGGAGTTACCCTGGCACAAAAACAAGACGTTACTCTCACCAGTTTGATGGGGTCCTGGCACTGTGGCGGCCAAGTCTGGGCTGGAACCAAGGCACTGGAAGAGACTTTGCGGAGCAGGGTTTCATGTGCGGGTGCTCCCTACGCCCTGGGGCTGATTATAAAAAGGGGGATTGTTGACCCCTTTTAAAATCATGAAGAGTTTGGCTGTGGACAGATACAATCTGGCAGGTGTCCGCACATGTTCTCAGTCCCTCGCTGCGGGGAAGGTGAGCTAAACAAAAATAGTAACAAACTACCACTGCAGCAGACAACAAAGGACATTTGCCCTGCCAGGCAGTCCCCTGTCAGGGATGCAGCGCGCAAAAGTAGACTGTCCTCACAGCCAAAGCAACCTCCACATGCTTCATCTACAGACAACTCACAAAGGAAACCCACAAGAGCCACACATGAACAGGACCAGGTGCATCACTGATGCCATGTCCTCCCCAAGGAGGATATCCTGGGGACCAGCAAATTTTAGACGCCCCAGAAAAGGAGGGAGTTTAATTTGGTGCTTCCATATAGAATCAAGAAAGCATCGACAGGCAGAGGGCTAGCCAGCCCCAGGGCCATGGCAGAGGACCCCCCCGCCCCTTACTCATGGTCTGCCATGGCTCATGGAGGATCCAGTGTCTCTGTACTTGAAGGCTCATGCTGCACCCGTGGCTCTCCTTGTCTCAGCAGTTCAGTGGCTGGGGCCCAGTTACATGTGGGCAGGATGGTTCTGGAGGCACTTGATGAATTCAGCAACGGGTTTGTCCTCGTAGCAGATCTGATACACAGCAGTGAAGAGGGGGAACCTATGGGCAGATGGACAAAGTGACATGCTACGCAGCACTGATGATGGCAAATCCATCTCTATACATACAGAGTTTCAACCTCTGGAGCATTAGCTGCAGGACAAATAGGGATCCCTGCACCCGACATCTTTTGCTTAGCAGCACACAGCAGTTTGGGGCAGGAAATGAAGGCTGGTGTATCCAGCCGAGACTAGAGAGGGTACACACCTGCCATTGATAGAGCACAGCCCCCAGCCTGACATTAGTGCACTAACACTCAGTGACACAAGAGCTTAACAACCACAGACATTTGGTGCTTCACTCAACAGGTGACACCTCCTGCAGCACAGCACCCACCACCCCACTGCTAGGCATTGGGCTAAACACCAATCCAGGGGGGAAAATGTCTTCTACTGAATCAGAAATATAACACATTGGTTTTCCCACAGGTCTCCCCTCGAAGTTCTGAGCCAACATGGCCCTGCTTACAAAATCTGCACAGGTACATGCACTGGCTTTATACATGCAGGAGTCAGAATCTTAGCAAGTCACTGCTGCACCAAGATGGTCTCTTCTGGGTTTAGCAGTTCTACCTGGCTTGACATGTGAGAAAAGCAGCATCACCTGCTCTTATTAACCACCATGGCTGGGGTGGTTGGAGGAGACTGGCGCTCCTGTCCCCACATCAGACAAGGAGGTTGCAGTTTTGCAATCCAGCATGCAGAGCAGATGTGTAGCCCCAAGGCAGGCCTGTCCTCACATGCACCAGGCACCTACCCAGACAACTCATCAATGAGGAACCAAACTAGAAGGCAGGAGCTGGTGACAATGGCAGACACTGCCCATAGTGCCTGACAACAAGAGAGACACTGACGCAGGGACAAAGCTCCAGATCAGCTAACGAGGAATGAGTTGCTGTCACCATCCAGCTTCCCAACGAGTGGTTGGCTGGGATTTCACTGGAGTTAGCAGATTGACCCTCTGTCTCCACCAAGGACAGTGATCTCTGGGGCAGACGATCCAGGCTCTGGGGCAGGTCCACTTCTACTACACATGTGACTGCAGAGCTAAGGCTTGGGCTGTGTCAGAGAGCCCAACCCACCCGTAGGTGGGGGCTCCAAGGGAGACCATGGGCAAAGCCGAGGGGAGGGGCAACAGCACTCACTTCTCCACCAGGTTCTTCTGTTTGAGGATGTGGTTCAGCTCGGCAGCCGTCTGGGGACCCTGCAGCTTCTGTCCATTCAGCATCTCCTTCTCCAACTGCTCAATGGACTAAACAAGCCAAATACAACCCAACCGCAAGGTGAGCTGGGCCCATTCACCTTCAGCCCCTGACCCCCAGCCTGTCCTTTCTTCCCCAGGTCAGAAGGCTTTATTACGGGGGAGGACCAAATGGGCTGCAGAGAGCAGCAGCTGCCTGGATCTGACCTATGGGTTCACAGCTGTGCACCAGGACTGTGTCAGGGCAGAGCTCTGTCCAGTTATGGGTGTGGAGGGGTTGCACCTTCCTCTGCAGCATCCAGCACTGGCTGAGCCAATGCAGCAGGGATAGTGAGTGCTGATCTGATTCACTAAGGAAGTTAGGCCACCAGGTTCTGACCCACCAGGACAGGGCCCCTCTTGCTACAGCCCATTTACTGCCCAGCGCCATTCCTCCTCCCCCACGAAAAACCAGAAGGCTCAGGTCCATGATGCCACCAACATTCCCCACCCTGGCACGCACCTTCCCAGTCCTGGCAAAGGCCTCGGCCACCCTGCGGTTCCTGCCACCATAGCAGGTGGTGATAAGGTCGGCGATCCCACAGCTCTCCAGGAAGGTGGACGAGGTGACAGGGCCTTTGCAGAAGAGCTTGGCAAAGGTGATCATCTCCATCAGCCCGAGGCGAATCACAGCTGCCTTGGTGTTGTCCCCAAAGCTCAGGCCATCACAGAAACCAGCCCCTACAGCTACGACGTTCTGGGGGGACGACAGCCCACAGGGGCCTGTTACCAGCAGGGATCACTCTCTGTCAGTGTCTGCATGTTCCTGGAGCATCAAGGCACCTCCCTGAGGGCCCATACCTGCTCCTCCTGCTCAGAGCCTGTCAACTAAGCAGGGCTGGATCAGGCCAGCACCTGGATGGGAGACCTAGGTGGCATCCTTCCCACTGTGTCCACTTGCCTCAGCATGGGCAAGCTGCTGGAGTGGTGTAACACTGAGGCCTCCCCATTGCTCCCATGATGCTTTGTGTGAGTGGTGACCCAGCCAAAGTCCAACCTGGGCCTCTCCATTTAGCCTCCCTGAATGCCCTGCAGATATGGCAGGCCAGGCCCGTTGCTAACCCGATGCCCTGCCCTTTCGTGCACCTTGAGGGCCCCGCAGATCTCCACAGTGTCAGCCTCCGGTACCACGGTGATCCGGAAGTTGCGCGTCTGCATCAGCTCCTTCAGGATCTGCCCATGCTCCAGGTTCTTGCAGCCTAAAGGGTGTGTGTTGGGGGGGCAGCGTTACTGGCAGAGACCCTGGAGAAGGATTGTGCCCACCTCCAACCTGACCAATAGGGGAGATGAACTCATGCCTCCACATTCCTGGCAGTTCCGCCCTTCTTGCCAGGTGTTAGAGCTGGGGCCTTGCAGAGCAGTGGGGAGGGATCTGGTTTTATCGACACTAGGGTAGCAGAGATGGCACACGGACGGTCCAGCCCCTGTGCCTAGGCCCCACAAAAGGACTCCAGGGTCCTACTGGCAAAAGGAAGCAGAGGTGCCTTTTCCGGAGGAGGATTCTCTCCTCTGGGACACAGCATTAATACAGAAACACACCTCCAGCTGCTACACATGGCATCTCACCCTGATCAGCTAAATGCAGGGCCTAACAGCCAGGACTCCTGGTTTCCGTTCCCAGCAACCCAGTTTGACACATCATAGACACAGCCAGATGGTGCAGATGGGGAAACTGACACACAGTGGGAACAACAGTGACCTCTGTGGGGTGCAATGGGAGTGTGTGGGGGGCTTAATGCTTGTGAAGTGCTCTGAGACTCGCTGAGTGGATGGTGCAGAAGGACAGTGCCTGAGCCCTACCCTCCAAATATAAATGAAATCCAAGCTTTGCCAGGCCAACAGGCAGAGCGCGCCAACCCCAGTGAGGTCCCTCTGAATTTCATCCAGCGCCCCGGAACACACGCAGACAGGAAAGGCCTCAGCGTGTTGACCTAGGAAAGCATCATCAGGCAAGGAGCAATAAGCCTGCTGCAGCACTCCTGCACAGATGCTGGACAAACACAGACTGGATCAGTCGTTAGCCTTGGTACCCTTGGGATATCATGGGAGACAGATGGTCTATCAAGAGCTAACAGCAGCAAGAGGCGTGAAGCCTTCAGCTGTTGCAGTGATAAAGGGAACCACAACCTGGCTGTTTGACATTACAAAACCCTCAATGCTGCCCGCCCCACCCCAACCTATGCCCCTCTGCTCCAGGCTTCAACTCTTACCCTCATAGTGGCCTGACGAGTGTTACTGGAACATGAAGCAATTGCAGAGCCCTGCTGCTAATTCAACTGGAGGCAGAAGCACAATTTTGACTTAATAAGGCGCCTTTACCCAGAGCACGTCTGGCGTGACTTTAACACGATGAAACCTAATTAGGGACAATGCAGGCTTGGCTTTCCCTGCCTGCTGGTGAGTTGAATTAATGCCACCTTTATGTGTGAGTCACTCATCTCCTTGCGGGGGCAACAAACATGAACACACATGACAGACCCCCCCCAAGGGGCCAAGCACCTGCACTGGGTCGCTGCTTCTCCGCTCTAATCCCCCCACAGCTCCCCAGGAACGTCCAATGGAGGCTTTGATCTCTACAGCCATAACGGCAGTTGGCCCCAAGCTGCTCTTAATACGCTGTGACAGATGCTGCAGGAAACAATCGTGCCCTGACCGGACGCTTGGTATTTGTATGACCATAACCCCCACGCTGCCTCTCCGGCTCGGAGGGGGTCCCTGGTGCTGGGCAATAGACAAATGCAGGGCGAGCCACAGGGTGGGTAGAGGGAGCTGTTATAAACGAGGCTCACCAGCTCTGGGCTGTATGAGTGAGGCATATTTCTTACTAATTAAAACACCACATTCAGCAGGGGTGGAGACTCTGACCACAGCAAATAAGCCAGAGGGAAGAGCTGTTACTGTAAAACATAGCTAGTAGCAGGCAAAGATCCAGGACTGGAGGAGTGTCCCAGCGGGACAGTGCCCACTTTAATAATGGACCAGGAGAGGCTGTGATTTTCAGACATGGGGCCAGGCTCCTACATCAACATTTAGGCATGGGCAGGACCTGGGTCCATAGTCAGCAGCGCCGATTGCCTTCAACAGGGCTTGGCCCCCTGAAAGCCAGGCCAGTGCAGAGCTCAAAGACCCTGACTCCAAGCATCCAGGTTTGAAAATTTTGCCCTAAATTAATAAAAACCCATGAAGGTAACATGGTACAAGACCCATCCCAGCTCACCCTCTTGGTTTTCATGCTGCAACTGCTCCTCTGCTGCCTGCATTTTGCCTGAGTGGACAAGGACATGGCTGCTATGCATGGCTGGAAAGTGCCACGTTCAGGCTGTGCTGCTAGATTGATAAAGTAATAACCCCAAAATAGTTCCCAGGAGACCTGACCAATTCCAAGCCTCTCTGGTGTATCCATCAGGCTATAACTGACATGCACCCATGCCATGAAAAAGGCCCTCAGTCCTGCCAGCTCTTGGATTGATACCATCTGTGTGGTTGTGTAGCACCCAGTACAACGGGGCTTTGGCTGCTAGGCACCACCGTGATTAGGACTAAGAGCATGATGGGTTTACAACGTTCTAGCCCCCTCCTCCGCCCCCCCCCCACCCTTTGCAGTGTCTCGTCTGCTTTTAAAGCCAAAGCCACCTTTGAATCTCATGAACAGATGAGGTGCCTGAGCCAGCCAGCCATTCTGTTGATCTTGGCTGCTTTCTGTGTTTAACAAACAGGCCATACAGATGGCCTGTCATCAGCTGAGCTTTCCAGCTGCCCTACTGATAATATAAGACTGGGAGAGTGTCACCAAAAGGTCCCTTAACATGATGCCACAAGGCCTCTGCTCAGTTTTCCCTCTAGGGCTCCAGCCCCCTTGAAGTCGAGGCTTGTCCCCGTTGCCCATGGTGCAAAGTCAGAAAATCCAGAGAGCTGGAACCCAGCAGATGTCTGTCTCCAGCACCAGGAGTAAAGGGCCTGACACTGGACCTGCCATGAGGGTTCTGTCACCAATGCCCAGGGATGACATGACCCCCAGCCAGCTCCTCACACACCAGCGGAGCTGGGATCTGTGTAGCCAACAGGCCCACACATAGTCATGCTGGTGAAGCTGGCTGATGCTCAAAGACCCACCCCGACGGTGCAGGGATGGGTGTGGGAGGAAGCGTCATTTTTCTAACGCCACCCAACTAAGCATCTCACACCTGCTGAGGTGCCCTCTCTACCCCCACCCCAAGCCCTGTGCCTGGGGTAGGCAGCAGGCAGGACCCCTGCCCTGGGGAGGAAGACTGGCAGGGCCCTTGTGTAGGGTGGGGTATTTTAACCCCTTGTAACGGTGCCCCCTCCCCAGATCCAGGCTGATGGGGCAACGGGGTGTGTGTGGCTCATTACCAATGGTCGTTTCGCAGAACTTCTCCTCTGCCACTTCGTTGGCAATGTTGGCCCCCATCAGGACGCTCATCTCGATGCCCAGCCATTCACGGATAACGTGCGAGATCAGCTTCAGCCCCTCTGGGCCCTCATCCACCCCCTGCGATGCAACCGGAAGCAGTGGTTATTCCCCCAGGGGGTCGGATGCCCAGTAACTCCCAAGCTCCCTCAGTTGCATTGCACTCTGTGTCCCCTGTGCCCCATCTGCATTAAAGTCTGGCCCGTGGCCCACCATCATGCCTCGGTCACCCACCTGATGATCTCGATTAGTGCTCATAGTGCCCTAACCCCATGCCCCAGCTCTATTATCCCTCCACCATTCCCAAGGCCCGCCCCCATAGCCTCCCTTCATCCCACACGCCCTCCCCCAATGCCATAGCAGTATTCACACACAGACACCCTGTCAAGTACCCTGCTCCTATTCCTTCTGAGTTACTCTGCTTGCTGCTCTCCCCTCTGCGCCATGGCCTGAACATGCCCATTATACCCATGAAAACCAGTTTCCAGGTGAAAAATCCATTAGACTCTTCCCCCCCCCCACCAGCTCCTTGTCCACCTAGAGACTTGTTTAATTAACTAATTAATAATTAATTAATTGAGACCTGGCCCCCTCCTGCTACCACCCAGCTCATGCCCTGCCAGCCAGTGCGCAGAGCCCCCCAGTGAGCCAGGCTCAGCACCTAGATGCTGCTCCCCCCGCTCACACCTTGATGAGCGATACCCCGATGGTCTCCTTCTTCACATGGTCTTTGAGCTGCTCACAGAGTTTGCCGATGAACTGGTGGGGCACCACAAAGATGAGGATGTCTGCCCCAGCTGAGGCCTTCAGCAGGTCTGGCACCGCCACCTGCAGGGGAACAGGCTCATCACCAAGGAGCTGTGTCCATTGTCACCAAGCCGCTACCTAGTGCCAAGAGGGGCCTGTAAAACCCTGGACATTACTAGGTAATGTGATGGGAAATGGGGGCTGCCAGAGGCTCCCCGTGGAGGCATGTTCTGCAAGTACATGTCCCACCTGAAGTCAGGAACCACGTGAGTTTCTCCCCTCAACCCCGGAGTTCAAGCAGGGTCTTTGGGGCAGGGTCCAGTGAGGCAGCTGGCCCTTGAAGATGGCAGAGCACCGCCTGGAGGAAGGCTCAGCCCCATGTCCCGGACAGGAAGAGAGAGGCCACTCAAGAGGCCAGGGAGGTTGGGGTGGGGACAGGAGATGAGGCTGATGGATGGGGAGCTCACACACCTATCTGAGGGGTCTTAGTTGGGTTTAACCCCACTTCCCTGCTGGCACATGGTTCTGTAATGGAGGTCGCGGCCCCTAAAACACCACAGACCCTTGGAGAGAAGGGGGCTCTTTGCAGGCCTGACACCCTGAAGCACAACCAGACATGCAGCGCCATTCCCATCCAGTATGGTGTGAGGAGCGACTAGGGTGCCCTTTGCCTCAGTCAAGGCTGGGGTAGAGCAAGCACCGTGGGTGAGAAGCAGGGGGTCAGCCAAACAGCAGGGAGGGGAGGCTCCATGGGGTAAGAGCAGCCAGGGGCCATAGTGCAGGGCGCACAGGGCAAGCTCACTGCATGAATAACTGAGCACAGAAGCCATCCCCGCAGCGGCTGCACAAGCCATTCCCTCTGTGTCCTGGCCTCAGGGACCCAGATCAGTTAGCCGACTCTGGAGCAGATATTTATTACCTCCGTCACCAAGGAGACAAGCCTTTGCAAACAGGCCTTGCCCCCCTTGATCTTCGCTCTGCTGGGAGAGAAACAAGCCCGCTCCTCTATCCAGAGCTGCATTTCAGGGCTCTGCAGTGGCGTGGCGGGAGAGGGAAGCATTTGCCCCCAAGTTCTCCCCCCCCCCCCCGGAAAAAAAATCCTCTCAGCAGTTTCAATGCCTCTGCCTCTTCCTAGCCGGTGAGGTCATGTGACATTGCTAGGTGCTGGTGAAAAGCTGCTGGGTCCCACCCCAGCACTGACTGCATTTCAGTGGCCCATGAAGACGTTCCTGGGGTACAGGTTGGCATGTGCTTTGGGCAGTGGAACGGGATGGCTTAGCCGTCTAAGCATCAGACATGGAATCACTTCATTCCAACAGGATTAGCTTGTGCTTCCCAGGGAGCTGAGTGGCAGATCCAGGCAGCTTTGGAACCTGAGACTAGCTGCTCATCAGGACTTTGCTCAAATGCAGTGTTGTGCAATGCTCAGTTGCTGCCCTCCAGGCCAGGGGTGGCTGCAACACCACTGCCTCCATGTGCTTTGGAGCAAAAGGTGCTAGTGAAACACCAGGAACCTTCTGTGCATCTCCCCAGCCTATCCCTGATGTGCCCACTGGTGAAATAGCTTCTGCTCAACCTCGCCCCAACCTCTCAAAAATATTGGACTCACCACATTGGGTGGCAGCTTGTGCCCTGGCAGGTATTTGACGTTCTCATGTTGCATGTTGATGATTTCCGTGAGCTTCTTCCCACCCACCTCCTCCTCAAATACCCACATGTTCACTGTGGTCTCAAACTGCTCCAGCTGGGCCGCATTGCTGCCCACGATCTTGGCGATGGCTGAGCCCCTGCAGAGAGCAGAGGAGGCAGATGCATGGGGGCTGGGGGGGTCACAGAGGGGGAGCCCAATCAGACACTGGACGGGGCAATGGGTCCTAAGCAGCAGAATCTCCCACATGGCCCCCGCAGAGCAAGGCCCCTGATTTGGCCGTGGTCACAGAAAGGGGACTGGATGCCAGTCACTGCCCTGAGTCTTCTCCATGCCTGGAAGGAAACCTGGTAGAGGGGAGGGCTGGCAGTCCCACTGGGCCCTGGTCCCAGAGCCCCCAGCGTGGTCACAGGGCACCCACAGATCAACTGCGAGAGGGGGGGGTGTCAAAGGAGGCGGCCAAAGGAGCCGGGGTTACCAGGGCTAAGGACCCTTGGGGGGCACGGCCTGGGGCGGGGCCGCGGGCTGTGTGCGGGATAACCCCGAGCCCAGGGGCAGCAGGGCAGGGACACGCAGCAGACGGAGCTGCGCCGGGCTGAGCAGAGCGGGCAGGCAGGCTCCGGCGGGGCAGAGCTCGGGCTCCGAGGCAGCTGCAGCGGGGCGCAAAGCCCCCGACCCCGGCCAGGGGGCGGCACCGGGACCCCCCGCCCCGCACGGGAATCTCCGCTTCGCCCACGGCCGCACCAAGCCAGGCTCCGGGACTTGGCTCCATGGGCGGCAGGAGCCGGGGCGCTGCCCCGGGGCAGGCGGGCTGCAGGGGACGCGGCCCCCGGGGGACGCTCACCAGTTCCCGGAGCCCACGACACAGACTTTCCGGCCGCCCATGGTCGGCGACTGCGCCGCGCCCCCAGGGCGGGGGGCATATAACGCGCCCCCCCGCCCCATGCAGGGTGGGCCCCGCCCCTAGCCCGGGAACCACGCCCACCGAGGCCGCAAGTCACGCCTCCCGCCTGGCCAGCTTCTTTGGGGCAGGGGGCGAGGAGGGGGCAGAGGAGGAGGGTCATTCCCTTCCCCCCAACACACCTCTCTCGTCCCCAGCTCTGCCCATGTCTCACCTCTGCAAAGCGCTTGTAGGGCGATAGGAGAGGAGCAGGGGGGATCATTACTGAGGGGGGCCCCGGGGGAGCACAAGCCCGTCACGGCAAAGGCTGGCTCGAGCTCTGCTGCTGATGAATCACTTTAGTGGCACAAATCATCAGCGCCTCAGAGCCAAAGCCACGACCCTGTCAGAGAGCAGCACAGCATTTACACCGAAGGGACAAACTGGAGAGGCAGCAGGGTTTTGCCATTCAGAGCACAAGGCTGATCCTGGAGCCAGCAAATGCGCTGGGGATGCAGAGAGATAACAAAGGCCGTTGTGCTTAGAACATTTCATTTTAAAGCCCAGAGCCTGACCGTTACCCCAAGGCAAGCTAATAAATAAGGCTGAAAAGCAGTGCAAGGTTACGGGTGAGCTATTTGAGGCAGAGGCCTGGGAGGGTTAGTTAGAAGCACATGGGCTTTGATAGCTGAGGCAGCCTGCAGCACTCAGTGTCAACATGCCCAAGGAGGCATGTGAGAACGAAGCTGCTAGGGCTCAGAGACAGGAATACTGTTACCTTTCCCCCCTTTTTAAAACAAAATAATAAAACCAGTTGTTTCTCTCAAGCCTGAGGATCATTCTTCTTTTATCAAAGTGAAGTAACTTGCACCCAAGGTCCCAGGTGGCAGAACCAGGAAGAGGACCTCGCAGTCTTGACTTCCTCGCTCTGACCAATAAACCACATGCCCATTTACATTTTCTTCAGCAAACATTTATACTTTGCTGGAAGGGATCAACATACTGACTCTGAGAACTGGGCTGAGGACAGGACTTGGACACAAGAACTTTACACTAAGCCCAGTGCTGCCATTCGTAAATATTTGAGTTATAGAAAGGTTCATAGAATCATAGAATCTCAGGGTTGGAAGGGACCTCAGGAGGTCATCTAGTCCAACCCCCTGCTCAAAGCAGGACCAAACCCAACTAAATCATCCCAGCCAGGGCTTTGTCAAACCTGACCTTAAAAACCTCTAAGGAAGGAGATTCCACTACCTCCCTAGGTAACCCATTCCAGTTCTTCACCACCCTACTAGTGAAAAAGTTTTTCCTAATATCCAACCTAAACCTCCCCCTCTGCAACTTGAGACCATTACTCCTTGTTCTGTCTTTGGGCAAGGCAGTTTCCCTAACCTGTAGCCAGGGAGGCTCTCCCCCTTACAGGAATGATGTGGGGATTCTCTCTAAAGCCCTATATAACCTGTAATACAAATGTGTACTGCTCAGACAATTTTAGTTAATTGCAGCTTCCTAGCAGCAGTGAGAGCGATCATTTTCATGTGTCATGCCAAATCCACATATGCAGTGTTAGTCCCGGCTATTAGCAAGACAAGGAGGGTGAAAATATCTTTTACTGGACCATCTTCTGTTGGTGAGAGAGAGAAGTTTCGAGCTTACACAAAGCTCTTCTTCAGGTCTGGCACTCAGCTGGAGCCTGTTGGTAGCCCAAATAAATTCTGGAGACGCAGACTTGAAGAGCTCTGTGCAAGCTGAAAAGCTTGTCTCTCTCACCAACAGAGGATGGTACAATAAATATCTCATCCACCTTGTTTGTCTAATGCCAATTCCATGGCTTTTTAGGTAGTTTTATAAAACTCAATATAAATAATTAGGGACCTACCAAATTCATGTTCCATTTTTGTCAATTTCACATAGGATTTTAAAAATCGCAAAGTTTGTGATTTCAGCTATTTAAATCTGAAATTTCACAGTGTTGTAATTGTAGGGGTCCTAACCCAAAAGGGTGTGTGTGTGTGTGTGTGCGCGCGTGTGTGGAGCAGGGGGTTGCAGTACTGCTACCCTTACTTGGGCTGCTGCTGGCGGCAGTGCTGCCTTTGGAGCTGGGCAGCTGGAGAGTGGCAATTGCTGGCTGGGAGCCCAGCTCTGAAGGGAGAGCCACTGCCAGCAGCAGTGCAGAAGTAAGAATGACAGGTATGGTATTGCCATCTTTATTTCTGCACTGTTGCCTGCAGAGCTGGGCCCTCAGTTAGCAGCTGCCACTCTCTGGCCACCCAGCTCTGAATGAAGCACTGCCACCAGCAGCAGCGCAGAAGGGTAGCAGTATAGCAACCCACCCCTTACAATAACCTTGTGACACACACACCCCCGCAACTCCCTTTTGGGTCAGGACCCCCCAGTTTGAGAAATGCTGGTCTCCCCCGTGAAAGCCATATGGTCCAGGGACAGACCAGACCAAAACCATGCATCACAAATGAAATACTACAAATGTGTGACATCAGAAGAGAACTTGAGAGAGACAAGAACAGCACTGAGGAAGCTGATAAATACAGAGTGATTGGCAGAAAGATCAAGAAAGGAATGAAGGTGGCCAAGGAGATATGGATGAAAAACAATGCTCTAAAATTGAAGAGTGTATCAATAATAAAATAGCAAACAAGACTTCCAAGTTGTAAAAGATCTGACGAAGGAAAGATGGACCAAAGCTAATGCAATTCAAGACAAAGAAGGGAACAGTCTTACAGAAGAAAGGGACATCATCAATAGGTGGACAAACTACTGCTCTGATCTATACAACCTCCAACCAACTGGAGATCCTAGTGTCTTAGACAGCCCAGATTCAACAGAGGAGGATGACTTTCCAATACTATGTGAAGAAATGGATACAGCTGTAAAGTCACTCAAGAACGGAAAGGCTACAGGTATTGACAACATCCCAGCCAAATTGATGACATTTGGAGGAGAAACAGTAATAGATGTAGTCACCAAGATCTGCAACAAGATCTGGCAGACTGGTGAGTGGCCCTCCATGTGGACACAGTCACTAATCATCACTCTGCCAAAGAAAGGCAACCTGCAATTGTGTCAAAATTACCGGACCATAAGCTTAATTAGCCATCCCAGCAAAGCGATGTTGAAAGTCATATTGAACAGACTGAAGCCACAAGCAGAGAATATCATCGCTGAAGAATAGGCTGGCTTTTGTGCTGGAAGAAGTACCACAGAACAGATTTTCAACCTTCGTGTTCTATATGAGAAGTACTTACAATACCAGCAGGACATCTACCACATCTTTGTTCACTTCAAGAAGGCGTTTGACAGAGTATGGCACGAAGCTCTCTGGGCAGCCATGAAGTACAATGTTGGTCGTAAGCTTATTCTTACCATTAAACAACTGTATGCCAAGGCCAACAGTGCAGTTCTCATCAATGGCGCAATAGGAGAGCGGTTTTGCACTACTGTTGGAGTCCAGCAAGGCTGCCTTCTTTCGCCCACACTGTTCAACATCTACTTGGAGTGCATAATGACTGATTCCCTAGAAGATCACATACGCACAGTCACCATTACGAGGCGAACAATCTCAAATCTTCAGTTTGCTGATGACATTGATGGCCTGGCAGGCAGCAAAGATGAACTTGCCAACCTTGTGAAATGATTGGATGACACCTCTGCAAAATACGGCCTGGAAATCAGTGCAGAGAAAACCAAGCTGATGACAAACAAACATGATGGTATCAGCTCACATATCCCTGTCAGTGGACAAGAGCTGGAGACAGTGAAACAGTTCAAGTATTTGGGGGCAATCGTCACTGATGAAGGATCCAAGGCAGAAATTTGGGCAAGAATGGCACAAACAGCAGCAGCAGTGGCAAAGCTAAAGCCAATTTGGAAGAATAAGAACATCTCCCTGGAATCCAAATGGAAACTGCTGCACATACTGGTCATCTCCATTTTTCTGTATGCGTCCGAGACATGGACCCTTACGGCAGAACTTGAACAGAAAATATAGGTAGTAGAGATGAGATACTTCCGTAAAATCCTGGGCATCTCCTACTTCAACCACGTCACTAATGAAGAGGTCCGCAACATCATCGCCCAATGCGCTGGGTCATATGAAGACCTCCCGGTGACCATGAAGAAGCGCAAGCTGAAGTGGTACAGCCACGTAACAAGATCTGGCCTATCCAAGATCATCCTCCAAGGGACAGTTCAGGGGAAGAGAAGATGAGGTAGACAGAAGAGATGGATTGACAACATAAAAGAGTGGACAGGAATGGACTTCGCAGAGACTCAAGCACTGACACACAATTATCAGGGGTGGAGACAATTGGTTGATTGTTCATCAGTGATGGTGCCCCAACGACCAAAGCGGTTATGGGAGTGATGATTATCATAGGGTAAAAGCACTCAAAAGACCAAATTTCAGGGGTGGGGGGGGGAGACCAGAGTTCACAGTCCATGACATGTTTTTCATGGCCATAAATTTGGTAGGGCCCTATAAATAAAGTAGCACCCTCCAAATTCCACACAATTTTAAGGTGAGTCAAATCTGGACCATATAAACAAGCTGTCTTCCTTTTAAACAGGAGTGGAGTCTAGTGTTCCTGCTTGCCCTCCCTCAATGAGCACAGCTCCCACTACACAGGGGGTTTTGCAGGTGCAAGCAGGAAGTCATTTCATCCCTTCCACAGTAGTTATGTGACAGAAGCTGTCTGTTACACAACTGCAAACTGCCATTCACCAGCACAGAAGGAGGGCAAGCGGCTTCCTTCACAGGAGGCTTTTATTAAAATTGTGTGACATCTACAAGGATACAGTACAAAAAAAATTTTGGTCCATGAAAAACCATAATCAGTTAATAAAAACAGTATTTCTGCAACAGCTACGCTTGCCTAGGCAATATCCAAGTATCCTTCACTATTACTTGCTCCGAGGAGCCGGTAGTCTGCATTAACCCGCACCGGGACTTCAGCCCCTGGTGCTATAAACGGGCAATTCTTTAAGGGTCCAAAGACAGAAGGGAGGGAAGGTTGGAAAGTCTATTACTCGCAGACAAGTAAGTCTCTCTCTCTCGCGCTCTCTCTTACACATACACATGCTTACAGGGGCTCCCAATTTCATAGCAGCCCCTCAACCACACTCCAGGGTAGTTGAGGCTGTTTGTCAGTAACATGATTTACAACTAACGTCAGGAGAGCACAACCAACTGGGTTCTGAGTCCGCTCGCTTTACAGTCCCAAAAAGCAATCTGAGCAGAAATATTTAGCCCCAGGTGAAGAGAGCCCCCACCTCCCAACACGATCTGCTGCACACACATGGTCCTGAGGGCAAAGAGCACAAGAGTGCCACTAAATTAATTCATTAGCAATTCTTTCCATGTCTAGGCTGCTACTCTCCCAGCTGGAGAAAACCCATCTGCACATACTCAGATCACCTGCCCTGTGACAGCCCCAGAGCCTGCTCTGTGCCCAAACATGGAAGACAACAAAGCAGAGGAGCCCTGACTTCTACTAATTTGCTTATTTGTTTGGGGCTGTTTGGTAGAGGCCCAGGCTGTCTCCTCACATCCTCAGATATACGCAAGGGAGCATTCACTTCACCAAAGGCAGAGACACAGGATCATTATCAGCCTGGTCCAAGAAATGACCCTAAGGCTTTATGCTCTGCATAATCCCACTGCAACGAGGACCTGCAGTTGGTGCATTCCATGCTCCCTGCAGCAGGAAGAACAAGCAGCCTTTGGCAAGACTGCATTGCTGCTCAATCCTGCATGTTAGAGTTACGCTTGCAGCTCCCTTGGCATGCAGTAGAGTCACCTCTTCACAGCGCCTTCATCTCTGTGCTGAACCAGTGTTTCCCTCGTGCTCCAGGGCTGGAACAGCCTCCTAGGGAACACGAAGGGAGCTTTAACTAAGGAGACCGAGACATGATGGGAAAAGCAATTCTCTACATAGCACAGAAATCCTCTCTTAGGAGAGGAGAGTCCTACAAGGAGGGATGATGCAAGAGCACCCCCATAGGGGGAGAGTGTGTGCCAACATGCAGGAGCTCTGCCCGCTGTGTCTCATGGGACCCTGGGAAGTGAATGGCCATGGGCCTCTGTCTGCATGACAGATCCAGAAGGGCCCATGCTGAGAGGCTTTCCAGCCCCACATTCTCTGGGGTGCAAGAACTAGAGCTCAGTTTTGGAGAAGGGGCTGTGGTAAGTTTCTGAACTCAAAGTTCTGAACCTGCAGAAACACTGGATATTGGGGGCATTACAGACAAAGCAGAGACAAGGTCGGCTCGCAAGATCTCTGAGACTGACAGGGCCTCAGCGAGGGAGGAAACCAGGTAGAAGTGTGTGACCCTTTGAGCCTGTCTGCTTGCTACATCCCCAAAGCCCCGTGGGGCTCTGGAGTCACATTGATACAGACACTGCCAGAGGTGAGTAATGGCTGCAGGTCTCTACGCCGGAGTGGGGGTTGTGTGGGCCTAAACAGTGAACTCTGCAGCACTCAGTCTCCACAAGTAGCTGTGATGCCTTCTGATCAGGGGAGGAGTGGGGCAGCTTATGTGTTGCGGATTCCCAGTGCCTGCTCCAGCTCCTGCCGTCTCTGCTGCACCTGTGGGAGGAGAAGCCAGATCCCCTGCTTTAATACACTTACAGTGAATGGTAAGTCAGAGTCTGAATAACAAATGCTCCAAGCCTGGAGGGAGTGAAGGAACGATGAGCCCAAACCCATTCACAACCCCTAGGAAAGAACAGGACTCCTTCCTCAGCCTGGCTATGTCTTTCCAGTTGGCTCCCTGTCCCCGCCTCCTAAATCCTGCCCATAGTACAGCCCCTGGGTTACAGTGTGTTCTACAGGCTAGTGAAGGATGCACAAATTGCACAGTAGGGAGGCTGCACTGTCTAGTGGTTAGATGAAGGGAATGGAAGTCAGGACTCCAGAGTTCTAATGCCAGCTCTACCAATCATTCACTGCATGAGCTGGGGCAAGTCTGTGCTCCGATGTCCCCATTTTGAAGTACAGCCAATACCTCCCTCCTCCAGGGCTATGAGGGAATTAGCGCATGTGCAAAGCACTTCAGCCTCTGACACAAAAGGCTAATAAAGGGCAAAGAATCTTTTTTTTTTTTTTTAATACAGTTTGCTTAACAAGAAGCCTGTGATGGGACAGTTTCAATTTCATGCAGGGGATTTTGGGGTGTGGCTCCAGCTCTCTGCCAGGGCCCACTTCAGCTCTGCACTAGCCTGTGGGTTGCTCCCGTGCAGAGATCTGAAAGCAAAGGCCAAGCCAGCATGCATCCCGTGATGGGGGGATGGCCTCTCCTCACAGCTACATTGCACAAGGAACTCCTAGGAAGCAGCTCCACCCCACTAAGTCCACGGACCATGGTTCTGGCTGCGATTTAAAAGGGATGTCTGTGTAATAACCATGGATTTAAATGGGAAGAGGTTGGCTAGGTGGTGGTGAGGGCTAACACTAGTATCACCTCTGCATGACCTGGTTTTGATCCTAATTGGATCTAAACCAGCAAATAGTTTGACTGGGTCTTTCCAGCCCTGATGACTGTTTACTGGCAGTTACTCCTGGGGGGAATTCTGTGCCACTGTGCCTCTGCATTTATTTATTGACAAATAAAACTTGCAGAATTTTAAAGGATTGTGCTCAGAATTTTTAGGCACAGAATGCCCTCAGGAGTAGGCAGTACAAGACCATGCCACAAAGTTGCAGAACTGTATCTGAAGCAATAGGACCTGGAACAGATGGGCTGTGGCAAATCCAGGTCCAAGGTGCACTGGTCAAGTTGGGTGTGAGTATCCAGGATTGGAACAGAAGGGTGCTGGAGATCAGGACTGAGATGCATCAGCAGAACTAGGGGGTTGAAACTCCGTATGCCTGGCTGCACTATGCCCAGCTTTAGCGAACAGCATCTCCCTACAAGCAGCTGCCTGGTGTGGATGGATTCCCTCAAATGGGAATGCTCACCTTGGAGTAGAAGTATCTGCACACGGCTTCCTGAGCCCAGGGCTGGAAGTAGAATTCAGCTCTACGCTCCTCTTCTGGATTCCCAACAACATCAGTCATGGTCTGGAGGCACCAAAGAGAGCACTTACAACCCAGAGTCATGCAGCTGCTCAAATTACTCTCACAACCCTCCCCATGTCCTGGGCTACACACAAGCACTGTCCCCAAGCAGACTCCAGCAAGTCCTGGCCCAGCCAGTGCTGTCAGATTGAAATCCTAGCACTCAATTCCAATTTTCGGTGTGGATACAGACCTGCAAATTGTGCCCCTGCATGTATCTCAGCTGCTAACTGAACAAGAAGAGTCTGATTGGATGGGCAGAGCCTCTGTTTGCCTTCCACACAAAAGGGAAAAATCTTTTTACCTTTAGATCTCGGCACTGCGACTGGAGCCAGTCATTGATGAAGCCTTGGGGGTCACGGGCAAAACTCAGCATGAACTCACGTTGTGTCTTCAGCTGATTAATGGTTTCTATTGTCTCATGGATCTGAGAGAGAAAAATGTAGTAATGGCGTATTGCTGAACCAGGTTATGAGGCCAACCCAACAGAGAGGAAAGACAAATCAAAGGTCCAGCATGTTAAGATGAAAATTCTCCTATTTCCTGGTTGACCCAGATGTGTAACATACACCCCACCCTATCTTCCTCTTCCTGTAGAGACAGGGTGGTAGGTTCAGTCAATGCACTGACATGCAGACTCAGGACATTCAGCACCTTTCATCCAAAGATCATATTGGGCTTAACTACCAGGAACTACTGGCAACCTCCCCCACCCCAAGATGTAGCTTCACATAGCTCCATTGTAACGAGATAGGCAAATCACTTCATTCTGTGCCTCTAAGATCTCAGGTAGACGAGCTGGGAAGAGGATCCAGCAGTCCTGACTCCCAGTCCCCTGATCTAATCACTAAGCCAGTTTCCCTCTAATCACTCACTTTCAAATCTATTTTCTTTGTAAGTAAAAAGATTGTCACTATCTGATTTGGTATCACAGAAATGGTGCCACCCTGGCAGAAATTTTGCCCTCACTGTTCCAGATCCCAAATATAAAGCCACTAGATGAATCCATATTGAAAGCTGCAAAAAAGCTCTCTCCTACAACACTGTGCCAGCCAACCTCATCCCAGCACACAAACTAGCTGGAAGGGCAGGATCCAGCTCCTACCTTGTTATCCAGGGCAGCGATTTCCTGCTGGCTGGCTGTGGACAGCAAGAAAGAATTCATCTGAGTTTTAAGAGTATCATCCACTTCCACATCGATGTCATAGCAGGCGGTTTTTTTCTGGTCGTTTGGGTCAACACTGTGGACATCAGCAAGAGAACACCCAGAAAAAGTGAGAAGCCTGAGTCAGTGTATGAGTGCATCCTTACTAGCACCTCTAAGCTCCATAGGTTGAGGAGTGGGGGTAGGGAAGTCAGTATTAACGTATGCATTACATTTGGTTTTCTGTAACAGATGAAAGGGGTCAGCAACCCCGAGGAGCAGGAAAACACTTCACCTCCCTAGTAGCACATCATGCATGCAGCACAGGGGACCAGGAGCTTACAGTCTACACAAGCGCAGTGCAAAGGGTCAGAGTTCAAACATAAGAGCGCGGGCGCACAGTGTGGTGGTCAGTGTTGGCAGGGGGAAAGAAAGCAGGGATTTACAGAGGGGTGCTTGGTGAATGGGAAAAAGAGGCTGTTGAATCCACGCTGGGCAAAGTGAATAAAGACATGGAAAGGTGGAGAGGTGCAAAAAGTTCAGCAGCTACTGAAACTGACTGTAACAAGGAGCATCTCCCCATACAAGTCTCTTTACCTCACTTATCTGCACTTCCCAACAAACAGTGCCTCAGGGGCCAATCTCACCTGATCACATGGTTAATGATGATTGGTTCTGGGGGCATGAGCAAAGCGTGCAGCCTTTGAGGAATCTCAGAGAACTTCATCCGCTGAGACTCAAATATCTGCAAGAGAAAGAGGGAGTGGGGTGGAAAGCAGCACAGTACTGGGAAAGGGGCAGCCTGGAGAATCTCTGGTTCCTGGCAACAGAAGCCAAAGCTGTCTCCTGCCCCAGACACGCTGGATATACCTTTACCTGCTGGAGATACTTGTCACAGATGACATACTCCCGCTCATGGGGATCCTGTAGCTTGTGGGTCTTGATGTACTGCCACAGTGCCTGGATGATCACTGGGCGGGTCTGGGTATGAATCCCCAAGAGACGAGCCAGGCGGGGGTCCAGTTTGAACTGTGGTGGCTGAGGAGACAAGAGCATGACAAAGGTGGGGGTAAAGATGATGCAGCAACTACAGATAGGGTTCATCCAAGTCACAACTCAGATGCTATGGCACTGCTCACTCCCCATCTGCATCGTACCAGCCTGCCTACCTGATAGTCCAGCATCAGGAGGACAGTACAGCGCACATTCACGTCCCCAGGCCTCTTCACCTGGAAGCCATCTGTCTCCTGGGTAGTAGCAGTTCTGTGCCACTGGAAAAAAAAACAACACAGCAGGGGAGGTGGTTTAGGGACACAGACTGCCAGGTCATTCCCTCTGCTCCTGCTCCTTGCCACAACATTTACCTGTAATTGCCCTTTACTGACGACACAAACTCCTCCCCAGAAAGATCCTGCCCATTTGGCAGCATATGATCTCTAGCATGTGCCCCTGGACTCTACAGACAGTTGTGGTGGCTCTGACAACACCTCTGAAAGGAGGTTAGAACTCCTGCAGTGAATAGTGTGAGGAGGGTTCATCAGAGGAGGAGATATACCCATCTCCTAGAACTGGAAGGGACCTTGAAAGGTCATCGAGTCCAGCCCCCTGCCTTCACTAGCAGGACCAATTTTTGCCCCAGATCCCTAAGTGGCCCCCTCAAGGATTGAACTCACAACCCTGGGTTTAGCAGGCCAATGCTCAAACCACTGAGCTATCCCTCTCCCCTCCCACGCAGCTTAGTTTTAAAGGTCAAGATTACTATCATGGAGCATCCGGGGAGGACACGGATGAAATGTGAACTCACAAGAGTCAAGTGGCTGCAAAGGGGTTTAATTTATTTGGCATGGATCACGTTGCTGTCCCTAACACCATGGGCTTGGATGCAACAATTGTTCAATACACCTAGAAACAGCTGATAGCTAATGCCTCTCCCTTACACCTGCCTTAACAGAGAGGCTGTCTTAAACTCTCCTTTCAAATAAGTGTGTAAGTGTATTCGCGTCCTCGAAATTCCAGCTGTGCTGCAAACAGGTAGAACATAGAATTGTTGGGCTTTATTATGAATGATTCCCAACAGCATGGCCAGGTTATGCATCCACCTCTGCTACATTCCCAATGTGGGGGAGGTATAGCCCAGTGGTTTGAGCACTGGCCTGCTAAACCCAGGGTTGTGAGTTCAATCCTTGAGGGGGCCATTTAGGGATCTGGGGCAAAATCAGTACTTGGTCCTGCTAGTGAAGGCAGGGGACTGGACTCAATGACCTTCACGGTCTCTTCCAGTTCTATGAGATAGGTATATCTCAATATATTATTTTTATTTTATTATTACCAGACTTGCTCCAAGTACAGGTAACAGAGGAGACAGGCATTTGTGATCTGTGTCTTTGCACTTCACAGGAGCTTCTTTTGCCTAGAGTTTCACATACACTAATTGTGCAAAGCTAAGGGTCTCTGATACTGTTCTTATTCATCAGAATGGAGCTGAAAGGGCACAAAACAGTTATCTTCTTACCCAACAAGCTTCAACCCCTCTGAGGGAGGTTAGCATTATCCCCATTTCACAGACAGAGACAGAGAGGTGAAGCAATTTGCCCCAGGGCTCCTAGCAAGTCAGTAGCAGAGCTGGGCTCAGCACTCAAGAGTTCCTAGCTCCCAGAATGACATGGTTGCCAAGATTCTGAACTCCATTTGGAGATGATAGAACAAAGTATAGCTCACCTCCACCAGGTGATTGTCTGGGCCATACAGGTCCTTGTCCAGCTCGATCACCAGAGACTTGAAGAAGGATGAGAATTTCCTTTTCTGTTTGGTGGCATCATATTTGGACAGAGCAGCCTGCAGCAGCACAGAAAGGAGGAGTTTTAGGGCAGTCAATGCCAGCAGTGGAGCACACCCAGCACATACAACAGCACTGATGGGAACTGAACCCTCCAACTCCCATTTACTGATACTAAACCCACCCCTCCCTCCAGAACCCCAATATGGAGACAATGGCATGTTTGCTGGTTGCCTTGTCCTCTTTGCTGTCTGTTCTATCCCTTCCCCACCCCCATCCTCTGTCATTCATCCATTTGCCTTTCCACTAGGCGCAGGGACTGTGTCTTTCTAGGGAATCCAGGGTTACCAGAAGCTGTTCTCCTCAACACAGTATGCCTGCCAACCAGGCAGGCAGGCTATCCCCCACACGCTAGAGTAAATAGGACCCTCAAGGACATACACCAGATCAGCTGTCCAGCACAAAGGGGAAAAAGCCCAACAGCACGGGACAGTCCAGAGATGAAACGTAATGGGATTAAATTCTGAAGTGCTGGGACAGATTTTACATCCAATACGGATGTTCCATGGGAATCCCTTGCCAATAACCATAGCACAATGCCATGTTTGACTAGCTTCCTGTAAGGCGGATTCAAGGCCTCCTCCAGGCCCAGGGCAGTCACATTAATGCAGGAAGATTAAAGTCCAGGAAGCCCTATTCCAAAATTGCACTACAGTTACTGGCTCAAGAGCTAAGAAGGAACCAAACTACCCATAATAAACCCTGATCCTTCCCTTGTGTTTGCAAATCCAGTCTCGAGGCCAATTCCTCACGGCAAACTAGAGACTTTTTTGGGAGGGGAACGAACTCACAAACTTGTTATGTGCAATCTTTGTGTCTGCTTTCAGAGGTAGGGAAGGTAAGTGCCACAAATCTGCTCCCGCCATCAATCCTCTTAGCTATAAAGAGCTAAGTATTATTACTGTAGTGTCCTATCTCATGGGGTGGCCAACCGATTTGGCCCTCTTATCCTCTCCCCTGTCTCGTCAGACTCCTTGGGCAGGGACGAGCGAGAGAGGATACATTCACAGAGTCCAAGGCCAGAAATGATCATTGTGATCATCTAGGATAGAGGGCCCCTAGTTCCATTCTCAAACATTAAGTAAAAGCAGCTAAGAGTCCTGTGGCACCTTATAGACTAACAGACGTTTTGGAGCATGAGCTTTCGTGGGTAAATACCCACTTCGTCGGATGCATCCACGAAAGCTCACGCTCCAAAACGTCTGTTAGTCTATAAGGTGCCACAAGACTCTTTGCTGCTTTTACAGATCCAGACTAACACGGCTACCCCTCTGATACTAGACATTAAGTAGTTGGTCTTCACCTCCAACTCCAGACCTTTGAAAGCATCTTCTTTGGTCACAACCCAACAGGGTTGAGCTCCCACACCCATTCAGCTAGCTCATCTTATCTGGAGAATTAATGCTGCTCCCTCGCCCTTCCCAGAGGGGCTGGGTGCCTCACACTCACGTCCTCAAGCAGCCGCCCTTCCACCCGGAGCTCCCACGAGGCAACAGTTCCTTCACCATCTTCTGCATCCGACTTGGCTGGATTGAAGGTGTTGGAGATAAAAATGCGCAGCTTTCGCTTTTGCTAAGAGGAAAAGTATCAGCTAAATGTTAACAGCAAAATGCAGAAGCCAATAAACATGCTCAGGCCACAGCCAAAATAAAAAAAACACAGGATCTGGACTCACTTTCACCTCCTGCAGCTGAGAAACAGAGTGCCAGACCAGAGAGCAAGCCAGGCAAAGAGAGGGTCAGCAAGCACCCCTGACTGCACTCTGAGGCTAAAGTCCAGGATAGGACATTGACCCTCAATACATCACACTCTCAAGAGCCTTTACAGACCCACCCAAATGCCATATAAGTCAGTCCTGTTTTCTCAGTTCAGTCACAGGTCTCTAGGCACCGCAGCAAGAAACCTGAGCACTATCCTCCCTTACCTTAATGGGCCGTTTCAAGGCCTCCTGGATATCCAGACGTTTCCTCATGATTGTCTGGTCCAGTTTCCTTTCAAATGCCAACAGATCCATGTAGGCCTGAGACTCTGGTACCAGTTCACGAATCTATCGCAAAGCACAAGTCAATCAAGAACGCTGCTTCTCTCCCCCTGAAACCGCTTAGAACTCAGAACTACAGCAGTGGAGGCAGGAAAAGTAAAAAACCTCACTCACCCTCTGAGGTAGAATTTTGTCAGCCATTTTCTTTTTCTTAGCGCTGTTTAAAGAAGGATACACACATTAAGATGGCAACCAGTTTGTCCTTCAAACAGTCAGAACACAAGAAAAAGGAGCAAGGATGTGAGTTTATTCTCAGATTTGGGACTCTGCTAAGAGGGTCACTTGCTCCTCGACATCTGTCTCAGTCCAGTCCTCCTCTCTTTCAAAGGCTGTTTATTGTGACTCTAAGTCTCTGTACAGACACTTTCCTTACCCACCCCCCTTCCTCCCCATGGCCACAGCAGGATTGAAACTCCAATACTGCAGAGCTCAAAAGCACCTGCAAGACCAAGACCACCTGATTATTTGTAAAAGCAGCAAAGAGTCCTGTGGCACCTTATAGACTAACAGACGTTTTGGAGCATGAGCTTTCGTGGGTGAATACCCACTTCGTCGGATGCATGTACATTATTTGAACATTTCATGTCTCCCAAGAGATAAGGATAGCTGGGGTTGCCCTGAGTTTGGAGAGGTGTTTGGTTAAATATTATTTTGATACAAAGTGACTCCCAGGCTTGATTGAATATTAAGTTGGATTTTCTAACAGATACGTTTTTTTAAGCCAGGAGATACTGTTGAGTAGTATCAAGTGACAATGACATTGTGTTAAGAAATAAAAAAATCTTGCTCTTGCATAGGAGCTGAGTATTATCATCTGAAGCTCCCATCACCCAGTGAAGTAGCTGCACAAAAAGTTTGAGTCAGTTTGAGCCACCCATGCAAAACAATTGAAGAAGAAAGTCCAAGAGCGTGCTGGCAGCAAGAGAGAGACAGAAGTCCTAGATGTAGCGACCCAAACAACAAAGCATTGTGCTGATTTCTGACATCAGCAGCAAGTGTCCGAATTACTGAATATTGGCTAATCCATTTTTGCAACGTAGCCAACTAGCATCCAAAGGAGTTTATTTTGATACGATGGATAAGAATTTATGATCTGGTCTCTATTTTCTGGAGGGTCATAAATGGCCTATTTCAATTTAGATAGTGCTTTCTCTATGAACATTTTTCTTCCTTAATCATCTCAGATCATGTCTGCTTGATGTGGACATTAGAATCTTCCTGGCACTTTTGTAAGGGTGGGTGGGGAGGATGCGCTGGTGTTTTGGAGAAAATCTGCATGTCTATTAGCAATGTGCTGTGCACTGGTTCGCTCCAGCCTTCCACCTCAGAGGTGGCTGAATTTTGGTGGTGTTATAGTTCTACAACTTGTGAAGGACTTTGGTGTCCTTCATGAAGAGGCACTAAGTGGTCATAGAAAAGATAATCAACCTCAGAACGAGGTGTGAAATCTGGCCTCTTACTTGTGATTACGATTCTGGACCGCTTGCTGCTGGACCTGCTGGATTTGCTGAGGAGCTGGCCTCTTGCGGGACTGATCCATACCAGACTGGGCCATTCCAGGCCGGACTGAGGGGCTCCCACCATATCCTGGAGGACCCATGGAGGGTCCCTGAGGTGTCATGCGGCTGCCTGGCAACATACCAGGGCGCTGAGGAGAGAAACACAGGGATCTGGTCTCCATCCGACCCAAACTCTGAAAAGATGGAGACTCCCCAATAAAGGGCAGTTAAGTCCTAAGCACAAGTGGGCTACCAAGCCACATCTGCTAAGCTAAACGTGACCCCTGCTAGCACAGGACCACGTGACTCATGAGCTTCCTTGGGATGGACTCTGATGGATCACTACAGGGCTAACAGCTCCAAAAGTGGATGCTTCCAACCAAGAATGAATGGGACTAACACAGAAACCATAACCCGCAAAGTTGGCTATGAGAGAGAGTTCTTAATTTCAAACACCTCTCCTCACTGCAGGCCTTGTGCCCTAACTGCTGCCTACAATTTTCCTCCATGCATTGAATCACCACTCCAACGGCCATCCCTACAAGATACTCCCACTCTCCCCCTTCCTACCCCTAATCCCCACTTCACTCATTTCCTCTAGGCTGCCTCCCCTCTCCCTTTCCCACAGTTCAGATCCCAGCTCCTCCCTTCCCAATCAATATTCTCTTTAGGGTCACCTTTTTAACGGAGAGTAACCCTTACTCGGGGCACCCCTGATTTCACTGCAGGGTGACCTCTTTCACTCCCACCCCGTGGTACCCCCAATTTCACCCAAACATGTCATCCTCATCCTCAAATACACACACACACCCCTCCCCATAGTTTGCCAATTCCCCTCCCCATGCACCTAGGCCCCGTTTCCTCCCCACGTCTCCCTCGCCCTGAGCCCCAGCTTGCTGTCATATCATCCCCGGCCCTCGTTCACCCCAGAGCCTGTCCCCCGGGGCTCCCCTTGCCGCGCTCAGGTACATTCCCCCCCCCAGACAGAGACAGATCCCGGCCACCTTCCCCCACCTGACTCCCTCCTTGTATCGTTCCCAAGGGGGCACCCAGCCCGGAACCCCCCCGCCTCCGAGCCCGCCCCGCCCCGCCCCCTCCCCGGCCTTACCGGGTAGGCGGCGCCCGGCAGGGGGGAGCGGTAGAGGCCTTGGCCGGGAGCCGGGCCCATGCGGACGGGGGGCCCCGGGGTGCCCGGCCCCAGCGCTCCGGCCCCCCCGCCGCCGCTCGGAGTCACCGACTGGAAACCCGCCCGCGCCGCCATCTTCTCCCAGCACAAAGCGGGGGGAGGGGGAGAGGGACCGGAACCGGACACCGATCATAGAGCACGTGGGGCAGAGCAGCGCCAGAGGTACCATAGAGTGCCCGGTGAGGGCGCAGAGAGATGCTGGGGACGCAGGCTGCCTCCCCCTGCCGCATGGAGGCCGGCACTGCAAGGCGCTGCAGGCAGCCTAGAGCCCCTGGGGCGGGACTGGGGCAGTGTCAAGGGGAAAAGCCCACGGGTGTGGGCAGTGCAGACGGGGGGTAAGCTCCAGGGGAGCAGTGCCCATGAGGAAGCGGCAGGGACACACGAGCACACAGGCAGCCTTCAGGAGGCTGCCAAAAATTAGAGCACTGCCTGGCTTAAAGCATCTCCCTGGGCTGCCCAGTTGTGCCGTGATGCCCAGAACCCCGTGGCTGCACCACAGGGACCCCCAACCGCTGCTTTAAAGATATCTTAAGAAATGTTGAATGAAAATAAAGTGATTCCATTAGAACCCAACTCCGGCCCTGCTTCAGGCATTTCTGGCTAGGGTGGAATTTTGGTGAATGATTTAAAATACTTTTTGTCTCCAAATAGCTTTGATGCAAATACTTGCTCCAAAGGGTTTGGGTAACATGTCTCGCTATTGAACCAAACCTTCCAAGCAGCATGGCTTAGCACTGCTGGAAAGCACTGCTCTGCTGAAGCTTCACAGGCTGTTTCCAAGCCAGTTAGTTAACAGTCCACCTGCTGTGTCTGGCTGGATTGATCATCTGAGTGTATCGATTTTATGCTTGCTCACACAAGTGTAAATCAGGAGTGGCCCCACTGAAATCTGTGAAGCTAGACTTGTTAGGAGGATCAGCCCCTTGGTGTCTGGTGTATGAACACTGGGATGTGACCACCCATAGGTAAAATAGTTTTTTTTTTAAATATCTGGTCCTGCTTGCAAGGCTGCACAGTAAATTCCTTGCCAGACAGAAGACACCTTCTACCTGGTGACTAAGCTTTAGCTGCATTTTCCTCTCACTGGCACAAGATTTACTGCAAAATATTGTGGTTGGCTAATGTATTGTGCTTTGTTTAATGAAGTAGCTGCAGCACATGTCAGGTGAAACGGCACCGTGCACACTAGGGGCCTCTAGTAATGTCAGGGCAAAGTCACCTGTAAGATTCTCTTTAGCTTGGAACAAAACACTTTCTCCTGCGCTGGTTTGTTATGATGTTGGCTGTTCAGTTCTTTCCAGGTGTGTGCAGGGTGCAAGGGTCTGAGTTAGAGCTGCTAGGCCTAAATCTGATCTGTTGTACAATGATCGAACTCCACTGACAGGATTTCAGACCAAGCCCCGGTTGGAAGTGCAGCCTACGTGTGAGAGCCAAGCTCAGACTTTGAGAGACAGAGATGCAGTTACCAGCTAGCTGCAGAGCTCTCTGTCGAACATGGACAGGAGGGAGAAAGATCAGGTCACACGGGGTGCTTTGTTGTCTCCATCCATGGCCTCTGTAGTCCCAAGCAGGGGCAGCTCTAGCCATTTCGCCGCCCCAAGCACGGCGGCACGCCGCAGGGGGCGCTCTGCCGGTCGCCGGTCCCGCGGCTCCGGTGGACCTCCCGCAGGCACGTCTGCGGGAGATCCACCGGAGCCACTTGCCGCCCTCCCGGCGACCGGCAGAGCGCCCCCTGCGGCATGCTGCCCCAAGCACGCGCTTGGCGTGCTGGGGCCTGGAGCCGCCCCTGGTCCCAAGTCACTGCAGCCCAGCTAGTACCAGGCCCACGTGTTTGTGGGCATCATGGCAGAAGCACATTAGCAGAAGGGCAGAGAACCAAAATCTGATTTTTTAAACTATGAAGGGGGGGGGGGGTCACTGAACTAGCTGCTGAAGGGAACGGGGTGGTGGGGGATCTGTTTGGAGATGGGGCTTCTCTGCATGTGAGGAAAGAGATAGGCAGCAGCATCCTGCTCATGGCAGGGGCTGGAGAGCCAGGCGTGGAGGGTGCAGGCCCCACTGCTGCAGCAGCCGGTGTGGGGGTAGGGGAATAGAGGCTGGATGAAGAGCTGAACATTGGTTGCCAGGAAATTCAGTAACCCATCCACCCCCAAAACTTAGCAACTTGTTTTTGTAGGACCTGCACTATTTAGTGCTATGCTGGCAGGTTCCAGCCCTGCGCCTAGCACAGTACTGATGTGATTGATAGGCCTGGCCCACAGAACAGCACAGCACAGAAAGCAGCAGCAATTTTCATGAGCCTTAAAACAAAGCAATGCTTGTCAAACCAGGAGAGACCAAACATGCCAGGGATGAGGTTTCATTTCCAAGTGTCTGGTGGGATGGGGTGGTGGGAGGGAGACCCACAAATGAACACAGGCTACACCAAACACACGTGGCCACAAATACACAGCAGTGCATGGACCATACTGCCCTTCCTGACTGGCTCAGCCCCACCCCCAGCCTTGTAATTACATCAGAGAAATCCCCCATGGGTCAGACTGCCCGGCTCAGGTCCTGGCCCCTCAGTGTGGTTGGGATGTGCATCTCACAGAGGGCAAGGTGATTGTCCCAAAGGACCGTCATTGCCACATGGGCCCCAACCCATGTCATGGCACCTGGCTGCACAGCACAGCTCTCTCCTACCTGTATGGTGCTCACTTCAGGGCTGTATCATTATATCACAGCTCCTGTGTCTGCTGGCAGCACCAGCAGTGAGCGAATGGTAACCATGAATTACTGCGGGGGGAGGGGGGCAGAGGTGATGCTATCTCTGCCTGTATTTATACACACAGCATGATTAGTCCTCACCCTGCAGGTTCACGGAGGCCACACAATCCACAGGGTGAAAGCACCAGAGTGCCAGCAGGGGTGGCATGGCTTGTGCCCCCTGCGCTCCGGCCAAAGTTGGCTGCCTGCGGCTCCCACAGTCCCTAACAGGGATAAATCAGCTAATGCCTTCTAATCCACTCTGCCTCTCAGGCTGCCGCAGTAATGGGGCTGTAGCCTGTTTCTCTCCTGAGACGAGCAGCTGGACGTGTCCACAGTGGAGTCTTAACTGAGTGAGATGGGCTCCAGGAAGCCAAACTGCATTAGTGCCAGAGAGCCTCTCAAAGGGACACTTGGGACCCTCTAATCTGATTGGCTTTGAGCCTGGAGTATCCGGTGGCAAGTTTGCCAAGTGCCATTTAATTAGGTAGGAGGCTAATGCAATGCTGTTCTGTAGGGGCAGGAATTCCTCTGTGGATGAGGTGTCCTGGGCTTGGTGGGCCTGTTTCCATACTCAACTCAGTGCCCTGGTGTGGGACTGCAGAGCCACACCATGGGAGGTGCCATAAAACTGAGGTCCAATCCTTGTGGTTTTGAAAGGCCCTATGATGCCATACATGAGAGACAAGTTATCAGCACCTGGACAAATTCTCTGCTGTCTCCCTAACTGCCCACTGCAGTATCCATCCACTGACCATTGACTTCCTCTTCACTTCCTGTCCTAAGCTGCTGTGTGGCAGCTATTTTCTAACCCAGAGGAGCCCAGGTCTTAGCAGTGGGACGCCCATCCCTGCATAGAGACTGAGTATTTGGGGCCTTGTGGTGAAAAGTGCCCTTTTATCAGGCCTGGAGCCTTTATGTCAGCACATCAGAGCGGTGTTGGCCTCAAGGCCATTTCACAGAACCTCATGTCTGTCAGCAGTAGCCCCACTCCCAGCCCTCCTGAGCCCTGGCTATGTTGAAGCCTGAGACCAGGATGCGGTGCAAAGGGTGCATTCTCACCAGGGGCGGCTCCAGGCACCAGCGCAGCAAGCACATGCCTGGGGCAGCAAGCCGCGGGAGGCGGCCTGCCAGTCGCTGTGAGAGCGGCAGTCAGGCAGCCTTTGGAAGCATACCTGCGGGAGGTTCACCGGTCCCACGGCTTTGGCAGCAATTCGGCAGCAGGTACGCTGAAGGCGCGGGACCGGCAGATCACCTGTAGAAACGCCACTGAAGGCTGCCTGACTGCCGTGCTTGGGGTGGCAAAAACCATAGAGCCGCCCCTGATTCTCACTGCATCAGTATCCCACTGCCACCTGGACGTGCCCTACCCCAGCCACGGCCCCATGGTGGTAGTTCAGCCATTGGGCATCAAGTGCTGGGGGAGCAGGCTGGCTTCAAGCGTTATGCAGAAGCCGTGAATGCCAGCAGCACATTGCTCAAGGCAGCAGCACTGGGAATATTAATTCCTTTGCTGTTAACGAGGCCCTGTAACTGTAGAGGCCGTGTTTTCCAGCCATTTAGCTCTGGACAATGACACAGGGTTTGTTTTGTCACCATCTGGCTGCTAAGAGGCAGCAGTGCCCACTCTGAGGGTACACATCACCAGAGCAAACCCAGGCTGGAGCCCTCCCTACGATGCCCTGTGCTGGAAGGCAGGAGGCTCAATGCCTGGCTAGTGTGGGAAGGGAGGGGCCTAGGATTTCACTGCATTGGGCTCCAGCTCCTGCGCTAAATCTCAGTGTCCCAGCCCCATGCCTGCCCACTGCTGGAATGCAGGGCCCCTGCACTTACCCCCACTCAAAGTCCGGTCCCAGGATCCGTCCTTGCCTGCTCCACGCTGAAATGTGTCTGAGGCCTCGTAGCAGGATTCCCAGTCACCACTAGTGTGCCCGCTCATGGCTACATCTGGGAAAGTAGTTCTTGTGGCACTGGGTGCCTGCTTCTGCTCTCTGCTCAATCCGCAATAGCCTATCCTGGTAACACATCCCTCTGGCCAGGCCCCTCCCGGGGTGCAAAGCCCACCAGGACTAGCGGCTAGCAGTGGAACCCGGGCCCGCCTGCTACACTGGATTGTAGCCTAGGGGCCCTATAACCAGCAATCCAGGACTGCTCAGTCCCTGTCCCTTAGCTCATTCCTACCCAGCCCCCCTCTCTCTTCCCTTGCCTGTTTGTGGGTTTACCACAGGAGCTATACTACTCCCTGGCTATTTCACCCCCTTCTAGCCTCTTGCTAGCTAGACTCTTACTCCAGGGCAAGATTTTAGGGCTTACTCACTCCCTGGACTTCCTGCTTGTCCCTAACAAGCTCCCTCATCCCAGAGAGCAATGGCAGATTCCTTCCCCTGCCATCCCCTTCTGGTTTTATAGCACTGCCCTAGCCTGTCCACAGCTGGGCTTCACTTGTAATTAACCCGGGTCGTCCTTCTCGCTGGTGACGCCAGGTAACCTATCTGGCTTCTGGGGCCCTCGCTGGCCTATCAGGGCTGCACATCCCTTCATAGGCCTGAAGCCACAGTCATGCCAGTGAATGCTGTCACACAGTATGCACTATGGCCTTTAGCAAATCACACTGACACTTGACAACGCCAGTGTGCAGTGGCCTTTCCAGTGCAGTCCCCACTGTGCTGCAGAAGTCTTTGAGCCCCAGCCAGGCTTTGCTCAATGGCTAGTTAATTTAGGTTAATTAATTCCCCACGGGGCATGTGGCTTACACTACTAACTATTTTGTTCCTATTCAAAGACATCCCTCCCCACCCCCACCCACTGGCAGTGCAGCACCAGATCTGGCCCAAAAAGAGCAGGCTGGGAGGGAGTCATGACTGCAGCTGACATGCACTGACATTCATTCTACCGACAGCCCCTGCTGTTCCTCTGCAGCCCAATCTGAGTGAACGGTGTGAGTCTGGCTGTTCTACACTGTCTCCAGCACATCACTGGCCATGCGTTGCTCAAGTCTCCCTCAGGGACTGGATCCTGCCATGCATTATGGTGCCAGACAGCCAATTGTTGCTAATACAGCCAAATTAAACAGGTTCTCACCAGGCTCAAACTTTCCACACCAGTTTGCCCTCAGGCAGCACACAGAGGTGAAATCCTGAGGAAGCTGAAAAGAGCCAGTTGGAATGGGACTGCTCAGGTGACCTTCCTGCCTGGTGGTGCTATGTGCCCCACAGAGAACACCAGTAATCAATGGAGATTGGCCCCAGGACAGTGCAAGATCGGGTCTCCTTGCTCCTTTAATCTCACACCATTTAAAGCCTCCCTCCTAGAGGCTTCGGCTCAGGAAAGCACTTAAGCACATGCTTAACGCTAAGCATTGCAGTCAATGGGACTCTTACACACAGCTGAAGGTAAGTATGTACGTAAGTCGTTCCAATTTAGGGCCAACACTTCGTTCTGCAGCAAGTCCCCTCTTTGATCCTCAGTTTGAGATGCACAACATGAGCCCTGTGGGGAAGGAGATGCTGCCTGGGGTGCTTCTGATTTCCTACCCACAGGGATAGAGTCCTGCAGCCCAGCTGGGGAGAAAAAGGCTCAGTCTCTATCCTTTATCTCATCCATTTATAGTATCCTTTATATCATTGTTAAGAGTAGCAGGTATTGATATACAATGCATTTGTCATCTTATTGTGCTTCCTATGAAAATGTGTGTACATAGTACAGATACCAGAGATAATTCAACACTTTATACACTTGAAGGCATTCAGAGATCGGTAACAGAAAAATGGTACAATATCAAGGCCTAAATGCTACTGGATGGGTATCTACACTGATATGCCGCACACAGATATATATATATATATGTACACACATATATATATAGTAATATATATAATATATTATATATAAGATATATAAAATGAGGATGATATAGTAAAAACAGACAAATAAAAAATGATAAGTTTCAACGGGTGAGCATCAAGGTCAAATCCAAATCCAAATCCAAGCCCCATCTTTAAAAGCTTTAGAGCGCGAGCGTGAAAATAAGAAAGAAAAAAAGAAAAGGAATGAAACCGCACTAAGGAGCCATAAGACAATCTATGGACATGGCTGACCCGTTTGTCTTTGGGCGAGTGCTGGATACAAAGGCCTGACCCCGCTTCCTAATTTTGGTCAGGAAGTAAAATAATAATAATCATAAAGTAAATAAAGATTAGAAAAATGACATCGCAAAAACTCTTTAAGCTAAGTAGCACTTCAGCCCTGCAGAGCTGTCACTTGGTGGAGGGTGCAGGGTGGGCACGAGAATTCTGGGGCTGACCCTGACAGTGGAACAAAAGGATGGAGGCAACCCAGGCAAGGTCTGGCTCTGGAGTCCCTGACCTGGCTGCGGAGGGGTTGGGTTTGTTACACACACGTCAAACTGACCTCACAGCTCCTCTCCTCTATGTACCAGTATCCCATGGAGGGGCTATGACTGGGCTGGCTCCGCCCACACAGCCCAGCCTATGGGCACTAGTAGCAGAGACTCTGGGACACAACGGGCCAAGGGCGGCTGTGAACGACAAGCCCAGGGCCTGCCATTTTCAGAAGCTGCCGGTGATTTGGGAATTTCATCTGGAGAAGTGCTGGGGGGGGGGAGTGTCTGTGGATCATTTCCAAAGGCTGGGTGTCTGTGAGTCCCCAGAGGGTTCTGCTTGGTGGAGGGCTTGGCTCAGCTGATATTGGCAGAGCTGAGGGCACAAGCAGGGTCGTGTGGACAGGATCTGTCCTGCTGGAAGCCTCCTTCCATGGGAAGTTAGCTCAGCCCATGGGCATCAGCTTCCCCAGCCAGCTCTGAGCCACAGGCTTCCCTGGCATCAGGCTGTTCCAGAGGATGCCTGGCTTCCAGGTGACTCCATGGCAGGTGGGAATGCAAAGACCTACATTTCTTGGGACAGCACCTGCCTGGAGGACGTGTGACTGGCCTGGGAAAGCCGGACAGGTGCCTTTTAGGGAGGCATGGCTCCCCCCAGAAAACCCCTGGGTCTGACTATCCATAATGCAGCTCTGGAGTGTGGGCTGTCTCGGGCAGGCTCCCCTTCCTGGCCGATCCCACCTGCATGGGAAGTGGCAGCATGATCAGTGTGAGCTTCATCCATCAGCATTTCCTCTGCCTGTCATGCTGACCCGAGTGCTTCCCATAGCACATCCAGCCCCAACTGCCTGGCTTGGCAGGCTTATCTGGAAAGGACTGTTCAACAGCTGGGGCTTATGGGCCTGAGGGGGATTCTTCCCTTTATGTGCCCCATTAGCTATGAGGCTTCTGCCTTAGGGGAAAAGGAGGCTGAGGCCTCTTAGGGTTTTTGGAAAGTCCTCCTTGACCCTGCAGCATGGCTACTGTTCGGGCCTCATTCCCCTCCCCCACCCCAAGTTACAGTCTTTGGCACTGTCCACACACAGCGGCCTCTCTGGACGCCTCTGGATTGTGTAGGTTGCAGATGTGAGAGTTTGGGCAGGAGACTTCTCTGGGGGTGGGGCATGTGGAGGAGGGTGATGGTGAAGGGAGGAAGACGGCTGTGCTTGCTCACAGGTGGGGCTATCATTACCCCAGTCAGTCCACAGAGCACCAATCGTGGTCATGTTGGAGGGGACAGGAGCCGGGGAGACCTGGAGGCATCTGCCCTTGAGCTGAACCCACAGCCAGGGAAGGCTCCCAGGGACCATCGTGCTCAGAGACTCAGTGCCAGGGGCAGGGGACTAAATTCAGAGCAAGACTGTGGCTGCTGAATCGGCTGCAGTGCACATGGGACACACAGCAGAAGCTTCCGGGATCCAGCTCTCACCATCAGCCCCTCCCATCCCCACTGGGGGTGAAATGCTGAAAGAGGGGCCCAGGCAAACATGCTGCCATAGCAGTGGGGTCCCTGGCTCAGAGGACAGGCCCCGGGGGCTCCCACCTTTATGGAGGTGATTCCCCTGCTCTGTGGAGAGCTGGCGCAAGCTGAGCGCAGGGACCAGGCCTCCCCGTGCTCACTCATAACCCTCCCCCCCACCAAGTCTCTCTCTAGTGTGATGCGTGGATGCGGGATAGACATGGAAACCAGGTAAATGGACAGGAATGGGGAACATGGGAGAGGGGTTACTTCCCCCAGTGTGACTGCAGCCAAAGAGCTGATTCTTCTGGGCTCCTTTCTCTTTTTAGTTAAAAACAAACTGAGGAGCCAAGGAGGAGCAGGCCAGGTCCTGTGGTGCAGTCCAGTCCGTGTGTAGCTCCAGCACAGGCTGCAGAGTCAGAGTTGTGGGGGTGGGACCAGAATGTCCAAAAGTCTCTAAACTATGGGGAGGTGGGGGAGCAGCTGGCGCTGAGTCTGTATCCAGGGTCAGAAACCAACCCAACCGCCTGCCACCTGGCCCTAAACCTGAGGCCATCACTCTTGTTAATGTCCCACTATGGCGAGGAGCAAGGGCCCCTAGGTGTGTCCCCTCCATGGACACCCCCCAGGGACAGGGGCCGCTCTCCGGAGGGCTTTGGTAGTGTATGTTGTACATCCGGACGTCAGTTAGCAGGTGAAGTCCTCAAACGTGCCCCGGGCCGGGTGGTGAGGTAGGATGTTGGCTGCATACGTCATCCCGGCTGGGTGGCCCCTTAGGCTCTCACAGGGATTCTGGGGGCAAGGGAGATGAGGGAAGGAGAGTTAAGCACGGCAGGTCCCGAGCACAGGGAGAAGAGCAGATGATACAGCAACAGCATCATGCAATGCCTTGATAGAGGCAAGAGTCCAGCCCTCTGGTAATCACAGAGACCAGAGGCTCTGGCAGCATTTGGGGGGCCCGGCAGCTCACGGGATGCCCCAAAAACACTTAGTGCCCTTGCCCAGGGAGCCCCAGAGCACAGGAGATCTCCATATATCTGGCTGAGTGACACCACCTCCCATGAACAAAGACCCTGTTTAGAGATGGGCTGCAAGGTTTGTGGCTCTTCTGTAATGAGTGAACCAGCTCCCTAGGTCCAATGCCCTGGAGCTTGGCAGACCTGTGCATCTGGGTCAGAACTTTCTGACTTGGGGTCATGGCCCCAAGAGAACCACAGTTGTCAGCTATCTTCAGCAAGCCAGTTGGCACTGAACTCTAGTGCCTAAATACCATGGTGACTGGCACAGTAGCAAGACCTGGGCGGTTTTCTATCCTCTCCCTCTCCAAAGGCTGCCAGCTACCACTCCAGGCAGTCCCAGAGGACAGGGGTACTGGGTACTGGAGCATGGGGCCCCAAGCTGGCATGCTCAATGCCCTGCTGTGGATCCCAGCCATGTCCTTTCACTGCAGGTTGCTCCCCAGCAATCCCCACAGCACAAAGGTCGTTCCCACAAGCCACTTTCTCAGCAGCCTACGGCTTCGGGGGTTCCTAACTTTGGTTTTCAAGGCAGCCAGTCCTCTCTTAGCCCTCCTTGCTAGCTCAGAGGTGAAGGAGCAGGAAGAGACCAGGACAGCAAGGATGCTAAAGGGAAGGACTGAGATGCATGCCCTCTGCGTGGGGACCTTGCGCAGTCCCTGGTTACCCTACAGCAGGCTCTGGCCAGTGATATGGGTCTGCCTCTCACAAGCGCTCACAACCTCCAGTAGAACCCCCAGCCCCAGAGGGCTCGCTGAGCGGTATGGGGGGCACTGCAGGGCAGTGTGCTGCCCTCCCCCCCAGTGTAGGGGTCAGTGGGGATGTTAACTGAGGCATGGCCCAGGCCACAAGGAGAAGGGCAGGTTCTGGCACTTACATGGCGTTTCACATCATCCATGCTCAGGGCGACGCCCTTGTCTGTGTTGTTCCTTTTGTGATTCTTTTGGCACTTGGCCCGGCGACACAGCTTGTACTTTATGACCTGAAAGTGAAAGCAGCTCCTGGGTGGGATGGCCCCCTCAGTGACCCAAAGCATCCTGCGCGCTGAGGAGCCGAGGGACATCGGGGCACCAGTTACAGGGGGGCAGTGCTGAGGTAAGTCACGTGATGAGGGACTGGTGGAAACTGCACAGGCCAGATCCTGCTCCCAGCCACAGCACAGATAAATCCAGAGTGACTCCACGTTCTGCACTGGATGCAGGGTAGCTGAGATGAGAAACTCACTCACAACGTATGAAGGGGCTCACAGCTCCCATGGGCAGGAGGGATTTGGGTCCCAGGGGATCGGCAGGAGGCGCACGAGGCTGGCAGCAGCCTGGGGGGGAGATTTCATGCTGAGTGGGAAGGGACTGGGAGGGCAAAGGGGGCTGGCGGGTGATACCAGGCAGGGAGCAGGCAGTGAAGTGACATGCAGAGGTGAAGGGGAGGAAGGAGCTGTGGGGGAAGCAGTATGACAGGGGTTGACCTTAGGGGAGCATCTTGGTGCATCATGGGGGATGGTTCTCAACCCCCCCACAGCAGAGTGGGGTTCCTGGTGATCCCTCCTTCACTCACCTCATAGGCATAATCGAACAGCTCCAGCACGGTCAGGATGCTGGCCCCAATGAACAGCCCCATCTGCCCACCAATGTCGCCTGGAGACGAGAGGGATGAGAGCAGTCAGGGCGGGCTGGCCGGGAGTGGGTGGCCTGTCAGCCACTCCGGGGCTCAGTTATATAGTGGAGGACAGGACAGCTGAGGAAAGGAGACCAGACAGAGGGAGGGAGGGAGAGGAGAAGGCAGCAGCTCCACTTGCCATAGCGGCTCATCCACTTGTAGTGAGAGGCTGGATCTCTCCCCGCAGAGATCACTCTAGTGGTCTTTGATGAGCCTGTGACATGGACACCCCCCACCACTCGGCCAGCCAAAGCTGGAGGCCTCTGGGGGTCCTTGATCCTGACCCCAGGCTGCAGCTTGGTGAGCTCTGATCTGCTGGGTTGGTGAACCTACGAGCTCAGCGACCCTCCACATGGGCTCAAGGCCTGGGTTCTGCACCCTGCGCTGCCGCCCTGTGATGAATGGACTCACCAGTGGCCAGGGCTCTGTCTTCCAATGTGAGATTCACTAGGAAGCCCCAGGGATGAGGCCAAGAAGCCAGGGAGCCTGCAGCCATGCCAGGATTTTCCCAAAGCACCAGGGTCCTGCGCTGCAGGTTTTGGCTCTGTGTGCCCAATAAACACCCCTCAGTATGGAGTCAGCAAAGCCCCCGGCCCTTGGGGATGGCTATGCTGAGAGGCCAAATACTCACAGCTCCCATTGACCCTCAGCTCCTCTAGGAATCAAGCCCTGACTCTCCCTTGGCCTCTCGAGAAGGGCCTGGGACTGGCTGTCAGGCTCTGTGTAGGTATTATGCAGACCTGCCCCACTGACTCATACCAGCAGCTAGACCAAGTGGGATCTGCCCCATCTTTGGAGAACCGAGGCCCAAGAGTTTCTCTAACCAACGCAAGGGAGAGCTGGAGCAGGGAGGTTCTGGAGGAAAAAGCCTCGGAAGAGCCGAGTCAGGAGGGATAAGGCGTGTGAGTAAGCTTCTCTCATTGGCTCACACACCTGCCCTACAAGGGCTTGTCAATTGGGACCTCACACCATCTTCTACTAGTGACAAATTGGATGACTCTGTGCACGTGCACCCAGGGGATCCTATATAATTTCTGCACTCCATGAGCCCTACTCCCTCAGCCGGCTAGAGACCAAACCCCTATGGCTCTGCACTGAGATGAAATCTGCTCATTAAATGGCTCCATTACTATTTTCCAATTAGTTTATTCAAAAAGCCCTTAAACATCTGCACTTGGGTCTGCAGGAAGGAGTCTGCTGCAGAGAAAACAGATCAGGACAGGAGCTTTGGGGAAGGGCTGGTACGGATAATGCTACTTCCCGCTCACTGAAATCTGGTTCACCTGCCAGACACAGACCACATGGTCCCCCCCATCTGCCTAGGGTGGGGTGGAAGGTAAATCACTGAGCTGAGCCAGCTGCCACGGGCTAGGTTCAGAGGTGAGGTGTGCGAGGGGCCTGAGTTCCATGCTGAAGGTGGACACACAGCCATCTGAGCTGGGGGCGATCACGCTCCCAGTCATCCCATGTGATGTTCTGGGACTGGTGCACCAGATTTATCCCAGTGCCGCTCACAGCAGGGTCTGTCCCCAAGGGGGCAGCAGGAGAAGCAACAGCCCTGTGTACAAACAGCTCCCACCAACCCCCACACTGAGCCTCATCCTGGTCCCACTGAAGCCAGTGGGAGTTTTCCAATTCACGGCAGCGGGATCCGGACTCAGATACCACACTCAAATGTGCAGTGTCTCTTGGCACCTTGGTGTGCGATGCCTCCCGCAGCACACATCAGCATGTGCCTGGCCCTAGAGTCATGGAATTACCCTCTGCTCCACCTCGCCCCTGCACTCAGCACCAAAGACCCTGCTCTCCCAGAGAACTCCACAGCTCATGCCCACTGGGCTGCCGCAGAACCAGGGTCTCTGACTGCCCTCCCTGCTTCAGCTTACCTTCAGGCATCACCGACAGAGGGGAGGGAGAGCCACAGCCCACTGGAGGTGACAGGCATCTGGGGCCTAGTGCTGGGGGGGTCATTGGAGCTGAATGGACCCCTACCCCAAGCACTCAGCTAGCGTTGCTCAGCAGTGACCACAAGGCCTGGCTCCCTGCCTGCCCCTGAGTATGGAGGGGAAACATGCCTCACCCAGCAAGCCAGCCACCTCATAGGCCTTCTTCTGCTCAATTGTCTCATAGTTCAGGGCTTCAAAGAAGATATCCAGCACCAGAAAGTTCTCCCTGCAAGAGAGGAAGGGAGTGTCACTGGATGGGACTGGCTCTGTGTGACAGCCTGGAGTCGTTGAAACAAATCCAGCATGGACAAAATCAGCAGGAAGCCATGAGACCAGGGAAAGGAGGCCAGGCATTAAGAACCGGCACCTGGCGTCCCAAAGATCTGGAGACTGGGCAGGTGCCCAGGGGGCCAATGGGGAATGAAACTCTTGTGGCACTGGCAATACGTGTAGCCTCTTGGTTCCATTGGCTCTGCCCCCAGGTCTGTGGCGCAAGCCCCCTCCCCAATTACCCAATGTACTGCTCCGACTTGTTGTATTTCTTGGCCAGGTACTTGGCTGAGGCCTTGCTGGGGATTTTCACCATGGACAGCTCCTTGCCAAAGCGGGTGACATTGCAGGGCATCTCACAGACACAGTAATCATTGTCCTTCTCCAGCAGGAAATCTGGGGGGGTGGGACGGGTGAAGGGAGATGGGCGGAAAGGAGGGGAACGGAGAGAGAACAAAATAAAACAATAGCAGCTCATACTCTAAAGGGGTCTCTCGACATTCCCCAGACTTCAAAGCCACCCCTGGAAAGTGCCACTCAAGTTGCTTAACAGGAGAAGAAAGAGGGGGACAGTTTCTGGAAAATTTCTAGGACCCTCTCCTCCCAGTTCCCACTTGTAAGCCATTCCCCTGCCCTAGCTAAGGCTCTTGGAGGTCAATAGCAATAAAACAAACACAAGGCGCTAACAGAGCCAAATCAAAGTAGGAGAAAGAAAATCACCATCTGAAAATGATGCAAATAGAAACAAATGAAGGGGGTGGGGCAATCAGCACAGGGATCAGAGGGAGGGACAGGGGAAGAGAGAGGTGAGAAATATGGCACAAGCAATCACATGTTACAGAAGAGTCTTTGGAGTCTGATGGATGAATGTCAAGGGGGGACAGGGTCTGCTGCAGCCAAGCCACCATCATTGCCAGCCATTGGCACGGCCCCGTGGCCATGTCTCCATTGCTGCCTGCCATGGCTGAGCCTCCATCATCACCAGCCATTGGCAAGGCCCCATGGCCAAGTCTGATGTGGCAGTAGGGTCCTTGACAGGTGTGCAATAGGAGTGTAAACCACAGTAGCAGAGTGTGGGTCTTTCTTCTCTAGTGTGTGGTCCATATATGAGAATAAGGGTCTACCTGCATCTGCCAGCAAATGGAGCTACTCTCTAAGTTCAAGCAGTAAAAGCTTGTGCTTTTAGCAGTGAATGCCCAGGGTTCAACCCTGAAGACAGCTGCTGGTGATGGTCACAGGCAGGGGCGGCTCCAGGCCCCAGCACGCCAAGCGCGTGCTTGGGGCGGCAAGCTGCGGGGGAGTGCTCTGCCAGTCGCTGCGAGGGCGGCAGGCAGGCTGCTTTCGCGGCTTGCCTGTGGAGGGTCCGCTGGTCCCGCGGCTTTGGCGGACCTCCCGCAGGCGTGCCTGCGGAGGGTCCGCTGGTCCCGTGGCTTTGGCGGACCTCCCGCAGGCGTGCCTGCAGAGGGTCCGCTGGTCCCGCGGCTTCGGAGGACCTCCCGCAGGCGTGCCTGCAGAGGGTCTGCTGGTCCCGCGGCTTCGGAGGACCTCCCGCAGGCGTGCCTGTGGAGGGTCCGCTGGTCTCATGGCTTTGGCGGACCTCCCGCAGGCGTGCCTGTGGAGGGTCCGCTGGTCCTGTGGCTTTGGCGGACCTCCCGCAGGCGTGCCTGCAGAGGGTCCGCTGGTCCCGCGGCTTCGGAGGACCTCCCGCAGGCGTGCCTGCAGAGGGTCCGCTGGTCCCGCGGCTTTGGTGGACCTCCCGCAGGCGTGCCTGTGGAGGGTCCGCTGGTCCCGTGGCTTTGGCGGACCTCCCGCAGGCGTGCCTGTGGAGGGTCCGCTGGTCCCGTGGCTTTGGCGGACCTCCCGCAGGCGTGCCTGTGGAGGGTCCGCTGGTCCTGTGGCTTTGGCGGACCTCCCGCAGGCATGCCTGTGGAGGGTCCGCTGGTCCCGTGGCTTCGGAGGACCTCCCGCAGGCACGCCTGCGGGAGGTCCTCTGAAGCCGCAGGATCAGCGGACCCTCCGCAGGCAAGCCGCCAAAGGCAGCCTGCCTGCCGTGCTTGGGGCGGCAAAATGCCTAGAGCCGCCCCTGGTCACAGGAGCACAGATACCATCAGGATGAAGACCGAGGAGGAGTCTCAAATATAGCCAGAGTCGTCTTTGTCCTTTAGGGCCTAAAAAACTAGTTGCACCCCAGAGAGATTGCTCCATCCATGCACAGAGAGCCTGACAGGACCATGGCTCTGAGCTTCTGTAGTAGCAGGTGTGACACTGCACCCCAGAGGCAGTGGAATATACGCCTAGATGGATTGAAGGGCCTGATTCAGAGGTGGATAGAGTCCTTTGGTGCTACACCCCTTCCTGATGTCTAGGGGACCTGCCTGGGGTTGCTGGCCTCCCCCTTAGAAACTGGAATGAGGTATGAGTTACTGTAGGGGTGGGGACCTTCCGTCACACACTCCACTGCTGCTGAGTGCTCTCTTCGCCCCTTGATATGCGTGGCACAGCGAGAGCCCTGTCCTCCTGGAATGGAGTGGGCCCCAATGCCCCGCTCTGGGCCAGTGGCCAAACCTGCAAAAGAGGAGAGGGGCAAGGCAGTCTCACCTAAGGCCGGGTCCGCGCACTCCTTGTACTGCTCGGGGGTGCAATAGGGGGCGTCACCTGCAGGGAGACAGAAGAGCAAAATTTCAGTCGAACCTCTGTGCTGGGGCTGGATTTAAGGTGGAGAAGCTGATCCAGTGGGTGTGGAAGCGGGAGTGGGTGGATGACACCAGACTACACAGGCCATTGGTCTGAGCAACCGAGGAGGGGGAGATACTGGACTACACAGGCCATTGGTCTGGTTTGGTATGGATGGGTGTGTGCGGAGGGAGGATAGTGAGCTAGATGAGCCATTGCCCTGGTCCAGCAGGGGGGTGGAGGAGAGGGGTACAGCAACAGCTAGACCAGCAATCTTATCCTGAGTATTTATTTTGCTGCTCCTTGAATCTGTGTTGTTTCCTAGCCTGCACCTATCCCCCGCCCGCCCTGGACCAGAAAACCTCTCAGTGATCTCAAAACCCTCCCCATACCGTCCCATCAGGATCCTGAGCAAACAGACAGTCTTGACTTTAACCCCTCACCTGACTGTGTACAGAATCCCTGCCAGAGAAAGCAATCAGCCAGAATGATGTAGGGTCTGTGATTCTGGATGTTAATTTCCACGCCTTACTTGCTACGGCCTGTTTGCAAGTGACTAGTCCCATCAGTGTAAGACCAGTGCCAAAGCCCTCGGGATAAAGGGCTGGTTCCATGAGAGGGGAAGTGGCTCCCAGCAGTGGGGGAACAGAGTAGAAGGTTCAATCCGCAGCCCCCGGGGAGACTGCTGCCTGGTCCCCCCACCTGCCCGCAGCAGCACATGCCTGCCTCCAAGCCGGCCTTGGATCTTAGACAAATACTGGGCCTCCCCAATCTTGGTAGTGCAGTCGCTGCCATTCAAATGCACTGTCTGGTCTGATCTTCAGAGATGGGCTTGGTGAGGGGTCGGTGGGCAGCATACTCCAGGGCCAGCACCCTCCATGGACACCTCCAAACCCACTGGGGAGGTACCTTCAGGGGCACTCTGGGGATCCAGCATTACCTACGTGCACACCCCAGAGGAGTACGTTTAACCCCCAACTCCACTGCCAGAGCCCACGTGTCTGCCCATCTCCCACGGTATCCTGGCTCCCGCACTGCCTGGATATATTTCTTGATAGGCTGAGAATTGAGAGGAATTTGGGGGATTAAATTGGAATCCAGCCTGGAGCCACGGAGCTGTGCTGGAAGTGCCAGAAGAGCTGGGATTTAGGGGAGGGGGCTGCAGCAGACGCAGGCCGGGGCTGTGCTCTGAGAGCAGCGGGTCTCAGCTCATGCACAATGAGGTGCTGTTCACCTTCAGGTATTGTTTGCCCCAACGCAGGACATGGAACATGACAGAGCAGTGTCCTGTTGGGGCAGGAATCCTGGAGCAAAGGGAGGGGGAGGAGGGCACTGGACTAGATGGGTCACTGGTCGTCTCTGTTACAAGAAGTAAGATCATGGACTAGATCTACTAACAGTGTGTGGGCAGTGGGATACCTGTTGAAATGAACCCTTGGGCTGATCCACGGCAACAATGAAGTGGAGGGTTACTGGGCTAAGGGCCCCTGGGTCTGATCTGGGGTGGCAGGGAGGCACTGGGAGGGATACTGGGCTAAGGGCCCATCGGTCTGATCTGGGGCAGGGAGGCCCTGGGAGGGATACTGGGCTAAGGGCCCCTGGGTCTGATCTGGGGTGGCAGGGAGGCATTGGGGGGATACTGGGCTAGATGGGCCCATGGGTCTGATCTGGGGCAGGGAGGCCCTGGGAGGATACTGGGCTAAGGGCCCATGGGTCTGATCTGGGGTGGCAGGGAGGCACTGGGAGGGATACTGGGCTAGATGGGCCCATGGGTCTGATCTGGGGTGGCAGGGAGGCATTGGGAGGATACTGGGCTAGATGGGCCCATGGGTCTGATCTGGGGTGGCAGGGAGGCACTGGGAGGATACTGGGCTAGATGGGCCCATGGGTCTGATCTGGGGTGGCAGGGAGGCACTGGGAGGATACTGGGCTAGATGGGCCCATGGGTCTGATCTGGGGTGGCAGGGAGGCATTGGGAGGATACTGGGCTAGATGGGCCCATGGGTCTGATCTGGGGTGGCAGGGAGGCACTGGGAGGATACTGGGCTAGATGGGCCCATGGGTCTGATCTGCGGTGGCAGGGAGGCATTGGGAGGATACTGGGCTAGATGGGCCCATGGGTCTGATCTGGGGTGGCAGGGAAATGCTCTGAGCTGCACAGGGAGTGTCCTACCCGGGGCTGGTTTGGGCTGTCCCTGTCCCCATTTGGGCTCACCTCGCATGTGCACCATGCGGCAGTTGCAGTTCTCCACCAGGTAGCGGGTCTCACAGTCAATGCGACAGGCTGCGATGCTGTAGGTGTCGTAGAACTCAGAGTCTCTGGTTATGGACTGGCAGTTACCCCAGGGCGGGGGAAGGTAGATCAGCTGGGGCAGAGCAGGGAGGAATGAGAACAGGAGCCCACCCCTTCTCTCCCCAGGGAATGCTCCCAGAAGGCTCTTGTTGAGCACCAAGGTGGACCAGGAACCAATCAGGCCACCAGAGGAGCAAGCTGAGAATTCAGAGTATTGATTAACTAGGCCCCGCAAGCCCCTGTGTCAGGCTCACTTTCCCCATTCTACAGATTTTAAAATGTCTAATTTTAGTAGCTGCTGTTTAACATCCTCCTGAGATATCAGTGGAATGGAAAGAGTGTTATCATCTGATACGATTATTTCATGTTTTTTCCCAAATACACAACAGAAACATTTATTGAACGCTTCTGCCTTTTCTGCATTATTATTGATAATTCTACCATTTCCATCTAATAATGGACCAATACTATTGTTAGGATTCTTTTTGTTCCTAATATATTTAAAAAACTCCTTATTTTCCTTAACTCTGCTGGCCACAGTTTTCTCCTTGTGTCCCTTTGCTTTCCTTATCAATTTTCTACAATTTCTAGCATCTGATTTGTATTAATATCAACTTCCCCTTTGTTATATATTATTTTTAATTTTTTCATAGCTGGCTTTGCTTCCCTGCTAAACCAGGTCTTTTTTTAATAATACAGCCTTCTTCCTCGAGTGTGGGATGGTGGTTTTTTGGGGTATCTAGTGGAAGTGCTGTTAAACAATTCCCAATTATCCTTCATGCTTTTCTGATTAAATTCTTCCTCCCAGCTGATTTGGCTCATGATTGTTTGTTATAATTGTCAAGAAGTGCAATGACATAAGAATGGCCAAACTGGGTCAGACCTATGGTCCATCTGGCCCAGAATCGTGTCTTCTGACAGTGGCCAATGCCAGAAGCTTCAGAGGGAACAAGGCAGTGATGAGCTGCCAAAATCTTAACAACCGGTTCCCTATAAAAAGTTCTGATTTAAGGGGGGGAGCGAGGGAGGGGCCGGGGGAGAGATCCTCGTGGGGCCGGGGGCCCCTGCAGGGCCTGGGACAATTGTCCCACTTGCCCCTTCCCCTCCCGTCTGGCCAGTCCTGGAGCTTGCAGCAGCCCCCTCTCCCCCCCCCCCCACCTTGCTGGGCCATTCAAAAAGTGGCAGCAGGACGACTCCAGAGCTCAGCTGAGCTGCCCAGCTGGTGCCGGTGGCTGGCCACGCTGCAGCTGGGGGGAAGCGGGGGAAGGGACGGGGGAGCCTCAGCCTCCCCAGCTGGGAATCCTGGGAGCAACAGGATGGTCCGGCCCACGGACCAGAGTTCTTTGCCCACCCCCTGGCCCTTTAACAACCGGTTCTCCACGGAGGTCTAATTTTAACAACCGGTTCTTGAGAACCTGTGGGAACCTGCTCCAGCTCACCACTGGAACAAGGCAATAATCCAGTGATCCATCCCCTGTCATTCAGTCCCAGCATCTGGCAGTCAGAGGCTTAGGAACACAAAGCATGGGGTTGCGTCCCTGACCATCCTGGATAATTGTCATTGATGGACCTATCCCCCAGGAACTTATCTAATTCTTTTTCGAACCCAATTATAGTTTTGACCTTCACAACATCCCATGGCAGTGAGTTCCACAGGTTGACTGTGTGTCATGGGTAGAAATACTTCCTTTTGTTTGGTTTAAACCTGCTGCCTATTAATTTCATTGGGTGACCCTGGTTCATGTGTTATGCGAAAGGATAAATAACACTTCCTTATTCACTTTCTCCACACCATTCAGGATTTTATAGACTTCTATCATATCCCCCGCTTAACCCTCCAGGCTCCTGGAATGCTGCATCCACCCCATCCCCCCGCTTAGTGTTTCTTCTCTGTCTGTGTCAGGCAGAGGCAGCTCAGGGGCAGCCAGCACAGAGTGCCCAGCCCAGTGCTCTCCCTGCCCCTCACCCGCTGCTCTTGGCAGGACACAAAGGTCTGGAATCCAGGCGCTACCCCAAAGCCCAGCTGGTCAATTAAGGGAGGTTCATCCTGGCTGTGAATCTGCACTTTTATCCCAGCTTCAAACGAGGTCTCATCTGTAACAAAGAGAAAAGTGGGAGCTGAGTATCTGAGAGGGCTGGGGAATCCAGGCATCCTGGGGTGAGAACTCCCTGGGGCCCATTTCCTATCCGCAGGATACATCTATTCTGCTCTCCCTCAGGGCTTAGCTTCAGAGAGCTTGTCCTGTCTGTAATGGAGCATGGGGCAGAATTAACCCTGTCCCTGCCAGTGTGAAGAGCCCTTTCAGGCCTGGACGAGTAGAGAGCCATGGGACAGTCTCAGAGGGCACCAGAAGTTCCCAGGATGAGGGGTCCAACTCTGCACAGCTGTCACCTTGTTGCCATCTACAGCTGTGCAATGCAGGCACGTGACACACAGAGTGGTGTGAGTGAGGGGAGGGATCTCGTTTGGTCACATCTCGCAGTCGCTTTGCACGGGTGAGAATGGCACCCCCAGGTCAGGGTGAGCCAGGCCCTCTCTTATATCCCTGCACGGGTGCACAAAGTCAGGATTCCCCTTTTAACACTGAATATACTCTGAGCTAGCTCCACAGGCTTCAGTGGGATTACTCCTGATTTACACCAGCGTGAGAGCAGAACTGGTCCATTCTTGGTGCCTTTCAAACAGGGACTTCAAACTGCCTTGGAAACATTAATGAACAGAGACTCAGACCACCCTGGGAAGTGGGTATTATTCATCCCATTTTATAGACGGGGAAACACCACAGAGAGGGGGAGTGACTCAACCAAGATGATAGAGGTGAGAACAGAACCTAGGAGTCCTGACTCCCAATCTCCTGCTCTAGCCTCTAGACTCAGAGCACTCTGCCTCTCAGATCTGGGAACACAACCCAGGAGTTCTGACACCTGGTCTAACACTTTCACTCTCATCCTACCTTCCCCAGGGGGTTTGGAAGCAACAGATGGCAGAGGCAGGTTTCTGTCTGGGCAAGTCCCTCCTGCCCGGGCAAGTCCCTCCTGCCCAGCTGCCTGTGCAACTGTTCTGGAAGGATGCTGAGAAGGTGTGAAGGGGTGAATGTTTCACTGATGGGGCAGCCGGTCATGCCCATCTCCACATGCGTTTGGCCAGATCTGCTCAGGTCTGGGGCTGTTCTCAGACATACTCTCTCCTTCACCCAGCTTTGCAGTGTGTGTGTGTGTGTGTGTCTATCACCTACATGACAATCTCTCCAGTGTCTGTCTTGGGGAAGAATTCAGTGCCCATTCCCTCTCCACTAGTCCACAGCCGCAACCCTGCTCTATATGCCCCTCCCTTCCCCACCAGCTCACTGCACCATACAGGAAGAGGGGGTAAGGGCTGGGGCTCCTTAGGTTTATTGCATGTGCCACCCTCCCACTTGCATTCCTTCCTTCCTTCTGTCTGTTTTCCCTCCCTCCTAGCCCCTCTGTTCCGTTCTTTTCTTCCCCACCACCCTCCCACTCCATGGCCCTGGGAGAGCAGCAGGCAAGTGGGTGGAACTATTTATAGACAAGTGCTACTTAATTTAAACTGGCAGGCAGTTGCCATGGCAAATAATACAGGTAAGAAAAAAGGAGGAGAAAAATAGATTGACAGCAAGAAAAATGGGAGGACCTGAGAAGATGGGAGCCTAGGGGTAGGGTCATGGGGGTTGGGACTGCTGGAGACAGGGCATGGCAAGGGCCCAGCTCCAGGGAGACAACGCATGGGCCTTCACGGGAACCGGCTGCAAGCAGCCCCAAGCGACTGTGCCTGTCCCTTCTCCAGGCCTGTCTGACCCTCCTCCCCAGGCATTAGTATTGCTACTGTGGTGGTGCTCAGAGGCTTTAGCCGGACACTGCTGTGCCAAGCTGGGCCCCCCAAACCAGGCCAGGCCCCCCATGCACTATGAACAACAAGCCATGAAGAGCTGTCATGGAAACACAGCTTGTGCAGGAGGCAGAGACGGGGAGGCATTGGCAGAGTGAGGTCTGGCTGAGGGGCAGGAGGTTGAATGGACAGGTATCAAGGGAGTGGAGATGGCCCGCCTCTGGGCTAGGGCAAAGTGCTCTGGGTGTGGAAGCAGAGGTGCCCATCTCCGCATGGGGCAGGGAGGGATTTGCAGACACAGCTGCTCCAGCCAGTGCTGCTGCTGGTCCTGTTACCTGTTTCCCCCCAGACAGGCAGGTACTCGTCTTGCTGAATGTCCAGCATGATCTCCAGGCCATTGCCAGTGCCACCCTTCATGGTGATGCGCCGGGGCTTCCCGTCCTGTCCGGAGTTGAATGTGTAGCACTTGCCATAGCGCGTGAAGACCTGAGGGGGACAGAGATGGGAGGGGACAGTTAGATACAGAGCTGGCGGGCTGATGCCAGACCCTACCACAGAGTCACCAACCCATCCCCCACATACCCCCCATTGCCGGTCGCCAATCGGGTATACCTCCGGGATACTCGCCTCATATCATGGGGTCACTGACTGGGGACTCCCCCACCCCCACTGCAGGGGCACCATTCAGGCTCTGTTGTAATAACTGGGGCCTTATAATTCTACCCCAATTGTGAGCTCAACTGTGGGAAAGTTATAAACTAGTCCCATCGCCGATATCCAACATTAATGGGAAACGGGGCAAAAAGAGACAACAAACTGGATTAGTGCAAACCAAAAGGTCAACTGAGATTGCCCCAGGAGTGTGTTAAAAGCACATGTGCTAAACAAGAGATGTGTGGGACTGGAAATCAATGGACCAAAATTGGTGTGTCAGAAATTAGGCTTAACTGGTGAGCACAGTAATGAGGGGATGGGCTATTCCACTCATTATTCCCTTTTGGGGGTCCTTAGAAAACCTTTGTGGTGACTATCAAGCTGGCTGCCTGGCTGCAAGATGGGTGGACTGCAAGAGGGACCTTTACCATTATGGCTACCATCCTCACCATCTCCTAGGACCTTGCATCGACCATGACACTCTTGGGCCTTTGCCATCCTGACCCGATGATGTCCTGACCAGAGAAGGGGACCCAGATGGCAGCGCCACCTCCACCAGCTCTGGCTAACTCTCCACCACCACCCGGGCTGTGAGACTTTGGTTCCTGCTGGCACCCTTTCCCCGTGTCTGTCTGTTTTGTCAAAGCAGGGAAAGTCCGTAACTTAGAACTGGACAGCAGACCTAGCCCTTTCTTTCCCACCAAGGATTGTCCGACAAAATCAAAAGATTCTAACCAATATCTCTCTCTGAGAAAGGGACTGGATAGGTTCTGATTATGTTAGCGGATGTGGTTAGACGACTAGGTGAGCGGCAGGGCCAGTGAGGCTAGGAAAGCCAGCACCCATGCAGGCGTGACAACTGCCCCGAGAAGATGTACCACAGCCCATGATGGAAATTGGTCTGCTCCAGGAAGATGGTGGGAAACTCCTGCAGGGAGCCTCTGTCCCTGACAGCTGGATGCATGCTATGTCCTGGCTCACATACCCCCCGGGAGCCCCTCAGGGAAAGGAGGGAATGTGAAAGAGGCAGGAAGGTGGAGAGGAACCAGAGGCAATGTCTGGGGTTGGGAAAGTCCAAACCTGAAGCAGGATCTCCCCTCCTTTCCTCTCCTCTGCCTGGCTTTGCCTTTCCAGCATCCCTTTTTCTGTGTTCCTTCCACACTTGTTCTCTGCAAACGGCTCACTGCTTTGCTCCAAGGCAAAGTGCAGAAGGAGCCCCTGGAGCATGGGGTCTGGAGGCAGCTGTTTCTCCAGGGAACCCTGCTGTCTCTGGGAGCCCAGCATGGGGCCAGCAACTCCAGGGAGGAAGGAGGGATCCTGCCTGCAGCCTCCTTGGGCAGCAACTTCCAGCCTGCTGGCTCCAGGGTGCCTCATGAAGGAGGGATCATCATAGGGAGTTTAGCCTTCAGTTGCAGATGTGAGTCCCACAAATGCAAAGTAACACACACTGGCGGGGAGACTTGAACTCCTCAGGAAACCCAGGGCTCTAAAAAGGACCTGGGTATTGCTGAGGGCAAGTCTGCTGAGACCTCTGTTCACTGCATAGTTGGAGCCAGGAAAGCTCTAATCCGTGCTTCCAAATCCCCACCTCAATCCAGCACCCTTGCTCTAATCCCTGCTCCTTCAACACCTGCACCTCAATCCAGCACCTCTACTGTAATCCCTGCTCCCAGATGCTCCAACACTCCCACCTCAGTCCAGCATCCCTGCTCCTCCAACACCCCCACCCCAATCCAGCACCCCTGCTCTAATCCCTGCTCCCAGATGCTCCAACACCGTCACCTCAGTCCAGCATCCCTGCTCTAATCCCTGCTCCCAGATGCTCCAACACTCCCACCTCAATCTAGCATCCCTGCTCCTCCAACACCCACACCTCAATCCAGCGCCTCTGCTCTAATCCCTGCTCCTCCAACACCCCCACCCCAATCCAGCACCCCTGCTCTAATCCCTGCTCCTCCAACACCCACACCTCAATCCAGCGCCTCTGCTCTAATCCCTGCTCCTCCAACACACCCACCCCAATCCAGCACCCCTGCTCTAATCCCTGCTCCTTCAACACATGCGCCTCAATCCAGCACCTCTACTCTAATCCCTGCTCCCAGATGCTCCAACACTGTCACCTCAGTCCAGCATCCCTGCTCTAGTACTTGTTCCCTGCTCCTCCAACTCCCCCACCTCAATCCAGCGCCTCTGCTCTAACCCCTGCTCCCAGATGCCAGACTCTCCAGCAGCCCCAGCACATACCATATCCGCAACTGGCACTTGCAGCCAAACTCCCCCTGCATTCCCTGGGATAACACCAGTCCCAAGTCCCTGCTTTCCTGGTCCCTCATCTCCAAAAGGGGCCACAAGGACCGTGCTTCATAGGATCACATTAACACAGATGGAACACACAGGATGTTCTAGCGCCATCTAGTGAACTCCCACTGTAACTTGCATCAAGTCACAGATGCCCCCTAAAACGTGTAAGTGCAGAGTGCCCCCTCTCCCTCCAGCTTCCAGACTGCGTAACTCTTAGGTTCGCCCACCGAGGACTGCTGGGCAAAGCTGCCCTCAAAACTCCCCTCCCTCGTCCTCTTTGTCTCTGCCTGAATTCCTAGCGAGCGTATCAGTGTCTGCCTCTCCCGGCCACGTCCGACCTTGCCCAGGAGGCTCAGCTATCGACCAGCTATCTCAAGTGTCTGCTTGGCCCATGGAAGGGGAGCATTCGGGCATGTGCAGCGTGGCTAAATGGGAAGCAATTTGTGAGAGGTGAACAGGGAGGCAAAGGCATTTAAAAAACTATTCCAGATGACAAAGAGCAGGTTCATAGCCAGGACAGAGACATGTAGGGCCCTGTGAACAAAAGAGAAACCTCCACGGATGAGTAAATCCAAACCAAAGTCAAGCATCTTGCCTCAGTGGCAATGACTCTGGGTGCTGAGACCCCATGTCTCTGCTCACTATCCCCACAAGATCTTCCATGCCTGGAATTTGCCTGGCTTTGAGAGTCTAAGATTTTACTGTTTAAAAACAACAACAACAACAAAAATGTTCCTAGCCTTTCTGGTTGGAAAGAAATCGATACAGCGACATGTGCCGGAGCCTGCAAAGAAAACAGCAGCACTGAGAGGCATGAGCGATCCCATTCAGTGCAATAGGTGGGTTAACTCTGAAATTTAATGATGTCTGCTGAAATGGCAGCATGGTTAACAATTTAATTGCTGGTAGATTTAGTAGCAACATTTAGCTAATGTGGTAATCCCACAATTCCAAACTGCCCCACTCCACTCTCCCTATGCCAAAGCCCTCAACTGCCCCGCCCTTGGATCCCAAGACCTCTGGCTTCCCCATCCCAACAACATCTGTGATGTAGTTACATGCAGTCAGTGCATGGGGAGAAGGGTAAAAATAATGGACATTAACAGACACATAAATCCCCAAGGGGCTATGCGGACCCTATTGCCCAGGGCAGGAGTGGGGCATGCTGCCTGGGGTGTGGGAGGATAGGGACTGCTGCACTGAGTGTGACATTTATGACCCTGCAACCCTGAATCTCCCATCTTTCCCAGAGAAGCCAGGGCTCTGTGGTAGGATTTCGGACCATGGACTGCCCAGCACATGGAGCCCCGACTGCATCCCACAGCCCGACCAAGAAGTTGATTGTGGTTGTTTGCAGGGATAGAATCTCAGGATCTTCTTTAAAAGCACACACCTGGGCACCCGAGCTAAAGGGGACTCTCCAGTCACTGTTATTAACATAGGGACTATGAGACACAGCTGAGCTGCTCTGATTCCAGCCAGCAGAGGGCAGTGGGGTGCAGAGACACTCACATACTCTGATTTTTTCCAGGACTGAGTTCCAGTTTCCCAGTCCCTCTGTGGGTGGGGCTATCTTAGCACATCCCAGAGCTGGACGCCCATGAGATCCCGAGGCTGATGCAAAGACAGCTTCCATACGCTGAAATATTCAACTGTCCCTGACTGAGCGCATGAGAAAGTGCATCTCATCCACCCCACTGACTGTGTTTGGACATGGCCTAGCCTATTACTGCTGATTGTACCTGCACTGGCACAAGAACGCGCTGAAGGAGCCCGGCCCCCATGCTGCAGCCATGGGAAGAAGCCTGATTGCAGTGAGAGCCTGAGGGGCTGAGATGCCATATCCCCCATGGACGGCCTATAGAAAGGTGGGAGGAGGGAGATGTTTCTCCAAGGCACTCCTATAGAGAGATGACAGGCAATAGCCCTGTAGGCACTTCCTCCATAGAGAGAAGGGCAGGGAGTGGGTTCCAGTCCCCGCCAGCCTGTGGGGATGGGCCCAGGAATCCCTGGGGAAGGGCTCTGTGTATCTTCCGATACCAGCTGGTCCTTCTGAACTTCTGCCTTTGGAAATGGTAAGTGTTGTGATTCTCAGGGCATAGGCTCCCCACTTCTACAGGGCCCCCTACAAGGTGTTCCCTGCCAGCCACCCCTGGGACATCAACAGCCCTGCTCCAATAGGGCCTTGGATCCAGCGCTCCCTGTCTGCTACCTCTGGGGCATCAACACTGGGGCATTCTACGGGGCTGCCTCCCTGCCAGCTGACATCAGGCAGCTGATAAAGAGAAATAACATTTCAGTCATTGAACTCACCCCAGGCGGGCAGCTGACAATCGCTCCCTGCCTTCACTTCTCCTGCATCCCTCCCCCACCTCTCCAACCCATTTACTGTGAGTTCAGGTCATGATTTCTGCCTGTTACACATGGAACATTTTAATTACAGCAAGCAGTTTGCCTGCCATGCAGGGAGCCTGCGGGCCCAGCTGGCACGAGTCACAGCACCAAGGGAGTGGCATGAGACATATGAAGGGCCAACCTGAGCCAGGGCCCTTGGCTGCCAGAGCTGAGAACTAGATGCTCATCCTAGCAGCTAGTACATCTGTCTCAGCAGACCCCACACTCTGGGGCAGACAGTCCCTCCTCCTCACCAGACCTGATGGAACTGGTAGTGGTGGAGGGGGAATGGGACCTCAGTCCCCAGTGAGGGGCTACAGCAAAGGCACATGGGCTCCAGTAGAGGCAGGGGAAAGAGCAAAACAGCTGTAACAGTCCTCTACGCTGCAGGGAGCTGTTTATGGGGCAACAACTGCACTGAGAACCAGGTCTCGGCGTGGAGCATGAGCTCCTTAATGGTGGAAATTAAGCAAAGAGCAAGCTTGGGATATTTGAGCCCTGTAAACATAGTGGGTCCCAATTACCATTCTGCAAACACCACTCAGCCAGATCCTTGTGTCTGTTCAGGTTCCCCAGGTGGCAAGGTTCCTGCTGGAGCCCAATAGCACTGCCTGGCCCCAGAATGGCATTGTCTGTGCCCATGGTAACAGGGCCCAGTGCTGTTATCACCACGTGGACCCTGCCATACTGGCACAGCGGAGAGACAAACAGTCTAGCCAGGACAGGCCCAAGGCCAGAGACCAGCTGTGGGACCAAGCTGCCCAGCTATGAGGGGCCCCTTGGCTCCCTGCTGGGTTTGTCCTTCCCCACATTACTGAGGGGGACAAAAGCTCCTGGCAGGAACGGGGCTTACTCACCACGGAGAAGTCCTCTGGCCCACACTTAGCCCCTTGGTAGCTGCAGTTCAGTAGCATGTCCTCCAGCTGGTGGCAAGTGCGGTTGTAGAAGTTGTACATGTTCAGGGGCTGCTCAAAGGCCTCGGGGCTGAGCTGGGCCAGGGGGAAGCCTGGCTCCGTCAAGTTCTCAGATATCAGGGGCGCAATGTAGAGCAGGTCCTCCTGGCTGAGCTGCGAAATCCGCAGGAGGTTGATATTGCAGAAGGTGATGGCTGGAAAGGTCATCTTGGGGCTATTCTGCTCATCCAGCAGCGTGACATGGTGGTACTCCAGGTAGTAGATGATGCGGTCAGCCACCTGGTAGAGGAACATGGAGAGGGAGAGCAGGAAGGCCAGTGCCCAGAGCATCTGCCGCACCCTGAAGCCGCCCTCCATGAAGATGTGGCTGGCTCCGTGCAGCGTGCAGCTGCTGGCAAAAGCCACAATGTCAGTGGCCGTCCTCTCCTCCTCCTCTTCATCCTCCTCCTGACCGTAAAGGAACTCGTCCACGCTGTCTTCTCCTCTCCCCATAGTCCCGTTGTCTCCACGCCCCTCCTCGCTGGAGGAGAAGGAGATGGTGCAGAATATCTGGATGGGCATCCTGCAGGAGGGGGGGTCCTGCCCTTCCTCACCCCTCCTTGTTCCGCTGCTGGCCAGGGGGGTCCTCAAGGGCTTTGGTCTGACCCTCTTGAGGGACAAAGGAAGAAAGATACGAGAGTGGGAGAGAGAGCTAGGGAGGCCAGAAGGAGAGGAAAGTTGAGTAAAAAAGCAGGGAGGAGACGGGGAGAGAGAGGAAATTAGAGTGACCAGATGGAGACAGGGGGTGGCAAAGGGAGAAGTGGAGACATGGAGAGAAAAAGGGAAGAGAGAAGAGACTGGAGGAGAGAAAGGGACAAATGAGGCATTATCGGAGAAGCGAGAAAGGAGGGGATGGGAGGAAGATGAGTGAGCAGGAGTTCTGCAGGGCTCCCACCCAGCCCAACGAGGAGCCTGGTCTGGATTGTGGCTGGCAGGGCAAAGAAGAAAAGTGTTGCTGGCTCCAAAAGCTTTGCTGCTCAATTTGCTAACAAGTTGGGAACTCCCGATCCCCTGAGCTCTGAGCCGAGTTGCAGCACTCCTGTGTGTCTGCGCGCTCCGGACGATCGTATGCGCATGTGTGAGCGCGGAGCCTACAGCCCAGTGCTGCAAGCAGCCCGGCCAGCAGAGACCGGGCCTGCTGAATAATTGATCAGCATTCCCTGTCCTTGGAGCCGGAGGTGATGAGGGCTGGGGGGAGGGACACAGTCCAGCCTGGCAGCCCCTGAGGGCCCGATGCACCCAGGCTCCATCTTCCCAGTGCCAGGTTGTTTCCTGAACCCATGTCTCAGCCTGTTCTAACACCTCACAACTGTTTATCAAAAAGTGTCCAGAGCCAGAGAGAATATGGGACCCACCAAGCCCAAACCACAATGTCTGGAGTTCAGACTACAGAGAATACGGGACCCAGAGACCCCAAACCACAGTGTGTGAGGTTCATACCGGAGAGATTCCTCTGGCCATAAACCGATCAAGTTGGAGCCTTGTGCTGGGAAGCTGGATTTCTGCTGCCCTTGCAGGACACAGACCATCTCAACCAGGCCCTGGACCTTCCCTGTGTACAGGGGCTTCCCAAATCTGCTACAGTCTCAGGGTGTGGGGCAGGAAGAAGATGCTGTTAGGTGAGCCGAGGGGGCAGCTGGCCTGAGTCTTGGAGGGCAATTTTAAAGTGGATCCTAAAATGAATGGGGAAGAAAGTGCTGGAGCTGCTAGGACTGAGGAGCTTGTGCTGTAAGGGGGTGGCAGCAGGGCCTGGAGAGCCGGCACCAGGGAAGCTGCAACAGACCATTAGAAAGAAGCTCCTTTTATTCTGATCTGCAACCTACCTCATGGCAGTGCCTCCCCCCATGCAGAGCCTCGCCTGTGGTTTGCCTTCCCTGCACTCAGACCATTAGAAGGGGAGTCTGATGTGGCCACAGAGTAATTTCCAGCCCATTTCTTGCACCGCAGTCGCTGCTTCCTAACCCAAGAGGGACAGAGAATGTTTAAACAGGCAGCACTTGCAGGCCTGAGAGAGCAGGCCGGGAAACTGGCCCTTTGGGTGATGCCAACTCAGCATAAAGTGGACACAGCTCTGGCTTCACTGCTCGTGGGCTGCCTCCCCTTCTGAGCATCTGGGTAAGAGGACCAAGTCCTCAGCACACCCACTGGACCCGGAAACCCAGTCCTGCTTTCAGCTCCAGCCCCGTGGCAAGGGGGAGAACGGCGATGGAAGCCTTGGCTCTGGTATAACCTGAACACGCACCTGGTCAGTGCTGCCGTTCTCTGAGCTGGGCCAAAGAAAGGGCTCATCTACAAACAGGGCTCCAGCTAAGAGGAGTGTGAGCGCTGCACCCTCAAGCACTGTCTATGAAACAAGAGGTCTCTTCTGTGCCTCACTTTCCCCGTCTGTGACACTTAGAACATGAAGGTGGGAGCTGGGCTCTAGCTCAGCTCTGCCATGGACTAGCCTAGGGCCAGATTCTCAAGAGAGCACAGCACTCGGCAGCTCCCCTGTTCTCAGTGATGGGTGTGAGGATTCCCCACTGTTCACAGTGATGCATGTGGCGGGGATTCCCCCTTGTCTCCTGTTTACCCTGAGCAGGTTGCACCATTGCTGGAGCCAATTCAGCAGCCACTGCTCATGGGGAGGCCCTACCTGGGGATGACCTAACCAGGCACTGGCAGTGCTAGAGGGGATCAGCAGGGGGAGATAGGGGGATCCAGAATGGCTGGGCATGGTCCTCTGAGTAGCTTTGAGCCAGGTTCCAGTTTGCCCCACTCCCAAGGACAGGATTTCTCTCCTCAAAGCATAGCTGCTAAGGTGCAGAGATGGGAAAGGAGGTACTAGCAACCCATTCCCTTTCCTTACCAGCCTGGGATTGTGGCCTGGGGGTGTGCACAAGTTGGGGGGAGAAAGGATGGCTCAGCACTGGCCTGGAAGTCAGGAAGACCCAAGTTCAATTCCCAGCTCTGCCATAGACTCTCTGTGCCCCACTCCCCTAGCTGTACCATAGCCTGACCCTGCCTCCCCAGGGAGCACGAGAATAAATCTGTTACCGGCTGTGCAGCACGTGGACACCACAGTAATTGGGGCTCAGTACAGACCAGAGATAAGGGCTTTACCATGCCAAAGGTAGGTGTCTGCTCAGGGTGGGGCATGTTCTTTATCTAGCAGCCACGCCTTGCCCAAAGCACTGGGCTCGTTACAGCGAGACACTGATGCCTTAGCAGCACAGCACCTTAAAGGCCTGTTGGAGGAGTGCTGCAGAAGATGGAACAATCCAACACCCGCAAACAGGGCAGGGGTGGGAATTTAATACTTCTTCTTGTAAATAATTGAAAGGAGGACTCCCTTAAGAGGACGGGAAGAGCCAAAGCTGTAATGAAAGCACTCCATCATCAGTGGGAGCCAGAAACCAGACTTTTTACTCAGCTTAAACAACTCACAGAGATTTACTGCTTCCTTGGGCAGCACTGGATTTACTGCCCCCACTCCCCTTGTGCACACTGAGGGAGAGAGAAAAGGGGGTCAGCTGGTCCTGCAGGGAGCCCAGCCCACACAGTCCCCAGTCCTGTGCCTTTCAAGCACTGGGCACAATCCCAGCACAATGTGCCAAATTCTCCTCTGGCAAGTGCCAGCCCCACCCCACTGATTCCACCGGGCGCTGCAGGGGGGTGAGCGACCTTCTTCTGCTAGACCCAACAGGCCCAGCTCACCCCAGGGGAACTTCACTGATGACTTTGCCCTAGTGACTCACGTCCCTCAGACTTTGCATAGGGCTTCTACTGTCTACTAAAAGGTGCTCTCAGCCCAGGCCTTGCTGCAGCCGGGGCCAGAGGCAGGTTTCATGGCCCTCCTCCGACACGCCTTGATTTATTCTTTGACCCTTCTCCATCCCCTTGCCCTCCCTTTGCTCACTTACCACTTAGGCTCAGGTTACCCCAGACAAGAGGCGCGCTGACACCCGAGCCTGCTCGAGTGCCTGCAGCACTAAGGTGACCCTGGAAACCTTAGCCAGGCATTATGGCAGAAATATTCTGAAGGCAGGTTCCAGCAATTAAAAGCTCTTAGCACTAACGAGCCAGGCAGGGCAGCAGGGCAGGGCCTGTGCCCCCTTGCCTAATTAGTGTCCCCATTCCAGGTGGGGTGGGAGCAATGTCAGCTCCTGCATTAACCGTGGCACAACTTGTCAGCTGGGAGATGACACTTCAACGGCGTCTGTCTCTTGGGTGAATCCTGACGAAGCTAGGTCCAGAGTGTGTCCATTGCAGTGCCTCATTGAATGTATCTACACTGAGTTCAAATGCCCCTGGCTGGCCTGCACCAGCTGACTGGGCTCATGGGCTACGAAGGTGCAATATAGACATTCGGACTGGGCTGGAGCCCGGGCTCTGGGCCCCAAGCCAGACGGTCCACGTTGTAATTGTAGAGCCCTGCAGCCCACATCAGCTGACAGGGGCCAGCTGTACATTTTATTGAAGTGTAGCCACCTTGTGAGGCCTGGCTCTGTGGTGTACTGAGCACCCTTGGCTCCCATGGGAAGGCAATGGAGGGCTCTGGCTGCCACACAGAACTGGGCCCTCAGTGAGGGGCTCTGTCTTGAACTAACCGCTCCCAAGGCCTCTTTCAGCTATGCGTCCGCCAGGAACTAAATGATGCCAGGCTGCCGCCCACATCCACACACTGGGCCACAGCCCAGATTTAAGGACCCATGAATCCTTGTCGTGAATCACATGCCCCAGACCAGTTCACTGACAATACCATTATCTATGATGTGCTGCGTTGCACTGTTTCTGCCTGTGTGTTCTGGGCACGTGCACATGTGCTGTACAACGTGGCGCAGCAGGTAATTACTAGGGCCTGTGTAGCAAGAGTTGCAAGGCCTGCAGGGGAGGGTGTTGCTGCAAACCCCAGTCTGTGTTATCCATGAGCCTTGGGCTGCACGTGCATCTGAGTTCCTAATTTAAGCTGCAGAAGGCTGGATCTCTGGATCCTTCCAGCTCTTCCCTTATCAATAATTATTTTTACCCTTTTTCAGGTAAGGCATTGGGGAGGGCAGGGGGGAGGCACGTGGGAAGTGTTAAAAATAGACATGGAAACAGAACCAGTGCAGAGCTTGGGTGCTGCACCAGCCAGTGCCTGCGCCAGCCAAGTACCTGCGTCTGCACTTCTGGAGCCACTTCCATTCTGAGGTGCAGATCACTGAGCCAGTGCCCTGGGGGAGAGGGGGGAGGAGGCATATCCTGGGAATCACTGAGCCAGCCCCCATGGGTCCTTTGGGGCCAGGAAAGAAGCAGGACAGCTCGGTACAAGGACGGCTACTGCCTTAGGAACGCGCAGAGCGGATGCTGGTTCTGAAAGGCTCCAGGAGCTGATGGGACAGAAGAGAAGCAGCAAAGTGTGGGAACCAGAGGAGGCTTTTGTACCTCAACTTCAGCTTGAAAAGGCTGAATCTCTGCCTTTAGCAACAGACTTCCAGTTCTCAGGGCCTGGCGTGAGAAGCCTGCAGGCTTTCTTAGAGTCCCTAGGGTGGATGGGAGAAGCCTGGGACCAAGAGTCCCCAGGGAGGGTGGCAGATGGAAGGGGCCTGCAGACCCCTTGGGTGGGTGGGAGGAACCTGGGGGCCTGGGTCCCCAGGATGGAAGGGAGCCTGGATCTGTGGCTGAAGTAGCCTCAGGTGAAGAGCTCCAATGACCTGCACACACTTGCATTGCTTGTCACTGAGCAGCCAGCAAGGAGCTGGATCGAGCCCATGAATCTCCACGGCACCTCCTTAACCCAGCCACTATCTGCCCCAAGGAGGGAGGATGGTCCAGTGGTTGCAGCACTAGTCTGGGGCTCAGGAGATCTGGGTTCAATTATTTTCTTTGCTACAGATTCCCTGTGTGATCCTGGGCAAGTCCCTTAGTCTCTCTGTGCCTCAGTTCCCCCTGTATATGTGACAGAGGTGCGTAAAGAATTGCAAAGACTTTTGTTATTAGGGGACATAGAGGCCCCACACCTAGAAAGAGAATCTTGGTCCCTTCTCCTGTCCATGCCAGGCCTGCGTCTCTGCCGCGCCCCTCCTCAAGCTAGCTGGGATTTCAGTCATGATGTCTCCCTCCAGGACTTGCAGTGGCTCTGGTCATGCGGCCTGCTTTGTCTTCTTTGCCAGCACGATGACGATCAAGAGCCACCGAGAACTGTCCCTGGCCCCAGCTCTGACATGATCCTGTTGCTAGCATGTCACCAGCTGCTGGGCTCCATCCCCCCTGCAGCGGAGACCATCAGTAACATGAGTTAATAAGATGTTTCTCTCTCCCCTTCGGGTGGGAGTATGGGGAGGTAACTCCCAGCAGCTGCTCAATTCATGCCCAGCCTTGCTGGGAGACTGAACAGGAAACAAGCCCTCAAGGAGTGAGTGGTGGGAGAGCCTGGGAGGAGAGCAGGGCTCTGGAGCCACCCAGACCGAATACACTCTGCTCTGTGCAGACCAGGCCAGGCACTGGGGCACGCCACCAGCTATGTTTGCCTAGGGAAACCTCCCCAAAGCTACGGTGCTTGACCTGTTCCTGATCTGCCACACTTGTCCAGGGGCGCCCCCAGACATTTCCCCCAGGGTACGCAGCTCCAATCCCTGCTGCAGCTGCTGGCCCCACTGCCTCGTCTGCTGAGTCCATGGCACACTCAACCCCCACCTTGCAGCCTGCCCCCTCCAGGTGCAATGTCATCCCCTTTCCTGAGAGGAAGGGGGAGAGGCCAGACCAAGTCCTGGTGCAGGAGTTGGTCCCAAGCCAGTAGCAAGGAGGAGCAGTGCTGCCCACCCCACTGCCCAGTATGCCCACTTAGGGTTGGCCCTGTGGCCCTTCTAATGGGATGGAGGACCACAAGCCAAACCTGAGCAGCGCTGCAACCTTTCCCCATGTGCCCAGGGATCACAACACCACTCACTCAGTTTTGGGAAACTGAGGCACAAGGGCAGGCAGTGATTTGCCCAAGGTTACACAGAGTCAGCAGCTGATTTGGAATGAGGACCCAAGTGTGCTGGCTCCCAGGCCCCTGTTTTAATCGTTAGACCCCACTGTCCTCCCAAGGTTGGGAAGAGAACACAGGAGTCCTGGCTCCCAGACTTCTGCTTTCCCCATTAGGCCAACTCCATGATGTGCTCTGAGCTACCTCTGCGATTGTGATGAGCTTCTCCATGCTCAGGGGATGTGCTACCTCAGGGATGGCCAACCTGAGCCTGAGAAGAAGCCAGAATTTACCAATGTACATTGCCAAAGAGCCACAGTAATACATCAGCAGCCCCTATCAGCCCCCCACCCCAGCACCTCCTGCCCACCGGCAGCCTTGCCGATCAGTACCTCTCCCTCCATCCCTGTGCTTCCTGCCCACCGCGATCAGCCATTTCACAGTGTACAGGAGGCTCTGGGATGGAGGCAGGGGCGGCTCTATGTATTTTGCCGCCCCAAGCACGGCAGTCAGTCGGTTTTCGGCGGCGTGCCTGTGGGAGGTCCGCCGGTCCCGCGCCTTCGGCGTACCTGCTGCTGAATTGCCACCGAAGCCGTGGGACCGGCAGACCTCCCGCAGGTGTTCCGCCGAAGGCAGCCTGACTGCTGCCCTCCTGGCGACCGGCAGGCCGCCCCCCGCGGCATGCCGCCCCAAGCACACGCTTGGAGGGGGGGACGAACAAGGGTGTGGCAGGCTCAGGAGAGGGGGCGGGAAAGGGCGGGGGCCTTGGGGTAAGGGGTGGAGTGGGGGCAGGGCCTGGGGTTGAGCAGTGGAAAGTTGGCACCTGTAGCTCCAGCCCTGGAGTCAGCACTTATGCAAGGATCTGCATATTAACCTCTGAAAAGCCGCAGGCGGCTCTGGAGCAACAGGTTGGCCACCCCTGTGCTATCTGCTTTCCCCCACTCTGCCTCTTGAGGTTGGGCCTCTGGAGCTCTTACACCCACTGCTGTAAAAGGGCATGGACATGCTCTGGGTCAGTGAGCTGTAGGGCAGATCCCCCTCACCCTGTTACTACAAAGAGTGACTAACGGAAGGCTCTTCCCCTTGCTCTGTCCTGCAGCCCTGGCCATGACCATGGTCTCATGCATCAAGATGTGCAGGGTTCTGGCTAGAAGCCACAAAGGGCTAGTGGATGAGGCCTTCCTCTGCTGCCACTCCCCTGGAACTCTGATCCCGGCCACCTCCTTGGAGTCCAAGAGACAGGGTTCCGCAGGGCTGGTGGGACGTGCAGATCTGACAGCGGCAATGGCACATTTCACAGCCTCTCATGCTTTAATTGCAGGAGAGATCAAAGCCTGGACGGAGATATTCATAGTAATAAACCAATCCTCAAGAAGGTGGGTAGAAAACAACTTGTCGAGCACCACCTTATCCCACGTCTTCAAGCAGCAATCACACACCAGAGAACCACCTTTCAGAGCCAGACCAATTCATTTAATAACCAGTATCAAATACTCTCCTCCTCCCTTTGGTAACATCACCAGGATCCAATGGGCTAAGAGAGACAGCAAGATCCAGTGGCTAGAGCAGGGGACTGGGAGCCAGCCCTCCTGGGTTCTCTCTGAAGCTCAGGAAGGAAGAGATGCCTAGTGGTTGGAGATGGGGACTGGGCGCAATGTCCAGTGGTTAATGCACTTCCTGGCCTTTTGAGAGCTGCTGATTAATAATATTCACCCTTCTTCCTAGCACTGCAGCTTTAGCGAGGATGAGGGGAGGGGAAAGCAGAGGCTCCCTGGCTTCTGCTCAGGTGGGGGCTGGTGGGAGAAGGGCTGCTTCCTGGCTAAAATAAGCAGTAATGGGGTATGAGGGTTCAGCCTCTGGTCCCCGCATGCTCTGAGTGTGCTCCCAGTAATCGGTTGTGTGGAGCAGCTGGTCTCTCTTAACCCCCCGAGGAGCTGGAATCGATCAGGATTCAAGTGAACAGCTGTCCAGAGTAATCAGGAGTGGAATCCAGGGAATGAATATCTGATGGGGCAGCACAGTGACACCAGGAGTCCATGGAGTCCTGCCTTCTCAGGAGGCCACACCACCCTGGGCTCTAGCAGAGAACAGCCTGGAGTGTGCATCAGAAGGACAGCCCCAGGGAAGGGGAAGGGGAAGAGGCACAGTTCAGAACACAGCAGGCTCCACTTATCCCTAGACTGAGACCTCTGATCTGACCCTAACCAGGGGCTGGGGAGACACTGGTTATATTCCAGCACTGGCAATTACATTTGCCCTCCGTAGCCTCCCCAACATCAATGTCAGGCAGATCTGACAGGTTTCAGAGTAGCAGCCGTGTTAGTCTGTATCCGCAAAAAAAACAGGAGTACTTGTGGCACCTTAAAGATTAACAAATTTATTGATTCTCTTTCATGTCCCATCCTAAAACTGCCGTGAGGCTGTGAAACAGCCAATACGCTCCAAACCAGAGGTGGCTACAACAGTTCCTCACTGCATGTATGTAAATATACAGTCGCATTTATATATATATATTTTTCACACACACACACACACACACACACACACACACACACACACACACACACACACACACACACACACACACACAGGAGTTCAAGATTAGATAGACAGATAGGTAGATACTTCTTTGGGGTGAAAGGTCCTACAATGTAATTTATTGTTGTTATGACTTATTATTTGCTTAAGAGCTGCCAGACTCGGAGCCTGGTGCCCGACATGTCACACAGAGCCCAATACCCAACATGCCATGTCACACAGAGCCCAGTACCACACATGACACATGGCATGGAGCCCAGTATGAGAGATGACATGTTGCACAGAAACATGGAGCCGAGTATCCAACACGACACATCACATCACATGAAACTCAGTACCCAAAATGTTACATGGAGCCCGGTACCCTATTCAACACATCACATGGAGCCCAGTACCTGACTCGACATGTCACACGGAGCCCAGTACTTCACACATCACACGGACATGACACAACATGATACGTCACACAGAGACCAGTACCCAATTCAACACGTCACCTGGCGCTCAGTACCTGACACGTCACATGAAAGTTACTCTGGAGACACTTATTTTGTTTTCCTGTAAACAGCCTGACAGGGAGGGGAAAGGAACAAGTTGTTCCTGTCCCCAGATTTTATAGACGCTTTCAAAATCCACTAAGTTTGTCCCTGAAGGGAGCCCTTCCCTCCCCAGACAACGCTTGCAGTCAGGAAAGCAAACCAAACATTGGGCTGTTTTAAGGAATGAGATGGGGATGATGTGGAGCGTATCTAGCTGCCATTGGAGAATGCAATGGCCCCCCATCAGAATATTGTGCTCAGTTCTGGTCACCCCACTGCAGAAAGGATGGGGAGATTGGACAAGGGACTTTTCTCCAGCAGTGTATAGGGCCACCAACAGCCCCATGGGTCTGGAGGTGAATTCCCTCCACTCTCTAGGGCAGGTTATAATTCTCCATGAGGGGGTTCCTTACATTTTCCTCTGACACATCTGACCCACTTGGTCAGGTCTGGAGCAGGGGTCTGGGGAGGAGCCAGAGCTGCTAGATTTCCAGGCACTAGGGTCCTCCCAGCCCACTGTTATTTTCTGTCCCGACTAGGGAGGGGCCAGTGCAGTGCTGCCAGGAGCCCCTCCCATGCTGATAGGCTGTGACCGCCTAGGCAGCATCAGGGAGAACCATGGGGCCTGTCTGTGTCCAGCAGCCTCAATTCAGAATCCTCTTCATAGCCCTCCGAGACAAGTCCAGCCTGATCCCCCTGAGGGGGCAGCGTGCTCAGGTCCAGCCTGGCCTCTGGGAGAGTTCAGCTCCAGGTCTGAAGGTCACAGCTCAGCACAGATCAAGGGGCCTGGGGCTGCCCCACTACCCTCCTCCTTCTGGACTTCCTCCCATTGGGTACCTGTTCCTCTGGAGGCCACAAGATGGCAGCACCTCACTTCTGTCTGCCAGGAGAGGGGTATGCTGGGCTGGGGTTGGGCTGGGCCCCTCCGGCTGGCAGAACCGAGTTCTGGGCTGATACACACAGGACGCTCTGCCGTGCAGTTAGGAAACCAGTGGGAATCCCTGTGTCAGATCCCAGCCATGGAGTTAAAGGTGTAGGGAAGGGTGGAGGGAATCTACTGTGCCTCTACTACTGCCAAGACCTCTTTGGTTGGTTAGTAGCCCCATGTCAGGTGGGACCCCTCACACCTCGTGCTCCCCACACTGAGATTAGGAAGGAAACAAGCGACTCTGAAGAGTAAAAGTATCTGCCCACAGTGAGAGACAGGACACACTCCTCCACTGTACAGTGAAATTATACTAGAGCCCCTTCCCTGCCTTGGGACAGGAGGGGAATTCAGTCTCTGTTCAGTCCTTGGCTAATGAGAAGCCAATCAGTGGTTTCCTGACATGGAAACCCATGTCGTAGGAATTGAGCTGAGAATGGCTCACTCATTTCACACCACCAAATGGTTTTGGGCACTAGTGACCTGAATTTAAACTTGCATCCCAAGGGGAAAAAGTACGATGGCCAGTTTGTAAGCCAGCCAAGTGCCCCTGCCTGACCCAAGGTGCTGCATCCCAGTGCCCACCGTCAGCATCGCTGAGAAGAAAACCAGCACGTGCCAGTTGGCCCCAGCTGCACCCCTGGAAGCTGCTTTGCTAATGCTGCAGCACAGGGATGCTTGTGCCTGGGTGAGAGATGGGAATGCACAGTGGAGCAGCAGGGGCTGCTCAGCTAGAAAGTGGGTGGATGTCTCAGCCCAGTTCATCATTTCACTTGGGGCTGTCTGAGAAACTGAACAACGAGTCCAGCACTCGTTCTCTCTCTTTCTCACTCACCCTCACACACAAAATATCTCTCATCCCCTCAGTGAGCCTGGTTAGAGTTGCTCTTGCTCATCCGCATGCCCAGCTCACGGTGCTCGTGCTCCCCAGCAGCGGTTCCACACTCTAGTCGAACCATCACATTCCCTGACAGCAGAGACCTCTCTGGGGTGCATGCTGGGGGGACATAGTATGGGGAGGCCAATTGACATGGTCTCCTTCCCACATCTGACAGCTTGGGCAGCTCCGCACAACTGGACTGCAGGTGAGTTAAGTGATCTCCCGTTCAGACCAGGGGGTCACACCATGACATGTTGGGAGTGTGGTCCATAACTCCCCATAGGGATCAGGTTTAAATCTAGAGTCTGGCGCCTCTCGGGTATAACTGGGGTTCAGAGCTGGAACAATAATACACAGCAGGGGGAGCCCCAGATCCATACAGGGAATGGAAGCCCTTCTGTTCCCAGGATGGTGTGAGCCCAGAACTCGAGTTAAAGATATGTCCTAGCACAAATGTAGAGTTGCTCTACAGCACATTCCTGACCCCTCCCTCCCATCAAAGCTGCATGGATGCTGCTCCCTGACTCGCCCTCTAACGCCAGCTTGGGGATGCGGGGGCAAGGCGGGATCACCCACGCAGCTCTGATCAGTGCCTGGACTAATCTTCTCTTGCCACCTACACCTCACCTTCCCAGCTCCAGTCTCCCTCTTATCAGATCCTGCCACCTTGCATCTGTTCCCTTCACTGGCCGAGCTGAGCGTGGCTTGTGTTATCCGGCTCTTTATCCCCAAGATTAGATGCCTCACAGCGGATTAGCATGTCACATTCTAATGCAGAAAAATTGATGATTAAAGAAAATTTTTGCCCATGTATAATTCACCCCCTCCTTTTCCCTCCACACCTTGTCCCCATGGGCTCTGGGACCTAGGGGAATCCAACAGGAAGGTTCGTGCACCACAGTTAGGGTAGAAGTAGCTTCCCTCACCCCTGACACCCTAAAGCAGGGCTGGGGAGGTTAATCCTAGTGTGCAGGAGAGCTATGCGGATGGATGGGAAATCCTCAAGGGAGAGGTGAGCAAGCCCAGAAAAGACAGTGGATGGGGGTGGGGTGGAAGAAGTTGTGTGTGTGTGGGGGGGACACTAAATGAACTGTACAACAGGGATAAGCCCAGCCTCCATCCCATAATAACCTAGACAGTCTTTCCTGCCTCCAGCCCATAACACCCTGGGGGCAGCTAGCCCCAACCTCCATAGTAATCAAACCCTAGGGGCTGCCCCACCCCTCAACCCTTCATGGCTGGATTTAGCTGGTGAGCTGGAGTTATCTGGACACAGCCATGGTCCCAGGCACTTGCACCCTAGCTCTGCAGACACTCTGAGCTGCTCACCATTCCACTGAGAAGTGTTAAGAATCAATTTTTTAGCACAATTTTGCAATTATTCACAGTGTCTGGTAAAGGGGGAAGTAAAAAAGCCAGCAAAACCTTCATGTTCATGGCCCGGGGAAGGTACCTGCAGGAGCCTTGAGACCCCGGAACAGCTCCGGACTATACGAACAGCTAAGAGAGCCTTATCATATGGTGCTACCCTGCAGTTCTGGGACCCTCAGCATCTGAGCACAAAAAAAGATCCTGCAGCCTTAGGAAAAGTAGAAATCCACCCAATGCCCACAGCCTCTGTATTTCCATCCTCCAACCTGACTAATCAGATGAGATAAGGAAGCACACCTGGGGGAGAGAGGCACTGCAGGGGAAAAGATTAGCATGGTGGGGACACAGACTGAGATTGCAGAGGCGGAGGAGACATAGGGGATGTGGCGGGAGAGATGGGGAATGTAGAAGGGGAGAGATGAAGAGCATATGGTTGTAGCTAAGGCTCTCGTTTAACGCAAGTGGCGCAGGAATTGCTGGGCCAGGCAGTTCCACTGTCCTTGACTCATTCTGTGGCCATAGGTGCAGCAGGATGGCTCAGGACAGCACCTGACATTACACACCATTGGAGCTGCAGCAGCCCCAAGGCCCCATGCAAAGAGCCTGTGCATGAGATGATGAGTCGGGTCTATGTGTGGGAATCGCATGGGGCTGGGAACGGCTTTGCCCATTCCCTTGTGGGAAGCAGGGGGCTGGGAGCTGTGCGAAGAGGAAGCGGATAGAGTAAGTGAATGGGAGTCAGGCCTTGGTGATGGCATAGAGTGTGGCCTGTGGATCAGAGCCAGAGAGGAACTGGAAATCAAGGTTCCATCCCCATCTACGGGAGGGAGTGTGCTGCCAGCCGCAAGTCAGGCCTCGGGATTCTTGTCCTGCTGTGCTGCCTGGCAGAATTTACCTGCGGCTCAGTGAGCTCAGTTGCTGGAATTTACCAGCTTCACACTAGAGGAGTCACAGACCCAATGTGCTATCGAAGGAGCCGTTTTTATCCTTCAGTCTCAGAGCTTGAAATGCCAAATGCTGCACAAAGTTCACCATTCTGCCACCAGCACCATGTGCCCTCTCTCCCCAGGGACATTCTCACTGCTTGGGGGGAGCTGGAGATTCTCCAAACCACTCTGGGTGACTCTGGGAACAGTGATGGGTCCTGGCCTGATACCTCTCCCTGAACCAGGCAGGAAGGCAATTCCAGGGTTATCAAGAGAGACTAGACAGGGTCAGAGATGCTGGGGGCAGTGAGCATGGAGCAGGCCCAGCCACCCTGGGACAGATGTTCCCCAGATCTCACCCCATGGAGCCTTTGGGAGACACAGGGAGAGGAGGGGAGATGGGGCTGGGCAGCACTGGGGCCTAAAGGGAAGGGTGTTGAGAAGACCCAGGGCTGTGAGCTCAGCAGAAATCCCTGGAGGGGAGGGGCCATGGGAGCAATGAGGCCCCTGGGAGGGGGGGAGCAAGGCAACCCCACCCTGTCTCCCCATCTAGCCTGTCTCCCATTCCGCTTGACCCTGTCCTCTTCTGTCCCACCCCATTCTTCCCAGCCTGGATCTGTCCTGTTCTGCTCCACTCCCACCCTGTCATATTCCCCAATATCATCCCAATCCCTCCAGCCTGTCCCACCCCCTACATCTCACCCCCCATCAGCCCTATCGCCCTGCCCTCATCCCCATCCTGTCCCCCTACATCCCATCCGACCTCATCCCAATCTCCGTGGCTTCATCCCCCTATATTCCACCCCACATGACCCCAAACTCCCTTGCCTCATCCTGTCAGCCCTGTCCCATCCCCCTACATAGAATCACAGACTATCAGGGTTGGAAGGGACCTCAGGAGGTATCTAGTCCAACCCCCTGCTCAAAGCAGGACCAATCCCAACTAAATCATCCCAGCCAGGGCTTTGGCAAGCGGGGCCTTAAAAACCTCTAAGGAAGGAGATTCCACCACCTCCCTAGGTAACCCATTCCAGTGCTTCACCACCCTCCTAGGGAAAAAGTTTTTCCTAATATCCAACCTAAACCTCCCCCACTGCAACTTGAGACCATTACTCCTTGTTCTGTCATCTGCCGCCACTGAGAACAGTCTAGATCCATCCTCTTTGGAACCCCCTTTCAGGTAGTTGAAAGCAGCTATCAAATCCCGCCTCATTCTTCTCTTCTGCAGGCTAAACAATCCCAGTTCCCTCAGCCTCTCCTCAAAAGTCATGTGCTCCAGCCCCCTAATCATTTTTGTTGCCCTCCCCTGGACTCTTTCCAATTTTTCCACATCCTTCTTGTAGTGTGAGGTTCAAAACTGGACACAGTACTCCAGATGTGGCCTCACCAATACTGAATAGAGGGGAATGATCACGTCCCTCGACCTGCTGGCAATGCTCCTACTTATAGAGCCCAAAATGCCGTTAGCATTCTTGGCAACGAGGGCACACTGTTGACTCATATGCAGCTTCTCATTTACTGTAATCCCTAGGTCCTTTTCTGCAGAACTGCTGCCTAGCCACTTGGTCCCTAATCTGTAGCAGTGCATGGGATTCTTCCATCCTAAGCGCAGAACTCTGCAATTGTCCTTGTTGAACCTCATCAGATTTCTTTTAGCCCAATCCTTTAATCTGTCTAGGTCCCTCTGTATCCTATCCCTACCCTCCAGAGTATCTATCACTCCTCCCAGTTTAGTGTCATCCGCAAATTTGCTGAGAGTGCAATCCACGCCATCCTCCAGATCATTAATGAAGATATTGAACAAAACTGGCCCCAGGACCAACCCTTGGGGCACTCCGATCCCCTGTCAATCACCCCAATCCCCCAGCTCTGTCCCTTTTAATCCATGTGACTCACAGGCTGGTCTCCTCTGGAGAATAAACCATCTAACAGGACAGGAAAACCAAACAACGATGGATATTTATGTCACTACCTGGCACTCCAGCCCACTATGCCCCACTCCCACAGGCAGAGCTCTCTGGGGGCACCCAGGAATCTTTGTTTGAAAGCCCTGCAGGTCCTGGGGTTCCTGGAACCCGATGGGGACCTGGACTCTGGAGGCACAGACAGGCTCACAACTCCAACTCACTTCCCTGAGAAAGGAGCCCATGCAGGAAAGGAATCCGGAACAGCAGTGTGGATGCTTAAGAGAGATGGAGAGGGGAAGGGAGGGAGGGAGAGAGAAAGAGACAAAGGCGGCAGTCCGATGTAGAGGGAGAGGTTGCTCATCTTGTGCAGTAACTGGAGTTCTTCAGGATGTCCCCTCCTACGGTGCTCCACTTGTGGTGCACATGGTGATTGGGGATTTTCAGTAGCAGATCCTATTTGGACTATGCATGTGCTCTCCCTTCTATAGAGCTATGTGGGCACACCATCCTCAGTTCCTTCTCCACTATGAAGTCCCAAAGATGAGACTCCAAAGCAGAGGGGAAGGAAGGTAGGCAGTAGAGCACCCAAAGTGGGGGCATCTCGAAGAATTTCAGTTACTGTGCAAGGTGAGTAACCTCTTCTTTGAATAGTGTCCTTATGGGGGCTCCACTTCAGGTGACTTCTGAGCAGTATCTGCAGCAGCAGGAGGATATGGGTAGATACACATAGAAAACACTTTTCCTCCAAGGGATGAGAAAGGCATTTCCAAAAATTGATGACCCAGACCTGCTCTCAAGCAGAATTTCTTGAACTTTCTGCTGGTGGCAACTGCAAAGAGGTTCACTTTTGGAAACCTCCAAATTAGAAACACGTGTTTGAGAGTCTGAGGGTCAAGTTGCTGCTCATAATCTTGGGAGAAATGCCTGCTAAGATTGTCAGCCATAGTGTTTTGAATGCCTGGAAGTTAAGGATTGATTTACACCAGTTCCAGAGATTCACTGCTTTGGCACAGAGGGATGGGGATTTCCCTCCCTCCCCATGATGATGATATATGTTAAACATGCAGGTTATGTTGTCTGACTTGATTTTCATGGATTGGCCCCTGATGTTGGGGGGAGAAGTGTATACAGGGATTCCTGACAGCTCTTAATTCCAGGAAGCTGATGTGAAGACGAGACTCTTGGGTAGACATTTGCTGGGAATGGTGAGTGTCCCTAGATGTGCTCCCCAGCCCATGAGGGATACAACCAAAATTATGGTGACTGTTGGAGGAGGTTGGCTGAACATAACTCCTGCACACACTTTGGAAGGATCTTTCCACCAACTGAGTAAATCCGGAACTCAACAAGGGACAGAAGCCATCCTGCCTAGACTGTGTTTGTCTGGAGTCTAAACTGTTCTGAGCCATCCCTGAAAGCAGCAAAGGTGCAACCTGGCATATTGGGCATGCTGCCATGTGTCCCAATAGTTGAAGGCAATTTCTTGTTGATGTCTGTGGGCTTATTTGAAACCTCTAAGTTCCAAGTATGGAGAGATTCATCCGTGGACTTGGAGAAGAGCTTAAGTCCATAAAAAGGAAAGTCTTCTCAGTATTCTGGCCCTTCCTAGGAAAGCTAGACAATGTAGCAAAGATACGCTGTGCATGATGAGAGCAATAAAGAAGGAGCAGGCTGAGTGTCGGCTGCATCTAGGGAGGCTTGCAACAAGACTCTTACTAAGAGCTGACCTAGAGCTGTGATGGCCTTGAACTGCTCACAAGGTTTCACAGCAAGATGGTCAATAAAATAGTTGAATTTGTCATAACTGGTATAGTTGTACTTTGCCATTCGAGCTTGATAATTTACAATCTGAAATTGCAGCATGGGCAAGAAGTAGCAAACCAGTCAATGTGCTTCTGGTGTTTATCGTGGCATGTAGACTTTGCACGATGCTGACAGCCTATACAACTAAAAATTTGGTGGAGGGTGGGAGAACAAAAATTTGGGCAGTGAGACAGTGAGAAAACGAGGTGCTCTGCTCTCATCTCTCTTTTGGCTCCAGCCCAGCTCCTGTTCCACCCATGCAGCCTTGTTTCTGCACAGCAGGGTTCCTGTGCCTTTTCTTTACACTTTGGATCTCAGCAGACCTTCCCTATGTGGGCCTTGGTGGCACCAGCCCTCTCCTGCGGGTTGGGTGACCACGGACAGTCCCGATATTTGGGGCTTTTTGCTATATAGGCTCCTATTACCCCCCCACCCCCGTCCTGATTTTTCACACTTGCTATCTGGTCACTCTACCTGCGGGTGCAGCCCTTGAATGAACAAGCTCTCACACAGACATGTGAAAGGGAAGAAATGTTCTAAACTCTCCCTCGTGCCTCCATGGCTCTGTTTCGCCCTCGCCTGGGTTATCAGCCATGGTGCCTGACATCTGCTGCAATAGACTTTAATAAAAGGCACATTATGGTGAGTAATGCGCTAAGTGGACTTCATTATGGACTCGGTGCCTCCTTGGCTCCCATTGTTTTATATTATTTTATATCAGAACAGCCTTATCTCCTCTCCAAACACTTCCATTTAAACCCCATTAATCTTTCAAATCCTCCCTGCTTTTCCCAGCACTGATCTGCTGAGCACTCTCCCAGACCTCCCCAGCCCATCCTGCCATGCCTCTGTCTGTGGCCACTTGCCCTGGCAGTGTGCTGTGCAAAGCCTCCAGCACACAAATGTTTATGCGTCACAAATCCAGGTGGAGTTCCTCTGAGCGATGTCTGCTGGCTCCCTTGACACCTTTGAGGAGCAGTGGGCGCTGTCTGGGGTTCTCTGCTTGGTGTCCCCGTCAGGTTTCCTTTGTTTAGCCCTATGACCTCACTCCTGTCCCTGTTATATCTTTCGTTGTCCTCCGTAATTAATTGAGATCCCAGACTTTGTGGTTCCTCCCCTTAGGCTGGGGGAGGTCCTTCCAGGATCCCAACAGGACCAGACTCCTGCACCTAACTGGTCTGGGTCTGTCACAAATTATTAAAGATGAGCAACACAGATCAAATTAAACAAGCTAGGAGGAGGCTCCATGCTCCCATGTCATTGGCTTCCAGAGTCTCAATTTCCCATTCACCCTGAAGTGCAGGGACTGCTTCACCCACTGCTAAGGCACAGACAGCGCCGTCCAGCAGCACGTATGATGCTGCACAATGGCTCTGGGCAGGAGGTGAACTAGAAGGGCACCTGCCCCCACCTGTCCTGCCAGCAAGCTTCAATCATCCTCCCAAGCAAGCCCTCCTACAGGGCACATTCATGGCTCATGCTGTCTTTGGCCTTTGTGTGGAGGTGGGTGACAAGGGGTAATTAGCATCACTATAGAGGTTTGGAGTTGGGCTGAGCCCTGTCACATTCATTTAAAAAACGTCAAAGCCATCAGGTGGCAATGGCTGTCCATCTGGTTCCCACCCAGCAACCTAGAGGTGAGCTTCTCCGTATGACCCACACCATCCTGCCTACTGAGGCCAGGAGCACTGGCAAAAACAGAGCCATGACAAGTCTGTGTGATTTTTTGTTTACCATCCAAAGTGACAGAAGCCAAATGTGGCACCAGGAATCCTGGTTTGGGGCTCAGACACCCATTGCCAGCTCTAAGCCCCAAGCAAACAATTTTAGATGAGCAAGAGCCCCCCAAAAGCAAGGGGTTATCCTGCACGCTGGGCCGCACCTGCCAAGCTAGGCTAATCCTGTGTTATCGGCCAGCTGCAGCTTTCTGAATGAAATCACTCTCTGCCCTGGGCCTTTGTTAAACACCCTGGGATCAAATTCCCTGTGATGTTTAATGAGAATCAACTCACATCAGGAAATAATAAGGGGATGATAAAGAGAAGAAAGAGGCAGCAGCAGCTCCAGCCACTGGCCTACTGGCTGGGCAGGGCTGTCCCGAGCACGTCAATCCCAGAACTGGCAGAGCCAGCACAATGCCATTATGGAGGGAAGCCAGTGCCAGTGTAATCCCAGAATAGAGAGAAATTAACCCCAGTGTGATCCCAGTTGAGCAGCACCTATGCCCAGTATAAACCCAGTCTGAGCAGCAGCTAGGCCCAGTATGAACCAGTATAAGAAGTTAATTTGAATATATAAACCCTGTGCAAACAGTAACTAGTCCTCATGTAAAACCAGTAGAGTCACCACTGAATCCAGATTGGAACTAGCACGGCTAATGCTGTCCCAGTTTGAAACCAGCTTCTTCAGTCTCATCTGGTGTTCAGAACAAAACCACTATGGACAGAATCAAACCAGTCAAAAGAAGCTGATCCTGGTATGAGCGAGGCCTCACATCAGCAAACTCCCTAGAAGGGAGGCAGCAGCAGCACCTAGTCTGGCATCAGCAGGGCAGCAGTGAGCATAGGAGGCACCAGGGTGAAGCAAGCTGTGATCGCACTGGGGCTTTATCTACACTACCAGGTTTTGTCGCCAAAACTGCTGTTTACTGACCCAAACAATGAGTGCGTCCACACCGCAAGGCGACTTTTGTCTGGGAAAATGTCTGGATCTAGCAACAAAATACATCCACCCTCATGACAGATTTACATCTTTTACCTCTACATTTTTTTCAACAAAGTGCAAATGTAGACACCATGCTTCATTTCATCATTTTAATTGGCTTCCAGGAGGTGCCCCACAATGCTCATCCTGATTGCTCTGGTTAGCAGTTTGAACTCCACTACCCTGCAGCCAGGTAAACAACCATCCAGATGCTCCTCCCCCTTAGAAGCCCCAGGAATTTTTGAAATTCCATTTCCTGTTTGCTCGGTTGTGGAGAGGTCTCATCACATCTTCCCAGGGGACTATGGTGGGTTATCGCAGCAAACGCTCTCCCGCTTGGACCACTGCAGAGCTGCTGGATCTGCTCAGTATATGGGGAGAGGAGGCTGTGCTGTCCCAGCTGCGCTTGAGCCATAGGAACTGGGATACCTATGGGCAGATTTCTTGAGGCTTGTGCAAAAAGGGTTATGACCGGGACACGCTGCAGTGCAGAGCGAAGATAAAGGAGCAGAGGCAGGCGTACCATAAGGTGAGGGAGGCAAACCGTCGCTCAGATGTTTCACCTAAGACCTGCTGGTTCTATAAGGATCTGGAAGCTATCTTCAGTGGCGACCCCACCTCCATTGTCGAGAGCCCCGTGGATAATTCAGAGGGCATGGAGGCGGCGGAGAGAGGACCTAACCCACAAGATTAAGTTCTTGATGAAGAGGTGGAGTTAGATGAGGATATGCAGCTTCTGGTGGGGTCGCCTGGTGGTGCAGGCAGACAGGAGCTGTTCTCCACTCCAGAGGTGTCTAGCCAGTCTCAGCAATTGCTCTTTGGCGAGCAAGAAGCAGGAGATGAGACTCCTGTTAAGTGACTGTGGCTTGTGTAGTGTGGAGGTGGGTTCAGGGCATAGAAATATGGGAGGCTAGTTGTGTTTCTGTGAGCTGGACATTTCCGTGTGTAGCTAATCAGTATGGCAGAACAGGGTGTTGATGCACGCCAAGATCTCATGGGAATCCTCCAGAGAGATCTCCAGGAAAGTTTCTTGGAGGTACTTGGTAAATCCTCTGCCAAAGGTTCCGTGGCAGAACAGCTTTGTTCGTTCCCCCATTGTAGGAAACTTTTCTGCGCCATTCGGCAAACACTTGTGCAGGGACCAAAGCAGCACATAGGTGAGCAGCAGAAGGTGCAGGGTGGAAGCCACAAGCATCGAGTAGATGTACCTTCATTTCCCTGCTTACCCTTAGCAGTGAGATGTCTGCTAGAATTACTGTGCCTGTGGAAAAGTGTGGAAGGATTTTAGAATTTGTTCCCTAGAATGATGCACCACGACCCTCGCAAAGAGTCTGTGCTCTTTTCCCCATGCAGAGCCCCCCACCCCCATCAACACTCACCATGCTTTGAGTGTTTGCAGAGATGTGTGCCTGGCTAGGGTCAGTGAGACAGTGAGAGCAATTTTGCAAAAGGTGTATTTAACAGAAATGTTTCAATGCTGTGTGTGAATTTAACAATCCCGCTTCTGTGCATTGTCCCCTGTGCTTCACCAGATGTGGCCTTCAGGAACGCACCCTGGCCGAGCGTCTCTGCCAGATAAGAAAGTGTCCAAGACACAGCAAAGGAGACATGTTCTGGGAGGTCCTGAAGTGCTCCAATGCAGAAAAAAGGGAACAAAAGGAGTGCTGGGAAGCCGAACGGCAGGACAGAAAAGAGAATCACACGTTTGTTAAAGATGCTACTGTGCAGATGATTGAAGTAATGGAGGAGCAAATGCAGATGCTGAAGTCCTTAATAATGCTACGGACTGAGCAGATCAGTACTCGACCTCCACTGCAGGATATTCAGAACTCTTTCCCATGGCCCGCCCCCAACTCTGCCCACACATTCCTTTCCACTTCTCGGTTTCCCCTTCACTCCACCCCCTCGGACAACTTTCATAATGATAGCTGGACTTACACACAGCTGTGAAAGTCTTCCCTTTCCTGGTTCCTCCTTTCCCACCAAGCATCTGTGTGTCTGTATGTGCTGTTTCTTGTGCAATAAAAGCAAACTTTTATAATGGTAAATCATCTTTATTTTTTGTCTACAAGGTGAGATTGCAGGCACTGCCGATACATGCACAGGCATTTTAATCACTTTATTACAGGAATTTAAGGCCCCAAATGTCACCATTGCCCCCTAGGAAAACTACATATCATGTAACATTGAAGCAACTCTGACAGAGATATATGTTACTGGTGGTCATTGTCAAAGTGCTGCCTCAAAGCCTCTCTGATTCGAATAGCTCCCCTCTGGGCTCCTCTGACAGCCCTGGTATCTGGCTGCTCAAAATCAGCGGTCAAGCGGTCTGCCTCAGCACTCCACCTCTGAGCAAACTTTTACCCTTAGCTTCACAGAGATTATGCAATGTACAGCACACAGCTATGACCATAGGAATATTATCCTCAGTGAGGTCCAACATGCCATAAAGGCATCACCAGCACACCTTTAATTTGCCAAAGGCACATTCAACTGTCATCCGGCACCTACTGAGCCTGTTGTTGTACCGCTCCTTACTGCTGTCCAGGTGTCCCATGTAAGGTTTCATGAGGCACGGCTGTAAGGGAGATGCAGGGTCCCCCAGGATCACTATGGGCATTTCAACACCCTCCACAGTAATCTTCTGGTTAGGAAAGAAGGTCCCCGCTTACAGCTTTCTGTACAGGCTCGTGTTTGTGAAGATGCGTGCGTCACGCACCTTCCCAGACCACCCCACACTGATGTCAGTGAAATGCCCACGGTGATCCACAAGTGCCTGCAACACCATGGAGAAGTATCCCTTTCTATTAATGTACTCCATCGCAAGGTGGTCTGGTACCAAAATAGGAGTATGTGTGCCATCTATCGCCCCTCCACAGTTAGGGAAAAACATTTCTGCAAAACCGTCCACTATTTCATGCACATTTCCCAGAGTCATGGTCCTTCATAGCAGGATACGATTTATTTCTCTGCACACTTGCATTAACACAGCCCAACGGTCGATTTCCCCACTCCAAATTGATTAGCAACCGACCGGTAGCAAACTGGAGTTACCAGCTTCCACACAGCAATTGCCACACGCTTCTCTACTGAAGGGGCAGCTCTCATTCTAGTGTCCTTACGTTGCAGGTCTGGGGCAAGCTCCGCACACAGTTCTGTAGCCACTGCTCATCATCCCACACCTGCATGATGATATAATCCACCATTCAGTGCTTGTTTCCCGTGCCTAAAAGTGATGGTCTACCCTATGCACCTACTCTGTGAATGCCAAAAGCAATCTAAAGTTGCTCCTATCCATATCACGCAGAATGTCAAGTGCCTGCGAGTCTTTCTCAGTTAGGAACTTCACGATTGACTGCACTGCCATCCACAATGTCTTCATGACAGTTCACAATCATAGGAGAGCAGCGCGGGATCCATCCCTTTTCACAAAAATACCAGGGTTTGAAAAAATGTGGCAAAAGGAGCTGGAAGCCCATGGAGTGCTTGGACAGAAAGCAATGCATCATGGGACATTTAGCATTGTCCCAAGATGCACCACAATCCGCTCCATCATCCCACAACACCTAGCAACAGAAGGACTGTGGGATAGGCACCCATAGTACATTGCTCACACTGTTGATGATGGTGCTCCCACTGTGGACATGATCTGCCGATAGAGCAAGTGTGAGCACAAAATTGTGATTTTTATTATGTCGACATCACTTTTGTTGAAACAAATTGGTAGTGTAGATATGGCCTAAGTGTCAGTATCAAAGCTGGCCAATCAGACAGTCTGTTACCCAGTAGACTGACAGATTCATAGAGTTAAGGCCAACAGGGACATTACATTATCTAGTCTAACTTCCTGTATATCACAGGACATTACATTTCACTGTTAGCCCTGTTCAGAGTCACATAAATTGTTTGGCATCTGTTCCAGAAAGGCATCCAGTCTTGACGTGAAGAAATCAAGAAATGGAGAATTTATTCATTCCTTTGGAAGTTTATTCCAATGGTTGATCACCTTTAAAAATCGGACCTTATTTATAATTTGAATTTGTCTAGCTTTAGCGTCCAGCCACTGGTTCTTGTTCAGCCTCTCTCTGGTAGATTAAAGAGCAGTTTAGTATATGGTATTTTCTTCCCGTGAAGGTACACTGTTATCAAGTCTCTCTCAATCTTCTTTTTAATAAGCTAAACAGACTGAGCTCTTTAAATCGCTCACTGTAAGGCATTTTCTCCAGCATTTGAATCATTTTTTGTGGCTCTTTTTTGCATACTCTCCAATTTTTCAATATCCTTCTTAAAACACGGACACCAGATCTGGATACAATATCCCAGTGTTGGTCTGATCAATGCAATATACGGGGTAAAATCAACTCCCTGCTTCTACTCACTATTCCCCTATTTATACATCCAAGGATGACATTAGCTCAGGAATAGTCAATTATTTTTTGTCAAGGTCCAAATTTCTTGGTCAAGGTATAGTCAAGGTCCGGACTCCAGAGAAAATAAAAAACCCAACAACAAACAACAAGTAAATAAAAAGATTTCAGGGTCCATTCACAAGCGTCTGGCACTCCAGATTTGGCCCGCGGGCTGCCTATTGACTCCCCCTGCATTAGCTGTTTTTGCCACAGCATCGCACTGGGAACTCATGCTGAGCAGCTTGTCAACTATGACCCCTAAATCATTTACAGAGTGTCTGCTTTCCAGGATACAGTCCCCCATTCTGCAGGTGTTCCATGTTCCTAGATGTATGCCTTTGTACTTGCTTGTATTAAAACTCATTTTGTTTGGATGGGCCCAGCTTACCCAGTGACTGATCATTCTGTATAACTGCCCTGTCCTCATCATTATTTACCACTCTGCCAATCTTTTTTAATTCTGCAAATTTTATCAGTAGCAGTTTTAAATTAACTTTCAGATAACTGATGAAAAAGTTGAACGATGTCAAGTCTAATACTGATCACTGAGGAATCCTACTACAAACATCCTATTTGATAATGGGTCCCTATTGATACCACTTTTTGAGATCTGTCGGCTAGCCAGTTCTTAATACAGTTAATATGCTTTATTGATTTTGTATACTGCTAATTTTTAAATCAGAATGTTGTGTGGTACTAACTCAAATGCCTTACCAAAGTCCATTACATCTACGTAGTTACCTTTATCAACCAAACTTGTTATCTCATCAAAGGACAAAATCAGGTTTGTTTGATGAGACCTACATTCTGTTAAACCATGTTGATTGGCATTACTCATATTCCCATTCTTTATCAATTGAATCCCATATAAGCTATTCCATTATTGTGCCTGGGAATGATGTCAGATTAACTGACCTATAGATACCTGAGTCATCTCACTTGACCTTTTGAATACTGGCACATTAGCACTCTTCTGGAATTTCCCTGATATTCCAAAATTTAGTAAAAATTAACATCAGTGGCCCAGAGTTCTCCTTAGCCAACTCTTTTGGGAATCTTGGGTGCAAGATATCTGGGCCTTCTGATTTTAAAATGTTTATTCCTTGTAGATGCGTTTTATCATAGAATCACAGAATTATAGGACTGGAAGGGACCTCAAGAGGTCTTCTAGTCCAGTCCCCTGCACTCAAGGCAGGATTAAGTATTTTCTAGACAATCCCTGACAGGTGTTTGTCTAACCTGCTCTTAAAAATCTCTAGTGATGGAGATTCTACAACCTCTCTAGGCCATTTATTCCAGTGCTTAACCACCCTGACAGTTAAGAAGTTTTTCCTAATGTCCAACAACCTAAACCACCCTTGCTGAAATTTAAGCCCATTTGTTTTTGACAAATCCATGCTGACTGTTATTTATCACCTTATAATCTTCTAGGTGTTCGCAACATTCTCCTGAGTTGCTAACAGTAGAGTCACTGTCACTTGCTTCCAGGTAAGTACTTTTCTCTAACTCTCAGTGCATGCAGTGTTGTTGTAGCTGTGTTGGTCCCGGGATATTAGACAGACAAGGTGGGTTAGGTAAAATATTTTATTGGACCAACTCCTCTTGGTGAGAGAGCTCTGTGCAGCTCAAAAGCTTGGCTCTCTCACCAGAAGAAATTGGTCCAAAAGGAGATATTGACTCACCCACCTTGTAATTCGCAGTCTGTCAGTCTGCACCTAGTATCACAGCCTGTGTCACCCTCTCCTGCACCCAGTATCATAATCTGCATTCCAGTGTCACGCCCTGCTCACCTGGGGCTTCCCACTGCTGCATGTTCTGCATTTCCCTGATGCTGCATCTCAGCTATGGCTGAGCATTAGCTCCCTGCAACGAGATCTGTTAGCTATACCATTCCCTCCCTGCCTGCCAGAGAGCTGACAGAAAACAAAACGGTGGGTCAGACACATGGCTCTGACACCAGGAAAACTTCACAGCTGAAAAGAAAACAATTCCAAGGCAATTCTGCAGAGCGGCCAGAATCTATTTCATGGCCCAGCTCCAGGCTGCAAGCAGGTGGCATCTGCCATGGAAAGCACGCGTGGTATGCGTGCATGGAAAACCAGTCTGACTTCTATTTATAATGCCACTGGGGCTTCTCTCTCCCTCCCCTTCCACCTCCCCACTGGATTCTCTCTTTCTGCAGCCACTGTCTTCTGCTAACAGCTCTCACAAGCTATTGCTAAGCTGGGCTGGGGCCTGCTCAATCTCTGGATAGGAGGCAGCCCAGGAAAACCTAGGATGCTGGGGAGACACACAAACCCAACCCAGGTCTCTGGCACTGTTAAGAGTGATTCCCAAACAAAAACGGGAGCTTCACAACCCCACAGAGTCCCCATCAGCCTCCAGCTGCTACTGAACCCTATCCCACTTGCAGTGGCTCCCCACCCTGTTGCCTGGGCTCCAGCCTGCCGCAGCCCACGCTTCCTTCCTCTGGGCTCAGTAGGGAAGATCCTCCCACAGGTCCACTCACAAGACACCATAGTGAGCAGCAGCCAAACACTTCCTGAAGCATGTGGGCAGCCCGAGCTGACAAGCCTCCCCTAGGCAAGGGGTCTCCCCCTCCCCACCCTGAATGGGAGCAAGAGGGGTGAGGGCTTGGCTCGGCTCAGTGGAATTAGAGCTAGATCCAAGGTGCTGCAGTCTGGGCAGCATGAGCCCTGTGAGCAGAGAACAGGATGATGCAGGGAGAGGTGGGGCAGGGAGATCCTGAATGAGCCAGAGAGGTGGGCAGAGTGGGAGAACAGGAGAGCAAGGAGGCTCTTACCTCATGGCAGCTGGAGCCTCATATTGATTAACTCTCTCACAGGTGTCACCTGCACCACAAAAGACCCCTCCCCCCACTTCCAAAACATGTGAGTGCAGCCAGCCAGGCTCTCGGGAAAGCAGGAGTGAGGCCCTGTTGCCGATAGGACAGGGCTTATGGAGAACAGAAGCTCCTGATCTTCCTCATAGCACAAGAACAAGGGGACATTCCCTGAAACTAAAAGGCAGAAGATTCAGAATGGATCAAACAAAAGAAATACTTTTAATATAACATGCAATTAGCCAGTGGAACTCACTGCCACAAGATGCCACTGAGGCCAAGAATTTAGCAAGAATCAAAAAGGGACTGGATGTTTAAATTGATAACATAAACACTCAGAGTTAGAGCCGTTAATGCTAAAAATAATTTTCGAAAGAGTATTAACTCTCATGCTTCTGGGCTGTTAGAGATCAGGATGAGACCCTCCTGGGGGTCAGAATAACCCCCACCAGCCTATTGCAGGGCTCTTGCTCCTCCTTCTGATGTTGGCCACTGTCAGAGCCGGGATACTGGACTCGATGGACCATGGGTCTGATCCAGTCTGGCAATTCTTACATTGCTATTGGCCCTGACGACAGCCCCGGGAGGCCCTGGTGACGTTCCCACTCCACCATGTTGTCACCAGAGATGGGGCTAAACCATGAAGCCCAAGCTACAGCAGATTTGGATTTGGGGTTTCCACTGAGCCCATTTCTGACGCCCCTGGGGAGGGGGTTGGCATGATGGCAGAAACCGCTGGCGGTGCTGGATGGAGAAAGGGGCCTGGTCCAAGGGAGCTCACAGGCCTTGGGGAGACCCAGCCTAGGTCCCACAGCCCTTGGGGAGCCTGGTCTGGTGCTGAAGTGCCATTCCTGATGGCTTCTCCCAGTGGTCATCCTGTGTCTCCAGAAGCAGCCGGAGAGCGTTTAACAGCTGATTGGGTTGGAAGGTGGCAAGAACCCAGTCCTAGACCAATCACACAATGTGTTTGATGTGACAGTTTCTATAACTACATTATCCTTCTTGCCATGAACCTATTTATGCTGCTATAATTGAAACTCTTTGTAATGCTGAGAGGTTTCTGCAATGATTTACCCTGCCGTGGTGTCTCTTTCCATAGAGAGTGTGTATACACAGATGGGAGGGAATTATTGGAGTTTTAATATTGTCTGAGGCACAACATCCCAGCTGCAAAATCCAGTGTTCGGATCTGATCAGGAGCTGTCAGGTATCTGGAGAAAGCTGCTGAGGTGCAGCTAATTCCAGAGCTGGTGGGATTATTCCTTGCAAATGCATTTATCCAAATGCCTTTTCTTGTTTTCTGCCAATTGCGAATTATCCCTGAATGGGTCATGATTTTTACCAACATTACTCATGCTCACTCAGATGGTTTGTGCAAACAAATTCAAGCTGACTGTTTTATTGGAAAAAATATTCAGATCTAGTTTTCTTGCTACATTCACCCAGTTCTGTTCTACATGCCTCATGGTTTCCAAATCAAATCTAATCCAATGTAGGTAGCTATAATACACACAGCAGCATAGTATCTGAGTGCTAACGTGTAATCTATTTTGTCACATACTGATCCTGAGCAGCGGGACAGGATATTGTGTGCGTGTATGATCTGTGAAGGATTCGGTGTGATTCTGTGATGGTGAATGACTCCATGACAGAGAGAGAGAGAAAGAGAGAGAGTACAGTCTGATTGTGTGTAATGTGTGTGTGATACTGTGATGCTGAGCAATATGGTATCTCAATGTGTAAAGTGTAGGGGGTGAGAGAGAGGGCGAGGAAAAGCAATTGTTTGCCTGGCTTGTGAGGTAACAGAGTTCAGAGAAGACAGACAATCCCATTTGGGTCTTACAGCTCGTCCCTTTGTCTTAACCAGGCCAGGCAGGCCCAGGCCCCAAAAGAGAGAGGTTGAACAGGATATTAAACTGATAACAGAGAGTGTGAAATGGGTCTGGGCCTCCTCACTGATGCTGCTGCAGTCCAATGGCATCCTCTGTTCCTGTAGCTGGGCCACAGGTCTGACCTGGCCTGCCAATTCCTCAGTTCCTGAGTCTGGAATCCCTTCTCCCTCTGGCACACATTGAGCCCTGGAGCCCTACATATACAAGTGCACATGCTGGTTACCCTCTGGGGGTTGCCACAACAACAGTACTTCTTCATACAGGAGACAGCCAGTTGGGCCATGCTACCCAGAACCTTGAGCAGGATGCATTGCAGGTGACAAGAAGGTGGATCATGAAAGTAAACTGGTATGTCTCAGGCATTCCATCAATAGAGCACAGAGAACAACCCTAGTGCACACCCCTGGCCACATATCGCTTCCCTGCTTCTTCCTTCAGTGCAGCACTAGAGGCTCAATCCTGAGTCTAGAACAGGGTGACCAGATGTCCCGATTTTATAGAGACAATCCCGATTTTTGGGTCTTTTTCTTATATAGGCTTCTATTATTCCCCACCCCCATCCTGATTTTTCACATTTGCTGTCTGGTCACCCGTGTCTAGAACAGGGACTCCTAAAGCAGAAGTGGATAGTTCAGGGGCCCTGCTGGAATGCAGATGAAGGTCTGAGCTGGACTAGAGGTGGCTGGAGGGCTCTAGAACAGGAGCAGCTTTGGAGCACGGTGGAGACTTCTAGACGCTGCTCAGCCAAGGGAGAGGGCACTGGTTCCTCAAAGAGGAAGCACAGATGGAGTCCAGGCATATGGGCACACACAATTCCAGGCCTCCCCATTTTGTTCCCCAGCCATTAGGGCACCTCTCCCCCAGCTTCCGGGGCTTCACGCCAGGGCAGCCCTGCTAGAGTCAGACCCAGCAGGATTTTGCAGAAACCTACTGAGTTTCCAGTGACTTCCCAGTCAGAAGAGTTTCTCTCAGGGATGTTTTGGCACTTTAACAAAGACTTTCCCAATTTGAGTCCGCAGGGGCCTGTGAATTCTGAGTCCCAGACAGTTTCTTAAAATGTAACCCACAGCAAATTGACCTACTGCCTTTTTCCTGCCCTGTTCTGAATCCCCTCTTCTAGTGTAACCTGCAGGAAACAGACCCTTCTCCACCCCATCAATGCCCTGTTTCAGACCAGCTCCTCTCCTGCATTATTGCATAACCCACAGCAAACCACCTCCTTTGTTCCAGATCAGCTGCTCCCTACTATATTATAGCCAGGGGTCAAACTGTGGGAGGATCCTCCAAGCTCTTCCCACAAAACAAGCTCCACCCATGTGAGTCACCAAGATGAGCCAGCACTCACACTATATTGTGCAAACATTCAGAATACCATTAACCCTAGTGTTTAGCCAATATTTGGGGACTTAGAGGTTTTTTTCATGAGGCGGAGAAACTGATGATAGTCAGGTATCTTGATCTATCCTGTTTATTTACAAAGAATGTACAAAGTTCTGTTTCCCTGAACACAAGAGGAATCAAACAACACAGGGCAGTTTTTTGCTCACAAATTCAATCCTTGGTGTTTGCATTCAACCTCAGTCAAATCCCTCTGCTCACAAAGCTCAGCCTCTGCCCTGCCCCGCATGTAGCCTATGTTTTGGGTGGAGGCTCCTATTATTTTAGCTATTTCACACCAAAGGAAGCTTAGCTACTTCTTATATTTATATCGAAAGAAAGGTGGTGATTATGCCCACCAGCTTCAATGAGGTTTCACATAATTCCCAGCATGACAACAGGATTGTGCAGTTCCCTGGACTTGTCTCATTCTTGATGAGGGTAGAGCAAGCCCATGGGCTCTGACTCCCTCCTTGGTGACACAAGCAACGTAATAGTTAACAACACTGAAATTTACATTATCATTGGAGTTAACCCCTCACTGAGATGAGCAGGGAATTTCACACTGCCAAGTGCTATATTTCCAGGCATTTTGCAGACTCAGGCAGATACATGCATCAATTACTGTCAATCAATCAATCAGTTCACATTTTTGAGGCCTTTTTCTGGCTTGTCTACACTTGAAAAATTACCAAATAATTCTTCCAGAAGAGCAATTTCAGTAAAAGCCCCTGGGTGAACACACTTCTTCTGGAATAAGACTATAAGAGTGTCCACACAGGGAGTGACTCCAGTACATCTCCAAGTGTAGGCAAGTGTAGATAAGCTCTTCACAACCAGCTAGCCATAACTTATTTTTTTTAAAGGAAAACTGGCAATTCTGGAGAACAAGACAGCAGCTTGAGCAAGGTGCCAGTACTGCACTGTCACACACTGGCTCAATCTGTCTTCTAATTATAGCGTAATCCACAACAAACCGCCCAGTTGTCTCCTCCCCCTGCCCCTCTTCAAACTTCACTTTTAATTTTACAGGAGAGTCAAACTGACCTTTCCCAGTGTTCGATATGTTTGAATTTCCCAGGGCCAGGAAGCTGCGCTTGTGAATTAAAAATCCATAATAAACACTAGGTCCTCTCACAGCTGGGACTCCAGCAGCACATGCTTCCTCACACCAGCCCCAGCTGGGATCCAGTGCTGTGGGCTTCCCTCTAGCAGTGCCTGGTCAGTACCAGCTGGGATACAAGCATTGCAACCTTCCTTACAGCAATGCCCTGTCAATGCCAGCCAGGACTCCTGTAGTCATCACTGTATTGTCCCCACTGTCCCCAGCCAAGATGACAGGGGTGTGGCTTTATTCCCCAACCCACAGAGCTAAAGCAGGGGGTGTGGGGAGGGACATGCTCCTGCAGTGAGAAATTCTCTGCCCCAGAGTGGTCTTGCAGCAGGTCCCTGGGAAGTGGCCACTCTGCTCTTCCCCCTTGAGGAAGTAGCATGCCCCCTTCTTGCTGCACACATCATTGTATTCCCCACTCAGCAATCTGTGCCATGCAGGCTGGATCGCCCCACCTCCGCTGCCTCTTTGTGTCTCTCACAAATGGACATTATCAGTGGGAGCCAGCAAGCCTTCATCTCCCCATGCTCATGCCACTGCTTGCACTGCCTGCCTGCGTGGAGAGGGCTGTTGCTTTACGTTCAAACCCTCACTGCTCCCTCCCTTTGACCTGCCCCATTCCCCACTGCCCCAAATGGGCTGGTCCTGCAAATCTCCAGGCTCAGAAGTCAGGACTCTTGGGTTCCATTCCCAGCTCAAAGCCAGGATGCCTTTGAAACGCCAGCCTATTGACCCACAAAGGATGAAGAAGTTTCCTTTTTGGGGAGTGACTTTCACTGGTCCCCCTGTCCCAAGCCAGCCTCCCCCTCTTGTCCCCAGCTCTGGCTGGCAGGCAGGAGGCTGTGCAGATGGAGAATGTCATTCACTGTGGATGGCAGATGTAGCTGCCATTTTCTTGCTCACGTTTTAGGGCTCCCTGGAACTTGGGCGCTCTGGCAAGAGGCTGAAATTACAGGCCATCCATCATGGGGACGGGGCTGGCAGGCGGTGAGGCCCAGCTGCGGCTCAGCAAGGACTGCTTCCCATTCACATTCATCTCGTTAATTATCAGTCAGCTCTGAGCAAGGCAGCTGCCTGGACAGCCACCACTGCTGCCCGCCCCCAGAGTCGGGGCATGGCAGTGGGAGCCATGCACCTGGGCTGACAATACCCCGGCGCCTGCCAGAGCCGGGAGATGGCACAGTGACCAACCTGCCCAGCCTGGCACCATCCCTGAGCCCCACCAGAGCCGGCTAGAGGATAGGACAGCGAGCCATGCACCCAGCCTGGCACCACCCTGGAGCCCCACCAGAGCCATGCACCCAGCCTGGCACCACCCTGGAGCCCCACCAGAGCCATGCACCCAGCCTGGCACCACCCTGGAGCCCCACTAGAGCCGTGGGATGGGACAGTGACCAACCTGCCCTCACCACCCCTGCACTTCTATGAGAGCTGGGGTTGAGACAGGCACCACTCCCCACTCCAACCACAACCAGGGGAAGGGACAGTGAGCCAGGCCAGGCACTGCCCCTGCCCCTCCCCACTCCACTGACAAACACACACAGATTCCACAATCACACATACACACCACAGTTACCCAGCACGTCACACCCATACAACATGGAGGGGGTGGCTGTGGCGTGGTGCGCCGGCATGGGGGGCACAGTGAGGGCAGGCAACGGGGGCGGGGCAGCTGCACAGTTACTTGCTGAAGCCCTGCAGAACCTGCTGAGATCCTCCTGCACTGTCTCCAGCCTCTTCCTCCCCGGGACGCTTTGGTGCAGCGGTGCTACCTGCATGCACCCGCCTGGGGGAGCAGACTAGCGGCTCCAGAACTGGGCTGGAGAAGAGGCAGGGAAGGCAGCATCAAAGGCAGCTGGGGAGCACTCCCGCAGGGAGCAGGAATCTGGCAGCTCTCTCCCAATCTCCACTGCCCCTCTTGGGTGCAGGGTGAACCAGGGTCAGATGCTGGAGCTTCAAAGGGACAGAATGTGAGGGACAAACACTGTGGGGAGGGGGAAATGGGATTATGGGATGAAGGGAAAAGCAAAAGGAGGGGAAGAGGGGAGAGCAAAGGGAAGGGGGATTAAGGGGAGAGAGAAGAAGGAAGTGAGGGGTGGGAGCAGGAGAGAAAAAATATGAAGCAGATCAGATTGCAAGGACTCAAAAGAGAGGGCCTGTTTGATTGAACAGATGAGGCTGGGAACAGGTTGTAGCTCTCAGCATATGGAGTGAGCAGAAAGATAAGGGCACCTCTCTAACACACACACACTCCCCTCAGTATCTTGCAGCTCACAGCTTGTAGCTCAATCAAAGACTCCAGTTACGATTTCCCTGATAGGTGGATTGCAGGGAATGGGCTACATTTGGTATGCATGAAACTTTAAACATTAAACTGGTGACTGGCAGCAAAATCCCCAGATAAGGCCCAGAGGGGACTGTCTGAAACAAACATCTCTCCAGCTGCCACGCTACAGCCCTGAATGAAGCCCAGACTGGAGTAGGCTAGGAAACACCTGTGCCCTGCTACAGAGGCCACAGCAGGATGAACCATGCCAGCGAGCGCCTCTGCCCTGCTGGAGGGGCAGAACAAGACGTCCCACACCAGGGAGCGCCTCTGCCCTGCTGGAGGGGCAGAGCAGGACGTCCCACGCCGGCGAGCGCCTCTGCCCTGCTGGAGGGGCAGAGCAGGACGTCCCACGCCGGCGAGCGCCTCTGCCCTGCTGGAGGGGCAGAACAAGGTGTCCCATGCCAGTGAGCGCCTCTGCCCTGCTGGAGGGGCAGAGCAGGACGTCCCACGCCGGCGAGCGCCTCTGCCCTGCTGGAGGGGCAGAGCAGGACGTCCCACGCCGGCGAGCGCCTCTGCCCTGCTGGAGGGGCAGAGCAGGACGTCCCACGCCGGCGAGCGCCTCTGCCCTGCTGGAGGGGCAGAACAAGGTGTCCCACACCAGGAAGCGCCTCTGCCCTGCTGGAGGGGCAGAGCAGGACGTCCCACGCCAGTGAGCGCCTCTGCCCTGCTGGAGGGGCAGAGCAGGACGTCCCACGCCGGCGAGCGCCTCTGCCCTGCTGGAGGGGCAGAGCAGGACGTCCCACGCCAGCTGACACCAGGGAACAATGTCCCCCCCTTTCATTTTAAATTCCATTCTTAAATCTGAAAAACGCTGGAGTGGGGAAGCGAAGACCCAAACCAACCATGCAAAGGCTGGATGGAAAGAGCCCTGGAGCCCTGCTTCTGCCGTACACAAAATATGACTGTAGGATCCAATTGTGAGGGCCTCACATAATTAAATAAATTCCCAAGATGGTGAGAAGCATCTTGAGTCATGAGTGTTTCAGGAACTGAGAGGATGTTTGACTCTGGCCAAATGCTCCATGGGCAATAAAACAAAGAAGGCGTCTATAAAAAGCACAATAAATTATACTCAAAGCAAAAGGCTGTGTAACTATTAATTTACTGGTTTCCATCTAAACAACAAGTACCTGCCTCCCTCATCTCTCCAAACCCACCTAATGACCTGTCCCCACCCATCTCAGAGCTGGGGTTCCTGTATTTTTAAAGCAGCAGAGAGATGGGGAAAACAACACAAATGTGTTTCCTGGATGGGTTCTAAAAAGAAAATCAGTCTTGGAATATTTCTTCTTCCTTGGCTGGAATCACTGGGCCTCAATTTAGATAAAGAATAGAGAGAGATTAAGGAGGAACAATTTGAAAAATCCTATATTGTGTCTTATCAGTGTGACAGAGGAAACTCTCCCCGCCCACAGTATGGGGGTAAATCACAGCCGCCCTGTGGCACCACCTGCTATCATGCCTGTCAGGAGGGGCAGCCTGCCTCAAGGAAGGGTGACAAGTGAGTAGAATGGAGAGGGAGTGTGGGAGGGCTTGCCTGGGTGAGAGACTATGTGAATGGGGGGTTATGCGGATGGGCTGTTGCATGCCTAGGTTTGGGCGAATGTGCATGGAGAGAGTGTGGAGGTTTGTGTTGGAGACAGAGGTTAAGTATATGCAAAAGAGGGACTATGGAAGTTTGTGGGAAAGCATTTCTGTGAGGCAACAATTCTCCCCTGCCTTGGGTCACCATCCACGGGGGGAGGCCAGAAGGGGGGGCATTTTGCACTCACTTTACACAGGGTGATGCAAGGAGCTGGGCAGGGAGGGAATGAGACCTATTCTGTGGATGTGTCGTGCACCAGGCCTGTGCTTGTGTATGTGTTACCTACTCCGTATGGCTCTCTGCTGCTGTTCCATGGGGGATGCACGCTCCTTGCTGACAAAGGGCTCAGTGTCCTTGCTCTACAGGGGGTGCACACTGCCCTCTGGTATAGGGTTCACTGCTGGTTGCTTTTGCTTAGTCTCTCAATGCGCGGTTACAGCAAGGAAAGTGACACTAGATTAATTCGTCCCTGCTGCTGCCTCACCTCTGCTCCAAGTAATATCTATGATCTTCAAAAATACCTACAAGTGTTTGCTCCTCTTATCCCCGCAGGGGGCGACATGTGTGGGATTGGGAGCTGAAGGCTATTCACACTAATGCATGCTTAACTGCCAGCTAAGTTCCTCCCGTGGCATCTATAATGGCTAAAGGAGGAGACTGGAAGTCAGGACTCTGGGTTCTATTCCCAGTTGTGGGAGGGTAGTGGGGTCTACTGGGTTAGAGAAGGGATGTAGGTTGGCAGTCAGGATTCTTGGAGTCTATTTCCATCTCTGGAACGGTAGTAGGGTCTCATGGTTGCAGTTGGGAGTCTGGAATCTGGGCTCTATTCTCAGCTATGGAAGTGGAGTGGGACTAAGGATTAGAGCAAAAAACTGGGGGTCAGCACTTCTGGGTTCTATTTCTGGTTCCACTGTGCTGTGTGGCCCTGGGAAAGCCACTTCTCCCTCTGCCTTAAATGGGGATAGCAATTCTCACAGGGCAAGCGATGGGTTTTGCAAAGAGCTTTTAGATTCTCCGGCGGCAGGTGCTAGTGAAGTGCCATGTCTTATTATTGTATCTTTTATGATTAATTATTCATTACAAGTAATGATGCATAATAAGGAGCAGGAAGAACCCAGCGGGGCTTTGAGACCATGTCTGATCTACTGTGTGCTCATCGCCATGGGATTGGGTGATTTCAGGAGAGGTTTGCTGAACCGATGGTTTGTCATTTGGAAGGAATGGGAGCACACTGCATCTGCAATCCCAGAAGGCCAATAGGTAGGAGACACCCCAACATCTTTGTTCAAGCTATTGCTCCCCCTGGTTTGGAATTGGCAGAAGGAAAGCACTTCCCCCTTTGGCTTCTCATATGCTCTTGTACGCTTGATGCTGCACCTGGAGGCTTCAGCTGGGTGACGTCAATGAAATCAGGGAAACAGAAATCAATGTGGCTTGTTTGTAAGCAGCAAAGCTGAGGCTTGTGCCATATACTGGGGCATGGGTCTGTGCCCCAGCAACCTGTTTGCTCCCAGGTCCCCAGGATCAGCAGGGTGAGTGAGGGGAAAAGATGGGCTTCAACATTTGGACTGCCGCCACACATGGGACCTCTCAGAGGACCAGAGGCACTTAATAGCAATAACACCTTGCACTGCTATAACCTCCCCCTCTGAGGAGTCCATGGGATTTGGGGAGCTAATAGAGAGGAGGGCCACATAAATACATGGATGGAGGGATGGAAAGGTTGGTCAGTATCATCTTCCCCATTTTACACATGGGGGTATTTGGCACAGAGAGATGAAAGGAATTGTTCAAGGTCAGTGGTGGAGTCAGGAATAGAAGTCTAGGACTCCTAGACACCATCTAGCCCTTGCCCCAACTAATACACAACACTCTGGGAACAGAACCCAGAGTCCTGACTCCCGGTCCCCGGACTGAAACTCTCCTTTTTCCTTCTCCCAGCATAGTGGAGAAAATGAGTAGCTTGGGCGGGATTTCCTGATAAAGACGCTGCTGTCCCTACACCTGTGTCTGTGCCCCAAGGCCCCGGCTCCCCCTGCCCCCAGTACTCACGGAGGGGACCTGAATCCATAGGGGATCATGGGAAATTCTTGTTCTTGTGGGGACAGAGCAAGGCGATAAATGGACGGCTGGAAAACACTCTCCATGGGGATCCCCTCTGTGACAGAGGGCCACGTGAGCAGCTCTGCCTTTATCTCTACCCCTGCCTGCCCCTCATTCCCCTTTCCCTGCTGGTATCTGCTTCACTCCTATTTCCCCAGAGGCCAAAGGCTAATGAGCCATCTCGCTGGTGGCAGCCTGTCAGCTCAGCAGCTCTCTCCTGGCCTTTGCTGCTCCTGACAGAGCCCCACCCTCCCCAGGAACAAAGTACCTGAACCAATCAAAAGGCAGGTGGGAATGGGGACATTCATCTGAAAGGAAAAAAAACCCTGCAAATTCAGAGAAAGAGAGAGACCAGCAGAATAAGCAAGAGAGAGACAATGATGGGGCCAAAGGGAAGCTAAAGGGATCAGCCTATTACTCTGGCCACGTGCATTCCCAGGGCTGGGGCCTCCCCTGCTAACAGATCCAGAATGCAGGAGCAGGGGAGGGGTGAAACCCAAGGGTCAGGAGGAGGCAGTCTGCAGCGGGGGAGTGGGGTATTTGGAAGTGTGAACAAATGGACACCAGAATTTCATCTCTCATTGGAGGCCAGGAGCCTGGGACAGCGCTGGTAACATACAGAGGTGAAGGAAGAGAGAGATAAAGTAGGTGAGGTAATATCTTTGACTGGACCTACTTTTGTTGGCTGAAGGTACAAAGTTTCAAGCTACACAGAGCTCTTCTTCAAGCCTGGGGAAGGAAATCAGAGTGTCTGTGTAGAGCTCTATGACCTCACTCATCTTGTCTCTCTCATATCCTGGGACCAACATGGCTACAAAAACATTGCTAACCATGGGAGATGAAGAAAGTAAGTCAAAGTGCTCGGAGGGCCAAATATGGCTGATTCTTCCCGGCCAGCATCTTTGCTTATGGTAAAAAGCAACAGAGAGTCCTGTGGCACCTTTAAGACTAACAGGAGCATAAGCTGATGAAGTGGGTATTCACCCACAAAAGCTTATGCTTCAATACATCTGTTAGTCTTAAAGGTGCCACAGGACTCTGTTGCTTTTTACAGATCCAGACTAACACGGCGACCCCTCTGATACTTTGCTTATGGTGTTAGTCCCAAGGAAGAGAGAGGCTGGAGGAGCTGCTCCCCTTCTCATGTTAGTGAGCCCCCACACTCCATAGATATCAGTGCAGGCACCAGGGCATTAAACTATCGATACAGTACAATTAAAGCTAGGAGATACTGCAGGCTAGGGCCTGGGGATGGAGCGGGTTAGAAGTAAGATACAGAGGAAGCTTAAGAGAGAAGAATTAGGGACAGAGTAAGGTTAAGGGCCAGGAGGCACCACCATGCAGGAAGTGCAGCAGCATCAGGAGCTGGAGCAAGAGCAGGAGATACATTAGGGCCAGGAGAGAGGGTTAGGTGAGTCCATATTGAAGGAGGTTAGGAGACAGGATATGGAGAGGTGCAGAACTTGCAGATCTCAAAGTGCTTTACCAATGAGTTCCCCATTTTACAAATGGAGAAACTGAGAGACAGAGCACTGGAGTGACTTACCCAAGGTCACCCAGAAAGCCAGTGTCTGGCTTCCGTATGTCACCTGTTATAGCAGCACCTCAGATAGCAGAGTGAGCTCAGGGATCAGGGTTACACCTCCTGACAGGCGGCAGTGATATGCAGCATGCTCAGGCTAACAGGGTAAAAATACCTACAAGTGTTTGCTCCTCCTAGCACAAACCTCCTAGCAGACTAAAGGAGGGCCTGGCACCGTCTCAAACCTACAACCCATCCAACCAGACCCATTCTCAGCAATGAACCTGGCTCTTTGAGGGAAACCTCCATTCAGGCAGCCAGAGTCACTCTGGAGCTCACCCTCACATGGTGCCAACACAAGCAGCACAGCCCTTGGGCATGGCAAAGACAGCCTCCCCCCCTCCCCCCGCCCAAGCAGGAAGAAAATGCTCTAACAACAGGATGCAAGCCCTGCTCTTGGCTAGGCCTCTTGTATACCGGTGGCCTTTCATTAGGGATACCCTTGCTTGTGTACTGTGTGCAAGAGTGCAGGGATGTGGGTGGGCGTATAAAATGCCCCACCACACACCAAGTGAATGACAAAAATGCCAAAGACACTTAGGCTTTGTCTACACTAGCACTTTTGTTGGTAAAATTTTGTTGGTCAGAGGTGTAAAAAAACCACACCTTGACCAACATAAGTTTCACCAACAAAAGCTCCAAGTTGGACAGCACTATGTCAGTGAGAGACGCTCTCTCACCGACATAGCTACCACCGCTCGTTGGGGGTACTTTAATTATGCCGTGGGAGAGCTCTCTCCTATCAGCATAGAGCGCCTACATGGGAGACATTACAGCAGTGCAGCTGCAGTGGTCCAGCTGTGCCACTGTAAGAGCTGTAGTGTAGACACAGCCCTTAAACACTGTGTGATTATGTGGGGACTTAGTCATGGTTTATGGGTCCAAAGGGGGCTGAGGGCTTAACAGGGGTCACTGGATGTGACTGGACATGGACATAAAGAGGAGGGCACCTGGGGAGCTGTGGGTAGCACAGGACACGTGAGTGCTATGAGAGACTGAGGGCAGGGCAGTTCTCACTGCCTGGGTCCAGCCAAGAACTCCACAGGCCTTTCCAGAAGCAGAGTCTGCATGGAGGGGGAGGCAGGAAAGGGAGATGGGAATCGCTTACAAAGCCCCCAGGAAGCTGCACAACAAACACTTGGGCAGGGGAGAGATGGCAGGCAAAGAAACTGCCCTCAAATGCTTCCAAACTGCCCCTCTCTCCACCTGCGTGTGTGTCTGGGCCTTGTTCCACCTCTTCCCAGCCCACGGAAGTCCAGGCCAATTCCCCTCCCTGCACCTTGCACGTCTCCCACTCTCCCGTCCTAATCACCTTGCTGGAGAGCTGGAGCACAGTGCAGTCACAATAATTGCCCTAAGCAGCTTGCCACCAGCGCTGCTCACGGAACTGGCTCCTTGACAGCAGCAGAGAAGTAGGACGGACCCCTTCCATTAGGAACAAGAGTTCATGAACAGTCTGTGTTCCAGCCCTTCCTACTCCCCTGTGCTCCCCCATCTCCACTGCTGCTGCTGCCCAATCCCCTCTCCAAATGGATGAGAGGAGGGCATCCCATGGGAATAGGGCCAGCATGGCTTTGCCGCCATGAACCTTGGATCAGCAGTTCATGGGACAACAAGAACGAACCAACTGCCAAGCTGGGGGTCGGGGGATCCTGGGAGAGGATCCTGGGAGAGAATCCATGGCGCCTTAAATGCAGAGGGAACCAAACTGCCCAAGGGAAAATCTCCCATGTTCCAGCTGGGTTGGGATGGTGCCCTGTGTGCATCAGTGTCAGAAGCAGGGTGCAAATTACTACAACTGCCTCCCCACAACTCAACACCAGGTGAGACAGACAAGCCAGATCCAGCTGTCTCCATCCAGGTAATTACCCAGAAACTCTACCATTTCCCATGTACACAGGCAGAGAGAGGCACCAAGGGATGCTGCCTCCAATCCAGCTCCAGCCCCAGCTGGTATCAAGAGCAACAGGACAGAAAAGAAAGTCAAACTCCTTTTAAAAGTACCCTTCAAGATGACAGCTTGTCTGATTCTTAGCCAGTCCTCAACCAGGTAACATCCAGGCTCATTCATCTACCTCCACCTTCTCCCCTGCTCTGGGCAGGATGTGGTGGGGCTTGTGGGCCTGGGTCTCCCTCCCCTGCACCTTGGACAGTCATTTACACCAATGTATACCCCTCTGGCATACAGTGCTGGGAAACGGAGACTCAGGCTCTGTGCATGCATTTTAGTGCATGTCACCCTTTCATATCTGAACACCACTGAAACTTCTGTTTTACATTTTACAGCTAGATTGGCCTTTCCACAGAGGACTAAGCCAGTTTAATCAGGAGAGCATTGGGGAGTAGTTTGCTAGTGGATCTGCTACATAAATCAGGGCTGAACAGATCAAAATTAGTTTCTAGAAGGTTAGCTTTGAGCAAACAATCATAACATGTAAGCCTCTAATGAGTTGCTGGAGCCAGTGAATTCCTGACCACCATCCTCAGACACACCCGAGACTAATTAATAATGAATATCATCATCTTATATTTCTAGAGTGCCTTCCATCCACAAGGATACCAAAGTGCTTTGAATTGTACAGACCACATGCTATACATAGGGATCACTTCCTTCATCACTGAAATACAGCTGCCTCTGGGGTGGAATGCAGCAGATGCTCAATAGCAAAGCTAAGCCAAGGTTCAGGACAGGAAGCACAGAAGATTATTATACCCCCAAAAAAGTTTATATGTAATAAAATCAGGGAGAATACAATTTCTAAAGAGGAACTTTAAGAGGACACCAGAGGTAAAAGTCTTCTATTGCCAGAAAGGACATAGAGGGTACCATTTTCCAAACAGGGCCACCCAGAGGATTCAGGGGACCTGGGGCAAAGCAATTTTGGGGGCCCCTTCCATAAAAAAAAAGTCGCAATACTATAGAATACTATATTCTTGTGGGAGCCCCTGAGGGACCTGAGGCCTGGGGCAAATTGCCCCCCTTTCCCCCCCCCCCCTCCCAGGCAGCCCTGTTTCCAAAGCATGTAAGGAGCCTGTGTGTCATTTTCAAAAATGATTTACGTACTTGGCTGCTAAGTGTTTAGGTTGCTTTTGAAAATGGGGCTTATGCTCCTAAGTCACATATGTGGTTCTGAAAATTTTACCCAGAATCTTTAATGATCCCAAACAGACAAGATGTCAGTTTTACACCTCATCTGAAAGACAAGCCCATCTGGCAGCACAGCACTACCCTACCCTGCACTGGGACCTGGGACTCAGAACTAACTCAGATGGGAACGTGCCCCCTCCCAATACCAACACGGCTCCCTGCAGTACAGAACCCCCAGCACTACACTGGGCTACTGCCTCAATGCTAACTTATCACTGCCTCCTACTGAATAAACACCAGATCGCAGCCCAAGGCCTACACACAGAGGATCATTAGTGTTCTCCTGAAGCCTCTTGCCAGCCCGGTGACCATGAGTCTCCCCAGCACCCAAAAGACACACCAACCCAGCCTCACTCCCTTTCTGGGGCTGCCCCATAGCAAGGTCTTTACCATACATCAGCTGCATGAAGAGTTGTGGGAATCCTGGCTCCAGCAGCTTCTTGTGTAACCCATCCGTATGTCCATGCACATGTGAGAATCTGTAGATAAACATACCGTGACAAGTGTCTGGGCACCTGCGTACTTCATGGTCATCACCATGGCCCAGCAACATCAAGGACAGAGTTCAGATCCTCCTGCTCTGAAAGCCCACGCCCCTATCACTCGAGCTAAAGGAGACTTCTCTGTTAGCAGTCAGGGCTATGACACAAATGGAGTAGTTCTGATTCCAGCTAGCAAAGGGCAGTGGTGCACACATATGCTATATTGCAGCACAGACATGTAACACACACACACACACTGCCAAGGGATGCTTTTCTGCACTGAACAAGTCAGACAGGTCCATGTGATTTATTATCTCTGTAGATTCAGGAAATATCTGGGTATTGGTGATCCTGAAGCCTGTTCTCTCCAGCTGCGTTAGAGCTGCTTCTCACTCTGGCTCTATGATTATCCACTAACGCGTCACTGCAGGGGCTCTCCATTCGCTGCTGGGCTCCCAGTGTGTAACTGCAAGTATTGACTCTCCAGGCCAAGCAGCACGGTCACCAGGATGGCTAGAGCAGGAAGCAGCCCAGGCTGTGCCCTTAGCCTTGCATGGTTGAGGCACCAATAGGAATTGGGTTCCTCTGGCATTTCCTGAAGATGGAGATTCAACCCCCCTGCTTCTAAAATTAGTCTCTGAGAAGAGGGCGAAAGCTGGGGACAGAGAGGGAGGGGGAGAGGCAGTCCCTGTGTAGAAAGTGGTGTGCTCCCACTAGTATCTGCTCACAAACTAAAGGCACACATATTCCTGAGTCTACTTAGCAAAGCTCTGCCTGAAGACAGGAGGGTGCAGTGACAGGCAGTGTGCGTATTGGAAGGGGGATATAAGAGGCGTGCGTGTATGTGTGTGCGTGCGTGCGTGTGTGTATTGCGGAGGGGGAAATACAGGAAGCTGTGTGTGTTACTAGACTAGACTGGGGTTTGGCTCGCCTGGTGTTGGTGCAGCACTAGTGTAGAGAGGGAATAGGTGGTTTAATGATTGTGTTGTATAGATCTGCTCCCTGCAGGGTTAGATGACACAGCAGCACCACAGCCTGGGCTGCCTTGTGCTGCCTGCACCAGCGCTCCCACTGGGACTAGTCATGGAGGAGCAGTACCAGTGGTGGGGAAAGTGCTGAAACGTCTGAAATTGACATCTGAAATTGACTGCTTTTTGGAAAGGGGATGCATGACACTTAGCTGCACAGCAAACACTAAGCAGAAAGTGCCTTTTAGGCAAAGCTGTCCCTTGACTGTCATTCTGGTGGGAGCGGGGCTGGTCTGCGTGGCTGCATCAGCACCAGGTAACACAGAAACGGGTGCTCTAGAAAGAAGTTAGGTTCACTGGAAGCAGCCACACAGCTGGAGACACCTGCACACCAGGCTCCGGAAAACTAAACATGTCCTAAACCCAGAGAAGGCTCATGATCCAAGGAGACGCCCGCCGTTCTAATGACACTACTGAGACAGTCTCATTCAGTCAGAGTCTTTCCCTCACTCACATACCTTCCTGCCAGGCAATTATGCAACTGAACAGCTGTGTCAAACTACTCGGGCTCCAGGGCCATGTCCCTTCCATTCCCCAAAGGGCCCCGTCTGCACTTACACCACCAACCTTCCCAAGGGTATCAGTGCCTCTCCTGTAAGGCCGCTATGGGGCCCATTCTGCCTTTGAATGGGAGTATCAGAGCAGGATTTGTCCATTAACTTGAGGAATCTGTCATGCGGCTGAGAAGAAGCTGGAGCCCATTAGCGTCAGCCCCATTGCTCTGGGTGCACACGCTAATATTGGAAACACATCCTTGGCCCCAAGACGTCACTACGCAGCAGTTCTTTCATGACGTCTCGGTTAAGACCCTGTCATGCGGCACTAAATGCAGGAGAGGGGCTACCTAGCACCCGGACATGACTCTGTAGCAAGAGCAGACTTTAAACACAAACTAGTGCTGAAGTACTGCTGGCATGCAGAGCATGCTCATAATGTGTCCGAGGAGCCATTTCTGCCATGGGCAGTAGGAACCAGGAGTCAGGAGAGACTTCCACTACCACCCAATGCAAAGCACACCTGTCTGAGGGGGAAGGGTGGCTCTCTGGCATGACTCTTCCTTCCCCTAGGGCAAGGCACACCTGCCTGGGAGGAGGCAGATCATACTCCAGCCCTTTCTCCCGTGAAGGCAGTGGATGACTCCACATTCACAGTGCTGTACGTGGGAGCAGTATCTATCTCCCACACATGCAGGCATTTCTGTTAACCTTAGATTTTGCCAAATCCTTTGTTAATAACAAGCCCCACGTTAATGGGTGGCTGGCCCTACTCAATGAACTCGGTCCAGTTCCTGGGTGTCAGAGCAGATGCTCCCGGTTCGGCCAATTCAGGGAGCAGGGCTGACCTGGGGCTACAAAAGGTTTGTGGGAGCCCCAGGGAGCAGCTGGCAGTGGGAGCAGAGCTGCAGGAAGTAGGCCCAGGAGGACTGGGAGAGGAGGCAGTGAAAGCTGGAGATGCAGAGGGAGAGCTGAGGAACTGAATTTGGCTAATTGGCTGGTGGAGTTTGAACAATTAAAAACCAACCTAAAAGAGATTGTGCACATGGCAGCAAGGCTTTGGCAAGCTGGGGAGAAGCTCTGCCTTGTGACAAATGGTGGAGAACACGGTGCTCAGCCCCTGACATAATGTATCATGGGTGGAAAAGAACTCCCCAGCACACATTGTGCAGCACACACCCTGCCCCCTCAAACACACAAAGTGTAATACAGCCCTATTGCGCTGGGTGGTAACCTGGGGACTGTCTCACTGGTTCCCTCAGAGGAGCTGGCCACAATAGGGATCAATGGCTCCATGTCTAGTTGGCAGCCGGTATCAAGCAGCGTGCCCCAAGGGTCAGTCCTGGGGCCGGTTTTGTTCAATATCTTCATTAATGATCTGGAGGATGGCGTGGATTGCACCCTCAGCAAGTTTGTAGATGACACTAAACTGGGAGGAGTGGTAGATATGCTGGAGGGTAGGGATAGGATACAGAGGGACCTAGACAAATTAGGCCAAAAGATTGGGCCAACAGAAATCTGATGAGGTTCAACAAGGACAAGTGCAGAGTCCTGCACTTAGGATGGAAGAATCCCATGCACTGCTATAGACAAGGGACCAAGTGGCTAGGCAGCAGTTCTGCAGAAAAGGACCTAGGGGTTACAGTGGACAAGAAGCTGGACATGAGTCAACAGTGTGCCCTTGTTGCCAAGAAGGCTAATAGCATTTTGGGCTGTATAAGTAGGGGCATTGCCAGCAGATCGAGGGATGCGATCATTCCCCTCTATGCAGCAGGGCTGCCCAGAGTGGGGGGCAAGTGGGGCAATTTGCCCCAGGCCCCCACGAAAGTTCTTTTGGGGCCCCTGGAGTGGGGTCCTTCACTTGCTCCGGGGGCCCCAGAAAACTCTCGCAGGGCCCGGGCCCCTGGAGCTTCTTCCGCTCCGGGTCTTCGGCAGCAATTCGGCGGCGGGGGTCCTTCTGCTCCAGGACCCGCCGCCGAAGTGCCAGGTCTTCGGCAGCAATTTGGTGGCAGGGGACTCCTCACTGCTGAAGACCCCAGACCCCCTGAATCCTCTGGGTGGCCCTGCTATGCGGCATTGGTGAGGCCACATCTGGAGTACTGTGTCCAGTTTTGGGCCCCACACTACAAGAAGGATGTGGAAAAATTGGAAAGAGTCCAGGGGAGGGCAACAAAAATGATGAGGGGGCTGGAGCACATGACTTATGAGGAGAGGCTGAGGGAACTGGGATTGTTTAGTCTGCAGAAGAGAAGAATGAGGGGGGATTTGATAGCAGCCTTCAACTACCTGAAGCGGGTTTCCAAAGAGGATGGATCTAGACTGTTCTCAGTGGTAGCAGATGACAGAACAAGGAGTAATGGTTTCAAGTTGCAGTGGGGGAGGTTTAGGTTGGCTATTAGGAAAAACTTTTTCACTAGGAGGGTGGTGAAGCACTGGAATAGGTTACCTAGGGAGGTGGTGGAATCTCCTTCCTTAGATGTTTTTAAGGTCAGGCTTGCCAAAGCCCTGGCTGGGATGATTTAGGTGGGGTGGGTCCTGCTTTGAGCAGGGGGTTGGACTAGATACCTCCTGAGGTCCCTTCCAACCCTGACATTTTATGATTCTATGACAGGACTCTGAGAGACTTGCCAATGCTCAGCCCCACCAAAACTCTCCCCATTCATTGTCTTTCTTCCGGGACCTAAAAGGGTCCAGAGGACCAAATGCAGAAGATGGGCAGAGTGATCCCCATAACATACCCGATTCTCTCCAGTACACAAACAGCTCCTGAAACACATTTCAATGGCCCAGAGTTTTCAATCCTTTCAAGTTTATCTCGGTATCTGTGATGCCCTTCACACCCAGTCCCAAAGGATGACACCGAAATCCATTCCTGCCGGCAGCAGGATTAGTCTCCATCTCCTCAAGTATAGCTAACAGAACTGATGGTGAAAGCGAGTCAGAGAACATGGCTTTAACTCACAGGCTGGGGATACATTTAAAGAGACACTGAGGTAATGGGCCATATTTAGGTTTTTAAACTATGGATTTAAAGTGGCCACAAAGAAAGGGCTCTTTCTGTCTTTGACTGATGCTAGTTTGTAACAAATTAGGATCAAGAAACCTTGTTTGTATTTATTTATGAGATTCCCTCAACAGCAACTGGCCCCCTCATTCTTATCAGAGATCTTTACGTATTTTTGGTTACATCTACAACTCAATCTGCTTGGAACAGTTAAAAGGTGCATGGCCCAAATTGGCAGATGTGCATACCCATATTTCACACTTGAAAATACATGTGCATTTGGTGATCAAATTCAAGAATGAAGTTATCATGAATACACATGCAATCACAGTAAATATGTGGAATTGACCAGACATCGTGAGTCATTTATAAGTGCAGTTATCACAGCTGTGGTGCACTCTCACTAACCACACACATCAAGTGTGCAAACACACATTCTTGGCCTTGCCCAGTGCAGAACATCTGGACCAACATGAATAAAAAATGTGCTTGTGATTGTTCCTAAATGTAAACAACTTCTATTTAAAAATGGAAACCTTCCTCTCTGCAGCTTTGGCAACACAAACGCAACACAGGCTTGGGCCACAGTCTGCACAGACAAGGCAGGGGAAGTGACTAGAAGCTAGTTGCGAAATAGGCCTATCTACTTTCATAGCCCCAAGCTTTCAAAGATTGGGCAAAAAAGTAGACATCACTATTTAAAGAATAAATGAAGAAAGGGAGGGGCCTGACTGTCTCTGCCTGTGCCATGTGTCATTGCTCACATCTGCATAAAGAGTGTGTAAAACTCTACTAAGCCAGAATTGGCATTTAATGACTGATGATGACACTGGTGCATGGCACTGGAGTACTCCAGTCCTCAGCAATGGTCCAAAGCCTAGCAGCTTTCCAGAGGAGTATTATTCATATTACAACCAAGGACCAGGGGCTGCACTGGGCTGGGCATTGCACATATATGCAGGAAGAGACAGTTCCTGCTCCAAAGAGTTTACAGGTGGGAGAAAGGGAGTGTTGCTATTCTCAGTTTACAAATGTCACACGGAGGCTCAGTTGCAGAGCTGGGAACTGAACTCAAATTTCCCGACTCCTTGTCCAGTGCCTCAACACTGTGGCATTATTAGAGGGGTTGGGGAAGGATCACAGTACAATGGTATTGTGTATATTTTTAAATAAATAAGGACAAACAGCATTACTGGCATCAATTGAATTAGATTTTTTAAATTCCTTCAGTTTTAATCAAAGGTAACAGTTGATTTAAAATAAACAACCCAATGATGCGTTGTTTGTGAAGTGCCCAGCACAACAGGGGCCCAACATTAACTGAGACAACTGGTCACTACCACACTACAAATAACAAACAGAACAACAAGAGTCCTACGGATACATTAACCTGACACCATCCCTTTAATTCATACAATTTGGCTACTGCAAATCTAGATCCCGTCATGGTCATAAATTGTAATGAAAGTGCCAGTTTCAGAGGGGAGGGGGAAGATTAACTGCAGGTGGGATTAAAAGCGCGCGCGCACACACACACACACTCTCTCTCTCTCTCTCTCTCTCTCTCTCTCATGAGCTGCAGCCAGGTTGCAGGCTGTGTCACCTAATTAAAATGCAACATCAAAACAGAAGACCTGAAAGCACAACTTTTCCTTCTGCCTCTGATTGTCTCAGATCTGAGTATCAGCACTTTCTGGCCTCATGAAATATTGAGCCTCTGAACTTCCGACCGCAGCACATTCTGTCAAGTCATTTCTGAGGGAGTGATAGGGGTAATAAATGTGCTGCTGCCACATCTCCAGAGAATGCATTGCAAAACTCTGCTCCTTTCCCATGATACGGGAGGGGTTCATGAACAGGCCTGGTGATTGACATCGCAAGAACGGACAACAACCCTCTCGGGTTTCATTCTCCGTGACCTTGGGACCCAGCAGGAATAGGGCGTTGGCCTTGAGAAGACCTGGCAACCTGTACCCGGGGGCTCCAACCCTACTCTTACAGAAAGCGAGGATGCATGTGGCATAACAGCCATGCACAGCATTCATGAGAAGATGCCTGCCCCACTTCCCATGCACCAGCTGCCCCTCCAGCACTGCATTCAGGACCTGGGCCCTAAGACACGCTTGCCTGGGGCAGGCCCACGTGACACTGATAGCAGATTGACAACCCTGAAGAATCAAGTACAGCCTTCACTCCGCCAGCATGTTTCGGCCTGGCCTGGCTTGCAGGGATGCCTGGAGAGAGTCATTAATTCTTATTCAGCCATGATGGGGCTGAGGGAGAGGGCCAGTCTGCTGACACTGCCAACAGGGCCCAGAAGCAGCTTTGTAGGTGGTTTTTGATGATAGCACCACTGGAAATCAGACTGGCCCCACCAAATAAGGCTCAAGGGGGACAGCAGGTGGGGGACACACTGGGTGGACCCGATTCAAACCAGCAAATCAGAAGCCAAAGGAGCCAGAGAAGAGGAACCTGGCAGCCCTGCAAGGGAATCCTCAGGGGCTTTTGCTCTCAGGGCAGCATTATTGAAACTTTGGCCTGTGCTTCCCATCAGCTAAGGCGATATATTCAGCCCCCTAATTGGAGAGGGACCTCCCTGCTCCCCTACAGCATCTCCTGCTGGGAGAGGGAGTGACAGGGGCAAATGAGAGCTCTCCCAACAGCCAGTGCTACTGACAGAAAATCTCTGGTTCTCTTTGTGGCTGCCACTAACCCAGTCCCAGAGGTGGCAATTAAAGGCTCGAGCAGCTTGGGATGGTACCTAGTAATCTGGAATTTGTCTCTCACCTTGGAGGAACCCATTAGTCAGGTGGTCTGAGCATGGGTGGAACCCCATAGACAGGGGCTGCATTGGGGGGGAATCCCAGCTGGGGATGGGGCTCAAACCCCTGGTTACTGTCCCCCTTTCCAGGCTGGCACAGACCCTAGGCCGTGCTCCCATCAGCCCCTGGAGTCCCATCCCACTACCGACCCCCGCTCTAGGGCACAGACCAATAGTTTCTAGCATGAGCCCTTTGGCTCCATCAGAGCTTCCAGCTGATGTGGTGACCTCGATCTCCAGCCTGGCCTTGGGGATGCCATTGGGGTCTGTCATACAGGCAGCTGGCCGGCTCCTGCTCAGCACAGACCAAGCCACAGCAAGGCCCAGTGGAACAGGAACACCGCCCCCACCCCGATTACCTGGGATTCTGGGAGGAGGGGGGCAGCTCCACTGGAGCCAGAAGAACCAGCAATGAGGACTAACTCATCCCCATGTTTTCCTTCCTGTTGGGTGTGCCCCACTGGAGAAACAGTAGGGACTGGGCCTCTGGATGGGCCAGGCCTTGAGGCACAAACCTGTCCAAGATCTAGTGATGGTCCAGTCCCAGAGTCCAAACCTCCTGCTTTGGGATCTGGATCAAGAGTGAAGACATAAGACCATCTCCCCCTCATCCCTCAGCATGGGGGGAGCTGGGGTTGCGGGTACAGGGACTAGAGGCAGGATGGGGAGCTGGGGTACAGGTCATGGATGCAGATGAGGGGCAGTGGGCTGGGATCTTGGTTGTGAATAGTAAGTTGAAAATTCTTGCCATTTTCTGGATTTATCATCATTTCCTGAATAGGAAAGAAGCGCACTAGAGAGTTAGAGCAGGGGGAGCTAGGAGTCAAGAATCCTGGGTTCCATTCCCAGCTCTGGGAAGGGAGTAGGGTCTAGTGGGTTACAGCAGGGGAAGCTGAGAGTCAGGACTCCTGGGTCCTATCCGTGGCTCTGTGCTGACTCACGTGAGGTTAGATGCCAGTATCTCTACATCCGCAAATGCTGGCCCAGCTCCCTCTCCCCTGTGCAGTATGGTCCATGTTGCCTCTCCGCCCTCCCGCTGCACATGAGCGCCAGGCGGCCATCAAGCCAGCACACTGTGCTCTAGTTACAGCCCCTGCCAATGCTAAAAGAGAAACATAAAGCAGACAAAACTGTCTCTCCCTCTCCCTTCTGTGCTTGCAGCGATAACAGTGATCTAGATGTGGAAGCCACATGAAGAAGCTGGATTCAACTACATGAGAAGGGAAAAGAGCCCAGCCAGACCTAGCACTGTTAACCCCTTCAGGAGCATGCTCCTTCTCCCCACCAGAACACCTGCACTGTTTGCCCTTTAATGCAGGGTGCTCTGCGTACCCCTCCCTCTTGCTCAGCTCCCTCCCTTCAGCAGGCATCCCATCTCTCCAGAGCAGGGGTCTTGGGTTACTGCAGAAAGGGAGCTGGGGCTGTAGTTCATGAATAATGAAGTGGCAAGTGAGCAGAATTGATCTGAGCTGCTAATGAGTGTCTGAGTGCAGGAGGGGCCGAGGAGGGGCGCACTGCTCTCTTAGCCCCAAATCAGGGGGAACCTGGAGAATCCTTTCCACTCCACCCCCCACTTCCTAATACTGCATGCATAGAGTCCCTGCCCCTCGCCCTCCCTCCCAGCACAGCCAAGCATTTTACATCCCCAGTGTGGTGGTGTGAATGAGAACAGGCTGGGCAGGGCCAATTTGGCCCGTATGGGTATGACTACACTGCAGTAAAACGCCCAGGGCTGGCCAGTGTCGACTGAATGGAGTGTCCGCACCCCATTCTGCTCCCAAGGCCTCCAAACGTGAGGAAGGGTCCCCAGTGAGCAGTGAAAGGCAAGGCTTGCCAAGTCCAGCTTGGGGGGAGCGAATGAGTCACCAGCTCTGTTGCCTTCTCTTGGTAATTAAGTGCAGAGCAGTGGGGAGAGGAGCCAAGCAGCTGCCTCCCAGACAGGCAGGGCCGGCTTTAGGAAGTGCGGGGCCCAATTCAAATATTTTCGGTGGGGCCCCGGCAGGGATGACTTAAAAAAAACCAAACATGTAAAAAAGAGCCTTTCATTTCTTAGCAACCGGTTCCCTATAAAAAGTTCTGATTTAAGGGATGTGCCACAGTATGTATTTTTTGTAGCAATAGGGTTACCATACGTCCATATTTTCCTCCCGGATGGTGATTTAAGAACCAAAAAGCCTGAAATGTCTGGGAAAATACGGATGTATGTTAACCTGACCTAAAGTTCTTTTTTAAAAAGATGGGCCCGAACTAGAACTGAGCTCCGTTTCACATGTGTGGGTCCCCCAACTCCCTGGGGGGGTGCTAGGGTGACCAGATATCCCAATTTTATAGGGTCAGTCCGGATTTTTGGGTCTTTTTCTTATATAGGCTCCTATTACCCGCCCCCCCCGTCCCAGTTTTTCACACTTACTGTCTGGTCACCCTAGGGTGTGCACATGTGTGGGTCCCAGCTGCCACCTGCACACCCCCCCCCCCGTTGAAGCAGGTGTGCAGGGTTACTGCCCTGGGAACTGCAGGGCACCAGTGGACATGGGGCTGGCTGGAGGCAGGGCAGGGGCTGACTGGAGGTAGGGTCTGGCTGCAGACAGGGGTGTGTGGGGTGGGCTGGCTGGCTTCAGGCAGGGCCGCAGAGGGGTGCGGCAGGGGTTGGCAAGGCTGGAGACAGAGAAGTGCGGGACTGGCTGGCTTCAGGCAGGGGGGTGCGGCAGGGGTTGGCTGAAGACAGGGCAGGGGGTGTGGCAGGGGCTGGTGCGGGCAGGGCAGGGGGTGTGGCAGGGGCTGGTGTGGGAAGAGCAGGGGGTACGGGGCTGGCTGCAGACTGGGGCTGGTGCAGGCAGGGCAGGGGGTGCGGGGCTGGTGCGGGCAGGGCAGGGGGTGCGTCAGGGGCTGGCTGGAGACGGGCTGGCTGCGGGCAGGGGGTGTGGGGCTGGCTGGAGACAGGGGCTGGCTGTGGGCAGGGGGTGCGGGTACAGGGGGTACAGCCCACCCTGTACGGTGAATGCCCCCTCCTCTTCCCTCCCCCACTGTGGTAGCAGCAGCAGCCCGGGGCTCGGGGGCTATTTAAAGGGCCCGGGGCTCCCCTGCTTCCACCACCCGGCCCTGTAAATAGCCGAGGGAGCCCTGGGGAAGCGGTGCGGCTTCGGTGGCTATTTAAAGGGCCAGGGCGGTAGAAGCAACGGGAGCCCCAGACTTTTTAAATAGCCCCCAGAGCCCCACAGCCCTACCCCAGGGCTCCAGCAGTGGGGCTCTGGTGGCAATTTAAAGGGCCTGGGGCTCCAGCCCCTGCTGGGAGCCCCAGGCCCTTTAAATTGTCCCCTGGGGAAGCCGGGCTGCCTCGGTACGGCTCACTGGCTCTTGCCGGTACGCCGTACTGGGGCTTGGGCGCAGGGCCCTCTTAGGGGCGGGGCCCGATTCAGGGGAATTGGTTGAATTGGCCTAAAGCCGGCCCTGCAGACAGGTGTCACACTTTGGTATCATGTGCCCACAGCCAGATGAGTGGCCACAGTGGCAGCTCCTGGCAAATGAGGCAGAGGTATCTAGCCAACTGGACCCCAGCCCCTTAGAACACCTGCCCTTAACAGTGTTGCCAACTCTTGTGATTTAATGGCAAGTTTCATGATATTTGCTGTTTTTCTTAAGGCCCCAGCTTCTGGAGCCATGGGATTACTAGAGAATCTTGGATTTCATTTGAAAAAAATTCAAGTTTCTAGCCCTCGGGGTTGCACAGAAAAGGCTGAAAACATGACCCAAGTGCGACCAGGTTCAGACACTAGAAGGTAAATCTAAAGAACCAACAACATGTTTTATGTTTAAAATCCCATTATCTTGACATCAATCTCTGGACTTTTGGGGGACTGACTCATGATTTTTAAACACTTGGGGTCTCTCTCCCTCTTCCCCTGTGCCTCCCTAAAGCCCCCACCCCTCACATCCTCCTCTGCCCCTACCTAAAACCTGTACAGGCTGCCTCCAAACCCCACACTATCAGCCTCGTATTCAGCTCTTGCACTACAATACCACCTGTGCCCATCCTCAGTATCCGTCCCCTAGAGAGATTGAAGGGTTCAGGACCTCCTCCCCTCCCCTCCAGGCAAGGGGCAGTGCCCAGGCCCAGGAGGAAGTACAGCTGCAACAATAGGACCTTGGGCTTCAGACGCAGAACTAGCACTTTTGGGAGCCGGGTCCCTGTTTCATCTGAGCTTTTCTGGTAAACTCCAGAAGATCAACGATCCCCTGGAGAAGCCTGGGCCTCATGTGAGCAGGAGATTTATTATTACCACCCACAGTAGGAGAACAAGCCTTTCTGCTGGAGCATCAGGCAGGCTGAGAGCTGGGGGGGAAGACTGGGCCAAGACTCACACCACAACAGGACTCCAAAGCAGGAGTGACGTGGTCAGCCTGGCAAGCATGGACAGCCCCACCCCATGAGGGCAGGAGACCAGCCAGAGGGAGAGAGTCCACAAGGGGTGGGGCCAGGGGGTCTCCCTGCTTGCCAGGCTGCCGACATCACTCCTGCTTTGCCCGTTGTGGTGAGAGTCTGGGCCCAGTCTTCCCCCCAGCACAGCCTGCCTGATGCTCCAGCAGAAAGGCTTGTTCTCCTATTGTAGATAATAAGAATAATGCTAATAAAAGCCAGTGCAAACCCTGCAGCCCTGCCCTAGGCACAGGGCCCCACAGATCTTGTCTGGCCTTTTCATTCAAGCACAACATTCTCCCTCCTAGCACTATAAACAGCAAAAGCAGCATGCTCTGCAGCCCCCAGAGCCCTTCATGCAAGCTACAGACAAATGGCCCTCAGAAGAGACAATGAGACCACTGAGATATCAGCAACAGATGCAAACGGCAGTCCTGGGAACTTGTGGGGTTAGTTCTCAGCTTGCCACTGTACAGCAGAGGTCTCCAATGGGAGTTTTATTCCTCCCTCCCACACATAGATGGGGCACAGCTAGAGACTGCTCTGTGCCACTGGAGACCCCTCCATATCCTAGAGCCCCAAATCTCCTGAAAATCAGTATGGGCCTGTGTGCACACTCACCAACCAGTAAGGGGACCCACCTGCCTTGTTACCATCACAGATCACACACACAGCCAGCCACAGACATGCCTGCTAATTAGGACAATGAAGGGTTGCAAGGGTGCCCCTAGTGCCACAGCCCAAGCCAGGCAGCCTCTGCACTGCATGGAGCTGGCAGCAGCTCCTCCATCCATTCCCCTGAGGCTCCTTCCGCTCTCCAGCTCTGTTTGGAGAGTCATCAATTTCCCACTTTGAATGTCTGAGAAGTCCAATAAGATCAGGGAAGAGCTTCATCTCCTCAAGCCAAGGGAAGGCGGGAGGCTGCATCCCCAGAGAGCCCCAATTACCCTTACGTGATGATAAACACATTCCCCTTTGCAGCAGCCACAGCTGGCTCTGCCTGGCACCTGCTGCCTAGGGCACAGCTCTCCTTCTCCACCAGTGGCAAAGGGGGAAGTGCTGGAACCCGGGGGTGGGGGTGGGGTGTCCACAGGCACAGTTAGAAAATTACTTTCTCTGAAGACTATCTGTGAAAAAGCAGCAGCAAGGCAAGAAGCCTCCACTTCTCACAGGCATGGTTGTTCCTGTGGCCAGCCCTCTGCATCTGGGCCATGGCAACCTTCTTCTTCTGGTCACTGCTGAAGGCAGCATGACGGACTGGATGGATCGATAGTGGAGGAGGAATGCCAGGCTGACAGGTCTCCCATTTCCCTTCAAGTTCCAAAGCATTCCCAACTCAGCGAGAGCAGCAAAAAGGCACCCAAAGCCAAGGCCAGGGCGGGAGATTCCTTGCAGCCTTCTGAAACCCTTATGTCTCTCAGAAATGTGGTCATGAAACAAGTGGAGCCCAGAATTTTCATCCTCTCACTACACTGCCCCTGATCACAGAAGGGGATGTCTAGCTGCTAGGGCTGGAAGTACTGCATCAGACTAACAGTCAGTTTAGTCCATATCCCACCTCCTGCCATCCCAGAAAAGATTCTGCCTCCTAACATGCTGGATGTGCCCATCTTCTCCAGCAGTGTCCAATACAGGAAACTTCATCAGAAGATGCTTTCTCTGACCTACAATACTTTTGGCCTATGGAGCGATACTAGGCAGGGGCTCCTTTTTGACCCATGACCTCCGCTGAAGTTGAGGATGAAGCTGAGCCTTGCAAAGGCCAGAGGTTCCTTTTCTCCCACTAAATTAAATACCCAGAGCAGAATCATGAGTTCCTGGGAACAAGGAACATCTCCATGAGCATCTGGGCAGTGAAGCCGGCAGGATGGTATCAAAGCACAGCTGCTGCATCCCTTTAAGGCTGAGCGAGCCAAGGCCTAGCTGGCTCCATTACCCTGGCCTCTTTCCCTCCAGAGGCAGGAGGTTACTTACATCAATTCTGTTACATTAATGGACAGATAAAAATCAATTAGAGCAGCACATGGCATCAAGCCGCTGACACAGGCAATCCCGGCACCTGCAGGGCCCTGGAGGGTTTAGCCCCAATGGGCAGAGCAGGGAGTGGGGAGAGCTGGGTACAGAGGGCAGAACTGAGAAGGGTAGACAATTGGGCAAGGAGGTGGGTGCTAAGGGCAGAGCCAAGGCTGGGACTGGGACATACGGAGCTAGCTTGGAGGAATGCAAATGATGGAAGGGACTGAGAACTCCAGATTGGCACTAATGCATGATGCAGCTCCAGGGCAGTGCCATGGCAGGGAGTAGGGGGTAGGAGAAGGAAAAGCCCAGGCATCCCCAGGGCAGACCCATGTGGGAACTCAGTGGGGACAGACATATCCTGAGTGCTCAGGGTGCAGCCATGCAAGGGAGCCTGGCAAGCCTGGCATTTCCAGTCTGTAGCTTTGCCATGGTTTGGGGAATCCTCATCTCCCACGGTGGAAGGGTGTGCAGAGTGGTAATTGTGCTGCTTGTAGCAGACGGCAGCCATATGAACAGATGGCACCAGCTTCTGAAAGAGATTCCACACACATGCAGCACGGGCCCCCACACAGCTCCCTGCAGAGACTCCAGATCAGATAAGGAGTGGGATTCAGAGACATTAACTCTGCTCAGTGCAGAGTGTATGTGCATGGAGGCAGACCGGAAACACCATGGGGTCCATATCCCCCGACGGGTCTCCCTGGCTTTGAGTGCAGAGGTGTCCCCAGTGCCACCCTCCTAACCGATGCTAATGGATTCCTCAGCAGGGAGGTGGGGAGGGAATGTGCCACAGAGACTGACTGCCCCTCTACATTACATGCCCCCAGCCCATTCTCATATTATGGGATGTTCGATCTGGGAGGTGTCTTCTTCTGAAGGTTTCCCCCTCCCCATCCTCTGCAACAAACACAAGGGTCCATGACAATACAATAACATGACTGTGACTGCTGCCTTCAGGGCTAGTATTCTACAATATTGCATCCCAGGCACCGAAAGGCGGATGCAGAGCACTGCAATACGGGCAACAGAGCATGGACACAGAGCTCCACACAGAGGGCACTGCAGCACAGGAACAGAGCACGGGTATTACCAGGGGCGGCTCTAGGATTTCCGCCGCCCCAAGCAGGGCGGCACGCCGCGGGGGGCGCTCTGGCGGTCGCCGGTCCCGTGGCTCCGGTGGACCTCCCGCAGGCATGCCTGCAGATGCTCCACCGAAGCCGCGGGACCAGCGGACCCTCCACAGGCATGCCTGCAGGAGGTCCACCGGAGCCGCCTGCCGCCCTCCCGCGGGACGCCGCCCCAAGCGCGCGCTTGGCGCGCTGGGGTCTGGAGCCGGCCCTGGGTATTACCGTATGGTCACAGAGCACCCCAGCCACAGATACCACAGGGCGGGCACATAGTATTGTGTAAGAACGGCTATACTAGGCCAAAGGTCCATCTAGCCCAGTATCGTGTCTTCCAACAGCGGCCAGTGCCAGGTGCCCCAGAGGGAATGAACAGAACAGGGAATCATCTAGTGATCCATCCCCTGTCGCCCGTTCCCAGCTTCTGGCAAACAGAGGCCAGGGACACCATCCCTGAGGTGCCGTAAGGTGGGTGCTGAGCACCTCAGGGGAGAAGCAGAGCACCATAGGACAGGCATTGCAGTAGAGACACCGTGCACTGCAGGCGCCACAGGGCAGATGCAGAAAACTGCAGCACGGGCATCACAGCACAGATGCAGAGCACTGCTGGTACCACAGGGCAGGTGCTGAAGAGAGGGCAAAGAGCATTGCAAGGCAGGCATCACAGCATGGATGCAGAATAGGGTGCTGCAGTATTTTATCCCCCAAAGGGATGCTGTTCCATCTGCCAAGATCCCTGAAGCTGTCCCCTGGGGGCCAACAGGTAGGAGGCAACCGCTGCTGCCTTATCAGCTTCCATGATTATTACAGTAATGACAGGGCCTCATTTGCATTCTTTGTGTCTCACCCAAGCTCTCCCTTCTGCTGGGGACAGATAACACGGCAGCTGTGATGCATGGCATGAGAGCTGCTGAGCTTGGCGACGAAGTCACAGCTCTTCCTGTCTCCCCCCACATGCTGCTCCTTGACAGCAGATAGCCAGCCTTTCCCCATTCGTCCTCAGCTGTCTCTCTTCCCCCGTCCTTCCTCCCACCAAATCTCCAACTCTCCCTGCTTGGGAACAAAGGCACCAAAGTTGAATAGCTGCAAAAGGGACCAATGTGAAAAAGCAACAAGCCCTGTTGCCACAGCAACAAAGCCCAGCATCCCTGGCTGGATCCATTCAGGCTTCCAGGCTCTCTGCAGAGGTCTGTGCAACTGAGGAATTATCTGGGGTGCCCACCTGCACAGAGCCACAGGGGATCAATCTGGCTCTATCTACACTATGTGGCTGGATGAAATATCTCTTGCTCCTCAAATGGGTGATCCTGGGAGCAGGGCTCCCACCCAACCAGCCGAGGAGATGAGGATGCTTAGCGTCACAGGCAGTATGAGCTGAGAACTCCAGGGCTGTAGCCCTACTCTTGGGAACCAGGGTATGTTATTGTTTTGACCATAGGTCGGGTAGCTAGGAGGTCCTGACTCCTAATCCTAGCTCTACGGGGCAGTGTGGTACAGCAGACAAGAATGGGGATAGGAGCCGCCTCTGACATTAACACCTCCTCTGTCATGCTAGGAAAGGCCTTTATTCTCTCTGCACATGAACCTGCATGTCTGTAAAATGGGGACAAAAATATTCACCGACAGCTTCTCAGGGAGAATGAATCAATGAATGCTCACAAAGCAGGAGGGTGGCACTAGAACCACCCCATGACTGGAGAAACCAATGGGCCATCTTGTCTGGAATCCTGTCTCAAGTAGCTGCCAGTGCTAGCGGAAGAGAATAACCCGCCTATGGAGGGTGGGACTCACCATGAGAGTGCCTCCTCATGGCCAAGCCGCTCTCTTTCCATTTGGGGCCTCTAACAACAGCCGCTCTGGCTCTCCAGTGGGTCTGCCTCTTCACATGACTCGGCCCTCCAGCCAGGTTGCAATTTAAGTGTGCCCCTTTTCTGTGGTAAGAATGTCTAAACTCAAAGGAACAGAAACACTTCTGTCCTCCTAGAATCAACCTTCTGCACACTCTTCACCAGGCTCTGCTGAGCTCTTCCTTATTCTGTCCCAGAGTGCTGCCTCCCAGGACCTTCTCCCTGAATGCCCAGCTCCTCCTGCGTTCCTGACCCTCAGGGCTTCTTCCCAGGAATGTCTCTCCCGCCAAGCCTGCTTTAGGAGTCTCCTTCTCCCCAGCTGCCCTTTCTCTTCAGAGACCGTCTCAGTACCAGAGGTCTCCTGCAGGCCCCTCTATTGGTCCTTTTCCCTTTAGTCCAGGCCTCCTTCTAAAGTCCTGCTTTCCTAGTTTTGCGCCTCTTTCAGGACTTAAATCCCTTTTTGAAGCCCTCACCCAATCCTGCCCTTCTCTCAGGGCCTGCTCCCCAGGGGTGCTCCCTTCCCCTGCAGGTCAGCTTTTCTGCCAAGCCTTCTCTCAAGGTCCCCGTCCAAGGATGTTCCCTTCACCTACAGCCCAGCTTTCTGATGCTTTTACAGAGCTTCCTCTCAGGAGAGGATCCCAAGGGCTTTCCACCTGATCCTGTGCCACCTCTCTAGCCTCAAGCCCTTCACTTACAGTCAGGGCCGGCTTTAGGGCGATTCCACTGATTCCCGGGAATTGGGCCCCGTGCCTAAGAGGGCCCCGCAGCGTTCGGAAGAGGGGCCCCGCACCCTCTGCAGAAGTGTCACTGGAAACAGCAGCAACCGATTGAGCTGCCACTGGATTACTGCCACTATCTTCGGCGGCAGCTCAATCACTGCTGCTGTCTTTGGCAGCATTTCGGCGGCAGCTCTTCCGAATCGGGCCCTGCACGTCCTAAAGCCGGCCCTGCTTACAGTAGCCACCAAGCTCCCCCACTGGCCCTGGCACCTCCTCCAGGTGTGCTCCCCGCTGCCTCTTACCCCTTAAGCACTCGTGTGTGTGTGTGGGGGGGATTATTTCTCATCACATCACCCTTCTAATTAGCCTCACTCTACAATACTATCCCATGCTTTCTGATCTCAAGCTGCTGATCCATTTATGTGCTGAAGTGTGAGAACTGAGCCCCCTTCCCCTTCATTAATCCCACTGGTTCAACTGCAGAGGCAACCCTCCTTCACAGACATTTCATACCCTTGACCAAAATTGGCTAAGCTATGTGCCTCCACATTATCCTGCTGCAGTGAGTGCTGCAGGTTACATATCCATTGCGGAAAGACGCATTTCCTGTAACTGTCCTCTGTTTGATGTCTTTTAGGGCCCCTCTGCTCCCTCTTGTGATCCTATCATGGGAAAGAAAAAGCAGAGCACCTATGTGGTCCTGGCCAATCAGCTGGGGATCACAGACCTTCTCCACAGCAATGCAGAGCCTAGAGTTCCCTTAGAGGGATGAGAGGAGAAGCAGACTGGAGAGGATCTTCTCTGGTTTAGGCAGGTGCCTGATGGATCTTGAGGACAATGGCTGCATCCGCAGAAGCTGGAGGCCCATTCTGAAGTGGGTGGTGAAGAGACCCACAAACTTAAAGAACCATTGGCTTCCAGCAGCCAGAGTACCTCAAACATGCAGAACATTAGAGACTGCAGAAGTCCCAAGAGCTCGTCCTTAGAATGGCTGGGAGCAGAGGTGGGTCTGTCACCTGGCATGCAAGCGACTGGGAGCTGGCCACATCTGGTGGAGGGGAAGCAGGCACAGGTAGTGATGAATGTGATGGGAAGAAGAGCTTGGCCTCCTCTTTCCCAGAGGAAGTGAACCCCAGCGGGAGAGGGTACACAGCCTGCAGAAGAGGAAGATGGTGTGGCCTCTGGCCGAAGCAGAGTCCAGATAAAGGGAGCATTCCCTTCCTTCCCCACTGGAAGCAGAGATAGCTCCCTTCTTCCCCCAAACTCAGGCCTTTCTGCTGATGCTGAAGTTGCTCACCTGTTAATTCTGGTGTGCTGAGTCAGCAGAACAAGCTTGGAGAAAGACTTATCCAAGTATTTAGACAGAAAAGCAGTGAGAGAAAAAAAGAGTGGCAAGAGTGAGCATGCAAAGAGCACGAGAGTTCAGAGCAGGAGAACAATCGGTGAGAGCTCAGAGTGAGCAAGCACGTGCAGAGACAGCAAGAGCATGAGAAAGAGTGGGCCAGTGGGTTCAAGGCAGGGGGCATTGGGAGCCACAACTCCTGGGTCTGCTACTGTCCTGCTGAATGACCTTGGTCAAGTCGCTTCCCCTCTCTGTGACAATTTCTCCATCCCTTTTATGGGGGTAGTTGATATCTCCCAGAAGGATGAAGTGTTTATAATGCTCCATGTAAGTGCTAAGCATTGTTATTACATTAGCTCTGTCCTCTTGCTTCAGCTGTTTCTAACTGGCACTGTCTGACAACTCAGATAAGTGCACAGCGTTGCAAGAAAGGGACCAAGAGTCCTACTGCACGTGCTTGCAATGCTGTTAGATTCACATGCTGGCATCTGCAGCTGGTCCATGCTGTGGTTAGAGCAAGAGCTTTGACATCTCATGGAGCAATCTTATTTCCCTGATTTGTTTGCTCATGAAGTGCATTCCCAGGCAGGGCTGTGTGTGTCTAAAGACCATTTGTCTTGAAATTCAGCTATCAGGAAAATCAGAGAATGGCAGGATGTTTGCATGAACAGCCAGTGAGGCTCAGGTTGACAAAGAAGAGGCTTGTGGAGCTTCTGCTACATCTCTCATCTGGTTCGTAAGACATTACAATCAAGTCCTCTCTCCTAGATGAAACCACAGGGTGACCTGAGCCTGGGGCCCCATCTCCTGCAGTCCTGGATGAGATCACTCAACCTTGGTGTACCATTCCCTGTAGTCCTGGATGGGGCCATTGGTTCATCTGCTGCAACTGTTATTTATCAGGGATTTGATGTTTACAAAATGGCTCAAGTTTAAACAGAGGGAAAGCTTGCCATGTTCGGGGGCCTCAAGGGGGAAAAGGTACATTTTTGGGGTGATAATAGGACACCTGCATGTCTCAGATGCATTGAAATATAATTTCTCTTTGAAAATGTGAGCCATTCCACAATTCCATGGACACGAACTTTCTGGGTGCCAGGAACAAGCCCAAACAAAGGCATAAAAGTAGTTGCAAAGAGTGTTGCCAAGAATTTCTTGCCAACTTTGAGCCAGTCTATTAAATGTAGAGCATTATTTGCCACAGTATGTTGTAATGTCCCGGGGACATTAATTCACATGTGGTTGAATCCCATCCCACTCCTGACCTAGGATTTGGAATAACCAAAGACCCATTTCCTACAGACACTAATGCATTTGTGTAACTTTGTTCACATGAGTAGCCCTATTGGAGACAACAGAGCTACTCATGAGAGTTACTTATTGTATTGGCAGAATTGGGGCCAAAGAGATTAACTGCAGAGAATCCAGGAGGTTTCTAGACTGAGTCCACTGCAGGCTGAGGCAGGAGTTGGGAAATTTAGCCAGTGCTGTGTGGATACTCAGGCAGTGAGAGGTGATCGATACAGCTCACAAATACAGACCTCACTATCAAATCTCTGTGCTTTGATCATAGTCACCTCCAATATAAGTAGAGCTGGAGAGATGGTACAAACTTGAATTTTTAAATGAATTTGCTGTGACTATGTTCATGTGCCTTTCACATTCGTTTTCCCAGGGAGACCTCCATGAACAATCTCAGCCTCCCCTAGTTTTAAAGGAATCCTGGGCCAATATTCTCAGAAAGGGAATCTTGAATCTCAAACATTTAGCTGGAGAGCCGGACTGTAAGAGTCACACCCACCCGCCCCATACAATACCATGTGATCTGTGCGGCCAATCAACAATAGCTTGTATATCAAATGCTTGTAACCAAGGAGTTACTAGTAAAGAATTCTATGGCAAACAATTTGGAATGACAAAATAAATACCAGAAAATTGAGACAAATTCTTCTACAGGAGGAGGCAAAATGCATCTGTTAAAGGAGTTATTGATGATTCTCCAAACTCAGGTGTGCCGGAGAAGCTCTGAGCAAGCAGAGCCAGGGAGGTATGACCTCGGCCCCAACTCAGAAATGCAACGTTCAAAGGTGAGGGGAAGCAGCGCTCTGCAGGAGGAGCCTGTATCCAGGCTGTCTGTCTGAAGGGTGGAAAGAAGGGAGCCAAGCACACAAGAGAAGAGGAAGAAAAAGGAGCAGAAGGCCGGGGGGGGGGGGGTTATGCAGGACCATGACAAGCGGGAGGAGCAGTGGTGGAGGGATTCAGAGCCCAGAGCGCTGTCTCTGGCATAAGAGGAAGGTGCTAACATCCAACCCATGATAAGAAAACTGTACAGGGCTGTACATGGGATGGGAGAGGGGGGTTGTTTGCCACAGGTGACTGGGACTAATTAATTAATTATTCATATCCAGATCTTAGCGCACACAGTGTTACATCGCCAAACTGCTCAGCCATGGCAATAAATAACTCAACCCCATTCCCACATCATCCCTGCAGAACACTCATAACCAGATCCTTGGTTCTCTGCTACCAGCATTGTCTCTCTCCCCTTTCTCTCCTCTTCCAACCAGCCCTCTCCTCCCATTCCTCTTAAAGGGGCAGGACCCCCAATATCAAAGCAGGGGCGGCTCTAGCTTTTTTGCGGCCCCAAGCACTGCAGGCAGGCTGCCTTCGGCGGCGCGCCTGCGGGAGGTCCCCGGTCTCCGGTCGGGTCCTGCGGATTCGGCGTACCCGCCGCTGAATTGCTGCCGAATCCGCGGGACCTCCCGCAGGCGTGCCTGGAGCCGCCGCTGGTTTCAACCAAAGCACAATGCACAGCCCTTGACACTGAGGCTACTATAAGAGCACCATACACCGGGCTTGAATCTGCAAGTTGCTGAGTGCCTGAGAGATGCTGGCAGTAACAGATCAGAGGTCTGGATATAGGCCTGGGCCCAGGGCTGCGAATGGTCCTGCTCCCCTCATTGCTGCAGGCAAGGGAAGAAAGCTGCCGCTCAGCTCCCAGAGACTTGGGGGGAGGGGGTGCAGACCGTGGTGTGAATGAGAGGGAATCCCCAGAATCTGCAGTGTGTTTGTGGCCATGGTACGCCGCAGTGTTAGATCTCACAGGAAAGGCTCCTTCAGATGGCCCCCAGCACAAACTAACCTGTTCTTTTAATGCAGTTGAGGCTGCAACTGCCCATGCAGAAAGAAGCCTGTGGCACCAAACCCAGTTCAGTACAGCGCTGGTGGAAGTGATCCAAGCTGGGAGGAGGGAGGCAGAGGCAGCAGAAATTAACCTTTAAGAAAACCTCTTAAAAAGCCTCTGGCAGGTTTTTCCATCTTTCATATTAAAAAACAAAACCCTCTGAATGTTCCTGCTTCTCACATTGTCTCGAAAAAAAATCTCACTCCTTTTTTGGATTACTGCTTTTTAAGGCTTAATACAAAGCCAGATTCTGATGTGATGCTCTGGGAAAAGCCTGCCCCAGGGCTCATTCCAAGATAATAGGATATGAATTACAAACTGGATAAACAGCACTAAGTAACACAGTGACACCACAATCCCCCCAAAGTGTCTCCAGTGATCTACGGCTGCCTTTAAGGGTTTTTTCCCTTCTGTGCAGATGGGTATTTCCCAGCACAGCTCTACCATTACTTGAGCAAACTCCCTGGAGAATCAGCTTGGGGGGCCGAGTGGAGAGAAAAAGACAGTGAGAAGAGGAAGTAGATGAAAAGTGGGGGGAAGAAAGAGAAGAGGTAGGAACAAGTTGATGCATGAGAGGCTGAGAAAGAAGGGAAGAGAGTAGAAAAGACTGAGTGCGTGAAAGGGGGCTGATTGGATGGGGGGGAGAGAGAGCGCACACACGTAACAGACATGGGAAGGGACAAATGGATTGCTACATCATTTTCCTCAAGTGAAATGATATTCTGCATTAACACAAACACCCCTGACAAAGCCCCTGGAGCCCATGTGCAGGGAAATATGGCCAAATATTTCATAACTATTTCAGTGAGAGGGGCTGCAGGAACTCAAGTGATGCAAAGGCAGTGACAGAGCAAAGGCTTCTTCTAACATATTATGCACAAAACTTGCATGTTCAAGGCTGCAAGGGGAATCCAAAGAGCAGCATAAATATAGCACGGAGCCAGCTTTTTGTAATCAAATCCACTAAATCATATCAACCTGCTCACAAGAAATAATCCAGGAGGTAATAATGAAACAGCCACTGATATATTCTGGTTGTTCTTCGTCCCAAGTATGAGATGCAAAACAGTCTATATTCTAGAGCAGAACCCTCATAAAGAGAATGGACTAATCCAGTGTTACATTGAGCAGCTTAGACCTTTCACAGATAGGCTCAGATCCTCCTGTTCCAAACAGGGAATCTCCATTAGCTGTTAGCAATACAGGGCCTAGGACACACAGTGCAGCAGCTCTGATTCCATCCACAGGAGGGCAGTGCTGCCCATGCAAACTACCTAATTCATCACACTGTTCAAAATTACTGATTAAAAAAATAGCTGCAGTTATCCTCTCTTTTGATATACACTGTCCAATCAGCAAGCACTGACACTGAGATACTGTTCCATTCAGCCCCGAACACACAACTCCCATCGTGATTTATCATCACTCCTGCTGCAACCCCCATAACAGGGACTATTGACTTAGCATTGGCTACAAAAACCTCCTTGCATATTTGTGAAATCCACTATCAGCTAAAAACAAATGTGCAGGATGGCTCAAAGGCCAGCACCTCAATGCTACCATCAGTCCAATTCATCCTGCTGAGAAACGGTCAGTCAGAGGCAGCTTGTACTGCCTACTTCTGGGAAATCCAATCAGTAAGCCCAAACTGATGGAGACGTGGAGCTGAGGTTCCTTAAGTCATTTGGAAATGCTCAGCTTGGAGTACTTATTGCTGTCATCAACTGCAAAAACAGAATAGTTTGTACTTAAATAAGCACCTTTCATTGAGGGTCTCAAAACCCTTAACATACATATAAGAGTTAGGTGTTCACAACACACTTGAATGAATTACGTTTTATAACCATCCTCCTCATATGATGTGGGTAAATGTGAATTATCCCCAGTTCATAGATGGAGAAACTGAGGCACAGGCAAGGGAAGAAAGTTGCCCAGTGTCAAAATAAGGTTAGTTGACAGAGCCTGGAGTTCTCTGCTCCATCTACAGATGACACTACCGTGGGTGTACCAGAAACACGTGAAGAACCGCACTCAGCTGAGTGAATGTCTGAGCTGCTCACTGGTGTAAGTACTGCTCAGGTCACACTGTACAGACTGCAACCCATGGCCTGTGTCTGAGGACCCAACAGTGCAAGACTGATGCTGCAGCAACCACCACTTTCCACTTCTGTTGTTCCTGTCATCTGAGAACGTGAGGTTCTTTATAAACATGAATTAATTCTCACAATATCCCCACAAGGAAGGAAAGAGGAATATAGAGACGGTTTCACCCCCACACTGAAATGCAGCCATCTCTGGGGTGGAACATAGCTACTGTTTAACAAATGAAACAACATGGCAGTTAATGAAGAGCAATCTTGTATCCAACTGGAACTCTAGAGGGAATGTAATGAGGCACAATGGAATAACTTGGGCTGCAATGTGACCTGGACACCAGCACTTGAGCTAAGTGTCATGGGACCTCTAATAACAATAACCATCAGTACCTCAGCCTTCTGAGACAGCAGCACCTCATCTCATTACTCTCGATGTAGTCCTCCCGAAGATTCCCTCTCCCCACTTGGTACAGACTCAAGAAGCAAGAGTGCCACCTATAATGTCATAAACAGCACCTTCTGCAACATCAGAGATTTACCAACCAAATACCAACCCAGGCCCAACCCTGCTCAGCTTGTGGAGAATTCTAGCATGAGAGGTGGCTGACTTCTTTGGAGGTGGGTGGGGGAACCTAGCCTGGATTTGTGTTTCTTCCAAAACCATAAAGCCAGAGAAGTAGGACCATGTTCCATTATCAGCACCACAATTGAGCCTGTTCTCAAACAAAAAAAGTGCCAGCTCTCTCCACTGAACTTATTAGCCAACTTTCAAAGTTCTAGTATTGTATAATTTACAGCTGCACCTAAGAGAGAGGGAGAGACACCCATCATAGAGACTCTATTGTGTTTCGGATCTATGTGTCAGCATGAAACAAACACTGCACAGTACAGAGGGAGATGACAAAGCTCGAGTGAGTGACTGAAAATTATATTCCACTGATACATGGAATGTCTGTGTGTCTATTTATGTTTCTCAGTCTTGTCATTTGTCTCGCTCACTCTCCCCAGATTTTCTACTGGTGACATCTCATTACAGTGCTGCTCCATGGAAAAGAGGCTCAAAATAGAGGGCAGGGGGCTGAGATCTGGGGAGAGGGATTTCCTCTTACTCCATGAGAGTCCGCGCTCCTCAGGCAGACACTTTCTGAGACTGTCCCGAAGGCTGCTCTTGCAAAGGGGAAATGGTGCAGAGGACACACTGGATAGTTCACTTGCCATGGATGTACTGGCAACCAGAATTCTAAAATGTAGTGCTAGAGAGAAAGAATCTAGACTAAAGAAAAACTGATAAATGGAGAGAGAGATAAAAAAAAGATAGAGCAGGAGAGAGACACACAGATTGAGAGAGAGATTAAATATAAAGAGTACAAAGAACCAGGCATGATCTGAAATTTGTCACTCAGAGCAAGGAGCACCATCAGGTCCCACAGAGCTGGCACTAACCCCCAGCACTTGACTTCTGAGACAGAGGCCTTTCAATTCTGCTGCCTGTTGGCTCTAACACCTTCTCCAGACCAGGGGCTGTGTTAAGTTCTCAGTTCCTCACCATCTGCTGCTAAGTTCCTCAGCCAGGCAGTGGTTAAGCAGCAAGTAAACCCTAGGCGCCTCCATTCAGTTTGGATGGACATCCAAAAGATGTGACATTTATCTTGGGAAGTTTTCAACAGAAAGTCTCTCCTGGCATTTGGTCTGGGTCTTCGGCTGCATTTCGGCGGCAGGGGGGCCTTCAGTTGCTCCGCGTCTTTGGCAGCACTGAAGGGCCCCCCACCGCTGAAATGCCGCCGAAGACCTGGACCACTGCCGGGCCAGGGCTCGCGGGGCCCGGGGCAAATTGCCCCACTTGCCTCCCCCCGGGCGGCCCTGAGAAAATATCCCAAATGTGACCCAAGTGTAACCTAGGTCTGGACAGAGCCTGAAACAGTGCACTGGTCCCCCATTAATTTCACTGAGTTGTTAGCACTAAACCCTAATGATGGGTCTTTAATAATGTCAGTATTAACTATTTCACTGCTGCACATTTTAGAAGATGGAGTGGTAGAGAGAGAGGGAGGTGGCTACAGGCAGGCAAATATCATATATATAGCTGGCAGCTCCCTCCTTTCTTGGGCATGGCAATTCAAACACACAGAAACCTGGGAGATCCAAGTTGGCTTCACATAATTTCCCTCCTCATACTACCAATGGTTCCTGCCACATCTGTAGTTGACATGATCCCCATCACTGGAGGTTTTAAGGACAGGTTAGACAATCACTTGACAGGGATGGTCTAGGTATCCTTGGTCTGGTCTCAGTGCAGGGGGATGAACCAGATGACCTCTTGTGGTCCCTTCCAACCCTACATTTCTATGATTCTTTGATATGTCATTCTGCTGAATGAGAGCCCCCGACCACATGCACACCTTACCACTCCAGAATCATTGCAGTCTCTGTACCAACCACTCTGGCTCCTGCAGCACAGCATATCCACTTTGCTCAGTAAACACTTGAGCCATCAGTTACCACCAGGATTTGCCCACCTCCAGGACCTGCCCACTAAGGGCTGGAAAATTTGCCATTATATATATATACATGATTATGGTGTGCCCACCTCAATCCCTCTGAATCACATTCCCTGTTCAATTACAGAAATATCTACAGAAGTGCCACAGAATTATCTGGCAAAGGCTACACAATGTCCACAAAGAGCATGGATGGATGCAGATTCAAGTGTATCCTCTCTTGAAAAGTCCCCCCTCCTTTTGAAATACCTGCTATTTGGTGCAAGCCAGTTCTTGTCAAAGGCAAAGGCTGTGCTATTCAGAGACATAAGAGAGTCTGAATAGCCACTGACAGAAACATTCTCTCTGTGTCTTTTTCAAGTCCCCCCTCCAGCATGTCACCATCACAGACATATCCACCCTGGACACAAGACTATACCATATCCACAGTAATTCCCATCCTAGAAGGTGGCCACAGAAAGGTTCACCACGGAGAGTCGAAGTAATGTTTACAGAGGGTGCCCACGAGCAGCACCCACCATGGGCCACCCCCATAATGTCCCACATCAATTCCTGTTGTGCTCACAGCAATGCCAGCCACAGATCCTACACATGGTGTAAATTCACAAGACACCCTCATCTCAGGATACAAATCTAGATCAGAAAAGCAGTGGCATGATCCAGATTGCTCTAGGCACAGCATTATTCCAAAGGATTAGGAGTAGAGGAAGCCCACAGCACTTACCACTTTGAAGTCCTCTGGGTTGCATACCGCTCCACGGAAGAAGCAGGACAGCAGCATCTCCCGGATATCATGGCCAGCCCGATCATAAAACTCCAGCATGTTGAAGGGCTTTGGCTTGAAGTTTCGGAAGTTGGCCTTATCTTGTAGGATCTCCAGCTGCTTCTCATCGGCCATCTGGGTGTCTGGGATCTCATACCTGTGGAAACAGGGCAGAGAGACTTCTTAATCCTTGTTGGAGAGAGTCCTGTCCTCGCATATACAGGTGCAACTCCCACCAAGCTAATCTCTGCTCTTAATGTCACCGATTACTTCAAAGGAGTTATTTCCACATTGACACCAATGTCACTGATAGCAGAGCTGGCCCACTAACTTACGTGGGATGTCTATAATTGAAGGATAGAATGTAACCTTGTTGTACAGCACCAATGCCCAGCATCCAGGCACCTCCAGTACTGGCACAAGACTGTGTCCCCTCTGCTGTAGAACAACACAGCACCCGGGAACCTTCAGCACTGAAATATGCCTCTGTCCCCATGGCTACAATATAGCACAGGGCCTAGGCACAAATGCCAAGTTTTGTGCTGCTCCATGCGTGACCTTTTAAGAACATTATTTAATCACATGAATTGCATATTTGCAAATAATTTCCATAGAACCATAAATTTCAGCAAATGACAACGCACCTTGCCCCAAATAGAGATCAGCCATGGGAAGGGCTTACCAAGGGCCATAGTGGATTGTCCATCACTGGCAGTGTTTAAATCAAGTCTGGATGTTTTCTAAAAGAGGTGAGGTGAGACTAGATGCTCACAGTGGTCCCTTTTGGCAGGCCATGGAGCTGCACAAGACGTGCCAGCTCTGGTGGCTGCCTGTGAGGAGGGGATGGTGGGTGCTGGTGATAGCTGAAGGTGCTGGGGATGCTGGCAGCATGGGTGCTGGGGTGGAATAGAAACACGATGATGATGATGATGATGAACAAGGATAAGCAGAGGTCAATCATTCACCACTGATACGCAGCCAATCTGCATTTCGTCATAGGAAGCCATAACACTGGACTAGATGGACCACTGGTCTGACCCAGCATGGCCATTCTTACGTTCTCATGTTGCACCTTTGGGGCAGCATGACAGCTGCCTAACAACAGCCTTGCTAAACAAAAGGCTAGGACAGGAAATGAGGAAGAAAACTACAGCTGACTGAGAAGGGAGGTTGTGGAGAAAGAAATAGGGATGCTGAACGTAACTATCAGAAACGTAAATGCCCAGGGCACAGGTTTAACCACAGCTCTGACAACCACCAGCATGGGATCTTTTCATGTAATCCGAGCAAGACAGCACAACATCCTTCTAAGACTATACTGGGGCACCGGCTCAATACTAACTCAGAGGGAAGGCTGCCCTCTATTGAATCACCAGCACCTCTCCCTGGAGTTCTGGAGTGAGCCAGTCCAACCTGGCTTAGCTTGTGCGATCTGACTGGCTGGAAGGAGGTGCTGATACAGCTGCAGGCAAAACAGGTTTTGCCAACCTACTTTAAGGTGCAGCCTGTGTGTGTCTCCATGCCCCCTTCCTTCCCCTCTTATAACTCATTCACTTACTCATCCTAATCGCACAGCCTCTCTTTTATTCAGTAGATGAAAATGTCTTTCCCCTGTTGCCTTGGGTCCAGATCCTGCTCGCATTTTTATGTCAGTGTGAGTTTCCCTGTTGACTGTAGTGGGAGCAGAATGGGCAGGGCCAGCTCCAGGCACCAGCAAAGGAAGCAGGTGCTTGGGGCAGCCAATGGAAAGGGGTGGCATGTCCAGGTCTTCGGCAGCAATTCGGCGGCGGGTCCCTCAGTCTCTCTCTTCCTCTTTGAGCTGCTGCTGAAATGCCGCCAAAGAGGAAGAGAGGGAGTGAAGGACTGCCGCCGAATTGCCGCTGCCAAATGGAGCGGCATGATTGAGCTGCCACCGAAGTGCCACAGGTCAGCTTTATCTTTTTTTTTCCTCACTTCACCACTTGGGGCGGCAAAAAAGCTGGAGCCGGCCCTGAGGATGGGGCATTTATTTGCATGTACTAGGATCTGCTTGAACACTGACTGAGGATTCACACAACGGATCGGATAAAATCTGCAGCCACTTTGGGCTTGTCTACACAGTGCAGCAAAGTGCTCTACAGAGCTATTGTTTGGAGAGAGCTCTAACATGTTGTACTCTAACTGCCCCATGTAGATCCTGCTGGCACACTAACATGAACCTTTCAGAGTGCGCTAGCAGGGTCTACACAGAGCAGTTGGAGCACAACACATTGCAGTGCTCTACAAATCACACCCCTGTAGAGCACTTTGTCACACCGTGCAGACAAACTCTTAGGGTGTCATGTTTGTGCCTATGCTGCACATAGTGGCCACAAGGATCTTCACAGCAATAGCCAGGGTATTACTCCAAAAGTGAAGGCCCATGATATCAGCTCTTAGCAGTACAGGGCCTACGACACACAGCTGAGCAGTTCTGATTCTATCCAACAGAAGGCAATGCTGCACCCGTGTGCACACCCCACCCCCCAGTGCCTGTCACATTCTGCAGTGACATGTGCACAGGGATCATTAGTTTTCATGCGCTCAGGCATATTACAGAGAGCAGTTACAACAGCAGTCAGATCATTCAAAGAGCAGGGGCTGCTGCCAGTTTAGAATGGCCAAGAATTGTCACTGACAAAGGCTGGGGACTGGGCATGGAGCTGCCACCAACACAGCACAGATGCTGGATAACACTGACAAGCCTGGAAGTGGAAAGCAAATGCATTATGGGAAGAATTGATAGTGACCCATGGGCTCTGTACCAACATGGGGAAAATCCACTGGCACATGGACTGAATGTTAATATGGGGAAAGTGCATAAAAGCTCTTGGGTCCCATACTAATGTTTGGCAGAAGCATCTATGGGAGTCCTTTCCTACACAGTGTGGGCGTCCAGGCATTATATAATGGCCACTTCCCCACTGTCCCATCCCCAGCTGGCCAAGGGAGTTTACATCTCCCTAAAGTATAGATAAAAACACTATTGCCATCTCTCCTGCCATCTCCTTGTGGTGCCTTGGATCTGCCTGCACATGCCACTCATCCTGTGGACAAAGAGACTTGTCAATATGTGCAGAGCTGTTTTGCTTTCCTGCAACTGACCATCCATGTGGGGTGTGGGGTGCAGGAAAGCAATCCATGCCACACCCTCCCCTAACATACCCACCAGGTCTACCAGCCAAGCACCCAGGGTAGCTCTAGCATCTGAGCCTCATCCTGAGGAGCAGTGTGTTAACAGGATCACTTTGGGCCCCTGCTCTCAGTCTTTTCCTTTGTTGGCAGATACCAGGAGGACCCCAGGCCAAATTCATCTGTGGCTGTTGACTTCATTGGAGTTGTGCCCATCCATGCCAGGGCTGCACTCACCCATCATCTCATCTTTCACTTGCATACACACAAAATAAGTCCCTATTATAGCAGTCATAGCACAGGGCTGCTGAGGCTGCCCACGTTGGTGTGCCCACGTCCCCTCCCCAGCCACTCACACAGGTGGCAGTTCTTTTTTCCCCATGGGAAAGTGCCATTTTCCCAAGTACCAGTGGTGGGGTGGGCATGAACGTGATCAGGATATGGATGTTATCTTAGGCATTCAGGAGCAGACAGGCATGCACTGCAGAGGGAACTGCTTTAGATGTAGCATATGGGACTAAATTAGGCCTGAATATTGGAGCATCATATCTCCATGAACGTATGCAGGGATGTGCACATGCAGTGTGTGCAGGTCCACATGGTACATGGAGCCATGTGTAGCTTATGCAGGTGCACGGACGTATCTCTAGTGCCAGAGTATTGTGTCTGTCAAACACCTAGGTGCAGATGCGCACACAATGCCCTGTTGGTTGTGTGCACAAAGATGTCAGCACATTCAGACGCATGATGCTGTACTGTCCCATCTAGATCAGCAGTGCTGAGTTCATGCAGCACCCTCAGGGCTTGGCTTCCCTGGACCCACCTGTTATTGAGCAGAGCAAGGAGCTCCCCAGCATGGTACAGGTCATTCTTTGTTACACGGCTGAAGCGGAATTCATTGAGGTTGCAGAAAGTGACAGCAGGGAAGGTCAACCTGGTTGTGGCCACTTCATCCAGCTTGGTGACATGAGGGTAGAGGAAGTAGTATTGGATCCTCTCCGTGCAGACATAGGCCAACAGGGCCACAGAGCCCAGGAAGCAGAGAGTCCAGATGATGCGCTTGAAGGAGAACCTCTCATAGGAGATGATGTGGGACAGGCCATGCAGAGTGGAGCTACTGGCAAAGGCCTGGATACTGACTGGATGGCCATTCTCCACTTCCTCCTCGTCCACTTTCAGGTCCATCATAGTCAGGGCTGAGATACAGAGCGGGCCACTCTATGAAGAACAGAGGAGCCCATTACTCCCAGCACGGACACATGGACAGGCCAGCCTAGATGCTGTTGCTGCTCCCAGGCTAAGGACCTCAGCAGGGACAGCAAAGATGCCATAGCGTGAGAGGCAGTAATGAAAGGTGCATTCCCAGTGGACTCAATATCCCAGGAAATGGAGTGAATGACGGGAATCCTGGGAGGATGCTCCCAGCTGCCTCTGAGGCATTCCATCCCATGCACTGGGTTTTTGAACACAGTCCCTTGTATTTCTACATCACTCCCACCCTGTCTCTGTCACTGTGATGTCCATACACCAAACCTAGTTACCATTCTCCCCCAAACAACTCTTTCACAGGCTTATCAGATCCTCCCCCTTTCCTCCACCTCCCCCCACCACACACACACACACACACACAGCACTAGCATGTCAAGAAACAGACCAAAGAAACAAGAATCCAAACCTGAAGGCAGGGTCAGTGTCCAGGGCTGGGTCCACACTGCTCCTGTAAGGCTGGTCCCAGCAGCAAAGAAGAGAGGTCCTTGCACTAGGGTGGACCTCCTTCCACCTCTCGCTGTCTGGATGAGAAGAAGGGAGCGAGGGAGACGCATGCACGGAAGGATATGAGAGTCACAGAGACTGGCAGGTGGAGGAAAACCAGAAAAAGAGGAAGAGAAATAAAAATAATCCTAACCCCTCAGGTATCTTAGGAGGGAAGGTGCGATCCTGTGGAATCTGGGCTGCACCAAGGAGCCTGTTCACTGCAGCTGCTCAGGGAAATCAAAGGAGATCATAGCTGGAAAGGAGGCAGCTGAAGGGAGAGAAGAGCGATTGAGAAAGAGAGCGAGCAAGCGAGCAGGCGTCTGTATCCCTGCCAAACACATGGATACCTCCCCTTGTGGCTATTCAGAAGCTTGTTATTCCTTCAGATGCATAATCCGCATGAATTCATTGTCTCCGTGCTGGTGGGGCCCAAATGGCGAGTGGACGGGTCCTGCAGGGGCTGATGGGGAGCTCAGTGAGAGTAAGCGAGGAAGAGAAAGACAGACCAGGGGAGAGGAGGAGGAGGAGGAGGAGGAGGAGGAGAGCAGCTCTGGAGGTACCGAGGCAGTGATTGCAGTCTGGCTGTGCTGTACTGGCTGGCAGAAGCCGTTGATGCTGATGCTGTGTGCATGTGGATAATGTGTGTGTAAGACACTCTCCCTTCCCCCCTCGCTCTCTTAATCAATGCTCCGCTCCTCTCTCGGCTGATGCTACTGCCTGCCACAACCACACCATGTCCTGGTCAGGGAACAATCCTGCATTGGCTGAGGCATGAATCCGCTGATCTAATAGGTCTTTGCCATACCGTCCCTCCTAGGATTCTCAATCACAATGTTACCAATTCATCCCAAACTCAGTGGCAGAGCCTGGTCTGTAACAGCAGCATTGCTGTGACCAGAGCAGTCTCTATGCTTTTGCCTCTGTTCAGTCTTTGTGATGGATCAGTGAGGCTAGAATAAGGAGGAGCTGAATAGCCACTTGTCTAAGTCCCTCTCTCTCCCCAAGGCTGGCAGGACAATGGTGAATCTCACTGATTTATTTCTATCCTCCGAAACTCTCTGGGCCTGATTCTTTATCCCCTGCACATTGTGTCACCATTTACTCCAGTGCAAAGTGGGTGTAAAACACTACCAAATCAGAATAAATACGCACATGGCACTTACAGCTTTAAAAGGAAAAGGGCATGGAGCCTCAAACCCTCTTTCTTCCTAGCTCTACAAGTTCAATCATTTCCCAGTCAAGCAATTCCTCTTCTTCCCCGCCCTCCGGCCCAGACCCATTTTTCTATAGTTTGCAGAGCCTTGCAAAATAGTCACAAAAATTCCCTCCACAGCTCAAAAACCTGCTAATCTGCCCTGACCATGAGGATGACAACAGAGAAATAAAACCCCAAAGACAGATTTACTTGATCATAAAAAAATAACACATTAGACTTTTCCCCAGATGAGCAGCCAAGTGGAATTCTACAAGGAAGGCAGAGTGGAGGTAGAGGAGGGGACTGGTGGCCCATGATTCCTGGGTTCTCTTTGTACTGACAAAAGTGTTTGGGGCTCTCACAGCTCAACATCTCCATGTTCATAACCATGAAGTTGTGATGCCTTTTGCTTTCCATCCACCGCACCTTTAGATTTTTAAGTTGTCTCTTCTTGCACAGAGCTCAACAGATACTTTGTTCTCCAAACAAAGACTGTTCTCAGACTATTACTGAGAAGACACACACACACTGTGCTCTCTCTCTCAGGGAGTCTTGATTTTTGTCTTTTCTAAGGATGCTCTTTTGAGGCATATCCACACCAGGAAAAAAAGGTGTATTTTTAACCACATTACTTAATGTGGTAAAATCTGAGTGTAGACAAGGCACTTGTAGTTTTAATACCTGTTAGTAGGTCATGGTAAATGCTAGGTTCCCCCATAGTCTCTACCTCAACCCCAAAATCACAAATGACTTTGTCTTCATGAGGAGTTTACCCCATGTTAGTTACTACATGTTAGCTACTGTAGGGGAGATAACACCGTTTCCTAAAGAAGATTCACCCTGAATCTTGGACAGACGGGCCATTGGCTAGCAGGTAGTAATGAGACCAGCATGGCAGAGGCTCTGATTCCTTTTCACCCTGGAAACCTTGGATTAATCCCAGCTGGTTCTCTCTCTCCCACTCCTTCCCAGAATCAGGGCTGTCATAACAGGATGACATGAATAGGGAACAGTCAGATGCAAGGGGGTAATGAATGGGAAAGAGGGCTTAACAGGGCTTTCCCAGTTCTAGCGCTGATCTCAATTCCCACATCCTTCAAAGAGAACCAGGAGCAGTGCTCTCCATCCTCCTTCAAATCACCCCTCAAGACCATCATCTTCCATGATACCTATACAGAACTCACCAGCTAGTAGCTGATGGGCTGAGAGGCAACTGGGTATGGCTGAGATGTACCAATATTGCAACTGTCTCCCTCCTCCCTACCCTTCACATCCCTCCTGTCTTCTTTAGACTGTAAGTTCTTCAGGGCAGGGACCATAGTGTGTTTGTCCAGTACTCAACACAAAGAGGCACTAACTAGCATCCTGGGTTGCAGCTTCAGTGGAGATACCAGGGGCTAAATGGGCCTTAGAGACAGATCTCCCCTGATACTCAGAGGTGACCTCTTTGTCTAATCCCTGGGGCACATTGGCAGGGAAAGCTTGCCCTGGCAATTCCCAGGCAGCTGCAGTGTCCACAGAGGATTCAGTCTCCAGGGTTGTAAATCAGGAACCTTTCATCAGTGCAAAAGTCATAAGCTTTCAAGAAAAATCATATTCTTCTGGCCCATATCCTTGGCTGGTGTAAATCAGCACTGGTCCATTGAGGTCAAGGGGGCTACACTAATTTACACTAGCTGAAGATTTAGCCCATAATCTGGACATTTAAGGTTTCAAAGTTTTCAAACCATTCTTCTATGTTTCTGGTGGAAGGTGGTGTAACTGTTTACAGATGGCACCATCCGTGCCTTTACCTTCCCCTGCTCCATTTTGCACATGGAGCACATTACCTATGCAGGAGAGATGACAGTTACATGCTGATAGCGGTCTCTACATTAAGTTTTCTGATGAAAATTCAGAGGAGAACGCACCAACAGGATACATTTTTTTCTCCTCTTCTCTCTTTCTGGTTTTACTGTCATATTTATTTTTACAAACAAGTCATCCTCTGCTGTATTTTTACTGACAATAAATTCACCAATGGTTGTAAGGAATACAAGCTAAAGAACTTGGGCATGTATTGTTTCAGATATCTGAGTGTGCGTGCAATGCCTATGTGCCCTTTTCCTCTTTTGGGTGGATTCTGAACTGCTCATCTATATGGCACAGGCCCTACATTAGGAGCTAACAGAGAATCTTCTTCATATTAATTAGTCAGTGCCTCTGGTTTTGGAGCAAGAGGACCCACATTCTCTCCCCACTGCTGCCATGAACCTCCAGGGGCCGCAATGATGACTGCTAAACTTTGGGAGTGTTAGGTAGCCATAGATCCTTCCATCAGCCTGACCAGCCTCTGACTATCCTACAGACCTCACACACAATAAGTGGGACCTTAGTGACATGGGATGGCTTCGCACTGCATTTCCCTACATAGGGAGGAGGACAATTGTGGCTTTTCCCAGGGAAGTGGAGCTACAAGGATCTTTCTCTATCTGGGGAATTCATACCCTTGCTCAGGGGTGCGGGGAGGGGAGGCATCCTTTCAGAAGGACATCCCCCTTCTGAGGAGAATGCAATCCCTAAGGAGAACAGCGGAGAAAGGTATGGAGAAGCCTAGGCCTTCCTCTGCCACTCCCAGCAGAGGGGAGCAGCTCTAATTGGGCCTCCACCTTCCCCCTGCTCTGCTGCCTTAAGATATCAGGCCTGGTCTTTGAAATGCTTCATGGCCTGGGCCCAAGATAACTAAAAGATCATCTAAAGCTCCAGGATCAAGACTGGGATCAACTACGCTCCTCTAGCTTAACAGGGCTCTCATTAATAGAATTAATTATTCTGTCTGTGCAGGAGACAGAACCCTCTCCGGGGGTGGTCCGAGACTATGGGATGAACTTCCCCAAGAACTACGAACCATCCCAAACCTCACCACCTTCCGCTCCAAGTGCAAGGTACATTTCTTTGACCTGGCCTTCTCTAATACAAACACATAGCAACAGGTGTATTTATATTTTTAAAGAAAGCCATGCACTGCCAAAACAAGAGAGACTCCACTGCACATGCTTCTTCCTCTGGGAAGAGGATGAGAGAACAAACTACACATGACAGCTTAATGCACTACTGGAAGGCATCAGATACTACGATGATGAGCACAGTATAGGAAACCTACGTAGAATGGAACCGACCAGAATTCTCCTCAGACTCACAGGCATGCAGAACGGATCCAATTAACAGGAAAGGAGTAATCAAGAAAAGGTGTTAATGTGCCAAACGGTGATTAGGGCTCTTAGCACTGTTCTTAGGAAGTGTGTGTGCGTGCGAGCAGGTGGGGAGGGTGTACTGAGGAAAGGGTAAAGGCTTCTGGCTAAAAATGTGCGAGCTAATGAGCGAGACTTCCACAGGCATATGGTTCAAATGCCTTCACCCAACAGTAGGGCAGATTGAGACAACTCCCCTGACTCTGGCCCTTGGTTCCATTCCCCACTTGCCTCTCTGGCCATTTAGGCAATTCAGGGCTTGAGTGGGGACCCACATGACCTCACCTCTGAGCTCTGGCCCTACTCTGCCTTTGATGGGAGTGGTAGAGGCCTGTCACCAGGCAGAGCTTCTCCCTGACTCCAAAATAGACACTGTCACATCCAGGCTGAAGTCGCGGGACCTCCTGGTCAACCTCCTCCTCGCCCTGGCAAAAATGGCCATCTACGTGACCAGGGAGAGGCGGTTGGCCAATGGAGACTCCTGCGACTGTGGGGCTTGTTTCCGATCCTTAGTCCGTTCACGTCTCCGGGCGGAGTTCCTCTGGGCGGCGTCCGCTGGCTCCCTTGACGCCTTCGAGGAGCAGTGGGCGCTGTCCGGGGTTCTCTGCTCGGTGTCCCCGTCAGGCTCCCTTCTTATGACCCTTTGACCGCACTCCTGTCCCTGTTCTTTTTTTAGTTGTCCCCCGCAATTAGTGGGTTTCTGAGGCTCTGTGGCACCTCCCCTTAGGCTGGGGGGGGTTCCGTTAGCATGGGGCGGGCTTTGCCCGCCCCATTTCCTGGAAACCCAATAGGTACAGGGACCCCGTGCAAAAACTGAGGGTGGTGCTGCAGCATCCCCTGCCCCCCTAGTTCCCGCGCCTATGAGACCCTTAAAACCAAGGCCCTGTCTGATTTCCTGAACACTAAAGAGCCCACACTGTTTACTGGTAAAAAAAAAAAAAATAGAAGTCAGTGAACAAACAGAAAACCAGCCCTTTAACTCAGTCCTTACTTTCAGGTTTCAGTTCCACCCCTCTTAAGAGCCTCTGGCAGCTTCCTAGTTCTGACCAGCTCTGCTCCCTCTCTGGGACAGCAACCTCAGAGCTGTCTCTCTCCCTTGCCTCAGGGGACTCACCACAGACATTAGCTCCACTATGCTGGAGCCTTTCCAGCACAGGCACAGCCTGTCCCAAACAATTCCTCCTCTTCCTGCCCTCCTAGCAGAGGTGTAGCCTGGGCCCTCTTGAATTGGCTGCATTGGATTCACTTGCTCTGCTCCAGGGGAGCTGGGCCTAGTCTATCCATAGGGACCAGCTACCCTGAGACAAGACTCCATAGACATGAGGTGTCTTCTGGGACCCAGCACAATTCTGCTGTGGGCAGGCTAAGGCCTCCCCCCAGAACACCACTCCCCACCTTTATGTGGGCTGGAATCTGTCACAGAAGAGGGAGGTCTCAGACCACCACCCGCATCCTAGCGGAACACTCTGTGTGGGGTGGGGTGATCCCTCCCACCAGTGTCCCATGGCAGTGAGGTGCCCTCCCTCCCCAAAGCCTTTGCTGGGATGGTGTCAGCAGGGGTGCTGCAAAGCAGTGGGTCCGAGCTGTTGTCTCAGGCTCTCTGCAGACTCGAGATGTTACTGCATCAGTTACACTCAAGTCACATTTGCAAGGTTACCCTATGCAACTATGAAGGCTAGAAACAGATTTTTTGAAAGGAATGCTTAGATTGTGTCACCATCACTTGATTCAAGGAGCCAGGGCCCCCTATGCACATGCCCATTGTGACTATGCCCTAACATGACCTTGCTTAACAGTTATTCACTCTGAAGAGCTCCTCAAGTGCAGATCCTAAACAATCCCCTCAGTTCACTCCAAATTTCTCCCCAGGTACTCACCCTAAAAATAAATCCTCTCAGGGCTCATCTCACACCATTCCCCAGGCGCTTACCCAAAACAGCTCCTGTCTGAACGCTCTGGGGGACAACACGAAGTGCTCCTCCTGGAGTGCTCATGCAAAAGTTCTCCCTGAGAGTCACAGTACACTTATCCCCAGGTGCTCAACCCAAACCATTTTCCTGGACCTCACCCTAAAGAGCTTTTCAGGTGCTCATATTACACCACTCCACGCTAAAGAATCCTCCTAAACAATTTTGCAGGTGCACAATCTAAGTTGCCTGCCATATCCTCATCCTGTACCACAGCTGGATGCTCACTCTTAACTATTCCTAAATGCTCTCCAGCAATTGCTCCCCAGCAGCACCAGATTAAGACAAGCCCCACATAAGGAGACTTGGTTGTCTGCCCCTGCTCCCACACCATGGCCCTGTCCTGCTTGCAGGAGTAGTGCCAAGGGCCATTCATACAAAAGCTTTCTCCTGGAGGCCCCACCACCACTCCTTTGTGACCCAGCCAGTACACACTTTTCGGAGTGACTGTGTCGTGCTGTCTGAAGACTCAGGCAGACACTGCTCCATCCTCTATGCTCAATCATGTCTTCAACAGTGAGGGATAGAAACATAATTTAAAAAGGAAAAAACCTGAGATGCTAATATTATAATATGACTCCAGAAACTGAGGCCCTAGACATGTCCATACTATGACCACTCCCCCAACGAGCTGCCTGCTCCCTGATCTAGCCCTTTGCCCCATTCCTCATTCTCTTAACAAGCTCACATTCTGATGCAGTCCCATTCCTCATTCCCCTACTGAGCTGACAATCTAGTCTATCCAAAACAAAAGTATAAACATTTCCAGCAAATGTACTTAATATAAACTTGATTGCCAAGGGTTGTTGTCATAGTCCTGAATAATTAGCAACTGTTCAAATGAGGAAAACACAGGAACGGAGATGCCTCCCCTCTGTTGCAACCCAGCTCCCAGGACACAGACTGGAAAGAGGAGAAAGCTATGTTGAAATATTGCCAACATGCTTGTGGGCAAAAATCTCTCTCAAGAGATAGACTCATAGACTTTAAGGTCAGAAGGGACCATTATGATGATCTAGTCTGACCTCCTGCACAATGCAGGTCACAGAATCTCACCCATCCACTTCTATAACAAACCCCTAGCCTATGTCTGAGTTATTGAAGTCCCCAAATTGCGGTTTGAAGACCTCAAGCTGCAGAGAATCCTCCAGAAAGTGACCCGTGCCCCATGCTGCAGAGGAAGGCGAAAAACCTCCAGGGCCTCTGCCAATCTGCCTTGGAGGAAAATTCCTTCCCGACCCCAAATATGGGGATCAGTTAAACCCTGAGCATGTGGGCAAGACTCACCAGCCAGCACCCAAGAAAGAATTCTCTGTAGTAACTCAGATCCCATCCCATCACAGACCACTGGGCATACTTACCTGCTGATAATCAAAGATCAGTTGCCAAATCAATTGCCAGAATTAGGCTAGCCCATCATACCATCCCCTCCATAAACTTTTCAAGCTTAGTCTTGAAGCCAGATAGATCTTTTGCCAAGACTACTCCCCTTGGAAGGCTGTTCCAGAACTTCACTCCTCTAATGGTTAGAAATCTTCGTCTAATTTCAGTAACCACTGTTCTAGACAGAGAGCAAGTGAAGTGGGATCCGGGAACCCAGGCTGAGCCCTGGACAGGTTCCACTCATGCTGGGAAGCCTCTTCCATTCCTGAACTGCTGGACCTACAGAAGTCAAGAGAGGCCCTGTGAGGGAGATACTACAGAGATATTGAAACAAGCCTTCCTCCCAGGAATTCTCTCATAGGTTTACTACCCCAAGGCCACTCCGCCAGTGAGAGTAGTAGCAGGCAGTGGTGAGCTGGAGCCGGTTCCCACAGGCTCGCGGGAACCGGTTGTTAAATTTAGAAGCCCTTTTAGAACCTGTTGTCCCAGTTCTAAAAAGGCTTTTAAATTTAACAAAATCTGTGGCAGCTCCCTGCCCTGCCCCTGGGCCCAGCTCACCTAGCTCCACCTCCTTCGCTGACGCTCCCCCGGCTTCTCCTCCCCCTCCCCTGCTTCCCGCGAATCAGCTGATTCGTGGGAAGCAGGGCTTCCTGCAGGTGAACTGGGGTGGCGATGGGGCGTGAGGAGGGCTCCAGGCGCCGCGCAGCCCAACTCTGGCCACGCGGCGCAGCTCCCGGGCCAGGCCCCGACTCTGGCTCCGGGCCAGGCCCCAGGCCCTACTCTGGCCGCACGGCTCCGGCTCGGGCTGGGCCCCGACTGCGGCCACGCGGCGCGGCTCCGGCCCGGGCCCCATCCCAGGCCCTGACTCCGGACACGTGGTGCGGCTCCGGCCCCATCTGGGCCCCGACTCTGGTGCCCAGCCCCAACTCCAGCCACACGGCGTGGCTCCAGCCCGGCCCCGGTGGGGGTAAGAGGCCGGGGTTGGGAGGGTTGGATAAGGCAGGGACAGGGACAGGGAGCGGGGGGGGGGGGTTGGATGGGGCAGAGGCTCTTGGGGGGCGGTCAGGGGATGGGGAAGGGGGGGTTGGGTAGGCACTGCGTGGGAGTTCTGGGGGTCTGTCGGGGTGTTGGTGGATGGGGTCAGGGCAGTCAGGGGACAGGGAGCAGGGTGAGTTGGGCAGGGGGTGGAGTCCTGGGGGGCAGTTAGGGTTGGGGGTTTCGGGAAGGAGTGGTCAGGGGACAAGGGGGGGTTTATGGGTTGCGGTTTCTGAGAGGGGCAGTCGGGGGCAGGACATGGGTGGGAGGTGTACTCACTGGGTGGTTCCCTACCGGGTCTTCGGCGGCGGGTCCTTCACCTGCTGGAGCCATGCCGCCGAAGACCCGGTAGGGAACCGGTTCCTAAGATTTTGGCAGCTCATCACTGGTAGCAGGTGCTAATGCAGAGCAGATAGGCACAACATGGGGCTGTAAACACTGGTGACCTGCCTGCACTTGCTCTCCCAGAACTGTTTTTTTGGGTAAATTTCCCAGTCTAGTGTATTGAAGGCCAAGGGGGCTGTAGTAGGCTCATGCTTATCCAAGAGTAACATAATGGTCCAGTGTGTTCCCCATAAGAATGTAAGAACCTACTACTGCAAATACACCTCTACCCCGATATAACACTGTCCTTGGGAGCCAAAAATTTTTACCGCATTATAGGTGAAACAGTGTTATATTGAACTTGCTTTGATACACCAGAGCGCACAGCTCCACCCCCCTGGAGTGCTGCTTTACCGCATTATATCCAAATTTGTGTTATATCGGATCATGTTATATCAGGGTAGAGGTGTAGTTAACATAGTCACTCCTTCAGCGTAGGGGTAGCACCCCCTGCTTTTAGCACTGGAGGCAAAGGGTTCAAGCCCTGCTGAGGACCCAGGGTGGTTACAAACCAGCAGTGAAATTTAGGCTGTCAACAAAGCAGAGGGGTGCCCACCTGACTTAATGCCTTTGCAAAATGGCTTGGTGTTCAGGTGCCACTTTCCCCTAGGAGGAGATGTTCTGCTTTCATTAAGCAGAAGCTAAGGGCACCTGCTGAGTCTGACTGAAGAAACATGAGCCGAGTTTTCTGTCAATCTCCTTTTTAAACAAACAGCACCAGAGTTTTCACTACTTAAAAAAAAAAAAAGGACGGTTTCAATTTCCAAAGAGGTTGGGATGTGATGTGGGCCTGAGGAGAAAGGACAGGGATCCTTCTTCCGAGGGGCGACAGACCAGGCCAGCTGTCCAAATGCTATGCCAACATCCAGGGAAATATTTTCCCGGAGGAAGTATTGGCAGGGGCACTGCCCACGCTGGGAAGGTCTCGCTCACTCAGCTGCAGTCAGCATGCATTAGGGTCAAGAGCCAGAGAGAAAAATTAAAGAGAAAAAGGAGAACAGAGAACAAGAAGTGACAAAGGGGACAAGAAAGAGAAAGAACAAGAAAGAAGAATGATCAAGATACAGAGGGAAAGGAAAAAGAACAAAGAGCACTAGCAAGAGCCACAAAATCAGAAAGAAGAAGAGAAAGGAGATGAGAAAATGCAAGGAGAGATAAAGCAGGCTTGCAAGGAGGGATCTGTGAGACGTAATAGAGACAGAGGAAAGGAAAAGACAGAGAGAACCTGAACAGAAGAGAGATGACAGGAAAGAGTGGAAGATTTAAAGAGAAAGTGACAGAAAGAAAGAGGAGGGGGTTGCTTCCACTCAGTGGAGATGACAAACTGTCAGCGGTGATTGGTGCCATCCACAGACATGTAAATTATCTGGGCACCTGCAGTTCCTGCCTCATGGGCATCTTGGGGTAATTTGGAACTTGCTCTGCTCATGCCATCACCCCATCAGTTCTGGGTCTCATGAGTCATGCACTCAGTAGCCATAAATCTCCCTCTCTGCAGCTCAGTGACTCTGGCCCAAGCAGAGCACGAAGCAGATCGTGGGTCACTTGCCTGCTGTCCATGTAACAAGAACAAGCCAACTGGGGAACTGGGATTTAGATTAAATTTTACGAAAAACTTCCTAACTGTAAGAACACTGGGACAATGGACAACCTCGGGAGGTTGTGAAAGCTTCTTCACTGGAGGTTTTCAAAAGGAGGCTGGATAGCTATCGGTCTTGGATGATTTAAACACAACAAATCCTGCATCTTGCCAGTGTGTTACAGTAGAAGACCTTTGTGGTCCCTTCTAACCTTATGATTTTGCACCTCACTTCCCCCCAATCTCCATGCAACTCTGTCAAAAACACTTTGTGATCAGCCAAATTAAAGGGGATTATCCACAGGATAATGAGAGGCTGGTGGGAATATAACACAAATCTCGGTGGCTGTGGTTTTACATCCCTGCCTAAAGCATCAAGTTCACCTGTGCTGCTTCCATGCCATTGCAGAGGCTGGGGCAGCAATACTTCCATCCAACCCCACCCAATCATCTGAACCTCTCTGCAGATTTAGCTACTTCAAGGGAGAGGAACACCCAACTGTGCTTCCATCCTGGGCAACTTTGCAAAGCTAAGCAGCCCGGTGAGGGATCTCTGATCAAAGTTAAAGTGCAGGATTCCCCTAATGAGTTTCCATAGTGCCGGCACAGAGGAAGATACCTGTGTACAGCCTTTGTGTTGTGTGTGCCTAGTGCCCCTCACCAATGCACCCATTGCATGCTAGGCATGCTGCATATGCAATCTCTGCAGGTCCTGTGTTTGGAGTCTCCATGCATTGCAGGACCCTAGGAACAACAGTTGAGCTATATCATAACATTGAACTAGATTATTATGTTGCACCTACACCTGGCACTTGTACTGTCCAACTATTAGGGATTCAGTGCACTACCCACACCACTGCTGGTCCTGGAGTTTTTCAGTTATCCTTTGTGTGCCCAATCCTGCAAGGAGCTGCATGTCCTCAATTCCTAATGAAGCCCTTTGGAGCGGAGTCAGACCCTTGATTAGTTCCCTAAGTTGTATGAGAAGAACCTTAGAAGGGGAAAACAAAGTTACTTCAGGCAGCCAGCAGGTGGCAGCACAAACAGCATAGTACAGTACTACATCCAGTCCACAGAATGCAACACCATGCTCCTTTGCCCTGCGTTCAATATTGCTCACCTCCTGAACATGAGGAAAATACAGGCTGTTCTCCCTTGCTGCAGTGCTCAAATCACTAGGCATTAGGTGCCAGACCAGGCATAATCAATTAAAAAGAGCTAGATGTTTGGTAGAAGTCTATTGTGTTAGGAGCAGGTCGTTTGATAAAGGGTCCCTGCCTCCTCTACCCTGTCATGCACAGACTCCCAATCAGCCTCTGTGGCCCACTAACTCTTTTGCCTCCCTACTGAGATGGCTAGCAAGGACAACAATTGTGCCAGGGATACCACTGCCTGCAAATGGCCTATGATCCTCCAATTTGTTCCATATGTGAGGCCACCAAACAAGCAGCAGCAGGGGCGGCTCTAGACCCCAGCGCGCCAAGCAGGCGCGTGGGGCGGTCCTTTCCCGGGGGGGCGGCTTTTGGCTCCGGTGGACCTGCTGCAGTCATGACTGCGGCGGGTCCCCTCTTCCCGCGGCTCCGGTTGAGCTCCCGCAGGCATGCCTGCGGCAGGTCAACTGGAGCCGCGGGACCACGGCACCCGCCGCAGTCATGCCTGCGGCAGGTCCGCTCGTCCCGGGTTCCGGTGGACCTGCCGCAGGCATGCCTGCGGGAGCTCAACCGGAGCCGCGGGAAGAGGGGACCCGCCGCGGGACCAGGGAAGGGCGGCGCAGCGCACCGCGCTGCTTGGGGCAGCCTGATTTCTAGAGCCGCCCCTGAGCAGCAGACAGTGACACCTTTTACAGCCTGGCTTTCTCTCTCACACCAGTGGGAATCAGGGGTTGCTCCATTGAAGTTACACTGGTGTGAGAGGACAATCAGTCCCCTTATTTCTATATGCCTGAGCTGGATTCAGTTGGTTGTTCCAATGCTGAAAGGCTCCATACCCTATCACCCAAGCCATCAGCCATCCTCACTGCCCCTTTCGTACTCTTAGCCAATACTTGGCTTCCTGCCTTACGAGTTGTCTTTTCAGCTCTTTGGGACGCCACAGATCTAGCTTTAATGGCTGCATCTCAGTTTTGATGGGGACTCCCCTGTAAGCCTTAACAGCAATTCCACATACCTCCAGGGCTACTGTGGCTCTGTCATAGCAAATTGCTGCACTGGAGACATCCATGCTGCACTGTCACAGAACACTGGGTCATGGTGGTGTGATAGTGCAACAACCAGGCAGAGTGAACCACCGTCTGTCTCAGGGAACAACGTTTCGTAGCAGCCCATAAACCATGCACTTTTTAAAAAAACATTATTTCCTTAGACTAGGCAGCCCCCTGCTTGCAAATTGCTTCTTTATCTGGAACCACAGTCCATCTGTCGTATCCGAGGCAATTTAATTCGTATTGGTCTATTAAGTACTGCAGTCGCTAGAGGTGCTTTGGTGGTGCTGTGCAATGCAGCTCTGTAATTCCTTAGAAGCTAGTAAAAGCTCTCATTTTTACAGGGCTGTTTTTCCACCCTAACAATCTAAGACACTTTCTTAAGCATTCCTATAAACTGTGTGACCCCTGTGGCCACACAAGGCCGAAGATAGAGGGTCACTTAAATGCCAGCTATTCAGAACAGAGTCCTCATTGTTCACTGCTGGGAGATTTAGAGTCTTTGCAGCAATGGGGGTTGCAAATGGCAGCAATGTCTGGTCAAGTTTGGGTTTTTATCCATTAAGATGCAGGGACTGTTATGGCTTTTGATGCCAGAAAACAAGCAAAATCACCCACGCTCATGTAGTTATCAGGAAGCAAAAGCCTGAAGCCTGGCTAGGTCATGGGTCCATCCCTCCCTACTGTGGAAGTGACAGGAGTGACACCAGGGATGACTATGGCCCATATTGGCCACATCTACACTAGAAACCTCACCTGTTTGTGACCAACTTGGTTGCTTTGGATAGGCTGAAGTACAAAAGATTCAAGATGCTGGTCACATTAGCTATGCCAAATTATGTTAAGGTCAGCTGGGGGCATTGCCCTGCTACAGAACTGGCACTTTGCTAGACTGACTCAGCTGCAATACCCTGGAGCAACCCCTGATTCCCACTGGTACACATCACACAATTCAGAGCCCAGCCTCCAGGAGCACTGTCTGGGAGACTTGTCAAAAGCCATTGTGGGACACCTAAGGGAATGGTTACTGCAATGTACTCTCACCTCTTTAGAGATTGCATGCGGTGCAGAAATTGAGTCTTGGTAAACAGAGGGTCAGATCAACAACACAGATCAACACATCTGTATACAAAGATTAACACAGTGTTCTGCCTGTATACACCCAGCCCTACACACACACACACACGTAGGGTACACGTGTGTGTATGTGCTACCTGATCCACAGCCTGAAGCCAATGGGAGTCTTTCCAGTTCGCTGAATGGGCTTGGATCAGGCCCAATGTGTGTACACATGCACGTGCACACACTGTTTGGAAACTGCCCTGCTAGTGCCCCAGCAAGCTCTGGATGCTGCATGATAATGAGAGAACTTAGCATTTATATAGCTTCAAACATGTAACACTCACAGTACATGGCACATGCCCTGTCTCAGCATGATGCATAGAACCCCAGATTTCAGAGAAGCAGCCGTGTTAGTCTGTATCCGCAAAAAGAACAGGAGTACTTGTGGCACCTTAAAGACTAACAAATTTATTGTAGCATGAGCTTTTGTGAGCTACAGCTCACTTCTTCGGATGCATAGAATGGAACACACAGACAGGAGATATTTATACATACAGAGAACCTGAAAAGGTGGAAATATGCATAACAACAGGAAAAGTCTAATCAATTGAGATGAGCTCTTATCAGCAGGAGGAAAAAAAACTTTTTGAAGTGATAATTAAGATGGCCAATAGAAGGTGTGAGGAGAACTTAACATAGGGAAATAGATTCAATTAGTGTAATGACCCAACCATTCCCAGTCTTTGTTTAGGCCAAAGTTAATTGTATCTAATTTGCATATTAATTCGAGTTCAGCAGTTTCTCTTTGGAGTCTGTTTTTGAAGTTTTTTTGTTGCAAAATTGCCACCTTCAAGTCTGTCACTGAGTGGTTAGAGAGGTTGAAGTGTTCTCCCACTGGTTTTTGAATGTTATGATTCCTGATGTCAGATTTGTGTCCATTTATTCTTTTGCGTAGAGACTGTCCGGTTTGGCCAATGTACATGGCAGAGGGGCATTGCTGGCACATGATGGCATATATCACGTTGGTAGATGTGCAGGTGTACGAGCCCCTGATGGTGTGTCTGATGTGATTAGGCCCCTGATGGTGTGTCTGATGTGGTGTCACTTGAATGGATATGTGGACAGAGCTGGCATCGGGCTTTGTTGCAAGGATAGGTTCCTGGGTTAGTGTTTATGTTGTATGGTGTGCAGTTGCTGGTGAGTATTTGCTTCAGGTTGGGAGGCTGTCTGTAAGCGAGGACTGGCCTGTCTCCCAAGATCTGTGAGAGTGAGGGATCATCTTTAAGGATAGGTTGTAGATCTTTGATGATGCGCTGGAGAGGTTTTAGTTGGGGGCTGTAGGTGATGGCTAGTGGTGTTCTGTTATTTTCTTTTTTAGGCCTGTCCTGTAGTAGGTGACTTCTGGGTACTCTTCTGGCTCTGTCAGATGTATTTGTGCTGCAGAGCTGGCTAAGGTGGTGATCGCCCTTGTACTATGTCTGTCTTTGGAGTTGGTGCTCCCGGGTATGTGCTCTGATCCCACCACTTCTGGGTGCATGCTCCATAGTATTTCATCAACAGGTTTTTTTTGAGATACGCCCCTCCTATCACCATTTTGGGAGGGGGTGAATTTTGTACCCTCCATGCCCCATTTTGGGAAGCTCCTCTCCCCATCTCTCAGCTTTCCAGTGCATATTCTTTAGCCCCTCATGCCATCTTTCTAGGGTGCAGGTTCCCATTCATGCCACCCCTTTTTCAGATGTACACCCTCCACTCCTACTTTGAGGAGAGCTGCTCCATCTCCCCACTGGCATTTTAAGTAGTGCTATCAATTCCAGCTTAAAAACAGAGAAAAAACAGGCTCCCTCACACGAGGGCTGAGTGACATGTAAGATGTCTCATTTGAGGATGCTCCCTGCTAATGGATTGCAAATTGCTTCAATCAGCTCCAATATTACAGATTGCTTGTCTGAAATTGCTGTAAGGAGCTCATTCCGGGGGCCAAATGCACTTCCCATCTTGGGGAAATAACCATCACAGAGTAGCAATAGTAAGCTGTATGCAAATGAGGCACTGACATAGGCCTCACTGGGGCTTTAGACACATCCCCTTCATCTCCAGCTAGGGGCTGCTTGGGGACACACACTCTCTCTCACTGCAGTACTGGGCTTGGATATCGGTTACAGATTACAAAGCCAATTGCTGTGACAGCTGCATAATTCGACAGTAAATGTAACAAAGCGGCCCTCCTGGACTCAGAGAACATCGTCACCATTTAATCAGCTGAAGGCACTTTTAAAATCTCATACTGGGGTTGCAGTGGGACAGCTGAGCTAAAAGGGGATGAGGATGAAGATTTGGATTTTTGTTGCATCACATTGCCTGCTTGCCTCCCACTGCACAGCAGTAGCAGCCCCAGGGATTTCTGAGTAACAGAGACAAGGGCATTGGGTCCAGGCAGAGTTGAAGGGCTGTGATTAACCACCTGCCTGCGGCATACCCAGCTGCTTGTCAGACAAGAGGCAATAGGTACTTGAATAGGGCTAAAGGTCAGTGGTTTAATGGGGCTACTGCTTTCTATTCAATAGGCAGGTGGGCGCAGCAGCCTTGGTACAAAATCACCTCTGTGTCAAACAGCTGACAAGTAGAAATAATTAGACCAGCCAATAACAATTAAATCCAGTTAGCAAGTGGAGACAATCAGAAGGTGCAAGGGTGGCAGGAGGGAAGCAGAGATGAAGACCGTGTCTGTACTTACAAACCACTGGATGGGCACCTTCATCATGCAGTATCTGTACTACGTTTCACAGCCATCCAGATGTTCTGCATGCATTGGTCATAATGATTGGTTGTAATACCCAGGACAAGGTCTTGAGCTCAGGCCTGACTGAACTGGTACCATCTACAGTGGTTTCTTCCCAACATGATGCATGCGATGGACACATGCACTGGAGCATTAGTCCCCTCAATACTATCCCACAATGCAGTGGCTTGCACTTCTACCCAGAAGCCAGTTCCCAGCACAGTCTTTATGTTACGGGAGGTAAAAGTGCATCTACTGCATATTTCAGGGATCTGAAGATAGGCAGGGGGCCTTGTTAAACCTCCCCCTACCATTTCACATAGGCTGCTGGGCATCATAGATCTTCATGAATATGAAAGGACAAAGGAAATGCAGCCAAGGCAACAATTTACACCAGAAGACCAGACCATTTACCTGTATTGACTCCAATGAAGAAACTGCCCTTCTTGATATTACTCTAATATTATATAAGAATACTACTAGCAATGTGATTTCTTACCCATGTGGCAGACACCTGATAATATGTCCACCCAGCCTTGGATACAACCTACCCTGGCTGCCCCCCTCCAATTCACACTCCCCCAGAGAAAGGGGAAGGAGAGAAGGACCTACAACAGAGGTTAGAGCTGCTCTTGGAACAGAGGAGGCAGTAGCTGTAATGGTTAGAGAAAGAGTCTGGCTATCAGGACTTCTGGATGAGAACATTATGAATTATCTGCTGGAAGCCAGAGCTGATGCATCTTGTTGAGACTAACGAGGCTATTGGCAGAGCCATATTTCTTGCAATTTCTGGTTCTGGCAGAGGTGGAGTGTTTGTTATTATCTCAGTTATAGAGAGCCTTGGCAAGCCTCATACAAAGCGCACTTACACTTGCTATTATCTTTTAAAAAGTAGTCCCTGACCACAGTGCCTAACCACTGAGTCCTAGATTTTCAAGTATTTCTTTTCTATCTAAATATTAAATGGGGTCCATAGCCTGTAATTAAAGCTTTAAGGTTTTTTTTTTTATTTAACAATATCTTAGTGAAAGTGAATCAGCAAGGTTTACATAGACACAACAGGTCAAATTCACGGAGGTCAGTGGAGCTGCATCTGCTTAGCTGCAGGGCTGACTTTTACTATTATTTGTATTATGGTAGCACCTATCTACCCCAACTCAAATCAAGGCCCCATTGTGCTAGATGCTGTACATACATAAAGAAACAGACCTGCTCTGAAGAGCTTACAAACTAGCTAGACAAGATAGTAACAAAAACCGAGGCAGAGAGAATTTCAGTGATTTTGCCAGACAGGGAATGTGTGACAGCCAGGAATTGAATGCACATCACCTGAATCCCAGGCCAGTACCTTAAAAACAAGGAAGGCCTTGTGGTTATGTTTAATTTTTAATATTATTTTGAATGTGGCAGGATTAACAGTGCAATGGGCACTTCCCTGACACGGGTGGAAACACAGTCCCTTCCTCAAAGGCCATCCAAGCTAGGAAGACAGTCAGATGAAGGGTGAAGGAAAGGACTGTAATATACAAGTAAAGTGATCAGCACAAGTAAAGGCACATGACATTGTTAACTTATTAAATTGCCTTCCTTGCACAATTCACCCTTTGGGCGTTTCTTCCACATCAGTTGTAATATTCTTATGAAACTGAGACCGCTTGGGCTGACAGCGGCACTACTGCTAACCACTGAGATTTTGGAAGTCTTGCAATATTTATTTGTTTGTTTGTTGTTTTTTTAAAAGGTTCACATGATTTTTCTGATTTCTGTTTTCAGACTCAAAGTTTTGCCCTTATTCAAAATTGCCACCATTTCCCATGGCACAGACTGCCCTCAGCAAGATGGTCATTATTTCCCTACAATCTTTTCAGGTGAAAGTGAGGCTCCTCCCTCAGGAATGCTCAGTCCACACTCTAGATCCTCTTTCCATAGCGGCCTCCTCCCACCTCCTTGACATTCAGGTTCAGTAACGAGTCATTTGCCTCAGCGAGTCAGCACTTACCAGTACCCAGGGCCGGTGCTTCCATTAGGCGACCCTAGGTGGTCGCCTAGGGTGCCAGGATTCGGGGGGCGGCATTTGTGCGCTCCCCAAGGGGTGTACGAGAGCTTCCGGTTCCGCTCCCGTCGCACCACCGAAGAAGGACCTTCTGCCGACGTGCCGCGGAAAACAGCAGCAGGCAATTGAGCAGCTCAATGACTGCCGCTGTCGCCTGCGGCATTTTGGTGGAGGGTCCTTCTTCGGCGGCGCAATGGGAGTGGAACCGGAAGCTCCTGCGCGCCCCATGAGGAGCGCACAAAATGCCGCCCCCCGAATTCTGTCTAGGGCACCAGAAACCCTGGCGCCGCTCCTGCCAGTACCCACTTAGCCCTTTCCCAGCAGGCCTTGCACCTGTTAATGGTGGCACTCACCTGTGTCATAGCACATAATTTCTGCTCCCTGACAGGATGATTTCATGTAGAGTTTTCAAGATGGCCACACAAACACTTGCAGCATGAATACTCGTGCAAATATGTATTCATATGAGTATTTGTGCAACAAGACTTCCCTTATCAACCTCCCTGGCCACACAATAGCAGATCTTAAGGTGGCCATCCTGCAGCAAAAAAACTTCAGGACCAGACTTCAAAGAGAAACTGCTGAGCTCCAGTTCATCTGCAAATTTGACACCATCAGCTCAGGATTAAACAAAGACTGTGAATGGCTTGCCAACTACAGAACCAGTTTCTCCTCCCTTGGTTTTCACACCTCAACTGCTAGAACAGGGCCTCATCCTCCCTGATTGAACTAACCTCGTTATCTCTAGCTTGCTTCTTGCTTGCATATATATACCTGCCCCTGGAAATTTCCACTACTTGCATCCGACGAAGTGGGTATTCACCCACGAAAGCTCATGCTGCAAAACGTCTGTTAGTCTATAAGGTGCCACAGGATTCTTTGCTGCTTTTACAGATCCAGACTAACATGGCTACCCCTCTGATACTTATACAAATGTTCATAAAAAACAAACAAGAGTTGCTAGTACTAGAGTGAACATGTGTGTTGTATTCAAACAAATGACTGCAACTTCTGTCACTCACCCTAGATCTCCATATTAATAAGGAAAGGAATGCTCTGGCTGCACACTGAGCCCAATCAGCAAAAATCCCCAAACAAGTCACTTCTCCAGAGCAGAATCTTTTAGAGTCTGAATATTCCCCATCAGGAGCTCTGCACGCTAGGGAGACCAGATGGAAATTAAGCTCTTGATGGGAGGAACATTGCATTAATTCAGTTGTCAGGCTGCATCTAAAAGAATCATGTGCAGAATATGGAGGTAGTAACAAAGGCTGCAGTGGGAGCTGGCTGGTTGGGTGGTCTAGGGAGAACATTTTGGTAGTTTAAGTTCAACATGGGGTCAGCAGCCAAAATCTTGAGTTTGGCTAGTCCCCAAAATTCAGCTAAAAGCCCCAGCACTCTTGACTTCTAAAGGAATCTGAACTCCAGAGTCAGATCCCTATTTTGCAGAGAGCCAGAGTGGGCTGAACAACCTAGACATGATGGGAGGGAGCGAATGAGAATGGAAACCTGAATGTCACTGCAGAGTACTGTCTCCTGGATTGGACCCATAATTGGAGGCTATTCAGAGTGCTGGCCTAATTGTGTGGCTTTGGGCCTCCCCTATATCTGAAATCATCATGTTCCCGACTGTCTCCTTCTACCACCAGAGCTTGGCCCACATTAGTCAACTTCTCTGACGCTTATGAGGCTGGGTGCCTGAATCTGGGCTCCATTTGGGACAGGTTTTCATGAAGGGAGGGCAGAAAGTCACAGGTGGGCCCGAGTGGCCATGTTCAGACTAAAATTCAGAGTGCCCCAATGTTCCAGAAGTTGTGGGAGTTTGAACCTTGCGTTCTGTTTCTGGCCCATTTTCACTGAAATCAAGAGGAACTGGGGATGTGAAATCCCCAAGGAATCAATACATGGAAATTGTCAAAAATAGGAAAACTGGGCTTGTTTCATCCCCAGAATTCCAGACCTCAGAAACTGTCAAAAATGCCTATCCTATTAATCCCAGTGCAGAAAAGCTTGGGTAGAGATGGGCCACAGTCCAAATGGTTAATGCACCTGTTATTGCTTTATTATACACTATTATTTAATATCAGCGCTTCAAGAGGGGCTGGAAATCCCTTTATAGCTTGTGTAAATATTTTATACTTGTTACTGTAAATAGAAAAGCTTAAGAACAGGCAGAGGAGGGGATGGGAGTTGGGCTCTGGGATTGCAATATAAAGAGCACAGCATGTGGATACAGATAATTCTATCTGCCTGCATCAGCTGCCAGTGCTCCCCACAACAGAAACGGAAAGAGGTTTCAGTTGGTCTTTCCTGACAGCATACAGAAGAGAAAGAGAGAGGAAGGAAGAACGACTTGACAGCCAGGCCCTGGGGAGCTTATCCAAGAGCTCCTGGGCTTCACTGGAGTCTGGGTGGCTAAAAGCTGGTCTACACAGCTTCTACACCCCTTTAAACCAGTAAACTGATCTAGTTAAAGTGGTACAGCCCCTAGAGTGTAAAGGTGCTTATATTAGTACAGCTTATTCCCCTAAGTATAGGGGCGAGGGGTATAAACACCTTGATCTGGGTATAATTGCATCCATCCTAGGGGGCTGTACCACCTTAACTATTAGTTTATATACTGATACAGCACTACAAAAACCATGCAGAAAAGTTCTTTGGGACACAGAGGATTTCATTTCATCACCTGTTCAAATCCAGACCACATCAATAGCGACTGAAAGCCATTCCTGCCCAATTCCTGGTCAGTGGCCCTTTTGTGAAACAAGTTGGAAGCGTCTCAGTCCAGCTCCAAGTGGGACAGGTGCCTACATCATAAAAAAAGCCTCCAACAAAATTCTATGTCCCCCTGTTAACAATTGCAACAAAGAGGCATCCAAGGCAGGACTGAGATGCATGGATAGGATGGTGCGAAGGGCAGGCTTGCTACCCATACTGCACCCATGTTATGGGTGAACACAGACCTTCAAATTCTGGGGCCATCTAGCCAGCAGTACCTGCCATCAGCATCTTAAAAAACCAACAGCAACCCCAAGAGCAGCATGAGGTGCATACAGAGCTAACATCCAGTATCCTCAGGGAGGGAAATATAGCTGATGTAGCTGTAATTTGCAGTATCTCCTCCCAGAAAGTAAACAATGGCATCTCCAAAGGGGATATTTCCCCAGCCTTGTGAATCCAGGGCAGGGGATTATAGTATCCTACATAAAAGTACCACCCCTCGCCTGGTATCAGAGAATACAGATTGCAGCTGGTTTTTCACTTCCCACATGAATGTGATCTCAGGGCATGAAGTGAAGGGGAAAACCTCATAACAAACAGAAACAAACAACAGGCCCAAGGGCCCTTTTATGCCTATGTTTGCAAAGTGGAGCAGGCTGTGATGCCGCTGGGGTCTTTAGCATATTAAAAACCAGGCTCCAAAACCTGTAAATAAGTGAAGGGATTTGCAAGTTTGCAGGATCGCATGGTGGGGTGCTGAAATCCTGTAAATGTGATGGGATCAAATCCCTCAGCTGAGGCTCCACATAACTCTTCCCCCACCCAAAGTATGTTCCTTTCAGCTGAAACTCCCCTAGGGTCTCCACGGTTGGAAAGAGGCTGCAGTTTACCACACCAAGGGAAGCTGGGATGGGAATCGGGATGGGATGGAATGAGCTACTTTCAGTGGCTTAAATCACAATAATAATTTAGTGCTTTCAGGTAGCTTTCCTGTGAGGATCTCAAATACTTGAAATACAAACTCACAACCTCCCTAGGGGAGCAGGTAACAGATATGTCAAAATATAGGGATTGCTTCACCCACTTCTGAAATACAGCACCCCCTGTTGAGGGATGCAGCAGCTGTTCAACAGTGCACAGTAACACTACACAGCAGTTTGGGACAGGATGTGGAAAAGAGAGCACTTGAATGAAACCAGAGGAGGGATTTAAGTGAGGGCTTGGCTACACTTGAAAGTTGCAGCGCTGGGAGTTACAGCGCTGGTCATGCAGCTGTGCAGGAACAGCGTTGGTTTGTGGCCACACTCACAGCTACCAGCGCTGGTGTGTGGCCACATTTGCAGCGCTGTTGGGAGTGCTGCATTATGGGCAGCTATCCCAGCATTCAAGTGGCAACAACGTGCTTTTCAAAAGAGGGGGGTGGAGGGTGGTGTACTGTGACAGGGAGCGGGGAAGATAGAGAGAGTGGATTTTTGGAGCCAACACTGTGTGTTAGCTTCCTGGATTGAAAAATCACAAAATGTTCGCGAACCCTTAGTCTTAATTGCAAACAGCCTGCATCCAACACTGTTTCTCTGTCAAGCAAACATTCACTTCCTGCCTCTCATTTGATCGTTCACAGCCAGGTACAGATAGCTCCTGTTTGCTGTGAACAGTGTTTGTTTTTTTAGATAAGCAGTTCAACGCTCCGATCGGAGTTCACAACAAAACAAAGAGGCTGCATAACAAAACAAAGAGAGTAATTTAGTTAAAAGCATTCTGGGATATCTCCTTATTCCCTGGAGGCCAATAAAAGCGCTGGTGTGTGTCCACACTTGATGAGCAGCGCTGGATCACCAGCGCTGCAATCGCTACACCCCAACCTGACCAGGTGTACAGCCAGCGCTGCAGCCAGGGAGTTGCAGCACTGGATGTGCCTTGCAGGTGTGGACGGTTACTAATTGCAGCGCTGGAAAGCCTCTACCAGCGCTGCAACTTGCAAGTGTAGCCAAGCCCTCAGGCAGGATGTGTTGGAATCTCAAAGCCCAGGTCTGTAGACTGGCTCATGCTACGGTGCTAATAACAGCTGGGTAGACACTCAGACTGGAGCTTGGGCTCCGAAGCCCAGGGAGGGGCGTGTGTTTCAGAGCCTGAGCTCCAGCCCAAGCCACAACATCTACATAGCTGCTTTTAGCACTGTAGCACAGGCCCTGCAAGCTTGAGTCTGTAGACTTGGGCTCTGAGACTCACTGCAACACAGCAAAGACATATCCTCAGTGATCACAATGTTGTGGGGGAGAGCACCTCCTACTGAGTCATCAACATTTCTTCCTGCAGCACCCATACAATGTTCCTAAACTGTCTCCAATCCAACCCTGGCCTAATTGTGCTGCGTTTGAGAGTTCTAAGGCGATCACAGAGCAGAGATTCAACCAAAGCCATTAGCATAGAAGTCAAGTTACCTAATTCACTTTATCCTTGTAAATCAACACAATTTTAGTAAAAGTTACTAAACCCCCCAATGCCACACAATTTCCAATGTGTCTCTTGGAGGAGATGGTTAGCTCTGCACAGCACTGGCTGACAGCTGTAGTAAAAAGAGAGCCTGAAACATAAGGCCTTGTATTAGAGGCCTGGTCTGAGGCCCGAGGCCTGGTCTAAAATAGTTGTCAAAACTTTGCTGATATAAAGCAAAGTCCGGTTGTGAGCTAGAGGCAGGGCCTACTCACAAAATCTGTAATATTATTCTGTAATTAAATCTATAATAAATCTGTAATTAGCCCAGGCAAAAACAGGGCTAATATTGCTGAAACACTCATTCCTATGAATTGCTATGTACAAAACACTCACGCAAACATTCCAAAAGGGCAGTACCAGAACCTTCCAACACCAAGAATGGTACAAGTACACTCCCCATAGATAAGAGGAACATCCTGACCCGTCTTAAAGATAAGGTCAGGATGATGAATTAAGATATTTCAATCAAACTAACAGGTACAAGGTAATGGGTGGTAGCGAGCCATGTCAGAGGGTGGCACCTAACCACGTCAGAGGGGCAATACATAACTTGTTTATATTGGGGTATAAAAAGGTATCTCTGAGGGGGTGTTGGGGTCTGGCCAAGGGGATACTGGAAAGTCCCACTACTAACTGAGCCAGTCCATTGTCTCAAGCATACATGTGATAGTGTATCTGTAACCACTGAGCCGGGGCATTAGCACCATGCTTCGTCAGCAATACACCTAAACAAGTTCCTTTGCTGAAAGCCAAGTCTGAATTTATTGGGCAGTTCAGTCAAAGTCTGCTGTCTCCACTATCTGTGCAGAGCTGGGGCAGCATACAACCCTCCTCCCCCCACATACGCAGCCAAACATCTGACACCAGCCAGCCATGTGCTGTAAAACAGCCCTAGTCACTGAGGCTGTAAGTCAGAGCCAAATGGGTGAAATGCAAGTTCCTCTGGAGCCATTGCAGCTGGTCACACCTATAGTCTGAATTCAGAGAGCCCACTGGGTTCCACCGCCCCAATAACCTTCCCCTGCTAGAACTAGTCTCCTAACTAGGCCACTATTCAATTTCCAGTAAGAGCTCCACTGGAGCCATCCCGCTACTTGGTCTGAACAGGATGCACATTAAAGATCCCCATTCCAGTGCATTCTTCACCGCCAACCCCATAACAGAGACATTACCGTCTTTGGTGCCAATGAGGCACAGATTAGGGAGTCCCAATTGTTTAAAGGTAGGCAGAATATCTGGTACACACACCTCCAGTGAGATGGTAACAGCATCTCTGGGACAGGAATGGGGAGTTGGGAATGCCTCAGACAGTTTATTTCTTAAAACTCTACAGGAAAGTATTCAAGTACCTACCCATCAGGGTAACCTCATGTGCAATGAGCTAGGGGAAAACCTGACAGTTCAGGAGCACAAGAGGGTAAGTCAGAGTAGCAGTGGGAGCCGGGACCTCTGGCTGAATTGCCAGGACCTCACACACTTCATGTCTCTCTGTGCCTCAGTCTACCTGTTTGAACAATAGGAATGACAATACTGTAAAGAGCCAGTGAGTATATGTGCAGCACTGCCCTCTACTGGATAGAATTGGAACAGTTTCAACTGCTGGGACCATAACTAGGCTCCTAGGGACTTCAGTAATACAAATTAATAAATAATATATTGTAAATAGAAAATCTCCAATAGTTCAGTGTGAAGCCACCCGCCCCCTTGCTGCCTTCAGTTACCTTTATTCCAGCCCAGACACACGGTGCTACAAAGCAAGTTACAGTAGGGATAGACCTCTGCTCCCACGGTACAGGGCCCTATTGCTTGAGCTAAAGGAGACTTTCCATCATGACAGGGGTTTGAACTGCAGGATGGCTGAGGTGGGAGCATGGAGAACTCCATCTTCAAAGCCATGAACCTGGGAAAGGGAAGGATTCTTGCTGAATGGAGGAGAGAGGTAGTGAATCAGAAATGAGTTGAGGGGTTTACAGGGAGTTGAGAAAGGACATGGATGCTGATTGAGCAGTTGCAATCACTTTACTGTTGCTCAGTGCAACACATTCTGGTGAATTACACAGGCTTGTCTGGAGTAAATGCAATTCATTAAATAAATCAGCTATTTGCTTTCCCTCCCTCCCAGAACTGATGGTCCACTTGCCCCAGCAGGGAGTGACATGTGGCTGTGTTACCACTGCACCATAATTAATACCTGGCCATCTGTCACGGCACACGTACTGCCCCAGTCCCCGTTAAATATTGACTCACTCTCAATTTCATGAGGGGGAAGTAGCATGAGTAATTAAATGTCTGTCATGCCCAGGGCAATCTGATTGCTGCAGAAAGCAGGGGCCACATGAAATATTGCAAGGGCCACCTGTGCTGTTCATCTCAATGGGGCTCCTGGAGCAGTGACTGGGAAGCCAACCTTCAAGGATACTTAGTATAGCAGGATCCTTAAGGTGACCCAATGGCCCCTCTCCATTCCCTCCTCATGTTCCAGTTTCTGCTGCCCCTCCTATCCTCTTAGCAGCCCCAGTCTCCACTGCCCCCCATTGTCCACTTTCTCATTGCCTCCTTTCACATCCTGCCCCACTCCCATTGTAAATCAACTCATCGTGCTTTCACAATGAGCCTCACGTTTATTCTCCATACCCCATCATTTCCATCTCATTGCAGAGTTGGATGGAGGGCTGGCTAGCTCATGATCTTGAGATACTCTAGGCCACCAGTTTAACTTCAGGGTTCTGGCTCAGTGGCTACCCTTTAGTCTTCCTCAGCTGATGGCTGTTCAGAATAGCCCCTGTGTGACATGAGTTTTTGAGTTTTGAAGATCAGGTAACCACCTCCCCAAACAGCATTCATGGCCCCCACACTCGCAGGTTCAGCAGAGAGGCAGAGGACTGAGTGGGCCATGGAGACTGAGCTCCCCTCTTCCCCGCCCCATCTGAGCCGGGAACATGACCTGCAGCCAGCCTGCCTCCGAATTCCACCTAGGAAACAGCAGTTTACACTCATGCTCCACATCTTTCACTTCCTCATCCCCGTGTCCTGTCCCAGCACCAAGTGGCAGGACCTGCTGCCATCTGTAGAGGGTGAGGAGCTTTGGTGGGCCAGTCTGTATTCCACCCTGGTCCCATGGGCTGCAGGCGATATTAGTTGGTGGCTCCTTCACAGAGCCATGAGCACTAGCACAGTTCACCCCCTCCTCCAAAACCTGCCTCTTCTGTGGTGAAAATGAGACCCTGGCACACATCTACGTCGAGTGCGCCAAGTTGCAGCCCCTTTTCTGACTCCTCCAGAACCTCCTCCTCAGGTTCTGGCTGCAATTTTCCCCACATCACCTGCTCTATGCACACCCCATCCATGTCCCCAGAATGTGTTGCACTGAGCAAAGTCACCAGACCTCCTCATCAACCTGCTCCTGGCATTGGCCAAGCTGGCCATTCACCTTACCTGGAGGAGCAAGCTGGATGGGGAGGTGTTCTGCCACTGTTTCCAATCCTCCTTAAAGTCACGTCCCTGGGCAGAGTTCATCTGGACTGCACACACTGGTTTCTTGGACACTTTCGAGGAGCAGTGGGTGTTGTCCAGGGTTCTCTGCTCAGTGTCCCCTCCTGGATCCCTGTGACCTCACTTCCGTCCCTGTTTTTTTTTCCATTTGTTGTCCTCTGAAATCTTTTAAGATCTGAGGCCAGTAGCTCTTCCCCCTTAGGCTGGAGGGAGGAGCCTTTAGATGTGGGCAGACTTCTGCCTGAGAGTTTCAATAGGTGCCAAGATGGAAGGGGATAGGTCTGATCCTTCTCTGCTGGAATGGGGGTAGTGAGGGGACTTGTGATGGGTCTAGTTCACCTTGGCACTGATGCAGGAGGAGAAGAAGCAGGGGCTGGGATCTGGGAGGATCTGGTAACTAGCTGGCAAAGCACAGGTTCCCCATGCCAATCTCGTCCCATGATGTTAATCACAAAAGGCATCTGTGGGGAAGGAGTGTAAAGCAAGATGGCTGTCTATAGCAGCAAACAATGTGTAAGAGCCTCCACATGGCACCAAATGCCCCTCACCTGCCTGGTTCCAGGCTCTCAGCAAAGCTTTTACGGGTGCCATCAATTAGGATGGCCAGTAGTGAATTATAGCAATACCAAGTAAACAGGCTGATGCCACAATTACAGCTCTGGAAGAGGGGCTTCCTAAATTCCCAGCTGCCCCAAGTGGGCAGGCTCTGCTGGAAGGCAGACGTATCTGGGGCAGATGGCTGCTTTTTAATTTTCCTCTGGCATACAGGAAGGGGGGGGGGGGGAGAGACACTACTGGCCCTGGGTTCATTAATCTGCCGAGGATCTAGAGAGCTGGGAAGGAGTGGGGAGTCCAACAGGTTCTCTATGCTGAATGGGGCCTGGGTGCCAAAGGGGACTGGAACAGGATACTAGCTGCGACACAAGAGGATTGTCTTAAATGCAAATCTGATTTGCAACACATCAGTCAGGTAAGAAACAAACATGAACCCTCTGTGATGGGAAGAGGGGGCAGTTTGGTGCTGCCCAGGTAGTGCAGTGAAGGGAACCCATATATCCATACACACACCTGACATCTGCACCCATTTGTCCTACATGGACACAATGCTGCTGCTGCTAGACAGACAGAAGGAAGGGAAAAAAAGTGCCCTTAAAGTGTGGGAGGTTCAATACAGCATTCTGGTGAGTGCTTTGGCTGGGTCAGAAATCCACCCAGAAATGCAATCAGATCCTACGGTGGGGAAACTCAAAGGGGTAGGAGGGCTTAAGGGTATGTTGGAGACAAGGGACAGACCGTAAAGGCAGGGCAGGGGAAACATTTGCATTGGCAGGGAGGGGGTTCCAGGGCAAGGTTAAGGGGACACAGGGTTATTGCCGGAGTCGCTAGGAGCCCCCTAGGTAGGGGATGGGGGCGCTGAGTGGTTGCACTGGGTTCATGCACATAGGTTGACCAGACAGCAAATGTGAAAAATCAGGACGGGGTGGGGGGTAATAGGAGCCTATATAAGAAAAAGACCCAAAAATCAGCACTGTCCCTATAAAATCAGGACATCTGGTCACCCTACCTGCACAGTAGCTGCTCAGTGTTTCCTCAGGGCTCAGAACACCTGCTCTGGTAGCCAGTGAACTCCAGACCCTCCGCACTCCCTCCTCTGAGCACAACCGGAAGCTCTTCAGCCCCTGGTGAGTCAGAGCAAGAGGAAGATGCTCAGCTGCTTCCAGGCCAGAGCCATGGGGACAGAAGGCACCAGTCAGAGTCCCCTCAGGACCCCTTCTGTAATTTGGACACTAGCAAGAGACGAGGTATTTCCCACTTTCTAGGCTACTCCATCATGCAGGAGTATAGGGTGCCCCTCAGAAGCTGAGGTTTGTAGATTCACAGATTCCAAGGCCAGAAGGGAGCATGGTGATCATCCACTGACCGCCTGTTGAACACGGGCTAGAGAACTGCCCCAAAATAATTCCTAGAGCAGATGTTTTAGAACAACATCCAGTCCCGATTAAAAAAAGCCGTCAGTGACAGAGAACCCACCAGAGACCTTGGTAAATTGTTCCAGTGATTAGTTACTCTGTTAAAAATTTACACCTTATTTCCAGTCTGAATTTCTCTAACTCCTATTTCCAGCCACTGGATCATATTATATGTTTCTCTTTTAGATTGAAGAGCCCCTTATTAAACAGTTGCTCCCAACATAGGTACTTACAGACTGTAATTAAGTCATCCCTTAGCCTTCTCTGTGGTAAGCTGAATAGCCTTGAGGGGCTCAGTCGATCACAATCATTTTCTTGGCTCTTTCCTGAACCTCTCTCATTTTTCAACATCCTTCTTCAATTGTGGACAACAGAACTGGACACTGTATTCCAGCAGCACTTGTACCACTGTAGATACAGAAGTAGATTAACCTCTTTACTTAGTGCTTAATTTGTGCCAGGGCTTGCAGGGCTGAGCCCTGGCACATTTAGGCTTGCTGCATCAGTTATGAATGGGGAAAAAAATGGCTTGAGCCCCAGCACCTCTTTCATTACAAATTAAGTACTGTCTTTACTCCTACTCAAAATTCCCGTTTATGCATCCAAGGATCACATTAGCCCTTTGGCCACACCATTGCACTGGGAGCTAATGTTCACCTGATTATCCACTTCCCATCCTCAAATCTCTCAGAGATCCTGCTTCCCAGGATAGAGTGCCCCAGCCCATAAGCAGGGCTTCCATTCTTTGTTACTAGAAGTATACATAAAATTTAGCCACATTAAAACGCATATTATTTACTTGTGCCTGATTTACCAAGCAATCCTGATCACTTCATATTGATCACCTGCCCTCTTCATTATTTACCACTCCCCCAATTTTTGGATCATCTCCAAACTTTATGTTCAATAATTTTGTTTTCTTCCAGGTTATTGATAAAAGTGTTAAATAGCATAGGGACAACCAGGGTACATCTACACTGCAATCAAACACCCATGGCTGACCCATATCAGCTGATCAGCCTTGCCAGGCTTAGGGTGGGGGGCTATAAAATTACAGCACATTCAGACAGGCTGGAGCCCAGGCTTTGGGACTCTGTGACGGGGAGGGTCCCAGAGCCCAGGTGCCAGCCCAAGCCCACCTGTCTACACTGCAGTTTAATAGCCTTGCAGCCTGAACCCAAGTCAGCTGATGCAGGCCAGCCATGGATGTTTTATTGCAGCTTATACACAAACAAATCCCTGTGGGACCACCTTAGAAACACACCTGCTCAATGATGATTCCCAATTTACAATTACAGTGGAACAAACCCAGCTTATTAGGGCTTGAGAATCAAGGCATGCGGAAGCAGAGCTGTTAGCTATGTCACTGATGAGGGAAAGTAGCAGCAGATGAAAGGCCCTGGTGAGGCAGCAGTGAGCGAGTCCCCGAGTTTGGAGGAGATGAAACTCAACATTTAGAGACAGGTGCTGAGCTGATCAAGGTTCCATGACAGCAGCAGGAAGCATAGCAGGTGATCAAAGTGCTGAAGCAGAAGGGGAGAATGAGACAAGCTGGGCCACCCCCTGTGATGTTGCACTCTATATGATTTTATGAAAATATGCAAATGTAACTGGAATATGCTTCATGGAAAAGGTCTCTTGTAAGGTATCATTACAAAGCTTATAATTTACTGAGTGTGACCATCCTATTTGTATAAATGTACAACCTAGAAATATGAAATATAACTGAGGGCCTATTGTAGTTATGCAAAGTGTGGGCCATTAATGGTGGTTTGGAATCTTGATGACTCCCATTAACCAGGACAATTGATTGCAAATGGCTGTTTTACCTGTAAGTCTTCCTGTATACATATCTGTGTTGGCAAGTGGGTAATGAAGTCTTACATGCAGGAGCGACGCCAGCTTTTTTGGTGCCCTAAGCGGTGGAAGGTCCCACCCCCGAAATGGCACCCCTGACAGCGGCAGGTCCTGCCCCCGAAATACTGCCAACGACCGGGACGGCTGCCTCCCCCCAAATGTTAGTGCCCTAGGAGACTGCCTAGGTCACCTAATGGGTTGCGCTGGCCCCGGTGACATGTGATGATGTCACCTGAACTGGAATCCATCTTTAACCTGGTGCTTTTCCAATGAGAAGGGGGAGGGGACCCAGAGGGACAAAAGATGTATAAATGGGTGGAACAGAGAAAAGAGGCAGCCATCCTGAGGAATCCCCTAGCGACCACCTGAGCTGGAACAAGGGCTGTGCCAGGGGAAAGGACTGTGCCCAGACTAGGAAGGCATCCAGTCTGTGAAATAAACTTATTGAAACATCTCTCAGGGTGAGATTTTATCTGTACTCAATTGTATTACTGTACTAGGCTTAGGTTTGCATGTTTTGTTTTATTTTGCTTGGTAATTCATTTTGTTCTGTCTGTTACTGCTTAGAACCACTTAAATCCTACTGGCAGGGAAAGCAGGGGCAGAAGTAGTCTTGGCACATCACTTGGCAATTCCCATGGGGGTTTCTGTGATTCAACCCATCACACCCCCTTCAATCTGATAGAGAGGAGACGCCAACCTTACAAAGGAAAGAGAGCCTTAAATATCCAGCTACTCAGAGCCATCCCAGCTACGCAGCTCAGAAACCCCTCAAGGCATCTTTACAACCAGGGCAGAACCTAAAAGGGTACATACATCCGCCACCCACCCCAAAACATCAGTCACAAACACAGGGACAACAGGGAGAGATGGCATCATCAGAACTGTAACTATAAGATGGGTCAACAACAATGGTTTCAGTGGCATAGCCAGGTGGAGGGAACAGGGGGAGCAATAAAAAAAAAAAAGCACCACCCGCTGAGGCACTTTTACTCACCCAGCGGTGCTCCGGGTCTTCGGCAGTGGGCCCTTCACTCACTCTGGGTCAGTTCGGTGGCACCGAAGGCCCTGCCACAGAAGACCTGAAGTGAGTGAAGGTGCCGCTGTCGAATTGCCACCGAAGACCCGGAGTGCTGCTGGATGAGTAAAATAAAAGCACCTCAGTACTTTTTTTTTAAATCGCTCCCCAGAGTGAGTATAAAAGTGCCAGGAATTGACAAGGTGCCACCTGTGCTCAGTGGGGGAGTGGCCGCTCCCCCCACAGCTATGCTATTGAATGGTTTCCTGCCCCAATCCTAGTTGCAAAGGATGGTGGCATGGAGGTAGCAGTAAGGAATGACAGTGGTTTTCCTGTACTGCATGGAAAGATGTTGAGAAGCACTGTTAGAAGAGATCTCACTTCTCAATTTTTCCACCTACACCCCCAAGACAATCCATGGTTTCTTATGCAATCCCGATTCCATGATCCTGTGTGCTGTCAGAGAATTTGGATCACAAGAAACCTCTGTCTAATTTTGGAAGTGAAAGCGCTGGGTTCTCAGAAACAGGTATTCAGGAATTTACAGATGGTCCCTCAGCTCCTTGAGGCCTTTAGGTATGCTCCCTGGGAGAGGCCCAACTAGCATCATCTCACAGGTTTCCAAATCCTGATCACTAGAGCCCTGCACAGATATAAAAGTTTAGATCTACACCAATCCACAATAATTAACTTGTATCGAACCTACACTCCACATGTAACCCCCACACTTCCTGGGTGTGGTGTTCTGTCTCATCAAATGGCAGAGACCACTTAGAGAGAGATTAATAAGTTTACTTTACAGCCTTAGCTAAGAGCTATCTGGCTTTTAGCTTATGCAGCAGAGCCTCATGCATTTAGCTCCAGGAAGTCCCAGCCACCGATGACTGGGGTCTGTCAATGTTACACACACTCCACCTTATATATATATATATATATATATATATATATATATATTCCCACCAGTACTCTATCTCACTGTTAGAGCCCTGCTCAGCTACAAACACTTGGAGCCATATCTGATTTGCAAAGATGGTAAACAATACAACCATATCCAGAGATTTGCAGGCTTTGTTGATCACCACTTCTCCTGCTGCATGTGTGTGGGGAGCTCATATGCACCTGGGGACATGACTAAAGTCCCCAAGGGTTAGATGATTATGTCTCCCACAAGGTCTGTAATACCATGTAGCCACCCTCCCCCCTTGCAAGCACCCTCTCATGGCCAGCAGTACCTCAGCAGTGCCCTGATTCCTCCCCCTTCAGGACCCTTTCAAGAACTCATTCAATTCAAAAGGCAGTTCATGCAAATCCCCTCTTGGGAGTCCAATTTGTTGAGTCCTCCAGTACATGCTAGCCCTCAAGCAGTTCAGTGTGTCTCTCGTGATTAATCCAAAATAACACAAAGCACAAACTCATACTCATCACCCCAAGTGTCCTTTAGAGCAGGTACCGGTCCGCGGCCTGTTAGGAACCGGGCCGTGAACCGACCCCTAGCACATCAAGCGGCGTGTCTCCGGCGGGGCCCCTGAGCCCCGCCCCCTCAGAGCCGCGTGGTGAGGGGGCGGGGCTGCGAGCTCCACGCCGAGCGGAGGCAGCTGAGCTCAGCCCGGAGCTCCCAGCCCAGCCCCCTCACCGCGTGGCTCGGAGCGGGACGGAGCTCAGGCCCCGCCGGAGACACACTGCAGCTGTCGGGCGAGGCGCTGAGGCTCCGGGTGAGGAGGGAGCCGGGGGTAAGAGGCTGGGGTGGGGGGGGGTTGGCTAAGGGGCAGGGAGTCCTGGGGACAGTCAGGGGGCAGGGAATGGGGGGGGGTTGGATTGTGGGTGTTCCAGGGGGATCTGTCAGGACTTGGGGGGGGGGAGATAGGGGCTGGGGCAGTCAGGGGACAGGGAGCAGGGGTGGGGTCCCACGGTGGTGGGGGTCTCTGGGGGATGGTGAGGGGACAAGGAGCAGGATGGGTCAGGGATTCTGAGGGGGGCGGGCAGGAAGTGGGTGGGGGTCAGATAGGGGGCAGGGCTCCCACTAATTCTGCATTATGGTCAGTTGTATAATTATTTCATTATATATTACAATAATAATAGAAATAAAAGTACAAAAATAAATGTAATGCGCTTGAATCGTCCCAAAACCATCCCACAGGTCCGCAGAATTTTTTTTTCTACGAAACCGGTCCCTGGTGCCAAAAAGGTTGGGGACCGCTGCTTTAGAGTCTCTCCTAGACCTCCCCACCTGGAGCACTGTCTCCTGTTTTCCCCCTGACTCAGGAGCCAACGTTTTACTCCCTGCAGTAGCTCAAGGCATAACTAAACTTCCCCCACTTCAGTGGCATTTCCTGCTCTTTTTATTGGGTGAGCACCTGATTCAAGCCAGATGTGACTCATCCTGTAATCAGGGCTGGCTTAGCCCCAGACTCTCCAGTCCATGGGGCAAGCCACCCTGTGACAGGGTAAAAAGAGGGAAGAACTTGCATCACTGAAGTGCCCCATCTGGAGCTGGGAGCTTGCAACTGCACCTTGGTGTTCCTTGAGCCCTAAGCCTGGCTCCTACCACATGGAAAGAACACAGTGCTCCATGCCATTTCTGGCTGATTAGCCGGGTCCCCAGGGAATCACTGGAGGGGTCTCATGGGGCACATGTGCTATCCAGATGCCTCTGCTTATTAAAGGGGAGCTTGTAATAATGCCATGAAAGCTTTTATCTGCTGTGTTAAAGGCACTAATATCACTGTGCTGTGTGGGTGGGGAAATTAGACAAGAGTTCCTCCATGCTGACGTTTCCCCCCTGACATCCCTCATATTCATCTTTCTCAACAATTATCTTTTATTTTAATATCTTTCTATTGAAATCTGTAGAACCTCTTTCAGGATAATAGAGAGGCTAGATCTCTTTAATAACCAATCACCTCGCTATGCCAGTTAGAGGGGAACAGAGAGAGACAGTGAATGGTAAAGGGGAGAAGATGGCTCAATCAGATTCATCCCTCCAGACGTCTGCAACAGGAACCATCCCCAGGAATCAGGAAACAAATGGTCCCACCCCCCACAAGCTGCAGAGACCCCAGGGCATTCTGCTCCCTGACAGAGTATTGTGGGGAAGACAAGAGAAGAAGGAGAAGCACTAAGGTACCTTGGGACTAGTTGTAAGAAACAGAGCATCTTATTTCCTGGACCCCCTCCTGGATAAGAGGAGTGTTCAGTTTACATGGCCCTTTCAGTCCTTGGTTTCTGCCACCAAGGAGCCCAAGTTAGTGCCAGTTGTGATATGGACACCTGTCCACTAGCAAGTAGGCCAAAATGCTCCCCAACTCACTTCACATAGGGGGTCACTGAACAGGCATGAGATGGGAATGACATAAGAATGGCCATACTGGGTCAGACCAAAGGTCCATCCAGCGCGGTATCCTGTCTGCTGACAGTGGCCAATGCCAGGTGCCCCAGAGGGAGTGAACCTAACAGGTAATGATCAAGTGATCTCTCTCCTGCCATCCATCTCCACCCTCTGACAAACAGAGGCTAGGGACACCATTCCTTACCCATCCTGGCTAATAGCCATTAATGGACTTAACCTCCATGAATTTATCTAGTTCTCTTTTAAACTCTGTTACAGTCCTAGCCTTCACAACCTCCTCAGGCAAGGAGTTCCACCAGTTGACTGCGCTGTGTGAAGAAGAACTTCCCTTTATTTGTTTTAAACCTGCTGCCCATTAATTTCATTTGGTGGCTCCTAGTTCTTATATTATGGGAACAAGTAAATACCCTTTCCTTGTTCACTTTCTCCATACCACTCATGATTTTATATACCTATATCATATCCCTCCTTAGTCTCCTCTTTTCAAAGCTGAAAAGTCCTAGTCTCTTTAATCTCTCCTCATATAGGACCCATTCCAAACCCCTAATCATTTTAGTTGCCCGTCTCTGAACCTTTTCTAATGCCAGTATATCTTTTTAGAGATGAGGAGACCACATCTGTATGCAGTATTCAAGATGTGGGCATACCATGGATTTATATAAGGGCAATAAGATATTCTCCGTCTTATTCTCTATCCCTTTAATGATTCCTAACATCCTGTTTGCTTTTTTGACTGCCGCTGCACACTGCGTGGACGTCTTCAGAGAACTATCCACGATGACGCCAAGATCTCTTTCCTGATTAGTTGTAGCTAAGTTAGCCCCCATCATATTGTATGTATAGTTGAGGTTATTTTTTCCAATGTGCATTACTTTACATTTATCCACGTTAAATTTAATTTGCCATTTTGTTGCCCAATCACTTAGTTTTATGAGATCTTTTTGAAGTTCTTCACAATCTGCTTTGGTCTTAACTATCTTGAGCAGTTTAGTATGACATTTGTTTAATACTGACTTGGTCCAGGTTTTACTGGTGATGTAGAAATGAAAGTTTTGTCTACTTGCAATAAAATAACAGCATTTCTATGGTACAAGTAGTATGTGGGGAAGGGGGGGGGGGGAGAGGAGTTTCCAGAGAGTTCACTGAACTCCTGTTGTGAGCATGCACCACCTCACACTCTGATTTTTTTCCCCTTCTGCTGTACAATCCCATTCACAAGACTTTGCAGCCACGACTTCTCTAGTTAAGGGCAACTAGGATTTTGAACCCACCGCCATTGTTCCGCAGGGGCTGCTATGAGTGATACATGATATGCCTGTCTTTACAACCCTCTGCCCTTTTATAGTGACTTTCTAGCCTCAAAGGGCTTTAAAATGTTAACTTCACCTCACAATATTGCTGGGGGAGAGGGGTCACTTTTAGTACCATCTTCCCTGGAAGGAAAGTGAGACACAGAGAGTGCAAGTGACTTTATAAGGTCACTCAGTGAATCTGAGGCAGAGCTGGGAGGAGAACGCAGAGGTCCTGGCTCCCTGCTCCAACCACTAGGCTACACAGCTTCCCCAGGCTGGGAATGGAACTCAGGAGTCCTGGCTTCAAGGCTGCCTCCAACCACTGAATCCTGCTGCCTTTGCTATGCTAAAGATATTGCCACCTGGGAAGGCTGGATATAAAGCCACAGAATGTCTGTGGTTTCAAGGCCACTACTGTGCTCTCACAACTGTCCCAGTGATTGGGGATAATTAGCTGGGCCTCCTTGCGATTAAATTTCTGAATCAATACAGGTCACTTACCTGTCAGTGGCCCAGCCTCCACGGCTCATTATGACTGGTCTCAGCTCAACTTCAGGCCTGGGATCTCCCCTGGAGATCTGCTTCACTACAGCAATTCTCCCTCAGACGCACCAGGAAAGGGAAAGATGAAGCCACGACTGAGACTTCTCAGAACTGGGAGATGCAGGGACACCAACAGACACAAATGCTCGCCCAGGGCCATGTCAGAGGCCTAGCAGCAGCCCTAGGGCTGGGCTGGATTTTTGAGGGGCACTGACCGAAGGACTCCATGTCTTAAGAGATGCCCGGCCTGTTGGCAGCCCAATAATTTCTTGGTCTCAACATGGAGAGGCAAGCTCCAGAGCAGAGAGGGCTGGGTACTAGGCTATGCCCCAGGCCCCCCCACAAAGCCATGCACTGAGTGAGGCACTGGTGGTATCTATGACAACAACTCCTCCTTTAGCCTACTCAGACTTAAGGCCCTGGCGGTTCCCCCGCCCATCCCCCCACTTCCCCTTGCTGCTCATGGGCCTTTTGCATTGCTTCCCCCAGCCTGTGGGGCAGGCCTGGATTCTTCATGGAAGGTGAGCCTTTAAACACTCACAGACTGTGCCCTCAGCAAGTGAGAGGTATTTCCCCCTGAGGCAGCAGCCTTGGTTGGGAGAGCTGCAGACTGGTGCATTCAGGCCAAACTGTATGTATTAGGAAAGAAAAAATGCAGTTTACAGGGGTGGGGACTGGTGAGCAGGACTGCTGGCTTCTCATCCCCTCCCCTGCTCTGTGGCTCAGAAACATCTCAAGGCTCATTTGTAAGCACAGAGAGACCTGGGATGCAGAGGGCTATGGAACAGGAAGCCATGACTCCAGGGTTCTTTTCTGGTTATCTAGTAGTTAGCACTGGATAGAATTCTCTCCTGTGTGACCTGGGCAAGTCACTCCCTCTTTCTGTGCCTCAGTTTCACCTCTGGCATACACACTTTGCTGCTTAGCACACCCACATCTGTGAAGGCCTCCATCTCTCCATGCCATAGAACAAGGAGGACCAAATTGTCCCCTCATTCAGAACCAGGGCCAGGCTGATGTTTCAGTAGGCAGGTGCAGGGGCAGCTCCAGGCACCAGCACGCCAAGCGTGTGCCTGGGGCGGCAAGCCACTGGGGGCGCTCTGCTGGTTGCCGCGAGGGGGCAGGCAGGTTGCCTTCGGCGGCATGCCTGCGGAGGGTCCGCTGGTCCCACGGCTTCGGCGGACCTCCCGCAGGCGTGCCGCCGAATCCGCAGGACCGGGGACCTCCCACAGGCAAGCCGCCGAAGGCAGCCTGCCTGCCGTGCTTGGGGTGGCAAAATACCTAGAGCCGCCCCTGGGCAGGTGAACCCAAACAATCCCATTATTTAGCAAAGGGAAGGCTCCCATTATAACGAGCCTGGGGCAAAGCAGAAACACTGTCTGCTATGCAGTGGACATCCTTCCGTAGTTCCCCATGATCCACTTTACATGTTTCCTCAGCTCATAAATCCCACTTTGTCTGGTTCCTTCTGCTGATAGTGCCTCACTTGTTTAATCACTCATACAGAAGAGGCTTATTATCTAGGATAGACATGGCCCAGGGAGAGTATTTCAGAGCAGAATGCTGTTGCTACAAGACTAGTTGGTGTGAAGATGTTCAGGTTGAATGGAGACCAGAGGCAGGGAGGAGAGTGAGAGCTGGGAGGTTGTGCATCTGCAGATCTCATCAGGACACCTGCAGTTGGCCCAATCCTTGTGCCATCTCTCTTTCTGTGGGAGAGGGTGCTGAGGAGGGGTATCATATAGGTGCACCTCGGGTGAGCTCTTCCATATGAACAAGATGATCTAAAGAGCTGAGCTGCCTCCACTTTTTAATGGATAGAAGTCTGTATCACCAAATGTCAGCCCCATCAGAGAGAGAAGAATAGGCCATAGGGAACATACTTCCCCCTCACCCTCTGGGAGTGGTACCTTCCAGGGAGGCCCAGGATTAATTCTTCAAAAGTAATTTAGCACTGGACTGAGGGGCTCTTTCTGCACAGGGCAGATATGCTAAGCCCTGCCACCACCTGTGCTATATCTCAGGCTCCATGGTAAGTGTGATGGGATCCCCAGGGTGCAATGTTGAACAGGTACCACTGAGTCCTCTGGCTTGCCATCCTGGGCTCCCTCTCACACTGTGATGTTGTGACAAGCTGCAAATCTCTCCAGGTACTGCACTTACACAGACACCCACAGACTGGGACACACCCAGCTGAGTTACATGAATGCAGGGCACAGATTATCCAATAAATTCTTGGAATGTATTGGAGACAATTTTTTATTTCAGAAGGTGGAGACAGCTACTGGGGAGAGGCTGTTCTAGATGTAATTTTGACAAATAGTGAGGAACTGCTTGAGACTTTGAGAGTGGAAGGCAGCTTGGGTGAAAGTGATCATGAAATAAGAGTTCATGATTCTAAGGAATGGTAGGAGGGAGAATAGCAAAATAAAGACAATGGATTTCAAGAAGGCAGACCTTAGTAGACTCAGGGAGTTGGTAGGTAAGATCCCCTAGGAAGCAAGTCTAGGGGGAAAAACAATAGAAGACAGTTGGCAGTTTTTCAAAGAGACATTATTAAGGGCACAAGAGGAAACTATCTCACTGCATGGGAAAGATAGTAAGTATGGCAAGAGACCACCCTGGCTTAACCAGGAGATCTTCAATGATCTAAAAAAAGAGTCCTACAAAAAGTGGAAACTAGGTCAAATTACAAAGGATGCATATAAGCAAACAACACAAGTACACCTCTACCCCGATATAACACGACCTGATATAACATGAATTCAGATATAAAACGGTAAACAAGCGCTCCGGGAGGACGGGGCTGCGCGCTCCTGCGGATCAAAGCAAGTTCAATATAACACAGTTTCACCTATAACGTGGTAAGATTTTTTGGCTCCCGAGGTCAGCGTTATATCGGAGTAGAGGTGTATGTAGGGACAAAATTAGAAAGGACCGATACAAGGGCAATATGCAGTAGCAGTCCCTAGGGAGGGGGCTGGGTAGGTCCCCAGAGTAGATGAGAGGTTTGGTTGTTAATTGTTAGCAACATAGAACCTATGATACATAGATAAACTATTTTGATTCCACTGAGCAGAGGGCACTGGCACTCACGTATGCACCCGCCTCCCATGCAGTCCATTCTTTGCCTTCCTTAGCTACAGAAAGCCAGATGGTGTATTACATCCTTCAAGAGCCCTCAGTCTGAAAAGGATTCGGTTCCAAAGCCCTGGTACAATTAGGGCTGTGCATAAATACGGCATACAAGGAGCAGACTGTGGCTGAGTTTTGAGGTGCCATCTCAGCAAAAACAAAGACAATTAAAGAGTTATTTAGCAGCACACTGTGCAGGAATTGGGGGCCCCTGGGAAGGGCTGGAACAAACCAAGCTCTCATTACCCATTCATAGCTGAGCTAACCCACCTGATGCTGGATAGGCTGTGGCACAGCTGGGATTTGAGACTGACTTGCCACAGTATTACAGCGCTGACTTCCCCTGTTTTTTTTTTTTTGACTATGTAAACCCTAGGATGATCCACTCAGTTCTTTGCATACATCTCCCAGAGTCTCAAAGAGAGCCTAGGAAAAGGGATGGAGCTCAGGGTAGAGGCCCAGGTAACATATTCATACAATGGACTAATAGGTCCCAGGACTAGGTCTGCCCTCAGAGAGGCACATGCAGCTCAGGATGGGTATGTCTGAGGGCTGAATGTGACTTCTACTCCTCATAACAGAGTGATGAGGGTGGTGAATAACCTATTTAGAATAGGCCTACAGTATAACCGTCTGTCCTTCCCTCAGGGGGTGATGTCCTCTGTCCAGTGGGATGTGACCAGGTAAGCTGTCCCACAGCCTTCTCAGTCACTCTGAAAGGCCATGATTACAGCATGATGCAGACCATTTCCTGTGTACAGAAAGGTGTTTTGTAGGAGTGCCAATAGATGGGTTAGTGCTCTCTCTCACACACAGGTATCCTCTCTGTCTCTCTGCTAATCTTTGGCACGACTGCTAAATAGATGAGTTTGCTCTGCAGACCCTCACCTCCAAAACCCAGCCCCAGCACAAGTGTGATGCCATGGGGTTGTCAGTTGGATTGTTGCATCCCAGCAGAGGGTGGCTTACCCAGGGCTAGGATTGAGCTCCATTGATTGGTGCATATTTTGGGAATCCCTAGGCATGGATGAACATTGAGGATGAATTTGCTGCTCATGTCTCCAGACAAAGGCCCCTAAGCCAGGGCCAGGCTCACTGATGGAGCAATGTCTGCGAAAGCTTGAGGCTGACTGTAACAGGGCGGTACTCACCCCTGCGGCGCCTCCTGCTGGTGACTCATGGAATTAGCTCCATCCAGCGCCGGAGCGCCCTCTGCAGGCCAGTGATCCACCTGTTCGTCTGGCCCCCATGTCCCTCCCTGGACCCGGTGCCCCTTTCTCTGGGGTGCTGCCCCCTGACAATAACCCCTGTCTCTCTGGGTCTCCCCTCCTTAGGTAACCCTCACCCTCTATCCCTACCTTGCCTCAGTGTATGGCTACTGCCAGTCATTGTCTAGCCCCCACTCTGGGCAGACTGCAGTCTCAGCCAACTCATCCCTGGCAAGGAGGGTTTGGACCTGCTGCTTGGTCCTACCCCTGGGCCGCCCTCTGCGACCCACGGTACCTATCGGCCCACTCCTAGGCTGCAGCCTGGGGCTTTCTAGGCTGGAGCTCCCCGGCTCCTCAGCCTTCCCCAGCCCTGCTGCACTCAGGTACCTGGTCTCTCTTTCCCAGCAGCTAGGCCCATCTCTCTCTGAAGGCAGAAGAGAGACTGTCTGGGCTCCTAGCTTCCCTGCCTTTTATAAGGCCCTGCTCCTCAGTTTGGGGCGTGGCCCCCAGCTGCAGCCACTTCCCCAATGAGCTCAGCTCTGTCAGGCCACTTTTAACCCCTTAAAACCCCGGAGCAGGGTCCACCCTGCTACACACCTCCCCCCTTAAAACCCCCACCCCTGGGGATCATGGGGCCTTCTGGCCTGTGCGGCCCGGAGGTGTCCTGCCAGCTGTGCCTGCTTCTCCTCACTGTCTTTTAATTTGCCGGCCAGGGCTTCCTTCTCCTGGCGGACTTTTCGGAGCTCCGTTACGGCTGTCTTCCACGCCTGCTCCGTGGCTGAGTCCCCCAGGCCCTCTTCCCTCAGGGTCTGGGTTCCGGTGGTGGTCTGTCCCAGCACCACCTGGGTCCATTTGGTTTCTTGGACCAGTCTCTCCTGGGCCCCAGCCTCTTGCTGGGCCCACTCTGTTTGGGTCTCCTCGTTAATGACCTCCCTGGCGATGGTCTGGGTCTGACCCTCTCACAGGGTCCCCACCATCCCAGCTGCGGTCTTCACCACCTCCCCTGGGTGGCCCACTGGTCGGTCAGCCACTCTCTCGGCTGCCTCCAGCTGTGTTGCCCTCCCCACTAGGGGGCAGTCTTTCTTCAGGTGGCCCCGCTCCCGGCAATGCCAACAGGCTCCCCGCCTCGGTACTGCCCGGGCCCCCTGCTTCTTCCCACTGTCCCTCTCTGGGCCAACCCTTCCTGGGTTGCCCTGGGTCGTGTTCCTCCGGGCCAGGCAGTCCCGCCAAAAGTGGCCCCGCCTCTCACAGGCCCAACACACCCGCAGCCGCCTGGGTTCCCTCACCCAGCGTGCCATCTGAGGGACTGGGTTTTGTCCCAATCTGGGGTGAGGCACCCTGCCCCCAGCCCCATAGGGACAGTCTCGTTTTATGTGCCCATCCCTGGCACAGACAAAACAAGACCTTCTTTCCGCCCTAGGCCTCCTGGCCCTAGGGCCAGGCTCCTCCCTTGGTCCTTGGCGGTCCCTCCTGACCACCTGCCGCAGGAGTTTCCGCATGGCCCGCTGTTCCTCCACCAGCTGGGCCATCTGTCCTTGGAGGGCCCATTGCGCCTCCTGCAGTCCCTGTGGGTCATCATTCCGCTTCCTCTGGGGTGCTGACTCCAAACCCCACCCATGGACTACACCTGGAGTCTCCGCAAAGAAGACCCCGGGATAACAGGGATCCATCACTCCCTTGGGTTCCCTGCCCTGGCCCCTTATATCAGGGGCAGTTCGTGCTCCTGCCTAGCTTGCCACATGTAACAGGGCGGTACTCACCCCTGCGGCGCCTCCTGCTGGTGACTCATGGAATTAGCTCCGTCCAGCGCCGGAGCGCCCTCTGCAGCCAGTGATCCACCTGTTCATCTGGCCCCCATGTCCCTCCCTGGACCCGGTGCCCCTTTCTCTGGGGTGCTGCCCCCTGACAATAACCCCCGTCTCTCTGGGTCTCCCCTCCTTAGGTAACCCTCACCCTCTATCCCTACCTTGCCTCAGTGTATGGCTACTGCCAGTCATTGTCTAGTCCCCACTCTGGGCAGACTGCAGTCTCAGCCAACTCATCCCTGGCAAGGAGGGTTTGGACCTGCTGCTTTGTCCTACCCCTGGGCCGCCCTCTGCGACCCACGGTACCTATCGCCCCACTCCTAGGCCGCAGCCTGGGGCTTTCTAGGCTGGAGCTCCCCGGCTCCTCAGCCTTCCCCAGCCCTGCTGCACTCAGGTACCTGGTCTCTATTTCCCAGCAGTTAGGCCCATCTCTCTCTGAAGGCAGAAGAGAGACTGTCTGGGCTTCTAGCTTCCCTGCCTTTTATAAGGCCCTGCTCCTCAGTTTGGGGCGTGGCCCCCAGCTGCAGCCACTTCCCCAATCAGCTCAGCTCTGTCAGGCCACTTTTAACCCCTTAAAACCCCGGAGCAGGGTCCACCCTGCTACACTGACTCAATCGTGTTAAGGAGTTTGTGCATGGATAGGAACTGTGTGAAGAGTCAACTGTTACAACCCGGTTACAAACTCAGCAAAATTTGGTAGTGTACACAAAGTCCCATTTCTACCATATATGGGGATATGGTTACAGCACAGCTATTTCCTCCCAGCTCAAAACATGACTTAGTCTTGCTGTGTACTTTGGACCAAACTAAGTTTTAACTATGTTCCCCTTAAGTCTTGGACTTCTTAATGAGCTTTCATGTTGCAGGACTGTAGTAGAGGTAAAATAGCTTTGTCCCATCTACATTCCAAGACTGAACTATGTCTTAACTACTTAGCCACAGCAGAAAAAAAACTTAACCTAAGGTCCAGTACTATCAGTCATACTCATTTCAGGGCCCCCCTGCAGTGTCCAGTGGGCTGCCTGAGCATGCAGTGTTTAAGGACCATGCATCCTCTTTCTGCTCCCAACTCGTGTCTGTTTATCCTCCTGGGCTCTTCTCCTCTGCTCCCCATCAACTGAGCTAATAGAGATTGGGCTCACTAGGCTTGTAAATGGTTTCAAACTCAATTGCCCTGGGCTGGCACACAGCTCTGATGATCCCCCGCCCCCATACACTTTGCCAGCCTGTCTGGTAGATAAAGATGGCAGCAGCTTTAATTCCTCACTACGCCTTGACTGCCAACTCCGCTGCCCACTCACCCTAAATAAATGCTGTCCAAGGATCTGTTTGCCAATGCTCTGGAGATAAAGTGCCAATTCCACCAGATCTCCTTCCTCCATCCTTTTTATCTCATTAGTTATCCAATTTGTTAGACAATCCACCTGCAGCAGGAGAGGGCCCTTTTAATAAGAACATAAGAACATAAGAATGGCCGTACCAGGTCAGACCAAAGGTTCATCTAGCCCAGTATCTGTCTACTGACAGTGGCCAATGCCAGGTGCCCCAAAAGGAGTGAACCTAACAGGCAATGATCAAGTGATCTCTCTCCTGCCATCCATCTCCATCCTCTGACGAACAGAGGCTAGGGACACCATTCTTACCCATCCTGGCTAATAGCCATTTATGGACTTAGCCACCGTGAATTTATCCAGTCCCCTTTTAAACATTGTTATAGTCCTAGCCTTCACAACCTCCTCAGGTAAGGAGTTCCACAAGTTGACTGTGCGCTGCGTGAAGAACTTTCTTTTATTTGTTTTAAACCTGCTGCCTATTTCTTTTCCTTTTTTCCCTCCTGTTAAAATCTCTGAACAAATCTTCCTGCGCAGAACCTGGGCTGGATATTTAGGAATAAAAAAGTCTCTAGCAGCTATTACTAGGCCTTGAATTACCATTGATCGAATGATCAATAACAGTGGCTGTCTCTGCTCAACAAACCTTCCTGTGTTTGTGGCAGGATCCTGTTTGCTGGGGTTCTGCTGCTGCCTGGGCCTGTTGTGTCATCAGCAATCCACTCTGTGACTCCTGGGTCCATGCCAGGGCATAAGAAGACCTTGTATGGAGACTCTAGACAGACAGAGAGAACCACGGGGTCTGTCTGTGTCCAGCAATGTTAATAAAGAATCCCTTTTACATTCAACTTGTCTTTTCTCTACTGCAAGTGAGGGATGGAGTTGGGATTGCAAAGGGAATGGCTTGGGATTTGGAAGCCTTTACTGGGACATCAAAGTTTCCCTTATATCCGGGCAGTGCAGCATTCCACCTATTGGCTGACTGATATACTGAAAGCAAACATCATTACCCCTGCTGTGATGTAGGTCAAGACTATACCCATTTTGCAGGTGCAGAAATCGAATCACAGAAAGTGTAAGTTATTTCCCAACTCTCATAGCAAGTTAGATGCAGAGGTGGTGGAAATCTAAATCGCACCGTCTCTGAAAGCGAGGGATGGTACCGGTGAGTCCTCAGTAGAACCTGGGAGACCAAGTACTAGTTCCCTGCACTAACCAATGGACCACCTTCCCAGCAAGATCCACAATTAAAATTCAGTAGCTGTAGTTTGCTGTCCCCTGATCTCACCACTAGGTCATAGATCCTCCATGTATCATTGCCTTGATGCAGCATATTGGGTCAAGTTTATGTTTCTTACCCTTGATGCAGTAATTCTTCTTGGCTGGCTCCTCCCTGTCCCCACATCCAGCTCAGGTGATTGTAGGGGAGGCCTGTAGGGGGAGAGGGGCTTGGCTGGAGAAGACAGAAGAAGCAGTGACCTGTGAGAGTTCCAGGGGTAGCTCAGCAATGAGAAAACATAAAAGCCGAAGGGCCCAATTGTGCTGCTAGTGATTCAGAAGCAAAACTTCAATGGGTGCAGGATTGGTCCCATATCCGTTTGGTGATTTTTGTTTAAATAAAAAAAGGCAGCAAACTGGGGCACCCTGCTCTCTTAAAGGGATGGATGATCCCAAGGGCCAGAACTGGGGATCCGTCAAGAGTTATTGTAGGGGTCCTGGGCTGATACTTGCTGATAATGAAACAGGCATGAATGTTTGACTCTTCCCAGGAAACAGCTGCAAGATTAAAAAGCATCAGAACAAAATAAAATAAATATATATTTTTTTAAATATTGGATTCGAATTCGTGATGTTGCAAGGGGATTAGTAGATCCTGGCAGCTGGCTCCCCCATCATAGCGCTTGGGTGCACTAGGCCTGTTGACAGCAAATGCTGTCTGCTTAGCTAAGCAGCCTTGGGTCTCATTAGGAAGGGATTTTCCTCACCTCTACCTGGAATCTAGCCTATCTAATAACCCTGTTGTTTAAGCTCCAAGCCTCTGGTAAAAAACTGCTTGCTCTTTATTCTAAACTGGAAATCCTGATGAGGCAGCATCTTGGAGGATGGACGGACGGACAGACAACAGCGAACCTTAGATGGCTGAAGTGCATCATTCACTCACTGCAATGATGTTCCCATTCCAGGCCATGTCCAGGGACTTCAGAAGAGAAATGGTTAGAACATGGGAGTGGGAGTCAGTAGCACTTCAGTTCTTAACTTAGCTCTGTCACTGATTTTCAGTATGACCCTGGGTGAGCACCTGCCATACTTAAAAAAACAACAAGGAGTCCGGTGGCACCTTAAAGACTAACAGATTTATTTGGGCCTCAGCTTTCATGGGTAAAAAACCCACTTCTTCAGATGCATGGAGTGAAAATGACAGATGCAGCTTTATATAATGACACATGAAGAGAAGGGAATTACCTCGCAAGTGGAGAACCAGTGTCGTAAAATAGGTTAAGGAAACAAACCAACCTCACTGAGGGGTTATGAGGCTTAATTGATCAATGCATGTAAAGTGCTTTGAAGATCCAGGACCACAGCCATCTGTAATGTGAGTGCAGTTTATCCTGAAATCAGGGAGTTACAGTAGTTTATGCCACAGAGGAATTTGGCACAACACTAACTCATGATATCCAATTATTGTCACACTGGAATTTTGTCAGCCCCAGTGGTAGTGTGGCTGCTGCCCAGCTTACAGGACTCATGGCCTCCCCAATTCAAGGTGGGTTTTTGGAATGTGGCTTGATCACAATCACTTCTACAGGCATTAGAATGTCATCTAAAGTGCTACAAATAACCCTCTCATTATCTACTGGCTCTTAATGCTACTCCCCAGAGATAACAAGCTGTGATGCTTCCTCTGGGCCATATAATAATCACCCCAATTAGTCCCAAGCAGCAGTTATTAAGCTCATGGCAGCCCTTTAGTTTACAAAGCAGAAATAATTAAGCGGGTGCTTGTGATAGTCATGTGGCTGGGAGTGACCAAGGATATTCCATGCTTTGTGGCTTGGGCAAGGAAGCAAAACTCATTTGCAAGAGATCCCACCACATGTGTAATGCAGTGCCTCCACAGCACCCTGCACATGAAAGCCCTTCCACACCAACAGGCTTGTTTTGTTGCAAAACCAATGGATAATTAGCCAAAGCAAATGCAATCAGTTGTTAATGCTGGGAATTGTTAATTCCTTGCATAGATCTCTCTTTCATCCAAATACCCTGACTATTAGATGGGTGGAGGATCAAAATCCAGACCCAAACCCAGCATTCATGATTGGTGCTTCTCTTCACAGGCCCAACTGGGCTAGTCCACAGCAGTTTGGTAAACCTTTTTCCTGGAAGCTGTTATTTTCTGTCTTAGAATCTGTTTTCACTTTTTATTTTAAACCATTAACCCTTCTGCTCACAAAAATAACCTTCTAAATGTGACATGAGTGTAAACCAATGCCAGGAGATTGGCCTGAATCTGCAGACAGCCTAAAATACTAGTTCAGAGAGAGATGTAAACTGCCCCTATTCATATCAAAGGATACTTAACCGTGGAATCTAATGATGACAATCCAATGTCTATATTGATTATTTAAATTATCAAAACCATTGAGAAAGGAGAGCGACAGTTATATTATGAAGAGCTACTGTGTGGAGTCTGGGCTTGACTTCCCAGAACTCCATTTTTGTTTTCTCTCTCTCTGATATTTTGGCCTAATTTTGAAGCATTTGCAAAGCTATTTCAAGCAATCTTATCTAGGAAAGAGGCAAACATCTTTCCATGTGCCTGGTGAACAGAGGCAGCTCTATGTATTTTGCCACCCCAAGCATGGCAGTCAGGTGGCTTTCAGAAGCGTGCCTGCGGGAGGTCCGCCAGTCCCGTGCCTTCAGCTTACCCGCCGCCCAATTGCTGCCGAAGCTGCAGGATCAGCAGACCTCCCGCAGAAACGCTGCCGAAGGCAGCCTGACTGCCACCCTCACGGCGACCAGCAGGCCGCCCCCCGCATGCGCTTGCTGCGCTGGTGCCTGGAGCCACCACTGCTGGTGAAAACGCAACAGGTTCCATTAGCATTCCTTTGTGGACCACATGGGGTTGTGATTTCCCTTCTGGGAACACTTGTTGTCTCTTTGCCGTGACACTTGCAGGAAATGGAAGTGTTAATTTCATGATTTTTGGTACTTAAACCACTATTGAGTATACTAGTCTAAGTTGTCTACCAGTATCTGTCCATCCATCCAGTTATCTGTTTTTTTTATCAGATCTAATCTACTCTATTTCTGCATTTCTCTTTATCTAGGCATTTATACTACATTCATCACTCTGGCATCCCCAGATCAGACTGCCTCTTTTGTGGCACATCAGCCCATGAATCCCACAGACTGCACAGAAGGGGGTTAATGGAATTTACAAGTCCATTATGACAAGAGGCAGAAATATTTGGAGGAGATGAAGCAGCAAAGGGGTTTAACTAACACCTCAGCAGGTATGTTAAAGCATTATGGCCAAATGCTCCTGAATGTATGTCCCACTCCCCTGCCATATTTCAAATGGGAGCATCATTTGAGAGCCCCTGGACGCCCCTTGCTGTGTATTTTTCCTAGTTATCTTCCCCTGGTCTCTGGAGTTCACGTTCTGTAGTTTTACATACTTTGTTTTCCTTGTAAATGGCTCTGATTTTAAATATATCCCTCTGCACTGGAGCCACAAGGAGGTCTGCTCTGCTCCTTTCACTGCGTGTGGGTACAGATGGCTTATCTTCATCATGCCACATCCCAGGATTTGTGGTGTCAATGTGTTGCCTCCACTCATGTGGGGAGGCTTTGCTGATCCCTGGGAACAGAGACAGGAGAAAAACAGTGAGGGGAGAGAGAGAGAGAGAGAGAGAGAGAGAGAGAGAGAATCCAAGTCCCCTCATCCTAGTGAAACCCTCCAACCTAAATAGATCCCAATCCTTCATGTTTCAGAAGAGTTGTAGATTTTTACAAACCCCTATAGGTGAAATGAAATCTGAAAATTATTTATAGATCACTCAAGCTTCACTTAAGCAAACTGACCAGGGATCCAGCCATGTTTGAGTCATCATTTGTAATGTGCACAGAATTAAAAACCTGTCAGATCACCGTGAGAGGCTGTACATTGTACATTCCTCCAGCTGTGCAGGTTCTTTGCACCCTGTCTTTGTAAGTCCCATGGGTGTCTCTACAAGTTCTCCCATAAGATGCTCCCAGGAAGTCCGTCTGAAGTGGCTCTGCTGGCCTTAGTACTTTGTATTCCTGTGGCACTAAGGCACATTTCTCACAATGCCCCCTGCCATGGGCATTTGCAATGCAGAGCGCTGACTGAGCACTGGCACTGTAGCTGGATGCAGTGGACTATGTGCTGACTCGGCACTGGATTTGTGGTTGGATGCAGTGGCTTTTGGCTTATGATGTTAGCAAAGCGTAGTAACAAACTGATTGATTATCCAAAGGTTACAGAATCTTTTGAATTTTCAGATCTTCCTTCTGTCTCACATGGAATAAGAAGGTCCATGTAACAGCTCACATGGGATGTGAATATACTCAGTAGTCTATATAACTCCCCCTAGCTGATGCACACAACGCTTCCAGGATGTGATTTGATTGCTTGTACCTGATACTGACATGTGACTCCATGGCAGAGGTCAAGGGATCACTTTGTTCTTGCAGGCATCCATCCTATAACATCTTACATTTTTAGATCCAGGTACACAAACTTGTGAACATACACATGGCTGTAAGTACAAACACAGCAGCATAAATAATCATAATCACACACCAATATGGACAATAATGTACATGCACACAATCAGAACCTGTCACATTCCAGCAAACAGAAAAATATGCAGTTCCACACTAGCACACTTCAGGATTCTCGTTCTCTCTGACACTCACATTCACAGTCTCATGTGTGCATGCACACACACACACACACACCCTTGCATCAACAGAGACATACAAACGCACTTACAATTCCTGAGGATTTTCAATTACTCTAGGAGTCAAGCAGTTAAAACAAAGAGACCAATGATCCAGACTCTGGGACACAGAAATAAGCCCATGCAGAAGTGGGGGGAGGTGATGCCTGGTGAATTATGCATGACACAGGAAAGCCTTTATCTGTGTGGACAAAGGGCTATGCCAGGCAGCTAGGCTCTCTGCCGTACCTGTACTTTCCTTTCGCTCGCACTTTATCTCCACTCCCAGCTTGTAATTCAGCACAAATATCAGAGGAGGCTGGAAGATTAATTTTCTCCATTTGCATGGCAAAGGGGTGGTGTGGGGGGGAATCTCACTCACTCAAGACTCCCAGCTGCTTAATCCTCAGACAAGCACAGCAGAAGAAAAAGGCAAAAGGCAAAATTCTATCAATGTTGGCAAGAGAAAAAAAACCAAAGACAATTTCATGGTTTAGGAAGTGGTGTTTGGACCCTGGCACTAACCTGGCCTTAATGTGCTTTGCAGATGGCAGCCACCCAACACCTATATGAACACAAGAGGCACCCCCATGCAAGGCAGTTCACAGACTCATCCCTCCTGCCTTCCTTGTGGTGCCTTCCTCTCACAGTTGTTCTTTGCCATGCCCATTTATGAGCTGGCCACACCCACTTTTCTAAGTGGCTGCGTGGAACTTTGATCCCCCTCTAGTGTCTGGTCCATAAGAGGATAAGTGTCTATTACAAGTGGCAGTGTAGAGAGTTGCTCTTTTAACTCAAGTGGTAGAGGCTCATGTTGTTAGTGCAGAAGGTCTCTAGGTACAGACTCTGCTGTTGACCCAACTAAGGTTGATTAAAAATGTACATGTGGAGAGCTGGTGCAATGTGCCGCTCCTGTGGTTTGGTAGATAGATACTTTCACTCCGGTGCAAGCTGCTCCCTTTTGAAAGTGATTGTGCCATTTTCACTTTCTGGCCTTGCCCAAGTCACAATTAGGGGAACAATCATGACCCTGGCTTGTCTTTTAGAAAGGGCTTTAACAAAATGTTCTATTAATACTGTAATAAAATGGTGTGTCTGGGGGGTGGGGGGGGTGCATGGCCATGTAAGCACACTACTGCTTTCTAATGGATACAATCTGAATGTGTATCATAAGAACACCCACGCTGGGTCAGACCTGTTGTTCATCCAGCCCCGTATTGTGTCTCTGACAGAGGCCAATGCCAGGTGCTTCAGAGGGAACAAACAGAATAGAGCAATTATCAAGGGATCCATCCCATCACCAAGTCCCAGCATCTGGCAGTGAGAGGCTTAGGGAACCCAGAGTATGGGGTTGCATCCCTGACCATCTTGGCTAATAGTCACTGATGGACCTATCCTCCATGAACTGATCTAGTTCTTTTTTGAATCCAGTTATAATTTTGGCCTTTACGGTATCCCCTGGCAATGAGTTCCACAGGTTGACTGTGTGCTGTGTGAAGAGGTACTTCCTTTTGTTTGTTTTAAACATGTTGCTTATTAATGTCATTGGGTGATATCTTGGTTCTTTTTCACCACAGCTTTCATGATTTTATAGACCTTTATCGTATCCTCCCTAAATTGACTTTTTTTCCAACTGAACATTCCTAATTATTTAAATCTCTTCTCATATGGAAGCTGTTGCATGCCCTTAATAATTTCTGTTGCCCTACTCTGTACCTTGGGCATACCATGGATTTATATAGTGGCATTATGATATTTACTGTCTTATTATCTATCCCTTTCCTAATGGTTGCTAACTTTGTTAGCTTTTTTGACTGCTGCTGCACATTGAGCAGACATTTTCAGAGAACTGTCCACAATGACTCCAAGGTCTCTTTTTTGAGTGGTAATAGCTAATTTAGACCCCCTCATTTTGTATGTATAGTTGAAATTTCGTTTTCCAATGTGCATTACTTTGCATAGGCCCTATAGTGCCAATAGCTAATAGAGATTCTCCATTAGCTCAAATGATAGGGATGCCGAGCTGTAGGATGGGAGTTCTATGCCCTTTGCTGCAGTGAAGTTCCTAGTGCTATGCTGTGCAGAATGGTGACACTCTGAAGTCTGAGGTGACCACAGATATGTTACAACAAAATATATATATTTTAGGAGGTTTTTAAATTGGTTTAGACCTTCCCCTGCCAAGTTTGTGACCCAAATATTGCAGTGTTATGCCAATGCATGACAGCTAGAAAATGTAATTGATTACAAACAGATTAATCAGTTTCACATTTGTTTGCAATGTCCAGTATAAATGAGGTACCACAAAATTAAATATTGTCAAGTTGAAAATGATGATGCTCTCCCCCACACCCTCCTGATTAAGTGCAATGGGATTAATAATGGACAAGGGCCAGGGATTATTAGTATTATAGGAGGACCGAGAAACCTCAACCAAGATTGACCTGCATTGTGTGTTTGTACAACACACAACACATTAAGAGACAGTCTCTGCACTGAAGAGTTTACACTCTAAAGGAAGGATTTTTACAGATGGAGACATGACTTGCCCATGGTCTCATGGGAGGCCTATAGTAGAGCTAGCAATTTACCCTGAATTTCCTGAGTCCTGGATCACTGCCTTAATCACAAGACCATCCTTCTTCTCCTAGAGATCAGTGCAATTTATTAGAATTGATTAAGGCTATGTCTACACTAGCACTTTTGTCAGTAAAACTTTTGTTGGTCATCATCATCATCATGTTCCTATTACGCCTCTGGTGTATAGGGCAGTGATGAAGCTCCTCCACACCTTTTTGTTTCTGGCAAGTCTTTCAATGGCTCCCCAGCTGTGCCCGGGTTTTTCAGCTCAGCTTCCACAGCTCTTCGCCATGTTTTTGGGCAGCCTCATTTTCGCTTGCCTTCAGGTGTCCATCTTATTGCTATTCTGGTGATAGAATCAGTTTCCATCCGAAGCACATGACCAATCCATGTCCAGCCTCCTGGCAATGATGGTGCTCAGATCATCTTGGCTGCACTGTGTCAATAGATCTTGGTTTGAAATTGTTCTGCGCCAAAAGATACAGAGGATTTTTCTGAGGCAGGCTGTATGGAATGAAGACAGTTTGGACATGTCATACTTTCTCATTCCCCGGCATTCTGCACTATAAAGTAGTGTTGAAAGTATGCAGCTCTGATAAATCTTGAGTTTGGTTTTGGTGCTGTATTTGATTATTTCCAGACTGTATTTAAGCTCCTGAAGTTGTTCCTGGCTTTCTTGATTTTGTTCCGGATGTCCTGGCTTGTTCCATCGTCCTGGCTGATGGTGCCGCCCAAGTATGTGAATGTTTCTACATTGGTGAGAACATAATCCTCTATCCGTACTGGTGATGGTGAGGCAATATTAAAGGTCATGATATCTACCTTATTGCAGTTGATTTTCAGTTGAGTTGAGTTGTTTTTTCTTGTATATGGTGTTGGGTATGTGATAGCAGAGTGATATCATCTGCGAAGTCCAGGTCTTCAAGGGATGAGAAGAGTGTCCATTTAATGCCTCTTGGCATGTCTTCTGTTGTACATCGCATTACCCAGTCAATGGCAATGTTGAAGAAGATAGCAGACTGACAAAGTCCTGTTTTAACTTCAAAACTGAGCTCACTGTGATCAACATTGCAAGTAAAGTTGAAATAGAAGCTTCTGATGATGTTGATTATATGGAAAGGAATTCCATATGCCTGCAGAATGCACCATAAGCTGGTCTTACACAATACTTTGCTTGGCACAAATAAAAGTGTGATACTACGCCAGTTATTACAATCACTGAGAGTTCTTTTCTTTGGTATATTCACTATAACCCCATTGGTCCACTCATCTGACACTTTTTCCCTTTCCCAGACTAATGTAAATAGAGGGGCCAGGATAGATACTGCTAATTTAGGATTTACCTTGAACAATTCTGCATTCAAGTTATCCTTGCCAGGAGCTTTCCCATTTTTTAAGGATTTGATAGCTTGAATGATCTCTTCCTTAGTTGGGGTGTCTGTGTTGATATCAAGATCTTCTTCTGCCTCCTGGATATTTGCTTCCTCTTTAGGTGGCTCCTTGTTCAGCAATTCTTTGAAATGCTCTGTCCAGTGCATTTCTTGTTCTTTTTTGGTTGTTAGTACGTGTCCTTGTTTGTTCCTGATGAGACTGTTTGTTGGTATCTGCCGTTTACCACTGATAAGCCGCGTCATTTTGTGGACAGTTCCTTGTTCACCATGAGCAGCTGCATCCTCTACTTGTGTTGCCAGAGTATCAATATAATGCCGTTTGTCTGTTCTCACAAGGCCTTTGACCTCCTGGTGTTCCTTGCTCTACTGCTTGTGGTATTTGTCCTTTAGCTTCTGGGATTTTGTGTCTAAAACTTTTTTCTTCAGGGCTCATCTGGTTTCTATGGCTTTCCATGTGCTGGGTGTAATCCACTCCTTCCTTCTCCTCTGCCCGTAGCCTAGACAGGCTTCACTGCTCTGTTTATAAATTGTTTATAAATTGCTGTTACTTTGTCCCACTTCTTGTTATATTTGTTGGTCAGGAGTGTGAAAAAAAACCACCCTTGACTAACATAAGTTCCACTGACAAAAGTGCCGGTGTGTACAGTGCTGTCGGTGGGAGACACTCTCCTGCCAACATAGCTACCGTTGCTCGTTGGGGGTGGTTCAATTATGCCAGTGAAGAGCTCTCTCCTGAGAGTGACCCACTCCTACAGACTCTGGCCGCTAGGCCACACTGCCCTGCACCTAAGGGCTGCTCTATAGACTCTGGCCGCTATGCCGTGCTGCCCTGACCCTAGGGCTGCTCTATAGACTCTGGCCGCTATGCCATGCTGCCCTGACCCTAGGGCTGCTCTATAGACTCTGGCCGCTAGGCCGTGCTACCCTGACCCTAGGGGTGTAGACTGTCACAGGGCCCCAGGGAAGTCACGTCAGCTTCCCCATTTGTAAAGTGTAAGTAAGGGGGCTGGCCCACCACGCTCACATATAGTCCCCCACATAAATATATAACATAGCAGGTACACATACACGTGTGTGCACATGTACAGTACGCAACAGCCACTCACATCATACACACACCATACATACTTAACACACCAAATGCATGTACACGTGTGGGCACACATACAAACAGTTCACAAATGTCCTTGTTCATTAAAGCGGATTCTATTTCTGTCAGTTTCAGGCCTTTCCCAGCTGAGCCTGATTTATTGTAGAAATATCAGCAACTCCTCTTCCTTCTGCACTGAAGGCTCCAGGTCATAATTAGTAATTTATGCAGCTTCTAATCAATGCAAAATGTGAATTTTTAATCCTCCTGGCTTTCCCACAGGAGCCACTGTCTCTGAACTTGGCTTTCTATGAATAGAGAGAGATACAGGCCTCAGCTGTGGAAAATACCATATGGCTGCAGGCACCAGCACCTTCCTGGAGATGCTTCACTGCCTAAGCCAAGCACCTGCCAATCACTGAAACATAGGCTGAAGGGCAAATGAGAAGCAGGGCCGGCTCCAGGCACCAGCACAGGAAGTAGGTGCTTGGGGCGGCCAACAGAAAGGGGCCGCATGTCCGGGTCTTCGGTGGCAATTCGGCGGCGGGTCCCTCAGTCCCTCTCTGAGGGAAGGACCCGCTGCTGAATTGTCACCGAAGAATGAAGCAGTGTGGTAGACCAACCGCCGAAGTGCTGCCGATCGCGGCTTTTTTTTTTTTCTTCGCTATGCTTGGGGCCGCAAAAACACTGGAGTCGGCCCTGGTGAGAAGGTGGCATGAGGCTAGGAATTTCAGTGGGATTCAGCTCATTCTATGTGTTCCATTCTATGCATCCGAAGACGTGAGATGTAGCCCACGAAAGCTTATTCTGAAATAAATGTGTTAGTCTCTAAGGTGCCACAAGTACTCCTGTTCGTTTTGTGGATAGAGACTAACACGGCTGCTACTCTAAAACCTCAATAAAGAATCCCTTTTATATTCATCACAGCTGAGTACTGTCTCTTCTCTGCTGTGAGAATGCTACATTTGTCTATCATTGCCTGAACTATATGCTGCATATCTCTCTTTGAAAATGACATGCATACTTAAATCCTCAATTTATGGGCACCTCAGTGACCATCTAGAAAGGTGCAGTTATCGTGCAACAATCTGAAAAAATCAAACCCACCAAAATGTAGAAGTGTTTGCAAAAGAAATACCTGCTGGGGAGTTATTTAAAAAAAGTTCTTAGAGAAATCTGGAATTACGTTAATAAGGTATTTATGCCACATTTCAGTAAATCATGGCTATAGTTTGTGTTGCTTAAGAGCTATGTTAATCACAATGATAATTATCTTACATTTATATAGTGCCTTTCATCCACAAGGATTCCAAAGTGCTTTGTGGACTGTATATAGAAATCACTTCACTCACCTCTGAAATCACACGTCTGGGATGAAATGCAGCCACACTAGAGAACAGCTGAGGAGGGGAACAACACTGTACGTACTTGAAACAACAGAGGTATTTTATGGCTGGCAGAATGTAATCTCTGAAACTTGAATTTGGCCAGAACACTGCTACTAATACCCCTGCTCTTCCAAAAAAGATGTGCTATGGATCCTGCCAAGGATGTGCAATGACTATGTGAAATAATAGTCCTGGTATGCCATTTCATTTGAAAGATGGCACCTCCAGCAGAACAGCGTTCCCAGGACTGTACTGGAGCATTGGGGTCAACAGTGCCCCAGAGAGATCAGTGCCTTTTACTGTCACCTACTCCATTTCTTGCACTGAGCATCCCTAAGCACTGGGACATCAGCACTGAGGCAAAGAAAAGAGCGCCCCCTAGAACTAGTACTGCACTGTAGCATTGGAATCAGTACTCTCTCAGTGGTGATAGCACCTCCTACAGAGTTAACCCACAGCATTCCCTACTGCAAAGGGCACCCTACTACCAGATTTGGTATGGGGGTCACTTCTGACTCAGAGTGGAGGATACTCTCTGTTGAACTACCATTATCTCATTCTTCAGCACTTTGGATTTTCCTGAAGATTTCTAATCATCACAGCAGACTTCAGTCAGCTTCTGAGACTTCCAACATGACAGCCTCAGTTGCTATATCTCAGGAGTTCTCAAACTTGGGGTCAGACCTCTGAGGGGGTTGTGAGGTTATTACATGGGGGGGTTGTGAGCTGTCGGCCTCCACCCTAAACCCTGCTTTGCCTCCAGCATTTATAATGGTGTTAAATGCATAAACAAGTTGTGGAAGGGTTCAGCCGGGTTCGTCCCTCTCCGGGGCTGCGGGGAAGCAGACTGTCTCGCTATGTCCATCGAATTATTTTGGGGAACTAGCCTGGCTGCGGGGTTTCATGCCGTGGCAACGGTAGAGACCAACAAACAGCTCTATTCTGCAGACCCAGGCCCTAGTTCAGGGAGAGGCAGTCGAGAGTCTATGGCCCAAGGCCTTATGCAGGGGCTGAGCAAACGAATGAGTTCAGGAGGCCTAGGCCCTGTCTCCGAAGGGCTTGGGGGAGAGGGGGAGATGCCACCCGCACGTTAGGTGGGAGGGGGGACGCAGACCCACCCACTCCACTGCGTCCCAGCCCAGGGCCCTAACAGTGGCAGATGGCCTGCTGCTGTGTCAGTGGGGATCCTGGCCGCAACACACTGACATCCAGACTAGGGTCGGCTGCCCCTGGGCTACTTCCTACCTCCCCCTCTAGCGGTACCTGCGTCTGGACGGTGTCCTCCACGGAATCAAGCACCAAGGGCTCCTCGGGGTACTTGGCGAGCGGTAGGCTTGGCAGCTCCTCTAGGTAGCTTGCCACAGGCAGGTTTAACAGCTTCTCCGGTCTGGTTGACATCAGGCCTCGGTTGGTCTGGCCAGTCCTCGGGTCGATCGCAGACTGCAGGAGTCTCCCCACCAGGAGCTAGGCCAGAGACGACTGGCTTCTCCAGCGGCCGGGGCTCTAGTGAGCTCTGGGATTGGGCTTTTGTACTTCGTGTCCTGCACCCTGACATCTGGGAGCGGGCGCAAGCTCCACTGGCTCCACCCACTTTGGCATCCGGAGGGGTTCGTCCCTCTCCAGGGCGGCGGGGAACCAGACTGCTTCGCTACACAAGTGTTTTTAATTTATAAGGGGGGAGGTTGCACTCAGAAGCTTGCTATGTGAAAGGGGTCACCAGTACAAAAGTTTGCTATAGCTTCTAAATATCTTGCATTTGTGATGAGGATCCCTTTAATACACTGTTACTTGTTAGTATTGTTTGATGTTAAATGCAGGGAAAATGTAACTGTGTAAATATGTTCAAATGGGTAAAAAGGCCTTTAGTGAGGATGGATTTATATGGTGCATGTAGCAAAGTCAGCCTGATAGTATTCTCTTGCTTGATTATGTCCACTTTGGACTCAGTAAAAGATGAATGATCTGTGGTAGATGTCAAATTCAGTTTGGATCAGTCAATAATACACATACTCCATCCTGGTTTTTAACAAAAACTCTTCATTTTCTTTAACATGTTAAAATATTGTATAAACTTATAGTGCAAACAGATGTTATGGGCTTGATGCAGAAATTACTGGGTGAGGTTCTATGGATTGTGTTATACAGGAAGTCAAACTCATTAGATGATCATAATCATGCCTTCTAGCCTTAAAAATCTATGGATCCCCTGAGATTAAAACAGAAAGCTTTCTTGCAACAATTTTTAGACCTCTTCATCCATTTAGTTATATTTTGATTGGAGTTAAATCATGTTAATTTTAAAAAACACAACTACCCACCACGCTCCTTTGATGTTGCACACAGCTATTGACAAGGATTATATCAAAAAAGGCCTGATTCAGAGCCAGTTAAATCAATAAGAAGATTCCCATTGTCTTTTATGGGCTTTGGACTGGGCCCTTGCTTCTCTGCTGATATTGACAAGTAATTTTGCTATTTAGAAGAATATTTACACCAGTTTAATTCAGCTTCCGTGGGATTATTTCTGATTTACACAGGTGTGAGTTAGATCAGAATCAGGCTCTAGGTTCTTTAAACAAATCAATAACACAGAACGCAAAGCAAAAACCTCTCCTTAGACATAGTTTAAAATAAGTCTGGACTACACCATACCAGAAAACATGCTGTAGGGATGTCTTCAGCCTGTCTGAAGATTCATACCAAAGACTGTAGCACCCCCTAATGGTCTGTGACAGAAATCATCCTAGGAAGGAAGAGGTGAATTAAACTCCAAAGCAGGCAAAAGTCATACGGGCTGAAACCATTGTGTTCCACCAAATTTAGCCTCATAATTTTAAATCACGTTTTTGTTAAGCGTTGTTTGTAATAATAACCCATTGAGAATATGAACCTAAAAATCTCTTTTCCTCCATGTTTTTTGTGGGGTTGCTCATAGGTGCACTGCCATACTCATTAGTTTGTTATTATTGCGTTCCTTTCACTGCTTTGTTATTTTTGAAAGGTCACTCAAAGACAATCCTGTTTATAATTGTAGATTGGTTAATGTAGAGCTATGCAGGTCAATTTGTTATTATAAGGTCACTTGTGAGCATTAGGCTATACACACTGGTTTGTTACTGTAGATTTGATTAGTATGCAGCTGAGCACACTGGTTTGTGTTTGTAAGGTTGCTCCTGAATGTGGGACTGTGCATAATAGTTTGTTATTGGAGGGGTGCTCAGGAGATCTGGATAACTGCCTATACTTCCCCCACCACTTTATTCAGAAAAGTCAACTTAGATCATAGAATCATAGAAATGTAGGGCTGGAAAGGACCTTGAGATGTCATCAAGTCCGTCCCCCTGTGCTCAGGCTGGACCAAGTAAACCAAAGCTGTCCCGGACTGTTGTTTATCTAACCTGTTCTTAAAACCCATTAGTGATGGGGATTCCATAACCTCCCTTGGAAGCCTATTCCAGAATTAACTACCCTTGTATTTATAAAGTTTTTCCTAATATCTGACATAAATCTCCTTTGCTGCAGATTAAGCCCATGACTTCTTGTCCTACCTCGAATGGACATGGGTAACAATTGATCACAGTCCTCTTTATAACAGACCTTAACATATTTGAAGACTGTTATCATTTCTCCCCTCAGTCTTTTTTTCTCAAGAGTAAACATGCCCATTTTTTTTAACCTTTCCTCATAAGTCAGGTTTTCTAAACCTTTTATAATTTTTGTTGCTCCCTTTTGCACTCTCCAATTTGTCCACATCCTTCCTAAAGTGTGATGCCCAGAACTGGACACTGTACTCCAGTTGAGGCCACACCAGTGCCAAATAGAGTGGGATTAGGGTAGTCAATAGGTGGAATGCGGGCTAAATCTGGACTGCCAGATACTTTGAACGGACCACAAAATCTTTTTATTTACTTATTATTATTATGATCATCATTATTGTTATTATTTTTATATTATTTTCTCTGTAGTCTGGACCTTGACTATATCTTGATCAAGAAATTTGGAGCTTGACAAAAAAGAATGGATTACCCCTGGAGTGGGACAATTACCTCCCATGTCTTACATACATTACTGTTAACACACCCCAGAATATTAGCCTTCTTCGCAACTACAGTGCATTATTGACTCATATTCACTTTATGATCCTCTATAACCCCTAGATCCTTTTCAGCAGTACTACCATCTAGCCAGTTATTCCCAAATTTTAAATTTTCCTTCCTAAGTGAAGTAATTTGCACTTGTCTTTATTGAATTTCATTTTGTTGATTTCACACCAATTCTCCAATTTGTCAAGATCATTTTGAATTCTAATCCTGTCCTCTACTCCCGATGGAATTCTGCAGCAAAAAAGATAAAATTGTGTGCCCCCCCCAAAAAAAATTCTGCACACAATATTTTAGAGTTCTGCAAATTTTATTTGTCAATAAATAAATGTTTAGGTTCCAGCTTGGCAGTGGAGAGCACAGGCCACTGTCTGCACAAAGGTGGGAGGGGTGTGTGACCGCTCTTGCAGCTTCCCTTTGCTTCCTAATCAGAAAGCAATTTTTCTGAGGGTGGCAAAGAAATCAGCAGGGGACATAAATTCTGTGTGCATGCAGTGGTGCAGAATTCCTGCAAGAGTATAGTCTACAGCAGTGATTCTCAATCTTTTTTAACCCAGGGACCCCTAAACTTAAATAGATAAACCTGAGGATTCCCAAACAGAAGAGATGGGGTGAAGGGGCATGCAGGGTCATGTGCCCCCCCCCCCGATTTTACCTTCCATTTGGCCTTGCTCCTTGAATTGCTGATGTAGCAGGGTAGAGCAGTTGTGCATCTCCTTGGCTAGCTTCTGCCTGTTCATGGAGTCAATGGCTGTGAGGCAACACCTTCTGATGGCAGGGGAAGATCTCTCTTCTACAGTAATGCTACAACTTTTGGTTGCACACCCACCTCCCTGACAGGTTGGGTGGCCCGCTGAGGTGAGTCAGGGTGGAGGTGACACTCCCTGCCTGAGCCCTGCCACCCGGGGCTGAAGTCCGAGCCAAGCCCTGCTGCCAGGGCTGAAGCCTGGTGCTTGGGGACCCCTTGAAACCTGCTCACAGTCTCCCAGTGGGCCATGGACCCCCAGTTGAGAACCAATGCTCTACAGTGCTTGCAGCCCCTTCCAGATTGATATCATCCACACATTTTAGAAGCATACTCTCCAACCCATTATCCAAGTCATTGATGAAAATATTGACTAGAACCAAGCCAGGACTGACCCCTGTGCAGCTCTACTGGATATGTCCTCCTAGTTTGCCAGCCAATACACTGATAACTATTCTTTTAGTACAGTCTTTTGACTAGTTGTGTAGTAATTTCATCTAGACCACATTTCCCTAATTTACTTATGAAAATGTCATGTGGGACTGTGTCAAAGCCTTAATAAAATCAAGAGATATCAGGTCTACTGCTTTCCCCCATCCACTAGGTTAGTAACCCTGTCAAAGAAGGAAATTAGGTTGGTTTGGCATGATTTTTTTTGACAAATCCCTGCTAGCTATATTTTATAACATATTATCATGTAGGTGCTTACAAATTGTTTAATAATTTGTTTCAGTGTCTTTCCAGGTATCCAAGTTGGACTGACCAGTCTATAATTCCCAGGTCCTCTTTATTCCCATTTTTAAAGATATGAACTATGTTGCCCCTTCTCAGGTCCTCTGGGACTTCACCCATCCTCCATGAATTCTCAAAGATAATTGCTAACAGTTCTGAGATTGCTTCAGATAGTGCCTTAAGTGCTCTAGAATAAATTATATCAGGCCCTGCCAACTTGAATAGATCTAGTTAATCTAAATATTCTTTAATCTGCCATTTCCCTATTTTGGATTACATTTCTTGCCCCTTATTGATAATACTAACTGTATGGAATATCTGGTCACCTTTAACTTTTTAGTGAAGACTAAAGCAAAATTGGCATTAAACACTTCAGCCTTCTTGTTACGATCCGCTTTTCGATGTCCTTCCCCACTAAGTAGAGGACCTACACTTTCCTTCATCTTTATCTTGCCCTTAATGTTTTTAAAGAATCTTTTCTTATTGCCTTTTATGTCTCTTGCTAGGTGTAACTCATTTCATTCCTTAGTCTTTCTGATTTTGTCCCTACATGCTTGTGCTATTATTTTGTATTCCTCCTTAGCAATTTGCTTGTGTTTCCTTTTTGCAGGATTCCTTTTTGATTTTCAGCTCATTAAGGAGCTCCTGATGAAGCCATATTGGCCTCTTCCTATTCCTCCTGGCTTTCCTTTGTATCAGGATAGTTGGCAGCTGTGGCCTCAATATTATTTCCTTGAGAAACTGCCAGATCTCCTGAATAACTTTATTCAGATTTTCTTCCCATGGGACCTTACCCACCAATTCACTATATTTGTTAAAGTCTGCTTTTTTTAAGTCTATGTCCTTATTCCGCTGGTCTCTTTCTTTGCTCTCCTTAGAACCATTAATCTATCATTCATGTTTAAGGCTGCGATTTAGTCACGGAGGTCACAGAAGTAACAGATTCCGTGACTTCCAAAGACCTCCGTAACTTCAGCCAGCCCCAGCTGGGAGATGCAGGGTCCCCTCCTGCCGGTGGCCACAGGGGGACCTCCCGCAGCTCCTGGCCACCACAGGCAGCAGGGGGGACCCTTGCAGCTCCTGGCCACTGTGGGCAGCAGGGGGGACCCCCACGCTCCCCACCACTCCCCACCTCTGTGGGCAGCAGAGGGGACCCCCACGCTCCCCACCATTCCCCACCTCCGTGGGCAGCAGAGGGGACCCCCAACACTCCCCACTGCCATGGGCAGCAGGGAGGATCCCCGCAGCTCTCTGGCAGGAGGGATCTCCAGAGCTCCTGGCCTCTGTGGCGGCAGGGGGAACCCCCAGAGTTTGGAGCCACCAGAGGAGATGGACCCTGGAGCTCCTAGCCCACCCGCAGCTGCCCAGGCTTCTCATTTTATCATGTATATTTTTAGTAAAAGTCAGGAACAGGTCATGGGGCTTCCATGAATTTTTTATTATTCCCCATGACCTGTCTGTGACTTTTACTAAAAATATCTGTGACAAAATCTTAGTCTTATTCATGATCACTTTCACCCAAATTGCCTTCCACTACTCCTGGAGGAATTCTGTGCCACTGAACAAGTGCAGAATCATAGAATATCAGGGTTGGAAAAGACCTCAGGAGGTCATCTAGTCCAATCCCCTGCTCAAAGCAGGACCAACACCAACTAACTCATCCCAGCCAGGGCTTTGTCAAACCGGGCCTTAAAAACCTCTAAGGATGGAGATTCCACCACCTCCCTAGGTAACCCATTCCAGTGCTTCACCACCTTCCTAGTGGTTTCCTAAATTTATGTCCTCCGCAGATTTCTTTGTTTCCCCACAGAAAAATGACTTTCTGATGGGGAAGCAAAGGGAAGCCACAAGAGCAGTCATGCAACCCTCCCCAGCAGTACGTTTTGGGTGCCCAGGGCAGCTGGCAGAGAGGTAAATCACTGTGGGGCAGGAGGTGGGACTGGGGAAGACCCAGCTGGTGGCTCCTGCCCTGGGTTCAGCTGCTAGTCCCAGCTGGGCTGGAGAGGTTGGGATTTCCTCTTCCCCTGCCCGGCATCCGGGTCAGATCCACCCCCAGATTTCTATCACGGTTGCAGTAAGCTCTGCAAACTCTCTCTCTCCCCCTGCATCCATTGCTCCTCAGCGCACTGGGAGCGATTCCTGTACAAGGAGCAGCTCCTCCATCCGCCCAACCCCCGTGCATCCAGACCCCCTCATATGCAGACCCTTCCACCGAGCCTCATCCCCCAGCACTCAGAACGCCCCCGATGAGCCCCACTCCCCCTGCACCTGTATTACCCCAGTGAGCCACACACACCTGGATCCCCACCCCACTGAGCCCCAACCAGCTACACCTGGATCTGCACCCCACTGAGCCCCATTCCCCCAGCTTCTGAACTCCCCACTGAGCCCCCCCACACCCAGACCCTTCAGCTGAGCTCTATCCTCCACACACACACCCTGCTGCTGAGCCCCAATCACCTTCACCTGGACTACTACTGTTGCACCCAGAACCCCCCAACAAGCCCCTGTGCATCCTGGATCCCCCACTGAGCCACCTGCACCCAGACTGCCCCACACAGAACCCTCTCAACCAACACCTGGATCATCCCACATTAAGCCCCTCCACATTTGGATCCTGCCTTGCTGAGCCTGCCTGACCACACAGAGGGACAGGGTCCTGGGGTGTTTCTGGGGCAGAACAGGTCTTTGCGCTGTGTCAGGATTGGGTGCCACCTCACCGCTGAATCCATGTCCCGGGGGGAGCTGCACAGTGATCTCCCACCTCTGTGCAGCCACTGGCCTGTGCTCCCCAATGCCATGCTAGAGCCTCCACATTTATTTGACAAATAAAATTTGCAAAATTTTAAAACGTGTGCAGAATTTTAGTATTTTTGGTGCAAAATGCCCTCAGCAGTACTTCCACCTTCAGATTCACAGTCATTCCTCTCTGTTGGCAAGAATCAAGTCTAAAATGGTTGTCCTGGTTACTTCCTCCACTTTCTGAAACAAAAAGATTCCAAGAACTTATTGGAAATGTTGTGTTTTGCCCTATTACTTTCCCAAAAGATGTATAAGTAATTAAAGTCCCCCATTACTACTAGGAAAGACTTGGTCTGAATGACAGTCCAAAACTTTCAGTGGCACAAAACTCTCGCCCCCCACCCCTTGTGATACCACTCAGTACTCTGAGGGCATAACCTTGTCATAGAGTCAAATAGTGTCATAACACAAGGACACTGATGATACCAACAGCCACAGGTTCTGTCTCAGAGAGACCCCACAAAACAAAGATAGTGAGAGAATCCCCCAGGCTCATGGGTGGGGGTTTTGAAGGGATAAGCTGCCCTACAGAGTTAGACTGTGGCAGAACTGCCGGTGAAATTTCTACTGCCTGAAAATACAAGGCACTTCCTCTTGTAATCATCAAATTAGCATAAATTCTATTAACAGTTTCCCAGACAAGACATTTTTCAAGGCTTCCCCCCACCCCTACTGCAAACAAAAGGGAAGATAATTACTTTGCAATAAAGAGACTGGCAAAAGGGCCTTAGTTGCCAGTTATTTTTTCTCCTTTGAAATAACAATGTACATGAAAGGGACCTCCAGCTCCTCTATTCTCATCTTGCAACAATCAATCGTGCTGCTACTGAAAAGGAGAAAAGAAGACAAATTTTATAAATTCTCCATGGAGTTGGGTGGGACTGAGCTAACCAGAGCTAGACTGATAAGTAGTCAGAGCCCTTGATGGCTGCTGACCTGTCTAGGCAAAACTGTAAGAGTTTCCTGACAGGCTTTGTTCTTCATGGGCCCCACTGATGCCTTCTTGCAATCCTATATGACAATTTTTTAATGAAAGATACATTTGTCCTATCTAGCAGTATCACCACTGACTCGGATATCATCTTGTCTCCTATACTAATCATGGGTAGACCTGATCAGTACTTGACCAGGTGATCTCCAGCTGCTGTAGGAAGCTCCTCTTTGGTCATTCAATACATGGCATTCTTCACTGTCTTTAAGTCAGTATAGACGTGGTCCCCTGACAATGGGATAATGTGCTGCTGTAAATTCTGGATTAGGTGTAAAATCAAGAACATGAGCATTTGTGGCTATCAAAGACCCCCCCTGTCACTATTCACAAGAACAGAAATATTGGCCCAATATGGGAGTCTCTTTCCAATCTGCATAATCATATTCTTCCTCCTTAAACTCCCTTGAACTTTGCTATTATCCACTGCCTGTCCTAAACTGTTGCTGCACATTCCACCCCAGAGGTGGCTACATTTTGGAAGTAGAGTCTCTTCAGAAATTCATGACTGAGATGATCTCTATATATAGTCTGCAAAATGCTTTGTGATGGTTCTGGATGAAAGGCGCTATTGAGAGGCATAGAACAATATTATTATACAATAACTCAAAGTGCTGTCAGAAATAGTGGAAAGAATCCCCAAATGGTTATAATTAATTCCTGAGATTAAAATTCCATCCAGGACCAAGTCTTATTTTCCAGAACTAGAACTGGCTGGCCAGAATTAAGCCAAGTTGTCTAGGACTGGGTGTCATGGTCCTTAACTAAGTTATATCTTCAGTCCCCCTACTCTGTATTGTGTCACTGAAACTCTGTGCTAGAATATTATCACAGAAGGAACCTTTCATTGCAGACAGTGTTATTTACATAACATTGGACATAATTCCTAAAGATACAGATTTGCTTAAAGTCATACAATGAACTCTCTCCTATGTCCTGATCCAATGCCTTAACCACAAGACTGTCCTTTATCTGATGAGAGTTGAGACGAGAGACAGTGTGGCAGAAAGATACAAGGCTGTTCTAGACCAGGGGCGCTGAAGCAGAAAAGGCTCTTGTGCTGCAGTGGAGAGATTTGTGGAGAGAGTAGAGAAGAGGGGAAGAACTAGAGAGAGAGAAGGTCTATAAAGTACATTGCAGCAAGATTTTGGAAGGTTTCAAAAGCATGAACAGCATTTTGAGCTAAATCCACAAAGGGAATGCCTAACTTTTAGGTACCTGCCAGCCAGTGGAATCCTAAGCCCTGAGTTAAGTGGCAGTATAAAATGCTGGGGTACCTATCCCCATAGTCATGAACCTGCTCTGGAATTAGGTCCCTAAGCCAGGTTAGGTCAGTCATTTCTCACAAATATTTATTTATACAAAGTGGAACAGTTCCAACAGGAGAGACTGAGAGAGTTCCATGTTAGCATAGCTAATAGCCTCGGGATTAGGGCACATGCCTGTGATATGGGAGACCCAAGATCAGTGCCCTGCCCCAAATCAGAAAACAGGTCTCGCACTTCCCAGGTGAATGCTCTAAATGTTATTAAGTATTCTGGGACACACATAGACACACCCAGTCCAGAAAATTCCTGATCTGGTTGCATGCACAGGCTCCCTCCCCACCTGTCTTTTATGTAAGTCCTTATATGGTTGGTGTACTCTGAGAAGTCAAGATAGGTGGGGGAATGTAGAAGGGGTTTATGATACTGACTAACATCACAGGAGTGATTGTGATGCTTCATTCATTAATATTTGTAAAATGATTTGAGTTCCTTGGATGATAGGTGCTACAGAAGGGCAAAATGTTGTTATTGATCCCAAACTTGGTTTAAAGGCCTGTGCAGATGGGGCTTTAGGATGATTTTTGTGGTTAAACCACAGGACCACGTGCTGGGAGAGCTCATTTCTATTTCTGGTTCTGCCATTGACTCACAGTGTGACTTTGGGCAAGTAATCGCCCTTCTGTGCCTCAGTTTCCCTATAGAATATGGATAATTTTGACCTACTTTCATGAGGAGTGAAGTAATTAAACTTTATTCATTAATATTTGTAAAGGGCTTTGAGGTTCTCAGGTGGAAAATACTATAGAAGTGCAAGATATTAATTCATTATTAGTAGTTAAGCTAGACAAGGCTCTGTAACCTACGAGACACAGATTTTTGTGAAACAGACTCTATAATAGACAGTAATACACTTTATGAACTCGCTTCTCCACTTAGTAATTTTAAACATTCAGTTCTGCTTTATAATCGCGAATATCCATCCTTCAGTTACCCACTGTTTTGTTTCAGCGTTAAGAGATTAAAATGCATGATTATTTTATGGTTATGAGAGTTCATTTTGTGTAATTGTTGGCTTTTATTTGTTTTGTATTTTACGTGGTGCACATTGTTAAATGTCTCAGAATGGATCACACATGTAGGATGTGAAATGTGTTCTTGCTTTTTAGAGCAGAAGGGACGGATCCTAAACTGTTTTTTCAGATCAAGGTTTCAGGGAGAAATCTCTTGAGGTATCATTGTTCCGAACTGGGAGCCCTTAAATGGTCTAATTTGTATGTTAAAGGACTCTGGGAGGCAGTTTTATCTAGCAGTTAAAATAAAGGACTCAATAGATGGAAAAGAATTTTAGATTATCCAGTTTACCTCCCTGAAAGCTATGGTGCTGGGTGAGAATCAGGACTCGGGTTCTATTCCTGATTTACTGTGTCCTCTTCTGCTCAGCTTTCCCTCAATAATTTCTTCACAATCAAAGACACACAACCTACTTACACACACAAACCAACCTATAAACTAGTCAAGCTATTTCTTTGACAAGCTGGGAAGGGAAGAGAGATTTCTACTGTTATTTTTAACTAACTGGGGGAGAAGCTCAGATGCTAATTTGATGTGAGCCTTATAAGTAGTATCTAAATAGACAGTTAGACCTTCAGCAAATTACTTCACCTGTATCTCTTATTTTCCCCATCTGTAAAATGGGGCTAATCTAACCTAAACTAAGTGTCTATCTAATCTGAATTAATCTAATTTATCTACTTTGTTTTATACAGTGCTTGCTCCTATGTTATCTAAATGCCGATTAAGAAGGTTAACATTTTCAAAAGTGGCCACTGATTTTGAGTGCTTCAACTAGAGTCAGACCCAGCTCCCACTGACGTAAATGGACATACTCCCATTGACTTCACTAGGAGCTGTCAGGCCTTTTTTTGGTGCCCAATTTGAGCCACTTTAGGCCATATTTTCAGAGGTCCTGACACCTGAGTTCCTGTTGACTTCAACTAGAGCAGTGGGTGACTAGGTCTTCTGAAAACCAAGCCCAAAATGTCTCAAATGGCGCACCCAAAAATTAAGGCACTCATACTTGCTGGCTACTTTTGAAAATGTTGATCTAAATATCTGTGAGGCACTTGGAGGTTATCAGATCAAAAGGACAGTATTATCATCCTCAGAGCCAATGAATCTTGGTTTTTTTCCTGACTCAGAAGGTGGCAGAATTTGTGAGCTCACAAGCAGGTTAAAATATCACACGGTTCCTGTTGATTTTAATGACCATTTGTCCTATCACAGTGCGTTTTTTCTCTTTATTATCCTGTATCACCATTTTTCATTGCTTTAGGTTCATTATAAAGCGAGGTATTAGAACAGTTTTACCAGGAAGAATGGGCATTACCTTAATATCTATTGGGGTAATATCTTTTATTATGGGATCATTAAATTTATTTGTGAAAGAAAGCTTCCACAGAGGTTTTCATGTTTGGACACGTCTCAGGGCATTTTTACACTGCTCAGCAGTGCAGACTACTGGGGTGTGAATAGCAGTGTGCACCAAAGTGCTGTGCTGTAGCTCCCCTGTGTGAATGGTGTGAGCATGAACTATACAGTTCCTAGTTTGCATTAACATAGGCCCCTGCAAACAGGATTACATTAGTTCAAAGTAGGAACCTTTTAATTCGTACCTGCAGTGTCCACATGGGGGTGTTACAGCACAGCACTCTGGTGCACACTGCTACATACCCTGTAGCTCAAACTGCAGGGCCGCCTAGGTGTGCCTGGTTTATAGAGTACTTTTGCAAGACTTAGAGCATTCTGTGGAATTCCAGTATACAAACATAGATTGTATGTTTACAATACATAGCTATGGATACCTGCATGGCCCCACAGTATGCCAACATTTTTATGGCTGACTTAGAACGCTTCCTCAGCTCTCGTCCCCTGGCGCCCCTCCTCTACTTGCGCTACATTGATGACATCTTCATCATATGGACCCACGAGAAGGAGGCCCTTGAAGAATTCTACCTGCATTTCAACAATTTCCATCCCACCATCAACCTCAGCCTGGACCAGTCCACACAGAGATCCACTTCCTGGACACTACAGTGCAAATAAGTGATGGTCACATAAACACCACTCTATACCAGAAACCTGCTGACCGCTATACTTACTTACATGCCTCCAGCTTCCATCCAGGATACATCACACGATACATTGTCTACAGCCAAGCCCTGAGATACAACTGAATTTGCTCCAATCCCTCAGACAGAGACAATGCCTATAAGTTCTTTATCAAGCATTCTTAAAACTACAATACCCACCTGGAGAAGTGAGGAAACAGATTGACAGAGCAAGACGGGTACCCAGAAGTCACCTATTACAGGACAGGCCTGACAAGGAAAATAACAGAACACCACTGGCCATCATGTTCAGCCCCCAGCTAAAATCTCTCCAGCGCATCATCAACGATCTACAACCTATCCTGGAAAACAATCCCTCACTCTCACAGACCTTGGGAGGCAGGCCAGTCCTCGCTTATAGACAGCCCCCCATCCTGAAGCAAATACTCACCGGCAACTACACCACACCACAGAAACACTAACCCAGGGTATGGCTACACTTGCAAATTTGCAGCGCTGCAGCAGGGTGTGAAAAAACACCCTCTGCAGCGCTGCAAATTGCAGCGCTACAAAGCGCCAGTGTAGTCAAAGCCCCAGCGCTGGGAGCGCGGCTCCCAGCGCTGTCCGTTATTCCACACAGGGAGCTGGAGTACGGACAGCGCTGGGAGAGCTCTCTCCCAGCGCTGGGGCTTTGACTACACTTAGCGCTTCAAAGCGCTGCCGCGGGAGCGCTGCCGCGGCAGCGCTTTGAAGCGCTAATGTAGCCATAGCCCCAGGAACCAATCCCTGTAACAAACCTCGTTGCCTACTCTGTCCCCATATCTACTCTAGTGACACCATCAGAGGACCCAACCACATCACCCACACCATCAGGGGCTCGTTCACCTGCACATCTACCAATGTGATATATGCCATCATTTGCCAGCAATGCCCCTCTGCCATGTACATTGGCCAAACCGGAAAGTCTCTACGTAAAAGAATAAATGGACACAAATCGGACATCAGGAATGATAACATACAAAAGCCAGTAGGAGAACACTTCAATCTTTCTGGACATTCTATAACAGATTTAAAAGTAGCCATACTTGAACAAAAAAACTTCAGAAACAGACTTCAAAGAGAAACTGCAAAGAACTAAAATTCACGTGCAAATTTAACACCATTAATTTGGGCTTGAATAGGGACTGGGAGTGGCTGGCTCACTACAAAAGCAACTTTACCTCTCCTGGAATTGATACCTCCTCATCTATTATTGGGAGTGAACTATATCCACCCTGATTGTATTGGCCCTGTCAATGCTGGTTCTCCACTTGTGAGGTAATTTCCTTCTCTTCATGTGTCAGTATAATAATACTTGCATCTGTAATTTTCACTCCATGCATCTGAAGAAGTGGGTTTTTTACCCACAAAAGCTTATGCCCAAATAAATCTGTTAGTCTTAAAGGTGCTACCAGCCTCCTTGTTGTTTTTGTGGATACAGACTAACACGGCTACCCCTCTGATATATGGTAGCTATGGTAATTCAAACAAATAATAATAATAGTAAAGTTAAGCATGTGTGTGTTTACAGAATTGGATCCTAAGATTGTAAACTAATTGGTGCAGGGTCTGTCTTTCACCATATGTCTGTACAACAGCTGGCTTGGGATGGAAAATACTGTATCCAGTGAAAAGGGTGTGAATGGAAAGAGGCAGACTATAATTATCCCATGTTGAAATATGGCCAGGTCCTTGGAACTAACAGCCTGACTCTTATGAAAAATGCAATGACAACAAGTGCACATTACCTCAGTTTTATGTCTCATCTGAAGAGCAACAGCTCCAAAAGGCACAGGGTCCCCACACAGCAGGCCAGGTTCTGCCCTTCCTCAGTTACTGCTGTAGAACTCAGATTAGCTTAGGTCTCAAATGAGACTGCAGCATGCTTGGGGTGGGTACTGTGACTTATGGTTGCATATAGGCTGTAGCCCACTGAGGCCTCTAGGCGTGTCCCAAGTGCTGAGCTCTCCATTGCGACACTCGCCCTCGCTGATGAAAACGCCGCGCTGCAGCTCTCAGCAGAAAGAAACCAGGGGGTGGAGCTGGCAGGCCAGGCCCTCGGCAAAGATGGTGCTCAGGTCAGCTTCAGCGTGCCAGTTCTACGTGTGGAAGCGGAACCAATGAGTGGCTGAGAAGGCCCGGATAGCTCTCTGTGATTGGCCAGCTGTTAGGATTCAAATCAGGGGGCGAGGCTGCCGCGCGGAGCCGGGTGGACGCAGACAGTTAGCGCCCGCCGGCTGGGTGAGGGAGCGTCGCCCCGAGCGTGTGAGGCGGCCAGGGTGAGTAGCGGGGGAACCGGGGTGACTCTGTCGGGCGGGCGTGGGCCCTCCCGGGTGACGCTGTGGGAGGTGGGGGCGAGTCCCCGCACTGAGTGACCCTCAGGCTGGTGGGGAGGGATCGCCCCATCGGCTCCCCCCTGTGCCGGGGTGACGGGCCCTCCCTCCGGCGGCTGCGCGGCGCCGCGCCACACTTACCCTCCGAGACGTGGAGTTGGTGCCCGTTGGCGGGAACGGTCCGAGCTGGCCCGAAGCAGCCCCGCGCGCTCTGATCCTGGCCCCGTCACCGTGGTATCGCGGCCCCGAGGGGATGGGAAGCCCTGGCGGCGGGTGGGCGATGGAGGATGTTGGCGGTGCCTTCGACGCAGCTGGAACATGCCCTAACCTGAATCTTCTTTGTACTGACCCGTCCTCCCCCCATCAGGCAATGATGGATTAACCTCGAGGAGCCTCATGGCCAGTAGCTGGGTCCCGCAATAGCCGCCTCTGTCCTCAGGCAGGAGCCCTATTTGCGGAGAGCCTTTCTGTTGAACCCCCCTTTGCGTGGTGGGCATTGCTGTATTGCTGGTAGGGGAAGATGGTTGTGTTTTGTACGTCCCAGAGTGAACCTGTAACTGTCAACAGGATGTTTAGGATGCACTAGAGTAGAAGCATCGTAGTGTTTGGGTGCCTTTCTCTAGAGGCCTAATTGAAATTCTGTTAGATCCTTGTTTATCCTAAATAAACTTGTAGCTCTTTCACTGGGATCCTAATGACTCTTTTAGATACGCTCCTCTTACTTAGAGGCATCTTTGCAATTGACATTGTAAATGTATGATAAGGCTTAAGTTAGACCTTTTGGATCTCTACCTTGTGTAGGGAAAGAAAGAGTGATTTATAGTCTGGAAGAGGCACCTCCCTGTTGGTGTCACTGGGCGTAGCTACCAGGTAACTCGGGGGGGGGGGGGTGGAAGACCACGAGTGTCGATGAAGCCCCCCTGCTCTGGGTCTAAGTGAGCCACAGTAACTCCATCTTGTGAACTTTAACCAACCTGCATGCTAACAGCCTAAAAGCAAAATCTGTGAGAGTCAGCTTTTTAGCAGACAGCTGCAGCTCCGCTTAAACTAGCAAAAGTAGTGAGGAGGCGGGGGAAGGAAGGGGGAGAAGGCTTCATGTGCTGAACTGCCAAGGCCAACAGATAACCATACGAATGAGAACTTTTCTAACAAGCTATAATGTAATGCCTAATGTAGCTGCAGTTAACAAGGGAGGGGTAGAAGGGGATTGAAACAAAGGCTTTTACAAACAGCTTGACATATAAAAAGGGGAAACTGCTTGTTTTTGTTGCGCTGGATCTGAGATACTATTTCTCCTAGTGCCTGCTTTGAGATCTCAAAATAAACTTGGTTTTTGCTTCTCCACCCTGGTGTGTCAATCAGTGCTACGCACACTGGGCAACGAACCACTGCTGCCTCCTCGGGCCCTTTGGGCCGGCAACATCCCTTTTAACTGTGGAACAGAAGAGTTTCCCAGCATGGTCTGTGGTAGTTTGTTTTAAGGACATGGATTACCTTGAAATGAGCCTGGGAGAGATCTAAAATTAATTTTGACTCCTTAGTTAGGACTGCTTGGCTTCCATTTTCTGTCTCATATTTAGATCTGAAAATCCATGAAAGTACTATGAATACCATATTTTAGGAAGATGCCTGGGTGCTTGATGCTTTAAATACACTGTACGTATCAACCCTTCTAAAATGTTGTTTTGCATTTTCCCTTCTCCAGATTCTTCTCTCACCCCATATTGTCTATTGTATTTTTAAATGATTAAAATTCTTCATTCATTCTTCTCTAAGCCTGGATTTTTATACCTTGAGGGTATGGCTACACTTACAAATCTGCAGCGCTGGTCGTCCAGCTGTGCAGGGCCAGCGCTGGTGTGTGGCCACACTCACAGCTACCAGCGCTGCAGTGTGGCCACATTTGCAGCATTTGCAGCGCTGTTGGGAGTGATGAATTATGGGCAGCTATCCCAGCATTCAAGTGGCAGCAACGTGCTTTCCAAAAGAGGGGTGTGTGGGGCAATGTGACAGGGACGGGGGGGGAGTGGATTTTTGGAACTGACACTGTGCAAAATCAGAAAATTTTCCCACCCCCTTACTGTTAACTGCAAACAGCCTGCATCCAACATACTCTCTTTCCCCCCTCTGCCCCCTCCCCCCGTTTCTCTCAAGCAAAGCAAACACTCAACCCCTGTGAATGAGACAGGCAGGGGGTTATCTCATTTCATTGTTAACAGTAGTTACAGATTGATGACAGCAAACAGGAGCTGTTTGAAGCAGCTCCCGGTGCACGGAGCCCGAGCCCGGCGGAGTTGACAACAAAACCCAACCCCTTCTTCTTTAACTGCAAAAGCCTACAGACCATTAGATTGTTCACAGATTGATCACAGCAAACAGGAGCTGATAAGCAGCTCCGGTCTGGTAGCAACGGAGCTCCGGAGGTTCACAACAAAACAAAGAGAGGCTGTATAACAAAACAAAGGGAGTAATTTAGTTAAAAGCATTCTGGGATACATCCTTATACCCTGGAGGCCAATAACAGCGCTGGCGTGTGGCCACACTTGATGACCAGCGCTGCAGCACCAGCGCTGCAATCCTTATTCCCCATGCTGAGTGAGGTGTATGGCCAGCGCTGCAGGCAGGGAGTTGCAGCGCTGGAAGTGCCCTGCAGGTGTGGCCACTTACTAATTGCAGCGCTGGAAAGCCTCCACCAGCGCTGCAACTCGCCAGTGTAGCCATACCCTTAGACAATAACTTGGTGAATGTAGACTTTAAGTGGTACTGCTCAGGCAGCTATACTTAATATGTGCTGCCTACATGCTTTTTAGGTGTTGAGGTAAAAGGCATTTAATCAGCTGAAGAACACTGTTGTTCCTCTTGAAGTTAGTACATCTCTACCCCGATATAACACTGTCCTCGGGAGCCAAAAACTCTTACCACGTTATAGGTGAAACCACGTTATATCGAACTTGCTTCACTCTGCTGGAGCGTGCAACCCCGCCCCCCCCCGGAGCACTGCTTTACCACGTTATATCCGAATTCGTGTTATATCGGGGTAGAGGTGTAATTGTATGGAGGAGGAACAGTTAAATTTTTGTAACAGTTAACTTACCCATGCAGTCAATCTTTGTAGCCTACCAAACTTTCTTTCATAGACATCTTACATATGAATAGGAATAGAGTACAATCAAGATTGTATTAGCTGTTTGAGGTAGTCCCATTGATTTCAGTGGGACTGCTCTTGTGAACAAGGAAAGCAGGATTTAGACTGTTAGGGTTCTGTTTATGGTGGAATGGGTGTATCTACTTACACTTTAAGAATGCAGCTCCCATAGATGTACTACGGGACTTACTAGTATACCTTTGTTATCCCATAAGTGTTACTGGTGAGAGAACTGCAGAGTGAAGCACTAAGCACTGATGCTGAGAACAGGAATGTTAAAATATGTCATTGTCCATTGGTGGACTTGTTATTAGTTCTTCTCTACTGAGAACAATCCTCTACCTGCAAAAATGATAGGCTTGCCAACTAATGAGATGACTGCAAAGTTCCAAGAAGTGCTTGAGACACTGTTGGCTAAATAAGAAGGCTTCAGATGGTTCTGCAAAGCTGGCACTGATTGGCTAGTGATGAGGTAATGATTTTTTACTGCAAGAGTGCTCACTTCTGTGAGTAAACACATTGCCACCTACATCCTATTACATAAACCTTGGAACATGGAGACTTGAATTCTGGAGTTCTGTTAGGGCTGACTAGCAACATGCCTGTCAGGTGAGGTATATATAAATGGCATCACTGTTAAGTGAGGAGCCTGTAGAAGACAAACAGATGATAGGATGGCAAAGAAAATAAGCAAACACAGCCAAGGTCAGTCCGACCACCAGCTAGATGGCAGGATATTGTACGTAGGAACATAGCCAGCCTGGGCTTAGCAGAGGAAAAAGCCATGGACAGGAATGACTAGTGGTGTTGTACTGCTTCCTGTGTCTGTGAAAAGCAACAAAGAGTCATGTGGCATCTTATAGACTAACAGAAGTATTGGAGCATAAGCTTTCGTGGGTGAATACCCACTTTGTCAGATGCAAGAAGGTGTGAGTCAGTTTTTGAAGTTTTTTTGTTGAAGAATTACCACTTTTAAGTCTGTTGTTGAGTGTCAAGGGTGATTGAAGGGCTCTCCTCTTCTTAGTGTCTGATTTGTGTCCATTTATTTTTTTGCATAGAGACTGTCCGGTTTGGCCAATGTTCATGGCAGAAGGGCATTGCTGGCAATTGATGGCATATATCACGTTGGTAGATGTGCAGGTGAACGAGCCCCTGAAGGTGTGGCTGATGTGGTTAGGTCCTATAATGGTGTCTCTTGAATAGATATGCAGACAGAGTTGGCAACGGGGTTTGTTGCAGGGATTGGTTCCTGGGTTGGTGTTTTTGTTCTGTGGTGTGTAGTTGCTGGTGAGTATTTGCTTCCAGTTGGGAGGCTGTCTATAAGCGAGGACTGGCCTGTCTCCCAAGGTCTGTGAGAGTGAGGGATCGTCCTTCAGGAAAGGTTGTAGATCGTTGATTATGCACTGGAGAGGTTTTAGTTGGGGGCTGTAGGTGATGCTTTCTTTGTTGGGTCTGTCCTGTAGTAGGTGACTTCTCCCTGGACACTCAACAACAGACTTAAAAGTGGCAATTCTTCAACAAAAAAACTTCAAAAACAGACTCACCTTCTTGCCTCCTGTTGGAAATGGGCAACGTCCACCTTGATTGCATTAGCTTTGTTAGCATTACAAAAGTAATTTCCCCTCTGTTGATATTCACCCCTTCTTGTCAACTGTTGAAAATTGGCCACTTCCACCTTAATTGAATTGGCCTCGTTAGCACTGACCCCCCACTTGGTAAGGCAACTCCCATCTTTTCATATGCTGTGATTTTATATATATATATATATATACTGCTTACTGCATTTTTAACTTAATGCATCTGATGAAGTGGGTTTTAGCCCACGAAAGCTTATGCCCAAATGAATTTGTTAGTCTCTAAGGTGCCACAAGGACTCCTCGTTGTTCTTACAGTTAAGAAGTTTTTCCTGAGTTTTAATCTAAATTTACTATGCTGTAGGTTGAACCTATTGCATCTTGTCCTGTCCTCTGTGGCAAGAGAGAACTTTTTTCCATCTTTTTTTTTTTTTATGGCAGCCTTTCAAGTATCTGAAGATCGCTATCATGTCTCTCCCAATCTCCTCTTTTCCAAACTAAACATACTCTGTTCCTTCAGCCTTTGCTCATATGGCTTGCATCCTGTCTCTTTGATCATCTTTGTGGGTCGCCTCTGGATCCTTTCCAGTTTCTCTACATCCTTTCTATACATTAAAGACCAAAATTGGACGCAGTACTCAAGCTGAGGCCTAACCAGCGCTGAGTACAGTGGTATTATCACCTCCCGTGACTTGCATGCTGTGCCTCTGTTAATGCAACCTAAAAATAAATAACAAATAAAGATATACTTATCTCATAGAACTGGAAGGGACCTTGAAGGTCGAGTCCAGTCCCCTGCCTTTACTAGCAGGACCAAGTACTGATTTTGCCCCAGATCCCTAAATGGTCCTCTCAAGGATTGAACTTATAACCCTGGGTTTAGCAGGCCAATGCTCAAACCACTGAGCTATACCTTCTCCTAAAATTGTATTATGCAACGTCGTCACATTGCTGACTCATGTTGAGGTTTGATCCACCATAACTCCCAGGTCCTTCTCAGCAGTGCTGCTGCCATGTCAGTTATCCCCCATTCTCTATTTGTGCATTTGTTTTTTCTTCCCTAAGTGTAACATCTTACATTTATCTTTGTTGAATTTCATTTTGTTGTCTATAGCCCAGTTCTCCAATTTATCAAGATCCCTCTGAATTTTAGCTGTATCCTCCAAAATGCTGTTAACCTCTCCAGCTTTGTGACATCTGCAAATTTGATCAGTATGTTCTGTATTCCTATATCCAAATAATTAATAAAGATGTTAAACAACACCAGACCCAGAACAGATCTCTGTGGAACCTCACTGGAGAACTCCCTCCAGTCTGACACAATTCCATCAATTATGTATCCACTTAATGGTAGTTCCACTGAGCCTGCATTTTTCCATCTTACTTATCAGAATGTCATGTGGGACTGTGTCAAAAGCCTTGCTGAAGTCCAGGTATATGGTTTTGAGAATCAGTCCACTAGAAAGCATTTAGAAACAATTCTGCTATTATATTACACTCTTCCCTTACCCTTACTAAGAACATTTTCATGAAAATTAGATCTCTGAGGATTCATCTGCTTCTGATGCTGGCTTGATATCTGAACTTGTAATTCAGATCCAGTCCTCGCAAAGCCTTACTCCTGTAACTAAATATTACTTGCTAATAAGGCTTTGCTGCACTGTACCACTGGTTTGACATCAGTCATGATGAAACTAACAATTAAGTGGGAGAACATATGAACATTTAAAAACTGATGTCCCCCTTTCTTTTAGATGTCCCTACTAATGAAGAGTATAGAGTGAAAGAACAGAAATATAGAATAGCATTCTTGCAGTAGAATTTTTCTTCTATGAGGCATCAGATCTCTAAAGAGTTTGAATTTTCCTTGCTGAATGGGATTAAAGCATGCCTGTTCAGTGCCTTATATGTGAGCTGCTTTTACCCTTCTAATTATGGAGGTGGTGTGTTGTGTAGCTTGGATGCCAGGACATACTACTATGTAATCATCTGCCTGTACTTGGTATTAACATATTAGCCAGAGTTCTCATAAGCATTCCAGCAGAAACTTGCATTAGAGAAGTAATTTCTGCACTGCTGAACTAGCAATTTCTGTATTAATCACTGCTGTGATGTAATTGGTACTGCCATGGCCAGCATTTTAAAAGATCTTTTCAATAAGAATAATTTAAAAAAACTAAGCAAAATCCAAATCTACCCAAAGATCTCCCAAGAATGTTTCTGTTTTATTTTTTATGTATGTAGCTCTGAAACTGTAGGGATAATGGTGTCCTGTGAAGAGTTATATTACTCCTAGGCTGGAATTGGAACAATATCGTATACCCTCAAAATAATAAATTGGCAAGAAATCCCTGATTGTCTTGTTGGGATATGAGACCCTACAGTATATTGCAAGTTACCTGAAGCATTGGAGTGTTTGTGTGGGTGGAAAATGTAGTGCTTCTGTACAAAGCTGTCTTGACCATCTTCAGTTCATAGGGACACCTTTTCTTCCAAGAATAAGATGAGAAACATACAGCTCTATGAAACTGCATTCTTGAGAGACTTTTGTGTTTGGCTGCAAATGTTAAGTCAGAGACTTTTGAGCACAAGTTTGTCTTAGGCTGGCAATGACTTCTGTGTCTGGAGGAGTGGAAAAACCTGGATAGATCACTTTAACTCTCTTGATTTCTTGGCAGGAAGATGGAGACTGCAATGCTGAACTTACGGAATCTGTTTGACCAACTCATGCGCCAGTCAGAATTTCTAAATGAAGGAAATGAATACCGTAAGTCATGTCACAGTTAACTCATGGATGTGGTTCAGTGTAGGAATTGACAACTGCTAGCTCATTTCGACTTCAGCCCTGTGTACTAAAGAGACCACCGATGGCTTTGTAGGTAGTGGTGCTTTTCCAGGTACATAGATTTGGGAGCAAACTTGGTTTATTTGCTCTGACTGGACTCTTGAAGTGACCGGCTGAACTTCTGGGATGAATGCATCATGCTTGTAGCATCCTGATTTTCTTGCACATGGAATTTCAAATTTGGAGTTTGTAAGGTGTAGGGGTGTGTGTGCATGCATGTGTGTGTGAAGCTAATTATTACCAAAGGAAGGGGTGAAAACCTTAGGGGGGTCCAACAGTTAACTTTCTTTGACATGGGCCCAAGGAGAGTCCATACGATCTGGGACTAACCGCTTACATAAATAGCCAGGGGGAAAACACTGAAGGCAAACTTGTGAAATCTCTTCTTGCTGTAACTTTGCAGGGTGGAACACTTATATTCCCCTTAGGGCAGTGTTAAACAGCTAATGGAAATTGGCTTTATACAAATACTGGTTTTGAAGGTGAAATTATCTAGCTGAATGGAGTTGCAGCTCCAGACATTTATAATACTAATCTACATCTACTGGAGCACATTACAGCAGATACAATTGGATCTGCTATTGAAAGTCTTTCTGGTGTACTAAGCTGTGACCATAACACAGTCTGTCTTCATGTTATTTTAATAGCAGTAGTTTTGGCCTGATGTATGACAACTTGCCAGGAAGGTCATCTTTTTCTTTCAGCTGATTTAGAATAACACATGAAACCTGGGGAGTAACTATCTTTTATTGAAGTCTACTTTACATACTAGGGACTGAGTGGCCAGTAAAACATGAATCCATGATTCTGGTATTGGGAACTGATGTAACTGCTTGGGAGATCAGCTAGACCAGTGGTCACCAACTGCTCAATTGCGATCGACTGGTTGATCCTAGAGGATCTCCCAGTTGATCATGATCTCCAGCGGCAGCGCAGTGTGGCTGCGGCTAAGGCAGACTCCCTGCTTACCCTGGCCCCACGCCGCTCCTGGAAGCGGGCAATGCAGCCCCAGGGGCAGGGGGGTCTCCCTCCGCACAAGCACCACTCCTGCAGCTCCCATTGTCCAGGAGAGCTGTGGGGGCGGTGCTTGCAGAGAGGGGCAGTGCACTGAGCCACGTGCCCCCTTCCGGGAGCAATGTGGGGCTGGGGTAGGCAGGGAGCCTGCCTTAGTCTTGCTGCGCCCGCCGCTGACTGGGATTCACCGGAGGTAAGTGCTGCCTGGTGGGAGGCTGCACCCCAACCCCCATCCCTGAGCTCCCTCCTGCACCCAAATCCCCTGCCCTGAGCTGTCTTCCAGAGCCAGCACCCCCTGCCCCCTTCTGCATCCCATACCCCCTCATGCATCCCAACACTGTGCCCCAGTCCGGAGCCCACTCCTGCACCCAAACTCCCTCCTAGAGCTTCCACCCCTCACCCCCTCCTGCACCCCAGCCCCCCAGGCTCAGCCCAGAGCCCACACCCCCTCCTGAACCCCAACGCCCTGCCTCAGCCTGGTGAAAATGAGCGAGGGGGGGTGGGGGAAAGTGAGCGAGGTGTGGGTGGGGGAGTGAGCAGGGCGGGGCCTTGGGGAAGGGGCAGGGTAGATCCTGGGTTGCCCTTAAATTCAAAAAGTGATCCTGTGTGTAAAAAGGTTGGAGACCACTGAGCTAGTTAGCCTCTAGGCTCTTCTGCAGACTTTCTCTTCAGCTGGGTTTGCCAACAGGTCAGCTGATCTGTTATCTTTACTTGAAGGCAATCATTAATGGAAGATTTCTTCCTACATAAAGGAGGAGATGGTGTATTTCTTCTGCTTCCATTCTTCACTGTTATTAAGACTAAGCATCCTCTTCCCAGAGTTTATCCAGTTGGCAAAGAACTTTGAAGAGTTCCGAAAGAAGTGGCAGAAGGCAGATCATGAGCTGGCCAGGTACAAGGATCTTCTGATGAAAACAGAAACTGAGCGTAGTGCACTGGATGTGAAGCTGAAACATGCTCGCAATCAGGTAGATGTGGAGATCAAGCGAAGACAGCGAGCTGAAGCAGACTGTGAGAAGTTGGTGGGTATCATGTTACCTGTGATGTGACTCCTGTATGGAACAGGCTTTGCCTCGATTCCATAGAGATTCATCTAAATGAGTGTTTCCGTGCTATAGATAAGTCCACTCAGATAAGGATCTGGAAATTTACAAAAGAGACCGCTATGTAAATGTGTTGGCACAAAAATATTAATTCCTGTAGTATATTTAATAGCTATACATGTCTCCCACAGTACCATTACTCTCAAATATAACAAAATGGAAGACTCCACTGATTTTAATGACACTGGGCAATAGGAAACGGCACATGGGGCACCTTCATCTGATTATAATATTAGGAATGTTCAGTGTGGTTCTATGACTGCTTGAGTTCACTCTCTCTAGCTTCAAAGCTACGTGCAACTCTTGTGGGAGTTTAATGAGCCTGATAGGAACTCTTTTCACTCTCCTGATCTCAGGTAGAGAGGATGTAGACAGCCTACCACCAATGGCATGTGAGAGGCAGGAATGGAGAGACATACTATATTACATGGATTTGCGGAGAGCCACAAAACCATGACTTCTGGCATCACTGCAGCATTGTGAGACATCAACAAATTCCAGGAAATTCTGTTGGGAATCTTGTGACTTTCTGTGAGGCCTTTTGCTGCAGTGGCTCTCTAGCTCTTTAGGGTTTAGTAACTATAGACATTTATAACCATGCAGGTGGGAATTGAAGCATTTGGGCAAGACTAGTATGGAGTTTAATTCATCCTAATGTATTGTTTGGAAGATTCCATATTGGCTTCCTCAGCAGACTGGAATAGTTCAACACTATGTAATCCTTTTGTGCATTTCTCAGCAGTCTAAAAAGGTCTAAGCTACTTGAATTTATGGAAGACAATAACTGGCACCTAATAAGACATCAATAAATTGTTTTCTGTTGCAAGAGAGTATAGCCTTCATTTGAATAGTGGTTTAATTCAGAAGAATCTCACTGCTGCTACTTTAAATTGAGTTTGTTACCCTGTTGGAAGCTGGGACACCAGTTTCTGCTTTATGGGCTTTTAATATGCTGTTGGAGTAGCAAACTTCCTCAAAGCCTACCTGCACTAGTTGTATTAAATGTCTTATGGTCTGTCTGTCTCCCATAAATCTGAAGTGAAGCTTTCTCCCCTAGCTACTACTGATGTTTTCCACTTTACAGGAGCGGCAGATCCAACTGATTCGAGAGCTACTGATGTGTGATGCATCGGGCAGTATTCACCTAAGTGAAGAACAGAAATCTGCCCTGGCCTTCCTTAACAGGCCTCAACTTTCTACTGGGGGTTCTGGGAACAGAAGGTAGGGAAGGTAGCAACCTGATCATTAGGGAAACAACTGATTAGTACAAATACTTAAACTCTTGGATATCTGGGTCTATAGTAGAAGTTTTTGACTTTTCCTTTGCAATACCTCAAAGCTACCAGCTTTTTTTCTCCTGTGCAGGGGCGGCTCCAAGCCCCAGCACGCCAAGCACGTGCTTGGGGCGGCATGCCGCGGGGAGCGCTCTGCCGGTCGCCGGGAGAGCGGCAGGCGGCTCTGGCGGACCTCCCGCAGGTGTGCCCCACGGCTTCATTGGAGCATCCGCAGGCACGCCTGCGGGAGGTCCACCGGAGCAGTGGGACCGGCGACCGGCAGAGCGCCCCTCGTGGCGTGCCGCGGTGCTTGGGGCGGCGAAATGGCTAGAGCCGCCCCTGCTCCTGTGATCCTGTATTCCAGAGTGTTTCACATGACCTCTTCCTCAAAGCGATCTAATGTATGACATAAATTATTTTAGTTTGAAAAATTTGAAACTTTAACCGTTCTTATTGAAAGCTATAAGAATTGCATATTTCTCACTAAATTTAATTAAAGCAGGTAATAGCATTTGGATTTTTGGGGGGCAATAGATTTTTTTTTTTTATGAAATCTTTGGTTCTGTAGAAAATTTGTATTTGGTATCCAAAATTTTTTTGTCTTGGGGCTCCATTGTTCTAGGAGACTACTATTGCCACCAGAACTTTGTGTGTGGGTTGAGGAATATAAAAGCATAGTACAATGCAGCTTTGTTGAAACCACTCAGTTTTTTTCCACTCCAGCTATAATCCCACTACTTGTGAAAGATTTTCCTTTTAATATATCTGTGCTAAACTACTTGTCAATAACTAAGCCTGCACATCAATAATAAACCTAAAGGTGAAACAGCTGTTCAGAAATACTTCTCCCAGCCACTGACTTGGCTCCAGAGAGCTACTGTATTTATCATTGTTTGTTTACTAAGGATTATGTGAGCTGAATACAGACTTGGGGGATGGTGGGAGGAGGGAACTTGGGATTCACTGTGGATAACTAAATGAAAGCTGATACACACTGAACAGAGGTTGTCAAAAATAAACAAAATGTTAGGGAATATAAGGAATGGGACAGAAAATATTTCAGTGCCATTATATAAATCAGTGACATGATCTCATCTGGATTACTGTATTCAGTCTCAAAGATATGACAGAAATAAGGGGGTTCAGAGAGGCACTAAAATTATTTTTGTAATGGAAGACTTCTCTTTGAGAGGATATCAAAAACTTCTAACTACTTAGAGAAGGGATGGATAAATACAAACTAATGCTATAAAAATGTAAATTGGGTATTCCTATTTATCCTTTCTCACAATGCAATTGGCATTCCATGAAACTGAAAGCAAGTTTTAAAACTGACCATGGGAAATTTCTTAACACGTGACAAATTATCTTGTGGCAATGAATCCCATAGGTTATCACCAAGGCCAAAGAAAAATTACTCTATATAGGGAATAAGCACAGTTACAGTAGTATATTGTATTCGAGAATGGATGTAAACCTTCATGCTTCAGGACATAAACCAACCATGAACTGATGAGGGTTAGGAAGATTCTTCCTTTCTGGGATAGGATATTCCATAACTGTCCACTGCGGGGTTTCTTTCTTTCTTCCTCTGAATGAGCTGACACTAACCACCAGCAGAGTAGATGCTAAACTAGACAGACCACTGATCTCATCTGACACGGTTGTTCCTAATTTCTTGTTTTACAATCATAGAAATGTGGGGCTGGAAAGGACCTTGAGGTCATCTCATCCAGGCCTCATGCTGAGGCTGGACGAATCACACCTAAATTATCCCTGACCAGTATTTGTCTAACTTGTTCTTAAAACCTCCAATGATGGTGATTCAAAACCCTCCCTTGAAAGCCTCTTCCAGAACTTAACTATCTTTATCATTAGAAATTTTCTCCTAATATCTCCTAATAACCTAGATCTCCCTTACTGCAGATTAAGCCCATTAGTACTTGTCCGACCTTCATTGGACATGAAGAACAATTGATCACCATCCTCTTTATAACATCCCTTAACATATTTGAAGACTATTATTGGTTCCACCCTCAGTCGTCTTTTTCCACAAGTAAACATACCCAGTTTTTTAATCTTTCCTCATATGTCAGGTTTTCTAAACCTTTTATCATTTTTGTTTCTGTTTTCTGGACTCTCTCTCGTCTTAACTGTGTTGGTAGTTAAATAGTCTTGGCTAGGTTTTGAATTTAATACCACAAAACTGCAAATTACATGGGGGTAGGAAAGTAGAAGAAAGTCACTCTCTGTGCTTGTCTGATGGGCTGCAGTCAAAAAGAACTTGTATATTGATTTATGAAGGAACTTAGCTTTGCAATCAGAAGAGATAGAAGCTTTATGTGGAAGGGAGGAGGAAGAGAGAAGGCTTGTGGTTTGGGAATACAACAAAATACTGACATGCTAAATCTGGGTTATTCCTACTCCATGGATTTTGGTTTCCCCTAGTAAATCGCAAATGACAGTCCAGCAGTTTATGAATCTGCACTCTTATTTATACTGCATTAATGCTACATTCATAGCATCAAGGTCTTGCCTTGTTCCAAACTGGAATACATAGCTATTGCCTGGTCAGTAAACTTGCCCTGGAATCATGAAGTCAACTGGAAATGAAATCCACAGACTAATTGGTTTTTTACTTTACTTCTTAGACTTTCAACAATAGATGAATCTGGCTCAATTCTATCAGACATCAGCTTTGACAAGACTGACGAGTCATTGGTAATGTAACTCCAATCTTTGAGAATTATCTATTTTCACTCCCCATATTGCTGTTTCAGCAGCGCAGTGTCTTGCAAAATCAACCATAAAAAACACTGCACGGCTAAGCAAAATTAAATATGTCCTTATATGTTGATTCTCCTGACAGAGCTATGATGAGTGTTATAATTTTGCATCAGTGTGGGGGTGCATGGGTTTATAGTCTCTAGTTACCATTCTGTCTACAGCAGGGGTAGGCAACCTATGGCACGGCGCCGAAGGCGGCACGCGAGCTGATTTTTCAGTGGCACTCACTGCCTGGGTCCTGGCCACCAGTCTGGGGAGTTCTGCATTTTAATTTAATTTTAAATGAAGCTTCTTAAACATTTTAAAAGCCTTATTTACTTTACATACAACAATAGTTTAGTTCTATATTATAGACTTATAGAAAGAGACCTTCTAAAAACGTTAAAATGTATTACTGGCACGTTAAACCTTAAATTAAAGTGAATAAATGAAGACTCGGCACACCACTTCTGAAAGGTTGCCGACCCCTGGTCTACAGGAACCCAGTACTGTGGTGTTATAACTAGGGGTTCATGTCTGGTGTGGAATGGCAAAAAAACCTATCTGGCTTCAAGACTGAGCTTGTTAAGTTTATGGAGGGAATGGTATGATGAGATGGCCTACACTGGTATGTAGTGATCTGCAGCTGCTAGCAGCATATATCTCCAATGGCTGGTAATGGGACACTAGATAGGGAGGCCTCTGAATTACTACAGAGAATTCTTTCCAAGGTGTCCAGCTGGTGTGTCTTGCCTACATGCTCAGGGTCTAACTCAGGGGTCTCCAAACTTTGAGACGAGGGCCATTTTAGATTTTTGAAGGGGCTTTGCGGGCTGAAGCGACTGTGAAAGAAATTAAATATATGCAAATATGCAAAATCGTTAAAAAACAACACTACTGTGTCAGTGTTGCATTAATTCTAAATCAGGTATAGAAGTTAATCGATGCAGGTACTGTGAAATCACACAAAATATTTGTCAATACATTAAAAATCATTTCACATTTTTTTATTTTATTTCTAAAAACTCACATTTGTATCATACAAATACTGTTTGGTTCTATTAGTGCTGTAGTTAAAATTTAACCATTATGAAAGTGTTAATTTCCGTCTTCTTTACTCCATTTATTGGAGATTAAGCATCTGGCTTGTATTTTTACTCTAAGGCAGGGGTCTGTGCCAGCTTGGCTGCAGCAGCAACTCTCCCCTAAGTTGGCTCCCCTTTTGGTGGGGGACACTGGCTCCCGGGGACACTCACCCCTCTGCACAGCTCAGCTGAGCTACATGCCCCCCACCCCTCTGCACGGGAGCTGCTGCCGGCAGCCCCTCCCCCTGCCTGCTAGGTGTGCCTACTCAGCTGCAGCCTGCCTGTTTGCTTCTCCCTGTACCTGCTCAGCTGCAGCAACGATTCTCCCCTAAGTTGGCTCCCCTTTTGGGGGGACACTGGCTCCCGGGGGCACTCACCCCTCTACACAGCTCAGCTGTGCTGCCGCCCTGTGTGAGCTGCTGCCGGCAACCCCTTCCCCTACCTGCTCTGCATGCCTGTTGGCTTCTCCCCTGTTGGTTGGAGGGCTGGACAAATGAAAGCCTCGGGCCAGATCCGGCCTGCGGACCGTAGTTTGGAGACCCCTGCTCTAACTGATCGCCATATTTGGGGTTGGGAAGGAATTTTCACTTGGGTCAGATTGGCAGTGACCCTAGGGGGGTTTTGCCTTCCTCTAGCATGGGGCACTGATTGCTTGCAGGTTTAAACTAGTGTAAATGGTGGATTCTCTGTAACTTGAAGCAGCAAAGAGTCCTGTGGCACCTTATAGACTAACAGACGTATTGGAGCATGAGCTTTCGTAGGTGAATACCCACTTCATCGGATACCCATGAAAGCTCATGCTCCAATACGTTTGTTAGTCTATAAGGTGCCACAGGACTCTTTGCTGCTTTTACAGATTCAGACTAACACGGCTACCCCTCTGATACTTGTAACTTGAAGGCTTTAAAACATGATTTGGGGACTTCAATAACTCAGCCTGAGGTTAGGGGTCTATTACAGGAATGGGTGGGTGAGGTTCAGTGGCCTGCAATATGCAGGAGATCAGACTAGATGATCATGATGGTCCCGTCTGACCTGAGTCGGAGTCTTAGTAGTTCCAGCATGAAATTTAAAGGGAGTAGTGAGTGTAAGAAATGACTAATGAGGGGTGGAGGTGGTGGTAGAGGCCAGTAAGAATTCTGAACCTCTGTTTTTATCCCTGCTATCAGAATCTTAATGAGCACAGAGGTGAGGGAACTGCAGGAAAGCTGACTTCCCTTGTTATAACCCTCCAGAAATCACGAATGGAGCCAGAGGAAACACTAGATTCATAACTGGATGATGTTAAGATGAACATGTATTATATTTGTCCTAAGCTCGCTGGTCTACCGTTCTTTAAAATGGATTTAATGAAAGACATGGCTAGAGTCTGGAAAGTATCTGCAGTATGCTAACACAATACTTTGTCCTACTTATAGGATTGGGATTCCTCTTTGGTGAAGGCTGTCAGACTGAAGAAAAGAGAGAAACGGGTATGTTACATTCTTTTCCGTTAAGTGGTTGGAGCAGTCAGGAGTAACAATAGGTAACAGTGTGTCTACATGTGGTAGTTCAGCTATTATAATAGACTCTTTGATCTGGTGGTCACTGTCCAAGCTCAGTCAGATCAGACCACCCAGAAATGTACTCTAACCTGCACCATGGGCAAGAGATGGAAGGCGACTTCTGACTTAGTTTATAGAACTGGACTACCTAGATGAATAAATCCTTAATTCTTTGCATCCAAAAATTCAGCACTGTTGTGTGGATTCTGATGAAAACTTTGGAAGTAACTTTCACTTGTCAGCTGTAGATGATGAAGTGAATTCCCACATCCCATGCTACGCTCACCTGCAGCTTACAAGCAGAAAGTTACTTGGAGTGAAGCTTCTTTGTGGACTTGCTGTATCTTTCTAGTAACATGAAACTAGTAATAGGGGGAAATTAAAGATAGGTGTTCCCATCATAAAAGTAGGCTCAGGATTTGTCCTACTACCCTGCAGTCAGCATGTGGGGTGGGTAGGGAAGAGGGACCAGACCATCAGAAGAGATGGCTGTCTTATTGGGGGAGGATTTGGTATTTGCTTCCTGTTTTCCAATAGCACTCCCATTCCTCATGTTGAAGACGGAAAATTACTTCCCCTGAAGGTCTTGGTGGTAGAGCACTCAGTTGGCCAGTCAAACTTCTTGGGAAGATTGTGTGCTGAACCATTTCTACTGGTCAGTTAGGCTGCCTTATTGCACAAGTCTTCATGTCCTTGCTAAATAGAAATCATTATGGACTTCAATATCTGCAAACGCTGCAGTGGAATTTACCCCAACCCTTCAGGAAATGTGGTGTGATGCTCTAGGCTTGACGCCCCCAATTTTGTTTAACACACATTTTTCTTTTCAGCGTTCTTCCAGACAGTTCATAGAAGGCCCCCCAGGTCCTTTAAAAAAAACCCGATCAATTGGTTCCACAGTGGACCAGGTATGTAAACCTAGCTGAGTTTGTGTGCATCTTAAAATCTCTTGTCAGGGGTGGCTGTATTTGTGTAGCCCCCAAATGCAGTAGGATACTCTGTGAAACTAGAGTTAATATAACAGTTTCACAGGACAGCAACTTATGGAGTCACAGCTAATGCCAGTCACACATTTTGGAAATTATCTTCCTTTTCTATCCCTCTGGTGTCTGACACAAAATTAAATCAGACATCTGATTAAGTTGTACACATTAATGCAATATATGTGATCTGCTGGGGCCAATAAAAGCTAAATATCCCTTGCCACATCATATTGCCATCACTAATCATACAGCTCTTTCATTTCAGGGAAACGAGTCTATAGTTGCAAAAACCACACTTATGGTCCCTAATGATGGCGGCCCAATTGAAGCTATCTCCACTATTCAGACTATACCTTATCATCTCAGAAGCCGGAGGAAGACAGGTAGGTATATGTATGTCTGCGGGCTGTCCCTTATCCTGGTGTTAATGCACAATGCTGTCACTTGTCACTATTTTTCATGAATCTTTATTTGCCTGTGTCTGCAGACACTGATACAAATGGGAGTGATTATGTTGAAAAGTTATTTTGAAAAAGGGTAGTCTGAGGGATCTTAATGGCTATTAGTAAAGTTAACAGCAAAGACCAGAACTTGTTTGCTGGACCACACTCCACAATGACCAACTTCACAATAAACAAACTAGGCACACAAAGTTTTTCTCTGCCATCTCTTTATTTGTTAACACTTACTAGCCCAGTTATACTTAATATATAGGAGAGGAGGATGGAAACAAAATTCCAAGAAAATCTTTGTTCCCTCCACCTGCTGCCTCCCATTTCTCCTATAATTAGCATTAAACAGGTATCTTGAAAGCTAGTAATCAAATAGTCTCTCTCAGGTAGCCTAATCCTGGCTTTTGGGGAAACTCTACATTTAGCTTGTTCTTTAAAAAGAATAAACCTTTCTTTGAAAGTTGAATTACAGAATGATCTTTAAATGGGATTGAGGCTTAAAAGCTAAACATGGGGGCATTTTCCTTTCAGACCCTCTGAAACAGACCATAGTTATTTCTATCCCAGAGAAAATCAAAATGAAGGACAAAAGCCAAACTTCTTGCTTTTAGCCTTCTCTTCCTGGCCATCTCCAAATAAATGACTCTAACCACTAAAAAGTCTCTTTCATAAATCTTCTGTATGGAGGTATTCTGATAAATCTAACACGGAGTATGTGTGTGTGGGGGGAGGGGTTTCTAGCATTGCTTTTATATATTCATAAGCAAAGTAATTGCTCAAAGAAGTTTGGTATACTAGAGTGATTAGAAGTACACAATGTGTATCCAATATAAGAACTATGTGCCTGTATTAATGCTTATGTGGTAGCACTTATTCTCTCAGTTAACCCAAGATGTGCTGCTCCTGGGCAATAATAATTGAAGCATGATGCCATAATTCTCTGATTTTAATTGCTTTCAAAAGTAACATTAATGCACCATACTTCTTGCTTGGCTTTGGAAAGCATGTCTGCCGGAGTGATTGCCTGTGAGGTAGATAGGAACACAAAACTGTATAATTAACCATTAATTGCCAGTTGTATCTTGTAACAGCCTCTGCTTGTTGCACTACCTTTGGCATAACACAGATGCCAGGTGCAACTGGCAGTACTTGTTAGGCCATGGATATCCCTCAGTCATTCACAATAATTTCCTGCCAGTTCCAAGACACTTGACTCAATCATTATATAGTCTTTATACTAAAAACAGAAGGCTGGAAAATTATTCTACAGATCTCTCTCTCTTTCAGCCAGTTTACAACCCTGGAATAGTGACTCAAGCTTGGGCAGTAGGCAGCTGGAATCCAGATCTGAAACTGATGGATCTAACACTCCTCAGAGCAATGGGGGGATGAGGCTGCACGAATTTGTATCAAAGACGGTATGTGTACTGGCAGTCTTGAAAGAGATTCACTGGACATACTGCTGTACATCCCTCTGAGTGCAGGCTGGTGCACAGTGTCAGTTATCCAGTCTGATGTTGGCAGTTTCAGCTCTGGACTCTGACCCTGAGTCCTCATGCAGGCAGAGCTGTCCCTTGGGTATGGCGATTCGGGGTGAGGAGGTGAGGCGAGAGATGGGCAAGCGGGGTGGAGAGATGAGTGGCGGGCGGGGCGGGGGCATAGAGGAGCCCCCTACCAGAACTGACCCCTCCCCCCAGCACCACCTCCTCCCTCTCACCGCCTGCCGTGGATCAGATGTTTAGTGGTGTCAGGAGGCGCTGGGAGGAAGAGGGGAGGAGCAAGGGCACAGCATGCTGGGGTGGGGAGGGGAGGGGAAAGGGGTGGAGGTGGGAAGAAGCAGGGTGGGGTGTGAGGCCTTGGGGGAAGGGGTGGAGTGGGGATGGGACCTGGGCAGAGCCAGGGGGAGGAAAGGGGGGGCGAGAAGCATCCCCTGGTAGATAGGCACCAAGTTTCTAATGTCCCAGGCCCTGCACCACCGCTAGGGACTGCCTTGTATGCAGGCATATATCTTTGTTAGCTCCTGCTGTGAAACATCTTGCACTGCTATGCTGAAGTTTAACAGCTGACAATTCAGCCCTTGAGATCCAGAGTTTAGACTTCCCATGCATGTCCCAATGACTGTAAGAGATATCATGATGGCTGTAACTAAGATGATAAAATAAATGATCAGGGTTTGCTAGAAGCAGAATCACCAACCATTGACAAGGGCTTATTTAACTCCCAACCCTATTATTCTGTCACAATGGTATCTGTGCTTTGCCATCAATATAGAACAAGAAACTCATTCAATATACCTGTGCAGCTAAACTGTATCTATTGTTTTGTTGCATTATTACCACTTCCTCACACAAAGACTCTTTATTTCCAGGTTATCAAACCAGAGTCATGCGTTCCATGTGGAAAGCGGATAAAGTTTGGGAAACTGTCCCTAAAGTGCAGGGACTGCCGTGTGGTGACTCACCCAGAATGTCGAGACCGCTGTCCCCTTCCTTGCATCCCAACATTAACAGGCACTCCTGTCAGAATTGGAGAGGTATGGCTTTATGTGAGATGAGCTTTAAATCCTGTAGCTGCCACAACAAATGGGCTAATGCCTATTTGGGAGAACTAGACCTTGCTTAAGGACTCCAGGAATCTTATATACTGGTTAACTTGTTGCTGCATTATGTGGATTGTCTGCTTTATTACAGATCTAATAGATATACATAAATGAGACTGTTAAATAAAGCCAAGAATAGTAGGAATGTGATTTTTTTTGGAGGGTGGAGAATTGTATGTGGTGGCTCTGAAAGTATGTGGTGGAGGCATTTTGTTCTGATTTTACAAGCAGTCACAGAAACTATTTCTGGCTCTGCATGTATCAGTGTTTCCAGTGCAGCCTCGTCTGTCAATTGAAGTTATTGGCAAAGTTATTTTGCTTAAATTGGAACCTTAAGATGCTTTCAGGTTGGTGAATGATGTCACAGCTAAGCTTGTCCTTAGGAGTCTCCTGCTTGTTTTAGGCTAGATCCCTCTTTTTTTGACCACTTACAATAGTACTCCTTCCCATTGTCTAGACATTTCTAGTGAACTTAAGATCTTGATATATAGGTGCCAGAGTTATCTGCTTTATTAAATGGTAATATTACTTGCCCTCCTTTCCCTTCATATCTGCTGCATGGTCCATTTTCCACTGGCCTGTGAAGCAGGAGTCTTTTGCCTGAGCCTCTCGTGTATGATAACTCCACAGGTTCTTGGCTCTCCATTGCCTATAGAGTAAGACTGTTGTATAAAGGACTTCTGGATAGATACTGTTTTAGCTCTCTACAGGAGCACATAGTGTTTGTCCTCTCTTTGTGCCCATGGCACCTACCTCTGTGGGTCTGGGGAATGAGAATCTAGTGACTGCTCCTAAGCCTAGATCTGTTGGGATCTCCTGAGCACTTCCAGTGTCCTAAAACTTGTAAATATCAATGTTGCAAAATCAGTCTCTTCCTTCTTACAGGGGACACTGGTGGACTTTGTGCCCATGACTCCGCCAATGATTCCTTCCATTGTAGTGCATTGTGTGAATGAAATTGAGCAGCGAGGGCTACATGAGGTAAGAATTACCTGAAATCAGTGGGGGTACTAGTGAAACAAATTTGGCTGTGATATTAGAGCCACAGTTGGTTAATCGGAGGATCTCTTGTTTATGATGCTGTAGATGTACACAGTGCTGTTCAACACATGAGTCACGATGAGCAAGTTACAGTCCCTACTCAAGAGATCTCACAGTTCACAATGGGAGCAGGAGACTGTTTTTACTGAAGAATCTAGACTTTGCCTTCTCAAGATGTTTGGGCAGGTGAAATCCTGACTTTCAGCATTGCTCTCTAACAGACAGGCCTATACCGAATTTCTGGCTGTGACCGGACAGTAAAAGAGCTGAAGGAGAAGTTCCTTCGAGGGAAGACTGTGCCCCTGCTCAGCAAAGTGGATGATATCCATGCCATCTGTGGCCTTCTTAAAGACTTCCTGCGCAGCCTAAAGGAACCCATTCTCACATTCCGACTAAACAAGACTTTTATGGAGGCAGCAGGTGAGGCGAGCCAAATGCCACTGGCAGCTGTAGTGCCTGAGGGTCCATTCTCAGACAGATCCATCTGAATTGGCAATCCTTCTTGGGTGTGAATGTATTGGCAGTACTGGGTATACTGTAGAGAGATCTTCCTTCCTACCATAGATCTGCCTCTACAACATTGCCTGGTGTTAGCTTTGTTATAGTGAAGTATCTCATCCAGGTCTTTGAAGAACTTTCTCTGATAAGTAATCTGCCTTCCACCTGCAGCTGTCTCATTCTGTGGATATTATCATGTAGGCTGCTAACATTAGGAGGATACTCACTCTCTAGATCCCATATTTTTAGATTAATCCTTAAATAATCCCAGTTTTTGATTTTTGGAATTAATCAATAGTCCTGGTAGTAAGTATCCTGTTCAGGAATGATGCACAAGTTTAGTGCAGTCTTGAAGCTATTCTAACATTTGTACAGAAAATCTTTGAAATCAGTGTCCAACAGAGATCTCACAATACTTACAGTGCTGTTCACCAGAAGATTTCAAAGCATTTTACACACATTAAGCCTCGTAACACAAAACCTCTCAGACACTGGTATTAGCCCCATTTTAGATGAGGAAACCAGAGCACAGGTGTTTAAATGACCTTGCCCAAGGTTAGATAGTATCAGTGTTAGAATTAGAACTCAGGAGCGTGGGACCCAGAATCTTAACACCCTCCAGAACTGTGATGGAACATACTGCTGTCTAAGGAAAATGATCCCACAGGCCTCTCTAATCGCTTTCTTTTTTTATTTAAAGAAATTCTGGATGAAGACAACAGTGTGGCTGCCATGTACCAGGCTGTTGGTGAACTCCCTCAGGCTAACAGAGATACACTCGCTTTCCTCATGATTCACCTTCAGAGGTGGGTTCAGCCAGGTTAGGAGTTCTGGAAATGGGGGGAAAAGATGATGCTGTAGTTCTGTTTCTACAGGCTCACACTGGTGGTTGAGTGACAGGGGAGTCGTTACCTGGGACAATTTGCAAATTCAGATATAATTGACATCAGCTCACATTATCAGGGTTTTCTATCTGTGAACAAAATTTACTCAATTCCTTTTTCTTTCTTTCTTGTCTAGAGTGGCTCAGAGCCCAGACACTAAAATGGACATCACCAACCTTTCCAAAGTCTTTGGACCCACAATAGTTGCCCATGCTGTGCCAGATCCTGACCCCATGACACTCTTGCAGGACACTAAACGACAACCCAAGGTAGGTGATTAGTAATGACACCTGGTAGAATGTCGATGTGAGACACATGAAGTGTCCTGTTAAAGAATCAGATTATACTGGCACCTGGGGCTGTTGTCCTCTGGCCCATCTGATACTACTTTTAGGCTGAATGAGTTGTAAGTTTCTGGTACAGTGGGGAATTGTGTGCTAAAGTGTGTTTCTGTAGGTGGTAGAGCGGCTGCTGTCACTGCCAGTGGAATACTGGAGCCAGTTCATGATGGTGGAGCAAGAAAACATTGACCCAGCGCATATAATTGAAAATTCCAATGCCTATTCCACTCCCCGAACACCAGATGTTAAAGGTAGCCCTGGAATGTTGCTCTATCAGATCTTCAACTATGGCCAAACATCCACTTTAAAACAATGACCTCAGATCAAAGCCTTTTGTTAGATTGTGTTGGAACAGGCTTGCCAAACTGTGTAACTCCTCCTCTTCCACCCTCCAGTTACCATACCGCCTTTGACACTGATGGTCATGGCTCTTTATCCCTGATATGGCATTTCAAGTGCTGTAGCCATGTTGGTTCCAGGATAATAGAAAAACAAGTGGGGTAAGGTAATATCTTGTGTTCGACCAACTGGCGAAAGAGACGAGCTTTCGAACTACACAGTGTAGCTTGAAAGCTTGTCTCTTTCACTCACAGAAGTTGGTCCAACAAAAGACATGCTCACCCATCTTGTCTCTCTAATGGCATTTCAAAACAGGCATTCTTTCATTTGTTTTACCAACCTCCCAGCCTCAGGAGGAGTATTGCTTTTTCACACTGAGGATAACATTTTGCTCTTAGTCCCCAGCCTAAGCCTAACTGTTACCATTCACCTTGATAACCAAGCATCTGTAACACCTGCTGCCTTTAGTGCTATAAGTCTGAACGTCAAGTTACGAAGAAGCTTTTAAAGAGTTAAATATCTAGCTGCGGCGTCATCAATTGGTGCAATATTACAAGGGCATTTTGGGGGGAATGGGGAGGGAAGTAGCTTATGACAGGAAAGACAAGCTTCTCTCAAACTTCAGCAAACCTTGTGGAAGACTAACACATTTTTACATACAAAGTGTACTAAGCAGTGACTCCTGCTTCACTTAGCTTTGCTGTTGTGCCTCTATTTTTATAGAACATATCGGGCCAGTTTTTCTGCTGTTTTCACTTGTGTAAATCTGGAGTCCCACCATTGACTTCAGCAGAGTTGCCCTGATTTACCATATGGCAATGAGGCAAAATATAATCCCATTACCTTAGTTTAAGAAGAAACATTGTATGTCAGTTATGTGCCTGTTCTAATATGACTCTTGTTTCCTCTGTCGGAAGTGAGCATGCTGGGTCCTCTCACCACTCCAGAACAGCAACTGACAAAGACTCCTTCATCTAGCTCCCTGTCCCAGAAGGTCCGATCTACGCTCAGCAAGACTACCCCGAAGTAAGTGGCACTGCATACTTTAGGATAGTAAAAATCAAATGCTAAGGCCATGTCTACGCTAGAGAACTTACAGCCGCACAGCTATATCGATGCAGCAGTGCTGCTGTAAGATCGATTGTGTAGCCGCTCTATGCCGACGGGAGAGAGCTCTCCTGTCAGCATAATAAAACCACCTCCTCAAGCGGTGGTAGCTATGTCACCAGGAGAAGCTGTTCACACCAGAGCATCTGTCGGTGCAACATATGTCGTTCAGGGAGGTGCTTTTTTTCACATCCCTGAGTGACCTAAGTTATACCAGCAAAAGTGGTAGTGTGGACATGGCCTTAATCTGAGCTACTGTCTCAGTCCAAATAATATGCACTATATTTGACTGTTTATATATCCCAATAAACTAAAGGTTGCAATAGGGCTTTGTGGACAGTATGAGTTTGGGAAGCAAGAAACTTTGGCCTTTGGGGGATAATACCTCCTCATGGTTACGGAGCATTCACTGAGTATTGCACAGTGCTTGGTGTTTATGCAGTTTTTTTAATAAGACACTAATCAACTGCTTACTGGGGTGGAGAGGGGCACTACTCCATGGGAGGGGTGGAATATATGGCGGAGAACTAAAGGGGTTGAGAAAGTTGCAGGGCCTTGGATCTGCCCTTCCTCAATGCAAATTTCATAACAGTAGGGGGCTCCATGAAAGCCACCTGCCTTTCATCACTGCTCCTTTATGGCTCTTAATGTAGCTGGCCAGAGGGGCAGCTTATGTGTACAAGTCCAAGCTTCTCTCCCTAGCTTCCATGGCACTCAGTTATACAGAATGCCTGTACTTCAGACTCTAGGAACCAACAAAAGGCAGTCCCATCATAAGTAGTATGTGACCTCGTGAGCAGGGAGGGGGGACCACAAACAAATCAAAATTAAAAAGGAGTGTTAAAAAAGCACAGGATGGTGAATAAAGATAATGGCACTGTACATGTAGAGGTGCTAATTCACCAGTCCATCACAAGGAGGTGCTCTAATGGCAGGGCTAGGAATTATTGCTTTACAACACATCCTTATCTCTGTTTAATTAGATTTGGGAGCAAAAGCAAGTCTGCAACCAACCTTGGACGCCAGGGATACTTCTTTGCCTCTCCTATGCTGAAATAAAATGGACCTGGAGATTCAGCCCTTTTATAACGTTTACAGCCCACATATGCATGACTACAATAAAGGACTAACTGCCCTTCACTACTCTCAGCAGCCTGTGTACTAGGGTATAATCTTATTACTTTTGTTTTTAGCTTAATTGAGACTTTTTAATCAAGAGTTTTATTGTGCAATGTATTTTATTAAATATTTAGTGCCATATTGCATCTAGCATTAGTGAGTAAAGTCACTGGCAAGATCTAGTCAGTATGTTAGGGCAAATTGCCAGAAAAATATTTTAATTTGAAAATATATATCTTTCAAAGGGAAGCTGGCCTCCATCTGTTTAAGAGCACCTTATTGGAGTTCCATTTAAACACTTTTTGAAAACTATAAGGCACCATTTTGCACCAGCAGTAATCCTATCTTGTTCCAAGAGAACTACCATAATCCTTGGGGAATGAGTGCTGATCCCGTGTATTGGGAAGCAGTGAATGCTGAGAAACTCTTGTTCTTCCTTTTGCAAGTCTATTTTTAGTGAAGCCAGTGACTTTAAAAAGTGAGAACTCTTAAAACTTGGTCATATGAAAAATTACAAAAATCAGTGTTCCATAATGTGCCTAAATCCGACATAAGTCTTGAGACTTATTTGTGTACTGTAAAGTGGCTCAGCCTGTAAATATGTTACTGAAGTTTGCATCTATCTTCAGTACAGGCCAATAATTTTGGCCTCTGCTTCTACAAAAGCTCGTTTGGTTTGTTCTTAATGAGTTGCCACTTGGTATGTGACTTATACAGCAGAACTACATTAAAAATATCTGCTGTCTAAGAACAGTTTTATAGATCAGACTGTCGGCAGATACTAGTACAAAGAATTATTAGATTGGTACTGTGGGTGCTTTAAAAAATAGTACTACCTTTCTTGATTTTAGGATGGATGTGTTTATTAATGACAATTTTCCAAATTCCAGGATATGAGAGAGGATGCTAATTTACCTAGCCCAGTGTTCCACCAGAAGGCTTGTTAAACATGTACCAATACTTGTAAACATGACTTCTCTGTATTAAGTTCCTGGAAACTGTACTGACTTCTGCCTGTAAGAATCATGTACAGTTGGTATATCTGAAAAAAGTAAAATCACACTTTTCTAATGAGGCCCAGGCTGCTTTGTATTTTGGCTAATGCATTTCCCTTATTTGTGTGTTTAACATGTCATGTTTCAGACCAAAGTTCATGCTAGGCCTGAGATTCTCTCCATGCTTTTTCTTTCTGCTGCTGCCCCCCACAGCAACACACTAAAAAATACTTCCCTCCCACCCCCTTTGAAATACTTCATGAGCCAGAACAGTCCAGGAAACAAATATTTTTCACCTTGCCTGCTCAGGACGGTTGATCACTGTTGGATGTGATCCGATATATCAACGACTGTAGAATGAAGGTAGGTAAGGAAATAGATTTTCTGAGTCAGCAGAGGCTAGAAATAATCAGGTAACACAACTTGAGGGAGAAAAGTCTGTGGACTTGTGGGAGAGGCCCCCACAATCTTAAGTGGCAGGAGATCATCTTGTCCTCCATTGCCTATTACAGGCTTGCCTAAACTTCAGGGGTGTGTGTGTATGTGTGTGTGTGTCAGGGTAAGGTTCTGACCATCCTTACTGATCTGTTTTAACATGAATGGTAATTGTTCTTGCCCAGTCTGTGGTGTTAGTACAGATCAGTGTTCCATCTAATTTTTCCCCACTCATGTGCAGAATGAATTTTGTTATGTGCACCAATATGGAGGTGATGGGGCTCAGGGCGGGGTCAGAGGTTTGGGCTGTGGGGGTGTTGAGGGCTCCAGCTGGGGGTGCAGGTTCTGGGGTGGGGCCAGGGACTAGGGGTTTGGGATGCAGGCTGTCAGGGCCTATGGCGGGAAGAGAAGATTCCACCCAGCTCTCTCTCCTGGCAGCAGCACTTGGGCTGTGGGTGGTGGGAGAGGTTCCTCTTCCCTGGCCACGGCAGGTCCATGCCAGGGCTAGGTTGGGGCCGGGGGAAGGGCACCTCTCCCCTGGCTGCAGCAGGTCTGGGGCAGGTCCGTACCTGAGCACCTGTACGGGGCTTAATAGGCAGCTGCGCGGACGTGGGAACTTAGCTTAGAGGGAATTTAGCTACCGATTATTTAGATTTTACTAGAGATGAAGGGAGGAGAGAGAACTACTCAAGTGTGCCTTTCAGGGCTTTATAAAGTCTGATAGGATGCATGGCGTCACTTGGGATAGGGATGACGTAATTACAAATGCTATCACACTAAAGAAGCAGATGCCATCTTGAACTAAAAGAAAGGAGGGGAGATAGTCTTTTATGGGTAAGCAATCCACTCCATATTGAAACTTCAGAAAACCTATTAAATAGCACATTTTGCATAAGGAATTGTACTCCACTTTTCCATCTGCTTGAAGTGCTATAGGAGGACAATTGCTGTCTAAAGTAGGTACCGTTTATGTCACCCTAAAGCTGTTCATCTCTGGATTATTTCCCCTTTTAGCTGCACTTGCTAATGTGACCAGCCATGGGTATAGCATTGCTATGTAGACATACCCTCTGTGCCTCCCTTCCCATTTGTACAATAGGGGTAATACTACATCCCTACTTCACAGGGGTAGTGTGAAGATAAATACATTAATAATTGTGAAATACTTAGATACTATGGTAATAGGGACTATACAAGTACATAAAATAGAAACATAGATTTCCAGTCCCTTGCTGTAATCTAGATTACACTCCCTTAAGCATAATTTGCCTCTCTAAGCCTTTGTTACAGACTTCATTTAAATATGGCATTAACAAATCAACACATCTTTAGTACCTTGCGGCTGGGAAATCTGTCAGGTCCAGTTGGTTTCTGCTTTTTTTTTATAGCCTTGACAGTGTCCTTTTAATCCCCTATGCTTATGCTTCATTCTGATGTATATAAATCCTTGTAAAAATTGCACAAAAAAGCTCTTGCAAATAATCCTGAAAGGCAATAAAAACTTGACCATTAGAGTTCTGAATAGAGAGGATATTTGCCATCTGCCTGCTGAGCTTCAGACAAAAAGATTGACAAAGTAATTATTACCCAGATGGAAATTTTCTCTCTCGTTCTTATCTCTTCTGTATCTTGGTGGAAAAAAAATACAAGAGATCCATTTTACTGGAGAAATATATCTTATTTAATGCTCTAGTATTTTCTGTTAGTGTCTAAAATTGGCAGCAATCATGAGGAAATAGCAAGGTCAGTAATAGAGAGTTTTATGTATGAAACCGGTGAGGCTGCTCTGGAAAAGGGTCTGTTAAAGGCTCTGCTTTCTCAATAGTGCAATCTGGACACTCTGGGATGCTTCTTCCATGTGGGAAAGTCTAAGCATAAAGTCTGAAGAAATATCTGAGGAACTTTGATTTTAAAAATATTTTAAAATGCTCACAAGCTCCTGGGGGGAGGGATAGCTCAGTGGTTTGAGCATTGGCCTACTAAACCCAGGGTTGTGAGTTCAATCCTTGAGGGGGCCACTTAGGGATCTGGGGCAAAAATTGGTCCTGCTAGTGAAGGCAGGGGGCTGGACTTGATGACCTTTCAAGGTCCCTTCCAGTTCTAGGAGATTGGTATATCTCCAATTATTACCTTTATTACAAGCTTGAAAGTGGTTAAAACAAAGAGGAACAAATCATGTTCTGAGGCTTAACTGATTAGCACTTGATTGTTGGCTGTACAAAGTATTATTAGCAGTTGATGTGCAAAGTGTTATTGGCATCATTCTGATATCTGAATAGAGGTCATGAGAAGTAAAACAATGGGAGGCAAATTGAGAATCGTGAGAAGAGCAATTCTTGCTTATGTCATCTGTTTCTCTGCTAGTGATCAACCAATAAAACAAATCAAAGGAGCCATGGGCAATTTCACTACTTGGTTTGTAAAATATACAGCTACAGGCAAGCATGATCCAAGGGGAAGGAAGGTAGTCTAGAAGTTAAAACAAAGCAATGGGAGCTAGGATTTTTAAGGGTCAGGGAGGACGATGTACATTGCACCTATGGATTTGCAGAGCTCTGACATCTGCGGAGAATTGGTGCAGCTCACAGCTCGGATGCTGTAGGGCAGTCTGCAGTACATGCTCACCAGAACTGAGTAGCTCTCACCCAGCCCTCAGACTTGAGCTCAGCTCGCTGAATCACACAGCAGTAGCAATAGCCTGCTGGGCATTCTGGGAGTTGTAGTCCCCAGCTTGCTTGGCCCCGGCTGGAGGAGGTAAACTACAACTCCCAGAAGAGAGTGAGCCAAGGGCATTTTTGAAAGTGGTGTGGTTCTCTGTGGTGAATGCTGTGAGAAGAGTAGTTGTTGCTACTTAGGGTTGCCAACTTTCTAATCACACACAACCAAACATCCCTGCTCCTTCTCCAAGCCCTCCCCCACTCCGTTGCTCACTCTTCCTCACTCTCACTCACTTTCACCATGCTGGAGCAGGGGGTTGGGGTGCGGGAAGGAGTATGGGCTCTTGGGGGGGTGCAGGCTCTACGGTGGGGCTGGGGATGAGGGGCTATGGGTGCAGGACTGGGCTGGGGCTGCAGGGCCCCCCTGCAGCTTGCATTGGTTGCAGTTCCCAGCCCTTGTGACCAATGGGAGCTGCGGAGCTGGTATTCGGGGCGGAGGACAGTGCGTGGAGCCTCCCACGCTCTGGCCTCCAAGCCCTAGGGGCCGCAGGGACTTGGCGGCCACTTCTGGGGGCAACCTAGGGCCAGGTCAGGTAGGGAGCCTGCCTTAGCCCCAGCTCCCTGCTACACCGCCATCTGAACTTTTAATGGCCCGGACAGCGGTGAAGGCTGGAGCTGTCAAAAACCGGATGCCTGGCAACCCTAACAGTCATGTGTACTTGCATCTTCTCTGCCTAACTTCATGACAGGAGTGAGGTTTAGGACAAACCCTTCTTGTTGGCATTTCCCATTGGCTAATGTAGGCAGTGCCTCACCTCACATGGAGGCTTTTATGAATCCCATTCTTAGGTGCTTGTCTCCCCGCAGTCATTGTGCATGGGGCCAGGCACCCAACTCAGGTTTTGTGGATCTCGTTATTCCAGTGTTTTTCTAGGCCCCCCAAGTCCCTTTGTAGATCCAGGCCTGCTGGTGGTAAGGGGATGCACCTGTACACCCGTCCAGCTCTCTCATCTATCCTTGTCTGGCATAACAAGTGGTCTGATCTCCTTAGTAGCCAGGTTTTTAGGGGCATTGTAAAGAACTCTGAAAAAGTTTTTGCAAAATAATTTATTTACAAAGTTATAAATACAGAACTGATTCCAAGAAAAACAAACAAAGGAAATGTAAAATGCCAGCAAGTGGAATGTCATTCAGTGGCTGTTGGACTTGGCTGGTTTGACCAGCCTGGTAGAAGAGAAACCATCAAGGTTTCTTGACAGACAGTTGCTCCCTGTTTCATGGCTATTGGAAGAAAGGCCTTGGAGGAGAAGGCCTAGGAAATTCCTTGGTTTAGTATGGCTCCCATGAACAAGTGAAATGACTGGATAAGCTTTCAAAACTCTCGTATTGGCTGTAATGTCACGGCGACATAGATCATACAAAAAAGCCACTAACTTGAGAATCCACCTCAGGTGTTAAACTGAGCCCCATGCGTGTTGGAGCAGGATTTGGTGGGGTGGGGGTGTTCAGTCAATGCTGTGTAGTCATGCAGTACAGACATAGTTTATTAATTTAGTAAATAAATTTATCAATTATTAGTGATCAATTATATTGCTAATGGTTATAGGTAGTTAGCTCACTATGGCATCTTAGTGCCTTCATTAAAGATGTTCAGTGCATGACTGAAGTGTGCATTGTAAAGTGTATCCACAGCCTGATGCAGTGAGTAACATAAAGTGGGTTCACTGCTCAACATACTGTGTATTTATGATGGATTTCAAGTTTCTCAGGAAGATGAAATACCCAGGGTAAATTCAAGAGTCACAAGCCCAGGAAAGGGACCTGTCTTATTCTTTATTATGATGGCAGTGGGTTTCTCAATTAAATCAATGGGGCTTAGAGCCCAGCCTTCATAAATACCGTGTTGATCCATTGGAGAGCTGGGGAGGGGAAGATGTGGTTCAAATGATGCCTAAGGTCATAAACAGAATGACTCAGTACCATTCCCTGATGAGCTTTCAATTTTCCTAAGCAACAAAATTCACCCTGCCACATTTTTTAGAAAATCCTGACAGAATGCGGAGCGGAGCTGCTGCTGCTACCTCTCCAGCCAGGCTCTCTTAGGCAGCCGCTGCACTGCACAGAGCAGCGACCCTGAAAAGCCACCTTCAGCCATGTGAGAAGCAGCTCTGTCCCACTCCCTGCCTGCACCCTGCTGCCAGGGACAGTGGATGAATGTGCCGGGGGCAGGGGAGGCGGAGCAGGAAGGACAGAGTCTCCATCCCCACCCCACAGGTAACTCTGGTGAGGTGGGGAGAGCATGGCAGTCCCCAGACTGGGCTCAGGGTGGGGCGTCACTAGGGAAGGCTTTGGGAGCAGGTTCCCTGACCTCTGCTCAACCAGGGCTGGGCTCAGAGGCATGTGCTGCTCCCTGCTGTGGCCCCAACCCCCACCAGGAGCTGGCAGGATTGGCTGCCCTGGCCCAGGAAGATGGGGCTGGAAGCTTCTCCTGAAGGAGACACCATGGGGCCATCATGTGTCCTCCCCTTTACAGTGTGCCCCCCCCCCCCAATGAGAAGGCACAAGTTGTCTGTGCTTAGGTCTCTTCCTACCATGATCCTGCACCCACCAGACACCATCAGATATCGTGCTCTGTCAGCTCATGGGATAGTACCTGGCCAACTCTAGAATACCCACTTGTCTGTGATTAAACCCTTTGTATGACATTGACCAATGACACAGGCTGCCTGTTCTGCTTTGCTTCGTCCATATCTTCTGCCTCCATGTCAAAGGTGCCTTTTAGAATTGCCAGCCTCTGTGAGAGACTCTTCAGGTCAGGATAGAGAAGTACATTATATATCAGAGAAGCAAGAATCGCGCCTGTCATGGGGCCCACCCAGAAAATCTGCAGAGATAGGGAGAGAAATAGCATATTATTATTAATGCACAGTGATAGTGCTTAGAAGCCAGGGCTCCATTGTGCTAGGCAATGATTGTAGCCCAAAATAACTTACATTCTTAGAATGCATGTCAGTATGGAGCTCTGCTCTTTTTTAAAATTGTAAAAAATAGGCAACCAAGACGGTCATCATATCTAGAATGAAGGAGAGGTTGATCTCTCTCTCTTATATAATATAAATTATATAATAGGTTGGGCAGAGATAATCTGTGAAGGGTCTTAAATGTAAAGATGAGTAGTTTTTGATGTGGTGGACAAGGGGAGCCAATGGAGGATGCAAAGAGAGGGGTTGACGGTTCAAGCGACAAGCCAGGAACATAATCTTTGGCATTTCAAATGGCTAGAAGTCAAAATAGAATTTGTCAAGACCAGAGAGGACGATCCAAAAGTTGAGATAAGCTGTTGTGTATGCAGAGGTTATTCATAATCAAAGATGGGGACTGGGACTCTTGGCTAAAATGACTTTAAAATGTCGTAATGTTAATATTTCATTGACTCCTTCACTACTGGCCAATGTTCTAGGAACATCCTGATAGAATTAACTTGGCATACTTCTGAATGTGTCAGGTATGCCCAGCAACATATTGTACCTGCCAGGCTGCTGAAAGCACTAGGACATCCTAGTAGAATACCTCTCCTGTGTTGCTGAATGTCCCAGGTATGTCCACTTACTTAGGTTATATGTTTTTGGGGCAAGGACCTTCTTTTTATACATTTGTACAGCGCCTAGCACAATGGGACCCCAGTCTGTGACTAGAGCTCCTAGGCCGGCTCCAGGCATCAGCGAAGGAAGCAGGTGCTTGGGATGACCAATGGAAAGGGGCGGCACATCCGGGTCTTCGGTGGCAATTCGGTGGCAGGTCCCTCAGTACCTCTCGGTGGGAAGGACCTGCCACCGAAGAATGAAGCGGCGTGGTAGAGCTGCCGCCAAATGCCGCTGAACACAGCAATTTTTTTTTTGGCTACGCCATTTGGGACAGCAAAAAAGCTGGAGCCGGCCCTGTAGGCACTACTGCAATACAAATAATAATATGTATGTCCAGGTATAATGCACCTGCCATGCAGCTGAAGGTTCCCTAATATTGCATTAATTTCAATGCACTAATGACCGCTTTACATCTCTTTGCAACCAGAGTGGTTGTGAGCCTTGCTTAAGTGGAAGCTTAGATCCATCAGATTGCAGCACCCTTCCCCTGCCAGTCCCTACCACTGTGCCCCATGCATGCCCTTGTACTGAAGATTTCCTCTCCAGCTGCATATTGCTACTAAGTCGTGCCATTAAGGGTTCAGATGGCTGATCTTTCTTCCTGTCTGGCATTCTCATTTCCTAAACCTTGAAATGTGTCCATGCAGCAAATGGTTATATCTGCACAATACCACAAGGTGGCAGTGTGTACAAACATGCTTGTTACATCTGGGCAAAGCTACAGCTGCCAACAAAACTGACAGCAGGCTGCTTACAGTGACCCTATCCTTAGTTAAGGCAGAGATACAGGAACTGAATGGAGGTGGGGAGGGAAGGGAAGTCGGTCCGTATTGGGGTTGCTTGGGAGCATGTTCATTTTCTGTAGCTTTGAGCTAAAATTACTTAGCCCCATTTCAGTTCTGTGTTGAGATCTGTGGATCACAACTTCCCCACTTCCATGCCTGCAATGGAGTAAACATTAAAAGACAAAATATACTTTGGGCCCTGAATCTTACCCTGACAGTACATGAACATGAGTTTCTCTGTATTAATTGCATATTTTGAGCTTTACCCTAAATATTTGTGCTTGTGGTGTAAGGGTATGTGTTAGATGTCAAAGGGGAAGTGAAGGGGCCCCTTCTACTCAAGCAGTTTCAACAGGAACACAGCCTTTGGCCTGTGGTTACAATTCATTAAGAATGAATGATCCAACCACTCAAACAGTGCCGCAGCCATCAAAACAGAAGAATCCTCCTGGACCGGCTTCTCTGGATGCACAGCTCGAGTGGGGAAAAAACCTGTCAGAGGAACCCAAGAGTATTTATACTTGGGCCCTGAAACAAAGAAAACTAATGAGCAATATGGTAACAAATTTACTCTGAGATAACAGGGCCTTTCCTACTTGAGAGACCAAGACACAGAATTATAGAAGGAAGGTAAGTGGGCTAGAACAGTGACTCTCAATCTTTCCAGCCTACTGTACCCCTTTCAGGAGACTGATTTGTCTTACATACCCCCAAGTTACACCTTACTTAAACTACTTAATTACAAAATCAGACATAAAAATACAAAGGTGTCACAGCCACACTGTTACTGAACAATTGCTGACTTTCTCTTTTTGCTATAGAATTACAACATAAATATAAATATTGTACTTACATTTGTACAGCCATATAAACAAGTCATTGTGTGAAATTATAGTTTGTACTGACTTCGCTAGTGCTTTTTATGTAGCCTGTTGTAAAACTAGGCAAATATCTAGATGCGTTGATGTACCTACTGGAAGCCCTCTGTGTACCCCCAGGGGTACATGTACCCCTGGTTGAGAACCACTGGGCTAGAAGAATAGCAGGGCCTGCTGTCACTTGGGACCAAAGAGGGTAATAAAAGACTCTTTGCTTACTAAAAACTTGCCTACGTGGGTACACTGGCTGAAATAAGCTACACCTCTACCCTGATATAACACGACCCAATATAACATTAATTCAGAGATAAGGTGGTAAAGCAGCGCTTGGGGTGGGGGGCTGTGCACTCCAGCGGATCAAAAGCAAGTTCAATATAACGCGGTTTCACCTATAACGCGGTAAGATTTTTTTGGCTCCTGAGGACAGCGTTATATCAGGGTAGAGGTGTATTGCAGAATAGCTCCCCCTGTGGCCAGTCTATTCTGGAATAATGCACTCATAGAACAGCTAATTATTCTGAAATAAAATGACGTTTATTCCCAAAAAGGATCCACGTAGGGAGATATTTTGGAATAGCTACTCCAGGATTGATTACTCCACATTAGCTATGCTACTCAATGTCCTTGCGTAAAGAAGTCTTGTCGGAATGTGAGCTGGTTCATTTCCTTTCCTGAAGAGGAAGCCTGTTTAACTTAGCTTGTAGTAAAGCATCAGCCTAGAGCAAACTTAATATTGGAGTGTTAAAATCTTTCTGTAGTGCTTTCTAGAGTGCCTCGTATTAAATGAGGATATTGATATAATAGGCATCACAAAAACTCGGTGAAATGAGAATAATCAGTAATACCAGGGTACAAAATAGATCAGAAGGACAGAACAGGCCATGCTGGTGCGGGAGTGGCACTATATGTGAAAGCACAGAATCAAATGAAGTAAAAATCTTAAATGAACCAAACTGTACCATAGAATCTCTATGGATAGTAATTTCATGCTTGAATAATAAAAATATAGTAGTAGGGATATACTACCACCCACCTGACCAGGATGGTGATTAGTGACTGCAAAATACTCAGGCAGACTAGAGAGGCTATAAAAATAAATTTAGTAATGGGGATTTCACCTATCCCCATATTGACTGGGTACATGTCACCTCAGGACGGGCTGCAGAGATAAAGTTTCTTGACACCTTAAATGACTGCTTCTTGGAGCATCTAGTCCTGCAACCCACAAGAGGAGAGGCAATTCTTGATTTAGTCCTAAGTGGAGCACAGGACCTGGTCCAAGAGGTGAATATAGCTGGACCACTTGGTGGTAGTGACCATAATATAATTAAATTTAACATCCCTGTGGTGGGGGAAACACCATAGCACCCCAATACGGTAGCATTTAATTTCAGAAAGGGAAACTACACAAAAAATGAGGAAGTTAGGTAAAAAGAAATTGAAAGGTACAGTGCCAAAAGTGAAAGCTGCATGGAAACTTTTTAAAGATACCATAGTGGAGGCTCAACTTAAATGTACACCCCAAATTAAAAAACATAGAGAACCAAAGAAGTGCCACTATGGCTAAACAACAAAGGAAAAGAAGCAGTGAGAGGCAAAAAGGCATCCTTTAAAAAGTGGAAGATAAATCCTATAGAGGAAAATAAAAAGGAGCATAAACTCTGGCAAATGAAGTGTAAAAATATAATTGGGAAGGCCAAAAACGAATTCAAAGAAAAGCTAGCCAAAGACTCAAAAAGTAATAGCAATTTTTTTTTTTAAATACATCAGAAGCAGGAAGGCTGAGGATGTGAGGGAGATTCCCAAACCTGAGCCATTCTTTTTTAGGTGACAAATCTAAGGAACTGTCTCAGAGTGAGGTGTCATTAGAGGAGGTTTTGGAACAAATTGATAAACTAAACAGTAATAAGTCACCAGGACCTGATGGGATTCACCCAAGAGTTCTGAAGGATCTCAAATGTGAAATTGCTGAACTACTACCTGTGGTTTGTTAACCTATCATTTAAATTAGTTTCTCTACCAAATGACTGGAGAATAGCTAATGTGATGCCAATTTGTGAAAAGGGCTCCAGAGGTGATCCTGGCAATTACAGGCTGGTAAGCCTGACTTCAGTACCAGGCAAACTGGTTGAAACTATAGTAAAAATTATCAGACACATAGATGAACATAATTTGTTGGGGAAGAGTCAACATGGTTTTTATAAAGGGAAATCATGCTTTACCAATCTACTAGAATTCTTTGAGGGGGTCAACAAACATGTGAACAAGCGGGATCCAGTGAATATAGTGTACTTAAATTTTCGGAAAGCCTTTGACAAGGTCCCTCACCAAAGGCTCTTAAGCAAAGTAAGCTGTCGTGGGATAAGAGGCATGGTCCTCTCATAGATCGCTAACTGGTTAAAAGGAAACAAAGGGTAGGAATAAATGGTCAGTTCTCAGAATGGAGAGAGATAAATAGTGGTGTGTCCCCCAGGCATCTGTACTGGGCCCAGTCCTATTCAACATATTCATAAATGATCTAAAGAAAGGGGTAAACAGTGAGGTGGCAAAATATGCAGATGATACAAAACTACTCAAGATAGTTAAGTCCAAAGCAGACTGCAAAGAGCTACAAAGGGATCTCACAAAACTGGATGACTGGGCAACAAAATGATGAAATTCAATGTTGATAAACGCAAAGTAATGCACTTTGGAAAACACAATCCCAACTATACATATAAAATGATGGGATCTAAATTAGCTGCTACCACTCAATGTGCAGTGGCAGTCAAAAAAAACAAACAGAATGTTGGGAGTCATTAAAAAAGGGATAGATAATAAGATAAAAAAAATATATTGCCTCTCTATAAATCCATGGTATGCCTCATCTTGAATACTGCCTGCAGATGTGGTTGCCCCATCTCAAAAAAGATCTACTGGAATTGGAAAAGGTTGAGAAAAGGGCAACAAAAATGTTTAGGGGTATGAAGCAGCTTCCAAATGAGGAGAGATTAATAAGATTGGGACTTTTCATCTTGGAAAAGAAATGACTGGGGCGGGTATGATAGAGGTCTATAAAATCATGATGGGTGTGGCAAAAGTAAATAACACAAGAACTAGGGGTCACCAAATGAAATTAATAGGCATCAGGTTTAAAACAAACAAAGGAAGTATTTCTTATTAACAATGCACAGTTAACCTGTGATACTCCTTGCCAGAGGATGTTGTGAAGGCCAAGACTATAACAGGGTTCAAAAAATACCTGGATAAATTCATGGAGGATAGGTCCATCAATGGCTACTAGCCAGGATGGGCAGGGATGGTGTCCCTAGCCTCTGTTTGCCAGAGGCTTGGAATGGGCAACTGAGGATGATTACCTGTTCTGTTCATTCCCTCTGGAGCACCTGGCATTGGCCGCTGTCAGATACAGGATACTGGGCTAGATGGAGCATAAGTCTGACCCAATATAGCTGTTCTTATGTTTGTTCCAACTGCTATATAAAAATACTTTGTTTTAAGAGGCCTGTTGGTCAGTGTCACTGATCATGGGTTTCTGAAGGGAGGCTCAAGGAGGTGATTAAACTGATCTAGCCCTACATGGCAATAAGCAGTTGGTATACAAGGGACCCCAAGCTAAGAGTAGAAGAATCACAAGCTTTCACCCCGCGAGAGGTGAGGATAAGAGGCCTAAGACCCAAAGGTGGTGCATTAACAGACCAGATAGTGCGACAGAGGTGGGGAAAGGTGTAGCTAGCCCCTTAACAGTGAAACACTGACTGATTACATGAAGATGAAGACATGCCTGCAGAGTGGTACACCCAGCTAATTCAGACTCCTAGGGACCTTCTCTTCCAGGCCTTTGGAACATCTAAAGAGGAGACTGACTCTTATGTGTCCTTCCCAGACTTTACACTGAGCCCAGTGCCTGCTGGGGAAGGAGTTTGGGGATTTAGTAAATGCTGGACTGATCGCATTCAGTGCAGACATAATTGATAAAGCTAATCCCATGTTACTCACTGTTGGGTCTCAGTACCTTGATATAAGGAGCTCCTAGAAACCTGGGATGCAATAAGGCCAAATTTCAACATCTCACCCAAGATATTTTGGAGATGGTAGAGACCTCTAGAACAGAAAGGGAAAGGACATAATGATATTACCCAGTGGACAGTAAACTTGTTGACTATGACAGCAGGGCCAAAAGATCTTGCAGGATTCATGGAGCAGCCAGTGAAGTAGATCTAGTAAACAGATGGGAAAGAAAGTATTAGGAGAATTTCACTGTCTAAAGATGAATGAAGTCCGAACGAACCTCATGTTTGATTTGTCATCTCTCTGTGGCTGTAGTTCAGGCAATTAGACATTTACAAATATCTCTCTTCTAGTTATAGTTTAGTCATCATTGCTGTATATTGGGAGAAGCATGGAATTGGCCTAATTGAGAGTTCCTCCCACAGTGAGCATCTTGTACTGGAAGAGACTGGGACTGGCATAACAATAAGCTTTCCCCACAGCCAGCACTCCTGCCCTGCTCCAAGCAGCGCTTTTGGCAGGCAGAGTGTTCAGAATTGGAGTGCATGTTTTTTATTTGTTTTGAAACAACCATTAGGTACAAACCCCTCCATGTTTTATGCAGTGCCTAACAAGCTTACCCCAATCATGTGTCCCAGGGCAACGGATATGCCAATGAATGTGGCTGGGGAGTTGGCATTTCTGTGTCTGTCGGTGGAAGCAAAATAACAAAGAACCAGCTGAAAGGTGAGAATGAGCTCAACAGCAACTGCTTGTCCAGAAGTGATGTTGCTCCGCACCTGGGGAAAGGGATGGCAAAGGGACTTCTTAGGAGATCATAGCAGCCCATCGGCTTCTGCCCACCAACCACACTAGGTAACGCTGCTGCCTCACACAATCCACCTCAAAAGCAGGCATCTGCAGTGACATGAGCTCCTGGGAGACTTAAGTGTAACAGTGGGGGTAAGGGGATCTTTCATGGTTTGTATTCTTAATTTTGGAGCCATGCAGTAGCAACTAACCAAGTGTAGGAGTGATAAGCACAGAATGTACAGATCAGGCAGTGATGGCAGATTGGTTACTACTGTTCCAAAGTTTTTGTAGGCTATTGGGGACAGATTTTCAGAATGGCTCAGTATCCAGCAGCTCTCATTGAGAACAATGGAGAATTCTACACATGCATACCAATTGAGAACCATGGGGGCTCTAGGGTGAAAATCTGTTCCTTATGGCTTAGGTACTATGTTGCTGGGAGCATGGAAAAGCAGAGAGGCAGGCATGTACTCATGCAACTAAAATCCACTTAGCTGGGAATGCTCAGCTGTTGGTCCTATCTGTGGAGTCCATTAAGTTGTTCTGATATCTTGGGTGAGTCCCTTCCTCGTTCTGAGCCTCACTTCTCATCTGTAAAAAGTGTGATAGTCACAGTAATCAATGCCCAATACATGCGGAAACCTTTGCTAAGGGTAATCACTTCCACTAGCCACTCCTTTGGCTTGACTTAAATAGGCACAGATCCATTAGGTATCTAGTATAGTTTTGTTTGACCTGTATTTAAAAACCCACCTGTACTGGGCATTCATTTCTAGTTGGTCACTGCGCAGGTTTCACTGTAAGGATTAGCCCATTTGTGTTTCCATCTTGAGCAGATGGCAGTGATTTTTTTATCACAAATCCTCCTCAATTCATACCTACCACAGCACTGGCCTCCTAATTTAGAATTACAACATAATTCAGCGTGGTTGGCAGTTTCTCCTCCTGTAGCAGGGTGCAGGTCAGGACTGAGGTGCATTGACACTGCTATCTGTCACCACTACCTATAGCTACATATTAACCCAAGCTTGGCCTAGCAGGGGGCCACACAGGTCAAGAATGAGGGGACTGGAAGAAGTGTGTTGGGAAGTTTGCACGTCTGGCTCACAGCAATGTTAATGGTCATTCACTTTCATCAGCACTATCAAAAAGAGGGGTGAGGAACTCACCGTGTTAATGCCTAAGCTTCCTTGGACCTCTGCAGGCGTTACTCCATACAGCGTGGCTGCTCCAGCGATGCCTCCAGCCAGCTGGGCAACCATATAGCAAGCAGCTCTTGCCAAAGAGATACGAGAGCCAAGCAGGAAGGCCATAGTCACAGCTGGGTTGACATGAGCGCCACTGACATGCCAGGCAATCTGGACCACAGTAGCTGCAGCCAAGTTGAAGGTAATGGAGATCTGTAAGATGGTGGGGAGGGCTGAAGGCCACCGGAGGACTGAGCCCAGGCCAAAGAAGACGTAGATGGAGGTGGCTAGGAACTCAGCGAAGACAGCCCGATAAAAAATCACAGACAGTACCTCCTTCCACATCCTCTCATGAGCCCAACAGTGAGAGGGACAGAGGGCGTTTCTAATGCTGGAGCTCCTTTTTACTGGAGAATATTTGAGGAAACACTATGTAAATAAGTAAATTTGTAAATCTGGGCAGGACCAGGAAATCCAGAACCTGGAAATTCTTCAGCGAAGGAGTGAGTCAGACCTGCCCAGTTCAGCACACATCAATGCTCCTTCCCCACCCCACCCCGACCCCCACCCCCACCCCCACCACTACCACTACTGACCCAGGATCTTAGTTCCCAGTATCAGACTTAACCTAGTTTCTGACCCTCAGAAATGAGTGTGTGTTCCATTGCAGGGTTGCCATCTTAGTGTAATGTAGGCAGGGCAGACTAACTCCTGTGGGACCCCGGAATTTCATACACAGACCAAGACCAGTGCACACCCTCCCCCAACACCCACCACAGGGTTTGTTGGGTTTGGGATCAGAGGAGACGATAGGGGGATTTATGTGAGGGAGTGGATGAGCTGGGCTGGGAGGGACCATACGGATGGGGGAGCCTTGTGGATATTGGGGAGGGCTTGAAATGGGTTGCCTGGGGATGGGAGGCCCAAGTAGGTGGGAGATTTTTATAAGTGGGGGTTCATGGTGGAGCAGGAGGGTGGATGAGTTTGATGGTTGGGGGTACCCTGAGGCAAATATGGTTGGGGTGCCTGGGTGGGCATCCCCTCATCCCCCGCTCACCCCACATGCAGCACTTTGCTCTCATCCTGGACTTGGGCAGTTCCTCCTGCTCCTAGCTATCCAGAGGTTCTGCACATGCCCATGGCCAGCCCCCAAATTTGAGTGATGAATGGCATTACCACCTAGTACATGGGAGCAGTGAGGTGGCATGGTGTGGAGGGGTTGGGGGGATTAAGGATGGACCCAGGCAAGTTGGAGTGATGGAGCAGTGAGGGGGGCATAAGAATAGAGGGGGAGGGAGATGGAGGGCTCTGGGGGTGTTCAGGATGGGGTGATTGGGAGGGTGAAGTTCCCTTGGGATGGTGGGTATTCCTGGGCTGGGGGAGCAAGGAGGATTGGGAGGGGCTGGACTGGGACTCAGGATGGGGGTGCCTGGTTGGTTGGGAGGGACTGGGGAGCCCAAGGGAATTTGGGGGATGGGGGTTGTGGGGTGACCCAGGGAATGGGGAAGCAGGGTGAGGTAGCTGCAGGAGGTTGAGGGAGGGGAAGTTGCAAGCTGGAGATTGCAACTCCCACAATGTTTGGGGGCTGGTGGGGAGCAGCTTGGTGGAGGTGCAGAATACATAGACTGCAACTCCGGTGATGCCTTTGATGGAATCTGGAACTAGTGATCAGTAGGGCCCTACCAATTTCTCAGCCATGAAAAATGTCACAGACCATGAAATCAACCCTCCCCCATTAAATCTGATCTCCCCTGCTGCTGGGAGCCCGGGACTCCTAGCTGCTAGTCCGGCCATGCTGGGGTGAGGGCGATGGGGGACATGAGTTGTCGCTCATGTCTTACAAATCCATTAGAGTTCTTTGAAGGGGTCACCAAACATGTGGACAAGGGGGATCCAATGGACATAGTGTACTTAGATTTCCAGAAAGCCTTTGACAAAGTCCCTCATCAAAAGCTCTTACGTAAATTAAGTTGTCATGGGATAAGAGGAAAGATCCTTTCATGGATTGAGAACTGGGTAAAAGACAGGGAACAAAGGGTAGGAATTAATGGTAAATTTTCAGAATGGAGAGGGGGTAACTAGTAGTGTTCCCCAAGGGTCAGTCCTAGGACCAATCCTATTCAACTTATTCATAAATGATCTGGAGAAAGGGGTAAACAGTGAGGTGGCAAAGTTTGCAGATGATACGAAACTGCTCAAGATAGTTAAGACCAAAGCAGATAGTGAATAACCTCAAAAAGATCTCACAAAACTAAGTGATTGGGCAACAAAATGGCAAATGAAATTTAATGTGGATAAATGTAAAGTAATGCACATTGGAAAAAATAACCCCAACTATACATACAATATGATGGGGGCTAATTTAGCTACAACTAATCAGGAAAGAGATCTTGGAATCATCGTGGATAGTTCTCTGAAGACGCCCACGCAGTGTGCAGAGGCGGTCAAAAAAGCAAACAGGATTTAGGAATCATTAAAAAAGGGATGGAGAATAAGACGGAGAATATCTCATTGCCCTTATATAAATCCATGGTATTCCCACATCTTGAATACTGTGTACACATGTGGTCTCATCTCAAAAAAGATATACTGGCATTAGAAAAAGTTCAGCGAAGGGCAAGTAAAATGTTTAGGGATTTGGAATGGGTCCCATATGAGGAGAGATTAAAGAGACTAGGACTTTTCAGCTTTGAAAAGAGGAGACTAAGGGGGGATATGATATAGGTACATAAAATCATGAGTGGTGTGGAGAAAGTGAACAAGGAAAAGTTATTTACTTGTTCCCATAATATAAGAACTAGGGGCCACTAAATGAAATTAATGGGCAGTATGTTTAAAACAAATAAAAGGAAGTTCTTCACACAGCACACAGTCAACCTGTGGAACTCCTTGCCTGAGGAGGTTGTGACAGCTAGGACTATAATGGGGTTTAAAAGAGAACTAGATAAATTAATGGAGGTTAAGTCTATTAATGGCTATTAGCCAGGATGTTAGAGAGTGGAGATGGATGGCAGGAGAGAGGTCACTTGATCATTACCTGTTAGGTTCACTCCCTCTGGGGCACCTGGCATTGGCCACTGTTAGCAGACGGGATACTGGGCTGGATGGACCTTTGGTCTGACCCAGAATGGCCATTCTTATGTCCTTCCCTTGCATGGCTGCTCTTGGTGGGGAGATCAGACCCGCCTCCAGAGGCAGCACAGAAATGAGGGTCGTACCCCGTCACTTCTGTGCTGCAGCAGCCCAGGAGCTGGGCTCTGGGCTTCTGTTTCTCCCCGCAGCTCCTGCCAGAGCTCTAGATCCAGGTGCGGCTTCCTCCTGCATCTGGGGCAGCCTGGGCTCTGGGCTTCTGCACCCCCTCATCCCTTCACGGCTCCTGCCATGGCTCTGGCACCAAACCCAGGGCTTCCTCCTGGCGGCTGCAGCCGGAGCAGGGGCAGATGGAGCTTGGGGCTTCTGCCCCTCCAGCCAGGGCTCAGGGGAGCCTGGGCTTGGGGCTTATTCCCCTGCGGTTCCTGCCAGGGCTTGGGGTGACCGGGTAGGGGCATATTCTGGGACCAGGGCACCCATTTTTCCTGGAGGGCCTCCAAATTGGCCAGGGGCCCGCAGCCTTAATCTGTGCCTGGCCTGGACTAACAGCTAGGAGCCCCTGGCTGGGACACTGCCAGTAGCATGGGGGAGATCCTACCCACCTCCACCTCCGGGAACCTCCTCTAACTGCAGAAACTGGGAGGGTGCTACCTTCAGCTCTAAAGGTAGCACAGAAGTGAGGGTGGCAATCTTGGGACCCCCTACAACAACTTTGCAACCCCCCTCATGATCCCATTTTGGGTCAGGACCCCCACGGTTACAATACCATGAAATTTCATATATAAACATCAGAAATCGTGAAATTGATCAATTAAAAAAACCCTCTGGCTGTGAAATTGACAAGAATGGATGTGAATTTGGTAGGGCCCTAGTGATCAGGAAAGATCTGATGAGATACTTTGAAAAAAACTTCTGTTTGGTTTTAAGTAATAACGTAATAAAGTTTGTAAGACATTTGTCTTCTGAGTCACCTAACCAGACTAATCCATTACATCCTCAATCATGACATTTCTATTTTCTGAGTCATCTCACCCGCCCTCAAGAATTTGGATGGTTATTTCTCAGCATCGCTGGTGTAATAAGGCCTCAAAGTGCACTGATGCAAGAATAGCTTAGGGACCACATTGCAAGTCCAGGCCATAGTCCTCAAAAGCCCCCAGACACCCCAACATCCCAGCCCCCAGCCTACCTGCCATCTCAGCATCCTCCGTTTCCCCCCAACTCATTCACCCCCCCAATAACACCCACTCCCGCCAACCCTCACTCCCCATCCTTCCCCCACTCCCCAAAGCTCAGCCAAAACTCATCCCACCAGCTCCTCAGCCACCAGCCCCAGGATTTTCTTGGCCACTCATCCCCCGCTCACCCCACATGGAGCACTTTGCTCTCATCCTGGACTTGGGCAGTTCCTCCTGCTCCTAGCTATCCAGAGGTTCTGCACATGCCCATGGCCAGCCCCCAAATTTGAGTGCTGAGTGGCAGTGCCGCTCAAGTTTGGCCTGGACACTTCTCCATCATAATTAAGGGCAGCTGGGCCAAATTTGTGTGGCACCATGATGCCATGCCCCAACTTGCTACTCCACTCAGGCAAATTTAGCCCCACTTCCCCCTATTGTGATAGAGGTGGTGGGGGCCAAATTTGAGTGAGTGGCATTGTGACACCCAGGGCCGGCTCCAGACCCCAGCACGCCAAGTGCGTTCTTGGGGCGGCATTTTGCTGGGAGGGCGGCAGGTGGCTCCAGTAGACCTCCCGCAGATGTGCCTGCTGAGGGTCCACTGGTCCCGCGGCTCCAGTGGACCTCCCGCAGGCACGTCTGCAGATGCTCCACCGGAGCCGCGGGACCAGCGGATCCTCCGCAGGCACGTCTGCAGGAGGTCCACTGGAGCCGTGGGACCGGCGACCGCCAGAGCGCCCCCCACGGCGTGCCGCCATGCTTGGGGCGGCGAAATTCCTAGAGCCGCCCCTGGTGACACCAGGCATCAAGTGAAGTGCTGAAGTGCTGCTCCAGCTGGTTGGGTTCCCATAATCTTGTGGGTCCTGGCATGACTGCACCAGTGGCATCATTGTAGCTACACTGCTGCTCAGAATGCTGTCATCTTTTCTGCATATATAAAGCCAAATAAAAACTTAGGATCCAAACCTGCCTGAACTTTGAGAAATATCTGTAAGTAGAAGTGGCGGGTGGTAGTGGTAGGGAGAAAAACCTTTTGAACCGTGAGAAATGCAAGCACAGCTGCACAGATTTCATCACAAGAGAACCAGGAAGCAAACCAAACCCTGAAACTCGTTTGGTCAGTTTTGCTTCCTGGTCCTCCTGTGCTAAACCCAGTGTTGCCGTGTTTGGGTTTCCCCCCTTCAGCATTCCCTGTTTTCACTGCTACATCTAGTCATGTGAGATATTTTTAACGGGGGGGGGGGGGGGGAAGAGCTAATCCTTCTGCTAACATCCCAACAGTAACAAAGGCTGGGTCCTTATGTTAAGAGATTCTCTTTAATTTTGACTTGAGTCCCCACTCTAATATGGGCACTTACTCTGGGTGCCTTTGCCATGCAAGTCTGTAATCACTCACAGGCACAGAGGTTTAAACAAATGACCTTTATGGGTGGTGGTGGGGTGGGGGAGATAGAGAAAAGGGAAAGGCAAGTAGAACTGGGATAAATATTTACACATTTACACCTTCCCCTACCATTTCCCACAGTCCCAAACAATTTGACACTAAATGGCTGATGCAATTAGTTCTGTCTTCCAGCCTCACACTTGCTGTTCATTGATCAACACCTTCCCTGTGACCAAATGCACCCATGTATGCAAATCCCACACCCTAGTCTAATAACCATTGTATAAAATATGCATTCTGAGGTTTCTGGTGCAAATTTGGGTTGAGGGAAAGGGTAGGGATAGGGATTCAGATTAGGGATCGGATTAGGTTAGGGTTAGGATCGGGGGTAGGGGTTAAATTTAGGGTTAAAGTTAGGGTTTAGGGTTGGGTTAGGGATAGGGATAGGATGAGAGTCAGAGGTAGTGTTATGATTAAGGGTCAGGGTTAGGGACAGCATCGGGGTGAGGGTTAGGGGGTAGGATTAGGATAGAGTTGGGGTAGAATTAGGGTTAAGGATTAATGTCAGGGCCATCGGCAGAGTGAAGGTTAGCGTTACAGTTAGGATTAGGGTCAGGGACATTGTCAAGGATTATAGTGAGGGGTGGGGGTGGAGTTTGGATTAGGATGGGGCGTTTGGGTCAGGGATTAGTGTGAGGGATTGGGTTGTGGGGGTTAGCATTTAGGGTTAGTGGGGAGGGGTTAGGGTAGATTGAGGGTGAGATTAGGGTTAGGGTCAGGGTCTGGGGTTAGGGTTACTTTAGGATTAGTGTTAGATTAGGGTAAATCAGGGTTAGAGGTTGAGGTAGGGGGAGGGTTAGGTGGTTAGATTAGGGTTATTAGGGGACAGGGTTATGGTTGGGTGAGAGGTTAGGGTTATGGTTTAGGGTGAGGCTTTATAGTTAGAGGGGTAGAATCTAGGGGTTATGCTGTAGGGGTTAGGGTTAGGGTTGGTTTAGGGTGAGGGGTTGGAGTTAAGGATTGGTGTTAGGGTAGAGTTAGGCATTGCCATCACAAGAAGGTTGGAGAAGCGGATGGCGCCTGCACCACCGAGAAGAGGTGATGACCTCACAGTGTAGGGGGGGAGTGTCCCACTCCTGGCCGCCTGGGCGTAGTCTCTGTGCTCTGCTTGGGGAGCTGTGCCATACTAGCCCTCTCTTCACCATGGGAGGTGTATTCTGCGGCTTGCTGACCTTCTCAGGCCCACCATCACCAATCCACTCTGTAGCAGGGTGCTGGTGCAAAAGCACCTAATTAGCCCCTGCTCAGCCAGCCCCAATCAGGGGAAATAGATTGGGGCTGGGGAGAAGTCTGGTGCCTGGCCTTTAGAACTGGCTGCACCTGTGGGCCTGAGGCTTCAAGGGCTATAAAGGCTGGCTGGCAGCCAAAAGAAGAGAGAATGGCCAGAGGAAGGTCCGTCTCCAGGCTGAGGGCAGACTCCATGTAGGAGAGGAGATGGTCAGGCCTGCAAGCTCTGTAAATAGTATCACTGGTGATGGGAACTTGTGTAAATAGAGCCATGGGTGCTGCAGCAAGAGAAGCCTCTGTGCTTTATTGGGGCAGCAGAGGGGCAAGCAGAGAACCCTGTTACACACTCCCAACCCCTGCTCCCATTCTCAATGCCTCCAATACCCTCTAGCCGTCCCTAGGGAATCTCCATTAGTTTCCCCGTCCCAGCACTAGAACCAGGACAGATTATGCTCAATGACCATGGAAATTTCCAGTAACTGTTGTTGGTGGCACGCTATTAGAGCAGGTAACGGGGCTAAAACTTCTGGTGCTGCTCCTAGTGAATCAGAGCATGTACCAGGGCAAGTAACTTTTGGTCACAGTTATCCAGGGGACAATATTAGAGCGTGAACCAGTGCAAATTACAGCCGGAGGAATACTTTTAGAATGCACAATAGCACAAATAGCAGAGGGGTTGCATCCGACGAAGTGGGTATTCACCCATGAAAGCTCATGCTCCAAAACGTCTGTTAGTCTATAAGGTGCCACAGGACTCTTTGCTGCAATAGCACAAATGGTTTCCAGTCCCTATCCCAAGTTGGACAGTGCTTGCAAGTTACTTCCAGTTACTGTGCCCAGGCAGACAGTATTAGACTCAGTGCTGGGGCAAACAACTTATGGTCACTGTTTTTAATTGAACACTATTAGAGCTTTTATTTGGCAATGTAACTTCTGTTCACTTCCAGTTCCACAGTTGTTAGGATGGTAAGTGAAGTACTGGAGGTTGCTGGGACAGGCTGTGCCCATAGTTTAATGTAAGCAGATGAATGTAAACCTGTCTGCTGCACCCCACTCTCTGCCAGCTGCAGCCTTCCCCTTCCCTTGTTCACGTTACCATAAGAACATGGGACTGTGGGTTGCCCAGCTGCTGGAGGTGGGCCTGGGCCTGGAAACACCCAACAACTGCATATGTGTGTGTAGTGCTGCTCATGTGCGTCAGTGTTTGCTGGAACAGGGCCAAATACTTTATGGGCCCGGTTGTGTAAAGCACAGATTTCTACCTTTATAAATTAGAGCTCTTTGGACTCACTGAACAGGAAGTCTGCAGAATAAACAAGCTTTCCAGTAAATGTGAATGAGTATTTGATGCTTCTAACTGTACCAAGGCAAGTAGCCTTTGAAGGTGTATCTGAGAACTGGGGTCAAGTGCTAGCGTAATCAGACTAGCTCAATTAGGTTCTAGGCAGGGCTTTTCACTCACAGACTCAAAGGAAGAAGTGTGTGATCATCCCCATATTACAGATGGGGAACCAAGCAAACAATTTTTTTCTGATAGCCATTTACTGGTGTGTGTGATAGCGGCTTGATGGTGTATACAACAATTTCACTGGCTCACCCTGTTTGCTTTTCCATTTCAGTAGCTTTACCCCTATGGAAAGGCTTACAAATGCTCCATAAGGGTATTAGAAAACGTGTTTCATAGTAAATATATAAACAAGCAGCCAAAAATCCTCATGAGTGAGGATAATAATGTGGAAAATAACACTTGAAATTACAATGAAAACACTGTTTTTAATTGATAATTATTCATTCCCCCAGTAATAAAAACTTTGAGGGAAGTGCCAAATTATTAACACATTGTTTATAACATATCTTTAAAATTAATCTTTTCTTCAGGCAAAAACCATAGCTCTAATGTTTATATATTTCAAACAGTAGTTACCTTAGATTTAACTGGCACCCACCGTGGGGCTTAAAATATCTGTTTGAATTAAAAAGCTTGGCTAAAAATTATGTAACCGTTGTGACGGGTTTGCTCCCTTTGGGGTATCACCTGATGTGCTGGGATGTCACTGAGTCACCCTATTCTGCCAGTCTAGGTCCTCTTTACCTGGCCTTGCTGGGTTAGGCTCACAAGCCTCTTCCAGACAAGCACACAGGCAGGGCCACACCCAGCTTCACGGAGAGACAGAGATCTGCTCTGGAAAGATTTAGCCTTAAGGGCTTTTCCCAACACTCTGGTGCCCGCTCCCTTGAAGGGGTACAAACCCAAAGGTTTTATGAAATTAGCCCTCCCTCAATGTGGAGGGAGATATGCCCAACTTCTTGCCCCCGCAGGCCTTGTTGCTAAAAGTCAGCATGTATAAATGCTCTTTGTTGGTAATTTGCCAGCACTTTTGCCGACAAAAATACTTCCAGCCCCGCGAGTGTTAGGGTTTAGGGTCAGAGTTAGGGTAAGGCTAATGGATGGGTTTGGGTTTGGGGTTAGGGGTTCGGGTTTACAGTTAGGTATAGGATTAGGGTTTAGGGTTAGGATGGGCAAGGTGTAGAGTTAGGTTTAATGGTTAGGGCGTGGGTTGGGTTGGGATAGAGCTAGTGTAGGGTTAGGGGTGAGGGTTTTGGATTGGGTTTTAGGGTTAGGGTTGGGCTTAGGGTTGCATTTTGGGGTTAGGTTTATGGTGAGGGTTAGGGTAAGGTTTAGGGTTGGGATGAGGGTCAAGGGTTTAAGGCAGGGGAGGGCAAACTACAGCCCGTGGGCCAGATCCAGCCCATCAGGGCTTTCAATCCAGCCTGTGGGATTGCCAGGCCCATGGCGCAGTGGGGCTAAGGCAGGGTCCCCACCTGCCCTGGCCCCATGCCACTCCCAGAAGCAGCCAGCACCATGTCCCTGCGGCACCTGGGGCAGGAGGAGGCAGAGAAACAGGGAACCGTGGCCAATGGGAGCTTTGGGGGTGGTATCCACAGGCAAGGGCAGCACGCAACAGAGCCCCCTGCCCCATCCTACCCCAAGGAGCCACTGCCAGACATGCTGGCCACTTCTGGGACCCTGCCTTAGCCCGCTGCGCGCTGCTGCCACCCTGGAGCCACTCGAGGTAAGTGGCACTGTGCCAGAGCCCACACCCCAAACCCCTCCTGCACCCTGCACCCCAACCCCCTGTCCTGAGTCCCCTAACCCCATGCCTTGAGCCCCCTGCCACACCCTGAGCCCCCTCCTGCACCCTATCCCCTTGCCCTGAGCCTCTTCCTGCAAACTGCATCCCCTCGCACAGCCTGCACTCCCTTCCACACCCCAACTCCCTGCCCCAGCCCTACATTCGTGGACCTGCATACAATTTCCCCACCCAGATGTGTCCTCCGGGCCAAAAAGTTCACCCACCCCTGTTTTAGACTCAGCAGACTGTGTAGATTTGGTGCTCAAAGACTCTAATTGAGACTTAGGTGCACAAAACCTAAGCTGTTGGGAACTCTCTGTCTTCTCACTGTGTTTTTGTGGGGACTGAAGTGTTCAGATTTTAATTTGTTTTCTTTATGTTTAAACATAAATAAAATAATGTCTTTGGATCATAAATTAGCCATGTTAGGCTGTAAAAATTAGATTAGTATTTGTTTCTTTATCATAAGATTTTATAAAGTTATTTAATTAAATTCATTTCTTTAGTTCCTTTTGGGACTTGGAAATGGGAAGGCTGACCCTGTGCAATCCTTGCTGAAAATTCTTAGAGACTGAACTGTGGGTCTGACTCTAGCTACTTTTCTATAGGAGTTTGGTTTTTTTCAGGCACTGGAGAAGGGCAATGTACCATTCTTAGGCATCTTGAAAGCCTAAATTATATGAAAAAATGGTTCACTGGTATGTTACTGTGATTGCTACTAAATCAGTCTTGGTTGAACCTGTGGTCAATGGTGGATTAATGCATGAGGCCTGTGCCCAGTGGCCCCAGACAATTTGAGGGCCTCCGCAGGAGTGCTGGAACCCGTGTAGAAGTGGGGCGGGCCACCAGTGCCAGAACTGCAGCCCTGCCCAATGCTCTGCCTCTTCCCTGAGGCTCCACCCCTTGCTCCCCATCTTCTCGCAAGGCCCTGCCCCCATGCCAGAAGCCAGAGCCAGGGCATGGTAAGAGTGGCCTGGCCTGGGCTCCCTGGGCAGCTGTGGAAAGCCCTGGACCCTCCACCTGCCCTGGCCAGAGGGCCTGAGAACAGCCACCAACATGTGTCCCCGCCCACCGGGACATCCCACCCACTGCAGGTGGAGGGTCTGGGGCTCCCCACAGCTGCCTGGGCACCCTAGGTGGCTCTTACTACTGCCTGGCTCTGGCTTCTGGCCTCAGGTGGGACGAGGCGGATTAGGGAGGGCAGGGCCCCATGTCGAGGTGGGGGGCTAAGCCCACCTCAGCCCCCCACAGTGAAGAGGCTGGCACCACTGGCAGGGGCTGTGCCTGCCTGAGGTTACTATACCCACGTTAAAAAGTGGGCAGGTGTGGTGCCCCGGTCCCCAGGTGTGGGGGGCCAAAATGCTCTTTGTGCCCTGTGCCTCAATAAATCTTAATCCACCTCTGCCCATAATCTACTGATACGACTGTACAGGAAAAGAGCTGGAAGATAATTTTGGGGATGTTTAGGAATATGTCATTGCAACATCAGATCTGACCCTTTTTAAATGTCACTTTAAAATTAAAGTTAGTTTAAACATGTAATGCTTTTCAGATGGCGAGAAACGTACCACTGATAAACTGAACCCCAGGAAGAACTTGTGCCAGAACAAGTGACTCAGAAACCGGGCTCATAAGAACATAAGAACATAAGAAAGGCCGTACCGGGTCAGACCAGAGGTCCATCTAGCCCAGTATCTGTCTACCGACAGTGGCCAATGCCAGGTGCCCCTGAGGGAGTGAACCTAACAGGCAATGATCAAGTGATCTCTCTCCTGCCATCCATCTCCATCCTCTGACGAACAGAGGCTAGGGACACCATTCTTACCCATCCTGGCTAATAGCCATTTATGGACTTAGCCACCATGAATTTATCCAGTCCCCTTTTAAACATTGTTATAGTCCTAGCCTTCACAACCTCCTCAGGTAAGGAGTTCCACAAGTTGACTGTGCGCTGCGTGAAGAAGAACTTCCTTTTATTTGTTTTAAACCTGCTGCCTATTAATTTCATTTGGTGACCCCTAGTTCTTATATTATGGGAATAAGTAAATAACTTTTCCTTATCCACTTTCTCAATATCACTCATGATTTTATATACCTCTGTCATGTCCCCCCTTAGTCTTCTCTTTTCCAAACTGAAGAGTCCTAGCCTCTTTAATCTTTCCTCATATGGGACCCTCTCTAAACCCCTAATCATTTTAGTTGCTCTTTTCTGAACCTTTTCTAGTGCTAGAATATCTTTTTTGAGGTGAGGAGACCACATCTGTACACAGTATTCGAGATGTGGGCTCAGTGAGAATGACCTTCCCGCACGCAGCAGACGGGCTAGTGTGACACCGGGGCCCTTGCTGCACCCCCACAGGCACCTCACTCCAGCCCTGCCACCCGCCTCCGCCTGGCCCTGCTGCTGGGGGGCTCTCACGGGGCAGGTCGCCAGAAATTAAAAGACGGTGTTGAGCAGCTGGGTGGGTGGAGGAGACGTGGAGAGGGCATTGTGGGAGATGTAGTGTTCCCCCAGCCTATAGCTCGCATCAGCCATTGCGGGCCCCTCGGAACCATGGGAGCTGTAGTGTCTCCAGGCCTATATCTCCCATCGGCCATTGCGGGCCCCTCGGAACCATGGGAGCTGTAGTGTCTCCAGGCCTATATCTCCCATCGGCCATTGCGGGCCCCTCGGAACCATGGGAGCTGTAGTGTCTCCAGGCCTATATCTCCCATCGGCCATTGCGGGCCCCTCGGAACCATGGGAGCTGTAGTCTCCTGGCCTCCGTGCCGTGCGAAGCCGGAAGCAAAAGCAGCTCTGGCCGAGTGATGCCGCCATGGGGAGAAGGTCGGAGGAGCAGGCGGCAGAGCTGCCACGTGAGGCCAACAGAGGAGCCTGGGCACCTCTCGGGCCGCGCTCTGCGCCCGGAACCCGCCGGCTGGTGTGTAACAGTTGTGTGGGGTCATGCGGGGCTTTCCTGCCTCCAGGCGGTGGGACAGTCACTCCCCGGGATGTCCGCCCGCTCCCAGCTGCAGCCAGTGCCACCCCCACCCCGCTGCACCCTGCTCCTCCCCCCCCCAGCTGCAGCCACCCCGCACGGCACCCTACTGCAGTCTGACCCCACCCCTCGCCCCCAGCAGCTGCAGGCGTGTGTCTCGCTGTTCCCCTGCCTCTGTGTTTGCAGGAGCAGAGCTAACTAAGGGCTTGTATACACTGGCAATTTACAGCACTGCAACTTTCTGGCATACAGATGTGGAAAAGCACTCCTTTGAGCTCAGCACGTTTCAGCGCTGTAAGGAGGTGGAGGTGGGTTTTTTTAGGGTGCTGGGTTAGCGTTAGGATTGAGGTTGGGTTTAGGGGTCGGGTTTAGGGTTAGGGGGTTAGGGTTAGGGTCAGGGTTAGGGTAGGTAGGGTGAGGGTTAGGTTTGGGGTAGGGGTTAGGGTTAAGGGTTAG